>NW_027518616.1:1676200-4076200 GCF_049243985.1 Paroedura picta | reverse complement strand
CTTGTAAAAACAGGAAAATCGATAGGGATTTTTGTACGGATAAGTACCTAGTGAACGGTTCGTTTATCTTTATATATTCTTCCGGGTGGGCATTGTATTGGATTTTCGGAAGTGTTAGACCTGTAAGAGAAAAATTTAAATGGTTGGGAAAGGCCATGGGATGTAGAAATATTTTTTTCACATTTACTTCCTTGTAAAAACAGGTAAATCAATAGGGTTTTTCGTACGGATAAGTACCCAGTGAACGGTTCGTTTAGCTTTATATATTTTTCCAGGTGGGAGTTGTATTGGTTTTTCGCAAGTGTTAGACCTGTAAGAGAAAAATTTAAATGGTTGGGAAAGGCCATGGGATGTAGAAATATTTTTTTCACATTTTATTTCCTTGTAAAAACAGGTAAATCAATAGGGTTTTTCGTACGGAGAAGTGCCCAGTGAACGGTTCGTTTAGCTTTATATATTGTTCCGGGTGGGCGTTGTATTGTTTTTTCGGAAGTGTTAGACCTGTAAGAGAAAAATTTAAATGATTGGGAAAGGCCATGGGATGTAGAAATATTTTTTTCACATTTTATTTCCTTGTAAAAACAGGTAAATCGATAGGGATTTTCGTACGTATAAGTGCCCAGTGAACGGTTTGTTTAGCTTTATATATTGTTCCGGGTGGGCGTTGTATTGGTTTTTCGGAAGTGTTAGACCTGTAAGAGAAAAATTTAAATGGTTGGGAAAGGCCATGGGATGTAGAAATATTTTTTTCACATTTTATTTCCTTGTAAAAACAGGTAAATCAATAGGGTTTTTCGTACGGATAAGTGCCCAGTGAACGGTTCGTTTAGCTTTATATATTGTTCCGGGTGGGCGTTGTATTGGTTTTTCGGAAGTGTTAGACCTGTAAGAGAAAAATTTAAATGGTTGGGAAAGGCCATGGTTTGTAGAAATATTTTTTTCACATTTTATTTCCTTGTAAATACAGGTAAATTGATAGGGATTTTCGTACGGATAAGTGCCCAGTGAACGGTTCGTTTAGCTTTATATATTGTTCCGGGTGGGCGTTGTTTTGGTTTTTCGGAAGTGTTAGACCTGTAAGAGAAAAATTTAAATGGTTGGGAAAGGCCATGGGATGTAGAAATATTTTTTTCACATTTACTTCCTTGTAAAAACAGGTAAATCAATAGGGTTTTTCGTACGGATAAGTACCCAGTGAACGGTTCGTTTAGCTTTATATATTGTTCCGGGTGGGCGTTGTATTGGTTTTTCGGAAGTGTTAGACCTGTAAGAGAAAAATTTAAATGGTTGGGAAAGGCCATGGTTTGTAGAAATATTTTTTTCACATTTTATTTCCTTGTAAATACAGGTAAATCGATAGGGATTTTCGTACGGATAAGTGCCCAGTGAACGGTTCGTTTAGCTTTATATATTGTTCCGGGTGGGCGTTGTTTTGGTTTTTCGGAAGTGTTAGACCTGTAAGAGAAAAATTTAAATGGTTGGGAAAGGCCATGGGATGTAGAAATATTTTTTTCACATTTTACTTCCTTGTAAAAACAGGAAAATCGATAGGGATTTTTGTACGGATAAGTACCTAGTGAACGGTTCGTTTATCTTTATATATTCTTCCGGGTGGGCATTGTATTGGATTTTCGGAAGTGTTAGACCTGTAAGAGAAAAATTTAAATGGTTGGGAAAGGCCATGGGATGTAGAAATATTTTTTTCACATTTACTTCCTTGTAAAAACAGGTAAATCAATAGGGTTTTTCGTACGGATAAGTACCCAGTGAACGGTTCGTTTAGCTTTATATATTTTTCCAGGTGGGAGTTGTATTGGTTTTTCGCAAGTGTTAGACCTGTAAGAGAAAAATTTAAATGGTTGGGAAAGGCCATGGGATGTAGAAATATTTTTTTCACATTTTATTTCCTTGTAAAAACAGGTAAATCAATAGGGTTTTTCGTACGGAGAAGTGCCCAGTGAACGGTTCGTTTAGCTTTATATATTGTTCCGGGTGGGCGTTGTATTGTTTTTTCGGAAGTGTTAGACCTGTAAGAGAAAAATTTAAATGATTGGGAAAGGCCATGGGATGTAGAAATATTTTTTTCACATTTTATTTCCTTGTAAAAACAGGTAAATCGATAGGGATTTTCGTACGTATAAGTGCCCAGTGAACGGTTTGTTTAGCTTTATATATTGTTCCGGGTGGGCGTTGTATTGGTTTTTCGGAAGTGTTAGACCTGTAAGAGAAAAATTTAAATGGTTGGGAAAGGCCATGGGATGTAGAAATATTTTTTTCACATTTTATTTCCTTGTAAAAACAGGTAAATCAATAGGGTTTTTCGTACGGATAAGTGCCCAGTGAACGGTTCGTTTAGCTTTATATATTGTTCCGGGTGGGCGTTGTATTGGTTTTTCGGAAGTGTTAGACCTGTAAGAGAAAAATTTAAATGGTTGGGAAAGGCCATGGTTTGTAGAAATATTTTTTTCACATTTTATTTCCTTGTAAATACAGGTAAATCGATAGGGATTTTCGTACGGATAACTGCCCAGTGAACGGTTCGTTTAGCTTTATATATTGTTCCGGGTGGGCGTTGTTTTGGTTTTTCGGAAGTGTTAGACCTGTAAGAGAAAAATTTAAATGGTTGGGAAAGGCCATGGGATGTAGAAATATTTTTTTCACATTTACTTCCTTGTAAAAACAGGTAAATCAATAGGGTTTTTCGTACGGATAAGTACCCAGTGAACGGTTCGTTTAGCTTTATATATTGTTCCGGGTGGGCGTTGTATTGGTTTTTCGGAAGTGTTAGACCTGTAAGAGAAAAATTTAAATGGTTGGGAAAGGCCATGGTTTGTAGAAATATTTTTTTCACATTTTATTTCCTTGTAAATACAGGTAAATCGATAGGGATTTTCGTACGGATAAGTGCCCAGTGAACGGTTCGTTTAGCTTTATATATTGTTCCGGGTGGGCGTTGTTTTGGTTTTTCGGAAGTGTTAGACCTGTAAGAGAAAAATTTAAATGGTTGGGAAAGGCCATGGGATGTAGAAATATTTTTTTCACATTTTACTTCCTTGTAAAAACAGGAAAATCGATAGGGATTTTTGTACGGATAAGTACCTAGTGAACGGTTCGTTTATCTTTATATATTCTTCCGGGTGGGCATTGTATTGGATTTTCGGAAGTGTTAGACCTGTAAGAGAAAAATTTAAATGGTTGGGAAAGGCCATGGGATGTAGAAATATTTTTTTCACATTTACTTCCTTGTAAAAACAGGTAAATCAATAGGGTTTTTCGTACGGATAAGTACCCAGTGAACGGTTCGTTTAGCTTTATATATTTTTCCAGGTGGGAGTTGTATTGGTTTTTCGCAAGTGTTAGACCTGTAAGAGAAAAATTTAAATGGTTGGGAAAGGCCATGGGATGTAGAAATATTTTTTTCACATTTTATTTCCTTGTAAAAACAGGTAAATCAATAGGGTTTTTCGTACGGAGAAGTGCCCAGTGAACGGTTCGTTTAGCTTTATATATTGTTCCGGGTGGGCGTTGTATTGTTTTTTCGGAAGTGTTAGACCTGTAAGAGAAAAATTTAAATGATTGGGAAAGGCCATGGGATGTAGAAATATTTTTTTCACATTTTATTTCCTTGTAAAAACAGGTAAATCGATAGGGATTTTCGTACGTATAAGTGCCCAGTGAACGGTTTGTTTAGCTTTATATATTGTTCCGGGTGGGCGTTGTATTGGTTTTTCGGAAGTGTTAGACCTGTAAGAGAAAAATTTAAATGGTTGGGAAAGGCCATGGGATGTAGAAATATTTTTTTCACATTTTATTTCCTTGTAAAAACAGGTAAATCAATAGGGTTTTTCGTACGGATAAGTGCCCAGTGAACGGTTCGTTTAGCTTTATATATTGTTCCGGGTGGGCGTTGTATTGGTTTTTCGGAAGTGTTAGACCTGTAAGAGAAAAATTTAAATGGTTGGGAAAGGCCATGGTTTGTAGAAATATTTTTTTCACATTTTATTTCCTTGTAAATACAGGTAAATCGATAGGGATTTTCGTACGGATAACTGCCCAGTGAACGGTTCGTTTAGCTTTATATATTGTTCCGGGTGGGCGTTGTTTTGGTTTTTCGGAAGTGTTAGACCTGTAAGAGAAAAATTTAAATGGTTGGGAAAGGCCATGGGATGTAGAAATATTTTTTTCACATTTACTTCCTTGTAAAAACAGGTAAATCAATAGGGTTTTTCGTACGGATAAGTACCCAGTGAACGGTTCGTTTAGCTTTATATATTGTTCCGGGTGGGCGTTGTATTGGTTTTTCGGAAGTGTTAGACCTGTAAGAGAAAAATTTAAATGGTTGGGAAAGGCCATAGGATGTAGAAATATTTTTTTCACATTTTATTTCCTTTTAAAAACAGGTAAATCAATAGGGATTTTCGTATGGATAAGTACCAAGTGAACGGTTCGTTTAGCTTTATATATTGTTCCGGGTGGGCGTTGTATTGGTTTTTCGGAAGTGTTAGACCTGTAAGAGAAAAATTTAAATGGTTGGGAAAGGCCATGGGATGTAGAAATATTTTTTTCACATTTTACTTCCTTGTAAAAACAGGAAAATCAATAGGGATTTTCGTACGGATATGTACCCAGTGAACGGTTCGTTTAGCTTTATATATTGTTCCGGGTGGGCGTTGTATTGGTTTTTCGGAAGTGTTAGACCTGTAAGAGAAAAATTTAAATGGTTGGGAAAGGCCATGGGATGTAGAAATATTTTTTTCACCTTTTATTTCCTTGTAAAAACAGGTAAATCAATAGGGTTTTTCGTACGGATAAGTGCCCAGTGAACGGTTCGTTTAGCTTTATATATTTTTCCGGGTGGGCGTTGTATTGGTTTTTTGGAAGTGTTAGACCTGTAAGAGAAAAATTTAAATGGTTGGGAAAGGCCATGGGATGTAGAAATATTTTTTTCACATTTTATTTCCTTTTAAAAACAGGTAAATCAATAGGGTTTTTCGTACGGATACGTGCCCAGTGAACGGTTCGTTTAGCTTTATATATTGTTCCGGGTGGGCGTTGTTTTGGTTTTTCGGATCTGTTAGACCTGTAAGAGAAAAATTTAAATGGTTGGGAAAGGCCATGGGATGTAGAAATATTTTTTTCACATTTTACTTCCTTGTAAAAACAGGAAAATCGATAGGGATTTTCGTACGGATATGTACCCAGTGAACGGTTCGTTTATCTTTATATATTCTTCCGGGTGGGCGTTGTATTGGTTTTTCAGAAGTGTTAGACCTGTAAGAGAAAAATTTAAATGGTTGGGAAAGGCCATGGGATGTAGAAATATTTTTTTCACATTTTATTTCCTTGTAAAAATAGGTAAATCAATAGGGTTTTTCGTACGGATAAGTGCCCAGTGAACGGTTCGTTTAGCTTTATATATTGTTCCGGGTGGGCATTGTTTAGGTTTTTCGGAAGTGTTAGACCTGTAAGAGAAAAATTTAAATGGTTGGGAAAGGACATGGGATGCAGAAATATTTTTTTCACGTTTTATTTCCTTGTAAAAACAGGTAAATCAATAGGGTTTTTCGTACGTATAAGTGCCCAGTGAACGGTTCGTTTAGCTTTATATATTGTTCCGGGTGGGCGTTGTATTGGTTTTTCGGAAGTGTTAGACCTGTAAGAGAAAAATTTAAATGGTTGGGAAAGGCCATGGGATGTAGAAATATTTTTTTCACATTTTATTTCCTTGTAAATACAGGTAAATCAATAGGGATTTTCGTACGGATAAGTGCCCAGTGAACGGTTCGTTTAGCTTTATATATTGTTCCGGGTGGGCGTTGTTTTGGTTTTTCGGAAGTGTTAGACCTGTAAGAGAAAAATTTAAATGGTTGGGAAAGGCCATGGGATGTAGAAATATTTTTTTCACATTTACTTCCTTGTAAAAACAGGTAAATCAATAGGGTTTTTCGTACGGATAAGTACCCAGTGAACGGTTCGTTTAGCTTTATATATTGTTCCGGGTGGGCGTTGTATTGGTTTTTCGGAAGTGTTAGACCTGTAAGAGAAAAATTTAAATGGTTGGGAAAGGCCATTGGATGTAGAAATATTTTTTTCACATTTTATTTCCTTTTAAAAACAGGTAAATCAATAGGGATTTTCGTATGGATAAGTACCAAGTGAACGGTTCGTTTAGCTTTATATATTGTTCCGGGTGGGCGTTGTATTGGTTTTTCGGAAGTGTTAGACCTGTAAGAGAAAAATTTAAATGGTTGGGAAAGGCCATGGGATGTAGAAATATTTTTTTCACATTTTACTTCCTTGTAAAAACAGGAAAATCAATAGGGATTTTTGTACGGATATGTACCCAGTGAACGGTTCGTTTAGCTTTATATATTGTTCCGGGTGGGCGTTGTATTGGTTTTTCGGAAGTGTTAGACCTGTAAGAGAAAAATTTAAATGGTTGGGAAAGGCCATGGGATGTAGAAATATTTTTTTCACCTTTTATTTCCTTGTAAAAACAGGTAAATCAATAGGGTTTTTCGTACGGATAAGTGCCCAGTGAACGGTTCGTTTAGCTTTATATATTTTTCCGGGTGGGCGTTGTATTGGTTTTTTGGAAGTGTTAGACCTGTAAGAGAAAAATTTAAATGGTTGGGAAAGGCCATGGGATGTAGAAATATTTTTTTCACATTTTATTTCCTTTTAAAAACAGGTAAATCAATAGGGTTTTTCGTACGGATACGTGCCCAGTGAACGGTTCGTTTAGCTTTATATATTGTTCCGGGTGGGCGTTGTTTTGGTTTTTCGGATCTGTTAGACCTGTAAGAGAAAAATTTAAATGGTTGGGAAAGGCCATGGGATGTAGAAATATTTTTTTCACATTTTACTTCCTTGTAAAAACAGGAAAATCGATAGGGATTTTCGTACGGATATGTACCCAGTGAACGGTTCGTTTATCTTTATATATTCTTCCGGGTGGGCGTTGTATTGGTTTTTTGGAAGTGTTAGACCTGTAAGAGAAAAATTTAAATGGTTGGGAAAGGCCATGGGATGTAGAAATATTTTTTTCACATTTTATTTCCTTTTAAAAACAGGTAAATCAATAGGGTTTTTCGTACGGATACGTGCCCAGTGAACGGTTCGTTTAGCTTTATATATTGTTCCGGGTGGGCGTTGTTTTGGTTTTTCGGATCTGTTAGACCTGTAAGAGAAAAATTTAAATGGTTGGGAAAGGCCATGGGATGTAGAAATATTTTTTTCACATTTTACTTCCTTGTAAAAACAGGAAAATCGATAGGGATTTTCGTACGGATATGTACCCAGTGAACGGTTCGTTTATCTTTATATATTCTTCCGGGTGGGCGTTGTATTGGTTTTTCAGAAGTGTTAGACCTGTAAGAGAAAAATTTAAATGGTTGGGAAAGGCCATGGGATGTAGAAATATTTTTTTCACATTTTATTTCCTTGTAAAAATAGGTAAATCAATAGGGTTTTTCGTACGGATAAGTGCCCAGTGAACGGTTCGTTTAGCTTTATATATTGTTCCGGGTGGGCATTGTTTAGGTTTTTCGGAAGTGTTAGACCTGTAAGAGAAAAATTTAAATGGTTGGGAAAGGACATGGGATGCAGAAATATTTTTTTCACGTTTTATTTCCTTGTAAAAACAGGTAAATCAATAGGGTTTTTCGTACGTATAAGTGCCCAGTGAACGGTTCGTTTAGCTTTATATATTGTTCCGGGTGGGCGTTGTATTGGTTTTTCGGAAGTGTTAGACCTGTAAGAGAAAAATTTAAATGGTTGGGAAAGGCCATGGGATGTAGAAATATTTTTTTCACATTTTATTTCCTTGTAAATACAGGTAAATCAATAGGGATTTTCGTACGGATAAGTGCCCAGTGAACGGTTCGTTTAGCTTTATATATTGTTCCGGGTGGGCGTTGTTTTGGTTTTTCGGAAGTGTTAGACCTGTAAGAGAAAAATTTAAATGGTTGGGAAAGGCCATGGGATGTAGAAATATTTTTTTCACATTTACTTCCTTGTAAAAACAGGTAAATCAATAGGGTTTTTCGTACGGATAAGTACCCAGTGAACGGTTCGTTTAGCTTTATATATTGTTCCGGGTGGGCGTTGTATTGGTTTTTCGGAAGTGTTAGACCTGTAAGAGAAAAATTTAAATGGTTGGGAAAGGCCATTGGATGTAGAAATATTTTTTTCACATTTTATTTCCTTTTAAAAACAGGTAAATCAATAGGGATTTTCGTATGGATAAGTACCAAGTGAACGGTTCGTTTAGCTTTATATATTGTTCCGGGTGGGCGTTGTATTGGTTTTTCGGAAGTGTTAGACCTGTAAGAGAAAAATTTAAATGGTTGGGAAAGGCCATGGGATGTAGAAATATTTTTTTCACATTTTACTTCCTTGTAAAAACAGGAAAATCAATAGGGATTTTTGTACGGATATGTACCCAGTGAACGGTTCGTTTAGCTTTATATATTGTTCCGGGTGGGCGTTGTATTGGTTTTTCGGAAGTGTTAGACCTGTAAGAGAAAAATTTAAATGGTTGGGAAAGGCCATGGGATGTAGAAATATTTTTTTCACCTTTTATTTCCTTGTAAAAACAGGTAAATCAATAGGGTTTTTCGTACGGATAAGTGCCCAGTGAACGGTTCGTTTAGCTTTATATATTTTTCCGGGTGGGCGTTGTATTGGTTTTTTGGAAGTGTTAGACCTGTAAGAGAAAAATTTAAATGGTTGGGAAAGGCCATGGGATGTAGAAATATTTTTTTCACATTTTATTTCCTTTTAAAAACAGGTAAATCAATAGGGTTTTTCGTACGGATACGTGCCCAGTGAACGGTTCGTTTAGCTTTATATATTGTTCCGGGTGGGCGTTGTTTTGGTTTTTCGGATCTGTTAGACCTGTAAGAGAAAAATTTAAATGGTTGGGAAAGGCCATGGGATGTAGAAATATTTTTTTCACATTTTACTTCCTTGTAAAAACAGGAAAATCGATAGGGATTTTCGTACGGATATGTACCCAGTGAACGGTTCGTTTATCTTTATATATTCTTCCGGGTGGGCGTTGTATTGGTTTTTCAGAAGTGTTAGACCTGTAAGAGAAAAATTTAAATGGTTGGGAAAGGCCATGGGATGTAGAAATATTTTTTTCACATTTTATTTCCTTGTAAAAATAGGTAAATCAATAGGGTTTTTCGTACGGATAAGTGCCCAGTGAACGGTTCGTTTAGCTTTATATATTGTTCCGGGTGGGCATTGTTTAGGTTTTTCGGAAGTGTTAGACCTGTAAGAGAAAAATTTAAATGGTTGGGAAAGGACATGGGATGCAGAAATATTTTTTTCACGTTTTATTTCCTTGTAAAAACAGGTAAATCAATAGGGTTTTTCGTACGTATAAGTGCCCAGTGAACGGTTCGTTTAGCTTTATATATTGTTCCGGGTGGGCGTTGTATTGGTTTTTCGGAAGTGTTAGACCTGTAAGAGAAAAATTTAAATGGTTGGGAAAGGCCATGGGATGTAGAAATATTTTTTTCACATTTTATTTCCTTGTAAAAACAGGTAAATCAATAGGGTTTTTCGTACGGATAAGTGCCCAGTGAACGGTTCGTTTAGCTTTATATATTGTTCCGGGTGGGCGTTGTATTGGTTTTTCGGAAGTGTTAGACCTGTAAGAGAAAAATTTAAATGGTTGGGAAAGGCCATGGTTTGTAGAAATATTTTTTTCACATTTTATTTCCTTGTAAATACAGGTAAATCGATAGGGATTTTCGTACGGATAAGTGCCCAGTGAACGGTTCGTTTAGCTTTATATATTGTTCCGGGTGGGCGTTGTATTGGTTTTTCGGAAGTGTTAGACCTGTAAGAGAAAAATTTAAATGGTTGGGAAAGGCCATGGGATGTAGAAATATTTTTTTCACATTTTATTTCCTTGTAAAAACAGGTAAATCAATAGGGTTTTTCGTACGGATAAGTGCCCAGTGAACGGTTCGTTTAGCTTTATATATTGTTCCGGGTGGGCGTTGTTTTGGTATTTCGGAAGTGTTAGACCTGTAAGAGAAAAATTTAAATGGTTGGGAAAGGCCATGGGATGTAGAAATATTTTTTTCACATTTTACTTCCTTGTAAAAACAGGAAAATCGATAGGGATTTTTGTACGGATAAGTACCTAGTGAACGGTTCGTTTATCTTTATATATTCTTCCGGGTGGGCGTTGTATTGGATTTTCGGAAGTGTTAGACCTGTAAGAGAAAAATTTAAATGGTTGGGAAAGGCCATGGGATGTAGAAATATTTTTTTCACATTTTATTTCCTTTTAAAAACAGGTAAATCAATAGGGTTTTTCGTACGGATACGTGCCCAGTGAACGGTTCGTTTAGCTTTATATATTGTTCCGGGTGGGCGTTGTTTTGGTTTTTCGGATCTGTTAGACCTGTAAGAGAAAAATTTAAATGGTTGGGAAAGGCCATGGGATGTAGAAATATTTTTTTCACATTTTACTTCCTTGTAAAAACAGGAAAATCGATAGGGATTTTCGTACGGATATGTACCCAGTGAACGGTTCGTTTATCTTTATATATTCTTCCGGGTGGGCGTTGTATTGGTTTTTCAGAAGTGTTAGACCTGTAAGAGAAAAATTTAAATGGTTGGGAAAGGCCATGGGATGTAGAAATATTTTTTTCACATTTTATTTCCTTGTAAAAATAGGTAAATCAATAGGGTTTTTCGTACGGATAAGTGCCCAGTGAACGGTTCGTTTAGCTTTATATATTGTTCCGGGTGGGCATTGTTTAGGTTTTTCGGAAGTGTTAGACCTGTAAGAGAAAAATTTAAATGGTTGGGAAAGGCCATGGGATGTAGAAATATTTTTTTCACATTTTATTTCCTTTTAAAAACAGGTAAATCAATAGGGTTTTTCGTACGGATACGTGCCCAGTGAACGGTTCGTTTAGCTTTATATATTGTTCCGGGTGGGCGTTGTTTTGGTTTTTCGGATCTGTTAGACCTGTAAGAGAAAAATTTAAATGGTTGGGAAAGGCCATGGGATGTAGAAATATTTTTTTCACATTTTACTTCCTTGTAAAAACAGGAAAATCGATAGGGATTTTCGTACGGATATGTACCCAGTGAACGGTTCGTTTATCTTTATATATTCTTCCGGGTGGGCGTTGTATTGGTTTTTCAGAAGTGTTAGACCTGTAAGAGAAAAATTTAAATGGTTGGGAAAGGCCATGGGATGTAGAAATATTTTTTTCACATTTTATTTCCTTGTAAAAATAGGTAAATCAATAGGGTTTTTCGTACGGATAAGTGCCCAGTGAACGGTTCGTTTAGCTTTATATATTGTTCCGGGTGGGCATTGTTTAGGTTTTTCGGAAGTGTTAGACCTGTAAGAGAAAAATTTAAATGGTTGGGAAAGGACATGGGATGCAGAAATATTTTTTTCACGTTTTATTTCCTTGTAAATACAGGTAAATCGATAGGGATTTTCGTACGGATAAGTGCCCAGTGAACGGTTCGTTTAGCTTTATATATTGTTCCGGGTGGGCGTTGTATTGGTTTTTCGGAAGTGTTAGACCTGTAAGAGAAAAATTTAAATGGTTGGGAAAGGCCATGGGATGTAGAAATATTTTTTTCACATTTTATTTCCTTGTAAAAACAGGTAAATCAATAGGGTTTTTCGTACGGATAAGTGCCCAGTGAACGGTTCGTTTAGCTTTATATATTGTTCCGGGTGGGCGTTGTTTTGGTATTTCGGAAGTGTTAGACCTGTAAGAGAAAAATTTAAATGGTTGGGAAAGGCCATGGGATGTAGAAATATTTTTTTCACATTTTACTTCCTTGTAAAAACAGGAAAATCGATAGGGATTTTTGTACGGATAAGTACCTAGTGAACGGTTCGTTTATCTTTATATATTCTTCCGGGTGGGCGTTGTATTGGATTTTCGGAAGTGTTAGACCTGTAAGAGAAAAATTTAAATCGTTGGGAAAGGCCATGGGATGTAGAAATATTTTTTTCACATTTACTTCCTTGGAAAAACAGGTAAATCAATAGGGTTTTTCGTACGGATAAGTACCCAGTGAACGGTTCGTTTAGCTTTATATATTGTTCCGGGTGGGCGTTGTATTGGTTTTTCGGAAGTGTTAGACCTGTAAGAGAAAAATTTAAATGGTTGGGAAAGGCCATGGGATGTAGAAATATTTTTTTCACATTTTATTTCCTTTTAAAAACAGGTAAATCAATAGGAATTTTCGTACGGATAAGTACCAAGTGAACGGTTCGTTTAGCTTTATATATTGTTCCGGGTGGGCGTTGTATTGGTTTTTCGGAAGTGTTAGACCTGTAAGAGAAAAATTTAAATGGTTGGGAAAGGCCATGGGATGTAGAAATATTTTTTTCACATTTTACTTCCTTGTAAAAACAGGAAAATCAATAGGGATTTTCGTACGGATATGTACCCAGTGAACGGTTCGTTTAGCTTTATATATTGTTCCGGGTGGGCGTTGTATTGGTTTTTCGGAAGTGTTAGACCTGTAAGAGAAAAATTTAAATGGTTGGGAAAGGCCATGGGATGTAGAAATATTTTTTTCACATTTTAATTCCTTGTAAAAACAGGTAAATCAATAGGGTTTTTCTTACGGATAAGTGCCCAGTGAACGGTTCGTTTAGCTTTATATATTGTTCCGGGTGGGCGTTGTATTGGTTTTTTGGAAGTGTTAGACCTGTAAGAGAAAAATTTAAATGGTTGGGAAAGGCCATGGGATGTAGAAATATTTTTTTCACCTTTTATTTCCTTGTAAAAACAGGTAAATCAATAGGGTTTTTCGTACGGATAAGTGCCCAGTGAACGGTTCGTTTAGCTTTATATATTTTTCCGGGTGGGCGTTGTATTGGTTTTTTGGAAGTGTTAGACCTGTAAGAGAAAAATTTAAATGGTTGGGAAAGGCCATGGGATGTAGAAATATTTTTTTCACATTTTATTTCCTTTTAAAAACAGGTAAATCAATAGGGTTTTTCGTACGGATACGTGCCCAGTGAACGGTTCGTTTAGCTTTATATATTGTTCCGGGTGGGCGTTGTTTTGGTTTTTCGGATCTGTTAGACCTGTAAGAGAAAAATTTAAATGGTTGGGAAAGGCCATGGGATGTAGAAATATTTTTTTCACATTTTACTTCCTTGTAAAAACAGGAAAATCGATAGGGATTTTCGTACGGATATGTACCCAGTGAACGGTTCGTTTATCTTTATATATTGTTCCGGGTGGGCGTTGTATTGGTTTTTCAGAAGTGTTAGACCTGTAAGAGAAAAATTTAAATGGTTGGGAAAGGCCATGGGATGTAGAAATATTTTTTTCACATTTTATTTCCTTGTAAAAATAGGTAAATCAATAGGGTTTTTCGTACGGATAAGTGCCCAGTGAACGGTTCGTTTAGCTTTATATATTGTTCCGGGTGGGCATTGTTTAGGTTTTTCGGAAGTGTTAGACCTGTAAGAGAAAAATTTAAATGGTTGGGAAAGGACATGGGATGCAGAAATATTTTTTTCACGTTTTATTTCCTTGTAAAAACAGGTAAATCAATAGGGTTTTTCGTACGTATAAGTGCCCAGTGAACGGTTCGTTTAGCTTTATATATTGTTCCGGGTGGGCGTTGTATTGGTTTTTCGGAAGTGTTAGACCTGTAAGAGAAAAATTTAAATGGTTGGGAAAGGCCATGGGATGTAGAAATATTTTTTTCACATTTTATTTCCTTGTAAAAACAGGTAAATCAATAGGGTTTTTCGTACGGATAAGTGCCCAGTGAACGGTTCGTTTAGCTTTATATATTGTTCTGGGTGGGCGTTGTATTGGTTTTTCGGAAGTGTTAGACCTGTAAGAGAAAAATTTAAATGGTTGGGAAAGGCCATGGTTTGTAGAAATATTTTTTTCACATTTTATTTCCTTGTAAATACAGGTAAATCGATAGGGATTTTCGTACGCATAAGTGCCCAGTGAACGGTTCGTTTAGCTTTATATATTGTTCCGGGTGGGCGTTGTATTGGTTTTTCGGAAGTGTTAGACCTGTAAGAGAAAAATTTAAATGGTTGGGAAAGGCCATGGGATGTAGAAATATTTTTTTCACATTTTATTTCCTTGTAAAAACAGGTAAATCAATAGGGTTTTTCGTACGGATAAGTGCCCAGTGAACGGTTCGTTTAGCTTTATATATTGTTCCGGGTGGGCGTTGTTTTGGTATTTCGGAAGTGTTAGACCTGTAAGAGAAAAATTTAAATGGTTGGGAAAGGCCATGGGATGTAGAAATATTTTTTTCACATTTTACTTCCTTGTAAAAACAGGAAAATCGATAGGGATTTTTGTACGGATAAGTACCTAGTGAACGGTTCGTTTATCTTTATATATTCTTCCGGGTGGGCGTTGTATTGGATTTTCGGAAGTGTTAGACCTGTAAGAGAAAAATTTAAATCGTTGGGAAAGGCCATGGGATGTAGAAATATTTTTTTCACATTTACTTCCTTGTAAAAACAGGTAAATCAATAGGGTTTTTCGTACGGATAAGTACCCAGTGAACGGTTCGTTTAGCTTTATATATTGTTCCGGGTGGGCGTTGTATTGGTTTTTCGGAAGTGTTAGACCTGTAAGAGAAAAATTTAAATGGTTGGGAAAGGCCATGGGATGTAGAAATATTTTTTTCACATTTTATTTCCTTTTAAAAACAGGTAAATCAATAGGAATTTTCGTACGGATAAGTACCAAGTGAACGGTTCGTTTAGCTTTATATATTGTTCCGGGTGGGCGTTGTATTGGTTTTTCGGAAGTGTTAGACCTGTAAGAGAAAAATTTAAATGGTTGGGAAAGGCCATGGGATGTAGAAATATTTTTTTCACATTTTACTTCCTTGTAAAAACAGGAAAATCAATAGGGATTTTCGTACGGATATGTACCCAGTGAACGGTTCGTTTAGCTTTATATATTGTTCCGGGTGGGCGTTGTATTGGTTTTTCGGAAGTGTTAGACCTGTAAGAGAAAAATTTAAATGGTTGGGAAAGGCCATGGGATGTAGAAATATTTTTTTCACATTTTAATTCCTTGTAAAAACAGGTAAATCAATAGGGTTTTTCTTACGGATAAGTGCCCAGTGAACGGTTCGTTTAGCTTTATATATTGTTCCGGGTGGGCGTTGTATTGGTTTTTTGGAAGTGTTAGACCTGTAAGAGAAAAATTTAAATGGTTGGGAAAGGCCATGGGATGTAGAAATATTTTTTTCACATTTTATTTCCTTGTAAAAACAGGTAAATCAATAGGGTTTTTCGTACGGATAAGTGCCCAGTGAACGGTTTGTTTAGCTTTATATATTGTTCCGGGTGGGCGTTGTATTGGTTTTTCGGAAGTGTTAGACCTGTAAGAGAAAAATTTAAATGGTTGGGAAAGGCCATGGTTTGTAGAAATATTTTTTTTAACATTTTATTTCCTTGTAAATACAGGTAAATCGATAGGGATTTTCGTACGGATAAGTGCCCAGTGAACGGTTCGTTTAGCTTTATATATTGTTCCGGGTGGGCGTTGTTTTGGTTTTTCGGAAGTGTTAGACCTGTAAGAGAAAAATTTAAATGGTTGGGAAAGGCCATGGGATGTAGAAATATTTTTTTTACATTTTACTTCCTTTTAAAAACAGGTAAATCAATAGGGATTTTCGTACGGATAAGTACCAAGTGAACGGTTCGTTTAGCTTTATATATTGTTCCGGGTGGGCGTTGTATTGGTTTTTCGGAAGCGTTAGACCTGAAAGAGAAAAATTTAAATGGTTGGGAAAGGCCATGGGATGTAGAAATATTTTTTTCACATTTTACTTCCTTGTAAAAACAGGAAAATCAATAGGGATTTTCGTACGGATATGTACCCAGTGAACGGTTCGTTTAGCTTTATATATTGTTCCGGGGGGGCGTTGTATTGGTTTTTCGGAAGTGTTAGACCTGTAAGAGAAAAATTTAAATGGTTGGGAAAGGCCATGGGATGTAGAAATATTTTTTTCACATTTTATTTCCTTGTAAAAACAGGTAAATCAATAGGGATTTTCGTACGGATAAGTACCAAGTGAACGGTTCGTTTAGCTTTATATATTGTTCCGGGTGGGCGTTGTATTGGTTTTTCGGAAGTGTTAGACCTGTAAGAGAAAAATTTAAATGGTTGGGAAAGGCCATGGGATGTAGAAATATTTTTTTCACATTTTACTTCCTTGTAAAAACAGGAAAATCAATAGGGATTTTCGTACGGATATGTACCCAGTGAACGGTTCGTTTAGCTTTATATATTGTTCCGGGTGGGCGTTGTATTGATTTTTCGGAAGTGTTAGACCTGTAAGAAAAAAATTTAAATGGTTGGGAAAGGCCATGGGATGTAGAAATAATTTTTTTACATTTTACTTCCTTGTAAAAACAGGAAAATCTATAGGGATTTTTGTACGGATAAGTACCTAGTGAACGGTTCGTTTAGCTTTATATATTGTTCCGGGTGGGCGTTGTATTGGATTTTCGCAAGTGTTAGACCTGTAAGAGAAAAATTTAAATGGTTGGGAAAGGCCATGGGATGTAGAAATATTTTTTTCACATTTACTTCCTTGTAAAAACAGGTAAATCAATAGGGTTTTTCGTACGGATAAGTACCCAGTGAACGGTTCGTTTAGCTTTATATATTGTTCCGGGTGGGCGTTGTATTGGTTTTTCGGAAGTGTTAGACCTGTAAGAGAAAAATTTAAATGGTTGGGAATGGCCATAGGATGTAGAAATATTTTTTTCACATTTTATTTCCTTTTAAAAACAGGTAAATCAATAGGGATTTTCGTACGGATAAGTACCAAGTGAACGGTTCGTTTAGCTTTATATATTGTTCCGGGTGGGCGTTGTATTGGTTTTTCGGAAGCGTTAGACCTGAAAGAGAAAAATTTAAATGGTTGGGAAAGGCCATGGGATGTAGAAATATTTTTTTCACATTTTACTTCCTTGTAAAAACAGGAAAATCAATAGGGATTTTCGTACGGATAAGTGCCCAGTGAACGGTTCGTTTAGCTTTATATATTGTTCCGGGTGGGCGTTGTATTGGTTTTTTGGAAGTGTTAGACCTGTAAGAGAAAAATTTAAATGGTTGGGAAAGGCCATGGGATGTAGAAATATTTTTTTCACATTTTATTTCCTTGTAAAAACAGGTAAATCAATAGGGTTTTTCGTACGGATAAGTGCCCAGTGAACGGTTTGTTTAGCTTTATATATTGTTCCGGGTGGGCGTTGTATTGGTTTTTCGGAAGTGTTAGACCTGTAAGAGAAAAATTTAAATGGTTGGGAAAGGCCATGGTTTGTAGAAATATTTTTTTTAACATTTTATTTCCTTGTAAATACAGGTAAATCGATAGGGATTTTCGTACGGATAAGTGCCCAGTGAACGGTTCGTTTAGCTTTATATATTGTTCCGGGTGGGCGTTGTTTTGGTTTTTCGGAAGTGTTAGACCTGTAAGAGAAAAATTTAAATGGTTGGGAAAGGCCATGGGATGTAGAAATATTTTTTTTACATTTTACTTCCTTTTAAAAACAGGTAAATCAATAGGGATTTTCGTACGGATAAGTACCAAGTGAACGGTTCGTTTAGCTTTATATATTGTTCCGGGTGGGCGTTGTATTGGTTTTTCGGAAGCGTTAGACCTGAAAGAGAAAAATTTAAATGGTTGGGAAAGGCCATGGGATGTAGAAATATTTTTTTCACATTTTACTTCCTTGTAAAAACAGGAAAATCAATAGGGATTTTCGTACGGATATGTACCCAGTGAACGGTTCGTTTAGCTTTATATATTGTTCCGGGGGGGCGTTGTATTGGTTTTTCGGAAGTGTTAGACCTGTAAGAGAAAAATTTAAATGGTTGGGAAAGGCCATGGGATGTAGAAATATTTTTTTCACATTTTATTTCCTTGTAAAAACAGGTAAATCAATAGGGATTTTCGTACGGATAAGTACCAAGTGAACGGTTCGTTTAGCTTTATATATTGTTCCGGGTGGGCGTTGTATTGGTTTTTCGGAAGTGTTAGACCTGTAAGAGAAAAATTTAAATGGTTGGGAAAGGCCATGGGATGTAGAAATATTTTTTTCACATTTTACTTCCTTGTAAAAACAGGAAAATCAATAGGGATTTTCGTACGGATATGTACCCAGTGAACGGTTCGTTTAGCTTTATATATTGTTCCGGGTGGGCGTTGTATTGATTTTTCGGAAGTGTTAGACCTGTAAGAAAAAAATTTAAATGGTTGGGAAAGGCCATGGGATGTAGAAATAATTTTTTTACATTTTACTTCCTTGTAAAAACAGGAAAATCTATAGGGATTTTTGTACGGATAAGTACCTAGTGAACGGTTCGTTTAGCTTTATATATTGTTCCGGGTGGGCGTTGTATTGGATTTTCGCAAGTGTTAGACCTGTAAGAGAAAAATTTAAATGGTTGGGAAAGGCCATGGGATGTAGAAATATTTTTTTCACATTTACTTCCTTGTAAAAACAGGTAAATCAATAGGGTTTTTCGTACGGATAAGTACCCAGTGAACGGTTCGTTTAGCTTTATATATTGTTCCGGGTGGGCGTTGTATTGGTTTTTCGGAAGTGTTAGACCTGTAAGAGAAAAATTTAAATGGTTGGGAATGGCCATAGGATGTAGAAATATTTTTTTCACATTTTATTTCCTTTTAAAAACAGGTAAATCAATAGGGATTTTCGTACGGATAAGTACCAAGTGAACGGTTCGTTTAGCTTTATATATTGTTCCGGGTGGGCGTTGTATTGGTTTTTCGGAAGCGTTAGACCTGAAAGAGAAAAATTTAAATGGTTGGGAAAGGCCATGGGATGTAGAAATATTTTTTTCACATTTTACTTCCTTGTAAAAACAGGAAAATCAATAGGGATTTTCGTACGGATATGTACCCAGTGAACGGTTCGTTTAGCTTTATATATTGTTCCGGGTGGGCGTTGTATTGGTTTTTCGGAAGTGTTAGACCTGTAAGAGAAAAATTTAAATGGTTGGGAAAGGCCATGGGATGTAGAAATATTTTTTTCACATTTTAATTCCTTGTAAAAACAGGTAAATCAATAGGGTTTTTCTTACGGATAAGTGCCCAGTGAACGGTTTGTTTAGCTTTATATATTGTTCCGGGTGGGCGTTGTATTGGTTTTTCGGAAGTGTTAGACCTGTAAGAGAAAAATTTAAATGGTTGGGAAAGGCCATGGTTTGTAGAAATATTTTTTTTAACATTTTATTTCCTTGTAAATACAGGTAAATCGATAGGGATTTTCGTACGGATAAGTGCCCAGTGAACGGTTCGTTTAGCTTTATATATTGTTCCGGGTGGGCGTTGTTTTGGTTTTTCGGAAGTGTTAGACCTGTAAGAGAAAAATTTAAATGGTTGGGAAAGGCCATGGGATGTAGAAATATTTTTTTTACATTTTACTTCCTTGTAAAAACAGGAAAATCTATAGGGATTTTTGTACGGATAAGTACCTAGTGAACGGTTCGTTTAGCTTTATATATTCTTCCGGGTGGGCGTTGTATTGGATTTTCGGAAGTGTTAGACCTGTAAGAGAAAAATTTAAATGGTTGGGAAAGGCCATGGGATGTAGAAATATTTTTTTCACATTTACTTCCTTGTAAAAACAGGTAAATCAATAGGGTTTTTCGTACGGATAAGTACCCAGTGAACGGTTCGTTTAGCTTTATATATTGTTCCGGGTGGGCGTTGTATTGGTTTTTCAGAAGTGTTAGACCTGTAAGAGAAAAATTTAAATGGTTGGGAATGGCCATAGGATGTAGAAATATTTTTTTCACATTTTATTTCCTTTTAAAAACAGGTAAATCAATAGGGATTTTCGTACGGATAAGTACCAAGTGAACGGTTCGTTTAGCTTTATATATTGTTCCGGGTGGGCGTTGTATTGGTTTTTCGGAAGCGTTAGACCTGAAAGAGAAAAATTTAAATGGTTGGGAAAGGCCATGGGATGTAGAAATATTTTTTTCACATTTTACTTCCTTGTAAAAACAGGAAAATCAATAGGGATTTTCGTACGGATATGTACCCAGTGAACGGTTCGTTTAGCTTTATATATTGTTCCGGGGGGGCGTTGTATTGGTTTTTCGGAAGTGTTAGACCTGTAAGAGAAAAATTTAAATGGTTGGGAAATGCCATGGGATGTAGAAATATTTTTTTCACATTTTATTTCCTTGTAAAAACAGGTAAATCAATAGGGATTTTCGTACGGATAAGTACCAAGTGAACGGTTCGTTTAGCTTTATATATTGTTCCGGGTGGGCGTTGTATTGGTTTTTCGGAAGTGTTAGACCTGTAAGAGAAAAATTTAAATGGTTGGGAAAGGCCATGGGATGTAGAAATATTTTTTTCACATTTTACTTCCTTGTAAAAACAGGAAAATCAATAGGGATTTTCGTACGGATATGTACCCAGTGAACGGTTCGTTTAGCTTTATATATTGTTCCGGGTGGGCGTTGTATTGGTTTTTCGGAAGTGTTAGACCTGTAAGAGAAAAATTTAAATGGTTGGGAAAGGCCATGGGATGTAGAAATATTTTTTTTACATTTTACTTCCTTGTAAAAACAGGAAAATCTATAGGGATTTTTGTACGGATAAGTACCTAGTGAACGGTTCGTTTAGCTTTATATATTCTTCCGGGTGGGCGTTGTATTGGATTTTCGGAAGTGTTAGACCTGTAAGAGAAAAATTTAAATGGTTGGGAAAGGCCATGGGATGTAGAAATATTTTTTTCACATTTACTTCCTTGTAAAAACAGGTAAATCAATAGGGTTTTTCGTACGGATAAGTACCCAGTGAACGGTTCGTTTAGCTTTATATATTGTTCCGGGTGGGCGTTGTATTGGTTTTTCGGAAGTGTTAGACCTGTAAGAGAAAAATTTAAATGGTTGGGAATGGCCATAGGATGTAGAAATATTTTTTTCACATTTTATTTCCTTTTAAAAACAGGTAAATCAATAGGGATTTTCGTACGGATAAGTACCAAGTGAACGGTTCGTTTAGCTTTATATATTGTTCCGGGTGGGCGTTGTATTGGTTTTTCGGAAGCGTTAGACCTGAAAGAGAAAAATTTAAATGGTTGGGAAAGGCCATGGGATGTAGAAATATTTTTTTCACATTTTACTTCCTTGTAAAAACAGGAAAATCAATAGGGATTTTCGTACGGATATGTACCCAGTGAACGGTTCGTTTAGCTTTATATATTGTTCCGGGGGGGCGTTGTATTGGTTTTTCGGAAGTGTTAGACCTGTAAGAGAAAAATTTAAATGGTTGGGAAAGGCCATGGGATGTAGAAATATTTTTTTCACATTTTATTTCCTTGTAAAAACAGGTAAATTAATAGGGATTTTCGTACGGATAAGTACCAAGTGAACGGTTCGTTTAGCTTTATATATTGTTCCGGGTGGGCGTTGTATTGGTTTTTCGGAAGTGTTAGACCTGTAAGAGAAAAATTTAAATGGTTGGGAAAGGCCATGGGATGTAGAAATATTTTTTTTCACATTTTACTTCCTTGTAAAAACAGGAAAATCAATAGGGATTTTCGTACGGATATGTACCCAGTGAACGGTTCGTTTAGCTTTATATATTGTTCCGGGTGGGCGTTGTATTGGTTTTTCGGAAGTGTTAGACCTGTAAGAGAAAAATTTAAATGGTTGGGAAAGGCCATGGGATATAGAAATATTTTTTTCACATTTTAATTCCTTGTAAAAACAGGTAAATCAATAGGGTTTTTCTTACGGATATGTGCCCAGTGAACGGTTCGTTTAGCTTTATATATTGTTCCGGGAGGGCGTTGTATTGGTTTTTTGGAAGTGTTAGACCTGTAAGAGAAAAATTTAAATGGTTGGGAAAGGCCATGGGATGTAGAAATATTTTTTTCACATTTTATTTCCTTGTAAAAACAGGTAAATCAATAGGGTTTTTCGTACGGATAAGTGCCCAGTGAACGGTTCGTTTAGCTTTATATATTGTTCCGGGTGGGCGTTGTATTGGTTTTTCGGAAGTGTTAGACCTGTAAAAGAAAAATTTAAATGGTTGGGAAAGGCCATGGTTTGTAGAAATATTTTTTTCACATTTTATTTCCTTGTAAATACAGGTAAATCGATAGGGATTTTCGTACGGATAAGTGCCCAGTGAACGGTTCGTTTAGCTTTATATATTGTTCCGGGTGGGCGTTTTTTTGGTTTTTCGGAAGTGTTAGACCTGTAAGAGAAAAATTTAAATGGTTGGGAAAGGCCATGGGATGTAGAAATATTTTTTTTACATTTTACTTCCTTGTAAAAACAGGAAAATCTATAGGGATTTTTGTACGGATAAGTACCTAGTGAACGGTTCGTTTAGCTTTATTTATTCTTCCGGGTGGGCGTTGTATTGGATTTTCGGAAGTGTTAGACCTGTAAGAGAAAAATTTAAATGGTTGGGAAAGGCCATGGGATGTAGAAATATTTTTTTCACATTTACTTCCTTGTAAAAACAGGTAAATCAATAGGGTTTTTCGTACGGATAAGTGCCCAGTGAACGGTTCGTTTAGCTTTATATATTGTTCCGGGTGGGCATTGTTTAGGTTTTTCGGAAGTGTTAGACCTATAAGAGAAAAATTTAAATGGTTGGGAAAGGACATGGGATGCAGAAATATTTTTTTCACGTTTTATTTCCTTGTAAAAACAGGTAAATCAATAGGGTTTTTCGTACGTATAAGTGCCCAGTGAACGGTTCGTTTAGCTTTATATATTCTTCCGGGTGGGCGTTGTATTGGTTTTTCGGAAGTGTTAGACCTGTAAGAGAAAAATTTAAATGGTTGGGAAAGGCCATGGGATGTAGAAATATTTTTTTCACATTTTATTTCCTTGTAAAAATAGATAAATCAATAGGGTTTTTCGTACGGATAAGTGCCCAGTGAACGGTTCGTTTAGCTTTATATATTGTTCCGGGTGGGCGTTGTTTAGGTTTTTCGGAAGTGTTAGACCTGTAAGAGAAAAATTTAAATGGTTGGGATAGGACATGGGATGCAGAAATATTTTTTTCACGTTTTATTTCCTTGTAAAAACAGGTAAATCAATAGGGTTTTTCGTACGTATAAGTGCCCAGTGAACGGTTCGTTTAGCTTTATATATTGTTCCGGGTGGGCGTTGTATTGGTTTTTCGGAAGTGTTAGACCTGTAAGAGAAAAATTTAAATGGTTGGGAAAGGCCATGGGATGTAGAAATATTTTTTTCACATTTTATTTCCTTGTAAAAACAGGTAAATCAATAGGGTTTTTCGTACGGATAAGTGCCCAGTGAACGGTTCGTTTAGCTTTATATATTGTTTTGGGTGGGCGTTGTATTGGTTTTTCGGAAGTGTTAGACCTGTAAGAGAAAAATTTAAACGGTTGGGAAAGGCCATGATTTGTAGAAATATTTTTTTCACATTTTATTTCCTTGTAAATACAGGTAAATCGATAGGGATTTTCGTACGGATAAGTGCCCAGTGAACGGTTCGTTTAGCTTTATATATTGTTCCGGGTGGGCGTTGTATTGGTTTTTCGGAAGTGTTAGACCTGTAAGAGAAAAATTTAAATGGTTGGGAAAGGCCATGGGATGTAGAAATATTTTTTTCACATTTTATTTCCTTGTAAAAACAGGTAAATCAATAGGGTTTTTCGTACGGATATGTGCCCAGTGAACGGTTCGTTTAGCTTTATATATTGTTCCGGGTGGGCGTTGTTTTGGTATTTCGGAAGTGTTAGACCTGTAAGAGAAAAATTTAAATGGTTGGGAAAGGCCATGGGATGTAGAAATATTTTTTTCACATTTTACTTCCTTGTAAAAACAGGAAAATCGATAGGGATTTTTGTACGGATAAGTACCTAGTGAACGGTTCGTTTATCTTTATATATTCCTCCGGGTGGGCGTTGTATTGGATTTTCGGAAGTGTTAGACCTGTAAGAGAAAAATTTAAATCGTTGGGAAAGGCCATGGGTTGTAGAAATATTTTTTTCACATTTACTTCCTTGTAAAAACAGGTAAATCAATAGGGTTTTTCGTACGGATAAGTACCCAGTGAACGGTTCGTTTAGCTTTATATATTGTTCCGGGTGGCCGTTGTATTGGTTTTTCGGAAGTGTTAGACCTGTAAGAGAAAAATTTAAATGGTTGGGAAAGGCCATGGGATGTAGAAATATTTTTTTCACATTTTATTTCCTTTTAAAAACAGGTAAATCAATAGGGATTTTCGTACGGATAAGTACCAAGTGAACGGTTCGTTTAGCTTTATATATTGTTCCGGGTGGGCGTTGTATTGGTTTTTCGGAAGTGTTAGACCTGTAAGAGAAAAATTTAAATGGTTGGGAAGGGCCATGGGATGTAGAAATATTTTTTTCACATTTTACTTCCTTGTAAAAACAGGAAAATCAATAGGGATTTTCGTACGGATATGTACCCAGTGAACGGTTCGTTTAGCTTTATATATTGTTCCGGGTGGGCGTTGTATTGGTTTTTCGGAAGTGTTAGACCTGTAAGAGAAAAATTTAAATGGTTGGGAAAGGCCATGGGATGTAGAAATATTTTTTTCACATTTTAATTCCTTGTAAAAACAGGTAAATCAATAGGGTTTTTCTTACGGATAAGTGCCCAGTGAACGGTTCGTTTAGCTTTATATATTGTTCCGGGTGGGCGTTGTATTGGTTTTTTGGAAGTGTTAGACCTGTAAGAGAAAAATTTAAATGGTTGGGAAAGGCCATGGGATGTAGAAATATTTTTTTCACATTTTAATTCCTTTTAAAAACAGGTAAATCAATAGGGTTTTTCGTACGGATACGTGCCCAGTGAACGGTTCGTTTAGCTTTATATATTGTTCCGGGTGGGCGTTGTTTTGGTTTTTCGGATGTGTTAGACCTGTAAGAGAAAAATTTAAATGGTTGGGAAAGGCCATGGGATGTAGAAATATTTTTTTCACATTTTACTTCCTTGTAAAAACAGGTAAATCAATAGGGTTTTTCGTACGGATAAGTACCCAGTGAACGGTTCGTTTAGCTTTATATATTGTTCCGGGTGGGCGTTGTCTTGGTTTTTCGGAAGTGTTAGACCTGTAAGAGAAAAATTTAAATGGTTGGGAAAGGCCATGGGATGTAGAAATATTTTTTTCACATTTTACTTCCTTGTAAAAACAGGAAAATCAATAGGGATTTTCGTACGGATATGTACCCAGTGAACGGTTCGTTTAGCTTTATATATTGTTCCGGGTGGGCGTTGTATTGGTTTTTCGGAAGTGTTAGACCTGTAAGAGAAAAATTTAAATGGTTGGGAAAGGCCATGGGATGTAGAAATATTTTTTTCACATTTTAATTCCTTGTAAAAACAGGTAAATCAATAGGGTTTTTCTTACGGATATGTGCCCAGTGAACGGTTCGTTTAGCTTTATATATTGTTCCGGGTGGGCGTTGTATTGGTTTTTTGGAAGTGTTAGACCTGTAAGAGAAAAATTTAAATGGTTGGGAAAGGCCATGGGATGTAGAAATATTTTTTTCACATTTTATTTCCTTGTAAAAACAGGTAAATCAATAGGGTTTTTCGTACGGATAAGTGCCCAGTGAACGGTTCGTTTAGCTTTATATATTGTTCCGGGTGGGCGTTGTATTGGTTTTTCGGAAGTGTTAGACCTGTAAGAGAAAAATTTAAATGGTTGGGAAAGGCCATGGTTTGTAGAAATATTTTTTTCACATTTTATTTCCTTGTAAATACAGGTAAATCGATAGGGATTTTCGTACGGATAAGTGCCCAGTGAACGGTTCGTTTAGCTTTATATATTGTTCCGGGTGGGCGTTGTTTTGGTTTTTCGGAAGTGTTAGACCTGTAAGAGAAAAATTTAAATGGTTGGGAAAGGCCATGGGATGTAGAAATATTTTTTTTACATTTTACTTCCTTGTAAAAATAGGAAAATCTATAGGGATTTTTGTACGGATAAGTACCTAGTGAACGGTTCGTTTAGCTTTATATATTCTTCCGGGTGGGCGTTGTATTGGATTTTCGGAAGTGTTAGACCTGTAAGAGAAAAATTTAAATGGTTGGGAAAGGCCATGGGATGTAGAAATATTTTTTTCACATTTACTTCCTTGTAAAAACAGGTAAATCAATAGGGTTTTTCGTACGGATAAGTGCCCAGTGAACGGTTCGTTTAGCTTTATATATTGTTCCGGGTGGGCATTGTTTAGGTTTTTCGGAAGTGTTAGACCTGTAAGAGAAAAATTTAAATGGTTGGGAAAGGACATGGGATGCAGAAATATTTTTTTCACGTTTTATTTCCTTGTAAAAACAGGTAAATCAATAGGGTTTTTAGTACGTATAAGTGCCCAGTGAACGGTTCGTTTAGCTTTATATATTCTTCCGGGTGGGCGTTGTATTGGTTTTTCGGAAGTGTTAGACCTGTAAGAGAAAAATTTAAATGGTTGGGATAGGACATGGGAAGCAGAAATATTTTTTTCACGTTTTATTTCCTTGTAAAAACAGGTAAATCAATAGGGTTTTTCGTACGTATAAGTGCCCAGTGAACGGTTCGTTTAAGTTTATATATTGTTCCGGGTGGGCGTTGTATTGGTTTTTCGGAAGTGTTAGACCTGTAAGAGAAAAATTTAAATGGTTGGGAAAGGCCATGGGATGTAGAAATATTTTTTTCACATTTTATTTCCTTGTAAAAACAGGTAAATCAATAGGGTTTTTCGTACGGATAAGTGCCCAGTGAACGGTTCGTTTAGCTTTATATATTGTTCTGGGTGGGCGTTGTATTGGTTTTTCGGAAGTGTTAGACCTGTAAGAGAAAAATTTAAACGGTTGGGAAAGGCCATGGTTTGTAGAAATATTTTTTTCACATTTTATTTCCTTGTAAATACAGGTAAATCGATAGGGATTTTCGTACGGATAAGTGCCCAGTGAACGGTTCGTTTAGCTTTATATATTGTTCCGGGTGGGCGTTGTATTGGTTTTTCGGAAGTGTTAGACCTGTAAGAGAAAAATTTAAATGGTTGGGAAAGGCCATGGGATGTAGAAATATTTTTTTCACATTTTATTTCCTTGTAAAAACAGGTAAATCAATAGGGTTTTTCGTACGGATAAGTGCACAGTGAACGGTTCGTTTAGCTTTATATATTGTTCCGGGTGGGCGTTGTTTTGGTATTTCGGAAGTGTTAGACCTGTAAGAGAAAAATTTAAATGGTTGGGAAAGGCCATGGGATGTAGAAATATTTTTTTCACATTTTACTTCCTTGTAAAAACAGGAAAATCGATAGGGATTTTTGTACGGATAAGTACCTAGTGAACGGTTCGTTTATCTTTATATATTCTTCCGGGTGGGCGTTGTATTGGATTTTCGGAAGTGTTAGACCTGTAAGAGAAAAATTTAAATCGTTGGGAAAGGCCATGGGTTGTAGAAATATTTTTTTCACATTTACTTCCTTGTAAAAACAGGTAAATCAATAGGGTTTTTCGTACGGATAAGTACCCAGTGAACGGTTCGTTTAGCTTTATATATTGTTCCGGGTGGGCGTTGTATTGGTTTTTCGGAAGTGTTAGACCTGTAAGAGAAAAATTTAAATGGTTGGGAAAGGCCATGGGATGTAGAAATATTTTTTTCACATTTTACTTCCTTGTAAAAACAGGAAAATCAATAGGGATTTTCGTACGGATATGTACCCAGTGAACGGTTCGTTTAGCTTTATATATTGTTCCGGGTGGGCGTTGTATTGGTTTTTCGGAAGTGTTAGACCTGTAAGAGAAAAATTTAAATGGTTGGGAAAGGCCATGGGATGTAGAAATATTTTTTTCACATTTTAATTCCTTGTAAAAACAGGTAAATCAATAGGGTTTTTCTTACGGATAAGTGCCCAGTGAACGGTTCGTTTAGCTTTATATATTGTTCCGGGTGGGCGTTGTATTGGTTTTTTGGAAGTGTTAGACCTGTAAGAGAAAAATTTAAATGGTTGGGAAAGGCCATGGGATGTAGAAATATTTTTTTCACATTTTAATTCCTTTTAAAAACAGGTAAATCAATAGGGTTTTTCGTACGGATACGTGCCCAGTGAACGGTTCGTTTAGCTTTATATATTGTTCCGGGTGGGCGTTGTTTTGGTTTTTCGGATGTGTTAGACCTGTAAGAGAAAAATTTAAATGGTTTGGAAAGGCCATGGGATGTAGAAATATTTTTTTCACATTTTACTTCCTTGTAAAAACAGGAAATTCGATAGGGATTTTCGTACGGAGAAGTGCCCAGTGAACGGTTCGTTTAGCTTTATATATTTTTCCGGGTGGGAGTTGTATTGGTTTTTCGCAAGTGTTAGACCTGTAAGAGAAAAATTTAAATGGTTGGGAAAGGCCATGGGATGTAGAAATATTTTTTTCACATTTTACTTCCTTGTAAAAACAGGAAAATCGATAGGGATTTTCGTACGGAGAAGTGCCCAGTGAACGGTTCGTTTAGCTTTATATATTTTTCCGGGTGGGAGTTGTAGTGGTTTTTCGCAAGTGTTAGACCTGTAAGAGAAAAATTTAAATGGTTGGGAAAGGCCATGGGATGTAGAAATATTTTTTTCACATTTTATTTCCTTGAAAAAACAGGTAAATCGATAGGGTTTTTCGTACGGATAAGTGCCCAGTGAACTGTTCGTTTAGCTTTATATATTGTTCCGGGTGGGCGTTGTATTGGTTTTTCGCAAGTGTTAGACCTGTAAGAGAAAAATTTAAATGGTTGGGAAAGGCCATGGGATGTAGAAATATTTTTTTCACATTTTATTTCCTTGTAAAAACAGGTAAATCAATAGGGTTTTTCGTACGGAGAAGTGCCCAGTGAACGGTTCGTTTAGCATTATATATTGTTCCGGGTGGGCGTTGTATTGTTTTTTCGGAAGTGTTAGACCTGTAAGAGAAAAATTTAAATGGTTGGGAAAGGCCATGGGATGTAGAAATATTTTTTTCACATTTTATTTCCTTGTAAAAACAGTTAAATCAATAGGGTTTTTCGTACGCATAAGTGCCCAGTGAACGGTTCGTTTAGCTTTATATATTGTTCCGGGTGGGCGTTGTATTGGTTTTTCGGAAGTGTTAGACCTGTAAGAGAAAAATTTAAATGGTTGGGAAAGGCCATGGTTTGTAGAAATATTTTTTTCACATTTTATTTCCTTGTAAATACAGGTAAATCGATAGGGATTTTTGTACGTATAAGTGCCCAGTGAACGGTTTGTTTAGCTTTATATATTGTTCCGGGTGGGCGTTGTATTGGTTTTTCGGAAGTGTTAGACCTGTAAGAGAAAAATTTAAATGGTTGGGAAAGGCCATGGGATGTAGAAATATTTTTTTCACATTTTATTTCCTTGTAAAAACAGGTAAATCAATAGGGTTTTTCGTACGGATAAGTGCCCAGTGAACGGTTCGTTTAGCTTTATATATTGTTCCGGGTGGGCATTGTTTAGGTTTTTCGGAAGTGTTAGACCTGTAAGAGAAAAATTTAAATGGTTGGGAAAGGCCATGGGATGCAGAAATATTTTTTTCACGTTTTATTTCCTTGTAAAAACAGGTAAATCAATAGGGTTTTTCGTACGTATAAGTGCCCAGTGAACGGTTCGTTTAGCTTTATATATTGTTCCGGGTGGGCGTTGTATGGGTTTTTCGGAAGTGTTAGACCTGTAAGAGAAAAATTTAAATGGTTGGGAAAGGCCATGGGATGTAGAAATATTTTTTTCACATTTTATTTCCTTGTAAAAACAGGTAAATCAATAGGGTTTTTCGTACGGATAAGTGCCCAGTGAACGGTTCGTTTAGCTTTATATATTGTTCCGGGTGGGCGTTGTATTGGTTTTTCGGAAGTGTTAGACCTGTAAGAGAAAAATTTAAACGGTTGGGAAAGGCCATGGTTTGTAGAAATATTTTTTTCGCATTTTATTTCCTTGTAAATACAGGTAAATCGATAGGGATTTTCGTACGGATAAGTGCCCAGTGAACGGTTCGTTTAGCTTTATATATTGTTCCGGGTGGGCGTTGTATTGGTTTTTCGGAAGTGTTAGACCTGTAAGAGAAAAATTTAAATGGTTGGGAAAGGCCATGGGATGTAGAAATATTTTTTTCACATTTTATTTCCTTGTAAAAACAGGTAAATCAATAGGGTTTTTCGTACGGATAAGTGCCCAGTGAACGGTTCGTTTAGCTTTATATATTGTTCCGGGTGGGCGTTGTTTTGGTATTTCGGAAGTGTTAGACCTGTAAGAGAAAAATTTAAATGGTTGGGAAAGGCCATGGGATGTAGAAATATTTTTTTCACATTTTACTTCCTTGTAAAAACAGGAAAATCGATAGGGATTTTTGTACGGATAAGTACCTAGTGAACGGTTCGTTTATCTTTATATATTCTTCCGGGTGGGCGTTGTATTGGATTTTCAGAAGTGTTAGACCTGTAAGAGAAAAATTTAAATCGTTGGGAAAGGCCATGGGATGTAGAAATATTTTTTTCACATTTACTTCCTTGTAAAAACAGGTAAATCAATAGGGTTTTTCGTACGGATAAGTACCCAGTGAACGGTTCGTTTAGCTTTATATATTGTTCCGGGTGGGCGTTGTATTGGTTTTTCGGAAGTGTTAGACCTGTAAGAGAAAAATTTAAATGGTTGGGAAAGGCCATGGGATGTAGAAATATTTTTTTCACATTTTATTTCCTTTTAAAAACAGGTAAATCAATAGGGATTTTCGTACGGATAAGTACCAAGTGAACGGTTCGTTTAGCTTTATATATTGTTCCGGGTGGGCGTTGTTTTGGTTTTTCGGAAGTGTTAGACCTGTAAGAGAAAAATTTAAATGGTTGGGAAAGGCCATGGGATGTAGAAATATTTTTTTCACATTTTACTTCCTTGTAAAAACAGGAAAATCAATAGGGATTTTCGTACGGATATGTACCCAGTGAACGGTTCGTTTAGCTTTATATATTGTTCCGGGTGGGCGTTGTATTGGTTTTTCGGAAGTGTTAGACCTGTAAGAGAAAAATTTAAATGGTTGGGAAAGGCCATGGGATGTAGAAATATTTTTTTCACATTTTAATTCCTTGTAAAAACAGGTAAATCAATAGGGTTTTTCTTACGGATAAGTGCCCAGTGAACGGTTCGTTTAGCTTTATATATTGTTCCGGTTGGGCGTTGTATTGGTTTTTTGGAAGTGTTAGACCTGTAAGAGAAAAATTTAAATGGTTGGGAAAGGCCATGGGATGTAGAAATATTTTTTTCACATTTTAATTCCTTTTAAAAACAGGTAAATCAATAGGGTTTTTCGTACGGATACGTGCCCAGTGAACGGTTCGTTTAGCTTTATATATTGTTCCGGGTGGGCGTTGTTTTGGTTTTTCGGATGTGTTAGACCTGTAAGAGAAAAATTTAAATGGTTGGGAAAGGCCATGGGATGTAGAAATATTTTTTTCACATTTTACTTCCTTGTAAAAACAGGAAAATCGATAGGGATTTTCGTACGGAGAAGTGCCCAGTGAACGGTTCGTTTAGCTTTATATATTTTTCCGGGTGGGAGTTGTATTGGTTTTTCGCAAGTGTTAGACCTGTAAGAGAAAAATTTAAATGGTTGGGAAAGGCCATGGGATGTAGAAATATTTTTTTCACATTTTATTTCCTTGAAAAAACAGGTAAATCGATAGGGTTTTTCGTACGGATAAGTGCCCAGTGAACTGTTCGTTTAGCTTTATATATTGTTCCGGGTGGGCATTGTATTGGTTTTTCGGAAGTGTTAAACCTGTAAGAGAAAAATTTCAATGGTTGGGAAAGGCCATGGGATGTAGAAATATTTTTTTCACATTTACTTCCTTGTAAAAACAGGTAAATCAATAGGGTTTTTCGTACGGATAAGTACCCAGTGAACGGTTCGTTTAGCTTTATATAATTTTCCGGGTGGGAGTTGTATTGGTTTTTCGCAAGTGTTAGACCTGTAAGAGAAAAATTTAAATGGTTGGGAAAGGCCATGGGATGTAGAAATATTTTTTTCACATTTTATTTCCTTGTAAAAACAGGTAAATCAATAGGGTTTTTCGTACAGAGAAGTGCCCAGTGAACGGTTCGTTTAGCATTATATATTGTTCCGGGTGGGCGTTGTATTGTTTTTTCGGAAGTGTTAGACCTGTAAGAGAAAAATTTAAATGGTTGGGAAAGGCCATGGGATGTAGAAATATTTTTTTCACATTTTATTTCCTTGTAAAAACAGTTAAATCAATAGGGTTTTTCGTACGGATAAGTGCCCAGTGAACGGTTCGTTTAGCTTTATATATTGTTCCGGGTGGGCGTTGTATTGGTTTTTCGGAAGTGTTAGACCTGTAAGAGAAAAATTTAAATGGTTGGGAAAGGCCATGGTTTGTAGAAATATTTTTTTCACATTTTATTTCCTTGTAAATACAGGTAAATCGATAGGGTTTTTCGTACGGAGAAGTGCCCAGTGAACGGTTCGTTTAGCATTATATATTGTTCCGGGTGGGCGTTGTATTGTTTTTTCGGAAGTGTTAGACCTGTAAGAGAAAAATTTAAATGGTTGGGAAAGGCCATGGGATGTAGAAATATTTTTTTCACATTTTACTTCCTTGTAAAAACAGGAAAATCAATAGGGATTTTCGTACGGATAAGTACCCAGTGAACCGTTCGTTTAGCTTTATATATTGTTCCGGGTGGGCGTTGTTTTGGTTTTTCGGAAGTGTTAGACCTGTAAGAGAAAAATTTAAATGGTTGGGAAAGGCCATGGGATGTAGAAATATTTTTTTTCACATATACTTCCTTGTAAAAACAGGTAAATCAATAGGGTTTTTCGTACGGATAAGTACCCAGTGAACGGTTCGTTTAGCTTTATATATTGTTCCGGGTGGGCGTTGTATTGGTTTTTCGGAAGTGTTAGACCTGTAAGAGAAAAATTTAAATGGTTGGGAAAGGCCATGGGATGTAGAAATATTTTTTTCACATTTACTTCCTTGTAAAAACAGGTAAATCAATAGGGTTTTTCGTACGGATAAGTACCCAGTGAACGGTTCGTTAAGCTTTATATATTGTTCCGGGTGGGCGTTGTATTGGTTTTTCAGAAGTGTTAGACCTGTAAGAGAAAAATTTAAATGGTTGGGAAAGGCCATGGGATGTAGAAATATTTTTTTCATATTTACTTCCTTGTAAAAACAGGTAAATCGATAGGGATTTTCGTACGGAGAAGTGCCCAGTGAACGGTTCGTTTAGCTTTATATATTTTTCCGGGTGGGAGTTGTATTGGTTTTTCGCAAGTGTTAGACCTGTAAGAGAAAAATTTAAATGGTTGGGAAAGGCCATGGGATGTAGAAATATTTTTTTCACATTTTATTTCCTTGAAAAAACAGGTAAATCGATAGGGTTTTTCGTACGGATAAGTGCCCAGTGAACTGTTCGTTTAGCTTTATATATTGTTCCGGGTGGGCGTTGTATTGGTTTTTCTCAAGTGTTAGACCTGTAAGAGAAAAATTTAAATGGTTGGGAAAGGCCATGGGATGTAGAAATATTTTTTTCACATTTTATTTCCTTGAAAAAACAGGTAAATCGATAGGGTTTTTCGTACGGATAAGTGCCCAGTGAACTGTTCGTTTAGCTTTATATATTGTTCCGGGTGGGCGTTGTATTGGTTTTTCGGAAGTGTTAGACCTGTAAGAGAAAAATTTAAATGGTTGGGAAAGGCCATGGGATGTAGAAATATTTTTTTCACATTTACTTCCTTGTAAAAACAGGTAAATCAATAGGGTTTTTCGTACGGATAAGTACCCAGTGAACGGTTCGTTAAGCTTTATATATTGTTCCGGGTGGGCGTTGTATTGGTTTTTCAGAAGTGTTAGACCTGTACGAGAAAAATTTAAATGGTTGGGAAAGGCCATGGGATGTAGAAATATTTTTTTCACATTTACTTCCTTGTAAAAACAGGTAAATCGATAGGGATTTTCGTACGGAGAAGTGCCCAGTGAACGGTTCGTTTAGCTTTATATATTTTTCCGGGTGGGAGTTGTATTGGTTTTTCGCAAGTGTTAGACCTGTAAGAGAAAAATTTAAATGGTTGGGAAAGGCCATGGGATGTAGAAATATTTTTTTCACATTTTATTTCCTTGAAAAAACAGGTAAATCGATAGGGTTTTTCGTACGGATAAGTGCCCAGTGAACTGTTCGTTTAGCTTTATATATTGTTCCGGGTGGGCGTTGTATTGGTTTTTCGCAAGTGTTAGACCTGTAAGAGAAAAATTTAAATGGTTGGGAAAGGCCATGGGATGTAGAAATATTTTTTTCACATTTTATTTCCTTGAAAAAACAGGTAAATCGATAGGGTTTTTCGTACGGATAAGTGCCCAGTGAACTGTTCGTTTAGCTTTATATATTGTTCCGGGTGGGCGTTGTATTGGTTTTTCGGAAGTGTTAGACCTGTAAGAGAAAAATTTAAATGGTTCGGAAAGGCCATGGGATGTAGAAATATTTTTTTCACATTTACTTCCTTGTAAAAACAGGTAAATCAATAGGGTTTTTCGTACGGATAAGTACCCAGTGAACGGTTCGTTAAGCTTTATATATTGTTCCGGGTGGGCGTTGTATTGGTTTTTCAGAAGTGTTAGACCTGTACGAGAAAAATTTAAATGGTTGGGAAAGGCCATGGGATGTAGAAATATTTTTTTCACATTTACTTCCTTGTAAAAACAGGTAAATCGATAGGGATTTTCGTACGGAGAAGTGCCCAGTGAACGGTTCGTTTAGCTTTATATATTTTTCCGGGTGGGAGTTGTATTGGTTTTTCGCAAGTGTTAGACCTGTAAGAGAAAAATTTAAATGGTTGGGAAAGGCCATGGGATGTAGAAATATTTTTTTCACATTTTATTTCCTTGAAAAAACAGGTAAATCGATAGGGTTTTTCGTACGGATAAGTGCCCAGTGAACTGTTCGTTTAGCTTTATATATTGTTCCGGGTGGGCGTTGTATTGGTTTTTCGCAAGTGTTAGACCTGTAAGAGAAAAATTTAAATGGTTGGGAAAGGCCATGGGATGTAGAAATATTTTTTTCACATTTTATTTCCTTGTAAAAACAGTTAAATCAATAGGGTTTTTCGTACGGATAAGTGCCCAGTGAACGGTTCGTTTAGCTTTATATATTGTTCCGGGTGGGCGTTGTATTGGTTTTTCGGAAGTGTTAGACCTGTAAGAGAAAAATTTAAATGGTTGGGAAAGGCCATGGTTTGTAGAAATATTTTTTTCACATTTTATTTCCTTGTAAATACAGGTAAATCGATAGGGATTTTCGTACGTATAAGTGCCCAGTGAACGGTTTGTTTAGCTTTATATATTGTTCCGGGTGGGCGTTGTATTGGTTTTTCGGAAGTGTTAGACCTGTAAGAGAAAAATTTAAATGGTTGGGAAAGGCCATGGGATGTAGAAATATTTTTTTCACATTTTATTTCCTTGTAAAAACAGGTAAATCAATAGGGTTTTTCGTACGGATAAGTGCCCAGTGAACGGTTCGTTTAGCTTTATATATTGTTCCGGGTGGGCATTGTTTAGGTTTTTCGGAAGTGTTAGACATGTAAGAGAAAAATTTAAATGGTTGGGAAAGGCCATGGGATGCAGAAATATTTTTTTCACGTTTTATTTCCTTGTAAAAACAGGTAAATCAATAGGGTTTTTCGTACGTATAAGTGCCCAGTGAACGGTTCGTTTAGCTTTATATATTGTTCCGGGTGGGCGTTGTATTGGTTTTTCGGAAGTGTTAGACCTGTAAGAGAAAAATTTAAATGGTTGGGAAAGGCCATGGGATGTAGAAATATTTTTTTCACATTTTATTTCCTTGTAAAAACAGGTAAATCAATAGGGTTTTTCGTACGGATAAGTGCCCAGTGAACGGTTCGTTTAGCTTTATATATTGTTCCGGGTGGGCGTTGTATTGGTTTTTCGGAAGTGTTAGACCTGTAAGAGAAAAATTTAAACGGTTGGGAAAGGCCATGGTTTGTAGAAATATTTTTTTCACATTTTATTTCCTTGTAAATACAGGTAAATCGATAGGGATTTTCGTACGGATATGTGCCCAGTGAACGGTTCGTTTAGCTTTATATATTGTTCCGGGTGGGCGTTGTATTGGTTTTTCGGAAGTGTTAGACCTGTAAGAGAAAAATTTAAATGGTTGGGAAAGGCCATGGGATGTAGAAATATTTTTTTCACATTTTATTTCCTTGTAAAAACAGGTAAATCAATAGGGTTTTTCGTACGGATAAGTGCCCAGTGAACGGTTCGTTTAGCTTTATATATTGTTCCGGGTGGGCGTTGTTTTGGTATTTCGGAAGTGTTAGACCTGTAAGAGAAAAATTTAAATGGTTGGGAAAGGCCATGGGATGTAGAAATATTTTTTTCACATTTTACTTCCTTGTAAAAACAGGAAAATCGATAGGGATTTTTGTACGGATAAGTACCTAGTGAACGGTTCGTTTATCTTTATATATTCTTCCGGGTGGGCGTTGTATTGGATTTTCGGAAGTGTTAGACCTGTAAGAGAAAAATTTAAATCGTTGGGAAAGGCCATGGGATGTAGAAATATTTTTTTCACATTTACTTCCTTGTAAAAACAGGTAAATCAATAGGGTTTTTCGTACGGATAAGTACCCAGTGAACGGTTCGTTTAGCTTTATATATTGTTCCGGGTGGGCGTTGTATTGGTTTTTCGGAAGTGTTAGACCTGTAAGAGAAAAATTTAAATGGTTGGGAAAGGCCATGGGATGTAGAAATATTTTTTTCACATTTTATTTCCTTTTAAAAACAGGTAAATCAATAGGGATTTTTGTACGGATAAGTACCAAGTGAACGGTTCGTTTAGCTTTATATATTGTTCCGGGTGGGCGTTGTATTGGTTTTTCGGAAGTGTTAGACCCGTAAGAGAAAAATTTAAATGGTTGGGAAAGGCCATGGGATGTAGAAATATTTTTTTCACATTTTACTTCCTTGTAAAAACAGGAAAATCAATAGGGATTTTCGTACGGATATGTACCCAGTGAACGGTTCGTTTAGCTTTATATATTGTTCCGGGTGGGCGTTGTATTGGTTTTTCGGAAGTGTTAGACCTGTAAGAGAAAAATTTAAATGGTTGGGAAAGGCCATGGGATGTAGAAATATTTTTTTCACATTTTAATTCCTTGTAAAAACAGGTAAATCAATAGGGTTTTTCTTACGGATAAGTGCCCAGTGAACGGTTCGTTTAGCTTTATATATTGTTCCGGTTGGGCGTTGTATTGGTTTTTTGGAAGTGTTAGACCTGTAAGAGAAAAATTTAAATGGTTGGGAAAGGCCATGGGATGTAGAAATATTTTTTTCACATTTTAATTCCTTTTAAAAACAGGTAAATCAATAGGGTTTTTCGTACGGATACGTGCCCAGTGAACGGTTCGTTTAGCTTTATATATTATTCCGGGTGGGCGTTGTTTTGGTTTTTCGGATGTGTTAGACCTGTAAGAGAAAAATTTAAATGGTTGGGAAAGGCCATGGGATGTAGAAATATTTTTTTCACATTTTACTTCCTTGTAAAAACAGGAAAATCGATAGGGATTTTCGTACGGAGAAGTACCAAGTGAACGGTTCGTTTAGCTTTATATATTGTTCCGGGTGGGCGTTGTATTGGTTTTTCGGAAGTGTTAGACCTGTAAGAGAAAAATTTAAATGGTTGGGAAAGGCCATGGGATGTAGAAATATTTTTTTCACATTTTACTTCCTTGTAAAAACAGGAAAATCAATAGGGATTTTCGTACGGATATGTACCCAGTGAACGGTTCGTTTAGCTTTACATATTGTTCCGGGTGGGCGTTGTATTGGTTTTTCGGAAGTGTTAGACCTGTAAGCGAAAAATTTAAATGGTTGGGAAAGGCCATGGGATGTAGAAATATTTTTTTTCACATTTTAATTCCTTGTAAAAACAGGTAAATCAATAGGGTTTTTCTTACGGATAAGTGCCCAGTGAACGGTTCGTTTAGCTTTATATATTGTTCCGGTTGGGCGTTGTATTGGTTTTTTGGAAGTGTTAGACCTGTAAGAGAAAAATTTAAATGGTTGGGAAAGGCCATGGGATGTAGAAATATTTTTTTCACATTTTAATTCCTTTTAAAAACAGGTAAATCAATAGGGTTTTTCGTACGGATACGTGCCCAGTGAACGGTTCGTTTAGCTTTATATATTGTTCCGGGTGGGCGTTGTTTTGGTTTTTCGGATGTGTTAGACCTGTAAGAGAAAAATTTAAATGGTTGGGAAAGGCCATGGGATGTAGAAATATTTTTTTCACATTTTACTTCCTTGTAAAAACAGGAAAATCGATAGGGATTTTCGTACGGAGAAGTGCCCAGTGAACGGTTCGTTTAGCTTTATATATTTTTCCGGGTGGGAGTTGTATTGGTTTTTCGCAAGTGTTAGACCTGTAAGAGAAAAATTTAAATGGTTGGGAAAGGCCATGGGATGTAGAAATATTTTTTTCACATTTTATTTCCTTGAAAAAACAGGTAAATCGATAGGGTTTTTCGTACGGATAAGTGCCCAGTGAACTGTTCGTTTAGCTTTATATATTGTTCCGGGTGGGCGTTGTATTGGTTTTTCGGAAGTGTTAAACCTGTAAGAGAAAAATTTCAATGGTTGGGAAAGGCCATGGGATGTAGAAATATTTTTTTCACATTTACTTCCTTGTAAAAACAGGTAAATCAATAGGGTTTTTCGTACGGATAAGTACCCAGTGAACGGTTCGTTTAGCTTTATATAATTTTCCGGGTGGGAGTTGTATTGGTTTTTCGCAAGTGTTAGACCTGTAAGAGAAAAATTTAAATGGTTGGGAAAGGCCATGGGATGTAGAAATATTTTTTTCACATTTTATTTCCTTGTAAAAACAGGTAAATCGATAGGGTTTTTCGTACGGAGAAGTGCCCAGTGAACGGTTCGTTTAGCATTATATATTGTTCCGGGTGGGCGTTGTATTGTTTTTTCGGAAGTGTTAGACCTGTAAGAGAAAAATTTAAATGGTTGGGAAAGGCCATGGGATGTAGAAATATTTTTTTCACATTTTATTTCCTTGTAAAAACAGTTAAATCAATAGGGTTTTTCGTACGGATAAGTGCCCAGTGAACGGTTCGTTTAGCTTTATATATTGTTCCGGGTGGGCGTTGTATTGGTTTTTCGGAAGTGTTAGACCTGTAAGAGAAAAATTTAAATGGTTGGGAAAGGCCATGGTTTGTAGAAATATTTTTTTCACATTTTATTTCCTTGTAAATACAGGTAAATCGATAGGGTTTTTCGTACGGAGAAGTGCCCAGTGAACGGTTCGTTTAGCATTATATATTGTTCCGGGTGGGCGTTGTATTGTTTTTTCGGAAGTGTTAGACCTGTAAGAGAAAAATTTAAATGGTTGGGAAAGGCCATGGGATGTAGAAATATTTTTTTCACATTTTACTTCCTTGTAAAAACAGGAAAATCAATAGGGATTTTCGTACGGATAAGTACCCAGTGAACCGTTCGTTTAGCTTTATATATTGTTCCGGGTGGGCGTTGTTTTGGTTTTTCGGAAGTGTTAGACCTGTAAGAGAAAAATTTAAATGGTTGGGAAAGGCCATGGGATGTAGAAATATTTTTTTCACATATACTTCCTTGTAAAAACAGGTAAATCAATAGGGTTTTTCGTACGGATAAGTACCCAGTGAACGGTTCGTTTAGCTTTATATATTGTTCCGGGTGGGCGTTGTATTGGTTTTTCGGAAGTGTTAGACCTGTAAGAGAAAAATTTAAATGGTTGGGAAAGGCCATGGGATGTAGAAATATTTTTTCACATTTACTTCCTTGTAAAAACAGATAAATCAATAGGGTTTTTCGTACGGATAAGTACCCAGTGAACGGTTCGTTAAGCTTTATATATTGTTCCGGGTGGGCGTTGTATTGGTTTTTCAGAAGTGTTAGACCTGTAAGAGAAAAATTTAAATGGTTGGGAAAGGCCATGGGATGTAGAAATATTTTTTTCACATTTACTTCCTTGTAAAAACAGGTAAATCAATAGGGTTTTTCGTACGGATAAGTACCCAGTGAACGGTTCGTTTAGCTTTATATATTGTTCCGGGTGGGCGTTGTATTGCTTTTTTGGAAGTGTTAGACCTGTAAGAGAAAAATTTAAATGGTTGGGAAAGGCCATGGGATGTAGAAATATTTTTTTCACATTTAACTTCCTTATAAAAACAGGAAAATCAATAGGGATTTTCGTACGGATATACTACCCAGTGAACGGTTCGTTTAGCTTTATATATTGTTCCGGGTGGGCGTTGTATTGGTTTTTCGGAAGCGTTAGACCTGTAAGAGAAAAATTTAAATGGTTGGGAAAGGCCATGGGATGTAGAAATATTTTTTTCACATTTTATTTCCTTGTAAAAACAGGTAAATCAATAGGGTTTTTCGTACGGATAAGTGCCCAGTGAACGGTTCGTTTAGCTTTATATATTGTTCCCGGCGGGCGTTGATTTGGTTTTTCGGAAGTGTTAGACCTGTAAGAGAAAAATTTAAATGGTTGGGAAAGGCCATGGATGTAGAAATATTTTTTTCACATTTTACTTCCTTGTAAAAACAGGAAAATCAATAGGGATTTTCGTACGGATATGTCCCCAGTGAACGGTTCGTTTCGCTTTATATATTGTTCCGGGTGGGCGTTGTATTGGTTTTTTGAAAGTGTTAGACCTGTAAGAGAAAAATTTAAATGGTTGGGAAAGGCCATGGGATGTAGAAATATTTTTTTCACATTTACTTCCTTGTAAAAACAGGTAAATCAATAGGGTTTTTCGTATGGATAAGTACCCAGTGAACGGTTCGTTTAGCTTTATATATTGTTCCGGGTGGGCGTTGTATTGGTTTTTCAGAAGTGTTAGACCTGTAAGAGAAAAATTTAAATGGTTGGGAAAGGCCATGGGATGTAGAAATATTTTTTTCACATTTTATTTCCTTTTAAAAACAGCTAAATCAATAGGGATTTTCGTACGGATAAGTACCCAGTGAACGGTTCGTTTAGCTTTATATATTGTTCCGGGTGGGCGTTGTATTGGTTTTTTGGAAGTGTTAGACCTGTAAGAGAAAAATTTAAATGGTTGGGAAAGGCCATGGGATGTAGAAATATTTTTTTCACATTTTACTTCCTTATAAAAACAGGAAAATCAATAGGGATTTTCGTACGGATATGTACCCAGTGAACGTTTCGTTTAGCTTTATATATTGTTCCGGGTGGGCGTTGTATTGGTTTTTCGGAAGCGTTAGACCTGTAAGAGAAAAATTTAAATGGTTGGGAAAGGCCATGGGATGTAGAAATATTTTTTTCACATTTTATTTTCTTGTAAAAACAGGTAAATCAATAGGGTTTTTCGTACGGATAAGTACCCAGTGAACGGTTAGTTTAGCTTTATATATTGTTCCGGGTGGGCGTTGTATTGGTTTTTTGGAAGTGTTAGACCTGTAAGAGAAAAATTTAAATGGTTGGGAAAGGCCATGGGATGTAGAAATATTTTTTTCACATTTTACTTCCTTATAAAAACAGGAAAATCAATAGGGATTTTCGTACGGATATGTACCCAGTGAACGTTTCGTTTAGCTTTATATATTGTTCCGGGTGGGCGTTGTATTGGTTTTTCGGAAGCGTTAGACCTGTAAGAGAAAAATTTAAATGGTTGGGAAAGGCCATGGGATGTAGAAATATTTTTTTCACATTTTATTTTCTTGTAAAAACAGGTAAATCAATAGGGTTTTTCGTACGGATAAGTGCCCAGTGAACGGTTCGTTTAGCTTTATATATTGTTCCGGGTGGGCGTTGTATTGGTTTTTCGGAAGTGTTAGACCTGTAAGAGAAAAATTTAAATGGTTGGGAAAGGCCATGGGATGTAGAAATATTTTTTTCACATTTTACTTCCTTTTAAAAACTGGTAAATCAATAGGGATTTTCGTACGGATAAGTACCCAGTGAACGGTTCGTTTAGCTTTATATATTTTTCCGGGTGGGCGTTGTATTGGTTTTTTGAAAGTGTTAGACCTGTAAGAGAAAAATTTAAATGGTTGGGAAAGGCCATGGGATGTAGAAATATTTTTTTCACATTTACTTCCTTGTAAAAACAGGTAAATCAATAGGGTTTTTCGTACGGATAAGTACCCAGTGAACGGTTCGTTTAGCTTTATATATTGTTCCTGGTGGGCGTTGTATTGGTTTTTCAGAAGTGTTAGACCTCTAAGAGAAAAATTTAAATGGTTGGGAAAGGCCATGGGATGTAGAAATATTTTTTTCACATTTTATTTCCTTTTAAAAACAGGTAAATCAATAGGGATTTTCGTACGGATAAGTACCCAGTGAACGGTTCGTTTAGCTTTATATATTGTTCCGGGTGGGCGTTGTATTGGTTTTTCGGAAGCGTTAGACCTGTAAGAGAAAAATTTAAATGGTTGGGAAAGGCCATGGGATGTAGAAATATTTTTTTCACATTTTATTTCCTTGTATATACAGGTAAATCAATAGGGTTTTTCGTACGGATAAGTGCCCAGTGAACGGTTCGTTTAGCTTTATATATTGTTCCGGGTGGGCGTTCTATTGGTTTTTCGGAAGTGTTAGACCTGTAAGAGAAAAATTTAAATGGTTGGGAAAGGCCATGGATGTAGAAATATTTTTTTCACATTTTACTTCCTTGTAAAAACAGGAAAATCAATAGGGATTTTCGTACGGATATGTCCCCAGTGAACGTTTCGTTTAGCTTTATATATTGTTCCGGGTGGGCGTTGTATTGGTTTTTCGGAAGCGTTAGACCTGTAAGAGAAAAATTTAAATGGTTGGGAAAGGCCATGGGATGTAGAAATATTTTTTTCACATTTTATTTTCTTGTAAAAACAGGTAAATCAATAGGGTTTTTCGTACGGATAAGTACCCAGTGAACGGTTCGTTTAGCTTTATATATTGTTCCGGGTGGGCGTTGTATTGGTTTTTTGGAAGTGTTAGACCTGTAAGAGAAAAATTTAAATGGTTGGGAAAGGCCATGGGATGTAGAAATATTTTTTTCACATTTTACTTCCTTATAAAAACAGGAAAATCAATAGGGATTTTCGTACGGATATGTACCCAGTGAACGTTTCGTTTAGCTTTATATATTGTTCCGGGTGGGCGTTGTATTGGTTTTTCGGATGTGTTAGACCTGTAAGAGAAAAATTTAAATGGTTGGGAAAGGCCATGGGATGTAGAAATATTTTTTTCACATTTACTTCCTTGTAAAAACTGGTAAATCAATAGGGTTTTTCGTACAGATAAGTACCCAGTGAACCGTTCGTTGAGCTTTATATATTGTTCCGGGTGGGCGTTGTATTGTTTTTTCGGAAGTGTTAGACCTGTAAGAGAAAAATTTAAATGGTTGGGAAAGGCCATGGGATGTAGAAATATTTTTTTCACATTTTACTTCCTTGTAAAAACAGGAAAATCCATAGGGATTTTCGTACGGATAAGTACCCAGTGAACCGTTCGTTTAGCTTTATATATTGTTCCGGGTGGGCGTTGTTTTGGTTTTTCGGAAGTGTTAGACCTGTAAGAGAAAAATTTAAAAGGTTGGGAAAGGCCATGGGATGTAGAAATATTTTTTCACATTTTATTTCCTTGTAAAAACAGGTAAATCAATAGGGTTTTTCGTACGGATAAGTGCCCAGTGAACGGTTCGTTTAGCTTTATATATTGTTCCGGGTGGGCGTTGTTTTGGTTTTTCGGAAGTGTTACACCTGTAAGAGAAAAATTTAAATGGTTGGGAAAGGCCATGGGATGTAGAAATATTTTTTTCACATATACTTACTTGTAAAAACAGGTAAATCAATAGTGTTTTTCGTACGGATAAGTACCCAGTGAACGGTTCGTTTAGCTTTATATATTGTTCCGGTTGGGCGTTGTATTGGTTTTTCGGAAGTGTTAGACCTGTAAGAGAATAATTTAAATGGTTGGGAAAGGCCATGGGATGTAGAAATATTTTTTTCACATTTTACTTCCTTGTAAAAACAGGAAAATCAATAGGGATTTTCGTACGGATAAGTACCCAGTGAACCGTTCGTTTAGCTTTATATATTGTTCCGGGTGGGCGTTGTTTTGGTTTTTCGGAAGTGTTAGACCTGTAAGAGAAAAATTTAAAAGGTTGGGAAAGGCCATGGGATGTAGAAATATTTTTTCACTTTTTATTTCCTTGTAAAAACAGGTAAATCAATAGGGTTTTTCGTACGGATAAGTGCCCAGTGAACGGTTCGTTTAGCTTTATATATTGTTCCGGGTGGGCGTTGTTTTGGTTTTTCGGAAGTGTTACACCTGTAAGAGAAAAATTTAAATGGTTGGGAAAGGCCATGGGATGTAGAAATATTTTTTTCACATATACTTCCTTGTAAAAACAGGTAAATCAATAGTGTTTTTCGTACGGATAAGTACCCAGTGAACGGTTCGTTTAGCTTTATATATTGTTCCGGGTGGGCGTTGTATTGGTTTTTCGGAAGTGTTAGACCTGTAAGAGAAAAATTTAAATGGTTGGGAAAGGCCATGGGATGTAGAAATATTTTTTTCACATTTTCTTCCTTGTAAAAACAGGTAAATCAATAGGGTTTTTCGTACGGATAAGTACCTAGTGAACGGTTCGTTTAGCTCTATAGATTGTTCCGGGTGGGCGTTGTATTGGTTTTTCAGAAGTGTTAGACCTGTAAAAGAAAAATTTAAATGGTTGGGAAAGGCCATGGGATGTAGAAATATTTTTTTCACATTTTATTTCCTTTTAAAAACAGGTAAATCAATAGGGATTTTCGTACGGATAAGTACCCAGTGAACGGTTCGTTTAGCTTTATATATTGTTCCGGGTGGGCGTTGTATTGGTTTTTCGGAAGCGTTAGACCTGTAAGAGAAAAATTTAAATGGTTGGGAAAGGCCATGGGATGTAGAAATATTTTTTTCACATTTTATTTCCTTGTAAAAACAGGTAAATCAATAGGGTTTTTCGTACGGATAAGTGCCCAGTGAACGGTTCGTTTAGCTTTATATATTGTTCCCGGCGGGCGTTGATTTGGTTTTTCGGAAGTGTTAGACCTGTAAGAGAAAAATTTAAATGGTTGGGAAAGGCCATGGATGTAGAAATATTTTTTTCACATTTTACTTCCTTGTAAAAACAGGAAAATCAATAGGGATTTTCGTACGGATATGTCCCCAGTGAACGGTTCGTTTAGCTTTATATATTGTTCCGGGTGGGCGTTGTATTGGTTTTTTGAAAGTGTTAGACCTGTAAGAGAAAAATTTAAATGGTTGCGAAAGGCCATGGGATGTAGAAATATTTTTTTCACATTTACTTCCTTGTAAAAACAGGTAAATCAATAGGGTTTTTCGTATGGATAAGTACCCAGTGAACGGTTCGTTTAGCTTTATATATTGTTCCGGGTGGGCGTTGTATTGGTTTTTCAGAAGTGTTAGACCTGTAAGAGAAAAATTTAAATGGTTGGGAAAGGCCATGGGATGTAGAAATATTTTTTTCACATTTTATTTCCTTTTAAAAACAGCTAAATCAATAGGGATTTTCGTACGGATAAGTACCCAGTGAACGGTTCGTTTAGCTTTATATATTGTTCCGGGTGGGAGTTGTATTGGTTTTTTGGAAGTGTTAGACCTGTAAGAGAAAAATTTAAATGGTTGGGAAAGGCCATGGGATGTAGAAATATTTTTTTCACATTTTACTTCCTTATAAAAACAGGAAAATCAATAGGGATTTTCGTACGGATATGTAGCCAGTGAACGTTTCGTTTAGCTTTATATATTGTTCCGGGTGGGCGTTGTATTGGTTTTTCGGAAGCGTTAGACCTGTAAGAGAAAAATTTAAATGGTTGGGAAAGGCCATGGGATGTAGAAATATTTTTTTCACATTTTATTTTCTTGTAAAAACAGGTAAATCAATAGGGTTTTTCGTACGGATAAGTACCCAGTGAACGGTTAGTTTAGCTTTATATATTGTTCCGGGTGGGCGTTGTATTGGTTTTTTGGAAGTGTTAGACCTGTAAGAGAAAAATTTAAATGGTTGGGAAAGGCCATGGGATGTAGAAATATTTTTTTCACATTTTACTTCCTTATAAAAACAGGAAAATCAATAGGGATTTTCGTACGGATATGTACCCAGTGAACGTTTCGTTTAGCTTTATATATTGTTCCGGGTGGGCGTTGTATTGGTTTTTCGGAAGCGTTAGACCTGTAAGAGAAAAATTTAAATGGTTGGGAAAGGCCATGGGATGTAGAAATATTTTTTTCACATTTTATTTTCTTGTAAAAACAGGTAAATCAATAGGGTTTTTCGTACGGATAAGTGCCCAGTGAACGGTTCGTTTAGCTTTATATATTGTTCCGGGTGGGCGTTGTATTGGTTTTTCGGAAGTGTTAGACCTGTAAGAGAAAAATTTAAATGGTTGGGAAAGGCCATGGGATGTAGAAATATTTTTTTCACATTTTACTTCCTTTTAAAAACTGGTAAATCAATAGGGATTTTCGTACGGATAAGTACCCAGTGAACGGTTCGTTTAGCTTTATATATTTTTCCGGGTGGGCGTTGTATTGGTTTTTTGAAAGTGTTAGACCTGTAAGAGAAAAATTTAAATGGTTGGGAAAGGCCATGGGATGTAGAAATATTTTTTTCACATTTACTTCCTTGTAAAAACAGGTAAATCAATAGGGTTTTTCGTACGGATAAGTACCCAGTGAACGGTTCGTTTAGCTTTATATATTGTTCCTGGTGGGCGTTGTATTGGTTTTTCAGAAGTGTTAGACCTCTAAGAGAAAAATTTAAATGGTTGGGAAAGGCCATGGGATGTAGAAATATTTTTTTCACATTTTATTTCCTTTTAAAAACAGGTAAATCAATAGGGATTTTCGTACGGATAAGTACCCAGTGAACGGTTCGTTTAGCTTTATATATTGTTCCGGGTGGCCGTTGTATTGGTTTTTTGGAAGTGTTAGACCTGTAAGAGAAAAATTTAAATGGTTGGGAAAGGCCATGGGATGTAGAAATATTTTTTTCACATTTTACTTCCTTATAAAAACAGGAAAATCAATAGGGATTTTCGTACGGATATACTACCCAGTGAACGGTTCGTTTAGCTTTATATATTGTTCCGGGTGGGCGTTGTATTGGTTTTTCGGAAGCGTTAGACCTGTAAGAGAAAAATTTAAATGGTTGGGAAAGGCCATGGGATGTAGAAATATTTTTTTCACATTTTATTTCCTTGTATATACAGGTAAATCAATAGGGTTTTTCGTACGGATAAGTGCCCAGTGAACGGTTCGTTTAGCTTTATATATTGTTCCGGGTGGGCGTTCTATTGGTTTTTCGGAAGTGTTAGACCTGTAAGAGAAAAATTTAAATGGTTGGGAAAGGCCATGGATGTAGAAATATTTTTTTCACATTTTATTTCCTTGTAAAAACAGGAAAATCAATAGGGATTTTCGTACGGATATGTCCCCAGTGAACGTTTCGTTTAGCTTTATATATTGTTCCGGGTGGGCGTTGTATTGGTTTTTCGGAAGCGTTAGACCTGTAAGAGAAAAATTTAAATGGTTGGGAAAGGCCATGGGATGTAGAAATATTTTTTTCACATTTTATTTTCTTGTAAAAACAGGTAAATCAATAGGGTTTTTCGTACGGATAAGTACCCAGTGAACGGTTCGTTTAGCTTTATATATTGTTCCGGGTGGGCGTTGTATTGGTTTTTCGGAAGCGTTAGACCTGTAAGAGAAAAATTTAAATGGTTGGGAAAGGCCATGGAATGTAGAAATATTTTTTTCACATTTTATTTTCTTGTAAAAACAGGTAAATCAATAGGGTTTTTCGTACGGATAAGTACCCAGTGAACGGTTCGTTTAGCTTTATATATTGTTCCGGGTGGGCGTTGTATTGGTTTTTTGGAAGTGTTAGACCTGTAAGAGAAAAATTTAAATGGTTGGGAAAGGCCATGGGATGTAGAAATATTTTTTTCACATTTTACTTCCTTATAAAAACAGGAAAATCAATAGGGATTTTCGTACGGATATGTACCCAGTGAACGTTTCGTTTAGCTTTATATATTGTTCCGGGTGGGCGTTGTATTGGTTTTTCGGATGTGTTAGACCTGTAAGAGAAAAATTTAAATGGTTGGGAAAGGCCATGGGATGTAGAAATATTTTTTTCACATTTACTTCCTTGTAAAAACTGGTAAATCAATAGGGTTTTTCGTACAGATAAGTACCCAGTGAACCGTTCGTTGAGCTTTATATATTGTTCCGGGTGGGCGTTGTATTGTTTTTTCGGAAGTGTTAGACCTGTAAGAGAAAAATTTAAATGGTTGGGAAAGGCCATGGGATGTAGAAATATTTTTTTCACATTTTACTTCCTTGTAAAAACAGGAAAATCAATAGGGTTTTTCGTACGGATAAGTGCCCAGTGAACGGTTCGTTTAGCTTTATATATTGTTCCCGGCGGGCGTTGATTTGGTTTTTCGGAAGTGTTAGACCTGTAAGAGAAAAATTTAAATGGTTGGGAAAGGCCATGGATGTAGAAATATTTTTTTCACATTTTACTTCCTTGTAAAAACAGGAAAATCAATAGGGATTTTCGTACGGATATGTCCCCAGTGAACGGTTCGTTTAGCTTTATATATTGTTCCGGGTGGGCGTTGTATTGGTTTTTTGAAAGTGTTAGACCTGTAAGAGAAAAATTTAAATGGTTGGGAAAGGCCATGGGATGTAGAAATATTTTTTTCACATTTACTTCCTTGTAAAAACAGGTAAATCAATAGGGTTTTTCGTATGGATAAGTACCCAGTGAACGGTTCGTTTAGCTTTATATATTGTTCCGGGTGGGCGTTGTATTGGTTTTTCAGAAGTGTTAGACCTGTAAGAGAAAAATTTAAATGGTTGGGAAAGGCCATGGGATGTAGAAATATTTTTTTCACATTTTATTTCCTTTTAAAAACAGCTAAATCAATAGGGATTTTCGTACGGATAAGTACCCAGTGAACGGTTCGTTTAGCTTTATATATTGTTCCGGGTGGGCGTTGTATTGGTTTTTTGGAAGTGTTAGACCTGTAAGAGAAAAATTTAAATGGTTGGGAAAGGCCATGGGATGTAGAAATATTTTTTTCACATTTTACTTCCTTATAAAAACAGGAAAATCAATAGGGATTTTCGTACGGATATGTACCCAGTGAACGTTTCGTTTAGCTTTATATATTGTTCCAGGTGGGCGTTGTATTGGTTTTTCGGAAGTGTTAGACCTGTAAGAGAAAAATTTAAATGGTTGGGAAAGGCCATGGGATGTAGAAATATTTTTTTCACATTTTATTTTCTTGTAAAAACAGGTAAATCAATAGGGTTTTTCGTACGGATAAGTACCCAGTGAACGGTTAGTTTAGCTTTATATATTGTTCCGGGTGGGCGTTGTATTGGTTTTTTGGAAGTGTTAGACCTGTAAGAGAAAAATTTAAATGGTTGGGAAAGGCCATGGGATGTAGAAATATTTTTTTCACATTTTACTTCCTTATAAAAACAGGAAAATCAATAGGGATTTTTGTACGGATATGTACCCAGTGAACGTTTCGTTTAGCTTTATATATTGTTCCGGGTGGGCGTTGTATTGGTTTTTCGGAAGCGTTAGACCTGTAAGAGAAAAATTTAAATGGTTGGGAAAGGCCATGGGATGTAGAAATATTTTTTTCACATTTTATTTTCTTGTAAAAACAGGTAAATCAATAGGGTTTTTCGTACGGATAAGTGCCCAGTGAACGGTTCGTTTAGCTTTATATATTGTTCCGGGTGGGCGTTGTATTGGTTTTTCGGAAGTGTTAGACCTGTAAGAGAAAAATTTAAATGGTTGGGAAAGGCCATGGGATGTAGAAATATTTTTTTCACATTTTACTTCCTTTTAAAAACTGGTAAATCAATAGGGATTTTCGTACGGATAAGTACCCAGTGAACGGTTCGTTTAGCTTTATATATTTTTCCGGGTGGGCGTTGTATTGGTTTTTTGAAAGTGTTAGACCTGTAAGAGAAAAATTTAAATGGTTGGGAAAGGCCATGGGATGTAGAAATATTTTTTTCACATTTACTTCCTTGTAAAAACAGGTAAATCAATAGGGTTTTTCGTACGGATAAGTACCCAGTGAACGGTTCGTTTAGCTTTATATATTGTTCCTGGTGGGCGTTGTATTGGTTTTTCAGAAGTGTTAGACCTCTAAGAGAAAAATTTAAATGGTTGGGAAAGGCCATGGGATGTAGAAATATTTTTTTCACATTTTATTTCCTTTTAAAAACAGGTAAATCAATAGGGATTTTCGTACGGATAAGTACCCAGTGAACGGTTCGTTTAGCTTTATATATTGTTCCGGGTGGGCGTTGTATTGGTTTTTTGGAAGTGTTAGACCTGTAAGAGAAAAATTTAAATGGTTGGGAAAGGCCATGGGATGTAGAAATATTTTTTTCACATTTTACTTCCTTATAAAAACAGGAAAATCAATAGGGATTTTCGTACGGATATACTACCCAGTGAACGGTTCGTTTAGCTTTATATATTGTTCCGGGTGGGCGTTGTATTGGTTTTTCGGAAGCGTTAGACCTGTAAGAGAAAAATTTAAATGGTTGGGAAAGGCCATGGGATGTAGAAATATTTTTTTCACATTTTATTTCCTTGTATATACAGGTAAATCAATAGGGTTTTTCGTACGGATAAGTGCCCAGTGAACGGTTCGTTTAGCTTTATATATTGTTCCGGGTGGGCGTTCTATTGGTTTTTCGGAAGTGTTAGACCTGTAAGAGAAAAATTTAAATGGTTGGGAAAGGCCATGGATGTAGAAATATTTTTTTCACATTTTACTTCCTTGTAAAAACAGGAAAATCAATAGGGATTTTCGTACGGATATGTCCCCAGTGAACGTTTCGTTTAGCTTTATATATTGTTCCGGGTGGGCGTTGTATTGGTTTTTCGGAAGCGTTAGACCTGTAAGAGAAAAATTTAAATGGTTGGGAAAGGCCATGGGATGTAGAAATATTTTTTTCACATTTTATTTTCTTGTAAAAACAGGTAAATCAATAGGGTTTTTCGTACGGATAAGTACCCAGTGAACGGTTCGTTTAGCTTTATATATTGTTCCGGGTGGGCGTTGTATTGGTTTTTCGGATGTGTTAGACCTGTAAGAGAAAAATTTAAATGGTTGGGAAAGGCCATGGGATGTAGAAATATTTTTTTCACATTTACTTCCTTGTAAAAACTGGTAAATCAATAGGGTTTTTCGTACAGATAAGTACCCAGTGAACCGTTCGTTGAGCTTTATATATTGTTCCGGGTGGGCGTTGTATTGTTTTTTCGGAAGTGTTAGACCTGTAAGAGAAAAATTTAAATGGTTGGGAAAGGCCATGGGATGTAGAAATATTTTTTTCACATTTTACTTCCTTGTAAAAACAGGAAAATCAATAGGGATTTTCGTACGGATAAGTACCCAGTGAACCGTTCGTTTAGCTTTATATATTGTTCCGGGTGGGCGTTGTTTTGGTTTTTCGGAAGTGTTAGACCTGTAAGAGAAAAATTTAAAAGGTTGGGAAAGGCCATGGGATGTAGAAATATTTTTTCACATTTTATTTCCTTGTAAAAACAGGTAAATCAATAGGGTTTTTCGTACGGATAAGTGCCCAGTGAACGGTTCGTTTAGCTTTATATATTGTTCCGGGTGGGCGTTGTTTTGGTTTTTCGGAAGTGTTACACCTGTAAGAGAAAAATTTAAATGGTTGGGAAAGGCCATGGGATGTAGAAATATTTTTTTCACATATACTTACTTGTAAAAACAGGTAAATCAATAGTGTTTTTCGTACGGATAAGTACCCAGTGAACGGTTCGTTTAGCTTTATATATTGTTCCGGTTGGGCGTTGTATTGGTCTTTCGGAAGTGTTAGACCTGTAAGAGAATAATTTAAATGGTTGGGAAAGGCCATGGGATGTAGAAATATTTTTTTCACATTTTACTTCCTTGTAAAAACAGGAAAATCAATAGGGATTTTCGTACGGATAAGTACCCAGTGAACCGTTCGTTTAGCTTTATATATTGTTCCGGGTGGGCGTTGTTTTGGTTTTTCGGAAGTGTTAGACCTGTAAGAGAAAAATTTAAAGGGTTGGGAAAGGCCATGGGATGTAGAAATATTTTTTTCACATATACTTCCTTGTAAAAACAGGTAAATCAATAGTGTTTTTCGTACGGATAAGTACCCAGTGAACGGTTCGTTTAGCTTTATATATTGTTCCGGGTGGGCGTTGTATTGGTTTTTCGGAAGTGTTAGACCTGTAAGAGAAAAATTTAAATGGTTGGGAAAGGCCATGGGATGTAGAAATATTTTTTTCACATTTTCTTCCTTGTAAAAACAGGTAAATCAATAGGGTTTTTCGTACGGATAAGTACCTAGTGAACGGTTCGTTTAGCTTTATAGATTGTTCCGGGTGGGCGTTGTATTGGTTTTTCAGAAGTGTTAGACCTGTAAAAGAAAAATTTAAATGGTTGGGAAAGGCCATGGGATGTAGAAATATTTTTTTCACATTTTATTTCCTTTTAAAAACAGGTAAATCAATAGGGATTTTCGTACGGATAAGTACCCAGTGAACGGTTCGTTTAGCTTTATATATTGTTCCGGGTGGGCGTTGTATTGGTTTTTTGGAAGTGTTAGACCTGTAAGAGAAAAATTTAAATGGTTGGGAAAGGCCATGGGATGTAGAAATATTTTTTTCACATTTAACTTCCTTATAAAAACAGGAAAATCAATAGGGATTTTCGTACGGATATACTACCCAGTGAACGGTTCGTTTAGCTTTATATATTGTTCCGGGTGGGCGTTGTATTGGTTTTTCGGAAGCGTTAGACCTGTAAGAGAAAAATTTAAATGGTTGGGAAAGGCCATGGGATGTAGAAATATTTTTTTCACATTTTATTTCCTTGTAAAAACAGGTAAATCAATAGGGTTTTTCGTACGGATAAGTGCCCAGTGAACGGTTCGTTTAGCTTTATATATTGTTCCCGGCGGGCGTTGATTTGGTTTTTCGGAAGTGTTAGACCTGTAAGAGAAAAATTTAAATGGTTGGGAAAGGCCATGGATGTAGAAATATTTTTTTCACATTTTACTTCCTTGTAAAAACAGGTAAATCAATAGTGTTTTTCGTACGGATAAGTACCCAGTGAACGGTTCGTTTAGCTTTATATATTGTTCCCGGCGGGCGTTGATTTGGTTTTTCGGAAGTGTTACACCTGTAAGAGAAAAATTTAAATGGTTGGGAAAGGCCATGGGATGTAGAAATATTTTTTTCACATATACTTCCTTGTAAAAACAGGTAAATCAATAGTGTTTTTCGTACGGATAAGTACCCAGTGAACGGTTCGTTTAGCTTTATATATTGTTCCGGGTGGGCGTTGTATTGGTTTTTCGGAAGTGTTAGACCTGTAAGAGAAAAATTTAAACGGTTGGGAAAGGCCATGGGATGTAGAAATATTTTTTTCACATTTTCTTCCTTGTAAAAACAGGTAAATCAATAGGGTTTTTCGTACGGATAAGTACCTAGTGAACGGTTCGTTTAGCTTTATAGATTGTTCCGGGTGGGCGTTGTATTGGTTTTTCAGAAGTGTTAGACCTGTAAAAGAAAAATTTAAATGGTTGGGAAAGGCCATGGGATGTAGAAATATTTTTTTCACATTTTATTTCCTTTTAAAAACAGGTAAATCAATAGGGATTTTCGTACGGATAAGTACCCAGTGAACGGTTCGTTTAGCTTTATATATTGTTCCGGGTGGGCGTTGTATTGGTTTTTCGGAAGCGTTAGACCTGTAAGAGAAAAATTTAAATGGTTGGGAAAGGCCATGGGATGTAGAAATATTTTTTTCACATTTTATTTTCTTGTAAAAACAGGTAAATCAATAGGGTTTTTCGTACGGATAAGTACCCAGTGAACGGTTCGTTTAGCTTTATATATTGTTCCGGGTGGGCGTTGTATTGGTTTTTTGGAAGTGTTAGACCTGTAAGAGAAAAATTTAAATGGTTGGGAAAGGCCATGGGATGTAGAAATATTTTTTTCACATTTTACTTCCTTATAAAAACAGGAAAATCAATAGGGATTTTCGTACGGATATGTACCCAGTGAACGTTTCGTTTAGCTTTATATATTGTTCCGGGTGGGCGTTGTATTGGTTTTTCGGATGTGTTAGACCTGTAAGAGAAAAATTTAAATGGTTGGGAAAGGCCATGGGATGTAGAAATATTTTTTTCACATTTACTTCCTTGTAAAAACTGGTAAATCAATAGGGTTTTTCGTACAGATAAGTACCCAGTGAACCGTTCGTTGAGCTTTATATATTGTTCCGGGTGGGCGTTGTATTGTTTTTTCGGAAGTGTTAGACCTGTAAGAGAAAAATTTAAATGGTTGGGAAAGGCCATGGGATGTAGAAATATTTTTTTCACATTTTACTTCCTTGTAAAAACAGGAAAATCAATAGGGATTTTCGTACGGATAAGTACCCAGTGAACCGTTCGTTTAGCTTTATATATTGTTCCGGGTGGGCGTTGTTTTGGTTTTTCGGAAGTGTTAGACCTGTAAGAGAAAAATTTAAAAGGTTGGGAAAGGCCATGGGATGTAGAAATATTTTTTCACATTTTATTTCCTTGTAAAAACAGGTAAATCAATAGGGTTTTTCGTACGGATAAGTGCCCAGTGAACGGTTCGTTTAGCTTTATATATTGTTCCGGGTGGGCGTTGTTTTGGTTTTTCGGAAGTGTTACACCTGTAAGAGAAAAATTTAAATGGTTGGGAAAGGCCATGGGATGTAGAAATATTTTTTTCACATATACTTACTTGTAAAAACAGGTAAATCAATAGTGTTTTTCGTACGGATAAGTACCCAGTGAACGGTTCGTTTAGCTTTATATATTGTTCCGGTTGGGCGTTGTATTGGTTTTTCGGAAGTGTTAGACCTGTAAGAGAATAATTTAAATGGTTGGGAAAGGCCATGGGATGTAGAAATATTTTTTTCACATTTTACTTCCTTGTAAAAACAGGAAAATCAATAGGGATTTTCGTACGGATAAGTACCCAGTGAACCGTTCGTTTAGCTTTATATATTGTTCCGGGTGGGCGTTGTTTTGGTTTTTCGGAAGTGTTAGACCTGTAAGAGAAAAATTTAAAAGGTTGGGAAAGGCCATGGGATGTAGAAATATTTTTTCACTTTTTATTTCCTTGTAAAAACAGGTAAATCAATAGGGTTTTTCGTACGGATAAGTGCCCAGTGAACGGTTCGTTTAGCTTTATATATTTTTCCGGGTGGGCGTTGTTTTGGTTTTTCGGAAGTGTTACACCTGTAAGAGAAAAATTTAAATGGTTGGGAAAGGCCATGGGATGTAGAAATATTTTTTTCACATATACTTCCTTGTAAAAACAGGTAAATCAATAGTGTTTTTCGTACGGATAAGTACCCAGTGAACGGTTCGTTTAGCTTTATATATTGTTCCGGGTGGGCGTTGTATTGGTTTTTCGGAAGTGTTAGACCTGTAAGAGAAAAATTTAAATGGTTGGGAAAGGCCATGGGATGTAGAAATATTTTTTTCACATTTTCTTCCTTGTAAAAACAGGTAAATCAATAGGGTTTTTCGTACGGATAAGTACCTAGTGAACGGTTCGTTTAGCTTTATAGATTGTTCCGGGTGGGCGTTGTATTGGTTTTTCAGATGTGTTAGACCTGTAAAAGAAAAATTTAAATGGTTGGGAAAGGCCATGGGATGTAGAAATATTTTTTTCACATTTTATTTCCTTTTAAAAACAGGTAAATCAATAGGGATTTTCGTACGGATAAGTACCCAGTGAACGGTTCGTTTAGCTTTATATATTGTTCCGGGTGGGCGTTGTATTGGTTTTTTGGAAGTGTTAGACCTGTAAGAGAAAAATTTAAATGGTTGGGAAAGGCCATGGGATGTAGAAATATTTTTTTCACATTTAACTTCCTTATAAAAACAGGAAAATCAATAGGGATTTTCGTACGGATATACTACCCAGTGAACGGTTCGTTTAGCTTTATATATTGTTCCGGGTGGGCGTTGTATTGGTTTTTCGGAAGCGTTAGACCTGTAAGAGAAAAATTTAAATGGTTGGGAAAGGCCATGGGATGTAGAAATATTTTTTCACATTTTATTTCCTTGTAAAAACAGGTAAATCAATAGGGTTTTTCGTACGGATAAGTGCCCAGTGAACGGTTCGTTTAGCTTTATATATTGTTCCCGGCGGGCGTTGATTTGGTTTTTCGGAAGTGTTAGACCTGTAAGAGAAAAATTTAAATGGTTGGGAAAGGCCATGGATGTAGAAATATTTTTTTCACATTTTACTTCCTTGTAAAAACAGGAAAATCAATAGGGATTTTCGTACGGATATGTCCCCAGTGAACGGTTCGTTTAGCTTTATATATTGTTCCGGGTGGGCGTTGTATTGGTTTTTTGAAAGTGTTAGACCTGTAAGAGAAAAATTTAAATGGTTGGGAAAGGCCATGGGATGTAGAAATATTTTTTTCACATTTACTTCCTTGTAAAAACAGGTAAATCAATAGGGTTTTTCGTATGGATAAGTACCCAGTGAACGGTTCGTTTAGCTTTATATATTGTTCCGGGTGGGCGTTGTATTGGTTTTTCAGAAGTGTTAGACCTGTAAGAGAAAAATTTAAATGGTTGGGAAAGGCCATGGGATGTAGAAATATTTTTTTCACATTTTATTTCCTTTTAAAAACAGCTAAATCAATAGGGATTTTCGTACGGATAAGTACCCAGTGAACGGTTCGTTTAGCTTTATATATTGTTCCGGGTGGGCGTTGTATTGGTTTTTTGGAAGTGTTAGACCTGTAAGAGAAAAATTTAAATGGTTGGGAAAGTCCATGGGATGTAGAAATATTTTTTTCACATTTTACTTCCTTATAAAAACAGGAAAATCAATAGGGATTTTCGTACGGATATGTACCCAGTGAACGTTTCGTTTAGCTTTATATATTGTTCCGGGTGGGCGTTGTATTGGTTTTTCGGAAGCGTTAGACCTGTAAGAGAAAAATTTAAATGGTTGGGAAAGGCCATGGGATGTAGAAATATTTTTTTCACATTTACTTCCTTGTAAAAACAGGTGAATCAATAGGGTTTTTCGTACGGATAAGTACCCAGTGAACAGTTAGTTTAGCTTTATATATTGTTCCGGGTGGGCGTTGTATTGGTTTTTTGGAAGTGTTAGACCTGTAAGAGAAAAATTTAAATGGTTGGGAAAGGCCATGGGATGTAGAAATATTTTTTTCACATTTAACTTCCTTATAAAAACAGGAAAATCAATAGGGATTTTCGTACGGATATACTAACCAGTGAACGGTTCGTTTAGCTTTATATATTGTTCCGGGTGGGCGTTGTATTGGTTTTTCGGAAGCGTTAGACCTGTAAGAGAAAAATTTAAATGGTTGGGAAAGGCCATGGGATGTAGAAATATTTTTTTCACATTTTATTTCCTTGTAAAAACAGGTAAATCAATAGGGTTTTTCGTACGGATAAGTGCCCAGTGAACGGTTCGTTTAGCTTTATATATTGTTCCCGGCGGGCGTTGATTTGGTTTTTCGGAAGTGTTAGACCTGTAAGAGAAAAATTTAAATGGTTGGGAAAGGCCATGGATGTAGAAATATTTTTTTCACATTTTACTTCCTTGTAAAAACAGGAAAATCAATAGGGATTTTCGTACGGATATGTCCCCAGTGAACGGTTCGTTTAGCTTTATATATTGTTCCGGGTGGGCGTTGTATTGGTTTTTTGAAAGTGTTAGACCTGTAAGAGAAAAATTTAAATGGTTGGGAAAGGCCATGGGATGTAGAAATATTTTTTTCACATTTACTTCCTTGTAAAAACAGGTAAATCAATAGGGTTTTTCGTATGGATAAGTACCCAGTGAACGGTTCGTTTAGCTTTATATATTGTTCCGGGTGGGCGTTGTATTGGTTTTTCAGAAGTGTTAGACCTGTAAGAGAAAAATTTAAATGGTTGGGAAAGGCCATGGGATGTAGAAATATTTTTTTCACATTTTATTTCCTTTTAAAAACAGCTAAATCAATAGGGATTTTCGTACGGATAAGTACCCAGTGAACGGTTCGTTTAGCTTTATATATTGTTCCGGGTGGGCGTTGTATTGGTTTTTTGGAAGTGTTAGACCTGTAAGAGAAAAATTTAAATGGTTGGGAAAGTCCATGGGATGTAGAAATATTTTTTTCACATTTTACTTCCTTATAAAAACAGGAAAATCAATAGGGATTTTCGTACGGATATGTACCCAGTGAACGTTTCGTTTAGCTTTATATATTGTTCCGGGTGGGCGTTGTATTGGTTTTTCGGAAGCGTTAGACCTGTAAGAGAAAAATTTAAATGGTTGGGAAAGGCCATGGGATGTAGAAATATTTTTTTCACATTTTATTTTCTTGTAAAAACAGGTAAATCAATAGGGTTTTTCGTACGGATAAGTACCCAGTGAACGGTTAGTTTAGCTTTATATATTGTTCCGGGTGGGCGTTGTATTGGTTTTTTGGAAGTGTTAGACGTGTAAGAGAAAAATTTAAATGGTTGGGAAAGGCCATGGGATGTAGAAATATTTTTTTCACATTTTACTTCCATATAAAAACAGGAAAATCAATAGGGATTTTCGTACGGATATGTACCCAGTGAACGTTTCGTTTAGCTTTATATATTGTTCCGGGTGGGCGTTGTATTGGTTTTTCGGAAGCGTTAGACCTGTAAGAGAAAAATTTAAATGGTTGGGAAAGGCCATGGGATGTAGAAATATTTTTTTCACATTTTATTTTCTTGTAAAAACAGGTAAATCAATAGGGTTTTTCGTACGGATAAGTGCCCAGTGAACGGTTCGTTTAGCTTTATATATTGTTCCGGGTGGGCGTTGTATTGGTTTTTCGGAAGTGTTAGACCTGTAAGAGAAAAATTTAAATGGTTGGGAAAGGCCATGGGATGTAGAAATATTTTTTTCACATTTTACTTCCTTTTAAAAACTGGTAAATCAATAGGAATTTTCGTACGGATAAGTACCCAGTGAACGGTTCGTTTAGCTTTATATATTTTTCCGGGTGGGCGTTGTATTGGTTTTTTGAAAGTGTTAGACCTGTAAGAGAAAAATTTAAATGGTTGGGAAAGGCCATGGGATGTAGAAATATTTTTTTCACATTTACTTCCTTGTAAAAACAGGTAAATCAATAGGGTTTTTCGTACGGATAAGTACCCAGTGAACGGTTCGTTTAGCTTTATATATTGTTCCTGGTGGGCGTTGTATTGGTTTTTCAGAAGTGTTAGACCTCTAAGAGAAAAATTTAAATGGTTGGGAAAGGCCATGGGATGTAGAAATATTTTTTTCACATTTTATTTCCTTTTAAAAACAGGTAAATCAATAGGGATTTTCGTACGGATAAGTACCCAGTGAACGGTTCGTTTAGCTTTATATATTGTTCCGGGTGGGCGTTGTATTGGTTTTTTGGAAGTGTTAGACCTGTAAGAGAAAAATTTAAATGGTTGGGAAAGGCCATGGGATGTAGAAATATTTTTTTCACATTTTACTTCCTTATAAAAACAGGAAAATCAATAGGGATTTTCGTACGGATATACTACCCAGTGAACGGTTCGTTTAGCTTTATATATTGTTCCGGGTGGGCGTTGTATTGGTTTTTCGGAAGCGTTAGACCTGTAAGAGAAAAATTTAAATGGTTGGGAAAGGCCATGGGATGTAGAAATATTTTTTTCACATTTTATTTCCTTGTATATACAGGTAAATCAATAGGGTTTTTCGTACGGATAAGTGCCCAGTGAACGGTTCGTTTAGCTTTATATATTGTTCCGGGTGGGCGTTCTATTGGTTTTTCGGAAGTGTTAGACCTGTAAGAGAAAAATTTAAATGGTTGGGAAAGGCCATGGATGTAGAAATATTTTTTTCACATTTTACTTCCTTGTAAAAACAGGAAAATCAATAGGGATTTTCGTACGGATATGTCCCCAGTGAACGTTTCGTTTAGCTTTATATATTGTTCCGGGTGGGCGTTGTATTGGTTTTTCGGAAGCGTTAGACCTGTAAGAGAAAAATTTAAATGGTTGGGAAAGGCCATGGGATGTAGAAATATTTTTTTCACATTTTATTTTCTTGTAAAAACAGGTAAATCAATAGGGTTTTTCGTACGGATAAGTACCCAGTGAACGGTTCGTTTAGCTTTATATATTGTTCCGGGTGGGCGTTGTATTGGTTTTTTGGAAGTGTTAGACCTGTAAGAGAAAAATTTAAATGGTTGGGAAAGGCCATGGGATGTAGAAATATTTTTTTCACATTTTACTTCCTTATAAAAACAGGAAAATCATTCGGGATTTTCGTACGGATATGTACCCAGTGAACGTTTCGTTTAGCTTTATATATTGTTCCGGGTGGGCGTTGTATTGGTTTTTCGGAAGCGTTAGACCTGTAAGAGAAAAATTTAAATGGTTGGGAAAGGCCATGGGATGTAGAAATATTTTTTTCACATTTTATTTTCTTGTAAAAACAGGTAAATCAATAGGGTTTTTTGTACGGATAAGTGCCCAGTGAACGGTTCGTTTAGCTTTATATATTGTTCCGGGTGGGCGTTGTATTGGTTTTTCGGAAGTGTTAGACCTGTAAGAGAAAAATTTAAATGGTTGGGAAAGGCCATAGGATGTAGAAATATTTTTTTCACATTTTACTTCCTTTTAAAAACTGGTAAATCAATAGGGATTTTCGTACGGATAAGTACCCAGTGAACGGTTCGTTTAGCTTTATATATTTTTCCGGGTGGGCGTTGTATTGGTTTTTTGAAAGTGTTAGACCTGTAAGAGAAAAATTTAAATGGTTGGGAAAGGCCATGGGATGTAGAAATATTTTTTTCACATTTACTTCCTTGTAAAAACAGGTAAATCAATAGGGTTTTTCGTACGGATAAGTACCCAGTGAACGGTTCGTTTAGCTTTATATATTGTTCCTGGTGGGCGTTGTATTGGTTTTTCAGAAGTGTTAGACCTCTAAGAGAAAAATTTAAATGGTTGGGAAAGGCCATGGGATGTAGAAATATTTTTTTCACATTTTATTTCCTTGTAAAAACAGGTAAATCAATAGGGTTTTTTGTACGGATAAGTGCCCAGTGAACGGTTCGTTTAGCTTTATATATTGTTCCGGGTGGGCGTTCTATTGGTTTTTCGGAAGTGTTAGACCTGTAAGAGAAAAATTTAAATGGTTGGGAAAGGCCATGGATGTAGAAATATTTTTTTCACATTTTATTTCCTTGTAAAAACAGGTAAATCAATAGGGTTTTTCGTACGGATAAGTGCCCAGTGAACGGTTCGTTTAGCTTTATATATTGTTCCGGGTGGGCGTTCTATTGGTTTTTCGGAAGTGTTAGACCTGTAAGAGAAAAATTTAAATGGTTGGAAAAGGCCATGGATGTAGAAATATTTTTTTCACATTTTACTTCCTTGTAAAAACAGGAAAATCAATAGGGATTTTCGTACGGATATGTCCCCAGTGAACGGTTCGTTTAGCTTTATATATTGTTCCGGGTGGGCGTTGTATTGCTTTTTTGAAAGTGTTAGACCTGTAAGAGAAAAATTTAAATGGTTGGGAAAGGCCATGGGATGTAGAAATATTTTTTTCACATTTACTTCCTTGTAAAAACAGGTAAATCAATAGGGTTTTTCGTACGGATAAGTGCCCAGTGAACGGTTCGTTTAGCTTTATATATTGTTCCGGGTGGGCATTGTATTGGTTTTTTGGAAGTGTTAGACCTGTAAGAGAAAAATTTAAATGGTTGGGAAAGGCCATGGGATGTAGAAATATTTTTTTCACATTTTACTTCCTTATAAAAACAGGAAAATCAATAGGGATTTTCGTACGGATATGTACCCAGTGAACGGTTCGTTTAGCTTTATATATTGTTCCGGGTGGGCGTTGTATTGGTTTTTCGGAAGCGTTAGACTTGTAAGAAAAAAATTTAAATGGTTGGGAAAGGCCATGGGATGTAGAAATATTTTTTTCACATTTTATTTCCTTGTAAAAACAGGTAAATCAATAGGGTTTTTCGTACGGATAAGTGCCCAGTGAACGGTTTGTTTAGCTTTATACATTGTTCCGGGTGGGCGTTGTATTGTTTTTTCGGAAGTGTTAGACCTGTAAGAGAAAAATTTAAATGGTTGGGAAAGGCCATGGGATGTAGAAATATTTTTTTCACATTTTACTTCCTTGTAAAAACAGGAAAATCGATAGGGATTTTCATACAGATAAGTACCCAGTGAACGGTTCGTTTATCTTTATATATTCTTCCGGGTGGGCGTTGTATTGGTTTTTCGGAAGTGTTAGACCTGTAAGAGAAAAATTTAAATGGTTGGGAAAGGCCATGGGATGTAGAAATATTTTTTTCACATTTTACTTCCTTGTAAAAACAGGAAAATCAATAGGGATTTTCGTACGGATAAGTACCCAGTGAACCGTTCGTTTAGCTTTATATATTGTTCCGGGTGGGCGTTGTTTTGGTTTTTCGGAAGTGTTAGACCTGTAAGAGAAAAATTTAAATGGTTGGGAAAGGCCATGGGATGTAGAAATATTTTTTTCACATTTTATTTCCTTGTAAAAACAGATAAATCAATAGGGTTTTTCGTACGGATAAGTGCCCAGTGAACGGTTCGTTTAGCTTTATATATTGTTCCGGGTGGGCATTGTTTTGGTTTTTCGGAAGTGTTAGACCTGTAAGAGAAAAATTTAAATGGTTGGGAAAGGCCATGGGATGTAGAAATATTTTTTTCACATTTTACTTCCTTGTAAAAACAGGAAAATCGATAGGGATTTTCGGATGGATAAGTACCTAGTGAACGGTTCGTTTATCTTTATATATTGTTCAGGGTGGGCGTTGTATTGGATTTTCGGAATTGTTAGACCTGTAAGAGAAAAATTTAAATGGTTGGGAAAGGCCATGGGATGTAGAAATATTTTTTTCACATTTACTTCCTGGTAAAAACAGGTAAATCAATAGGGTTTTTCGTACGGATAAGTACCCAGTGAACGGTTCGTTTAGCTTTATATATTGTTCCGGGTGGGCGTTGCATTGGTTTTTCGGAAGTGTTAGACCTGTAAGAGAAAAATTTAAATGGTTGGGAAAGGCCATGGGATGTAGAAATATTTTTTTCACATTTTACTTCCTTATAAAAACAGGAAAATCAATAGGGATTTTCGTACGGATATGTACCCAGTGAACGGTTCGTTTAGCTTTATATATTGTTCCGGGTGGGCGTTATATTGGTTTTTCGGAAGCGTTAGACTTGTAAGAAAAAAATTTAAATGGTTGGGAAAGGCCATGGGATGTAGAAATATTTTTTTCACATTTTATTTCCTTGTAAAAACAGGTAAATCAATAGGGTTTTTCGTACGGATAAGTGCCCAGTGAACGGTTCGTTTAGCTTTATATATTCTTCCGGGTGGGCGTTGTATTGTTTTTTCGGAAGTGTTAGACCTGTAAGAGAAAAATTTAAATGGTTGGGAAAGGCCATGGGATGTAGAAATATTTTTTTCACATTTTACTTCCTTGTAAAAACAGGAAAATCGATAGGGATTTTCATACAGATAAGTACCAAGTGAACGGTTCGTTTATCTTTATATATTCTTCCGGGTGGGCGTTGTATTGGTTTTTCGGAAGTGTTAGACCTGTAAGAGAAAAATTTAAATGGTTGGGAAAGGCCATGGGATGTAGAAATATTTTTTTCACATTTTACTTCCTTGTAAAAACAGGAAAATCAATAGGGATTTTCGTACGGATAAGTACCCAGTGAACCGTTCGTTTAGCTTTATATATTGTTCCGGGTGGGCGTTGTTTTGGTTTTTCGGAAGTGTTAGACCTGTAAGAGAAAAATTTAAATGGTTGGGAAAGGCCATGGGATGTAGAAATATTTTTTTCACATTTTATTTCCTTGTAAAAACAGATAAATCAATAGGGTTTTTCGTACGGATAAGTGCCCAGTGAACGGTTCGTTTAGCTTTATATATTGTTCCGGGTGGGCATTGTTTTGGTTTTTCGGAAGTGTTAGACCTGTAAGAGAAAAATTTAAATGGTTGGGAAAGGCCATGGGATGTAGAAATATTTTTTTCACATTTTACTTCCTTGTAAAAACAGGAAAATCGATAGGGATTTTCGGATGGATAAGTACCTAGTGAACGGTTCGTTTATCTTTATATATTGTTCAGGGTGGGCGTTGTATTGGATTTTCGGAATTGTTAGACCTGTAAGAGAAAAATTTAAATGGTTGGGAAAGGCCATGGGATGTAGAAATATTTTTTTCACATTTACTTCCTGGTAAAAACAGGTAAATCAATAGGGTTTTTCGTACGGATAAGTACCCAGTGAACGGTTCGTTTAGCTTTATATATTGTTCCGGGTGGGCGTTGCATTGGTTTTTCGGAAGTGTTAGACCTGTAAGAGAAAAATTTAAATGGTTGGGAAAGGCCATGGGATGTAGAAATATTTTTTTCACATTTTACTTCCTTATAAAAACAGGAAAATCAATAGGGATTTTCGTACGGATATGTACCCAGTGAACGGTTCGTTTAGCTTTATATATTGTTCCGGGTGGGCGTTATATTGGTTTTTCGGAAGCGTTAGACTTGTAAGAAAAAAATTTAAATGGTTGGGAAAGGCCATGGGATGTAGAAATATTTTTTTCACATTTTATTTCCTTGTAAAAACAGGTAAATCAATAGGGTTTTTCGTACGGATAAGTGCCCAGTGAACGGTTCGTTTAGCTTTATATATTCTTCCGGGTGGGCGTTGTATTGGTTTTTCGGAAGTGTTAGACCTGTAAGAGAAAAATTTAAATGGTTGGGAAAGGCCATGGGATGTAGAAATATTTTTTTCACATTTTACTTCCTTGTAAAAACAGGAAAATCAATAGGGATTTTCGTACGGATAAGTACCCAGTGAACCGTTCGTTTAGCTTTATATATTGTTCCGGGTGGGCGTTGTTTTGGTTTTTCGGAAGTGTTAGGCCTGTAAGAGAAAAATTTAAATGGTTGGGAAAGGCCATGGGATGTAGAAATATTTTTTTCACATTTTATTTCCTTGTAAAAACAGATAAATCAATAGGGTTTTTCGTACGGATAAGTGCCCAGTGAACGGTTCGTTTAGCTTTATATATTGTTCCGGGTGGGCATTGTTTTGGTTTTTCGGAAGTGTTAGACCTGTAAGAGAAAAATTTAAATGGTTGGGAAAGGCCATGGGATGTAGAAATATTTTTTTCACATTTTACTTCCTTGTAAAAACAGGAAAATCGATAGGGATTTTCGGACGGATATGTACCTAGTGAACGGTTCGTTTATCTTTATATATTGTTCGGGGTGGGCGTTGTATTGGATTTTCGGAATTGTTAGACCTGTAAAAGAAAAATTTAAATGGTTGGGAAAGGCCATGGGATGTAGAAATATTTTTTTCACATTTACTTCCTGGTAAAAACAGGTAAATCAATAGGGTTTTTCGTACGGATAAGTACCCAGTGAACGGTTCGTTTAGCTTTATATATTGTTCCGGGTGGGCGTTGTATTGGTTTTTCAGAAGTGTGAGACCTCTAAGAGAAAAATTTAAATGGTTGGGAACGGTTCGTTTAGCTTTATATATTGTTCGTTTAGCTTTATATATTGTTCCGGGTGGGCGTTGTATTGGTTTTTCAGAAGTGTTAGACCTGTAAGAGAAAAATTTAAATGGTTGGGAAAGGCCATGGGATGTAGAAATATTTTTTTCACATTTTACTTCCTTATAAAAACAGGAAAATCAATAGGGATTTTCGTACGGATATACTACCCAGTGAACGGTTCGTTTAGCTTTATATATTGTTCCGGGTGGGCGTTGTATTGGTTTTTCGGAAGCGTTAGACGTGTAAGAGAAAAATTTAAATGGTTGGGAAAGGCCATGGGATGTAGAAATATTTTTTTCACATTTTATTTCCTTGTAAAAACAGGTAAATCAATAGGGTTTTTCGTACGGATAAGTGCCCAGTGAACGGTTCGTTTAGCTTTATATATTGTTCCCGGCGGGCGTTGATTTGGTTTTTCGGAAGTGTTAGACCTGTAAGAGAAAAATTTAAATGGTTGGGAAAGGCCATGGATGTAGAAATATTTTTTTCACATTTTACTTCCTTGTAAAAACAGGAAAATCAATAGGGATTTTCGTACGGATATGTCCCCAGTGAACGGTTCGTTTAGCTTTATATATTGTTCCGGGTGGGCGTTGTATTGGTTTTTTGAAAGTGTTAGACCTGTAAGAGAAAAATTTAAATGGTTGGGAAAGGCCATGGGATGTAGAAATATTTTTTTCACATTTACTTCCTTGTAAAAACAGGTAAATCAATAGGGTTTTTCGTATGGATAAGTACCCAGTGAACGGTTCGTTTAGCTTTATATATTGTTCCGGGTGGGCGTTGTATTGGTTTTTCAGAAGTGTTAGACCTGTAAGAGAAAAATTTAAATGGTTGGGAAAGGCCATGGGATGTAGAAATATTTTTTTCACATTTTATTTCCTTTTAAAAACAGCTAAATCAATAGGGATTTTCGTACGGATAAGTACCCAGTGAACGGTTTGTTTAGCTTTATATATTGTTCCGGGTGGGCGTTGTATTGGTTTTTTGGAAGTGTTAGACCTGTAAGAGAAAAATTTAAATGGTTGGGAAAGGCCATGGGATGTAGAAATATTTTTTTCACATTTTATTTCCTTTTAAAAACTCGTAAATCAATAGGGATTTTCGTACGGATAAGTACCCAGTGAACGGTTCGTTTAGCTTTATATATTGTTCCGGGTGGGCGTTGTATTGGTTTTTTGAAAGTGTTAGACCTGTAAAAGAAAAATTTAAATGGTTGGGAAAGGCCATGGGATGTAGAAATATTTTTTTCACATTTACTTCCTTGTAAAAACAGTTAAATCAATAGGGTTTTTCGTACGGATAAGTACCCAGTGAACGGTTCGTTTAGCTTTATATATTGTTCCGGGTGGGCGTTGTATTGGTTTTTCAGAAGTGTGAGACCTCTAAGAGAAAAATTTAAATGGTTGGGAAAGGCCATGGGATGTAGAAATATTTTTTTCACATTTTACTTCCTTATAAAAACAGGAAAATCAATAGGGATTTTCGTACGGATATACTACCCAGTGAACGGTTCGTTTAGCTTTATATATTGTTTCGGGCGGGCGTTGATTTGGTTTTTCGGAAGTGTTAGACCTGTAAGAGAAAAATTTAAATGGTTGGGAAAGGCCATGGATGTAGAAATATTTTTTTCACATTTTACTTCCTTGTAAAAACAGGAAAATCAATAGGGATTTTCGTACGGATATGTCCCCAGTGAACGGTTCGTTTAGCTTTATATATTGTTCCGGGTGGGCGTTGTATTGGTTTTTTGAAAGTGTTAGACCTGTAAGAGAAAAATTTAAATGGTTGGGAAAGGCCATGGGATGTAGAAATATTTTTTTCACATTTACTTCCTTGTAAAAACAGGTAAATCGATAGGGTTTTTCGTATGGATAAGTACCCAGTGAACGGTTTGTTTAGCTTTATATATTGTTCCGGGTGGGCGTTGTATTGGTTTTTTGGAAGTGTTAGACCTGTAAGAGAAAAATTTAAATGGTTGGGAAAGGCCATGGGATGTAGAAATATTTTTTTCACATTTTATTTCCTTTTAAAAACTCGTAAATCAATAGGGATTTTTGTACGGATAAGTACCCAGTGAACGGTTCGTTTAGCTTTATATATTGTTCCGGGTGGGCGTTGTATTGGTTTTTTGAAAGTGTTAGACCTGTAAAAGAAAAATTTAAATGGTTGGGAAAGGCCATGGGATGTAGAAATATTTTTTTCACATTTACTTCCTTGTAAAAACAGTTAAATCAATAGGGTTTTTCGTACGGATAAGTACCCAGTGAACGGTTCGTTTAGCTTTATATATTGTTCCGGGTGGGCGTTGTATTGGTTTTTCAGAAGTGTGAGACCTCTAAGAGAAAAATTTAAATGGTTGGGAAAGGCCATGGGATGTAGAAATATTTTTTTCACATTTTACTTCCTTATAAAAACAGGAAAATCAATAGGGATTTTCGTACGGATATACTACCCAGTGAACGGTTCGTTTAGCTTTATATATTGTTCCGGGTGGGCGTTGTATTGGTTTTTCGGAAGCGTTAGACGTGTAAGAGAAAAATATAAATGGTTGGGAAAGGCCATGGGATGTAGAAATATTTTTTTCACATTTTATTTCCTTGTAAAAACAGGTAAATCAATAGGGTTTTTCGTACGGATAAGTGCCCAGTGAACGGTTCGTTTAGCTTTATATATTGTTCCGGGTGGGCGTTGTATTGGTTTTTCGGAAGTGTTAGACCTGTAAGAGAAAAATTTAAATGGTTGGGAAAGGCCATGGATGTAGAAATATTTTTTTCACATTTTACTTCCTTGTAAAAACAGGAAAATCAATAGGGATTTTCGTACGGATATGTCCCCAGTGAACGGTTCGTTTAGCTTTATATATTGTTCCGGGTGGGCGTTGTATTGGTTTTTTGAAAGTGTTAGACCTGTAAGAGAAAAATTTAAATGGTTGGGAAAGGCCATGGGATGTAGAAATATTTTTTTCACATTTACTTCCTTGTAAAAACAGGTAAATCAATAGGGTTTTTCGTATGGATAAGTACCCAGTGAACGGTTCGTTTAGCTTTATATATTGTTCCGGGTGGGCGTTGTATTGGTTTTTCAGAAGTGTTAGACCTGTAAGAGAAAAATTTAAATGGTTGGGAAAGGCCATGGGATGTAGAAATATTTTTTTCACATTTTATTTCCTTTTAAAAACAGCTAAATCAATAGGGATTTTCGTACGGATAAGTACCCAGTGAACGGTTTGTTTAGCTTTATATATTGTTCCGGGTGGGCGTTGTATTGGTTTTTTGGAAGTGTTAGACCTGAAAGAGAAAAATTTAAATGGTTGGGAAAGGCCATGGGATGTAGAAATATTTTTTTCACATTTTACTTCCTTATAAAAACAGGAAAATCAATAGGGATTTTCGTACGGATATGTACCCAGTGAACGTTTCGTTTAGCTTTATATATTGTTCCGGGTGGGCGTTGTATTGGTATTTCGGAAGCGTTAGACCTGTAAGAGAAAAATTTAAATGGTTGGGAAAGGCCATGGGATGTAGAAATAGGGATTTTCGTACGGAGAAGTACCCAGTGAACGGTTTGTTTAGCTTTATATATTGTTCCGGGTGGGCGTTGTATTGGTTTTTTGGAAGTGTTAGACCTGTAAGAGAAAAATTTAAATGGTTGGGAAAGGCCATGGGATGTAGAAATATTTTTTTCACATTTTACTTCCTTATAAAAACAGGAAAATCAATAGGGATTTTCGTACGGATATACTACCCAGTGAACGGTTCGTTTAGCTTTATATATTGTTCCGGGTGGGCGTTGTATTGGTTTTTCGGAAGCGTTAGACGTGTAAGAGAAAAATTTAAATGGTTGGGAAAGGCCATGGGATGTAGAAATATTTTTTTCACATTTTACTTCCTTGTAAAAACAGGTAAATCAATAGGGTTTTTCGTACGGATAAGTGCCCAGTGAACGGTTCGTTTAGCTTTATATATTGTTCCGGGTGGGCGTTGTATTGGTTTTTCGGAAGTGTTAGACCTGTAAGAGAAAAATTTAAATGGTTGGGAAAGGCCATGGATGTAGAAATATTTTTTTCACATTTTACTTCCTTGTAAAAACAGGAAAATCAATAGGGTTTTTCGTATGGATAAGTACCCAGTGAACGGTTCGTTTAGCTTTATATATTGTTCCGGGTGGGCGTTGTATTGGTTTTTCAGAAGTGTTAGACCTGTAAGAGAAAAATTTAAATGGTTGGGAAAGGCCATGGGATGTAGAAATATTTTTTTCACATTTTATTTCCTTTTAAAAACAGCTAAATCAATAGGGATTTTCGTACGGATAAGTACCCAGTGAACGGTTTGTTTAGCTTTATATATTGTTCCGGGTTGGCGTTGTATTGGTTTTTTGGAAGTGTTAGACCTGTAAGAGAAAAATTTAAATGGTTGGGAAAGGCCATGGGATGTAGAAATATTTTTTTCACATTTTACTTCCTTATAAAAACAGGAAAATCAATAGGGATTTTTGTACGGATATGTACCCAGTGAACGTTTCGTTTAGCTTTATATATTGTTCCGGGTGGGCGTTGTATTGGTTTTTCGGAAGCGTTAGACCTGTAAGAGAAAAATTTAAATGGTTGGGAAAGGCCATGGGATGTAGAAATATTTTTTTCACATTTTATTTTCTTGTAAAAACAGGTAAATCAATAGGGTTTTTCGTACGGATAAGTACCCAGTGAACGGTTCGTTTAGCTTTATATATTGTTCCGGGTGGGCGTTGTATTGGTTTTTTGGAAGTGTTAGACCTGTAAGAGAAAAATTTAAATGGTTGGGAAAGGCCATGGGATGTAGAAATATTTTTTTCACATTTTACTTCCTTATAAAAACAGGAAAATCAATAGGGATTTTCGTACGGATATGTACCCAGTGAACGTTTCGTTTAGCTTTATATATTGTTCCGGGTGGGTGTTGTATTGGTTTTTCGGAAGCGTTAGACCTGTAAGAGAAAAATTTAAATGGTTGGGAAAGGCCATGGGATGTAGAAATATTTTTTCACATTTTATTTTCTTGTAAAAACAGGTAAATCAATAGGGTTTTTCGTACGGATAAGTGCCCAGTGAACGGTTCGTTTAGCTTTATATATTGTTCCGGGTGGGCGTTGTATTGGTTTTTCGGAAGTGTTAGACCTGTAAGAGAAAAATTTAAATGGTTGGGAAAGGCCATGGGATGTAGAAATATTTTTTTCACATTTTACTTCCTTTTAAAAACTGGTAAATCAATAGGGATTTTCGTACGGATAAGTACCCAGTGAACGGTTCGTTTAGCTTTATATATTGTTCCAGGTGGGCGTTGTATTGGTTTTTCAGAAGTGTTAGACCTCTAAGAGAAAAATTTAAATGGTTGGGAAAGGCCATGGGATGTAGAAATATTTTTTTCACATTTACTTCCTTGTAAAAACAGGTAAATCAATAGGGTTTTTCGTACGGATAAGTACCCAGTGAACGGTTCGTTTAGCTTTATATATTGTTCCAGGTGGGCGTTGTATTGGTTTTTCAGAAGTGTTAGACCTCTAAGAGAAAGATTTACATGGTTGGGAAAGGCCATGGGATGTAGAAATATTTTTTTCACATTTTATTTCCTTTTAAAAACAGGTAAATCAATAGGGATTTTCGTACGGATAAGTACCCAGTGAACGGTTCGTTTAGCTTTATATATTGTTCCGGGTGGGCGTTGTATTGGTTTTTTGGAAGTGTTAGACCTGTAAGAGAAAAATTTAAATGGTTGGGAAAGGCCATGGGATGTAGAAATATTTTTTTCACATTTTATTTCCTTTTAAAAACAGGTAAATCAATAGGGATTTTCGTACGGATAAGTACCCAGTGAACGGTTCGTTTAGCTTTATATATTGTTCCGGGTGGGCGTTGTATTGGTTTTTTGGAAGTGTTAGACCTGTAAGAGAAAAATTTAAATGGTTGGGAAAGGCCATGGGATGTAGAAATATTTTTTTCACATTTTATTTCCTTTTAAAAACTGGTAAATCAATAGGGTTTTTCGTACGGATAAGTACCCAGTGAACGGTTCGTTTAGCTTTATATATTGTTCCGGGTGGGCGTTGTATTGGTTTTTCGGAAGTGTTAGACCTGTAAGTGAAAAATTTAAATGGTTGGGAAAGGCCATGGGATGTAGAAATATTTTTTTCACATTTTATTTCCTTTTAAAAACAGGAAAATCAATAGGGATTTTCGTACGGATATACTACCCAGTGAACGGTTCGTTTAGCTTTATATATTGTTCCGGGTGGGCGTTGTATTGGTTTTTCGGAAGCGTTAGACCTGTAAGAGAAAAATTTAAATGGTTGGGAAAGGCCATGGGATGTAGAAATATTTTTTACACATTTTATTTCCTTGTAAAAACAGGTAAATCAATAGGGTTTTTCGTACGGATAAGTGCCCAGTGAACGGTTCGTTTAGCTTTATATATTGTTCCGGGTGGGCGTTGTATTGGTTTTTCGGAAGTGTTAGACCTGTAAGAGAAAAATTTAAATGGTTGGGAAAGGCCATGGATGTAGAAATACTTTTTTCACATTTTACTTCCTTGTAAAAACAGGAAAATCAATAGGGATTTTCGTACGGATATGTCCCCAGTGAACGGTTCGTTTAGCTTTATATATTGTTCCGGGTGGGCGTTGTATTGGTTTTTTGAAAGTGTTAGACCTGTAAGAGAAAAATTTAAATGGTTGGGAAAGGCCATGGGATGTAGAAATATTTTTTCACATTTACTTCCTTGTAAAAACAGGTAAATCAATAGGGTTTTTCGTATGGATAAGTACCCAGTGAACGGTTCGTTTAGCTTTATATATTGTTCCGGGTGGGCGTTGTATTGGTTTTTCAGAAGTGTTAGACCTGTAAGAGAAAAATTTAAACGGTTGGGAAAGGCCATGGGATGTAGAAATATTTTTTTCACATTTTATTTCCTTTTAAAAACAGCTAAATCAATAGGGATTTTCGTACGGATAAGTACCCAGTGAACGGTTCGTTTAGCTTTATATATTGTTCCGGGTGGGCGTTGTATTGGTTTTTTGGAAGTGTTAGACCTGTAAGAGAAAAATTTAAATGGTTGGGAAAGGCCATGGGATGTAGAAATATTTTTTTCACATTTTACTTCCTTATAAAAACAGGAAAATCAATAGGGATTTTCGTACGGATATGTACCCAGTGAACGTTTCGTTTAGCTTTATATATTGTTCCGGGTGGGCGTTGTATTGGTTTTTCGGAAGCGTTAGAACTGTAAGAGAAAAATTTAAATGGTTGGGAAAGGCCATGGGATGTAGAAATATTTTTTTCACATTTTATTTTCTTGTAAAAACAGGTAAATCAATAGGGTTTTTCGTACGGATAAGTGACCAGTGAACGGTTCGTTTAGCTTTATATATTGTTCCGGGTGGGCGTTGTATTGGTTTTTCGGAAGTGTTAGACCTGTAAGAGAAAAATTTAAATGGTTGGGAAAGGCCATGGGATGTAGAAATATTTTTTTCACATTTTACTTCCTTTTAAAAAGTGGTAAATCAATAGGGATTTTCGTACGGATAAGTACCCAGTGAACGGTTCGTTTAGCTTTATATATTGTTCCGGGTGGGCGTTGTATTGGTTTTTTGAAAGTGTTAGACCTGTAAGAGAAAAATTTAAATGGTTGGGAAAGGCCATGGGATGTAGAAATATTTTTTTCACATTTACTTCCTTGTAAAAACAGGTAAATCAATAGGGTTTTTCGTACGGATAAGTACCCAGTGAACGGTTCGTTTAGCTTTATATATTGTTCCAGGTGGGCGTTGTATTGGTTTTTCAGAAGTGTTAGACCTCTAAGCGAAAAATTTAAATGGTTGGGAAAGGCCATGGGATGTAGAAATATTTTTTTCACATTTTATTTCCTTTTAAAAACAGGTAAATCAATAGGGATTTTCGTACGGATAAGTACCCAGTGAACGGTTCGTTTAGCTTTATATATTGTTCCGGGTGGGCGTTGTATTGGTTTTTTGGAAGTGTTAGACCTGTAAGAGAAAAATTTAAATGGTTGGGAAAGGCCATGGGATGTAGAAATATTTTTTTCACATTTTACTTCCTTATAAAAACAGGAAAATCAATAGGGATTTTCGTACGGATATACTACCCAGTGAACGGTTCGTTTAGCTTTATATATTGTTCCGGGTGGGCGTTGTATTGGTTTTTCAGAAGCGTTAGACCTGTAAGAGAAAAATTTAAATGGTTGGGAAAGGCCATGGGATGTAGAAATATTTTTTTCACATTTACTTCCTTGTAAAAACAGGTAAATCAATAGGGTTTTTCGTATGGATAAGTACCCATTGAACGGTTCGTTTAGCTTTATATATTGTTCCGGGTGGGCGTTGTATTGGTTTTTCAGAAGTGTTAGACCTGTAAGAGAAAAATTTAAATGGTTGGGAAAGGCCATGGGATGTAGAAATATTTTTTTCACATTTTATTTCCTTTTAAAAACAGCTAAATCAATAGGGATTTTCGTACGGATAAGTACCCAGTGAACGGTTCGTTTAGCTTTATATATTGTTCCGGGTGGGCGTTGTATTGGTTTTTTGGAAGTGTTAGACCTGTAAGAGAAAAATTTAAATGGTTGGGAAAGGCCATGGGATGTAGAAATATTTTTTTCACATTTTACTTCCTTATAAAAACAGGAAAATCAATAGGGATTTTCGTACGGATATGTACCCAGTGAACGTTTCGTTTAGCTTTATATATTGTTCCGGGTGGGCGTTGTATTGGTTTTTCGGAAGCGTTAGACCTGTAAGAGAAAAATTTAAATGGTTGGGAAAGGCCATGGGATGTAGAAATATTTTTTTCACATTTTATTTTCTTGTAAAAACAGGTAAATCAATAGGGTTTTTCGTACGGATAAGTGACCAGTGAACGGTTCGTTTAGCTTTATATATTGTTCCGGGTGGGCGTTGTATTGGTTTTTCGGAAGTGTTAGACCTGTAAGAGAAAAATTTAAATGGTTGGGAAAGGCCATGGGATGTAGAAATATTTTTTTCACATTTTACTTCCTTTTAAAAACTGGTAAATCAATAGGGATTTTCGTACGGATAAGTACCCAGTGAACGGTTCGTTTAGCTTTATATATTGTTCCGGGTGGGCGTTGTATTGGTTTTTTGAAAGTGTTAGACCTGTAAGAGAAAAATTTAAATGGTTGGGAAAGGCCATGGGATGTAGAAATATTTTTTTCACATTTACTTCCTTGTAAAAACAGGTAAATCAATAGGGTTTTTCGTACGGATAAGTACCCAGTGAACGGTTCGTTTAGCTTTATATATTGTTCCGGGTGGGCGTTGTATTGGTTTTTCGGAAGTGTTAGACCTGTAAGAGAAAAATTTAAATGGTTGGGAAAGGCCATGGGATGTAGAAATATTTTTTTCACATTTTACTTCCTTATAAAAACAGGAAAATCAATAGGGATTTTCGTACGGATATACTACCCAGTGAACGGTTCGTTTAGCTTTATATATTGTTCCGGGTGGGCGTTGTATTGGTTTTTCGGAAGCGTTAGACCTGTAAGAGAAAAATTTAAATGGTTGGGAAAGGCCATGGGATGTAGAAATATTTTTTTCACATTTTATTTCCTTGTAAAAACAGTTAAATCAATAGGGTTTTTCGTACGGATAAGTGCCCAGTGAACGGTTCGTTTAGCTTTATATATTGTTCCGGGTGGGCGTTGTATTGGTTTTTCGGAAGTGTTAGACCTGTAAGAGAAAAATTTAAATGGTTGGGAAAGGCCATGGATGTAGAAATATTTTTTTCACATTTTACTTCCTTGTAAAAACAGGAAAATCAATAGGGATTTTCGTACGGATATGTACCCAGTGAACGGTTCGTTTAGCTTTATATATTGTTCCGGGTGGGCGTTGTATTGCTTTTTTGAAAGTGTTAGACCTGTAAGAGAAAAATTTAAATGGTTGGGAAAGGCCATGGGATGTAGAAATATTTTTTTCACATTTACTTCCTTGTAAAAACAGGTAAATCAATAGGGTTTTTCGTACGGATAAGTACCCAGTGAACGGTTCGTTTAGCTTTATATATTGTTCCGGGTGGGCGTTGTATTGGTTTTTTGGAAGTGTTAGACCTGTAAGAGAAAAATTTAAATGGTTGGGAAAGGCCATGGGATGTAGAAATATTTTTTTCACATTTTACTTCCTTATAAAAACAGGAAAATCAATAGGGATGGTCGTACGGATATGTACCCAGTGAACGTTTCGTTTAGCTTTATATATTGTTCCGGGTGGGCGTTGTATTGGTTTTTCGGAAGCGTTAGACCTGTAAGAGAAAAATTTAAATGGTTGGGAAAGGCCATGGGATGTAGAAATATTTTTTTCACATTTTATTTCCTTGTAAAAACAGGTAAATCAATAGGGTTTTTCGTACGGATAAGTTCCCAGTGAACGGTTCGTTTAGCTTTATATATTGTTCCGGGTGGGCGTTGTATTGGTTTTTCGGAAGTGTTAGACCTGTAAGAGAAAAATTTAAATGGTTGGGAAAGGCCATGGGATGTAGAAATATTTTTTTCACATTTTACTTCCTTGTAAAAACAGGAAAATCAATAGGGATTTTCGTACGGATATGTACCCAGTGAACGGTTCGTTTAGCTTTATATATTGTTCCGGGTGGGCGTAGTATTGGTTTTTCCGAAGCGTTAGACCTGTAAGAAAAAAATTTAAATGGTTGGGAAAGGCCATGGGATGTAGAAATATTTTTTTCACATTTTATTTTCTTGTAAAAACAGGTAAATCAATAGGGTTTTTCGTACGGATAAGTGACCAGTGAACGGTTCGTTTAGCTTTATATATTGTTCCGGGTGGGCGTTGTATTGGTTTTTCGGAAGTGTTAGACCTGTAAGAGAAAAATTTAAATGGTTGGGAAAGGCCATGGGATGTAGAAATATTTTTTTCACATTTTACTTCCTTTTAAAAAGTGGTAAATCAATAGGGATTTTCGTACGGATAAGTACCCAGTGAACGGTTCGTTTAGCTTTATATATTGTTCCGGGTGGGCGTTGTATTGGTTTTTTGAAAGTGTTAGACCTGTAAGAGAAAAATTTAAATGGTTGGGAAAGGCCATGGGATGTAGAAATATTTTTTTCACATTTACTTCCTTGTAAAAACAGGTAAATCAATAGGGTTTTTCGTACGGATAAGTACCCAGTGAACGGTTCGTTTAGCTTTATATATTGTTCCAGGTGGGCGTTGTATTGGTTTTTCAGAAGTGTTAGACCTCTAAGAGAAAAATTTAAATGGTTGGGAAAGGCCATGGGATGTAGAAATATTTTTTTCACATTTTATTTCCTTTTAAAAACAGGTAAATCAATAGGGATTTTCGTACGGATAAGTACCCAGTGAACGGTTCGTTTAGCTTTATATATTGTTCCGGGTGGGCGTTGTATTGGTTTTTTGGAAGTGTTAGACCTGTAAGAGAAAAATTTAAATGGTTGGGAAAGGCCATGGGATGTAGAAATATTTTTTTCACATTTTACTTCCTTATAAAAACAGGAAAATCAATAGGGATTTTCGTACGGATATACTACCCAGTGAACGGTTCGTTTAGCTTTATATATTGTTCCGGGTGGGCGTTGTATTGGTTTTTCAGAAGCGTTAGACCTGTAAGAGAAAAATTTAAATGGTTGGGAAAGGCCATGGGATGTAGAAATATTTTTTTCACATTTACTTCCTTGTAAAAACAGGTAAATCAATAGGGTTTTTCGTATGGATAAGTACCCATTGAACGGTTCGTTTAGCTTTATATATTGTTCCGGGTGGGCGTTGTATTGGTTTTTCAGAAGTGTTAGACCTGTAAGAGAAAAATTTAAATGGTTGGGAAAGGCCATGGGATGTAGAAATATTTTTTTCACATTTTATTTCCTTTTAAAAACAGCTAAATCAATAGGGATTTTCGTACGGATAAGTACCCAGTGAACGGTTCGTTTAGCTTTATATATTGTTCCGGGTGGGCGTTGTATTGGTTTTTTGGAAGTGTTAGACCTGTAAGAGAAAAATTTAAATGGTTGGGAAAGGCCATGGGATGTAGAAATATTTTTTTCACATTTTACTTCCTTATAAAAACAGGAAAATCAATAGGGATTTTCGTACGGATATGTACCCAGTGAACGTTTCGTTTAGCTTTATATATTGTTCCGGGTGGGCGTTGTATTGGTTTTTCGGAAGCGTTAGACCTGTAAGAGAAAAATTTAAATGGTTGGGAAAGGCCATGGGATGTAGAAATATTTTTTTCACATTTTATTTTCTTGTAAAAACAGGTAAATCAATAGGGTTTTTCGTACGGATAAGTGACCAGTGAACGGTTCGTTTAGCTTTATATATTGTTCCGGGTGGGCGTTGTATTGGTTTTTCGGAAGTGTTAGACCTGTAAGAGAAAAATTTAAATGGTTGGGAAAGGCCATGGGATGTAGAAATATTTTTTTCACATTTTACTTCCTTTTAAAAACTGGTAAATCAATAGGGATTTTCGTACGGATAAGTACCCAGTGAACGGTTCGTTTAGCTTTATATATTGTTCCGGGTGGGCGTTGTATTGGTTTTTTGAAAGTGTTAGACCTGTAAGAGAAAAATTTAAATGGTTGGGAAAGGCCATGGGATGTAGAAATATTTTTTTCACATTTACTTCCTTGTAAAAACAGGTAAATCAATAGGGTTTTTCGTACGGATAAGTACCCAGTGAACGGTTCGTTTAGCTTTATATATTGTTCCGGGTGGGCGTTGTATTGGTTTTTCGGAAGTGTTAGACCTGTAAGAGAAAAATTTAAATGGTTGGGAAAGGCCATGGGATGTAGAAATATTTTTTTCACATTTTACTTCCTTATAAAAACAGGAAAATCAATAGGGATTTTCGTACGGATATACTACCCAGTGAACGGTTCGTTTAGCTTTATATATTGTTCCGGGTGGGCGTTGTATTGGTTTTTCGGAAGCGTTAGACCTGTAAGAGAAAAATTTAAATGGTTGGGAAAGGCCATGGGATGTAGAAATATTTTTTTCACATTTTATTTCCTTGTAAAAACAGTTAAATCAATAGGGTTTTTCGTACGGATAAGTGCCCAGTGAACGGTTCGTTTAGCTTTATATATTGTTCCGGGTGGGCGTTGTATTGGTTTTTCGGAAGTGTTAGACCTGTAAGAGAAAAATTTAAATGGTTGGGAAAGGCCATGGATGTAGAAATATTTTTTTCACATTTTACTTCCTTGTAAAAACAGGAAAATCAATAGGGATTTTCGTACGGATATGTACCCAGTGAACGGTTCGTTTAGCTTTATATATTGTTCCGGGTGGGCGTTGTATTGCTTTTTTGAAAGTGTTAGACCTGTAAGAGAAAAATTTAAATGGTTGGGAAAGGCCATGGGATGTAGAAATATTTTTTTCACATTTACTTCCTTGTAAAAACAGGTAAATCAATAGGGTTTTTCGTACGGATAAGTACCCAGTGAACGGTTCGTTTAGCTTTATATATTGTTCCGGGTGGGCGTTGTATTGGTTTTTTGGAAGTGTTAGACCTGTAAGAGAAAAATTTAAATGGTTGGGAAAGGCCATGGGATGTAGAAATATTTTTTTCACATTTTACTTCCTTATAAAAACAGGAAAATCAATAGGGATGGTCGTACGGATATGTACCCAGTGAACGTTTCGTTTAGCTTTATATATTGTTCCGGGTGGGCGTTGTATTGGTTTTTCGGAAGCGTTAGACCTGTAAGAGAAAAATTTAAATGGTTGGGAAAGGCCATGGGATGTAGAAATATTTTTTTCACATTTTATTTCCTTGTAAAAACAGGTAAATCAATAGGGTTTTTCGTACGGATAAGTTCCCAGTGAACGGTTCGTTTAGCTTTATATATTGTTCCGGGTGGGCGTTGTATTGGTTTTTCGGAAGTGTTAGACCTGTAAGAGAAAAATTTAAATGGTTGGGAAAGGCCATGGGATGTAGAAATATTTTTTTCACATTTTACTTCCTTGTAAAAACAGGAAAATCAATAGGGATTTTCGTACGGATATGTACCCAGTGAACGGTTCGTTTAGCTTTATATATTGTTCCGGGTGGGCGTAGTATTGGTTTTTCCGAAGCGTTAGACCTGTAAGAAAAAAATTTAAATGGTTGGGAAAGGCCATGGGATGTAGAAATATTTTTTTCACATTTTATTTTCTTGTAAAAACAGGTAAATCAATAGGGTTTTTCGTACGGATAAGTGACCAGTGAACGGTTCGTTTAGCTTTATATATTGTTCCGGGTGGGCGTTGTATTGGTTTTTCGGAAGTGTTAGACCTGTAAGAGAAAAATTTAAATGGTTGGGAAAGGCCATGGGATGTAGAAATATTTTTTTCACATTTTACTTCCTTTTAAAAAGTGGTAAATCAATAGGGATTTTCGTACGGATAAGTACCCAGTGAACGGTTCGTTTAGCTTTATATATTGTTCCGGGTGGGCGTTGTATTGGTTTTTTGAAAGTGTTAGACCTGTAAGAGAAAAATTTAAATGGTTGGGAAAGGCCATGGGATGTAGAAATATTTTTTTCACATTTACTTCCTTGTAAAAACAGGTAAATCAATAGGGTTTTTCGTACGGATAAGTACCCAGTGAACGGTTCGTTTAGCTTTATATATTGTTCCAGGTGGGCGTTGTATTGGTTTTTCAGAAGTGTTAGACCTCTAAGAGAAAAATTTAAATGGTTGGGAAAGGCCATGGGATGTAGAAATATTTTTTTCACATTTTATTTCCTTTTAAAAACAGGTAAATCAATAGGGATTTTCGTACGGATAAGTACCCAGTGAACGGTTCGTTTAGCTTTATATATTGTTCCGGGTGGGCGTTGTATTGGTTTTTTGGAAGTGTTAGACCTGTAAGAGAAAAATTTAAATGGTTGGGAAAGGCCATGGGATGTAGAAATATTTTTTTCACATTTTACTTCCTTATAAAAACAGGAAAATCAATAGGGATTTTCGTACGGATATACTACCCAGTGAACGGTTCGTTTAGCTTTATATATTGTTCCGGGTGGGCGTTGTATTGGTTTTTCAGAAGCGTTAGACCTGTAAGAGAAAAATTTAAATGGTTGGGAAAGGCCATGGGATGTAGAAATATTTTTTTCACATTTACTTCCTTGTAAAAACAGGTAGATCAATAGGGTTTTTCGTATGGATAAGTACCCATTGAACGGTTCGTTTAGCTTTATATATTGTTCCGGGTGGGCGTTGTATTGGTTTTTCAGAAGTGTTAGACCTGTAAGAGAAAAATTTAAATGGTTGGGAAAGGCCATGGGATGTAGAAATATTTTTTTCACATTTTATTTCCTTTTAAAAACAGCTAAATCAATAGGGATTTTCGTACGGATAAGTACCCAGTGAACGGTTCGTTTAGCTTTATATATTGTTCCGGGTGGGCGTTGTATTGGTTTTTTGGAAGTGTTAGACCTGTAAGAGAAAAATTTAAATGGTTGGGAAAGGCCATGGGATGTAGAAATATTTTTTTCACATTTTACTTCCTTATAAAAACAGGAAAATCAATAGGGATTTTCGTACGGATATGTACCCAGTGAACGTTTCGTTTAGCTTTATATATTGTTCCGGGTGGGCGTTGTATTGGTTTTTCGGAAGCGTTAGACCTGTAAGAGAAAAATTTAAATGGTTGGGAAAGGCCATGGGATGTAGAAATATTTTTTTCACATTTTATTTTCTTGTAAAAACAGGTAAATCAATAGGGTTTTTCGTACGGATAAGTGACCAGTGAACGGTTCGTTTAGCTTTATATATTGTTCCGGGTGGGCGTTGTATTGGTTTTTCGGAAGTGTTAGACCTGTAAGAGAAAAATTTAAATGGTTGGGAAAGGCCATGGGATGTAGAAATATTTTTTTCACATTTTACTTCCTTTTAAAAACTGGTAAATCAATAGGGATTTTCGTACGGATAAGTACCCAGTGAACGGTTCGTTTAGCTTTATATATTGTTCCGGGTGGGCGTTGTATTGGTTTTTTGAAAGTGTTAGACCTGTAAGAGAAAAATTTAAATGGTTGGGAAAGGCCATGGGATGTAGAAATATTTTTTTCACATTTACTTCCTTGTAAAAACAGGTAAATCAATAGGGTTTTTCGTACGGATAAGTACCCAGTGAACGGTTCGTTTAGCTTTATATATTGTTCCGGGTGGGCGTTGTATTGGTTTTTCGGAAGTGTTAGACCTGTAAGAGAAAAATTTAAATGGTTGGGAAAGGCCATGGGATGTAGAAATATTTTTTTCACATTTTACTTCCTTATAAAAACAGGAAAATCAATAGGGATTTTCGTACGGATATACTACCCAGTGAACGGTTCGTTTAGCTTTATATATTGTTCCGGGTGGGCGTTGTATTGGTTTTTCGGAAGCGTTAGACCTGTAAGAGAAAAATTTAAATGGTTGGGAAAGGCCATGGGATGTAGAAATATTTTTTTCACATTTTATTTCCTTGTAAAAACAGTTAAATCAATAGGGTTTTTCGTACGGATAAGTGCCCAGTGAACGGTTCGTTTAGCTTTATATATTGTTCCGGGTGGGCGTTGTATTGGTTTTTCGGAAGTGTTAGACCTGTAAGAGAAAAATTTAAATGGTTGGGAAAGGCCATGGATGTAGAAATATTTTTTTCACATTTTACTTCCTTGTAAAAACAGGAAAATCAATAGGGATTTTCGTACGGATATGTACCCAGTGAACGGTTCGTTTAGCTTTATATATTGTTCCGGGTGGGCGTTGTATTGCTTTTTTGAAAGTGTTAGACCTGTAAGAGAAAAATTTAAATGGTTGGGAAAGGCCATGGGATGTAGAAATATTTTTTTCACATTTACTTCCTTGTAAAAACAGGTAAATCAATAGGGTTTTTCGTACGGATAAGTACCCAGTGAACGGTTCGTTTAGCTTTATATATTGTTCCGGGTGGGCGTTGTATTGGTTTTTTGGAAGTGTTAGACCTGTAAGAGAAAAATTTAAATGGTTGGGAAAGGCCATGGGATGTAGAAATATTTTTTTCACATTTTACTTCCTTATAAAAACAGGAAAATCAATAGGGATGGTCGTACGGATATGTACCCAGTGAACGTTTCGTTTAGCTTTATATATTGTTCCGGGTGGGCGTTGTATTGGTTTTTCGGAAGCGTTAGACCTGTAAGAGAAAAATTTAAATGGTTGGGAAAGGCCATGGGATGTAGAAATATTTTTTTCACATTTTATTTCCTTGTAAAAACAGGTAAATCAATAGGGTTTTTCGTACGGATAAGTTCCCAGTGAACGGTTCGTTTAGCTTTATATATTGTTCCGGGTGGGCGTTGTATTGGTTTTTCGGAAGTGTTAGACCTGTAAGAGAAAAATTTAAATGGTTGGGAAAGGCCATGGGATGTAGAAATATTTTTTTCACATTTTACTTCCTTGTAAAAACAGGAAAATCAATAGGGATTTTCGTACGGATATGTACCCAGTGAACGGTTCGTTTAGCTTTATATATTGTTCCGGGTGGGCGTAGTATTGGTTTTTCCGAAGCGTTAGACCTGTAAGAAAAAAATTTAAATGGTTGGGAAAGGCCATGGGATGTAGAAATATTTTTTCACATTTTATTTCCTTGTAAAAACAGGTAAATCTATAGGGTTTTTCGTACGGATAAGTGCCCAGTGAACGGTTTGTTTAGCTTTATACATTGTTCAGGGTGGGCGTTGTATTGTTTTTTCGGAAGTGTTAGACCTGTAAGAGAAAAATTTAAATGGTTGGGAAAAGCCATGGGATGTAGAAATATTTTTTTCACATTTTACTTCCTTGTAAAAACAGGAAAATCGATAGGGATTTTCATACGGATAAGTACCCAGTGAACGGTTCGTTTATCTTTATATATTCTTCCGGGTGGGCGTTGTATTGGTTTTTCGGAAGTGTTAGACCTGTAAGAGAAAAATTTAAATGGTTGGGAAAGGCCATGGGATGTAGAAATATTTTTTTCACATTTACTTCCTTGTAAAAACAGGTAAATCAATAGGGTTTTTCGTACGGATAAGTACCCAGTGAACCGTTCGTTTAGCTTTATATATTGTTCCGGGTGGGCGTTGTATTGTTTTTTCGGAAGTGTTAGACCTGTAAGAGAAAAATTTAAATGGTTGGGAAAGGCCATGGGATGTAGAAATATTTTTTTCACATTTTACTTCCTTGTAAAAACAGGAAAATCAATTGGGGATTTTCGTACGGATAAGTACCCAGTGAACCGTTCGTTTAGCTTTATATATTGTTCCGGGTGGGCGTTGTTTTGGTTTTTCGGAAGTGTTAGACCTGTAAAAGAAAAATTTAAATGGTTGGGAAAGGCCATGGGATGTAGAAATATTTTTTTCACATTTTATTTCCTTGTAAAAACAGGTAAATCGATAGGGTTTTTCGTACGGATAAGTGCCCAGTGAACGGTTCGTTTAGCTTTATATATTGTTCCGGGTGGGCATTGTTTTGGTTTTTCGGAAGTGTTAGACCTGTAAGAGAAAAATTTAAATGGTTGGGAAAGGCCATGGGATGTAGAAATATTTTTTTCACATTTTACTTCCTTGTAAAAACAGGAAAATCGATAATGATTTTCGGACGGATAAGTACCTAGTGAACGGTTCGTTTATCTCTATATATTGTTCGGGGTGGGCGTTGTTTTGGATTTTCAGAAGTGTTAGACCTGTAAGAGAAAAATTTAAATGGTTGGGAAAGGCCATGGGATGTAGAAATATTTTTTTCACATTTACTTCCTTGTAAAAACTGGTAAATCAATAGGGATTTTCGTACGGAAAGTACCCAGTGAACGGTTCGTTTAGCTTTATATATTGTTCCGGGTGGGCGTTGTATTGGTTTTTTGAAAGTGTTAGACCTGTAAGAGAAAAATTTAAATGGTTGGGAAAGGCCATGGGATGTAGAAATATTTTTTTCACATTTACTTCCTTGTAAAAACAGGTAAATCAATAGGGTTTTTCGTACGGATAAGTACCCAGTGAACGGTTCGTTTAGCTTTATATATTGTTCCAGGTGGGCGTTGTATTGGTTTTTCAGAAGTGTTAGACCTCTAAGAGAAAAATTTAAATGGTTGGGAAAGGCCATGGGATGTAGAAATATTTTTTTCACATTTTATTTCCTTTTAAAAACAGTTAAATCAATAGGGATTTTCGTACGGCTAAGTACCCAGTGAACGGTTCGTTTAGCTTTATATATTGTTCCGGGTGGGCGTTGTATTGGTTTTTTGGAAGTGTTAGACCTGTAAGAGAAAAATTTAAATGGTTGGGAAAGGCCATGGGATGTAGAAATATTTTTTCACATTTTACTTCCTTATAAAAACAGGAAAATCAATAGGGATTTTCGTACGGATATACTACCCAGTGAACGGTTCGTTTAGCTTTATATATTGTTCCGGGTGGGCGTTGTATTGGTTTTTCGGAAGCGTTAGACCTGTAAGAGAAAAATTTAAATGGTTGGGAAAGGCCATGGGATGTAGAAATATTTTTTTCACATTTTATTTCCTTGTAAAAACAGTTAAATCAATAGGGTTTTTCGTACGGATAAGTGCCCAGTGAACGGTTCGTTTAGCTTTATATATTGTTCCGGGTGGGCGTTGTATTGGTTTTTCGGAAGTGTTAGACCTGTAAGAGAAAAATTTAAATGGTTGGGAAAGGCCATGGATGTAGAAATATTTTTTTCACATTTTACTTCCTTGTAAAAACAGGAAAATCAATAGGGATTTTCGTACGGATATGTACCCAGTGAACGGTTCGTTTAGCTTTATATATTGTTCCGGGTGGGCGTTGTATTGCTTTTTTGAAAGTGTTAGACCTGTAAGAGAAAAATTTAAATGGTTGGGAAAGGCCATGGGATGTAGAAATATTTTTTTCACATTTACTTCCTTGTAAAAACAGGTAAATCAATAGGGTTTTTCGTATGGATAAGTACCCAGTGAACGGTTCGTTTAGCTTTATATATTGTTCCGGGTGGGCGTTGTATTGGTTTTTTGGAAGTGTTAGACCTGTAAGAGAAAAATTTAAATGGTTGGGAAAGGCCATGGGATGTAGAAATATTTTTTTCACATTTTATTTCCTTGTAAAAACAGGTAAATCAATAGGGTTTTTCGTACGGATAAGTGCCCAGTGAACGGTTCGTTTAGCTTTATATATTGTTCCGGGTGGGCGTTGTATTGGTTTTTCGGAAGTGTTAGACCTGTAAGAGAAAAATTTAAATGGTTGGGAAAGGCCATGGGATGTAGAAATATTTTTTTCACATTTTACTTCCTTTTAAAAACAGGAAAATCAATAGGGATTTTCGTACGGATATGTACCCAGTGAACGGTTCGTTTAGCTTTATATATTGTTCCGGGTGGGCGTTGTATTGGTTTTTCGGAAGCGTTAGACCTGTAAGAAAAAAATTTAAATGGTTGGGAAAGGCCATGGGATGTAGAAATATTTTTTCACATTTTATTTCCTTGTAAAAACAGGTAAATCTATAGGGTTTTTCGTACGGATAAGTACCCAGTGAATGGTTTGTTTAGCTTTATACATTGTTCAGGGTGGGCGTTGTATTGTTTTTTCGGAAGTGTTAGACCTGTAAGAGAAAAATTTAAATGGTTGGGAAAAGCCATGGGATGTAGAAATATTTTTTTCACATTTTACTTCCTTGTAAAAACAGGAAAATCGATAGGGATTTTCATACGGATAAGTACCCAGTGAACGGTTCGTTTATCTTTATATATTCTTCCGGGTGGGCGTTGTATTGGTTTTTCGGAAGTGTTAGACCTGTAAGAGAAAAATTTAAATGGTTGGGAAAGGCCATGGGATGTAGAAATATTTTTTTCACATTTACTTCCTTGTAAAAACAGGTAAATCAATAGGGTTTTTCGTACGGATAAGTACCCAGTGAACCGTTCGTTTAGCTTTTTATATTGTTCCGGGTGGGCGTTGTATTGTTTTTTCGGAAGTGTTAGACCTGTAAGAGAAAAATTTAAATGGTTGGGAAAGGCCATGGGATGTAGAAATATTTTTTTCACATTTTACTTCCTTGTAAAAACAGGAAAATCAATTGGGATTTTCGTGCGGATAAGTACCCAGTGAACGGTTCGTTTAGCTTTATATATTGTTCCGGGTGGGCGTTGTATTGGTTTTTTGAAAGTGTTAGACCTGTAAGAGAAAAATTTAAATGGTTGGGAAAGGCCATGGGATGTAGAAATATTTTTTTCACATTTACTTCCTTGTAAAAACAGGTAAATCAATAGGGTTTTTCGTACGGATAAGTACCCAGTGAACGGTTCGTTTAGCTTTATATATTGTGCCAGGTGGGCGTTGTATTGGTTTTTCAGAAGTGTTAGACCTCTAAGAGAAAAATTTAAATGGTTGGGAAAGGCCATGGGATGTAGAAATATTTTTTTCACATTTTATTTCCTTTTAAAAACAGGTAAATCAATAGGGATTTTCGTACGGATAAGTACCCAGTGAACGGTTCGTTTAGCTTTATATATTGTTCCGGGTGGGCGTTGTATTGGTTTTTTGGAAGTGTTAGACCTGTAAGAGAAAAATTTAAATGGTTGGGAAAGGCCATGGGATGTAGAAATATTTTTTCACATTTTACTTCCTTATAAAAACAGGAAAATCAATAGGGATTTTCGTACGGATATACTACCCAGTGAACGGTTCGTTTAGCTTTATATATTGTTCCGGGTGGGCGTTGTATTGGTTTTTCGGAAGCGTTAGACCTGTAAGAGAAAAATTTAAATGGTTGGGAAAGGCCATGGGATGTAGAAATATTTTTTTCACATTTTATTTCCTTGTAAAAACAGTTAAATCAATAGGGTTTTTCGTACGGATAAGTGCCCAGTGAACGGTTCGTTTAGCTTTATATATTGTTCCGGGTGGGCGTTGTATTGGTTTTTCGGAAGTGTTAGACCTGTAAGAGAAAAATTTAAATGGTTGGGAAAGGCCATGGATGTAGAAATATTTTTTTCACATTTTACTTCCTTGTAAAAACAGGAAAATCAATAGGGATTTTCGTACGGATATGTACCCAGTGAACGGTTCGTTTAGCTTTATATATTGTTCCGGGTGGGCGTTGTATTGCTTTTTTGAAAGTGTTAGACCTGTAAGAGAAAAATTTAAATGGTTGGGAAAGGCCATGGGATGTAGAAATATTTTTTTCACATTTACTTCCTTGTAAAAACAGGTAAATCAATAGGGTTTTTCGTACGGATAAGTACCCAGTGAACGGTTCGTTTAGCTTTATATATTGTTCCGGGTGGGCGTTGTATTGGTTTTTTGGAAGTGTTAGACCTGTAAGAGAAAAATTTAAATGGTTGGGAAAGGCCATGGGATGTAGAAATATTTTTTTCACATTTTACTTCCTTATAAAAACAGGAAAATCAATAGGGATGGTCGTACGGATATGTACCCAGTGAACGTTTCGTTTAGCTTTATATATTGTTCCGGGTGGGCGTTGTATTGGTTTTTCGGAAGCGTTAGACCTGTAAGAGAAAAATTTAAATGGTTGGGAAAGGCCATGGGATGTAGAAATATTTTTTTCACATTTTATTTCCTTGTAAAAACAGGTAAATCAATAGGGTTTTTCGTACGGATAAGTTCCCAGTGAACGGTTCGTTTAGCTTTATATATTGTTCCGGGTGGGCGTTGTATTGGTTTTTCGGAAGTGTTAGACCTGTAAGAGAAAAATTTAAATGGTTGGGAAAGGCCATGGGATGTAGAAATATTTTTTTCACATTTTACTTCCTTATAAAAACAGGAAAATCAATAGGGATGGTCGTACGGATATGTACCCAGTGAACGTTTCGTTTAGCTTTATATATTGTTCCGGGTGGGCGTTGTATTGGTTTTTCGGAAGCGTTAGACCTGTAAGAGAAAAATTTAAATGGTTGGGAAAGGCCATGGGATGTAGAAATATTTTTTTCACATTTTACTTCCTTGTAAAAACAGGAAAATCAATTGGGATTTTCGTGCGGATAAGTACCCAGTGAACGGTTCGTTTAGCTTTATATATTGTTCCGGGTGGGCGTTGTATTGGTTTTTTGAAAGTGTTAGACCTGTAAGAGAAAAATTTAAATGGTTGGGAAAGGCCATGGGATGTAGAAATATTTTTTTCACATTTACTTCCTTGTAAAAACAGGTAAATCAATAGGGTTTTTCGTACGGATAAGTACCCAGTGAACGGTTCGTTTAGCTTTATATATTGTGCCAGGTGGGCGTTGTATTGGTTTTTCAGAAGTGTTAGACCTCTAAGAGAAAAATTTAAATGGTTGGGAAAGGCCATGGGATGTAGAAATATTTTTTTCACATTTTATTTCCTTTTAAAAACAGGTAAATCAATAGGGATTTTCGTACGGATAAGTACCCAGTGAACGGTTCGTTTAGCTTTATATATTGTTCCGGGTGGGCGTTGTATTGGTTTTTTGGAAGTGTTAGACCTGTAAGAGAAAAATTTAAATGGTTGGGAAAGGCCATGGGATGTAGAAATATTTTTTCACATTTTACTTCCTTATAAAAACAGGAAAATCAATAGGGATTTTCGTACGGATATACTACCCAGTGAACGGTTCGTTTAGCTTTATATATTGTTCCGGGTGGGCGTTGTATTGGTTTTTCGGAAGCGTTAGACCTGTAAGAGAAAAATTTAAATGGTTGGGAAAGGCCATGGGATGTAGAAATATTTTTTTCACATTTTATTTCCTTGTAAAAACAGTTAAATCAATAGGGTTTTTCGTACGGATAAGTGCCCAGTGAACGGTTCGTTTAGCTTTATATATTGTTCCGGGTGGGCGTTGTATTGGTTTTTCGGAAGTGTTAGACCTGTAAGAGAAAAATTTAAATGGTTGGGAAAGGCCATGGATGTAGAAATATTTTTTTCACATTTTACTTCCTTGTAAAAACAGGAAAATCAATAGGGATTTTCGTACGGATATGTACCCAGTGAACGGTTCGTTTAGCTTTATATATTGTTCCGGGTGGGCGTTGTATTGCTTTTTTGAAAGTGTTAGACCTGTAAGAGAAAAATTTAAATGGTTGGGAAAGGCCATGGGATGTAGAAATATTTTTTTCACATTTACTTCCTTGTAAAAACAGGTAAATCAATAGGGTTTTTCGTACGGATAAGTACCCAGTGAACGGTTCGTTTAGCTTTATATATTGTTCCGGGTGGGCGTTGTATTGGTTTTTTGGAAGTGTTAGACCTGTAAGAGAAAAATTTAAATGGTTGGGAAAGGCCATGGGATGTAGAAATATTTTTTTCACATTTTACTTCCTTATAAAAACAGGAAAATCAATAGGGATGGTCGTACGGATATGTACCCAGTGAACGTTTCGTTTAGCTTTATATATTGTTCCGGGTGGGCGTTGTATTGGTTTTTCGGAAGCGTTAGACCTGTAAGAGAAAAATTTAAATGGTTGGGAAAGGCCATGGGATGTAGAAATATTTTTTTCACATTTTATTTCCTTGTAAAAACAGGTAAATCAATAGGGTTTTTCGTACGGATAAGTTCCCAGTGAACGGTTCGTTTAGCTTTATATATTGTTCCGGGTGGGCGTTGTATTGGTTTTTCGGAAGTGTTAGACCTGTAAGAGAAAAATTTAAATGGTTGGGAAAGGCCATGGGATGTAGAAATATTTTTTTCACATTTTACTTCCTTGTAAAAACAGGAAAATCAATAGGGATTTTCGTACGGATATGTACCCAGTGAACGGTTCGTTTAGCTTTATATATTGTTCCGGGTGGGCGTTGTATTGGTTTTTCCGAAGCGTTAGACCTGTAAGAAAAAAATTTAAATGGTTGGGAAAGGCCATGGGATGTAGAAATATTTTTTCACATTTTATTTCCTTGTAAAAACAGGTAAATCTATAGGGTTTTTCGTACGGATAAGTGCCCAGTGAACGGTTTGTTTAGCTTTATACATTGTTCAGGGTGGGCGTTGTATTGTTTTTTCGGAAGTGTTAGACCTGTAAGAGAAAAATTTAAATGGTTGGGAAAAGCCATGGGATGTAGAAATATTTTTTTCACATTTTACTTCCTTGTAAAAACAGGAAAATCGATAGGGATTTTCATACGGATAAGTACCCAGTGAACGGTTCGTTTATCTTTATATATTCTTCCGGGTGGGCGTTGTATTGGTTTTTCGGAAGTGTTAGACCTGTAAGAGAAAAATTTAAATGGTTGGGAAAGGCCATGGGATGTAGAAATATTTTTTTCACATTTACTTCCTTGTAAAAACAGGTAAATCAATAGGGTTTTTCGTACGGATAAGTACCCAGTGAACCGTTCGTTTAGCTTTATATATTGTTCCGGTTGGGCGTTGTATTGTTTTTTCGGAAGTGTTAGACCTGTAAGAGAAAAATTTAAATGGTTGGGAAAGGCCATGGGATGTAGAAATATTTTTTTCACATTTTACTTCCTTGTAAAAACAGGAAAATCAATTGGGGATTTTCGTACGGATAAGTACCCAGTGAACCGTTCGTTTAGCTTTATATATTGTTCCGGGTGGGCGTTGTTTTGGTTTTTCGGAAGTGTTAGACCTGTAAAAGAAAAATTTAAATGGTTGGGAAAGGCCATGGGATGTAGAAATATTTTTTTCACATTTTATTTCCTTGTAAAAACAGGTAAATCGATAGGGTTTTTCGTACGGATAAGTGCCCAGTGAACGGTTCGTTTAGCTTTATATATTGTTCCGGGTGGGCATTGTTTTGGTTTTTCGGAAGTGTTAGACCTGTAAGAGAAAAATTTAAATGGTTGGGAAAGGCCATGGGATGTAGAAATATTTTTTTCACATTTTACTTCCTTGTAAAAACAGGAAAATCGATAATGATTTTCGGACGGATAAGTACCTAGTGAACGGTTCGTTTATCTCTATATATTGTTCGGGGTGGGCGTTGTTTTGGATTTTCAGAAGTGTTAGACCTGTAAGAGAAAAATTTAAATGGTTGGGAAAGGCCATGGGATGTAGAAATATTTTTTTCACATTTACTTCCTTGTAAAAACTGGTAAATCAATAGGGATTTTCGTACGGAAAGTACCCAGTGAACGGTTCGTTTAGCTTTATATATTGTTCCGGGTGGGCGTTGTATTGGTTTTTTGAAAGTGTTAGACCTGTAAGAGAAAAATTTAAATGGTTGGGAAAGGCCATGGGATGTAGAAATATTTTTTTCACATTTACTTCCTTGTAAAAACAGGTAAATCAATAGGGTTTTTCGTACGGATAAGTACCCAGTGAACGGTTCGTTTAGCTTTATATATTGTTCCAGGTGGGCGTTGTATTGGTTTTTCAGAAGTGTTAGACCTCTAAGAGAAAAATTTAAATGGTTGGGAAAGGCCATGGGATGTAGAAATATTTTTTTCACATTTTATTTCCTTTTAAAAACAGGTAAATCAATAGGGATTTTCGTACGGATAAGTACCCAGTGAACGGTTCGTTTAGCTTTATATATTGTTCCGGGTGGGCGTTGTATTGGTTTTTTGGAAGTGTTAGACCTGTAAGAGAAAAATTTAAATGGTTGGGAAAGGCCATGGGATGTAGAAATATTTTTTCACATTTTACTTCCTTATAAAAACAGGAAAATCAATAGGGATTTTCGTACGGATATACTACCCAGTGAACGGTTCGTTTAGCTTTATATATTGTTCCGGGTGGGCGTTGTATTGGTTTTTCGGAAGCGTTAGACCTGTAAGAGAAAAATTTAAATGGTTGGGAAAGGCCATGGGATGTAGAAATATTTTTTTCACATTTTATTTCCTTGTAAAAACAGTTAAATCAATAGGGTTTTTCGTACGGATAAGTGCCCAGTGAACGGTTCGTTTAGCTTTATATATTGTTCCGGGTGGGCGTTGTATTGGTTTTTCGGAAGTGTTAGACCTGTAAGAGAAAAATTTAAATGGTTGGGAAAGGCCATGGATGTAGAAATATTTTTTTCACATTTTACTTCCTTGTAAAAACAGGAAAATCAATAGGGATTTTCGTACGGATATGTACCCAGTGAACGGTTCGTTTAGCTTTATATATTGTTCCGGGTGGGCGTTGTATTGCTTTTTTGAAAGTGTTAGACCTGTAAGAGAAAAATTTAAATGGTTGGGAAAGGCCATGGGATGTAGAAATATTTTTTTCACATTTACTTCCTTGTAAAAACAGGTAAATCAATAGGGTTTTTCGTATGGATAAGTACCCAGTGAACGGTTCGTTTAGCTTTATATATTGTTCCGGGTGGGCGTTGTATTGGTTTTTTGGAAGTGTTAGACCTGTAAGAGAAAAATTTAAATGGTTGGGAAAGGCCATGGGATGTAGAAATATTTTTTTCACATTTTATTTCCTTGTAAAAACAGGTAAATCAATAGGGTTTTTCGTACGGATAAGTGCCCAGTGAACGGTTCGTTTAGCTTTATATATTGTTCCGGGTGGGCGTTGTATTGGTTTTTCGGAAGTGTTAGACCTGTAAGAGAAAAATTTAAATGGTTGGGAAAAGCCATGGGATGTAGAAATATTTTTTTCACATTTTACTTCCTTGTAAAAACAGGAAAATCGATAGGGATTTTCATACGGATAAGTACCCAGTGAACGGTTCGTTTATCTTTATATATTCTTCCGGGTGGGCGTTGTATTGGTTTTTCGGAAGTGTTAGACCTGTAAGAGAAAAATTTAAATGGTTGGGAAAGGCCATGGGATGTAGAAATATTTTTTTCACATTTACTTCCTTGTAAAAACAGGTAAATCAATAGGGTTTTTCGTACGGATAAGTACCCAGTGAACCGTTCGTTTAGCTTTTTATATTGTTCCGGGTGGGCGTTGTATTGTTTTTTCGGAAGTGTTAGACCTGTAAGAGAAAAATTTAAATGGTTGGGAAAGGCCATGGGATGTAGAAATATTTTTTTCACATTTTACTTCCTTGTAAAAACAGGAAAATCAATTGGGATTTTCGTGCGGATAAGTACCCAGTGAACGGTTCGTTTAGCTTTATATATTGTTCCGGGTGGGCGTTGTATTGGTTTTTTGAAAGTGTTAGACCTGTAAGAGAAAAATTTAAATGGTTGGGAAAGGCCATGGGATGTAGAAATATTTTTTTCACATTTACTTCCTTGTAAAAACAGGTAAATCAATAGGGTTTTTCGTACGGATAAGTACCCAGTGAACGGTTCGTTTAGCTTTATATATTGTGCCAGGTGGGCGTTGTATTGGTTTTTCAGAAGTGTTAGACCTCTAAGAGAAAAATTTAAATGGTTGGGAAAGGCCATGGGATGTAGAAATATTTTTTTCACATTTTATTTCCTTTTAAAAACAGGTAAATCAATAGGGATTTTCGTACGGATAAGTACCCAGTGAACGGTTCGTTTAGCTTTATATATTGTTCCGGGTGGGCGTTGTATTGGTTTTTTGGAAGTGTTAGACCTGTAAGAGAAAAATTTAAATGGTTGGGAAAGGCCATGGGATGTAGAAATATTTTTTCACATTTTACTTCCTTATAAAAACAGGAAAATCAATAGGGATTTTCGTACGGATATACTACCCAGTGAACGGTTCGTTTAGCTTTATATATTGTTCCGGGTGGGCGTTGTATTGGTTTTTCGGAAGCGTTAGACCTGTAAGAGAAAAATTTAAATGGTTGGGAAAGGCCATGGGATGTAGAAATATTTTTTTCACATTTTATTTCCTTGTAAAAACAGTTAAATCAATAGGGTTTTTCGTACGGATAAGTGCCCAGTGAACGGTTCGTTTAGCTTTATATATTGTTCCGGGTGGGCGTTGTATTGGTTTTTCGGAAGTGTTAGACCTGTAAGAGAAAAATTTAAATGGTTGGGAAAGGCCATGGATGTAGAAATATTTTTTTCACATTTTACTTCCTTGTAAAAACAGGAAAATCAATAGGGATTTTCGTACGGATATGTACCCAGTGAACGGTTCGTTTAGCTTTATATATTGTTCCGGGTGGGCGTTGTATTGCTTTTTTGAAAGTGTGAGACCTGTAAGAGAAAAATTTAAATGGTTGGGAAAGGCCATGGGATGTAGAAATATTTTTTTCACATTTACTTCCTTGTAAAAACAGGTTAATCAATAGGGTTTTTCGTACGGATAAGTACCCAGTGAACGGTTCGTTTAGCTTTATATATTGTTCCGGGTGGGCGTTGTATTGGTTTTTTGGAAGTGTTAGACCTGTAAGAGAAAAATTTAAATGGTTGGGAAAGGCCATGGGATGTAGAAATATTTTTTCACATTTTACTTCCTTATAAAAACAGGAAAATCAATAGGGATTTTCGTACGGATATACTACCCAGTGAACGGTTCGTTTAGCTTTATATATTGTTCCGGGTGGGCGTTGTATTGGTTTTTCGGAAGCGTTAGACCTGTAAGAGAAAAATTTAAATGGTTGGGAAAGGCCATGGGATGTAGAAATATTTTTTTCACATTTTATTTCCTTGTAAAAACAGTTAAATCAATAGGGTTTTTCGTACGGATAAGTGCCCAGTGAACGGTTCGTTTAGCTTTATATATTGTTCCGGGTGGGCGTTGTATTGGTTTTTCGGAAGTGTTAGACCTGTAAGAGAAAAATTTAAATGGTTGGGAAAGGCCATGGATGTAGAAATATTTTTTTCACATTTTACTTCCTTGTAAAAACAGGAAAATCAATAGGGATTTTCGTACGGATATGTACCCAGTGAACGGTTCGTTTAGCTTTATATATTGTTCCGGGTGGGCGTTGTATTGCTTTTTTGAAAGTGTGAGACCTGTAAGAGAAAAATTTAAATGGTTGGGAAAGGCCATGGGATGTAGAAATATTTTTTTCACATTTACTTCCTTGTAAAAACAGGTTAATCAATAGGGTTTTTCGTACGGATAAGTACCCAGTGAACGGTTCGTTTAGCTTTATATATTGTTCCGGGTGGGCGTTGTATTGGTTTTTTGGAAGTGTTAGACCTGTAAGAGAAAAATTTAAATGGTTGGGAAAGGCCATGGGATGTAGAAATATTTTTTTCACATTTTACTTCCTTATAAAAACAGGAAAATCAATAGGGATTTTCGTACGGATATGTACCCAGTGAACGTTTCGTTTAGCTTTATATATTGTTCCGGGTGGGCGTTGTATTGGTTTTTCGGAAGCGTTAGACCTGTAAGAGAAAAATTTAAATGGTTGGGAAAGGCCATGGGATGTAGAAATATTTTTTTCACATTTTATTTCCTTGTAAAAACAGGTAAATCAATAGGGTTTTTCGTACGGAAAAGTGCCCAGTGAACGGTTCGTTTAGCTTTATATATTGTTCCGGGTGGGCGTTGTATTGGTTTTTCGGAAGTGTTAGACCTGTAAGAGAAAAATTTAAATGGTTGGGAAAGGCCATGGGATGTAGAAATATTTTTTTCACATTTTACTTCCTTGTAAAAACAGGAAAATCAATAGGGATTTTCGTACGGATATGTACCCAGTGAACGGTTCGTTTAGCTTTATATATTGTTCCGGGTGGGCGTTGTATTGCTTTTTTGAAAGTGTTAGACCTGTAAGAGAAAAATTTAAATGGTTGGGAAAGGCCATGGGATGTAGAAATATTTTTTTCACATTTACTTCCTTGTAAAAACAGGTAAATCAATAGGGTTTTTCGTACGGATAAGTACCCAGTGAACGGTTCGTTTAGCTTTATATATTGTTCCGGGTGGGCGTTGTATTGGTTTTTCGGAAGTGTTAGACCTGTAAGAGAAAAATTTAAAAGGTTGGGAAAGGCCATGGATGTAGAAATATTTTTTTCACATTTTACTTCCTTGTAAAAACAGGAAAATCAATAGGGATTTTCGTACGGATATGTACCCAGTGAACGGTTCGTTTAGCTTTATATATTGTTCCGGGTGGGCGTTGTATTGCTTTTTTGAAAGTGTTAGACCTGTAAGAGAAAAATTTAAATGGTTGGGAAAGGCCATGGGATGTAGAAATATTTTTTTCACATTTACTTCCTTGTAAAAACAGGTAAATCAATAGGGTTTTTCGTACGGATAAGTACCCAGTGAACGGTTCGTTTAGCTTTATATATTGTTCCGGGTGGGCGTTGTATTGGTTTTTTGGAAGTGTTAGACCTGTAAGAGAAAAATTTAAATGGTTGGGAAAGGCCATGGGATGTAGAAATATTTTTTTCACATTTTACTTCCTTATAAAAACAGGAAAATCAATAGGGATGGTCGTACGGATATGTACCCAGTGAACGTTTCGTTTAGCTTTATATATTGTTCCGGGTGGGCGTTGTATTGGTTTTTCGGAAGCGTTAGACCTGTAAGAGAAAAATTTAAATGGTTGGGAAAGGCCATGGGATGTAGAAATATTTTTTTCACATTTTATTTCCTTGTAAAAACAGGTAAATCAATAGGGTTTTTCGTACGGATAAGTTCCCAGTGAACGGTTCGTTTAGCTTTATATATTGTTCCGGGTGGGCGTTGTATTGGTTTTTCGGAAGTGTTAGACCTGTAAGAGAAAAATTTAAATGGTTGGGAAAGGCCATGGGATGTAGAAATATTTTTTTCACATTTTACTTCCTTGTAAAAACAGGAAAATCAATAGGGATTTTCGTACGGATATGTACCCAGTGAACGGTTCGTTTAGCTTTATATATTGTTCCGGGTGGGCGTTGTATTGGTTTTTCCGAAGCGTTAGACCTGTAAGAAAAAAATTTAAATGGTTGGGAAAGGCCATGGGATGTAGAAATATTTTTTCACATTTTATTTCCTTGTAAAAACAGGTAAATCTATAGGGTTTTTCGTACGGATAAGTGCCCAGTGAACGGTTTGTTTAGCTTTATACATTGTTCAGGGTGGGCGTTGTATTGTTTTTTCGGAAGTGTTAGACCTGTAAGAGAAAAATTTAAATGGTTGGGAAAAGCCATGGGATGTAGAAATATTTTTTTCACATTTTACTTCCTTGTAAAAACAGGAAAATCGATAGGGATTTTCATACGGATAAGTACCCAGTGAACGGTTCGTTTATCTTTATATATTCTTCCGGGTGGGCGTTGTGTTGGTTTTTCGGAAGTGTTAGACCTGTAAGAGAAAAATTTAAATGGTTGGGAAAGGCCATGGGATGTAGAAATATTTTTTTCACATTTTACTTCCTTGTAAAAACAGGTAAATCTATAGGGTTTTTCGTACGGATAAGTGCCCAGTGAACGGTTTGTTTAGCTTTATACATTGTTCAGGGTGGGCGTTGTATTGTTTTTTCGGAAGTGTTAGACCTGTAAGAGAAAAATTTAAATGGTTGGGAAAAGCCATGGGATGTAGAAATATTTTTTTCACATTTTACTTCCTTGTAAAAACAGGAAAATCGATAGGGATTTTCATACGGATAAGTACCCAGTGAACGGTTCGTTTATCTTTATATATTCTTCCGGGTGGGCGTTGTATTGGTTTTTCGGAAGTGTTAGACCTGTAAGAGAAAAATTTAAATGGTTGGGAAAGGCCATGGGATGTAGAAATATTTTTTTCACATTTATTTCCTTGTAAAAACAGGTAAATCAATAGGGTTTTTCGTACGGATAAGTACCCAGTGAACCGTTCGTTTAGCTTTATATATTGTTCCGGGTGGGCGTTGTATTGTTTTTTCGGAAGTGTTAGACCTGTAAGAGAAAAATTTAAATGGTTGGGAAAGGCCATGGGATGTAGAAATATTTTTTTCACATTTTACTTCCTTGTAAAAACAGGAAAATCAATTGGGGATTTTCGTACGGATAAGTACCCAGTGAACCGTTCGTTTAGCTTTATATATTGTTCCGGGTGGGCGTTGTTTTGGTTTTTCGGAAGTGTTAGACCTGTAAAAGAAAAATTTAAATGGTTGGGAAAGGCCATGGGATGTAGAAATATTTTTTTCACATTTTATTTCCTTGTAAAAACAGGTAAATCGATAGGGTTTTTCGTACGGATAAGTGCCCAGTGAACGGTTCGTTTAGCTTTATATATTGTTCCGGGTGGGCATTGTTTTGGTTTTTCGGAAGTGTTAGACCTGTAAGAGAAAAATTTAAATGGTTGGGAAAGGCCATGGGATGTAGAAATATTTTTTTCACATTTTACTTCCTTGTAAAAACAGGAAAATCGATAGGGATTTTCGGACGGATAAGTACCTAGTGAACGGTTCGTTTATCTCTATATATTGTTCGGGGTGGGCGTTGTTTTGGATTTTCAGAAGTGTTAGACCTGTAAGAGAAAAATTTAAATGGTTGGGAAAGGCCATGGGATGTAGAAATATTTTTTTCACATTTACTTCCTTGTAAAAACAGGTAAATCAATAGGGTTTTTCGTACGGATAAGTACCCAGTGAACGGTTCGTTTAGCTTTATATATTGTTCCGGGTGGGCGTTGTATTGGTTTTTTGGAAGTGTTAGACCTGTAAGAGAAAAATTTAAATGGTTGGGAAAGGCCATGGGATGTAGAAATATTTTTTTCACATTTACTTCCTTGTAAAAACAGGTAAATCAATAGGGTTTTTCGTACGGATAAGTACCCAGTGAACGGTTCGTTTAGCTTTATATATTGTTCCAGGTGGGCGTTGTATTGGTTTTTCAGAAGTGTTAGACCTCTAAGAGAAAAATTTAAATGGTTGGGAAAGGCCATGGGATGTAGAAATATTTTTTTCACATTTTATTTCCTTTTAAAAACAGGTAAATCAATAGGGATTTTCGTACGGATAAGTACCCAGTGAACGGTTCGTTTAGCTTTATATATTGTTCCGGGTGGGCGTTGTATTGGTTTTTTGGAAGTGTTAGACCTGTAAGAGAAAAATTTAAATGGTTGGGAAAGGCCATGGGATGTAGAAATATTTTTTCACATTTACTTCCTTGTAAAAACAGGTAAATCAATAGGGTTTTTCGTACGGATAAGTACCCAGTGAACGGTTCGTTTAGCTTTATATATTGTTCCGGGTGGGCGTTGTATTGGTTTTTCGGAAGCGTTAGACCTGTAAGAGAAAAATTTAAATGGTTGGGAAAGGCCATGGGATGTAGAAATATTTTTTTCACATTTTATTTCCTTGTAAAAACAGTTAAATCAATAGGGTTTTTCGTACGGATAAGTGCCCAGTGAACGGTTCGTTTAGCTTTATATATTGTTCCGGGTGGGCGTTGTATTGGTTTTTCGGAAGTGTTAGACCTGTAAGAGAAAAATTTAAATGGTTGGGAAAGGCCATGGATGTAGAAATATTTTTTTCACATTTTACTTCCTTGTAAAAACAGGAAAATCAATAGGGATTTTCGTACGGATATGTACCCAGTGAACGGTTCGTTTAGCTTTATATATTGTTCCGGGTGGGCGTTGTATTGCTTTTTTGAAAGTGTGAGACCTGTAAGAGAAAAATTTAAATGGTTGGGAAAGGCCATGGGATGTAGAAATATTTTTTTCACATTTACTTACTTGTAAAAACAGGTTAATCAATAGGGTTTTTCGTACGGATAAGTACCCAGTGAACGGTTCGTTTAGCTTTATATATTGTTCCGGGTGGGCGTTGTATTGGTTTTTTGGAAGTGTTAGACCTGTAAGAGAAAAATTTAAATGGTTGGGAAAGGCCATGGGATGTAGAAATATTTTTTTCACATTTTACTTCCTTATAAAAACAGGAAAATCAATAGGGATTTTCGTACGGATATGTACCCAGTGAACGTTTCGTTTAGCTTTATATATTGTTCCGGGTGGGCGTTGTATTGGTTTTTCGGAAGCGTTAGACCTGTAAGAGAAAAATTTAAATGGTTGGGAAAGGCCATGGGATGTAGAAATATTTTTTTCACATTTTATTTCCTTGTAAAAACAGGTAAATCAATAGGGTTTTTCGTACGGAAAAGTGCCCAGTGAACGGTTCGTTTAGCTTTATATATTGTTCCGGGTGGGCGTTGTATTGGTTTTTCGGAAGTGTTAGACCTGTAAGAGAAAAATTTAAATGGTTGGGAAAGGCCATGGGATGTAGAAATATTTTTTTCACATTTTACTTCCTTGTAAAAACAGGAAAATCAATAGGGATTTTCGTACGGATATGTACCCAGTGAACGGTTCGTTTAGCTTTATATATTGTTCCGGGTGGGCGTTGTATTGCTTTTTTGAAAGTGTTAGACCTGTAAGAGAAAAATTTAAATGGTTGGGAAAGGCCATGGGATGTAGAAATATTTTTTTCACATTTACTTCCTTGTAAAAACAGGTAAATCAATAGGGTTTTTCGTACGGATAAGTACCCAGTGAACGGTTCGTTTAGCTTTATATATTGTTCCGGGTGGGCGTTGTATTGGTTTTTCGGAAGTGTTAGACCTGTAAGAGAAAAATTTAAAAGGTTGGGAAAGGCCATGGATGTAGAAATATTTTTTTCACATTTTACTTCCTTGTAAAAACAGGAAAATCAATAGGGATTTTCGTACGGATATGTACCCAGTGAACGGTTCGTTTAGCTTTATATATTGTTCCGGGTGGGTGTTGTATTGCTTTTTTGAAAGTGTTAGACCTGTAAGAGAAAAATTTAAATGGTTGGGAAAGGCCATGGGATGTAGAAATATTTTTTTCACATTTACTTCCTTGTAAAAACAGGTAAATCAATAGGGTTTTTCGTACGGATAAGTACCCAGTGAACGGTTCGTTTAGCTTTATATATTGTTCCGGGTGGGCGTTGTATTGGTTTTTTGGAAGTGTTAGACCTGTAAGAGAAAAATTTAAATGGTTGGGAAAGGCCATGGGATGTAGAAATATTTTTTTCACATTTTACTTCCTTATAAAAACAGGAAAATCAATAGGGATGGTCGTACGGATATGTACCCAGTGAACGTTTCGTTTAGCTTTATATATTGTTCCGGGTGGGCGTTGTATTGGTTTTTCGGAAGCGTTAGACCTGTAAGAGAAAAATTTAAATGGTTGGGAAAGGCCATGGGATGTAGAAATATTTTTTTCACATTTTATTTCCTTGTAAAAACAGGTAAATCAATAGGGTTTTTCGTACGGATAAGTTCCCAGTGAACGGTTCGTTTAGCTTTATATATTGTTCCGGGTGGGCGTTGTATTGGTTTTTCGGAAGTGTTAGACCTGTAAGAGAAAAATTTAAATGGTTGGGAAAGGCCATGGGATGTAGAAATATTTTTTTCACATTTTACTTCCTTGTAAAAACAGGAAAATCAATAGGGATTTTCGTACGGATATGTACCCAGTGAACGGTTCGTTTAGCTTTATATATTGTTCCGGGTGGGCGTTGTATTGGTTTTTCCGAAGCGTTAGACCTGTAAGAAAAAAATTTAAATGGTTGGGAAAGGCCATGGGATGTAGAAATATTTTTTCACATTTTATTTCCTTGTAAAAACAGGTAAATCTATAGGGTTTTTCGTACGGATAAGTGCCCAGTGAACGGTTTGTTTAGCTTTATACATTGTTCAGGGTGGGCGTTGTATTGTTTTTTCGGAAGTGTTAGACCTGTAAGAGAAAAATTTAAATGGTTGGGAAAAGCCATGGGATGTAGAAATATTTTTTTCACATTTTACTTCCTTGTAAAAACAGGAAAATCGATAGGGATTTTCATATGGATAAGTACCCAGTGAACGGTTCGTTTATCTTTATATATTCTTCCGGGTGGGCGTTGTATTGGTTTTTCGGAAGTGTTAGACCTGTAAGAGAAAAATTTAAATGGTTGGGAAAGGCCATGGGATGTAGAAATATTTTTTTCACATTTTACTTCCTTGTAAAAACAGGTAAATCTATAGGGTTTTTCGTACGGATAAGTGCCCAGTGAACGGTTTGTTTAGCTTTATACATTGTTCAGGGTGGGCGTTGTATTGTTTTTTCGGAAGTGTTAGACCTGTAAGAGAAAAATTTAAATGGTTGGGAAAAGCCATGGGATGTAGAAATATTTTTTTCACATTTTACTTCCTTGTAAAAACAGGAAAATCGATAGGGATTTTCATACGGATAAGTACCCAGTGAACGGTTCGTTTATCTTTATATATTCTTCCGGGTGGGCGTTGTATTGGTTTTTCGGAAGTGTTAGACCTGTAAGAGAAAAATTTAAATGGTTGGGAAAGGCCATGGGATGTAGAAATATTTTTTTCACATTTATTTCCTTGTAAAAACAGGTAAATCAATAGGGTTTTTCGTACGGATAAGTACCCAGTGAACCGTTCGTTTAGCTTTATATATTGTTCCGGGTGGGCGTTGTATTGTTTTTTCGGAAGTGTTAGACCTGTAAGAGAAAAATTTAAATGGTTGGGAAAGGCCATGGGATGTAGAAATATTTTTTTCACATTTTACTTCCTTGTAAAAACAGGAAAATCAATTGGGGATTTTCGTACGGATAAGTACCCAGTGAACCGTTCGTTTAGCTTTATATATTGTTCCGGGTGGGCGTTGTTTTGGTTTTTCGGAAGTGTTAGACCTGTAAAAGAAAAATTTAAATGGTTGGGAAAGGCCATGGGATGTAGAAATATTTTTTTCACATTTTATTTCCTTGTAAAAACAGGTAAATCGATAGGGTTTTTCGTACGGATAAGTGCCCAGTGAACGGTTCGTTTAGCTTTATATATTGTTCCGGGTGGGCATTGTTTTGGTTTTTCGGAAGTGTTAGACCTGTAAGAGAAAAATTTAAATGGTTGGGAAAGGCCATGGGATGTAGAAATATTTTTTTCACATTTTACTTCCTTGTAAAAACAGGAAAATCGATAGGGATTTTCGGACGGATAAGTACCTAGTGAACGGTTCGTTTATCTCTATATATTGTTCGGGGTGGGCGTTGTTTTGGATTTTCAGAAGTGTTAGACCTGTAAGAGAAAAATTTAAATGGTTGGGAAAGGCCATGGGATGTAGAAATATTTTTTTCACATTTACTTCCTTGTAAAAACAGGTAAATCAATAGGGTTTTTCGTACGGATAAGTACCCAGTGAACGGTTCGTTTAGCTTTATATATTGTTCCGGGTGGGCGTTGTATTGGTTTTTTGGAAGTGTTAGACCTGTAAGAGAAAAATTTAAATGGTTGGGAAAGGCCATGGGATGTAGAAATATTTTTTTCACATTTACTTCCTTGTAAAAACAGGTAAATCAATAGGGTTTTTCGTACGGATAAGTACCCAGTGAACGGTTCGTTTAGCTTTATATATTGTTCCAGGTGGGCGTTGTATTGGTTTTTCAGAAGTGTTAGACCTCTAAGAGAAAAATTTAAATGGTTGGGAAAGGCCATGGGATGTAGAAATATTTTTTTCACATTTTATTTCCTTTTAAAAACAGGTAAATCAATAGGGATTTTCGTACGGATAAGTACCCAGTGAACGGTTCGTTTAGCTTTATATATTGTTCCGGGTGGGCGTTGTATTGGTTTTTTGGAAGTGTTAGACCTGTAAGAGAAAAATTTAAATGGTTGGGAAAGGCCATGGGATGTAGAAATATTTTTTCACATTTTACTTCCTTATAAAAACAGGAAAATCAATAGGGATTTTCGTACGGATATACTACCCAGTGAACGGTTCGTTTAGCTTTATATATTGTTCCGGGTGGGCGTTGTATTGGTTTTTCGGAAGCGTTAGACCTGTAAGAGAAAAATTTAAATGGTTGGGAAAGGCCATGGGATGTAGAAATATTTTTTTCACATTTTATTTCCTTGTAAAAACAGTTAAATCAATAGGGTTTTTCGTACGGATAAGTGCCCAGTGAACGGTTCGTTTAGCTTTATATATTGTTCCGGGTGGGCGTTGTATTGGTTTTTCGGAAGTGTTAGACCTGTAAGAGAAAAATTTAAATGGTTGGGAAAGGCCATGGATGTAGAAATATTTTTTTCACATTTTACTTCCTTGTAAAAACAGGAAAATCAATAGGGATTTTCGTACGGATATGTACCCAGTGAACGGTTCGTTTAGCTTTATATATTGTTCCGGGTGGGCGTTGTATTGCTTTTTTGAAAGTGTGAGACCTGTAAGAGAAAAATTTAAATGGTTGGGAAAGGCCATGGGATGTAGAAATATTTTTTTCACATTTACTTCCTTGTAAAAACAGGTTAATCAATAGGGTTTTTCGTACGGATAAGTACCCAGTGAACGGTTCGTTTAGCTTTATATATTGTTCCGGGTGGGCGTTGTATTGGTTTTTTGGAAGTGTTAGACCTGTAAGAGAAAAATTTAAATGGTTGGGAAAGGCCATGGGATGTAGAAATATTTTTTTCACATTTTACTTCCTTATAAAAACAGGAAAATCAATAGGGATTTTCGTACGGATATGTACCCAGTGAACGTTTCGTTTAGCTTTATATATTGTTCCGGGTGGTAGTTGTATTGGTTTTTTGAAAGTGTTAGACCTGTAAGAGAAAAATTAAATGGTTGGGAAAGGCCATGGGATGTAGAAATATTTTTTTCACATTTACTTCCTTGTAAAAACAGGTAAATCAATAGGGTTTTTCGTACGGATAAGTACCCAGTGAACGGTTCGTTTAGCTTTATATATTGTTCCAGGTGGGCGTTGTATTGGTTTTTCAGAAGTGTTAGACCTCTAAGAGAAAAATTTAAATGGTTGGGAAAGGCCATGGGATGTAGAAATATTTTTTTCACATTTTATTTCCTTTTAAAAACAGGTAAATCAATAGGGATTTTCGTACGGATAAGTACCCAGTGAACGGTTCGTTTAGCTTTATATATTGTTCCGGGTGGGCGTTGTATTGGTTTTTTGGAAGTGTTAGACCTGGAAGAGAAAAATTTAAATGGTTGGGAAAGGCCATGGGATGTAGAAATATTTTTTCACATTTTACTTCCTTATAAAAACAGGAAAATCAATAGTGATTTTCGTACGGATATGTACCCAGTGAACGGTTCGTTTAGCTTTATATATTGTTCCGGGTGGGCGTTGTATTGGTTTTTCGGAAGCGTTAGACCTGTAAGAAAAAAATTTAAATGGTTGGGAAAGGCCATGGGATGTACAAATATTTTTTCACATTTTATTTCCTTGTAAAAACAGGTAAATAAATAGGGTTTTTCGTACGGATAAGTGCCCAGTGAACGGTTCGTTTATCTTTATATATTCTTCCAGGTGGGCGTTGTATTGGTTTTTCGGAAGTGTTAGACCTGTAAGAGAAAAATTTAAATGGTTGGGAAAGGCCATGGATGTAGAAATATTTTTTTCACATTTTACTTCCTTGTAAAAACAGGAAAATCAATAGGGATTTTCGTACGGATATGTACCCAGTGAACGGTTCGTTTAGCTTTATATATTGTTCCGGGTGGGCGTTGTATTGCTTTTTTGAAAGTGTTAGACCTGTAAGAGAAAAATTTAAATGGTTGGGAAAGGCCATGGGATGTAGAAATATTTTTTTCACATTTACTTCCTTGTAAAAACAGGTAAATCAATAGGGTTTTTCGTACGGATAAGTACCCAGTGAACGGTTCGTTTAGCTTTATATATTGTTCCGGGTGGGCGTTGTATTGGTTTTTTGGAAGTGTTAGACCTGTAAGAGAAAAATTTAAATGGTTGGGAAAGGCCATGGGATGTAGAAATATTTTTTTCACATTTTACTTCCTTTTAAAAACTGGTAAATCAATAGGGATTTTCGTACGGATAAGTACCCAGTGAACGGTTCGTTTAGCTTTATATATTGTTCCGGGTGGTAGTTGTATTGGTTTTTTGAAAGTGTTAGACCTGTAAGAGAAAAATTAAATGGTTGGGAAAGGCCATGGGATGTAGAAATATTTTTTTCACATTTACTTCCTTGTAAAAACAGGTAAATCAATAGGGTTTTTCGTACGGATAAGTACCCAGTGAACGGTTCGTTTAGCTTTATATATTGTTTCAGGTGGGCGTTGTATTGGTTTTTCAGAAGTGTTAGACCTCTAAGAGAAAAATTTAAATGGTTGGGAAAGGCCATGGGATGTAGAAATATTTTTTTCACATTTTATTTCCTTTTAAAAACAGGTAAATCAATAGGGATTTTCGTACGGATAAGTACCCAGTGAACGGTTCGTTTAGCTTTATATATTGTTCCGGGTGGGCGTTGTATTGGTTTTTTGGAAGTGTTAGACCTGGAAGAGAAAAATTTAAATGGTTGGGAAAGGCCATGGGATGTAGAAATATTTTTTTCACATTTTACTTCCTTATAAAAACAGGAAAATCAATAGGGATTTTCGTACGGATATACTACCCAGTGAACGGTTCGTTTAGCTTTATATATTGTTCCGGGTGGGCGTTGTATTGGTTTTTCGGAAGCGTTAGACCTGTAAGAGAAAAATTTAAATGGTTGGGAAAGGCCATGGGATGTAGAAATATTTTTTTCACATTTTATTTCCTTGTAAAAACAGTTAAATCAATAGGGTTTTTCGTACGGATAAGTGCCCAGTGAACGGTTCGTTTAGCTTTATATATTGTTCCGGGTGGGCGTTGTATTGGTTTTTCGGAAGTGTTAGACCTGTAAGAGAAAAATTTAAATGGTTGGGAAAGGCCATGGATGTAGAAATATTTTTTTCACATTTTACTTCCTTGTAAAAACAGGAAAATCAATAGGGATTTTCGTACGGATATGTACCCAGTGAACGGTTCGTTTAGCTTTATATATTGTTCCGGGTGGGCGTTGTATTGCTTTTTTGAAAGTGTTAGACCTGTAAGAGAAAAATTTAAATGGTTGGGAAAGGCCATGGGATGTAGAAATATTTTTTTCACATTTACTTCCTTGTAAAAACAGGTTAATCAATAGGGTTTTTCGTACGGATAAGTACCCAGTGAACGGTTCGTTTAGCTTTATATATTGTTCCGGGTGGGCGTTGTATTGGTTTTTTGGAAGTGTTAGACCTGTAAGAGAAAAATTTAAATGGTTGGGAAAGGCCATGGGATGTAGAAATATTTTTTTCACATTTTACTTCCTTATAAAAACAGGAAAATCAATAGGGATTTTCGTACGGATATGTACCCAGTGAACGTTTCGTTTAGCTTTATATATTGTTCTGGGTGGGCGTTGTATTGGTTTTTCGGAAGCGTTAGACCTGTAAGAGAAAAATTTAAATGGTTGGGAAAGGCCATGGGATGTAGAAATATTTTTTTCACATTTTATTTCCTTGTAAAAACAGGTAAATCAATAGGGTTTTTCGTACGGAAAAGTGCCCAGTGAACGGTTCGTTTAGCTTTATATATTGTTCCGGGTGGGCGTTGTATTGGTTTTTCGGAAGTGTTAGACCTGTAAGAGAAAAATTTAAATGGTTGGGAAAGGCCATGGGATGTAGAAATATTTTTTTCACATTTTACTTCCTTGTAAAAACAGGAAAATCAATAGGGATTTTCGTACGGATATGTACCCAGTGAACGGTTCGTTTAGCTTTATATATTGTTCCGGGTGGGCGTTGTATTGGTTTTTCGGAAGCGTTAGACCTGTAAGAAAAAAATTTAAATGGTTGGGAAAGGCCATGGGATGTACAAATATTTTTTCACATTTTATTTCCTTGTAAAAACAGGTAAATAAATAGGGTTTTTCGTACGGATAAGTGCCCAGTGAACGGTTCATTTATCTTTATATATTCTTCCAGGTGGGCGTTGTATTGGTTTTTCGGAAGTGTTAGACCTGTAAGAGAAAAATTTAAATGGTTGGGAAAGGCCATGGGATGTAGAAATATTTTTTTCACATTTACTTCCTTGTAAAAACAGGTAAATCAATAGGGTTTTTCGTACGGATAAGTACCCAGTGAACCGTTCGTTTAGCTTTATATATTGTTCCGGGTGGGCGTTGTATTGTTTTTTCGGAAGTGTTAGACCTGTAAGAGAAAAATTTAAATGGTTGGGAAAGGCCATGGGATGTAGAAATATTTTTTTCACATTTTACTTCCTTGTAAAAACAGGAAAATCAATTGGGGATTTTCGTACGGATAAGTACCCAGTGAACCGTTCGTTTAGCTTTATATATTGTTCCGGGTGGGCGTTGTTGTGGTTTTTCGGAAGTGTTAGACCTGTAAAAGAAAAATTTAAATGGTTGGGAAAGGCCATGGGATGTAGAAATATTTTTTTCACATTTTATTTCCTTGTAAAAACAGGTAAATCGATAGGGTTTTTCGTACGGATAAGTGCCCAGTGAACGGTTCGTTTAGCTTTATATATTGTTCCGGGTGGGCATTGTTTTGGTTTTTCGGAAGTGTTAAACCTGTAAGAGAAAAATTTAAATGGTTGGGAAAGGCCATGGGATGTAGAAATATTTTTTTCACATTTTACTTCCTTGTAAAAACAGGAAAATCGATAGGGATTTTCGGACAGATAAGTACCTAGTGAACGGTTCGTTTATCTCTATATATTGTTCGGGGTGGGCGTTGTTTTGGATTTTCGGAAGTGTTAGACCTGTAAGAGAAAAATTTAAATGGTTGGGAAAGGCCATGGGATGTAGAAATATTTTTTTCACATTTACTTCCTTGTAAAAACAGGTAAATCAATAGGGTTTTTCGTACGGATAAGTACCCAGTGAACGGTTCGTTTAGCTTTATATATTGTTCCGGGTGGGCGTTGTATTGGTTTTTTGGAAGTGTTAGACCTGTAAGAGAAAAATTTAAATGGTTGGGAAAGGCCATGGGATGTAGAAATATTTTTTTCACATTTTACTTCCTTGTAAAAACAGGAAAATCGATAGGGATTTTCGGACGGATAAGTACCTAGTGAACGGTTCGTTTATCTTTATATATTGTTCGGGGTGGGCGTTGTATTTGATTTTCGGAAGTGTTAGACCTGTAAGAGAAAAATTTAAATGGTTGGGAAAGGCCATGGGATGTAGAAATATTTTTTTCACATTTACTTCCTTGTAAAAACAGGTAAATCAATAGGGATTTTCGTACGGATAAGTACCCAGTGAACGGTTCGTTTAGCTTTATATATTGTTCCGGGTGGGCGTTGTATTGGTTTTTTGGAAGTGTTAGACCTGTAAGAGAAAAATTTAAATGGTTGGGAAAGGCCATGGGATGTAGAAATATTTTTTTCACATTTTACTTCCTTATAAAAACAGGAAAATCAATAGGGATTTTCGTACGGATATACTACCCAGTGAACGGTTCGTTTAGCTTTATATATTGTTCCGGGTGGGCGTTGTATTGGTTTTTCGGAAGCGTTAGACCTGTAAGAGAAAAATTTAAATGGTTGGGAAAGGCCATGGGATGTAGAAATATTTTTTTCACATTTTATTTCCTTGTAAAAAGAGTTAAATCAATAGGGTTTTTTGTACGGATAAGTGCCCAGTGAACGGTTCGTTTAGCTTTATATATTGTTCCGGGTGGGCGTTGTATTGGTTTTTCGGAAGTGTTAGACCTGTAAGAGAAAAATTTAAATGGTTGAGAAAGGCCATGGATGTAGAAATATTTTTTTCACATTTTACTTCCTTGTAAAAACAGGAAAATCAATAGGGATTTTCGTACGGATATGTACCCAGTGAACGGTTCGTTTAGCTTTATATATTGTTCCGGGTGGGCGTTGTATTGCTTTTTTGAAAGTGTTAGACCTGTAAGAGAAAAATTTAAATGGTTGGGAAAGGCCATGGGATGTAGAAATATTTTTTTCACATTTACTTCCTTGTAAAAACAGGTAAATCAATAGGGTTTTTCGTACGGATAAGTACCCAGTGAACGGTTCGTTTAGCTTTATATATTGTTCCGGGTGGGCGTTGTATTGGTTTTTTGGAAGTGTTAGACCTGTAAGAGAAAAATTTAAATGGTTGGGAAAGGCCATGGGATGTAGAAATATTTTTTTCACATTTTACTTCCTTATAAAAACAGGAAAATCAATAGGGATTTTCGTACGGATATGTACCCAGTGAACGTTTCGTTTAGCTTTATATATTGTTCCGGGTGGGCGTTGTATTGGTTTTTCGGAAGCGTTAGACCTGTAAGAGAAAAATTTAAATGGTTGGGAAAGGCCATGGGATGTAGAAATATTTTTTTCACATTTTACTTCCTTGTAAAAACAGGAAAATCAATAGGGATTTTCGTACGGATATGTACCCAGTGAACGGTTCGTTTAGCTTTATATATTGTTCCGGGTGGGCGTTGTATTGGTTTTTCGGAAGCGTTAGACCTGTAAGAAAAAAATTTAAATGGTTGGGAAAGGCCATGGGATGTAGAAATATTTTTTTCACATTTTACTTCCTTGTAAAAACAGGATAATCGATAGGGATTTGCGGACGGATAAGTACCTAGTGAACGGTTCGTTTATCTTTATATATTGTTCGGGGTGGGCGTTGTATTGGATTTTCGGAAGTGTTAGACCTGTAAGAGAAAAATTTAAATGGTTGGGAAAGGCCATGGGATGTAGAAATATTTTTTTCACATTTTATTTCCTTGTAAAAACAGGAAAATCAATAGGGATTTTCGTACGGATATACTACCCAGTGAACGGTTCGTTTAGCTTTATATATTGTTCCGGGTGGGCGTTGTATTGGTTTTTCGGAAGCGTTAGACCTGTAAGAGAAAAATTTAAATGGTTGGGAAAGGCCATGGGATGTAGAAATATTTTTTTCACATTTTATTTCCTTGTAAAAACAGTTAAATCAATAGGGTTTTTTGTACGGATAAGTGCCCAGTGAACGGTTCGTTTAGCTTTATATATTGTTCTGGGTGGGCGTTGTATTGGTTTTTCGGAAGTGTTAGACCTGTAAGAGAAAAATTTAAATGGTTGGGAAAGGCCATGGATGTAGAAATATTTTTTTCACATTTTACTTCCTTGTAAAAACAGGAAAATCAATAGGGATTTTCGTACGGATATGTACCCAGTGAACGGTTCGTTTAGCTTTATATATTGTTCCGGGTGGGCGTTGTATTGCTTTTTTGAAAGTGTTAGACCTGTAAGAGAAAAATTTAAATGGTTGGGAAAGGCCATGGGATGTAGAAATATTTTTTTCACATTTACTTCCTTGTAAAAACAGGTAAATCAATAGGGTTTTTCGTACGGATAAGTACCCAGTGAACGGTTCGTTTAGCTTTATATATTGTTCCGGGTGGGCGTTGTATTGGTTTTTTGGAAGTGTTAGACCTGTAAGAGAAAAATTTAAATGGTTGGGAAAGGCCATGGGATGTAGAAATATTTTTTTCACATTTTACTTCCTTATAAAAACAGGAAAATCAATAGGGATTTTCGTACGGATATGTACCCAGTGAACGTTTCGTTTAGCTTTATATATTGTTCCGGGTGGGCGTTGTATTGGTTTTTCGGAAGCGTTAGACCTGTAAGAGAAAAATTTAAATGGTTGGGAAAGGCCATGGGATGTAGAAATATTTTTTTCACATTTTATTTCCTTGTAAAAACAGGTAAATCAATAGGGTTTTTCGTACGGAAAAGTGCCCAGTGAACGGTTCGTTTAGCTTTATATATTGTTCCGGGTGGGCGTTGTATTGGTTTTTCGGAAGTGTTAGACCTGTAAGAGAAAAATTTAAATGGTTGGGAAAGGCCATGGGATGTAGAAATATTTTTTTCACATTTTACTTCCTTGTAAAAACAGGAAAATCAATAGGGATTTTCGTACGGATATGTACCCAGTGAACGGTTCGTTTAGCTTTATATATTGTTCCGGGTGGGCGTTGTATTGGTTTTTCGGAAGCGTTAGACCTGTAAGAAAAAAATTTAAATGGTTGGGAAAGGCCATGGGATGTAGAAATATTTTTTTCACATTTTACTTCCTTGTAAAAACAGGATAATCGATAGGGATTTTCGGACGGATAAGTACCTAGTGAACGGTTCGTTTATCTTTATATATTGTTCGGGGTTGGCGTTGTATTGGATTTTCGGAAGTGTTAGACCTGTAAGAGAAAAATTTAAATGGTTGGGAAAGGCCATGGGATGTAGAAATATTTTTTTCACATTTTATTTCCTTGTAAAAACTGGAAAATCAATAGGGATTTTCGTCCGGATATGTACCCAGTGAACGGTTCGTTTAGCTTTATATATTGTTCCGGGTGGCCGTTGTATTGGTTTTTCGTAAGCGTTAGACCTGTAAGAAAAAAATTTAAATGGTTGGGAAAGGCCATGGGATGTAGAAATATTTTTTTCACATTTTACTTCCTTGTAAAAACAGGTAAATCAATAGGGTTTTTCGTACGGATAAGTGCCCAGTGAACGGTTTGTTTAGCTTTATACATTGTTCCGGGTGGGCGTTGTATTGTTTTTTCGGAAGTGTTAGACCTGTAAGAGAAAAATTTAAATGGTTGGGAAAGGCCATGGGATGTAGAAATATTTTTTTCACATTTTACTTCCTTGTAAAAACAGGAAAATCGATAGGGATTTTCATACGGATAAGTACCCAGTGAACGGTTCGTTTATCTTTATATATTCTTCCGGGTGGGCGTTGTATTGGTTTTTCGGAAGTGTTAGACCTGTAAGAGAAAAATTTAAATGGTTGGGAAAGGCCATGGGATGTAGAAATATTTTTTTCACATTTACTTCCTTGTAAAAACAGGTAAATCAATAGGGTTTTTCGTATGGATAAGTGCCCAGTGAACGGTTCGTTTAGCTTTATATATTGTTCCGGGTGGGCGTTGTATTGATTTTTCGGAAGTGTTAGACCTGTAAGAGAAAAATTTAAATGGTTGGGAAAGGCCATGGGATATAGAAATATTTTTTTCACATTTTATTTCCGTTTAAATACAGGTAAATCAATAGTGATTTTCGTACGGATAAGTACCCAGTGAACGGTTCGTTTAGCTTTATATATTGTTCCGGGTGGGCGTTGTTTTGGTTTTTCAGAAGTGTTAGACCTGTAAGAGAAAAATTTAAATGGTTGGGAAAGGCCATGGGATGTAGAAATATTTTTTTCACATTTTATTTCCTTGTAAAAACTGGAAAATCAATAGGGATTTTCGTCCGGATATGTACCCAGTGAACGGTTCGTTTAGCTTTATATATTGTTCCGGGTGGCCGTTGTATTGGTTTTTCGTAAGCGTTAGACCTGTAAGAAAAAAATTTAAATGGTTGGGAAAGGCCATGGGATGTAGAAATATTTTTTTCACATTTTACTTCCTTGTAAAAACAGGATAATCGATAGGGATTTTCGGACGGATAAGTACCTAGTGAACGGTTCGTTTATCTTTATATATTGTTCGGGGTGGGCGTTGTATTGGATTTTCGGAAGTGTTAGACCTGTAAGAGAAAAATTTAAATGGTTGGGAAAGGCCATGGGATGTAGAAATATTTTTTTCACATTTTATTTCCTTGTAAAAACTGGAAAATCAATAGGGATTTTCGTCCGGATATGTACCCAGTGAACGGTTCGTTTAGCTTTATATATTGTTCCGGGTGGCCGTTGTATTGGTTTTTCGTAAGCGTTAGACCTGTAAGAAAAAAATTTAAATGGTTGGGAAAGGCCATGGGATGTAGAAATATTTTTTTCACATTTTACTTCCTTGTAAAAACAGGTAAATCAATAGGGTTTTTCGTACGGATAAGTGCCCAGTGAACGGTTTGTTTAGCTTTATACATTGTTCCGGGTGGGCGTTGTATTGTTTTTTCGGAAGTGTTAGACCTGTAAGAGAAAAATTTAAATGGTTGGGAAAGGCCATGGGATGTAGAAATATTTTTTTCACATTTTACTTCCTTGTAAAAACAGGAAAATCGATAGGGATTTTCATACGGATAAGTACCCAGTGAACGGTTCGTTTATCTTTATATATTCTTCCGGGTGGGCGTTGTATTGGTTTTTCGGAAGTGTTAGACCTGTAAGAGAAAAATTTAAATGGTTGGGAAAGGCCATGGGATGTAGAAATATTTTTTTCACATTTACTTCCTTGTAAAAACAGGTAAATCAATAGGGTTTTTCGTATGGATAAGTGCCCAGTGAACGGTTCGTTTAGCTTTATATATTGTTCCGGGTGGGCGTTGTATTGATTTTTCGGAAGTGTTAGACCTGTAAGAGAAAAATTTAAATGGTTGGGAAAGGCCATGGGATATAGAAATATTTTTTTCACATTTTATTTCCGTTTAAATACAGGTAAATCAATAGTGATTTTCGTACGGATAAGTACCCAGTGAACGGTTCGTTTAGCTTTATATATTGTTCCGGGTGGGCGTTGTTTTGGTTTTTCAGAAGTGTTAGACCTGTAAGAGAAATATTTAAATGGTTGGGAAAGGCCATGGGATGTAGAAATATTTTTTTCACATTTTACATCCTTGTAAAAACAGGAAAATCGATAGGGATTTTCGTACGGATAAGTAGCTAGTGAACGGTTCCTTTATCTTTATATATTCTTCTGGGTGGGCGTTGTATTGGATTTTCGGAAGTGTTAGACCTGTAAGAGAAAAATTTAAATGGTTGGGAAAGGCCATGGGATGTAGAAATATTTTTTTCACATTTACTTCCTTGTAAAAACAGGTAAATCAATAGCGTTTTTCGTACCGATAAGTACCCAGTGAACGGTTCGTTTAGCTTTATATATTGTTCCGGGTGGGCGTTGTATTGGTTTTTCGGAAGTGTTAGACCTGTAAGAGAAAAATTTAAATGGTTGGGAAAGGCCATGGGATGTGGAAATATTTTTTTCACATTTTATTTCCTTTTAAAAACAGGTAAATCAATAGGGATTTTCGTACGGATAAGTACCCAGTGAACGGTTCGTTTAGCTTTATATTTTGTTCCGGGTAGGCGTTGTATTGGTTTTTCGGAAGTGTTAGACCTGTAAGAGAAAAATTTAAATGGTTGGGAAAGGCCATGGGATGTAGAAATATTTTTTTCACATTTTACTTCCTTGTAAAAACAGGAAAATCAATAGGGATTTTCGTACGGATATGTACCCAGTGAACGGTTCATTTAGCTTTATATATTGTTCCGGGTGGGCGTTGTATTGGTTTTTCGGAAGCGTTAGACCTGTAAGAGAAAAAATTAAATGATTGGGAAAGGCCATGGGATGTAGAAATATTTTTTTCACATTTTATTTCCTTGTAAAAACAGGTAAATCAATAGGGTTTTTCGTACGGATAAGTGCCCAGTGAACGGTTCGTTTAGCTTTATATATTGTTCCGGGTGGGCGTTGTTTTGGTTTTTCGGAAGTGTTAGACCTGTAAGAGAAAAATTTAAATGGTTGGAAAAGGCCATGGGATGTAGAAATATTTTTTTCACATTTTACTTCCTTGTAAATACAGGAAAATCGATAGGGATTTCCGTACGGATAAGTACCCAGTGAACGGTTCGTTTAGCTTTATATATTGTTCCGGGTGGGCGTTATATTGGTTTATCAGAAGTGTTAGACCTGTAAGAGAAAAATTTAAATGGTTGGGAAAGGCCATGGGATGTAGAAATATTTTTTTCATATTTTATTTCCTTTTAAAAACAGGTAAATCAATACGGATTTTCGTACGGATAAGTACCCAGTGAACGGTTCGTTTAGCTTTATATATTGTTCCGGGTGGGCGTTGTATTGGTTTTTTGAAAGTGTTAGACCTGTAAGAGAAAAATTTTAATGGTTGGGAAAGGCCATGGGATGTAGAAATATTTTTTTCACATTTACTTCCTTGTAAAAACAGGTAAATGAATAGGGTTTTTCGTACGGATAAGTACCCAGTGAACGGTTCGTTTAGCTTTATATATTGTTCCGGGTGGGCGTTGTATTGGTTTTTCAGAAGTGTTAGACCTGTAAGAGAAAAATTTAAATGGTTGTGAAAGGCCATGGGATGTAGAAATATTTTTTTCACATTTTATTTCCTTTTAAAACCAGGTAAATCAATAGGGATTTTCGTACGGATAAGTACCCAGTGAACGGTTCGTTTAGCTTTATATATTGTTCCGGGTGGGCGTTGTATTGGTTTTTTGGAAGTGTTAGACCTGTAAGAGAAAAATTTAAAAGGTTGGGAAAGGCCATGGGATGTAGAAATATTTTTTTCACATTTTACTTCCTTGTAAAAACAGGAAAATCGATAGGGATTTTCGGACGGATAAGTACCTCTTGAACGGTTCGTTTAGCTTTATATATTGTTTCGGGTGGGCGTTGTATTGGTTTTTCAGAAGTGTTAGACCTGTAAGAGAAAAATTTAAATGGTTAGGAAAGGCCATGGGATGTAGAAATATTTTTTTCACATTTCATTTCCTTTTAAAAACAGGTAAATCAATAGGGATTTTCGTACGGATAAGTACCCAGTGAACGGTTCGTTTAGCTTTATATTTTGTTCCGGGTGGGCGTTGTATTGGTTTTTCAGAAGTGTTAGACCTGTAAGAGAAAAATTTAAATGGTTGGGAAAGGCCATGGGATGTAGAAATATTTTTTTCACATTTTATTTCCTTGTAAAAACAGGTAAATCAATAGGGATTTTCGTACGGATAAGTACCCAGTGAACGGTTCGTTTAGCTTTATATTTTGTTCCGGGTGGGCGTTGTATTGGTTTTTCGGAAGTGTTAGACCTGTAAGAGAAAAATTTAAATGGTTGGGAAAGGCCATGGGATGTAGAAATATTTTTTTCACATTTTATTTCCTTGTAAAAACAGGTAAATCAATAGGGTTTTTCGTACGGATAAGTGCCCAGTGAACGGTTCGTTTAGCTTTATATATTGTTCCGGGTGGGCGTTGTTTTGGTTTTTCGGAAGTGTTAGACCTGTAAGAGAAAAATTTAAATGGTTGGAAAAGGCCATGGGATGTAGAAATATTTTTTTCACATTTTACTTCCTTGTAAAAACAGGAAAATCGATAGGGATTTCCGTACGGATAAGTACCCAGTGAACGGTTCGTTTAGCTTTATATATTGTTCCGGGTGGGCGTTGTATTGGTTTTTCAGAAGTGTTAGACCTGTAAGAGAAAAATTTAAATGGTTGGGAAAGGCCATGGGATGTAGAAATATTTTTTTCACATTTTATTTCCTTTTAAAAACAGGTAAATCAATAGGGATTTTCGTACGGATAAGTACCCAGTGAACGGTTCGTTTAGCTTTATATATTGTTCCGGGTGGGCGTTGTATTGGTTTTTTGAAAGTGTTAGACCTGTAAGAGAAAAATTTAAATGGTTGGGAAAGGCCATGGGATGTAGAAATATTTTTTTCACATTTACTTCCTTGTAAAAACAGGTAAATCAATAGGGTTTTTCGTACGGATAAGTACCCAGTGAACGGTTCGTTTAGCTTTATATATTGTTCCGGGTGGGCGTTGTATTGGTTTTTCAGAAGTGTTAGACCTGTAAGAGAAAAATTTAAATGGTTGTGAAAGGCCATGGGATGTAGAAATATTTTTTTCACATTTTATTTCCTTTTAAAACCAGGTAAATCAATAGGGATTTTCGTACGGATAAGTACCCAGTGAACGGTTCGTTTATCTTTATATATTGTTCGGGGTGGGCGTTGTATTGGTTTTTCGGAAGTGTTAGACCTGTAAGAGAAAAATTTAAATGGTTGGGAAAGGCCATGGGATGTAGAAATATTTTTTTCACATTTACTTCCTTGTAAAAACAGGTAAATCAATAGGGTTTTTCGTACGGATAAGTACCCAGTGAACGGTTCATTTATCTTTATATATTGTTCGGGGTGGGCGTTGTATTGGTTTTTCGGAAGTGTTAGACCTGTAAGAGAAAAATTTAAATGGTTGGGAAAGGCCATGGGATGTAGAAATATTTTTTTCACATTTACTTCCTTGTAAAAACAGGTAAATCAATAGGTTTTTTCGTACGGATAAGTACCCAGTGAACGGTTCGTTTAGCTTTATATATTTTTCCGGGTGGGCGTTGTATTGGTTTTTCGGAAGCGTTAGACCTGTAAGAGAAAAATTTAAATGGTTGGGAAAGGCCATGGGATGTAGAAATATTTTTTTCACATTTTATTTCCTTGTAAAAACAGGTAAATCAATAGGGTTTTTCGTACGGATAAGTACCCAGTGAACGGTTCGTTTAGATTATATATTGTTCCGGGTGGGCGTTGTATTGGTTTTTTCAAAGTGTTAGACCTGTAAGAGAAAAATTTAAATGGTTGGGAAAGGCCATGGGATGTAGAAATATTTTTTTCACATTTACTTCCTTGTAAAAACAGGGAAATCAATAGGGTTTTTCGTACGGATAAGTACCCAGTGAACGGTTCGTTTAGCTTTATATATTGTTCCGGGTGGGCGTTGTATTGGTTTTTCAGAAGTGTTAGACCTGTAAGAGAAAAATTTAAATGGTTGTGAAAGGCCATGGGATGTAGAAATATTTTTTTCACATTTTATTTCCTTTTAAAACCAGGTAAATCAATAGGGATTTTCGTACGGATAAGTACCCAGTGAACGGTTCGTTTAGCTTTATATATTGTTCCGGGTGGGCGTTGTATTGGTTTTTTGGAAGTGTTAGACCTGTAAGAGAACAATTTAAAAGGTTGGGAAAGGCCATGGGATGTAGAAATATTTTTTTCACATTTTACTTCATTGTAAAAACAGGAAAATCGATAGGGATTTTCGGACGGATAAGTACCTAGTGAACGGTTCGTTTATCTTTATATATTGTTCGGGGTGGGCGTTGTATTGGTTTTTCGGAAGTGTTAGACCTGTAAGAGAAAAATTTAAATGGTTGGGAAAGGCCATGGGATGTAGAAATATTTTTTTCACATTTTATTTCCTTGTAAAAACAGGAAAATCAATAGGGATTTTCGTCCGGATATGTACCCAGTGAACGGTTCGTTTAGCTTTATATATTGTTCCGGGTGGCCGTTGTATTGGTTTTTCGTAAGCGTTAGACGTGTAAGAAAAAAATTTAAATGGTTGGGAAAGGCCATGGGATGTAGAAATATTTTTTTCACATTTTACTTCCTTGTAAAAACAGGTAAATCAATAGGGTTTTTCGTACGGATAAGTGCCCAGTGAACGGTTTGTTTAGCTTTATACATTGTTCCGGGTGGGCGTTGTATTGTTTTTTCGTAAGTGTTAGACCTGTAAGAGAAAAATTTAAATGGTTGGGAAAGGCCATGGGATGTAGAAATATTTTTTTCACATTTTATTTCCTTGTAAAAACAGGAAAATCAATAGGGATTTTCGTCCGGATATGTACCCAGTGAACGGTTCGTTTAGCTTTATATATTGTTCCGGGTGGCCGTTGTATTGGTTTTTCGTAAGCGTTAGACCTGTAAGAAAAAAATTTAAATGGTTGGGAAAGGCCATGGGATGTAGAAATATTTTTTTCACATTTTACTTCCTTGTAAAAACAGGTAAATCAATAGGGTTTTTCGTACGGATAAGTGCCCAGTGAACGGTTTGTTTAGCTTTATACATTGTTCCGGGTGGGCGTTGTATTGTTTTTTCGTAAGCGTTAGACCTGTAAGAGAAAAATGTAAATGGTTGGGAAAGGCCATGGGATGTAGAAATATTTTTTTCACATTTTATTTCCTTGTAAAAACAGGAAAATCAATAGGGATTTTCGTCCGGATATGTACCCAGTGAACGGTTCATTTAGCTTTATATATTGTTCCGGGTGGCCGTTGTATTGGTTTTTCGTAAGCGTTAGACCTGTAAGAAAAAAATTTAAATGGTTGGGAAAGGCCATGGGATGTAGAAATATTTTTTTCACATTTTACTTCCTTGTAAAAACAGGTAAATCAATAGGGTTTTTCGTACGGATAAGTGCCCAGTGAACGGTTTGTTTAGCTTTATACATTGTTCCGGGTGGGCGTTGTTTTGGTTTTTCAGAAGTGTTAGACCTGTAAGAGAAAAATTTAAATGGTTGGGAAAGGCCATGGGATGTAGAAATATTTTTTTCACATTTTACTTCCTTGTAAAAACAGGAAAATCGATAGGGATTTTCGTACGGATAAGTAGCTAGTGAACGGTTCCTTTATCTTTATATATTCTTCTGGGTGGGCGTTGTATTGGATTTTCGGAAGTGTTAGACCTGTAAGAGAAAAATTTAAATGGTTGGGAAAGGCCATGGGATGTAGAAATATTTATTTCACATTTACTTCCTTGTAAAAACAGGTAAATCAATAGGGTTTTTCGTACGGATAAGTACCCAGTGAACGGTTCCTTTATCTTTATATTTTCTTCTGGGTGGGCGTTGTATTGGATTTTCGGAAGTGTTAGACCTGTAAGAGAAAAATTTAAATGGTTGGGAAAGGCCATGGGATGTAGAAATATTTTTTTCACATTTACTTCCTTGTAAAAACAGGTAAATCAATAGGGTTTTTCGTACGGATAAGTACCCAGTGAACGGTTCGTTTAGCTTTATATATTGTTCCGGGTGGGCGTTGTATTGGTTTTTCGGAAGTGTTAGACCTGTAAGAGAAAAATTTAAATGGTTGGGAAAGGTCATGGGATGTAGAAATATTTTTTTCACATTTTATTTCCTTTTAAAAACAGGTAAATCAATAGGGATTTTCGTACGGATAAGTACCCAGTGAACGGTTCGTTTAGCTTTATATTTTGTTCCGGGTGGGCGTTGTATTGGTTTTTCGGAAGTGTTAGACCTGTAAGAGAAAAATTTAAATGGTTGGGAAAGAGCATGGGATGTAGAAATATTTTTTTCACATTTTATTTCCTTTTAAAAACAGGTAAATCAATAGGGATTTTCGTACGGATAAGTACCCAGTGAACGGTTTGTTTAGCTTTATATATTGTTCTGGGTGAACGTTGTATTGGTTTTTTGAAAGTGTTAGACCTGTAAGAGAAAAATTTAAATGGTTGGGAAAGGCCATGGGATGTAGAAATATTTTTTTCACATTTACTTCCTTGTAAAAACAGGTAAATCAATAGGGTTTTTCGTACGGATAAGTGCCCAGTGAACGGTTCGTTTAGCTTTATATATTGTTCCGGGTGGGGGTTGTATTGGTTTTTCAGAAGTGTTAGACCTGTAAGAGAAAAATTTAAATGGTTGGGAAAGGCCATGGGATGTAGAAATATTTTTTCACATTTTACTTCCTTGTAAAAACAGGTAAATCAATAGGGTTTTTCGTACGGATAAGTACCCAGTGAACGGTTCGTTTAGCTTTATATATTGTTCCGGGTGGGCGTTGTATTGGTTTTTCAGAAGTGTTAGACCTGTAAGAGAAAAATTTAAATGGTTGGGAAAGGCCATGGGATGTAGAAATATTTTTTTCACATTTTATTTCCTTTTAAAAACAGGTAAATCAATAGGGATTTTCGTACGGATAAGTACCCAGTGAACGGTTCGTTTAGCTTTATATATTGTTCCGGGTGGGCGTTGTATTGGTTTTTTGGAAGTGTTAGACCTGTAAGAGAAAAATTTAGATGGTTGGGAAAGGCCATGGGATGTAGAAATATTTTTTTCACATTTTTCTTCCTTATAAAAACAGGAAAATCAATAGAGATTTTCGTACGGATATGTTCCCAGTGAACGGTTCGTTTAGCTTTATATATTGTTCCGGGTGGGCGTTGTATTGGTTTTTCGGAAGCGTTAGACCTGTAAGAGAAAAATTTAAATGGTTGGGAAAGGCCATGGGATGTAGAAATATTTTTTTCACATTTTACTTCCTTGTAAAAACAGGAAAATCGATAGGGATTTTCATATGGATAAGTACCCAGTGAACGGTTCGTTTATCTTTATATATTCTTCCGGGTGGGCGTTGTATTGGTTTTTCGGAAGTGTTAGACCTGTAAGAGAAAAATTTAAATGGTTGGGAAAGGCCATGGGATGTAGAAATATTTTTTTCACATTTACTTCCTTGTAAAAACAGGTAAATCAATAGGGTTTTTCGTACGGATAAGTGCCCAGTGAACGGTTCGTTTAGCTTTATATATTGTTCCGGGTGGGCGTTGTATTGGTTTTTCGGAAGCGTTAGACCTGTAAGAAAAAAATTTAAACGGTTGGGAAAGGCCATGAGATGTAGAAATATTTTTTTCACATTTTATTTCCTTGTAAAAACAGGTAAATCAATAGGGTTTTTCGTACGGATAAGTGCCCAGTGAACGGTTTGTTTAGCTTTATACATTGTTCCGGGTGGGCGTTGTATTGTTTTTTTGGAAGTGTTAGACCTGTAAGAGAAAAATTTAAATGGTTGGGAAAGGCCATGGGATATAGAAATATTTTTTTCACATTTACTTCCTTGTAAAAACAGGAAAATTGATAGGGATTTTCGTACGGATAAGTAGCTAGTGAACGGTTCCTTTATCTTTATATATTCTTCTGGGTGGGCGTTGTATTGGATTTTCGGAAGTGTTAGACCTGTAAGAGAAAAATTTAAAAGGTTGGGAAAGGCCATGGGATGTAGAAATATTTTTTTCACATTTACTTCCTTGTAAAAACAGGTAAATCAATAGGGTTTTTCGTACGGATAAGTACCCAGTGAACGGTTCGTTTAGCTTTATATATTGTTCCGGGTGGGCGTTGTATTGGTTTTTTGGAAGTGTTAGACCTGTAAGAGAAAAATTTAAATGGTTGGGAAAGGCCATGGGATGTAGAAATATTTTTTTCACATTTTATTTCCTTTTAAAAACAGGTAAATCAATAGGGATTTTCGTACGGATATGTACCCATTGAACGGTTCGTTTTGCTTTATATTTTGTTCCGGGTGGGCGTTGTATTGGTTTTTCGGATGTGTTAGACCTGTAAGAGAAAAATTTAAATGGTTGGGAAAGGCCATGGGATGTAGAAATATTTTTCTCACATTTTACTTCCTTGTAAAAACAGGAAAATCAATAGGGATTTTCGTACGGATATGTACCCAGTGAACGGTTCATTTAGCTTTATATATTGTTCCGGGTGGGCGTTGTATTGGTTTTTCGGAAGCGTTAGACCTGTAAGAGAAAAATTTAAATGGTTGGGAAAGGCCATGGGATGTAGAAATATTTTTTTCACATTTTATTTCCTTGTAAAAACAGGTAAATCAATAGGGTTTTTCGTACGGATAAGTGCCGAGTGAACGGTTCGTTTATCTTTATATATTGTTCCGGGTGGGCGTTGTTTTGGTTTTTCGGAAGTGTTAGACCTGTAAGAGAAAAATTTAAATGGTTGGAAAAGGCCATGGGATGTAGAAATATTTTTTTCACATTTTACTTCCTTGTAAAAACAGGAAAATCGATAGGGATTTTCGTACGGATATGTACCCAGTGAACGGTTCGTTTATCTTAATATATTCTTCCGGGTGGGCGTTGTATTGGTTTTTCGGAAGTGTTAGACCTGTAAGAGAAAAATTTAAATGGTTGGGAAAGGCCATGGGATGTAGAAATATTTTTTTCACATTTACTTCCTTGTAAAAACAGGTAAATCAATAGGGTTTTTCGTACGGATAAGTGCCCAGTGAACGGTTCGTTTAGCTTTATATATTGTTCCGGGTGGGCGTTGTATTGGTTTTTCGGAAGTGTTAGACCTGTAAGAGAAAAATTTAAATGGTTGGGAAAGGCCATGGGATGTAGAAATATTTTTTTCACATTTTACTTCCTTGTAAAAACAGGAAAATCAATAGGGATTTTCGTACGGATATGTACCCAGTGAACGGTTCGTTTAGCTTTATATATTGTTCCGGGTGGGCGTTGTATTGGTTTTTCGGAAGCGTTAGACGTGTAAGAGAAAAATTAAAATGGTTGGGAAAGGCCATGGGATGTAGAAATATTTTTTTCACATTTTACTTCCTTGTAAAAACAGGAAAATCTATAGGGATTTTCGTACGGATAAGTACCCAGTGAACGGTTCGTTTATCTTAATATATCCTTCCGGGTGGGCGTTGTATTGGTTTTTCGGAAGTGTTAGACCTGTAAGAGAAAAATTTAAATGGTTGGGAAAGGCCATGGGATGTAGAAATATTTTTTTCACATTTTATTTCCTTGTAAAAACAGGTAAATCAATAGGGTTTTTCGTACGGATAAGTGCCCAGTGAACGGTTCGTTTAGCTTTATATATTGTTCCGGGTGGGCGTTGTATTGGTTTTTCGGAAGTGTTAGACCTGTAAGAGAAAAATTTAAATGGTTGGGAAAGGCCATGGGATGTAGAAATATTTTTTCACATTTTACTTCCTTGTAAAAACAGGAAAATCGATAGGGATTTTCATACGGATAAGTACCCAGTGAACGGTTCGTTTATCTTTATATATTCTTCCGGGTGGGCGTTGTATTGGTTTTTCGGAAGTGTTAGACCTGTAAGAGAAAAATTTAAATGGTTGGGAAAGGCCATGGGATGTAGAAATATTTTTTTCACATTTTATTTCCTTTTAAAAACAGGTAAATCAATAGGGATTTTCGTACGGATAAGTACCCAGTGAACGGTTCGTTTAGCTTTATACATTGTTCCGGGTAGGCGTTGTATTGGTTTTTTGGAAGTGTTAGACCTGTAAGAGAAAAATTTAAATGGTTGGGAAAGGCCATGGGATGTAGAAATATTTTTTTCACATTTTACTTCCTTACAAAAACAGGAAAATCTATAGGGATTTTCGTACGGATATGTACCCAGTGAACGTTTCGTTTAGCTTTATATATTGTTCCGGGTGGGCGTTGTATTGGTTTTTCGGAAGCGTTAGACCTGTAAGAAAAAAATTTAAATGGTTGGGAAAGGCCATGGGATGTAGAAATATTTTTTTCACATTTTATTTCCTTGTAAAAACAGGTAAATCAATAGGGTATTTCGTACGGATAAGTGCCCAGTGAACGGTTTGTTTAGCTTTATACATTGTTCCGGGTGAGCGTTGTATTGTTTTTTCGGAAGTGTTAGGCCTGTAAGAGAAAAATTTAAATGGTTGGGAAAGGCCATGGGATGTAGAAATATTTTTTTCACATTTTACTTCCTTGTAAAAACAGGAAAATCGATAGGGATTTTCATGCGGATAAGTACCCAGTGAACGGTTCGTTTAGCTTTATATATTCTTCCGGGTGGGCGTTGTATTGGTTTTTCAGAAGTGTTCGACCTGTAAGAGAAAAATTTAAATGGTTGTGAAAGGCCATGGGATGTAGAAATATTTTTTTCACATTTTATTTCCTTTTAAAACCAGGTAAATCAATAGGGATTTTCGTACGGATAAGTACCCAGTGAACGGTTCGTTTATCTTTATATATTGTTCGGGGTGGGCGTTGTATTGGTTTTTCGGAAGTGTTAGACCTGTAAGAGAAAAATTTAAATGGTTGGGAAAGGCCATGGGATGTAGAAATATTTTTTTCACATTTACTTCCTTGTAAAAACAGGTAAATCAATAGGGTTTTTCGTACGGATAAGTACCCAGTGAACGGTTCGTTTATCTTTATATATTGTTCGGGGTGGGCGTTGTATTGGTTTTTCGGAAGTGTTAGACCTGTAAGAGAAAAATTTAAATGGTTGGGAAAGGCCATGGGATGTAGAAATATTTTTTTCACATTTACTTCCTTGTAAAAACAGGTAAATCAATAGGTTTTTTCGTACGGATAAGTACCCAGTGAACGGTTCGTTTAGCTTTATATATTTTTCCGGGTGGGCGTTGTATTGGTTTTTCGGAAGCGTTAGACCTGTAAGAGAAAAATTTAAATGGTTGGGAAAGGCCATGGGATGTAGAAATATTTTTTTCACATTTTATTTCCTTGTAAAAACAGGTAAATCAATAGGGTTTTTCGTACGGATAAGTGCCCAGTGAACGGTTTGTTTAGCTTTATACATTGTTCCGGGTGGGCGTTGTTTTGGTTTTTCAGAAGTGTTAGACCTGTAAGAGAAAAATTTAAATGGTTGGGAAAGGCCATGGGATGTAGAAATATTTTTTTCACATTTTACTTCCTTGTAAAAACAGGAAAATCGATAGGGATTTTCGTACGGATAAGTAGCTAGTGAACGGTTCCTTTATCTTTATATATTCTTCTGGGTGGGCGTTGTATTGGATTTTCGGAAGTGTTAGACCTGTAAGAGAAAAATTTAAATGGTTGGGAAAGGCAATGGGATGTAGAAATATTTATTTCACATTTACTTCCTTGTAAAAACAGGTAAATCAATAGGGTTTTTCGTACGGATAAGTACCCAGTGAACGGTTCCTTTATCTTTATATTTTCTTCTGGGTGGGCGTTGTATTGGATTTTCGGAAGTGTTAGACCTGTAAGAGAAAAATTTAAATGGTTGGGAAAGGCCATGGGATGTAGAAATATTTTTTTCACATTTATTTCCTTGTAAAAACAGGTAAATCAATAGGGTTTTTCGTACGGATAAGTACCCAGTGAACGGTTCGTTTAGCTTTATATATTGTTCCGGGTGGGCGTTGTATTGGTTTTTCGGAAGTGTTAGACCTGTAAGAGAAAAATTTAAATGGTTGGGAAAGGTCATGGGATGTAGAAATATTTTTTTCACATTTTATTTCCTTTTAAAAACAGGTAAATCAATAGGGATTTTCGTACGGATAAGTACCCAGTGAACGGTTCGTTTAGCTTTATATTTTGTTCCGGGTGGGCGTTGTATTGGTTTTTCGGAAGCGTTAGACCTGTAAGAGAAAAATTTAAATGGTTGGGAAAGGCCATGGGATGTAGAAATATTTTTTTCACATTTTATTTCCATGTAAAAACAGGTAAATCAATAGGGTTTTTCGTACGGATAAGTGCCCAGTGAACGGTTCGTTTAGCTTTATATATTGTTCCGGGTGGCGTTGTTTTGGTTTTTCAGAAGTGTTAGACCTGTAAGAGAAAAATTTAAATGGTTGGAAAAGGCCATGGGATGTAGAAATATTTTTTTCACATTTTACTTCCTTGTAAAAACAGGAAAATCGATAGGGATTTTCGTACGGATAAGTACCCAGTGAACGGTTCGTTTAGCTTCATATATTGTTCCGGGTGGGCGTTGTATTGGTTTTTCAGAAGTGTTAGACCTGTAAGAGAAAAATTTAAATGGTTGGGAAAGAGCATGGGATGTAGAAATATTTTTTTCACATTTTATTTCCTTTTAAAAACAGGTAAATCAATAGGGATTTTCGTACGGATAAGTACCCAGTGAACGGTTTGTTTAGCTTTATATATTGTTCTGGGTGAACGTTGTATTGGTTTTTTGAAAGTGTTAGACCTGTAAGAGAAAAATTTAAATGGTTGGGAAAGGCCATGGGATGTAGAAATATTTTTTTCACATTTACTTCCTTGTAAAAACAGGTAAATCAATAGGGTTTTTCGTACGGATAAGTGCCCAGTGAACGGTTCGTTTAGCTTTATATATTGTTCCGGGTGGGGGTTGTATTGGTTTTTCAGAAGTGTTAGACCTGTAAGAGAAAAATTTAAATGGTTGGGAAAGGCCATGGGATGTAGAAATATTTTTTCACATTTTACTTCCTTGTAAAAACAGGTAAATCAATAGGGTTTTTCGTACGGATAAGTACCCAGTGAACGGTTCGTTTAGCTTTATATATTGTTCCGGGTGGGCGTTGTATTGGTTTTTCAGAAGTGTTAGACCTGTAAGAGAAAAATTTAAATGGTTGGGAAAGGCCATGGGATGTAGAAATATTTTTTTCACATTTTATTTCCTTTTAAAAACAGGTAAATCAATAGGGATTTTCGTACGGATAAGTACCCAGTGAACGGTTCGTTTAGCTTTATATATTGTTCCGGGTGGGCGTTGTATTGGTTTTTTGGAAGTGTTAGACCTGTAAGAGAAAAATTTAGATGGTTGGGAAAGGCCATGGGATGTAGAAATATTTTTTTCACATTTTTCTTCCTTATAAAAACAGGAAAATCAATAGAGATTTTCGTACGGATATGTTCCCAGTGAACGGTTCGTTTAGCTTTATATATTGTTCCGGGTGGGCGTTGTATTGGTTTTTCGGAAGCGTTAGACCTGTAAGAGAAAAATTTAAATGGTTGGGAAAGGCCATGGGATGTAGAAATATTTTTTTCACATTTTACTTCCTTGTAAAAACAGGAAAATCGATAGGGATTTTCATATGGATAAGTACCCAGTGAACGGTTCGTTTATCTTTATATATTCTTCCGGGTGGGCGTTGTATTGGTTTTTCGGAAGTGTTAGACCTGTAAGAGAAAAATTTAAATGGTTGGGAAAGGCCATGGGATGTAGAAATATTTTTTTCACATTTACTTCCTTGTAAAAACAGGTAAATCAATAGGGTTTTTCGTACGGATAAGTGCCCAGTGAACGGTTCGTTTAGCTTTATATATTGTTCCGGGTGGGCGTTGTATTGGTTTTTCGGAAGCGTTAGACCTGTAAGAAAAAAATTTAAACGGTTGGGAAAGGCCATGAGATGTAGAAATATTTTTTTCACATTTTATTTCCTTGTAAAAACAGGTAAATCAATAGGGTTTTTCGTACGGATAAGTGCCCAGTGAACGGTTTGTTTAGCTTTATACATTGTTCCGGGTGGGCGTTGTATTGTTTTTTTGGAAGTGTTAGACCTGTAAGAGAAAAATTTAAATGGTTGGGAAAGGCCATGGGATATAGAAATATTTTTTTCACATTTACTTCCTTGTAAAAACAGGAAAATTGATAGGGATTTTCGTACGGATAAGTAGCTAGTGAACGGTTCCTTTATCTTTATATATTCTTCTGGGTGGGCGTTGTATTGGATTTTCGGAAGTGTTAGACCTGTAAGAGAAAAATTTAAATGGTTGGGAAAGGCCATGGGATGTAGAAATATTTTTTTCACATTTACTTCCTTGTAAAAACAGGTAAATCAATAGGGTTTTTCGTACGGATAAGTACCCAGTGAACGGTTCGTTTAGCTTTATATATTGTTCCGGGTGGGCGTTGTATTGGTTTTTTGGAAGTGTTAGACCTGTAAGAGAAAAATTTAAATGGTTGGGAAAGGCCATGGGATGTAGAAATATTTTTTTCACATTTTATTTCCTTTTAAAAACAGGTAAATCAATAGGGATTTTCGTACGGATATGTACCCATTGAACGGTTCGTTTTGCTTTATATTTTGTTCCGGGTGGGCGTTGTATTGGTTTTTCGGATGTGTTAGACCTGTAAGAGAAAAATTTAAATGGTTGGGAAAGGCCATGGGATGTAGAAATATTTTTCTCACATTTTACTTCCTTGTAAAAACAGGAAAATCAATAGGGATTTTCGTACGGATATGTACCCAGTGAACGGTTCATTTAGCTTTATATATTGTTCCGGGTGGGCGTTGTATTGGTTTTTCGGAAGCGTTAGACCTGTAAGAGAAAAATTTAAATGGTTGGGAAAGGCCATGGGATGTAGAAATATTTTTTTCACATTTTATTTCCTTGTAAAAACAGGTAAATCAATAGGGTTTTTCGTACGGATAAGTGCCGAGTGAACGGTTCGTTTATCTTTATATATTGTTCCGGGTGGGCGTTGTTTTGGTTTTTCGGAAGTGTTAGACCTGTAAGAGAAAAATTTAAATGGTTGGAAAAGGCCATGGGATGTAGAAATATTTTTTTCACATTTTACTTCCTTGTAAAAACAGGAAAATCGATAGGGATTTTCGTACGGATATGTACCCAGTGAACGGTTCGTTTATCTTAATATATTCTTCCGGGTGGGCGTTGTATTGGTTTTTCGGAAGTGTTAGACCTGTAAGAGAAAAATTTAAATGGTTGGGAAAGGCCATGGGATGTAGAAATATTTTTTTCACATTTACTTCCTTGTAAAAACAGGTAAATCAATAGGGTTTTTCGTACGGATAAGTGCCCAGTGAACGGTTCGTTTAGCTTTATATATTGTTCCGGGTGGGCGTTGTATTGGTTTTTCGGAAGTGTTAGACCTGTAAGAGAAAAATTTAAATGGTTGGGAAAGGCCATGGGATGTAGAAATATTTTTTTCACATTTTACTTCCTTGTAAAAACAGGAAAATCAATAGGGATTTTCGTACGGATATGTACCCAGTGAACGGTTCGTTTAGCTTTATATATTGTTCCGGGTGGGCGTTGTATTGGTTTTTCGGAAGCGTTAGACGTGTAAGAGAAAAATTAAAATGGTTGGGAAAGGCCATGGGATGTAGAAATATTTTTTTCACATTTTACTTCCTTGTAAAAACAGGAAAATCTATAGGGATTTTCGTACGGATAAGTACCCAGTGAACGGTTCGTTTATCTTAATATATCCTTCCGGGTGGGCGTTGTATTGGTTTTTCGGAAGTGTTAGACCTGTAAGAGAAAAATTTAAATGGTTGGGAAAGGCCATGGGATGTAGAAATATTTTTTTCACATTTTATTTCCTTGTAAAAACAGGTAAATCAATAGGGTTTTTCGTACGGATAAGTGCCCAGTGAACGGTTCGTTTAGCTTTATATATTGTTCCGGGTGGGCGTTGTATTGGTTTTTCGGAAGTGTTAGACCTGTAAGAGAAAAATTTAAATGGTTGGGAAAGGCCATGGGATGTAGAAATATTTTTTCACATTTTACTTCCTTGTAAAAACAGGAAAATCGATAGGGATTTTCATACGGATAAGTACCCAGTGAACGGTTCGTTTATCTTTATATATTCTTCCGGGTGGGCGTTGTATTGGTTTTTCGGAAGTGTTAGACCTGTAAGAGAAAAATTTAAATGGTTGGGAAAGGCCATGGGATGTAGAAATATTTTTTTCACATTTTATTTCCTTTTAAAAACAGGTAAATCAATAGGGATTTTCGTACGGATAAGTACCCAGTGAACGGTTCGTTTAGCTTTATACATTGTTCCGGGTAGGCGTTGTATTGGTTTTTTGGAAGTGTTAGACCTGTAAGAGAAAAATTTAAATGGTTGGGAAAGGCCATGGGATGTAGAAATATTTTTTTCACATTTTACTTCCTTATAAAAACAGGAAAATCTATAGGGATTTTCGTACGGATATGTACCCAGTGAACGTTTCGTTTAGCTTTATATATTGTTCCGGGTGGGCGTTGTATTGGTTTTTCGGAAGCGTTAGACCTGTAAGAAAAAAATTTAAATGGTTGGGAAAGGCCATGGGATGTAGAAATATTTTTTTCACATTTTATTTCCTTGTAAAAACAGGTAAATCAATAGGGTATTTCGTACGGATAAGTGCCCAGTGAACGGTTTGTTTAGCTTTATACATTGTTCCGGGTGAGCGTTGTATTGTTTTTTCGGAAGTGTTAGGCCTGTAAGAGAAAAATTTAAATGGTTGGGAAAGGCCATGGGATGTAGAAATATTTTTTTCACATTTTACTTCCTTGTAAAAACAGGAAAATCGATAGGGATTTTCATGCGGATAAGTACCCAGTGAACGGTTCGTTTAGCTTTATATATTCTTCCGGGTGGGCGTTGTATTGGTTTTTCAGAAGTGTTCGACCTGTAAGAGAAAAATTTAAATGGTTGTGAAAGGCCATGGGATGTAGAAATATTTTTTTCACATTTTATTTCCTTTTAAAACCAGGTAAATCAATAGGGATTTTCGTACGGATAAGTACCCAGTGAACGGTTCGTTTATCTTTATATATTGTTCGGGGTGGGCGTTGTATTGGTTTTTCGGAAGTGTTAGACCTGTAAGAGAAAAATTTAAATGGTTGGGAAAGGCCATGGGATGTAGAAATATTTTTTTCACATTTACTTCCTTGTAAAAACAGGTAAATCAATAGGGTTTTTCGTACGGATAAGTACCCAGTGAACGGTTCGTTTATCTTTATATATTGTTCGGGGTGGGCGTTGTATTGGTTTTTCGGAAGTGTTAGACCTGTAAGAGAAAAATTTAAATGGTTGGGAAAGGCCATGGGATGTAGAAATATTTTTTTCACATTTACTTCCTTGTAAAAACAGGTAAATCAATAGGTTTTTTCGTACGGATAAGTACCCAGTGAACGGTTCGTTTAGCTTTATATATTTTTCCGGGTGGGCGTTGTATTGGTTTTTCGGAAGCGTTAGACCTGTAAGAGAAAAATTTAAATGGTTGGGAAAGGCCATGGGATGTAGAAATATTTTTTTCACATTTTATTTCCTTGTAAAAACAGGTAAATCAATAGGGTTTTTCGTACGGATAAGTACCCAGTGAACGGTTCGTTTAGATTATATATTGTTCCGGGTGGGCGTTGTATTGGTTTTTTCAAAGTGTTAGACCTGTAAGAGAAAAATTTAAATGGTTGGGAAAGGCCATGGGATGTAGAAATATTTTTTTCACATTTACTTCCTTGTAAAAACAGGGAAATCAATAGGGTTTTTCGTACGGATAAGTACCCAGTGAACGGTTCGTTTAGCTTTATATATTGTTCCGGGTGGGCGTTGTATTGGTTTTTCAGAAGTGTTAGACCTGTAAGAGAAAAATTTAAATGGTTGTGAAAGGCCATGGGATGTAGAAATATTTTTTTCACATTTTATTTCCTTTTAAAACCAGGTAAATCAATAGGGATTTTCGTACGGATAAGTACCCAGTGAACGGTTCGTTTAGCTTTATATATTGTTCCGGGTGGGCGTTGTATTGGTTTTTTGGAAGTGTTAGACCTGTAAGAGAACAATTTAAAAGGTTGGGAAAGGCCATGGGATGTAGAAATATTTTTTTCACATTTTACTTCATTGTAAAAACAGGAAAATCGATAGGGATTTTCGGACGGATAAGTACCTAGTGAACGGTTCGTTTATCTTTATATATTGTTCGGGGTGGGCGTTGTATTGGTTTTTCGGAAGTGTTAGACCTGTAAGAGAAAAATTTAAATGGTTGGGAAAGGCCATGGGATGTAGAAATATTTTTTTCACATTTTATTTCCTTGTAAAAACAGGAAAATCAATAGGGATTTTCGTCCGGATATGTACCCAGTGAACGGTTCGTTTAGCTTTATATATTGTTCCGGGTGGCCGTTGTATTGGTTTTTCGTAAGCGTTAGACGTGTAAGAAAAAAATTTAAATGGTTGGGAAAGGCCATGGGATGTAGAAATATTTTTTTCACATTTTACTTCCTTGTAAAAACAGGTAAATCAATAGGGTTTTTCGTACGGATAAGTGCCCAGTGAACGGTTTGTTTAGCTTTATACATTGTTCCGGGTGGGCGTTGTATTGTTTTTTCGTAAGTGTTAGACCTGTAAGAGAAAAATTTAAATGGTTGGGAAAGGCCATGGGATGTAGAAATATTTTTTTCACATTTTATTTCCTTGTAAAAACAGGAAAATCAATAGGGATTTTCGTCCGGATATGTACCCAGTGAACGGTTCGTTTAGCTTTATATATTGTTCCGGGTGGCCGTTGTATTGGTTTTTCGTAAGCGTTAGACCTGTAAGAAAAAAATTTAAATGGTTGGGAAAGGCCATGGGATGTAGAAATATTTTTTTCACATTTTACTTCCTTGTAAAAACAGGTAAATCAATAGGGTTTTTCGTACGGATAAGTGCCCAGTGAACGGTTTGTTTAGCTTTATACATTGTTCCGGGTGGGCGTTGTATTGTTTTTTCGTAAGCGTTAGACCTGTAAGAGAAAAATGTAAATGGTTGGGAAAGGCCATGGGATGTAGAAATATTTTTTTCACATTTTATTTCCTTGTAAAAACAGGAAAATCAATAGGGATTTTCGTCCGGATATGTACCCAGTGAACGGTTCATTTAGCTTTATATATTGTTCCGGGTGGCCGTTGTATTGGTTTTTCGTAAGCGTTAGACCTGTAAGAAAAAAATTTAAATGGTTGGGAAAGGCCATGGGATGTAGAAATATTTTTTTCACATTTTACTTCCTTGTAAAAACAGGTAAATCAATAGGGTTTTTCGTACGGATAAGTGCCCAGTGAACGGTTTGTTTAGCTTTATACATTGTTCCGGGTGGGCGTTGTTTTGGTTTTTCAGAAGTGTTAGACCTGTAAGAGAAAAATTTAAATGGTTGGGAAAGGCCATGGGATGTAGAAATATTTTTTTCACATTTTACTTCCTTGTAAAAACAGGAAAATCGATAGGGATTTTCGTACGGATAAGTAGCTAGTGAACGGTTCCTTTATCTTTATATATTCTTCTGGGTGGGCGTTGTATTGGATTTTCGGAAGTGTTAGACCTGTAAGAGAAAAATTTAAATGGTTGGGAAAGGCCATGGGATGTAGAAATATTTATTTCACATTTACTTCCTTGTAAAAACAGGTAAATCAATAGGGTTTTTCGTACGGATAAGTACCCAGTGAACGGTTCCTTTATCTTTATATTTTCTTCTGGGTGGGCGTTGTATTGGATTTTCGGAAGTGTTAGACCTGTAAGAGAAAAATTTAAATGGTTGGGAAAGGCCATGGGATGTAGAAATATTTTTTTCACATTTACTTCCTTGTAAAAACAGGTAAATCAATAGGGTTTTTCGTACGGATAAGTACCCAGTGAACGGTTCGTTTAGCTTTATATATTGTTCCGGGTGGGCGTTGTATTGGTTTTTCGGAAGTGTTAGACCTGTAAGAGAAAAATTTAAATGGTTGGGAAAGGTCATGGGATGTAGAAATATTTTTTTCACATTTTATTTCCTTTTAAAAACAGGTAAATCAATAGGGATTTTCGTACGGATAAGTACCCAGTGAACGGTTCGTTTAGCTTTATATTTTGTTCCGGGTGGGCGTTGTATTGGTTTTTCGGAAGCGTTAGACCTGTAAGAGAAAAATTTAAATGGTTGGGAAAGGCCATGGGATGTAGAAATATTTTTTTCACATTTTATTTCCATGTAAAAACAGGTAAATCAATAGGGTTTTTCGTACGGATAAGTGCCCAGTGAACGGTTCGTTTAGCTTTATATATTGTTCCGGGTGGCGTTGTTTTGGTTTTTCAGAAGTGTTAGACCTGTAAGAGAAAAATTTAAATGGTTGGAAAAGGCCATGGGATGTAGAAATATTTTTTTCACATTTTACTTCCTTGTAAAAACAGGAAAATCGATAGGGATTTTCGTACGGATAAGTACCCAGTGAACGGTTCGTTTAGCTTCATATATTGTTCCGGGTGGGCGTTGTATTGGTTTTTCAGAAGTGTTAGACCTGTAAGAGAAAAATTTAAATGGTTGGGAAAGAGCATGGGATGTAGAAATATTTTTTTCACATTTTATTTCCTTTTAAAAACAGGTAAATCAATAGGGATTTTCGTACGGATAAGTACCCAGTGAACGGTTTGTTTAGCTTTATATATTGTTCTGGGTGAACGTTGTATTGGTTTTTTGAAAGTGTTAGACCTGTAAGAGAAAAATTTAAATGGTTGGGAAAGGCCATGGGATGTAGAAATATTTTTTTCACATTTACTTCCTTGTAAAAACAGGTAAATCAATAGGGTTTTTCGTACGGATAAGTGCCCAGTGAACGGTTCGTTTAGCTTTATATATTGTTCCGGGTGGGGGTTGTATTGGTTTTTCAGAAGTGTTAGACCTGTAAGAGAAAAATTTAAATGGTTGGGAAAGGCCATGGGATGTAGAAATATTTTTTCACATTTTACTTCCTTGTAAAAACAGGTAAATCAATAGGGTTTTTCGTACGGATAAGTACCCAGTGAACGGTTCGTTTAGCTTTATATATTGTTCCGGGTGGGCGTTGTATTGGTTTTTCAGAAGTGTTAGACCTGTAAGAGAAAAATTTAAATGGTTGGGAAAGGCCATGGGATGTAGAAATATTTTTTTCACATTTTATTTCCTTTTAAAAACAGGTAAATCAATAGGGATTTTCGTACGGATAAGTACCCAGTGAACGGTTCGTTTAGCTTTATATATTGTTCCGGGTGGGCGTTGTATTGGTTTTTTGGAAGTGTTAGACCTGTAAGAGAAAAATTTAGATGGTTGGGAAAGGCCATGGGATGTAGAAATATTTTTTTCACATTTTTCTTCCTTATAAAAACAGGAAAATCAATAGAGATTTTCGTACGGATATGTTCCCAGTGAACGGTTCGTTTAGCTTTATATATTGTTCCGGGTGGGCGTTGTATTGGTTTTTCGGAAGCGTTAGACCTGTAAGAGAAAAATTTAAATGGTTGGGAAAGGCCATGGGATGTAGAAATATTTTTTTCACATTTTACTTCCTTGTAAAAACAGGAAAATCGATAGGGATTTTCATATGGATAAGTACCCAGTGAACGGTTCGTTTATCTTTATATATTCTTCCGGGTGGGCGTTGTATTGGTTTTTCGGAAGTGTTAGACCTGTAAGAGAAAAATTTAAATGGTTGGGAAAGGCCATGGGATGTAGAAATATTTTTTTCACATTTACTTCCTTGTAAAAACAGGTAAATCAATAGGGTTTTTCGTACGGATAAGTGCCCAGTGAACGGTTCGTTTAGCTTTATATATTGTTCCGGGTGGGCGTTGTATTGGTTTTTCGGAAGCGTTAGACCTGTAAGAAAAAAATTTAAACGGTTGGGAAAGGCCATGAGATGTAGAAATATTTTTTTCACATTTTATTTCCTTGTAAAAACAGGTAAATCAATAGGGTTTTTCGTACGGATAAGTGCCCAGTGAACGGTTTGTTTAGCTTTATACATTGTTCCGGGTGGGCGTTGTATTGTTTTTTTGGAAGTGTTAGACCTGTAAGAGAAAAATTTAAATGGTTGGGAAAGGCCATGGGATATAGAAATATTTTTTTCACATTTACTTCCTTGTAAAAACAGGAAAATTGATAGGGATTTTCGTACGGATAAGTAGCTAGTGAACGGTTCCTTTATCTTTATATATTCTTCTGGGTGGGCGTTGTATTGGATTTTCGGAAGTGTTAGACCTGTAAGAGAAAAATTTAAATGGTTGGGAAAGGCCATGGGATGTAGAAATATTTTTTTCACATTTACTTCCTTGTAAAAACAGGTAAATCAATAGGGTTTTTCGTACGGATAAGTACCCAGTGAACGGTTCGTTTAGCTTTATATATTGTTCCGGGTGGGCGTTGTATTGGTTTTTTGGAAGTGTTAGACCTGTAAGAGAAAAATTTAAATGGTTGGGAAAGGCCATGGGATGTAGAAATATTTTTTTCACATTTTATTTCCTTTTAAAAACAGGTAAATCAATAGGGATTTTCGTACGGATATGTACCCATTGAACGGTTCGTTTTGCTTTATATTTTGTTCCGGGTGGGCGTTGTATTGGTTTTTCGGATGTGTTAGACCTGTAAGAGAAAAATTTAAATGGTTGGGAAAGGCCATGGGATGTAGAAATATTTTTCTCACATTTTACTTCCTTGTAAAAACAGGAAAATCAATAGGGATTTTCGTACGGATATGTACCCAGTGAACGGTTCATTTAGCTTTATATATTGTTCCGGGTGGGCGTTGTATTGGTTTTTCGGAAGCGTTAGACCTGTAAGAGAAAAATTTAAATGGTTGGGAAAGGCCATGGGATGTAGAAATATTTTTTTCACATTTTATTTCCTTGTAAAAACAGGTAAATCAATAGGGTTTTTCGTACGGATAAGTGCCGAGTGAACGGTTCGTTTATCTTTATATATTGTTCCGGGTGGGCGTTGTTTTGGTTTTTCGGAAGTGTTAGACCTGTAAGAGAAAAATTTAAATGGTTGGAAAAGGCCATGGGATGTAGAAATATTTTTTTCACATTTTACTTCCTTGTAAAAACAGGAAAATCGATAGGGATTTTCGTACGGATATGTACCCAGTGAACGGTTCGTTTATCTTAATATATTCTTCCGGGTGGGCGTTGTATTGGTTTTTCGGAAGTGTTAGACCTGTAAGAGAAAAATTTAAATGGTTGGGAAAGGCCATGGGATGTAGAAATATTTTTTTCACATTTACTTCCTTGTAAAAACAGGTAAATCAATAGGGTTTTTCGTACGGATAAGTGCCCAGTGAACGGTTCGTTTAGCTTTATATATTGTTCCGGGTGGGCGTTGTATTGGTTTTTCGGAAGTGTTAGACCTGTAAGAGAAAAATTTAAATGGTTGGGAAAGGCCATGGGATGTAGAAATATTTTTTTCACATTTTACTTCCTTGTAAAAACAGGAAAATCAATAGGGATTTTCGTACGGATATGTACCCAGTGAACGGTTCGTTTAGCTTTATATATTGTTCCGGGTGGGCGTTGTATTGGTTTTTCGGAAGCGTTAGACGTGTAAGAGAAAAATTAAAATGGTTGGGAAAGGCCATGGGATGTAGAAATATTTTTTTCACATTTTACTTCCTTGTAAAAACAGGAAAATCTATAGGGATTTTCGTACGGATAAGTACCCAGTGAACGGTTCGTTTATCTTAATATATCCTTCCGGGTGGGCGTTGTATTGGTTTTTCGGAAGTGTTAGACCTGTAAGAGAAAAATTTAAATGGTTGGGAAAGGCCATGGGATGTAGAAATATTTTTTTCACATTTTATTTCCTTGTAAAAACAGGTAAATCAATAGGGTTTTTCGTACGGATAAGTGCCCAGTGAACGGTTCGTTTAGCTTTATATATTGTTCCGGGTGGGCGTTGTATTGGTTTTTCGGAAGTGTTAGACCTGTAAGAGAAAAATTTAAATGGTTGGGAAAGGCCATGGGATGTAGAAATATTTTTTCACATTTTACTTCCTTGTAAAAACAGGAAAATCGATAGGGATTTTCATACGGATAAGTACCCAGTGAACGGTTCGTTTATCTTTATATATTCTTCCGGGTGGGCGTTGTATTGGTTTTTCGGAAGTGTTAGACCTGTAAGAGAAAAATTTAAATGGTTGGGAAAGGCCATGGGATGTAGAAATATTTTTTTCACATTTTATTTCCTTTTAAAAACAGGTAAATCAATAGGGATTTTCGTACGGATAAGTACCCAGTGAACGGTTCGTTTAGCTTTATACATTGTTCCGGGTAGGCGTTGTATTGGTTTTTTGGAAGTGTTAGACCTGTAAGAGAAAAATTTAAATGGTTGGGAAAGGCCATGGGATGTAGAAATATTTTTTTCACATTTTACTTCCTTATAAAAACAGGAAAATCTATAGGGATTTTCGTACGGATATGTACCCAGTGAACGTTTCGTTTAGCTTTATATATTGTTCCGGGTGGGCGTTGTATTGGTTTTTCGGAAGCGTTAGACCTGTAAGAAAAAAATTTAAATGGTTGGGAAAGGCCATGGGATGTAGAAATATTTTTTTCACATTTTATTTCCTTGTAAAAACAGGTAAATCAATAGGGTATTTCGTACGGATAAGTGCCCAGTGAACGGTTTGTTTAGCTTTATACATTGTTCCGGGTGAGCGTTGTATTGTTTTTTCGGAAGTGTTAGGCCTGTAAGAGAAAAATTTAAATGGTTGGGAAAGGCCATGGGATGTAGAAATATTTTTTTCACATTTTACTTCCTTGTAAAAACAGGAAAATCGATAGGGATTTTCATGCGGATAAGTACCCAGTGAACGGTTCGTTTAGCTTTATATATTCTTCCGGGTGGGCGTTGTATTGGTTTTTCAGAAGTGTTCGACCTGTAAGAGAAAAATTTAAATGGTTGGGAAAGGCCATGGGATGTAGAAATATTTTTTTCACATTTACTTCCTTGTAAAAACAGGTAAATCAATAGGGTTTTTCGTACGGATAAGTGCCCAGTGAACGGTTCGTTTAGCTTTATATATTCTTCCGGGTGGGCGTTGTATTGGTTTTTCGGAAGTGTTAGACATGTAAGAGAAAAATTTAAATGGTTGGGAAAGGCCATGGGATATAGAATTATTTTTTTCACATTTTATTTCCGTTTAAAAACAGGTAAATCAATAGTGATTTTCGTACGGATAAGTACCCAGTGAACGGTTCGTTTAGCTTTATATATTGTTCCGGGTGGGCGTTGTTTTGGTTTTTCAGAAGTGTTAGACCTGTAAGAGAAAAATGTAAATGGTTGGGAAAGGCCATGGGATGTAGAAATATTTTTTTCACATTTTACTTCCTTGTAAAAACAGGAAAATTGATAGGGATTTTCGTACGGATAAGTAGCTAGTGAACGGTTCCTTTATCTTTATATATTCTTCTGGGTGGGCGTTGTATTGGATTTTCGGAAGTGTTAGACCTGTAAGAGAAAAATTTAAATGGTTGGGAAAGGCCATGGGATGTAGAAATATTTTTTTCACATTTACTTCCTTGTAAAAACAGGTAAATCAATAGGGTTTTTCGTACGGATAAGTGCCCAGTGAACGGTTCGTTTAGCTTTATATATTGTTCCGGGTGGGCGTTGTATTGGTTTTTCGGAAGTGTTAGACCTGTAAGAGAAAAATTTAAATGGTTGGGAAAGGCCATGGGATGTAGAAATATTTTTTTCACATTTTACTTCCTTGTAAAAACAGGAAAATCAATAGGGATTTTCGTACGGATATGTACCCAGTGAACGGTTCGTTTAGCTTTATATATTGTTCCGGGTGGGCGTTGTATTGGTTTTTCGGAAGCGTTAGACGTGTAAGAGAAAAATTAAAATGGTTGGGAAAGGCCATGGGATGTAGAAATATTTTTTTCACATTTTACTTCCTTGTAAAAACAGGAAAATCTATAGGGATTTTCGTACGGATAAGTACCCAGTGAACGGTTCGTTTATCTTAATATATCCTTCCGGGTGGGCGTTGTATTGGTTTTTCGGAAGTGTTAGACCTGTAAGAGAAAAATTTAAATGGTTGGGAAAGGCCATGGGATGTAGAAATATTTTTTTCACATTTTATTTCCTTGTAAAAACAGGTAAATCAATAGGGTTTTTCGTACGGATAAGTGCCCAGTGAACGGTTCGTTTAGCTTTATATATTGTTCCGGGTGGGCGTTGTATTGGTTTTTCGGAAGTGTTAGACCTGTAAGAGAAAAATTTAAATGGTTGGGAAAGGCCATGGGATGTAGAAATATTTTTTCACATTTTACTTCCTTGTAAAAACAGGAAAATCGATAGGGATTTTCATACGGATAAGTACCCAGTGAACGGTTCGTTTATCTTTATATATTCTTCCGGGTGGGCGTTGTATTGGTTTTTCGGAAGTGTTAGACCTGTAAGAGAAAAATTTAAATGGTTGGGAAAGGCCATGGGATGTAGAAATATTTTTTTCACATTTTATTTCCTTTTAAAAACAGGTAAATCAATAGGGATTTTCGTACGGATAAGTACCCAGTGAACGGTTCGTTTAGCTTTATACATTGTTCCGGGTAGGCGTTGTATTGGTTTTTTGGAAGTGTTAGACCTGTAAGAGAAAAATTTAAATGGTTGGGAAAGGCCATGGGATGTAGAAATATTTTTTTCACATTTTACTTCCTTATAAAAACAGGAAAATCTATAGGGATTTTCGTACGGATATGTACCCAGTGAACGTTTCGTTTAGCTTTATATATTGTTCCGGGTGGGCGTTGTATTGGTTTTTCGGAAGCGTTAGACCTGTAAGAAAAAAATTTAAATGGTTGGGAAAGGCCATGGGATGTAGAAATATTTTTTTCACATTTTAATTCCTTGTAAAAACAGGTAAATCAATAGGGTATTTCGTACGGATAAGTGCCCAGTGAACGGTTTGTTTAGCTTTATACATTGTTCCGGGTGAGCGTTGTATTGTTTTTTCGGAAGTGTTAGGCCTGTAAGAGAAAAATTTAAATGGTTGGGAAAGGCCATGGGATGTAGAAATATTTTTTTCACATTTTACTTCCTTGTAAAAACAGGAAAATCGATAGGGATTTTCATGCGGATAAGTACCCAGTGAACGGTTCGTTTAGCTTTATATATTCTTCCGGGTGGGCGTTGTATTGGTTTTTCAGAAGTGTTCGACCTGTAAGAGAAAAATTTAAATGGTTGGGAAAGGCCATGGGATGTAGAAATATTTTTTTCACATTTACTTCCTTGTAAAAACAGGTAAATCAATAGGGTTTTTCGTACGGATAAGTGCCCAGTGAACGGTTCGTTTAGCTTTATATATTCTTCCGGGTGGGCGTTGTATTGGTTTTTCGGAAGTGTTAGACATGTAAGAGAAAAATTTAAATGGTTGGGAAAGGCCATGGGATATAGAATTATTTTTTTCACATTTTATTTCCGTTTAAAAACAGGTAAATCAATAGTGATTTTCGTACGGATAAGTACCCAGTGAACGGTTCGTTTAGCTTTATATATTGTTCCGGGTGGGCGTTGTTTTGGTTTTTCAGAAGTGTTAGACCTGTAAGAGAAAAATGTAAATGGTTGGGAAAGGCCATGGGATGTAGAAATATTTTTTTCACATTTTACTTCCTTGTAAAAACAGGAAAATTGATAGGGATTTTCGTACGGATAAGTAGCTAGTGAACGGTTCCTTTATCTTTATATATTCTTCTGGGTGGGCGTTGTATTGGATTTTCGGAAGTGTTAGACCTGTAAGAGAAAAATTTAAATGGTTGGGAAAGGCCATGGGATGTAGAAATATTTTTTTCACATTTTATTTCCTTTTAAAAACAGGTAAATCAATAGGGATTTTCGTACGGATAAGTACCCATTGAACGGTTCGTTTTGCTTTATATTTTGTTCCGGGTGGGCGTTGTATTGGTTTTTCGGATGTGTTAGACCTGTAAGAGAAAAATTTAAATGGTTGGGAAAGGCCATGGGATGTAGAAATATTTTTCTCACATTTTACTTCCTTGTAAAAACAGGAAAATCAATAGGGATTTTCGTACGGATATGTACCCAGTGAACGGTTCATTTAGCTTTATATATTGTTCCGGGTGGGCGTTGTATTGGTTTTTCGGAAGCGTTAGACCTGTAAGAGAAAAATTTAAATGGTTGGGAAAGGCCATGGGATGTAGAAATATTTTTTTCACATTTTATTTCCTTGTAAAAACAGGTAAATCAATAGGGTTTTTCGTACGGATAAGTGCCGAGTGAACGGTTCGTTTATCTTTATATATTGTTCCGGGTGGGCGTTGTTTTGGTTTTTCGGAAGTGTTAGACCTGTAAGAGAAAAATTTAAATGGTTGGAAAAGGCCATGGGATGTAGAAATATTTTTTTCACATTTTACTTCCTTGTAAAAACAGGAAAATCGATAGGGATTTTCGTACGGATATGTACCCAGTGAACGGTTCGTTTATCTTAATATATTCTTCCGGGTGGGCGTTGTATTGGTTTTTCGGAAGTGTTAGACCTGTAAGAGAAAAATTTAAATGGTTGGGAAAGGCCATGGGATGTAGAAATATTTTTTTCACATTTACTTCCTTGTAAAAACAGGTAAATCAATAGGGTTTTTCGTACGGATAAGTGCCCAGTGAACGGTTCGTTTAGCTTTATATATTGTTCCGGGTGGGCGTTGTATTGGTTTTTCGGAAGTGTTAGACCTGTAAGAGAAAAATTTAAATGGTTGGGAAAGGCCATGGGATGTAGAAATATTTTTTTCACATTTTACTTCCTTGTAAAAACAGGAAAATCAATAGGGATTTTCGTACGGATATGTACCCAGTGAACGGTTCGTTTAGCTTTATATATTGTTCCGGGTGGGCGTTGTATTGGTTTTTCGGAAGCGTTAGACGTGTAAGAGAAAAATTAAAATGGTTGGGAAAGGCCATGGGATGTAGAAATATTTTTTTCACATTTTACTTCCTTGTAAAAACAGGAAAATCTATAGGGATTTTCGTACGGATAAGTACCCAGTGAACGGTTCGTTTATCTTAATATATCCTTCCGGGTGGGCGTTGTATTGGTTTTTCGGAAGTGTTAGACCTGTAAGAGAAAAATTTAAATGGTTGGGAAAGGCCATGGGATGTAGAAATATTTTTTTCACATTTTATTTCCTTGTAAAAACAGGTAAATCAATAGGGTTTTTCGTACGGATAAGTGCCCAGTGAACGGTTCGTTTAGCTTTATATATTCTTCCGGGTGGGCGTTGTATTGGTTTTTCGGAAGTGTTAGACCTGTAAGAGAAAAATTTAAATGGTTGGGAAAGGCCATGGGATGTAGAAATATTTTTTTCACATTTTATTTCCTTTTAAAAACAGGTAAATCAATAGGGATTTTCGTACGGATAAGTACCCAGTGAACGGTTCGTTTAGCTTTATACATTGTTCCGGGTAGGCGTTGTATTGGTTTTTTGGAAGTGTTAGACCTGTAAGAGAAAAATTTAAATGGTTGGGAAAGGCCATGGGATGTAGAAATATTTTTTTCACATTTTACTTCCTTATAAAAACAGGAAAATCTATAGGGATTTTCGTACGGATATGTACCCAGTGAACGTTTCGTTTAGCTTTATATATTGTTCCGGGTGGGCGTTGTATTGGTTTTTCGGAAGCGTTAGACCTGTAAGAAAAAAATTTAAATGGTTGGGAAAGGCCATGGGATGTAGAAATATTTTTTTCACATTTTATTTCCTTGTAAAAACAGGTAAATCAATAGGGTTTTTCGTACGGATAAGTGCCCAGTGAACGGTTTGTTTAGCTTTATACATTGTTCCGGGTGAGCGTTGTATTGTTTTTTCGGAAGTGTTAGGCCTGTAAGAGAAAAATTTAAATGGTTGGGAAAGGCCATGGGATGTAGAAATATTTTTTTCACATTTTACTTCCTTGTAAAAACAGGAAAATCGATAGGGATTTTCATGCGGATAAGTACCCAGTGAACGGTTCGTTTAGCTTTATATATTCTTCCGGGTGGGCGTTGTATTGGTTTTTCAGAAGTGTTAGACCTGTAAGAGAAAAATTTAAATGGTTGGGAAAGGCCATGGGATGTATAAATATTTTTTTCACATTTACTTCCTTGTAAAAACAGGTGAATCAAAAGGGTTTTTCGTACGGATAAGTGCCCAGTGAACGGTTCGTTTAGCTTTATATATTGTTCCGGGTGGGCGTTGTATTGATTTTTCGGAAGTGTTAGACCTATAAGAGAAAAATTTAAATGGTTGGGAAAGGACATGGGATATAGAAATATTTTTTTCACATTTTATTTCCGTTTAAAAACAGGTAAATCAATAGTGATTTTCGTACGGATAAGTACCCAGTGAACGGTTCGTTTAGCTTTATATATTGTTCCGGGTGGGCGTTGTATTGGTTTTTTGAAAGTGTTAGACCTGTAAGAGAAAAATTTAAATGGTTGGGAAAGGCCATGGCATGTAGAAATATTTTTTTCACATTTTACTTCCTTGTAAAAACAGGAAAATCAATAGGGATTTTCGTACGGATAAGTACCCAGTGAACGGTTCGTTTAGCTTTATATATTGTTCCGGGTGGGCGTTGTATTGGTTTTTTGAAAGTGTTAGACCTGTAAGAGAAAAATTTAAATGGTTGGGAAAGGCCATGGGATGTAGAAATATTTTTTTCACATTTACTTCCTTGTAAAAACAGGTAAATCGATAGGGATTTTCATACGGATAAGTACCCAGTGAACGGTTCGTTTATCTTTATATATTCTTCCGGGTGGGCGTTGTATTGGTTTTTCAGAAGTGTTAGACCTGTAAGAGAAAAATTTAAATGGTTGGGAAAGGCCATGGGATGTAGAAATATTTTTTTCACATTTTATTTCCTTTTAAAAACAGATAAATCAATAGGGATTTTCGTACGGATAAGTACCCAGTGAATGGTTCGTTTAGCTTTATATATTCTTCCGGGTGGGCGTTGTATTGGTTTTTCAGAAGTGTTAGACCTGTAAGAGAAAATTTTAAATGGTTGGGAAAGGCCATGGGATGTAGAAATATTTTTTTCACATTTACTTCCTTGTAAAAACAGGTGAATCAATAGGGTTTTTCGTACGGATAAGTGCCCAGTGAACGGTTCGTTTAGCTTTATATATTGTTCCGGGTGGGCGTTGTATTGATTTTTCGGAAGTGTTAGACCTGTAAGAGAAAAATTTAAATGGTTGGGAAAGGACATGGGATATAGAAATATTTTTTTCACATTTTATTTCCGTTTAAAAACAGGTAAATCAATAGTGATTATCGTACGGATAAGTACCCAGTGAACGGTTCGTTTAGCTTTATATATTGTTCCGGGTGGGCGTTGTATTGGTTTTTTGAAAGTGTTAGACCTGTAAGAGAAAAATGTAAATGGTTGGGAAAGGCCATGGGATGTAGAAATATTTTTTTCACATTTTACTTCCTTGTAAAAACAGGAAAATCAATAGGGATTTTCGTACGGATAAGTACCCAGTGAACGGTTCGTTTAGCTTTATATATTGTTCCGGGTGGGCGTTGTATTGGTTTTTTGAAAGTGTTAGACCTGTAAGAGAAAAATTTAAATGGTTGGGAAAGGCCATGGGATGTAGAAATATTTTTTTCACATTTACTTCCTTGTAAAAACAGGTAAATCAATAGGGTTTTTCGTACGGATAAGTGCCCAGTGAACGGTTCGTTTAGCTTTATATATTGTTCCGGGTGGGCGTTGTATTGGTTTTTCGGAAGTGTTAGATCTGTAAGAGAAAAATTTAAATGGTTGGGAAAGGCCATTGGATGTAGAAATATTTTTTTCACATTTTACTTCCTTGTAAAAACAGGAAAATCAATAGGGATTTTCGTACGGATATGTACCCAGTGAACGGTTCGTTTAGCTTTATATATTGTTCCGGGTGGGCGTTGTATTGGTTTTTCGGAAGCGTTAGACGTGTAAGAGAAAAATTAAAATGGTTGGGAAAGGCCATGGGATGTAGAAATATTTTTTTCACATTTTACTTCCTTGTAAAAACAGGAAAATCTATAGGGATTTTCGTACGGATAAGTACCCAGTGAACGGTTCGTTTATCTTAATATATCCTTCCGGGTGGGCGTTGTATTGGTTTTTCGGAAGTGTTAGACCTGTAAGAGAAAAATTTAAATGGTTGGGAAAGGCCATGGGATGTAGAAATATTTTTTTCACATTTTATTTCCTTTTAAAAACAGGTAAATCAATAGGGATTTTCGTACGGTTAAGTACCCAGTGAACGGTTCGTTTAGCTTTATATATTGTTCCGGGTAGGCGTTGTATTGGTTTTTTGGAAGTGTTAGACCTGTAAGAGAAAATTTTAAATGGTTGGGAAAGGCCATGGGATGTAGAAATATTTTTGTCACATTTTACTTCCTTATAAAAACAGGAAAATCAATAGGGATTTTCGTACGGATATGTACCCAGTGAACGGTTCGTTTAGCTTTATATATTGTTCCGGGTGGGCGTTGTATTGGTTTTTCGGAAGCGTTAGACCTGTAAGAAAAAAATTTAAATGGTTGGGAAAGGCCATGGGATGTAGAAATATTTTTTTCACATTTTATTTCCTTGTAAAAACAGGTAAATCAATAGGGTTTTTCGTACGGATAAGTGCCCAGTGAACGGTTTGTTTAGCTTTATACATTGTTCCGGGTGAGCGTTGTATTGTTTTTTCGGAAGTGTTAGGCCTGTAAGAGAAAAATTTAAATGGTTGGGAAAGGCCATGGGATGTAGAAATATTTTTTTCACATTTTACTTCCTTGTAAAAACAGGAAAATCGATCGGGATTTTCATGCGGATAAGTACCCAGTGAACGGTTCGTTTAGCTTTATATATTCTTCCGGGTGGGCGTTGTATTGGTTTTTCAGAAGTGTTAGACCTGTAAGAGAAAAATTTAAATGGTTGGGAAAGGCCATGGGATGTAGAAATATTTTTTTCACATTTACTTCCTTGTAAAAACAGGTGAATCAATAGGGTTTTTCGTACGGATAAGTGCCCAGTGAACGGTTCGTTTAGCTTTATATATTGTTCCGGGTGGGCGTTGTATTGATTTTTCGGAAGTGTTAGACCTGTAAGAGAAAAATTTAAATGGTTGGGAAAGGACATGGGATATAGAAATATTTTTTTCACATTTTATTTCCGTTTAAAAACAGGTAAATCAATAGTGATTTTCGTACGAATAAGTACCCAGTGAACGGTTCGTTTAGCTTTATATATTGTTCCGGGTGGGCGTTGTATTGGTTTTTTGAAAGTGTTAGACCTGTAAGAGAAAAATTTAAATGGTTGGGAAAGGCCATGGGATGTAGAAATATTTTTTTCACATTTTACTTCCTTGTAAAAACAGGAAAATCAATAGGGATTTTCGTACGGATAAGTACCCAGTGAACGGTTCGTTTAGCTTTATATATTGTTCCGGGTGGGCGTTGTATTGGTTTTTTGAAAGTGTTAGACCTGTAAGAGAAAAATTTAAATGGTTGGGAAAGGCCATGGGATGTAGAAATATTTTTTTCACATTTACTTCCTTGTAAAAACAGGTAAATCGATAGGGATTTTCATACGGATAAGTACCCAGTGAACGGTTCGTTTATCTTTATATATTCTTCCGGGTGGGCGTTGTATTGGTTTTTCAGAAGTGTTAGACCTGTAAGAGAAAAATTTAAATGGTTGGGAAAGGCCATGGGATGTAGAAATATTTTTTTCACATTTTACTTCCTTGTAAAAACAGGAAAATCGATCGGGATTTTCATGCGGATAAGTACCCAGTGAACGGTTCGTTTAGCTTTATATATTCTTCCGGGTGGGCGTTGTATTGGTTTTTCAGAAGTGTTAGACCTGTAAGAGAAAAATTTAAATGGTTGGGAAAGGCCATGGGATGTAGAAATATTTTTTTCACATTTACTTCCTTGTAAAAACAGGTGAATCAATAGGGTTTTTCGTACGGATAAGTGCCCAGTGAACGGTTCGTTTAGCTTTATATATTGTTCCGGGTGGGCGTTGTATTGATTTTTCGGAAGTGTTAGACCTGTAAGAGAAAAATTTAAATGGTTGGGAAAGGACATGGGATATAGAAATATTTTTTTCACATTTTATTTCCGTTTAAAAACAGGTAAATCAATAGTGATTTTCGTACGGATAAGTACCCAGTGAACGGTTCGTTTAGCTTTATATATTGTTCCGGGTGGGCGTTGTATTGGTTTTTTGAAAGTGTTAGACCTGTAAGAGAAAAATTTAAATGGTTGGGAAAGGCCATGGGATGTAGAAATATTTTTTTCACATTTTACTTCCTTGTAAAAACAGGAAAATCAATAGGGATTTTCGTACGGATAAGTACCCAGTGAACGGTTCGTTTAGCTTTATATATTGTTCCGGGTGGGCGTTGTATTGGTTTTTTGAAAGTGTTAGACCTGTAAGAGAAAAATTTAAATGGTTGGGAAAGGCCATGGGATGTAGAAATATTTTTTTCACATTTACTTCCTTGTAAAAACAGGTAAATCGATAGGGATTTTCATACGGATAAGTACCCAGTGAACGGTTCGTTTATCTTTATATATTCTTCCGGGTGGGCGTTGTATTGGTTTTTCAGAAGTGTTAGACCTGTAAGAGAAAAATTTAAATGGTTGGGAAAGGCCATGGGATGTAGAAATATTTTTTTCACATTTTATTTCCTTTTAAAAACAGATAAATCAATAGGGATTTTCGTACGGATAAGTACCCAGTGAATGGTTCGTTTAGCTTTATATATTCTTCCGGGTGGGCGTTGTATTGGTTTTTCAGAAGTGTTAGACCTGTAAGAGAAAAATTTAAATGGTTGGGAAAGGCCATGGGATGTAGAAATATTTTTTTCACATTTACTTCCTTGTAAAAACAGGTGAATCAATAGGGTTTTTCGTACGGATAAGTGCCCAGTGAACGGTTCGTTTAGCTTTATATATTGTTCCGGGTGGGCGTTGTATTGATTTTTCGGAAGTGTTAGACCTGTAAGAGAAAAATTTAAATGGTTGGGAAAGGACATGGGATATAGAAATATTTTTTTCACATTTTATTTCCGTTTAAAAACAGGTAAATCAATAGTGATTTTCGTACGGATAATTACCCAGTGAACGGTTCGTTTAGCTTTATATATTGTTCCGGGTGGGCGTTGTATTGGTTTTTTGAAAGTGTTAGACCTGTAAGAGAAAAATTTAAATGGTTGGGAAAGGCCATGGGATGTAGAAATATTTTTTTCACATTTTACTTCCTTGTAAAAACAGGAAAATCAATAGGGATTTTCGTACGGATAAGTACCCAGTGAACGGTTCGTTTAGCTTTATATATTGTTCCGGGTGGGCGTTGTATTGGTTTTTTGAAAGTGTTAGACCTGTAAGAGAAAAATTTAAATGGTTGGGAAAGGCCATGGGATGTAGAAATATTTTTTTCACATTTACTTCCTTGTAAAAACAGGTAAATCGATAGGGATTTTCATACGGATAAGTACCCAGTGAACGGTTCGTTTATCTTTATATATTCTTCCGGGTGGGCGTTGTATTGGTTTTTCAGAAGTGTTAGACTTGTAAGAGAAAAATTTAAATGGTTGGGAAAGGCCATGGGATGTAGAAATATTTTTTTCACATTTTATTTCCTTTTAAAAACAGATAAATCAATAGGGATTTTCGTACGGATAAGTACCCAGTGAATGGTTCGTTTAGCTTTATATATTGTTCCGGGTGGGCGTTGTATTGGTTTTTTAGAAGTGTTAGACCTGTAAGAGAAAAATTTAAATGGTTGGGAAAGGCCATGGGATGTAGAAATATTTTTTTCACATTTTACTTCCTTATAAAAACAGGAAAATCAATAGGGATTTTCGTACGGATATGTACCCAGTGAACGGTTCGTTTAGCTTTATATATTGTTCCGGGTGGGCGTTGTATTGGTTTTTCGGAAGCGTTAGACCTGTAAGAGAAAAATTTAAATGGTTGGGAAAGGCCATGGGATGTAGAAATATTTTTTTCACATTTTATTTCCTTGTAAAAACAGGTAAATCAATAGGGTTTTTCGTACGGATAAGTGCCCAGTGAACGGTTCGTTTAGCTTTATATATTGTTCCAGGTGGGCGTTGTATTGGTTTTTCGGAAGTGTTAGACCTGTAAGAGAAAAATTTAAATGGTTGGGAAGGCCATGGGATGTAGAAATATTTTTTCACATTTTACTTCCTTGTAAAAACAGGAAAATCGATAGGGATTTTCATACGGATAAGTACCCAGTGAACGGTTCGTTTATCTTTATATATTCTTCCGGGTGGGCGTTGTATTGGTTTTTCGGAAGTGTTAGACCTGTAAGAGAAAAATTTAAATGGTTGGGAAAGGCCATGGGATGTAGAAATATTTTTTTCACATTTTACTTCCTTGTAAAAACAGGAAAATCAATAGGGATTTTCGTACGGATATGTACCCAGGGAACGGTTCGTTTAGCTTTATATATTGTTCCGGGTGGGCGTTGTATTGGTTTTTCGGAAGCGTTAGACCTGTAAGAGAAAAATTTAAATGGTTGGGAAAGGCCATGGGATGTAGAAATATTTTTTTCACATTTTATTTCCTTGTAAAAACAGGTAAATCAATAGGGTTTTTCGTACGGATAAGTGCCCAGTGAACGGTTCATATAGCTTTATGTATTGTTCCGGGTGGGCGTTGTATTGTTTTTTCGGAAGTGTTAGACCTGTAAGAGAAAAATTTAAATGGTTGGGAAAGGCCATGGGATGTAGAAATATTTTTTCACATTTTACTTCCTTGTAAAAACAGGAAGATCGATAGGGATTTTCATACGGATAAGTACCCAGTGAACGGTTCGTTTATCTTTATATATTCTTCCGGGTGGGCGTTGTATTGGTTTTTCGGAAGTGTTAGACCTGTAAGAGAAAAATTTAAATGGTTGGGAAAGGCCATGGGATGTAGAAATATTTTTTTCACATTCTATTTCCTTGTAAAAACAGGTAAATCAATAGGGTTTTTCGTACGGATAAGTGCCCAGTGAACGGTTCGTTTAGCTTTATATATTGTTCCGGGTGGGCGTTGTTTTGGTTTTTCGGAAGTGTTAGACCTGTAAGAGAAAAATTTAAATGGTTGGGAAAGGCCATGGGATGTAGAAATATTTTTTCACATTTTACTTCCTTGTAAAAACAGGAAAATCGATAGGGATTTTCATACGGATAAGTACCCAGTGAACGGTTCGTTTATCTTTATATATTCTTCCGGGTGGGCGTTGTATTGGTTTTTCGGAAGTGTTAGACCTGTAAGAGAAAAATTTAAATGGTTGGGAAAGGCCATGGGATGTAGAAATATTTTTTTCACATTCTATTTCCTTGTAAAAACAGGTAAATCAATAGGGATTTTCGTATGGATAAGTGCCCAGTGAACGGTTCGTTTAGCTTTATATATTGTTCCGGGTGGGCGTTGTTTTGGTTTTTCGGAAGTGTTAGACCTGTAAGAGAAAAATTTAAATGGTTGGGAAAGGCCATGGGATGTAGAAATATTTTTTCACATTTTACTTCCTTGTAAAAACAGGAAAATCGATAGGGATTTTCGGACGGATAAGTACCTAGTGAACGGTTCGTTTATCTTTATATATTGTTCGGGGTGGGCGTTGTATTGGATTTTCGGAAGTGTTAGCCCTGTAAGAGAAAAATTTAAATGGTTGGGAAAGGCCATGGGATGTAGAAATATTTTTTTCACATTTACTTCCTTGTAAAAACAGGTAAATCAATAGGGTTTTCCTACGGATAAGTACCCAGTGAACGGTTCGTTTAGCTTTATATATTGTTCCGGGTGGGCGTTGTATTGGTTTTTCGGAAGAGTTAGACCTGTAAGAGAAAAATTTAAATGGTTGGGAAAGGCCATGGGATGTAGAAATATTTTTTTCACATTTACTTCCTTGTAAAAACAGGTAAATCAATAGGGTTTTTCGTACGGATAAGTACCCAGTGAACGGTTCGTTTAGCTTTATATATTGTTCCGGGTGGGCGTTGTATTGGTTTTTCAGAAGTGTTAGACCTGTAAGAGAATAATTTAAATGGTTGGGAAAGGCCATGGGATGTAGAAATATTTTTTTCACATTTTATTTCCTTTTAAAAACAGGTAAATCAATAGGGATTTTCGTACGGATAAGTACCCAGTGAACGGTTCGTTTAGCTTTATATATTGTTCCGGGTGGGCGTTGTATTGGTTTTTTGAAAGTGTTAGACCTGTAAGAGAAAAATTTAAATGGTTGGGAAAGGCCATGGGATGTAGAAATATTTTTTTCACATTTACTTCCTTGTAAAAACAGGTAAATCAATAGGGTTTTTCGTACGGATAAGTACCCAGTGAACGGTTCGTTTAGCTTTATATATTGTTCCGGGTGGGCGTTGTATTGGTTTTTCAGAAGTGTTAGACCTGTAAGTGAAAAATTTAAATGGTTGGGAAAGGCCATGGGTTGTAGAAATATTTTTTTCACATTTTATTTCCTTTTAAAACAGATAAATCAATAGGGATTTTCGTACGGATAAGTACCCAGTGAATGGTTAGTTTAGCTTTATATATTGTTCCGGGTGGGCGTTGTATTGGTTTTTTGGAAGTGTTAGACCTGTAAGAGAAAAATTTAAATGGTTGGGAAAGGCCATGGGATGTAGAAATATTTTTTTCACATTTTACTTCCTTATAAATACAGGAAAATCAATAGGGATTTTCGTACGGATATGTACCCAGTGAACGGTTCGTTTAGCTTTATATATTGTTCCGGGTGGGCGTTGTATTGGTTTTTCGGAAGCGTTAGACCTGTAAGAGAAAAATTTAAATGGTTGGGAAAGGCCATGGGATGTAGAAATATTTTTTTCACATTTTATTTCCTTGTAAAAACAGGTAAATCAATAGGGTTTTTCGTACGGATAAGTGCCCAGTGAACGGTTCGTTTAGCTTTATATATTGTTCCCGGTGGGCGTTGTATTGGTTTTTCGGAAGTGTTAGACCTGTAAGAGAAAAATTTAAATGGTTGGGAAAGGCCATGGGATGTAGAAATATTTTTTCACATTTTACTTCCTTGTAAAAACAGGAAAATCGATAGGGATTTTCATACGGATAAGTACCCAGTGAACGGTTCGTTTATCTTTATATATTCTTCCGGGTGGGCGTTGTATTGGTTTTTCAGAAGTGTTAGATATGTAAGAGAAAAATTTAAATGGTTGGGAAAGGCCATGGGATGTAGAAATATTTTTTTCACATTTACTTCCTTGTAAAAACAGGTAAATCAATAGGGTTTTTCGTACGGATAAGTACCAAGTGAACCGTTCGTTTATCTTTATATATTGTTCCGGGTGGGCGTTGTATTGTTTTTTCGGAAGTGTTAGACCTGTAAGAGAAAAATTTAAATGGTTGGGAAAGGCCATGGGATGTAGAAATATTTTTTTCACATTTTACTTCCTTGTAAAAACAGGAAAATCAATAGGGATTTTCGTACGGATAAGTACCCAGTGAACCGTTCGTTTAGCTTTATATATTGTTCGGGGTGGGCGTTGTATTGGATTTTCAGAAGTGTTAGACCTGTAAGAGAAAAATTTAAATGGTTGTGAAAGGCCATGGGATGTAGAAATATTTTTTTCACATTTTACTTCCTTGTAAAAACAGGAAAATCGATAGGGATTTTCGGACGGATAAGTACCTAGTGAACGGTTCGTTTATCTTTATATATTGTTCGGGGTGGGCGTTGTATTGGATTTTCGGAAGTGTTAGACCTGTAAGAGAAAAATTTAAATGGTTGGGAAAGGCCATGGGATGTAGAAATATTTTTTTCACATTTACTTCCTTATAAAAACAGGTAAATCAATAGGGTTTTTCGTACGGATAAGTACCCAGTGAACGGTTCGTTTAGCTTTATATATTGTTCCGGGTGGGCGTTGTATTGGTTTTTCGGAAGTCTTAGACCTGTAAGAGAAAAATTTAAATGGTTGGGAAAGGCCATGGGATGTAGAAATATTTTTTTCACATTTTACTTCCTTGTAAAAACAGGAAAATCAATAGGGATTTTCGTACGGATATGTACCCAGTGAACCGTTCGTTTAGCTTTATATATTGTTCCGGGTGGGCGTTGTATTGGTTTTTCGGATGTGTTAGACCTGTAAGAGAAGAATTTAAATGGTTGGGAAAGGCCATGGGATGTAGAAATATTTTTTTCACATTTTATTTCCTTGTAAAACAGGTAAATCAATAGGGTTTTTCGGACGGATAAGTGCCCAGTGAACGGTTCGTTTAGCTTTATATATTGTTCCGGGTGGGCATTGTTTTGGTTTTTTGGAAGTGTTAGACCTGTAAGAGAAAAATTTAAATGGTTGGGAAAGGCCATGGGATGTAGAAATATTTTTTTCACATTTTATTTCCTTGTAAAAACAAGTAAATCAATAGGGTTTTTCGTACGGATAAATGCCCAGTGAACGGTTCGTTTAGCTTTATATATTGTTCCGGGTGGGCGTTGTTTTGGTTTTTTGGAAGTGTTAGATCTGTAAGAGAAAAATTTAAATGGTTGGGAAAGGCCATGGGATGTAGAATTATTTTTTTCACATTTTACTTCCTTGTAAAAACAGGAAAATCGATAGGGATTTTCGTACGGATAAGTACCCAGTGAACGGTTCGTTTATCTTAATATATTCTTCCGGGTGGGCGTTGTATTGGTTTTTCGGAAGTGTTAGACCTGTAAGAGAAAAATTTAAACGGTTGGGAAAGGCCATGGGATGTAGAAATATTTTTTTCACATTTACTTCTTTGTAAAAACAGGTAAATCAATAGGGTTTTTCGTACGGATAAGTACCCAGTGAACCGTTCGTTTAGCTTTATATATTGTTCCGGGTGGGCGTTGTATTGGTTTTTCGGAAGTGTTAGACCTGTAAGAGAAAAATTTAAATGGTTGGGAAAGGCCATGGGATGTAGAAATATTTTTTTCACATTTTATTTCCTTTTAAAAACAGGTAAATCAATAGGGATTTTCGTACGGATAAGTACCCAGTGAACGGTTCGTTTAGCTTTATATATTGTTCCGGGTGGGCGTTGTATTGGTTTTTTGGAAGTGTTAGACCTGTAAGAGAAAAATTTAAATGGTTGGGAAAGGCCATGGGATGTAGAATTATTTTTTTCACATTTTACTTCCTTGTAAAAACAGGAAAATCAATAGGGATTTTCGTACGGATATGTACCCAGGGAACGGTTCATTTAGCTTTATATATTGTTCCGGGTGGGCGTTTATTGGTTTTTCGGAAGCGTTAGACATGTAAGAGAAAAATTTAAATGGTTGGGAAAGGCCATGGGATGTAGAAATATTTTTTTCACATTTTATTTCCTTGTAAAAACAGGTAAATCAATAGGGTTTTTCGTACGGATAAGTGCCCAGTGAACGGTTCATATAGCTTTATATATTGTTCCGGGTGGGCGTTGTATTGTTTTTTCGGAAGTGTTAGACCTGTAAGAGAAAAATTTAAATGGTTGGGAAAGGCCATGGGATGTAGAAATATTTTTTCACATTTTACTTCCTTGTAAAAACAGGAAAATCGATAGGGATTTTCATACGGATAAGTACCCAGTGAACGGTTCGTTTATCTTTATATATTCTTCCGGGTGGGCATTGTATTGGTTTTTCGGAAGTGTTAGACCTGTAAGAGAAAAATTTAAATGGTTGGGAAAGGCCATGGGATGTAGAAATATTTTTATCACATTTTATTTCCTTGTAAAAACAGGTAAATCAATAGGGTTTTTCGTACGGATAAGTGCCCAGTGAACGGTTCGTTTAGCTTTATATATTGTTCCGGGTGGGCGTTGTTTTGGTTTTTCGGAAGTGTTAGACCTGTAAGAGAAAAATTTAAACGGTTGGGAAAGGCCATGGGATGTAGAAATATTTTTTTCACATTTTACTTCCTTGTAAAAACAGGAAAATCGATAGGGATTTTCGGACGGATAAGTACCTAGTGAACGGTTCGTTTATCTTTATATATTGTTCGGGGTGGGCGTTGTATTGGATTTTCGGAAGTGTTAGACCTGTAAGAGAAAAATTTAAATGGTTAGGAAAGGCCATGGGATGTAGAAATATTTTTTTCACATTTACTTCCTTGTAAAAACAGGTAAATCAATAGGGTTTTTCGTACGGATAAGTACCCAGTGAACGGTTCGTTTAGCTTTATATATTGTTCCGGGTGGGCGTTGTATTGGTTTTTCGGAAGCGTTAGACCTGTAAGAGAAAAATTTAAATGGTTGGGAAAGGCCATGGGATGTAGAAATATTTTTTTCACATTTTACTTCCTTGTAAAAACAGGAAAATCAATAGGGATTTTCGTACGGATATGTACCCAGTGAACGGTTCATTTAGCTTTATATATTGTTCCGGGTGGGCGTTGTATTGGTTTTTCGGATGTGTTAGACCTGTAAGAGAAGAATTTAAATGGTTGGGAAAGGCCATGGGATGTAGAAATATTTTTTTCACATTTTATTTCCTTGTAAAACAGGTAAATCAATAGGGTTTTTCGTACGGATAAGTGCCCAGTGAACGGTTCGTTTAGCTTTATATATTGTTCCGGGTGGGCGTTGTTTTGGTTTTTCGGAAGTGTTAGACCTGTAAGAGAAAAATTTAAATGGTTGGGAAAGGCCATGGGATGTAGAATTATTTTTTTCACATTTTACTTCCTTGTAAAACAGGTAAATCAATAGGGTTTTTCGTACGGATAAGTGCCCAGTGAACGGTTCGTTTAGCTTTATATATTGTTCCGGGTGGGCGTTGTTTTGGTTTTTCGGAAGTGTTAGACCTGTAAGAGAAAAATTTAAATGGTTGGAAAAGGCCATGGGATGTAGAAATATTTTTTTCACATTTTACTTCCTTGTAAAAACAGGAAAATCGATAGGGATTTTCGTACGGATAAGTACCCAGTGAACGGTTCGTTTATCTTAATATATTCTTCCGGGTGGGCGTTGTATTGGTTTTTCGGAAGTGTTAGACCTGTAAGAGAAAAATTTAAATGGTTGGGAAAGGCCATGGGATGTAGAAAATTTTTTTTCACATTTTACTTCCTTGTAAAAACAGGAAAATCGATAGGGATTTTCGTACGGATAAGTACCCAGTGAACGGTTCGTTTATCTTAATATATTCTTCCGGGTGGGCGTTGTATTGGTTTTTCGGAAGTGTTAGACCTGTAAGAGAAAAATTTAAATGGTTGGGAAAGGCCATGGAAGTAGAAATATTTTTTTCACATTTACTTCCTTGTAAAAACAGGTAAATCAATAGGGTTTTTCGTACGGATAAGTGCCCAGTGAACGGTTCGTTTAGCTTTATATATTGTTCCGGGTGGGCGTTGTTTTGGTTTTTCGGAAGTGTTAAACCTGTAAGAGAAAAATTTAAATGGTTGGGAAAGGCCATGGGATGTAGAATTATTTTTTTCACATTTACTTCCTTGTAAAAACAGGTAAATCGATAGGGTTTTTCGTACGGATAAGTACCCAGTGAACGGTTCGTTTAGCTTTATATATTGTTCCGGGTGGGCATTGTATTGGTTTTTCGGAAGCGTTAGACCTGTAAGAGAAAAATTTAAATGGTTGGGAAAGGCCATGGGATGTAGAAATATTTTTTTCACATTTTACTTCCTTGTAAAAACAGGAAAATCAATAGGGATTTTCGTACGGATATGTACCCAGTGAAAGGTTCGTTTAGCTTTATATATTGTTCCGGGTGGGCGTTGTATTGGTTTTTCGGATGTGTTAGACCTGTAAGAGAAGAATGTAAATGGTTGGGAAAGGCCATGGGATGTAGAAATATTTTTTTCACATTTTATTTCCTTGTAAAACAGGTAAATCAATAGGGTTTTTCGTACGGATAAGTGCCCAGTGAACGGTTCGTTTAGGTTTATATATTGTTCCGGGTGGGCGTTGTTTTGGTTTTTTGGAAGTGTTAGACCTGTAAGAGAAAAATTTAAATGGTTGGGAAAGGCCATGGGATGTAGAATTATTTTTTTCACATTTTACTTCCTTGTAAAACAGGTAAATCAATAGGGTTTTTCGTACGGATAAGTGCCCAGTGAATGGTTCGTTTAGCTTTATATATTGTTCCGGGTAGGCGTTGTTTTGGTTTTTCGGAAGTGTTAGACCTGTAAGAGAAAAATTTAAATGGTTGGAAAAGGCCATGGGATGTAGAAATATTTTTTTCACATTTTACTTCCTTGTAAAAACAGGAAAATCGATAGGGATTTTCGTACGGATAAGTACCAAGTGAACGGTTCGTTTATCTTAATATATTCTTACGGGTGGGCGTTGTATTGGTTTTTCGGAAGTGTTAGACCTGTAAGAGAAAAATTTAAACGGTTGGGAAAGGCCATGGGATGTAGAAATATTTTTTTCACATTTTACTTCCTTGTAAAAACAGGAAAATCGATGGGGATTTTCGGACGGATAAGTACCTAGTGAACGGTTCGTTTATCTTTATATATTGTTCGGGGTGGGCGTTGTATTGGATTTTCGGAAGTGTTAGACCTGTAAGAGAAAAATTTAAATGGTTGGGAAAGGCCATGGGATGTAGAAATATTTTTTTCACATTTACTTCCTTGTAAAAACAGGTAAATCAATAGGGTTTTTCGTACGGATAAGTACCAAGTGAACGGTCCGTTTAGCTTTATATATTGTTCCGGGTGGGCGTTGTATTGGTTTTTCAGAAGTGTTAGACCTGTAAGAGAATAATTTAAATGGTTGGGAAAGGCCATGGGATGTAGAAATATTTTTTTCACATTTTATTTCCTTTTAAAAACAGGTAAATCAATAGGGATTTTCGTACGGATAAGTACCCAGTGAACGGTTCGTTTAGCTTTATATATTGTTCCGGGTGGGCGTTGTATTGGTTTTTTGAAAGTGTTAGACCTGTAAGAGAAAAATTTAAATGGTTGGGAAAGGCCATGGGATGTAGAAATATTTTTTTCACATTTACTTCCTTGTAAAAACAGGTAAATCAATAGGGTTTTTCGTACGGATAAGTACCCAGTGAACGGTTCGTTTAGCTTTATATATTGTTCCGGGTGGGCGTTGTATTGGTTTTTTGGAAGTGTTAGACCTGTAAGAGAAAAATTTAAATGGTTGGGAAAGGCCATGGGATGTAGAAATATTTTTTTCACATTTTACTTCCTTATAAAAACAGGAAAATCAATAGGGATTTTCGTACGGATATGTACCCAGTGAACGGTTCGTTTAGCTTTATATATGGTTCCGGGTGGGCGTTGTATTGGTTTTTCGGAAGCGTGAGACCTGTAAGAGAAAAATTTAAATGGTTGGGAAAGGCCATGGGATGTAGAAATATTTTTTTCACATTTTATTTCCTTGTAAAAACAGGTAAATCAATAGGGTTTTTCGTACGGATAAGTACCCAGTGAACGGTTCGTTTATCTTAATATATTCTTCCGGGTGGGCGTTGTATTGGTTTTTCGGAAGTGTTAGACCTGTAAGAGAAAAATTTAAACGGTTGGGAAAGGCCATGGGATGTAGAAATATTTTTTTCACATTTTACTTCCTTGTAAAAACAGGAAAATCGATGGGGATTTTCGGACGGATAAGTACCTAGTGAACGGTTCGTTTATCTTTATATATTGTTCGGGGTGGGCGTTGTATTGGATTTTCGGAAGTGTTAGACCTGTAAGAGAAAAATTTAAATGGTTGGGAAAGGCCATGGGATGTAGAAATATTTTTTTCACATTTACTTCCTTGTAAAAACAGGTAAATCAATAGGGTTTTTCGTACGGATAAGTACCAAGTGAACGGTCCGTTTAGCTTTATATATTGTTCCGGGTGGGCGTTGTATTGGTTTTTCAGAAGTGTTAGACCTGTAAGAGAATAATTTAAATGGTTGGGAAAGGCCATGGGATGTAGAAATATTTTTTTCACATTTTATTTCCTTTTAAAAACAGGTAAATCAATAGGGATTTTCGTACGGATAAGTACCCAGTGAACGGTTCGTTTAGCTTTATATATTGTTCCGGGTGGGCGTTGTATTGGTTTTTTGAAAGTGTTAGACCTGTAAGAGAAAAATTTAAATGGTTGGGAAAGGCCATGGGATGTAGAAATATTTTTTTCACATTTACTTCCTTGTAAAAACAGGTAAATCAATAGGGTTTTTCGTACGGATAAGTACCCAGTGAACGGTTCGTTTAGCTTTATATATTGTTCCGGGTGGGCGTTGTATTGGTTTTTTGGAAGTGTTAGACCTGTAAGAGAAAAATTTAAATGGTTGGGAAAGGCCATGGGATGTAGAAATATTTTTTTCACATTTTACTTCCTTATAAAAACAGGAAAATCAATAGGGATTTTCGTACGGATATGTACCCAGTGAACGGTTCGTTTAGCTTTATATATGGTTCCGGGTGGGCGTTGTATTGGTTTTTCGGAAGCGTGAGACCTGTAAGAGAAAAATTTAAATGGTTGGGAAAGGCCATGGGATGTAGAAATATTTTTTTCACATTTTATTTCCTTGTAAAAACAGGTAAATCAATAGGGTTTTTCGTACGGATAAGTGCCCAGTGAACGGTTCGTTTAGCTTTATATATTGTTCCGGGTGGGCGTTGTTTTGGTTTTTCAGAAGTGTTAGACCTGTAAGAGAAAAATTTAAATGGTTGGGAAAGGCCATGGGATGTAGAAATATTTTTTTCACATTTTACTTCCTTGTAAAAACAGGAAAATCGATAGGGATTTTTGGACGGATAAGTACCTAGTGAACGGTTCCTTTATCTTTATATATTGTTCGGGGTGGGCGTTGTATTGGATTTTCGGAAGTGTTAGACCTGCAAGAGAAAAATTTAAATGGTTGGGAAAGGCCATGGGATGTAGAAATATTTTTTTCACATTTACTTCCTTGTAAATACAGGTAAATCAATAGGGTTTTTCGTACGGATAAGTACCCAGTGAACGGTTCGTTTAGCTTTATATATTGTTCCGGGTGGGCGTTGTATTGGTTTTTCGGAAGTGTTAGACCTGTAAGAGAAAAATTTAAATGGTTGGGAAAGGCCAAGGGATGTAGAAATATTTTTTTCACATTTACTTCCTTGTAAAAACAGGTAAATCAATAGGGTTTTTCGTACGGATAAGTACCCAGTGAACGGTTCGTTTAGCTTTATATATTGTTCCGGGTGGGCGTTGTATTGGTTTTTCGGAAGCGTTAGACCTGTAAGAGAAAAATTTAAATGGTTGGGAAAGGCCATGGGATGTAGAAATATTTTTTTCACATTTTAATTCCTTGTAAAAACAGGTAAATCAATAGGGTTTTTCGTACGGATAAGTGCCCAGTGAACGGTTCGTTTAGCTTTATATATTGTTCCGGGTGGGCGTTGTATTGGTTTTTTGGAAGTTTTAGACCTGTAAGAGAAAAATTTAAATGGTTGGGAAAGGCCATGGGATGTAGAAATATTTTTTCACATTTTACTACCTTGTAAAAACAGGAAAATCGATAGGGATTTTCATACGGATAAGTACCCAGTGAACGGTTCGTTTATCTTTATATATTCTTCCGGGTGGGCGTTGTATTGGTTTTTCGGAAGTGTTAGACCTGTAAGAGAAAAATTTAAATCGTTGGGAAAGGCCATGGGATGTAGAAATATTTTTTTCACATATACTTCCTTGTAAAAACAGGTAAATCAATAGGGTTTTTCGTACGGATAAGTACCCAGTGAACCGTTCGTTTAGCTTTATATATTGTTCCGGGTGGGCATTGTATTGTTTTTTCGGCAGTGTTAGACCTGTAAGAGAAAAATTTAAATGGTTGTGAAAGGCCATGGGATGTAGAAATATTTTTTTCACATTTTACTTCCTTGTAAAAACAGGAAAATCAATAGGGATTTTCGTACGGATAAGTACCCAGTGAACCGTTCGTTTAGCTTTATATATTGTTCGGGGTGGGCGTTGTATTGGATTTTCGGAAGTGTTAGACCTGTAAGAGAAAAATTTAAATGGTTGGGAAAGGCCATGGGATGTAGAAATATTTTTTTCACATTTTACTTCTTTGTAAAAACAGGAAAATCGATAAGGATTTTCGGACGGATAAGTACCTAGTGAACGGTTCGTTTATCTTTATATATTGTTCGGGGTGGGCGTTGTATTGGATTTTCGGAAGTGTTAGACCTGTAAGAGAAAAATTTAAATGGTTGGGAAAGGCCATGGGATGTAGAAATATTTTTTTCACATTTACTTCCTTGTAAAAACAGGTAAATCAATAGGGTTTTTCGTACGGATAAGTACCCAGTGAACGGTTCGTTTAGCTTTATATATTGTTCCGGGTGGGCGTTGTATTGGTTTTTCGGAAGTGTTAGACCTGTAAGAGAAAAATTTAAATGGTTGGGAAAGGCCATGGGATGTAGAAATATTTTTTCACATTTTACTTCCTTGTAAAAACAGGAAAATCGATAGGGATTTTCATACGGATAAGTACCCAGTGAACGGTTCGTTTATCTTTATATATTCTTCCGGGTGGGCGTTGTATTGGTTTTTCGGAAGTGTTAGACCTGTAAGAGAAAAATTTAAATCGTTGGAAAAGGCCATGGGATGTAGAAATATTTTTTTCACATATACTTCCTTGTAAAAACAGGTAAATCAATAGGGTTTTTCGTACGGATAACTACCCAGTGAACCGTTCGTTTAGCTTTATATATTGTTCCGGGTGGGCATTGTATTGTTTTTTCGGAAGTGTTAGACCTGTAAGAGAAAAATTTAAATGGTTGTGAAAGGCCATGGGATGTAGAAATATTTTTTTCACATTTTACTTCCTTGTAAAAACAGGAAAATCAATAGGGATTTTCGTACGGATAAGTACCCAGTGAACCGTTCGTTTAGCTTTATATATTGTTCGGGGTGGGCGTTGTATTGGATTTTCGGAAGTGTTAGACCTGTAAGAGAAAAATTTAAATGGTTGGGAAAGGCCATGGGATGTAGAAATATTTTTTTCACATTTTACTTCCTTGTAAAAACAGGAAAATCGATAGGGATTTTCGGACGGATAAGTACCTAGTGAACGGTTCGTTTATCTTTATATATTGTTCGGGGTGGGCGTTGTATTGGATTTTCGGAAGTGTTAGACCTGTAAGAGAAAAATTTAAATGGTTGGGAAAGGCCATGGGATGTAGAAATATTTTTTTCACATTTACTTCCTTGTAAAAACAGGTAAATCAATAGGGTTTTTCGTACGGATAAGTACCCAGTGAACGGTTCGTTTAGCTTTATATATTGTTCCGGGTGGGCGTTGTATTGGTTTTTCGGAAGTGTTAGACCTGTAAGAGAAAAATTTAAATGGTTGGGAAAGGCCATGGGATGTAGAAATATTTTTTTCACATTTTACTTCCTTGTAAAAACAGGAAAATCAATACGGATTTTCGTACGGATATGTACCCAGTGAACGGTTCGTTTAGCTTTATATATTGTTCCGGGTGGGCGTTGTATTGGTTTTTCGGATGTGTTAGACCTGTAAGAAAAGAATTTAAATGGTTGGGAAAGGCCATGGGATGTAGAAATATTTTTTTCACATTTTATTTCCTTGTAAAACAGGTAAATCAAAAGGGTTTTTCGTATGTATAAGTGCCCAGTGAACGGTTCGTTTAGCTTTATATATTGTTCCGGGTGGGCATTGTTTTGGTTTTTCGGAAGTGTTAGACCTGTAAGAGAAAAATTTAAATGGTTGGGAAAGGCCATGGGATGTAGAAATATTTTTTTCACACTTTATTTCCTTGTAAAAACAGGTAAATCAATAGGGTTTTTCGTACGGATAAGTGCCCAGTGAACGGTTCGTTTAGCTTTATATATTGTTCCGGGTGGGCGTTGTTTTGGTTTTTCGGAAGTGTTAGACCTGTAAGAGAAAAATTTAAATGGTTGGGAAAGGCCATGGGATGTAGAATTATTTGTTTAACATTTTACTTCCTTGTAAAAACAGGAAAATCAATAGGGATTTTCGGACGGATAAGTACCTAGTGAACGGTTCGTTTATCTTTATATATTGTTCGGGGTGGACGTTGTATTGGATTTTCGGAAGTGTTAGACCTGTAAGAGAAAAATTTAAATGGTTGGGAAAGGCCATGGGATGTAGAAATATTTTTTTCACATTTACTTCCTTGTAAAAACAGGTAAATCAATAGGGTTTTTCGTACGGATAAGTACCCAGTGAACGGTTCGTTTAGCTTTATATATTGTTCCGGGTGGGCGTTGTATTGGTTTTTCGGAAGTGTTAGACCTGTAAGAGAAAAATTTCAATGGTTGGGAAAGGCCATGGGATGTAGAAATATTTTTTTCACATTTTACTTCCTTGTAAAAACAGGAAAATCAATAGGGATTTTCGTACGGATATGTACCCAGTGAACGGTTCGTTTAGCTTTATATATTGTTCCGGGTGGGCGTTGTATTGGTTTTTCGGATGTGTTAGACCTGTAAGAGAAGAATTTAAATGGTTGGGAAAGGCCATGGGATGTAGAAATATTTTTTTCACATTTTATTTCCTTGTAAAACAGGTAAATCAATAGGGTTTTTCGTACGGATAAGTGCCGAGTGAACGGTTCGTTTAGCTTTATATATTGTTCCGGGTGGGCATTGTTTTGGGTTTTTGGAAGTGTTAGACCTGTAAGAGAAAAATTTAAATGGTTGGGAAAGGCCATGGGATGTAGAAATATTTTTTTCACATTTTATTTCCTTGTAAAAACAGGTAAATCAATAGGGTTTTTCGTACGGATAAGTGCCCAGTGAACGGTTCGTTTAGCTTTATATATTGTTCCGGGTGGGCATTGTTTTGGTTTTTCGGAAGTGTTAGACCTGTAAAAGAAAAATTTAAATGGTTGGGAAAGGCCATGGGATTTAGAAATATTTTTTTCACATTTTATCTCCTTGTAAAAACAGGTAAATCAATAGGGTTTTTCGTACGGATAAGTGCCCAGGGAACGGTTCGTTTAGCTTTATATATTGTTCCGGGTGGGCGTTGTTTTGGTTTTTCGGAAGTGTTAGACCTGTAAGAGAAAAATTTAAATGGTTGGGAAAGGCCATGGGATGTAGAATTATTTTTTTCACATTTTACTTCCTTGTAAAAACAGGAAAATCGATAGGGATTTTCGTACGGATAAGTACCCAATGAACGGTTCGTTTAGCTTTATATATTGTTCCGGGTGGATGTTGTATTGGTTTTTCGGAAGTGTTAGACCTGTAAGAGAAAAATTTAAATGGTTGGGAAAGGCCATGGTATGTAGAAATATTTTTTTCACATTTTATTTCCTTGTAAATACAGGTAAAACGATAGGGATTTTCGTACGGATAAGTGCCCAGTGAACGCTCGTTTAGCTTTATATATTGTTCCGGGTGGGCGTTGTTTTGATTTTTCGGAAGTGTTAGACCTGTAAGAGAAAAATGTCAATGGTTGGGAAAGGCCATGGGATGTAGAAATATTTTTTTCACATTTTACTTCCTTGTAAAAACAGGAAAATCGATAGGGATTTTCGTACGGATAAGTAGCTAGTGAACCGTTCGTTTAGCTTTATATATTCTTCCGGGTGGGCGTTGTATTCGATTTTCGGAAGTGTTAGACCTGTAAGAGAAAAATTTAAATGGTTGGGAAAGGCCATGGGATGTAGAAATATTTTTTTCACATTTACTTCCTTGTAAAAACAGGTAAATCAATAGGGTTTTTCATACGGATAAGTACCCAGTGAACGGTTCGTTTATCTTTATATATTGTTCCGGGTGGGCGTTGTATTGGTTTTTCGGAAGTGTTAGACATGTAAGAGAAAAATTTAAATGGTTGGGAAAGGCCATGGGATGTAGAAATATTTTTTTCACATTTTATTTCCTTGTAAAAACAGGTAAATCAATAGGGTTTTTCGTACGGATAAGTGCCCAGTGAACGGTTCGTTTAGCTTTATATATTGTTCCGCGTGGGCATTGTTTTGGTTTTTCGGAAGTGTTAGACCTGTAAGAGAAAAATTTAAATGGTTGGGAAAGGCCATGGGATGTAGAAATATTTTTTTCACATTTTATTTCCTTGTTAAAACAGGTAAATCAATAGGGTTTTTCGTACGGATAAGTGCCCAGTGAACGGTTCGTTTAGCTTTATATATTGTTCCGGGTGGGCGTTGTTTTGGTTTTTCGGAAGTGTTAGACCTGTAAGAGAAAAATTTAAATGGTTGGGAAAGGCCATGGGATGTAGAAATATTTTTTTCACATTTTATTTCCTTTTAAAAACAGGTAAATCAATAGGGATTTTCGTACGGATAAGTACCCAGTGAACGGTTCGTTTAGCTTTATATATGGTTCCGGGTGGGCGTTGTATTGGTTTTTCGGAAGTGTTAGACCTGTAAGAGAAAAATTTAAATGGTTGGGAAAGGCCATGGGATGTAGAAATATTTTTTTCACATTTTACTTCCTTGTAAAAACAGGAAAATCGATAGGGATTTTTGGACGGATAAGTACCTAGTGAACGGTTCGTTTATCTTTATATATTCTTCCGGTTGGGCGATGTATTGGATTTTCGGAAGTGTTAGACCTGTAAGAGAAAAATTTAAATGGTTGGGAAAGGCCATGGGATGTAGAAATATATTTTCACATTTACTTCCTTGTAAAAACAGGTAAATCAATAGGGTTTTTCGTACAGATAAGTACCCAGTGAATGGTTCGTTTAGCTTTATATATTGTTCCGGGTGGGCGTTGTTTTGGTTTTTCGGAAGTGTTAGACCTGTAAGAGAAAAATTTAAATGGTTGGGAAAGGCCATGGGATGTAGAAATATTTTTTTCACATTTTATTTCCTTTTAAAAACAGGTAAATCAATAGGGATTTTCGTACGGATAAGTACCCAGTGAACGGTTCGTTTAGCTTTATATATGGTTCCGGGTGGGCGTTGTATTGGTTTTTCGGAAGTGTTAGACCTGTAAGAGAAAAATTTAAATGGTTGGGAAAGGCCATGGGATGTAGAAATATTTTTTTCACATTTTACTTCCTTGTAAAAACAGGAAAATCGATAGGGATTTTTGGACGGATAAGTACCTAGTGAACGGTTCGTTTATCTTTATATATTCTTCCGGGTGGGCGATGTATTGGATTTTCGGAAGTGTTAGACCTGTAAGAGAAAAATTTAAATGGTTGGGAAAGGCCATGGGATGTAGAAATATTTTTTTCACATTTACTTCCTTGTAAAAACAGGTAAATCAATAGGGTTTTTCGTACAGATAAGTACCCAGTGAACGGTTCGTTTAGCTTTATATATTGTTCCGGGTGGGCGTTTTATTGGTTTTTCGGAAGTGTTAGACCTGTAAGAGAAAAATTTAAATGGTTGGGAAAGGCCATGGGATGTAGAAATATTTTTTTCACATTTTATTTCCTTTTAAAAACAGGTAAATCAATAGGGATCTTCGTACGGATAAGTGCCCAGTGAACGGTTCGTTTAGCTTTATATATTGTTCCGGGTGGGCGTTGTTTTGGTTTTTCGGAAGTGTTAGACCTGTAAGAGAAAAATTTAAATGGTTGGGAAAGGCCATGGGATATAGAAATATTTTTTTCACATTTTATTTCCTTGTAAAAACAGGTAAATCAATAGGGTTTTTCGTACGGATAAGTGCCCAGTGAACGGTTCGTTTAGCTTTATATATTGTTCCGGGTGGGCGTTGTTTTGGTTTTTCGGAAGTGTTAGACCTGTAAGAGAAAAATTTAAATGGTTGGGAAAGGCCATGGGATGTAGAAATATTTTTTTCACATTTTACTTCCTTGTAAAATCAGGAAAATCGATAGGGATTTTCGTACGGATAAGTACCCAGTGAACGGTTCGTTTAGCTTTATATATTGTTCCGGGTGGATGTTGTATTGGTTTTTCGGAAGTGTTAGACCTGTAAGAGAAAAATTTAAATGGTTGGGAAAGGCCATGGTATGTAGAAATATTTTTTTCACATTTTATTTCCTTGTAAATACAGGTAAAACGATAGGGATTTTCGTACGGATAAGTGCCCAGTGAACGGTTCGTTTAGCTTTATATATTGTTCCGGGTGGGCGTTGTTTCGGTTTTTCGGAAGTGTTAGACCTGTAAGAGAAAAATTTCAATGGTTGGGAAAGGCCATGGGATGTAGAAATATTTTTTTCACATTTTAATTCCTTGTAAAAACAGGAAAATCGATAGGGATTTTCGTACGGATAAGTAGCTAGTGAACGGTTCGTTTATCTTTATATATTCTTCCGGGTGGGCGTTGTATTCGATTTTCGGAAGTGTTAGACCTGTAAGAGAAACATTTAAATGGTTGGGAAAGGCCATGGGATGTAGAAATATTTTTTTCACATTTACTTCCTTGTAAAAACAGGTAAATCAATAGGGTTTTTCGTACGGATAAGTACCCAGTGAACGGTTCGTTTAGCTTTATATATTGTTCCGGGTGGGCGTTGTATGGGTTTTTCGGAAGTGTTAGAACTGTAAGAGAAAAATTTAAATGGTTGGGAAAGGCCATGGGATGTAGAAATATTTTTTCACATTTTATTTCCTTTTAAAAACAGGTAAATCAATAGGGATTTTCGTACGGATAAGTACCCAGTGAACGGTTCGTTTAGCTTTATATATGGTTCCGGGTGGGCGTTGTATTGGTTTTTCGGAAGTGTTAGACCTGTAAGAGAAAAATTTAAATGGTTGGGAAAGGCCATGGGATGTAGAAATATTTTTTTCACATTTTACTTCCTTGTAAAAACAGGAAAATCGATAGGGATTTTTGGACGGATAAGTACCTAGTGAACGGTTCGTTTATCTTTATATATTCTTCCGGGTGGGCGATGTATTGGATTTTCGGAAGTGTTAGACCTGTAAGAGAAAAATTTAAATGGTTGGGAAAGGCCATGGGATGTAGAAATTTTTTTTTCACATTTACTTCCTTGTAAAAACAGGTAAATCAATAGGGTTTTTCGTACAGATAAGTACCCAGTGAACGGTTCGTTTAGCTTTATATATTGTTCCGGGTGGGCGTTGTATTGGTTTTTCGGAAGTGTTAGACCTGTAAGAGAAAAATTTAAATGGTTGGGAAAGGCCGTGGGATGTAGAAATATTTTTTTCACATTTTATTTCCTTTTAAAAACAGGTAAATCAATAGGGATCTTCGTACGGATAAGTGCCCAGTGAACGGTTCGTTTAGCTTTATATATTGTTCCGGGTGGGCGTTGTTTTGGTTTTTCGGAAGTGTTAGACCTGTAAGAGAAAAATTTAAATGGTTGGGAAAGGCCATGGGATGCAGAAATATTTTTTTCACATTTTATTTCCTTGTAAAAACAGGTAAATTAATAGGGTTTTTCGTACGGATAAGTGCCCAGTGAACGGTTCGTTTAGCTTTATATATTGTTCCGGGTGGGCGTTGTTTTGGTTTTTCGGAAGTGTTAGACCTGTAAGAGAAAAATTTAAATGGTTGGGAAAGGCCATGGGATGTAGAAATATTTTTTTCACATTTTACTTCCTTGTAAAATCAGGAAAATCGATAGGGATTTTCGTACGGATAAGTACCCAGTGAACGGTTCGTTTAGCTTTATATATTGTTCCGGGTGGATGTTGTATTGGTTTTTCGGAAGTGTTAGACCTGTAAGAGAAAAATTTAAATGGTTGGGAAAGGCCATGGTATGTAGAAATATTTTTTTCACATTTTATTTCCTTGTAAATACAGGTAAAACGATAGGGATTTTCGTACGGATAAGTGCCCAGTGAACGGTTCGTTTAGCTTTATATATTGTTCCGGGTGGGCGTTGTTTTGGTTTTTCGGAAGTGTTAGACCTGTAAGAGAAAAATTTCAATGGTTGGGAAAGGCCATGGGATGTAGAAATATTTTTTTCACATTTTACTTCCTTGTAAAAACAGGAAAATCGATAGGGATTTTCGTACGGATAAGTAGCTAGTGAACGGTTCGTTTATCTTTATATATTCTTCCGGGTGGGCGTTGTATTCGATTTTCGGAAGTGTTAGACCTGTAAGAGAAACATTTAAATGGTTGGGAAAGGCCATGGGATGTAGAAATATTTTTTTCACATTTACTTCCTTGTAAAAACAGGTAAATCAATAGGGTTTTTCGTACGGATAAGTACCCAGTGAACGGTTCGTTTAGCTTTATATATTGTTCCGGGTGGGCGTTGTATGGGTTTTTCGGAAGTGTTAGAACTGTAAGAGAAAAATTTAAATGGTTGGGAAAGGCCATGGGATGTAGAAATATTTTTTCACATTTTATTTCCTTTTAAAAACAGGTAAATCAATAGGGATTTTCGTACGGATAAGTACCCAGTGAACGGTTCGTTTAGCTTTATATATGGTTCCGGGTGGGCGTTGTATTGGTTTTTCGGAAGTGTTAGACCTGTAAGAGAAAAATTTAAATGGTTGGGAAAGGCCATGGGATGTAGAAATATTTTTTTCACATTTTACTTCCTTGTAAAAACAGGAAAATCGATAGGGATTTTTGGACGGATAAGTACCTAGTGAACGGTTCGTTTATCTTTATATATTCTTCCGGGTGGGCGATGTATTGGATTTTCGGAAGTGTTAGACCTGTAAGAGAAAAATTTAAATGGTTGGGAAAGGCCATGGGATGTAGAAATATTTTTTTCACATTTTACTTCCTTGTAAAAACAGGAAAATCGATAGGGATTTTCGGACGGATAAGTACCTAGTGAACGGTTCGTTTATCTTTATATATTGTTCGGGGTGGGCGTTGTATTGGATTTTCGGAAGTGTTAGACCTGTAAGAGAAAAATTTAAATGGTTGGGAAAGGCCATGGGATGTAGAAATATTTTTTTCACATTTACTTCCTTGTAAAAACAGGTAAATCAATAGGGTTTTTCGTACGGATAAGTACCCAGTGAACGGTTCGTTTAGCTTTATATATTGTTCCGGGTGGGCGTTGTATTGGTTTTTCGGAAGTGTTAGACCTGTAAGAGAAAAATTTAAATGGTTGGGAAAGGCCATGGGATGTAGAAATATTTTTTTCACATTTTACTTCCTTGTAAAAACAGGAAAATCAATACGGATTTTCGTACGGATATGTACCCAGTGAACGGTTCGTTTAGCTTTATATATTGTTCCGGGTGGGCGTTGTATTGGTTTTTCGGATGTGTTAGACCTGTAAGAAAAGAATTTAAATGGTTGGGAAAGGCCATGGGATGTAGAAATATTTTTTTCACATTTTATTTCCTTGTAAAACAGGTAAATCAAAAGGGTTTTTCGTATGTATAAGTGCCCAGTGAACGGTTCGTTTAGCTTTATATATTGTTCCGGGTGGGCATTGTTTTGGTTTTTCGGAAGTGTTAGACCTGTAAGAGAAAAATTTAAATGGTTGGGAAAGGCCATGGGATGTAGAAATATTTTTTTCACACTTTATTTCCTTGTAAAAACAGGTAAATCAATAGGGTTTTTCGTACGGATAAGTGCCCAGTGAACGGTTCGTTTAGCTTTATATATTGTTCCGGGTGGGCGTTGTTTTGGTTTTTCGGAAGTGTTAGACCTGTAAGAGAAAAATTTAAATGGTTGGGAAAGGCCATGGGATGTAGAATTATTTGTTTAACATTTTACTTCCTTGTAAAAACAGGAAAATCAATAGGGATTTTCGGACGGATAAGTACCTAGTGAACGGTTCGTTTATCTTTATATATTGTTCGGGGTGGACGTTGTATTGGATTTTCGGAAGTGTTAGACCTGTAAGAGAAAAATTTAAATGGTTGGGAAAGGCCATGGGATGTAGAAATATTTTTTTCACATTTACTTCCTTGTAAAAACAGGTAAATCAATAGGGTTTTTCGTACGGATAAGTACCCAGTGAACGGTTCGTTTAGCTTTATATATTGTTCCGGGTGGGCGTTGTATTGGTTTTTCGGAAGTGTTAGACCTGTAAGAGAAAAATTTCAATGGTTGGGAAAGGCCATGGGATGTAGAAATATTTTTTTCACATTTTACTTCCTTGTAAAAACAGGAAAATCAATAGGGATTTTCGTACGGATATGTACCCAGTGAACGGTTCGTTTAGCTTTATATATTGTTCCGGGTGGGCGTTGTATTGGTTTTTCGGATGTGTTAGACCTGTAAGAGAAGAATTTAAATGGTTGGGAAAGGCCATGGGATGTAGAAATATTTTTTTCACATTTTATTTCCTTGTAAAACAGGTAAATCAATAGGGTTTTTCGTACGGATAAGTGCCGAGTGAACGGTTCGTTTAGCTTTATATATTGTTCCGGGTGGGCATTGTTTTGGGTTTTTGGAAGTGTTAGACCTGTAAGAGAAAAATTTAAATGGTTGGGAAAGGCCATGGGATGTAGAAATATTTTTTTCACATTTTATTTCCTTGTAAAAACAGGTAAATCAATAGGGTTTTTCGTACGGATAAGTGCCCAGTGAACGGTTCGTTTAGCTTTATATATTGTTCCGGGTGGGCATTGTTTTGGTTTTTCGGAAGTGTTAGACCTGTAAAAGAAAAATTTAAATGGTTGGGAAAGGCCATGGGATTTAGAAATATTTTTTTCACATTTTATCTCCTTGTAAAAACAGGTAAATCAATAGGGTTTTTCGTACGGATAAGTGCCCAGGGAACGGTTCGTTTAGCTTTATATATTGTTCCGGGTGGGCGTTGTTTTGGTTTTTCGGAAGTGTTAGACCTGTAAGAGAAAAATTTAAATGGTTGGGAAAGGCCATGGGATGTAGAATTATTTTTTTCACATTTTACTTCCTTGTAAAAACAGGAAAATCGATAGGGATTTTCGTACGGATAAGTACCCAATGAACGGTTCGTTTAGCTTTATATATTGTTCCGGGTGGATGTTGTATTGGTTTTTCGGAAGTGTTAGACCTGTAAGAGAAAAATTTAAATGGTTGGGAAAGGCCATGGTATGTAGAAATATTTTTTTCACATTTTATTTCCTTGTAAATACAGGTAAAACGATAGGGATTTTCGTACGGATAAGTGCCCAGTGAACGCTCGTTTAGCTTTATATATTGTTCCGGGTGGGCGTTGTTTTGATTTTTCGGAAGTGTTAGACCTGTAAGAGAAAAATGTCAATGGTTGGGAAAGGCCATGGGATGTAGAAATATTTTTTTCACATTTTACTTCCTTGTAAAAACAGGAAAATCGATAGGGATTTTCGTACGGATAAGTAGCTAGTGAACCGTTCGTTTAGCTTTATATATTCTTCCGGGTGGGCGTTGTATTCGATTTTCGGAAGTGTTAGACCTGTAAGAGAAAAATTTAAATGGTTGGGAAAGGCCATGGGATGTAGAAATATTTTTTTCACATTTACTTCCTTGTAAAAACAGGTAAATCAATAGGGTTTTTCATACGGATAAGTACCCAGTGAACGGTTCGTTTATCTTTATATATTGTTCCGGGTGGGCGTTGTATTGGTTTTTCGGAAGTGTTAGACATGTAAGAGAAAAATTTAAATGGTTGGGAAAGGCCATGGGATGTAGAAATATTTTTTTCACATTTTATTTCCTTGTAAAAACAGGTAAATCAATAGGGTTTTTCGTACGGATAAGTGCCCAGTGAACGGTTCGTTTAGCTTTATATATTGTTCCGCGTGGGCATTGTTTTGGTTTTTCGGAAGTGTTAGACCTGTAAGAGAAAAATTTAAATGGTTGGGAAAGGCCATGGGATGTAGAAATATTTTTTTCACATTTTATTTCCTTGTTAAAACAGGTAAATCAATAGGGTTTTTCGTACGGATAAGTGCCCAGTGAACGGTTCGTTTAGCTTTATATATTGTTCCGGGTGGGCGTTGTTTTGGTTTTTCGGAAGTGTTAGACCTGTAAGAGAAAAATTTAAATGGTTGGGAAAGGCCATGGGATGTAGAAATATTTTTTTCACATTTTATTTCCTTTTAAAAACAGGTAAATCAATAGGGATTTTCGTACGGATAAGTACCCAGTGAACGGTTCGTTTAGCTTTATATATGGTTCCGGGTGGGCGTTGTATTGGTTTTTCGGAAGTGTTAGACCTGTAAGAGAAAAATTTAAATGGTTGGGAAAGGCCATGGGATGTAGAAATATTTTTTTCACATTTTACTTCCTTGTAAAAACAGGAAAATCGATAGGGATTTTTGGACGGATAAGTACCTAGTGAACGGTTCGTTTATCTTTATATATTCTTCCGGTTGGGCGATGTATTGGATTTTCGGAAGTGTTAGACCTGTAAGAGAAAAATTTAAATGGTTGGGAAAGGCCATGGGATGTAGAAATATATTTTCACATTTACTTCCTTGTAAAAACAGGTAAATCAATAGGGTTTTTCGTACAGATAAGTACCCAGTGAATGGTTCGTTTAGCTTTATATATTGTTCCGGGTGGGCGTTGTTTTGGTTTTTCGGAAGTGTTAGACCTGTAAGAGAAAAATTTAAATGGTTGGGAAAGGCCATGGGATGTAGAAATATTTTTTTCACATTTTATTTCCTTTTAAAAACAGGTAAATCAATAGGGATTTTCGTACGGATAAGTACCCAGTGAACGGTTCGTTTAGCTTTATATATGGTTCCGGGTGGGCGTTGTATTGGTTTTTCGGAAGTGTTAGACCTGTAAGAGAAAAATTTAAATGGTTGGGAAAGGCCATGGGATGTAGAAATATTTTTTTCACATTTTACTTCCTTGTAAAAACAGGAAAATCGATAGGGATTTTTGGACGGATAAGTACCTAGTGAACGGTTCGTTTATCTTTATATATTCTTCCGGGTGGGCGATGTATTGGATTTTCGGAAGTGTTAGACCTGTAAGAGAAAAATTTAAATGGTTGGGAAAGGCCATGGGATGTAGAAATATTTTTTTCACATTTACTTCCTTGTAAAAACAGGTAAATCAATAGGGTTTTTCGTACAGATAAGTACCCAGTGAACGGTTCGTTTAGCTTTATATATTGTTCCGGGTGGGCGTTTTATTGGTTTTTCGGAAGTGTTAGACCTGTAAGAGAAAAATTTAAATGGTTGGGAAAGGCCATGGGATGTAGAAATATTTTTTTCACATTTTATTTCCTTTTAAAAACAGGTAAATCAATAGGGATCTTCGTACGGATAAGTGCCCAGTGAACGGTTCGTTTAGCTTTATATATTGTTCCGGGTGGGCGTTGTTTTGGTTTTTCGGAAGTGTTAGACCTGTAAGAGAAAAATTTAAATGGTTGGGAAAGGCCATGGGATATAGAAATATTTTTTTCACATTTTATTTCCTTGTAAAAACAGGTAAATCAATAGGGTTTTTCGTACGGATAAGTGCCCAGTGAACGGTTCGTTTAGCTTTATATATTGTTCCGGGTGGGCGTTGTTTTGGTTTTTCGGAAGTGTTAGACCTGTAAGAGAAAAATTTAAATGGTTGGGAAAGGCCATGGGATGTAGAAATATTTTTTTCACATTTTACTTCCTTGTAAAATCAGGAAAATCGATAGGGATTTTCGTACGGATAAGTACCCAGTGAACGGTTCGTTTAGCTTTATATATTGTTCCGGGTGGATGTTGTATTGGTTTTTCGGAAGTGTTAGACCTGTAAGAGAAAAATTTAAATGGTTGGGAAAGGCCATGGTATGTAGAAATATTTTTTTCACATTTTATTTCCTTGTAAATACAGGTAAAACGATAGGGATTTTCGTACGGATAAGTGCCCAGTGAACGGTTCGTTTAGCTTTATATATTGTTCCGGGTGGGCGTTGTTTCGGTTTTTCGGAAGTGTTAGACCTGTAAGAGAAAAATTTCAATGGTTGGGAAAGGCCATGGGATGTAGAAATATTTTTTTCACATTTTAATTCCTTGTAAAAACAGGAAAATCGATAGGGATTTTCGTACGGATAAGTAGCTAGTGAACGGTTCGTTTATCTTTATATATTCTTCCGGGTGGGCGTTGTATTCGATTTTCGGAAGTGTTAGACCTGTAAGAGAAACATTTAAATGGTTGGGAAAGGCCATGGGATGTAGAAATATTTTTTTCACATTTACTTCCTTGTAAAAACAGGTAAATCAATAGGGTTTTTCGTACGGATAAGTACCCAGTGAACGGTTCGTTTAGCTTTATATATTGTTCCGGGTGGGCGTTGTATGGGTTTTTCGGAAGTGTTAGAACTGTAAGAGAAAAATTTAAATGGTTGGGAAAGGCCATGGGATGTAGAAATATTTTTTCACATTTTATTTCCTTTTAAAAACAGGTAAATCAATAGGGATTTTCGTACGGATAAGTACCCAGTGAACGGTTCGTTTAGCTTTATATATGGTTCCGGGTGGGCGTTGTATTGGTTTTTCGGAAGTGTTAGACCTGTAAGAGAAAAATTTAAATGGTTGGGAAAGGCCATGGGATGTAGAAATATTTTTTTCACATTTTACTTCCTTGTAAAAACAGGAAAATCGATAGGGATTTTTGGACGGATAAGTACCTAGTGAACGGTTCGTTTATCTTTATATATTCTTCCGGGTGGGCGATGTATTGGATTTTCGGAAGTGTTAGACCTGTAAGAGAAAAATTTAAATGGTTGGGAAAGGCCATGGGATGTAGAAATTTTTTTTTCACATTTACTTCCTTGTAAAAACAGGTAAATCAATAGGGTTTTTCGTACAGATAAGTACCCAGTGAACGGTTCGTTTAGCTTTATATATTGTTCCGGGTGGGCGTTGTATTGGTTTTTCGGAAGTGTTAGACCTGTAAGAGAAAAATTTAAATGGTTGGGAAAGGCCGTGGGATGTAGAAATATTTTTTTCACATTTTATTTCCTTTTAAAAACAGGTAAATCAATAGGGATCTTCGTACGGATAAGTGCCCAGTGAACGGTTCGTTTAGCTTTATATATTGTTCCGGGTGGGCGTTGTTTTGGTTTTTCGGAAGTGTTAGACCTGTAAGAGAAAAATTTAAATGGTTGGGAAAGGCCATGGGATGCAGAAATATTTTTTTCACATTTTATTTCCTTGTAAAAACAGGTAAATTAATAGGGTTTTTCGTACGGATAAGTGCCCAGTGAACGGTTCGTTTAGCTTTATATATTGTTCCGGGTGGGCGTTGTTTTGGTTTTTCGGAAGTGTTAGACCTGTAAGAGAAAAATTTAAATGGTTGGGAAAGGCCATGGGATGTAGAAATATTTTTTTCACATTTTACTTCCTTGTAAAATCAGGAAAATCGATAGGGATTTTCGTACGGATAAGTACCCAGTGAACGGTTCGTTTAGCTTTATATATTGTTCCGGGTGGATGTTGTATTGGTTTTTCGGAAGTGTTAGACCTGTAAGAGAAAAATTTAAATGGTTGGGAAAGGCCATGGTATGTAGAAATATTTTTTTCACATTTTATTTCCTTGTAAATACAGGTAAAACGATAGGGATTTTCGTACGGATAAGTGCCCAGTGAACGGTTCGTTTAGCTTTATATATTGTTCCGGGTGGGCGTTGTTTTGGTTTTTCGGAAGTGTTAGACCTGTAAGAGAAAAATTTCAATGGTTGGGAAAGGCCATGGGATGTAGAAATATTTTTTTCACATTTTACTTCCTTGTAAAAACAGGAAAATCGATAGGGATTTTCGTACGGATAAGTAGCTAGTGAACGGTTCGTTTATCTTTATATATTCTTCCGGGTGGGCGTTGTATTCGATTTTCGGAAGTGTTAGACCTGTAAGAGAAACATTTAAATGGTTGGGAAAGGCCATGGGATGTAGAAATATTTTTTTCACATTTACTTCCTTGTAAAAACAGGTAAATCAATAGGGTTTTTCGTACGGATAAGTACCCAGTGAACGGTTCGTTTAGCTTTATATATTGTTCCGGGTGGGCGTTGTATGGGTTTTTCGGAAGTGTTAGAACTGTAAGAGAAAAATTTAAATGGTTGGGAAAGGCCATGGGATGTAGAAATATTTTTTCACATTTTATTTCCTTTTAAAAACAGGTAAATCAATAGGGATTTTCGTACGGATAAGTACCCAGTGAACGGTTCGTTTAGCTTTATATATGGTTCCGGGTGGGCGTTGTATTGGTTTTTCGGAAGTGTTAGACCTGTAAGAGAAAAATTTAAATGGTTGGGAAAGGCCATGGGATGTAGAAATATTTTTTTCACATTTTACTTCCTTGTAAAAACAGGAAAATCGATAGGGATTTTTGGACGGATAAGTACCTAGTGAACGGTTCGTTTATCTTTATATATTCTTCCGGGTGGGCGATGTATTGGATTTTCGGAAGTGTTAGACCTGTAAGAGAAAAATTTAAATGGTTGGGAAAGGCCATGGGATGTAGAAATATTTTTTTCACATTTACTTCCTTGTAAAAACAGGTAAATCAATAGGGTTTTTCGTACAGATAAGTACCCAGTGAACGGTTCGTTTAGCTTTATATATTGTTCCGGGTGGGCGTTGTATTGGTTTTTCGGAAGTGTTAGACCTGTAAGAGAAAAATTTAAATGGTTGGGAAAGGCCGTGGGATGTAGAAATATTTTTTTCACATTTTATTTCCTTTTAAAAACAGGTAAATCAATAGGGATCTTCGTACGGATAAGTGCCCAGTGAACGGTTCGTTTAGCTTTATATATTGTTCCGGGTGGGCGTTGTTTTGGTTTTTCGGAAGTGTTAGACCTGTAAGAGAAAAATTTAAATGGTTGGGAAAGGCCATGGGATGCAGAAATATTTTTTTCACATTTTATTTCCTTGTAAAAACAGGTAAATCAATAGGGTTTTTCGTACGGATAAGTGCCCAGTGAACGGTTCGTTTAGCTTTATATATTGTTCCGGGTGGGCGTTGTTTTGGTTTTTCGGAAGTGTTAGACCTGTAAGAGAAAAATTTAAATGGTTGGGAAAGGCCATGGGATGTAGAAATATTTTTTTCACATTTTACTTCCTTGTAAAATCAGGAAAATCGATAGGGATTTTCGTACGGATAAGTACCCAGTGAACGGTTCGTTTAGCTTTATATATTGTTCCGGGTGGATGTTGTATTGGTTTTTCGGAAGTGTTAGACCTGTAAGAGAAAAATTTAAATGGTTGGGAAAGGCCATGGTATGTAGAAATATTTTTTTCACATTTTATTTCCTTGTAAATACAGGTAAAACGATAGGGATTTTCGTACGGATAAGTGCCCAGTGAACGGTTCGTTTAGCTTTATATATTGTTCCGGGTGGGCGTTGTTTTGGTTTTTCGGAAGTGTTAGACCTGTAAGAGAAAAATTTCAATGGTTGGGAAAGGCCATGGGATGTAGAAATATTTTTTTCACATTTTACTTCCTTGTAAAAACAGGAAAATCGATAGGGATTTTCGTACGGATAAGTAGCTAGTGAACGGTTCGTTTATCTTTATATATTCTTCCGGGTGGGCGTTGTATTCGATTTTCGGAAGTGTTAGACCTGTAAGAGAAACATGTAAATGGTTGGGAAAGGCCATGGGATGTAGAAATATTTTTTTCACATTTACTTCCTTGTAAAAACAGGTAAATCAATAGGGTTTTTCGTACGGATAAGTACCCAGTGAACGGTTCGTTTAGCTTTATATATTGTTACGGGTGGGCGTTGTATGGGTTTTTCGGAAGTGTTAGAACTGTAAGAGAAAAATTTAAATGGTTGGGAAAGGCCATGGGATGTAGAAATATTTTTTCACATTTTATTTCCTTTTAAAAACAGGTAAATCAATAGGGATTTTCGTACGGATAAGTACCCAGTGAACGGTTCGTTTAGCTTTATATATGGTTCCGGGTGGGCGTTGTATTGGTTTTTCGGAAGTGTTAGACCTGTAAGAGAAAAATTTTAATGGTTGGGAAAGGCCATGGGATGTAGAAATATTTTTTTCACATTTTACTTCCTTGTAAAAACAGGAAAATCGATAGGGATTTTCGGACGGATAAGTACCTAGTGAACGGTTCGTTTATCTTTATATATTCTTCCGGGTGGGCGATGTATTGGATTTTCGGAAGTGTTAGACCTGTAAGAGAAAAATTTAAATGGTTGGGAAAGGCCATGGGATGTAGAAATATTTTTTTCACATTTACTTCCTTGTAAAAACAGGTAAATCAATAGGGTTTTTCGTACAGATAAGTACCCAGTGAACGGTTCGTTTAGCTTTATATATTGTTCCGGGTGGGCGTTGTATTGGTTTTTCGGAAGTGTTAGACCTGTAAGAGAAAAATTTAAATGGTTGGGAAAGGCCATGGGATGTAGAAATATTTTTTTCACATTTTATTTCCTTTTAAAAACAGGTAAATCAATAGGGATCTTCGTACGGATAAGTGCCCAGTGAACGGTTCGTTTAGCTTTATATATTGTTCCGGGTGGGCGTTGTTTTGGTTTTTCAGAAGTGTTAGACCTGTAAGAGAAAAATTTAAATGGTTGGGAAAGGCCATGGGATGTAGAAATATTTTTTTCACATTTTATTTCCTTGTAAAAACAGGTAAATCAATAGGGTTTTTCGTACGGATAAGTGCCCAGTGAACGGTTCGTTTAGCTTTATATATTGTTCCGGGTGGGCGTTGTTTTGGTTTTTCGGAAGTGTTAGACCTGTAAGAGAAAAATTTAAATGGTTGGGAAAGGCCATGGGATGTAGAAATATTTTTTTCACATTTTACTTCCTTGTAAAAACAGGAAAATCGATAGGGATTTTCGTACGGATAAGTAGCTAGTGAACGGTTCGTTTATCTTTATATATTCTTCCGGGTGGGCGTTGTATTCGATTTTCGGAAGTGTTAGACCAGTAAGAGAAACATTTAAATGGTTGGGAAAGGCCATGGGATGTAGAAATATTTTTTTCACATTTACTTCCTTGTAAAAACAGGTAAATCAATAGGGTTTTTCGTACGGATAAGTACCCAGTGAACGGTTCGTTTAGCTTTATATATTGTTCCGGGTGGGCGTTGTATGGGTTTTTCGGAAGTGTTAGAACTGTAAGAGAAAAATTTAAATGGTTGGGAAAGGCCATGGGATGTAGAAATATTTTTTCACATTTTATTTCCTTTTAAAAACAGGTAAATCAATAGGGATTTTCGTACGGATAAGTACCCAGTGAACGGTTCGTTTAGCTTTATATATTGTTCCGGGTGGGCGTTGTATTGGTTTTTCGGAAGCGTTAGACCTGTAAGAGAAAAATTTAAATGGTTGGGAAAGGCCATGGGATGTAGAAATATTTTTTTCACATTTTATTTCCTTGTAAAAACAGGTAAATCAATAGGGTTTTTCGTACGGATAAGTGCCCAGTGAACGGTTCGTTTAGCTTTATATATTGTTCCGGGTGGGCGTTGTATTGGTTTTTCGGAAGTGTTAGACCTGTAAGAGAAAAATTTAAACGGTTGGAAAAGGCCATGGGATGTAGAAATATTTTTTTCACATTTTACTTCCTTGTAAAAACAGGAAAATCGATAGGGATTTTCGTACGGATAAGTACCCAGTGAACGGTTCGTTTATCTTAATATATTCTTCCGGGTGGGCGTTGTATTGGTTTTTCGGAAGTGTTAGACCTGTAAGAGAAAAATTTAAATGGTTGGGAAAGGCCATGGGATGTAGAAATATTTTTATCACATTTACTTCCTTGTAAAAACAGGTAAATCAATAGGGTTTTTCGTACGGATAATTACCCAGTGAACCGTTCGTTTAGCTTTATATATTGTTCCGGGTGGGCGTTGTATTGGTTTTTCGGAAGTGTTAGACCTGTAAGAGAAAAATTTAAATGGTTGGGAAAGGCCATGGGATGTAGAAATATTTTTTTCACATTTTATTTCCTTTTAAAAACAGGTAAATCAATAGGGATTTTCGTACGGATAAGTACCCAGTGAACGGTTCGTTTAGCTTTATATATTGTTCCGGGTGGGCGTTGTATTGGTTTTTTGGAAGTGTTAGACCTGTAAGAGAAAAATTTAAATGGTTGGGAAAGGCCATGGGATATAGAAATATTTTTTTCACATTTTATTTCCGTTTAAAAACAGGTAAATCAATAGTGATTTTCGTACGGATAAGTACCCAGTGAACGGTTCGTTTAGCTTTATATATTGTTCCGGGTGGGCGTTGTTTTGGTTTTTCAGAAGTGTTAGACCTGTAAGAGAAAAATTTAAATGGTTGGGAAAGGCCATGGGATGTAGAAATATTTTTTTCACATTTTACTTCCTTGTAAAAACAGGAAAATCGATAGGGATTTTCGTACGGATAAGTAGCTAGTGAACGGTTCCTTTATCTTTATATATTCTTCTGGGTGGGCGTTGTATTGGATTTTCGGAAGTGTTAGACCTGTAAGAGAAAAATTTAAATGGTTGGGAAAGGCCATGGGATGTAGAAATATTTTTTTCACATTTACTTCCTTGTAAAAAATGGTAAATCAATAGGGTTTTTCGTACGGATAAGTAGCTAGTGAACGGTTCGTTTAGCTTTATATATTGTTCCGGGTGGGCGTTGTATTGGATTTTCGGAAGTGTTAGACCTGTAAGAGAAAAATTTAAATGGTTGGGAAAGGCCATGGGATGTAGAAATATTTTTTTCACATTTACTTCCTTGTAAAAACAGGTAAATCTATAGGGTTTTTCGTACGGATAAGTACCCAGTGAACGGTTCATTTAGCTTTATATATTGTTCCGGGTGGGCGTTGTATTGGTTTTTCGGAAGCGTTAGACCTGTAAGAGAAAAATTTAAATGGTTGGGAAAGGCCATGGGATGTAGAAATATTTTTTTCACATTTACTTCCTTGTAAAAACAGGTAAATCAATAGGGTTTTTCGTACGGATAAGTACCCAGTGAACGGTTCGTTTAGCTTTATATATTGTTCCGGGTGGATGTTGTATTGGTTTTTCGGAAGTGTTAGACCTGTAAGAGAAAAATTTAAATGGTTGGGAAAGGCCATGGTATGTAGAAATATTTTTTTCACATTTTATTTCCTTGTAAATACAGGTAAAACGATAGGGATTTTCGTACGGATAAGTGCCCAGTGAACGGTTCGTTTAGCTTTATATATTGTTCCGGGTGGGCGTTGTTTTGGTTTTTCGGAAGTGTTAGACCTGTAAGAGAAAAATTTCAATGGTTGGGAAAGGCCATGGGATGTAGAAATATTTTTTTCACATTTTACTTCCTTGTAAAAACAGGAAAATCGATAGGGATTTTCGTACGGATAAGTAGCTAGTGAACGGTTCGTTTATCTTTATATTCTTCCGGGTGGGCGTTGTATTCGATTTTCGGAAGTGTTAGACCTGTAAGAGAAACATTTAAATGGTTGGGAAAGGCCATGGGATGTAGAAATATTTTTTTCACATTTACTTCCTTGTAAAAACAGGTAAATCAATAGGGTTTTTCGTACGGATAAGTGCCCAGTGAACGGTTCGTTTAGCTTTATATATTGTTCCGGGTGGGCGTTGTGTTGGTTTTTTGGAAGTGTTAGACCTGTAAGAGAAAAATTTAAATGGTTGGGAAAGGCCATGGGATATAGAAATATTTTTTTCACATTTTATTTCCGTTTAAAAACAGGTAAATCAATAGTGATTTTCGTACGGATAAGTACCCAGTGAACGGTTCGTTTAGCTTTATATATTGTTCCGGGTGGGCGTTGTATTGGTTTTTCGCAAGTGTTAGACCTGTAAGAGAAAAATTTAAATGGTTGGGAAAGGGCATGGGATGTAGAAATATTTTTTACACATTTACTTCCTTGTAAAAAGAGGTAAATCAATAGGGTTTTTCGTACGGATAAGTGCCCAGTGAACGGTTCGTTTAGCTTTATATATTGTTCCGGGTTGGCGTTGTATTGGTTTTTCGGAAGCGTTAGACCTGTAAGAGAAAAATTTAAATGGTTGGGAAAGGGCATGGGATATAGAAATATTTTTTTCACATTTTATTTCCATTTAAAAACAGGTAAATCAATAGTGATTTTCGTACGGATAAGTACCCAGTGAACGGTTCGTTTAGCTTTATATATTGTTCCGGGTGGGCGTTGTATTGGTTTTTCGGAAGCGTTAGATTTGTAAGAGAAAAATTTAAATGGTTGGGAAAGGCCATGGGATGTAGAAATATTTTTTTCACATTTTATTTCCTTGTAAAAAGAGGTAAATCAATAGGGTTTTTCGTACGGATAAGTGCCCAGTGAACGGTTCGTTTAGCTTTATATATTGTTCCGGGTGGGCGTTGTATTGGTTTTTTGGAAGTGTTAGACCTGTAAGAGAAAAATTTAAATGGTTGGGAAAGGCCATGGGATATAGAAATATTTTTTTCACATTTTATTTCCATTTAAAAACAGGTAAATCAATAGTGATTTTCGTACGGATAAGTACCCAGTGAACGGTTCGTTTAGCTTTATATATTGTTCCGGGTGGGCGTTGTATTGGTTTTTCGGAAGCGTTAGACCTGTAAGAGAAAAATTTAAATGGTTGGGAAAGGCCATGGGATGTAGAAATATTTTTTTCACATTTTATTTCCTTGTAAAAACAGGTAAATCAATAGGGTTTTTCGTACGGATAAGTGCCCAGTGAACGGTTTGTTTAGCTTTATACATTGTTCCGGGTGGGTGTTGTATTGTTTTTTCGGAAGTGTTAGGCCTGTAAGAGAAAAATTTAAATGGTTGGGAAAGGCCATGGGATGTAGAAATATTTTTTTCACATTTACTTCCTTGTAAAAACAGGTAAATCAATAGGGTTTTTCTTACGGATAAGTGCCCAGTGAACGGTTCGTTTATCTTAATATATTCTTCCGGGTGGGCGTTGTATTGGTTTTTCGGAAGTGTTAGACCTGTAAGAGAAAAATTTAAATGGTTGGGAAAGGCCATGGGATGTAGAAATATTTTTTTCACATTTACTTCCTTGTAAAAACAGGTAAATCTATAGGGTTTTTCGTACGGATAAGTACCCAGTGAACCGTTCGTTTAGCTTTTTATATTGTTCCGGGTGGGCGTTGTATTGGTTTTTCGGAAGTGTTAGACCTGTAAGAGAAAAATTTAAATGGTTGGGAAAGTCCATGGGATGTAGAAATATTTTTTTCACATTTTATTTCCTTTTAAAAACAGGTAAATCAATAGGGATTTTCGTACGGATAAGTACCCAGTGAACGGTTCGTTTAGCTTTATATATTGTTCCGGGTGGGCGTTGTGATGGTTTTTTGGAAGTGTTAGACCTGTAAGAGAAAAATTTAAATGGTTGGGAAAGGCCATGGGATATAGAAATATTTTTTTCACATTTTATTTCCGTTTAAAAACAGGTAAATCAATAGTGATTTTCGTACGGATAAGTACCCAGTGAACGGTTCGTTTAGCTTTATATATTGTTCCGGGTGGGCGTTGTATTGGTTTTTCGGAAGTGTTAGACCTGTAAGAGAGAAATTTAAATGGTTGGGAAAGGCCATGGGATGTAGAAATATTTTTTTCACATTTTATTTCCTTGTAAAAAGAGGTAAATCAATAGGGTTTTTCGTACGGATAAGTGCCCAGTGAACGGTTCGTTTAGCTTTATATATTGTTCCGGGTGGGCGTTGTATTGGTTTTTCGGAAGTGTTAGACCTGTAAGAGAAAAATTTAAATGGTTGGGAAAGGCCATGCGATATAGAAATATTTTTTTCACATTTTATTTCCATTTAAAAACAGGTAAATCAATAGTGATTTTCGTACGGATAAGTACCCAGTGAACGGTTCGTTTAGCTTTATATATTGTTCCGGGTGGGCGTTGTATTGGTTTTTCGGAAGCGTTAGACCTGTAAGAGAAAAATTTAAATGGTTGGGAAAGGCCATGGGATGTAGAAATATTTTTTTCACATTTTATTTCCTTGTAAAAACAGGTAAATCAATAGGGTTTATCGTACGGATAAGTGCCCAGTGAACGGTTTGTTTAGCTTTATACATTGTTCCGGGTGGGTGTTGTATTGTTTTTTCGGAAGTGTTAGGCCTGTAAGAGAAAAATTTAAATGGTTGGGAAAGGCCATGGGATGTAGAAATATTTTTTTCACATTTACTTCCTTGTAAAAACAGGTAAATCAATAGGGTTTTTCTTACGGATAAGTGCCCAGTGAACGGTTCGTTTATCTTAATATATTCTTCCGGGTGGGCGTTGTATTGGTTTTTCAGAAGTGTTAGACCTGTAAGAGAAAAATTTAAATGGTTGGGAAAGGCCATGGGATGTAGAAATATTTTTTTCACATTTACTTCCTTGTAAAAACAGGTAAATCTATAGGGTTTTTCGTACGGATAAGTACCCAGTGAACCGTTCGTTTAGCTTTTTATATTGTTCCGGGTGGGCGTTGTATTGGTTTTTCGGAAGTGTTAGACCTGTAAGAGAAAAATTTAAATGGTTGGGAAAGTCCATGGGATGTAGAAATATTTTTTTCACATTTTATTTCCTTTTAAAAACAGGTAAATCAATAGGGATTTTCGTACGGATAAGTACCCAGTGAACGGTTCGTTTAGCTTTATATATTGTTCCGGGTGGGCGTTGTGTTGGTTTTTTGGAAGTGTTAGACCTGTAAGAGAAAAATTTAAATGGTTGGGAAAGGCCATGGGATATAGAAATATTTTTTTCACATTTTATTTCCGTTTAAAAACAGGTAAATCAATAGTGATTTTCGTACGGATAAGTACCCAGTGAACGGTTCGTTTAGCTTTATATATTGTTCCGGGTGGGCGTTGTATTGGTTTTTCGCAAGTGTTAGACCTGTAAGAGAAAAATTTAAATGGTTGGGAAAGGGCATGGGATGTAGAAATATTTTTTACACATTTACTTCCTTGTAAAAAGAGGTAAATCAATAGGGTTTTTCGTACGGATAAGTGCCCAGTGAACGGTTCGTTTAGCTTTATATATTGTTCCGGGTGGGCGTTGTATTGGTTTTTCGGAAGTGTTAGACCTGTAAGAGAAAAATTTAAATGGTTGGGAAAGGCCATGGGATATAGAAATATTTTTTTCACATTTTATTCCCATTTAAAAACAGGTAAATCAATAGTGATTTTCGTACGGATAAGTACCCAGTGAACGGTTCGTTTAGCTTTATATATTGTTCCGGGTGGGCGTTGTATTGGTTTTTCGGAAGCGTTAGACCTGTAAGAGAAAAATTTAAATGGTTGGGAAAGGCCATGGGATGTAGAAATATTTTTTTCACATTTTATTTCCTTGTAAAAACAGGTATATCAATAGGGTTTTTCGTACGGATAAGTGCCCAGTGAACGGTTCGTTTAGCTTTATATATTGTTCCGGGTGGGCGTTGTATTGGTTTTTCAGAAGTGTTAGACCTGTAAGAGAAAAATTTAAATGGTTGGGAAAGGGCATGGGATGTAGAAATATTTTTTCACATTTTACTTCCTTGTAAAAACAGGAAAATCAATAGGGATTTTCGTACGGATATGTACCCAGTGAACGGTTCGTTTAACTTTATATATTGTTCCGGGTGGGCGTTGTATTGGTTTTTCGGAAGCGTTAGACCTGTAAGAGAAAAATTTAAATGGTTGGGAAAGGCCATGGGATGTAGAAATATTTTTTTCACATTTTATTTCCTTGTAAAAACAGGTAAATCAATAGGGTTTTTCGTACGGATAAGTGCCCAGTGAACGGTTTGTTTAGCTTTATACATTGTTCCGGATGGGCGTTGTATTGTTTTTTCGGAAGTGTTAGGCCTGTAAGAGAAAAATTTAAATGGTTGGGAAAGGCCATGGGATGTAGAAATATTTTTTTCACATTTTATTTCCTTTTAAAAACAGGTAAATCAATAGGGATTTTCGTACGGATAAGTACCCAGTGAACGGTTCGTTTAGCTTTATATATTGTTCCGGGTGGGCGTTGTATTGGTTTTTTGGAAGTGTTAGACCTGTAAGAGAAAAATTTAAATGGTTGGGAAAGGCCATGGGATATAGAAATATTTTTTTCACATTTTATTTCCGTTTAAAAACAGGTAAATCAATAGTGATTTTCGTACGGATAAGTACCCAGTGAACGGTTCGTTTAGCTTTATATATTGTTCCGGGTGGGCGTTGTTTTGGTTTTTCAGAAGTGTTAGACCTGTAAGAGAAAAATTTAAATGGTTGGGAAAGGCCATGGGATGTAGAAATATTTTTTTCACATTTTACTTCCTTGTAAAAACAGGAAAATCGATAGGGATTTTCGTACGGATAAGTAGCTAGTGAACGGTTCCTTTATCTTTATATATTCTTCTGGGTGGGCGTTGTATTGGATTTTCGGAAGTGTTAGACCTGTAAGAGAAAAATTTAAATGGTTGGGAAAGGCCATGGGATGTAGAAATATTTTTTTCACATTTACTTCCTTGTAAAAACAGGTAAATCAATAGGGTTTTTCGTACGGATAAGTAGCTAGTGAACGGTTCGTTTAGCTTTATATATTGTTCCGGGTGGGCGTTGTATTGGATTTTCGGAAATGTTAGACCTGTAAGAGAAAAATTTAAATGGTTGGGAAAGGCCATGGGATGTAGAAATATTTTTTTCACATTTACTTCCTTGTAAAAACAGGTAAATCAATAGGGTTTTTCGTACGGATAAGTGCCCAGTGAACGGTTCGTTTAGCTTTATATATTGTTCCGGGTGGGCGTTGTTTTGGTTTTTCGGAAGTGTTAGACCTGTAAGAGAAAAATTTAAATGGTTGGGAAAGGCCATGGGATGTAGAATTATTTTTTTCACATTTTACTTCCTTGTAAAAACAGGAAAATCAATAGGGATTTTGGTACGGATATGTACCCAGGGAACGGTTCATTTAGCTTTATATATTGTTCCGGGTGGGCGTTGTATTGGTTTTTCGGAAGCGTTAGACCTGTAAGAGAAAAATTTAAATGGTTGGGAAAGGCCATGGGATGTAGAAATATTTTTTTCACATTTTATTTCCTTGTAAAAAGAGGTAAATCAATAGGGTTTTTCGTACGGATAAGTGCCCAGTGAACGGTTCGTTTAGCTTTATATATTGTTCCGGGTGGGCGTTGTATTGGTTTTTCGGAAGTGTTAGACCTGTAAGAGAAAAATTTAAATGGTTGGGAAAGGCCATGGGATATAGAAATATTTTTTTCACATTTTATTCCCATTTAAAAACAGGTAAATCAATAGTGATTTTCGTACGGATAAGTACCCAGTGAACGGTTCGTTTAGCTTTATATATTGTTCCGGGTGGGCGTTGTATTGGTTTTTCGGAAGCGTTAGACCTGTAAGAGAAAAATTTAAATGGTTGGGAAAGGCCATGGGATGTAGAAATATTTTTTTCACATTTTATTTCCTTGTAAAAACAGGTATATCAATAGGGTTTTTCGTACGGATAAGTGCCCAGTGAACGGTTCGTTTAGCTTTATATATTGTTCCGGGTGGGCGTTGTATTGGTTTTTCAGAAGTGTTAGACCTGTAAGAGAAAAATTTAAATGGTTGGGAAAGGCCATGGGATGTAGAAATATTTTTTCACATTTTACTTCCTTGTAAAAACAGGAAAATCAATAGGGATTTTCGTACGGATATGTACCCAGTGAACGGTTCGTTTAACTTTATATATTGTTCCGGGTGGGCGTTGTATTGGTTTTTCGGAAGCGTTAGACCTGTAAGAGAAAAATTTAAATGGTTGGGAAAGGCCATGGGATGTAGAAATATTTTTTTCACATTTTATTTCCTTGTAAAAACAGGTAAATCAATAGGGTTTTTCGTACGGATAAGTGCCCAGTGAACGGTTTGTTTAGCTTTATACATTGTTCCGGATGGGCGTTGTATTGTTTTTTCGGAAGTGTTAGGCCTGTAAGAGAAAAATTTAATTGGTTGGGAAAGGCCATGGGATGTAGAAATATTTTTTTCACATTTTATTTCCTTTTAAAAACAGGTAAATCAATAGGGATTTTCGTACGGATAAGTACCCAGTGAACGGTTCGTTTAGCTTTATATATTGTTCCGGGTGGGCGTTGTATTGGTTTTTTGGAAGTGTTAGACCTGTAAGAGAAAAATTTAAATGGTTGGGAAAGGCCATGGGATATAGAAATATTTTTTTCACATTTTATTTCGGTTTAAAAACAGGTAAATCAATAGTGATTTTCGTACGGATAAGTACCCAGTGAACGGTTCGTTTAGCTTTATATATTGTTCCAAGTGGGCGTTGTTTTGGTTTTTCAGAAGTGTTAGACCTGTAAGAGAAAAATTTAAATGGTTGGGAAAGGCCATGGGATGTAGAAATATTTTTTTCACATTTTACTTCCTTGTAAAAACAGGAAAATCGATAGGGATTTTCGTACGGATAAGTAGCTAGTGAACGGTTCCTTTATCTTTATATATTCTTCTGGGTGGGCGTTGTATTGGATTTTCGGAAGTGTTAGACCTGTAAGAGAAAAATTTAAATGGTTGGGAAAGGCCATGGGATGTAGAAATATTTTTTTCACATTTACTTCCTTGTAAAAACAGGTAAATCAATAGGGTTTTTCGTACGGATAAGTAGCTAGTGAACGGTTCGTTTAGCTTTATATATTGTTCCGGGTGGGCGTTGTATTGGATTTTCGGAAGTGTTAGACCTGTAAGAGAAAAATTTAAATGGTTGGGAAAGGCCATGGGATGTAGAAATATTTTTTTCACATTTACTTCCTTGTAAAAACAGGTAAATCAATAGGGTTTTTCGTACGGATAAGTGCCCAGTGAACGGTTCGTTTAGCTTTATATATTGTTCCGGGTGGGCGTTGTTTTGGTTTTTCGGAAGTGTTAGACCTGTAAGAGAAAAATTTAAATGGTTGGGAAAGGCCATGGGATGTAGAATTATTTTTTTCACATTTTACTTCCTTGTAAAAACAGGAAAATCAATAGGGATTTTCGTACGGATATGTACCCAGGGAACGGTTCATTTAGCTTTATATATTGTTCCGGGTGGGCGTTGTATTGGTTTTTCGGAAGCGTTAGACCTGTAAGAGAAAAATTTAAATGGTTGGGAAAGGCCATGGGATGTAGAAATATTTTTTTCACATTTTATTTCCTTGTAAAAACAGGTAAATCAATAGGGTTTTTCGTACGGATAAGTGCCCAGTGAACGGTTCGTTTATCTTTATATATTGTTCGGGGTGGGCGTTGTATTGGATTTTCGGAAGTGTTAGACCTGTAAGAGAAAAATTTAAATGGTTGGGAAAGGCCATGGGATGTAGAAATATTTTTTTCACATTTACTTCCTTGTAAAAACAGGTAAATCAATAGGGTTTTCCTACGGATAAGTACCCAGAGAACGGTTCGTTTAGCTTTATATATTGTTCCGGGTGGGCGTTGTATTGGTTTTTCGGAAGTGTTAGACCTGTAAGAGAAAAATTTAAATGGTTGGGAAAGGCCATGGGATGTAGAAATATTTTTTTCACATTTACTTCCTTGTAAAAACAGGTAAATCAATAGGGTTTTTCGTACGGATAAGTACCCAGTGAACGGTTCGTTTAGCTTTATATATTGTTCCGGGTGGGCGTTGTATTGGTTTTTCAGAAGTGTTAGACCTGTAAGAGAATAATTTAAATTGTTGGGAAAGGCCATGGGATGTAGAAATATTTTTTTCACATTTTATTTCCTTTTAAAAACAGGTAAATCAATAGGGATTTTCGTACGGATAAGTACCCAGTGAACGGTTCGTTTAGCTTTATATATTGTTCCGGGTGGGCGTTGTATTGGTTTTTTGAAAGTGTTAGACCTGTAAGAGAAAAATTTAAATGGTTGGGAAAGGCCATGGGATGTAGAAATATTTTTTTCACATTTACTTCCTTGTAAAAACAGGTAAATCAATAGGGTTTTTCGTACGGATAAGTATCCAGTGAACGGTTCGTTTAGCTTTATATATTGTTCCGGGTGGGCGTTGTATTGGTTTTTCAGAAGTGTTAGACCTGTAAGAGAAAAATTTAAATGGTTGGGAAAGGCCATGGGATGTAGAAATATTTTTTTCACATTTTACTCCCTTGTAAAAACAGATAAATCAATAGGGATTTTCGGACGGATAAGTACCTAGTGAACGGTTCGTTTAGCTTTATATATTGTTCCGGGTGGGCGTTGTATTGGATTTTCGGAAGTGTTAGACCTGTAAGAGAAAAATTTAAATGGTTGGGAAAGGCCATGGGATGTAGAAATATTTTTTTCACATTCACTTCCCTTTAAAAACAGGTAAATCAATAGGGTTTTTCGTACGGATAATTACCCAGTGAACGGTTCGTTTAGCTTTATATATTGTTCCGGGTGGGCGTTGTATTGTTTTCGGAAGTGTTAGACCTGTAAGAGAAAAATTTAAATGGTTGGGAAAGGCCATGGGATGTAGAAATATTTTTTTCACATTTTACTTCCTTGTAAAAACAGGAAAATCAATAGGGATTTTCATACGGATATGTACCCAGTGAACGGTTCGTTTAGCTTTATATATTGTTCCGGGTGGGCGTTGTATTGGTTTTTCGGATGTGTTAGACCTGTAAGAGAAGAATTTAAATGGTTGGGAAAGGCCATGGTATGTAGAAATATTTTTTTCACATTTTATTTCCTTGTAAAAACAGGAAAATCGATAGGGATTTTCGTACGGATAAGTGCCCAGTGAACGGTTCCTTTATCTTTATATATTCTTCTGGGTGGGCGTTGTATTGGATTTTCGGAAGTGTTAGACCTGTAAGAGAAAAATTTAAATGGTTGGGAAAGGCCATGGGATGTAGAAATATTTTTTTCACATTTTATTTCTTTTAAAAACAGATAAATCAATAGGGATTTTCGTACGGATAAGTACCCAGTGAATGGTTCGTTTAGCTTTATATATTGTTCCGGGTGGGCGTTGTATTGGTTTTTTGGAAGTGTTAGACCTGTAAGAGAAAAATTTAAATGGTTGGGAAAGGCCATGGGATGTAGAAATATTTTTTTCACATTTTACTTCCTTATAAAAACAGGAAAATCAATAGGGATTTTCGTACGGATATGTACCCAGTGAACGGTTCGTTTAGCTTTATATATTGTTCCAGGTGGGTGTTGTATTGGTTTTTCGGAAGCGTTAGACCTGTAAGAGAAAAATTTAAATGGTTGGGAAAGGCCATGGGATGTAGAAATATTTTTTTCACATTTTATTTCCTTGTAAAAACAGGTAAATCAGTAGGGTTTTTCGTACGGATAAGTGCCCAGTGAATGGTTCGTTTAGCTTTATATATTGTTCCAGGTGGGCATTGTATTGGTTTTTCGGAAGTGTTAGACCTGTAAGAGAAAAATTTAAATGGTTGGGAAAGGCCATGGGATGTAGAAATATTTTTTCACATTTTACTTCCTTGTAAAAACAGGAAAATCGATAGGGATTTTCATACGGATAAGTACCCAGTGAACGGTTCGTTTATCTTTATATATTCTTCCGTGTGGGCGTTGTATTGGTTTTTCGGAAGTGTTAGACCTGTAAGAGAAAAATTTAAATGGTTGGGAAAGGCCATGGGATGTAGAAATATTTTTTTCACATTTACTTCCTTGTAAAAACAGGTAAATCAATAGGGTTTTTCGTACGGATAAGTACCCAGTGAACGGTTCGTTTAACTTTATATATTGTTCCGGGTGGGCGTTGTATTGGTTTTTCGGAAGCGTTAGACCTGTAAGAGAAAAATTTAAATGGTTGGGAAAGGCCATGGGATGTAGAAATATTTTTTTCACATTTTATTTCCTTGTAAAAACAGGTAAATCAATAGGGTTTTTCGTACGGATAAGTGCCCAGTGAACGGTTTGTTTAGCTTTATACATTGTTCCGGATGGGCGTTGTATTGTTTTTTCGGAAGTGTTAGGCCTGTAAGAGAAAAATTTAATTGGTTGGGAAAGGCCATGGGATGTAGAAATATTTTTTTCACATTTTATTTCCTTTTAAAAACAGGTAAATCAATAGGGATTTTCGTACGGATAAGTACCCAGTGAACGGTTCGTTTAGCTTTATATATTGTTCCGGGTGGGCGTTGTATTGGTTTTTTGGAAGTGTTAGACCTGTAAGAGAAAAATTTAAATGGTTGGGAAAGGCCATGGGATATAGAAATATTTTTTTCACATTTTATTTCGGTTTAAAAACAGGTAAATCAATAGTGATTTTCGTACGGATAAGTACCCAGTGAACGGTTCGTTTAGCTTTATATATTGTTCCAAGTGGGCGTTGTTTTGGTTTTTCAGAAGTGTTAGACCTGTAAGAGAAAAATTTAAATGGTTGGGAAAGGCCATGGGATGTAGAAATATTTTTTTCACATTTTACTTCCTTGTAAAAACAGGAAAATCGATAGGGATTTTCGTACGGATAAGTAGCTAGTGAACGGTTCCTTTATCTTTATATATTCTTCTGGGTGGGCGTTGTATTGGATTTTCGGAAGTGTTAGACCTGTAAGAGAAAAATTTAAATGGTTGGGAAAGGCCATGGGATGTAGAAATATTTTTTTCACATTTACTTCCTTGTAAAAACAGGTAAATCAATAGGGTTTTTCGTACGGATAAGTAGCTAGTGAACGGTTCGTTTAGCTTTATATATTGTTCCGGGTGGGCGTTGTATTGGATTTTCGGAAGTGTTAGACCTGTAAGAGAAAAATTTAAATGGTTGGGAAAGGCCATGGGATGTAGAAATATTTTTTTCACATTTACTTCCTTGTAAAAACAGGTAAATCAATAGGGTTTTTCGTACGGATAAGTGCCCAGTGAACGGTTCGTTTAGCTTTATATATTGTTCCGGGTGGGCGTTGTTTTGGTTTTTCGGAAGTGTTAGACCTGTAAGAGAAAAATTTAAATGGTTGGGAAAGGCCATGGGATGTAGAATTATTTTTTTCACATTTTACTTCCTTGTAAAAACAGGAAAATCAATAGGGATTTTCGTACGGATATGTACCCAGGGAACGGTTCATTTAGCTTTATATATTGTTCCGGGTGGGCGTTGTATTGGTTTTTCGGAAGCGTTAGACCTGTAAGAGAAAAATTTAAATGGTTGGGAAAGGCCATGGGATGTAGAAATATTTTTTTCACATTTTATTTCCTTGTAAAAACAGGTAAATCAATAGGGTTTTTCGTACGGATAAGTGCCCAGTGAACGGTTCGTTTATCTTTATATATTGTTCGGGGTGGGCGTTGTATTGGATTTTCGGAAGTGTTAGACCTGTAAGAGAAAAATTTAAATGGTTGGGAAAGGCCATGGGATGTAGAAATATTTTTTTCACATTTACTTCCTTGTAAAAACAGGTAAATCAATAGGGTTTTCCTACGGATAAGTACCCAGAGAACGGTTCGTTTAGCTTTATATATTGTTCCGGGTGGGCGTTGTATTGGTTTTTCGGAAGTGTTAGACCTGTAAGAGAAAAATTTAAATGGTTGGGAAAGGCCATGGGATGTAGAAATATTTTTTTCACATTTACTTCCTTGTAAAAACAGGTAAATCAATAGGGTTTTTCGTACGGATAAGTACCCAGTGAACGGTTCGTTTAGCTTTATATATTGTTCCGGGTGGGCGTTGTATTGGTTTTTCAGAAGTGTTAGACCTGTAAGAGAATAATTTAAATTGTTGGGAAAGGCCATGGGATGTAGAAATATTTTTTTCACATTTTATTTCCTTTTAAAAACAGGTAAATCAATAGGGATTTTCGTACGGATAAGTACCCAGTGAACGGTTCGTTTAGCTTTATATATTGTTCCGGGTGGGCGTTGTATTGGTTTTTTGAAAGTGTTAGACCTGTAAGAGAAAAATTTAAATGGTTGGGAAAGGCCATGGGATGTAGAAATATTTTTTTCACATTTACTTCCTTGTAAAAACAGGTAAATCAATAGGGTTTTTCGTACGGATAAGTATCCAGTGAACGGTTCGTTTAGCTTTATATATTGTTCCGGGTGGGCGTTGTATTGGTTTTTCAGAAGTGTTAGACCTGTAAGAGAAAAATTTAAATGGTTGGGAAAGGCCATGGGATGTAGAAATATTTTTTTCACATTTTACTCCCTTGTAAAAACAGATAAATCAATAGGGATTTTCGGACGGATAAGTACCTAGTGAACGGTTCGTTTAGCTTTATATATTGTTCCGGGTGGGCGTTGTATTGGATTTTCGGAAGTGTTAGACCTGTAAGAGAAAAATTTAAATGGTTGGGAAAGGCCATGGGATGTAGAAATATTTTTTTCACATTCACTTCCCTTTAAAAACAGGTAAATCAATAGGGTTTTTCGTACGGATAATTACCCAGTGAACGGTTCGTTTAGCTTTATATATTGTTCCGGGTGGGCGTTGTATTGTTTTCGGAAGTGTTAGACCTGTAAGAGAAAAATTTAAATGGTTGGGAAAGGCCATGGGATGTAGAAATATTTTTTTCACATTTTACTTCCTTGTAAAAACAGGAAAATCAATAGGGATTTTCATACGGATATGTACCCAGTGAACGGTTCGTTTAGCTTTATATATTGTTCCGGGTGGGCGTTGTATTGGTTTTTCGGATGTGTTAGACCTGTAAGAGAAGAATTTAAATGGTTGGGAAAGGCCATGGTATGTAGAAATATTTTTTTCACATTTTATTTCCTTGTAAAAACAGGAAAATCGATAGGGATTTTCGTACGGATAAGTGCCCAGTGAACGGTTCCTTTATCTTTATATATTCTTCTGGGTGGGCGTTGTATTGGATTTTCGGAAGTGTTAGACCTGTAAGAGAAAAATTTAAATGGTTGGGAAAGGCCATGGGATGTAGAAATATTTTTTTCACATTTTATTTCTTTTAAAAACAGATAAATCAATAGGGATTTTCGTACGGATAAGTACCCAGTGAATGGTTCGTTTAGCTTTATATATTGTTCCGGGTGGGCGTTGTATTGGTTTTTTGGAAGTGTTAGACCTGTAAGAGAAAAATTTAAATGGTTGGGAAAGGCCATGGGATGTAGAAATATTTTTTTCACATTTTACTTCCTTATAAAAACAGGAAAATCAATAGGGATTTTCGTACGGATATGTACCCAGTGAACGGTTCGTTTAGCTTTATATATTGTTCCAGGTGGGTGTTGTATTGGTTTTTCGGAAGCGTTAGACCTGTAAGAGAAAAATTTAAATGGTTGGGAAAGGCCATGGGATGTAGAAATATTTTTTTCACATTTTATTTCCTTGTAAAAACAGGTAAATCAGTAGGGTTTTTCGTACGGATAAGTGCCCAGTGAATGGTTCGTTTAGCTTTATATATTGTTCCAGGTGGGCATTGTATTGGTTTTTCGGAAGTGTTAGACCTGTAAGAGAAAAATTTAAATGGTTGGGAAAGGCCATGGGATGTAGAAATATTTTTTCACATTTTACTTCCTTGTAAAAACAGGAAAATCGATAGGGATTTTCATACGGATAAGTACCCAGTGAACGGTTCGTTTATCTTTATATATTCTTCCGTGTGGGCGTTGTATTGGTTTTTCGGAAGTGTTAGACCTGTAAGAGAAAAATTTAAATGGTTGGGAAAGGCCATGGGATGTAGAAATATTTTTTTCACATTTACTTCCTTGTAAAAACAGGTAAATCAATAGGGTTTTTCGTACGGATAAGTACCCAGTGAACCGTTCGTTTAGCTTTATATATTGTTCCGGGTGGGCGTTGTATTGTTTTTTCGGAAGTGTTAGACCTGTAAGAGAAAAATTTAAATGGTTGGGAAAGGCCATGGGATGTAGAAATATTTTTTTCACATTTTACTTCCTTGTAAAAACAGGAAAATCAATAGGGATTTTCGTACGGATAAGTACCCAGTGAACCGTTCGTTTAGCTTTATATATTGTTCGGGGTGGGCGTTGTATTGGATTTTCGGAAGTGTTAGACCTGTAAGAGAAAAATTTAAATGGTTGGGAAAGGCCATGGGATGTAGAAATATTTTTTTCACATTTTACTTCCTTGTAAAAACAGGAAAATCGATAGGGATTTTCGGACGGATAAGTACCTAGTGAACGGTTCGTTTATCTTTATATATTGTTCGGGGTGGGCGTCGTATTGGATTTTCGGAAGTGTTAGACCTGTAAGAGAAAAATTTAAATGGTTGGGAAAGGCCATGGGATGTAGAAATATTTTTTTCACATTTACTTCCTTGTAAAAACAGGTAAATCAATAGGGTTTTTCGTACGGTTAAGTACCCAGTGAACGGTTCGTTTAGCTTTATATATTGTTCCGGGTGGGCGTTGTATTGGTTTTTCGGAAGTCTTAGACCTGTAAGAGAAAAATTTAAATGGTTGGGAAAGGCCATGGGATGTAGAAATATTTTTTTCACATTTTACTTCCTTGTAAAAACAGGAAAATCAATAGGGATTTTCGTACGGATATGTACCCAGTGAACGGTTCGTTTAGCTTTATATATTGTTCCGGGTGGGCGTTGTATTGGTTTTTCGGATGTGTTAGACCTGTAAGAGAAGAATTTAAATGGTTGGGAAAGGCCATGGGATGTAGAAATATTTTTTTCACATTTTATTTCCTTGTAAAACAGGTAAATCAATAGGGTTTTTCGGACGGATAAGTGCCCAGTGAACGGTTCGTTTAGCTTTATATATTGTTCCGGGTGGGCATTGTTTTGGTTTTTCGGAAGTGTTAGACCTGTAAGAGAAACATTTAAATGGTTGGGAAAGGCCATGGGATGTAGAAATATTTTTTTCACATTTTATTTCCTTGTAAAAACAGGTAAATCAATAGGTTATTCGTACGGATAAGTGCCCAGTGAACGGTTCGTTTAGCTTTATATATTGTTCCGGGTGGGCGTTGTTTTGGTTTTTCGGAAGTGTTAGACCTGTAAGAGAAAAATTTAAATGGTTGGGAAAGGCCATGGGATGTAGAATTATTTTTTTCACATTTTACTTCCTTGTAAAAACAGGAAAATCGATAGGGATTTTCGTACGGATAAGTACCCAGTGAACCGTTCGTTTAGCTTTATATATTGTTCGGGGTGGGCGTTGTATTGGATTTTCGGAAGTGTTAGACCTGTAAGAGAAAAATTTAAATGGTTGGGAAAGGCCATGGGATGTAGAAATATTTTTTTTCACATTTTACTCCCTTGTAAAAACAGGAAAATCGATAGGGATTTTCGGACGGATAAGTACCTAGTGAACGGTTCGTTTATCTTTATATATTGTTCGGGGTGGGCGTTGTATTGGATTTTCGGAAGTGTTAGACCTGTAAGAGAAAAATTTAAATGGTTAGGAAAGGCCATGGGATGTAGAAATATTTTTTTCACATTCACTTCCCTTTAAAAACAGGTAAATCAATAGGGTTTTTCGTACGGATAATTACCCAGTGAACGGTTCGTTTAGCTTTATATATTGTTCCGGGTGGGCGTTGTATTGTTTTCGGAAGTGTTAGACCTGTAAGAGAAAAATTTAAATGGTTGGGAAAGGCCATGGGATGTAGAAATATTTTTTTCACATTTTACTTCCTTGTAAAAACAGGAAAATCAATAGGGATTTTCATACGGATATGTACCCAGTGAACGGTTCGTTTAGCTTTATATATTGTTCCGGGTGGGCGTTGTATTGGTTTTTCGGATGTGTTAGACCTGTAAGAGAAGAATTTAAATGGTTGGGAAAGGCCATGGGATGTAGAAATATTTTTTTCACATTTTATTTCCTTGTAAAACAGGTAAATCAATAGGGTTTTTCGTACGGATAAGTGCCCAGTGAACGGTTCGTTTAGCTTTATATATTGTTCCGGGTGGGCGTTGTTTTGGTTTTGCGGAAGTGTTAGACCTGTAAGAGAAAAATTTAAATGGTTGGGAAAGGCCATGGGATGTAGAAATATTTTTTTCACATTTTATTTCCTTGTAAAAACAGGTAAATCAATAGGGTTTTTCGTACGGATAAGTGCCCAGTGAACGGTTCGTTTAGCTTTATATATTGTTCCGGGTGGGCGTTGTTTTGGTTTTTCGGAAGTGTTAGACCTGTAAGAGAAAAATTTAAATGGTTGGGAAAGGCCATGGGATGTAGAAATATTTTTTTCACATTTTACTTCCTTGTAAAAACAGGAAAATCAATAGGGATTTTCGTACGGATATGTACCCAGTGAACGGTTCGTTTAGCTTTATATATTGTTCCGGGTGGGCGTTGTATTGGTTTTTCGGATGTGTTAGACCTGTAAGAGAAGAATTTAAATGGTTGGGAAAGGCCATGGGATGTAGAAATATTTTTTTCACATTTTATTTCCTTGTAAAACAGGTAAATCAATAGGGTTTTTCGGACGGATAAGTGCCCAGTGAACGGTTCGTTTAGCTTTATATATTGTTCCGGGTGGGCATTGTTTTGGTTTTTCGGAAGTGTTAGACCTGTAAGAGAAACATTTAAATGGTTGGGAAAGGCCATGGGATGTAGAAATATTTTTTTCACATTTTATTTCCTTGTAAAAACAGGTAAATCAATAGGTTATTCGTACGGATAAGTGCCCAGTGAACGGTTCGTTTAGCTTTATATATTGTTCCGGGTGGGCGTTGTTTTGGTTTTTCGGAAGTGTTAGACCTGTAAGAGAAAAATTTAAATGGTTGGGAAAGGCCATGGGATGTAGAATTATTTTTTTCACATTTTACTTCCTTGTAAAAACAGGAAAATCGATAGGGATTTTCGTACGGATAAGTACCCAGTGAACCGTTCGTTTAGCTTTATATATTGTTCGGGGTGGGCGTTGTATTGGATTTTCGGAAGTGTTAGACCTGTAAGAGAAAAATTTAAATGGTTGGGAAAGGCCATGGGATGTAGAAATATTTTTTTTCACATTTTACTCCCTTGTAAAAACAGGAAAATCGATAGGGATTTTCGGACGGATAAGTACCTAGTGAACGGTTCGTTTATCTTTATATATTGTTCGGGGTGGGCGTTGTATTGGATTTTCGGAAGTGTTAGACCTGTAAGAGAAAAATTTAAATGGTTAGGAAAGGCCATGGGATGTAGAAATATTTTTTTCACATTCACTTCCCTTTAAAAACAGGTAAATCAATAGGGTTTTTCGTACGGATAATTACCCAGTGAACGGTTCGTTTAGCTTTATATATTGTTCCGGGTGGGCGTTGTATTGTTTTCGGAAGTGTTAGACCTGTAAGAGAAAAATTTAAATGGTTGGGAAAGGCCATGGGATGTAGAAATATTTTTTTCACATTTTACTTCCTTGTAAAAACAGGAAAATCAATAGGGATTTTTCGTACGGATATGTACCCAGTGAACGGTTCGTTTAGCTTTATATATTGTTCCGGGTGGGCGTTGTATTGGTTTTTCGGATGTGTTAGACCTGTAAGAGAAGAATTTAAATGGTTGGGAAAGGCCATGGGATGTAGAAATATTTTTTTCACATTTTATTTCCTTGTAAAACAGGTAAATCAATAGGGTTTTTCGTACGGATAAGTGCCCAGTGAACGGTTCGTTTAGCTTTATATATTGTTCCGGGTGGGCGTTGTTTTGGTTTTGCGGAAGTGTTAGACCTGTAAGAGAAAAATTTAAATGGTTGGGAAAGGCCATGGGATGTAGAAATATTTTTTTCACATTTTATTTCCTTGTAAAAACAGGTAAATCAATAGGGTTTTTCGTACGGATAAGTGCCCAGTGAACGGTTCGTTTAGCTTTATATATTGTTCCGGGTGGGCGTTGTTTTGGTTTTTCGGAAGTGTTAGACCTGTAAGAGAAAAATTTAAATGGTTGGGAAAGGCCATGGGATGTAGAAATATTTTTTTCACATTTTACTTCCTTGTAAAAACAGGAAAATCAATAGGGATTTTCGTACGGATATGTACCCAGTGAACGGTTCGTTTAGCTTTATATATTGTTCCGGGTGGGCGTTGTATTGGTTTTTCGGATGTGTTAGACCTGTAAGAGAAGAATTTAAATGGTTGGGAAAGGCCATGGGATGTAGAAATATTTTTTTCACATTTTATTTCCTTGTAAAACAGGTAAATCAATAGGGTTTTTCGGACGGATAAGTGCCCAGTGAACGGTTCGTTTAGCTTTATATATTGTTCCGGGTGGGCATTGTTTTGGTTTTTCGGAAGTGTTAGACCTGTAAGAGAAACATTTAAATGGTTGGGAAAGGCCATGGGATGTAGAAATATTTTTTTCACATTTTATTTCCTTGTAAAAACAGGTAAATCAATAGGTTATTCGTACGGATAAGTGCCCAGTGAACGGTTCGTTTAGCTTTATATATTGTTCCGGGTGGGCGTTGTTTTGGTTTTTCGGAAGTGTTAGACCTGTAAGAGAAAAATTTAAATGGTTGGGAAAGGCCATGGGATGTAGAATTATTTTTTTCACATTTTACTTCCTTGTAAAAACAGGAAAATCGATAGGGATTTTCGTATGGATAAGTACCCAGTGAACCGTTCGTTTAGCTTTATATATTGTTCGGGGTGGGCATTGTATTGGATTTTCGGAAGTGTTAGACCTGTAAGAGAAAAATTTAAATGGTTGGGAAAGGCCATGGGATGTAGAAATATTTTTTTCACATTTTACTCCCTTGTAAAAACAGGAAAATCGATAGGGATTTTCGGACGGATAAGTACCTAGTGAACGGTTCGTTTATCTTTATATATTGTTCGGGGTGGGCGTTGTATTGGATTTTCGGAAGTGTTAGACCTGTAAGAGAAAAATTTAAATGGTTAGGAAAGGCCATGGGATGTAGAAATATTTTTTTCACATTCACTTCCCTTTAAAAACAGGTAAATCAATAGGGTTTTTCGTACGGATAATTACCCAGTGAACGGTTCGTTTAGCTTTATATATTGTTCCGGGTGGGCGTTGTATTGTTTTCGGAAGTGTTAGACCTGTAAGAGAAAAATTTAAATGGTTGGGAAAGGCCATGGGATGTAGAAATATTTTTTTCACATTTTACTTCCTTGTAAAAACAGGAAAATCAATAGGGATTTTCGTACGGATATGTACCCAGTGAACGGTTCGTTTAGCTTTATATATTGTTCCGGGTGGGCGTTGTATTGGTTTTTCGGATGTGTTAGACCTGTAAGAGAAGAATTTAAATGGTTGGGAAAGGCCATGGGATGTAGAAATATTTTTTTCACATTTTATTTCCTTGTAAAACAGGTAAATCAATAGGGTTTTTCGTACGGATAAGTGCCCAGTGAACGGTTCGTTTAGCTTTATATATTGTTCCGGGTGGGCATTGTTTTGGTTTTTCGGAAGTGTTAGACCTGTAAGAGAAAAATTTAAATGGTTGGGAAAGGCCATGGGATGTAGAAATATTTTTTTCACATTTTATTTCCTTGTAAAAACAGGTAAATCAATAGGGTTTTTCGTACGGATAAGTGCCCAGTAAACGGTTCGTTTAGCTTTATATATTGTTCCGGGTGGGCATTGTTTTGGTTTTTCGGAAGTGTTAGACCTGTAAGAGAAAAATTTAAATGGTTGGGAAAGGCCATGGGATGTAGAAATATTTTTTTCACATTTTACTTCCTTGTAAAAAGAGGAAAATCAATAGGGATTTTCGTACGGATATGTACCCAGTGAACGGTTCGTTTAGCTTTATATATTGTTCCGGGTGGGCGTTGTATTGGTTTTTCGGATGTGTTAGACCTGTAAGAGAAGAATTTAAATGGTTGGGAAAGGCCATGGGATGTAGAAATATTTTTTTCACATTTTATTTCCTTGTAAAACAGGTAAATCAATAGGGTTTTTCGGACGGATAAGTGCCCAGTGAACGGTTCGTTTAGCTTTATATATTGTTCCGGGTGGGCATTGTTTTGGTTTTTCGGAAGTGTTAGACCTGTAAGAGAAAAATTTAAATGGTTGGGAAAGGCCATGGGATGTAGAAATATTTTTTTCACATTTTATTTCCTTGTAAAAACAGGTAAATCAATAGGGTTTTTCGTACGGATAAGTGCCCAGTGAACGGTTCGTTTAGCTTTATATATTGTTCCGGGTGGGCGTTGTTTTGGTTTTTCGGAAGTGTTAGACCTGTAAGAGAAAAATTTAAATGGTTGGGAAAGGCCATGGGATGTAGAATTATTTTTTTCACATTTTACTTCCTTGTAAAAACAGGAAAATCGATAGGGATTTTCGTACGGATAAGTACCCAGTGAACCATTCGTTTAGGTTTATATATTGTTCGGGGTGGGCGTTGTATTGGATTTTCGGAAGTGTTAGACCTGTAAGAGAAAAATTTAAATGGTTGGGAAAGGCCATGGGATGTAGAATTATTTTTTTCACATTTTACTTCCTTGTAAAAACAGGAAAATCGATAGGGATTTTCGTACGGATAAGTACCCAGTGAACCATTCGTTTAGGTTTATATATTGTTCGGGGTGGGCGTTCTATTGGATTTTCGGAAGTGTTAGACCTGTAAGAGAAAAATTTAAATGGTTGGGAAAGGCCATGGTATGTAAAAATATTTTTTTCACATTTTACTTCCTTGTAAAAACAGGTAAATCAATAGGGATTTTCGGACGGATAAGTACCTAGTGAACGGTTCGTTTATCTTTATATATTGTTCGGGGTGGGCGTTGTATTGGATTTTCGGAAGTGTTAGACCTGTAAGAGAAAAATTTAAATGGTTAGGAAAGGCCATGGGATGTAGAAATATTTTTTTCACATTTTACTTCCTTGTAAAAACAGGAAAATCAATAGGGATTTTCGTACGGATATGTACCCAGTGAACGGTTCGTTTAGCTTTATATATTGTTCCGGGTGGGCGTTGTATTGGTTTTTCGGATGTGTTAGACCTGTAAGAGAAGAATTTAAATGGTTGGGAAAGGCCATGGGATGTAGAAATATTTTTTTCACATTTTATTTCCTTGTAAAACAGGTAAATCAATAGGGTTTTTCATACGGATAAGTGCCCAGTGAACGGTTCGTTTAGCTTTATATATTGTTCCGGGTGGGCGTTGTTTTGGTTTTTCGGAAGTGTTAGACCTGTAAGAGAAAAATTTAAATGGTTGGGAAAGGCCATGGGATGTAGAATTATTTTTTTCACATTTTACTTCCTTGTAAAACAGGTAAATCAATAGGGTTTTTCGTACGGATAAGTGCCCAGTGAACGGTTCGTTTAGCTTTATATATTGTTCCGGGTGGGCGTTGTTTTGGTTTTTCGGAAGTGTTAGACCTGTAAGAGAAAAATTTAAATGGTTGGAAAAGGCCATGGGATGTAGAAATATTTTTTTCACATTTTACTTCCTTGTAAAAACAGGAAAATCGATAGGGATTTTCGTACGGATAAGTACCCAGTGAACGGTTCGTTTATCTTAATATATTCTTCCGGGTGGGCGTTGTATTGGTTTTTCGGAAGTGTTAGACCTGTAAGAGAAAAATTTAAACGGTTGGGAAAGGCCATGGGATGTAGAAATATTTTTTTCACATTTACTTCCTTGTAAAAACAGGTAAATCAATAGGGTTTTTCGTACGGATAAGTACCCAGTGAACCGTTCGTTTAGCTTTATATATTGTTCCGGGTGGGCGTTGTATTGGTTTTTCGGAAGTGTTAGACCTGTAAGAGAAAAATTTAAATGGTTGGGAAAGGCCATGGGATGTAGAATTATTTTTTTCACATTTTACTTCCTTGTAAAAACAGGAAAATCAATAGGGATTTTCGTACGGATATGTACCCAGGGAACGGTTCATTTAGCTTTATATATTGTTCTGGGTGGGCGTTGTATTGGTTTTTCGGAAGCGTTAGACCTGTAAGAGAAAAATTTAAATGGTTGGGAAAGGCCATGGGATGTAGAAATATTTTTTTCACATTTTATTTCCTTGTAAAAACAGGTAAATCAATAGGGTTTTTCGTACGGATAAGTGCCCAGTGAACGGTTCATATAGCTTTATATATTGTTCCGGGTGGGCGTTGTATTGTTTTTTCGGAAGTGTTAGACCTGTAAGAGAAAAATTTAAATGGTTGGGAAAGGCCATGGGATGTAGAAATATTTTTTCACATTTTACTTCCTTGTAAAAACAGGAAAATCGATAGGGATTTTCATACGGATAAGTACCCAGTGAACGGTTCGTTTATCTTTATATATTCTTCCGGGTGGGCGTTGTATTGGTTTTTCGGAAGTGTTAGACCTGTAAGAGAAAAATTTAAATGGTTGGGAAAGGCCATGGGATGTAGAAATATTTTTTTCACATTTTATTTCCTTGTAAAAACAGGTAAATCAATAGGGTTTTTTGTACGGATAAGTGCCCAGTGAACGGTTCGTTTAGCTTTGTATATTGTTCCGGGTGGGCGTTGTTTTGGTTTTTCGGAAGTGTTAGACCTGTAAGAGAAAAATTTAAATGGTTGGGAAAGGCCATGGGATGTAGAAATATTTTTTTCACATTTTACTTCCTTGTAAAAACAGGAAAATCGATAGGGATTTTCGGACGGATAAGTACCTAGTGAACGGTTCGTTTATCTTTATTTATTGTTCGGGGTGGGCGTTGTATTGGATTTTCGGAAGTGTTAGACCTGTAAGAGAAAAATTTAAATGGTTGGGAAAGGCCATGGGATGTAGAAATATTTTTTTCACATTTACTTCCTTGTAAAAACAGGTAAATCAATAGGGTTTTTCGTACGGATAAGTACCCAGTGAACGGTTCGTTTAGCTTTATATATTGTTCCGGGTGGGCGTTGTATTGATTTTTCGGAAGTGTTAGACCTGTAAGAGAAAAATTTAAATGGTTGGGAAAGGCCATGGGATGTAGAAATATTTTTTTCACATTTACTTCCTTGTAAAAACAGGTAAATCTATAGGGTTTTTCGTACGGATAAGTACCCAGTGAACGGTTCGTTTAGCTTTATATATTGTTCCGGGTGGGCGTTGTATTGGTTTTTCAGAAGTGTTAGACCTGTAAGAGAATAATTTAAATGGTTGGGAAAGGCCATGGGATGTAGAAATATTTTTTTCACATTTTATTTCCTTTTAAAAACAGGTAAATCAATAGGGATTTTCGTACGGATAAGTACCCAGTGAACGGTTCGTTTAGCTTTATATATTGTTCCGGGTGGGCGTTGTATTGGTTTTTTGAAAGTGTTAGACCTGTAAGAGAAAAATTTAAATGGTTGGGAAAGGCCATGGGATGTAGAAATATTTTTTTCACATTTACTTCGTTGTAAAAACAGGTAAATCAATAGGGTTTTTCGTACGGATAAGTACCCAGTGAACGGTTCGTTTAGCTTTATATATTGTTCCGGGTGGGCGTTGTATTGGTTTTTTGGAAGTGTTAGACCTGTAAGAGAAAAATTTAAATGGTTGGGAAAGGCCATGGGATGTAGAATTATTTTTTTCACATTTTACTTCCTTGTAAAAACAGGAAAATCGATAGGGATTTTCGTACGGATAAGTACCCAGTGAACCATTCGTTTAGGTTTATATATTGTTCGGGGTGGGCGTTGTATTGGATTTTCGGAAGTGTTAGACCTGTAAGAGAAAAATTTAAATGGTTGGGAAAGGCCATGGGATGTAGAATTATTTTTTTCACATTTTACTTCCTTGTAAAAACAGGAAAATCGATAGGGATTTTCGTACGGATAAGTACCCAGTGAACCATTCGTTTAGGTTTATATATTGTTCGGGGTGGGCGTTCTATTGGATTTTCGGAAGTGTTAGACCTGTAAGAGAAAAATTTAAATGGTTGGGAAAGGCCATGGTATGTAAAAATATTTTTTTCACATTTTACTTCCTTGTAAAAACAGGTAAATCAATAGGGATTTTCGGACGGATAAGTACCTAGTGAACGGTTCGTTTATCTTTATATATTGTTCGGGGTGGGCGTTGTATTGGATTTTCGGAAGTGTTAGACCTGTAAGAGAAAAATTTAAATGGTTAGGAAAGGCCATGGGATGTAGAAATATTTTTTTCACATTTTACTTCCTTGTAAAAACAGGAAAATCAATAGGGATTTTCGTACGGATATGTACCCAGTGAACGGTTCGTTTAGCTTTATATATTGTTCCGGGTGGGCGTTGTATTGGTTTTTCGGATGTGTTAGACCTGTAAGAGAAGAATTTAAATGGTTGGGAAAGGCCATGGGATGTAGAAATATTTTTTTCACATTTTATTTCCTTGTAAAACAGGTAAATCAATAGGGTTTTTCATACGGATAAGTGCCCAGTGAACGGTTCGTTTAGCTTTATATATTGTTCCGGGTGGGCGTTGTTTTGGTTTTTCGGAAGTGTTAGACCTGTAAGAGAAAAATTTAAATGGTTGGGAAAGGCCATGGGATGTAGAATTATTTTTTTCACATTTTACTTCCTTGTAAAACAGGTAAATCAATAGGGTTATTCGTACGGATAAGTGCCCAGTGAACGGTTCGTTTAGCTTTATATATTGTTCCGGGTGGGCGTTGTTTTGGTTTTTCGGAAGTGTTAGACCTGTAAGAGAAAAATTTAAATGGTTGGAAAAGGCCATGGGATGTAGAAATATTTTTTTCACATTTTACTTCCTTGTAAAAACAGGAAAATCGATAGGGATTTTCGTACGGATAAGTACCCAGTGAACGGTTCGTTTATCTTAATATATTCTTCCGGGTGGGCGTTGTATTGGTTTTTCGGAAGTGTTAGACCTGTAAGAGAAAAATTTAAACGGTTGGGAAAGGCCATGGGATGTAGAAATATTTTTTTCACATTTACTTCCTTGTAAAAACAGGTAAATCAATAGGGTTTTTCGTACGGATAAGTACCCAGTGAACCGTTCGTTTAGCTTTATATATTGTTCCGGGTGGGCGTTGTATTGGTTTTTCGGAAGTGTTAGACCTGTAAGAGAAAAATTTAAATGGTTGGGAAAGGCCATGGGATGTAGAATTATTTTTTTCACATTTTACTTCCTTGTAAAAACAGGAAAATCAATAGGGATTTTCGTACGGATATGTACCCAGGGAACGGTTCATTTAGCTTTATATATTGTTCTGGGTGGGCGTTGTATTGGTTTTTCGGAAGCGTTAGACCTGTAAGAGAAAAATTTAAATGGTTGGGAAAGGCCATGGGATGTAGAAATATTTTTTTCACATTTTATTTCCTTGTAAAAACAGGTAAATCAATAGGGTTTTTCGTACGGATAAGTGCCCAGTGAACGGTTCATATAGCTTTATATATTGTTCCGGGTGGGCGTTGTATTGTTTTTTCGGAAGTGTTAGACCTGTAAGAGAAAAATTTAAATGGTTGGGAAAGGCCATGGGATGTAGAAATATTTTTTCACATTTTACTTCCTTGTAAAAACAGGAAAATCGATAGGGATTTTCATACGGATAAGTACCCAGTGAACGGTTCGTTTATCTTTATATATTCTTCCGGGTGGGCGTTGTATTGGTTTTTCGGAAGTGTTAGACCTGTAAGAGAAAAATTTAAATGGTTGGGAAAGGCCATGGGATGTAGAAATATTTTTTTCACATTTTATTTCCTTGTAAAAACAGGTAAATCAATAGGGTTTTTTGTACGGATAAGTGCCCAGTGAACGGTTCGTTTAGCTTTGTATATTGTTCCGGGTGGGCGTTGTTTTGGTTTTTCGGAAGTGTTAGACCTGTAAGAGAAAAATTTAAATGGTTGGGAAAGGCCATGGGATGTAGAAATATTTTTTTCACATTTTACTTCCTTGTAAAAACAGGAAAATCGATAGGGATTTTCGGACGGATAAGTACCTAGTGAACGGTTCGTTTATCTTTATTTATTGTTCGGGGTGGGCGTTGTATTGGATTTTCGGAAGTGTTAGACCTGTAAGAGAAAAATTTAAATGGTTGGGAAAGGCCATGGGATGTAGAAATATTTTTTTCACATTTACTTCCTTGTAAAAACAGGTAAATCAATAGGGTTTTTCGTACGGATAAGTACCCAGTGAACGGTTCGTTTAGCTTTATATATTGTTCCGGGTGGGCGTTGTATTGATTTTTCGGAAGTGTTAGACCTGTAAGAGAAAAATTTAAATGGTTGGGAAAGGCCATGGGATGTAGAAATATTTTTTTCACATTTACTTCCTTGTAAAAACAGGTAAATCTATAGGGTTTTTCGTACGGATAAGTACCCAGTGAACGGTTCGTTTAGCTTTATATATTGTTCCGGGTGGGCGTTGTATTGGTTTTTCGGAAGTGTTAGACCTGTAAGAGAAAAATTTAAATGGTTGGGAAAGGCCATGGGATGTAGAAATATTTTTTTCACATTTTATTTCCTTGTAAAAACAGGTAAATCAATAGGGTTTTTTGTACGGATAAGTGCCCAGTGAACGGTTCGTTTAGCTTTGTATATTGTTCCGGGTGGGCGTTGTTTTGGTTTTTCGGAAGTGTTAGACCTGTAAGAGAAAAATTTAAATGGTTGGGAAAGGCCATGGGATGTAGAAATATTTTTTTCACATTTTACTTCCTTGTAAAAACAGGAAAATCGATAGGGATTTTCGGACGGATAAGTACCTAGTGAACGGTTCGTTTATCTTTATTTATTGTTCGGGGTGGGCGTTGTATTGGATTTTCGGAAGTGTTAGACCTGTAAGAGAAAAATTTAAATGGTTGGGAAAGGCCATGGGATGTAGAAATATTTTTTTCACATTTACTTCCTTGTAAAAACAGGTAAATCAATAGGGTTTTTCGTACGGATAAGTACCCAGTGAACGGTTCGTTTAGCTTTATATATTGTTCCGGGTGGGCGTTGTATTGATTTTTCGGAAGTGTTAGACCTGTAAGAGAAAAATTTAAATGGTTGGGAAAGGCCATGGGATGTAGAAATATTTTTTTCACATTTACTTCCTTGTAAAAACAGGTAAATCTATAGGGTTTTTCGTACGGATAAGTACCCAGTGAACGGTTCGTTTAGCTTTATATATTGTTCCGGGTGGGCGTTGTATTGGTTTTTCAGAAGTGTTAGACCTGTAAGAGAATAATTTAAATGGTTGGGAAAGGCCATGGGATGTAGAAATATTTTTTTCACATTTTATTTCCTTTTAAAAACAGGTAAATCAATAGGGATTTTCGTACGGATAAGTACCCAGTGAACGGTTCGTTTAGCTTTATATATTGTTCCGGGTGGGCGTTGTATTGGTTTTTTGAAAGTGTTAGACCTGTAAGAGAAAAATTTAAATGGTTGGGAAAGGCCATGGGATGTAGAAATATTTTTTTCACATTTACTTCCTTGTAAAAACAGGTAAATCAATAGGGTTTTTCGTACGGATAAGTACCCAGTGAACGGTTCGTTTAGCTTTATATATTGTTCCGGGTGGGCGTTGTATTGGTTTTTTGGAAGTGTTAGACCTGTAAGAGAAAAATTTAAATGGTTGGGAAAGGCCATGGGATGTAGAATTATTTTTTTCACATTTTACTTCCTTGTAAAAACAGGAAAATCGATAGGGATTTTCGTACGGATAAGTACCCAGTGAACCATTCGTTTAGGTTTATATATTGTTCGGGGTGGGCGTTGTATTGGATTTTCGGAAGTGTTAGACCTGTAAGAGAAAAATTTAAATGGTTGGGAAAGGCCATGGGATGTAGAATTATTTTTTTCACATTTTACTTCCTTGTAAAAACAGGAAAATCGATAGGGATTTTCGTACGGATAAGTACCCAGTGAACCATTCGTTTAGGTTTATATATTGTTCGGGGTGGGCGTTGTATTGGATTTTCGGAAGTGTTAGACCTGTAAGAGAAAAATTTAAATGGTTGGGAAAGGCCATGGTATGTAAAAATATTTTTTTCACATTTTACTTCCTTGTAAAAACAGGTAAATCAATAGGGATTTTCGGACGGATAAGTACCTAGTGAACGGTTCGTTTATCTTTATATATTGTTCGGGGTGGGCGTTGTATTGGATTTTCGGAAGTGTTAGACCTGTAAGAGAAAAATTTAAATGGTTAGGAAAGGCCATGGGATGTAGAAATATTTTTTTCACATTTTACTTCCTTGTAAAAACAGGAAAATCAATAGGGATTTTCGTACGGATATGTACCCAGTGAACGGTTCGTTTAGCTTTATATATTGTTCCGGGTGGGCGTTGTATTGGTTTTTCGGATGTGTTAGACCTGTAAGAGAAGAATTTAAATGGTTGGGAAAGGCCATGGGATGTAGAAATATTTTTTTCACATTTTATTTCCTTGTAAAACAGGTAAATCAATAGGGTTTTTCATACGGATAAGTGCCCAGTGAACGGTTCGTTTAGCTTTATATATTGTTCCGGGTGGGCGTTGTTTTGGTTTTTCGGAAGTGTTAGACCTGTAAGAGAAAAATTTAAATGGTTGGGAAAGGCCATGGGATGTAGAATTATTTTTTTCACATTTTACTTCCTTGTAAAACAGGTAAATCAATAGGGTTTTTCGTACGGATAAGTGCCCAGTGAACGGTTCGTTTAGCTTTATATATTGTTCCGGGTGGGCGTTGTTTTGGTTTTTCGGAAGTGTTAGACCTGTAAGAGAAAAATTTAAATGGTTGGAAAAGGCCATGGGATGTAGAAATATTTTTTTCACATTTTACTTCCTTGTAAAAACAGGAAAATCGATAGGGATTTTCGTACGGATAAGTACCCAGTGAACGGTTCGTTTATCTTAATATATTCTTCCGGGTGGGCGTTGTATTGGTTTTTCGGAAGTGTTAGACCTGTAAGAGAAAAATTTAAACGGTTGGGAAAGGCCATGGGATGTAGAAATATTTTTTTCACATTTACTTCCTTGTAAAAACAGGTAAATCAATAGGGTTTTTCGTACGGATAAGTACCCAGTGAACCGTTCGTTTAGCTTTATATATTGTTCCGGGTGGGCGTTGTATTGGTTTTTCGGAAGTGTTAGACCTGTAAGAGAAAAATTTAAATGGTTGGGAAAGGCCATGGGATGTAGAATTATTTTTTTCACATTTTACTTCCTTGTAAAAACAGGAAAATCAATAGGGATTTTCGTACGGATATGTACCCAGGGAACGGTTCATTTAGCTTTATATATTGTTCTGGGTGGGCGTTGTATTGGTTTTTCGGAAGCGTTAGACCTGTAAGAGAAAAATTTAAATGGTTGGGAAAGGCCATGGGATGTAGAAATATTTTTTTCACATTTTATTTCCTTGTAAAAACAGGTAAATCAATAGGGTTTTTCGTACGGATAAGTGCCCAGTGAACGGTTCATATAGCTTTATATATTGTTCCGGGTGGGCGTTGTATTGTTTTTTCGGAAGTGTTAGACCTGTAAGAGAAAAATTTAAATGGTTGGGAAAGGCCATGGGATGTAGAAATATTTTTTCACATTTTACTTCCTTGTAAAAACAGGAAAATCGATAGGGATTTTCATACGGATAAGTACCCAGTGAACGGTTCGTTTATCTTTATATATTCTTCCGGGTGGGCGTTGTATTGGTTTTTCGGAAGTGTTAGACCTGTAAGAGAAAAATTTAAATGGTTGGGAAAGGCCATGGGATGTAGAAATATTTTTTTCACATTTTATTTCCTTGTAAAAACAGGTAAATCAATAGGGTTTTTTGTACGGATAAGTGCCCAGTGAACGGTTCGTTTAGCTTTGTATATTGTTCCGGGTGGGCGTTGTTTTGGTTTTTCGGAAGTGTTAGACCTGTAAGAGAAAAATTTAAATGGTTGGGAAAGGCCATGGGATGTAGAAATATTTTTTTCACATTTTACTTCCTTGTAAAAACAGGAAAATCGATAGGGATTTTCGGACGGATAAGTACCTAGTGAACGGTTCGTTTATCTTTATTTATTGTTCGGGGTGGGCGTTGTATTGGATTTTCGGAAGTGTTAGACCTGTAAGAGAAAAATTTAAATGGTTGGGAAAGGCCATGGGATGTAGAAATATTTTTTTCACATTTACTTCCTTGTAAAAACAGGTAAATCAATAGGGTTTTTCGTACGGATAAGTACCCAGTGAACGGTTCGTTTAGCTTTATATATTGTTCCGGGTGGGCGTTGTATTGATTTTTCGGAAGTGTTAGACCTGTAAGAGAAAAATTTAAATGGTTGGGAAAGGCCATGGGATGTAGAAATATTTTTTTCACATTTACTTCCTTGTAAAAACAGGTAAATCTATAGGGTTTTTCGTACGGATAAGTACCCAGTGAACGGTTCGTTTAGCTTTATATATTGTTCCGGGTGGGCGTTGTATTGGTTTTTCAGAAGTGTTAGACCTGTAAGAGAATAATTTAAATGGTTGGGAAAGGCCATGGGATGTAGAAATATTTTTTTCACATTTTATTTCCTTTTAAAAACAGGTAAATCAATAGGGATTTTCGTACGGATAAGTACCCAGTGAACGGTTCGTTTAGCTTTATATATTGTTCCGGGTGGGCGTTGTATTGGTTTTTTGAAAGTGTTAGACCTGTAAGAGAAAAATTTAAATGGTTGGGAAAGGCCATGGGATGTAGAAATATTTTTTTCACATTTACTTCCTTGTAAAAACAGGTAAATCAATAGGGTTTTTCGTACGGATAAGTACCCAGTGAACGGTTCGTTTAGCTTTATATATTGTTCCGGGTGGGCGTTGTATTGGTTTTTTGGAAGTGTTAGACCTGTAAGAGAAAAATTTAAATGGTTGGGAAAGGCCATGGGATGTAGAAATATTTTTTTCACATTTTACTTCCTTATAAAAACAGGAAAATCAATAGGGATTTTCGTACGGATATGTACCCAGTGAACGGTTCGTTTAGCTTTATATATTGTTCCGGGTGGGCGTTGTATTGGTTTTTCGGAAGCGTTAGACCTGTAAGAGAAAAATTTAAATGGTTGGGAAAGGCCATGGGATGTAGAAATATTTTTTTCACATTTTATTTCCTTGTAAAAACAGGTAAATCAATAGGGTTTTTCGTACGGATAAGTGCCCAGTGAACGGTTCGTTTAGCTTTATATATTGTTCCAGGTGGGCGTTGTATTGGTTTTTCGGAAGTGTTAGACCTGTAAGAGAAAAATTTAAATGGTTGGAAAAGGCCATGGGATGTAGAAATATTTTTTCACATTTTACTTCCTTGTAAAAACAGGAAAATCGATAGGGATTTTCATATGGATAAGTACCCAGTGAACGGTTCGTTTATCTTTATATATTCTTCCGGGTGGGCGTTGTATTGGTTTTTCGGAAGTGTTAGACCTGTAAGAGAAAAATTTAAATGGTTGGGAAAGGCCATGGGATGTAGAAATATTTTTTTCACATTTTATTTCCTTGTAAAAACAGGTAAATCAATAGGGTTTTTCGTACGGATAAGTGCCCAGTGAACGGTTCATACAGCTTTATATATTGTTCCGGGTGGGCGTTGTATTGTTTTTTCGGAAGTGTTAGACCTGTAAGAGAAAAATTTAAATGGTTGGGAAAGGCCATGGGATGTAGAAATATTTTTTCACATTTTACTTCCTTGTAAAAACAGGAAAATGGAGAGGGATTTTCGTACGTATAAGTACCCAGTGAACCGTTCGTTTAGCTTTATATATTGTTCCGGGTGGGCGTTGTATTTTTTTTTCGGAAGTGTTAGACCTGTAAGAGAAAAATTTAAATGGTTGGGAAAGGCCATGGGATGTAGAAATTTTTTTTTCACATTTTACTTCCTTGTAAAAACAGGTAAATCAATAGGGATTTTCGTACGGATAAGTACCCAGTGAACCGTTCGTTTAGCTTTATATATTGTTCGGGGTGGGCGTTGTATTGGATTTTCGGAAGTGTTAGACCTGTAAGAGAAAAATTTAAATGGTTGGGAAAGGCCATGGGATGTAGAAATATTTTTTTCACATTTACTTCCTTGTAAAAACAGGTAAATCAATAGGGTTTTTCGTGCGGATAAGTACCCAGTGAACGGTTCGTTTAGCTTTATATATTGTTCCGGGTGGGCGTTGTATTGGTTTTTCGGAAGTGTTAGACCTGTAAGAGAAAAATTTAAATGGTTGGGAAAGGCCATGGGATGTAGAAATATTTTTTCACATTTTACTTCCTTGTAAAAACAGGAAAATCGATAGGGATTTTCATACGGATAAGTACCCAGTGAACGGTTCGTTTATCTTTATATATTCTTCCGGGTGGGCGTTGTATTGGTTTTTCGGAAGTGTTAGACTTGTAAGAGAAAAATTTAAATGGTTGGGAAAGGCCATGGGATGTAGAAATATTTTTTTCACATTTTATTTCCTTGTAAAAACAGGTAAATCAATAGGGTTTTTCGTACGTATAAGTACCCAGTGAACCGTTCGTTTAGCTTTATATATTGTTCCGGGTGGGCGTTGTATTTTTTTTTCGGAAGTGTTAGACCTGTAAGAGAAAAATTTAAATGGTTGGGAAAGGCCATGGGATGTAGAAATATTTTTTCACATTTTACTTCCTTGTAAAAACAGGAAAATCAATAGGGATTTTCGTACGGATAAGTACCCTGTGAACCGTTCGTTTAGCTTTATATATTGTTCGGGGTGGGCGTTGTATTGGATTTTCGGAAGTGTTAGACCTGTAAGAGAAAAATTTAAATGGTTGGGAAAGGCCATGGTATGTAGAAATATTTTTTTCACATTTTACTTCCTTGTAAAAACAGGAAAATCGATAGGGATTTTCGGACGGATAAGTACCTAGTGAACGGTTCGTTTATCTTTATATATTGTTCGGGGTGGGCGTTGTATTGGATTTTCGGAAGTGTTAGACCTGTAAGAGAAAAATTTAAATGGTTGGGAAAGGCCATGGGATGTAGAAATATTTTTTTCACATTTACTTCCTTGTAAAAACAGGTAAATCAATAGGGTTTTTCGTACGGATAAGTACCCAGTGAACGGTTCGTTTAGCTTTATATATTGTTCCGGGTGGGCGTTGTATTGGTTTTTCGGAAGTGTTAGACCTGTAAGAGAAAAATTTAAATGGTTGGGAAAGGCCATGGGATGTAGAAATATTTTTTCACATTTTACTTCCTTGTAAAAACAGGAAAATCGATAGGGATTTTCATACGGATAAGTACCCAGTGAACGGTTCGTTTATCTTTATATATTCTTCCGGGTGGGCGTTGTATTGGTTTTTCGGAAGTGTTAGACCTGTAAGAGAAAAATTTAAATGGTTGGGAAAGGCCATGGGATGTAGAAATATTTTTTTCACATTTTATTTCCTTGTAAAAACAGGTAAATCAATAGGGTTTTTCGTACGGATAAGTGCCCAGTGAACGGTTCGTTTAGCTTTATATATTGTTCCGGGTGGGCGTTGTTTTGGTTTTTCGGAAGTGTTAGACCTGTAAGAGAAAAATTTAAATGGTTGGGAAAGGCCATGGGATGTAGAAATATTTTTTTCACATTTTACTTCCTTGTAAAAACAGGAAAATCGATAGGGATTTTCGGACGGATAAGTACCTAGTGAACGGTTCGTTTATCTTTATATATTGTTCGGGGTGGGCGTTGTATTGGATTTTCGGAAGTGTTAGACCTGTAAGAGAAAAATTTAAATGGTTGGGAAAGGCCATGGGATGTAGAAATATTTTTTTCACATTTACTTCCTTGTAAAAACAGGTAAATCAATAGGGTTTTTCGTACGGATAAGTACCCAGTGAACGGTTCGTTTAGCTTTATATATTGTTCCGGGTGGGCGTTGTATTGGTTTTTCGGAAGTGTTAGACCTGTAAGAGAAAAATTTAAATTGTTGGGAAAGGCCATGGGATGTAGAAATATTTTTTTCACATTTACTTCCTTGTAAAAACAGGTAAATCAATAGGGTTTTTCGTACGGATAAGTACCCAGTGAACGGTTCGTTTAGCTTTATATATTGTTCCGGGTGGGCGTTGTATTGGTTTTTCAGAAGTGTTAGTCCTGTAAGAGAATAATTTAAATGGTTGGGAAAGGCCATGGGATGTAGAAATATTTTTTTCACATTTTATTTCCTTTTAAAAACAGGTAAATCAATAGGGTTTTTCGTACGGATAAGTACCCAGTGAACGGTTCGTTTAGCTTTATATATTGTTCCGGGTGGGCGTTGTATTGGTTTTTTGGAAGGGTTAGACCTGTAAGAGAAAAATTTAAATGGTTGGGAAAGGCCATGGGATGTAAAAATATTTTTTTCACATTTTACTTCCTTATAAAAACAGGAAAATCAATAGGGATTTTCGTACGGATATGTACCCAGTGAACGGTTCGTTTAGCTTTATATATTGTTCCGGGTGGGCGTTGTATTGGTTTTTCGGAAGCGTTAGACCTGTAAGAGAAAAATTTAAATGGTTGGGAAAGGCCATGGGATGTAGAAATATTTTTTTCACATTTTATTTCCTTGTAAAAACAGGTAAATCAATAGGGTTTTTCGTACGGATAAGTGCCCAGTGAACGGTTCATTTAGCTTTATATATTGTTCCGGGTGGGCGTTGTATTGGTTTTTCGAAAGTGTTAGACCTGTAAGAGAAAAATTTAAATGGTTGGGAAAGGCCATGGGATGTAGAAATATTTTTTCACATTTTACTTCCTTGTAAAAACAGGAAAATCGATAGGGATTTTCATACGGATAAGTACCCAGTGAACGGTTCGTTTATCTTTATATATTCTTCCGGGTGGGCGTTGTATTGGTTTTTCGGAAGTGTTAGACCTGTAAGAGAAAAATTTAAATGGTTGGGAAAGGCCATGGGATGTAGAAATATTTTTTTCACATTTACTTCCTTGTAAAAACAGGTAAATCAATAGGGATTTTCGTACGGATAAGTACCCAGTGAACCGTTCGTTTAGCTTTATATATTGTTCGGGGTGGGCGTTGTATTGGATTTTCGGAAGTGTTAGACCTGTAAGAGAAAAATTTAAATGGTTGGGAAAGGCCATGGGATGTAGAAATATTTTTTTCACATTTTACTTCCTTGTAAAAACAGGAAAATCGATAGGGATTTTCGGACGGATAAGTACCTAGTGAACGGTTCGTTTATCTTTATATATTGTTCGGGGTGGGCGTTGTATTGGATTTTCGGAAGTGTTAGACCTGTAAGAGAAAAATTTAAATGGTTGGGAATGGCCATGTGATGTAGAAAAATTTTTTCAAATTTTACTTCCTTGTAAAAACAGGTAAATCAATAGGGTTTTTCGTACGGATAAGTACCCAGTGAACGGTTCGTTTAGCTTTATATATTGTTCCGGGTGGGCGTTGTATTTGTTTTTCGGAAGTGTTAGACCTGTAAGAGAAAAATTTAAATTGTTGGGAAAGGCCATGGGATGTAGAAATATTTTTTTCACATTTACTTCCTTGTAAAAACAGGTAAATCAATAGGGTTTTTCGTACGGATAAGTACCCAGTGAACGGTTCGTTTAGCTTTATATATTGTTCCGGGTGGGCGTTGTATTGGTTTTTCAGAAGTGTTAGTCCTGTAAGAGAATAATTTAAATGGTTGGGAAAGGCCATGGGATGTAGAAATATTTTTTTCACATTTTATTTCCTTTTAAAAACAGGTAAATCAATAGGGTTTTTCGTACGGATAAGTACCCAGTGAACGGTTCGTTTAGCTTTATATATTGTTCCGGGTGGGCGTTGTATTGGTTTTTTGGAAGGGTTAGACCTGTAAGAGAAAAATTTAAATGGTTGGGAAAGGCCATGGGATGTAGAAATATTTTTTTCACATTTTACTTCCTTATAAAAACAGGAAAATCAATAGGGATTTTCGTACGGATATGTACCCAGTGAACGGTTCGTTTAGCTTTATATATTGTTCCGGGTGGGCGTTGTATTGGTTTTTCGGAAGCGTTAGACCTGTAAGAGAAAAATTTAAATGGTTGGGAAAGGCCATGGGATGTAGAAATATTTTTTTCACATTTTATTTCCTTGTAAAAACAGGTAAATCAATAGGGTTTTTCGTACGGATAAGTGCCCAGTGAACGGTTCATTTAGCTTTATATATTGTTCCGGGTGGGCGTTGTATTGGTTTTTCGAAAGTGTTAGACCTGTAAGAGAAAAATTTAAATGGTTGGGAAAGGCCATGGGATGTAGAAATATTTTTTCACATTTTACTTCCTTGTAAAAACAGGAAAATCGATAGGGATTTTCATACGGATAAGTACCCAGTGAACGGTTCGTTTATCTTTATATATTCTTCCGGGTGGGCGTTGTATTGGTTTTTCGGAAGTGTTAGACCTGTAAGAGAAAAATTTAAATGGTTGGGAAAGGCCATGGGATGTAGAAATATTTTTTTCACATTTACTTCCTTGTAAAAACAGGTAAATCAATAGGGATTTTCGTACGGATAAGTACCCAGTGAACCGTTCGTTTAGCTTTATATATTGTTCGGGGTGGGCGTTGTATTGGATTTTCGGAAGTGTTAGACCTGTAAGAGAAAAATTTAAATGGTTGGGAAAGGCCATGGGATGTAGAAATATTTTTTTCACATTTTACTTCCTTGTAAAAACAGGAAAATCGATAGGGATTTTCGGACGGATAAGTACCTAGTGAACGGTTCGTTTATCTTTATATATTGTTCGGGGTGGGCGTTGTATTGGATTTTCGGAAGTGTTAGACCTGTAAGAGAAAAATTTAAATGGTTGGGAAAGGCCATGGGATGTAGAAATATTTTTTTCACATTTACTTCCTTGTAAAAACAGGTAAATCAATAGGGTTTTTCGTACGGATAAGTACCCAGTGAACGGTTCGTTTAGCTTTATATATTGTTCCGGGTGGGCGTTGTATTGGTTTTTCGGAAGTGTTAGACCTGTAAGAGAAAAATTTAAATGGTTGGGAATGGCCATGTGATGTAGAAAAATTTTTTCAAATTTTACTTCCTTGTAAAAACAGGAAAATCAATAGGGATTTTCGTACGGATATGTACCCAGTGAACGGTTCGTTTAGCTTTATATATTGTTCCGGGTGGGCGTTGTATTGGTTTATCGGATGTGTTAGACCTGTAAGAGAAGAATTTAAATGGTTGGGAAAGGCCATGGGATGTAGAAATATTTTTTTCACATTTTATTTCCTTGTAAAACAGGTAAATCAATAGGGTTTTTCGTACGGATAAGTGCCCAGTGAACGGTTCGTTTAGCTTTATATATTGTTCCGGTTGGGCATTGTTTTGGTTTTTCGGAAGTGTTAGACCTGTAATGAAAAATTTAAATGGTTGGGAAAGGCCATGGGATGTAGAAATATTTTTTTCACATTTTATTTCCTTGTAAAAACAGGTAAATCAATAGGGTTTTTCGTACGGATAAGTGCCCAGTGAACGGTTCGTTTAGCTTTATATATTGTTCCGGGTGGGCGTTGTTTTGGTTTTTCGGAAGTGTTAGACCTGTAAGAGAAAAATTTAAATGGTTGGGAAAGGCCATGGGATGTAGAATTATTTTTTTCACATTTTAATTCCTTGTAAAAACAGGAAAATCTATAGGGATTTTCGTACGGATAAGTACCCAGTGAACCGTTCGTTTAGCTTTATATATTGTTCGGGGTGGGCGTTGTATTGGATTTTCGGAAGTGTTAGACCTGTAAGAGAAAAATTTAAATGGTTAGGAAAGGCCATGGGATGTAGAAATATTTTTTCACATTTTACTTCCTTGTAAAAACAGGAAAATCGATAGGGATTTTCGGACGGATAAGTACCTAGTGAACGGTTCGTTTATCTTTATATATTGTTCGGGGTCGGCGTTGTATTGGATTTTCGGAAGTGTTAGACCTGTAAGAGAAAAATTTAAATGGTTGGGAAAGGCCATGGGATGTAGAAATATTTTTTTCACATTTTATTTCCTTGTAAAAACAGGTAAATCAATAGGGTTTTTCGTACGGATAAGTGCCCAGTGAACGGTTCGTTTAGCTTTATATATTGTTCCGGGTGGGCGTTGTTTTGGTTTTTCGGAAGTGTTAGACCTGTAAGAGAAAAATTTAAATGTTTGGGAAAGGCCATGGGATGTAGAAATATTTTTTTCACATTTTACTTCCTTGTAAAATCAGGAAAATCGATAGGGATTTTCGTACGGATAAGTACCCAGTGAACGGTTCGTTTAGCTTTATATATTGTTCCGGGTGGGCGTTGTATGGGTTTTTCGGAAGTGTTAGAACTGTAAGAGAAAAATTTAAATGGTTGGGAAAGGCCATGGGATGTAGAAATATTTTTTTCACATTTTATTTCCTTTTAAAAACAGGTAAATCAATAGGGATTTTCGTACGGATAAGTACCCAGTGAACGGTTCGTTTAGCTTTATATATTGTTCCAGGTGGGCGTTGTATTGGTTTTTCGCAAGTGTTAGACCTGTAAGAGAAAAATTTAAATGGTTGGGAAAGGGCATGGGATGTAGAAATATTTTTTACACATTTACTTCCTTGTAAAAAGAGGTAAATCAATAGGGTTTTTCGTACGGATAAGTGCCCAGTGAACGGTTCGTTTAGCTTTATATATTGTTCCGGGTGGGAGTTGTATTGGTTTTTCGGAAGTGTTAGACCTGTAAGAGAAAAATTTAAATGGTTGGGAAAGGCCATGGGATATAGAAATATTTTTTCACATTTTATTTCCGTTTAAAAACAGGTAAATCAATAGTGATTTTCGTACGGATAAGTACCCAGTGAACGGTTCGTTTAGCTTTATATATTGTTCCGGGTGGGCGTTGTATTGGTTTTTCGGAAGCGTTAGACCTGTAAGAAAAAAATTTAAATGGTTGGGAAAGGCCATGGGATGTAGAAATATTTTTTCACATTTTATTTCCTTGTAAAAACAGGTAAATCAATAGGGTTTTTCGTACGGATAAGTGCCCAGTGAACGGTTTGTTTAGCTTTATACATTGTTCCGGGTGAGCGTTGTATTGTTTTTTCGGAAGTGTTAGGCCTGTAAGAGAAAAATTTAAATGGTTGGGAAAGGCCATGGGATGTAGAAATATTTTTTTCACATTTTACTTCCTTGTAAAAACAGGAAAATCGATAGGGATTTTCATACGGATAAGTACCCAGTGAACGGTTCGTTTATCTTTATATATTCTTCCGGGTGGGCGTTGTATTGGTTTTTCGGAAGTGTTAGACCTGTAAGAGAAGAATTTAAATGGTTGGGAAAGGCCATGGGATGTAGAAATATTTTTTTCACATTTACTTCCTTGTAAAAACAGGTAAATCAATAGGGTTTTTCGTACGGATAAGTGCCCAGTGAACGGTTCGTTTATCTTAATTTATTCTTCCGGGTGGGCGTTGTATTGGTTTTTCGGAAGTGTTAGACCTGTAAGAGAAAAATTTAAATGGTTGGAAAAGGCCATGGGATGTAGAAATATTTTTTTCACATTTACTTCCTTGTAAAAACAGGTAAATCTATAGGGTTTTTCGTACGGATAAGTACCCAGTGAACCGTTCGTTTAGCTTTATATATTGTTCCGGGTGGGCGTTGTATTGGTTTTTCGGAAGTGTTAGACCTGTAAGAGAAAAATTTAAATGGTTGGGAAAGTCCATGGGATGTAGAAATATTTTTTTCACATTTTATTTCCTTTTAAAAACAGGTAAATCAATAGGGATTTTCGTACGGATAAGTACCCAGTGAACGGTTCGTTTAGCTTTATATATTGTTCCGGGTGGGCGTTGTGTTGGTTTTTTGGAAGTGTTAGACCTGTAAGAGAAAAATTTAAATGGTTGGGAAAGGCCATGGGATATAGAAATATTTTTTTCACATTTTATTTCCGTTTAAAAACAGGTAAATCAATAGTGATTTTCGTACGGATAAGTACCCAGTGAACGGTTCGTTTAGCTTTATATATTGTTCCGGGTGGGCGTTGTTTTGGTTTTTCAGAAGTGTTAGACCTGTAAGAGAAGAATTTAAATGGTTGGGAAAGGCCATGGGATGTAGAAATATTTTTTTCACATTTTACTTCCTTGTAAAAACAGGAAAATCGATAGGGTTTTTCGTACGGATAAGTAGCTAGTGAACGGTTCCTTTATCTTTATATATTCTTCTGGGTGGGCGTTGTATTGGATTTTCGGAAGTGTTAGACTTGTAAAAGAAAAATTTCAATGGTTGGAAAAGGCCATGGGATGTAGAAATATTTTTTTCACATTTTACTTCCTTGTAAAAACAGGAAAATCGATAGGGATTTTCGTACGGATAAGTAGCTAGTGAACGGTTCGTTTATCTTTATATATTCTTCCGGGTGGGCGTTGTATTCGATTTTCGGAAGTGTTAGACCTGTAAGAGAAACATTTAAATGGTTGGGAAAGGCCATGGGATGTAGAAATATTTTTTTCACATTTACTTCCTTGTAAAAACAGGTAAATCAATAGGGTTTTTCGTACGGATAAGTACCCAGTGAACGGTTCGTTTAGCTTTATATATTGTTCCGGGTGGGCGTTGTATGGGTTTTTCAGAAGTGTTAGAACTGTAAGAGAAAGATTTAAATGGTTGGGAAAGGCCATGGGATGTAGAAATATTATTTTCACATTTTATTTCCTTTTAAAAACAGGTAAATCAATAGGGATTTTCGTACGGATAAGTACCCAGTGAACGGTTCGTTTAGCTTTATATATTGTTCCGGGTGGGCGTTGTATTGGTTTTTCGCAAGTGTTAGACCTGTAAGAGAAAAATTTAAATGGTTGGGAAAGGGCATGGGATGTAGAAATATTTTTTACACATTTACTTCCTTGTAAAAAGAGGTAAATCAATAGGGTTTTTCGTACGGATAAGTGCCCAGTGAACGGTTCGTTTAGCTTTATATATTGTTCCGGGTGGGCGTTGTATTGGTTTTTCGGAAGTGTTAGACCTGTAAGAGAAAAATTTAAATGGTTGGGAAAGGCCATGGGATATAGAAATATTTTTTTCACATTTTATTTCCATTTAAAAACAGGTAAATCAATAGTGATTTTCGTACGGATAAGTACCCAGTGAACGGTTCGTTTAGCTTTATATATTGTTCCGGGTGGGCGTTGTATTGGTTTTTCGGAAGTGTTAGGCCTGTAAGAGAAAAATTTAAATGGTTGGGAAAGGCCATGGGATCTAGAAATATTTTTTTCACATTTTACTTCCTTGTAAAAACAGGAAAATCGATAGGGATTTTCATACGGATAAGTACCCAGTGAACGGTTCGTTTATCTTTATATATTCTTCCGGGTGGGCGTTGTATTGGTTTTTCGGAAGTGTTAGACCTGTAAGAGAAAAATTTAAATGGTTGGGAAAGGCCATGGGATGTAGAAATATTTTTTTCACATTTACTTCCTTGTAAAAACAGGTAAATCAATAGGGTTTTTCGTACGGATAAGTGCCCAGTGAACGGTTCGTTTATCTTAATATATTCTTCCGGGTGGGCGTTGTATTGGTTTTTCAGAAGTGTTAGACCTGTAAGAGAAAAATTTAAATGGTTGGGAAAGGCCATGGGATGTAGAAATATTTTTTTCACATTTTATTTCCGTTTAAAAACAGGTAAATCAATAGTGATTTTCGTACGGATAAGTACCCAGTGAACGGTTCGTTTAGCTTTATATATTGTTCCGGGTGGGCGTTGTTTTGGTTTTTCAGAAGTGTTAGACCTGTAAGAGAAGAATTTAAATAGTTGGGAAAGGCCATGGGATGTAGAAATATTTTTTTCACATTTTACTTCCTTGTAAAAACAGGAAAATCGATAGGGTTTTTCGTACGGATAAGTAGCTAGTGAACGGTTCCTTTATCTTTATATATTCTTCTGGGTGGGCGTTGTATTGGATTTTCGGAAGTGTTAGACCTGTAAGAGAAAAATTTAAATGGTTGGGAAAGGCCATGGGATGTAGAAATATTTTTTTCACATTTACTTCCTTGTAAAAACAGGTAAATCAATAGGGTTTTTCGTACGGATAAGTACCCAGTGAACGGTTCGTTTAGCTTTATATATTGTTCCAGGTGGGCGTTGTATTGGTTTTTCAGAAGTGTTAGACCTGTAAGAGAAAAATTTAAATGGTTGGGAAAGGCCATGGGATGTAGAAATATTTTTTCACATTTTATTTCCTTTTAAAAACAGGTAAATCAATAGGGATTTTCGTACGGATAAGTACCCAGTGAACGGTTCGTTTAGCTTTATATATTGTTCCGGGTGGGCGTTGTGTTGGTTTTTTGGAAGTGTTAGACCTGTAAGAGAAAAATTTAAATGGTTGGGAAAGGCCATGGGATATAGAAATATTTTTTTCACATTTTATTTCCGTTTAAAAACAGGTAAATCAATAGTGATTTTCGTACGGATAAGTACCCAGTGAACGGTTCGTTTAGCTTTATATATTGTTCCGGGTGGGCGTTGTTTTGGTTTTTCAGAAGTGTTAGACCTGTAAGAGAAAAGTTTAAATGGTTGGGAAAGGCCATGGGATGTAGAAATATTTTTTTCACATTTTATTTCCTTTTAAAAACAGGTAAATCAATAGGGATTTTCGTACGGATAAGTACCCAGTGAACGGTTCGTTTATCTTTATATATTCTTCCGGGTGGGCGTTGTATTGGTTTTTCGGAAGTGTTAGACCTGTAAGAGAAAAATTTAAATGGTTGGAAAAGGCCATGGGATGTAGAAATATTTTTTTCACATTTACTTCCTTGTAAAAACAGGTAAATCTATAGGGTTTTTCGTACGGATAAGTACCCAGTGAACCGTTCGTTTAGCTTTATATATTGTTCCGGGTGGGCGTTGTATTGGTTTTTCGGAAGTGTTAGACCTGTAAGAGAAAAATTTAAATGGTTGGGAAAGTCCATGGGATGTAGAAATATTTTTTTCACATTTTATTTCCTTTTAATAACAGGTAAATCAATAGGGATTTTCGTACGGATAAGTACCCAGTGAACGGTTCGTTTAGCTTTATATATTGTTCCGGGTGGGCGTTGTGTTGGTTTTTTGGAAGTGTTAGACCTGTAAGAGAAAAATTTAAATGGTTGGGAAAGGCCATGGGATATAGAAATATTTTTTTCACATTTTATTTCCGTTTAAAAACAGGTAAATCAATAGTGATTTTCGTACGGATAAGTACCCAGTGAACGGTTCGTTTAGCTTTATATATTGTTCCGGGTGGGCGTTGTTTTGGTTTTTCAGAAGTGTTAGACCTGTAAGAGAAGAATTTAAATGGTTGGGAAAGGCCATGGGATGTAGAAATATTTTTTTCACATTTTACTTCCTTGTAAAAACAGGAAAATCGATAGGGTTTTTCGTACGGATAAGTAGCTAGTGAACGGTTCCTTTATCTTTATATATTCTTCTGGGTGGGCGTTGTATTGGATTTTCGGAAGTGTTAGACCTGTAAAAGAAAAATTTCAATGGTTGGAAAAGGCCATGGGATGTAGAAATATTTTTTTCACATTTACTTCCTTGTAAAAACAGGTAAATCAATAGGGTTTTTCGTACGGATAAGTACCCAGTGAACGGTTCGTTTAGCTTTATATATTGTTCCGGGTGGGCGTTGTATGGGTTTTTCGGAAGTGTTAGAACTGTAAGAGAAAGATTTAAATGGTTGGGAAAGGCCATGGGATGTAGAAATATTTTTTTCACATTTACTTCCTTGTAAAAACAGGTAAATCAATAGGGTTTTTCGTACGGATAAGTACCCAGTGAACGGTTCGTTTAGCTTTATATATTGTTCCGGGTGGGCGTTGTATTGGTTTTTTGGAAGGGTTAGACCTGTAAGAGAAAAATTTAAATGGTTGGGAAAGGCCATGGGATGTAGAAATATTTTTTTCACATTTTACTTCCTTATAAAAACAGGAAAATCAATAGGGATTTTCGTACGGATATGTACCCAGTGAACGGTTCGTTTAGCTTTATATATTGTTCCGGGTGGGCGTTGTATTGGTTTTTCGGAAGCGTTAGACCTGTAAGAGAAAAATTTAAATGGTTGGGAAAGGCCATGGGATGTAGAAATATTTTTTTCACATTTTATTTCCTTGTAAAAACAGGTAAATCAATAGGGTTTTTCGTACGGATAAGTGCCCAGTGAACGGTTCATTTAGCTTTATATATTGTTCCGGGTGGGCGTTGTATTGGTTTTTCGAAAGTGTTAGACCTGTAAGAGAAAAATTTAAATGGTTGGGAAAGGCCATGGGATGTAGAAATATTTTTTCACATTTTACTTCCTTGTAAAAACAGGAAAATCGATAGGGATTTTCATACGGATAAGTACCCAGTGAACGGTTCGTTTATCTTTATATATTCTTCCGGGTGGGCGTTGTATTGGTTTTTCGGAAGTGTTAGACCTGTAAGAGAAAAATTTAAATGGTTGGGAAAGGCCATGGGATGTAGAAATATTTTTTTCACATTTACTTCCTTGTAAAAACAGGTAAATCAATAGGGATTTTCGTACGGATAAGTACCCAGTGAACCGTTCGTTTAGCTTTATATATTGTTCGGGGTGGGCGTTGTATTGGATTTTCGGAAGTGTTAGACCTGTAAGAGAAAAATTTAAATGGTTGGGAAAGGCCATGGGATGTAGAAATATTTTTTTCACATTTTACTTCCTTGTAAAAACAGGAAAATCGATAGGGATTTTCGGACGGATAAGTACCTAGTGAACGGTTCGTTTATCTTTATATATTGTTCGGGGTGGGCGTTGTATTGGATTTTCGGAAGTGTTAGACCTGTAAGAGAAAAATTTAAATGGTTGGGAAAGGCCATGGGATGTAGAAATATTTTTTTCACATTTACTTCCTTGTAAAAACAGGTAAATCAATAGGGTTTTTCGTACGGATAAGTACCCAGTGAACGGTTCGTTTAGCTTTATATATTGTTCCGGGTGGGCGTTGTATTGGTTTTTCGGAAGTGTTAGACCTGTAAGAGAAAAATTTAAATGGTTGGGAATGGCCATGTGATGTAGAAAAATTTTTTCAAATTTTACTTCCTTGTAAAAACAGGAAAATCAATAGGGATTTTCGTACGGATATGTACCCAGTGAACGGTTCGTTTAGCTTTATATATTGTTCCGGGTGGGCGTTGTATTGGTTTATCAGATGTGTTAGACCTGTAAGAGAAGAATTTAAATGGTTGGGAAAGGCCATGGGATGTAGAAATATTTTTTTCACATTTTATTTCCTTGTAAAACAGGTAAATCAATAGGGTTTTTCGTACGGATAAGTGTCCAGTGAACGGTTCGTTTAGCTTTATATATTGTTCCGGTTGGGCATTGTTTTGGTTTTTCGGAAGTGTTAGACCTGTAAGAGAAAAATTTAAATGGTTGGGAAAGGCCATGGGATGTAGAAATATTTTTTTCACATTTTATTTCCTTGTAAAAACAGGTAAATCAATAGGGTTTTTCGTACGGATAAGTGCCCAGTGAACGGTTCGTTTAGCTTTATATATTGTTCCGGGTGGGCGTTGTTTTGGTTTTTCGGAAGTGTTAGACCTGTAAGAGAAAAATTTAAATGGTTGGGAAAGGCCATGGGATGTAGAATTATTTTTTTCACATTTTACTTCCTTGTAAAAACAGGAAAATCTATAGGGATTTTCGTACGGATAAGTACCCAGTGAACCGTTCGTTTAGCTTTATATATTGTTCGGGGTGGGCGTTGTATTGGATTTTCGGAAGTGTTAGACCTGTAAGAGAAAAATTTAAATGGTTAGGAAAGGCCATGGGATGTAGAAATATTTTTTCACATTTTACTTCCTTGTAAAAACAGGAAAATCGATAGGGATTTTCGGACGGATAAGTACCTAGTGAACGGTTCGTTTATCTTTAAATATTGTTCGGGGTCGGCGTTGTATTGGATTTTCGGAAGTGTTAGACCTGTAAGAGAAAAATTTAAATGGTTGGGAAAGGCCATGGGATGTAGAAATATTTTTTTCACATTTTATTTCCTTGTAAAAACAGGTAAATCAATAGGGTTTTTCGTACGGATAAGTGCCCAGTGAACGGTTCGTTTAGCTTTATATATTGTTCCGGGTGGGCGTTGTTTTGGTTTTTCGGAAGTGTTAGACCTGTAAGAGAAAAATTTAAATGTTTGGGAAAGGCCATGGGATGTAGAAATATTTTTTTCACATTTTACTTCCTTGTAAAATCAGGAAAATCGATAGGGATTTTCGTACGGATAAGTACCCAGTGAACGGTTCGTTTAGCTTTATATATTGTTCCGGGTGGGCGTTGTATGGGTTTTTCGGAAGTGTTAGAACTGTAAGAGAAAAATTTAAATGGTTGGGAAAGGCCATGGGATGTAGAAATATTTTTTTCACATTTTATTTCCTTTTAAAAACAGGTAAATCAATAGGGATTTTCGTACGGATAAGTACCCAGTGAACGGTTCGTTTAGCTTTATATATTGTTCCAGGTGGGCGTTGTATTGGTTTTTCGCAAGTGTTAGACCTGTAAGAGAAAAATTTAAATGGTTGGGAAAGGGCATGGGATGTAGAAATATTTTTTACACATTTACTTCCTTGTAAAAAGAGGTAAATCAATCGGGTTTTTCGTACGGATAAGTGCCCAGTGAACGGTTCGTTTAGCTTTATATATTGTTCCGGGTGGGAGTTGTATTGGTTTTTCGGAAGTGTTAGACCTGTAAGAGAAAAATTTAAATGGTTGGGAAAGGCCATGGGATATAGAAATATTTTTTCACATTTTATTTCCGTTTAAAAACAGGTAAATCAATAGTGATTTTCGTACGGATAAGTACCCAGTGAACGGTTCGTTTAGCTTTATATATTGTTCCGGGTGGGCGTTGTATTGGTTTTTCGGAAGCGTTAGACCTGTAAGAAAAAAATTTAAATGGTTGGGAAAGGCCATGGGATGTAGAAATATTTTTTCACATTTTATTTCCTTGTAAAAACAGGTAAATCAATAGGGTTTTTCGTACGGATAAGTGCCCAGTGAACGGTTTGTTTAGCTTTATACATTGTTCCGGGTGAGCGTTGTATTGTTTTTTCGGAAGTGTTAGGCCTGTAAGAGAAAAATTTAAATGGTTGGGAAAGGCCATGGGATGTAGAAATATTTTTTTCACATTTTACTTCCTTGTAAAAACAGGAAAATCGATAGGGATTTTCATACGGATAAGTACCCAGTGAACGGTTCGTTTATCTTTATATATTCTTCCGGGTGGGCGTTGTATTGGTTTTTCGGAAGTGTTAGACCTGTAAGAGAAGAATTTAAATGGTTGGGAAAGGCCATGGGATGTAGAAATATTTTTTTCACATTTACTTCCTTGTAAAAACAGGTAAATCAATAGGGTTTTTCGTACGGATAAGTGCCCAGTGAACGGTTCGTTTATCTTAATTTATTCTTCCGGGTGGGCGTTGTATTGGTTTTTCGGAAGTGTTAGACCTGTAAGAGAAAAATTTAAATGGTTGGAAAAGGCCATGGGATGTAGAAATATTTTTTTCACATTTACTTCCTTGTAAAAACAGGTAAATCTATAGGGTTTTTCGTACGGATAAGTACCCAGTGAACCGTTCGTTTAGCTTTATATATTGTTCCGGGTGGGCGTTGTATTGGTTTTTCGGAAGTGTTAGACCTGTAAGAGAAAAATTTAAATGGTTGGGAAAGTCCATGGGATGTAGAAATATTTTTTTCACATTTTATTTCCTTTTAAAAACAGGTAAATCAATAGGGATTTTCGTACGGATAAGTACCCAGTGAACGGTTCGTTTAGCTTTATATATTGTTCCGGGTGGGCGTTGTGTTGGTTTTTTGGAAGTGTTAGACCTGTAAGAGAAAAATTTAAATGGTTGGGAAAGGCCATGGGATATAGAAATATTTTTTTCACATTTTATTTCCGTTTAAAAACAGGTAAATCAATAGTGATTTTCGTACGGATAAGTACCCAGTGAACGGTTCGTTTAGCTTTATATATTGTTCCGGGTGGGCGTTGTTTTGGTTTTTCAGAAGTGTTAGACCTGTAAGAGAAGAATTTAAATGGTTGGGAAAGGCCATGGGATGTAGAAATATTTTTTTCACATTTTACTTCCTTGTAAAAACAGGAAAATCGATAGGGTTTTTCGTACGGATAAGTAGCTAGTGAACGGTTCCTTTATCTTTATATATTCTTCTGGGTGGGCGTTGTATTGGATTTTCGGAAGTGTTAGACCTGTAAAAGAAAAATTTCAATGGTTGGAAAAGGCCATGGGATGTAGAAATATTTTTTTCACATTTTACTTCCTTGTAAAAACAGGAAAATCGATAGGGATTTTCGTACGGATAAGTAGCTAGTGAACGGTTCGTTTATCTTTATATATTCTTCCGGGTGGGCGTTGTATTCGATTTTCGGAAGTGTTAGACCTGTAAGAGAAACATTTAAATGGTTGGGAAAGGCCATGGGATGTAGAAATATTTTTTTCACATTTACTTCCTTGTAAAAACAGGTAAATCAATAGGGTTTTTCGTACGGATAAGTACCCAGTGAACGGTTCGTTTAGCTTTATATATTGTTCCGGGTGGGCGTTGTATGGGTTTTTCAGAAGTGTTAGAACTGTAAGAGAAAGATTTAAATGGTTGGGAAAGGCCATGGGATGTAGAAATATTTTTTTCACATTTTATTTCCTTTTAAAAACAGGTAAATCAATAGGGATTTTCGTACGGATAAGTACCCAGTGAACGGTTCGTTTAGCTTTATATATTGTTCCGGGTGGGCGTTGTATTGGTTTTTCGCAAGTGTTAGACCTGTAAGAGAAAAATTTAAATGGTTGGGAAAGGGCATGGGATGTAGAAATATTTTTTACACATTTACTTCCTTGTAAAAAGAGGTAAATCAATAGGGTTTTTCGTACGGATAAGTGCCCAGTGAACGGTTCGTTTAGCTTTATATATTGTTCCGGGTGGGCGTTGTATTGGTTTTTCGGAAGTGTTAGACCTGTAAGAGAAAAATTTAAATGGTTGGGAAAGGCCATGGGATATAGAAATATTTTTTTCACATTTTATTTCCATTTAAAAACAGGTAAATCAATAGTGATTTTCGTACGGATAAGTACCCAGTGAACGGTTCGTTTAGCTTTATATATTGTTCCGGGTGGGCGTTGTATTGGTTTTTCGGAAGTGTTAGGCCTGTAAGAGAAAAATTTAAATGGTTGGGAAAGGCCATGGGATCTAGAAATATTTTTTTCACATTTTACTTCCTTGTAAAAACAGGAAAATCGATAGGGATTTTCATACGGATAAGTACCCAGTGAACGGTTCGTTTATCTTTATATATTCTTCCGGGTGGGCGTTGTATTGGTTTTTCGGAAGTGTTAGACCTGTAAGAGAAAAATTTAAATGGTTGGGAAAGGCCATGGGATGTAGAAATATTTTTTTCACATTTACTTCCTTGTAAAAACAGGTAAATCAATAGGGTTTTTCGTACGGATAAGTGCCCAGTGAACGGTTCGTTTATCTTAATATATTCTTCCGGGTGGGCGTTGTATTGGTTTTTCAGAAGTGTTAGACCTGTAAGAGAAAAATTTAAATGGTTGGGAAAGGCCATGGGATGTAGAAATATTTTTTTCACATTTTATTTCCGTTTAAAAACAGGTAAATCAATAGTGATTTTCGTACGGATAAGTACCCAGTGAACGGTTCGTTTAGCTTTATATATTGTTCCGGGTGGGCGTTGTTTTGGTTTTTCAGAAGTGTTAGACCTGTAAGAGAAGAATTTAAATGGTTGGGAAAGGCCATGGGATGTAGAAATATTTTTTTCACATTTTACTTCCTTGTAAAAACAGGAAAATCGATAGGGTTTTTCGTACGGATAAGTAGCTAGTGAACGGTTCCTTTATCTTTATATATTCTTCTGGGTGGGCGTTGTATTGGATTTTCGGAAGTGTTAGACCTGTAAGAGAAAAATTTAAATGGTTGGGAAAGGCCATGGGATGTAGAAATATTTTTTTCACATTTACTTCCTTGTAAAAACAGGTAAATCAATAGGGTTTTTCGTACGGATAAGTACCCAGTGAACGGTTCGTTTAGCTTTATATATTGTTCCAGGTGGGCGTTGTATTGGTTTTTCAGAAGTGTTAGACCTGTAAGAGAAAAATTTAAATGGTTGGGAAAGGCCATGGGATGTAGAAATATTTTTTTCACATTTTATTTCCTTTTAAAAACAGGTAAATCAATAGGGATTTTCGTACGGATAAGTACCCAGTGAACGGTTCGTTTAGCTTTATATATTGTTCCGGGTGGGCGTTGTGTTGGTTTTTTGGAAGTGTTAGACCTGTAAGAGAAAAATTTAAATGGTTGGGAAAGGCCATGGGATATAGAAATATTTTTTTCACATTTTATTTCCGTTTAAAAACAGGTAAATCAATAGTGATTTTCGTACGGATAAGTACCCAGTGAACGGTTCGTTTAGCTTTATATATTGTTCCGGGTGGGCGTTGTTTTGGTTTTTCAGAAGTGTTAGACCTGTAAGAGAAAAGTTTAAATGGTTGGGAAAGGCCATGGGATGTAGAAATATTTTTTTCACATTTTATTTCCTTTTAAAAACAGGTAAATCAATAGGGATTTTCGTACGGATAAGTACCCAGTGAACGGTTCGTTTATCTTTATATATTCTTCCGGGTGGGCGTTGTATTGGTTTTTCGGAAGTGTTAGACCTGTAAGAGAAGAATTTAAATGGTTGGGAAAGGCCATGGGATGTAGAAATATTTTTTTCACATTTACTTCCTTGTAAAAACAGGTAAATCAATAGGGTTTTTCGTACGGATAAGTGCCCAGTGAACGGTTCGTTTATCTTAATATATTCTTCCGGGTGGGCGTTGTATTGGTTTTTCGGAAGTGTTAGACCTGTAAGAGAAAAATTTAAATGGTTGGAAAAGGCCATGGGATGTAGAAATATTTTTTTCACATTTACTTCCTTGTAAAAACAGGTAAATCTATAGGGTTTTTCGTACGGATAAGTACCCAGTGAACCGTTCGTTTAGCTTTATATATTGTTCCGGGTGGGCGTTGTATTGGTTTTTCGGAAGTGTTAGACCTGTAAGAGAAAAATTTAAATGGTTGGGAAAGTCCATGGGATGTAGAAATATTTTTTTCACATTTTATTTCCTTTTAATAACAGGTAAATCAATAGGGATTTTCGTACGGATAAGTACCCAGTGAACGGTTCGTTTAGCTTTATATATTGTTCCGGGTGGGCGTTGTGTTGGTTTTTTGGAAGTGTTAGACCTGTAAGAGAAAAATTTAAATGGTTGGGAAAGGCCATGGGATATAGAAATATTTTTTTCACATTTTATTTCCGTTTAAAAACAGGTAAATCAATAGTGATTTTCGTACGGATAAGTACCCAGTGAACGGTTCGTTTAGCTTTATATATTGTTCCGGGTGGGCGTTGTTTTGGTTTTTCAGAAGTGTTAGACCTGTAAGAGAAGAATTTAAATGGTTGGGAAAGGCCATGGGATGTAGAAATATTTTTTTCACATTTTACTTCCTTGTAAAAACAGGAAAATCGATAGGGTTTTTCGTACGGATAAGTAGCTAGTGAACGGTTCCTTTATCTTTATATATTCTTCTGGGTGGGCGTTGTATTGGATTTTCGGAAGTGTTAGACCTGTAAAAGAAAAATTTCAATGGTTGGAAAAGGCCATGGGATGTAGAAATATTTTTTTCACATTTACTTCCTTGTAAAAACAGGTAAATCAATAGGGTTTTTCGTACGGATAAGTACCCAGTGAACGGTTCGTTTAGCTTTATATATTGTTCCGGGTGGGCGTTGTATGGGTTTTTCGGAAGTGTTAGAACTGTAAGAGAAAGATTTAAATGGTTGGGAAAGGCCATGGGATGTAGAAATATTTTTTTCACATTTACTTCCTTGTAAAAACAGGTAAATCAATAGGGTTTTTCGTACGGATAAGTACCCAGTGAACGGTTCGTTTAGCTTTATATATTGTTCCAGGTGGGCGTTGTATTGGTTTTTCAGAAGTGTTAGACCTGTAAGAGAAAAATTTAAATGGTTGGGAAAGGCCATGGGATGTAGAAATATTTTTTTCACATTTTATTTCCTTTTAAAAACAGGTAAATCAATAGGGATTTTCGTACGGATAAGTACCCAGTGAACGGTTCGTTTAGCTTTATATATTGTTCCGGGTGGGCGTTGTGTTGGTTTTTTGGAAGTGTTAGACCTGTAAGAGAAAAATTTAAATGGTTGGGAAAGGCCATGGGATATAGAAATATTTTTTTCACATTTTATTTCCGTTTAAAAACAGGTAAATCAATAGTGATTTTCGTACGGATAAGTACCCAGTGAACGGTTCGTTTAGCTTTATATATTGTTCCGGGTGGGCGTTGTTTTGGTTTTTCAGAAGTGTTAGACCTGTAAGAGAAAAGTTTAAATGGTTGGGAAAGGCCATGGGATGTAGAAATATTTTTTTCACATTTTATTTCCTTTTAAAAACAGGTAAATCAATAGGGATTTTCGTACGGATAAGTACCCAGTGAACGGTTCGTTTATCTTTATATATTCTTCCGGGTGGGCGTTGTATTGGTTTTTCGGAAGTGTTAGACCTGTAAGAGAAGAATTTAAATGGTTGGGAAAGGCCATGGGATGTAGAAATATTTTTTTCACATTTTATTTCCGTTTAAAAACAGGTAAATCAATAGTGATTTTCGTACGGATAAGTACCCAGTGAACGGTTCGTTTAGCTTTATATATTGTTCCGGGTGGGCGTTGTTTTGGTTTTTCAGAAGTGTTAGACCTGTAAGAGAAGAATTTAAATGGTTGGGAAAGGCCATGGGATGTAGAAATATTTTTTTCACATTTTACTTCCTTGTAAAAACAGGAAAATCGATAGGGTTTTTCGTACGGATAAGTAGCTAGTGAACGGTTCCTTTATCTTTATATATTCTTCTGGGTGGGCGTTGTATTGGATTTTCGGAAGTGTTAGACCTGTAAGAGAAAAATTTAAATGGTTGGGAAAGGCCATGGGATGTAGAAATATTTTTTTCACATTTACTTCCTTGTAAAAACAGGTAAATCAATAGGGTTTTTCGTACGGATAAGTACCCAGTGAACGGTTCGTTTAGCTTTATATATTGTTCCAGGTGGGCGTTGTATTGGTTTTTCAGAAGTGTTAGACCTGTAAGAGAAAAATTTAAATGGTTGGGAAAGGCCATGGGATGTAGAAATATTTTTTTCACATTTTATTTCCTTTTAAAAACAGGTAAATCAATAGGGATTTTCGTACGGATAAGTACCCAGTGAACGGTTCGTTTAGCTTTATATATTGTTCCGGGTGGGCGTTGTGTTGGTTTTTTGGAAGTGTTAGACCTGTAAGAGAAAAATTTAAATGGTTGGGAAAGGCCATGGGATATAGAAATATTTTTTTCACATTTTATTTCCGTTTAAAAACAGGTAAATCAATAGTGATTTTCGTACGGATAAGTACCCAGTGAACGGTTCGTTTAGCTTTATATATTGTTCCGGGTGGGCGTTGTTTTGGTTTTTCAGAAGTGTTAGACCTGTAAGAGAAAAGTTTAAATGGTTGGGAAAGGCCATGGGATGTAGAAATATTTTTTTCACATTTTATTTCCTTTTAAAAACAGGTAAATCAATAGGGATTTTCGTACGGATAAGTACCCAGTGAACGGTTCGTTTATCTTTATATATTCTTCCGGGTGGGCGTTGTATTGGTTTTTCGGAAGTGTTAGACCTGTAAGAGAAGAATTTAAATGGTTGGGAAAGGCCATGGGATGTAGAAATATTTTTTTCACATTTACTTCCTTGTAAAAACAGGTAAATCAATAGGGTTTTTCGTACGGATAAGTGCCCAGTGAACGGTTCGTTTATCTTAATATATTCTTCCGGGTGGGCGTTGTATTGGTTTTTCGGAAGTGTTAGACCTGTAAGAGAAAAATTTAAATGGTTGGAAAAGGCCATGGGATGTAGAAATATTTTTTTCACATTTACTTCCTTGTAAAAACAGGTAAATCTATAGGGTTTTTCGTACGGATAAGTACCCAGTGAACCGTTCGTTTAGCTTTATATATTGTTCCGGGTGGGCGTTGTATTGGTTTTTCGGAAGTGTTAGACCTGTAAGAGAAAAATTTAAATGGTTGGGAAAGTCCATGGGATGTAGAAATATTTTTTTCACATTTTATTTCCTTTTAAAAACAGGTAAATCAATAGGGATTTTCGTACGGATAAGTACCCAGTGAACGGTTCGTTTAGCTTTATATATTGTTCCGGGTGGGCGTTGTGTTGGTTTTTTGGAAGTGTTAGACCTGTAAGAGAAAAATTTAAATGGTTGGGAAAGGCCATGGGATATAGAAATATTTTTTTCACATTTTATTTCCGTTTAAAAACAGGTAAATCAATAGTGATTTTCGTACGGATAAGTACCCAGTGAACGGTTCGTTTAGCTTTATATATTGTTCCGGGTGGGCGTTGTTTTGGTTTTTCAGAAGTGTTAGACCTGTAAGAGAAGAATTTAAATGGTTGGGAAAAGCCATGGGATGTAGAAATATTTTTTTCACATTTTACTTCCTTGTAAAAACAGGAAAATCGATAGGGTTTTTCGTACGGATAAGTAGCTAGTGAACGGTTCCTTTATCTTTATATATTCTTCTGGGTGGGCGTTGTATTGGATTTTCGGAAGTGTTAGACCTGTAAAAGAAAAATTTCAATGGTTGGAAAAGGCCATGGGATGTAGAAATATTTTTTTCACATTTTACTTCCTTGTAAAAACAGGAAAATCGATAGGGATTTTCGTACGGATAAGTAGCTAGTGAACGGTTCGTTTATCTTTATATATTCTTCCGGGTGGGCGTTGTTTTCGATTTTCGGAAGTGTTAGACCTGTAAGAGAAACATTTAAATGGTTGGGAAAGGCCATGGGATGTAGAAATATTTTTTTCACATTTACTTCCTTGTAAAAACAGGTAAATCAATAGGGTTTTTCGTACGGATAAGTACCCAGTGAACGGTTCGTTTAGCTTTATATATTGTTCCGGGTGGGCGTTGTATGGGTTTTTCGGAAGTGTTAGAACTGTAAGAGAAAGATTTAAATGGTTGGGAAAGGCCATGGGATGTAGAAATATTTTTTTCACATTTTATTTCCTTTTAAAAACAGGTAAATCAATAGGGATTTTCGTACGGATAAGTACCCAGTGAACGGTTCGTTTAGCTTTATATATTGTTCCGGGTGGGCGTTGTATTGGTTTTTCGCAAGTGTTAGACCTGTAAGAGAAAAATTTAAATGGTTGGGAAAGGGCATGGGATGTAGAAATATTTTTTACACATTTACTTCCTTGTAAAAAGAGGTAAATAATTAGGGTTTTTCGTACGGATAAGTGCCCAGTGAACGGTTCGTTTAGCTTTATATATTGTTCCGGGTGGGCGTTGTATTGGTTTTTCGGAAGTGTTAGACCTGTAAGAGAAAAATTTAAATGGTTGGGAAAGGCCATGGGATATAGAAATATTTTTTTCACATTTTATTTCCATTTAAAAACAGGTAAATCAATAGTGATTTTCGTACGGATAAGTACCCAGTGAACGGTTCGTTTAGCTTTATATATTGTTCCGGGTGGGCGTTGTATTGGTTTTTCGGAAGTGTTAGGCCTGTAAGAGAAAAATTTAAATGGTTGGGAAAGGCCATGGGATGTAGAAATATTTTTTTCACATTTTACTTCCTTGTAAAAACAGGAAAATCGATAGGGATTTTCATACGGATAAGTACCCAGTGAACGGTTCGTTTATCTTTATATATTCTTCCGGGTGGGCGTTGTATTGGTTTTTCGGAAGTGTTAGACCTGTAAGAGAAAAATTTAAATGGTTGGGAAAGGCCATGGGATGTAGAAATATTTTTTCACATTTACTTCCTTGTAAAAACAGGTAAATCAATAGGGTTTTTCGTACGGATAAGTGCCCAGTGAACGGTTCGTTTATCTTAATATATTCTTCCGGGTGGGCGTTGTATTGGTTTTTCAGAAGTGTTAGACCTGTAAGAGAAAAATTTAAATGGTTGGGAAAGGCCATGGGATGTAGAAATATTTTTTTCACATTTTATTTCCGTTTAAAAACAGGTAAATCAATAGTGATTTTCGTACGGATAAGTACCCAGTGAACGGTTCGTTTAGCTTTATATATTGTTCCGGGTGGGCGTTGTTTTGGTTTTTCAGAAGTGTTAGACCTGTAAGAGAAAAATTTAAATGGTTGGGAAAGGCCATGGGATGTAGAAATATTTTTTTCACATTTTATTTCCGTTTAAAAACAGGTAAATCAATAGTGATTTTCGTACGGATAAGTACCCAGTGAACGGTTCGTTTAGCTTTATATATTGTTCCGGGTGGGCGTTGTTTTGGTTTTTCAGAAGTGTTAGACCTGTAAGAGAAGAATTTAAATGGTTGGGAAAGGCCATGGGATGTAGAAATATTTTTTTTCACATTTTACTTCCTTGTAAAAACAGGAAAATCGATAGGGTTTTTCGTACGGATAAGTAGCTAGTGAACGGTTCCTTTATCTTTATATATTCTTCTGGGTGGGCGTTGTATTGGATTTTCGGAAGTGTTAGACCTGTAAGAGAAAAATTTAAATGGTTGGGAAAGGCCATGGGATGTAGAAATATTTTTTTCACATTTACTTCCTTGTAAAAACAGGTAAATCAATAGGGTTTTTCGTACGGATAAGTACCCAGTGAACGGTTCGTTTAGCTTTATATATTGTTCCAGGTGGGCGTTGTATTGGTTTTTCAGAAGTGTTAGACCTGTAAGAGAAAAATTTAAATGGTTGGGAAAGGCCATGGGATGTAGAAATATTTTTTTCACATTTTATTTCCTTTTAAAAACAGGTAAATCAATAGGGATTTTCGTACGGATAAGTACCCAGTGAACGGTTCGTTTAGCTTTATATATTGTTCCGGGTGGGCGTTGTGTTGGTTTTTTGGAAGTGTTAGACCTGTAAGAGAAAAATTTAAATGGTTGGGAAAGGCCATGGGATATAGAAATATTTTTTTCACATTTTATTTCCGTTTAAAAACAGGTAAATCAATAGTGATTTTCGTACGGATAAGTACCCAGTGAACGGTTCGTTTAGCTTTATATATTGTTCCGGGTGGGCGTTGTTTTGGTTTTTCAGAAGTGTTAGACCTGTAAGAGAAAAGTTTAAATGGTTGGGAAAGGCCATGGGATGTAGAAATATTTTTTTCACATTTTATTTACTTTTAAAAACAGGTAAATCAATAGGGATTTTCGTACGGATAAGTACCCAGTGAACGGTTCGTTTATCTTTATATATTCTTCCGGGTGGGCGTTGTATTGGTTTTTCGGAAGTGTTAGACCTGTAAGAGAAGAATTTAAATGGTTGGGAAAGGCCATGGGATGTAGAAATATTTTTTTCACATTTACTTCCTTGTAAAAACAGGTAAATCAATAGGGTTTTTCGTACGGATAAGTGCCCAGTGAACGGTTCGTTTATCTTAATATATTCTTCCGGGTGGGCGTTGTATTGGTTTTTCGGAAGTGTTAGACCTGTAAGAGAAAAATTTAAATGGTTGGAAAAGGCCATGGGATGTAGAAATATTTTTTTCACATTTACTTCCTTGTAAAAACAGGTAAATCTATAGGGTTTTTCGTACGGATAAGTACCCAGTGAACCGTTCGTTTAGCTTTATATATTGTTCCGGGTGGGCGTTGTATTGGTTTTTCGGAAGTGTTAGACCTGTAAGAGAAAAATTTAAATGGTTGGGAAAGTCCATGGGATGTAGAAATATTTTTTTCACATTTTATTTCCTTTTAAAAACAGGTAAATCAATAGGGATTTTCGTACGGATAAGTACCCAGTGAACGGTTCGTTTAGCTTTATATATTGTTCCGGGTGGGCGTTGTGTTGGTTTTTTGGAAGTGTTAGACCTGTAAGAGAAAAATTTAAATGGTTGGGAAAGGCCATGGGATATAGAAATATTTTTTTCACATTTTATTTCCGTTTAAAAACAGGTAAATCAATAGTGATTTTCGTACGGATAAGTACCCAGTGAACGGTTCGTTTAGCTTTATATATTGTTCCGGGTGGGCGTTGTTTTGGTTTTTCAGAAGTGTTAGACCTGTAAGAGAAGAATTTAAATGGTTGGGAAAGGCCATGGGATGTAGAAATATTTTTTTTCACATTTTACTTCCTTGTAAAAACAGGAAAATCGATAGGGTTTTTCGTACGGATAAGTAGCTAGTGAACGGTTCCTTTATCTTTATATATTCTTCTGGGTGGGCGTTGTATTGGATTTTCGGAAGTGTTAGACCTGTAAGAGAAAAATTTAAATGGTTGGGAAAGGCCATGGGATGTAGAAATATTTTTTTCACATTTACTTCCTTGTAAAAACAGGTAAATCAATAGGGTTTTTCGTACGGATAAGTACCCAGTGAACGGTTCGTTTAGCTTTATATATTGTTCCAGGTGGGAGTTGTATTGGTTTTTCAGAAGTGTTAGACCTGTAAGAGAAAAATTTAAATGGTTGGGAAAGGCCATGGGATGTAGAAATATTTTTTTCACATTTTATTTCCTTTTAAAAACAGGTAAATCAATAGGGATTTTCGTACGGATAAGTACCCAGTGAACGGTTCGTTTAGCTTTATATATTGTTCCGGGTGGGCGTTGTGTTGGTTTTTTGGAAGTGTTAGACCTGTAAGAGAAAAATTTAAATGGTTGGGAAAGGCCACGGGATATAGAAATATTTTTTTCACATTTTATTTCCGTTTAAAAACAGGTAAATCAATAGTGATTTTCGTACGGATAAGTACCCAGTGAACGGTTCGTTTAGCTTTATATATTGTTCCGGGTGGGCGTTGTTTTGGTTTTTCAGAAGTGTTAGACCTGTAAGAGAAAAGTTTAAATGGTTGGGAAAGGCCATGGGATGTAGAAATATTTTTTTCACATTTTATTTACTTTTAAAAACAGGTAAATCAATAGGGATTTTCGTACGGATAAGTACCCAGTGAACGGTTCGTTTATCTTTATATATTCTTCCGGGTGGGCGTTGTATTGGTTTTTCGGAAGTGTTAGACCTGTAAGAGAAGAATTTAAATGGTTGGGAAAGGCCATGGGATGTAGAAATATTTTTTTCACATTTACTTCCTTGTAAAAACAGGTAAATCAATAGGGTTTTTCGTACGGATAAGTGCCCAGTGAACGGTTCGTTTATCTTAATATATTCTTCCGGGTGGGCGTTGTATTGGTTTTTCGGAAGTGTTAGACCTGTAAGAGAAAAATTTAAATGGTTGGAAAAGGCCATGGGATGTAGAAATATTTTTTTCACATTTACTTCCTTGTAAAAACAGGTAAATCTATAGGGTTTTTCGTACGGATAAGTACCCAGTGAACCGTTCGTTTAGCTTTATATATTGTTCCGGGTGGGCGTTGTATTGGTTTTTCGGAAGTGTTAGACCTGTAAGAGAAAAATTTAAATGGTTGGGAAAGTCCATGGGATGTAGAAATATTTTTTTCACATTTTATTTCCTTTTAAAAACAGGTAAATCAATAGGGATTTTCGTACGGATAAGTACCCAGTGAACGGTTCGTTTAGCTTTATATATTGTTCCGGGTGGGCGTTGTGTTGGTTTTTTGGAAGTGTTAGACCTGTAAGAGAAAAATTTAAATGGTTGGGAAAGGCCATGGGATATAGAAATATTTTTTTCACATTTTATTTCCGTTTAAAAACAGGTAAATCAATAGTGATTTTCGTACGGATAAGTACCCAGTGAACGGTTCGTTTAGCTTTATATATTGTTCCGGGTGGGCGTTGTTTTGGTTTTTCAGAAGTGTTAGACCTGTAAGAGAAGAATTTAAATGGTTGGGAAAGGCCATGGGATGTAGAAATATTTTTTTTCACATTTTACTTCCTTGTAAAAACAGGAAAATCGATAGGGTTTTTCGTACGGATAAGTAGCTAGTGAACGGTTCCTTTATCTTTATATATTCTTCTGGGTGGGCGTTGTATTGGATTTTCGGAAGTGTTAGACCTGTAAGAGAAAAATTTAAATGGTTGGGAAAGGCCATGGGATGTAGAAATATTTTTTTCACATTTACTTCCTTGTAAAAACAGGTAAATCAATAGGGTTTTTCGTACGGATAAGTACCCAATGAACGGTTCGTTTAGCTTTATATATTGTTCCAGGTGGGCGTTGTATTGGTTTTTCAGAAGTGTTAGACCTGTAAGAGAAAAATTTAAATGGTTGGGAAAGGCCATGGGATGTAGAAATATTTTTTTCACATTTTATTTCCGTTTAAAAACAGGTAAATCAATAGTGATTTTCGTACGGATAAGTACCCAGTGAACGGTTCGTTTAGCTTTATATATTGTTCCGGGTGGGCGTTGTTTTGGTTTTTCAGAAGTGTTAGACCTGTAAGAGAAGAATTTAAATGGTTGGGAAAGGCCATGGGATGTAGAAATATTTTTTTCACATTTTAATTCCTTGTAAAAACAGGAAAATCGATAGGGTTTTTCGTACGGATAAGTAGCTAGTGAACGGTTCCTTTATCTTTATATATTCTTCTGGGTGGGCGTGGTATTGGTTTTTCGGTAGTGTTAGACCTGTAAGAGAAAAATTTAAATGGTTGGGAAAGGCCATGGGATGTAGAAATATTTTTTTCACATTTTACTTCCTTGTAAAAACAGGAAAATCGATAGGGATTTTCGGACGGATAAGTACCTAGTGAACGGTTCGTTTATCTTTATATATTCTTCCGGGTGGGCGTTGTATTGGATTTTCGGAAGAGTTAGACCTGTAAGAGAAAAATTTAAATGGTTGGGAAAGGACATGGGATGTAGAAATATTTTTTTCACATTTTATATAAAACAGGTAAATCAATAGGGATTTTCGTACGGATAAGTACCCAGTGAAAGGTTCGTTTAGCTTTATATATTGTTCCGGGTGGGCGTGGTATTAGTTTTTCGGAAGTGTTAGACCTGTAAGAGAAAAATTTAAATGGTTGGGAAAGGCCATGGGATGTAGAAATATTTTTTTCACATTTTACTTCCTTGTAAAAACAGGAAAATCAATAGGGATTTTCGTACGGATATGTACCCAGTGAACGGTTCGTTTAGCTTTATATATTGTTCCGGGTGGGCGTTGTATCGGTTTTTCGGATGTGTTAGACCTGTAAGAGAAGAATTTAAATGGTTGGGAAAGGCCATGGGATGTAGAAATATTTTTTTCACATTTTATTTCCGTTTAAAAACAGGTAAATCAATAGGGTTTTTCGTACGGATAAGTGCCCAGTGACCGGTTCGTTTAGCTTTATATATTGGTGCGGGTGGGCGTTGTTTTGGCTTTTCGGAAGTCTTACACCTGTAAGAGAAAAATTTAAATGGTTGGGAAAGGCCATGGGATGTAGAAATATTTTTTTCACATTTTATTTCCTTGTAAAAACAGGAAAATCGATAGGGATTTTCGTACGGATAAGTACCCAGTGAACGGTTCGTTTAGCTTTATATATTGTTCCGGGTGGGCGTTGTTTTGGTTTTTCGGAAGTGTTAGACCTGTAAGAGAAAAATTTAAATGGTTGGGAAAGGCCATGAGATATAGAAATATTTTTTTCACATTTTAGTTCCGTTTAAAAACAGGTAAATCAATAGTGATTTTCGTACGGATAAGTACCCAGTGAACGGTTCGTTTAGCTTTATATATTGTTCCGGGTGGGCGTTGTATTGGTTTTTCGGAAGTGTTAGACCTGTAAGAGAAAAATTTAAATGGTTGGGAAAGGCCATGGGATGTAGAAATATTTTTTTCACATTTTACTTCCTTGTAAAAACAGGAAAATCGATAGGGATTTTCGGACGGATAAGTACCTAGTGAACGGTTCGTTTATCTTTATATATTCTTCCGGGTGGGCGTTGTATTGGATTTTCGGAAGCGTTAGACCTGTAAGAGAAAAATTTAAATGGTTGGGAAAGGCCATGGGATGTAGAAATATTTTTTTCACATTTTATTTCCTTGTAAAAACAGGTAAATCAATAGGGTTTTTCGTACGGATAAGTACCCAGTGAACGGTTCGTTTAGCTTTATATTTTGTTCCGGGTGGGCGTTGTATTGGTTTTTCGGAAGTGTTAGACCTGTAAGAGAAAAATTTAAATGGTTGGGAAAGGCCATGGGATGTAGAAATATTTTTTTCACATTTTACTTCCTTGTAAAAACAGGAAAATCAATAGGGATTTTTGTACGGATATGTACCCAGTGAACGGTTCGTTTAGCTTTATATATTGTTCCGGGTGGGCGTTGTATCGGTTTTTCGGATGTGTTAGACCTGTAAGAGAAGAATTTAAATGGTTGGGAAAGGCCACGGGATGTAGAAATATTTTTTTCACATTTTATTTCCGTTTAAAAACAGGTAAATCAATAGGGTTTTTCGTACGGATAAGTGCCCAGTGACCGGTTCGTTTAGCTTTATATATTGGTGCGGGTGGGCGTTGTTTTGGCTTTTCGGAAGTCTTACACCTGTAAGAGAAAAATTTAAATGGTTGGGAAAGGCCATGGGATGTAGAAATATTTTTTTCACATTTTATTTCCTTGTAAAAACAGGTAAATCGATAGGGTTTTTCGTACGGATAAGTGCCCAGTGAACGGTTCGTTTAGCTTTATATATTGTTCCGGGTGGGCGTTGTATTGGTTTTTCGGAAGTGTTAGACCTGTAAGAGAAAAATTTAAATGGTCGGGAATGGCCATGGTTTGTAGAAATATTTTTTTCACATTTTATTTCCTTGTAAATACAGCTAAATCGATAGGGATTTTCGTACGGATAAGTGCCCAGTGAACTGTTCGTTTAGCTTTATATATTGTTCCGGGTGGGCGTTGTATTGGTTTTTCGGAAGTGTTAAACCTGTAAGAGAAAAATTTCAATGGTTGGGAAAGGCCATGGGATGTAGAAATATTTTTTTCACATTTTACTTCCTTGTAAAAACAGGAAAATCGATAGGGATTTTCGTACAGATAAGTACCCAGTGAACGGTTCATTTATCTTTATATATTCTTCCGGGTGGGCGTTGTATTGGTTTTTCGGAAGTGTTAGACCTATAAGAGAAATATTTAAATGGTAGGGAAAGGCCATGGGATGTAGAAATATTTTTTTCACATTTACTTCCTTGTAAAAACAGGTAAATCAATAGGGTTTTTCGTACGGATAAGTGCCCAGTGAACGGTTCGTTTAGCTTTATATATTGTTCCGGGTGGGCGTTGTATTGGTTTTTCGGAAGTGTTAGACCTGTAAGAGAAAAATTTAAATGGTTGGGAAAGGCCATGGTTTGTAGAAATATTTTTTTCACATTTTATTTCCTTGTAATTACAGGTAAATCGATAGGGATTTTCGTACGTATAAGTGCCCAGTGAACGGTTTGTTTAGCTTTATATATTGTTCCGGGTGGGCGTTGTATTGGTTTTTCGGAAGTGTTAGACCTGTAAGAGAAAAATTTAAATGGTTGGGAAAGGCCATGGGATGTAGAAATATTTTTTTCACATTTTACTTCCTTGTAAAAACAGGAAAATCAATAGGGATTTTCGTACGGATATGTACCCAGTGAACGGTTCGTTTAGCTTTATATATTGTTCCGGGTGGGCGTTGTATCGGTTTTTCGGATGTGTTAGACCTGTAAGAGAAGAATTTAAATGGTTGGGAAAGGCCATGGGATGTAGAAATATTTTTTTCACATTTTATTTCCGTTTAAAAACAGGTAAATCAATAGTGATTTTCGTACGGATAAGTACCCAGTGAACGGTTCGTTTAGCTTTATATATTGTTCCGGGTGGGCGTTGTATTGGTTTTTCGGAAGTGTTAGACCTGTAAGAGAAAAATTTAAATGCTTGGGAAAGGCCATGGGATGTAGAAATATTTTTTTCACATTTTACTTCCTTGTAAAAACAGGAAAATCGATAGGGATTTTCGGACGGATAAGTACCTAGTGAACGGTTCGTTTATCTTTATATATTCTTCCGGGTGGGCGTTGTATTGGATTTTCGGAAGCGTTAGACCTGTAAGAGAAAAATTTAAATGGTTGGGAAAGGCCATGGGATGTAGAAATATTTTTTTCACATTTTATTTCCTTGTAAAAACAGGTAAATCAATAGGGTTTTTCGTACGGATAAGTACCCAGTGAACGGTTCGTTTAGCTTTATATTTTGTTCCGGGTGGGCGTTGTATTGGTTTTTCGGAAGTGTTAGACCTGTAAGAGAAAAATTTAAATGGTTGGGAAAGGCCATGGGATGTAGAAATATTTTTTTCACATTTTATATAAAACAGGTAAATCAATAGGGATTTTCGTACGGATAAGTACCCAGTGAAAGGTTCGTTTAGCTTTATATATTGTTCCGGGTGGGCGTGGTATTGGTTTTTCGGAAGTGTTAGACCTGTAAGAGAAAAATTTAAATGGTTGGGAAAGGCCATGGGATGTAGAAATATTTTTTTCACATTTTACTTCCTTGTAAAAACAGGAAAATCAATAGGGATTTTTGTACGGATATGTACCCAGTGAACGGTTCGTTTAGCTTTATATATTGTTCCGGGTGGGCGTTGTATCGGTTTTTCGGATGTGTTAGACCTGTAAGAGAAGAATTTAAATGGTTGGGAAAGGCCACGGGATGTAGAAATATTTTTTTCACATTTTATTTCCGTTTAAAAACAGGTAAATCAATAGGGTTTTTCGTACGGATAAGTGCCCAGTGACCGGTTCGTTTAGCTTTATATATTGGTGCGGGTGGGCGTTGTTTTGGCTTTTCGGAAGTCTTACACCTGTAAGAGAAAAATTTAAATGGTTGGGAAAGGCCATGGGATGTAGAAATATTTTTTTCACATTTTATTTCCTTGTAAAAACAGGTAAATCGATAGGGTTTTTCGTACGGATAAGTGCCCAGTGAACGGTTCGTTTAGCTTTATATATTGTTCCGGGTGGGCGTTGTATTGGTTTTTCGGAAGTGTTAGACCTGTAAGAGAAAAATTTAAATGGTTGGGAAAGGCCATGGTTTGTAGAAATATTTTTTTCACATTTTATTTCCTTGTAAATACAGCTAAATCGATAGGGATTTTCGTACGGATAAGTGCCCAGTGAACTGTTCGTTTAGCTTTATATATGGTTCCGGGTGGGCGTTGTATTGGTTTTTCGGAAGTGTTAAACCTGTAAGAGAAAAATTTCAATGGTTGGGAAAGGCCATGGGATGTAGAAATATTTTTTTCACATTTTACTTCCTTGTAAAAACAGGAAAATCGATAGGGATTTTCGTACAGATAAGTACCCAGTGAACGGTTCATTTATCTTTATATATTCTTCCGGGTGGGCGTTGTATTGGTTTTTCGGAAGTGTTAGACCTATAAGAGAAATATTTAAATGGTAGGGAAAGGCCATGGGATGTAGAAATATTTTTTTCACATTTACTTCCTTGTAAAAACAGGTAAATCAATAGGGTTTTTCGTACGGATAAGTGCCCAGTGAACGGTTCGTTTAGCTTTATATATTGTTCCGGGTGGGCGTTGTATTGGTTTTTCGGAAGTGTTAGACCTGTAAGAGAAAAATTTAAATGGTTGGGAAAGGCCATGGTTTGTAGAAATATTTTTTTCACATTTTATTTCCTTGTAATTACAGGTAAATCGATAGGGATTTTCGTACGTATAAGTGCCCAGTGAACGGTTTGTTTAGCTTTATATATTGTTCCGGGTGGGCGTTGTATTGGTTTTTCGGAAGTGTTAGACCTGTAAGAGAAAAATTTAAATGGTTGGGAAAGGCCATGGGATGTAGAAATATTTTTTTCACATTTTACTTCCTTGTAAAAACAGGAAAATCGATAGGGATTTTCGGACGGATAAGTACCTTGTGAACGGTTCGTTTATCTTTATATATTCTTCCGGGTGGGCGTTGTATTGGATTTTCGGAAGCGTTAGACCTGTAAGAGAAAAATTTAAATGGTTGGGAAAGGCCATGGGATGTAGAAATATTTTTTTCACATTTACTTCCTTGTAAAAACAGGTAAATCAATAGGGTTTTTCGTACGGATAAGTACCCAGTGAACGGTTCGTTTAGCTTTATATTTTGTTCCGGGTGGGCGTTGTATTGGTTTTTCGGAAGTGTTAGACCTGTAAGAGAAAAATTTAAATGGTTGGGAAAGGCCATGGGATGTAGAAATATTTTTTTCACATTTTACTTCCTTGTAAAAACAGGAAAATCGATAGGGATTTTCGGACGGATAAGTACCTAGTGAACAGTTCGTTTATCTTTATATATTCTTCCGGGTGGGCGTTGTATTGGATTTTCGGAAGTGTTAGACCTGTAAGAGAAAAATTTAAATGGTTGGGAAAGGCCATGGGATGTAGAAATATTTTTTTCACATTTACTTCCTTGTAAAAACAGGTAAATCAATAGGGTTTTTCGTACGGATAAGTACCCAGTGAACGGTTCGTTTAGCTTTATATTTTGTTCCGGGTGGGCGTTGTATTGGTTTTTCGGAAGTGTTAGACCTGTAAGAGAAAAATTTAAATGGTTGGGAAAGGCCATGGGATGTAGAAATATTTTTTTCACATTTTACTTCCTTGTAAAAACAGGAAAATCAATAGGGATTTTCGTACGGATATGTACCCAGTGAACGGTTCATTTAGCTTTATATATTGTTCCGGGTGGGCGTTGTATTGGTTTTTCGGAAGCGTTAGACCTGTAAGAAAAATATTTAAATGGTTGGGAAAGGCCATGGGAGGTAGAAATATTTTTTTCACATTTTATTTCCTTGTAAAAACAGGTAAATCAATAGGGTTTTTCGTACGGATAAGTGCCCAGTGAACGGTTCGTTTAGCTTTATATATTGTTCCGGGTGGGCGTTGTATTGGTTTTTTGGAAGTGTTAGACCTGTAAGAGAAAAATTTAAATGGTTGGGAAAGGCCATGGGATGTAGAAATATTTTTTTCACATTTTACTTCCTTGTAAAAACAGGAAAATCGATAGGGATTTTCGGACGGATAAGTACCTAGTGAACGGTTCGTTTAGCTTTATATATACTTCCGGGTGGGCGTTCGTTTATCTTTATATAGGGATTATATAGGGATATAGGGATTATATAGGGATTTTCGTACGGATAAGTACCCAGTGAACGGTTCGTTTAGCTTTATATATTGTTCCGGGTGGGCCTGGTATTGGTTTTTCGGAAGTGTTAGACCTGTAAGAGAAAAATTTAAATGGGTGGGAAAGGCCATGGGATGTAGAAATATTTTTTTCACATTTTACTTCCTTGTAAAAACAGGAAAATCAATAGGGATTTTCGTACGGATATGTACCCAGTGAACGGTTCGTTTAGCTTTATATATTGTTCCGGGTGGGCGTTGTATTGGTTTTTCAGATGTGTTAGACCTGTAAGTGAAGAATTTAAATGGTTGGGAAAGGCCATGGGATGTAGAAATATTTTTTTCACATTTTATTTCCTTGTAAAAACAGGTAAATCAATAGGGTTTTTCGTACGGATAAGTGCCCAGTGAACGTTCGTTTAGCTTTATATATTGTTCCGGGTGGGCATTGTTTTGGTTTTTCGGAAGTGTTAGACCTGTAAGAGAAAAATTTAAATGGTTGGGAAAGGCCATGGGATGTAGAAATATTTTTTTCACATTTTATTTCCTTGTAAAAACAGGTAAATCAATAGGGTTTTTCGTACGGATAAGTGCCCAGTGAACGGTTCGTTTAGCTTTATATATTGTTCCGGGTGGGCGTTGTTTTGGTTTTTCGGAAGTGTTAGACCTGTAAGAGAAAAATTTAAATGGTTGGGAAAAGCCATGGGATGTAGAAATATTTTTTTCACATTTTATTTCCTTGTAAAAACAGGTAAATCAATAGGGTTTTTCGTATGGATAAGTGCCCAGTGAACGTTCGTTTAGCTTTATATATTGTTCCGGGTGGGCATTGTTTTGGTTTTTCGGAAGTGTTAGACCTGTAAGAGAAAAATTTAAATGGTTGGGAAAGGCCATGGGATGTAGAAATATTTTTTTCACATTTTATTTCCTTGTAAAAACAGGTAAATCAATAGGGTTTTTCGTACGGATAAGTGCCCAGTGAACGGTTCGTTTAGCTTTATATATTGTTCCGGGTGGGCGTTGTTTTGGTTTTTCGGAAGTGTTAGACCTGTAAGAGAAAAATTTAAATGGTTGGGAAAGGTCATGGGATGTAGAAATGTTTTTTTCACATTTTATTTCCTTGTAAAAACAGGAAAATCGATAGGGATTTTCGTACGGATAAGTACCCAGTGAACGGTTCGTTTAGCTTTATATATTGTTCCGGGTGGGCGTTGTATTGGTTTTTCGGAAGTGTTAGACCTGTAAGAGAAAAATTTAAATGGTTGGGAAAGGCCATGAGATATAGAAATATTTTTTTCACATTTTATTTCCTTGTAAATACAGGTAAAACGATAGGGATTATCGTACGGATAAGTGCCCAGTTAACGGTTCGTTTAGCTTTATATATTGTTCCGGGTGGGCGTTGTTTAGGTTTTTCGGAAGTGTTAGACCTGTAAGAGAAAAATTTAAATGTTTGGGAAAGGCCATGGGATGTAGAAATATTTTTTTCACATTTACTTTTTGTAAAAACAGGTAAATCAATAGGGTTTTTCGTACGGATAAGTACCCAGTGAACCGTTCGTTTAGCTTTATATATTGTTCCGGGTGGGCGTTGTATTGGTTTTTTGGAAGTGTTAGACCTGTAAGAGAAAAATCTAAATGGTTGGGAAAGGCCTTGGGATGTAGAATTATTTTTTTCACATTTTACTTCCTTGTAAAAACAGGAAAATCAATAGGGATTTTCGTACGGATATGTACCCAGTGAACGATTCATTAAGCTTTATATATTGTTCCGGGTGGGCGTTGTATTGGTTTATCGCAAGTGTTAGACCTGTAAGAGAAAAATTTAAATGGTTGGGAAAGGCCATGGGATGTAGAAATATTTTTTTCACATTTTATTTACTTTTAAAAACAGGTAAATCAATAGGGTTTTTCGTACGGATAAGTGCCCAGTGAACGGTTCATATAGCTTTATATATTGTTCCGGGTGGGCGTTGTATTGTTTTTTCGGAAGTGTTAGACCTGTAAGAGAAAAATTTAAATGGTTGGGAAAGGCCATGGGATGTAGAAATATTTTTTCACATTTTACTTCCTTGTAAAAACAGGAAAATCGATAGGGATTTTCATACGGATAAGTACCCAGTGAACGGTTCGTTTATCTTTATATATTCTTCCGGGTGGGCGTTGTATTGGTTTTTCAGAAGTGTTAGACCTGTAAGAGAAAAATTTAAATGGTTGGGAAAGGCCATGGGATGTAGAAATATTTTTTTCACATTTACTTCCTTGTAAAAACAGGAAAATCAATAGGGTTTTTCGTACGGATAAGTACCCAGAGAACGGTTCGTTTAGCTTTATATATTGTTCCGGGTGGGCGTTGTATTGGTTTTTCGGAAGTGTTAGACCTGTAAGAGAAAAATTTAAATGGTTGGGAAAGGCCATGGGATGTAGAAATATTTTTTTCACATTTTATTTCCTTTTAAAAACAGGTAAATCAATAGGGATTTTCGTACGGATAAGTACCCAGTGAACGGTTCGTTTAGCTTTATATATTGTTCCGGGTGGGCGTGGTATTGGTTTTTCGGAAGTGTTAGACCTGTAAGAGAAAAATTTAAATGGTTGGGAAAGGCCATGGGATGTAGAAATATTTTTTTCACATTTTACTTCCTTGTAAAAACAGGAAAATCTATAGGGATTTTCGTACGGATATGTACCCAGTGAACGGTTCGTTTAGCTTTATATATTGTTCCGGGTGGGCGTTGTATTGGTTTTTCGGATGTGTTAGACCTGTATGAGAAGAATTTAAATGGTTGGGAAAGGCCATGGGATGTAGAAATATTTTTTTCAGATTTTATTTCCTTGTAAAAACAGGTAAATCAATAGGGTTTTTCGTACGGATAAGTGCCCAGTGAACGGTTCGTTTAGCTTTATATATTGTTCCGGGTGGGCGTTGTATTGGTTTTTCGGAAGTGTTAGACCTGTAAGAGAAAAATTTAAATGGTTGAGAAAGGCCATGGGATGTAGAAATATTTTTTTCACATTTTATTTCCTTGTAAAAACAGGAAAATCGATAGGGATTTTCGTACGGATAAGTACCCAGTGAACGGTTCGTTTAGCTTTATATATTGTTCCGGGTGGGCGTTGTATTGGTTTTTCGGAAGTGTTAGACCTGTAAGAGAAAAATTTAAATGGTTGGGAAAGGCCATGAGATATAGAAATATTTTTTTCACATTTTAGTTCCGTTTAAAAACAGGTAAATCAATAGGGTTTTTCGTACGTATAAGTACCCAGTGAACGGTTCGTTTAGCTTTATATATTGTTCCGGGTGGGCGTTGTATTGGTTTTTCGGAAGTGTTAGACCTGTAAGAGAAAAATTTAAATGGTTGGGAAAGGCCATGGGATGTAGAAATATTTTTTTCACATTTTATTTCCTTTTAAAAACAGGTAAATCAATAGGGATTTTCGTACGGATAAGTACCCAGTGAACGGTTCGTTTAGCTTTATATATTGTTCCGGGTGGGCGTTGTATTGGTTTTTCGGATGTGTTAGACCTGTAAGAGAAGAATTTAAATGGTTGGGAAAGGCCATGGGATGTAGAAATATTTTTTTCACATTTTATTTCCTTGTAAAAACAGGTAAATCAATAGGGTTTTTCGTACGGATAAGTGCCCAGTGAACGGTTCGTTTAGCTTTATATATTGTTCCGGGTGGGCGTTGTATTGGTTTTTCGGAAGTGTTAGACCTGTAAGAGAAAAATTTAAATGGTTGGGAAAGGCCATGGGATGTAGAAATATTTTTTTCACATTTTATTTCCTTGTAAAAACAGGTAAATCAATAGGGTTTTTCGTACGGATAAGTGCCCAGTGAACGGTTCGTTTAGCTTTATATATTGTTCCGGGTGGGCGTTGTTTTGGTTTTTCGGAAGTGTTAGACCTGTAAGAGAAAAATTTAAATGGTTGGGAAAGGCCATGGGATGTAGAAATATTTTTTTCACATTTTATTTCCTTGTAAAAACAAGAAAATCGATAGGGATTTTCGTACGGATAAGTACCCAGTGAACGGTTCGTTTAGCTTTATATATTGTTCCGGGTGGGCGTTGTATTGGTTTTTCAGAAGTGTTAGACCTGTAAGAGAAAAATTTAAATGGTTGGGAAAGGCCATGAGATATAGAAATATTTTTTTCACATTTTAGTTCCGTTTAAAAACAGGTAAATCAATAGTGATTTTCGTACGGATAAGTACCCAGTGAACGGTTCGTTTAGCTTTATATATTGTTCCGGGTGGGCGTTGTATTGGTTTTTCGGAAGTGTTAGACCTGTAAGAGAAAAATTTAAATGGTTGGGAAAGGCCATGGGATGTAGAAATATTTTTTTCACATTTTACTTCCTTGTAAAAACAGGAAAATCGATAGGGATTTTCGGACGGATAAGTACCTAGTGAACGGTTCGTTTATCTTTATATATTCTTCCGGGTGGGCGTTGTATTGGATTTTCGGAAGTGTTAGACCTGTAAGAGAAAAATTTAAATGGTTGGGAAAGGCCATGGGATGTAGAAATATTTTTTTCACATTTTATTTCCTTTTAAAAACAGGTAAATCAATAGGGATTTTCGTACGGATAAGTACCCAGTGAACGGTTCGTTTAGCTTTATATATTGTTCCGGGTGGGCGTTGTATTGGTTTTTCGGATGTGTTAGACCTGTTAGAGAAGAATTTAAATGGTTGGGAAAGGCCATGGGATGTAGAAATATTTTTTTCACATTTTATTTCCTTGTAAAAACAGGTAAATCAATAGGGTTTTTCGTACGGATAAGTGCCCAGTGAACGGTTCGTTTAGCTTTATATATTGTTCCGGGTGGGCGTTGTATTGGTTTTTCGGAAGTGTTAGACCTGTAAGAGAAAAATTTAAATGGTTGGGAAAGGCCATGGGATGTAGAAATATTTTTTTCACATTTTATTTCCTTGTAAAAACAGGTAAATCAATAGGGTTTTTCGTACGGATAAGTGCCCAGTGAACGGTTCGTTTAGCTTTATATATTGTTCCGGGTGGGCGTTGTTTTGGTTTTTCGGAAGTGTTAGACCTGTAAGAGAAAAATTTAAATGGTTGGGAAAGGCCATGGGATGTAGAAATATTTTTTTCACATTTTATTTCCTTGTAAAAACAAGAAAATCGATAGGGATTTTCGTACGGATAAGTACCCAGTGAACGGTTCGTTTAGCTTTATATATTGTTCCGGGTGGGCGTTGTATCGGTTTTTCAGAAGTGTTAGACCTGTAAGAGAAAAATTTAAATGGTTGGGAAAGGCCATGAGATATAGAAATATTTTTTTCACATTTTAGTTCCGTTTAAAAACAGGTAAATCAATAGTGATTTTCGTACGGATAAGTACCCAGTGAACGGTTCGTTTAGCTTTATATATTGTTCCGGGTGGGCGTTGTATTGGTTTTTCGGAAGTGTTAGACCTGTAAGAGAAAAATTTAAATGTTTGGGAAAGGCCATGGGATGTAGAAATATTTTTTTCACATTTTACTTCCTTGTAAAAACAGGAAAATCGATAGGGATTTTCGGACGGATAAGTACCTAGTGAACGGTTCGTTTATCTTTATATATTCTTCCGGGTGGGCGTTGTATTGGATTTTCGGAAGTGTTAGACCTGTAAGAGAAAAATTTAAATGGTTGGGAAAGGCCATGGGATGTAGAAATATTTTTTTCACATTTACTTCCTTGTAAAAACAGGTAAATCAATAGGGTTTTTCGTACGGATAAGTACCCAGTGAACGGTTCGTTGAGCTTTATATATTGTTCCGGGTGGGCGTTGTATTGGTTTTTCGGAAGTGTTAGACCTGTAAGAGAAAAATTTAAATGGATGGGAAAGGCCATGGGATGTAGAAATATTTTTTTCACATTTTATTTCCTTTTTAAAACAGGAAAATCAATAGGGATTTTCGTACGGATAAGTACCCAGTGAACGGTTCGTTTAGCTTTATATATTGTTCCGGGTGGGCGTGGTATTGGTTTTTCGGAAGTGTTAGACCTGTAAGAGAAAAATTTAAATGGTTGGGAAAGGCCATGGGATGTAGAAATATTTTTTTCACATTTTACTTCCTTGTAAAAACAGGAAAATCAATAGGGATTTTCGTACGGATATGTACCCAGTGAACGGTTCATTTAGCTTTATATATTGTTCCGGGTGGGCGTTGTATTGGTTTTTCGGATGTGTTTGACCTGTAAGAGAAGAATTTAAATGGTTGGGAAAGGCCATGGGATGTAGAAATATTTTTTTCACATTTTACTTCCTTGTAAAAACAGGAAAATCGATAGGGATTTTCGTACGGATAAGTAGCTAGTGAACGGTTCGTTTATCTTTATATATTCTTCCGGGTGGGCGTTGTATTGGATTTTCGGAAGTGTTAGACCTGTAAGAGAAAAATTTAAATGGTTGGGAAAGGCCATGGGATGTAGAAATATTTTTTTCACATTTACTTCCTTGTAAAAACAGGTAAATCAATAGGGTTTTTCGTACGGATAAGTACCCAGTGAACGGTTCGTTTAGCTTTATATATTGTTCCGGGTGGGCGTTGTATTGGTTTTTCGGAAGTGTTAGACCTGTAAGAGAAAAATTTAAATGGATGGGAAAGGCCATGGGATGTAGAAATATTTTTTTCACATTTTATTTCCTTTTAAAAACAGGAAAATCAATAGGGATTTTCGTACGGATAAGTACCCAGTGAACGGTTCGTTTAGCTTTATATATTGTTCCGGGTGGGCGTGGTATTGGTTTTTCGGAAGTGTTAGACCTGTAAGAGAAAAATTTAAATGGTTGGGAAAGGCCATGGGATGTAGAAATATTTTTTTCACATTTTACTTCCTTGTAAAAACAGGAAAATCAATAGGGATTTTCGTACGGATATGTACCCAGTGAACGGTTCATTTAGCTTTATATATTGTTCCGGGTGGGCGTTGTATTGGTTTTTCGGATGTGTTTGACCTGTAAGAGAAGAATTTAAATGGTTGGGAAAGGCCATGGGATGTAGAAATATTTTTTTCACATTTTATTTCCTTGTAAAAACAGGTAAATCAATAGGGTTTTTCGTACGGATAAGTGCCCAATGAACGTTCGTTTAGCTTTATATATTGTTCCGGGTGGGCATTGTTTTGGTTTTTCGGAAGTGTTAGACCTGCAAGAGAAAAATTTAAATGGTTGGGAAAGGCCATGGGATGTAGAAATATTTTTTTCACATTTTATTTCCTTGTAAAAACAGGTAAATCAATAGGGTTTTTCGTAGGGATAAGTGCCCAGTGAACGGTTCGTTTAGCTTTATATATTGTTCCGGGTGGGCGTTGTTTTGGTTTTTCAGAAGTGTTAGACCTGTAAGAGAAAAATTTAAATGGTTGGGAAAGGCCATGGGATGTAGAAATATTTTTTTCACATTTTATTTCCTTGTAAAAACAGGTAAATCAATAGGGTTTTTCGTACGGATAAGTGCCCAGTGAACGGTTCGTTTAGCTTTATATATTGTTCTGGGTGGGCGTTGTTTTGGTTTTTCGGAAGTGTTAGACCTGAAAGAGAAAAATTTAAATGGTTGGGAAAGGCCATGGGATGTAGAAATATTTTTTTCACATTTTATTTCCTTGTAAAAACAGGAAAATCGATAGGGATTTTCGTACGGATAAGTACAAAGTGAACGGTTCGTTTAGCTTTATATATTGTTCCGGGTGGGCGTTGTATTGGTTTTTCGGAAGTGTTAGACCTGTAAGAGAAAAATTTAAATGGTTGGGAAAGGCCATGAGATATAGAAATATTTTTTTCACATTTTAGTTCCGTTTAAAAACAGGTAAATCAATAGGGTTTTTCGTACGTATAAGTACCCAGTGAACGGTTCGTTTAGCTTTATATATTGTTCCGGGTGGGCGTTGTATTGGTTTTTCGGAAGTGTTAGACCTGTAAGAGAAAAATTTAAATGGTTGGGAAAGGCCATGGGATGTAGAAATATTTTTTTCACATTTTATTTCCTTTTAAAAACAGGTAAATCAATAGGGATTTTCGTACGGATAAGTACCCAGTGAACGGTTCGTTTAGCTTTATATATTGTTCCGGGTGGGCGTTGTATTGGTTTTTCGGATGTGTTAGACCTGTAAGAGAAGAATTTAAATGGTTGGGAATGGCCATGGGATGTAGAAATATTTTTTTCACATTTTATTTCCTTGTAAAAACAGGTAAATCTATAGGGTTTTTCGTACGGATAAGTGCCCAGTGAACGGTTCGTTTAGCTTTATATATTGTTCCGGGTGGGCGTTGTATTGGTTTTTCGGAAGTGTTAGACCTGTAAGAGAAAAATTTAAATGGTTGGGAAAGGCCATGGGATGTAGAAATATTTTTTTCACATTTTATTTCCTTGTAAAAACAGGTAAATCAATAGGGTTTTTCGTACGGATAAGTGCCCAGTGAACGGTTCGTTTAGCTTTATATATTGTTCCGGGTGGGCGTTGTTTTGGTTTTTCGGAAGTGTTAGACCTGTAAGAGAAAAATTTAAATGGTTGGGAAAGGCCATGGGATGTAGAAATATTTTTTTCACATTTTATTTCCTTGTAAAAACAAGAAAATCGATAGGGATTTTCGTACGGATAAGTACCCAGTGAACGGTTCGTTTAGCTTTATATATTGTTCCGGGTGGGCGTTGTATTGGTTTTTCAGAAGTGTTAGACCTGTAAGAGAAAAATTTAAATGGTTGGGAAAGGCCATGAGATATAGAATTATTTTTTTCACATATTAGTTCCGTTTAAAAACAGGTAAATCAATAGTGATTTTCGTACGGATAAGTACCCAGTGAACGGTTCGTTTAGCTTTATATATTGTTCCGGGTGGGCGTTGTATTGGTTTTTCGGAAGTGTTAGACCTGTAAGAGAAAAATTTAAATGGTTGGGAAAGGCCATGGGATGTAGAAATATTTTTTTCACATTTTACTTCCTTGTAAAAACAGGAAAATCGATAGGGATTTTCGGACGGATAAGTACCTAGTGAACGGTTCGTTTATCTTTATATATTCTTCCGGGTGGGCGTTGTATTGGATTTTCGGAAGTGTTAGACCTGTAAGAGAAAAATTTAAATGGTTGGGAAAGGCCATGGGATGTAGAAATATTTTTTTCACATTTACTTCCTTGTAAAAACAGGTAAATCAATAGGGTTTTTCGTACGGATAAGTACCCAGTGAACGGTTCGTTGAGCTTTATATATTGTTCCGGGTGGGCGTTGTATTGGTTTTTCGGAAGTGTTAGACCTGTAAGAGAAGAATTTAAATGGTTGGGAAAGGCCATGGGATGTAGAAATATTTTTTTCACATTTTACTTCCTTGTAAAAACAGGAAAATCGATAGGGATTTTCGTACGGATAAGTAGCTAGTGAACGGTTCGTTTATCTTTATATATTCTTCCGGGTGGGCGTTGTATTGGATTTTCGGAAGTGTTAGACCTGTAAGAGAAAAATTTAAATGGTTGGGAAAGGCCATGGGATGTAGAAATATTTTTTTCACATTTACTTCCTTGTAAAAACAGGTAAATCAATAGGGTTTTTCGTACGGATAAGTACCCAGTGAACGGTTCGTTTAGCTTTATATATTGTTCCGGGTGGGCGTTGTATTGGTTTTTCGGAAGTGTTAGACCTGTAAGAGAAAAATTTATATGGATGGGAAAGGCCATGGGATGTAGAAATATTTTTTTCACATTTTATTTCCTTTTAAAAACAGGAAAATCAATAGGGATTTTCGTACGGATAAGTACCCAGTGAACGGTTCGTTTAGCTTTATATATTGTTCCGGGTGGGCGTGGTATTGGTTTTTCGGAAGTGTTAGACCTGTAAGAGAAAAATTTAAATGGTTGGGAAAGGCCATGGGATGTAGAAATATTTTTTTCACATTTTACTTCCTTGTAAAAACAGGAAAATCAATAGGGATTTTCGTACGGATATGTACCCAGTGAACGGTTCATTTAGCTTTATATATTGTTCCGGGTGGGCGTTGTATTGGTTTTTCGGATGTGTTTGACCTGTAAGAGAAGAATTTAAATGGTTGGGAAAGGCCATGGGATGTAGAAATATTTTTTTCACATTTTATTTCCTTGTAAAAACAGGTAAATCAATAGGGTTTTTCGTACGGATAAGTGCCCAATGAACGTTCGTTTAGCTTTATATATTGTTCCGGGTGGGCATTGTTTTGGTTTTTCGGAAGTGTTAGACCTGCAAGAGAAAAATTTAAATGGTTGGGAAAGGCCATGGGATGTAGAAATATTTTTTTCACATTTTATTTCCTTGTAAAAACAGGTAAATCAATAGGGTTTTTCGTACGGATAAGTGCCCAGTGAACGGTTCGTTTAGCTTTATATATTGTTCCGGGTGGGCGTTGTTTTGGTTTTTCAGAAGTGTTAGACCTGTAAGAGAAAAATTTAAATGGTTGGGAAAGGCCATGGGATGTAGAAATATTTTTTTCACATTTTATTTCCTTGTAAAAACAGGTAAATCAATAGGGTTTTTCGTACGGATAAGTGCCCAGTGAACGGTTCGTTTAGCTTTATATATTGTTCTGGGTGGGCGTTGTTTTGGTTTTTCGGAAGTGTTAGACCTGTAAGAGAAAAATTTAAATGGTTGGGAAAGGCCATGGGATGTAGAAATATTTTTTTCACATTTTATTTCCTTGTAAAAACAGGAAAATCGATAGGGATTTTCGTACGGATAAGTACAAAGTGAACGGTTCGTTTAGCTTTATATATTGTTCCGGGTGGGCGTTGTATTGGTTTTTCAGAAGTGTTAGACCTGTAAGAGAAAAATTTAAATGGTTGGGAAAGGCCATGAGATATAGAAATATTTTTTTCACATTTTATTTCCGTTTAAAAACAGGTAAATCAATAGTGATTTTCGTACGGATAAGTACCCAGTGAACGGTTCATTTAGCTTTATATATTGTTCCGGGTGGGCGTTGTATTGGTTTTTCGGAAGTGTTAGACCTGTAAGAGAAAAATTTAAATGGTTGGGAAAGGCCATGGGATGTAGAAATATTTTTTTCACATTTTACTTCCTTGTAAAAACAGGAAAATCGATAGGGATTTTCGGACGGATAAGTACCTAGTGAACGGTTCGTTTATCTTTATATATTCTTCCGGGTGGGCGTTGTATTGGATTTTCGGAAGTGTTAGACCTGTAAGAGAAAAATTTAAATGGTTGGGAAAGGCCATGGGATGTAGAAATATTTTTTTCACATTTACTTCCTTGTAAAAACAGGTAAATCAAAAGGGTTTTTCGTACAGATAAGTACCCAGTGAACGGTTCGTTTAGCTTTATATATTGTTCCGGGTGGGCGTTGTATTGGTTTTTCGGAAGTGTTAGACCTGTAAGAGAAAAATTTAAATGGATGGGAAAGGCCATGGGATGTAGAAATATTTTTTTCACATTTTATTTCCTTTTAAAAACAGGAAAATCAATAGGGATTTTCGTACGGATAAGTACCCAGTGAACGGTTCGTTTATCTTTATATATTCTTCCGGGTGGGCGTTGTATTCGATTTTCGGAAGTGTTAGACTTGTAAGAGAAAAATTTAAATGGTTGGGAAAGGCCATGGGATGTAGAAATATTTTTTTCACATTTACTTCCTTGTAAAAACAGGTAAATCAATAGGGTTTTTCGTACGGATAAGTACCCAGTGAACGGTTCGTTTAGCTTTATATATTGTTCCGGGTGGGCGTTGTATTGGTTTTCGGAAGTGTTAGACCTGTAAGAGAAAAATTTAAATGGTTGGGAAAGGCCATGGGATGTAGAAATATTTTTTTCACATTTTATTTCCTTTTAAAAACAGGTAAATCAATAGGGATTTTCGTACGGATAAGTACCCAGTGAACGGTTCGTTTAGCTTTATATATTGTTCCGGGTGGGCGTGGTACTGGTTTTTCGGAAGTGTTAGACCTGTAAGAGAAAAATTTAAATGGTTGGGAAAGGCCATGGGATGTAGAAATATTTTTTTCACATTTTATTTCCTTGTAAAAACAGGTAAATCAATAGGGTTTTTCGTACGGATAAGTGCCCAGTGAACGGTTCGTTTAGCTTTATATATTGTTCCGGGTGGGCGTTGTATTGGTTTTTCGGAAGTGTTAGACCTGTAAGAGAAAAATTTAAATGGTTGGGAAAGGCCATGGGATGTAGAAATATTTTTTTCACATTTTATTTCCTTGTAAAAACAGGTAAATCAATAGGGTTTTTCGTACGGATAAGTGCCCAGTGAACGGTTCGTTTAGCTTTATATATTGTTCCGGGTGGGCGTTGTTTTGGTTTTTCGGAAGTGTTAGACCTGTAAGAGAAAAATTTAAATGGTTGGGAAAGGCCATGGGATGTAGAAATATTTTTTTCACATTTTATTTCCTTGTAAAAACAAGAAAATCGATAGGGATTTTCGTACGGATAAGTACCCAGTGAACGGTTCGTTTAGCTTTATATATTGTTCCGGGTGGGCGTTGTATTGGTTTTTCGGAAGTGTTAGACCTGTAAGAGAAAAATTTAAATGGTTGGGAAAGGCCATGAGATATAGAAATATTTTTTTCACATTTTAGTTCCGTTTAAAAACAGGTAAATCAATAGTGATTTTCGTACGGATAAGTACCCAGTGAACGGTTCGTTTAGCTTTATATATTGTTCCGGGTGGGCGTTGTATTGGTTTTTCGGAAGTGTTAGACCTGTAAGAGAAAAATTTAAATGGTTGGGAAAGGCAATGGGATGTAGAAATATTTTTTTCACATTTTACTTCCTTGTAAAAACAGGAAAATCGATCGGGATTTTCGGACGGATAAGTACCTAGTGAACGGTTCGTTTATCTTTATATATTCTTCCGGGTGGGCGTTGTATTGGATTTTCGGAAGTGTTAGACCTGTAAGAGAAAAATTTAAATGGATGGGAAAGGCCATGGGATGTAGAAATATTTTTTTCACATTTTATTTCCTTTTAAAAACAGGTAAATCAATAGGGATTTTCGTACGGATAAGTACCCAGTGAACGGTTCGTTTAGCTTTATATATTGTTCCGGGTGGGCGTTGTTTTGGTTTTTCGGAAGTGTTAGACCTGTAAGAGAAAAATTTAAATGGTTGGGAAAGGCCATGGTATGTAGAAATATTTTTTTCACATTTTATTTCCTTGTAAATACAGGTAAAACGATAGGGATTTTCGTACGGATAAGTGCCCAGTTAACGGTTCGTTTAGCTTTATATATTGTTCCGGGTGGGCGTTGTTTTGGTTTTTCGGAAGTGTTAGACCTGTAAGAGAAAAATTTCAATGGTTGGGAGAGGCCATGGGATGTAGAAATATTTTTTTCACATTTTACTTCCTTGTAAAAACAGGAAAATCGATAGGGATTTTCGTACGGATAAGTAGCTAGTGAACGGTTCGTTTATCTTTATATATTCTTCCGGGTGGGCGTTGTATTCGATTTTCGGAAGTGTTAGACTTGTAAGAGAAAAATTTAAATGGTTGGGAAAGGCCATGGGATGTAGAAATATTTTTTTCACATTTACTTCCTTGTAAAAACAGGTAAATCTATAGGGTTTTTCGTACGGATAAGTACCCAGTGAACGGTTCGTTTAGCTTTATATATTGTTCCGGGTGGGCGTTGTATTGGTTTTTCGGAAGTGTTAGACCTGTAAGAGAAAAATTTAAATGGTTGGGAAAGGCCATGGGATGTAGAAATATTTTTTTCACATTTTATTTCCTTTTAAAAACAGGTAAATCAATAGGGATTTTCGTAAGGATAAGTAACCAGTGAACGGTTCGTTTAGCTTTATATATTGTTCCGGGTGGGCGTGGTATTGGTTTTTCGGAAGTGTTAGACCTGTAAGAGAAAAATTTAAATGGTTGGGAAAGGCCATGGGATGTAGAAATATTTTTTTCACATTTTACTTCCTTGTAAAAACAGGAAAATCAATAGGGATTTTCGTACGGATATGTACCCAGTGAACGGTTCGTTTAGCTTTATATATTGTTCCGGGTGGGCGTTGTATTGGTTTTTCGGAAGTGTTAGACCTGTAAGAGAAAAATTTAAATGGTTGGGAAAGGCCATGAGATATAGAAATATTTTTTTCACATTTTAGTTCCGTTTAAAAACAGGTAAATCAATAGTGATTTTCGTACGGATAAGTACCCAGTGAACGGTTCGTTTAGCTTTATATATTGTTCCGGGTGGGCGTTGTATTGGTTTTTCGGAAGAGTTAGACCTGTAAGAGAAAAATTTAAATGGTTGGGAAAGGCCATGGGATGTAGAAATATTTTTTTCACATTTTACTTCCTTGTAAAAACAGGAAAATCAATAGGGATTTTCGTACGGATATGTACCCAGTGAACGGTTCGTTTAGCTTTATATATTGTTCCGGGTGGGCGTTGTATTGGTTTTTCGGAAGCGTTAGACCTGTAAGAGAAGAATTTAAATGGTTGGGAAAGGCCATGGGATGTAGAAATATTTTTTTCACATTTTATTTCCTTGTAAAAACAGGTAAATCAATAGGGTTTTTCGTACGGATAAGTGCCCAGTGAACGGTTCGTTTAGCTTTATATATTGTTCCGGGTGGGCGTTGTTTTGGTTTTTCGGAAGTGTTAGACCTGTAAGAGAAAAATTTAAATGGTTGGGAAAGGCCATGGGATGTAGAAATATTTTTTTCACATTTTATTTCCTTGTAAAAACAGGAAAATCGATAGGGATTTTCGTACGGATAAGTACCCAGTGAACGGTTCGTTTAGCTTTATATATTGTTCCGGGTGGGCGTTGTATTGGTTTTTCGGAAGTGTTAGACCTGCAAGAGAAAAATTTAAATGGTTGGGAAAGGCCATGAGATATAGAAATATTTTTTTCACATTTTAGTTCCGTTTAAAAACAGGTAAATCAATAGGGTTTTTCGTACGGATAAGTACCCAGTGAACGGTTCGTTTAGCTTTATATATTGTTCCGGGTGGGCGTTGTATTGGTTTTTCGGAAGTGTTAGACCTGTAAGAGAAAAATTTAAATGGTTGGGAAAGGCCATGGGATGTAGAAATATTTTTTTCACATTTTATTTCCTTTTAAAAACAGGTAAATCAATAAGGATTTTCGTACGGATAAGTACCCAGTGAACGGTTCGTTTAGCTTTATATATTGTTCCGGGTGGGCGTTGTATTGGTTTTTCGGATGTGTTAGACCTGTAAGAGAAGAATTGAAATGGTTGGGAAAGGCCATGGGATGTAGAAATATTTTTTTCACATTTTATTTCCTTGTAAAAACAGGTAAATCAATAGGGTTTTTCGTACGGATAAGTGCCCAGTGAACGGTTCGTTTAGCTTTATATATTGTTCCGGGTGGGCGTTGTATTGGTTTTTCGGAAGTGTTAGACCTGTAAGAGAAAAATTTAAATGGTTGGGAAAGGCCATGGGATGTAGAAATATTTTTTCACATTTTATTTCCTTGTAAAAACAGGTAAATCAATAGTGTTTTTCGTACGGATAAGTGCCCAGTGAACGGTTCGTTTAGCTTTATATATTGTTCCGGGTTGGCGTTGTATTGGTTTTTCGGATGTGTTAGACCTGTAAGAGAAGAATTTAAATGGTTGGGAAAGGCCATGGGATGTAGAAATATTTTTTTCACATTTTATTTCCTTGTAAAAACAGGTAAATCAATAGGGTTTTTCGTACGGATAAGTGCCCAGTGAACGGTTCGTTTAGCTTTATATATTGTTCCGGGTGGGCGTTGTTTTGGTTTTTCAGAAGTGTTAGACCTGTAAGAGAAAAATTTAAATGGTTGGGAAAGGCCATGGGATGTAGAAATATTTTTTTCACATTTTATTTCCTTGTAAAAACAGGTAAATCAATAGGGTTTTTCGTACGGATAAGTGCCCAGTGAACGGTTCGTTTAGCTTTATATATTGTTCCGGGTGGGCGTTGTATTGGTTTTTCGGAAGTGTTAGACCTGTAAGAGAAAAATTTAAATGGTTGGGAAAGGCCATGGGATGTAGAAATATTTTTTTCACATTTTACTTCCTTGTAAAAACAGGAAAATCAATAGGGTTTTTCGTACGGATAAGTACCTAGTGAACGGTTCGTTTATCTTTATATATTCTTCTGGGTGGGCGTTGTATTGGATTTTCGGAAGTGTTAGACCTGTAAGAGAAAAATTTAAACGGTTGGGAAAGGCCATGAGATATAGAAATATTTTTTTCACATTTTATTTCCGTTTAAAAACAGGTAAATCAATAGTGATTTTCGTACGGATAAGTACCCAGTGAACGGTTCGTTTAGCTTTATATATTGTTCCGGGTGGGCGTTGTTTTGGTTTTTCGGAAGTGTTAGACATGTAAGAGAAAAATTTATATGGTTGGGAAAGGCCATGGGATGTAGAAATATTTTTTTCACATTTTATTTCCTTGTAAAAACAGGAAAATCGATAGGGATTTTCGTACGGATAAGTACAAAGTGAACGGTTCGTTTAGCTTTATATATTGTTCCGGGTGGGCGTTGTATTGGTTTTTCGGAAGTGTTAGACCTGTAAGAGAAAAATTTAAATGGTTGGGAAAGGCCATGAGATATAGAAATATTTTTTTCACATTTACTTCCTTGTAAAAACAGGTAAATCTATAGGGTTTTTCGTACGGATAAGTACCCAGTGAACGGTTCGTTTAGCTTTATATATTGTTCCGGGTGGGCGTTGTATTGGTTTTTCGGAAGTGTTAGACCTGTAAGAGAAAAATTTAAATGGTTGGGAAAGGCCATGGGATGTAGAAATATTTTTTTCACATTTTATTTCCTTTTAAAAACAGGTAAATCAATAGGGATTTTCGTAAGGATAAGTAACCAGTGAACGGTTCGTTTAGCTTTATATATTGTTCCGGGTGGGCGTGGTATTGGTTTTTCGGAAGTGTTAGACCTGTAAGAGAAAAATTTAAATGGTTGGGAAAGGCCATGGGATGTAGAAATATTTTTTTCACATTTTACTTCCTTGTAAAAACAGGAAAATCAATAGGGATTTTCGTACGGATATGTACCCAGTGAACGGTTCGTTTAGCTTTATATATTGTTCCGGGTGGGCGTTGTATTGGTTTTTCGGAAGTGTTAGACCTGTAAGAGAAAAATTTAAATGGTTGGGAAAGGCCATGAGATATAGAAATATTTTTTTCACATTTTAGTTCCGTTTAAAAACAGGTAAATCAATAGTGATTTTCGTACGGATAAGTACCCAGTGAACGGTTCGTTTAGCTTTATATATTGTTCCGGGTGGGCGTTGTATTGGTTTTTCGGAAGAGTTAGACCTGTAAGAGAAAAATTTAAATGGTTGGGAAAGGCCATGGGATGTAGAAATATTTTTTTCACATTTTACTTCCTTGTAAAAACAGGAAAATCAATAGGGATTTTCGTACGGATATGTACCCAGTGAACGGTTCGTTTAGCTTTATATATTGTTCCGGGTGGGCGTTGTATTGGTTTTTCGGAAGCGTTAGACCTGTAAGAGAAGAATTTAAATGGTTGGGAAAGGCCATGGGATGTAGAAATATTTTTTTCACATTTTATTTCCTTGTAAAAACAGGTAAATCAATAGGGTTTTTCGTACGGATAAGTGCCCAGTGAACGGTTCGTTTAGCTTTATATATTGTTCCGGGTGGGCGTTGTTTTGGTTTTTCGGAAGTGTTAGACCTGTAAGAGAAAAATTTAAATGGTTGGGAAAGGCCATGGGATGTAGAAATATTTTTTTCACATTTTATTTCCTTGTAAAAACAGGAAAATCGATAGGGATTTTCGTACGGATAAGTACCCAGTGAACGGTTCGTTTAGCTTTATATATTGTTCCGGGTGGGCGTTGTATTGGTTTTTCGGAAGTGTTAGACCTGCAAGAGAAAAATTTAAATGGTTGGGAAAGGCCATGAGATATAGAAATATTTTTTTCACATTTTAGTTCCGTTTAAAAACAGGTAAATCAATAGGGTTTTTCGTACGGATAAGTACCCAGTGAACGGTTCGTTTAGCTTTATATATTGTTCCGGGTGGGCGTTGTATTGGTTTTTCGGAAGTGTTAGACCTGTAAGAGAAAAATTTAAATGGTTGGGAAAGGCCATGGGATGTAGAAATATTTTTTTCACATTTTATTTCCTTTTAAAAACAGGTAAATCAATAAGGATTTTCGTACGGATAAGTACCCAGTGAACGGTTCGTTTAGCTTTATATATTGTTCCGGGTGGGCGTTGTATTGGTTTTTCGGATGTGTTAGACCTGTAAGAGAAGAATTGAAATGGTTGGGAAAGGCCATGGGATGTAGAAATATTTTTTTCACATTTTATTTCCTTGTAAAAACAGGTAAATCAATAGGGTTTTTCGTACGGATAAGTGCCCAGTGAACGGTTCGTTTAGCTTTATATATTGTTCCGGGTGGGCGTTGTATTGGTTTTTCGGAAGTGTTAGACCTGTAAGAGAAAAATTTAAATGGTTGGGAAAGGCCATGGGATGTAGAAATATTTTTTCACATTTTATTTCCTTGTAAAAACAGGTAAATCAATAGTGTTTTTCGTACGGATAAGTGCCCAGTGAACGGTTCGTTTAGCTTTATATATTGTTCCGGGTTGGCGTTGTATTGGTTTTTCGGATGTGTTAGACCTGTAAGAGAAGAATTTAAATGGTTGGGAAAGGCCATGGGATGTAGAAATATTTTTTTCACATTTTATTTCCTTGTAAAAACAGGTAAATCAATAGGGTTTTTCGTACGGATAAGTGCCCAGTGAACGGTTCGTTTAGCTTTATATATTGTTCCGGGTGGGCGTTGTTTTGGTTTTTCAGAAGTGTTAGACCTGTAAGAGAAAAATTTAAATGGTTGGGAAAGGCCATGGGATGTAGAAATATTTTTTTCACATTTTATTTCCTTGTAAAAACAGGTAAATCAATAGGGTTTTTCGTACGGATAAGTGCCCAGTGAACGGTTCGTTTAGCTTTATATATTGTTCCGGGTGGGCGTTGTATTGGTTTTTCGGAAGTGTTAGACCTGTAAGAGAAAAATTTAAATGGTTGGGAAAGGCCATGGGATGTAGAAATATTTTTTTCACATTTTACTTCCTTGTAAAAACAGGAAAATCAATAGGGTTTTTCGTACGGATAAGTACCTAGTGAACGGTTCGTTTATCTTTATATATTCTTCTGGGTGGGCGTTGTATTGGATTTTCGGAAGTGTTAGACCTGTAAGAGAAAAATTTAAACGGTTGGGAAAGGCCATGAGATATAGAAATATTTTTTTCACATTTTATTTCCGTTTAAAAACAGGTAAATCAATAGTGATTTTCGTACGGATAAGTACCCAGTGAACGGTTCGTTTAGCTTTATATATTGTTCCGGGTGGGCGTTGTTTTGGTTTTTCGGAAGTGTTAGACATGTAAGAGAAAAATTTATATGGTTGGGAAAGGCCATGGGATGTAGAAATATTTTTTTCACATTTTATTTCCTTGTAAAAACAGGAAAATCGATAGGGATTTTCGTACGGATAAGTACAAAGTGAACGGTTCGTTTAGCTTTATATATTGTTCCGGGTGGGCGTTGTATTGGTTTTTCGGAAGTGTTAGACCTGTAAGAGAAAAATTTAAATGGTTGGGAAAGGCCATGAGATATAGAAATATTTTTTTCACATTTTATTTCCGTTTAAAAACAGGTAAATCAATAGTGATTTTCGTACGGATAAGTACCCAGTGAACGGTTCGTTTAGCTTTATATATTGTTCCGGGTGGGCATTGTATTGGTTTTTCGGAAGTGTTAGACCTGTAAGAGAAAAATTTAAATGGTTGGGAAAGGCCATGGTATGTAGAAATATTTTTTTCACATTTTATTTCCTTGTAAATACAGGTAAAACGATAGGGATTTTCGTACGGATAAGTGCCCAGTTAACGGTTCGTTTAGCTTTATATATTGTTCCGGGTGGGCGTTGTTTTGGTTTTTCGGAAGTGTTAGACCTGTAAGAGAAAAATTTCAATGGTTGGGAAAGGCCATGGGATGTAGAAATATTTTTTTCACATTTTACTTCCTTGTAAAAACAGGAAAATCTATAGGGATTTTCGTACGGATAAGTAGCTAGTGAACGGTTCGTTTATCTTTATATATTCTTCCGGGTGGGCGTTGTATTCGATTTTCGGAAGTGTTAGACTTGTAAGAGAAAAATTTAAAGGGTTGGGAAAGGCCATGGGATGTAGAAATATTTTTTTCACATTTACTTCCTTGTAAAAACAGGTAAATCAATAGGGTTTTTCATACGGATAAGTACCCAGTGAACGGTTCGTTTAGCTTTATATATTGTTCCGGGTGGGTGTTGTATTGGTTTTTCGGAAGTGTTAGACCTGTAAGAGAAAAATTTAAATGGTTGGGAAAGGCCATGGGATGTAGAAATATTTTTTTCACATTTTATTTCCTTTTAAAAACAGGTAAATCAATAGGGATTTTCGTACGGATAAGTACCCAATGAACGGTTCGTTTAGCTTTATATATTGTTCCGGGTGGGCGTTGTATTGGTTTTTCGCAAGTGTTAGACCTGTAAGAGAAAAATTTAAATGGTTGGGAAAGGCCATGGGATGTAGAAATATTTTTTTCACATTTTACTTCCTTGTAAAAACAGGAAAATCGATAGGGATTTTCGGACGGATAAGTACCTAGTGAACGGTTCGTTTATCTTTATATATTCTTCCGGGTGGGCGTTGTATTGGATTTTCGGAAGTGTTAGACCTGTAAGAGAAAAATTTAAATGGTTGGGAAAGGCCATGGGATGTAGAAATATTTTTTTCACATTTACTTCCTTGTAAAAACAGGTAAATCAATAGGGTTTTTCGTACGGATAAGTACCCAGTGAACGGTTCGTTTAGCTTTATATATTGTTCCGGGTGGGCGTTGTATTGGTTTTTCAGAAGTGTTAGACCTGTAAGAGAAAAATTTAAATGGTTGGGAAAGGCCATGGGATGTAGAAATATTTTTTTCACATTTTATTTCCTTTTAAAAACAGGTAAATCAATAGGGATTTTCGTATGGATAAGTGCCCAGTGAACGGTTCATATAGCTTTATATATTGTTCCGGGTGGGCGTTGTTTTGGTTTTTCGGAAGTGTTAGACCTGTAAGAGAAAAATTTAAATGGTTGGAAAAGGCCATGGGATGTAGAAATATTTTTTTCACATTTTACTTCCGTTTAAAAACAGGTAAATCAATAGGGATTTTCGTATGGATAAGTACATAGTGAAAGGTTCGTTTATCTTTATATATTCTTCCGGGTGGGCGTTGTATTGGTTTTTCGGAAGTGTTAGACCTGTAAGAGAAAAATTTAAATGGTTGGGAAAGGCCATGGGATGTAGAAATATTTTTTTCACATTTACTTCCTTGTAAAAACAGGTAAATCAATAGGGTTTTTCGTACGGATAAGTACCCAGTGAACCGTTCGTTTAGCTTTATATATTGTTCCGGGTGGGCGTTGTATTGGTTTTTCGGAAGTGTTAGACCTGTAAGAGAAAAATTTCAATGGTTGGGAAAGGCCATGGGATGTAGAAATATTTTTTTCACATTTTACTTCCTTGTAAAAACAGGAAAATCTATAGGGATTTTCGTACGGATAAGTAGCTAGTGAACGGTTCGTTTATCTTTATATATTCTTCCGGGTGGGCGTTGTATTCGATTTTCGGAAGTGTTAGACTTGTAAGAGAAAAATTTAAAGGGTTGGGAAAGGCCATGGGATGTAGAAATATTTTTTTCACATTTACTTCCTTGTAAAAACAGGTAAATCAATAGGGTTTTTCATACGGATAAGTACCCAGTGAACGGTTCGTTTAGCTTTATATATTGTTCCGGGTGGGTGTTGTATTGGTTTTTCGGAAGTGTTAGACCTGTAAGAGAAAAATTTAAATGGTTGGGAAAGGCCATGGGATGTAGAAATATTTTTTTCACATTTTATTTCCTTTTAAAAACAGGTAAATCAATAGGGATTTTCGTACGGATAAGTACCCAATGAACGGTTCGTTTAGCTTTATATATTGTTCCGGGTGGGCGTTGTATTGGTTTTTCGCAAGTGTTAGACCTGTAAGAGAAAAATTTAAATGGTTGGGAAAGGCCATGGGATGTAGAAATATTTTTTTCACATTTTACTTCCTTGTAAAAACAGGAAAATCGATAGGGATTTTCGGACGGATAAGTACCTAGTGAACGGTTCGTTTATCTTTATATATTCTTCCGGGTGGGCGTTGTATTGGATTTTCGGAAGTGTTAGACCTGTAAGAGAAAAATTTAAATGGTTGGGAAAGGCCATGGGATGTAGAAATATTTTTTTCACATTTACTTCCTTGTAAAAACTGGTAAATCAATAGGGTTTTTCGTACGGATAAGTACCCAGTGAACGGTTCGTTTAGCTTTATATATTGTTCCGGGTGGGCGTTGTATTGGTTTTTCAGAAGTGTTAGACCTGTAAGAGAAAAATTTAAATGGTTGGGAAAGGCCATGGGATGTAGAAATATTTTTTTCACATTTTATTTCCTTTTAAAAACAGGTAAATCAATAGGGATTTTCGTACGGATAAGTACCCAATGAACGGTTCGTTTATCTTTATATATTCTTCCGGGTGGGCGTTGTATTGGATTTTCGGAAGTGTTAGACCTGTAAGAGAAAAATTTAAATGGTTGGGAAAGGCCATGGGATGTAGAAATATTTTTTTCACATTTACTTCCTTGTAAAAACAGGTAAATCAATAGGGTTTTTCGTACGGATAAGTACCCAGTGAACGGTTCGTTTAGCTTTATATATTGTTCCGGGTGGGCGTTGTATTGGTTTTTCAGAAGTGTTAGACCTGTAAGAGAAAAATTTTAATGGTTGGGAAAGGCCATGGGATGTAGAAATATTTTTTTCACATTTTATTTCCTTGTAAAAACAGGTAAATCAATAGGGTTTTTCGTACGGATAAGTGCCCAGTGAACGGTTCGTTTAGCTTTATATATTGTTCCGGGTGGGCGTTGTTTTGGTTTTTCAGAAGTGTTAGACCTGTAAGAGAAAAATTTAAATGGTTGGGAAAGGCCATGGGATGTAGAAATATTTTTTTCACATTTTATTTCCTTGTAAAAACAGGTAAATCAATAGGGTTTTTCGTACAGATAAGTGCCCAGTGAACGGTTCGTTTAGCTTTATATATTGTTCCGGGTGGGCGTTGTTTTGGTTTTTCGGAAGTGTTAGACATGTAAGAGAAAAATTTAAATGGTTGGGAAAGGCCATGGGATGTAGAAATATTTTTTTCACATTTTATTTCCTTGTAAAAACAGGAAAATCGATAGGGATTTTCGTACGGATAAGTACAAAGTGAACGGTTCGTTTAGCTTTATATATTGTTCCGGGTGGGCGTTGTATTGGTTTTTCGGAAGTGTTAGACCTGTAAGAGAAAAATTTAAATGGTTGGGAAAGGCCATGAGATATAGAAATATTTTTTTCACATTTTATTTCCGTTTAAAAACAGGTAAATCAATAGTGATTTTCGTACGGATAAGTACCCAGTGAACGGTTCGTTTAGCTTTATATATTGTTCCGGGTGGGCGTTGTTTTGGTTTTTCGGAAGTGTTAGACATGTAAGAGAAAAATTTATATGGTTGGGAAAGGCCATGGGATGTAGAAATATTTTTTTCACATTTTATTTCCTTGTAAAAACAGGAAAATCGATAGGGATTTTCGTACGGATAAGTACAAAGTGAACGGTTCGTTTAGCTTTATATATTGTTCCGGGTGGGCGTTGTTTTGGTTTTTCGGAAGTGTTAGACATGTAAGAGAAAAATTTAAATGGTTGGGAAAGGCCATGGGATGTAGAAATATTTTTTTCACATTTTATTTCCTTGTAAAAACAGGAAAATCGATAGGGATTTTCGTACGGATAAGTACAAAGTGAACGGTTCGTTTAGCTTTATATATTGTTCCGGGTGGGCGTTGTATTGGTTTTTCGGAAGTGTTAGACCTGTAAGAGAAAAATTTAAATGGTTGGGAAAGGCCATGAGATATAGAAATATTTTTTTCACATTTTATTTCCGTTTAAAAACAGGTAAATCAATAGTGATTTTCGTACGGATAAGTACCCAGTGAACGGTTCGTTTAGCTTTATATATTGTTCCGGGTGGGCGTTGTTTTGGTTTTTCGGAAGTGTTAGACATGTAAGAGAAAAATTTATATGGTTGGGAAAGGCCATGGGATGTAGAAATATTTTTTTCACATTTTATTTCCTTGTAAAAACAGGAAAATCGATAGGGATTTTCGTACGGATAAGTACAAAGTGAACGGTTCGTTTAGCTTTATATATTGTTCCGGGTGGGCGTTGTATTGGTTTTTCGGAAGTGTTAGACCTGTAAGAGAAAAATTTAAATGGTTGGGAAAGGCCATGAGATATAGAAATATTTTTTTCACATTTTATTTCCGTTTAAAAACAGGTAAATCAATAGTGATTTTCGTACGGATAAGTACCCAGTGAACGGTTCGTTTAGCTTTATATATTGTTCCGGGTGGGCATTGTATTGGTTTTTCGGAAGTGTTAGACCTGTAAGAGAAAAATTTAAATGGTTGGGAAAGGCCATGGTATGTAGAAATATTTTTTTCACATTTTATTTCCTTGTAAATACAGGTAAAACGATAGGGATTTTCGTACGGATAAGTGCCCAGTTAACGGTTCGTTTAGCTTTATATATTGTTCCGGGTGGGCGTTGTTTTGGTTTTTCGGAAGTGTTAGACCTGTAAGAGAAAAATTTCAATGGTTGGGAAAGGCCATGGGATGTAGAAATATTTTTTTCACATTTTACTTCCTTGTAAAAACAGGAAAATCTATAGGGATTTTCGTACGGATAAGTAGCTAGTGAACGGTTCGTTTATCTTTATATATTCTTCCGGGTGGGCGTTGTATTCGATTTTCGGAAGTGTTAGACTTGTAAGAGAAAAATTTAAAGGGTTGGGAAAGGCCATGGGATGTAGAAATATTTTTTTCACATTTACTTCCTTGTAAAAACAGGTAAATCAATAGGGTTTTTCATACGGATAAGTACCCAGTGAACGGTTCGTTTAGCTTTATATATTGTTCCGGGTGGGTGTTGTATTGGTTTTTCGGAAGTGTTAGACCTGTAAGAGAAAAATTTAAATGGTTGGGAAAGGCCATGGGATGTAGAAATATTTTTTTCACATTTTATTTCCTTTTAAAAACAGGTAAATCAATAGGGATTTTCGTACGGATAAGTACCCAATGAACGGTTCGTTTAGCTTTATATATTGTTCCGGGTGGGCGTTGTATTGGTTTTTCGCAAGTGTTAGACCTGTAAGAGAAAAATTTAAATGGTTGGGAAAGGCCATGGGATGTAGAAATATTTTTTTCACATTTTACTTCCTTGTAAAAACAGGAAAATCGATAGGGATTTTCGGACGGATAAGTACCTAGTGAACGGTTCGTTTATCTTTATATATTCTTCCGGGTGGGCGTTGTATTGGATTTTCGGAAGTGTTAGACCTGTAAGAGAAAAATTTAAATGGTTGGGAAAGGCCATGGGATGTAGAAATATTTTTTTCACATTTACTTCCTTGTAAAAACAGGTAAATCAATAGGGTTTTTCGTACGGATAAGTACCCAGTGAACGGTTCGTTTAGCTTTATATATTGTTCCGGGTGGGCGTTGTATTGGTTTTTCAGAAGTGTTAGACCTGTAAGAGAAAAATTTAAATGGTTGGGAAAGGCCATGGGATGTAGAAATATTTTTTTCACATTTTATTTCCTTTTAAAAACAGGTAAATCAATAGGGATTTTCGTATGGATAAGTGCCCAGTGAACGGTTCATATAGCTTTATATATTGTTCCGGGTGGGCGTTGTTTTGGTTTTTCGGAAGTGTTAGACCTGTAAGAGAAAAATTTAAATGGTTGGAAAAGGCCATGGGATGTAGAAATATTTTTTTCACATTTTACTTCCGTTTAAAAACAGGTAAATCAATAGGGATTTTCGTATGGATAAGTACATAGTGAAAGGTTCGTTTATCTTTATATATTCTTCCGGGTGGGCGTTGTATTGGTTTTTCGGAAGTGTTAGACCTGTAAGAGAAAAATTTAAATGGTTGGGAAAGGCCATGGGATGTAGAAATATTTTTTTCACATTTACTTCCTTGTAAAAACAGGTAAATCAATAGGGTTTTTCGTACGGATAAGTACCCAGTGAACCGTTCGTTTAGCTTTATATATTGTTCCGGGTGGGCGTTGTATTGGTTTTTCGGAAGTGTTAGACCTGTAAGAGAAAAATTTCAATGGTTGGGAAAGGCCATGGGATGTAGAAATATTTTTTTCACATTTTACTTCCTTGTAAAAACAGGAAAATCTATAGGGATTTTCGTACGGATAAGTAGCTAGTGAACGGTTCGTTTATCTTTATATATTCTTCCGGGTGGGCGTTGTATTCGATTTTCGGAAGTGTTAGACTTGTAAGAGAAAAATTTAAAGGGTTGGGAAAGGCCATGGGATGTAGAAATATTTTTTTCACATTTACTTCCTTGTAAAAACAGGTAAATCAATAGGGTTTTTCATACGGATAAGTACCCAGTGAACGGTTCGTTTAGCTTTATATATTGTTCCGGGTGGGTGTTGTATTGGTTTTTCGGAAGTGTTAGACCTGTAAGAGAAAAATTTAAATGGTTGGGAAAGGCCATGGGATGTAGAAATATTTTTTTCACATTTTATTTCCTTTTAAAAACAGGTAAATCAATAGGGATTTTCGTACGGATAAGTACCCAATGAACGGTTCGTTTAGCTTTATATATTGTTCCGGGTGGGCGTTGTATTGGTTTTTCGCAAGTGTTAGACCTGTAAGAGAAAAATTTAAATGGTTGGGAAAGGCCATGGGATGTAGAAATATTTTTTTCACATTTTACTTCCTTGTAAAAACAGGAAAATCGATAGGGATTTTCGGACGGATAAGTACCTAGTGAACGGTTCGTTTATCTTTATATATTCTTCCGGGTGGGCGTTGTATTGGATTTTCGGAAGTGTTAGACCTGTAAGAGAAAAATTTAAATGGTTGGGAAAGGCCATGGGATGTAGAAATATTTTTTTCACATTTACTTCCTTGTAAAAACTGGTAAATCAATAGGGTTTTTCGTACGGATAAGTACCCAGTGAACGGTTCGTTTAGCTTTATATATTGTTCCGGGTGGGCGTTGTATTGGTTTTTCAGAAGTGTTAGACCTGTAAGAGAAAAATTTAAATGGTTGGGAAAGGCCATGGGATGTAGAAATATTTTTTTCACATTTTATTTCCTTTTAAAAACAGGTAAATCAATAGGGATTTTCGTACGGATAAGTACCCAATGAACGGTTCGTTTATCTTTATATATTCTTCCGGGTGGGCGTTGTATTGGATTTTCGGAAGTGTTAGACCTGTAAGAGAAAAATTTAAATGGTTGGGAAAGGCCATGGGATGTAGAAATATTTTTTTCACATTTTATTTCCTTGTAAATACAGGTAAATCAATAGGGTTTTTCGTACAGATAAGTGCCCAGTGAACGGTTCGTTTAGCTTTATATATTGTTCCGGGTGGGCGTTGTTTTGGTTTTTCGGAAGTGTTAGACATGTAAGAGAAAAATTTAAATGGTTGGGAAAGGCTATGGGATGTAGAAATATTTTTTTCACATTTTATTTCCTTGTAAAAACAGGAAAATCGATAGGGATTTTCGTACGGATAAGTACAAAGTGAACGGTTCGTTTAGCTTTATATATTGTTCCGGGTGGGCGTTGTATTGGTTTTTCGGAAGTGTTAGACCTGTAAGAGAAAAATTTAAATGGTTGGGAAAGGCCATGAGATATAGAAATATTTTTTTCACATTTTATTTCCGTTTAAAAACAGGTAAATCAATAGTGATTTTCGTACGGATAAGTACCCAGTGAACGGTTCGTTTAGCTTTATATATTGTTCCGGGTGGGCGTTGTTTTGGTTTTTCGGAAGTGTTAGACATGTAAGAGAAAAATTTATATGGTTGGGAAAGGCCATGGGATGTAGAAATATTTTTTTCACATTTTATTTCCTTGTAAAAACAGGAAAATCGATAGGGATTTTCGTACGGATAAGTACAAAGTGAACGGTTCGTTTAGCTTTATATATTGTTCCGGGTGGGCGTTGTATTGGTTTTTCGGAAGTGTTAGACCTGTAAGAGAAAAATTTAAATGGTTGGGAAAGGCCATGAGATATAGAAATATTTTTTTCACATTTTATTTCCGTTTAAAAACAGGTAAATCAATAGTGATTTTCGTACGGATAAGTACCCAGTGAACGGTTCGTTTAGCTTTATATATTGTTCCGGGTGGGCATTGTATTGGTTTTTCGGAAGTGTTAGACCTGTAAGAGAAAAATTTAAATGGTTGGGAAAGGCCATGGTATGTAGAAATATTTTTTTCACATTTTATTTCCTTGTAAATACAGGTAAAACGATAGGGATTTTCGTACGGATAAGTGCCCAGTTAACGGTTCGTTTAGCTTTATATATTGTTCCGGGTGGGCGTTGTTTTGGTTTTTCGGAAGTGTTAGACCTGTAAGAGAAAAATTTCAATGGTTGGGAAAGGCCATGGGATGTAGAAATATTTTTTTCACATTTTACTTCCTTGTAAAAACAGGAAAATCTATAGGGATTTTCGTACGGATAAGTAGCTAGTGAACGGTTCGTTTATCTTTATATATTCTTCCGGGTGGGCGTTGTATTCGATTTTCGGAAGTGTTAGACTTGTAAGAGAAAAATTTAAAGGGTTGGGAAAGGCCATGGGATGTAGAAATATTTTTTTCACATTTACTTCCTTGTAAAAACAGGTAAATCAATAGGGTTTTTCATACGGATAAGTACCCAGTGAACGGTTCGTTTAGCTTTATATATTGTTCCGGGTGGGTGTTGTATTGGTTTTTCGGAAGTGTTAGACCTGTAAGAGAAAAATTTAAATGGTTGGGAAAGGCCATGGGATGTAGAAATATTTTTTTCACATTTTATTTCCTTTTAAAAACAGGTAAATCAATAGGGATTTTCGTACGGATAAGTACCCAATGAACGGTTCGTTTAGCTTTATATATTGTTCCGGGTGGGCGTTGTATTGGTTTTTCGCAAGTGTTAGACCTGTAAGAGAAAAATTTAAATGGTTGGGAAAGGCCATGGGATGTAGAAATATTTTTTTCACATTTTACTTCCTTGTAAAAACAGGAAAATCGATAGGGATTTTCGGACGGATAAGTACCTAGTGAACGGTTCGTTTATCTTTATATATTCTTCCGGGTGGGCGTTGTATTGGATTTTCGGAAGTGTTAGACCTGTAAGAGAAAAATTTAAATGGTTGGGAAAGGCCATGGGATGTAGAAATATTTTTTTCACATTTACTTCCTTGTAAAAACAGGTAAATCAATAGGGTTTTTCGTACGGATAAGTACCCAGTGAACGGTTCGTTTAGCTTTATATATTGTTCCGGGTGGGCGTTGTATTGGTTTTTCAGAAGTGTTAGACCTGTAAGAGAAAAATTTAAATGGTTGGGAAAGGCCATGGGATGTAGAAATATTTTTTTCACATTTTATTTCCTTTTAAAAACAGGTAAATCAATAGGGATTTTCGTATGGATAAGTGCCCAGTGAACGGTTCATATAGCTTTATATATTGTTCCGGGTGGGCGTTGTTTTGGTTTTTCGGAAGTGTTAGACCTGTAAGAGAAAAATTTAAATGGTTGGAAAAGGCCATGGGATGTAGAAATATTTTTTTCACATTTTACTTCCGTTTAAAAACAGGTAAATCAATAGGGATTTTCGTATGGATAAGTACATAGTGAAAGGTTCGTTTATCTTTATATATTCTTCCGGGTGGGCGTTGTATTGGTTTTTCGGAAGTGTTAGACCTGTAAGAGAAAAATTTAAATGGTTGGGAAAGGCCATGGGATGTAGAAATATTTTTTTCACATTTACTTCCTTGTAAAAACAGGTAAATCAATAGGGTTTTTCGTACGGATAAGTACCCAGTGAACCGTTCGTTTAGCTTTATATATTGTTCCGGGTGGGCGTTGTATTGGTTTTTCGCAAGTGTTAGACCTGTAAGAGAAAAATTTCAATGGTTGGGAAAGGCCATGGGATGTAGAAATATTTTTTTCACATTTTACTTCCTTGTAAAAACAGGAAAATCTATAGGGATTTTCGTACGGATAAGTAGCTAGTGAACGGTTCGTTTATCTTTATATATTCTTCCGGGTGGGCGTTGTATTCGATTTTCGGAAGTGTTAGACTTGTAAGAGAAAAATTTAAAGGGTTGGGAAAGGCCATGGGATGTAGAAATATTTTTTTCACATTTACTTCCTTGTAAAAACAGGTAAATCAATAGGGTTTTTCATACGGATAAGTACCCAGTGAACGGTTCGTTTAGCTTTATATATTGTTCCGGGTGGGTGTTGTATTGGTTTTTCGGAAGTGTTAGACCTGTAAGAGAAAAATTTAAATGGTTGGGAAAGGCCATGGGATGTAGAAATATTTTTTTCACATTTTACTTCCTTGTAAAAACAGGAAAATCGATAGGGATTTTCGGACGGATAAGTACCTAGTGAACGGTTCGTTTATCTTTATATATTCTTCCGGGTGGGCGTTGTATTGGATTTTCGGAAGTGTTAGACCTGTAAGAGAAAAATTTAAATGGTTGGGAAAGGCCATGGGATGTAGAAATATTTTTTTCACATTTACTTCCTTGTAAAAACAGGTAAATCAATAGGGTTTTTCGTACGGATAAGTACCCAGTGAACGGTTCGTTTAGCTTTATATATTGTTCCGGGTGGGCGTTGTATTGGTTTTTCAGAAGTGTTAGACCTGTAAGAGAAAAATTTAAATGGTTGGGAAAGGCCATGGGATGTAGAAATATTTTTTTCACATTTTATTTCCTTTTAAAAACAGGTAAATCAATAGGGATTTTCGTATGGATAAGTGCCCAGTGAACGGTTCATATAGCTTTATATATTGTTCCGGGTGGGCGTTGTTTTGGTTTTTCGGAAGTGTTAGACCTGTAAGAGAAAAATTTAAATGGTTGGAAAAGGCCATGGGATGTAGAAATATTTTTTTCACATTTTACTTCCGTTTAAAAACAGGTAAATCAATAGGGATTTTCGTATGGATAAGTACATAGTGAAAGGTTCGTTTATCTTTATATATTCTTCCGGGTGGGCGTTGTATTGGTTTTTCGGAAGTGTTAGACCTGTAAGAGAAAAATTTAAATGGTTGGGAAAGGCCATGGGATGTAGAAATATTTTTTTCACATTTACTTCCTTGTAAAAACAGGTAAATCAATAGGGTTTTTCGTACGGATAAGTACCCAGTGAACCGTTCGTTTAGCTTTATATATTGTTCCGGGTGGGCGTTGTATTGGTTTTTCGGAAGTGTTAGACCTGTAAGAGAAAAATTTCAATGGTTGGGAAAGGCCATGGGATGTAGAAATATTTTTTTCACATTTTACTTCCTTGTAAAAACAGGAAAATCTATAGGGATTTTCGTACGGATAAGTAGCTAGTGAACGGTTCGTTTATCTTTATATATTCTTCCGGGTGGGCGTTGTATTCGATTTTCGGAAGTGTTAGACTTGTAAGAGAAAAATTTAAAGGGTTGGGAAAGGCCATGGGATGTAGAAATATTTTTTTCACATTTACTTCCTTGTAAAAACAGGTAAATCAATAGGGTTTTTCATACGGATAAGTACCCAGTGAACGGTTCGTTTAGCTTTATATATTGTTCCGGGTGGGTGTTGTATTGGTTTTTCGGAAGTGTTAGACCTGTAAGAGAAAAATTTAAATGGTTGGGAAAGGCCATGGGATGTAGAAATATTTTTTTCACATTTTATTTCCTTTTAAAAACAGGTAAATCAATAGGGATTTTCGTACGGATAAGTACCCAATGAACGGTTCGTTTAGCTTTATATATTGTTCCGGGTGGGCGTTGTATTGGTTTTTCGCAAGTGTTAGACCTGTAAGAGAAAAATTTAAATGGTTGGGAAAGGCCATGGGATGTAGAAATATTTTTTTCACATTTTACTTCCTTGTAAAAACAGGAAAATCGATAGGGATTTTCGGACGGATAAGTACCTAGTGAACGGTTCGTTTATCTTTATATATTCTTCCGGGTGGGCGTTGTATTGGATTTTCGGAAGTGTTAGACCTGTAAGAGAAAAATTTAAATGGTTGGGAAAGGCCATGGGATGTAGAAATATTTTTTTCACATTTACTTCCTTGTAAAAACTGGTAAATCAATAGGGTTTTTCGTACGGATAAGTACCCAGTGAACGGTTCGTTTAGCTTTATATATTGTTCCGGGTGGGCGTTGTATTGGTTTTTCAGAAGTGTTAGACCTGTAAGAGAAAAATTTAAATGGTTGGGAAAGGCCATGGGATGTAGAAATATTTTTTTCACATTTTATTTCCTTTTAAAAACAGGTAAATCAATAGGGATTTTCGTACGGATAAGTACCCAATGAACGGTTCGTTTATCTTTATATATTCTTCCGGGTGGGCGTTGTATTGGATTTTCGGAAGTGTTAGACCTGTAAGAGAAAAATTTAAATGGTTGGGAAAGGCCATGGGATGTAGAAATATTTTTTTCACATTTACTTCCTTGTAAAAACAGGTAAATCAATAGGGTTTTTCGTACGGATAAGTACCCAGTGAACGGTTCGTTTAGCTTTATATATTGTTCCGGGTGGGCGTTGTATTGGTTTTTCAGAAGTGTTAGACCTGTAAGAGAAAAATTTTAATGGTTGGGAAAGGCCATGGGATGTAGAAATATTTTTTTCACATTTTATTTCCTTTTAAAAACAGGTAAATCAATAGGGATTTTCGTACGGATAAGTGCCCAGTGAACGGTTCGTTTAGCTTTATATATTGTTCCGGGTGGGCATTGTATTGGTTTTTCGGAAGTGTTAGACCTGTAAGAGAAAAATTTAAATGGTTGGGAAAGGCCATGGGATGTAGAAATATTTTTTTCACATTTTACTTCCTTGTAAAAACAGGAAAATCAATAGGGATTTTCGTACGGATATGTACCCAGTGAACCGTTCGTTTAGCTTTATATATTGTTCCGGGTGGGCGTTGTATTGGTTTTTCGGAAGTGTTAGACCTGTAAGAGAAAAATTTAAATGGTTGGGAAAGGCCATGGGATGTAGAAATATTTTTTTCACATTTTATTTCCTTTTAAAAACAGGTAAATCAATAGGGATTTTCGTACGGATAAGTGCCCAGTGAACGGTTCATATAGCTTTATATATTGTTCCGGGTGGGCGTTGTTTTGGTTTTTCGGAAGTGTTAGACCTGTAAGAGAAAAATTTAAATGGTTGGAAAAGGCCATGGGATGTAGAAATATTTTTTTCACATTTTACTTCCGTTTAAAAACAGGTAAATCAATAGGGATTTTCGTATGGATAAGTACATAGTGAACGGTTCGTTTATCTTTATATATTCTTCCGGGTGGGCGTTGTATTGGTTTTTCGGAAGTGTTAGACCTGTAAGAGAAAAATTTAAATGGTTGGAAAAGGCCATGGGATGTAGAAATATTTTTTTCACATTTACTTCCTTGTAAAAACAGGTAAATCAATAGGGTTTTTCGTACGGATAAGTACCCAGTGAACCGTTCGTTTAGCTTTATATACTGTTCCGGGTGGGCGTTGTATTGGTTTTTCGGAAGTGTTAGACCTGTAAGAGAAAAATTTAAAAGGTTGGGAAAGGCCATGGGATGTAGAAATATTTTTTTCACATTTTACTTCCTTTTAAAAACAGGTAAATCAATAGGGATTTTCGTACGGATAAGTACCCAGTGAACGGTTCGCTTAGCTTTATATATTGTTCCGGGTGGGCGTTGTATTGGTTTTTCGGAAGTGTTAGACCTGTAAGAGAAAAATTTAAATGGTTGGGAAAGGCCATGGGATGTAGAAATATTTTTTTCACATTTACTTCCTTGTAAAAACAGGTAAATCAATAGGGTTTTTCGTACGGATAAGTACCCAGTGAACGGTTCGTTTAGCTTTATATATTGTTCCGGGTGGGCGTTGTATTGGTTTTTCAGAAGTGTTAGACCTGTAAGAGAAAAATTTAAATGGTTGGGAAAGGCCATGGGATGTAGAAATATTTTTTTCACATTTTATTTCCTTTTAAAAACAGGTAAATCAATAGGGATTTTCGTACGGATAAGTACCCAGTGAACGGTTCGTTTAGCTTTATATATTGTTCCGGGTGGGCATTGTATTGGTTTTTCGGAAGTGTTAGACCTGTAAGAGAAAAATTTAAATGGTTGGGAAAGGCCATGGGATGTAGAAATATTTTTTTCACATTTTATTTCCTTTTAAAAACAGGTAAATCAATAGGGATTTTCGTACGGATAAGTGCCCAGTGAACGGTTCATATAGCTTTATATATTGTTCCGGGTGGGCGTTGTTTTGGTTTTTCGGAAGTGTTAGACCTGTAAGAGAAAAATTTAAATGGTTGGAAAAGGCCATGGGATGTAGAAATATTTTTTTCACATTTTACTTCCGTTTAAAAACAGGTAAATCAATAGGGATTTTCGTATGGATAAGTACATAGTGAACGGTTCGTTTATCTTTATATATTCTTCCGGGTGGGCGTTGTATTGGTTTTTCGGAAGTGTTAGACCTGTAAGAGAAAAATTTAAATGGTTGGGAAAGGCCATGGGATGTAGAAATATTTTTTTCACATTTACTTCCTTGTAAAAACAGGTAAATCAATAGGGTTTTTCGTACGGATAAGTACCCAGTGAACCGTTCGTTTAGCTTTATATACTGTTCCGGGTGGGCGTTGTATTGGTTTTTCGGAAGTGTTAGACCTGTAAGAGAAAAATTTAAAAGGTTGGGAAAGGCCATGGGATGTAGAAATATTTTTTTCACATTTTACTTCCTTTTAAAAACAGGTAAATCAATAGGGATTTTCGTACGGATAAGTACCCAGTGAACGGTTCGCTTAGCTTTATATATTGTTCCGGGTGGGCGTTGTATTGGTTTTTCGGAAGTGTTAGACCTGTAAGAGAAAAATTTAAATGGTTGGGAAAGGCCATGGGATGTAGAAATATTTTTTTCACATTTTACTTCCTTGTAAAAACAGGAAAATCAATAGGGATTTTCGTACGGATATGTACCCAGTGAACGGTTCATTTAGCTTTATATATTGTTCCGGGTGGGCGTTGTATTGGTTTTTCGGAAGCGTTAGACCTGTAAGAGAAAAATTTAAATGGTTGGGAAAGGCCATGGGATGTAGAAATATTTTTTTCACATTTTATTTCCTTGTAAAAACAGGTAAATCAATAGGGTTTTTCGTACGGATAAGTGCCCAGTGAACGGTTCGTTTAGCTTTATATATTGTTCCGGGTGGGCGTTGTATTGGTTTTTCGGAAGCGTTAGACCTGTAAGAGAAAAATTTAAATGGTTGGGAAAGGCCATGGGATGTAGAAATATTTTTTTCACATTTTATTTCCTTGTAAAAACAGGTAAATCAATAGGGATTTTCGTACGGATAAGTGCCCAGTGAACGGTTCATATAGCTTTATATATTGTTCCGGGTGGGCGTTGTATTGTTTTTTCGGAAGTGTTAGACCTGTAAGAGAAAAATTTAAATGGTTGGGAAAGGCCATGGGATGTAGAAATATTTTTTCACATTTTACTTCCTTGTAAAAACAGGAAAATCGATAGGGATTTTCATACGGATAAGTACCCAGTGAACGGTTCGTTTATCTTTATATATTCTTCCGGGTGGGCGTTGTATTGGTTTTTCAGAAGTGTTAGACCTGTAAGAGAAAAATTTAAATGGTTGGGAAAGGCCATGGGATGTAGAAATATTTTTTTCACATTTACTTCCTTGTAAAAACAGGTAAATCAATAGGGTTTTTCGTACGGATAAGTACCCAGTGAACCGTTCGTTTAGCTTTATATATTGTTCCGGGTGGACGTTGTTTTGGTTTTTCGGAAGTGTTAGACCTGTAAGAGAAAAATTTAAATGGTTGGGAAAGGCCATGGGATGTAGAAATATTTTTTTCACATTTTATTTCCTTGTAAAAACAGGTAAATCAATAGGGTTTTTCGTACGGATAAGTGCCCAGTGAACGGTTCGTTTAGCTTTATATATTGTTCCGGGTGGGCGTTGTTTTGGTTTTTCGGAAGTGTTAGACCTGTAAGAGAAAAATTTAAATGGTTGGGAAAGACCATGGGATGTAGAAATATTTTTTTGACATTTTACTTCCTTGTAAAAACAGAAAAATCGATAGGGATTTTCGGACGGATAAGTACCTAGTGAACGGTTCGTTTATCTTTATATATTCTTCCGGGTGGGCGTTGCATTGGATTTTCGGAAGTGTTAGACTTGTAAGAGAAAAATTTAAATGGTTGGGAAAGGCCATGGGATGTAGAAATATTTTTTTCACATTTACTTCCTTGTAAAAACAGGTAAATCAATAGGGTTTTTCGTACGGATAAGTACCCAGTGAACGGTTCGTTTAGCTTTATATATTGTTCCGGGTGGGTGTTGTATTGGTTTTTCGGAAGTGTTAGATCTGTAAGAGAAAAATTTAAATGTTTGGGAAAGGCCATGGGATGTAGAAATATTTTTTTCACATTTTATTTCCTTTTAAAAACAGGTAAATCAATAGGGATTTTCGTACGGATAAGTGCCCAGTGAACGGTTCATATAGCTTTATATATTGTTCCGGGTGGGCGTTGTATTGTTTTTTCGGAAGTGTTAGACCTGTAAGAGAAAAATTTAAATGGTTGGGAAAGGCCATGGGATGTAGAAATATTTTTTCGCATTTTACTTCCTTGTAAAAACAGGAAAATCGATAGGGATTTTCATACGGATAAGTACCCAGTGAACGGTTCGTTTAGCTTTATATATTGTTCCGGGTGGGTGTTGTATTGGTTTTTCGGAAGTGTTAGACCTGTAAGAGAAAAATTTAAATGTTTGGGAAAGGCCATGGGATGTAGAAATATTTTTTTCACATTTTATTTCCTTTTAAAAACAGGTAAATCAATAGGGATTTTTGTACGGATAAGTGCCCAGTGAACGGTTCATATAGCTTTATATATTGTTCCGGGTGGGCGTTGTATTGTTTTTTCGGAAGTGTTAGACCTGTAAGAGAAAAATTTAAATGGTTGGGAAAGGCCATGGGATGTAGAAATATTTTTTCACATTTTACTTCCTTGTAAAAACAGGAAAATCGATAGGGATTTTCATACGGATAAGTACCCAGTGAACGGTTCGTTTATCTTTATATATTCTTCCGGGTGGGCGTTGTATTGGTTTTTCAGAAGTGTTAGACCTGTAAGAGAAAAATTTAAATGGTTGGGAAAGGCCATGGGATGTAGAAATATTTTTTTCACATTTACTTCCTTGTAAAAACAGGTAAATCAATAGGGTTTTTCGTACGGATAAGTACCCAGTGAACCGTTCGTTTAGCTTTATATATTGTTCCGGGTGGGCGTTGTTTTGGTTTTTCGGAAGTGTTAGACCTGTAAGAGAAAAATTTAAATGGTTGGGAAAGGCCATGGGATGTAGAAATATTTTTTTCACATTTTATTTCCTTGTAAAAACAGGTAAATCAATAGGGTTTTTCGTACGGATAAGTGCCCAGTGAACGGTTCGTTTAGCTTTATATATTGTTCCGGGTGGGCGTTGTTTTGGTTTTTCGGAAGTGTTAGACCTGTAAGAGAAAAATTTAAATGGTTGGGAAAGGCCATGGGATGTAGAAATATTTTTTTGACATTTTACTTCCTTGTAAAAACAGGAAAATCGATAGGGATTTTCGGACGGATAAGTACCTAGTGAACGGTTCGTTTATCTTTATATATTCTTCCGGGTGGGCGTTGCATTGGATTTTCGGAAGTGTTAGACCTGTAAGAGAAAAATTTAAATGGTTGGGAAAGGCCATGGGATGTAGAAATATTTTTTTCACATTTACTTCCTTGTAAAAACAGGTAAATCAATAGGGTTTTTCGTACGGATATGTACCCAGTGAACGGTTCGTTTAGCTTTATATATTGTTCCGGGTGGGTGTTGTATTGGTTTTTCGGAAGTGTTAGACCTGTAAGAGAAAAATGTAAATGGTTGGGAAAGGCCATGGGATGTAGAAATATTTTTTTCACATTTTATTTCCTTTTAAAAACAGGTAAATCAATAGGGATTTTCGTACGGATAAGTACCCAGTGAACGGTTCGTTTAGCTTTATATATTGTTCCGGGTGGGCGTGGTATTGGTTTTTCGGAAGTGTTAGACCGGTAAGAGAAAAATTTAAATGGTTGGGAAAGGCCATGGGATGTAGAAATATTTTTTTCACATTTTACTTCCTTGTAAAAACAGGAAAATCAATAGGGATTTTCGTACGGATATGTACCCAGTGAACGGTACGTTTAGCTTTATATATTGTTCCGGGTGGGCGTTGTATTGGTTTTTCGGATGTGTTAGACCTGTAAGAGAAGAATTTAAATGGTTGGGAAAGGCCATGGGATGTAGAAATATTTTTTTCACATTTTATTTCCTTGTAAAAACAGGTAAATCAATAGGGTTTTTCGTACGGATAAGTGCCCAGTTAACGGTTCGTTTAGCTTTATATATTGTTCCGGGTGGGCGTTGTTTTGGTTTTTCGGAAGTGTTAGACCTGTAAGAGAAAAATTTAAATGGTTGGGAAAGGCCATGGGATGTAGAAATATTTTTTTGACATTTTACTTCCTTGTAAAAACAGGAAAATCGATAGGGATTTTCGGACGGATAAGTACCTAGTGAACGGTTCGTTTATCTTTATATATTCTTCCGGGTGGGCGTTGCATTGGATTTTCGGAAGTGTTAGACCTGTAAGAGAAAAATTTAAATGGTTGGGAAAGGCCATGGGATGTAGAAATATTTTTTTCACATTTACTTCCTTGTAAAAACAGGTAAATCAATAGGGTTTTTCGTACGGATATGTACCCAGTGAACGGTTCGTTTAGCTTTATATATTGTTCCGGGTGGGTGTTGTATTGGTTTTTCGGAAGTGTTAGACCTGTAAGAGAAAAATGTAAATGGTTGGGAAAGGCCATGGGATGTAGAAATATTTTTTTCACATTTTATTTCCTTTTAAAAACAGGTAAATCAATAGGGATTTTCGTACGGATAAGTACCCAGTGAACGGTTCGTTTAGCTTTATATATTGTTCCGGGTGGGCGTGGTATTGGTTTTTCGGAAGTGTTAGACCGGTAAGAGAAAAATTTAAATGGTTGGGAAAGGCCATGGGATGTAGAAATATTTTTTTCACATTTTACTTCCTTGTAAAAACAGGAAAATCAATAGGGATTTTCGTACGGATATGTACCCAGTGAACGGTACGTTTAGCTTTATATATTGTTCCGGGTGGGCGTTGTATTGGTTTTTCGGATGTGTTAGACCTGTAAGAGAAGAATTTAAATGGTTGGGAAAGGCCATGGGATGTAGAAATATTTTTTTCACATTTTATTTCCTTGTAAAAACAGGTAAATCAATAGGGTTTTTCGTACGGATAAGTGCCCAGTGAACGGTTCGTTTAGCTTTATATATTGTTCCGGGTGGGCATTGTTTTGGTTTTTCGGAAGTGTTAGACCTGCAAGAGAAAAATTTAAATGGTTGGGAAAGGCCATGGGATGTAGAAATATTTTTTTCACATTTTATTTCCTTGTAAAAACAGGTAAATCAATAGGGTTTTTCGTACGGATAAGTCCCCAGTGAACGGTTCGTTTAGCTTTATATATTGTTCCGGGTGGGCGTTGTTTTGGTTTTTCGGAAGCGTTAGACCTGTAAGAGAAAAATTTAAATGGTTGGGAAAGGCCATGGGATGTAGAAATATTTTTTTCACATTTTACTTCCTTGTAAAAACAGGAAAATCGATAGGGATTTTCGGACGGATAAGTACCTAGTGAACGGTTCGTTTATCTTTATATATTCTTCCGGGTGGGCGTTGCATTGGATTTTCGGAAGTGTTAGACCTGTAAGAGAAAAATTTAAATGGTTGGGAAAGGCCATGGGATGTAGAAATATTTTTTTCACATTTACTTCCTTGTAAAAACAGGTAAATCAATAGGGTTTTTCGTACGGATAAGTACCCAGTGAACGGTTCGTTTAGCTTTATATATTGTTCCGGGTGGGCGTTGTATTGGTTTTTCGGAAGTGTTAGACCTGTAAGAGAAAAATTTAAATGGTTGGGAAAGGCCATGGGATGTAGAAATATTTTTTTCACATTTTATTTCCTTTTAAAAACAGGTAAATCAATAGGGATTTTCGTACGGATAAGTACCCAGTGAACGGTTCGTTTAGCTTTATATATTGTTCCGGGTGGGCGTGGTATTGGTTTTTCGGAAGTGTTAGACCTGTAAGAGAAAAATTTAAATGGTTGGGAAAGGCCATGGGATGTAGAAATATTTTTTTCACATTTTACTTCCTTGTAAAAACAGGAAAATCAATAGGGATTTTCGTACGGATATGTACCCAGTGAACGGTTCGTTTAGCTTTATATATTGTTCCGGGTGGGCGTTGTATTGGTTTTTCGGATGTGTTAGACCTGCAAGAGAAGAATTTAAATGGTTGGGAAAGGCCATGGGATGTAGAAATATTTTTTTCACATTTTATTTCCTTGTAAAAACAGGTAAATCAATAGGGTTTTTCGTACGGATAAGTGCCCAGTGAACGGTTCGTTTAGCTTTATATATTGTTCCGGGTGGGCATTGTTTTGGTTTTTCGGAAGTGTTAGACCTGTAAGAGAAAAATTTAAATGGTTGGGAAAGGCCATGGGATGTAGAAATATTTTTTTCACATTTTATTTCCTTGTAAAAACAGGTAAATCAATAGAGTTTTTCGTACGGATAAGTCCCCAGTGAACGGTTCGTTTAGCTTTATATATTGTTCCGGGTGGGCGTTGTTTTGGTTTTTCGGAAGTGTTAGACCTGTAAGAGAAAAATTTAAATGGTTGGGAAAGGCCATGGGATGTAGAAATATTTTTTTCACATTTTAGTTCCGTTTAAAAACAGGTAAATCAATAGGGTTTTTCGTACGGATAAGTACCCAGTGAACGGTTCGTTTAGCTTTATATATTGTTCCGGGTGGGCGTTGTATTGGTTTTTCGGAAGTGTTAGGCCTGCAAGAGAAAAATTTAAATGGTTGGGAAAGGCCATGGGATGTAGAAATATTTTTTTCACATTTTATTTCCTTGTAAAAACAGGTAAATCAATAGGGTTTTTCGTACGCATAAGTGCCCAGTGAACGGTTCGTTTAGCTTTATATATTGTTCCGGGTGGGCGTTGTTTTGGTTTTTCGGAAGTGTTAGACCTGTAAGAGAAAAATTTAAATGGTTGGGAAAGGCCATGGGATGTAGAAATATTTTTTTCAAATCTTACTTCCTTGTAAAAACAGGAAAATCGATAGGGATTTTCGTACAGATAAGTACCCAGTGAACGGTTCGTTTATCTTTATATATTCTTCCGGGTGGGCGTTGTATTCGTTTTTCGGAAGTGTTAGACCTGTAAGAGAAATATTTAAATGGTTGGGAAAGGCCATGGGATGTAGAAATATTTTTTTCACATTTACTTCCTTGTAAAAACAGGTAAATCAATAGGGATTTTCATACGGATAAGTACCCAGTGAACGGTTCGTTTAGCTTTATATATTGTTCCGGGTGGGCGTTGTATTGGTTTTTCGGATGTGTTAGACCTGTAAGAGAAGAATTTAAATGGTTGGGAAAGGCCATGGGATGTAGAAATATTTTTTTCACATTTTATTTCCTTGTAAAAACAGGTAAATCAATAGGGTTTTTCGTACGGATAAGTGCCCAGTGAACGGTTCGTTTAGCTTTATATATTGTTCCGGGTGGGCATTGTTTTGGTTTTTCGGAAGTGTTAGACCTGCAAGAGAAAAATTTAAATGGTTGGGAAAGGCCATGGGATGTAGAAATATTTTTTTCACATTTTATTTCCTTGTAAAAACAGGTAAATCAATAGGGTTTTTCGTACGGATAAGTCCCCAGTGAACGGTTCGTTTAGCTTTATATATTGTTCCGGGTGGGCGTTGTTTTGGTTTTTCGGAAGCGTTAGACCTGTAAGAGAAAAATTTAAATGGTTGGGAAAGGCCATGGGATGTAGAAATATTTTTTTCACATTTTACTTCCTTGTAAAAACAGGAAAATCGATAGGGATTTTCGGACGGATAAGTACCTAGTGAACGGTTCGTTTATCTTTATATATTCTTCCGGGTGGGCGTTGCATTGGATTTTCGGAAGTGTTAGACCTGTAAGAGAAAAATTTAAATGGTTGGGAAAGGCCATGGGATGTAGAAATATTTTTTTCACATTTACTTCCTTGTAAAAACAGGTAAATCAATAGGGTTTTTCGTACGGATAAGTACCCAGTGAACGGTTCGTTTAGCTTTATATATTGTTCCGGGTGGGCGTTGTATTGGTTTTTCGGAAGTGTTAGACCTGTAAGAGAAAAATTTAAATGGTTGGGAAAGGCCATGGGATGTAGAAATATTTTTTTCACATTTTATTTCCTTTTAAAAACAGGTAAATCAATAGGGATTTTCGTACGGATAAGTACCCAGTGAACGGTTCGTTTAGCTTTATATATTGTTCCGGGTGGGCGTGGTATTGGTTTTTCGGAAGTGTTAGACCTGTAAGAGAAAAATTTAAATGGTTGGGAAAGGCCATGGGATGTAGAAATATTTTTTTCACATTTTACTTCCTTGTAAAAACAGGAAAATCAATAGGGATTTTCGTACGGATATGTACCCAGTGAACGGTTCGTTTAGCTTTATATATTGTTCCGGGTGGGCGTTGTATTGGTTTTTCGGATGTGTTAGACCTGCAAGAGAAGAATTTAAATGGTTGGGAAAGGCCATGGGATGTAGAAATATTTTTTTCACATTTTATTTCCTTGTAAAAACAGGTAAATCAATAGGGTTTTTCGTACGGATAAGTGCCCAGTGAACGGTTCGTTTAGCTTTATATATTGTTCCGGGTGGGCATTGTTTTGGTTTTTCGGAAGTGTTAGACCTGTAAGAGAAAAATTTAAATGGTTGGGAAAGGCCATGGGATGTAGAAATATTTTTTTCACATTTTATTTCCTTGTAAAAACAGGTAAATCAATAGAGTTTTTCGTACGGATAAGTCCCCAGTGAACGGTTCGTTTAGCTTTATATATTGTTCCGGGTGGGCGTTGTTTTGGTTTTTCGGAAGTGTTAGACCTGTAAGAGAAAAATTTAAATGGTTGGGAAAGGCCATGGGATGTAGAAATATTTTTTTCACATTTTAGTTCCGTTTAAAAACAGGTAAATCAATAGGGTTTTTCGTACGGATAAGTACCCAGTGAACGGTTCGTTTAGCTTTATATATTGTTCCGGGTGGGCGTTGTATTGGTTTTTCGGAAGTGTTAGGCCTGCAAGAGAAAAATTTAAATGGTTGGGAAAGGCCATGGGATGTAGAAATATTTTTTTCACATTTTATTTCCTTGTAAAAACAGGTAAATCAATAGGGTTTTTCGTACGCATAAGTGCCCAGTGAACGGTTCGTTTAGCTTTATATATTGTTCCGGGTGGGCGTTGTTTTGGTTTTTCGGAAGTGTTAGACCTGTAAGAGAAAAATTTAAATGGTTGGGAAAGGCCATGGGATGTAGAAATATTTTTTTCAAATCTTACTTCCTTGTAAAAACAGGAAAATCGATAGGGATTTTCGTACAGATAAGTACCCAGTGAACGGTTCGTTTATCTTTATATATTCTTCCGGGTGGGCGTTGTATTCGTTTTTCGGAAGTGTTAGACCTGTAAGAGAAATATTTAAATGGTTGGGAAAGGCCATGGGATGTAGAAATATTTTTTTCACATTTACTTCCTTGTAAAAACAGGTAAATCAATAGGGATTTTCATACGGATAAGTACCCAGTGAACGGTTCGTTTAGCTTTATATATTGTTCCGGGTGGGCGTTGTATTGGTTTTTCGGATGTGTTAGACCTGTAAGAGAAAAATTTAAATGGTTGGGAAAGGCCATGGGATGTAGAAATATTTTTTTCACATTTTATTTCCTTTTAAAAACAGGTAAATCAATAGGGATTTTCGTACGGATAAGTACCCAGTGAACGGTTCGTTTAGCTTTATATATTGTTCCGGGTGGGCGTGGTATTGGTTTTTCGGAAGTGTTAGACCTGTAAGAGAAAAATTTAAATGGTTGGGAAAGGCCATGGGATGTAGAAATATTTTTTTCACATTTTACTTCCTTGTAAAAACAGGAAAATCAATAGGGATTTTCGTACGGATATGTACCCAGTGAACGGTTCGTTTAGCTTTATATATTGTTCCGGGTGGGCATTGTATTGGTTTTTCGGATGTGTTAGACCTGTAAGAGAAGAATTTAAATGGTTGGGAAAGGCCATGGGATGTAGAAATATTTTTTTCACATTTTATTTCCTTGTAAAAACAGGTAAATCAATAGTGGTTTTCGTACGGATAAGTGCCCAGTGAACGGTTCGTTTAGCTTTATATATTGTTCCGGGTGGGCATTGTTTTGGTTTTTCGGAAGTGTTAGACCTGTAAGAGAAAAATTTAAATGGTTGGGAAAGGCCATGGGATGTAGAAATATTTTTTCACATTTTATTTCCTTGTAAAAACAGGAAAATCGATAGGGATTTTCGTACGGATAAGTACCCAGTGAACGGTTCGTTTAGCTTTATATATTGTTCCGGGTGGGCGTTGTATTGGTTTTTCGGAAGTGTTAGACCTGTAAGAGAAAAATTTAAGTGGTTGGGAAAGGCCATGAGATATAGAAATATTTTTTTCACATTTTAGTTCCGTTTAAAAACAGGTAAATCAATAGGGTTTTTCGTACGGATAAGTGCCCAGTGAACGGTTCGTTTAGCTTTATATATTGTTCCGGGTGGGCGTTGTATTGGTTTTTCGGAAGTGTTAGACCTGCAAGAGAAAAATTTAAATGGTTGGGAAAGGCCATGGGATGTAGAAATATTTTTTTCACATTTTATTTCCTTGTAAAAACAGGTAAATCAATAGGGTTTTTCGTACGGATAAGTGCCCAGTGAACGGTTCGTTTAGCTTTATATATCGATCCGGGTGGGCATTGTTTTGGTTTTTCGGAAGTGTTAGACCTGTAAGAGAAAAATTTAAATGGTTGGGAAAGGCCGTGGTTTGGAGAAATATTTTTTTCACATTTTATTTCGTTGTAAATACAGGTATATCGATAGGGATTTTCGTACGGATAAGTGCCCAGCGAACGGTTCGTTTAGCTTTATATATTGTTCTGGGTGGTCGTTGTATTGGTTTTTCGGAAGTGTTAGACCTGTAAGAGAAAAATTTAAATGGTTGGGAAAGGCCATGGGATGTAGAAATATTTTTTTCACATTTTATTTCCTTGTAAAAGCAGGTAAATCAATAGGGTTTTTCGTACGGATAAGTGCCCAGTGAACGGTTCGTTTAGCTTTATATATTGTTCCGGGTGGGCGTTGTTTTGCTTTTTCGGAAGTGTTAGACCTGTAAGAGAAAAATTTAAAAGGTTGGGAAAGGCCATGGGATGTAGAAATATTTTTTTCACATTTTATTTCCTTGTAAAAACAGGTAAATCAATAGGGTTTTTCGTACGGATAAGTGCCCAGTGAACGGTTCGTTTAGCTTTATATATTGTTCCGGGTGGGCGTTGTTTTGGTTTTTCGGAAGTGTTAGACCTGTAAGAGAAAAATTTAAATGGTTGGGAAAGGCCATGGGATGTAGAAATATTTTTTTCACATCTTACTTCCTTGTAAAAACAGGAAAATCGATAGGGATTTTCGTACAGATAAGTACCCAGTGAACGGTTCGTTTATCTTTATATATTCTTCCGGGTGGGCGTTGTATTCGTTTTTCGGAAGTGTTAGACCTGTAAGAGAAATATTTAAATGGTTGGGAAAGGCCATGGGATGTAGAAATATTTTTTTCACATTTACTTCCTTGTAAAAACAGGTAAATCAATAGGGATTTTCATACGGATAAGTACCCAGTGAACGGTTCGTTTAGCTTTATATATTGTTCCGGGTGGGCGTTGTATTGGTTTTTCGGAAGTGTTAGACCTGTAAGAGAAAAATTTAAATGGTTGGGAAAGGCCATGGGATGTAGAAATATTTTTTTCACATTTTATTTCCTTTTAAAAACAGGTAAATCAATAGGGATTTTCGTACGGATAAGTACCCAGTGAACGGTTCGTTTAGCTTTATATATTGTTCCGGGTGGGCGTGGTATTGGTTTTTCGGAAGTGTTAGACCTGTAAGAGAAAAATTTAAATGGTTGGGAAAGGCCATGGGATGTAGAAATATTTTTTTCACATTTTACTTCCTTGTAAAAACAGGAAAATCAATAGGGATTTTCGTACGGATATGTACCCAGTGAACGGTTCGTTTAGCTTTATATATTGTTCCGGGTGGGCATTGTATTGGTTTTTCGGATGTGTTAGACCTGTAAGAGAAGAATTTAAATGGTTGGGAAAGGCCATGGGATGTAGAAATATTTTTTTCACATTTTATTTCCTTGTAAAAACAGGTAAATCAATAGTGGTTTTCGTACGGATAAGTGCCCAGTGAACGGTTCGTTTAGCTTTATATATTGTTCCGGGTGGGCATTGTTTTGGTTTTTCGGAAGTGTTAGACCTGTAAGAGAAAAATTTAAATGGTTGGGAAAGGCCATGGGATGTAGAAATATTTTTTTCACATTTTATTTCCTTGTAAAAACAGGAAAATCGATAGGGATTTTCGTACGGATAAGTACCCAGTGAACGGTTCGTTTAGCTTTATATATTGTTCCGGGTGGGCGTTGTATTGGTTTTTCGGAAGTGTTAGACCTGTAAGAGAAAAATTTAAGTGGTTGGGAAAGGCCATGAGATATAGAAATATTTTTTTCACATTTTAGTTCCGTTTAAAAACAGGTAAATCAATAGGGTTTTTCGTACGGATAAGTACCCAGTGAACGGTTCGTTTAGCTTTATATATTGTTCCGGGTGGGCGTTGTATTGGTTTTTCGGAAGTGTTAGACCTGCAAGAGAAAAATTTAAATGGTTGGGAAAGGCCATGGGATGTAGAAATATTTTTTTCACATTTTATTTCCTTGTAAAAACAGGTAAATCAATAGGGTTTTTCGTACGGATAAGTGCCCAGTGAACGGTTCGTTTAGCTTTATATATCGATCCGGGTGGGCATTGTTTTGGTTTTTCGGAAGTGTTAGACCTGTAAGAGAAAAATTTAAATGGTTGGGAAAGGCCGTGGTTTGGAGAAATATTTTTTTCACATTTTATTTCGTTGTAAATACAGGTATATCGATAGGGATTTTCGTACGGATAAGTGCCCAGCGAACGGTTCGTTTAGCTTTATATATTGTTCCGGGTGGTAGTTGTATTGGTTTTTCGGAAGTGTTAGACCTGTAAGAGAAAAATTTAAATGGTTGGGAAAGGCCATGGGATGTAGAAATATTTTTTTCACATTTTATTTCCTTGTAAAAGCAGGTAAATCAATAGGGTTTTTCGTACGGATAAGTGCCCAGTGAACGGTTCGTTTAGCTTTATATATTGTTCCGGGTGGGCGTTGTTTTGCTTTTTCGGAAGTGTTAGACCTGTAAGAGAAAAATTTAAAAGGTTGGGAAAGGCCATGGGATGTAGAAATATTTTTTTCACATTTTATTTCCTTGTAAAAACAGGTAAATCAATAGGGTTTTTCGTACGGATAAGTGCCCAGTGAACGGTTCGTTTAGCTTTATATATTGTTCCGGGTGGGCGTTGTTTTGGTTTTTCGGAAGTGTTAGACCTGTAAGAGAAAAATTTAAATGGTTGGGAAAGGCCATGGGATGTAGAAATATTTTTTTCACATTTTATTTCCTTGTAAAAACAGGAAAATCAATTGTGATTTTCGTACGGATAAGTGCCCAGTGAACGGTTCGTTTAGCTTTATATATCGTTCCGGGTGGGCATTGTTTTGGTTTTTTGGAAGTGTTAGACCTGTAAGAGAAAAATTTAAATGGTTGGGAAAGGCCGTGGTTTGGAGAAATATTTTTTTCACATTTTATTTCCTTGTAAATACAGGTATATCGATAGGGATTTTCGTACGGATAAGTGCCCAGCGAAAGGTTCGTTTAGCTTTATATATTGTTCCGGGTGGTCGTTGTATTGGTTTTTCGGAAGTGTTAGACCTGTAAGAGAAAAATTTAAATGGTTGGGAAAGGCCATGGGATGTAGAAATATTTTTTTCACATTTTATTTCCTTGTAAAAGCAGGTAAATCAATAGGGTTTTTCGTACGGATAAGTGCCCAGTGAACGGTTCGTTTAGCTTTATATATTGTTCCGGGTGGGCGTTGTTTTGCTTTTTCGGAAGTGTTAGACCTGTAAGAGAAAAATTTAAATGGTTGGAAAAGGCCATGGGATGTAGAAATATTTTTTTCACATTTTACTTCCGTTTAAAAACAGGTAAATCAATAGGGATTTTCGTACGGATAAGTACATAGTGAACGGTTCGTTTATCTTTATATATTCTTCCGGGTGGGCGTTGTATTGGTTTTTCGGAAGTGTTAGACCTGTAAGAGAAAAATTTAAATGGTTGGGAAAGGCCATGGGATGTAGAAATATTTTTTTCACATTTACTTCCTTGTAAAAACAGGTAAATCAATAGGGTTTTTCGTACGGATAAGTACCCAGTGAACCTTTCGTTTAGCTTTATATATTGTTCCGGGTGGGCGTTGTATTGGTTTTTCGGAAGTGTTAGACCTGTAAGAGAAAAATTTAAAAGGTTGGGAAAGGCCATGGGATGTAGAAATATTTTTTTCACATTTTATTTCCTTGTAAAAACAGGTAAATCAATAGGGTTTTTCGTACGGATAAGTGCCCAGTGAACGGTTCGTTTAGCTTTATATATTGTTCCAGGTGGGCGTTGTTTTGGTTTTTCGGAAGTGTTAGACCTGTAAGAGAAAAATTTAAATGGTTGGGAAAGGCCATGGGATGTAGAAATATTTTTTTCACATTTTATTTCCTTGTAAAAACAGGAAAATCAATTGTGATTTTCGTACGGATAAGTGCCCAGTGAACGGTTCGTTTAGCTTTATATATCGTTCCGGGTGGGCATTGTTTTGGTTTTTTGGAAGTGTTAGACCTGTAAGAGAAAAATTTAAATGGTTGGGAAAGGCCGTGGTTTGGAGAAATATTTTTTTCACATTTTATTTCCTTGTAAATACAGGTATATCGATAGGGATTTTCGTACGGATAAGTGCCCAGCGAAAGGTTCGTTTAGCTTTATATATTGTTCCGGGTGGTCGTTGTATTGGTTTTTCGGAAGTGTTAGACCTGTAAGAGAAAAATTTAAATGGTTGGGAAAGGCCATGGGATGTAGAAATATTTTTTTCACATTTTATTTCCTTGTAAAAGCAGGTAAATCAATAGGGTTTTTCGTACGGATAAGTGCCCAGTGAACGGTTCGTTTAGCTTTATATATTGTTCCGGGTGGGCGTTGTTTTGCTTTTTCGGAAGTGTTAGACCTGTAAGAGAAAAATTTAAATGGTTGGGAAAGGCCATGGAATGTAGAAATATTTTTTTCACATTTTACTTCCTTGTAAAAACAGGAAAATCAATAGGGATTTTCGTACGGATATGTACCCAGTGAACGGTTCGTTTAGCTTTATATATTGTTCCGGGTGGGCGTTGTATTGGTTTTTCGGATGTGTTAGACCTGCAAGAGAAGAATTTAAATGGTTGGGAAAGGCCATGGGATGTAGAAATATTTTTTTCACATTTTATTTCCTTGTAAAAACAGGTAAATCAATAGGGTTTTTCGTACGGATAAGTGCCCAGTGAACGGTTTGTTTAGCTTTATATATTGTTCCGGGTGGGCATTGTTTTGGTTTTTCGGAAGTGTTAGACCTGTAAGAGAAAAATTTAAATGGTTGGGAAAGGCCATGGGATGTAGAAATATTTTTTTCACATTTTATTTCCTTGTAAAAACAGGTAAATCAATAGGGTTTTTCGTACGGATAAGTCCCCAGTGAACGGTTCGTTTAGCTTTATATATTGTTCCGGGTGGGCGTTGTTTTGGTTTTTCGGAAGTGTTAGACCTGTAAGAGAAAAATTTAAATGGTTGGGAAAGGCCATGGGATGTAGAAATATTTTTTTCACATTTTAGTTCCGTTTAAAAACAGGTAAATCAATAGGGTTTTTCGTACGGATAAGTACCCAGTGAACGGTTCGTTTATTTTTATATATTGTTCCGGGTGGGCGTTGTATTGGTTTTTCGGAAGTGTTAGGCCTGCAAGAGAAAAATTTAAATGGTTGGGAAAGGCCATGGGATGTAGAAATATTTTTTTCACATTTTATTTCCTTGTAAAAACAGGTAAATCAATAGGGTTTTTCGTACGCATAAGTGCCCAGTGAACGGTTCGTTTAGCTTTATATATTGTTCCGGGTGGGCGTTGTTTTGGTTTTTCGGAAGTGTTAGACCTGTAAGAGAAAAATTTAAATGGTTGGGAAAGGCCATGGGATGTAGAAATATTTTTTTCACATCTTACTTCCTTGTAAAAACAGGAAAATCGATAGGGATTTTCGTACAGATAAGTACCCAGTGAACGGTTCGTTTATCTTTATATATTCTTCCGGGTGGGCGTTGTATTCGTTTTTCGGAAGTGTTAGACCTGTAAGAGAAATATTTAAATGGTTGGGAAAGGCCATGGGATGTAGAAATATTTTTTTCACATTTACTTCCTTGTAAAAACAGGTAAATCAATAGGGATTTTCATACGGATAAGTACCCAGTGAACGGTTCGTTTAGCTTTATATATTGTTCCGGGTGGGCGTTGTATTGGTTTTTCGGAAGTGTTAGACCTGTAAGAGAAAAATTTAAATGGTTGGGAAAGGCCATGGGATGTAGAAATATTTTTTTCACATTTTATTTCCTTTTAAAAACAGGTAAATCAATAGGGATTTTCGTACGGATAAGTACCCAGTGAACGGTTCGTTTAGCTTTATATATTGTTCCGGGTGGGCGTGGTATTGGTTTTTCGGAAGTGTTAGACCTGTAAGAGAAAAATTTAAATGGTTGGGAAAGGCCATGGGATGTAGAAATATTTTTTTCACATTTTACTTCCTTGTAAAAACAGGAAAATCAATAGGGATTTTCGTACGGATATGTACCCAGTGAACGGTTCGTTTAGCTTTATATATTGTTCCGGGTGGGCATTGTATTGGTTTTTCGGATGTGTTAGACCTGTAAGAGAAGAATTTAAATGGTTGGGAAAGGCCATGGGATGTAGAAATATTTTTTTCACATTTTATTTCCTTGTAAAAACAGGTAAATCAATAGTGGTTTTCGTACGGATAAGTGCCCAGTGAACGGTTCGTTTAGCTTTATATATTGTTCCGGGTGGGCATTGTTTTGGTTTTTCGGAAGTGTTAGACCTGTAAGAGAAAAATTTAAATGGTTGGGAAAGGCCATGGGATGTAGAAATATTTTTTTCACATTTTATTTCCTTGTAAAAACAGGAAAATCGATAGGGATTTTCGTACGGATAAGTACCCAGTGAACGGTTCGTTTAGCTTTATATATTGTTCCGGGTGGGCGTTGTATTGGTTTTTCGGAAGTGTTAGACCTGTAAGAGAAAAATTTAAGTGGTTGGGAAAGGCCATGAGATATAGAAATATTTTTTTCACATTTTAGTTCCGTTTAAAAACAGGTAAATCAATAGGGTTTTTCGTACGGATAAGTACCCAGTGAACGGTTCGTTTAGCTTTATATATTGTTCCGGGTGGGCGTTGTATTGGTTTTTCGGAAGTGTTAGACCTGCAAGAGAAAAATTTAAATGGTTGGGAAAGGCCATGGGATGTAGAAATATTTTTTTCACATTTTATTTCCTTGTAAAAACAGGTAAATCAATAGGGTTTTTCGTACGGATAAGTGCCCAGTGAACGGTTCGTTTAGCTTTATATATCGATCCGGGTGGGCATTGTTTTGGTTTTTCGGAAGTGTTAGACCTGTAAGAGAAAAATTTAAATGGTTGGGAAAGGCCGTGGTTTGGAGAAATATTTTTTTCACATTTTATTTCGTTGTAAATACAGGTATATCGATAGGGATTTTCGTACGGATAAGTGCCCAGCGAACGGTTCGTTTAGCTTTATATATTGTTCCGGGTGGTAGTTGTATTGGTTTTTCGGAAGTGTTAGACCTGTAAGAGAAAAATTTAAATGGTTGGGAAAGGCCATGGGATGTAGAAATATTTTTTTCACATTTTATTTCCTTGTAAAAGCAGGTAAATCAATAGGGTTTTTCGTACGGATAAGTGCCCAGTGAACGGTTCGTTTAGCTTTATATATTGTTCCGGGTGGGCGTTGTTTTGCTTTTTCGGAAGTGTTAGACCTGTAAGAGAAAAATTTAAAAGGTTGGGAAAGGCCATGGGATGTAGAAATATTTTTTTCACATTTTATTTCCTTGTAAAAACAGGTAAATCAATAGGGTTTTTCGTACGGATAAGTGCCCAGTGAACGGTTCGTTTAGCTTTATATATTGTTCCGGGTGGGCGTTGTTTTGGTTTTTCGGAAGTGTTAGACCTGTAAGAGAAAAATTTAAATGGTTGGGAAAGGCCATGGGATGTAGAAATATTTTTTTCACATTTTATTTCCTTGTAAAAACAGGAAAATCAATTGTGATTTTCGTACGGATAAGTGCCCAGTGAACGGTTCGTTTAGCTTTATATATCGTTCCGGGTGGGCATTGTTTTGGTTTTTTGGAAGTGTTAGACCTGTAAGAGAAAAATTTAAATGGTTGGGAAAGGCCGTGGTTTGGAGAAATATTTTTTTCACATTTTATTTCCTTGTAAATACAGGTATATCGATAGGGATTTTCGTACGGATAAGTGCCCAGCGAAAGGTTCGTTTAGCTTTATATATTGTTCCGGGTGGTCGTTGTATTGGTTTTTCGGAAGTGTTAGACCTGTAAGAGAAAAATTTAAATGGTTGGGAAAGGCCATGGGATGTAGAAATATTTTTTTCACATTTTATTTCCTTGTAAAAGCAGGTAAATCAATAGGGTTTTTCGTACGGATAAGTGCCCAGTGAACGGTTCGTTTAGCTTTATATATTGTTCCGGGTGGGCGTTGTTTTGCTTTTTCGGAAGTGTTAGACCTGTAAGAGAAAAATTTAAATGGTTGGGAAAGGCCATGGGATGTAGAAATATTTTTTTCACATTTACTTCCTTGTAAAAACAGGTAAATCAATAGGGTTTTTCGTACGGATAAGTACCCAGTGAACCGTTCGTTTAGCTTTATATATTGTTCCGGGTGGGCGTTGTATTGGTTTTTCGGAAGTGTTAGACCTGTAAGAGAAAAATTTAAAAGGTTGGGAAAGGCCATGGGATGTAGAAATATTTTTTTCACATTTTATTTCCTTGTAAAAACAGGTAAATCAATAGGGTTTTTCGTACGGATAAGTGCCCAGTGAACGGTTCGTTTAGCTTTATATATTGTTCCGGGTGGGCGTTGTTTTGGTTTTTCGGAAGTGTTAGACCTGTAAGAGAAAAATTTAAATGGTTGGGAAAGGCCATGGGATGTAGAAATATTTTTTTCACATTTTATTTCCTTGTAAAAACAGGTAAATCAATAGGGTTTTTCGTACGGATAAGTGCCCAGTGAACGGTTCGTTTAGCTTTATATATTGTTCCGGGTGGGCGTTGTTTTGGTTTTTCGGAAGTGTTAGACCTGTAAGAGAAAAATTTAAATGGTTGGGAAAGGCCATGGGATGTAGAAATATTTTTTTCACATTTTACTTCCTTGTAAAAACAGGAAAATCGATAGGGATTTTCGGACGGATAAGTACCTAGTGAACGGTTCGTTTATCTTTATATATTCTTCCGGGTGGGCGTTGTATTGGATTTTCGGAAGTGTTAGACCTGTAAGAGAAAAATTTAAATGGTTGGGAAAGGCCATGGGATGTAGAAATATTTTTTTCACATTTTACTTCCTTGTAAAAACAGGAAAATCAATAGGGATTTTTGTACGGATATGTACCCAGTGAACGGTTCGTTTAGCTTTATATATTGTGCCGGGTGGGCGTGGTATTGGTTTTTCGGAAGTGTTAGACCTGTAAGAGAAAAATTTAAATGGTTGGGAAAGGCCATGGGATGTAGAAATATTTTTTTCACATTTTACTTCCTTGTAAAAACAGGAAAATCAATAGGGATTTTCGTACGGATATGTACCCAGTGAACGGTTCGTTTAGCTTTATATATTGTTCCGGGTGGGCGTTGTATTGGTTTTTCGGATGTGTTAGACCTGTAAGAGAAGAATTTAAATGGTTGGGAAAGGCCATGGGATGTAGAAATATTTTTTTCACATTTTATTTCCTTGTAAAAACAGGTAAATCAATAGGGTTTTTCGTACGGATAAGTGCCCAGTGAACGGTTCGTTTAGCTCTATATATTGTTCCGGGTGGGCATTGTTTTGGTTTTTCGGAAGTGTTAGTCCTGCAAGAGAAAAATTTAAATGGTTGGGAAAGGCCATGGGATGTAGAAATATTTTTTTCACATTTTATTTCCTTGTAAAAACAGGTAAATCAATAGGGTTTTTCGTACGGATAAGTCCCCAGTGAACGGTTCGTTTAGCTTTATATATTGTTCCGGGTGGGCGTTGTTTTGGTTTTTCGGAAGCGTTAGACCTGTAAGAGAAAAATTTAAATGGTTGGGAAAGGCCATGGGATGTAGAAATATTTTTTTCACATTTTACTTCCTTGTAAAAACAGGAAAATCGATAGGGATTTTCGGACGGATAAGTACCTAGTGAACGGTTCGTTTATCTTTATATATTCTTCCGGGTGGGCGTTGCATTGGATTTTCGGAAGTGTTAGACCTGTAAGAGAAAAATTTAATTGGTTGGGAAAGGCCATGGGATGTAGAAATATTTTTTTCACATTTACTTCCTTGTAAAAACAGGTAAATCAATAGGGTTTTTCGTACGGATAAGTACCCAGTGAACGGTTCGTTTAGCTTTATATATTGTTCCGGGTTGGCGTTGTATTGGTTTTTCGGAAGTGTTAGACCTGTAAGAGAAAAATTTAAATGGTTGGGAAAGGCCATGGGATGTAGAAATATTTTTTTCACATTTTATTTCCTTTTAAAAACAGGTAAATCAATAGGGATTTTCGTACGGATAAGTACCCAGTGAACGGTTCGTTTAGCTTTATATATTGTTCCGGGTTGGCGTGGTATTGGTTTTTCGGAAGTGTTAGACCTGTAAGAGAAAAATTTAAATGGTTGGGAAAGGCCATGGAATGTAGAAATATTTTTTTCACATTTTACTTCCTTGTAAAAACAGGAAAATCAATAGGGATTTTCGTACGGATATGTACCCAGTGAACGGTTCGTTTAGCTTTATATATTGTTCCGGGTGGGCGTTGTATTGGTTTTTCGGATGTGTTAGACCTGCAAGAGAAGAATTTAAATGGTTGGGAAAGGCCATGGGATGTAGAAATATTTTTTTCACATTTTATTTCCTTGTAAAAACAGGTAAATCAATAGGGTTTTTCGTACGGATAAGTGCCCAGTGAACGGTTTGTTTAGCTTTATATATTGTTCCGGGTGGGCATTGTTTTGGTTTTTCGGAAGTGTTAGACCTGTAAGAGAAAAATTTAAATGGTTGGGAAAGGCCATGGGATGTAGAAATATTTTTTTCACATTTTATTTCCTTGTAAAAACAGGTAAATCAATAGGGTTTTTCGTACGGATAAGTCCCCAGTGAACGGTTCGTTTAGCTTTATATATTGTTCCGGGTGGGCGTTGTTTTGGTTTTTCGGAAGTGTTAGACCTGTAAGAGAAAAATTTAAATGGTTGGGAAAGGCCATGGGTTGTAGAAATATTTTTTTCACATTTTATTTCCTTGTAAAAACAGGAAAATCGATAGAGATTTTCGTACGGATAAGTACCCAGTGAACGGTTCGTTTAGCTTTATATATTGTTCCGGGTGGGCGTTGTATTGGTTTTTCGGAAGTGTTAGACCTGTAAGAGAAAAATTTAAATGGTTGGGAAAGGCCATGAGATATAGAAATATTTTTTTCACATTTTAGTTCCGTTTAAAAACAGGTAAATCAATAGGGTTTTTCGTACGGATAAGTACCCAGTGAACGGTTCGTTTAGCTTTATATATTGTTCCGGGTGGGCGTTGTATTGGTTTTTCGGAAGTGTTAGACCTGCAAGAGAAAAATTTAAATGGTTGGGAAAGGCCATGGGATGTAGAAATATTTTTTTCACATTTTATTTCCTTGTAAAAACAGGTAAATCAATAGGGTTTTTCGTACGCATAAGTGCCCAGTGAACGGTTCGTTTAGCTTTATATATTGTTCCGGGTGGGCGTTGTTTTGGTTTTTCGGAAGTGTTAGACCTGTAAGAGAAAAATTTAAATGGTTGGGAAAGGCCATGGGATGTAGAAATATTTTTTTCACATCTTACTTCCTTGTAAAAACAGGAAAATCGATAGGGATTTTCGTACAGATAAGTACCCAGTGAACGGTTCGTTTATCTTTATATATTCTTCCGGGTGGGCGTTGTATTCGTTTTTCGGAAGTGTTAGACCTGTAAGAGAAATATTTAAATGGTTGGGAAAGGCCATGGGATGTAGAAATATTTTTTTCACATTTACTTCCTTGTAAAAACAGGTAAATCAATAGGGATTTTCGTACGGATAAGTACCCAGTGAACGGTTCGTTTAGCTTTATATATTGTTCCGGGTGGGCGTTGTATTGGTTTTTCGGAAGTGTTAGACCTGTAAGAGAAAAATTTAAATGGTTGGGAAAGGCCATGGGATGTAGAAATATTTTTTTCACATTTTATTTCCTTTTAAAAACAGGTAAATCAATAGGGATTTTCGTACGGATAAGTACCCAGTGAACGGTTCGTTTAGCTTTATATATTGTTCCGGGTGGGCGTTGTATTGGTTTTTCGGAAGTGTTAGACCTGTAAGAGAAAAATTTAAATGGTTGGGAAAGGCCATGGGATGTAGAAATATTTTTTTCACATTTTATTTCCTTGTAAAAACAGGTAAATCAATAGGGTTTTTCGTACGGATAAGTGCCCAGTGAACTGTTTGTTTAGCTTTATATATTGTTCCAGGTGGGCGTTGTATTGGTTTTTTGGAAGTGTTAGACCTGTAAGAGAAAAATTTAAATGGTTGGGAAAGGCCATGGGATGTAGAAATATTTTTTTTACATTTTACTTCCTTGTAAAAACAGGAAAATCGATAGGGATTTTTGTACGGATAAGTACCTAGTGAACGGTTCGTTTAGCTTTATATATTCTTCCGGGTGGGCGTTGTATTGGTTTTTCGGAAGTGTTAGACCTGTAAGAGAAAAATTTAAATGGCTGGGAAAGGCCATGGGATGTAGAAATATTTTTTTCACATTTTATTTCCTTGTAAAAACAGGTAAATCAATAGGGTTTTTCGTACGGATAAGTGCCCAGTGAACGGTTCGTTTAGCTTTATATATTGTTCCGGGTGGGCGTGGTATTGGTTTTTCGGAAGTGTTAGACCTGTAAGAGAAAATTTTAAATGGTTGGGAAAGGCCATGGGATGTAGAAATATTTTTTTCACATTTTACTTCCTAGTAAAAACAGGAAAATCAATAGGGATTTTCGTACGGATATGTACCCAGTGAACGGTTCGTTTAGCTTTATATATTGTTCCGGGTGGGCATTGTATTGGTTTTTCGGATGTGTTAGACCTGTAAGAGAAGAATTTAAATGGTTGGGAAAGGCCATGGGATGTAGAAATATTTTTTTCACATTTTATTTCCTTGTAAAAACAGGTAAATCAATAGTGGTTTTCGTACGGATAAGTGCCCAGTGAACGGTTCGTTTAGCTTTATATATTGTTCCGGGTGGGCATTGTTTTGGTTTTTCGGAAGTGTTAGACCTGTAAGAGAAAAATTTAAATGGTTGGGAAAGGCCATGGGATGTAGAAATATTTTTTTCACATTTTATTTCCTTGTAAAAACAGGTAAATCAATAGGGTTTTTCGTACGGATAAGTGCCCAGTGAACGGTTAGTTTAGCTTTATATATTGTTCCGGGTGGGCGTTGTTTTGGTTTTTCGGAAGTGTTAGACCTGTAAGAGAAAAATTTAAATGGTTGGGAAAGGCCATGAGATATAGAAATATTTTTTTCACATTTTAGTTCCGTTTAAAAACAGGTAAATCAATAGGGTTTTTCGTACGGATAAGTACCCAGTGAACGGTTCGTTTAGCTTTATATATTGTTCCGGGTGGGCGTTGTATTGATTTTTCGGAAGTGTTAGACCTGCAAGAGAAAAATTTAAATGGTTGGGAAAGGCCATGGGATGTAGAAATATTTTTTTCACATTTTATTTCCTTGTAAAAACAGGTAAATCAATAGGGTTTTTCGTACGGATAAGTGCCCAGTGAACGGTTCGTTTAGCTTTATATATCGATCCGGGTGGGCATTGTTTTGGTTTTTCGGAAGTGTTAGACCTGTAAGAGAAAAATTTAAATGGTTGGGAAAGGCCGTGGTTTGGAGAAATATTTTTTTCACATTTTATTTCGTTGTAAATACAGGTATATCGATAGGGATTTTCGTACGGATAAGTGCCCAGCGAACGGTTCGTTTAGCTTTATATATTGTTCCGGGTGGTCGTTGTATTGGTTTTTCGGAAGTGTTAGACCTGTAAGAGAAAAATTTAAATGGTTGGGAAAGGCCATGGGATGTAGAAATATTTTTTTCACATTTTATTTCCTAGTAAAAGCAGGTAAATCAACAGGGTTTTTCGTACGGATAAGTGCCCAGTGAACGGTTCGTTTAGCTTTATATATCGATCCGGGTGGGCATTGTTTTGGTTTTTCGGAAGTGTTAGACCTGTAAGAGAAAAATTTAAATGGTTGGGAAAGGCCGTGGTTTGGAGAAATATTTTTTTCACATTTTATTTCGTTGTAAATACAGGTATATCGATAGGGATTTTCGTACGGATAAGTGCCCAGCGAACGGTTCGTTTAGCTTTATATATTGTTCCGGGTGGTCGTTGTATTGGTTTTTCGGAAGTGTTAGACCTGTAAGAGAAAAATTTAAATGGTTGGGAAAGGCCATGGGATGTAGAAATATTTTTTTCACATTTTATTTCCTTGTAAAAGCAGGTAAATCAACAGGGTTTTTCGTACGGATAAGTGCCCAGTGAACGGTTCGTTTAGCTTTATATATTGTTCCGGGTGGGCGTTGTTTTGCTTTTTCGGAAGTGTTAGACCTGTAAGAGAAAAATTTAAATGGTTGGAAAAGGCCATGGGATGTAGAAATATTTTTTTCACATTTTACTTCCGTTTAAAAACAGGTAAATCAATAGGGATATTCGTACGGATAAGTACATAGTGAACGGTTCGTTTATCTTTATATATTCTTCCGGGTGGGCGTTGTATTGGTTTTTCGGAAGTGTTAGACCTGTAAGAGAAAAATTTAAATGGTTGGGAAAGGCCATGGGATGTAGAAATATTTTTTTCACATTTACTTCCTTGTAAAAACAGGTAAATCAATAGGGTTTTTCGTACGGATAAGTACCCAGTGAACCTTTCGTTTAGCTTTATATATTGTTCCGGGTGGGCGTTGTATTGGTTTTTCGGAAGTGTTAGACCTGTAAGAGAAAAATTTAAAAGGTTGGGAAAGGCCATGGGATGTAGAAATATTTTTTTCACATTTTATTTCCTTGTAAAAACAGGTAAATCAATAGGGTTTTTCGTACGGATAAGTGCCCAGTGAACGTTTCGTTTAGCTTTATATATTGTTCCGGGTGGGCGTTGTTTTGGTTTTTCGGAAGTGTTAGACCTGTAAGAGAAAAATTTAAATGGTTGGGAAAGGCCATGGGATGTAGAAATATTTTTTTCACATTTTATTTCCTTGTAAAAACAGGAAAATCAATTGTGATTTTCGTACGGATAAGTGCCCAGTGAACGGTTCGTTTAGCGTTATATATCGTTCCGGGTGGGCATTGTTTTGTTTTTTTGGAAGTGTTAGACCTGTAAGAGAAAAATTTAAATGGTTGGGAAAGGCTGTGGTTTGGAGAAATATTTTTTTCACATTTTATTTCCTTGTAAATACAGGTATATCGATAGGGATTTTCGTACGGATAAGTGCCCAGCGAAAGGTTCGTTTAGCTTTATATATTGTTCCGGGTGGTCGTTGTATTGGTTTTTCGGAAGTGTTAGACCTGTAAGAGAAAAATTTAAATGGTTGGGAAAGGCCATGGGATGTAGAAATATTTTTTTCACATTTACTTCCTTGTAAAAACAGGTAAATCAATAGGGTTTTTCGTATGGATAAGTACCCAGTGAACCGTTCGTTTAGCTTTATATATTGTTCCGGGTGGGCGTTGTATTGGTTTTTCGGAAGTGTTAGACCTGTAAGAGAAAAATTTAAAAGGTTGGGAAAGGCCATGGGATGTAGAAATATTTTTTTCACATTTTATTTCCTTGTAAAAACAGGTAAATCAATAGGGTTTTTCGTACGGATAAGTGCCCAGTGAACGGTTCGTTTAGCTTTATATATTGTTCCGGGTGGGCGTTGTTTTGGTTTTTCGGAAGTGTTAGACCTGTAAGAGAAAAATTTAAATGGTTGGGAAAGGCCATGGGATGTAGAAATATTTTTTTCACATTTTATTTCCTTGTAAAAACAGGTAAATCAATAGGCTTTTTCGTACGGATAAGTGCCCAGTGAACGGTTCGTTTAGCTTTATATATTGTTCCGGGTGGGCGTTGTTTTGGTTTTTCGGAAGTGTTAGACCTGTAAGAGAAAAATTTAAATGGTTGGGAAAGTCCATGGGATGTAGAAATATTTTTTTCACATTTACTTCCTTGTAAAAACAGGTAAATCAATAGGGTTTTTCGTACGGATAAGTACCCAGTGAACCGTTCGTTTAGCTTTATATATTGTTCCGGGTGGGCGTTGTTTTGGTTTTTCGGAAGTGTTAGACCTGTAAGAGAAAAATTTAAATGGTTGGGAAAGGCCATGGGATGTAGAAATATTTTTTTCACATTTTATTTCCTTGTAAAAACAGGTAAATCAATAGGGTTTTTCGTACGGATAAGTGCCCAGTGAACGGTTCGTTTAGCTTTATATATTGTTCCGGGTGGGCGTTGTTTTGGTTTTTCGGAAGTGTTAGACCTGTAAGAGAAAAATTTAAATGGTTGGGAAAGGCCATGGGATGTAGAAATATTTTTTTCACATTTTACTTCCTTGTAAAAACAGGAAAATCGATAGGGATTTTCGGACGGATAAGTACCTAGTGAACGGTTCGTTTATCTTTATATATTCTTCCGGGTGGGCGTTGTATTGGATTTTCGGAAGTGTTAGACCTGTAAGAGAAAAATTTAAATGGTTGGGAAAGGCCATGGGATGTAGAAATATTTTTTTCACATTTTACTTCCTTGTAAAAACAGGAAAATCAATAGGGATTTTCGTACGGATATGTACCCAGTGAACGGTTCGTTTAGCTTAATATATTGTGCCGGGTGGGCGTGGTATTGGTTTTTCGGAAGTGTTAGACCTGTAAGAGAAAAATTTAAATGGTTGGGAAAGGCCATGGGATGTAGAAATATTTTTTTCACATTTTACTTCCTTGTAAAACCAGGAAAATCAATAGGGTTTTTCGTACGGATAAGTGCCCAGTGAACGGTTCGTTTAGCTTTATATATTGTTCCGGGTGGGCATTGTTTTGGTTTTTCGGAAGTGTTAGACCTGCAAGAGAAAAATTTAAATGGTTGGGAAAGGCCATGGGATGTAGAAATATTTTTTTCACATTTTATTTCCTTGTAAAAACAGGTAAATCAATAGGGTTTTTCGTACGGATAAGTCCCCAGTGAACGGTTTGTTTAGCTTTATATATTGTTCCGGGTGGGCGTTGTTTTGGTTTTTCGGAAGCGTTAGACCTGTAAGAGAAAAATTTAAATGGTTGGGAAAGGCCATGGGATGTAGAAATATTTTTTTCACATTTTATTTCCTTGTAAAAACAGGTAAATCAATAGGGTTTTTCGTACGGATAAGTCCCCAGTGAACGGTTCGTTTAGCTTTATATATTGTTCCGGGTGGGCGTTGTTTTGGTTTTTCGGAAGTGTTAGACCTGTAAGAGAAAAATTTAAATGGTTGGGAAAGGCCATGAGATATAGAAATATTTTTTTCACATTTTAGTTCCGTTTAAAAACAGGTAAATCAATAGGGTTTTTCGTACGGATAAGTACCCAGTGAACGGTTCGTTTAGCTTTATATATTGTTCCGGGTGGGCGTTGTATTGGTTTTTCGGAAGTGTTAGACCTGCAAGAGAAAAATTTAAATGGTTGGGAAAGGCCATGGGATGTAGAAATATTTTTTTCACATTTTATTTCCTTGTAAAAACAGGTAAATCAATAGGGTTTTTCGTACGCATAAGTGCCCAGTGAACGGTTCGTTTAGCTTTATATATTGTTCCGGGTGGGCGTTGTTTTGGTTTTTCGGAAGTGTTAGACCTGTAAGAGAAAAATTTAAATGGTTGGGAAAGGCCATGGGATGTAGAAATATTTTTTTCACATCTTACTTCCTTGTAAAAACAGGAAAATCGATAGGGATTTTCGTACAGATAAGTACCCAGTGAACGGTTCGTTTATCTTTATATATTCTTCCGGGTGGGCGTTGTATTCGTTTTTCGGAAGTGTTAGACCTGTAAGAGAAATATTTAAATGGTTGGGAAAGGCCATGGGATGTAGAAATATTTTTTTCACATTTACTTCCTTGTAAAAACAGGTAAATCAATAGGGATTTTCGTACGGATAAGTCCCCAGTGAACGGTTTGTTTAGCTTTATATATTGTTCCGGGTGGGCGTTGTTTTGGTTTTTCGGAAGCGTTAGACCTGTAAGAGAAAAATTTAAATGGTTGGGAAAGGCCATGGGATGTAGAAATATTTTTTTCACATTTTATTTCCTTGTAAAAACAGGTAAATCAATAGGGTTTTTCGTACGGATAAGTCCCCAGTGAACGGTTCGTTTAGCTTTATATATTGTTCCGGGTGGGCGTTGTTTTGGTTTTTCGGAAGTGTTAGACCTGTAAGAGAAAAATTTAAATGGTTGGGAAAGGCCATGAGATATAGAAATATTTTTTTCACATTTTAGTTCCGTTTAAAAACAGGTAAATCAATAGGGTTTTTCGTACGGATAAGTACCCAGTGAACGGTTCGTTTAGCTTTATATATTGTTCCGGGTGGGCGTTGTATTGGTTTTTCGGAAGTGTTAGACCTGCAAGAGAAAAATTTAAATGGTTGGGAAAGGCCATGGGATGTAGAAATATTTTTTTCACATTTTATTTCCTTGTAAAAACAGGTAAATCAATAGGGTTTTTCGTACGCATAAGTGCCCAGTGAACGGTTCGTTTAGCTTTATATATTGTTCCGGGTGGGCGTTGTTTTGGTTTTTCGGAAGTGTTAGACCTGTAAGAGAAAAATTTAAATGGTTGGGAAAGGCCATGGGATGTAGAAATATTTTTTTCACATCTTACTTCCTTGTAAAAACAGGAAAATCGATAGGGATTTTCGTACAGATAAGTACCCAGTGAACGGTTCGTTTATCTTTATATATTCTTCCGGGTGGGCGTTGTATTCGTTTTTCGGAAGTGTTAGACCTGTAAGAGAAATATTTAAATGGTTGGGAAAGGCCATGGGATGTAGAAATATTTTTTTCACATTTACTTCCTTGTAAAAACAGGTAAATCAATAGGGATTTTCGTACGGATAAGTACCCAGTGAACGGTTCGTTTAGCTTTATATATTGTTCCGAGTGGGCGTTGTTTTGGTTTTTCGGAAGTGTTAGACCTGTAAGAGAAAAATTTAAATGGTTGGGAAAGTCCATGGGATGTAGAAATATTTTTTTCACATCTTACTTCCTTGTAAAAACAGGAAAATCGATAGGGATTTTCGTACGGATAAGTACCCAGTGAACGGTTCGTTTAGCTTTATATATTGTTCCGGGTGGGCGTTGTATTGGTTTTTCGGAAGTGTTAGACCTGTAAGAGAAAAATTTAAATGGTTGGGAAAGGCCATGGGATGTAGAAATATTTTTTTCACATTTTATTTCCTTTTAAAAACAGGTAAATCAATAGGGATTTTCGTACGGATAAGTACCCAGTGAACGGTTCGTTTAGCTTTATATATTGTTCCGGGTGGGCGTGGTATTGGTTTTTCGGAAGTGTTAGACCTGTAAGAGAAAAATTTAAATGGTTGGGAAAGGCCATGGGATGTAGAAATATTTTTTTCACATTTTATTTCCTTGTAAAAACAGGAAAATCAATAGGGATTTTCGTACGGATATGTACCCAGTGAACGGTTCGTTTAGCTTTATATATTGTTCCGGGTGGGCGTTGTATTGGTTTTTCGGATGTGTTAGACCTGTAAGAGAAGAATTTAAATGGTTGGGAAAGGCCATGGGATGTAGAAATATTTTTTTCACATTTTATTTCCTTGTAAAAACAGGTAAATCAATAGTGGTTTTCGTACGGATAAGTGCCCAGTGAACGGTTCGTTTAGCTTTATATATTGTTCCGGGTGGGCATTGTTTTGGTTTTTCGGAAGTGTTAGACCTGTAAGAGAAAAATTTAAATGGTTGGGAAAGGCCATGGGATGTAGAAATATTTTTTTCACATTTTATTTCCTTGTAAAAACAGGTAAATCAATAGGGTTTTTCGTACGGATAAGTGCCCAGTGAACGGTTCGTTTAGCTTTATATATTGTTCCGGGTGGGCGTTGTTTTGGTTTTTCGGAAGTGTTAGACCTGTAAGAGAAAAATTTAAATGGTTGGGAAAGGCCATGGGATGTAGAAATATTTTTTTCACATTTTATTTCCTTGTAAAAACAGGAAAATCGATAGGGATTTTCGTACGGATAAGTACCCAGTGAACGGTTCGTTTAGCTTTATATATTGTTCCGGGTGGGCGTTGTATTGGTTTTTCGGAAGTGTTAGACCTGTAAGAGAAAAATTTAAATGGTTGGGAAAGGCCATGAGATATAGAAATATTTTTTTCACATTTTAGTTCCGTTTAAAAACAGGTAAATCAATAGGGTTTTTCGTACGGATAAGTACCCAGCGAACGGTTCGTTTAGCTTTATATATTGTTCAGGGTGGGCGTTGTATTGGTTTTTCGGAAGTGTTAGACCTGCAAGAGAAAAATTTAAATGGTTGGGAAAGGCCATGGGATGTAGAAATATTTTTTTCACATTTTATTTCCTTGTAAAAACAGGTAAATCAATAGGGTTTTTCGTACGGATAAGTGCCCAGTGAACGGTTCGTTTAGCTTTATATATCGATCCGGGTGGGCATTGTTTTGGTTTTTCGGAAGTGTTAGACCTGTAAGAGAAAAATTTAAATGGTTGGGAAAGGCCGTGGTTTGGAGAAATATTTTTTTCACATTTTATTTCGTTGTAAATACAGGTATATCGATAGGGATTTTCGTACGGATAAGTGCCCAGCGAACGGTTCGTTTAGCTTTATATATTGTTCCGGGTGGTCGTTGTATTGGTTTTTCGGAAGTGTTAGACCTGTAAGAGAAAAATTTAAATGGTTGGGAAAGGCCGTGGTTTGGAGAAATATTTTTTTCACATTTTATTTCCTTGTAAATACAGGTATATCGATAGGGATTTTCGTACGGATAAGTGCCCAGCGAACGGTTCGTTTAGCTTTATATATTGTTCCGGGTGGTCGTTGTATTGGTTTTTCGGAAGTGTTAGACCTGTAAGAGAAAAATTTAAATGGTTGGGAAAGGCCATGGGATGTAGAAATATTTTTTTCACATTTTATTTCCTTGTAAAAGCAGGTAAATCAATAGGGTTTTTCGTACGGATAAGTGCCCAGTGAACGGTTCGTTTAGCTTTATATATTGTTCCGGGTGGGCGTTGTTTTGCTTTTTTGGAAGTGTTAGACCTGTAAGAGAAAAATTTAAATGGTTGGGAAGGCCATGGGATGTAGAAATATTTTTTTCACATTTACTTCCTTGTAAAAACAGGTAAATCGATAGGGTTTTTCGTACGGATAAGTACCCAGTGAACCGTTCGTTTAGCTTTATATATTGTTCCGGGTGGGCGTTGTATTGGTTTTTCGGAAGTGTTAGACCTGTAAGAGAAAAATTTAAAAGGTTGGGAAAGGCCATGGGATGTAGAAATATTTTTTTCACATTTTATTTCCTTGTAAAAACAGGTAAATCAATAGGGTTTTTCGTACGGATAAGTGCCCAGTGAACGGTTCGTTTAGCTTTATATATTGTTCCGGGTGGGCGTTGTTTTGGTTTTTCGGAAGTGTTAGACCTGTAAGAGAAAAATTTAAATGGTTGGGAAAGGCCATGGGATGTAGAAATATTTTTTTCACATTTTATTTCCTTGTAAAAACAGGTAAATCAATAGGCTTTTTCGTACGGATAATGGCCCAGTGAACGGTTCGTTTAGCTTTATATATTGTTCCGGGTGGGCGTTGTATTGGTTTTTCGGAAGTGTTAGACCTGTAAGAGAAAAATTTAAATGGTTGGGAAAGGCCATGGGATGTAGAAATATTTTTTTCACATTTTATTTCCTTGTAAAAACCGGTAAATCAATAGGGTTTTTCGTACGGATAAGTGCCCAGTGAACGGTTCGTTTAGCTTTATATATTGTTCCGGGTGGGCATTGTTTTGGTTTTTCGGAAGTGTTAGACCTGTAAGAGAAAAATTTAAATGGTTGGGAAAGGCCATGGGATGTAGAAATATTTTTTCACATTTTACTTCCTTGTAAAAACAGGAAAATCGATAGGGATTTTCATACGGATAAGTACCCAGTGAACGGTTCGTTTATCTTTATATATTCTTCCGGGTGGGCGTTGTATTGGTTTTTCGGAAGTGTTAGACCTGTAAGAGAAAAATTTAAATGGTTGGGAAAGGCCATGGGATGTAGAAATATTTTTTTCACATTTACTTCCTTGTAAAAACAGGTAAATCAATAGGGTTTTTCGTACGGATAAGTACCCAGTGAACCTTTCGTTTAGCTTTATATATTGTTCCGGGTGGGCGTTGTATTGGTTTTTCGGAAGTGTTAGACCTGTAAGAGAAAAATTTAAATGGTTGGGAAAGGCCATGGGATGTAGAAATATTTTTTCACATTTTACTTCCTTGTAAAAACAGGAAAATCGATAGGGATTTTCATACGGATAAGTACCCAGTGAACGGTTCGTTTATCTTTATATATTCTTCCGGGTGGGCGTTGTATTGGTTTTTCAGAAGTGTTAGACCTGTAAGAGAAAAATTTAAACGGTTGGGAAAGTCCATGGGATGTAGAAATATTTTTTTCACATTTACTTCCTTGTAAAAACTGGTAAATCAATAGGGTTTTTCGTACGGATAAGTACCCAGTGAACCGTTCGTTTAGCTTTATATATTGATCCGGGTGGGCGTTGTTTTGGTTTTTCGGAAGTGTTAGACCTGTAAGAGAAAAATTTAAATGGTTGGGAAAGGCCATGGGATGTAGAAATATTTTTTTCACATTTACTTCCTTGTAAAAACAGGTAAATCAATAGGGTTTTTCGTACGGATAAGTGCCCAGTGAACGGTTCGTTTAGCTTTATATATTGTTCCGGGTGGTCGTTGTATAGGTTTTTCGGAAGTGTTAGACCTGTAAGAGAAAAATTTAAAAGGTTGGGAAAGGCCATGGGATGTAGAAATATTTTTTTCACATTTTATTTCCTTGTAAAAACAGGTAAATCAATAGGGTTTTTCGTCCGGATAAGTGCCCAGTGAACGGTTCGTTTAGCTTTATATATTGTTCCGGGTGGGCGTTGTTTTGGTTTTTCGGAAGTGTTAGACCTGTAAGAGAAAAATTTAAATGGTTGGGAAAGGCCATGGGATGTAGAAATATTTTTTTCACATTTTATTTCCTTGTAAAAACAGGTAAATCAATAGGCTTTTTCGTACGGATAAGTACATAGTGAACGGTTCGTTTAGCTTTATATATTGTTCCGGGTGGGCGTTGTATTGGTTTTTCGGAAGTGTTAGACCTGTAAGAGAAAAATTTAAATGGTTGGGAAAGGCCATGGGATGTAGAAATATTTTTTTCACATTTTATTTCCTTGTAAAAACAGGTAAATCAATAGGGTTTTTCGTACGGATAAGTACCCAGTGAACCTTTCGTTTAGCTTTATATATTGTTCCGGGTGGGCGTTGTATTGGTTTTTCGGAAGTGTTAGACCTGTAAGAGAAAAATTTAAAAGGTTGGGAAAGGCCATGGGATGTAGAAATATTTTTTTCACATTTTATTTCCTTGTAAAAACAGGTAAATCAATAGGGTTTTTCGTACGGATAAGTGCCCAGTGAACGGTTCGTTTAGCTTTATATATTGTTCCGGGTGGGCGTTGTTTTGGTTTTTCGGAAGTGTTAGACCTGTAAGAGAAAAATTTAAATGGTTGGGAAAGGCCATGGGATGTAGAAATATTTTTTTCACATTTTATTTCCTTGTAAAAACAGGAAAATCAATTGTGATTTTCGTACGGATAAGTGCCCAGTGAACGGTTCATTTAGCTTTATATATCGTTCCGGGTGGGCATTGTTTTGGTTTTTTGGAAGTGTTAGACCTGTAAGAGAATAATTTAAATGGTTGGGAAAGGCCGTGGTTTGGAGAAATATTTTTTTCACATTTTATTTCCTTGTAAATACAGGTATATCGATAGGGATTTTCGTACGGATAAGTGCCCAGCGAACGGTTCGTTTAGCTTTATATATTGTTCCGGGTGGTCGTTGTATTGGTTTTTCGGAAGTGTTAGACCTGTAAGAGAAAAATTTAAATGGTTGGGAAAGGCCATGGGATGTAGAAATATTTTTTTCACATTTTATTTCCTTGTAAAAGCAGGTAAATCAATAGGGTTTTTCGTACGGATAAGTGCCCAGTGAACGGTTCGTTTAGCTTTATATATTGTTCCGGGTGGGCGTTGTTTTGCTTTTTTGGAAGTGTTAGACCTGTAAGAGAAAAATTTAAATGGTTGGGAAAGGCCATGGGATGTAGAAATATTTTTTTCACATTTACTTCCTTGTAAAAACAGGTAAATCAATAGGGTTTTTCGTACGGATAAGTACCCAGTGAACGGTTCGTTTAGCTTTATATATTGTTCCGGGTGGGCGTTGTATTGGTTTTTCGGATGTGTTAGACCTGTAAGAGAAAAATTTAAATGGTTGGGAAAGGCCATGGGATGTAGAAATATTTTTTTCACATTTTACTTCCTTGTAAAAACAGGTAAATCAATAGGGTTTTTCGTACGGATAAGTACCCAGTGAACGGTTCGTTTAGCTTTATATATTGTTCCGGGTGGGCGTTGTATTGGTTTTTCGGAAGTGTTAGACCTGTAAGAGAAAAATTTAAATGGTTGGGAAAGGCCATGGGATGTAGAAATATTTTTTTCACATTTTATTTCCTTTTAAAAACAGGTAAATCAATAGGGATTTTCGTACGGATAAGTACCCAGTGAACGGTTCGTTTAGCTTTATATATTGTTCCGGGTGGGGGTGGTATTGGTTTTTCGGAAGTGTTAGACCTGTAAGAGAAAAATTTAAATGGTTGGGAAAGGCCATGGGATGTAGAAATATTTTTTTCACATTTTATTTCCTTTTAAAAACAGGAAAATCAATAGGGATTTTCGTACGGATATGTACCCAGTGAACGGTTCGTTTAGATTTATATATCGTTCCGGGTGGGCGTTGTATTGGTTTTTCGGATGTGTTAGACCTGTAAGAGAAGAATTTAAATGGTTGGGAAAGGCCATGGGATGTAGAAATATTTTTTTCACATTTTATTTCCTTGTAAAAACAGGTAAATCAATAGGGTTTTTCGTACGGATAAGTGCCCAGTGAACGGTTCGTTTAGCTTTATATATTGTTCCGGGTGGGCATTGTTTTGGTTTTTCGGAAGTGTTAGACCTGTAAGAGAAAAATTTAAATGGTTGGGAAAGGCCATGGGATGTAGAAATATTTTTTTCACATTTTATTTCCTTGTAAAAACAGGTAAATCAATAGGGTTTTTCGTACGGATAAGTGCCCAGTGAACGGTTCGTTTAGCTTTATATATTGTTCCGGGTGGGCGTTGTTTTGGTTTTTCGGAAGTGTTAGACCTGTAAGAGAAAAATTTAAATGGTTGGGAAAGGCCATGGGATGTAGAAATATTTTTTTCACATTTTATTTCCTTGTAAAAACAGGAAAATCGATAGGGATTTTCGTACGGATAAGTACCCAGTGAACGGTTCGTTTAGCTTTATATATTGTTCCGGGTGGGCGTTGTATTGGTTTTTCGGAAGTCTTAGACCTGTAAGAGAAAAATTTAAATGGTTGGGAAAGGCCATGAGACATAGAAATATTTTTTTCACATTTTAGTTCCGTTTAAAAACAGGTAAATCAATAGGGTTTTTCGTACGGATAAGTACCCAGTGAACGGTTCGTTTAGCTTTATATATTGTTCCGGGTGGGCGTTATTGGTTTTTCGGAAGTGTTAGACCTGCAAGAGAAAAATTTAAATGGTTGGGAAAGGCCATGGGATGTAGAAATATTTTTTTCACATTTACTTCCTTGTAAAAACAGGTAAATCAATAGGGTTTTTCGTACGGATAAGTACCCAGTGAACGGTTCGTTTAGCTTTATATATTGTTCCGGGTGGGCGTTGTATTGGTTTTTCGGAAGTGTTAGACCTGTAAGAGAAAAATTTAAATGGTTGGGAAAGGCCATGGGATGTAGAAATATTTTTTCACATTTTATTTCCTTTTAAAAACAGGAAAATCGATAGGGATTTTCGTACGGATAAGTACCCAGTGAACGGTTCGTTTAGCTTTATATATTGTTCCGGGTGGGCGTTGTATTGGTTTTTCGGAAGTGTTAGACCTGTAAGAGAAAAATTTAAATGGTTGGGAAAGGCCATGAGATATAGAAATATTTTTTTCACATTTTATTTCCTTTTAAAAACAGGAAAATCGATAGGGATTTTCGTACGGATAAGTGCCCAGTGAACGGTTCGTTTAGCTTTATATATTGTTCCGGGTGGGCGTTGTTTTGGTTTTTCGGAAGTGTTAGACGTGCAAGAGAAATATTTAAATGGTTGGGAAAGGCCATGGGATGTAGAAATATTTTTTTCACATTTTACTTCCTTGTAAAAACAGGAAAATCGATAGGGATTTTCGGACGGATAAGTACCTAGTGAACGGTTCGTTTATCTTTATATATTCTTCCGGGTGGGCGTTGTATTGGATTTTCGGAAGTGTTAGACCGGTAAGAGAAAAATTTAAATGGTTGGGAAAGGCCATGGGATGTAGAAATATTTTTTTCACATTTACTTCCTTGTAAAAACAGGTAAATCAATAGGGTTTTTCGTACGGATAAGTACCCAGTGAACGGTTCATTTAGCTTTATATATTGTTCCGGGTGGGCGTTGTATTGGTTTTTCGGAAGTGTTAGACCTGTAAGAGAAAAATTTAAATGGTTGGGAAAGGCCATGGGATGTAGAAATATTTTTTCACATTTTATTTCCTTTTAAAAACAGGAAAATCGATAGGGATTTTCGTACGGATAAGTACCAAGTGAACGGTTCGTTTAGCTTTATATATTGTTCCGGGTGGGCGTTGTATTGGTTTTTCGGAAGTGTTAGACCTGTAAGAGAAAAATTTAAATGGTTGGGAAAGGCCATGAGATATAGAAATATTTTTTTCACATTTTATTTCCTTTTAAAAACAGGAAAATCGATAGGGATTTTCGTACGGATAAGTACCCAGTGAACGGTTCGTTTAGCTTTATATATTGTTCCGGGTGGGCGTTGTATTGGTTTTTCGGAAGTGTTAGACGTGCAAGAGAAATATTTAAATGGTTGGGAAAGGCCATGGGATGTAGAAATATTTTTTTCACATTTTATTTCCTTGTAAAAACAGGTAAATCAATAGGGTTTTTCGTACGGATAAGTGCCCTGTGAACGGTTCGTTTAGCTTTATATATTGTTCCGGGTGGGCGTTTTATTGGTTTTTCGGAGGTGTTAGACCTGCAAGAGAAAAATTTAAATGGTTGGGAAAGGCCATGGGATGTAGAAATATTTTTTTCACATTTTATTTCCTTGTAAAAACAGGTAAATCAATAGGGTTCTTCGTACGGATAAGTGCCCAGTGAACGGTTCGTTTAGCTTTATATATTGTTCCGGGTGGGCGTTGTTTTGGTTTTTCGGAAGTGTTAGACTTGTAAGAGAAAAATTTAAATGGTTGGGAAAGGCCATGGGATGTAGAAATATTTTTTTCACATTTTACTTCCTTGTAAAAACAGGAAAATCGATAGGGATTTTCGGACGGATAAGTACCTAGTGAACGGTTCGTTTATCTTTATATATTCTTCTGGGTGGGCGTTGTATTGGATTTTTGGAAGTGTTAGACCGGTAAGAGAAAAATTTAAATGGTTGGGAAAGGCCATGGGATGTAGAAATATTTTTTTCACATTTACTTCCTTGTAAAAACAGGTAAATCAATAGGGTTTTTCGTACGGATAAGTACCCAGTGAACGGTTCGTTTAGCTTTATATATTGTTCTGGGTGGGCGTTGTATTGGTTTTTCGGAAGTGTTAGACCTGTAAGAGAAAAATTTAAATGGTTGGGAAAGGCCATGGGATGTAGAAATATTTTTTCACATTTTATTTCCTTTTAAAAACAGGAAAATCGATAGGGATTTTCGTACGGATAAGTACCCAGTGAACGGTTCGTTTAGCTTTATATATTGTTCCGGGTGGGCGTTGTATTGGTTTTTCGGAAGTGTTAGACCTGTAAGAGAAAAATTTAAATGGTTGGGAAAGGCCATGAGATATAGAAATATTTTTTTCACATTTTATTTCCTTTTAAAAACAGGAAAATCGATAGGGATTTTCGTACGGATAAGTACCCAGTGAACGGTTCGTTTAGCTTTATATATTGTTCCGGGTGGGCGTTGTATTGGTTTTTCGGAAGTGTTAGACGTGCAAGAGAAATATTTAAATGGTTGGGAAAGGCCATGGATGTAGAAATATTTTTTTCACATTTTATTTCCTTGTAAAAACAGGTAAATCAATAGGGTTTTTCGTACGGATAAGTGCCCAGTGTACGGTTCGTTTAGCTTTATATATTGTTCCGGGTGGGCGTTGTTTTGGTTTTTCGGAAGTGTTAGACCTGTAAGAGAAAAATTTAAATGGTTGGGAAAGGCCATGGGATGTAGCAATATTTTTTTCACATTTTATTTCCTTGTAAAAACAGGTAAATCAATAGGGTTTTTCGTACGGATAAGTGCCCAGTGAACGGTTCGTTTAGCTTTATATATTGTTCCGGGTGGGCGTTGTTTTGGTTTTTCGGAAGTGTTAGACCTGTAAGAGAAAAATTTAAATGGTTGGGAAAGGCCATGGGATGTAGAAATATTTTTTTCACATTTTATTTCCTTGTAAAAACAGGAAAATCGATAGGGATTTTCGTACGGATAAGTACCCAGTGAACGGTTCGTTTAGCTTTATATATTGTTCCGGGTGGGCGTTGTATTGGTTTTTCGGAAGTGTTAGACCTGTAAGAGAAAAATTTAAATGGTTGGGCAAGGCCATGAGATATAGAAATATTTTTTTCACATTTTAGTTCCGTTTAAAAACAGGTAAATCAATAGGGTTTTTCGTACGGTTAAGTACCCAGTGAACGGTTCGTTTAGCTTTATATATTGTTCCGGGTGGGCGTTGTATTGGTTTTTCGGAAGTGTTAGACCTGCAAGAGAAAAATTTAAATGGTTGGGAAAGGCCATGGGATGTAGAAATATTTTTTTCACATTTTATTTCCTTGTAAAAACAGGTAAATCAATAGGGTTTTTCGTACGGATAAGTGCCCAGTGAACGGTTCGTTTAGCTTTATATATTGTTCCGGGTGGGCATTGTTTTGGTTTTTCGGAAGTGTTAGACCTGTAAGAGAAAAATTTAAATGGTTGGGAAAGGCCGTGGTTTGGAGAAATATTTTTTTCACATTTTATTTCCTTGTAAATACAGGTAAATCGATAGGGATTTTCGTACGGATAAGTGCCCAGTGAACGGTTCTTTTAGCTTTATATATTGTTCCGGGTGGGCGTTGTATTGGTTTTTCGGAAGTGTTAGACCTGTAAGAGAAAAATTTAAATGGTTGGGAAAGGCCATGGGATGTAGAAATATTTTTTTCACATTTTATTTCCTTGTAAAAACAGGTAAATCAATAGGGTTTTTCGTACGGATAAGTGCCCAGTGAACGGTTCGTTTAGCTTTATATATTGTTCCGGGTGGGCGTTGTTTTGGTTTTTCGGAAGTGTTAGACCTGTAAGAGAAAAATTTAAATGGTTGGGAAAGGCCATGGGATGTAGAAATATTTTTTTCACATTTTACTTCCTTGTAAAAACAGGTAAATCAATAGGGTTTTTCGTACGGATAAGTGCCCAGTGAACGGTTCGTTTAGCTTTATATATTGTTCCGGGTGGGCATTGTTTAGGTTTTTCGGAAGTGTTAGACCTGTAAGAGAAAAATTTAAATGGTTGGGAAAGGCCATGGGATGTAGAAATATTTTTTTCACATTTTACTTCCTTGTAAAAACAGGTAAATCAATAGGGTTTTTCGTACGGATAAGTGCCCAGTGAACGGTTCGTTTAGCTTTATATATTGTTCCGGGTGGGCATTGTTTAGGTTTTTCGGAAGTGTTAGACCTGTAAGAGAAAAATTTAAATGGTTGGGAAAGGCCATGGGATGTAGAAATATATTTTTCACATTTTACTTCCTTGTAAAAACAGGAAAATCGATAGGGATTTTCGTACGGATAAGTACCCAGTGAACGGTTCGTTTAGCTTTATATATTGTTCCGGGTGGGCGTTGTATTGGTTTTTCGGAAGTGTTAGACCTGTAAGAGAAAAATTTAAATGGTTGGGAAAGGCCATGAGATATAGAAATATTTTTTTCACATTTTATTTCCTTTTAAAAACAGGAAAATCGATAGGGATTTTCGTACGGATAAGTGCCCAGTGAACGGTTCGTTTAGCTTTATATATTGTTCCGGGTGGGCGTTGTTTTGGTTTTTCGGAAGTGTTAGACGTGCAAGAGAAATATTTAAATGGTTGGGAAAGGCCATGGGATGTAGAAATATTTTTTTCACATTTTACTTCCTTGTAAAAACAGGAAAATCGATAGGGATTTTCGGACGGATAAGTACCTAGTGAACGGTTCGTTTATCTTTATATATTCTTCCGGGTGGGCGTTGTATTGGATTTTCGGAAGTGTTAGACCGGTAAGAGAAAAATTTAAATGGTTGGGAAAGGCCATGGGATGTAGAAATATTTTTTTCACATTTACTTCCTTGTAAAAACAGGTAAATCAATAGGGTTTTTCGTACGGATAAGTACCCAGTGAACGGTTCATTTAGCTTTATATATTGTTCCGGGTGGGCGTTGTATTGGTTTTTCGGAAGTGTTAGACCTGTAAGAGAAAAATTTAAATGGTTGGGAAAGGCCATGGGATGTAGAAATATTTTTTCACATTTTATTTCCTTTTAAAAACAGGAAAATCGATAGGGATTTTCGTACGGATAAGTACCAAGTGAACGGTTCGTTTAGCTTTATATATTGTTCCGGGTGGGCGTTGTATTGGTTTTTCGGAAGTGTTAGACCTGTAAGAGAAAAATTTAAATGGTTGGGAAAGGCCATGAGATATAGAAATATTTTTTTCACATTTTATTTCCTTTTAAAAACAGGAAAATCGATAGGGATTTTCGTACGGATAAGTACCCAGTGAACGGTTCGTTTAGCTTTATATATTGTTCCGGGTGGGCGTTGTTTTGGTTTTTCGGAAGTGTTAGACCTGTAAGAGAAAAATTTAAATGGTTGGGAAAGGCCATGGGATGTAGAAATATTTTTTTCACATTTTATTTCCTTGTAAAAACAGGTAAATCAATAGGGTTCTTCGTACGGATAAGTGCCCAGTGAACGGTTCGTTTAGCTTTATATATTGTTCCGGGTGGGCGTTGTTTTGGTTTTTCGGAAGTGTTAGACTTGTAAGAGAAAAATTTAAATGGTTGGGAAAGGCCATGGGATGTAGAAATATTTTTTTCACATTTTACTTCCTTGTAAAAACAGGAAAATCGATAGGGATTTTCGGACGGATAAGTACCTAGTGAACGGTTCGTTTATCTTTATATATTCTTCTGGGTGGGCGTTGTATTGGATTTTTGGAAGTGTTAGACCGGTAAGAGAAAAATTTAAATGGTTGGGAAAGGCCATGGGATGTAGAAATATTTTTTTCACATTTACTTCCTTGTAAAAACAGGTAAATCAATAGGGTTTTTCGTACGGATAAGTACCCAGTGAACGGTTCATTTAGCTTTATATATTGTTCCGGGTGGGCGTTGTATTGGTTTTTCGGAAGTGTTAGACCTGTAAGAGAAAAATTTAAATGGTTGGGAAAGGCCATGGGATGTAGAAATATTTTTTCACATTTTATTTCCTTTTAAAAACAGGAAAATCGATAGGGATTTTCGTACGGATAAGTACCAAGTGAACGGTTCGTTTAGCTTTATATATTGTTCCGGGTGGGCGTTGTATTGGTTTTTCGGAAGTGTTAGACCTGTAAGAGAAAAATTTAAATGGTTGGGAAAGGCCATGAGATATAGAAATATTTTTTTCACATTTTATTTCCTTTTAAAAACAGGAAAATCGATAGGGATTTTCGTACGGATAAGTACCCAGTGAACGGTTCGTTTAGCTTTATATATTGTTCCGGGTGGGCGTTGTATTGGTTTTTCGGAAGTGTTAGACGTGCAAGAGAAATATTTAAATGGTTGGGAAAGGCCATGGGATGTAGAAATATTTTTTTCACATTTTATTTCCTTGTAAAAACAGGTAAATCAATAGGGTTTTTCGTACGGATAAGTGCCCAGTGTACGGTTCGTTTAGCTTTATATATTGTTCCGGGTGGGCGTTGTTTTGGTTTTTCGGAAGTGTTAGACCTGTAAGAGAAAAATTTAAATGGTTGGGAAAGGCCATGGGATGTAGAAATATTTTTTTCACATTTTATTTCCTTGTAAAAACAGGTAAATCAATAGGGTTTTTCGTACGGATAAGTGCCCTGTGAACGGTTCGTTTAGCTTTATATATTGTTCCGGGTGGGCGTTTTATTGGTTTTTCGGAAGTGTTAGACCTGCAAGAGAAAAATTTAAATGGTTGGGAAAGGCCATGGGATGTAGAAATATTTTTTTCACATTTTATTTCCTTGTAAAAACAGGTAAATCAATAGGGTTCTTCGTACGGATAAGTGCCCAGTGAACGGTTCGTTTAGCTTTATATATTGTTCCGGGTGGGCGTTGTTTTGGTTTTTCGGAAGTGTTAGACTTGTAAGAGAAAAATTTAAATGGTTGGGAAAGGCCATGGGATGTAGAAATATTTTTTTCACATTTTACTTCCTTGTAAAAACAGGAAAATCGATAGGGATTTTCGGACGGATAAGTACCTAGTGAACGGTTCGTTTATCTTTATATATTCTTCTGGGTGGGCGTTGTATTGGATTTTTGGAAGTGTTAGACCGGTAAGAGAAAAATTTAAATGGTTGGGAAAGGCCATGGGATGTAGAAATATTTTTTTCACATTTACTTCCTTGTAAAAACAGGTAAATCAATAGGGTTTTTCGTACGGATAAGTACCCAGTGAACGGTTCGTTTAGCTTTATATATTGTTCCGGGTGGGCGTTGTATTGGTTTTTCGGAAGTGTTAGACCTGTAAGAGAAAAATTTAAATGGTTGGGAAAGGCCATGGGATGTAGAAATATTTTTTCACATTTTATTTCCTTTTAAAAACAGGAAAATCGATAGGGATTTTCGTACGGATAAGTACCCAGTGAACGGTTCGTTTAGCTTTATATATTGTTCCGGGTGGGCGTTGTATTGGTTTTTCGGAAGTGTTAGACCTGTAAGAGAAAAATTTAAATGGTTGGGAAAGGCCATGAGATATAGAAATATTTTTTTCACATTTTATTTCCTTTTAAAAACAGGAAAATCGATAGGGATTTTCGTACGGATAAGTACCCAGTGAACGGTTCGTTTAGCTTTATATATTGTTCCGGGTGGGCGTTGTATTGGTTTTTCGGAAGTGTTAGACGTGCAAGAGAAATATTTAAATGGTTGGGAAAGGCCATGGATGTAGAAATATTTTTTTCACATTTTATTTCCTTGTAAAAACAGGTAAATCAATAGGGTTTTTCGTACGGATAAGTGCCCAGTGTACGGTTCGTTTAGCTTTATATATTGTTCCGGGTGGGCGTTGTTTTGGTTTTTCGGAAGTGTTAGACCTGTAAGAGAAAAATTTAAATGGTTGGGAAAGGCCATGGGATGTAGAAATATTTTTTTCACATTTTATTTCCTTGTAAAAACAGGAAAATCGATAGGGATTTTCGTACGGATAAGTACCCAGTGAACGGTTCGTTTAGCTTTATATATTGTTCCGGGTGGGCGTTGTATTGGTTTTTCGGAAGTGTTAGACCTGTAAGAGAAAAATTTAAATGGTTGGGAAAGGCCATGAGATATAGAAATATTTTTTTCACATTTTAGTTCCGTTTAAAAACAGGTAAATCAATAGGGTTTTTCGTACGGATAAGTACCCAGTGAACGGTTCGTTTAGCTTTATATATTGTTCCGTGTGGGCGTTGTATTGGTTTTTCGGAAGTGTTAGACCTGCAAGAGAAAAATTTAAATGGTTGGGAAAGGCCATGGGATGTAGAAATATTTTTTTCACATTTTATTTCCTTGTAAAAACAGGTAAATCAATAGGGTTTTTCGTACGGATAAGTGCCCAGTGAACGGTTCGTTTAGCTTTATATATTGTTCCGGGTGGGCGTTGTATTGGTTTTTCGGAAGTGTTAGACCTGTAAGAGAAAAATTTAAATGGTTGGGAAAGGCCATGGGATGTAGAAATATTTTTTTCACATTTTATTTCCTTGTAAAAACAGGTAAATCAATAGGGTTTTTCGTACGGATAAGTGCCCAGTGAACGGTTCGTTTAGCTTTATATATTGTTCCGGGTGGGCATTGTTTTGGTTTTTCGGAAGTGTTAGACCTGTAAGAGAAAAATTTAAATGGTTGGGAAAGGCCGTGGTTTGGAGAAATATTTTTTTCACATTTTATTTCCTTGTAAATACAGGTAAATCGATAGGGATTTTCGTACGGATAAGTGCCCAGTGAACGGTTCGTTTAGCTTTATATATTGTTCCGGGTGGGCGTTGTATTGGTTTTTCGGAAGTGTTAGACCTGTAAGAGAAAAATTTAAATGGTTGGGAAAGGCCATGGGATGTAGAAATATTTTTTTCACATTTTATTTCCTTGTAAAAACAGGTAAATCAATAGGGTTTTTCGTACGGATAAGTGCCCAGTGAACGGTTCGTTTAGCTTTATATATTGTTCCGGGTGGGCGTTGTTTTGGTTTTTCGGAAGTGTTAGACCTGTAAGAGAAAAATTTAAATGGTTGGGAAAGGCCATGGGATGTAGAAATATTTTTTTCACATTTTACTTCCTTGTAAAAACAGGTAAATCAATAGGGTTTTTCGTACGGATAAGTGCCCAGTGAACGGTTCGTTTAGCTTTATATATTGTTCCGGGTGGGCATTGTTTAGGTTTTTCGGAAGTGTTAGACCTGTAAGAGAAAAATTTAAATGGTTGGGAAAGGCCATGGGATGTAGAAATATTTTTTTCACATTTTACTTCCTTGTAAAAACAGGTAAATCAATAGGGTTTTTCGTACGGATAAGTGCCCAGTGAACGGTTCGTTTAGCTTTATATATTGTTCCGGGTGGGCATTGTTTAGGTTTTTCGGAAGTGTTAGACCTGTAAGAGAAAAATTTAAATGGTTGGGAAAGGCCATGGGATGTAGAAATATATTTTTCACATTTTACTTCCTTGTAAAAACAGGAAAATCGATAGGGATTTTCGTACGGATAAGTACCCAGTGAACGGTTCGTTTATCATTATATATTCTTCCGGGTGGGCGTTGTATTGGTTTTTCGGAAGTGTTAGACCTGTAAGAGAAAAATTTAAATGGTTGGGAAAGGCCATGGGATGTAGAAATATTTTTTTCACATTTACTTCCTTGTAAAAACAGGTAAATCAATAGGGTTTTTCGTACGGATAAGTACCCAGTGAACGGTTCGTTTAGCTTTATATATTGTTTCGGGTGGGCGTTGTATTGTTTTTTCGGAAGTGTTAGACCTGTAAGAGAAAAATTTAAATGGTTGGGAAAGGCCATGGGATGTAGAAATATTTTTTTCACATTTTACTTCCTTGTAAAAACAGGAAAATCAATAGGGATTTTCGTACGGATAAGTACCCAGTGAACCGTTCGTTTACCTTTATATATTGTTCCGGGTGGGCGTTGTATTGGTTTTTCGGAAGTGTTAGACCTGTAAGAGAAAAATTTAAATGGTTGGGAAAGGCCATGGGATGTAGAAATATTTTTTTCACATTTTACTTCCTTGTAAATACAGGAAAAAAAATAGGGATTTTTGTACCGATAAGTACCCAGTGAACGGTTCGTTTAGCTTTATATATTGTTCCGGGTGGGAGTTGTATTGGTTTTTCGCAAGTGTTAGACCTGTAAGAGAAAAATTTAAATCATTGGGAAAGGCCACGGGATGTAGAAATATTTTTTTCACATTTTATTTCCTTGTAAAAAAAAGGTAAATCGATAGGGTTTTTCGTACGGATAAGTGCCCAGTGAACGGTTCGTTTAGCTTTATATATTGTTCCGGGTGGGCATTGTTTTGGTTTTTCGGAAGTGTTAGACCTGTAAGAGAAAAATTTAAATGGTTGGGAAAGGCCATGGGATGTAGAAATATTTTTTTCACATTTTATTTCCTTGTAAAAACAGGTAAATCAATAGGGTTTTTCATACGGATAAGTGCCCAGTGAACGGTTCGTTTAGCTTTATATATTGTTCCGGGTGGGCGTTGTTTTGGATTTTCGGAAGTGTTAGACCTGTAAGAGAAAAATTTAAATGGTTGGGAAAGGCCATGGGATGTAGAAATATTTTTTTCACATTTTACTTCCTTGTAAAAACAGGAAAATCGATAGGGATTTTCGTACGGATAAGTACCCAGTGAACGGTTCGTTTATCTTTATATATTCTTCCGGGTGGGCGTTGTATTGGTTTTTCGGAAATGTTAGACCTGTAAGAGAAAAATTTAAATGGTTGGGAAAGGCCATGGGATGTAGAAATATTTTTTTCACATTTTACTTCCTTGTAAAAACAGGAAAAAAATAGGGTTTTTCGTACGGATAAGTACCCAGTGAACGGTTCGTTTAGCTTTATATATTTTTCCGTGTGGGCGTTGTATTGGTTTTTCGCAAGTGTTAGACCTGTAAGAGAAAAATTTAAATGGTTGGGAAAGGCCATGGGATGTAGAAATATTTTTTTCACATTTACTTCCTTGTAAAAACAGGTAAATCAATAGGGTTTTTCGTACGGATAAGTACCCAGTGAACGGTTCGTTTAGCTTTATATATTGTTCCGGGTGTGCGTTGTATTGGTTTTTCGGAAGTGTTAGACCTGTAAGAGAAAAATTTAAATGGTTGGGAAAGGCCATGGTATGTAGAAATATTTTTTTCACATTTTATTTCCTTTTAAAAACAGGTAAATCAATAGGGATTTTCGTACGGATAAGTACCAAGTGAACGGTTCGTTTAGCTTTATATATTGTTCCGGGTGGGCGTTGTATTGGTTTTTCGGAAGTGTTAGACCTGTAAGAGAAAAATTTAAATGGTTGGGAAAGGCCATGGCATGTAGAAATATTTTTTTCACATTTTACTTCCTTGTAAAAACAGGAAAATCAATAGGAATTTTCATACGGATATGTACCCAGTGAACGGTTCGTTTAGCTTTATATATTGTTCCGGGTGGGCGTTGTATTGGTTTTTCGGAAGTGTTAGACCTGTAAGAGAAAAATTTAAATGGTTGGGAAAGGCCATGGGATGTAGAAATATCTTTTTCACATTTTATTTCCTTGTAAAAACAGGTAAATCAATAGGGTTTTTCGTACGGATAAGTGCCCAGTGAACGGTTCGTTTAGCTTTATATATTGTTCCGGGTGGGCGTTGTATTGGTTTTTCGGAAGTGTTAAACCTGTAAGAGAAAAATTTAAAAGGTTGGGAAAGGCCATGGGATGTAGAAATATTTTTTTCACATTTTATTTCCTTGTTAAAACAGGTAAATCAATAGGGTTTTTCGTACGGATAAGTGCCCAGTGAACGGTTCGTTTAGCTTTATATATTGTTCCGGGTGGGCGTTGTTTTGGTTTTTCGGAAGTGTTAGACCTGTAAGAGAAAAATTTAAATGGTTGGGAAAGGCCATGGGATGTAGAAATATTTTTTTCACATTTTACTTCCTTGTAAAAACAGGAAAATTGATAGGGATTTTCGTACGGATAAGTACCCAGTGAACGGTTCGTTTATCTTTATATATTCTTCCGGGTGGGCGTTGTATTGGTTTTTCGGAAGTGTTAGACCTGTAAGAGAAAAATTTAAATGGTTGGGAAAGGCCATGGGATGTAGAAATATTTTTTTCACATTTTACTTCCTTGTAAAAACAGGAAAATCGATAGGGATTTTCGTACGGATAAGTACCCAGTGAACGGTTCGTTTATCTTTATATATTCTTCCGGGTGGGCGTTGTATTGGTTTTTCGGAAGTGTTAGACCTGTAAGAGAAAAATTTAAATGGTTGGGAAAGGCCATGGGATGTAGAAATATTTTTTTCACATTTTACTTCCTTGTAAAAACAGGTAAATCAATAGGGTTTTTCGTACGGATAAGTGCCCAGTGAACGGTTCGTTTAGCTTTATATATTGTTCCGGGTGGGCATTGTTTAGGTTTTTCGGAAGTGTTAGACCTGTAAGAGAAAAATTTAAATGGTTGGGAAAGGCCATGGGATGTAGAAATATATTTTTCACATTTTACTTCCTTGTAAAAACAGGAAAATCGATAGGGATTTTCGTACGGATAAGTACCCAGTGAACGGTTCGTTTATCATTATATATTCTTCCGGGTGGGAGTTGTATTGGTTTTTCGGAAGTGTTAGACCTGTAAGAGAAAATTTTAAATGGTTGGGAAAGGCCATGGGATGTAGAAATATTTTTTTCACATTTACTTCCTTGTAAAAACAGGTAAATCAATAGGGTTTTTCGTACGGATAAGTACCCAGTGAACGGTTCGTTTAGCTTTATATATTGTTTCGGGTGGGCGTTGTATTGTTTTTTCGGAAGTGTTAGACCTGTAAGAGAAAAATTTAAATGGTTGGGAAAGGCCATGGGATGTAGAAATATTTTTTTCACATTTTACTTCCTTGTAAAAACAGGAAAATCAATAGGGATTTTCGTACGGATAAGTACCCAGTGAACCGTTCGTTTACCTTTATATATTGTTCCGGGTGGGCGTTGTATTGGTTTTTCGGAAGTGTTAGACCTGTAAGAGAAAAATTTAAATGGTTGGGAAAGGCCATGGGATGTAGAAATATTTTTTTCACATTTTACTTCCTTGTAAATACAGGAAAAAAAATAGGGATTTTTGTACCGATAAGTACCCAGTGAACGGTTCGTTTAGCTTTATATATTGTTCCGGGTGGGAATTGTATTGGTTTTTCGCAAGTGTTAGACCTGTAAGAGAAAAATTTAAATCGTTGGGAAAGGCCATGGGATGTAGAAATATTTTTTTCACATTTTATTTCCTTGTAAAAAAAAGGTAAATCGATAGGGTTTTTCGTACGGATAAGTGCCCAGTGAACGGTTCGTTTAGCTTTATATATTGTTCCGGGTGGGCATTGTTTTGGTTTTTCGGAAGTGTTAGACCTGTAAGAGAAAAATTTAAATGGTTGGGAAAGGCCATGGGATGTAGAAATATTTTTTTCACATTTTATTTCCTTGTAAAAACAGGTAAATCAATAGGGTTTTTCATACGGATAAGTGCCCAGTGAACGGTTCGTTTAGCTTTATATATTGTTCCGGGTGGGCGTTGTTTTGGATTTTCGGAAGTGTTAGACCTGTAAGAGAAAAATTTAAATGGTTGGGAAAGGCCATGGGATGTAGAAATATTTTTTTCACATTTTACTTCCTTGTAAAAACAGGAAAATCGATAGGGATTTTCGTACGGATAAGTACCCAGTGAACGGTTCGTTTATCTTTATATATTCTTCCGGGTGGGCGTTGTATTGGTTTTTCGGAAATGTTAGACCTGTAAGAGAAAAATTTAAATGGTTGGGAAAGGCCATGGGATGTAGAAATATTTTTTTCACATTTTACTTCCTTGTAAAAACAGGAAAAAAATAGGGTTTTTCGTACGGATAAGTACCCAGTGAACGGTTCGTTTAGCTTTATATATTTTTCCGGGTGGGCGTTGTATTGGTTTTTCGCAAGTGTTAGACCTGTAAGAGAAAAATTTAAATGGTTGGGAAAGGCCATGGGATGTAGAAATATTTTTTTCACATTTACTTCCTTGTAAAAACAGGTAAATCAATAGGGTTTTTCGTACGGATAAGTACCCAGTGAACGGTTCGTTTAGCTTTATATATTGTTCCGGGTGGGCGTTGTATTGTTTTTTCGGAAGTGTTAGACCTGTAAGAGAAAAATTTAAATGGTTGGGAAAGACCATGGGATGTAGAAATATTTTTTTCACATTTTACTTCCTTGTAAAAACATGAAAATCAATAGGGATTTTCGTACGGATAAGTACCCAGTGAACGGTTCGTTTAGCTTTATATATTGTTCCGGGTGGGAGTTGTATTGGTTTTTCGCAAGTGTTAGACCTGTAAAAGAAAAATTTAAATGGTTGGGAAAGGCCATGGGATGTAGAAATATTTTTTTCACATTTTATTTCCTTGTAAAAAAGGTAAATCAATAGGGTTTTTCGTACGGATAAGTGCCCAGTGAACGGTTCGTTCATCTTTATATATTCTTCCGGGTGGGCGTTGTATTGGTTTTTCGGAAGTGTTAGACCTGTAAGAGAAAAATTTAAATGGTTGGGAAAGGCCATGGGATGTAGAAATATTTTTTTCACATTTTATTTCCTTGTAAAAACAGGTAAATCAATAGGGTTTTTCGTACGGATAAGTGCCCAGTGAACGGTTCGTTTAGCTTTATATATTGTTCCGGGTGGGCGTTGTATTGGTTTTTCGGAAGTGTTAGACCTGTAAGAGAAAAATTTAAATGGTTGGGAAAGGCCATGGGATGTAGAAATATTTTTTTCACATTTACTTCCTTGTAAAAACAGGTAAATCAATAGGGTTTTTCGTACGGATAAGTACCCAGTGAACGGTTCGTTTAGCTTTATATATTGTTTCGGGTGGGCGTTGTATTGGTTTTTCAGAAGTGTTAGACCTGTAAAAGAAAAATTTAAATGGTTGGGAAAGGCCATGGGATGTAGAAATATTTTTTTCACATTTTATTTCCTTTTAAAAACAGGTAAATCAATAGGGATTTTCGTACGGATAAGTACCCAGTGAACGGTTCATTTAGCTTTATATATTGTTCCGGGTGGGCATTGTATTGGTTTTTTGGAAGTGTTAGACCTGTAAGAGAAAAATTTAAATGGTTGGGAAAGGCCATGGGATGTAGAAATATTTTTTTCACATTTACTTCCTTGTAAAAACAGGCAAATCAATAGGGTTTTTCGTACGGATAAGTACCCAGTGAACGGTTCGTTTAGCTTTATATATTGTTCCGGGTGGGCGTTGTATTGGTTTTTCAGAAGTGTTAGACCTGTAAGAGAAAAATTTAAATGGTTGGGAAAGGCCATGGGATGTAGAAATATTTTTTTCACATTTTACTTCCTTATAAAAACAGGAAAATCAATAGGGATTTTCGTACGGATATGTACCCAGTGAACGGTTCGTTTAGCTTTATATATTGTTCTGGGTGGGCGTTGTATTGGTTTTTCGGAAGCGTTAGACCTGTAAGAAAAAAATTTAAATGGTTGGGAAAGGCCATGGGATGTAGAAATATTTTTTTCACATTTTACTTCCTTGTAAAAACAGGAAAATCAATAGGGATTTTCGTACGGATAAGTACCCAGTGAACCGTTCGTTTAGCTTTATATATTGTTCCGGGTGGTCTTTGTTTTGGTTTTTCGGAAGTGTTAGATCTGTAAGAGAAAAATTTAAATGGTTGGGAAAGGCCATGGGATGTAGAAATATTTTTTTCACATTTTACTTCCTTGTAAAAACAGGAAAAAAATAGGGTTTTTCGTACGGATAAGTACCCAGTGAACGGTTCGTTTAGCTTTATATATTTTTCCGGGTGGGCGTTGTATTGGTTTTTCGCAAGTGTTAGACCTGTAAGAGAAAAATTTAAATGGTTGGGAAAGGCCATGGGATGTAGAAATATTTTTTTCACATTTTACTTCCTTGTAAAAACAGGAAAATCGATAGGGATTTTCGTACGGATAAGTACCCAGTGAACGGTTCGTTTATCTTTATATATTCTTCCGGGTGGGCGTTGTATTGGTTTTTCGGAAATGTTAGACCTGTAAGAGAAAAATTTAAATGGTTGGGAAAGGCCATGGGATGTAGAAATATTTTTTTCACATTTTACTTCCTTGTAAAAACAGGAAAAAAATAGGGTTTTTCGTACGGATAAGTACCCAGTGAACGGTTCGTTTAGCTTTATATATTTTTCCGGGTGGGCGTTGTATTGGTTTTTCGCAAGTGTTAGACCTGTAAGAGAAAAATTTAAATGGTTGGGAAAGGCCATGGGATGTAGAAATATTTTTTTCACATTTACTTCCTTGTAAAAACAGGTAAATCAATAGGGTTTTTCGTACGGATAAGTACCCAGTGAACGGTTCGTTTAGCTTTATATATTGTTCCGGGTGGGCGTTGTATTGTTTTTTCGGAAGTGTTAGACCTGTAAGAGAAAAATTTAAATGGTTGGGAAAGACCATGGGATGTAGAAATATTTTTTTCACATTTTACTTCCTTGTAAAAACATGAAAATCAATAGGGATTTTCGTACGGATAAGTACCCAGTGAACGGTTCGTTTAGCTTTATATATTGTTCCGGGTGGGAGTTGTATTGGTTTTTCGCAAGTGTTAGACCTGTAAAAGAAAAATTTAAATGGTTGGGAAAGGCCATGGGATGTAGAAATATTTTTTTCACATTTTATTTCCTTGTAAAAAAAGGTAAATCAATAGGGTTTTTCGTACGGATAAGTGCCCAGTGAACGGTTCGTTTATCTTTATATATTCTTCCGGGTGGGCGTTGTATTGGTTTTTCAGAAGTGTTAGACCTGTAAGAGAAAAATTTAAATGGTTGGGAAAGGCCATGGGATGTAGAAATATTTTTTTCACATTTTATTTCCTTGTAAAAACAGGTAAATCAATAGGGTTTTTCGTACGGATAAGTGCCCAGTGAACGGTTCGTTTAGCTTTATATATTGTTCCGGGTGGGCGTTGTATTGGTTTTTCGGAAGTGTTAGACCTGTAAGAGAAAAATTTAAATGGTTGGGAAAGGCCATGGGATGTAGAAATATTTTTTTCACATTTACTTCCTTGTAAAAACAGGTAAATCAATAGGGTTTTTCGTACGGATAAGTACCCAGTGAACGGTTCGTTTAGCTTTATATATTGTTTCGGGTGGGCGTTGTATTGGTTTTTCAGAAGTGTTAGACCTGTAAAAGAAAAATTTAAATGGTTGGGAAAGGCCATGGGATGTAGAAATATTTTTTTCACATTTTATTTCCTTTTAAAAACAGGTAAATCAATAGGGATTTTCGTACGGATAAGTACCCAGTGAACGGTTCATTTAGCTTTATATATTGTTCCGGGTGGGCATTGTATTGGTTTTTTGGAAGTGTTAGACCTGTAAGAGAAAAATTTAAATGGTTGGGAAAGGCCATGGGATGTAGAAATATTTTTTTCACATTTACTTCCTTGTAAAAACAGGTAAATCAATAGGGTTTTTCGTACGGATAAGTACCCAGTGAACGGTTCGTTTAGCTTTATATATTGTTCCGGGTGGGCGTTGTATTGGTTTTTCAGAAGTGTTAGACCTGTAAGAGAAAAATTTAAATGGTTGGGAAAGGCCATGGGATGTAGAAATATTTTTTTCACATTTTACTTCCTTATAAAAACAGGAAAATCAATAGGGATTTTCGTACGGATATGTACCCAGTGAACGGTTCGTTTAGCTTTATATATTGTTCTGGGTGGGCGTTGTATTGGTTTTTCGGAAGCGTTAGACCTGTAAGAAAAAAATTTAAATGGTTGGGAAAGGCCATGGGATGTAGAAATATTTTTTTCACATTTTACTTCCTTGTAAAAACAGGAAAATCAATAGGGATTTTCGTACGGATAAGTACCCAGTGAACCGTTCGTTTAGCTTTATATATTGTTCCGGGTGGTCTTTGTTTTGGTTTTTCGGAAGTGTTAGATCTGTAAGAGAAAAATTTAAATGGTTGGGAAAGGCCATGGGATGTAGAAATATTTTTTTCACATTTTACTTCCTTGTAAAAACAGGAAAAAAATAGGGTTTTTCGTACGGATAAGTACCCAGTGAACGGTTCGTTTAGCTTTATATATTTTTCCAGGTGGGCGTTGTATTGGTTTTTCGCAAGTGTTAGACCTGTAAGAGAAAAATTTAAATGGTTGGGAAAGGCCATGGGATGTAGAAATATTTTTTTCACATTTACTTCCTTGTAAAAACAGGTAAATCAATAGGGTTTTTCGTACGGATAAGTACCCAGTGAACGGTTCGTTTAGCTTTATATATTGTTCCGGGTGGGCGTTGTATTGTTTTTTCGGAAGTGTTAGACCTGTAAGAGAAAAATTTAAATGGTTGGGAAAGACCATGGGATGTAGAAATATTTTTTTCACATTTTACTTCCTTGTAAAAACATGAAAATCAATAGGGATTTTCGTACGGATAAGTACCCAGTGAACGGTTCGTTTAGCTTTATATATTGTTCCGGGTGGGAGTTGTATTGGTTTTTCGCAAGTGTTAGACCTGTAAAAGAAAAATTTAAATGGTTGGGAAAGGCCATGGGATGTAGAAATATTTTTTTCACATTTTATTTCCTTGTAAAAAAGGTAAATCAATAGGGTTTTTCGTACGGATAAGTGCCCAGTGAACGGTTCGTTTATCTTTATATATTCTTCCGGGTGGGCGTTGTATTGGTTTTTCGGAAGTGTTAGACCTGTAAGAGAAAAATTTAAATGGTTGGGAAAGGCCATGGGATGTAGAAATATTTTTTTCACATTTTATTTCCTTGTAAAAACAGGTAAATCAATAGGGATTTTCGTACGGATAAGTACCCAGTGAACGGTTCATTTAGCTTTATATATTGTTCCGGGTGGGCATTGTATTGGTTTTTTGGAAGTGTTAGACCTGTAAGAGAAAAATTTAAATGGTTGGGAAAGGCCATGGGATGTAGAAATATTTTTTTCACATTTACTTCCTTGTAAAAACAGGTAAATCAATAGGGTTTTTCGTACGGATAAGTACCCAGTGAACGGTTCGTTTAGCTTTATATATTGTTCCGGGTGGGCGTTGTATTGGTTTTTCAGAAGTGTTAGACCTGTAAGAGAAAAATTTAAATGGTTGGGAAAGGCCATGGGATGTAGAAATATTTTTTTCACATTTTACTTCCTTATAAAAACAGGAAAATCAATAGGGATTTTCGTACGGATATGTACCCAGTGAACGGTTCGTTTAGCTTTATATATTGTTCTGGGTGGGCGTTGTATTGGTTTTTCGGAAGCGTTAGACCTATAAGAAAAAAATTTAAATGGTTGGGAAAGGCCATGGGATGTAGAAATATTTTTTTCACATTTTACTTCCTTGTAAAAACAGGAAAATCAATAGGGATTTTCGTACGGATAAGTACCCAGTGAACCGTTCGTTTAGCTTTATATATTGTTCCGGGTGGGCGTTGTATTGGTTTTTCGGAAGTGTTAGACCTGTAAGAGAAAAATTTAAATGGTTGGGAAAGGCCATGGGATGTAGAAATATTTTTTCACATTTTATTTCCTTTTAAAAACAGGAAAATCGATAGGGATTTTCGTACGGATAAGTACCCAGTGAACGGTTCGTTTAGCTTTATATATTGTTCCGGGTGGGCGTTGTATTGGTTTTTCGGAAGTGTTAGACCTGTAAGAGAAAAATTTAAATGGTTGGGAAAGGCCATGAGATATAGAAATATTTTTTTCACATTTTATTTCCTTTTAAAAACAGGAAAATCGATAGGGATTTTCGTACGGATAAGTGCCCAGTGAACGGTTCGTTTAGCTTTATATATTGTTCCGGGTGGGCGTTGTTTTGGTTTTTCGGAAGTGTTAGACGTGCAAGAGAAATATTTAAATGGTTGGGAAAGGCCATGGGATGTAGAAATATTTTTTTCACATTTTACTTCCTTGTAAAAACAGGAAAATCGATAGGGATTTTCGGACGGATAAGTACCTAGTGAACGGTTCGTTTATCTTTATATATTCTTCCGGGTGGGCGTTGTATTGGATTTTCGGAAGTGTTAGACCGGTAAGAGAAAAATTTAAATGGTTGGGAAAGGCCATGGGATGTAGAAATATTTTTTTCACATTTACTTCCTTGTAAAAACAGGTAAATCAATAGGGTTTTTCGTACGGATAAGTACCCAGTGAACGGTTCGTTTAGCTTTATATATTGTTCCGGGTGGGCGTTGTTTTGGTTTTTCGGAAGTGTTAGATCTGTAAGAGAAAAATTTAAATGGTTGGGAAAGGCCATGGGATGTAGAAATATTTTTTTCACATTTACTTCCTTGTAAAAACAGGTAAATCAATAGGGTTTTTCGTACGGATAAGTACCCAGTGAACGGTTCGTTTAGCTTTATATATTGTTCCGGGTGGGCGTTGTATTGGTTTTTCAGAAGTGTTAGACCTGTAAAAGAAATATTTAAATGGTTGGGAAAGGCCATGGGATGTAGAAATATTTTTTTCACATTTTACTTCCTTGTAAAAACAGGAAAATCGATAGGTATTTTCATACGGATAAGTACCCAGTGAACCGTTCGTTTAGCTTTATATATTGTTCCGGGTGGGCGTTGTATTGGTTTTTCGGAAGTGTTAGACCTGTAAGAGAAAAATTTAAATGGTTGGGAAAGGCCATGGGATGTAGAAATATTTTTTTCACATTTTATTTCCTTGTAAAAACAGGTAAATCAATAGGGTTTTTCGTACGGATAAGTGCCCAGTGAACGGTTCGTTTAGCATTATATATTGTTCCGGGTGGGCGTTGTATTGGTTTTTCGGAAGTGTTAGACCTGTAAGAGAAAAATTTAAATGGTTGGGAAAGGCCATGGGATGTAGAAATATTTTTTTCACATTTACTTCCTTGTAAAAACAGGTAAATCAATAGGGTTTTTCGTACGGATAAGTACCCAGTGAACGGTTCGTTTAGCTTTATATATTGTTTCGGGTGGGCGTTGTATTGGTTTTTCAGAAGTGTTAGACCTATAAAAGAAAAATTTAAATGGTTGGGAAAGGCCATGGGATGTAGAAATATTTTTTTCACATTTTATTTCCTTTTAAAAACAGGTAAATCAATAGGGATTTTCGTACGGATAAGTACCCAGTGAACGGTTCATTTAGCTTTATATATTGTTCCGGGTGGGCATTGTATTGGTTTTTTGGAAGTGTTAGACCTGTAAGAGAAAAATTTAAATGGTTGGGAAAGGCCATGGGATGTAGAAATATTTTTTTCACATTTACTTCCTTGTAAAAACAGGTAAATCAATAGGGTTTTTCGTACGGATAAGTACCCAGTGAACGGTTCGTTTAGCTTTATATATTGTTCCGGGTGGGCGTTGTATTGGTTTTTCAGAAGTGTTAGACCTGTAAGAGAAAAATTTAAATGGTTGGGAAAGGCCATGGGATGTAGAAATATTTTTTTCACATTTTATTTCCTTGTAAAAACAGGTAAATCAATAGGGTTTTTCGTACGGATAAGTGCCCTGTGAACGGTTCGTTTAGCTTTATATATTGTTCCGGGTGGGCGTTGTTTTGGTTTTTCGGAAGTGTTAGACCTGTAAGAGAAAAATTTAAATGGTTGGGAAAGGCCATGGGATGTAGAAATATTTTTTTCACATTTTATTTCCTTGTAAAAACAGGTAAATCAATAGGGTTTTTCGTACGGATAAGTGCCCAGTGAACAGTTCGTTTAGCTTTATATATTGTTCCGGGTGGGCGTTGTTTTGGTTTTTCGGAAGTGTTAGACCTGTAAGAGAAAAATTTAAATGGTTGGGAAAGGCCATGGGATGTAGAAATATTTTTTTCACATTTTATTTCCTTGTAAAAACAGGAAAATCGATAGGGATTTTCGTACGGATAAGTACCCAGTGAACGGTTCGTTTAGCTTTATATATTGTTCCGGGTGGGCGTTGTATTGGTTTTTCGGAAGTGTTAGACCTGTAAGAGAAAAATTTAAATGGTTGGGAAAGGCCATGAGATATAGAAATATTTTTTTCACATTTTAGTTCCGTTTAAAAACAGGTAAATCGATAGGGATTTTCGTACGGATAAGTACCCAGTGAACGGTTCGTTTAGCTTTATATATTGTTCCGGGTGGGCGTTGTATTGGTTTTTCGGAAGTGTTAGACCTGTAAGAGAAAAATTTAAATGGTTGGGAAAGGCCATGAGATATAGAAATATTTTTTTCACATTTTAGTTCCGTTTAAAAACAGGTAAATCAATAGGGTTTTTCGTACGGATAAGTACCCAGTGAACGGTTCGTTTAGCTTTATATATTGTTCCGGGTGGGCGTTTTATTGGTTTTTCGGAAGTGTTAGACCTGCAAGAGAAAAATTTAAATGGTTGGGAAAGGCCATGGGATGTAGAAATATTTTTTTCACATTTTATTTCCTTGTAAAAACAGGTAAATCAATAGGGTTCTTCGTACGGATAAGTGCCCAGTGAACGGTTCGTATATATTGTTCCGGGTGGGCGTTGTTTTGGTTTTTCGGAAGTGTTAGACTTGTAAGAGAAAAATTTAAATGGTTGGGAAAGGCCATGGGATGTAGAAATATTTTTTTCACATTTTACTTCCTTGTAAAAACAGGAAAATCGATAGGGATTTTCGGACGGATAAGTACCTAGTGAACGGTTCGTTTATCTTTATATATTCTTCCGGGTGGGCGTTGTATTGGATTTTCGGAAGTGTTAGACCGGTAAGAGAAAAATTTAAATGGTTGGGAAAGGCCATGGGATGTAGAAATATTTTTTTCACATTTACTTCCTTGTAAAAACAGGTAAATCAATAGGGTTTTTCGTACGGATAAGTACCCAGTGAACGGTTCGTTTAGCTTTATATATTGTTCCGGGTGGGCGTTGTATTGGTTTTTCGGAAGTGTTAGACCTGTAAGAGAAAAATTTAAATGGTTGGGAAAGGCCATGGGATGTAGAAATATTTTTTCACATTTTATTTCCTTTTAAAAACAGGAAAATCGATAGGGATTTTCGTACGGATAAGTACCCAGTGAACGGTTCGTTTAGCTTTATATATTGTTCCGGGTGGGCGTTGTATTGGTTTTTCGGAAGTGTTAGACCTGTAAGAGAAAAATTTAAATGGTTGGGAAAGGCCATGAGATATAGAAATATTTTTTTCACATTTTATTTCCTTTTAAAAACAGGAAAATCGATAGGGATTTTCGTACGGATAAGTGCCCAGTGAACGGTTCGTTTAGCTTTATATATTGTTCCGGGTGGGCGTTGTTTTGGTTTTTCGGAAGTGTTAGACGTGCAAGAGAAATATTTAAATGGTTGGGAAAGGCCATGGGATGTAGAAATATTTTTTTCACATTTTACTTCCTTGTAAAAACAGGAAAATCGATAGGGATTTTCGGACGGATAAGTACCTAGTGAACGGTTCGTTTATCTTTATATATTCTTCCGGGTGGGCGTTGTATTGGATTTTCGGAAGTGTTAGACCGGTAAGAGAAAAATTTAAATGGTTGGGAAAGGCCATGGGATGTAGAAATATTTTTTTCACATTTACTTCCTTGTAAAAACAGGTAAATCAATAGGGTTTTTCGTACGGATAAGTACCCAGTGAACGGTTCGTTTAGCTTTATATATTGTTCCGGGTGGGCGTTGTTTTGGTTTTTCGGAAGTGTTAGATCTGTAAGAGAAAAATTTAAATGGTTGGGAAAGGCCATGGGATGTAGAAATATTTTTTTCACATTTACTTCCTTGTAAAAACAGGTAAATCAATAGGGTTTTTCGTACGGATAAGTACCCAGTGAACGGTTCGTTTAGCTTTATATATTGTTCCGGGTGGGCGTTGTATTGGTTTTTCAGAAGTGTTAGACCTGTAAAAGAAATATTTAAATGGTTGGGAAAGGCCATGGGATGTAGAAATATTTTTTTCACATTTTACTTCCTTGTAAAAACAGGAAAATCGATAGGTATTTTCATACGGATAAGTACCCAGTGAACCGTTCGTTTAGCTTTATATATTGTTCCGGGTGGGCGTTGTATTGGTTTTTCGGAAGTGTTAGACCTGTAAGAGAAAAATTTAAATGGTTGGGAAAGGCCATGGGATGTAGAAATATTTTTTTCACATTTTATTTCCTTGTAAAAACAGGTAAATCAATAGGGTTTTTCGTACGGATAAGTGCCCAGTGAACGGTTCGTTTAGCATTATATATTGTTCCGGGTGGGCGTTGTATTGGTTTTTCGGAAGTGTTAGACCTGTAAGAGAAAAATTTAAATGGTTGGGAAAGGCCATGGGATGTAGAAATATTTTTTTCACATTTACTTCCTTGTAAAAACAGGTAAATCAATAGGGTTTTTCGTACGGATAAGTACCCAGTGAACGGTTCGTTTAGCTTTATATATTGTTTCGGGTGGGCGTTGTATTGGTTTTTCAGAAGTGTTAGACCTGTAAAAGAAAAATTTAAATGGTTGGGAAAGGCCATGGGATGTAGAAATATTTTTTTCACATTTTATTTCCTTTTAAAAACAGGTAAATCAATAGGGATTTTCGTACGGATAAGTACCCAGTGAACGGTTCATTTAGCTTTATATATTGTTCCGGGTGGGCATTGTATTGGTTTTTTGGAAGTGTTAGACCTGTAAGAGAAAAATTTAAATGGTTGGGAAAGGCCATGGGATGTAGAAATATTTTTTTCACATTTACTTCCTTGTAAAAACAGGTAAATCAATAGGGTTTTTCGTACGGATAAGTACCCAGTGAACGGTTCGTTTAGCTTTATATATTGTTCCGGGTGGGCGTTGTATTGGTTTTTCAGAAGTGTTAGACCTGTAAGAGAAAAATTTAAATGGTTGGGAAAGGCCATGGGATGTAGAAATATTTTTTTCACATTTTATTTCCTTGTAAAAACAGGTAAATCAATAGGGTTTTTCGTACGGATAAGTGCCCTGTGAACGGTTCGTTTAGCTTTATATATTGTTCCGGGTGGGCGTTGTTTTGGTTTTTCGGAAGTGTTAGACCTGTAAGAGAAAAATTTAAATGGTTGGGAAAGGCCATGGGATGTAGAAATATTTTTTTCACATTTTATTTCCTTGTAAAAACAGGTAAATCAATAGGGTTTTTCGTACGGATAAGTGCCCAGTGAACGGTTCGTTTAGCTTTATATATTGTTCCGGGTGGGCGTTGTTTTGGTTTTTCGGAAGTGTTAGACCTGTAAGAGAAAAATTTAAATGGTTGGGAAAGGCCATGGGATGTAGAAATATTTTTTTCACATTTTATTTCCTTGTAAAAACAGGAAAATCGATAGGGATTTTCGTACGGATAAGTACCCAGTGAACGGTTCGTTTAGCTTTATATATTGTTCCGGGTGGGCGTTGTATTGGTTTTTCGGAAGTGTTAGACCTGTAAGAGAAAAATTTAAATGGTTGGGAAAGGCCATGAGATATAGAAATATTTTTTTCACATTTTAGTTCCGTTTAAAAACAGGTAAATCGATAGGGATTTTCGTACGGATAAGTACCCAGTGAACGGTTCGTTTAGCTTTATATATTGTTCCGGGTGGGCGTTGTATTGGTTTTTCGGAAGTGTTAGACCTGTAAGAGAAAAATTTAAATGGTTGGGAAAGGCCATGAGATATAGAAATATTTTTTTCACATTTTAGTTCCGTTTAAAAACAGGTAAATCAATAGGGTTTTTCGTACGGATAAGTACCCAGTGAACGGTTCGTTTAGCTTTATATATTGTTCCGGGTGGGCGTTTTATTGGTTTTTCGGAAGTGTTAGACCTGCAAGAGAAAAATTTAAATGGTTGGGAAAGGCCATGGGATGTAGAAATATTTTTTTCACATTTTATTTCCTTGTAAAAACAGGTAAATCAATAGGGTTCTTCGTACGGATAAGTGCCCAGTGAACGGTTCGTATATATTGTTCCGGGTGGGCGTTGTTTTGGTTTTTCGGAAGTGTTAGACTTGTAAGAGAAAAATTTAAATGGTTGGGAAAGGCCATGGGATGTAGAAATATTTTTTTCACATTTTACTTCCTTGTAAAAACAGGAAAATCGATAGGGATTTTCGGACGGATAAGTACCTAGTGAACGGTTCGTTTATCTTTATATATTCTTCCGGGTGGGCGTTGTATTGGATTTTCGGAAGTGTTAGACCGGTAAGAGAAAAATTTAAATGGTTGGGAAAGGCCATGGGATGTAGAAATATTTTTTTCACATTTACTTCCTTGTAAAAACAGGTAAATCAATAGGGTTTTTCGTACGGATAAGTACCCAGTGAACGGTTCGTTTAGCTTTATATATTGTTCCGGGTGGGCGTTGTATTGGTTTTTCGGAAGTGTTAGACCTGTAAGAGAAAAATTTAAATGGTTGGGAAAGGCCATGGGATGTAGAAATATTTTTTCACATTTTATTTCCTTTTAAAAACAGGAAAATCGATAGGGATTTTCGTACGGATAAGTACCCAGTGAACGGTTCGTTTAGCTTTATATATTGTTCCGGGTGGGCGTTGTATTGGTTTTTCGGAAGTGTTAGACCTGTAAGAGAAAAATTTAAATGGTTGGGAAAGGCCATGAGATATAGAAATATTTTTTTCACATTTTATTTCCTTTTAAAAACAGGAAAATCGATAGGGATTTTCGTACGGATAAGTGCCCAGTGAACGGTTCGTTTAGCTTTATATATTGTTCCGGGTGGGCGTTGTTTTGGTTTTTCGGAAGTGTTAGACGTGCAAGAGAAATATTTAAATGGTTGGGAAAGGCCATGGGATGTAGAAATATTTTTTTCACATTTTACTTCCTTGTAAAAACAGGAAAATCGATAGGGATTTTCGGACGGATAAGTACCTAGTGAACGGTTCGTTTATCTTTATATATTCTTCCGGGTGGGCGTTGTATTGGATTTTCGGAAGTGTTAGACCGGTAAGAGAAAAATTTAAATGGTTGGGAAAGGCCATGGGATGTAGAAATATTTTTTTCACATTTACTTCCTTGTAAAAACAGGTAAATCAATAGGGTTTTTCGTACGGATAAGTACCCAGTGAACGGTTCGTTTAGCTTTATATATTGTTCCGGGTGGGCGTTGTATTGGTTTTTCGGAAGTGTTAGACCTGTAAGAGAAAAATTTAAATGGTTGGGAAAGGCCATGGGATGTAGAAATATTTTTTCACATTTTATTTCCTTTTAAAAACAGGAAAATCGATAGGGATTTTCGTACGGATAAGTACCCAGTGAACGGTTCGTTTAGCTTTATATATTGTTCCGGGTGGGCGTTGTATTGGTTTTTCGGAAGTGTTAGACGTGCAAGAGAAATATTTAAATGGTTGGGAAAGGCCATGGATGTAGAAATATTTTTTTCACATTTTATTTCCTTGTAAAAACAGGTAAATCAATAGGGTTTTTCGTACGGATAAGTGCCCAGTGTACGGTTCGTTTAGCTTTATATATTGTTCCGGGTGGGCGTTGTTTTGGTTTTTCGGAAGTGTTAGACCTGTAAGAGAAAAATTTAAATGGTTGGGAAAGGCCATGGGATGTAGAAATATTTTTTTCACATTTTATTTCCTTGTAAAAACAGGTAAATCAATAGGGTTTTTCGTACGGATAAGTGCCCAGTGAACGGTTCGTTTAGCTTTATATATTGTTCCGGGTGGGCGTTGTTTTGGTTTTTCGGAAGTGTTAGACCTGTAAGAGAAAAATTTAAATGGTTGGGAAAGGCCATGGGATGTAGAAATATTTTTTTCACATTTTATTTCCTTGTAAAAACAGGAAAATCGATAGGGATTTTCGTACGGATAAGTACCCAGTGAACGGTTCGTTTAGCTTTATATATTGTTCCGGGTGGGCGTTGTATTGGTTTTTCGGAAGTGTTAGACCTGTAAGAGAAAAATTTAAATGGTTGGGAAAGGCCATGAGATATAGAAATATTTTTTTCACATTTTAGTTCCGTTTAAAAACAGGTAAATCAATAGGGTTTTTCGTACGGATAAGTACCCAGTGAACGGTTAGTTTAGCTTTATATATTGTTCCGTGTGGGCGTTGTATTGGTTTTTCGGAAGTGTTAGACCTGCAAGAGAAAAATTTAAATGGTTGGGAAAGGCCATGGGATGTAGAAATATTTTTTTCACATTTTATTTCCTTGTAAAAACAGGTAAATCAATAGGGTTTTTCGTACGGATAAGTGCCCAGTGAACGGTTCGTTTAGCTTTATATATTGTTCCGGGTGGGCGTTGTATTGGTTTTTCGGAAGTGTTAGACCTGTAAGAGAAAAATTTAAATGGTTGGGAAAGGCCATGGGATGTAGAAATATTTTTTTCACATTTTACTTCCTTGTAAAAACAGGTAAATCAATAGGGATTTTCGTACGGATAAGTACCTAGTGAACGGTTCGTTTAGCTTTATATATTGTTCCGGGTGGGAGTTGTATTGGTTTTTCGGAAGTGTTAGACCTGTAAGAGAAAAATTTAAATGGTTGGGAAAGGCCATGGGATGTAGAAATATTTTTTTCACATTTTACTTCCTTGTAAAAACAGGTAAATCAATAGGGTTTTTCGTACGGATAAGTGCCCAGTGAACGGTTCGTTTAGCTTTATATATTGTTCCGGGTGGGCATTGTTTAGGTTTTTCGGAAGTGTTAGACCTGTAAGAGAAAAATTTAAATGGTTGGGAAAGGCCATGGGATGTAGAAATATTTTTTTCACATTTACTTCCTTGTAAAAACAGGTAAATCAATAGGGTTTTTCGTACGGATAAGTACCCAGTGAACGGTTCGTTTAGCTTTATATATTGTTCCGGGTGGGCGTTGTATTGGTTTTTCGGAAGTGTTAGACCTGTAAGAGAAAAATTTATATGGTTGGGAAAGGCCATGGTATGTAGAAATATTTTTTTCACATTTTATTTCCTTTTAAAAACAGGTAAATCAATAGGGATTTTCGTACGGATAAGTACCAAGTGAACGGTTCGTTTAGCTTTATATATTGTTCCGGGTGGGCGTTGTATTGGTTTTTCGGAAGTGTTAGACCTGTAAGAGAAAAATTTAAATGGTTGGGAAAGGCCATGGCATGTAGAAATATTTTTTTCACATTTTACTTCCTTGTAAAAACAGGAAAATCAATAGGAATTTTCATACGGATATGTACCCAGTGAACGGTTCGTTTAGCTTTATATATTGTTCCGGGTGGGCGTTGTATTGGTTTTTCGGAAGTGTTAGACCTGTAAGAGAAAAATTTAAATGGTTGGGAAAGGCCATGGGATGTAGAAATATCTTTTTCACATTTTATTTCCTTGTAAAAACAGGTAAATCAATAGGGTTTTTCGTACGGATAAGTGCCCAGTGAACGGTTCGTTTAGCTTTATATATTGTTCCGGGTGGGCGTTGTATTGGTTTTTCGGAAGTGTTAAACCTGTAAGAGAAAAATTTAAAAGGTTGGGAAAGGCCATGGGATGTAGAAATATTTTTTTCACATTTTATTTCCTTGTTAAAACAGGTAAATCAATAGGGTTTTTCGTACGGATAAGTGCCCAGTGAACGGTTCGTTTAGCTTTATATATTGTTCCGGGTGGGCGTTGTTTTGGTTTTTCGGAAGTGTTAGACCTGTAAGAGAAAAATTTAAATGGTTGGGAAAGGCCATGGGATGTAGAAATATTTTTTTCACATTTTACTTCCTTGTAAAAACAGGAAAATTGATAGGGATTTTCGTACGGATAAGTACGCAGTGAACGGTTCGTTTATCTTTATATATTCTTCCGGGTGGGCGTTGTATTGGTTTTTCGGAAGTGTTAGACCTGTAAGAGAAAAATTTAAATGGTTGGGAAAGGCCATGGGATGTAGAAATATTTTTTTCACATTTTACTTCCTTGTAAAAACAGGAAAATCGATAGGGATTTTCGTACGGATAAGTACCCAGTGAACGGTTCGTTTATCTTTATATATTCTTCCGGGTGGGCGTTGTATTGGTTTTTCGGAAGTGTTAGACCTGTAAGAGAAAAATTTAAATGGTTGGGAAAGGCCATGGGATGTAGAAATATTTTTTTCACATTTTACTTCCTTGTAAAAACAGGTAAATCAATAGGGTTTTTCGTACGGATAAGTGCCCAGTAAACGGTTCGTTTAGCTTTATATATTGTTCCGGGTGGGCATTGTTTAGGTTTTTCGGAAGTGTTAGACCTGTAAGAGAAAAATTTAAATGGTTGGGAAAGGCCATGGGATGTAGAAATATATTTTTCACATTTTACTTCCTTGTAAAAACAGGAAAATCGATAGGGATTTTCGTACGGATAAGTACCCAGTGAACGGTTCGTTTATCATTATATATTCTTCCGGGTAGGCGTTGTATTGGTTTTTCGGAAGTGTTAGACCTGTAAGAGAAAAATTTAAATGGTTGGGAAAGGCTATGGGATGTAGAAATATTTTTTTCACATTTACTTCCTTGTAAAAACAGGTAAATCAATAGGGTTTTTCGTACGGATAAGTACCCAGTGAACGGTTCGTTTAGCTTTATATATTGTTCCGGGTGGGCGTTGTATTGGTTTTTCGGAAGTGTTAGACCTGTAAGAGAAAAATTTAAATGGTTGGGAAAGGCCATGGGATGTAGAAATATTTTTTTCACATTTTACTTCCTTGTAAATACAGGAAAAAAAATAGGGATTTTTGTACCGATAAGTACCCAGTGAACGGTTCGTTTAGCTTTATATATTGTTCCGGGTGGGAGTTGTATTGGTTTTTCGCAAGTGTTAGACCTGTAAGAGAAAAATTTAAATCGTTGGGAAAGGCCATGGGATGTAGAAATATTTTTTTCACATTTTATTTCCTTGTAAAAAAAAGGTAAATCGATAGGGTTTTTCGTACGGATAAGTGCCCAGTGAACGGTTCGTTTAGCTTTATATATTGTTCCGGGTGGGCATTGTTTTGGTTTTTCGGAAGTGTTAGACCTGTAAGAGAAAAATTTAAATGGTTGGGAAAGGCCATGGGATGTAGAAATATTTTTTTCACATTTTATTTCCTTGTAAAAACAGGTAAATCAATAGGGTTTTTCATACGGATAAGTGCCCAGTGAACGGTTCGTTTAGCTTTATATATTGTTCCGGGTGGGCGTTGTTTTGGATTTTCGGAAGTGTTAGACCTGTAAGAGAAAAATTTAAATGGTTGGGAAAGGCCATGGGATGTAGAAATATTTTTTTCACATTTTACTTCCTTGTAAAAACAGGAAAATCGATAGGGATTTTCGTACGGATAAGTACCCAGTGAACGGTTCGTTTATCTTTATATATTCTTCCGGGTGGGCGTTGTATTGGTTTTTCGGAAATGTTAGACCTGTAAGAGAAAAATTTAAATGGTTGGGAAAGGCCATGGGATGTAGAAATATTTTTTTCACATTTTACTTCCTTGTAAAAACAGGAAAAAAATAGGGTTTTTCGTACGGATAAGTACCCAGTGAACGGTTCGTTTAGCTTTATATATTTTTCCGGGTGGGCGTTGTATTGGTTTTTCGCAAGTGTTAGACCTGTAAGAGAAAAATTTAAATGGTTGGGAAAGGCCATGGGATGTAGAAATATTTTTTTCACATTTACTTCCTTGTAAAAACAGGTAAATCAATAGGGTTTTTCGTACGGATAAGTACCCAGTGAACGGTTCGTTTAGCTTTATATATTGTTTCGGGTGGGCGTTGTATTGGTTTTTCAGAAGTGTTAGACCTGTAAAAGAAAAATTTAAATGGTTGGGAAAGGCCATGGGATGTAGAAATATTTTTTTCACATTTTATTTCCTTTTAAAAACAGGTAAATCAATAGGGATTTTCGTACGGATAAGTACCCAGTGAACGGTTCATTTAGCTTTATATATTGTTCCGGGTGGGCATTGTATTGGTTTTTTGGAAGTGTTAGACCTGTAAGAGAAAAATTTAAATGGTTGGGAAAGGCCATGGGATGTAGAAATATTTTTTTCACATTTACTTCCTTGTAAAAACAGGTAAATCAATAGGGTTTTTCGTACGGATAAGTACCCAGTGAACGGTTCGTTTAGCTTTATATATTGTTCCGGGTGGGCGTTGTATTGGTTTTTCAGAAGTGTTAGACCTGTAAGAGAAAAATTTAAATGGTTGGGAAAGGCCATGGGATGTAGAAATATTTTTTTCACATTTTACTTCCTTATAAAAACAGGAAAATCAATAGGGATTTTCGTACGGATATGTACCCAGTGAACGGTTCGTTTAGCTTTATATATTGTTCTGGGTGGGCGCTGTATTGGTTTTTCGGAAGCGTTAGACCTGTAAGAAAAAAATTTAAATGGTTGGGAAAGGCCATGGGATGTAGAAATATTTTTTTCACATTTTACTTCCTTGTAAAAACAGGAAAATCAATAGGGATTTTCGTACGGATAAGTACCCAGTGAACCGTTCGTTTAGCTTTATATATTGTTCCGGGTGGTCTTTGTTTTGGTTTTTCGGAAGTGTTAGATCTGTAAGAGAAAAATTTAAATGGTTGGGAAAGGCCATGGGATGTAGAAATATTTTTTTCACATTTACTTCCTTGTAAAAACTGGTAAATCAATAGGGTTTTTCGTACGGATAATTACCCAGTGAACGGTTCGTTTAGCTTTATATATTGTTCCGGGTGGGCGTTGTATTGGTTTTTCAGAAGTGTTAGACCTGTAAAAGAAATATTTAAATGGTTGGGAAAGGCCATGGGATGTAGAAATATTTTTTTCACATTTTACTTCCTTGTAAAAACAGGAAAATCGATAGGTATTTTCATACGGATAAGTACCCAGTGAACCGTTCGTTTAGCTTTATATATTGTTCCGGGTGGGCGTTGTATTGGTTTTTCGGAAGTGTTAGACCTGTAAGAGAAAAATTTAAATGGTTGGGAAAGGCCATGGGATGTAGAAATATTTTTTTCACATTTTATTTCCTTGTAAAAACAGGTAAATCAATAGGGTTTTTCGTACGGATAAGTGCCCAGTGAACGGTTCGTTTAGCTTTATATATTGTTCCGGGTGGGCGTTGTATTGGTTTTTCGGAAGTGTTAGACCTGTAAGAGAAAAATTTAAATGGTTGGGAAAGGCCATGGGATGTAGAAATATTTTTTTCACATTTTATTTCCTTGTAAAAACAGGTAAATCAATAGGGTTTTTCGTACGGATAAGTGCCCAGTGAACGGTTCGTTTAGCTTTATATATTGTTCCGGGTGGGCGTTGTATTGGTTTTTCAGAAGTGTTAGACCTGTAAGAGAAAAATTTAAATGGTTGGGAAAGGCCATGGGATGTAGAAATATTTTTTTCACATTTTACTTCCTTATAAAAACATGAAAATCAATAGGGATTTTCGTACGGATATGTACCCAGTGAACGGTTCGTTTAGCTTTATATATTGTTCTGGGTGGGCGTTGTATTGGTTTTTCGGAAGCGTTAGACCTGTAAGAAAAAAATTTAAATGGTTGGGAAAGGCCATGGGATGTAGAAATATTTTTTTCACATTTTACTTCCTTGTAAAAACAGGAAAATCAATAGGGATTTTCGTACGGATAAGTACCCAGTGAACCGTTCGTTTAGCTTTATATATTGTTCCGGGTGGTCGTTGTTTTGGTTTTTCGGAAGTGTTAGATCTGTAAGAGAAAAATTTAAATGGTTGGGAAAGGCCATGGGATGTAGAAATATTTTTTTCACATTTACTTCCTTGTAAAAACAGGTAAATCAATAGGGTTTTTCGTACGGATAAGTACCCAGTGAACGGTTCGTTTAGCTTTATATATTGTTCCGGGTGGACGTTGTATTGGTTTTTCAGAAGTGTTAGACCTGTAAAAGAAATATTTAAATGGTTGGGAAAGGCCATGGGATGTAGAAATATTTTTTTCACATTTTACTTCCTTGTAAAAACAGGAAAATCGATAGGTATTTTCATACGGATAAGTACCCAGTGAACCGTTCGTTTAGCTTTATATATTGTTCCGGGTGGGCGTTGTATTGGTTTTTCGGAAGTGTTAGACCTGTAAGAGAAAAATTTAAATGGTTGGGAAAGGCCATGGGATGTAGAAATATTTTTTTCACATTTTATTTCCTTGTAAAAACAGGTAAATCAATAGGGTTTTTCGTACGGATAAGTGCCCAGTGAACGGTTCGTTTAGCATTATATATTGTTCCGGGTGGGCGTTGTATTGGTTTTTCGGAAGTGTTAGACCTGTAAGAGAAAAATTTAAATGGTTGGGAAAGGCCATGGGATGTAGAAATATTTTTTTCACATTTACTTCCTTGTAAAAACAGGTAAATCAATAGGGTTTTTCGTACGGATAAGTACCCAGTGAACGGTTCGTTTAGCTTTATATATTGTTTCGGGTGGGCGTTGTATTGGTTTTTCAGAAGTGTTAGACCTGTAAAAGAAAAATTTAATTGGTTGGGAAAGGCCATGGGATGTAGAAATATTTTTTTCACATTTTATTTCCTTTTAAAAACAGGTAAATCAATAGGGATTTTCGTACGGATAAGTACCCAGTGAACGGTTCATTTAGCTTTATATATTGTTCCGGGTGGGCATTGTATTGGTTTTTTGGAAGTGTTAGACCTGTAAGAGAAAAATTTAAATGGTTGGGAAAGGCCATGGGATGTAGAAATATTTTTTTCACATTTACTTCCTTGTAAAAACAGGTAAATCAATAGGGTTTTTCGTACGGATAAGTACCCAGTGAACGGTTCGTTTAGCTTTATATATTGTTCCGGGTGGGCGTTGTATTGGTTTTTCAGAAGTGTTAGACCTGTAAGAGAAAAATTTAAATGGTTGGGAAAGGCCATGGGATGTAGAAATATTTTTTTCACATTTACTTCCTTGTAAAAACAGGTAAATCAATAGGGTTTTTCGTACGGATAAGTGCCCAGTGAACGGTTCGTTTAGCTTTATATATTGTTCCAGGTGGGCGTTGTATTGGTTTTTCGGAAGTGTTAGACCTGTAAGAGAAAAATTTAAATGGTTGGGAAAGGCCATGGGATGTAGAAATATTTTTTTCACATTTTATTTCCTTGTAAAAACAGGTAAATCAATAGGGTTTTTCGTACGGATAAGTGCCCAGTGAACGGTTCGTTTAGCATTATATATTGTTCCGGGTGGGCGTTGTATTGGTTTTTCGGAAGTGTTAGACCTGTAAGAGAAAAATTTAAATGGTTGGGAAAGGCCATGGGATGTAGAAATATTTTTTTCACATTTACTTCCTTGTAAAAACAGGTAAATCAATAGGGTTTTTCGTACGGATAAGTACCCAGTGAACGGTTCGTTTAGCTTTATATATTGTTTCGGGTGGGCGTTGTATTGGTTTTTCAGAAGTGTTAGACCTGTAAAAGAAAAATTTAAATGGTTGGGAAAGGCCATGGGATGTAGAAATATTTTTTTCACATTTTATTTCCTTTTAAAAACAGGTAAATCAATAGGGATTTTCGTACGGATAAGTACCCAGTGAACGGTTCATTTAGCTTTATATATTGTTCCGGGTGGGCATTGTATTGGTTTTTTGGAAGTGTTAGACCTGTAAGAGAAAAATTTAAATGGTTGGGAAAGGCCATGGGATGTAGAAATATTTTTTTCACATTTACTTCCTTGTAAAAACAGGTAAATCAATAGGGTTTTTCGTACGGATAAGTACCCAGTGAACGGTTCGTTTAGCTTTATATATTGTTCCGGGTGGGCGTTGTATTGGTTTTTCAGAAGTGTTAGACCTGTAAGAGAAAAATTTAAATGGTTGGGAAAGGCCATGGGATGTAGAAATATTTTTTTCACATTTTACTTCCTTATAAAAACAGGAAAATCAATAGGGATTTTCGTACGGATATGTACCCAGTGAACGGTTCGTTTAGCTTTATATATTGTTCTGGGTGGGCGTTGTATTGGTTTTTCGGAAGCGTTAGACCTGTAAGAAAAAAATTTAAATGGTTGGGAAAGGCCATGGGATGTAGAAATATTTTTTTCACATTTTACTTCCTTGTAAAAACAGGAAAATCAATAGGGATTTTCGTACGGATAAGTACCCAGTGAACCGTTCGTTTAGCTTTATATATTGTTCCGGGTGGTCGTTGTTTTGGTTTTTCGGAAGTGTTAGACCTGTAAGAGAAAAATTTAAATGGTTGGGAAAGGCCATGGGATGTAGAAATATTTTTTTCACATTTACTTCCTTGTAAAAACAGGTAAATCAATAGGGTTTTTCGTACGGATAAGTACCCAGTGAACGGTTCGTTTAGCTTTATATATTGTTTCGGGTGGGCGTTGTATTGGTTTTTCAGAAGTGTTAGACCTGTAAAAGAAAAATTTAAATGGTTGGGAAAGGCCATGGGATGTAGAAATATTTTTTTCACATTTTATTTCCTTTTAAAAACAGGTAAATCAATAGGGATTTTCGTACGGATAAGTACCCAGTGAACGGTTCATTTAGCTTTATATATTGTTCCGGGTGGGCATTGTATTAGTTTTTCAGAAGTGTTAGACCTGTAAGAGAAAAATTTGAATGGTTGGGAAAGGCCATGGGATGTAGAAATATTTTTTTCACATTTACTTCCTTGTAAAAACAGGTAAATCAATAGGGTTTTTCGTACGGATAAGTACCCAGTGAACGGTTCGTTTAGCTTTATATATTGTTCCGGGTGGGCGTTGTATTGGTTTTTCGGAAGTGTTAGACCTGTAAGAGAAAAATTTAAATGGTTGGGAAAGGCCATGGGATGTAGAAATATTTTTTTCACATTTTATTTCCTTGTAAAAACAGGTAAATCAATAGGGTTTTTCGTACGGATAAGTGCCCAGTGAACGGTTCGTTTAGCATTATATATTGTTCCGGGTGGGCGTTGTATTGGTTTTTCGGAAGTGTTAGACCTGTAAGAGAAAAATTTAAATGGTTGGGAAAGGCCATGGGATGTAGAAATATTTTTTTCACATTTACTTCCTTGTAAAAACAGGTAAATCAATAGGGTTTTTCGTACGGATAAGTACCCAGTGAACGGTTCGTTTAGCTTTATATATTGTTTCGGGTGGGCGTTGTATTGGTTTTTCAGAAGTGTTAGACCTGTAAAAGAAAAATTTAAATGGTTGGGAAAGGCCATGGGATGTAGAAATATTTTTTTCACATTTTATTTCCTTTTAAAAACAGGTAAATCAATAGGGATTTTCGTACGGATAAGTACCCAGTGAACGGTTCATTTAGCTTTATATATTGTTCCGGGTGGGCATTGTATTGGTTTTTTGGAAGTGTTAGACCTGTAAGAGAAAAATTTAAATGGTTGGGAAAGGCCATGGGATGTAGAAATATTTTTTTCACATTTACTTCCTTGTAAAAACAGGTAAATCAATAGGGTTTTTCGTACGGATAAGTACCCAGTGAACGGTTCGTTTAGCTTTATATATTGTTCCGGGTGGGCGTTGTATTGGATTTTCGGAAGTGTTAGACCGGTAAGAGAAAAATTTAAATGGTTGGGAAAGGCCATGGGATGTAGAAATATTTTTTTCACATTTACTTCCTTGTAAAAACAGGTAAATCAATAGGGTTTTTCGTACGGATAAGTACCCAGTGAACGGTTCGTTTAGCTTTATATATTGTTCCGGGTGGGCGTTGTATTGGTTTTTCGGAAGTGTTAGACCTGTAAGAGAAAAATTTAAATGGTTGGGAAAGGCCATGGGATGTAGAAATATTTTTTCACATTTTATTTCCTTTTAAAAACAGGAAAATCGATAGGGATTTTCGTACGGATAAGTACCCAGTGAACGGTTCGTTTAGCTTTATATATTGTTCCGGGTGGGCGTTGTATTGGTTTTTCGGAAGTGTTAGACCTGTAAGAGAAAAATTTAAATGGTTGGGAAAGGCCATGAGATATAGAAATATTTTTTTCACATTTTATTTCCTTTTAAAAACAGGAAAATCGATAGGGATTTTCGTACGGATAAGTGCCCAGTGAACGGTTCGTTTAGCTTTATATATTGTTCCGGGTGGGCGTTGTTTTGGTTTTTCGGAAGTGTTAGACGTGCAAGAGAAATATTTAAATGGTTGGGAAAGGCCATGGGATGTAGAAATATTTTTTTCACATTTTACTTCCTTGTAAAAACAGGAAAATCGATAGGGATTTTCGGACGGATAAGTACCTAGTGAACGGTTCGTTTATCTTTATATATTCTTCCGGGTGGGCGTTGTATTGGATTTTCGGAAGTGTTAGACCGGTAAGAGAAAAATTTAAATGGTTGGGAAAGGCCATGGGATGTAGAAATATTTTTTTCACATTTACTTCCTTGTAAAAACAGGTAAATCAATAGGGTTTTTCGTACGGATAAGTACCCAGTGAACGGTTCGTTTAGCTTTATATATTGTTCCGGGTGGGCGTTGTATTGGTTTTTCGGAAGTGTTAGACCTGTAAGAGAAAAATTTAAATGGTTGGGAAAGGCCATGGGATGTAGAAATATTTTTTCACATTTTATTTCCTTTTAAAAACAGGAAAATCGATAGGGATTTTCGTACGGATAAGTACCCAGTGAACGGTTCGTTTAGCTTTATATATTGTTCCGGGTGGGCGTTGTATTGGTTTTTCGGAAGTGTTAGACGTGCAAGAGAAATATTTAAATGGTTGGGAAAGGCCATGGATGTAGAAATATTTTTTTCACATTTTATTTCCTTGTAAAAACAGGTAAATCAATAGGGTTTTTCGTACGGATAAGTGCCCAGTGTACGGTTCGTTTAGCTTTATATATTGTTCCGGGTGGGCGTTGTTTTGGTTTTTCGGAAGTGTTAGACCTGTAAGAGAAAAATTTAAATGGTTGGGAAAGGCCATGGGATGTAGAAATATTTTTTTCACATTTTATTTCCTTGTAAAAACAGGTAAATCAATAGGGTTTTTCGTACGGATAAGTGCCCAGTGAACGGTTCGTTTAGCTTTATATATTGTTCCGGGTGGGCGTTGTTTTGGTTTTTCGGAAGTGTTAGACCTGTAAGAGAAAAATTTAAATGGTTGGGAAAGGCCATGGGATGTAGAAATATTTTTTTCACATTTTATTTCCTTGTAAAAACAGGAAAATCGATAGGGATTTTCGTACGGATAAGTACCCAGTGAACGGTTCGTTTAGCTTTATATATTGTTCCGGGTGGGCGTTGTATTGGTTTTTCGGAAGTGTTAGACCTGTAAGAGAAAAATTTAAATGGTTGGGAAAGGCCATGAGATATAGAAATATTTTTTTCACATTTTAGTTCCGTTTAAAAACAGGTAAATCAATAGGGTTTTTCGTACGGATAAGTACCCAGTGAACGGTTAGTTTAGCTTTATATATTGTTCCGTGTGGGCGTTGTATTGGTTTTTCGGAAGTGTTAGACCTGCAAGAGAAAAATTTAAATGGTTGGGAAAGGCCATGGGATGTAGAAATATTTTTTTCACATTTTATTTCCTTGTAAAAACAGGTAAATCAATAGGGTTTTTCGTACGGATAAGTGCCCAGTGAACGGTTCGTTTAGCTTTATATATTGTTCCGGGTGGGCGTTGTATTGGTTTTTCGGAAGTGTTAGACCTGTAAGAGAAAAATTTAAATGGTTGGGAAAGGCCATGGGATGTAGAAATATTTTTTTCACATTTTACTTCCTTGTAAAAACAGGTAAATCAATAGGGATTTTCGTACGGATAAGTACCTAGTGAACGGTTCGTTTAGCTTTATATATTGTTCCGGGTGGGAGTTGTATTGGTTTTTCGGAAGTGTTAGACCTGTAAGAGAAAAATTTAAATGGTTGGGAAAGGCCATGGGATGTAGAAATATTTTTTTCACATTTTACTTCCTTGTAAAAACAGGTAAATCAATAGGGTTTTTCGTACGGATAAGTGCCCAGTGAACGGTTCGTTTAGCTTTATATATTGTTCCGGGTGGGCATTGTTTAGGTTTTTCGGAAGTGTTAGACCTGTAAGAGAAAAATTTAAATGGTTGGGAAAGGCCATGGGATGTAGAAATATTTTTTTCACATTTACTTCCTTGTAAAAACAGGTAAATCAATAGGGTTTTTCGTACGGATAAGTACCCAGTGAACGGTTCGTTTAGCTTTATATATTGTTCCGGGTGGGCGTTGTATTGGTTTTTCGGAAGTGTTAGACCTGTAAGAGAAAACTTTATATGGTTGGGAAAGGCCATGGTATGTAGAAATATTTTTTTCACATTTTATTTCCTTTTAAAAACAGGTAAATCAATAGGGATTTTCGTACGGATAAGTACCAAGTGAACGGTTCGTTTAGCTTTATATATTGTTCCGGGTGGGCGTTGTATTGGTTTTTCGGAAGTGTTAGACCTGTAAGAGAAAAATTTAAATGGTTGGGAAAGGCCATGGCATGTAGAAATATTTTTTTCACATTTTACTTCCTTGTAAAAACAGGAAAATCAATAGGAATTTTCATACGGATATGTACCCAGTGAACGGTTCGTTTAGCTTTATATATTGTTCCGGGTGGGCGTTGTATTGGTTTTTCGGAAGTGTTAGACCTGTAAGAGAAAAATTTAAATGGTTGGGAAAGGCCATGGGATGTAGAAATATCTTTTTCACATTTTATTTCCTTGTAAAAACAGGTAAATCAATAGGGTTTTTCGTACGGATAAGTGCCCAGTGAACGGTTCGTTTAGCTTTATATATTGTTCCGGGTGGGCGTTGTATTGGTTTTTCGGAAGTGTTAAACCTGTAAGAGAAAAATTTAAAAGGTTGGGAAAGGCCATGGGATGTAGAAATATTTTTTTCACATTTTATTTCCTTGTTAAAACAGGTAAATCAATAGGGTTTTTCGTACGGATAAGTGCCCAGTGAACGGTTCGTTTAGCTTTATATATTGTTCCGGGTGGGCGTTGTTTTGGTTTTTCGGAAGTGTTAGACCTGTAAGAGAAAAATTTAAATGGTTGGGAAAGGCCATGGGATGTAGAAATATTTTTTTCACATTTTACTTCCTTGTAAAAACAGGAAAATTGATAGGGATTTTCGTACGGATAAGTACGCAGTGAACGGTTCGTTTATCTTTATATATTCTTCCGGGTGGGCGTTGTATTGGTTTTTCGGAAGTGTTAGACCTGTAAGAGAAAAATTTAAATGGTTGGGAAAGGCCATGGGATGTAGAAATATTTTTTTCACATTTTACTTCCTTGTAAAAACAGGAAAATCGATAGGGATTTTCGTACGGATAAGTACCCAGTGAACGGTTCGTTTATCTTTATATATTCTTCCGGGTGGGCGTTGTATTGGTTTTTCGGAAGTGTTAGACCTGTAAGAGAAAAATTTAAATGGTTGGGAAAGGCCATGGGATGTAGAAATATTTTTTTCACATTTTACTTCCTTGTAAAAACAGGTAAATCAATAGGGTTTTTCGTACGGATAAGTGCCCAGTAAACGGTTCGTTTAGCTTTATATATTGTTCCGGGTGGGCATTGTTTAGGTTTTTCGGAAGTGTTAGACCTGTAAGAGAAAAATTTAAATGGTTGGGAAAGGCCATGGGATGTAGAAATATATTTTTCACATTTTACTTCCTTGTAAAAACAGGAAAATCGATAGGGATTTTCGTACGGATAAGTACCCAGTGAACGGTTCGTTTATCATTATATATTCTTCCGGGTAGGCGTTGTATTGGTTTTTCGGAAGTGTTAGACCTGTAAGAGAAAAATTTAAATGGTTGGGAAAGGCTATGGGATGTAGAAATATTTTTTTCACATTTACTTCCTTGTAAAAACAGGTAAATCAATAGGGTTTTTCGTACGGATAAGTACCCAGTGAACGGTTCGTTTAGCTTTATATATTGTTTCGGGTGGGCGTTGTATTGTTTTTTCGGAAGTGTTAGACCTGTAAGAGAAAAATTTAAATGGTTGGGAAAGGCCATGGGATGTAGAAATATTTTTTTCACATTTTACTTCCTTGTAAAAACAGGAAAATCAATAGGGATTTTCGTACGGATAAGTACCCAGTGAACCGTTCGTTTACCTTTATATATTGTTCCGGGTGGGCGTTGTATTGGTTTTTCGGAAGTGTTAGACCTGTAAGAGAAAAATTTAAATGGTTGGGAAAGGCCATGGGATGTAGAAATATTTTTTTCACATTTTACTTCCTTGTAAATACAGGAAAAAAAATAGGGATTTTTGTACCGATAAGTACCCAGTGAACGGTTCGTTTAGCTTTATATATTGTTCCGGGTGGGAGTTGTATTGGTTTTTCGCAAGTGTTAGACCTGTAAGAGAAAAATTTAAATCGTTGGGAAAGGCCATGGGATGTAGAAATATTTTTTTCACATTTTATTTCCTTGTAAAAAAAAGGTAAATCGATAGGGTTTTTCGTACGGATAAGTGCCCAGTGAACGGTTCGTTTAGCTTTATATATTGTTCCGGGTGGGCATTGTTTTGGTTTTTCGGAAGTGTTAGACCTGTAAGAGAAAAATTTAAATGGTTGGGAAAGGCCATGGGATGTAGAAATATTTTTTTCACATTTTATTTCCTTGTAAAAACAGGTAAATCAATAGGGTTTTTCATACGGATAAGTGCCCAGTGAACGGTTCGTTTAGCTTTATATATTGTTCCGGGTGGGCGTTGTTTTGGATTTTCGGAAGTGTTAGACCTGTAAGAGAAAAATTTAAATGGTTGGGAAAGGCCATGGGATGTAGAAATATTTTTTTCACATTTTACTTCCTTGTAAAAACAGGAAAATCGATAGGGATTTTCGTACGGATAAGTACCCAGTGAACGGTTCGTTTATCTTTATATATTCTTCCGGGTGGGCGTTGTATTGGTTTTTCGGAAATGTTAGACCTGTAAGAGAAAAATTTAAATGGTTGGGAAAGGCCATGGGATGTAGAAATATTTTTTTCACATTTTACTTCCTTGTAAAAACAGGAAAAAAATAGGGTTTTTCGTACGGATAAGTACCCAGTGAACGGTTCGTTTAGCTTTATATATTTTTCCGGGTGGGCGTTGTATTGGTTTTTCGCAAGTGTTAGACCTGTAAGAGAAAAATTTAAATGGTTGGGAAAGGCCATGGGATGTAGAAATATTTTTTTCACATTTACTTCCTTGTAAAAACAGGTAAATCAATAGGGTTTTTCGTACGGATAAGTACCCAGTGAACGGTTCGTTTAGCTTTATATATTGTTCCGGCTGGGCGTTGTATTGTTTTTTCGGAAGTGTTAGACCTGTAAGAGAAAAATTTAAATGGTTGGGAAAGACCATGGGATGTAGAAATATTTTTTTCACATTTTACTTCCTTGTAAAAACATGAAAATCAATAGGGATTTTCGTACGGATAAGTACCCAGTGAACGGTTCGTTTAGCTTTATATATTGTTCCGGGTGGGAGTTGTATTGGTTTTTCACAAGTGTTAGACCTGTAAAAGAAAAATTTAAATGGTTGGGAAAGGCCATGGGATGTAGAAATATTTTTTTCACATTTTATTTCCTTGTAAAAAAGGTAAATCAATAGGGTTTTTCGTACGGATAAGTGCCCAGTCAACAGTTCGTTTATCTTTATATATTCTTCCGGGTGGGCGTTGTATTGGTTTTTCGGAAGTGTTAGACCTGTAAGAGAAAAATTTAAATGGTTGGGAAAGGCAATGGGATGTAGAAATATTTTTTTCACATTTTATTTCCTTGTAAAAACAGGTAAATCAATAGGGTTTTTCGTACGGATAAGTGCCCAGTGAACGGTTCGTTTAGCTTTATATATTGTTCCGGGTGGGCGTTGTATTGGTTTTTCGGAAGTGTTAGACCTGTAAGAGAAAAATTTAAATGGTTGGGAAAGGCCATGGGATGTAGAAATATTTTTTTCACATTTACTTCCTTGTAAAAACAGGTAAATCAATAGGGTTTTTCGTACGGATAAGTACCCAGTGAACGGTTCGTTTAGCTTTATATATTGTTTCGGGTGGGCGTTGTATTGGTTTTTCAGAAGTGTTAGACCTGTAAAAGAAAAATTTAAATGGTTGGGAAAGGCCATGGGATGTAGAAATATTTTTTTCACATTTTATTTCCTTTTAAAAACAGGTAAATCAATAGGGATTTTCGTACGGATAAGTACCCAGTGAACGGTTCATTTAGCTTTATATATTGTTCCGGGTGGGCATTGTATTGGTTTTTTGGAAGTGTTAGACCTGTAAGAGAAAAATTTAAATGGTTGGGAAAGGCCATGGGATGTAGAAATATTTTTTTCACATTTACTTCCTTGTAAAAACAGGTAAATCAATAGGGTTTTTCGTACGGATAAGTACCCAGTGAACGGTTCGTTTAGCTTTATATATTGTTCCGGGTGGGCGTTGTATTGGTTTTTCAGAAGTGTTAGACCTGTAAGAGAAAAATTTAAATGGTTGGGAAAGGCCATGGGATGTAGAAATATTTTTTTCACATTTTACTTCCTTATAAAAACAGGAAAATCAATAGGGATTTTCGTACGGATATGTACCCAGTGAACGGTTCGTTTAGCTTTATATATTGTTCTGGGTGGGCGCTGTATTGGTTTTTCGGAAGCGTTAGACCTGTAAGAAAAAAATTTAAATGGTTGGGAAAGGCCATGGGATGTAGAAATATTTTTTTCACATTTTACTTCCTTGTAAAAACAGGAAAATCAATAGGGATTTTCGTACGGATAAGTACCCAGTGAACCGTTCGTTTAGCTTTATATATTGTTCCGGGTGGTCTTTGTTTTGGTTTTTCGGAAGTGTTAGATCTGTAAGAGAAAAATTTAAATGGTTGGGAAAGGCCATGGGATGTAGAAATATTTTTTTCACATTTACTTCCTTGTAAAAACTGGTAAATCAATAGGGTTTTTCGTACGGATAATTACCCAGTGAACGGTTCGTTTAGCTTTATATATTGTTCCGGGTGGGCGTTGTATTGGTTTTTCAGAAGTGTTAGACCTGTAAAAGAAATATTTAAATGGTTGGGAAAGGCCATGGGATGTAGAAATATTTTTTTCACATTTTACTTCCTTGTAAAAACAGGAAAATCGATAGGTATTTTCATACGGATAAGTACCCAGTGAACCGTTCGTTTAGCTTTATATATTGTTCCGGGTGGGCGTTGTATTGGTTTTTCGGAAGTGTTAGACCTGTAAGAGAAAAATTTAAATGGTTTGGAAAGGCCATGGGATGTAGAAATATTTTTTTCACATTTTATTTCCTTGTAAAAACAGGTAAATCAATAGGGTTTTTCGTACGGATAAGTGCCCAGTGAACGGTTCGTTTAGCTTTATATATTGTTCCGGGTGGGCGTTGTATTGGTTTTTCGGAAGTGTTAGACCTGTAAGAGAAAAATTTAAATGGTTGGGAAAGGCCATGGGATGTAGAAATATTTTTTTCACATTTTATTTCCTTGTAAAAACAGGTAAATCAATAGGGTTTTTCGTACGGATAAGTGCCCAGTGAACGGTTCGTTTAGCTTTATATATTGTTCCGGGTGGGCGTTGTATTGGTTTTTCAGAAGTGTTAGACCTGTAAGAGAAAAATTTAAATGGTTGGGAAAGGCCATGGGATGTAGAAATATTTTTTTCACATTTTACTTCCTTATAAAAACATGAAAATCAATAGGGATTTTCGTACGGATATGTACCCAGTGAACGGTTCGTTTAGCTTTATATATTGTTCTGGGTGGGCGTTGTATTGGTTTTTCGGAAGCGTTAGACCTGTAAGAAAAAAATTTAAATGGTTGGGAAAGGCCATGGGATGTAGAAATATTTTTTTCACATTTTACTTCCTTGTAAAAACAGGAAAATCAATAGGGATTTTCGTACGGATAAGTACCCAGTGAACCGTTCGTTTAGCTTTATATATTGTTCCGGGTGGTCGTTGTTTTGGTTTTTCGGAAGTGTTAGATCTGTAAGAGAAAAATTTAAATGGTTGGGAAAGGCCATGGGATGTAGAAATATTTTTTTCACATTTACTTCCTTGTAAAAACAGGTAAATCAATAGGGTTTTTCGTACGGATAAGTACCCAGTGAACGGTTCGTTTAGCTTTATATATTGTTCCGGGTGGACGTTGTATTGGTTTTTCAGAAGTGTTAGACCTGTAAAAGAAATATTTAAATGGTTGGGAAAGGCCATGGGATGTAGAAATATTTTTTTCACATTTTACTTCCTTGTAAAAACAGGAAAATCGATAGGTATTTTCATACGGATAAGTACCCAGTGAACCGTTCGTTTAGCTTTATATATTGTTCCGGGTGGGCGTTGTATTGGTTTTTCGGAAGTGTTAGACCTGTAAGAGAAAAATTTAAATGGTTGGGAAAGGCCATGGGATGTAGAAATATTTTTTTCACATTTTATTTCCTTGTAAAAACAGGTAAATCAATAGGGTTTTTCGTACGGATAAGTGCCCAGTGAACGGTTCGTTTAGCATTATATATTGTTCCGGGTGGGCGTTGTATTGGTTTTTCGGAAGTGTTAGACCTGTAAGAGAAAAATTTAAATGGTTGGGAAAGGCCATGGGATGTAGAAATATTTTTTTCACATTTACTTCCTTGTAAAAACAGGTAAATCAATAGGGTTTTTCGTACGGATAAGTACCCAGTGAACGGTTCGTTTAGCTTTATATATTGTTTCGGGTGGGCGTTGTATTGGTTTTTCAGAAATGTTAGACCTGTAAAAGAAAAATTTAAATGGTTGGGAAAGGCCATGGGATGTAGAAATATTTTTTTCACATTTTATTTCCTTTTAAAAACAGGTAAATCAATAGGGATTTTCGTACGGATAAGTACCCAGTGAACGGTTCATTTAGCTTTATATATTGTTCCGGGTGGGCATTGTATTGGTTTTTTGGAAGTGTTAGACCTGTAAGAGAAAAATTTAAATGGTTGGGAAAGGCCATGGGATGTAGAAATATTTTTTTCACATTTACTTCCTTGTAAAAACAGGTAAATCAATAGGGTTTTTCGTACGGATAAGTACCCAGTGAACGGTTCGTTTAGCTTTATATATTGTTCCGGGTGGGCGTTGTATTGGTTTTTCAGAAGTGTTAGACCTGTAAGAGAAAAATTTAAATGGTTGGGAAAGGCCATGGGATGTAGAAATATTTTTTTCACATTTACTTCCTTGTAAAAACAGGTAAATCAATAGGGTTTTTCGTACGGATAAGTGCCCAGTGAACGGTTCGTTTAGCTTTATATATTGTTCCAGGTGGGCGTTGTATTGGTTTTTCGGAAGTGTTAGACCTGTAAGAGAAAAATTTAAATGGTTGGGAAAGGCCATGGGATGTAGAAATATTTTTTTCACATTTTATTTCCTTGTAAAAACAGGTAAATCAATAGGGTTTTTCGTACGGATAAGTGCCCAGTGAACGGTTCGTTTAGCATTATATATTGTTCCGGGTGGGCGTTGTATTGGTTTTTCGGAAGTGTTAGACCTGTAAGAGAAAAATTTAAATGGTTGGGAAAGGCCATGGGATGTAGAAATATTTTTTTCACATTTACTTCCTTGTAAAAACAGGTAAATCAATAGGGTTTTTCGTACGGATAAGTACCCAGTGAACGGTTCGTTTAGCTTTATATATTGTTTCGGGTGGGCGTTGTATTGGTTTTTCAGAAGTGTTAGACCTGTAAAAGAAAAATTTAAATGGTTGGGAAAGGCCATGGGATGTAGAAATATTTTTTTCACATTTTATTTCCTTTTAAAAACAGGTAAATCAATAGGGATTTTCGTACGGATAAGTACCCAGTGAACGGTTCATTTAGCTTTATATATTGTTCCGGGTGGGCATTGTATTGGTTTTTTGGAAGTGTTAGACCTGTAAGAGAAAAATTTAAATGGTTGGGAAAGGCCATGGGATGTAGAAATATTTTTTTCACATTTACTTCCTTGTAAAAACAGGTAAATCAATAGGGTTTTTCGTACGGATAAGTACCCAGTGAACGGTTCGTTTAGCTTTATATATTGTTCCGGGTGGGCGTTGTATTGGTTTTTCAGAAGTGTTAGACCTGTAAGAGAAAAATTTAAATGGTTGGGAAAGGCCATGGGATGTAGAAATATTTTTTTCACATTTTACTTCCTTATAAAAACAGGAAAATCAATAGGGATTTTCGTACGGATATGTACCCAGTGAACGGTTCGTTTAGCTTTATATATTGTTCTGGGTGGGCGTTGTATTGGTTTTTCGGAAGCGTTAGACCTGTAAGAAAAAAATTTAAATGGTTGGGAAAGGCCATGGGATGTAGAAATATTTTTTTCACATTTTACTTCCTTGTAAAAACAGGAAAATCAATAGGGATTTTCGTACGGATAAGTACCCAGTGAACCGTTCGTTTAGCTTTATATATTGTTCCGGGTGGTCGTTGTTTTGGTTTTTCGGAAGTGTTAGACCTGTAAGAGAAAAATTTAAATGGTTGGGAAAGGCCATGGGATGTAGAAATATTTTTTTCACATTTACTTCCTTGTAAAAACAGGTAAATCAATAGGGTTTTTCGTACGGATAAGTACCCAGTGAACGGTTCGTTTAGCTTTATATATTGTTTCGGGTGGGCGTTGTATTGGTTTTTCAGAAGTGTTAGACCTGTAAAAGAAAAATTTAAATGGTTGGGAAAGGCCATGGGATGTAGAAATATTTTTTTCACATTTTATTTCCTTTTAAAAACAGGTAAATCAATAGGGATTTTCGTACGGATAAGTACCCAGTGAACGGTTCATTTAGCTTTATATATTGTTCCGGGTGGGCATTGTATTGGTTTTTCAGAAGTGTTAGACCTGTAAGAGAAAAATTTAAATGGTTGGGAAAGGCCATGGGATGTAGAAATATTTTTTTCACATTTACTTCCTTGTAAAAACAGGTAAATCAATAGGGTTTTTCGTACGGATAAGTACCCAGTGAACGGTTCGTTTAGCTTTATATATTGTTCCGGGTGGGCGTTGTATTGGTTTTTCGGAAGTGTTAGACCTGTAAGAGAAAAATTTAAATGGTTGGGAAAGGCCATGGGATGTAGAAATATTTTTTTCACATTTTATTTCCTTGTAAAAACAGGTAAATCAATAGGGTTTTTCGTACGGATAAGTGCCCAGTGAACGGTTCGTTTAGCATTATATATTGTTCCGGGTGGGCGTTGTATTGGTTTTTCGGAAGTGTTAGACCTGTAAGAGAAAAATTTAAATGGTTGGGAAAGGCCATGGGATGTAGAAATATTTTTTTCACATTTACTTCCTTGTAAAAACAGGTAAATCAATAGGGTTTTTCGTACGGATAAGTACCCAGTGAACGGTTCGTTTAGCTTTATATATTGTTTCGGGTGGGCGTTGTATTGGTTTTTCAGAAGTGTTAGACCTGTAAAAGAAAAATTTAAATGGTTGGGAAAGGCCATGGGATGTAGAAATATTTTTTTCACATTTTATTTCCTTTTAAAAACAGGTAAATCAATAGGGATTTTCGTACGGATAAGTACCCAGTGAACGGTTCATTTAGCTTTATATATTGTTCCGGGTGGGCATTGTATTGGTTTTTTGGAAGTGTTAGACCTGTAAGAGAAAAATTTAAATGGTTGGGAAAGGCCATGGGATGTAGAAATATTTTTTTCACATTTACTTCCTTGTAAAAACAGGTAAATCAATAGGGTTTTTCGTACGGATAAGTACCCAGTGAACGGTTCGTTTAGCTTTATATATTGTTCCGGGTGGGCGTTGTATTGGTTTTTCAGAAGTGTTAGACCTGTAAGAGAAAAATTTAAATGGTTGGGAAAGGCCATGGGATGTAGAAATATTTTTTTCACATTTACTTCCTTGTAAAAACAGGTAAATCAATAGGGTTTTTCGTACGGATAAGTGCCCAGTGAACGGTTCGTTTAGCTTTATATATTGTTCCAGGTGGGCGTTGTATTGGTTTTTCGGAAGTGTTAGACCTGTAAGAGAAAAATTTAAATGGTTGGGAAAGGCCATGGGATGTAGAAATATTTTTTTCACATTTTATTTCCTTGTAAAAACAGGTAAATCAATAGGGTTTTTCGTACGGATAAGTGCCCAGTGAACGGTTCGTTTAGCATTATATATTGTTCCGGGTGGGCGTTGTATTGGTTTTTCGGAAGTGTTAGACCTGTAAGAGAAAAATTTAAATGGTTGGGAAAGGCCATGGGATGTAGAAATATTTTTTTCACATTTACTTCCTTGTAAAAACAGGTAAATCAATAGGGTTTTTCGTACGGATAAGTACCCAGTGAACGGTTCGTTTAGCTTTATATATTGTTTCGGGTGGGCGTTATATTGGTTTTTCAGAAGTGTTAGACCTGTAAAAGAAAAATTTAAATGGTTGGGAAAGGCCATGGGATGTAGAAATATTTTTTTCACATTTTATTTCCTTTTAAAAACAGGTAAATCAATAGGGATTTTCGTACGGATAAGTACCCAGTGAACGGTTCATTTAGCTTTATATATTGTTCCGGGTGGGCATTGTATTGGTTTTTTGGAAGTGTTAGACCTGTAAGAGAAAAATTTAAATGGTTGGGAAAGGCCATGGGATGTAGAAATATTTTTTTCACATTTACTTCCTTGTAAAAACAGGTAAATCAATAGGGTTTTTCGTACGGATAAGTACCCAGTGAACGGTTCGTTTAGCTTTATATATTGTTCCGGGTGGGCGTTGTATTGGTTTTTCAGAAGTGTTAGACCTGTAAGAGAAAAATTTAAATGGTTGGGAAAGGCCATGGGATGTAGAAATATTTTTTTCACATTTTACTTCCTTATAAAAACAGGAAAATCAATAGGGATTTTCGTACGGATATGTACCCAGTGAACGGTTCGTTTAGCTTTATATATTGTTCTGGGTGGGCGTTGTATTGGTTTTTCGGAAGCGTTAGACCTGTAAGAAAAAAATTTAAATGGTTGGGAAAGGCCATGGGATGTAGAAATATTTTTTTCACATTTTACTTCCTTGTAAAAACAGGAAAATCAATAGGGATTTTCGTACGGATAAGTACCCAGTGAACCGTTCGTTTAGCTTTATATATTGTTCCGGGTGGTCGTTGTTTTGGTTTTTCGGAAGTGTTAGACCTGTAAGAGAAAAATTTAAATGGTTGGGAAAGGCCATGGGATGTAGAAATATTTTTTTCACATTTACTTCCTTGTAAAAACAGGTAAATCAATAGGGTTTTTCGTACGGATAAGTACCCAGTGAACGGTTCGTTTAGCTTTATATATTGTTTCGGGTGGGCGTTGTATTGGTTTTTCAGAAGTGTTAGACCTGTAAAAGAAAAATTTAAATGGTTGGGAAAGGCCATGGGATGTAGAAATATTTTTTTCACATTTTATTTCCTTTTAAAAACAGGTAAATCAATAGGGATTTTCGTACGGATAAGTACCCAGTGAACGGTTCATTTAGCTTTATATATTGTTCCGGGTGGGCATTGTATTGGTTTTTCAGAAGTGTTAGACCTGTAAGAGAAAAATTTAAATGGTTGGGAAAGGCCATGGGATGTAGAAATATTTTTTTCACATTTACTTCCTTGTAAAAACAGGTAAATCAATAGGGTTTTTCGTACGGATAAGTACCCAGTGAACGGTTCGTTTAGCTTTATATATTGTTCCGGGTGGGCGTTGTATTGGTTTTTCGGAAGTGTTAGACCTGTAAGAGAAAAATTTAAATGGTTGGGAAAGGCCATGGGATGTAGAAATATTTTTTTCACATTTTATTTCCTTGTAAAAACAGGTAAATCAATAGGGTTTTTCGTACGGATAAGTGCCCAGTGAACGGTTCGTTTAGCATTATATATTGTTCCGGGTGGGCGTTGTATTGGTTTTTCGGAAGTGTTAGACCTGTAAGAGAAAAATTTAAATGGTTGGGAAAGGCCATGGGATGTAGAAATATTTTTTTCACATTTACTTCCTTGTAAAAACAGGTAAATCAATAGGGTTTTTCGTACGGATAAGTACCCAGTGAACGGTTCGTTTAGCTTTATATATTGTTTCGGGTGGGCGTTGTATTGGTTTTTCAGAAGTGTTAGACCTGTAAAAGAAAAATTTAAATGGTTGGGAAAGGCCATGGGATGTAGAAATATTTTTTTCACATTTTATTTCCTTTTAAAAACAGGTAAATCAATAGGGATTTTCGTACGGATAAGTACCCAGTGAACGGTTCATTTAGCTTTATATATTGTTCCGGGTGGGCATTGTATTGGTTTTTTGGAAGTGTTAGACCTGTAAGAGAAAAATTTAAATGGTTGGGAAAGGCCATGGGATGTAGAAATATTTTTTTCACATTTACTTCCTTGTAAAAACAGGTAAATCAATAGGGTTTTTCGTACGGATAAGTACCCAGTGAACGGTTCGTTTAGCTTTATATATTGTTTCGGGTGGGCGTTGTATTGGTTTTTCAGAAGTGTTAGACCTGTAAAAGAAAAATTTAAATGGTTGGGAAAGGCCATGGGATGTAGAAATATTTTTTTCACATTTTATTTCCTTTTAAAAACAGGTAAATCAATAGGGATTTTCGTACGGATAAGTACCCAGTGAACGGTTCATTTAGCTTTATATATTGTTCCGGGTGGGCATTGTATTGGTTTTTCAGAAGTGTTTGACCTGTAAGAGAAAAATTTAAATGGTTGGGAAAGGCCATGGGATGTAGAAATATTTTTTTCACATTTACTTCCTTGTAAAAACAGGTAAATCAATAGGGTTTTTCGTACGGATAAGTACCCAGTGAACGGTTCGTTTAGCTTTATATATTGTTCCGGGTGGGCGTTGTATTGGTTTTTCGGAAGTGTTAGACCTGTAAGAGAAAAATTTAAATGGTTGGGAAAGGCCATGGGATGTAGAAATATTTTTTTCACATTTTATTTCCTTGTAAAAACAGGTAAATCAATAGGGTTTTTCGTACGGATAAGTGCCCAGTGAACGGTTCGTTTAGCATTATATATTGTTCCGGGTGGGCGTTGTATTGGTTTTTCGGAAGTGTTAGACCTGTAAGAGAAAAATTTAAATGGTTGGGAAAGGCCATGGGATGTAGAAATATTTTTTTCACATTTACTTCCTTGTAAAAACAGGTAAATCAATAGGGTTTTTCGTACGGATAAGTACCCAGTGAACGGTTCGTTTAGCTTTATATATTGTTTTGGGTGGGCGTTGTATTGGTTTTTCAGAAGTGTTAGACCTGTAAAAGAAAAATTTAAATGGTTGGGAAAGGCCATGGGATGTAGAAATATTTTTTTCACATTTTATTTCCTTTTAAAAACAGGTAAATCAATAGGGATTTTCGTACGGATAAGTACCCAGTGAACGGTTCATTTAGCTTTATATATTGTTCCGGGTGGGCATTGTATTGGTTTTTTGGAAGTGTTAGACCTGTAAGAGAAAAATTTAAATGGTTGGGAAAGGCCATGGGATGTAGAAATATTTTTTTCACATTTACTTCCTTGTAAAAACAGGTAAATCAATAGGGTTTTTCGTACGGATAAGTACCCAGTGAACGGTTCGTTTAGCTTTATATATTGTTCCGGGTGGGCGTTGTATTGGTTTTTCAGAAGTGTTAGACCTGTAAGAGAAAAATTTAAATGGTTGGGAAAGGCCATGGGATGTAGAAATATTTTTTTCACATTTTACTTCCTTATAAAAACAGGAAAATCAATAGGGATTTTCGTACGGATATGTACCCAGTGAACGGTTCGTTTAGCTTTATATATTGTTCTGGGTGGGCGTTGTATTGGTTTTTCGGAAGCGTTAGACCTGTAAGAAAAAAATTTAAATGGTTGGGAAAGGCCATGGGATGTAGAAATATTTTTTTCACATTTTACTTCCTTGTAAAAACAGGAAAATCAATAGGGATTTTCGTACGGATAAGTACCCAGTGAACCGTTCGTTTAGCTTTCTATATTGTTCCGGGTGGTCGTTGTTTTGGTTTTTCGGAAGTGTTAGACCTGTAAGAGAAAAATTTAAATGGTTGGGAAAGGCCATGGGATGTAGAAATATTTTTTTCACATTTACTTCCTTGCTAAAACAGGTAAATCAATAGGGTTTTTCGTACGGATAAGTTCCCAGTGAACGGTTCGTTTAGCTTTATATATTGTTTCGGGTGGGCGTTGTATTGGTTTTTCAGAAGTGTTAGACCTGTAAAAGAAAAATTTAAATGGTTGGGAAAGGCCATGGGATGTAGAAATATTTTTTTCACATTTTATTTCCTTTTAAAAACAGGTAAATCAATAGGGATTTTCGTACGGATAAGTACCCAGTGAACGGTTCATTTAGCTTTATATATTGTTCCGGGTGGGCATTGTATTGGTTTTTTGGAAGTGTTAGACCTGTAAGAGAAAAATTTAAATGGTTGGGAAAGGCCATGGGATGTAGAAATATTTTTTTCACATTTACTTCCTTGTAAAAACAGGTAAATCAATAGGGTTTTTCGTACGGATAAGTACCCAGTGAACGGTTCGTTTAGCTTTATATATTGTTCCGGGTGGGCGTTGTATTGGTTTTTCAGAAGTGTTAGACCTGTAAGAGAAAAATTTAAATGGTTGGGAAAGGCCATGGGATGTAGAAATATTTTTTTCACATTTTACTTCCTTATAAAAACAGGAAAATCAATAGGGATTTTCGTACGGATATGTACCCAGTGAACGGTTCGTTTAGCTTTATATATTGTTCTGGGTGGGCGTTGTATTGGTTTTTCGGAAGCGTTAGACCTGTAAGAAAAAAATTTAAATGGTTGGGAAAGGCCATGGGATGTAGAAATATTTTTTTCACATTTTACTTCCTTGTAAAAACAGGAAAATCAATACGGATTTTCGTACGGATAAGTACCCAGTGAACCGTTCGTTTAGCTTTATATATTGTTCCGGGTGGTCGTTGTTTTGGTTTTTCGGAAGTGTTAGACCTGTAAGAGAAAAATTTAAATGGTTGGGAAAGGCCATGGGATGTAGAAATATTTTTTTCACATTTACTTCCTTGTAAAAACAGGTAAATCAATAGGGTTTTTCGTACGGATAAGTACCCAGTGAACGGTTCGTTTAGCTTTATATATTGTTTCGGGTGGGCGTTGTATTGGTTTTTCAGAAGTGTTAGACCTGTAAAAGAAAAATTTAAATGGTTGGGAAAGGCCATGGGATGTAGAAATATTTTTTTCACATTTTATTTCCTTTTAAAAACAGGTAAATCAATAGGGATTTTCGTACGGATAAGTACCCAGTGAACGGTTCATTTAGCTTTATATATTGTTCCGGGTGGGCATTGTATTGGTTTTTTGGAAGTGTTAGACCTGTAAGAGAAAAATTTAAATGGTTGGGAAAGGCCATGGGATGTAGAAATATTTTTTTCACATTTACTTCCTTGTAAAAACAGGTAAATCAATAGTGTTTTTCGTACGGATAAGTACCCAGTGAACGGTTCGTTTAGCTTTATATATTGTTCCGGGTGGGCGTTGTATTGGTTTTTCAGAAGTGTTAGACCTGTAAGAGAAAAATTTAAATGGTTGGGAAAGGCCATGGGATGTAGAAATATTTTTTTCACATTTTACTTCCTTATAAAAACAGGAAAATCAATAGGGATTTTCGTACGGATATGTACCCAGTGAACGGTTCGTTTAGCTTTATATATTGTTCTGGGTGGGCGTTGTATTGGTTTTTCGGAAGCGTTAGACCTGTAAGAAAAAAATTTAAATGGTTGGGAAAGGCCATGGGATGTAGAAATATTTTTTTCACATTTTACTTCCTTGTAAAAACAGGAAAATCAATAGGGATTTTCGTACGGATAAGTACCCAGTGAACCGTTCGTTTAGCTTTATATATTGTTGCTTAGCAGGAGGGCAGTAAGTTGCCCGCAGGAAGAAAGACACCACACAAGTGTTTGGAATAATAAGGCCACAGCTTTATTCTCCTAGCAAAGGAGAGTTGGCTTGGCATGAGGAGGAATCATCAAGACTCGGCCGACAGACCGATGGATCAAGGTCCCAGATGGCGCCCTGGAGAACCAGCCTAGGCGTAAGCCTATAGCATGGAAAGCTCCTTGCCATCTGAAACCGCACCCAGGGAAAGCGGTTCTAACCAGGGATCCAATGGGCGTAAGCCTCTGACTGTCTCCCCAAACCGCCTGGCAATGCGAGCCTGCCTCCCCAGCCGGGTTGACATTCGGCTCGCATACGTGCCGATCTCTTAATGAGATCCCCAAATACCGAGGGAAGCAGATACGCAAACCTGCTTTTTCCCCAAAAATGATTCTCCCAATGCCAACCCGCCCGCTGTGACAATAATCATATAACCCTAACAATAACCACTAATACATATCTTCGCAACAAACCCGAAAAAAGAGGGAGGGAGGGTGGGAAGCTTCCCCGTGCTGCGCTGCTGGAGGAAAGAGGCTGAGCACGCATGCCCAGCCCCTTAAATAGGCGTCGGAGACGCCTATTCCTCCCCCGCCCGCGAGGCGAACTACGCCTCCGCAGCCCCACCCCCAGGCAATCCTGAGAGGCGCGTCAGCCGAGACGCGCCTCTTTCTTCTCTGCCGGGCACGCGCCTCCGCGGCAGCAACACGGAGCTCCGGTGAGTCTCCGCTCCCGATTGCTTAGCAGGAGGGCAGTAAGTTGCCCGCAGGAAGAAAGACACCACACAAGTGTTTGGAATAATAAGGCCACAGCTTTATTCTCCTAGCAAAGGAGAGTTGGCTTGGCATGAGGAGGAATCATCAAGACTCGGCCGACAGACCGATGGATCAAGGTCCCAGATGGCGCCCTGGAGAACCAGCCTAGGCGTAAGCCTATAGCATGGAAAGCTCCTTGCCATCTGAAACCGCACCCAGGGAAAGCGGTTCTAACCAGGGATCCAATGGGCGTAAGCCTCTGACTGTCTCCCCAAACCGCCTGGCAATGCGAGCCTGCCTCCCCAGCCGGGTTGACATTCGGCTCGCATACGTGCCGATCTCTTAATGAGATCCCCAAATACCGAGGGAAGCAGATACGCAAACCTGCTTTTTCCCCAAAAATGATTCTCCCCATGCCAACCCGCCACAGAACAGAAGCCAATAACGCTTCTGTTCCCGCCAACCTCCTAAAGCTGTAGCCATTCCAACAGGGCAGACCTTACATCATGAAGCCATAAATCACAGCCCCAATCTGTTAAGTGCACCCCATCTGATCGATAGAGAGCCTCTATCTGATGGGAAATGTCAGGATGCCTGATTAAAGGAACACCCCAACCCAGAAAGATCTTCGCCAAGTTTTTGTTAACCCTGCGTCTGGCTAGATCTACCCTTGAAGGATCAACTGCATTCCTCCAAATTCTACGTTCTAACAACTCAGACCATATAATTTGGGCCCCTGGTAACCGAAAACGTAAGACTGAAAGGTCATCGAAAATCATGCGGGTTAGTTCAAGCCCTTTAACATGTCCCAAGTCATTTTCCCCTAAGTGTATAAGCAGAATCGAAGGGGGGCCTGCACGATGAACTTCCTCAGCGACAACAGTCAGCAAGCTTGGCCACTTCATGCCGCGATGTCCAGACCAACGAAACTCCAGATGCTGCCCAAGACCCAGGTCTTCACCCCAACCGGATCCTGAAGCGTAACGACCGGCCCAGTAGACAATGCTATGCCCGATGATAAGGATCGAAGGTATCCCTTTGAATGAAACTAACAAAAACAGAAGTTAATTAACCCATTCCGGACGGACATATGCCCTGTAAGCCGCAGACTTCCACCGCCCAACTGCCATAATCTGTGCCGGGGATGCACCACTATGGAAAGCCTGCGTAGCCGCTCCTATGCGGAATGAATGAACACAGAAACATTTAGGCTCGAGGCCAAGGTCTTTTAGGCACAATCTAAGAATAGCGGTAAACTGATACCGCGATAAACAAGAACCATTTTCATGTATGAATAATGGGCCAGAAATATTGGGCCGTATTGCTAAGAAATCAGCCATACTGCGAACTGGACAAGGTGAGTTAAGGGGCGATGCTGCTAAATTAACTGACGATCCCACACCTAGTTGATCGGTCTTTGACCGCCTTAGTCTAATGTGCATTTCTGAACCGAAGAGTTGAATATCACTAACCGACAAGGCCGTCCCAGCCTTCTGTGACTTAGAAGCTGCTAGAAACTCGCAGCTTCTGAAGGCTCCGTAAAAGGCCAATGTGAATGCCGCCTGAATTAAGACTTCTTCATATCGAGAAAAGCATACTTTTTGAAGCGTAACAATTAGCGCCTCAAGCAACTGTAATGTTATAGGCCTCCTGGCATCTGGCACATTTGGAACTAATTTTCTCCATCCCTCTACTGCCCTTTTTGCAAGGAATGAAGAACTCGGGTCCCATTGACCCGTTACTTTACTGAAAAATGACAGACTAGCCAAATGTATTCTCATGGTCTTTGGTGACATGCCTTCCGTCTTAAGGTGTGCTAAATAATGTAGCACCTTGGGCTCGTCCAATGGAAAAGGGGGGGAATAACCCCTGTCACTTGCAAATTTGAAAAATGAATTAAAGGCCCGCCTATACGCCCGTTGTGTAGACGCCGCCAATGACCCCATCACCCCTTCCAGGATTAATCGACGCCAAGGCTCCAAAGATCGTCTGGAAAGGCTTCTGGATCCCTGTTCGCCTCGGGAACCAGGCCGAAAAATCTTTCTTTCTGGAACCGAGAGAGGGCGTCAGCGACATCGTTACACACACCTGGAATATACTTTGCATTAAACTGAATGTTAGCTTCTAAACAAATGAGCACTAGATGGCGCACCAGTCTCATAACTCTGTCCGACCGGGATGTCTGCTTATTCACAATAGTGACCACTGCTTGGTTGTCACACCAAAACAGGACCTGCTTATTTGTGAATAAATCCCGCCACAACTGGACAGCAACCACTATAGGAAAAAATTCAAGGAAAGTTAAATCCTTGAGCAACTCTGGGCTCCAACTGGCCGGCCAACGGTGAGCACACCAACGATTCTTATAAAATATTCCAAATCCTAAACTACCAGCTGCATCAGTGTGGACCTGCAGCTCCCTGCCAGGGTTTAAAACAGATTTCCAAATGGAAACTCCATTGAATTTTTCTAAAAATTGCAGCCAAACATTGAGATCTGCTTTAATACCTTTGTTAATCCTAATAAAATGATGTGGAGCCCTAATACCGGCCATGGCTCTGGCTAACCGTGAACAAAAAGCCCTCCCTGGCGATACGACTTTGCAGGCAAAATTCAGATGCCCCAGCAAAGTTTGCATCTGTTTTAATGTGGCTTTTTTACTAGCAATCATGGCTGCTAGGAGACTGCGCAATACAACCAGCTTATCCCCCGGTAACTGTGATGTCCCCAGCACTGAATCAAGTTGAATGCCCAAATATGTCAGCTGGGACGCAGGACCCTCTGTTTTTTCTTGAGCTAAAGGTACTCCCAACTCATTCGCTAGTGTTTGAAAAGACCTTAAGCGCTCTGCACAAGCAGGGGAATTGGCAGGTCCTGCAAAAAAGAAGTCATCAAGGTAGTGAGTGACCTGATGAAACTTCCCTTTGCTCTTCACAGCCCATTCCAAGAATGTGCTGAAAGATTCAAATGCCGCACAAGCTACAGAGCAGCCCATTGGCATTGCCTTGTCAACGTACCAATGTCCATCAAATTTGAAACCTAACAGGTTAAAATCATTTGGATGGACAGGTAATAATCGAAATGCAGACTGAATGTCGCATTTTGCCATGAGTGCACCTCTTCCGCATGATCTAACTATTTTTACCGCCTGATCAAAAGGGGCATATTTTACAGAACATAGTTCAGGTGCAATGGCATCGTTGACAGAAGAACCTTTTGGGTAAGACAAGTGGTGTATAAGTCGGAATTGACCCACTGCCTTTTTTGGAACCACTCCCAATGGGGAGACACGTAAGTTATTAAATGGTGGGACTAAGAAGGGGCCAGCTACACGCCCCGCTTCACATTCTTTCTTTATTTTTTCTCTAACTATGCCAGGCATTTCTTTTGCCGATTTTAAATTGGGGCAATCTGTGGCCGTACGTAATCCCGTAAATGGGATACGAAAACCCTCTGTAAAACTAGCAGCCAAATATGCTGCTGAAGCTAAATCCGGGTAAAACTTGAGAATTTCTAATAGGGCCGGTATATTAACTGGTGTGGGTGCTAAACTACTTAAATCTAAACTAGTCTTCTTGCCTGTTTCTTTAGTTGGCATTGAAACCATTTGATCCCGACCCCCCTTCTTTTTTGTAGGAGGATCGGGAACCCCGAAAGGGATTCTGAGAATTGTTCCCTTTTCGGCATGTAGCCTTGGAGTGGTAGCCTCCACATAACTCACATGCATGTTCGAAGCGGCATTGCCGGCGTTTACACCCTTTTTTATTAAAGTCCCAGCAGTAAAGGATGCCACTCCTCCTGTTATATGCCCCCTTCCTTTCAGACTCACGTTGCTGTCTCATTCCGGGTCCTACTTTCAAAAGCCAAGTAGCTTGGTGTATAATATCCCAACGAGTCAGTGAATTATGCGATGCTAGCTCCCTAAATTTTTTATCGTAAGACAACGCTGCTTCATCCCCAGCACATTCCCTGGCTTCTAATACATTTGATAAGTGGCGGCTGAGATGCCACCCTCTCTCAGGGTAAGCCGCTAACACCACGGCCATAAATTCAGCATAGCCTCTTACCCAATTTTGAAATGTGCGATCGCAAGTGATTTTTTCCTTCTTGCGTTTTTTAGGGCGATCCCCAGTATTACCCCCTTCGTCATCTAATGGCACCAGGGCAAACATATCCACGTAATACCCATCTAAGATTTTGTTACGTACCTTGCTTGACATATGTAACCCAGGTGGAGCATCGCCATCCTTGTAACGACCTGGTGGGTCAAATACTTCCCCAGTGATCTCCCCCTCCTCTAAACTTTGTTTTGCCTCCATCCGGCGGCGATAGAGCCAAGGAGGAAGGCCAGGAATAAATGCCCCTTCCAACCAATATTCCCTGTCCCCATAGTTGTCCCCTTCATCCTCATCTGTGGATGACTCACCAGATGTCTGATCACAATGTGAAACACACGTTCTCCTATGATGACAAGACCGACGTTTCTTCCGTGGCCTATTATGTGCACTGGAGCCATCATAGTTGCAGTCATCGCCTGAGACGGATTCACTGCGATTACTCCCCTCGCTGACATCCTGTATTGTGTCTTGACCCGAAGCAGCCCCTGTCAGCTGGGCAACAGCTTGAGAATAGCCCTGCCAAAATAAGGCTGAATCCCCCCCATCAACATTTCCTATGTTGAGGTTAGATCCAACCCCCCCATTACTCACGGTTATTCCATTCCGGTTTCGCTGCCTACCTAATTGTAATCTAGAACTAGCGGTAACTCTGCCACGATCGGCCTGTATTCTAGCCGCCCTAACCCTGCTTTGTCGGCCTTGAAATAAGTTTTGCTCAGCAGGACGCTCACTATTTAAAATTGTAGCTCCAGTTTTTGGTGTGCGGCGACGACCAGACCCGGTCTGCCGCGTTAAATTACGGCCCCGCTGCTGAGGACTGGACTGATTCGGTTGCCTGCTTGCCGCTTGCCTGCGGCCTCCAGATCCCCTTGATGTGGCTGGGCGTGGCGTCCTGTGAACCTCCTCAACCCTTGTGGGAGCTGAGGTCACAGCCACAGGCCCGCCTTGTGGACTAGCTTGGGCATCCCGTTGACCCCTGCCCACCCCCATTGATCTTTGCAGAGCTTTTGCTGCAGCAGCTCTCTGCGGAGGGCGATTGACAGGGGGCACAGTGGCAGTCGCAACTGCCTCGCTGCTTGATGCCGGTTCGCGCCCTGCCCCAGATGCCCTAGATTTTCTTTGGGGCCTTAAATTAGTGGCAGGGCCAGGATCTGGTCCTTGGCCCCCTTCAGCCAGGGCAGTTGCCAGGACCCTCATCAAGTCAGCCCTGCCAGCATCAAGCCCCGCTTTTAAAGTTTTTTGCTTCCGTGGAGCCATTGCCCCTCAGCTTTTTAAAAAGCACTAAGTGCTCCTCTCTTTCCTCCCCTTCCTAATCCGCTCTAACCCCCAATCAAATGAAATTAAATTATATGTCCCTCGTTGATTTCTCCCTCTTTTTTTTTTTAATTAATTAATTAATTAATTGTTGTAATGAATTCTGTGTCTATGCTTGTATTTCGTACAAGCATAGACTTAACAGCCAACCTGCTGCGGATTAGGGAGGTTCCCGACTCCCTAGGCACAACTGCGCACTTTGGCCTGTCGAGCCTGCCTCGATTTTCACGCAGCACTGGGCAAGAAGCTTCCCCGTGCTGCGCTGCTGGAGGAAAGAGGCTGAGCACGCATGCCCAGCCCCTTAAATAGGCGTCGGAGACGCCTATTCCTCCCCCGCCCGCGAGGCGAACCACGCCTCCGCAGCCCCACCCCCAGACAATCCTGAGAGGCGCGTCAGCCGAGACGCGCCTCTTTCTTCTCTGCCGGGCACGCGCCTCCGCGGCAGCAACACGGAGCTCCGGTGAGTCTCCACTCCCGATTCCGGGTGGTCGTTGTTTTGGTTTTTCGGAAGTGTTAGATCTGTAAGAGAAAAATTTAAATGGTTGGGAAAGGCCATGGGATGTAGAAATATTTTTTTCACATTTACTTCCTTGTAAAAACAGGTAAATCAATAGGGTTTTTCGTACGGATAAGTACCCAGTGAACGGTTCGTTTAGCTTTATATATTGTTCCGGGTGGGCGTTGTATTGGTTTTTCAGAAGTGTTAGACCTGTAAAAGAAATATTTAAATGGTTGGGAAAGGCCATGGGATGTAGAAATATTTTTTTCACATTTTATTTCCTTTTAAAAACAGGTAAATCAATAGGGATTTTCGTACGGATAAGTACCCAGTGAACGGTTCATTTAGCTTTATATATTGTTCCGGGTGGGCATTGTATTGGTTTTTTGGAAGTGTTAGACCTGTAAGAGAAAAATTTAAATGGTTGGGAAAGGCCATGGGATGTAGAAATATTTTTTTCACATTTACTTCCTTGTAAAAACAGGTAAATCAATAGGGTTTTTCGTACGGATAAGTACCCAGTGAACGGTTCGTTTAGCTTTATATATTGTTCCGGGTGGGCGTTGTATTGGTTTTTCAGAAGTGTTAGACCTATAAGAGAAAAATTTAAATGGTTGGGAAAGGCCATGGGATGTAGAAATATTTTTTTCACATTTTACTTCCTTGTAAAAACAGGAAAATCAATAGGGATTTTCGTACGGATATGTACCCAGTGAACGGTTCGTTTAGCTTTATATATTGTTCTGGGTGGGCGTTGTATTGGTTTTTCGGAAGCGTTAGACCTGTAAGAAAAAAATTTAAATGGTTGGGAAAGGCCATGGGATGTAGAAATATTTTTTTCACATTTTACTTCCTTGTAAAAACAGGAAAATCAATAGGGATTTTCGTACGGATAAGTACCCAGTGAACCGTTCGTTTAGCTTTATATATTGTTCCGGGTGGTCGTTGTTTTGGTTTTTCGGAAGTGTTAGACCTGTAAGAGAAAAATTTAAATGGTTGGGAAAGGCCATGGGATGTAGAAATATTTTTTTCACATTTTACTTCCTTGTAAAAACAGGAAAATCAATAGGGATTTTCGTACGGATAAGTACCCAGTGAACCGTTCGTTTAGCTTTATATATTGTTCCGGGTGGTCGTTGTTTTGGTTTTTCGGAAGTGTTAGATCTGTAAGAGAAAAATTTAAATGGTTGGGAAAGGCCATGGGATGTAGAAATATTTTTTTCACATTTACTTCCTTGTAAAAACAGGTAAATCAATAGGGTTTTTCGTACGGATAAGTACCCAGTGAACGGTTCGTTTAGCTTTATATATTGTTCCGGGTGGGCGTTGTATTGGTTTTTCAGAAGTGTTAGACCTGTAAAAGAAATATTTAAATGGTTGGGAAAGGCCATGGGATGTAGAAATATTTTTTTCACATTTTATTTCCTTTTAAAAACAGGTAAATCAATAGGGATTTTCGTACGGATAAGTACCCAGTGAACGGTTCATTTAGCTTTATATATTGTTCCGGGTGGTCGTTGTTTTGGTTTTTCAGAAGTGTTAGATCTGTAAGAGAAAAATTTAAATGGTTGGGAAAGGCCATGGGATGTAGAAATATTTTTTTCACATTTACTTCCTTGTAAAAACAGGTAAATCAATAGGGTTTTTCGTACGGATAAGTACCCAGTGAACGGTTCGTTGAGCTTTATATATTGTTCCGGGTGGGCGTTGTATTGGTTTTTCAGAAGTGTTAGACCTGTAAAAGAAATATTTAAATGGTTGGGAAAGGCCATGGGATGTAGAAATATTTTTTTCACATTTTACTTCCTTGTAAAAACAGGAAAATCGATAGGTATTTTCATACGGATAAGTACCCAGTGAACCGTTCGTTTAGCTTTATATATTGTTCCGGGTGGGCGTTGTATTGGTTTTTCGGAAGTGTTAGACCTGTAAGAGAAAAATTTAAATGGTTGGGAAAGGCCATGGGATGTAGAAATATTTTTTTCACATTTACTTCCTTGTAAAAACAGGTAAATCAATAGGGTTTTTCGTAAGGATAAGTACCCAGTGAACGGTTCGTTTAGCTTTATATATTGTTCCGGGTGGGCGTTGTATTGGTTTTTCAGAAGTGTTAGACCTGTAAAAGAAAAATTTAAATGGTTGGGAAAGGCCATGGGATGTAGAAATATTTTTTTCACATTTTATTTCCTTTTAAAAACAGGTAAATCAATAGGGATTTTCGTACGGATAAGTACCCAGTGAACGGTTCGTTTAGCTTTATATATTGTTCCGGGTGGGCGTTGTATTGGTTTTTTGGAAGTGTTAGACCTGTAAGAGAAAAATTTAAATGGCTGGGAAAGGCCATGGGATGTAGAAATATTTTTTTCACATTTACTTCCTTGTAAAAACAGGTAAATCAATAGTGTTTTTCGTACGGAAAAGTACCCAGTGAACGGTTCGTTTACCTTTATATATTGTTCCGGGTGGGCGTTGTATTGGTTTTTCAGAAGTGTTAGACCTGTAAGAGAAAAATTTAAATAGTTGGGAAAGGCCATGGGATGTAGAAATATTTTTTTCACATTTTATTTCCTTTTAAAAACAGGTAAATCAATAGGGATTTTCGTACGGATTATTACCCAGTGAACGGTTCGTTTAGCTTTATATATTGTTCCGGGTGGGCGTTGTATTGGTTTTTTGGAAGTGTTAGACCTGTAAGAGAAAAATTTAAATGGTTGGGAAAGGCCATGGGATGTAGAAATATTTTTTCACATTTTACTTCCTTATAAAAACAGGAAAATCAATAGGGATTTTCGTACGGATATGGACCCAGTGAACGGTTCGTTTAGCTTTATATATTGTTCCGGGTGGGCGTTGTATTGGTTTTTCGGAAGTGTTAGACCTGTAAGAGAAAAATTTAAATGGTTGGGAAAGGCCATGGGATGTAGAAATATTTTTTTCACATTTACTTCCTTGTAAAAACAGGTAAATCAATAGGGTTTTTCGTACGGAGAAGTACCCAGTGAACCGTTCGTTTAGCTTTATATATTGTTCCGGGTGGGCGTTGTATTGTTTTTTCGGAAGTGTTAGACCTGTAAGAGAAAAATTTAAATGGTTGGGAACGGCCATGGGATGTAGAAATATTTTTTTCACATTTTACTTCCTTGTAAAAACAGGAAAATCAATAGGGATTTTCGTACGGATAAGTACCCAGTGAACGGTTCGTTTAGCTTTATATATTGTTCCGGGTGGGCGTTGTATTGGTTTTTTGGAAGTGTTATACCTGTAAGAGAAAAATTTAAATGGTTGAGAAAGGCCATGGGATGTAGAAATATTTTTTTCACATTTTACTTCCTTATAAAAACAGGAAAATCAATAGGGATTTTCGTACGGATATGTACCCAGTGAACGGTTCGTTTAGCTTTATATATTGTTCCAGGTGGGCGTTGTATTGGTTTTTCGGAAGCGTTAGACCTGTAAGAAAAAAATTTAAATGGTTGGGAAAGGCCATGGGATGTAGAAATATTTTTTTCACATTTTACTTCCTTGTAAAAACAGGAAAATCAATAGGGATTTTCGTACGGATAAGTACCCAGTGAACCGTTCGTTTAGCTTTATATATTGTTCCGGGTGGGCGTTGTTTTGGTTTTTCGGAAGTGTTAGACCTGTAAGAGAAAAATTTTAAATGGTTGGGAAAGACCATGGGATGTAGAAATATTTTTTTCACATTTTACTTCCTTGTAAAAACAGGAAAATCGATAGGGATTTTCATATGGATAAGTACCCAGTGAACGGTTCGTTTATCTTTATATATTCTTCCGGGTGGGCGTTGTATTGGTTTTTCGAAAGTGTTAGACCTGTAAGAGAAAAATTTAAATGGTTGGGAAAGGCCATGGGATGTAGAAATATTTTTTTCACATTTACTTCCTTGTAAAAACAGGTAAATCAATATGGTTTTTCGTACGGATAAGTACCCAGTGAACCGTTCGTTTAGCTTTATATATTGTTCCGGGTGGGCGTTGTATTGTTTTTTCGGAAGTGTTAGACCTGTAAGAGAAAAAATTAAATGGTTGGGAAAGGCCATGGGATGTAGAAATATTTTTTTCACATTTTACTTCCTTGTAAAAACAGGAAAATCAATAGGGATTTTCGTACGGATAAGTACCCAGTGAACCGTTCGTTTAGCTTTATATATTGTTCCGGGTGGGCGTTGTTTTGGTTTTTCGGAAGTGTTAGACCTGTAAGAGAAAAATTTAAATGGTTGGGAAAGGCCATGGGATGTAGAAATATTTTTTTCACATTTTATTTCCTTGTAAAAACAGGTAAATCAATAGGGTTTTTCGTACGGATAAGTGCCCAGTGAACGGTTCGTTTAGCTTTATATATTGTTCCGGGTGGGCGTTGTATTGGTTTTTTGGAAGTGTTAGACCTGTAAGAGAAAAATTTAAATGGTTGGGAAAGGCCATGGGATGTAGAAATATTTTTTCACATTTTACTTCCTTATAAAAACAGGAAAATCAATAGGGATTTTCGTACGGATAAGTACCCAGTGAACGGTTCGTTTAGCTTTATATATTGTTCCGGGTGGGCGTTGTATTGGTTTTTCGGAAGTGTTAGACCTGTAAGAGAAAAATTTAAATGGTTGGGAAAGGCCATGGGATGTAGAAATATTTTTTTCACATTTACTTCCTTGTAAAAACAGGTAAATCAATAGGGTTTTTCGTACGGAGAAGTACCCAGTGAACCGTTCGTTTAGCTTTATATATTGTTCCGGGTGGGCGTTGTATTGTTTTTTCGGAAGTGTTAGACCTGTAAGAGAAAAATTTAAATGGTTGGGAACGGCCATGGGATGTAGAAATATTTTTTTCACATTTTACTTCCTTGTAAAAACAGGAAAATCAATAGGGATTTTCGTACGGATAAGTACCCAGTGAACGGTTCGTTTAGCTTTATATATTGTTCCGGGTGGGCGTTGTATTGGTTTTTTGGAAGTGTTATACCTGTAAGAGAAAAATTTAAATGGTTGAGAAAGGCCATGGGATGTAGAAATATTTTTTTCACATTTTACTTCCTTATAAAAACAGGAAAATCAATAGGGATTTTCGTACGGATATGTACCCAGTGAACGGTTCGTTTAGCTTTATATATTGTTCCAGGTGGGCGTTGTATTGGTTTTTCGGAAGCGTTAGACCTGTAAGAAAAAAATTTAAATGGTTGGGAAAGGCCATGGGATGTAGAAATATTTTTTTCACATTTTACTTCCTTGTAAAAACAGGAAAATCAATAGGGATTTTCGTACGGATAAGTACCCAGTGAACCGTTCGTTTAGCTTTATATATTGTTCCGGGTGGGCGTTGTTTTGGTTTTTCGGAAGTGTTAGACCTGTAAGAGAAAAATTTTAAATGGTTGGGAAAGACCATGGGATGTAGAAATATTTTTTTCACATTTTACTTCCTTGTAAAAACAGGAAAATCGATAGGGATTTTCATATGGATAAGTACCCAGTTGACGGTTTGTTTAGCTTTATATATTTTTTCGGGTGGGCGTTGTATTGGTTTTTCAGAAGTGTTAGACCTGTAAAAGAAAAATTTAAATGGTTGGGAAAGGCCATGGGATATAGAAATATTTTTTTCACATTTTATTTCCTTTTAAAAACAGGTAAATCAATAGGGATTTTCGTACGGATAAGTACCCAGTGAACGGTTCGTTTAGCTTTATATATTGTTCCGGGTGGGCATTGTATTGGTTTTTTGGAAGTGTTAGACCTGTAAGAGAAAAATTTAAATGGTTGGGAAAGGCCATGGGATGTAGAAATATTTTTTTCACATTTACTTCCTTGTAAAAACAGGTAAATCAATAGGGTTTTTCGTACGGATAAGTACCCAGTGAACCGTTCGTTTAGCTTTATATATTGTTCCGGGTGGGCGTTGTATTGTTTTTTCGGAAGTGTTAGACCTGTAAGAGAAAAATTTAAATGGTTGGGAACGGCCATGGGATGTAGAAATATTTTTTTCACATTTTACTTCCTTGTAAAAACAGGAAAATCAATAGGGATTTTCGTACGGATAAGTACCCAGTGAACGGTTCGTTTAGCTTTATATATTGTTCCGGGTGGGCGTTGTATTGGTTTTTTGGAAGTGTTAGACCTGTAAGAGAAAAATTTAAATGGTTGGGAAAGGCCATGGGATGTAGAAATATTTTTTTCACATTTTATTTCCTTTTAAAAACAGGTAAATCAATAGGGATTTTCGTACGGATAAGTACCCAGTGAACGGTTCGTTTAGCTTTATATATTGTTCCAGGTGGGCGTTGTATTGGTTTTTGGGAAGTGTTAGACCTGTAAGAGAAAAATTTAAATGGTTGAGAAAGGCCATGGGATGTAGAAATATTTTTTTCACATTTTACTTCCTTGTAAAAACAGGAAAATCGATAGGGATTTTCATATGGATAAGTACCCAGTGAACGGTTCGTTTATCTTTATATATTCTTCCGGGTGGGCGTTGTATTGGTTTTTCGAAAGTGTTAGACCTGTAAGAGAAAAATTTAAATGGTTGGGAAAGGCCATGGGATGTAGAAATATTTTTTTCACATTTACTTCCTTGTAAAAACAGGTAAATCAATATGGTTTTTCGTACGGATAAGTACCCAGTGAACCGTTCGTTTAGCTTTATATATTGTTCCGGGTGGGCGTTGTATTGTTTTTTCGGAAGTGTTAGACCTGTAAGAGAAAAAATTAAATGGTTGGGAAAGGCCATGGGATGTAGAAATATTTTTTTCACATTTTACTTCCTTGTAAAAACAGGAAAATCAATAGGGATTTTCGTACGGATAAGTACCCAGTGAACCGTTCGTTTAGCTTTATATATTGTTCCGGGTGGGCGTTGTTTTGGTTTTTCGGAAGTGTTAGACCTGTAAGAGAAAAATTTAAATGGTTGGGAAAGGCCATGGGATGTAGAAATATTTTTTTCACATTTTATTTCCTTGTAAAAACAGGTAAATCAATAGGGTTTTTCGTACGGATAAGTGCCCAGTGAACGGTTCGTTTAGCTTTATATATTGTTCCGGGTGGGCGTTGTATTGGTTTTTCGGAAGTGTTAGACCTGTAAGAGAAAAATTTAAATGGTTGGGAAAGGCCATGGGATGTAGAAATATTTTTTTCACATTTACTTCCTTGTAAAAACAGGTAAATCAATAGGGTTTTTCGTACGGATAAGTACCCAGTTGACGGTTTGTTTAGCTTTATATATTTTTTCGGGTGGGCGTTGTATTGGTTTTTCAGAAGTGTTAGACCTGTAAAAGAAAAATTTAAATGGTTGGGAAAGGCCATGGGATATAGAAATATTTTTTTCACATTTTATTTCCTTTTAAAAACAGGTAAATCAATATGGATTTTCGTACGGATAAGTACCCAGTGAACGGTTCGTTTAGCTTTATATATTGTTCCGGGTGGGCATTGTATTGGTTTTTTGGAAGTGTTAGACCTGTAAGAGAAAAATTTAAATGGTTGGGAAAGGCCATGGGATGTAGAAATATTTTTTTCACATTTACTTCCTTGTAAAAACAGGTAAATCAATAGGGTTTTTCGTACGGATAAGTACCCAGTGAACCGTTCGTTTAGCTTTATATATTGTTCCGGGTGGGCGTTGTATTGTTTTTTCGGAAGTGTTAGACCTGTAAGACAAAAATTTAAATGGTTGGGAACGGCCATGGGATGTAGAAATATTTTTTTCACATTTTACTTCCTTGTAAAAACAGGAAAATCAATAGGGATTTTCGTACGGATAAGTACCCAGTGAACGGTTCGTTTAGCTTTATATATTGTTCCGGGTGGGCGTTGTATTGGTTTTTTGGAAGTGTTAGACCTGTAAGAGAAAAATTTAAATGGTTGGGAAAGGCCATGGGATGTAGAAATATTTTTTTCACATTTTATTTCCTTTTAAAAACAGGTAAATCAATAGGGATTTTCGTACGGATAAGTACCCAGTGAACGGTTCGTTTAGCTTTATATATTGTTCCAGGTGGGCGTTGTATTGGTTTTTGGGAAGTGTTAGACCTGTAAGAGAAAAATTTAAATGGTTGAGAAAGGCCATGGGATGTAGAAATATTTTTTTCACATTTTATTTCCTTTTAAAAACAGGTAAATCAATAGGGATTTTCGTACGGATAAGTACCCAGTGAACGGTTCGTTTAGCTTTATATATTGTTCCGGGTGGGCGTTGTATTGGTTTTTTGGAAGTGTTAGAACTGTAAGAGAAAAATTTAAATGGTTGAGAAAGGCCATGGGATGTAGAAATATTTTTTTCACATTTTACTTCCTTATAAAAACAGGAAAATCAATAGGGATTTTCGTACGGATATGTACCCAGTGAACGGTTCGTTTAGCTTTATATATTGTTCCGGGTGGGCGTTATATTGGTTTTTCGGAAGCGTTAGACCTGTAAGAAAAAAATTTAAATGGTTGGGAAAGGCCATGGGATGTAGAAATATTTTTTTCACATTTTACTTCCTTGTAAAAACAGGAAAACCAATAGGGATTTTCGTACGGATAAGTACCCAGTGAACCGTTCGTTTAGCTTTATATATTGTTCCGGGTGGGCGTTGTTTTGGTTTTTCGGAAGTGTTAGACCTGTAAGAGAAAAATTTTAAATGGTTGGGAAAGACCATGGGATGTAGAAATATTTTTTTCACATTTTACTTCCTTATAAAAACAGGAAAATCAATAGGGATTTTCGTATGGATAAGTACCCAGTGAACGGTTCGTTTAGCTTTATATATTGTTCCGGGTGGGCGTTGTATTGGTTTTTCGGAAGTGTTAGACCTGTAAGAGAAAAATTTAAATGGTTGGGAAAGGCCATGGGATGTAGAAATATTTTTTTCACATTTACTTCCTTGTAAAAACAGGTAAATCAATAGGGTTTTTCGTACGGATAAGTACCCAGTGAACGGTTCGTTTAGCTTTATATATTGTTCCGGGTGGGCGTTGTATTGGTTTTTCAGAAGTGTTAGACCTGTAAAAGAAAAATTTAAATGGTTGGGAAAGGCCATGGGATGTAGAAATATTTTTTTCACATTTAATTCCTTTTAAAAACAGGTAAATCAATAGGGATTTTCGTACGGATAAGTACCCAGTGAACGGTTCGTTTAGCTTTATATATTGTTCCGGGTGGGCGTTGTATTGGTTTTTTGGAAGTGTTAGACCTGTAAGAGAAAAATTTAAATGGCTGGGAATGGCCATGGGATGTAGAAATATTTTTTTCACATATACTTCCTTGTAAAAACAGGTAAATCAATAGGGTTTTTCGTACGGATAAGTACCCAGTGAACCGTTCGTTTAGCTTTATATATTGTTCCGGGTGGGCGTTGTATTGTTTTTTCGGAAGTGTTAGACCTGTAAGAGAAAAAATTAAATGGTTGGGAAAGGCCATGGGATGTAGAAATATTTTTTTCACATTTTACTTCCTTGTAAAAACAGGAAAATCAATAGGGATTTTCGTACGGATAAGTACCCAGTGAACCGTTCGTTTAGCTTTATATATTGTTCCGGGTGGGCGTTGTTTTGGTTTTTCGGAAGTGTTAGACCTGTAAGAGAAAAATTTAAATGGTTGGGAAAGGCCATGGGATGTAGAAATATTTTTTTCACATTTTATTTCCTTGTAAAAACAGGTAAATCAATAGGGTTTTTCGTACGGATAAGTGCCCAGTGAACGGTTCGTTTAGCTTTATATATTGTTCTGGGTGGGCGTTGTATTGGTTTTTCGGAAGTGTTAGACCTGTAAGAGAAAAATTTAAATGGTTGGGAAAGGCCATGGGTTGTAGAAATATTTTTTTCACATTTACTTCCTTGTAAAAACAGGTAAATCAATAGGGTTTTTCGTACGGATAAGTACCCAGTGAACGGTTCGTTTAGCTTTATATATTGTTTCGGGTGGGCGTTGTATTGGTTTTTCAGAAGTGTTAGACCTGTAAAAGAAAAATTTAAATGGTTGGGAAAGGCCATGGGATGTAGAAATATTTTTTTCACATTTTATTTCCTTTTAAAAACAGGTAAATCAATAGGGATTTTCGTACGGATAAGTACCCAGTGAACGGTTCGTTTAGCTTTATATATTGTTCCGGGTGGGCATTGTATTGGTTTTTTGGAAGTGTTAGACCTGTAAGAGAAAATCTTAAATGGTTGGGAAAGGCCATGGGATGTAGAAATATTTTTTTCACATTTACTTCCTTGTAAAAACAGGTAAATCAATAGGGTTTTTCGTACGGATAAGTACCCAGTGAACGGTTCGTTTAGCTTTATATATTGTTCCGGGTGGGCGTTGTATTGGTTTTTCAGAAGCGTTAGACCTGTAAGAGAAAAATTTAAATGGTTGGGAAAGGCCATGGGATGTAGAAATATTTTTTTCACATTTTACTTCCTTATAAAAACAGGAAAATCAATAGGGATTTTCGTACGGATATGTACCCAGTGAACGGTTCGTTTTGCTTTATATATTGTTCCGGGTGGGCGTTGTATTGGTTTTTCGGAAGCGTTAGACCTGTAAGAAAAAAATTTAAATGGTTGGGAAAGGCCATGGGATGTAGAAATATTTTTTTCACATTTACTTCCTTGTAAAAACAGGTAAATCAATAGGGTTTTTCGTACGGATAAGTACCCAGTGAACCGTTCGTTTAGCTTTATATATTGTTCCGGGTGGGCGTTGTATTGTTTTTTCGGAAGTGTTAGACCTGTAAGAGAAAAATTTAAATGGTTGGGAAAGGCCATGGGATGTAGAAATATTATTTTTCACATTTTACTTCCTTGTAAATCAGGAAAATCAATAGGGATTTTCGTACGGATAAGTACCCAGTGAACGGTTCGTTTAGCTTTATATATTGTTCCAGGTGGGCGTTGTATTGGTTTTTGGGAAGTGTTAGACCTGTAAGAGAAAAATTTAAATGGTTGAGAAAGGCCATGGGATGTAGAAATATTTTTTTCACATTTTATTTCCTTTTAAAAACAGGTAAATCAATAGGGATTTTCGTACGGATAAGTACCCAGTGAACGGTTCGTTTAGCTTTATATATTGTTCCGGGTGGGCGTTGTATTGGTTTTTTGGAAGTGTTAGAACTGTAAGAGAAAAATTTAAATGGTTGAGAAAGGCCATGGGATGTAGAAATATTTTTTTCACATTTTACTTCCTTATAAAAACAGGAAAATCAATAGGGATTTTCGTACGGATATGTACCCAGTGAACGGTTCGTTTAGCTTTATATATTGTTCCGGGTGGGCGTTATATTGGTTTTTCGGAAGCGTTAGACCTGTAAGAAAAAAATTTAAATGGTTGGGAAAGGCCATGGGATGTAGAAATATTTTTTTCACATTTTACTTCCTTGTAAAAACAGGAAAACCAATAGGGATTTTCGTACGGATAAGTACCCAGTGAACCGTTCGTTTAGCTTTATATATTGTTCCGGGTGGGCGTTGTTTTGGTTTTTCGGAAGTGTTAGACCTGTAAGAGAAAAATTTTAAATGGTTGGGAAAGACCATGGGATGTAGAAATATTTTTTTCACATTTTACTTCCTTATAAAAACAGGAAAATCAATAGGGATTTTCGTATGGATAAGTACCCAGTGAACGGTTCGTTTAGCTTTATATATTGTTCCGGGTGGGCGTTGTATTGGTTTTTCGGAAGTGTTAGACCTGTAAGAGAAAAATTTAAATGGTTGGGAAAGGCCATGGGATGTAGAAATATTTTTTTCACATTTACTTCCTTGTAAAAACAGGTAAATCAATAGGGTTTTTCGTACGGATAAGTACCCAGTGAACGGTTCGTTTAGCTTTATATATTGTTCCGGGTGGGCGTTGTATTGGTTTTTCAGAAGTGTTAGACCTGTAAAAGAAAAATTTAAATGGTTGGGAAAGGCCATGGGATGTAGAAATATTTTTTTCACATTTAATTCCTTTTAAAAACAGGTAAATCAATAGGGATTTTCGTACGGATAAGTACCCAGTGAACGGTTCGTTTAGCTTTATATATTGTTCCGGGTGGGCGTTGTATTGGTTTTTTGGAAGTGTTAGACCTGTAAGAGAAAAATTTAAATGGCTGGGAATGGCCATGGGATGTAGAAATATTTTTTTCACATATACTTCCTTGTAAAAACAGGTAAATCAATAGGGTTTTTCGTACGGATAAGTACCCAGTGAACCGTTCGTTTAGCTTTATATATTGTTCCGGGTGGGCGTTGTATTGTTTTTTCGGAAGTGTTAGACCTGTAAGAGAAAAAATTAAATGGTTGGGAAAGGCCATGGGATGTAGAAATATTTTTTTCACATTTTACTTCCTTGTAAAAACAGGAAAATCAATAGGGATTTTCGTACGGATAAGTACCCAGTGAACCGTTCGTTTAGCTTTATATATTGTTCCGGGTGGGCGTTGTTTTGGTTTTTCGGAAGTGTTAGACCTGTAAGAGAAAAATTTAAATGGTTGGGAAAGGCCATGGGATGTAGAAATATTTTTTTCACATTTTATTTCCTTGTAAAAACAGGTAAATCAATAGGGTTTTTCGTACGGATAAGTGCCCAGTGAACGGTTCGTTTAGCTTTATATATTGTTCTGGGTGGGCGTTGTATTGGTTTTTCGGAAGTGTTAGACCTGTAAGAGAAAAATTTAAATGGTTGGGAAAGGCCATGGGTTGTAGAAATATTTTTTTCACATTTACTTCCTTGTAAAAACAGGTAAATCAATAGGGTTTTTCGTACGGATAAGTACCCAGTGAACGGTTCGTTTAGCTTTATATATTGTTTCGGGTGGGCGTTGTATTGGTTTTTCAGAAGTGTTAGACCTGTAAAAGAAAAATTTAAATGGTTGGGAAAGGCCATGGGATGTAGAAATATTTTTTTCACATTTTATTTCCTTTTAAAAACAGGTAAATCAATAGGGATTTTCGTACGGATAAGTACCCAGTGAACGGTTCGTTTAGCTTTATATATTGTTCCGGGTGGGCATTGTATTGGTTTTTTGGAAGTGTTAGACCTGTAAGAGAAAATCTTAAATGGTTGGGAAAGGCCATGGGATGTAGAAATATTTTTTTCACATTTACTTCCTTGTAAAAACAGGTAAATCAATAGGGTTTTTCGTACGGATAAGTACCCAGTGAACGGTTCGTTTAGCTTTATATATTGTTCCGGGTGGGCGTTGTATTGGTTTTTCAGAAGCGTTAGACCTGTAAGAGAAAAATTTAAATGGTTGGGAAAGGCCATGGGATGTAGAAATATTTTTTTCACATTTTACTTCCTTATAAAAACAGGAAAATCAATAGGGATTTTCGTACGGATATGTACCCAGTGAACGGTTCGTTTTGCTTTATATATTGTTCCGGGTGGGCGTTGTATTGGTTTTTCGGAAGCGTTAGACCTGTAAGAAAAAAATTTAAATGGTTGGGAAAGGCCATGGGATGTAGAAATATTTTTTTCACATTTACTTCCTTGTAAAAACAGGTAAATCAATAGGGTTTTTCGTACGGATAAGTACCCAGTGAACCGTTCGTTTAGCTTTATATATTGTTCCGGGTGGGCGTTGTATTGTTTTTTCGGAAGTGTTAGACCTGTAAGAGAAAAATTTAAATGGTTGGGAAAGGCCATGGGATGTAGAAATATTATTTTTCACATTTTACTTCCTTGTAAATCAGGAAAATCAATAGGGATTTTCGTACGGATAAGTACCCAGTGAACCGTTCGTTTAGCTTTATATATTATTCCGGGTGGGCGGTGTTTTGGTTTTTCGGAAGTGTTAGACCTGTAAGAGAAAAATTTAAATGGTTGGGAAAGGCCATGGGATGTAGAAATATTTTTTTCACATTTTATTTCCTTGTAAAAACAGGTAAATCAATAGGGTTTTTCGTACGGATAAGTGCCCAGTGAACGGTTCGTTTAGCTTTATATATTGTTCCGGGTGGGCGTTGTTTTGGTTTTTCAGAAGTGTTAGACCTGTAAGAGAAAAATTTAAATGGTTGGGAAAGGCCATGTGATGTAGAAATATTTTTTTCACATATACTTCCTTGTAAAAACTGGTAAATCAATAGGGTTTTTCGTACGGATAAGTACCCAGTGAACGGTTCGTTTAGCTTTATATATTGTTCCGGGTGGGCGTTGTATTGGTTTTTCGGAAGTGTTAGACCTGTAAGAGAAAAATTTAAATGGTTGGGAAAGGCCATGGGATGTAGAAATATTTTTTTCACATTTACTTCCTTGTAAAAACAGGTAAATCAATAGGGTTTTTCGTACGGATAAGTACCCAGTGAACGGTTCGTTTAGCTTTATATATTGTTCCGGGTGGGCGTTGTATTGGTTTTTCAGAAGCGTTAGACCTGTAAGAGAAAAATTTAAATGGTTGGGAAAGGCCATGGGATGTAGAAATATTTTTTTCACATTTTACTTCCTTATAAAAACAGGAAAATCAATAGGGATTTTCGTACGGATATGTACCCAGTGAACGGTTCGTTTTGCTTTATATATTGTTCCGGGTGGGCGTTGTATTGGTTTTTCGGAAGCGTTAGACCTGTAAGAAAAAAATTTAAATGGTTGGGAAAGGCCATGGGATGTAGAAATATTTTTTTCACATTTACTTCCTTGTAAAAACAGGTAAATCAATAGGGTTTTTCGTACGGATAAGTACCCAGTGAACCGTTCGTTTAGCTTTATATATTGTTCCGGGTGGGCGTTGTATTGTTTTTTCGGAAGTGTTAGACCTGTAAGAGAAAAATTTAAATGGTTGGGAAAGGCCATGGGATGTAGAAATATTATTTTTCACATTTTACTTCCTTGTAAATCAGGAAAATCAATAGGGATTTTCGTACGGATAAGTACCCAGTGAACCGTTCGTTTAGCTTTATATATTATTCCGGGTGGGCGGTGTTTTGGTTTTTCGGAAGTGTTAGACCTGTAAGAGAAAAATTTAAATGGTTGGGAAAGGCCATGGGATGTAGAAATATTTTTTTCACATTTTATTTCCTTGTAAAAACAGGTAAATCAATAGGGTTTTTCGTACGGATAAGTGCCCAGTGAACGGTTCGTTTAGCTTTATATATTGTTCCGGGTGGGCGTTGTTTTGGTTTTTCAGAAGTGTTAGACCTGTAAGAGAAAAATTTAAATGGTTGGGAAAGGCCATGTGATGTAGAAATATTTTTTTCACATATACTTCCTTGTAAAAACTGGTAAATCAATAGGGTTTTTCGTACGGATAAGTACCCAGTGAACGGTTCGTTTAGCTTTATATATTGTTCCGGGTGGGCGTTGTATTGGTTTTTCGGAAGTGTTAGACCTGTAAGAGAAAAATTTAAATGGTTGGGAAAGGCCATGGGATGTAGAAATATTTTTTTCACATTTACTTCCTTGTAAAAATAGGTAAATCAATAGGGTTTTTCGTACGGATAAGTACCCAGTGAACGGTTCGTTTAGCTTTATATATTGTTCCGGGTGGGCGTTGTATTGGTTTTTCAGAAGTGTTAGACCTGTAAAAGAAAAATTTAAATGGTTGGGAAAGGCCATGGGATGTAGAAATATTTTTTTCACATTTTATTTCCTTTTAAAAACAGGTAAATCAATAGGGATTTTCGTACGGATAAGTACCCAGTGAACGGTTCGTTTAGCTTTATATATTGTTCCGGGTGGGCATTGTATTGGTTTTTTGGAAGCGTTAGACCTGTAAGAGAAAAATTTAAATGGTTGGGAAAGGCCATGGGATGTAGAAATATTTTTTTCACATTTACTTCCTTGTAAAAACAGGTAAATCAATAGGGTTTTTCGTACGGATAAGTACCCAGTGAACGGTTCGTTTAGCTTTATATATTGTTCCGGGTGGGCGTTGTATTGGTTTTTCGGAAGCGTTAGACCTGTAAGAAAAAAATTTAAATGGTTGGGAAAGGCCATGGGATGTAGAAATATTTTTTTCACATTTTACTTCCTTGTAAAAACAGGAAAATCAATAGGGATTTTCGTACGGATAAGTACCCAGTGAACCGTTCGTTTAGCTTTATATATTGTTCCGGGTGGGCGTTGTATTGGTTTTTCGGAAGTGTTAGACCTGTAAGAGAAAAATTTTAATGGTTGGGAAAGGCCATGGGATGTAGAAATATTTTTTTCACATTTACTTCCTTGTAAAAACAGGTAAATCAATACGGTTTTTCGTACGGATAAGTACCCAGTGAACGGTTCGTTTAGCTTTATATATTGTTCCGGGTGGGCGTTGTATTGGTTTTTCGGAAGTGTTAGACCTGTAAGAGAAAAATTTAAATGGTTGGGAAAGGCCATGGGATGTAGAAATATTTTTTTCACATTTACTTCCTTGTAAAAACAGGTAAATCAATAGGGTTTTTCGTACGGATAAGTACCCAGTGAACGGTTCGTTTAGCTTTATATATTGTTCCGGGTGGGCGTTGTATTGGTTTTTCAGAAGTGTTAGACCTGTAAAAGAAAAATTTAAATGGTTGGGAAAGGCCATGGGATGTAGAAATATTTTTTTCACATTTTATTTCCTTTTAAAAACAGGTAAATCAATAGGGATTTTCGTACGGATAAGTACCCAGTGAACGGTTCGTTTAGCTTTATATAGTGTTCCGGGTGGGCGTTGTATTGTTTTTTTGGAAGTGTTAGACCTGTAAGAGAAAAATTTAAATGGTTGAGAAAGGCCATGGGATGTAGAAATATTTTTTTCACATTTTACTTCCTTATAAAAACAGGAAAATCAATAGGGATTTTCGTACGGATATGTACCCAGTGAACGGTTCGTTTAGCTTTATATATTGTTCCGGGTGGGCGTTGTATTGGTTTTTCGGAAGCGTTAGACCTGTAAGAAAAAAATTTAAATGGTTGGGAAAGGCCATGGGATGTAGAAATATTTTTTTCACATTTTACTTCCTTGTAAAAACAGGAAAATCAATAGGGATTTTCGTACGGATAAGTACCCAGTGAACCGTTCGTTTAGCTTTATATATTGTTCCGGGTGGGCGTTGTATTGGTTTTTCGGAAGTGTTAGACCTGTAAGAGAAAAATTTAAATGGTTGGGAAAGGCCATGGGATGGAGAAATATTTTTTTCACATTTACTTCCTTGTAAAAACAGGTAAATCAATAGGGTTTTTCGTACGGATAAGTACCCAGTGAACGGTTCGTTTAGCTTTATATATTGTTCCGGGTGGGCGTTGTATTGGTTTTTCGGAAGTGTTAGACCTGTAAGAGAAAAATTTAAATGGTTGGGAAAGGCCATGGGATGTAGAAATATTTTTTTCACATTTACTTCCTTGTAAAAACAGGTAAATCAATAGGGTTTTTCGTACGGATAAGTACCCAGTGAACGGTTCGTTTAGCTTTATATATTGTTCCGGGTGGGCGTTGTATTGGTTTTTCAGAAGTGTTAGACCTGTAAAAGAAAAATTTAAATGGTTGGGAAAGGCCATGGGATGTAGAAATATTTTTTTCACATTTTATTTCCTTTTAAAAACAGGTAAATCAATAGGGATTTTCGTACGGATAAGTACCCAGTGAACGGTTCGTTTAGCTTTATATATTGTTCCGGGTGGGCGTTGTATTGGTTTTTCAGAAGTGTTAGACCTGTAAAAGAAAAATTTAAATGGTTGGGAAAGGCCATGGGATGTAGAAATATTTTTTTCACATTTTATTTCCTTTTAAAAACAGGTAAATCAATAGGGATTTTCGTACGGATAAGTACCCAGTGAACGGTTCGTTTAGCTTTATATATTGTTCCGGGTGGGCGTTGTATTGGTTTTTTGGAAGTGTTAGACCTGTAAGAGAAAAATTTAAATGGTTGGGAAAGGCCATGGGATGTAGAAATATTTTTTTCACATTTTATTTCCTTTTAAAAACAGGTAAATCAATAGGGATTTTCGTACGGATAAGTACCCAGTGAACGGTTCGTTTAGCTTTATATATTGTTCCGGGTGGGCGTTGTATTGGTTTTTCGGAAGCGTTAGACCTGTAAGAAAAAAATTTAAATGGTTGGGAAAGGCCATGGGATGTAGAAATATTTTTTTCACATTTTACTTCCTTGTAAAAACAGGAAAATCGATAGGGATTTTCGTACGGAGAAGTACCCAGTGAACCGTTCGTTTAGCTTTATATATTGTTCCGGGTGGGCGTTGTTTTGGTTTTTCGGAAGTGTTAGACCTGTAAGAGAAAAATTTAAATGGTTGGGAAAGGCCATGGGATGTAGAAATATTTTTTTCACATTTACTTCCTTGTAAAAACAGGTAAATCAATAGGGTTGTTCGTACGGATAAGTACCCAGTGAACGGTTCGTTTAGCTTTATATATTGTTCCGGGTGGGCGTTGTATTGGTTTTTCGGAAGTGTTAGACCTGTAAGAGAAAAATTTAAATGGTTGGGAAAGGCCATGGGATGTAGAAATATTTTTTTCACATTTACTTCCTTGTAAAAACAGGTAAATCAATAGGGTTTTTCGTACGGATAAGTACCCAGTGAACGGTTCGTTTAGCTTTATATATTGTTCCGGGTGGGCGTTGTATTGGTTTTTCAGAAGTGTTAGACCTGTAAAAGAAAAATTTAAATGGTTGGGAAAGGCCATGGGATGTAGAAATATTTTTTTCACATTTTATTTCCTTTTAAAAACAGGTAAATCAATAGGGATTTTCGTACGGATAAGTACCCAGTGAACGGTTCGTTTAGCTTTATATATTGTTCCGGGTGGGCGTTGTATTGGTTTTTCAGAAGTGTTAGACCTGTAAAAGAAAAATTTAAATGGTTGGGAAAGGCCATGGGATGTAGAAATATTTTTTTCACATTTTATTTCCTTTTAAAAACAGGTAAATCAATAGGGATTTTCGTACGGATAAGTACCCAGTGAACGGTTCGTTTAGCTTTATATATTGTTCCGGGTGGGCGTTGTATTGGTTTTTTGGAAGTGTTAGACCTGTAAGAGAAAAATTTAAATGGTTGGGAAAGGCCATGGGATGTAGAAATATTTTTTTCACATTTTATTTCCTTTTAAAAACAGGTAAATCAATAGGGATTTTCGTACGGATAAGTACCCAGTGAACGGTTCGTTTAGCTTTATATATTGTTCCGGGTGGGCGTTGTATTGGTTTTTCGGAAGCGTTAGACCTGTAAGAAAAAAATTTAAATGGTTGGGAAAGGCCATGGGATGTAGAAATATTTTTTTCACATTTTACTTCCTTGTAAAAACAGGAAAATCGATAGGGATTTTCGTACGGAGAAGTACCCTGTGAACCGTTCGTTTAGCTTTATATATTGTTCCGGGTGGGCGTTGTTTTGGTTTTTCGGAAGTGTTAGACCTGTAAGAGAAAAATTTAAATGGTTGGGAAAGGCCATGGGATGTAGAAATATTTTTTTCACATTTTATTTCCTTGTAAAAACAGGTAAATCAATAGGGTTTTTCGTACGGATAAGTGCCCAGTGAACGGTTCGTTTAGCTTTATATATTGTTCCGGGCGGGCGTTGTATTGGTTTTTCGGAAGTGTTAGACCTGTAAGAGAAAAATTTAAATGGTTGGGAAAGGCCATGGGATGTAGAAATATTTTTTTCACATTTACTTCCTTGTAAAAACAGGTAAATCAATAGGGTTTTTCGTACGGATAAGTACCCAGTGAACGGTTCGTTTAGCTTTATATATTGTTCCGGGTGGGCGTTGTATTGGTTTTTTGGTAGTGTTAGACCTGTAAGAGAAAAATTTAAATGTCTGGGAAAGGCCATGGGATGTAGAAATATTTTTTTCACATTTACTTCCTTGTAAAAACAGGTAAATCAATAGGGTTTTTCGTACGGATAAGTACCCAGTGAACGGTTCGTTTAGCTTTATATATTGTTCCGGGTGGGCGTTGTATTGGTTTTTCAGAAGTGTTAGACCTGTAAGAGAAAAATTTAAATGGTTGGGAAAGGCCATGGGATGTAGAAATATTTTTTTCACATTTTATTTCCTTTTAAAAACAGGTAAATCAATAGGGATTTTCGTACGGATAATTACCCAGTGAACGGTTCGTTTAGCTTTATATATTGTTCCGGGTGGGCGTTGTATTGGTTTTTTGGAAGTGTTAGACCTGTAAGAGAAAAATTTAAATGGTTGGGAAAGGCCATGGGATGTAGAAATATTTTTTTCACATTTTATTTCCTTTTAAAAACAGGTAAATCAATAGGGATTTTCGTACGGATAAGTACCCAGTGAACGGTTCGTTTAGCTTTATATAGTGTTCCGGGTGGGCGTTGTATTGTTTTTTTGGAAGTGTTAGACCTGTAAGAGAAAAATTTAAATGGTTGGGAACGGCCATGGGATGTAGAAATATTTTTTTCACATTTTATTTCCTTGTAAAAACAGGTAAATCAATAGGGTTTTTCGTACGGATAAGTGCCCAGTGAACGGTTCGTTTAGCTTTATATATTGTTCCGGGCGGGCGTTGTATTGGTTTTTCGGAAGTGTTAGACCTGTAAAAGAAAAAATTAAATGGTTGGGAAAGGCCATGGGATGTAGAAATATTTTTTTCACATTTTATTTCCTTGTAAAAACAGGTAAATCAATAGGGTTTTTCGTACGGATAAGTACCCAGTGAACGGTTCGTTTAGCTTTATATATTGTTCCGGGTGGGCGTTGTATTGGTTTTTTGGTAGTGTTAGACCTGTAAGAGAAAAATTTAAATGTCTGGGAAAGGCCATGGGATGTAGAAATATTTTTTTCACATTTACTTCCTTGTAAAAACAGGTAAATCAATAGGGTTTTTCGTACGGATAAGTACCCAGTGAACGGTTCGTTTAGCTTTATATATTGTTCCGGGTGGGCGTTGTATTGGTTTTTCAGAAGTGTTAGACCTGTAAGAGAAAAATTTAAATGGTTGGGAAAGGCCATGGGATGTAGAAATATTTTTTTCACATTTTATTTCCTTTTAAAAACAGGTAAATCAATAGGGATTTTCGTACGGATAAGTACCCAGTGAACGGTTCGTTTAGCTTTATATATTGTTCCGGGTGGGCGTTGTATTGGTTTTTCGGAAGCGTTAGACCTGTAAGAAAAACATTTAAATGGTTGGGAAAGGCCATGGGATGTAGAAATATTTTTTTCACATTTTACTTCCTTGTAAAAACAGGAAAATCGATAGGGATTTTCGTACGGAGAAGTACCCAGTGAACCGTTCGTTTAGCTTTATATATTGTTCCGGGTGGGCGTTGTTTTGGTTTTTCGGAAGTGTTAGACCTGTAAGAGAAAAATTTTAAATGGTTGGGAAAGGCCATGGGATGTAGAAATATTTTTTTCACATTTTACTTCCTTGTAAAAACAGGAAAATCGATAGGGATTTTCATATGGATAAGTACCCAGTGAACGGTTCGTTTATCTTTATATATTTTTCCGGGTGGGCGTTGTATTGGTTTTTCGGAAGTGTTAGACCTGTAAGAGAAAAATTTAAATGGTTGGGAAAGGCCATGGGATGTAGAAATATTTTTTTCACATTTACTTCCTTGTAAAAACCGGTAAATCAATATGGATTTTCGTACGGATAAGTACCCAGTGAACCGTTCGTTTAGCTTTATATATTGTTCCGGGTGGGCGTTGTATTGTTTTTTCGGAAGTGTTAGACCTGTAAGAGAAAAAATTAAATGGTTGGGAAAGGCCATGGGATGTAGAAATATTTTTTTCACATTTTACTTCCTTGTAAAAACAGGAAAATCAATAGGGATTTTCGTACGGATAAGTACCCAGTGAACCGTTCGTTTAGCTTTATATATTGTTCCGGGTGGGCGTTGTTTTGGTTTTTCGGAAGTGTTAGACCTGTAAGAGAAAAATTTAAATGGTTGGGAAAGGCCATGGGATGTAGAAATATTTTTTTCACATTTTATTTCCTTGTAAAAACAGGTAAATCAATAGGGTTTTTCGTACGGATAAGTGCCCAGTGAACGGTTCGTTTAGCTTTATATATTGTTCCGGGCGGGCGTTGTATTGGTTTTTCGGAAGTGTTAGACCTGTAAGAGAAAAATTTAAATGGTTGGGAAAGGCCATGGGATGTAGAAATATTTTTTTCACATTTACTTCCTTGTAAAAACAGGTAACTCAATAGGGTTTTTCGTACGGATAAGTAGCCAGTGAACGGTTCGTTTAGCTTTATATATTGTTTCGGGTGGGCGTTGTATTGGTTTTTCAGAAGTGTTAGACCTGTAAAAGAAAAATTTAAATGGTTGGGAAAGGCCATGGGATGTAGAAATATTTTTTTCACATTTTATTTCCTTTTAAAAACAGGTAAATCAATAGGGATTTTCGTACGGATAAGTACCCAGTGAACGGTTCGTTTAGCTTTATATATTGTTCCGGGTGGGCATTGTATTGGTTTTTTGGAAGTGTTAGACCTGTAAGAGAAAATCTTAAATGGTTGGGAAAGGCCATGGGATGTAGAAATATTTTTTTCACATTTACTTCCTTGTAAAAACAGGTAAATCAATAGGGATTTTCGTACGGATATGTACCCAGTGAACGGTTCGTTTAGCTTTATATATTGTTCCGGGTGGGCGTTGTATTGGTTTTTCGGAAGCGTTAGACCTGTAAGAAAAAAATTTAAATGGTTGGGAAAGGCCATGGGATGTAGAAATATTTTTTTCACATTTTACTTCCTTGTAAAAACAGGAAAATCAATAGGGATTTTCGTACGGATAAGTACCCAGTGAACCGTTCGTTTAGCTTTATATATTGTTCCGGGTGGGCGTTGTATTGGTTTTTCGGAAGTGTTAGACCTGTAAGAGAAAAATTTAAATGGTTGGGAAAGGCCATGGGATGTAGAAATATTTTTTTCACATTTACTTCCTTGTAAAAACAGGTAAATCAATAGGGTTTTTCGTACGGATAAGTACCCAGTGAACGGTTCGTTTAGCTTTATATATTGTTCCGGGTGGGCGTTGTATTGGTTTTTCGGAAGTGTTAGACCTGTAAGAGAAAAATTTAAATGGTTGGGAAAGGCCATGGGATGTAGAAATATTTTTTTCACATTTACTTCCTTGTAAAAACAGGTAAATCAATAGGGTTTTTCGTACGGATAAGTACCCCGTGAACGGTTCGTTTAGCTTTATATATTGTTCCGGGTGGGCGTTGTATTGGTTTTTCAGAAGTGTTAGACCTGTAAAAGAAAAATTTAAATGTTTGGGAAAGGCCATGGGATGTAGAAATATTTTTTTCACATTTTACTTCCTTATAAAAACAGGAAAATCAATAGGGATTTTCGTACGGATATGTACCCAGTGAACGGTTCGTTTAGCTTTATATATTGTTCCGGGTGGGCGTTGTATTGGTTTTTCGGAAGCGTTAGACCTGTAAGAAAAAAATTTAAATGGTTGGGAAAGGCCATGGGATGTAGAAATATTTTTTTCACATTTTACTTCCTTGTAAAAACAGGAAAAATCAATAGGGATTTTCGTACGGATAAGTACCCCGTGAACCGTTCGTTTAGCTTTATATATTGTTCCGGGTGGGCGTTGTATTGGTTTTTCGGAAGTGTTAGACCTGTAAGAGAAAAATTTAAATGGTTGGGAACGGCCATGGGATGTAGAAATATTTTTTTCACATTTTACTTCCTTGTAAAAACAGGAAAATCAATAGGGATTTTCGTACGGATAAGTACCCAGTGAACGGTTCGTTTAGCTTTATATATTGTTCCGGGTGGGCGTTGTATTGGTTTTTCAGAAGTGTTAGACCTGTAAAAGAAAAATTTAAATGGTTGGGAAAGGCCATGGGATGTAGAAATATTTTTTTCACATTTTATTTCCTTTTAAAAACAGGTAAATCAATAGGGATTTTCGTACGGATAAGTACCCAGTGAACGGTTCGTTTAGCTTTATATATTGTTCCGGGTGGGCATTGTATTGGTTTTTTGGAAGTGTTAGACCTGTAAGAGAAAATCTTAAATGGTTGGGAAAGGCCATGGGATGTAGAAATATTTTTTTCACATTTACTTCCTTGTAAAAACAGGTAAATAAATAGGGGTTTTCGTACGGATATGTACCCAGTGAACGGTTCGTTTAGCTTTATATATTGTTCCGGGTGGGCGTTGTATTGGTTTTTCGGAAGCGTTAGACCTGTAAGAAAAAAATTTAAATGGTTGGGAAAGGCCATGGGATGTAGAAATATTTTTTTCACATTTTACTTCCTTGTAAAAACAGGAAAATCAATAGGGATTTTCGTACGGATAAGTACCCAGTGAACCGTTCGTTTAGCTTTATATATTGTTCCGGGTGGGCGTTGTATTGGTTTTTCGGAAGTGTTAGACCTGTAAGAGAAAAATTTAAATGGTTGGGAAAGGCCATGGGATGTAGAAATATTTTTTTCACATTTACTTCCTTGTAAAAACAGGTAAATCAATAGGGTTTTTCGTACGGATAAGTACCCAGTGAACGGTTCGTTTAGCTTTATATATTGTTCCGGGTGGGCGTTGTATTGGTTTTTCGGAAGTGTTAGACCTGTAAGAGAAAAATTTAAATGGTTGGGAAAGGCCATTGGATGTAGAAATATTTTTTTCACATTTACTTCCTTGTAAAAACAGGTAAATCAATAGGGTTTTTCGTACGGATAAGTACCCAGTGAACGGTTCGTTTAGCTTTATATATTGTTCCGGGTGGGCGTTGTATTGGTTTTTCAGAAGTGTTAGACCTGTAAAAGAAAAATTTAAATGTTTGGGAAAGGCCATGGGATGTAGAAATATTTTTTTCACATTTTACTTCCTTATAAAAACAGGAAAATCAATAGGGATTTTCGTACGGATATGTACCCAGTGAACGGTTCGTTTAGCTTTATATATTGTTCCGGGTGGGCGTTGTATTGGTTTTTCGGAAGCGTTAGACCTGTAAGAAAAAAATTTAAATGGTTGGGAAAGGCCATGGGATGTAGAAATATTTTTTTCACATTTTACTTCCTTGTAAAAACAGGAAAAATCAATAGGGATTTTCATACGGATAAGTACCCCGTGAACCGTTCGTTTAGCTTTATATATTGTTCCGGGTGGGCGTTGTATTGGTTTTTCGGAAGTGTTAGACCTGTAAGAGAAAAATTTAAATGGTTGGGAACGGCCATGGGATGTAGAAATATTTTTTTCACATTTTACTTCCTTGTAAAAACAGGAAAATCAATAGGGATTTTCGTACGGATAAGTACCCAGTGAACGGTTCGTTTAGCTTTATATATTGTTCCGGGTGGGCGTTGTATTGGTTTTTTGGAAGTGTTAGACCTGTAAGAGAAAAATTTAAATGGTTGGGAAAGGCCATGGGATGTAGAAATATTTTTTTCACATTTTATTTCCTTTTAAAAACAGGTAAATCAATAGGGATTTTCGTACGGATAAGTACCCAGTGAACGGTTCGTTTAGCTTTATATATTGTTCCGGGTGGGCGTTGTATTGGTTTTTCGGAAGCGTTAGACCTGTAAGAAAAAAATTTAAATGGTTGGGAAAGGCCATGGGATGTAGAAATATTTTTTTCACATTTTACTTCCTTGTAAAAACAGGAAAATCGATAGGGATTTTCGTACGGAGAAGTACCCAGTGAACCGTTCGTTTAGCTTTATATATTGTTCCGGGTGGGCGTTGTTTTGGTTTTTCGGAAGTGTTAGACCTGTAAGAGAAAAATTTGAAATGGTTGGGAAAGGCCATGGGATGTAGAAATATTTTTTTCACATTTTACTTCCTTGTAAAAACAGGAAAATCGATAGGGATTTTCATATGGATAAGTACCCAGTGAACGGTTCGTTTATCTTTATATATTCTTCCGGGTGGGCGTTGTATTGGTTTTTCGGAAGTGTTAGACCTGTAAGAGAAAAATTTAAATGGTTGGGAAAGGCCATGGGATGTAGAAATATTTTTTTCACATTTACTTCCTTGTAAAAACAGGTAAATCAATAGGGATTTTCGTACGGATAAGTACCCAGTGAACGGTTCGTTTAGCTTTATATATTGTTCCGGGTGGGCGTTGTATTGGTTTTTCGGAAGCGTTAGACCTGTAAGAAAAAAATTTAAATGGTTGGGAAAGGCCATGGGATGTAGAAATATTTTTTTCACATTTTACTTCCTTGTAAAAACAGGAAAATCGATAGGGATTTTCGTACGGAGAAGTACCCAGTGAACCGTTCGTTTAGCTTTATATATTGTTCCGGGTGGGCGTTGTTTTGGTTTTTCGGAAGTGTTAGACCTGTAAGAGAAAAATTTGAAATGGTTGGGAAAGGCCATGGGATGTAGAAATATTTTTTTCACATTTTACTTCCTTGTAAAAACAGGAAAATCGATAGGGATTTTCATATGGATAAGTACCCAGTGAACGGTTCGTTTATCTTTATATATTCTTCCGGGTGGGCGTTGTATTGGTTTTTCGGAAGTGTTAGACCTGTAAGAGAAAAATTTAAATGGTTGGGAAAGGCCATGGGATGTAGAAATATTTTTTTCACATTTACTTCCTTGTAAAAACAGGTAAATCAATATGGTTTTTCGTACGGATAAGTACCCAGTGAACCGTTCGTTTAGCTTTATATATTGTTCCGGGTGGGCGTTGTATTGTTTTTTCGGAAGTGTTAGACCTGTAAGAGAAAAAATTAAATGGTTGGGAAAGGCCATGGGATGTAGAAATATTTTTTTCACATTTTACTTCCTTGTAAAAACAGGAAAATCAATAGGGATTTTCGTACGGATAAGTACCCAGTGAACCGTTCGTTTAGCTTTATATATTGTTCCGGGTGGGCGTTGTTTTGGTTTTTCGGAAGTGTTAGACCTGTAAGAGAAAAATTTAAATGGTTGGGAAAGGCCATGGGATGTAGAAATATTTTTTTCACATTTTATTTCCTTGTAAAAACAGGTAAATCAATAGGGTTTTTCGTACGGATAAGTGCCCAGTGAACGGTTCGTTTAGCTTTATATATTGTTCCGGGCGGGCGTTGTATTGGTTTTTCGGAAGTGTTAGACCTGTAAGAGAAAAATTTAAATGGTTGGGAAAGGCCATGGGATGTAGAAATATTTTTTTCACATTTACTTCCTTGTAAAAACAGGTAAATCAATAGGGTTTTTCGTACGGATAAGTAGCCAGTGAACGGTTCGTTTAGCTTTATATATTGTTTCGGGTGGGCGTTGTATTGGTTTTTCAGAAGTGTTAGACCTGTAAAAGAAAAATTTAAATGGTTGGGAAAGGCCATGGGATGTAGAAATATTTTTTCACATTTTATTTCCTTTTAAAAACAGGTAAATCAATAGGGATTTTCGTACGGATAAGTACCCAGTGAACGGTTCGTTTAGCTTTATATATTGTTCCGGGTGGGCATTGTATTGGTTTTTTGGAAGTGTTAGACCTGTAAGAGAAAATCTTAAATGGTTGGGAAAGGCCATGGGATGTAGAAATATTTTTTTCACATTTACTTCCTTGTAAAAACAGGTAAATCAATAGGGATTTTCGTACGGATATGTACCCAGTGAACGGTTCGTTTAGCTTTATATATTGTTCCGGGTGGGCGTTGTATTGGTTTTTCGGAAGCGTTAGACCTGTAAGAAAAAAATTTAAATGGTTGGGAAAGGCCATGGGATGTAGAAATATTTTTTTCACATTTACTTCCTTGTAAAAACAGGTAAATCAATAGGGTTTTTCGTACGGATAAGTAGCCAGTGAACGGTTCGTTTAGCTTTATATATTGTTTCGGGTGGGCGTTGTATTGGTTTTTCAGAAGTGTTAGACCTGTAAAAGAAAAATTTAAATGGTTGGGAAAGGCCATGGGATGTAGAAATATTTTTTCACATTTTATTTCCTTTTAAAAACAGGTAAATCAATAGGGATTTTCGTACGGATAAGTACCCAGTGAACGGTTCGTTTAGCTTTATATATTGTTCCGGGTGGGCATTGTATTGGTTTTTTGGAAGTGTTAGACCTGTAAGAGAAAATCTTAAATGGTTGGGAAAGGCCATGGGATGTAGAAATATTTTTTTCACATTTACTTCCTTGTAAAAACAGGTAAATCAATAGGGATTTTCGTACGGATATGTACCCAGTGAACGGTTCGTTTAGCTTTATATATTGTTCCGGGTGGGCATTGTATTGGTTTTTCGGAAGCGTTAGACCTGTAAGAAAAAAATTTAAATGGTTGGGAAAGGCCATGGGATGTAGAAATATTTTTTTCACATTTTACTTCCTTGTAAAAACAGGAAAATCAATAGGGATTTTCGTACGGATAAGTACCCAGTGAACCGTTCGTTTAGCTTTATATATTGTTCCGGGTGGGCGTTGTATTGGTTTTTCGGAAGTGTTAGACCTGTAAGAGAAAAATTTAAATGGTTGGGAAAGGCCATGGGATGTAGAAATATTTTTTTCACATTTACTTCCTTGTAAAAACAGGTAAATCAATAGGGTTTTTCGTACGGATAAGTACCCAGTGAACCGTTCGTTTAGCTTTATATATTGTTCCGGGTGGGCGTTGTATTGGTTTTTCGGAAGTGTTAGACCTGTAAGAGAAAAATTTAAATGGTTGGGAAAGGCCATGGGATGTAGAAATATTTTTTTCACATTTACTTCCTTGTAAAAACAGGTAAATCAATAGGGTTTTTCGTACGGATAAGTACCCAGTGAACGGTTCGTTTAGCTTTATATATTGTTCCGGGTGGGCGTTGTATTGGTTTTTCGGAAGTGTTAGACCTGTAAGAGAAAAATTTAAATGGTTGGGAAAGGCCATGGGATGTAGAAATATTTTTTTCACATTTACTTCCTTGTAAAAACAGGTAAATCAATAGGGTTTTTCGTACGGATAAGTACCCAGTGAACGGTTCGTTTAGCTTTATATATTGTTCCGGGTGGGCGTTGTATTGGTTTTTCAGAAGTGTTAGACCTGTAAAAGAAAAATTTAAATGTTTGGGAAAGGCCATGGGATGTAGAAATATTTTTTTCACATTTTATTTCCTTTTAAATACAGGTAAATCAATAGGGATTTTCGTACGGATAAGTACCCAGTGAACGGTTCGTTTAGCTTTATATATTGTTCCGGGTGGGCGTTGTATTGGTTTTTTGGAAGTGTTAGACCTGTAAGAGAAAAATTTAAATGGTTGAGAAAGGCCATGGGATGTAGAAATATTTTTTTCACATTTTACTTCCTTATAAAAACAGGAAAATCAATAGGGATTTTCGTACGGATATGTACCCAGTGAACGGTTCGTTTAGCTTTATATATTGTTCCGGGTGGGCGTTGTATTGGTTTTTCGGAAGCGTTAGACCTGTAAGAAAAAAATTTAAATGGTTGGGAAAGGCCATGGGATGTAGAAATATTTTTTTCACATTTTACTTCCTTGTAAAAACAGGAAAATCAATAGGGATTTTCGTACGGATAAGTACCCAGTGAACCGTTCGTTTAGCTTTATATATTGTTCCGGGTGGGCGTTGTATTGGTTTTTCGGAAGTGTTAGACCTGTAAGAGAAAAATTTAAATGGTTGGGAAAGGCCATGGGATGTAGAAATATTTTTTTCACATTTACTTCCTTGTAAAAACAGGTAAATCAATAGGGTTTTTCGTACGGATAAGTACCCAGTGAACGGTTCGTTTAGCTTTATATATTGTTCCGGGTGGGCGTTGTATTGGTTTTTCGGAAGTGTTAGACCTGTAAAAGAAAAATTTAAATGTTTGGGAAAGGCCATGGGATGTAGAAATATTTTTTTCACATTTTATTTCCTTTTAAATACAGGTAAATCAATAGGGATTTTCGTACGGATAAGTACCCAGTGAACGGTTCGTTTAGCTTTATATATTGTTCCGGGTGGGCGTTGTATTGGTTTTTTGGAAGTGTTAGACCTGTAAGAGAAAAATTTAAATGGTTGAGAAAGGCCATGGGATGTAGAAATATTTTTTTCACATTTTACATCCTTATAAAAACAGGAAAATCAATAGGGATTTTCGTACGGATATGTACCCAGTGAACGGTTCGTTTAGCTTTATATATTGTTCCGGGTGGGCGTTGTATTGGTTTTTCGGAAGCGTTAGACCTGTAAGAAAAAAATTTAAATGGTTGGGAAAGGCCATGGGATGTAGAAATATTTTTTTCACATTTTACTTCCTTGTAAAAACAGGAAAATCAATAGGGATTTTCGTACGGATAAGTACCCAGTGAACCGTTCGTTTAGCTTTATATATTGTTCCGGGTGGGCGTTGTATTGGTTTTTCGGAAGTGTTAGACCTGTAAGAGAAAAATTTAAATGGTTGGGAAAGGCCATGGGATGTAGAAATATTTTTTTCACATTTACTTCCTTGTAAAAACAGGTAAATCAATAGGGTTTTTCGTACGGATAAGTACCCAGTGAACGGTTCGTTTAGCTTTATATATTGTTCCGGGTGGGCGTTGTATTGGTTTTTCGGAAGTGTTAGACCTGTAAGAGAAAAATTTAAATGGCTGGGAAAGGCCATGGGATGTAGAAATATTTTTTTCACATTTTATTTCCTTTTAAAAACAGGTAAATCAATAGGGATTTTCGTACGGATAAGTACCCAGTGAACGGTTCGTTTAGCTTTATATATTGTTCCGGGTGGGCGTTGTATTGGTTTTTTGGAAGTGTTAGACCTGTAAGAGAAAAATTTAAATGGCTGGGAAAGGCCATGGGATGTAGAAATATTTTTTTCACATTTACTTCCTTGTAAAAACAGGTAAATCAATAGGGTTTTTCGTACGGATAACTACCCAGTGAACGGTTCGTTTAGCTTTATATATTGTTCCGGGTGGGCGTTGTATTGGTTTTTCAGAAGTGTTAGACCTGTAAGAGAAAAATTTAAATGGTTGGGAAAGGCCATGGGATGTAGAAATATTTTTTTCACATTTTATTTCCTTTTAAAAACAGGTAAATCAATAGGGATTTTCGTACGGATAATTACCCAGTGAACGGTTCGTTTAGCTTTATATATTGTTCCGGGTGGGCGTTGTATTGGTTTTTTGGAACTGTTAGACCTGTAAGAGAAGAATTTAAATGGTTGGGAAAGGCCATGGGATGTAGAAATATTTTTTCACATTTTACTTCCTTATAAAAACAGGAAAATCAATAGGGATTTTCGTCCGGATATGTACCCAGTGAACGGTTCGTTTAGCTTTATATATTGTTCCGGGTGGGCGTTGTATTGGTTTTTCGGAAGTGTTAGACCTGTAAGAGAAAAATTTAAATGGTTGGGAAAGGCCATGGGATGTAGAAATATTTTTTTCACATTTACTTCCTTGTAAAAACAGGTAAATCAATAGGGTTTTTCGTACGGATAAGTACCCAGTGAACCGTTCGTTTAGCTTTATATATTGTTCCGGGTGGGCGTTGTATTGTTTTTTCGGAAGTGTTAGACCTGTAAGAGAAAAATTTAAATGGTTGGGAACGGCCATGGGATGTAGAAATATTTTTTTCACATTTTACTTCCTTGTAAAAACAGGAAAATCAATAGGGATTTTCGTACGGATAAGTACCCAGTGAACGGTTCGTTTAGCTTTATATATTGTTCCGGGTGGGCGTTGTATTGGTTTTTTGGAAGTGTTAGACCTGTAAGAGAAAAATTTAAATGGTTGGGAAAGGCCATGGGATGTAGAAATATTTTTTTCACATTTTATTTCCTTTTAAAAACAGGTAAATCAATAGGGATTTTCGTACGGATAAGTACCCAGTGAACGGTTCGTTTAGCTTTATATATTGTTCCGGGTGGGCGTTGTATTGGTTTTTTGGAAGTGTTAGACCTGTAAGAGAAAAATTTAAATGGTTGAGAAAGGCCATGGGATGTAGAAATATTTTTTTCACATTTTATTTCCTTTTAAAAACAGGTAAATCAATAGGGATTTTCGTACGGATAAGTACCCAGTGAACGGTTCGTTTAGCTTTATATATTGTTCCGGGTGGGCGTTGTATTGGTTTTTTGGAAGTGTTAGACCTGTAAGAGAAAAATTTAAATGGTTGAGAAAGGCCATGGGATGTAGAAATATTTTTTTCACATTTTACTTCCTTATAAAAACAGGAAAATCAATAGGGATTTTCGTACGGATATGTACCCATTGAACGGTTCGTTTAGCTTTATATATTGTTCCGGGTGGGCGTTGTATTGGTTTTTCGGAAGCGTTAGACCTGTAAGAAAAAAATTTAAATGGTTGGGAAAGGCCATGGGATGTAGAAATATTTTTTTCACATTTTACTTCCTTGTAAAAACAGGAAAATCGATAGGGATTTTCATATGGATAAGTACCGAGTGAACGGTTCGTTTATCTTTATATATTCTTCCGGGTGGGCGTTGTATTGGTTTTTCGGAAGTGTTAGACCTGTAAGAGAAAAATTTAAATGGTTGGGAAAGGCCATGGGATGTAGAAATATTTTTTTCACATTTACTTCCTTGTAAAAACTGGTAAATCAATATGGTTTTTCGTACGGATAAGTACCCAGTGAACCGTTCGTTTAGCTTTATATATTGTTCCGGGTGGGCGTTGTATTGTTTTTTCGGAAGTGTTAGACCTGTAAGAGAAAAAATTAAATGGTTGGGAAAGGCCATGGGATGTAGAAATATTTTTTTCACATTTTACTTCCTTGTAAAAACAGGAAAATCAATAGGGATTTTCGTACGGATAAGTACCCAGTGAACCGTTCGTTTAGCTTTATATATTGTTCCGGGTGGGCGTTGTTTTGGTTTTTCGGAAGTGTTAGACCTGTAAGAGAAAAATTTAAATGGTTGGGAAAGGCCATGGGATGTAGAAATATTTTTTTCACATTTTATTTCCTTGTAAAAACAGGTAAATCAATAGGGTTTTTCGTACGGATAAGTGCCCAGTGAACGGTTCGTTTAGCTTTATATATTGTTCCGGGCGGGCGTTGTATTGGTTTTTCGGAAGTGTTAGACCTGTAAGAGAAAAATTTAAATGGTTGGGAAAGGCCATGGGATGTAGAAATATTTTTTTCACATTTACTTCCTTGTAAAAACAGGTAAATCAATAGGGTTTTTCGTACGGATAAGTAGCCAGTGAACGGTTCGTTTAGCTTTATATATTGTTTCGGGTGGGCGTTGTATTGGTTTTTCAGAAGTGTTAGACCTGTAAAAGAAAAATTTAAATGGTTGGGAAAGGCCATGGGATGTAGAAATATTTTTTTCACATTTTATTTCCTTTTAAAAACAGGTAAATCAATAGGGATTTTCGTACGGATAAGTACCCAGTGAACGGTTCGTTTAGCTTTATATATTGTTCCGGGTGGGCATTGTATTGGTTTTTTGGAAGTGTTAGACCTGTAAGAGAAAATCTTAAATGGTTGGGAAAGGCCATGGGATGTAGAAATATTTTTTTCACATTTACTTCCTTGTAAAAACAGGTAAATCAATAGGGTTTTTCGTACGGATAAGTAGCCAGTGAACGGTTCGTTTAGCTTTATATATTGTTTCGGGTGGGCGTTGTATTGGTTTTTCAGAAGTGTTAGACATGTAAAAGAAAAATTTAAATGGTTGGGAAAGGCCATGGGATGTAGAAATATTTTTTTCACATTTACTTCCTTGTAAAAACAGGTAAATCAATAGGGTTTTTCGTGCGGATAAGTACCCAGTGAACGGTTCGTTTAGCTTTATATATTGTTCCGGGTGGGCGTTTTATTGGTTTTTCAGAAGTGTTAGACCTGTAAGAGAAAAATTTAAATGGTTGGGAAAGGCCATGGGATGTAGAAATATTTTTTTCACATTTTACTTCCTTATAAAAACAGGAAAATCAATAGGGATTTTCGTACGGATATGTACCCAGTGAACGGTTCGTTTATCTTTATATATTCTTCCGGGTGGGCGTTGTATTGGTTTTTCGGAAGTGTTAGACCTGTAAGAGAAAAATTTAAATGGTTGGGAAAGGCCATGGGATGTAGAAATTTTTTTTTTCACATTTTACTTCCTTGTAAAAACAGGAAAATCGATAGGGATTTTCATATGGATAAGTACCGAGTGAACGGTTCGTTTATCTTTATATATTCTTCCGGGTGGGCGTTGTATTGGTTTTTCGGAAGTGTTAGACCTGTAAGAGAAAAATTTAAATGGTTGGGAAAGGCCATGGGATGTAGAAATATTTTTTTCACATTTACTTCCTTGTAAAAACAGGTAAATCAATATGGTTTTTCGTACGGATAAGTACCCAGTGAACCGTTCGTTTAGCTTTATATATTGTTCCGGGTGGGCGTTGTATTGTTTTTTCGGAAGTGTTAGACCTGTAAGAGAAAAAATTAAATGGTTGGGAAAGGCCATGGGATGTAGAAATATTTTTTTCACATTTTACTTCCTTGTAAAAACAGGAAAATCAATAGGGATTTTCGTACGGATAAGTACCCAGTGAACCGTTCGTTTAGCTTTATATATTGTTCCGGGTGGGCGTTGTTTTGGTTTTTCGGAAGTGTTAGACCTGTAAGAGAAAAATTTAAATGGTTGGGAAAGGCCATGGGATGTAGAAATATTTTTTTCACATTTTATTTCCTTGTAAAAACAGGTAAATCAATAGGGTTTTTCGTACGGATAAGTGCCCAGTGAACGGTTCGTTTAGCTTTATATATTGTTCCGGGCGGGCGTTGTATTGGTTTTTCGGAAGTGTTAGACCTGTAAGAGAAAAATTTAAATGGTTGGGAAAGGCCATGGGATGTAGAAATATTTTTTTCACATTTACTTCCTTGTAAAAACAGGTAAATCAATAGGGTTTTTCGTACGGATAAGTAGCCAGTGAACGGTTCGTTTAGCTTTATATATTGTTTCGGGTGGGCGTTGTATTGGTTTTTCAGAAGTGTTAGACCTGTAAAAGAAAAATTTAAATGGTTGGGAAAGGCCATGGGATGTAGAAATATTTTTTTCACATTTTATTTCCTTTTAAAAACAGGTAAATCCATAGGGATTTTCGTACGGATAAGTACCCAGTGAACGGTTCGTTTAGCTTTATATATTGTTCCGGGTGGGCATTGTATTGGTTTTTTGGAAGTGTTAGACCTGTAAGAGAAAATCTTAAATGGTTGGGAAAGGCCATGGGATGTAGAAATATTTTTTTCACATTTACTTCCTTGTAAAAACAGGTAAATCAATAGGGTTTTTCGTACGGATAAGTAGCCAGTGAACGGTTCGTTTAGCTTTATATATTGTTTCGGGTGGGCGTTGTATTGGTTTTTCAGAAGTGTTAGACATGTAAAAGAAAAATTTAAATGGTTGGGAAAGGCCATGGGATGTAGAAATATTTTTTTCACATTTACTTCCTTGTAAAAACAGGTAAATCAATAGGGTTTTTCGTGCGGATAAGTACCCAGTGAACGGTTCGTTTAGCTTTATATATTGTTCCGGGTGGGCGTTTTATTGGTTTTTCAGAAGTGTTAGACCTGTAAGAGAAAAATTTAAATGGTTGGGAAAGGCCATGGGATGTAGAAATATTTTTTTCACATTTTACTTCCTTATAAAAACAGGAAAATCAATAGGGATTTTCGTACGGATATGTACCCAGTGAACGGTTCGTTTATCTTTATATATTCTTCCGGGTGGGCGTTGTATTGGTTTTTCGGAAGTGTTAGACCTGTAAGAGAAAAATTTAAATGGTTGGGAAAGGCCATGGGATGTAGAAATATTTTTTTCACATTTACTTCCTTGTAAAAACAGGTAAATCAATATGGTTTTTCGTACGGATAAGTACCCAGTGAACCGTTCGTTTAGCTTTATATATTGTTCCGGGTGGGCGTTGTATTGTTTTTTCGGAAGTGTTAGACCTGTAAGAGAAAAAATTAAATGGTTGGGAAAGGCCATGGGATGTAGAAATATTTTTTTCACATTTTACTTCCTTGTAAAAACAGGAAAATCAATAGGGATTTTCGTACGGATAAGTACCCAGTGAACCGTTCGTTTAGCTTTATATATTGTTCCGGGTGGGCGTTGTTTTGGTTTTTCGGAAGTGTTAGACCTGTAAGAGAAAAATTTAAATGGTTGGGAAAGGCCATGGGATGTAGAAATATTTTTTTCACATTTTATTTCCTTGTAAAAACAGGTAAATCAATAGGGTTTTTCGTACGGATAAGTGCCCAGTGAACGGTTCGTTTAGCTTTATATATTGTTCCGGGCGGGCGTTGTATTGGTTTTTCGGAAGTGTTAGACCTGTAAGAGAAAAATTTAAATGGTTGGGAAAGGCCATGGGATGTAGAAATATTTTTTTCACATTTACTTCCTTGTAAAAACAGGTAAATCAATAGGGTTTTTCGTACGGATAAGTAGCCAGTGAACGGTTCGTTTAGCTTTATATATTGTTTCGGGTGGGCGTTGTATTGGTTTTTCAGAAGTGTTAGACCTGTAAAAGAAAAATTTAAATGGTTGGGAAAGGCCATGGGATGTAGAAATATTTTTTTCACATTTTATTTCCTTTTAAAAACAGGTAAATCAATAGGGATTTTCGTACGGATAAGTACCCAGTGAACGGTTCGTTTAGCTTTATATATTGTTCCGGGTGGGCATTGTATTGGTTTTTTGGAAGTGTTAGACCTGTAAGAGAAAATCTTAAATGGTTGGGAAAGGCCATGGGATGTAGAAATATTTTTTTCACATTTACTTCCTTGTAAAAACAGGTAAATCAATAGGGTTTTTCGTACGGATAAGTAGCCAGTGAACGGTTCGTTTAGCTTTATATATTGTTTCGGGTGGGCGTTGTATTGGTTTTTCAGAAGTGTTAGACCTGTAAAAGAAAAATTTAAATGGTTGGGAAAGGCCATGGGATGTAGAAATATTTTTTTCACATTTACTTCCTTGTAAAAACAGGGAAATCAATAGGGTTTTTCGTGCGGATAAGTACCCAGTGAACGGTTCGTTTAGCTTTATATATTGTTCCGGGTGGGCGTTGTATTGGTTTTTCAGAAGTGTTAGACCTGTAAGAGAAAAATTTAAATGGTTGGGAAAGGCCATGGGATGTAGAAATATTTTTTTCACATTTTACTTCCTTATAAAAACAGGAAAATCAATAGGGATTTTCGTACGGATATGTACCCAGTGAACGGTTCGTTTAGCTTTATATATTGTTCCGGGTGGGCGTTGTATTGGTTTTTCGGAAGCGTTATACCTGTAAGAAAAAAATTTAAATGGTTGGGAAAGGCCATGGGATGTAGAAATATTTTTTTCACATTTACTTCCTTGTAAAAACAGGTAAATCAATATGGTTTTTCGTACGGATAAGTACCCAGTGAACCGTTCGTTTAGCTTTATATATTGTTCCGGGTGGGCGTTGTATTGTTTTTTCGGAAGTGTTAGACCTGTAAGAGAAAAAATTAAATGGTTGGGAAAGGCCATGGGATGTAGAAATATTTTTTTCACATTTTACTTCCTTGTAAAAACAGGAAAATCAATAGGGATTTTCGTACGGATAAGTACCCAGTGAACCGTTCGTTTAGCTTTATATATTGTTCCGGGTGGGCGTTGTTTTGGTTTTTCGGAAGTGTTAGACCTGTAAGAGAAAAATTTAAATGGTTGGGAAAGGCCATGGGATGTAGTAATATTTTTTTCACATTTTATTTCCTTGTAAAAACAGGTAAATCAATAGGGTTTTTCGTACGGATAAGTGCCCAGTGAACGGTTCATTTAGCTTTATATATTGTTCCGGGCGGGCGTTGTATTGGTTTTTCGGAAGTGTTAGACCTGTAAGAGAAAAATTTAAATGGTTGGGAAAGGCCATGGGATGTAGAAATATTTTTTTCACATTTACTTCCTTGTAAAAACAGGTAAATCAATAGGGTTTTTCGTACGGATAAGTAGCCAGTGAACGGTTCGTTTAGCTTTATATATTGTTTCGGGTGGGCGTTGTATTGGTTTTTCAGAAGTGTTAGACCTGTAAAAGAAAAATTTAAATGGTTGGGAAAGGCCATGGGATGTAGAAATATTTTTTTCACATTTTATTTCCTTTTAAAAACAGGTAAATCAATAGGGATTTTCGTACGGATAAGTACCCAGTGAACGGTTCGTTTAGCTTTATATATTGTTCCGGGTGGGCATTGTATTGGTTTTGTGGAAGTGTTAGACCTGTAAGAGAAAATCTTAAATGGTTGGGAAAGGCCATGGGATGTAGAAATATTTTTTTCACATTTACTTCCTTGTAAAAACAGGTAAATCAATAGGGATTTTCGTACGGATATGTACCCAGTGAACCGTTCGTTTAGCTTTATATATTGTTCCGGGTGGGCGTTGTTTTGGTTTTTCGGAAGTGTTAGACCTGTAAGAGAAAAATTTAAATGGTTGGGAAAGGCCATGGGATGTAGAAATATTTTTTTCACATTTTATTTCCTTGTAAAAACAGGTAAATCAATAGGGTTTTTCGTACGGATAAGTGCCCAGTGAACGGTTCGTTTAGCTTTATATATTGTTCCGGGCGGGCGTTGTATTGGTTTTTCGGAAGTGTTAGACCTGTAAGAGAAAAATTTAAATGGTTGGGAAAGGCCATGGGATGTAGAAATATTTTTTTCACATTTACTTCCTTGTAAAAACAGGTAAATCAATAGGGTTTTTCGTACGGATAAGTAGCCAGTGAACGGTTCGTTTAGCTTTATATATTGTTTCGGGTGGGCGTTGTATTGGTTTTTCAGAAGTGTTAGACCTGTAAAAGAAAAATTTAAATGGTTGGGAAAGGCCATGGGATGTAGAAATATTTTTTTCACATTTTATTTCCTTTTAAAAACAGGTAAATCAATAGGGATTTTCGTACGGATAAGTACCCAGTGAACGGTTCGTTTAGCTTTATATATTGTTCCGGGTGGGCATTGTATTGGTTTTTTGGAAGTGTTAGACCTGTAAGAGAAAATCTTAAATGGTTGGGAAAGGCCATGGGATGTAGAAATATTTTTTTCACATTTACTTCCTTGTAAAAACAGGTAAATCAATAGGGATTTTCGTACGGATATGTACCCAGTGAACGGTTCGTTTAGCTTTATATATTGTTCCGGGTGGGCGTTGTATTGGTTTTTCGGAAGCGTTAGACCTGTAAGAAAAAAATTTAAATGGTTGGGAAAGGCCATGGGATGTAGAAATATTTTTTTCACATTTTACTTCCTTGTAAAAACAGGAAAATCAATAGGGATTTTCGTACGGATAAGTACCCAGTGAACCGTTCATTTAGCTTTATATATTGTTCCGGGTGGGCGTTGTATTGGTTTTTCGGAAGTGTTAGACCTGTAAGAGAAAAATTTAAATGGTTGGGAAAGGCCATGGGATGTAGAAATATTTTTTTCACATTTACTTCCTTGTAAAAACAGGTAAATCAATAGGGTTTTTCGTACGGATAAGTACCCAGTGAACGGTTCGTTTAGCTTTATATATTGTTCCGGGTGGGCGTTGTATTGGTTTTTCAGAAGTGTTAGACCTGTAAAAGAAAAATTTAAATGGTTGGGAAAGGCCATGGGATGTAGAAATATTTTTTTCACATTTTATTTCCTTTTAAAAACAGGTAAATCAATAGGGATTTTCGTACGGATAAGTACCCAGTGAACGGTTCGTTTAGCTTTATATATTGTTCCGGGTGGGCATTGTATTGGTTTTTTGGAAGTGTTAGACCTGTAAGAGAAAATCTTAAATGGTTGGGAAAGGCCATGGGATGTAGAAATATTTTTTTCACATTTACTTCCTTGTAAAAACAGGTAAATCAATAGGGTTTTTCGTACGGATAAGTAGCCAGTGAACGGTTCGTTTAGCTTTATATATTGTTTCGGGTGGGCGTTGTATTGGTTTTTCAGAAGTGTTAGACATGTAAAAGAAAAATTTAAATGGTTGGGAAAGGCCATGGGATGTAGAAATATTTTTTTCACATTTACTTCCTTGTAAAAACAGGTAAATCAATAGGGTTTTTCGTGCGGATAAGTACCCAGTGAACGGTTCGTTTAGCTTTATATATTGTTCCGGGTGGGCGTTTTATTGGTTTTTCAGAAGTGTTAGACCTGTAAGAGAAAAATTTAAATGGTTGGGAAAGGCCATGGGATGTAGAAATATTTTTTTCACATTTTACTTCCTTATAAAAACAGGAAAATCAATAGGGATTTTCGTACGGATATGTACCCAGTGAACGGTTCGTTTATCTTTATATATTCTTCCGGGTGGGCGTTGTATTGGTTTTTCGGAAGTGTTAGACCTGTAAGAGAAAAATTTAAATGGTTGGGAAAGGCCATGGGATGTAGAAATTTTTTTTTTCACATTTTACTTCCTTGTAAAAACAGGAAAATCGATAGGGATTTTCATATGGATAAGTACCGAGTGAACGGTTCGTTTATCTTTATATATTCTTCCGGGTGGGCGTTGTATTGGTTTTTCGGAAGTGTTAGACCTGTAAGAGAAAAATTTAAATGGTTGGGAAAGGCCATGGGATGTAGAAATATTTTTTTCACATTTACTTCCTTGTAAAAACAGGTAAATCAATATGGTTTTTCGTACGGATAAGTACCCAGTGAACCGTTCGTTTAGCTTTATATATTGTTCCGGGTGGGCGTTGTATTGTTTTTTCGGAAGTGTTAGACCTGTAAGAGAAAAAATTAAATGGTTGGGAAAGGCCATGGGATGTAGAAATATTTTTTTCACATTTTACTTCCTTGTAAAAACAGGAAAATCAATAGGGATTTTCGTACGGATAAGTACCCAGTGAACCGTTCGTTTAGCTTTATATATTGTTCCGGGTGGGCGTTGTTTTGGTTTTTCGGAAGTGTTAGACCTGTAAGAGAAAAATTTAAATGGTTGGGAAAGGCCATGGGATGTAGAAATATTTTTTTCACATTTTATTTCCTTGTAAAAACAGGTAAATCAATAGGGTTTTTCGTACGGATAAGTGCCCAGTGAACGGTTCGTTTAGCTTTATATATTGTTCCGGGCGGGCGTTGTATTGGTTTTTCGGAAGTGTTAGACCTGTAAGAGAAAAATTTAAATGGTTGGGAAAGGCCATGGGATGTAGAAATATTTTTTTCACATTTACTTCCTTGTAAAAACAGGTAAATCAATAGGGTTTTTCGTACGGATAAGTAGCCAGTGAACGGTTCGTTTAGCTTTATATATTGTTTCGGGTGGGCGTTGTATTGGTTTTTCAGAAGTGTTAGACCTGTAAAAGAAAAATTTAAATGGTTGGGAAAGGCCATGGGATGTAGAAATATTTTTTTCACATTTTATTTCCTTTTAAAAACAGGTAAATCCATAGGGATTTTCGTACGGATAAGTACCCAGTGAACGGTTCGTTTAGCTTTATATATTGTTCCGGGTGGGCATTGTATTGGTTTTTTGGAAGTGTTAGACCTGTAAGAGAAAATCTTAAATGGTTGGGAAAGGCCATGGGATGTAGAAATATTTTTTTCACATTTACTTCCTTGTAAAAACAGGTAAATCAATAGGGTTTTTCGTACGGATAAGTAGCCAGTGAACGGTTCGTTTAGCTTTATATATTGTTTCGGGTGGGCGTTGTATTGGTTTTTCAGAAGTGTTAGACATGTAAAAGAAAAATTTAAATGGTTGGGAAAGGCCATGGGATGTAGAAATATTTTTTTCACATTTACTTCCTTGTAAAAACAGGTAAATCAATAGGGTTTTTCGTGCGGATAAGTACCCAGTGAACGGTTCGTTTAGCTTTATATATTGTTCCGGGTGGGCGTTTTATTGGTTTTTCAGAAGTGTTAGACCTGTAAGAGAAAAATTTAAATGGTTGGGAAAGGCCATGGGATGTAGAAATATTTTTTTCACATTTTACTTCCTTATAAAAACAGGAAAATCAATAGGGATTTTCGTACGGATATGTACCCAGTGAACGGTTCGTTTATCTTTATATATTCTTCCGGGTGGGCGTTGTATTGGTTTTTCGGAAGTGTTAGACCTGTAAGAGAAAAATTTAAATGGTTGGGAAAGGCCATGGGATGTAGAAATATTTTTTTCACATTTACTTCCTTGTAAAAACAGGTAAATCAATATGGTTTTTCGTACGGATAAGTACCCAGTGAACCGTTCGTTTAGCTTTATATATTGTTCCGGGTGGGCGTTGTATTGTTTTTTCGGAAGTGTTAGACCTGTAAGAGAAAAAATTAAATGGTTGGGAAAGGCCATGGGATGTAGAAATATTTTTTTCACATTTTACTTCCTTGTAAAAACAGGAAAATCAATAGGGATTTTCGTACGGATAAGTACCCAGTGAACCGTTCGTTTAGCTTTATATATTGTTCCGGGTGGGCGTTGTTTTGGTTTTTCGGAAGTGTTAGACCTGTAAGAGAAAAATTTAAATGGTTGGGAAAGGCCATGGGATGTAGAAATATTTTTTTCACATTTTATTTCCTTGTAAAAACAGGTAAATCAATAGGGTTTTTCGTACGGATAAGTGCCCAGTGAACGGTTCGTTTAGCTTTATATATTGTTCCGGGCGGGCGTTGTATTGGTTTTTCGGAAGTGTTAGACCTGTAAGAGAAAAATTTAAATGGTTGGGAAAGGCCATGGGATGTAGAAATATTTTTTTCACATTTACTTCCTTGTAAAAACAGGTAAATCAATAGGGTTTTTCGTACGGATAAGTAGCCTGTGAACGGTTCGTTTAGCTTTATATATTGTTTCGGGTGGGCGTTGTATTGGTTTTTCAGAAGTGTTAGACCTGTAAAAGAAAAATTTAAATGGTTGGGAAAGGCCATGGGATGTAGAAATATTTTTTTCACATTTTATTTCCTTTTAAAAACAGGTAAATCAATAGGGATTTTCGTACGGATAAGTACCCAGTGAACGGTTCGTTTAGCTTTATATATTGTTCCGGGTGGGCATTGTATTGGTTTTTTGGAAGTGTTAGACCTGTAAGAGAAAATCTTAAATGGTTGGGAAAGGCCATGGGATGTAGAAATATTTTTTTCACATTTACTTCCTTGTAAAAACAGGTAAATCAATAGGGTTTTTCGTACGGATAAGTAGCCAGTGAACGGTTCGTTTAGCTTTATATATTGTTTCGGGTGGGCGTTGTATTGGTTTTTCAGAAGTGTTAGACCTGTAAAAGAAAAATTTAAATGGTTGGGAAAGGCCATGGGATGTAGAAATATTTTTTTCACATTTACTTCCTTGTAAAAACAGGTAAATCAATAGGGTTTTTCGTGCGGATAAGTACCCAGTGAACGGTTCGTTTAGCTTTATATATTGTTCCGGGTGGGCGTTGTATTGGTTTTTCAGAAGTGTTAGACCTGTAAGAGAAAAATTTAAATGGTTGGGAAAGGCCATGGGATGTAGAAATATTTTTTTCACATTTTACTTCCTTATAAAAACAGGTAAATCAATAGGGTTTTTCGTACGGATAAGTAGCCAGTGAACGGTTCGTTTAGCTTTATATATTGTTTCGGGTGGGCGTTGTATTGGTTTTTCAGAAGTGTTAGACCTGTAAAAGAAAAATTTAAATGGTTGGGAAAGGCCATGGGATGTAGAAATATTTTTTTCACATTTTATTTCCTTTTAAAAACAGGTAAATCAATAGGGATTTTCGTACGGATAAGTACCCAGTGAACGGTTCGTTTAGCTTTATATATTGTTCCGGGTGGGCATTGTATTGGTTTTTTGGAAGTGTTAGACCTGTAAGAGAAAATCTTAAATGGTTGGGAAAGGCCATGGGATGTAGAAATATTTTTTTCACATTTACTTCCTTGTAAAAACAGGTAAATCAATAGGGATTTTCGTACGGATATGTACCCAGTGAACCGTTCGTTTAGCTTTATATATTGTTCCGGGTGGGCGTTGTTTTGGTTTTTCGGAAGTGTTAGACCTGTAAGAGAAAAATTTAAATGGTTGGGAAAGGCCATGGGATGTAGAAATATTTTTTTCACATTTTATTTCCTTGTAAAAACAGGTAAATCAATAGGGTTTTTCGTACGGATAAGTGCCCAGTGAACGGTTCGTTTAGCTTTATATATTGTTCCGGGCGGGCGTTGTATTGGTTTTTCGGAAGTGTTAGACCTGTAAGAGAAAAATTTAAATGGTTGGGAAAGGCCATGGGATGTAGAAATATTTTTTTCACATTTACTTCCTTGTAAAAACAGGTAAATCAATAGGGTTTTTCGTACGGATAAGTAGCCAGTGAACGGTTCGTTTAGCTTTATATATTGTTTCGGGTGGGCGTTGTATTGGTTTTTCAGAAGTGTTAGACCTGTAAAAGAAAAATTTAAATGGTTGGGAAAGGCCATGGGATGTAGAAATATTTTTTTCACATTTTATTTCCTTTTAAAAACAGGTAAATCAATAGGGATTTTCGTACGGATAAGTACCCAGTGAACGGTTCGTTTAGCTTTATATATTGTTCCGGGTGGGCATTGTATTGGTTTTTTGGAAGTGTTAGACCTGTAAGAGAAAATCTTAAATGGTTGGGAAAGGCCATGGGATGTAGAAATATTTTTTTCACATTTACTTCCTTGTAAAAACAGGTAAATCAATAGGGATTTTCGTACGGATATGTACCCAGTGAACCGTTCGTTTAGCTTTATATATTGTTCCGGGTGGGCGTTGTTTTGGTTTTTCGGAAGTGTTAGACCTGTAAGAGAAAAATTTAAATGGTTGGGAAAGGCCATGGGATGTAGAAATATTTTTTTCACATTTTATTTCCTTGTAAAAACAGGTAAATCAATAGGGTTTTTCGTACGGATAAGTGCCCAGTGAACGGTTCGTTTAGCTTTATATATTGTTCCGGGCGGGCGTTGTATTGGTTTTTCGGAAGTGTTAGACCTGTAAGAGAAAAATTTAAATGGTTGGGAAAGGCCATGGGATGTAGAAATATTTTTTTCACATTTACTTCCTTGTAAAAACAGGTAAATCAATAGGGTTTTTCGTACGGATAAGTAGCCAGTGAACGGTTCGTTTAGCTTTATATATTGTTTCGGGTGGGCGTTGTATTGGTTTTTCAGAAGTGTTAGACCTGTAAAAGAAAAATTTAAATGGTTGGGAAAGGCCATGGGATGTAGAAATATTTTTTTCACATTTTATTTCCTTTTAAAAACAGGTAAATCAATAGGGATTTTCGTACGGATAAGTACCCAGTGAACGGTTCGTTTAGCTTTATATATTGTTCCGGGTGGGCATTGTATTGGTTTTTGGGAAGTGTTAGACCTGTAAGAGAAAATCTTAAATGGTTGGGAAAGGCCATAGGATGTAGAAATATTTTTTTCACATTTACTTCCTTGTAAAAACAGGTAAATCAATAGGGATTTTCGTACGGATATGTACCCAGTGAACGGTTCGTTTAGCTTTATATATTGTTCCGGGTGGGCGTTGTATTGGTTTTTCGGAAGCGTTAGACCTGTAAGAAAAAAATTTAAATGGTTGGGAAAGGCCATGGGATGTAGAAATATTTTTTTCACATTTTACTTCCTTGTAAAAACAGGAAAATCAATAGGGATTTTCGTACGGATAAGTACCCAGTGAACCGTTCATTTAGCTTTATATATTGTTCCGGGTGGGCGTTGTATTGGTTTTTCGGAAGTGTTAGACCTGTAAGAGAAAAATTTAAATGGTTGGGAAAGGCCATGGGATGTAGAAATATTTTTTTCACATTTACTTCCTTGTAAAAACAGGTAAATCAATAGGGTTTTTCGTACGGATATGTACCCAGTGAACGGTTCGTTTATCTTTATATATTCTTCCGGGTGGGCGTTGTATTGGTTTTTCGGAAGTGTTAGACCTGTAAGAGAAAAATTTAAATGGTTGGGAAAGGCCATGGGATGTAGAAATATTTTTTTCACATTTACTTCCTTGTAAAAACAGGTAAATCAATATGGTTTTTCGTACGGATAAGTACCCAGTGAACCGTTCGTTTAGCTTTATATATTGTTCCGGGTGGGCGTTGTATTGTTTTTTCGGAAGTGTTAGACCTGTAAGAGAAAAAATTAAATGGTTGGGAAAGGCCATGGGATGTAGAAATATTTTTTTCACATTTTACTTCCTTGTAAAAACAGGAAAATCAATAGGGATTTTCGTACGGATAAGTACCCAGTGAACCGTTCGTTTAGCTTTATATATTGTTCCGGGTGGGCGTTGTTTTGGTTTTTCGGAAGTGTTAGACCTGTAAGAGAAAAATTTAAATGGTTGGGAAAGGCCATGGGATGTAGAAATATTTTTTTCACATTTTATTTCCTTGTAAAAACAGGTAAATCAATAGGGTTTTTCGTACGGATAAGTGCCCAGTGAACGGTTCGTTTAGCTTTATATATTGTTCCGGGCGGGCGTTGTATTGGTTTTTCGGAAGTGTTAGACCTGTAAGAGAAAAATTTAAATGGTTGGGAAAGGCCATGGGATGTAGAAATATTTTTTTCACATTTACTTCCTTGTAAAAACAGGTAAATCAATAGGGTTTTTCGTACGGATAAGTAGCCAGTGAACGGTTCGTTTAGCTTTATATATTGTTTCGGGTGGGCGTTGTATTGGTTTTTCAGAAGTGTTAGACCTGTAAAAGAAAAATTTAAATGGTTGGGAAAGGCCATGGGATGTAGAAATATTTTTTTCACATTTTATTTCCTTTTAAAAACAGGTAAATCAATAGGGATTTTCGTACGGATAAGTACCCAGTGAACGGTTCGTTTAGCTTTATATATTGTTCCGGGTGGGCATTGTATTGGTTTTTTGGAAGTGTTAGACCTGTAAGAGAAAATCTTAAATGGTTGGGAAAGGCCATGGGATGTAGAAATATTTTTTTCACATTTACTTCCTTGTAAAAACAGGTAAATCAATAGGGTTTTTCGTACGGATAAGTAGCCAGTGAACGGTTCGTTTAGCTTTATATATTGTTTCGGGTGGGCGTTGTATTGGTTTTTCAGAAGTGTTAGACCTGTAAAAGAAAAATTTAAATGGTTGGGAAAGGCCATGGGATGTAGAAATATTTTTTTCACATTTACTTCCTTGTAAAAACAGGTAAATCAATAGGGTTTTTCGTGCGGATAAGTACCCAGTGAACGGTTCGTTTAGCTTTATATATTGTTCCGGGTGGGCGTTGTATTGGTTTTTCAGAAGTGTTAGACCTGTAAGAGAAAAATTTAAATGGTTGGGAAAGGCCATGGGATGTAGAAATATTTTTTTCACATTTTACTTCCTTATAAAAACAGGAAAATCAATAGGGATTTTCGTACGGATATGTACCCAGTGAACGGTTCGTTTAGCTTTATATATTGTTCCGGGTGGGCGTTGTATTGGTTTTTCGGAAGCGTTATACCTGTAAGAAAAAAATTTAAATGGTTGGGAAAGGCCATGGGATGTAGAAATATTTTTTTCACATTTACTTCCTTGTAAAAACAGGTAAATCAATATGGTTTTTCGTACGGATAAGTACCCAGTGAACCGTTCGTTTAGCTTTATATATTGTTCCGGGTGGGCGTTGTATTGTTTTTTCGGAAGTGTTAGACCTGTAAGAGAAAAAATTAAATGGTTGGGAAAGGCCATGGGATGTAGAAATATTTTTTTCACATTTTACTTCCTTGTAAAAACAGGAAAATCAATAGGGATTTTCGTACGGATAAGTACCCAGTGAACCGTTCGTTTAGCTTTATATATTGTTCCGGGTGGGCGTTGTTTTGGTTTTTCGGAAGTGTTAGACCTGTAAGAGAAAAATTTAAATGGTTGGGAAAGGCCATGGGATGTAGAAATATTTTTTTCACATTTTATTTCCTTGTAAAAACAGGTAAATCAATAGGGTTTTTCGTACGGATAAGTGCCCAGTGAACGGTTCATTTAGCTTTATATATTGTTCCGGGCGGGCGTTGTATTGGTTTTTCGGAAGTGTTAGACCTGTAAGAGAAAAATTTAAATGGTTGGGAAAGGCCATGGGATGTAGAAATATTTTTTTCACATTTACTTCCTTGTAAAAACAGGTAAATCAATAGGGTTTTTCGTACGGATAAGTAGCCAGTGAACGGTTCGTTTAGCTTTATATATTGTTTCGGGTGGGCGTTGTATTGGTTTTTCAGAAGTGTTAGACCTGTAAAAGAAAAATTTAAATGGTTGGGAAAGGCCATGGGATGTAGAAATATTTTTTTCACATTTTATTTCCTTTTAAAAACAGGTAAATCAATAGGGATTTTCGTACGGATAAGTACCCAGTGAACGGTTCGTTTAGCTTTATATATTGTTCCGGGTGGGCATTGTATTGGTTTTTTGGAAGTGTTAGACCTGTAAGAGAAAATCTTAAATGGTTGGGAAAGGCCATGGGATGTAGAAATATTTTTTTCACATTTACTTCCTTGTAAAAACAGGTAAATCAATAGGGATTTTCGTACGGATATGTACCCAGTGAACCGTTCGTTTAGCTTTATATATTGTTCCGGGTGGGCGTTGTTTTGGTTTTTCGGAAGTGTTAGACCTGTAAGAGAAAAATTTAAATGGTTGGGAAAGGCCATGGGATGTAGAAATATTTTTTTCACATTTTATTTCCTTGTAAAAACAGGTAAATCAATAGGGTTTTTCGTACGGATAAGTGCCCAGTGAACGGTTCGTTTAGCTTTATATATTGTTCCGGGCGGGCGTTGTATTGGTTTTTCGGAAGTGTTAGACCTGTAAGAGAAAAATTTAAATGGTTGGGAAAGGCCATGGGATGTAGAAATATTTTTTTCACATTTACTTCCTTGTAAAAACAGGTAAATCAATAGGGTTTTTCGTACGGATAAGTAGCCAGTGAACGGTTCGTTTAGCTTTATATATTGTTTCGGGTGGGCGTTGTATTGGTTTTTCAGAAGTGTTAGACCTGTAAAAGAAAAATTTAAATGGTTGGGAAAGGCCATGGGATGTAGAAATATTTTTTTCACATTTTATTTCCTTTTAAAAACAGGTAAATCAATAGGGATTTTCGTACGGATAAGTACCCAGTGAACGGTTCGTTTAGCTTTATATATTGTTCCGGGTGGGCATTGTATTGGTTTTTTGGAAGTGTTAGACCTGTAAGAGAAAATCTTAAATGGTTGGGAAAGGCCATGGGATGTAGAAATATTTTTTTCACATTTACTTCCTTGTAAAAACAGGTAAATCAATAGGGATTTTCGTACGGATATGTACCCAGTGAACCGTTCGTTTAGCTTTATATATTGTTCCGGGTGGGCGTTGTTTTGGTTTTTCGGAAGTGTTAGACCTGTAAGAGAAAAATTTAAATGGTTGGGAAAGGCCATGGGATGTAGAAATATTTTTTTCACATTTTATTTCCTTGTAAAAACAGGTAAATCAATAGGGTTTTTCGTACGGATAAGTGCCCAGTGAACGGTTCGTTTAGCTTTATATATTGTTCCGGGCGGGCGTTGTATTGGTTTTTCGGAAGTGTTAGACCTGTAAGAGAAAAATTTAAATGGTTGGGAAAGGCCATGGGATGTAGAAATATTTTTTTCACATTTACTTCCTTGTAAAAACAGGTAAATCAATAGGGTTTTTCGTACGGATAAGTAGCCAGTGAACGGTTCGTTTAGCTTTATATATTGTTTCGGGTGGGCGTTGTATTGGTTTTTCAGAAGTGTTAGACCTGTAAAAGAAAAATTTAAATGGTTGGGAAAGGCCATGGGATGTAGAAATATTTTTTTCACATTTTATTTCCTTTTAAAAACAGGTAAATCAATAGGGATTTTCGTACGGATAAGTACCCAGTGAACGGTTCGTTTAGCTTTATATATTGTTCCGGGTGGGCATTGTATTGGTTTTTGGGAAGTGTTAGACCTGTAAGAGAAAATCTTAAATGGTTGGGAAAGGCCATGGGATGTAGAAATATTTTTTTCACATTTACTTCCTTGTAAAAACAGGTAAATCAATAGGGATTTTCGTACGGATATGTACCCAGTGAACGGTTCGTTTAGCTTTATATATTGTTCCGGGTGGGCGTTGTATTGGTTTTTCGGAAGCGTTAGACCTGTAAGAAAAAAATTTAAATGGTTGGGAAAGGCCATGGGATGTAGAAATATTTTTTTCACATTTTACTTCCTTGTAAAAACAGGAAAATCAATAGGGATTTTCGTACGGATAAGTACCCAGTGAACCGTTCATTTAGCTTTATATATTGTTCCGGGTGGGCGTTGTATTGGTTTTTCGGAAGTGTTAGACCTGTAAGAGAAAAATTTAAATGGTTGGGAAAGGCCATGGGATGTAGAAATATTTTTTTCACATTTACTTCCTTGTAAAAACAGGTAAATCAATAGGGTTTTTCGTACGGATAAGTACCCAGTGAACGGTTCGTTTAGCTTTATATATTGTTCCGGGTGGGCGTTGTATTGGTTTTTCGGAAGTGTTAGACCTGTAAGAGAAAAATTTAAATGGTTGGGAAAGGCCATGGGATGTAGAAATATTTTTTTCACATTTACTTCCTTGTAAAAACAGGTAAATCAATAGGGTTTTTCGTACGGATAAGTACCCAGTGAACGGTTCGTTTAGCTTTATATATTGTTCCGGGTGGGCGTTGTATTGGTTTTTCAGAAGTGTTAGACCTGTAAAAGAAAAATTTAAATGTTTGGGAAAGGCCATGGGATGTAGAAATATTTTTTTCACATTTTATTTCCTTTTAAATACAGGTAAATCAATAGGGATTTTCGTACGGATAAGTACCCAGTGAACGGTTCGTTTAGCTTTATATATTGTTCCGGGTGGGCGTTGTATTGGTTTTTTGGAAGTGTTAGACCTGTAAGAGAAAAATTTAAATGGTTGAGAAAGGCCATGGGATGTAGAAATATTTTTTTCACATTTTACTTCCTTATAAAAACAGGAAAATCAATAGGGATTTTCGTACGGATAAGTACCCAGTGAACCGTTGGTTTAGCTTTATATATTGTTCCGGGTGGGCGTTGTATTGGTTTTTCGGAAGTGTTAGACCTGTAAGAGAAAAATTTAAATGGTTGGGAAAGGCCATGGGATGTAGAAATATTTTTTTCACATTTACTTCCTTGTAAAAACAGGTAAATCAATAGGGTTTTTCGTACGGATAAGTACCCAGTGAACGGTTCGTTTAGCTTTATATATTGTTCCGGGTGGGCGTTGTATTGGTTTTTCGGAAGTGTTAGACCTGTAAGAGAAAAATTTAAATGGTTGGGAAAGGCCATGGGATGTAGAAATATTTTTTTCACATTTACTTCCTTGTAAAAACAGGTAAATCAATAGGGTTTTTCGTACGGATAAGTACCCAGTGAACGGTTCGTTTAGCTTTATATATTGTTCCGGGTGGGCGTTGTATTGGTTTTTCAGAAGTGTTAGACCTGTAAAAGAAAAATTTAAATGGTTGGGACAGGCCATGGGATGTAGAAATATTTTTTTCACATTTTATTTCCTTTTAAAAACAGGTAAATCAATAGGGATTTTCGTACGGATAAGTACCCAGTGAACGGTTCGTTTAGCTTTATATATTGTTCCGGGTGGGCGTTGTATTGGTTTTTTGGAAGTGTTAGACCTGTAAGAGAAAAATTTAAATGGCTGGGAAAGGCCATGGGATGTAGAAATATTTTTTTCACATTTACTTCCTTGTAAAAACAGGTAAATCAATAGGGTTTTTCGTACGGATAAGTACCCAGTGAACGGTTCGTTTAGCTTTATATATTGTTCCGGGTGGGCGTTGTATTGGTTTTTCAGAAGTGTTAGACCTGTAAGAGAAAAATTTAAATGGTTGGGAAAGGCCATGGGATGTAGAAATATTTTTTTCACATTTTATTTCCTTTTAAAAACAGGTAAATCAATAGGGATTTTCGTACGGATAATTACCCAGTGAACGGTTCGTTTAGCTTTATATATTGTTCCGGGTGGGCGTTGTATTGGTTTTTTGGAACTGTTAGACCTGTAAGAGAAAAATTTAAATGGTTGGGAAAGGCCATGGGATGTAGAAATATTTTTTCACATTTTACTTCCTTATAAAAACAGGAAAATCAATAGGGATTTTCGTCCGGATATGTACCCAGTGAACGGTTCGTTTAGCTTTATATATTGTTCCGGGTGGGCGTTGTATTGGTTTTTCGGAAGTGTTAGACCTGTAAGAGAAAAATTTAAATGGTTGGGAAAGGCCATGGGATGTAGAAATATTTTTTTCACATTTACTTCCTTGTAAAAACAGGTAAATCAATAGGGTTTTTCGTACGGATAAGTACCCAGTGAACCGTTCGTTTAGCTTTATATATTGTTCCGGGTGGGCGTTGTATTGTTTTTTCGGAAGTGTTAGACCTGTAAGAGAAAAATTTAAATGGTTGGGAACGGCCATGGGATGTAGAAATATTTTTTTCACATTTTACTTCCTTGTAAAAACAGGAAAATCAATAGGGATTTTCGTACGGATAAGTACCCAGTGAACGGTTCGTTTAGCTTTATATATTGTTCCGGGTGGGCGTTGTATTGGTTTTTTGGAAGTGTTAGACCTGTAAGAGAAAAATTTAAATGGTTGGGAAAGGCCATGGGATGTAGAAATATTTTTTTCACATTTTATTTCCTTTTAAAAACAGGTAAATCAATAGGGATTTTTGTACGGATAAGTACCCAGTGAACGGTTCGTTTAGCTTTATATATTGTTCCGGGTGGGCGTTGTATGGGTTTTTTGGAAGTGTTAGACCTGTAAGAGAAAAATTTAAATGGTTGAGAAAGGCCATGGGATGTAGAAATATTTTTTTCACATTTTATTTCCTTTTAAAAACAGGTAAATCAATAGGGATTTTCGTACGGATAAGTACCCAGTGAACGGTTCGTTTAGCTTTATATATTGTTCCGGGTGGGCGTTGTATTGGTTTTTTGGAAGTGTTAGACCTGTAAGAGAAAAATTTAAATGGTTGAGAAAGGCCATGGGATGTAGAAATATTTTTTTCACATTTTACTTCCTTATAAAAACAGGAAAATCAATAGGGATTTTCGTACGGATATGTACCCATTGAACGGTTCGTTTAGCTTTATATATTGTTCCGGGTGGGCGTTGTATTGGTTTTTCGGAAGCGTTAGACCTGTAAGAAAAAAATTTAAATGGTTGGGAAAGGCCATGGGATGTAGAAATATTTTTTTCACATTTTACTTCCTTGTAAAAACAGGAAAATCGATAGGGATTTTCGTACGGATAAGTACCCAGTGAACCGTTCGTTTAGCTTTATATATTGTTCTGGGTGGGCGTTGTTTTGGTTTTTCGGAAGTGTTAGACCTGTAAGAGAAAAATTTTAAATGGTTGGGAAAGGCCATGGGATGTAGAAATATTTTTTTCACATTTTACTTCCTTGTAAAAACAGGAAAATCGATAGGGATTTTCATATGGATAAGTACCCAGTGAACGGTTCGTTTATCTTTATATATTCTTCCGGGTGGGCGTTGTATTGGTTTTTCGGAAGTGTTAGACCTGTAAGAGAAAAATTTAAATGGTTGGGAAAGGCCATGGGATGTAGAAATATTTTTTTCACATTTACTTCCTTGTAAAAACAGGTAAATCAATATGGTTTTTCGTACGGATAAGAGCCCAGTGAACGGTTCGTTTAGCTTTATATATTGTTACGGGCGGGCGTTGTATTGGTTTTTCGGAAGTGTTAGACCTGTAAGAGAAAAATTTAAATGGTTGGGAAAGGCCATGGGATGTAGAAATATTTTTTTCACATTTACTTCCTTGTAAAAACAGGTAAATCAATAGGGTTTTTCGTACGGATAAGTAGCCAGTGAACGGTTCGTTTAGCTTTATATATTGTTTCGGGTGGGCGTTGTATTGGTTTTTCAGAAGTGTTAGACCTGTAAAAGAAAAATTTAAATGGTTGGGAAAGGCCATGGGATGTAGAAATATTTTTTTCACATTTTATTTCCTTTTAAAAACAGGTAAATCAATAGGGATTTTCGTACGGATAAGTACCCAGTGAACGGTTCGTTTAGCTTTATATATTGTTCCGGGTGGGCATTGTATTGGTTTTTTGGAAGTGTTAGACCTGTAAGAGAAAATCTTAAATGGTTGGGAAAGGCCATGGGATGTAGAAATATTTTTTTCACATTTACTTCCTTGTAAAAACAGGTAAATCAATAGGGTTTTTCGTGCGGATAAGTACCCAGTGAACGGTTCGTTTAGCTTTATATATTGTTCCGGGTGGGCGTTGTATTGGTTTTTCAGAAGTGTTAGACCTGTAAGAGAAAAATTTAAATGGTTGGGAAAGGCCATGGGATGTAGAAATATTTTTTTCACATTTTACTTCCTTATAAAAACAGGAAAATCAATAGGGATTTTCGTACGGATATGTACCCAGTGAACGGTTCGTTTAGCTTTATATATTGTTCCGGGTGGGCGTTGTATTGGTTTTTCGGAAGCGTTATACCTGTAAGAAAAAAATTTAAATGGTTGGGAAAGGCCATGGGATGTAGAAATATTTTTTTCACATTTACTTCCTTGTAAAAACAGGTAAATCAATAGGGTTTTTCGTACGGATAAGTACCCAGTGAACGGTTCGTTTAGCTTTATATATTGTTCCGGGTGGGCGTTGTATTGGTTTTTCAGAAGTGTTAGACCTGTAAAAGAAATATTTAAATGGTTGGGAAAGGCCATGGGATGTAGAAATATTTTTTTCACATTTTACTTCCTTGTAAAAACAGGAAAATCGATAGGTATTTTCATACGGATAAGTACCCAGTGAACGGTTCGTTTATCTTTATATATTCTTCCGGGTGGGCGTTGTATTGGTTTTTCGGAAGTGTTAGACCTGTAAGAGAAAAATTTAAATGGTTGGGAAAGGCCGTGGGATGTAGAAATATTTTTTTCACATTTACTTCCTTGTAAAAACAGGTAAATCAATAGGGTTTTTCGTACGGATAAGTACCCAGTGAACCGTTCGTTTAGCTTTATATATTTTTCCGGGTGGGCGTTGTATTGTTTTTTCGGAAGTGTTAGACCTGTAAGAGAAAAATTTAAATGGTTGGGAAAGGCCATGGGATGTAGAAATATTTTTTTTCACATTTTACTTCCTTGTAAAAACAGGAAAATCAATAGGGATTTTCGTACGGATAAGTACCCAGTGAACCGTTCGTTTAGCTTTATATATTGTTCCGGGTGGGCGTTGTTTTGGTTTTTCGGAAGTGTTAGACCTGTAAGAGAAAAATTTAAATGGTTGAGAAAGGCCATGTAATGTAGAAATATTTTTTTCACATTTTACTTCCTTATAAAAACAGGAAAATCAATAGGGATTTTCGTACGGATATGTACCCAGTGAACGGTTCGTTTAGCTTTATATATTGTTCCGGGTGGGCATTGTATTGGTTTTTCGGAAGCGTTAGACCTGTAAGAAAAAAATTTAAATGGTTGGGAAAGGCCATGGGATGTAGAAATATTTTTTTCACATTTTACTTCCTTGTAAAAACAGGAAAATCAATAGGGATTTTCGTACGGATAAGTACCCAGTGAACCTTTCGTTTAGCTTCATATATTGTTCCGGGTGGGCGTTGTATTGGTTTTTTGGAAGTGTTAGACCTGTAAGGGAAAAATTTAAATGGTTGAGAAAGGCCATGGGATGTAGAAATATTTTTTTCACATTTTACTTCCTTATAAAAACAGGAAAATCAATAGGGATTTTCGTACGGATATGTACCCAGTGAACGATTCGTTTAGCTTTATATATTGTTCTGGGTGGGCGTTGTATTGGTTTTTCGGAAGCGTTAGACCTGTAAGAAAAAAATTTAAATGGTTGGGAAAGGCCATGGGATGTAGAAATATTTTTTTCACATTTTACTTCCTTGTAAAAACAGGAAAATCAATAGGGATTTTCGTACGGATAAGTACCCAGTGAACCGTTCGTTTAGCTTTATATATTGTTCCGGGTGGGCGTTGTTTTGGTTTTTCGGAAGTGTTAGACCTGTAAGAGAAAAATTTTAAATGGTTGGGAAAGGCCATGGGATGTAGAAATATTTTTTTCACATTTTACTTCCTTGTAAAAACAGGAAAATCGATAGGGATTTTCATATGGATAAGTACCCAGTGAACGGTTCGTTTATCTTTATATATTCTTCCGGGTGGGCGTTGTATTGGTTTTTCGGAAGTGTTAGACCTGTAAGAGAAAAATTTAAATGGTTGGGAAAGGCCATGGGATGTAGAAATATTTTTTTCACATTTACTTCCTTGTAAAAACAGGTAAATCAATAGGGTTTTTCGTACGGATAAGTACCCAGTGAACCATTCGTTTAGCTTTATATATTGTTCCGGGTGGGCGTTGGATTGTTTTTTCGGAAGTGTTAGACCTGTAAGAGTAAAATTTAAATGGTTGGGAAAGGCCATGGGATGTAGAAATATTTTTTTTCACATTTTACTTCCTTGTAAAAACAGGAAAATCAATAGGGATTTTCGTACGGATAAGTACCCAGTGAACCGTTCGTTTAGCTTTATATATTGTTCCGGGTGGGCGTTGTTTTGGTTTTTCGGAAGTGTTAGACCTGTAAGAGAAAAATTTAAATGGTTGAGAAAGGGCATGGGATGTAGAAATATTTTTTTCACATTTTACTTCCTTATAAAAACAGGAAAATCAATAGGGATTTTCGTACGGATATGTACCCAGTGAACGGTTCGTTTAGCTTTATATATTGTTCTGGGTGGGCATTGTATTGGTTTTTCGGAAGCGTTAGACCTGTAAGAAAAAAATTTAAATGGTTGGGAAAGGCCATGGGATGTAGAAATATTTTTTTTCACATTTTACTTCCTTGTAAAAACAGGAAAATCAATAGGGATTTTCGTACGGATAAGTATCCAGTGAACGGTTCGTTTATCTTTATATATTCTTCCGGGTGGGCGTTGTATTGGTTTTTCGGAAGTGTTAGACCTGTAAGAGAAAAATTTAAATGGTTGGGAAAGGCCATGGGATGTAGAAATATTTTTTTCACATTTACTTCCTTGTAAAAACAGGTAAATCAATAGGGTTTTTCGTACGGATAAGTACCCAGTGAACCGTTCGTTTAGCTTTATATATTGTTCCGGGTGGGCGTTGTATTGTTTTTTCGGAAGTGTTAGACCTGTAAGAGAAAAATTTAAATGGTTGGGAAAGGCCATGGGATGTAGAAATATTTTTTTCACATTTTACTTCCTTGTAAAAACAGGAAAATCAATAGGGATTTTTGTACGGATAAGTACCCAGTGAACCGTTCGTTTAGCTTTATATATTGTTCCGGGTGGGCGTTGTTTTGGTTTTTCGGAAGTGTTAGACCTGTAAGAGAAAAATTTAAATGGTTGGGAAAGGCCATGGGATGTAGAAATATTTTTTTCACATTTTATTTCCTTGTAAAAACAGGTAAATCAATAGGGTTTTTCGTACGGATAAGTGCCCAGTGAACGGTTCGTTTAGCTTTATATATTGTTCCGGGTGGGCGTTGTATTGGTTTTTCGGAAGTGTTAGACCTGTAAGAGAAAAATTTAAATGGTTGGGAAAGGCCATGGGATGTAGAAATATTTTTTTCACATTTACTTCCTTGTAAAAACAGGTAAATCAATAGGGTTTTTCGTACGGATAAGTACCCAGTGAACGGTTCGTTTAGCTTTATATATTGTTTCGGGTGGGCGTTGTATTGGTTTTTCAGAAGTGTTAGACCTGTAAAAGAAAAATTTAAATGGTTGGGAAAGGCCATCGGATGTAGAAATATTTTTTTCACATTTTATTTCCTTTTAAAAACAGGTAAATCAATAGGGATTTTCGTACGGATAAGTACCCAGTGAACGGTTCGTTTAGCTTTATATATTGTTCCGGGTGGGCATTGTATTGGTTTTTTGGAAGTGTTAGACCTGTAAGAGAAAAATTTAAATGGTTGGGAAAGGCCATGGGATGTAGAAATATTTTTTTCACATTTACTTCCTTGTAAAAACAGGTAAATCAATAGGGTTTTTCGTACGGATAAGTACCCAGTGAACCGTTCGTTTAGCTTTATATATTGTTCCGGGTGGGCGTTGTATTGTTTTTTCGGAAGTGTTAGACCTGTAAGAGAAAAATTTAAATGGTTGGGAAAGGCCATGGGATGTAGAAATATTTTTTTCACATTTTACTTCCTTGTAAAAACAGGAAAATCAATAGGGATTTTTGTACGGATAAGTACCCAGTGAACCGTTCGTTTAGCTTTATATATTGTTCCGGGTGGGCGTTGTTTTGGTTTTTCGGAAGTGTTAGACCTGTAAGAGAAAAATTTAAATGGTTGGGAAAGGCCATGGGATGTAGAAATATTTTTTTCACATTTTATTTCCTTGTAAAAACAGGTAAATCAATAGGGTTTTTCGTACGGATAAGTGCCCAGTGAACGGTTCGTTTAGCTTTATATATTGTTCCGGGTGGGCGTTGTATTGGTTTTTCGGAAGTGTTAGACCTGTAAGAGAAAAATTTAAATGGTTGGGAAAGGCCATGGGATGTAGAAATATTTTTTTCACATTTACTTCCTTGTAAAAACAGGTAAATCAATAGGGTTTTTCGTACGGATAAGTACCCAGTGAACGGTTCGTTTAGCTTTATATATTGTTTCGGGTGGGCGTTGTATTGGTTTTTCAGAAGTGTTAGACCTGTAAAAGAAAAATTTAAATGGTTGGGAAAGGCCATCGGATGTAGAAATATTTTTTTCACATTTTATTTCCTTTTAAAAACAGGTAAATCAATAGGGATTTTCGTACGGATAAGTACCCAGTGAACGGTTCGTTTAGCTTTATATATTGTTCCGGGTGGGCATTGTATTGGTTTTTTGGAAGTGTTAGACCTGTAAGAGAAAATCTTAAATGGTTGGGAAAGGCCATGGGATGTAGAAATATTTTTTTCACATTTACTTCCTTGTAAAAACAGGTAAATCAATAGGGTTTTTCGTACGGATAAGTACCCAGTGAACGGTTCGTTTAGCTTTATATATTGTTCCGGGTGGGCGTTGTATTGGTTTTTCAGAAGTGTTAGACCTGTAAGAGAAAAATTTAAATGGTTGGGAAAGGCCATGGGATGTAGAAATATTTTTTTCACATTTTACTTCCTTATAAAAACAGGAAAATCAATAGGGATTTTCGTACGGATATGTACCCAGTGAACGGTTCGTTTAGCTTTATATATTGTTCTGGGTGGGCGTTGTATTGGTTTTTCGGAAGCGTTAGACCTGTAAGAAAAAAATTTAAATGGTTGGGAAAGGCCATGGGATGTAGAAATATTTTTTTCACATTTTACTTCCTTGTAAAAACAGGAAAATCAATAGGGATTTTCGTACAGATAAGTACCCAGTGAACCGTTCGTTTAGCTTTATATATTGTTCCGGGTGGGCGTTGTTTTGGTTTTTCGGAAGTGTTAGACCTGTAAGAGAAAAATTTAAATGGTTGGGAAAGGCCATGGGATGTAGAAATATTTTTTTCACATTTACTTCCTTGTAAAAACAGGTAAATCAATAGGGTTTTTCGTACGGATAAGTACCCAGTGAACGGTTCGTTTAGCTTTATATATTGTTCCGGGTGGGCGTTGTATTGGTTTTTCAGAAGTGTTAGACCTGTAAAAGAAAAATTTAAATGGTTGGGAAAGGCCATGGGATGTAGAAATATTTTTTTCACATTTTACTTCCTTGTAAAAACAGGAACATCGATAGGTATTTTCATACGGATAAGTACCCAGTGAACGGTTCGTTTATCTTTATATATTCTTCCGGGTGGGCGTTGTATTGGTTTTTCGGAAGTGTTAGACCTGTAAGAGAAAAATTTAAATGGTTGGGAAAGGCCATGGGATGTAGAAATATTTTTTTGACATTTACTTCCTTGTAAAAACAGGTAAATCAATAGGGTTTTTCGTACGGATAAGTACCCAGTGAACCTTTCGTTTAGCTTTATATATTGTTCCGGGTGGGCGTTGTTTTGGTTTTTCGGAAGTGTTAGACCTGTAAGAGAAAAATTTAAATGGTTGGGAAAGGCCATGGGATGTAGAAATATTTTTTTCACATTTACTTCCTTGTAAAAATTGGTAAATCAATAGGGTTTTTCGTACGGATAAGTACCCAGTGAACGGTTCGTTTAGCTTTATATATTGTTCCGGGTGGGCGTTGTATTGGTTTTTCAGAAGTGTTAGACCTGTAAAAGAAAAATTTAAATGGTTGGGAAAGGCCATGGGATGTAGAAATATTTTTTTCACATTTTATTTCCTTTTAAAAACAGGCAAATCAATAGGGATTTTCGTACGGATAAGTACCCAGTGAACGGTTCGTTTAGCTTTATATATTGTTCCGGGTGGGCATTGTATTGGTTTTTTGGAAGTGTTAGACCTGTAAGAGAAAAATTTAAATGGTTGGGAAAGGCCATGGGATGTAGAAATATTTTTTTCACACTTACTTCCTTGTAAAAACAGGTAAATCAATAGGGTTTTTCGTACGGATAAGTACCCAGTGAACGGTTCGTTTAGCTTTATATATTGTTCCGGGTGGGCGTTGTATTGGTTTTTCAGAAGTGTTAGACCTGTAAGAGAAAAATTTAAATGGTTGGGAAAGGCCATGGGATGTAGAAATATTTTTTTCACATTTTACTTCCTTATAAAAACAGGAAAATCAATAGGGATTTTCGTACGGATATGTACCCAGTGAACGGTTCGTTTAGCTTTATATATTGTTCCGGGTGGGCGTTGTATTGGTTTTTCGGAAGCGTTAGACCTGTAAGAAAAAAATTTAAATGGTTGGGAAAGGCCATGGGATGTAGAAATATTTTTTTCACATTTTACTTCCTTGTAAAAACAGGAAAATCAATAGGGATTTTCGTACGGATAAGTACCCAGTGAACCGTTCGTTTAGCTTTATATATTGTTCCGGGTGGGCGTTGTTTTGGTTTTTCGGAAGTGTTAGACCTGTAAGAGAAAAATTTAAATGGTTGGGAAAGGCCATGGGATGTAGAAATATTTTTTTCACATTTACTTCCTTGTAAAAACAGGTAAATCAATAGGGTTTTTCGTACGGATAAGTACCCAGTGAACGGTTCGTTTAGCTTTATATATTGTTCCGGGTGGGCGTTGTATTGGTTTTTCAGAAGTGTTAGACCTGTAAAAGAAAAATTTAAATGGTTGGGAAAGGCCATGGGATGTAGAAATATTTTTTTCACATTTTACTTCCTTGTAAAAACAGGAACATCGATAGGTATTTTCATACGGATAAGTACCCAGTGAACGGTTCGTTTATCTTTATATATTCTTCCGGGTGGGCGTTGTATTGGTTTTTCGGAAGTGTTAGACCTGTAAGAGAAAAATTTAAATGGTTGGGAAAGGCCATGGGATGTAGAAATATTTTTTTGACATTTACTTCCTTGTAAAAACAGGTAAATCAATAGGGTTTTTCGTACGGATAAGTACCCAGTGAACCTTTCGTTTAGCTTTATATATTGTTCCGGGTGGGCGTTGTATTGTTTTTTCGGAAGTGTTAGACCTGTAAGAGAAAAATTTAAATGGTTGGGAAAGGCCATGGGATGTAGAAATATTTTTTTTCACATTTTACTTCCTTGTAAAAACAGGAAAATCAATAGGGATTTTCGTACGGATAAGTACCCAGTGAACCGTTCGTTTAGCTTTATATATTGTTCCGGGTGGGCGTTGTTTTGGTTTTTCGGAAGTGTTAGACCTGTAAGAGAAAAATTTAAATGGTTGGGAAAGGCCATGGGATGTAGAAATATTTTTTTCACATTTACTTCCTTGTAAAAATAGGTAAATCAATAGGGTTTTTCGTACGGATAAGTACCCAGTGAACGGTTCGTTTAGCTTTATATATTGTTCCGGGTGGGCGTTGTATTGGTTTTTCAGAAGTGTTAGACCTGTAAAAGAAAAATTTAAATGGTTGGGAAAGGCCATGGGATGTAGAAATATTTTTTTCACATTTTATTTCCTTTTAAAAACAGGCAAATCAATAGGGATTTTCGTACGGATAAGTACCCAGTGAACGGTTCGTTTAGCTTTATATATTGTTCCGGGTGGGCATTGTATTGGTTTTTTGGAAGTGTTAGACCTGTAAGAGAAAAATTTAAATGGTTGGGAAAGGCCATGGGATGTAGAAATATTTTTTTCACACTTACTTCCTTGTAAAAACAGGTAAATCAATAGGGTTTTTCGTACGGATAAGTACCCAGTGAACGGTTCGTTTAGCTTTATATATTGTTCCGGGTGGGCATTGTATTGGTTTTTCAGAAGTGTTAGACCTGTAAGAGAAAAATTTAAATGGTTGGGAAAGGCCATGGGATGTAGAAATATTTTTTTCACATTTTACTTCCTTATAAAAACAGGAAAATCAATAGGGATTTTCGTACGGATATGTACCCAGTGAACGGTTCGTTTAGCTTTATATATTGTTCCGGGTGGGCGTTGTATTGGTTTTTCGGAAGCGTTAGACCTGTAAGAAAAAAATTTAAATGGTTGGGAAAGGCCATGGGATGTAGAAATATTTTTTTCACATTTTACTTCCTTGTAAAAACAGGAAAATCAATAGGGATTTTCGTACGGATAAGTACCCAGTGAACCGTTCGTTTAGCTTTATATATTGTTCTGGGTGGGCGTTGTTTTGGTTTTTCGGAAGTGTTAGACCTGTAAGAGAAAAATTTAAATGGTTGGGAAAGGCCATGGGATGTAGAAATATTTTTTTCACATTTTACTTCCTTGTAAAAACAGGAAAATCGATAGGGATTTTCATACGGATAAGTACCCAGTGAACGGTTCATTTATCTTTATATATTCTTCCGGGTGGGCGTTGTATTGGTTTTTCGGAAGTGTTAGACCTGTAAGAGAAAAATTTAAATGGTTGGGAAAGGCCATGGGATGTAGAAATATTTTTTTCACATTTACTTCCTTGTAAAAACAGGTAAATCAATAGGGTTTTTCGTACGGATAAGTACCCAGTGAACCGTTCGTTTAGCTTTATATATTGTTCCGGGTGGGCGTTGTATTGTTTTTTCGGAAGTGTTAGACCTGTAAGAGAAAAATTTAAATGGTTGGGAAAGGCCATGGGATGTAGAAATATTTTTTTCACATTTTACTTCCTTATAAAAACAGGAAAATCAATAGGGATTTTCGTACGGATAAGTACCCAGTGAACCGTTCGTTTAGCTTTATATATTGTTCCGGGTGGGCGTTGTTTTGGTTTTTCGGAAGTGTTAGACCTCTAAGAGAAAAATTTAAACGGTTGGGAAAGGCCATGGGATGTAGAAATATTTTTTTCACATTTACTTCCTTGTAAAAACAGGTAAATCAATAGGGTTTTTCGTACGGATAAGTACCCAGTGAACGGTTCGTTTAGCTTTATATATTGTTCCGGGTGGGAATTGTATTGGTTTTTCAGAAGTGTTAGACCTGTAAGAGAAAAATTTAAATGGTTGGGAAAGGCCATGGGATGTAGAAATATTTTTTTCACATTTTACTTCCTTATAAAAACAGGAAAATCAATAGGGATTTTCGTACGGATATGTACCCAGTGAACGGTTCGTTTAGCTTTATATATTGTTCCGGGTGGGCGTTGTATTGGTTTTTCGGAAGCGTTAGACCTGTAAGAAAAAAATTTAAATGGTTGGGAAAGGCCATGGGATGTAGAAATATTTTTTTCACATTTTACTTCCTTGTAAAAACAGGAAAATCAATAGGGATTTTCGTACGGATAAGTACCCAGTGAACCGTTCGTTTAGCTTTATATATTGTTCTGGGTGGGCGTTGTTTTGGTTTTTCGGAAGTGTTAGACCTGTAAGAGAAAAATTTAAATGGTTGGGAAAGGCCATGGGATGTAGAAATATTTTTTTCACATTTTACTTCCTTGTAAAAACAGGAAAATCGATAGGGATTTTCATACGGATAAGTACCCAGTGAACGGTTCATTTATCTTTATATATTCTTCCGGGTGGGCGTTGTATTGGTTTTTCGGAAGTGTTAGACCTGTAAGAGAAAAATTTAAATGGTTGGGAAAGGCCATGGGATGTAGAAATATTTTTTTCACATTTACTTCCTTGTAAAAACAGGTAAATCAATAGGGTTTTTCGTACGGATAAGTACCCAGTGAACCGTTCGTTTAGCTTTATATATTGTTCCGGGTGGGCGTTGTATTGTTTTTTCGGAAGTGTTAGACCTGTAAGAGAAAAATTTAAATGGTTGGGAAAGGCCATTAGATGTAGAAATATTTTTTTCACATTTTACTTCCTTATAAAAACAGGAAAATCAATAGGGATTTTCGTACGGATAAGTACCCAGTGAACCGTTCGTTTAGCTTTATATATTGTTCCGGGTGGGCGTTGTTTTGGTTTTTCGGAAGTGTTAGACCTCTAAGAGAAAAATTTAAACGGTTGGGAAAGGCCATGGGATGTAGAAATATTTTTTTCACATTTACTTCCTTGTAAAAACAGGTAAATCAATAGGGTTTTTCGTACGGATAAGTACCCAGTGAACGGTTCGTTTAGCTTTATATATTGTTCCGGGTGGGCATTGTATTGGTTTTTCAGAAGTGTTAGACCTGTAAGAGAAAAATTTAAATGGTTGGGAAAGGCCATGGGATGTAGAAATATTTTTTTCACATTTTACTTCCTTATAAAAACAGGAAAATCAATAGGGATTTTCGTACGGATATGTACCCAGTGAACGGTTCGTTTAGCTTTATATATTGTTCCGGGTGGGCGTTGTATTGGTTTTTCGGAAGCGTTAGACCTGTAAGAAAAAAATTTAAATGGTTGGGAAAGGCCATGGGATGTAGAAATATTTTTTTCACATTTTAATTCCTTGTAAAAACAGGAAAATCAATACGGATTTTCGTACGGATAAGTACCCAGTGAACCGTTCGTTTAGCTTTATATATTGTTCTGGGTGGGCGTTGTTTTGGTTTTTCGGAAGTGTTAGACCTGTAAGAGAAAAATTTAAATGGTTGGGAAAGGCCATGGGATGTAGAAATATTTTTTTCACATTTTACTTCCTTGTAAAAACAGGAAAATCGATAGGGATTTTCATACGGATAAGTACCCAGTGAACGGTTCATTTATCTTTATATATTCTTCCGGGTGGGCGTTGTATTGGTTTTTCGGAAGTGTTAGACCTGTAAGAGAAAAATTTAAATGGTTGGGAAAGGCCATGGGATGTAGAAATATTTTTTTCACATTTACTTCCTTGTAAAAACAGGTAAATCAATAGGGTTTTTCGTACGGATAAGTACCCAGTGAACCGTTCGTTTAGCTTTATATATTGTTCCGGGTGGGCGTTGTATTGTTTTTTCGGAAGTGTTAGACCTGTAAGAGAAAAATTTAAATGGTTGGGAAAGGCCATGGGATGTAGAAATATTTTTTTCACATTTTACTTCCTTATGAAAACAGGAAAATCAATAGGGATTTTCGTACGGATAAGTACCCAGTGAACCGTTCGTTTAGCTTTATATATTGTTCCGGGTGGGCGTTGTTTTGGTTTTTCGGAAGTGTTAGACCTCTAAGAGAAAAATTTAAACGGTTGGGAAAGGCCATGGGATGTAGAAATATTTTTTTCACATTTTATTTCCTTGTAAAAACAGGTAAATCAATAGGGTTTTTCGTACGGATAAGTGCCCAGTGAACGGTTCGTTTAGCTTTATATATTGTTCCGGGTGGGCGTTGTTTTGGTTTTTCAGAAGTATTAGACCTGTAAGAGAAAAATTTAAATGGTTGGGAAAGGCCATGGGATGTAGAAATATTTTTTTCACATATACTTCCTTGTAAAAACAGGTAAATCAATAGGGTTTTTCGTACGGATAAGTACCCAGTGAACGGTTCGTTTAGCTTTATATATTGTTCCGGGTGGGCGTTGTATTGGTTTTTCAGAAGTGTTAGACCTGTAAGAGAAAAATTTAAATGGTTGGGAAAGGCCATGGGATGTAGAAATATTTTTTTCACATTTACTTCCTTGTAATAACAGGTAAATCAATAGGGTTTTTAGTACGGATAAGTACCCAGTGAACGGTTCGTTTAGCTTTATATATTGTTCCGGGTGGGCGTTGTATTGGTTTTTCAGAAGTGTTAGACCTGTAAAAGAAAAATTTAAATGGTTGGGAAAGGCCATGGGATGTAGAAATATTTTTTTCACATTTTATTTCCTTTTAAAAACAGGTAAATCAATAGGGATTTTCGTACGGATAAGTACCCAGTGAACGGTTCGTTTAGCTTTATATATTGTTCCGGGTGGGCGTTGTATTGGTTTTTTGGAAGTGTTAGACCTGTAAGAGAAAAATTTAAATGGCTGGGAAAGGCCATGGGATGTAGAAATATTTTTTTCACATTTACTTCCTTGTAAAAACAGGTAAATCAATAGGGTTTTTCGTACGGATATGTACCCAGTGAACGGTTCGTTTAGCTTTATATATTGTTCCGGGTGGGCGTTGTATTGGTTTTTCGGAAGCGTTAGACCTGTAAGAAAAAAATTTAAATGGTTGGGAAAGGCCATGGGATGTAGAAATATTTTTTTCACATTTTACTTCCTTATAAAAACAGGAAAATCAATAGGGATTTTCGTACGGATATGTACCCAGTGAACGGTTCGTTTAGCTTTATATATTGTTCCGGGTGGGCGTTGTATTGGTTTTTCGGAAGTGTTAGACCTGTAAGAAAAAAATTTAAATGGTTGGGAAAGGCCATGGGATGTAGAAATATTTTTTTCACATTTTACTTCCTTGTAAAAACAGGAAAATCAATAGGGATTTTCGTACGGATAAGTACCCAGTGAACCGTTCGTTTAGCTTTATATATTGTTCCGGGTGGGCGTTGTATTGGTTTTTCGGAAGTGTTAGACCTGTAAGAGAAAAATTTAAATGGTTGGGAAAGGCCATGGGATGTAGAAATATTTTTTTCACATTTTACTTCCTTGTAAAAACAGGAAAATCAATAGGGATTTTCGTACGGATAAGTACCCAGTGAACCGTTCGTTTAGCTTTATATATTGTTCCGGGTGGGCGTTGTTTTGGTTTTTCAGAAGTGTTAGACCTGTAAGAGAAAAATTTAAATGGTTGGGAAAGGCCATGGGATGTAGAAATATTTTTTTCACATTTACTTCCTTGTAATAACAGGTAAATCAATAGGGTTTTTAGTACGGATAAGTACCCAGTGAACGGTTCGTTTAGCTTTATATATTGTTCCGGGTGGGCGTTGTATTGGTTTTTCAGAAGTGTTAGACCTGTAAGAGAAAAATTTAAATGGTTGGGAAAGGCCATGGGATGTAGAAATATTTTTTTTCACATTTTACTTCCTTGTAAAAACAGGAAAATCAATAGGGATTTTCGTACGGATAAGTACCCAGTGAACCGTTCGTTTAGCTTTATATATTGTTCCGGGTGGGCGTTGTTTTGGTTTTTCGGAAGTGTTAGACCTGTAAGAGAAAAATTTAAATGGTTGGGAAAGGCCATGTGATGTAGAAATATTTTTTTCACATATACTTCCTTGTAAAAACAGGTAAATCAATAGGGTTTTTCGTACGGATAAGTACCCAGTGAACGGTCCGTTTAGCTTTATATATTGTTCCGGGTAGGCGTTGTATTGGTTTTTCGGAAGTGTTAGACCTGTAAGAGAAAAATTTAAATGGTTGGGAAAGGCCATGGGATGTAGAAATATTTTTTTCACATTTACTTCCTTGTAAAAATAGGTAAATCAATAGGGTTTTTCGTACGGATAAGTACCCAGTGAACGGTTCGTTTAGCTTTATATATTGTTCCGGGTGGGCGTTGTATTGGTTTTTCAGAAGTGTTAGACCTGTAAAAGAAAAATTTAAATGGTTGGGAAAGGCCATGGGATGTAGAAATATTTTTTTCACATTTTATTTCCTTTTAAAAACAGGTAAATCAATAGGGATTTTCGTACGGATAAGTACCCAGTGAACGGTTCGTTTAGCTTTATATATTGTTCCGGGTGGGCATTGTATTGGTTTTTTGGAAGTGTTAGACCTGTAAGAGAAAAATTTAAATGGTTGGGAAAGGACATGGGATGTAGAAATATTTTTTTCACACTTACTTCCTTGTAAAAACAGGTAAATCAATAGGGTTTTTCGTACGGATAAGTACCCAGTGAACGGTTCGTTTAGCTTTATATATTGTTCCGGGTGGGCATTGTATTGGTTTTTCAGAAGTGTTAGACCTGTAAGAGAAAAATTTAAATGGTTGGGAAAGGCCATGGGATGTAGAAATATTTTTTTCACATTTTACTTCCTTATAAAAACAGGAAAATCAATAGGGATTTTCGTACGGATATGTACCCAGTGAACGGTTCGTTTAGCTTTATATATTGTTTCGGGTGGGCGTTGTACTGGTTTTTCGGAAGCGTTAGACCTGTAAGAAAAAAATGTAAATGGTTGGGAAAGGCCATGGGATGTAGAAATATTTTTTTCACATTTTACTTCCTTGTAAAAACAGGAAAATCAATAGGGATTTTCGTACGGATAAGTACCCAGTGAACCGTTCGTTTAGCTTTATATATTGTTCTGGGTGGGCGTTGTTTTGGTTTTTCGGAAGTGTTAGACCTGTAAGAGAAAAATTTAAATGGTTGGGAAAGGCCATGGGATGTAGAAATATTTTTTTCACATTTTACTTCCTTGAAAAAACAGGAAAATCGATAGGGATTTTCATACGGATAAGTACCCAGTGAACGGTTCGTTTATCTTTATATATTCTTCCGGGTGGGCGTTGTATTGGTTTTTCGGAAGTGTTAGACCTGTAAGAGAAAAATTTAAATGGTTGGGAAAGGCCATGGGATGTAGAAATATTTTTTTCATATTTACTTCCTTGTAAAAACAGGTAAATCAATAGGGTTTTTCGTACGGATAAGTACCCAGTGAACCGTTCGTTTAGCTTTATATATTGTTCCGGGTGGGCGTTGTATTGTTTTTTTGGAAGTGTTAGACCTGTAAGAGAAAAATTTAAATGGTTGGGAAAGGCCATGGGATGTAGAAATATTTTTTTCACATTTTACTTCCTTGAAAAAACAGGAAAATCGATAGGGATTTTCATACGGATAAGTACCCAGTGAACGGTTCGTTTATCTTTATATATTCTTCCGGGTGGGCGTTGTATTGGTTTTTCGGAAGTGTTAGACCTGTAAGAGAAAAATTTAAATGGTTGGGAAAGGCCATGGGATGTAGAAATATTTTTTTCATATTTACTTCCTTGTAAAAACAGGTAAATCAATAGGGTTTTTCGTACGGATAAGTACCCAGTGAACCGTTCGTTTAGCTTTATATATTGTTCCGGGTGGGCGTTGTATTGTTTTTTTGGAAGTGTTAGACCTGTAAGAGAAAAATTTAAATGGTTGGGAAAGGCCATGGGATGTAGAAATATTTTTTTCACATTTTACTTCCTTATAAAAACAGGTAAATCAATAGGGTTTTTCGTACGGATAAGTACCCAGTGAACGGTCCGTTTAGCTTTATATATTGTTCCGGGTAGGCGTTGTATTGGTTTTTCGGAAGTGTTAGACCTGTAAGAGAAAAATTTAAATGGTTGGGAAAGGCCATGGGATGTAGAAATATTTTTTTCACATTTACTTCCTTGTAAAAATAGGTAAATCAATAGGGTTTTTCGTACGGATAAGTACCCAGTGAACGGTTCGTTTAGCTTTATATATTGTTCCGGGTGGGCGTTGTATTGGTTTTTCAGAAGTGTTAGACCTGTAAAAGAAAAATTTAAATGGTTGGGAAAGGCCATGGGATGTAGAAATATTTTTTTCACATTTTATTTCCTTTTAAAAACAGGTAAATCAATAGGGATTTTCGTACGGATAAGTACCCAGTGAACGGTTCGTTTAGCTTTATATATTGTTCCGGGTGGGCATTGTATTGGTTTTTTGGAAGTGTTAGACCTGTAAGAGAAAAATTTAAATGGTTGGGAAAGGACATGGGATGTAGAAATATTTTTTTCACACTTACTTCCTTGTAAAAACAGGTAAATCAATAGGGTTTTTCGTACGGATAAGTACCCAGTGAACGGTTCGTTTAGCTTTATATATTGTTCCGGGTGGGCATTGTATTGGTTTTTCAGAAGTGTTAGACCTGTAAGAGAAAAATTTAAATGGTTGGGAAAGGCCATGGGATGTAGAAATATTTTTTTCACATTTTACTTCCTTATAAAAACAGGAAAATCAATAGGGATTTTCGTACGGATATGTACCCAGTGAACGGTTCGTTTAGCTTTATATATTGTTTCGGGTGGGCGTTGTACTGGTTTTTCGGAAGCGTTAGACCTGTAAGAAAAAAATGTAAATGGTTGGGAAAGGCCATGGGATGTAGAAATATTTTTTTCACATTTTACTTCCTTGTAAAAACAGGAAAATCAATAGGGATTTTCGTACGGATAAGTACCCAGTGAACCGTTCGTTTAGCTTTATATATTGTTCTGGGTGGGCGTTGTTTTGGTTTTTCGGAAGTGTTAGACCTGTAAGAGAAAAATTTAAATGGTTGGGAAAGGCCATGGGATGTAGAAATATTTTTTTCACATTTTACTTCCTTGAAAAAACAGGAAAATCGATAGGGATTTTCATACGGATAAGTACCCAGTGAACGGTTCGTTTATCTTTATATATTCTTCCGGGTGGGCGTTGTATTGGTTTTTCGGAAGTGTTAGACCTGTAAGAGAAAAATTTAAATGGTTGGGAAAGGCCATGGGATGTAGAAATATTTTTTTCATATTTACTTCCTTGTAAAAACAGGTAAATCAATAGGGTTTTTCGTACGGATAAGTACCCAGTGAACGGTTCGTTTAGCTTTATATATTGTTCCGGGTGGGCGTTGTATTGTTTTTTTGGAAGTGTTAGACCTGTAAGAGAAAAATTTAAATGGTTGGGAAAGGCCATGGGATGTAGAAATATTTTTTTCACATTTTACTTCCTTGAAAAAACAGGAAAATCGATAGGGATTTTCATACGGATAAGTACCCAGTGAACGGTTCGTTTATCTTTATATATTCTTCCGGGTGGGCGTTGTATTGGTTTTTCGGAAGTGTTAGACCTGTAAGAGAAAAATTTAAATGGTTGGGAAAGGCCATGGGATGTAGAAATATTTTTTTCATATTTACTTCCTTGTAAAAACAGGTAAATCAATAGGGTTTTTCGTACGGATAAGTACCCAGTGAACCGTTCGTTTAGCTTTATATATTGTTCCGGGTGGGCGTTGTATTGTTTTTTTGGAAGTGTTAGACCTGTAAGAGAAAAATTTAAATGGTTGGGAAAGGCCATGGGATGTAGAAATATTTTTTTCACATTTTACTTCCTTATAAAAACAGGAAAATCAATAGGGATTTTCGTACGGATAAGTACCCAGTGAACCGTTCGTTTAGCTTTATATATTGTTCCGGGTGGGCGTTGTTTTGGTTTTTCGGAAGTGTTAGACATCTAAGAGAAAAATTTAAATGGTTGGGAAAGGCCATGGGATGTAGAAATATTTTTTTCACATTTTATTTCCTTGTAAAAACAGGCAAATCAATAGGGTTTTTCGTACGGATAAGTGCCCAGTGAACGGTTCGTTTAGCTTTATATATTGTTCCGGGTGGGCGTTGTTTTGGTTTTTCAGAAGTATTAGACCTGTAAGAGAAAAATTTAAATGGTTGGGAAAGGCCATGGGATGTAGAAATATTTTTTTCACATATACTTCCTTGTAAAAACAGGTAAATCAATAGGGTTTTTCGTACGGATAAGTACCCAGTGAACGGTTCGTTTAGCTTTATATATTGTTCCGGGTGGGCGTTGTATTGGTTTTTCGGAAGTGTTAGACCTGTAAGAGAAAAATTTAAATGGTTGGGAAAGGCCATGGGATGTAGAAATATTTTTTTCACATTTACTTCCTTGTAAAAACAGGTAAATCAATAGGGTTTTTAGTACGGATAAGTACCCAGTGAACGGTTCGTTTAGCTTTATATATTGTTCCGGGTGGGCGTTGTATTGGTTTTTCAGAAGTGTTAGACCTGTAAAAGAAAAATTTAAATGGTTGGGAAAGGCCATGGGATGTAGAAATATTTTTTTCACATTTTATTTCCTTTTAAAAACAGGTAAATCAATAGGGATTTTCGTACGGATAAGTACCCAGTGAACGGTTCGTTTAGCTTTATATATTGTTCCGGGTGGGCATTGTATTGGTTTTTTGGAAGTGTTAGACCTGTAAGAGAAAAATTTAAATGGCTGGGAAAGGCCATGGGATGTAGAAATATTTTTTTCACATTTACTTCCTTGTAAAAACAGGTAAATCAATAGGGTTTTTCGTACGGAAAAGTACCCAGTGAACGGTTCGTTTAGCTTTATATATTGTTCCGGGTGGGCATTGTATTGGTTTTTCAGAAGTGTTAGACCTGTAAGAGAAAAATTTAAATGGTTGGGAAAGGACATGGGATGTAGAAATATTTTTTTCACACTTACTTCCTTGTAAAAACAGGTAAATCAATAGGGTTTTTCGTACGGATAAGTACCCAGTGAACGGTTCGTTTAGCTTTATATATTGTTCCGGGTGGGCATTGTATTGGTTTTTCAGAAGTGTTAGACCTGTAAGAGAAAAATTTAAATGGTTGGGAAAGGCCATGGGATGTAGAAATATTTTTTTCACATTTTACTTCCTTATAAAAACAGGAAAATCAATAGGGATTTTCGTACGGATATGTACCCAGTGAACGGTTCGTTTAGCTTTATATATTGTTTCGGGTGGGCGTTGTACTGGTTTTTCGGAAGCGTTAGACCTGTAAGAAAAAAATGTAAATGGTTGGGAAAGGCCATGGGATGTAGAAATATTTTTTTCACATTTTACTTCCTTGTAAAAACAGGAAAATCAATAGGGATTTTCGTACGGATAAGTACCCAGTGAACCGTTCGTTTAGCTTTATATATTGTTCTGGGTGGGCGTTGTTTTGGTTTTTCGGAAGTGTTAGACCTGTAAGAGAAAAATTTAAATGGTTGGGAAAGGCCATGGGATGTAGAAATATTTTTTTCACATTTTACTTCCTTGAAAAAACAGGAAAATCGATAGGGATTTTCATACGGATAAGTACCCAGTGAACGGTTCGTTTATCTTTATATATTCTTCCGGGTGGGCGTTGTATTGGTTTTTCGGAAGTGTTAGACCTGTAAGAGAAAAATTTAAATGGTTGGGAAAGGCCATGGGATGTAGAAATATTTTTTTCATATTTACTTCCTTGTAAAAACAGGTAAATCAATAGGGTTTTTCGTACGGATAAGTACCCAGTGAACCGTTCGTTTAGCTTTATATATTGTTCCGGGTGGGCGTTGTATTGTTTTTTTGGAAGTGTTAGACCTGTAAGAGAAAAATTTAAATGGTTGGGAAAGGCCATGGGATGTAGAAATATTTTTTTCACATTTTACTTCCTTGAAAAAACAGGAAAATCGATAGGGATTTTCATACGGATAAGTACCCAGTGAACGGTTCGTTTATCTTTATATATTCTTCCGGGTGGGCGTTGTATTGGTTTTTCGGAAGTGTTAGACCTGTAAGAGAAAAATTTAAATGGTTGGGAAAGGCCATGGGATGTAGAAATATTTTTTTCATATTTACTTCCTTGTAAAAACAGGTAAATCAATAGGGTTTTTCGTACGGATAAGTACCCAGTGAACCGTTCGTTTAGCTTTATATATTGTTCCGGGTGGGCGTTGTATTGTTTTTTTGGAAGTGTTAGACCTGTAAGAGAAAAATTTAAATGGTTGGGAAAGGCCATGGGATGTAGAAATATTTTTTTCACATTTTACTTCCTTATAAAAACAGGAAAATCAATAGGGATTTTCGTACGGATAAGTACCCAGTGAACCGTTCGTTTAGCTTTATATATTGTTCCGGGTGGGCGTTGTTTTGGTTTTTCGGAAGTGTTAGACATCTAAGAGAAAAATTTAAATGGTTGGGAAAGGCCATGGGATGTAGAAATATTTTTTTCACATTTTATTTCCTTGTAAAAACAGGCAAATCAATAGGGTTTTTCGTACGGATAAGTGCCCAGTGAACGGTTCGTTTAGCTTTATATATTGTTCCGGGTGGGCGTTGTTTTGGTTTTTCAGAAGTATTAGACCTGTAAGAGAAAAATTTAAATGGTTGGGAAAGGCCATGGGATGTAGAAATATTTTTTTCACATATACTTCCTTGTAAAAACAGGTAAATCAATAGGGTTTTTCGTACGGATAAGTACCCAGTGAACGGTTCGTTTAGCTTTATATATTGTTCCGGGTGGGCGTTGTATTGGTTTTTCGGAAGTGTTAGACCTGTAAGAGAAAAATTTAAATGGTTGGGAAAGGCCATGGGATGTAGAAATATTTTTTTCACATTTACTTCCTTGTAAAAACAGGTAAATCAATAGGGTTTTTAGTACGGATAAGTACCCAGTGAACGGTTCGTTTAGCTTTATATATTGTTCCGGGTGGGCGTTGTATTGGTTTTTCAGAAGTGTTAGACCTGTAAAAGAAAAATTTAAATGGTTGGGAAAGGCCATGGGATGTAGAAATATTTTTTTCACATTTTATTTCCTTTTAAAAACAGGTAAATCAATAGGGATTTTCGTACGGATAAGTACCCAGTGAACGGTTCGTTTAGCTTTATATATTGTTCCGGGTGGGCATTGTATTGGTTTTTTGGAAGTGTTAGACCTGTAAGAGAAAAATTTAAATGGCTGGGAAAGGCCATGGGATGTAGAAATATTTTTTTCACATTTACTTCCTTGTAAAAACAGGTAAATCAATAGGGTTTTTCGTACGGAAAAGTACCCAGTGAACGGTTCGTTTAGCTTTATATATTGTTCCGGGTGGGCGTTGTATTGGTTTTTCAGAAGTGTTAGACCTGTAAGAGAAAAATTTAAATGGTTGGGAAAGGCCATGGGATGTAGAAATATTTTTTTCACATTTTATTTCCTTTTAAAAACAGGTAAATCAATAGGGATTTTCGTACGGATAATTACCCAGTGAACGGTTCGTTTAGCTTTATATATTGTTCCGGGTGGGCGTTGTATTGGTTTTTTGGAAGTGTTAGACCTGTAAGAGAAAAATTTAAATGGTTGGGAAAGGCCATGGGATGTAGAAATATTTTTTCACATTTTACTTCCTTATAAAAACAGGAAAATCAATAGGGATTTTCGTACGGATATGTACCCAGTGAACGGTTCGTTTAGCTTTATATATTGTTCCGGGTGGGCGTTGTATTGGTTTTTCGGAAGCGTTAGACCTGTAAGAAAAAAATTTAAATGGTTGGGAAAGGCCATGGGATGTAGAAATATTTTTTTCACATTTTATTTCCTTGTAAAAACAGGTAAATCAATAGGGTTTTTCGTACGGATAAGTGCCCAGTGAACGGGTTGTTTAGCTTTATACATTGTTCCGGGTGGGCGTTGTATTGTTTTTTCGGAAGTGTTAGACCTGTAAGAGAAAAATTTAAATGGTTGGGAAAGGCCATGCGATGTAGAAATATTATTTTCACATTTTACTTCCTTGTAAAAACAGGAAAATCGATAGGGATTTTCATACGGATAAGTACCCAGTGAACGGTTCGTTTATCTTTATATATTCTTCCGGGTGGGCGTTGTATTGGTTTTTCGGAAGTGTTAGACCTGTAAGAGAAAAATTTAAATGGTTGGGAAAGGCCATGGGATGTAGAAATATTTTTTTCACATTTACTTCCTTGTAAAAACAGGTAAATCAATAGGGTTTTTCGTACGGATAAGTACCCAGTGAACCGTTCGTTTAGCTTTATATATTGTTCCGGGTGGGCGTTGTATTGTTTTTTTGGAAGTGTTAGACCTGTAAGAGAAAAATTTAAATGGTTGGGAAAGGCCATGGGATGTAGAAATATTTTTTTCACATTTTACTTCCTTATAAAAACAGGAAAATCAATAGGGATTTTCGTACGGATAAGTACCCAGTGAACCGTTCGTTTAGCTTTATATATTGTTCCGGGTGGGTGTTGTTTTGGTTTTTCGGAAGTGTTAGACCTCTAAGAGAAAAATTTAAATGGTTGGGAAAGGCCATGGGATGTAGAAATATTTTTTTCACATTTTATTTCCTTGTAAAAACAGGCAAATCAATAGGGTTTTTCGTACGGATAAGTGCCCAGTGAACGGTTTGTTTAGCTTTATATATTGTTCCGGGTGGGCGTTGTTTTGGTTTTTCAGAAGTATTAGACCTGTAAGAGAAAAATTTAAATGGTTGGGAAAGGCCATGGGATGTAGAAATATTTTTTTCACATATACTTCCTTGTAAAAACAGGTAAATCAATAGGGTTTTTCGTACGGATAAGTACCCAGTGAACGGTTCGTTTAGCTTTATATATTGTTCCGGGTGGGCGTTGTATTGGTTTTTCGGAAGTGTTAGACCTGTAAGAGAAAAATTTAAATGGTTGGGAAAGGCCATGGGATGTAGAAATATTTTTTTCACATTTACTTCCTTGTAAAAACAGGTAAATCAATAGGGTTTTTAATACGGATAAGTACCCAGTGAACGGTTCGTTTAGCTTTATATATTGTTCCGGGTGGGCGTTGTATTGGTTTTTCAGAAGTGTTAGACCTGTAAAAGAAAAATTTAAATGGTTGGGAAAGGTCATGGGATGTAGAAATATTTTTTTCACATTTTATTTCCTTTTAAAAACAGGTAAATCAATAGGGATTTTCGTACGGATAAGTACCCAGTGAACGGTTCGTTTAGCTTTATATATTGTTCCGGGTGGGCATTGTATTGGTTTTTTGGAAGTGTTAGACCTGTAAGAGAAAAATTTAAATGGCTGGGAAAGGCCATGGGATGTAGAAATATTTTTTTCACATTTACTTCCTTGTAAAAACAGGTAAATCAATAGGGTTTTTCGTACGGAAAAGTACCCAGTGAACGGTTCGTTTAGCTTTATATATTGTTCCGGGTGGGCGTTGTATTGGTTTTTCAGAAGTGTTAGACCTGTAAGAGAAAAATTTAAATGGTTGGGAAAGGCCATGGGATGTAGAAATATTTTTTTCACATTTTACTTCCTTGTAAAAACAGGAAAATCAATAGGGATTTTCGTACGGATAAGTACCCAGTGAACCGTTAGTTTAGCTTTATATATTGTTCCGGGTGGGCGTTGTTTTGGTTTTTCGGAAGTGTTAGACCTGTAAGAGAAAAATTTAAATGGTTGGGAAAAACCATGGGATGTAGAAATATTTTTTTCACATTTTACTTCCTTGTAAAAACAGGAAAATCGATAGGGATTTTCATACGGATAAGTACCCAGTGAACGGTTCGTTTATCTTTATATATTCTTCCGGGTGGGCGTTGTATTGGTTTTTCGGAAGTGTTAGACCTGTAAGGGAAAAATTTAAATTGTTGGGAAAGGCCATGGGATGTAGAAATATTTTTTTCACTTTTACTTCCTTGTAAAAACAGGTAAATCAATAGGGTTTTTCGTACGGTTAAGTACCCAGTGAACCGTTCGTTTAGCTTTATATATTGTTCCGGGTGGGCGTTGTATTGTTTTTTCGGAAGTGTTAGACCTGTAAGAGAAAAATTTAAATGGTTGGGAAAGGCCATGGGATGTAGAAATATTTTTTTCACATTTTACTTCCTTGTAAAAACAGGAAAATCAATAGGGATTTTCGTACGGATAAGTACCCAGTGAACCGTTCGTTTAGCTTTATATATTGTTCGGGGTGGGCGTTGTATTGGATTTTCGGAAGTGTTAGACCTGTAAGAGAAAAATTTAAATGGTTGGGAAAGGCCATGGGATGTAGAAATATTTTTTTCACATTTTACTTCCTTGTAAAAACAGGAAAATCGATAGGGATTTTCATACGGATAAGTACCCAGTGAACGGTTCGTTTATCTTTATATATTCTTCCGGGTGGGCGTTGTATTGGTTTTTCGGAAGTGTTAGACCTGTAAGAGAAAAATTTAAATGGTTGGGAAAGGCCATGGGATGTAGAAATATCTTTTTCTCATTTACTTCCTTGTAAAAACAGGTAAATCAATAGGGTTTTCGTACGGATAAGTACCCAGTGAACCGTTCGTTTAGCTTTATATATTGTTCCGGGTGGGCGTTGTATTGTTTTTTCGGAAGTGTTAGACCTGTAAGAGAAAAATTTAAATGGTTGGGAAAGGCCATGGGATGTAGAAATATTTTTTTCACATTTTACTTCCTTATAAAAACAGGAAAATCAATAGGGATTTTTGTACGGATAAGTACCCAGTGAACCGTTCGTTTAGCTTTATATATTGTTCCGGGTGGGCGTTGTTTTGGTTTTTCGGAAGTGTTAGACCTCTAAGAGAAAAATTTAAATGGTTGGGAAAGGCCATGGGATGTAGAAATATTTTTTTCACATTTTATTTCCTTGTAAAAACAGGTAAATCAATAGGTTTTTTCGTACGGATAAGTGCCCAGTGAACGGTTCGTTTAGCTTTATATATTGTTCCGGGTGGGCGTTGTTTTGGTTTTTCAGAAGTATTAGACCTGTAAGAGAAAAATTTAAATGGTTGGGAAAGGCCATGGGATGTAGAAATATTTTTTTCACATATACTTCCTTGTAAAAATAGGTAAATCAATAGGGTTTTTCATACGGATAAGTACCCAGTGAACGGTTCGTTTAGCTTTATATATTGTTCCGGGTGGGCGTTGTATTGGTTTTTCGGAAGTGTTAGACCTGTAAGATTAAAATTTAAATGGTTGGGAAAGGCCATGGGATGTAGAAATATTTTTTTCACATTTTACTTCCTTGTAAAAACAGGAAAATCGATAGGGATTTTCGGACGGATAAGTACCTAGTGAACGGTTCGTTTATCTTTATATATTGTTCGGGGTGGGCGTTGTATTGGATTTTCAGAAGTGTTAGACCTGTAAGAGAAAAATTTAAATGGTTGGGAAAGGCAATGGGATGTAGAAATATTTTTTTCACATTTACTTCCTTGTAAAAACAGGTAAATCAATAGGGTTTTTCGTACGGATAAGTACCCAGTGAACTGTTCGTTTAGCTTTATATATTGTTCCGGGTGGGCGTTGTATTGGGTTTTGGGAACTGTTAGACCTGTAAGAGAAAAATTTAAATGGTTGGGAAAGGCCATGGGATGTAGAAATATTTTTTTCACATTTTACTTCCTTGTAAAAACAGGAAAATCAATAGGGATTTTCGTACGGATAAGTACCCAGTGAACCGTTCGTTTAGCTTTATATATTGTTCGGGGTGGGCGTTGTATTGGATTTTCGGAAGTGTTAGACCTGTAAGAGAAAAATTTAAATGGTTGGGAAAGGCCATGGGATGTAGAAATATTTTTTTCACATTTTACTTCCTTGTAAAAACAGGAAAATCGATAGGGATTTTCATACGGATAAGTACCCAGTGAACGGTTCGTTTATCTTTATATATTCTTCCGGGTGGGCGTTGTATTGGTTTTTCGGAAGTGTTAGACCTGTAAGAGAAAAATTTAAATGGTTGGGAAAGGCCATGGGATGTAGAAATATTTTTTTCTCATTTACTTCCTTGTAAAAACAGGTAAATCAATAGGGTTTTTCGTACGGATAAGTACCCAGTGAACCGTTCGTTTAGCTTTATATATTGTTCCGGGTGGGCGTTGTATTGTTTTTTCGGAAGTGTTAGACCTGTAAGAGAAAAATTTAAATGGTTGGGAAAGGCCATGGGATGTAGAAATATTTTTTTCACATTTACTTCCTTATAAAAACAGGAAAATCAATAGGGATTTTTGTACGGATAAGTACCCAGTGAACGGTTCGTTTAGCTTTATATATTGTTCCGGGTGGGCGTTGTTTTGGTTTTTCGGAAGTGTTAGACCTCTAAGAGAAAAATTTAAATGGTTGGGAAAGGCCATGGGATGTAGAAATATTTTTTTCACATTTTATTTCCTTGTAAAAACAGGTAAATCAATAGGTTTTTTCGTACGGATAAGTGCCCAGTGAACGGTTCGTTTAGCTTTATATATTGTTCCGGGTGGGCGTTGTTTTGGTTTTTCAGAAGTATTAGACCTGTAAGAGAAAAATTTAAATGGTTGGGAAAGGCCATGGGATGTAGAAATATTTTTTTCACATATACTTCCTTGTAAAAATAGGTAAATCAATAGGGTTTTTCATACGGATAAGTACCCAGTGAACGGTTCGTTTAGCTTTATATATTGTTCCGGGTGGGCGTTGTATTGGTTTTTCGGAAGTGTTAGACCTGTAAGATTAAAATTTAAATGGTTGGGAAAGGCCATGGGATGTAGAAATATTTTTTTCACATTTTACTTCCTTGTAAAAACAGGAAAATCGATAGGGATTTTCGGACGGATAAGTACCTAGTGAACGGTTCGTTTATCTTTATATATTGTTCGGGGTGGGCGTTGTATTGGATTTTCAGAAGTGTTAGACCTGTAAGAGAAAAATTTAAATGGTTGGGAAAGGCAATGGGATGTAGAAATATTTTTTTCACATTTACTTCCTTGTAAAAACAGGTAAATCAATAGGGTTTTTCGTACGGATAAGTACCCAGTGAACTGTTCGTTTAGCTTTATATATTGTTCCGGGTGGGCGTTGTATTGGGTTTTGGGAAGTGTTAGACCTGTAAGAGAAAAATTTAAATGGTTGGGAAAGGCCATGGGATGTAGAAATATTTTTTTCACATTTTATTTCCTTTTAAAAACAGGTAAATCAATAGGGATTTTCGTACGGATAAGTACCCAGTGAACGGTTCGTTTAGCTTTATATATTGTTCCGGGTGGGCGTTGTATTGGTTTTTTGAAAGTGTTAGACCTGTAAGAGAAAAATTTAAATGGTTGGGAAAGGCCATGGGATGTAGAAATATTTTTTTCACATTTACTTCCTTGTAAAAACAGGTAAATCAATAGGGTTTTTCGTACGGATAAGTACCCAGTGAACGGTTCGTTTAGCTTTATATATTGTTCCGGGTGGGCGTTGTATTCGTTTTTCAGAAGTGTTAGAACTGTAAAAGAAAAATTTAAATGGTTGGGAAAGGCCATGGGATGTAGAAATATTTTTTTCACATTTTATTTCCTTTTAAAAACAGGTAAATCAATAGGGATTTTCGTACGGATAAGTACCCAGTGAACGGTTCGTTTAGCTTTATATATTGTTCCGGGTTGGCATTGTATTGGTTTTTTGGAAGTGTTAGACCTGTAAGAGAAAAATTTAAATGGTTGGGAAAGGCCATGGAATGGTGAAATATTTTTTTCACATTTACTTCCTTGTAAAAACAGGTAAATCAATAGGGTTTTTCGTACGGATAAGTACCCAGTGAACCGTTCGTTTAGCTTTATATATTGTTCCGGATGGGCGTTGTATTGTTTTTTCGGAAGTGTTAGACCTGTAAGAGAAAGATTTAAATGGTTGGGAAAGGCCATGGGATGTAGAAATATTTTTTTCACATTTTACTTCCTTATAAAAACAGGAAAATCAATAGGGATTTTCGTACGGATAAGTACCCAGTGAACCGTTCGTTTAGCTTTATATATTGTTCCGGGTGGGCGTTGTTTTGGTTTTTCGGAAGTGTTAGACCTGTAAGAGAAAAATTTAAATGGTTGGGAAAGGCCATGGGATGTAGAAATATTTTTTTCACATTTTATTTCCTTGTAAAAACAGGTAAATCAATAGGGTTTTTCGTACGGATAAGTGCCCAGTGAACGGTTCGTTTAGCTTTATATATTGTTCCGGGTGGGCGTTGTTTTGGTTTTTCAGAAGTGTTAGACCTGTAAGAGAAAAATTTAAATGGTTGGGAAAGGCCATGGGATGTAGAAATATTTTTTTCACATATACTTCCTTGTAAAAACAGGTAAATCAATAGGGTTTTTCGTACGGATAAGTGCCCAGTGAACGGTTCGTTTAGCTTTATATATTGTTCCGGGTGGGCGTTGTATTGGTTTTTCAGAAGTGTTAGACCTGTAAAAGAAAAATTTAAATGGCTGGGAAAGGCCATGGGATGTAGAAATATTTTTTTCACATTTTATTTCCTTTTAAAAACAGGTAAATCAATAGGGATTTTCGTACGGATAAGTACCCAGTGAACGGTTTGTTTATATTTATATATTCTTCCGGGTGGGCGTTGTATTGGTTTTTCAGAAGTGTTAGACCTGTAAGAGAAAAATTTAAATGGTTGGGAAAGGCCATGGGATGTAGAAATATTTTTTTCACATTTACTTCCTTGTAAAAACAGGTAAATCAATAGGGTTTTTCGTACGGATAAGTACCCAGTGAACGGTTCGTTTAGCTTTATATATTGTTCCGGGTGGGCGTTGTATTGTTTTTTCAGAAGTGTTAGACCTGTAAGAGAAAAATTTAAATGGTTGGGAAAGGCCATGGGATGTAGAAATATTTTTTTCACATTTTATTTCCTTTTAAAAACAGGTAAATCAATAGGGATTTTCGTACGGATAAGTACCCAGTGAACGGTTCGTTTAGCTTTATATATTGTTCCGGGTGGGCGTTGTATTGGTTTTTTGAAAGTGTTAGACGTATAAGAGAAAAATTTAAATGGTTGGGAAATGCCATGGGATGTAGAAATATTTTTTCACATTTACTTCCTTGTAAAAACAGGTAAATCAATAGGGTTTTTCGTACGGATAAGTACCCAGTGAACGGTTCGTTTAGCTTTATATATTGTTCCGGGTGGGCGTTGTATTGTTTTTTCGGAAGTGTTAGACCTGTAAGAGAAAAATTTAAATGGTTGGGAAAGGCCATGGGATGTAGAAATATTTTTTTCACATTTTACTTCCTTGTAAAAACAGGAAAATCGATAGGGATTTTCATACGGATAAGTACCCAGTGAACGGTTCGTTTATATTTATATATTCTTCCAGGTGGGCGTTGTATTGGTTTTTCGGAATTGTTAGACCTGTAACAGAAAAATTTAAATGGTTGCGAAAGGCCATGGGATGTAGAAATATTTTTTTCACATTTACTTCCTTGTAAAAACAGGTAAATCAATAGGGTTTTTCGTACGGATAAGTACCCAGTGAACGGTTCGTTTAGCTTTATATATTGTTCCGGGTGGGCGTTGTATTGGTTTTTCAGAAGTGTTAGACCTGTAAAAGAAAAATTTAAATGGTTGGGAAAGGCCATGGGATGTAGAAATATTTTTTTCACATTTTATTTCCTTTTAAAAACAGGTAAATCAATAGGGATTTTCGTACGGATAAGTACCCAGTGAACGGTTCGTTTAGCTTTATATATTGTTCCGGGTGGGCGTTGTATTGGTTTTTTGGAAGTGTTAGACCTGTAAGAGAAAAATTTAAATGGCTGGGAAAGGCCATGGGATGTAGAAATATTTTTTTCACATTTTATTTCCTTTTAAAAACAGGTAAATCAATAGGGATTTTCGTACGGATAAGTACCCAGTGAACGGTTCGTTTAGCTTTATATATTGTTCCGGGTGGGCGTTGTATTGGTTTTTCAGAAGTGTTAGACCTGTAAGAGAAAAATTTAAATGGTTGGGAAAGGCCATGGGATGTAGAAATATTTTTTTCACATTTTATTTCCTTTTAAAAACAGGTAAATCAATAGGGATTTTCGTACGGATAATTACCCAGTGAACGGTTCGTTTAGCTTTATATATTGTTCCGGGTGGGCGTTGTATTGGTTTTTTGGAAGTGTTAGACCTGTAAGAGAAAAATTTAAATGGTTGGGAAAGGCCATGGGATGTAGAAATATTTTTTTCACATTTACTTCCTTGTAAAAACAGGTAAATCAATAGGGTTTTTCGTACGGATAAGTACCCAGTGAACCGTTCGTTTAGCTTTATATATTGTTCCGGTTGGGCGTTGTATTGTTTTTTCAGAAGTGTTAGACCTGTAAGAGAAAAATTTAAATGGTTGGGAAAGGCCATGGGATGTAGAAATATTTTTTTCACATTTTATTTCCTTTTAAAAACAGGTAAATCAATAGGGATTTTCGTACGGATAAGTACCCAGTGAACGGTTCGTTTAGCTTTATATATTGTTCCGGGTGGGCGTTGTATTGGTTTTTTGAAAGTGTTAGACCTATAAGAGAAAAATTTAAATGGTTGGGTAAGGCCATGGGATGTAGAAATATTTTTTTCACATTTACTTCCTTGTAAAAACAGGTAAATCAATAGGGTTTTTCGTACGGATAAGTACCCAGTGAACGGTTCGTTTAGCTTTATATATTGTTCCGGGTGGGCGTTGTATTGGTTTTTCAGAAGTGTTAGAACTGTAAAAGAAAAATTTAAATGGTTGGGAAAGGCCATGGGATGTAGAAATATTTTTTTCACATTTACTTCCTTGTAAAAAAAGGTAAATCAATAGGGTTTTTCGTACGGATAAGTACCCAGTGAACGGTTCGTTTAGCTTTATATATTGTTCCGGGTGGGCATTGTATTGGTTTTTCAGAAGTGTTAGACCTGTAAGAGAAAAATTTAAAGGGTTGGGAAAGGCCATGGGATGTAGAAATATTTTTTTCACATTTTACTTCCTTATAAAAACAGGAAAATCAATAGGGATTTTCATACTGATATGTACCCAGTGAACGGTTCGTTTAGATTTATATATTGTTCCGGGTGGGCGTTGTATTGGTTTTTCGGAAGCGTTAGACCTGTAAGAAAAAAATTTAAATGGTTGGGAAAGGCCATGGGATGTAGAAATATTTTTTTCACATTTTACTTCCTTGTAAAAACAGGAAAATCAATAGGGATTTTCGTACGGATAAGTACCCAGTGAACCGTTCGTTTAGCTTTATATATTGTTCCGGGTGGGCGTTGTTTTGGTTTTTCGGAAGTGTTAGACCTGTAAGAGAAAAATTTAAATGGTTGGGAAAGGCCATGGGATGTAGAAATATTTTTTTCACATTTTACTTCCTTGTAAAAACAGGAAAATCGATAGGGATTTTCATACGGATAAGTACTCAGTGAACGGTTCGTTTATCTTTATATATTCTTCCGGGTGGGCGTTGTATTGGTTTTTCGGAAGTGTTAGACCTGTAAGAGAAAAATTTAAATGGTTGGGAAAGGCCATGGGATGTAGAAATATTTTTTTCACATTTTACTTCCTTATAAAAACAGGAAAATCAATAGGGATTTTCGTACGGATAAGTACCCAGTGAACCGTTCGTTTAGCTTTATATATTGTTCCGGGTGGGCGTTGTTTTGGTTTTTCGGAAGTGTTAGACCTGTAAGAGAAAAATTTAAATGGTTGGGAAAGGCCATGGGATGTAGAAATATTTTTTTCACATATACTTCCTTGTAAAAACAGGTAAATCAATAGGGTTTTTCGTACGGATAAGTACCCAGTGAACGGTTCGTTTAGCTTTATATATTGTTCCGGGTGGGCGTTGTATTGGTTTTTCGGAAGTATTAGACCTGTAAGAGAAAAATTTAAATGGTTGGGAAAGGCCATGGGATGTAGAAATATTTTTTTCACATATACTTCCTTGTAAAAACAGGTAAATCAATAGGGTTTTTCGTACGGATAAGTACCCAGTGAACGGTTCGTTTAGCTTTATATATTGTTCCGGGTGGGCGTTGTATTGGTTTTTCGGAAGTGTTAGACCTGTAAGAGAAAAATTTAAATGGTTGGGAAAGGCCATGGGATGTAGAAATATTTTTTTCACATTTACTTCCTTGTAAAAACAGGTAAATCAATAGGGTTTTTCGTACGGATAATTACCCAGTGAACGGTTCGTTTAGCTTTATATATTGTTCCGGGTGGGCGTTGTATTGGTTTTTCGGAAGTGTTAGACCTGTAAGAGAAAAATTTAAATGGTTGGGAAAGGCCATGGGATGTAGAAATATTTTTTTCACATTTTACTTCCTTATAAAAACAGAAAAATCAATAGGGTTTTTCGTACGGATAAGTGCCCAGTGAACGGTTTGTTTAGCTTTATACATTGTTCCGGGTGGGCATTGTATTGGTTTTTCGGAAGTGTTAGACCTGTAAGAGAAAAATTTAAATGGTTGGGAAAGGCCATGGGATGTAGAAATATTTTTTTCACATTTTACTTCCTTGTAAAAACAGGAAAATCGATAGGGATTTTCGTACGGATAAGTACCCAGTGAACGGTTCGTTTATATTTATGTATTCTTCCGGGTGGGCGTTGTATTGGTTTTTCAGAAGTGTTAGACCTGTAAGAGAAAAATTTAAATGGTTGGGAAAGGCCATGGGATGTAGAAATATTTTTTTCACATTTACTTCCTTGTAAAAACAGGTAAATCAATAGGGTTTTTCGTACGGATATGTACCCAGTGAACCGTTCGTTTAGCTTTATATATTGTTCCGGGTGGGCATTGTATTGGTTTTTCAGAAGTGTTAGACCTGTAAGAGAAAAATTTAAAGGGTTGGGAAAGGCCATGGGATGTAGAAATATTTTTTTCACATTTTACTTCCTTATAAAAACAGGAAAATCAATAGGGATTTTCATACTGATATGTACCCAGTGAACGGTTCGTTTAGATTTATATATTGTTCCGGGTGGGCGTTGTATTGGTTTTTCGGAAGCGTTAGACCTGTAAGAAAAAAATTTAAATGGTTGGGAAAGGCCATGGGATGTAGAAATATTTTTTTCACATTTTACTTCCTTGTAAAAACAGGAAAATCAATAGGGATTTTCGTACGGATAAGTACCCAGTGAACCGTTCGTTTAGCTTTATATATTGTTCCGGGTGGGCGTTGTTTTGGTTTTTCGGAAGTGTTAGACCTGTAAGAGAAAAATTTAAATGGTTGGGAAAGGCCATGGGATGTAGAAATATTTTTTTCACATTTTACTTCCTTGTAAAAACAGGAAAATCGATAGGGATTTTCATACGGATAAGTACTCAGTGAACGGTTCGTTTATCTTTATATATTCTTCCGGGTGGGCGTTGTATTGGTTTTTCGGAAGTGTTAGACCTGTAAGAGAAAAATTTAAATGGTTGGGAAAGGCCATGGGATGTAGAAATATTTTTTTCACATTTTACTTCCTTATAAAAACAGGAAAATCAATAGGGATTTTCGTACGGATAAGTACCCAGTGAACCGTTCGTTTAGCTTTATATATTGTTCCGGGTGGGCGTTGTTTTGGTTTTTCGGAAGTGTTAGACCTGTAAGAGAAAAATTTAAATGGTTGGGAAAGGCCATGGGATGTAGAAATATTTTTTTCACATTTTATTTCCTTGTAAAAACAGGTAAATCAATAGGGTTTTTCGTACGGATAAGTGCCCAGTGAACGGTTCGTTTAGCTTTATATATTGTTCCGGGTGGGCGTTGTTTTGGTTTTTCAGAAGTGTTAGACCTGTAAGAGAAAAATTTAAATGGTTGGGAAAGGCCATGGGATGTAGAAATATTTTTTTCACATATACTTCCTTGTAAAAACAGGTAAATCAATAGGGTTTTTCGTACGGATAAGTACCCAGTGAACGGTTCGTTTAGCTTTATATATTGTTCCGGGTGGGCGTTGTATTGGTTTTTCGGAAGTATTAGACCTGTAAGAGAAAAATTTAAATGGTTGGGAAAGGCCATGGGATGTAGAAATATTTTTTTCACATATACTTCCTTGTAAAAACAGGTAAATCAATAGGGTTTTTCGTACGGATAAGTACCCAGTGAACGGTTCGTTTAGCTTTATATATTGTTCCGGGTGGGCGTTGTATTGGTTTTTCGGAAGTGTTAGACCTGTAAGAGAAAAATTTAAATGGTTGGGAAAGGCCATGGGATGTAGAAATATTTTTTTCACATTTACTTCCTTGTAAAAACAGGTAAATCAATAGGGTTTTTCGTACGGATAATTACCCAGTGAACGGTTCGTTTAGCTTTATATATTGTTCCGGGTGGGCGTTGTATTGGTTTTTCGGAAGTGTTAGACCTGTAAGAGAAAAATTTAAATGGTTGGGAAAGGCCATGGGATGTAGAAATATTTTTTTCACATTTTACTTCCTTATAAAAACAGAAAAATCAATAGGGTTTTTCGTACGGATAAGTGCCCAGTGAACGGTTTGTTTAGCTTTATACATTGTTCCGGGTGGGCATTGTATTGGTTTTTCGGAAGTGTTAGACCTGTAAGAGAAAAATTTAAATGGTTGGGAAAGGCCATGGGATGTAGAAATATTTTTTTCACATTTTACTTCCTTGTAAAAACAGGAAAATCGATAGGGATTTTCGTACGGATAAGTACCCAGTGAACGGTTCGTTTATATTTATGTATTCTTCCGGGTGGGCGTTGTATTGGTTTTTCAGAAGTGTTAGACCTGTAAGAGAAAAATTTAAATGGTTGGGAAAGGCCATGGGATGTAGAAATATTTTTTTCACATTTACTTCCTTGTAAAAACAGGTAAATCAATAGGGTTTTTCGTACGGATATGTACCCAGTGAACCGTTCGTTTAGCTTTATATATTGTTCCGGGTGGTCGTTGTTTTGGTTTTTCGGAAGTGTTAGACCTGTAAGAGAAAAATTTAAATGGTTGGGAAAGGCCATGGGATGTAGAAATATTTTTTTCACATTTTACTTCCTTGTAAAAACAGGAAAATCGATAGGGATTTTCGTACGGATAAGTACCCAGTGAACCGTTCGTTTAGCTTTATATATTGTTCCGGGTGGTCGTTGTTTTGGTTTTTCGGAAGTGTTAGATCTGTAAGAGAAAAATTTAAATGGTTGGGAAAGGCCATGGGATGTAGAAATATTTTTTTCACATTTACTTCCTTGTAAAAACAGGTAAATCAATAGGGTTTTTCGTACGGATAAGTACCCAGTGAACGGTTCGTTTAGCTTTATATATTGTTCCGGGTGGGCGTTGTATTGTTTTTTCAGAAGTGTTAGACCTGTAAGAGAAAAATTTAAATGGTTGGGAAAGGCCATGGGATGTACAAATATTTTTTATACATTTTACTTCCTTGTAAAAACAGGAAAATCAATAGGGATTTTCGTACGGATAAGTACCCAGTGAACCGTTCGTTTAGCTTTATATATTATTCCGGGTGGGCGTTGTTTTGGTTTTTCGCAAGTGTTAGACCTGTAAGAGAAAAATTTAAATGGTTGGGAAAGGCCATGGGATGTAGAAATATTTTTTTCACATTTTACTTCCTTGTAAAAACAGGAAAATCGATAGGGATTTTCATACGGATAAGTACCCAGTGAACGGTTCGTTTATCTTTATATATTCTTCCGGGTGGGCGTTGTATTGGTTTTTCGGAAGTGTTAGACCTGTAAGAGAAAAATTTAAATGGTTGGGAAAGGCCATGGGATGTAGAAATATTTTTTTCACATTTACTTCCTTGTAAAAACAGGTAAATCAATAGGGTTTTTCGTACGGATAAGTACCCAGTGAACCGTTCGTTTAGCTTTATATATTGTTCCGGGTGGGCGTTGTATTGTTTTTTCGGAAGTGTTAGACCTGTAAGAGAAAAATTTAAATGGTTGGGAAAGGCCATGGGATGTAGAAATAATTTTTTCACATTTTACTTCCTTGTAAAAACAGGAAAATCAATAGGGATTTTCTTACGGATAAGTACCCAGTGAACCGTTCGTTTAGCTTTATATATTGTTCCGGGTGGGCGTTGTTTTGGTTTTTCGGAAGTATTAGACCTGTAAGAGAAAAATTTAAATGGTTGGGAAAGGCCATGGGATATAGAAATATTTTTTTCACATTTTATTTCCTTGTAATACAGGTAAATCAATAGGGTTTTTCGTACGGATAAGTGCCCAGTGAACGGTTCGTTTAGCTTTATATATTGTTCCGGGTGGGCGTTGTTTTGGTTTTTCGGAAGTGTTAGACCTGTAAGAGAAAAATTTAAATGGTTGGGAAAGGCCATGGGATGTAGAAATATTTTTTTCACATATACTTCCTTGTAAAAACAGGTAAATCAATAGGGTTTTTCGTACGGATAAGTACCCAGTGAACGGTTCGTTTAGCTTTATATATTGTTCCGGGTGGGCGTTGTATTGGTTTTTCGGAAGTGTTAGACCTGTAAGAGAAAAATTTAAATGGTTGGGAAAGGCCATGGGATGTAGAAATATTTTTTTTACATTTACTTCCTTGTAAAAACAGGTAAATCAATAGGGTTTTTCGTACGGGTAATTACCTAGTGAACGGTTCGTTTAGCTTTATATATTGTTCCGGGTGGGCGTTGTATTGGTTTTTCAGAAGTGTTAGACCTGTAAAAGAAAAATTTAAATGGTTGGGAAAGGCCATGGGATGTAGAAATATTTTTTTCACATTTACTTCCTTGTAAAAAAAGGTAAATCAATAGGGTTTTTCGTACGGATAAGTACCCAGTGAACGGTTCGTTTAGCTTTATATATTGTTCCGGGTGGGCATTGTATTGGTTTTTCAGAAGTGTTAGACCTGTAAGAGAAAAATTTAAAGGGTTGGGAAAGGCCATGGGATGTAGAAATATTTTTTTCACATTTTACTTCCTTATAAAAACAGGAAAATCAATAGGGATTTTCATACTGATATGTACCCAGTGAACGGTTCGTTTAGATTTATATATTGTTCCGGGTGGGCGTTGTATTGGTTTTTCGGAAGCGTTAGACCTGTAAGAAAAAAATTTAAATGGTTGGGAAAGGCCATGGGATGTAGAAATATTTTTTTCACATTTTACTTCCTTGTAAAAACAGGAAAATCAATAGGGATTTTCGTACGGATAAGTACCCAGTGAACCGTTCGTTTAGCTTTATATATTGTTCCGGGTGGGCGTTGTTTTGGTTTTTCGGAAGTGTTAGACCTGTAAGAGAAAAATTTAAATGGTTGGGAAAGGCCATGGGATGTAGAAATATTTTTTTCACATTTTACTTCCTTGTAAAAACAGGAAAATCGATAGGGATTTTCATACGGATAAGTACTCAGTGAACGGTTCGTTTATCTTTATATATTCTTCCGGGTGGGCGTTGTATTGGTTTTTCGGAAGTGTTAGACCTGTAAGAGAAAAATTTAAATGGTTGGGAAAGGCCATGGGATGTAGAAATATTTTTTTCACATTTTACTTCCTTATAAAAACAGGAAAATCAATAGGGATTTTCGTACGGATAAGTACCCAGTGAACCGTTCGTTTAGCTTTATATATTGTTCCGGGTGGGCGTTGTTTTGGTTTTTCGGAAGTGTTAGACCTGTAAGAGAAAAATTTAAATGGTTGGGAAAGGCCATGGGATGTAGAAATATTTTTTTCACATTTTATTTCCTTGTAAAAACAGGTAAATCAATAGGGTTTTTCGTACGGATAAGTGCCCAGTGAACGGTTCGTTTAGCTTTATATATTGTTCCGGGTGGGCGTTGTTTTGGTTTTTCAGAAGTGTTAGACCTGTAAGAGAAAAATTTAAATGGTTGGGAAAGGCCATGGGATGTAGAAATATTTTTTTCACATATACTTCCTTGTAAAAACAGGTAAATCAATAGGGTTTTTCGTACGGATAAGTACCCAGTGAACGGTTCGTTTAGCTTTATATATTGTTCCGGGTGGGCGTTGTATTGGTTTTTCGGAAGTATTAGACCTGTAAGAGAAAAATTTAAATGGTTGGGAAAGGCCATGGGATGTAGAAATATTTTTTTCACATATACTTCCTTGTAAAAACAGGTAAATCAATAGGGTTTTTCGTACGGATAAGTACCCAGTGAACGGTTCGTTTAGCTTTATATATTGTTCCGGGTGGGCGTTGTATTGGTTTTTCGGAAGTGTTAGACCTGTAAGAGAAAAATTTAAATGGTTGGGAAAGGCCATGGGATGTAGAAATATTTTTTTCACATTTACTTCCTTGTAAAAACAGGTAAATCAATAGGGTTTTTCGTACGGATAATTACCCAGTGAACGGTTCGTTTAGCTTTATATATTGTTCCGGGTGGGCGTTGTATTGGTTTTTCGGAAGTGTTAGACCTGTAAGAGAAAAATTTAAATGGTTGGGAAAGGCCATGGGATGTAGAAATATTTTTTTCACATTTTACTTCCTTATAAAAACAGAAAAATCAATAGGGTTTTTCGTACGGATAAGTGCCCAGTGAACGGTTTGTTTAGCTTTATACATTGTTCCGGGTGGGCATTGTATTGGTTTTTCGGAAGTGTTAGACCTGTAAGAGAAAAATTTAAATGGTTGGGAAAGGCCATGGGATGTAGAAATATTTTTTTCACATTTTACTTCCTTGTAAAAACAGGAAAATCGATAGGGATTTTCGTACGGATAAGTACCCAGTGAACGGTTCGTTTATATTTATGTATTCTTCCGGGTGGGCGTTGTATTGGTTTTTCAGAAGTGTTAGACCTGTAAGAGAAAAATTTAAATGGTTGGGAAAGGCCATGGGATGTAGAAATATTTTTTTCACATTTACTTCCTTGTAAAAACAGGTAAATCAATAGGGTTTTTCGTACGGATATGTACCCAGTGAACCGTTCGTTTAGCTTTATATATTGATCCGGGTGGTCGTTGTTTTGGTTTTTCGGAAGTGTTAGACCTGTAAGAGAAAAATTTAAATGGTTGGGAAAGGCCATGGGATGTAGAAATATTTTTTTCACATTTTACTTCCTTGTAAAAACAGGAAAATCGATAGGGATTTTCGTACGGATAAGTACCCAGTGAACCGTTCGTTTAGCTTTATATATTGTTCCGGGTGGTCGTTGTTTTGGTTTTTCGGAAGTGTTAGATCTGTAAGAGAAAAATTTAAATGGTTGGGAAAGGCCATGGGATGTAGAAATATTTTTTTCACATTTACTTCCTTGTAAAAACAGGTAAATCAATAGGGTTTTTCGTACGGATAAGTACCCAGTGAACGGTTCGTTTAGCTTTATATATTGTTCCGGGTGGGCGTTGTATTGTTTTTTCAGAAGTGTTAGACCTGTAAGAGAAAAATTTAAATGGTTGGGAAAGGCCATGGGATGTACAAATATTTTTTATACATTTTACTTCCTTGTAAAAACAGGAAAATCAATAGGGATTTTCGTACGGATAAGTACCCAGTGAACCGTTCGTTTAGCTTTATATATTATTCCGGGTGGGCGTTGTTTTGGTTTTTCGCAAGTGTTAGACCTGTAAGAGAAAAATTTAAATGGTTGGGAAAGGCCATGGGATGTAGAAATATTTTTTTCACATTTTACTTCCTTGTAAAAACAGGAAAATCGATAGGGATTTTCATACGGATAAGTACCCAGTGAACGGTTCGTTTATCTTTATATATTCTTCCGGGTGGGCGTTGTATTGGTTTTTCGGAAGTGTTAGACCTGTAAGAGAAAAATTTAAATGGTTGGGAAAGGCCATGGGATGTAGAAATATTTTTTTCACATTTACTTCCTTGTAAAAACAGGTAAATCAATAGGGTTTTTCGTACGGATAAGTACCCAGTGAACCGTTCGTTTAGCTTTATATATTGTTCCGGGTGGGCGTTGTATTGTTTTTTCGGAAGTGTTAGACCTGTAAGAGAAAAATTTAAATGGTTGGGAAAGGCCATGGGATGTAGAAATAATTTTTTCACATTTTACTTCCTTGTAAAAACAGGAAAATCAATAGGGATTTTCTTACGGATAAGTACCCAGTGAACCGTTCGTTTAGCTTTATATATTGTTCCGGGTGGGCGTTGTTTTGGTTTTTCGGAAGTATTAGACCTGTAAGAGAAAAATTTAAATGGTTGGGAAAGGCCATGGGATATAGAAATATTTTTTTCACATTTTATTTCCTTGTAATACAGGTAAATCAATAGGGTTTTTCGTACGGATAAGTGCCCAGTGAACGGTTCGTTTAGCTTTATATATTGTTCCGGGTGGGCGTTGTTTTGGTTTTTCGGAAGTGTTAGACCTGTAAGAGAAAAATTTAAATGGTTGGGAAAGGCCATGGGATGTAGAAATATTTTTTTCACATATACTTCCTTGTAAAAACAGGTAAATCAATAGGGTTTTTCGTACGGATAAGTACCCAGTGAACGGTTCGTTTAGCTTTATATATTGTTCCGGGTGGGCGTTGTATTGGTTTTTCGGAAGTGTTAGACCTGTAAGAGAAAAATTTAAATGGTTGGGAAAGGCCATGGGATGTAGAAATATTTTTTTTACATTTACTTCCTTGTAAAAACAGGTAAATCAATAGGGTTTTTCGTACGGGTAATTACCTAGTGAACGGTTCGTTTAGCTTTATATATTGTTCCGGGTGGGCGTTGTATTGGTTTTTCAGAAGTGTTAGACCTGTAAGAGAAAAATTTAAATGGTTGGGAAAGGCCATGGGATGTAGAAATATTTTTTTCACATTTTATTTCCTTTTAAAAACAGGTAAATCAATAGGGATTTTCGTACGGATAAGTACCCAGTGAACGGTTCGTTTAGCTTTATATATTGTTCCGGGTGGGCGTTGTATTGGTTTTTTGGAAGTGTTAGACCTGTAAGAGGAAAAATTTAAATGGTTGGGAAAGGCCATGGGATGTAGAAATATTTTTTTCACATTTTACTTCCTTGTAAAAACAGGTAAATCAATAGGGTTTTTCGTACGGATATGTACCCAGTGAACGGTTCGTTTAGCTTTATATATTGTTCCGGGTGGGCGTTGTATTGGATTTTCGGAAGCGTTAGTCCTGTAAGAAAAAAATTTAAATGGTTGGGAAAGGCCATGGGATGTAAAAATATTTTTTTCACATTTTATTTCCTTTTAAAAACAGGTAAATCAATAGGGTTTTTCGTACGGATAAGTGCCCAGTGAACGGTTTGTTTAGCTTTATACATTGTTCCGGGTGGGCGTTGTATTGTTTTTTTCGGAAGTGTTAGACCTGTAAGAGAAAAATTTAAATGGTTGGGAAAGGCCATGGGATGTAGAAATATTTTTTTCACATTTTACTTCCTTGTAAAAACAGGAAAATCGATAGGGATTTTCATACGGATAAGTACCCAGTGAACGGTTCGTTTATCTTTATATATTCTTCCGGGTGGGCGTTGTATTGTTTTTTCGGAAGTGTTAGACCTGTAAGAGAAAAATTTAAATGGTTGGGAAAGGCCATGGGATGTAGAAATATTTTTTTCACATTTTACTTCCTTGTAAAAACAGGTAAATCAATAGGGTTTTTCGTACGGATAAGTGCCCAGTGAACGGTTCGTTTAGCTTTATATATTGTTCCGGGTGGGCGTTGTTTAGGTTTTTCGGAAGTGTTAGACCTGTAAGAGAAAAATTTAAATGGTTGGGAAAGGCCATGGGATGTAGAAATATTTTTTTCACATATACTTCCTTGTAAAAACAGGTAAATCAATAGGGTTTTTCGTACGGATAAGTACCCAGTGAACGGTTCGTTTAGCTTTATATATTGTTCCGGGTGGGCGTTGTATTGGTTTTTCGGAAGTGTTAGACCTGTAAGAGAAAAATTTAAATGGTTGGGAAAGGCCATGGGATGTAGAAATATTTTTTTCACATTTACTTCCTTGTAAAAACAGGTAAATCAATAGGGTTTTTCGTACGGATAATTACCCAGTGAATGGTTCGTTTAGCTTTATATATTGTTCCGGGTGGGCGTTGTATTGGTTTTTCAGAAGTGTTAGACCTGTAAGAGAAAAATTTAAATGGTTGGGAAAGGCCATGGGATGTAGAAATATTTTTTTCACATTTTATTCCCTTTTAAAAACAGGTAAATCAATAGGGATTTTCGTACGGATAAGTACCCAGTGAACGGTTCGTTTAGCTTTATATATTGTTCCGGGTGGGCGTTGTATTGGTTTTTTGGAAGTGTTAGACCTGTAAGAGGAAAAATTTAAATGGTTGGGAAAGGCCATGGGATGTAGAAATATTTTTTTCACATTTTACTTCCTTATAAAAACAGGTAAATCAATAGGGTTTTTCGTACGGATATGTACCCAGTGAACGGTTCGTTTAGCTTTATATATTGTTCCGGGTGGGCGTTGTATTGGATTTTCGGAAGCGTTAGTCCTGTAAGAAAAAAATTTAAATGGTTGGGAAAGGCCATGGGATGTAAAAATATTTTTTTCACATTTTATTTCCTTTTAAAAACAGGTAAATCAATAGGGTTTTTCGTACGGATAAGTGCCCAGTGAACGGTTTGTTTAGCTTTATACATTGTTCCGGGTGGGCGTTGTATTGTTTTTTTCGGAAGTGTTAGACCTGTAAGAGAAAAATTTAAATGGTTGGGAAAGGCCATGGGATGTAGAAATATTTTTTTCACATTTTACTTCCTTGTAAAAACAAGAAAATCGATAGGGATTTTCATACGGATAAGTACCCAGTGAACGGTTCGTTTATCTTTATATATTCTTCCGGGTGGGCGTTGTATTGTTTTTTCGGAAGTGTTAGACCTGTAAGAGAAAAATTTAAATGGTTGGGAAAGGCCATGGGATGTAGAAATATTTTTTTCACATTTTAATTCCTTGTAAAAACAGGTAAATCAATAGGGATTTTCGTACGGATAAGTGCCCAGTGAACGGTTCGTTTAGCTTTATATATTGTTCCGGGTGGGCGTTGTTTTGGTTTTTCGGAAGTGTTAGACCTGTAAGAGAAAAATTTAAATGGTTGGGAAAGGCCATGGGATATAGAAATATTTTTTTCACATATACTTCCTTGTAAAAACAGGTAAATCAATAGGGTTTTTCGTACGGATAAGTACCCAGTGAACGGTTCGTTTAGCTTTATATATTGTTCCGGGTGGGCGTTGTATTGGTTTTTTGGAAGTGTTAGACCTGTAAGAGAAAAATTTAAATGGCTGGGAAAGGCCATGGGATGTAGAAATATTTTTTTCACATTTACTTCCTTGTAAAAACAGGTAAATCAATAGGGTTTTTCGTACGGATAAGTACCCAGTGAACGGTTCGTTTAGCTTTATATATTGTTCCGGGTGGGCGTTGTATTGGTTTTTCAGAAGTGTTAGACCTGTAAGAGAAAAATTTAAATGGTTGGGAAAGGCCATGGGATGTAGAAATATTTTTTTCACATTTTATTTCCTTTTAAAAACAGGTAAATCAATAGGGATTTTCGTACGGATAATTACCCAGTGAACGGTTCGTTTAGCTTTATATATTGTTCCGGGTGGGCGTTGTATTGGTTTTTTGGAAGTGTTAGACCTGTAAGAGAAAAATTTAAATGGTTGGGAAAGGCCATGGGATGTAGAAATATTTTTTTCACATTTTACTTCCTTATAAAAACAGAAAAATCAATAGGGTTTTTCGTACGGATAAGTGCCCAGTGAAAGGTTCGTTTAGCTTTATATATTGTTCCGGGTGGGCGTTGTATTGGTTTTTTGGAAGTGTTAGACCTGTAAGAGAAAAATTTAAATGGTTGGGAAAGGCCATGGGATGTAGAAATATTTTTTTCACATTTTACTTCCTTGTAAAAACAGGAAAATCGATAGGGATTTTCATACGGATAAGTACCCAGTGAACGGTTCGTTTATATTTATGTATTCTTCCGGGTGGGCGTTGTATTGGTTTTTCAGAAGTGTTAGACCTGTAAGAGAAAAATTTAAATGGTTGGGAAAGGCCATGGGATGTAGAAATATTTTTTTCACATTTACTTCCTTTTAAAAACAGGTAAATCAATAGGGTTTTTCGTACGGATAAGTGCCCAGTGAACGGTTTGTTTAGCTTTATACATTGTTCCGGGTGGGCGTTGTATTGTTTTTTTCGGAAGTGTTAGACTTGTAAGAGAAAAATTTAAATGGTTGGGAAAGGCCATGGGATGTAGAAATATTTTTTTCACATTTTACTTCCTTGTAAAAACAGGAAAATCGATAGGGATTTTCATACGGATAAGTACCCAGTGAACGGTTCGTTTATCTTTATATATTCTTCCGGGTGGGCGTTGTATTGTTTTTTCGGAAGTGTTAGACCTGTAAGAGAAAAATTTAAATGGTTGGGAAAGGCCATGGGATGTAGAAATATTTTTTTCACATTTTACTTCCTTGTAAAAACAGGTAAATCAATAGGGTTTTTCGTACGGATAAGTGCCCAGTGAACGGTTCGTTTAGCTTTATATATTGTTCCGGGTGGGCGTTGTTTTGGTTTTTCGGAAGTGTTAGACCTGTAAGAGAAAAATTTAAATGGTTGGGAAAGGCCATGGGATGTAGAAATATTTTTTTCACATATACTTCCTTGTAAAAACAGGTAAATCAATAGGGTTTTTCGTACGGATAAGTACCCAGTGAACGGTTCGTTTAGCTTTATATATTGTTCCGGGTGGGCGTTGTATTGGTTTTTCGGAAGTGTTAGACCTGTAAGAGAAAAATTTAAATGGTTGGGAAAGGCCATGGGATGTAGAAATATTTTTTTCACATTTACTTCCTTGTAAAAACAGGTAAATCAATAGGATTTTTCGTACGGATAAGTACCCAGTGAACGGTTCGTTTAGCTTTATATATTCTTCCGGGTGGGCGTTGTATTGGTTTTTCGGAAGTGTTAGACCTGTAAGAGAAAAATTTAAATGGTTGGGAAAGGCCATGGGATGTAGAAATATTTTTTTCACATTTTACTTCCTTGTAAAAACAGGAAAATCAATAGGGATTTTCGTACGGATAAGTACCCAGTGAACCGTTCGTTTAGCTTTATATATTATTCCGGGTGGGCGTTGTTTTGGTTTTTCGGAAGTGTTAGACCTGTAAGAGAAAGATTTAAATGGTTGGGAAAGGCCATGGGATGTAGAAATATTTTTTTCACATTTTACTTCCTTGTAAAAACAGGAAAATCAATAGGGATTTTCGTACGGATAAGTACCCAGTGAACGGTTCGTTTATCTTTATATATTCTTCCGGGTGGGCGTTTTATTGGTTTTTCGGAAGTGTTAGACCTGTAAGAGAAAAATTTAAATGGTTGGGAAAGGCCATGGGATGTAGAAATATTTTTTTCACATTTTACTTCCTTGTAAAAACAGGAAAATCAATAGGGATTTTCGTACGGATAAGTACCCAGTGAACCGTTCGTTTAGCTTTATATATTGTTCCGGGTGGGCGTTGTTTTGGTCTTTCGGAAGTGTTAGACCTGTAAGAGAAAAATTTAAATGGTTGGGAAAGGCCATGGGATGTAGAAATATTTTTTTCACATATACTTCCTTGTAAAAACAGGTAAATCAATAGGGTTTTTCGTACGGATAAGTACCCAGTGAACGGTTCGTTTAGCTTTATATATTGTTCCGGGTGGGCGTTGTATTGGTTTTTCGGAAGTGTTAGACCTGTAAGAGAAAAATTTAAATGGTTGGGAAAGGCCATGGGATGTAGAAATATTTTTTTCACATTTACTTCCTTGTAAAAACAGGTAAATCAATAGGGTTTTTCGTACGGATAAGTACCCAGTGAACGGTTCGTTTAGCTTTATATATTGTTCCGGGTGGGCGTTGTATTGGTTTTTCAGAAGTGTTAGACCTGTAAGAGAAAAATTTAAATGGTTGGGAAAGGCCATGGGATGTAGAAATATTTTTTTCACATTTTATTTCCTTTTAAAAACAGGTAAATCAATAGGGATTTTCGTACGGATAAGTACCCAGTGAACGGTTCGTTTAGCTTTATATATTGTTCCGGGTGGGCGTTGTATTGGTTTTTTGGAAGTGTTAGACCTGTAAGAGAAAAATTTAAATGGCTGGGAAAGGCCATGGGATGTAGAAATATTTTTTTCACATTTACTTCCTTGTAAAAACAGGTAAATCAATAGGGTTTTTCGTACGGATAAGTACCCAGTGAACGGTTCGTTTAGCTTTATATATTGTTCCGGGTGGGCGTTGTATTGGTTTTTCAGAAGTGTTAGATCTGTAAGAGAAAAATTTAAATGGTTGGGAAAGGCCATGGGATGTAGAAATATTTTTTTCACATTTTATTTCCTTTTAAAAACAGGTAAATCAATAGGGATTTTCGTACGGATAATTACCCAGTGAACGGTTCGTTTAGCTTTATATATTGTTCCGGGTGGGCGTTGTATTGGTTTTTTGGAAGTGTTAGACCTGTAAGAGAAAAATTTAAATGGTTGGGAAAGGCCATGGGATGTAGAAATATTTTTTATACATTTTACTTCCTTGTAAAAACAGGAAAATCAATAGGGATTTTCGTACGGATAAGTACCCAGTGAACCGTTTGTTTAGCTTTATATATTATTCCGGGTGGGCGTTGTTTTGGTTTTTCGCAAGTGTTAGACCTGTAAGAGAAAAATTTAAATGGTTGGGAAAGGCCATGGGATGTAGAAATATTTTTTTCACATTTTACTTCCTTGTAAAAACAGGAAAATCGATAGGGATTTTCATACGGATAAGTACCCAGTGAACGGTTCGTTTATCTTTATATATTCTTCCGGGTGGGCGTTGTATTGGTTTTTCGGAAGTGTTAGACCTGTAAGAGAAAAATTTAAATGGTTGGGAAAGGCCATGGGATGTAGAAATATTTTTTTCACATTTACTTTCTTGTAAAAACAGGTAAATCAATAGGGTTTTTCGTACGGATAAGTACCCAGTGAACCGTTCGTTTAGCTTTATATATTGTTCCGGGTGGGCGTTGTATTGTTTTTTCGGAAGTGTTAGACCTGTAAGAGAAAAATTTAAATGGTTGGGAAAGGCCATGGGATGTAGAAATATTTTTTTCACATTTTACTTCCTTGTAAAAACAGGAAAATCAATAGGGATTTTCGTACGGATAAGTACCCAGTGAACCGTTCGTTTAGCTTTATATATTGTTCCGGGTGGGCGTTGTTTTGGTTTTTCGGAAGTATTAGACCTGTAAGAGAAAAATTTAAATGGTTGGGAAAGGCCATGGGATGTAGAAATATTTTTTTCACATTTTATTTCCTTGTAATACAGGTAAATCAATAGGGTTTTTCGTACGGATAAGTGCCCAGTGAACGGTTCGTTTAGCTTTATATATTGTTCCGGGTGGGCGTTGTTTTGGTTTTTCGGAAGTGTTAGACCTGTAAGAGAAAAATTTAAATGGTTGGGAAAGGCCATGGGATGTAGAAATATTTTTTTCACATATACTTCCTTGTAAAAACAGGTAAATCAATAGGGTTTTTCGTACGGATAAGTACCCAGTGAACGGTTCGTTTAGCTTTATATATTGTTCCGGGTGGGCGTTGTATTGGTTTTTCGGAAGTGTTAGACCTGTAAGAGAAAAATTTAAATGGTTGGGAAAGGCCATGGGATGTAGAAATATTTTTTTCACATTTACTTCCTTGTAAAAACAGGTAAATCAATAGGGTTTTTCGTACGGATAATTACCCAGTGAACGGTTCGTTTAGCTTTATATATTGTTCCGGGTGGGCGTTGTATTGGTTTTTCAGAAGTGTTAGACCTGTAAGAGAAAAATTTAAATGGTTGGGAAAGGCCATGGGATGTAGAAATATTTTTTTCACATTTTATTTCCTTTTAAAAACAGGTAAATCAATAGGGATTTTCGTACGGATAAGTACCCAGTGAACGGTTCGTTTAGCTTTATATATTGTTCCGGGTGGGCGTTGTATTGGTTTTTTGGAAGTGTTAGACCTGTAAGAGGAAAAATTTAAATGGTTAGGAAAGGCCATGGGATGTAGAAATATTTTTTTCACATTTTACTTCCTTATAAAAACAGGTAAATCAATAGGGTTTTTCGTACGGATATGTACCCAGTGAACGGTTCGTTTAGCTTTATATATTGTTCCGAGTGGGCGTTGTATTGTTTTTTCAGAAGTGTTAGACCTGTAAGAGAAAAATTTAAATGGTTGGGAAAGGCCATGGGATGTAGAAATATTTTTTATACATTTTACTTCCTTGTAAAAACAGGAAAATCAATAGGGATTTTCGTACGGATAAGTACCCAGTGAACCGTTCGTTTAGCTTTATATATTATTCCGGGTGGGCGTTGTTTTGGTTTTTCGCAAGTGTTAGACCTGTAAGAGAAAAATTTAAATGGTTGGGAAAGGCCATGGGATGTAGAAATATTTTTTTCACATTTTACTTCCTTGTAAAAACAGGAAAATCGATAGGGATTTTCATACGGATAAGTACCCAGTGAACGGTTCGTTTATCTTTATATATTCTTCCGGGTGGGCGTTGTATTGGTTTTTTGGAAGTGTTAGACCTGTAAGAGAAAAATTTAAATGGTTGGGAAAGGCCATGGGATGTAGAAATATTTTTTTCACATTTACTTCCTTGTAAAAACAGGTAAATCAATAGGGTTTTTCGTACGGATAAGTACCCAGTGAACCGTTCGTTTAGCTTTATATATTGTTCCGGGTGGGCGTTGTATTGTTTTTTCGGAAGTGTTAGACCTGTAAGAGAAAAATTTAAATGGTTGGGAAAGGCCATGGGATGTAGAAATATTTTTTTCACATTTTACTTCCTTGTAAAAACAGGAAAATCAATAGGGATTTTCGTACGGATAAGTACCCAGTGAACCGTTCGTTTAGCTTTATATATTGTTCCGGGTGGGCGTTGTTTTGGTTTTTCGGAAGTGTTAGACCTGTAAGAGAAAAATTTAAATGGTTGGGAAAGGCCATGGGATGTAGAAATATTTTTTTCACATTTTATTTCCTTGTAATACAGGTAAATCAATAGGGTTTTTCGTACGGATAAGTGCCCAGTGAACGGTTCGTTTAGCTTTATATATTGTTCCGGGTGGGCGTTGTTTTGGTTTTTCGGAAGTGTTAGACCTGTAAGAGAAAAATTTAAATGGTTGGGAAAGGCCATGGGATGTAGAAATATTTTTTTCACATATACTTCCTTGTAAAAACAGGTAAATCAATAGGGTTTTTCGTACGGATAAGTACCCAGTGAACGGTTCGTTTAGCTTTATATATTGTTCCGGGTGGGCGTTGTATTGGTTTTTCGGAAGTGTTAGACCTGTAAGAGAAAAATTTAAATGGTTGGGAAAGGCCATGGGATGTAGAAATAGTTTTTTCACATTTACTTCCTTGTAAAAACAGGTAAATCAATAGGGTTTTTCGTACGGATAAGTACCCAGTGAACGGTTCGTTTAGCTTTATATATTGTTCCGGGTGGGCGTTGTATTGGTTTTTCAGAAGTGTTAGACCTGTAAGAGAAAAATTTAAATGGTTGGGAAAGGCCATGGGATGTAGAAATATTTTTTTCACATTTTACTTCCATGTAAAAACAGGAAAATCGATAGGGATTTTCGTACGGATAAGTACCCAGTGAACGGTTCGTTTATCTTTATATATTCTTCCGTGTGGGCGTTGTATTGGTTTTTCGGAAGTGTTAGACCTGTAAGAGAAAAATTTAAATGGTTGGGAAAGGCCATGGGATGTAGAAATATTTTTTTCACATTTTACTTCCTTGTAAAAACAGGAAAATCGATAGGGATTTTCATACGGATAAGTACCCAGTGAACGGTTCGTTTATATTTATATATTCTTCCGGGTGGGCGTTGTATTGGTTTTTCAGAAGTGTTAGACCTGTAAGAGAAAAATTTAAATGGTTGGGAAAGGCCATGGGATGTAGAAATATTTTTTTCACATTTAATTCCTTGTAAAAACAGGTAGATCAATAGGGTTTTTCGTACGGATAAGTACCCAGTGAACCGTTCGTTTAGCTTTATATATTGTTCCGAGTGGGCGTTGTATTGTTTTTTCAGAAGTGTTAGACCTGTAAGAGAAAAATTTAAATGGTTGGGAAAGGCCATGGGATGTAGAAATATTTTTTTCACATTTTACTTCCTTGTAAAAACAGGAAAATCGATAGGGATTTTCATACGGATAAGTACCCAGTGAACGGTTCGTTTATATTTATATATTCTTCCGGGTGGGCGTTGTATTGGTTTTTCAGAAGTGTTAGACCTGTAAGAGAAAAATTTAAATGGTTGGGAAAGGCCATGGGATGTAGAAATATTTTTTTCACATTTACTTCCTTGTAAAAACAGGTAAATCAATAGGGTTTTTCGTACGGATAAGTACCCAGTGAACCGTTCGTTTAGCTTTATATATTGTTCCGGGTGGGCGTTGTATTGTTTTTTCGGAAGTGTTAGACCTGTAAGAGAAAAATTTAAATGGTTGGGAAAGGCCATGGGATGTAGAAATATTTTTTTCACATTTTACTTCCTTGTAAAAACAGGAAAATCAATAGGGATTTTCGTACGGATAAGTACCCAGTGAACCGTTCGTTTAGCTTTATATATTGTTCCGGGTGGGCGTTGTTTTGGTTTTTCGCAAGTGTTAGACCTGTAAGAGAAAAATTTAAATGGTTGGGAAAGGCCATGGGATGTAGAAATATTTTTTTCACATTTTACTTCCTTGTAAAAACAGGAAAATCGATAGGGATTTTCATACGGATAAGTACCCAGTGAACGGTTCGTTTATCTTTATATATTCTTCCGGGTGGGCGTTGTATTGGTTTTTTGGAAGTGTTAGACCTGTAAGAGAAAAATTTAAATGGTTGGGAAAGGCCATGGGATGTAGAAATATTTTTTTCACATTTACTTCCTTGTAAAAACAGGTAAATCAATAGGGTTTTTCGTACGGATAAGTACCCAGTGAACCGTTCGTTTAGCTTTATATATTGTTCCGGGTGGGCGTTGTATTGTTTTTTCGGAAGTGTTAGACCTGTAAGAGAAAAATTTAAATGGTTGGGAAAGGCCATGGGATGTAGAAATATTTTTTTCACATTTTACTTCCTTGTAAAAACAGGAAAATCAATAGGGATTTTCGTACGGATAAGTACCCAGTGAACCGTTCGTTTAGCTTTATATATTGTTCCGGGTGGGCGTTGTTTTGGTTTTTCGGAAGTGTTAGACCTGTAAGAGAAAAATTTAAATGGTTGGGAAAGGCCATGGGATGTAGAAATATTTTTTTCACATTTTATTTCCTTGTAATACAGGTAAATCAATAGGGTTTTTCGTACGGATAAGTGCCCAGTGAACGGTTCGTTTAGCTTTATATATTGTTCCGGGTGGGCGTTGTTTTGGTTTTTCGGAAGTGTTAGACCTGTAAGAGAAAAATTTAAATGGTTGGGAAAGGCCATGGGATGTAGAAATATTTTTTTCACATATACTTCCTTGTAAAAACAGGTAAATCAATAGGGTTTTTCGTACGGATAAGTACCCAGTGAACGGTTCGTTTAGCTTTATATATTGTTCCGGGTGGGCGTTGTATTGGTTTTTCGGAAGTGTTAGACCTGTAAGAGAAAAATTTAAATGGTTGGGAAAGGCCATGGGATGTAGAAATAGTTTTTTCACATTTACTTCCTTGTAAAAACAGGTAAATCAATAGGGTTTTTCGTACGGATAAGTACCCAGTGAACGGTTCGTTTAGCTTTATATATTGTTCCGGGTGGGCGTTGTATTGGTTTTTCAGAAGTGTTAGACCTGTAAGAGAAAAATTTAAATGGTTGGGAAAGGCCATGGGATGTAGAAATATTTTTTTCACATTTTACTTCCTTGTAAAAACAGGAAAATCGATAGGGATTTTCATACGGATAAGTACCCAGTGAACGGTTCGTTTATCTTTATATATTCTTCCGGGTGGGCGTTGTATTGGTTTTTCGGAAGTGTTAGACCTGTAAGAGAAAAATTTAAATGGTTGGGAAAGGCCATGGGATGTAGAAATATTTTTTTCACATTTACTTCCTTGTAAAAACAGGTAAATCAATAGGGTTTTTCGTACGGATAAGTACCCAGTGAACCGTTCGTTTAGCTTTATATATTGTTCCGGGTGGGCGTTGTATTGTTTTTTCGGAAGTGTTAGACCTGTAAGAGAAAAATTTAAATGGTTGGGAAAGGCCATGGGATGTAGAAATATTTTTTTCACATTTTACTTCCTTGTAAAAACAGGAAAATCAATAGGGATTTTCGTACGGATAAGTACCCAGTGAACCGTTCGTTTAGCTTTATATATTGTTCCGGGTGGGCGTTGTTTTGGTTTTTCGGAAGTGTTAGACCTGTAAGAGAAAAATTTAAATGGTTGGGAAAGGCCATGGGATGTAGAAATATTTTTTTCACATTTTATTTCCTTGTAATACAGGTAAATCAATAGGGTTTTTCGTACGGATAAGTGCCCAGTGAACGGTTCGTTTAGCTTTATATATTGTTCCGGGTGGGCGTTGTTTTGGTTTTTCGGAAGTGTTAGACCTGTAAGAGAAAAATTTAAATGGTTGGGAAAGGCCATGGGATGTAGAAATATTTTTTTCACATATACTTCCTTGTAAAAACAGGTAAATCAATAGGGTTTTTCGTACGGATAAGTACCCAGTGAACGGTTCGTTTAGCTTTATATATTGTTCCGGGTGGGCGTTGTATTGGTTTTTCGGAAGTGTTAGACCTGTAAGAGAAAAATTTAAATGGTTGGGAAAGGCCATGGGATGTAGAAATAGTTTTTTCACATTTACTTCCTTGTAAAAACAGGTAAATCAATAGGGTTTTTCGTACGGATAAGTACCCAGTGAACGGTTCGTTTAGCTTTATATATTGTTCCGGGTGGGCGTTGTATTGGTTTTTCAGAAGTGTTAGACCTGTAAGAGAAAAATTTAAATGGTTGGGAAAGGCCATGGGATGTAGAAATATTTTTTTCACATTTTACTTCCTTGTAAAAACAGGAAAATCGATAGGGATTTTCATACGGATAAGTACCCAGTGAACGGTTCGTTTATCTTTATATATTCTTCCGGGTGGGCGTTGTATTGGTTTTTCGGAAGTGTTAGACCTGTAAGAGAAAAATTTAAATGGTTGGGAAAGGCCATGGGATGTAGAAATATTTTTTTCACATTTTACTTCCTTGTAAAAACAGGAAAATCGATAGGGATTTTCATACGGATAAGTACCCAGTGAACGGTTCGTTTATATTTATATATTCTTCCGGGTGGGCGTTGTATTGGTTTTTCAGAAGTGTTAGACCTGTAAGAGAAAAATTTAAATGGTTGGGAAAGGCCATGGGATGTAGAAATATTTTTTTCACATTTAATTCCTTGTAAAAACAGGTAGATCAATAGGGTTTTTCGTACGGATAAGTACCCAGTGAACCGTTCGTTTAGCTTTATATATTGTTCCGAGTGGGCGTTGTATTGTTTTTTCAGAAGTGTTAGACCTGTAAGAGAAAAATTTAAATGGTTGGGAAAGGCCATGGGATGTAGAAATATTTTTTTCACATTTTACTTCCTTGTAAAAACAGGAAAATCGATAGGGATTTTCATACGGATAAGTACCCAGTGAACGGTTCGTTTATATTTATATATTCTTCCGGGTGGGCGTTGTATTGGTTTTTCAGAAGTGTTAGACCTGTAAGAGAAAAATTTAAATGGTTGGGAAAGGCCATGGGATGTAGAAATATTTTTTTCACATTTACTTCCTTGTAAAAACAGGTAAATCAATAGGGTTTTTCGTACGGATAAGTACCCAGTGAAACGTTCATTTAGCTTTATATATTGTTCCGGGTGGGCGTTGTATTGTTTTTTCGGAAGTGTTAGACCTGTAAGAGAAAAATTTAAATGGTTGGGAAAGGCCATGGGATGTAGAAATATTTTTTTCACATTTTACTTCCTTGTAAAAACAGGAAAATCAATAGGGATTTTCGTACGGATAAGTACCCAGTGAACCGTTCGTTTAGCTTTATATATTGTTCCGGGTGGGCGTTGTTTTGGTTTTTCGGAAGTGTTAGACCTGTAAGAGAAAAATTTAAATGGTTGGGAAAGGCCATGGGATGTAGAAATATTTTTTTCACATTTTATTTCCTTGTAATACAGGTAAATCAATAGGGTTTTTCGTACGGATAAGTGCCCAGTGAACGGTTCGTTTAGCTTTATATATTGTTCCGGGTGGGCGTTGTTTTGGTTTTTCGGAAGTGTTAGACCTGTAAGAGAAAAATTTAAATGGTTGGGAAAGGCCATGGGATGTAGAAATATTTTTTTCACATATACTTCCTTGTAAAAACAGGTAAATCAATAGGGTTTTTCGTACGGATAAGTACCCAGTGAACGGTTCGTTTAGCTTTATATATTGTTCCGGGTGGGCGTTGTATTGGTTTTTCAGAAGTGTTAGACCTGTAAGAGAAAAATTTAAATGGTTGGGAAAGGCCATGGGATGTAGAAATATTTTTTTCACATTTACTTCCTTGTAAAAACAGGTAAATCAATAGGGTTTTTCGTATGGATAAGTACCCAGTGAACGGTTCGTTTAGCTTTATATATTGTTCCGGGTGGGCGTTGTATTGGTTTTTCAGAAGTGTTAGACCTGTAAGAGAAAAATTTAAATGGTTGGGAAAGGCCATGGGATGTAGAAATATTTTTTTCACATTTTACTTCCTTGTAAAAACAGGAAAATCGATAGGGATTTTCATACGGATAAGTACCCAGTGAACGGTTCGTTTATCTTTATATATTCTTCCGGGTGGGCGTTGTATTGGTTTTTCGGAAGTGTTAGACCTGTAAGAGAAAAATTTAAATGGTTGGGAAAGGCCATGGGATGTAGAAATATTTTTTTCACATTTTACTTCCTTGTAAAAACAGGAAAATCAATAGGGATTTTCGTACGGATAAGTACCCAGGGAACCGTTCGTTTAGCTTTATATATTTTTCCGGGTGGGCGTTGTTTTGGTTTTTCGGAAGTGTTAGACCTGCAAGAGAAAAATTTAAATGGTTGGGAAAGGCCATGGGATGTAGAAATATTTTTTTCACATTTTACTTCCTTGTAAAAACAGGAAAATCAATAGGGATTTTCGTACGGATAAGTACCCAGTGAACGGTTCGTTTATCTTTATATATTCTTCCGGGTGGGCGTTTTATTGGTTTTTCGGAAGTGTTAGACCTGTAAGAGAAAAATTTAAATGGTTGGGAAAGGCCATGGGATGTAGAAATATTTTTTTCACATTTACTTCCTTGTAAAAACAGTTAAATCAATAGGGTTTTTCGTACGGATAAGTACCCAGTGAACCGTTCGTTTAGCTTTATATATTGTTCCGGGTGGGCGTTGTATTGTTTTTTCGGAAGTGTTAGACCTGTAAGAGAAAAATTTAAATGGTTGGGAAAGGCCATGGGATGTAGAAATATTTTTTTCACATTTTACTTCCTTGTAAAAACAGGAAAATCAATAGGGATTTTCGTACGGATAAGTACCCAGTGAACCGTTCGTTTAGCTTTATATATTGTTCCGGGTGGGCGTTGTTTTGGTTTTTCGGAAGTGTTAGACCTGTAAGAGAAAAATTTAAATGGTTGGGAAAGGCCATGGGATGTAGAAATATTTTTTTCACATTTTATTTCCTTGTAATACAGGTAAATCAATAGGGTTTTTCGTACGGATAAGTGCCCAGTGAACCGTTCGTTTAGCTTTATATATTGTTCCGGGTGGGCGTTGTTTTGGTTTTTCGGAAGTGTTAGACCTGTAAGAGAAAAATTTAAATGGTTGGGAAAGGCCATGGGATGTAGAAATATTTTTTTCACATATACTTCCTTGTAAAAACAGGTAAATCAATAGGGTTTTTCGTACGGATAAGTACCCAGTGAACGGTTCGTTTAGCTTTATATATTGTTCCGGGTGGGCGTTGTATTGGTTTTTCAGAAGTGTTAGACCTGTAAGAGAAAAATTTAAATGGTTGGGAAAGGCCATGGGATGTAGAAATATTTTTTTCACATTTTATTTCCTTTTAAAAACAGGTAAATCAATAGGGATTTTCGTACGGATAAGTACCCAGTGAACGGTTCGTTTAGCTTTATATATTGTTCCGGGTGGGCGTTGTATTGGTTTTTTGGAAGTGTTAGACCTGTAAGAGGAAAAATTTAAATGGTTGGGAAAGGCCATGGGATGTAGAAATATTTTTTTCACATTTTACTTCCTTATAAAAACAGGTAAATCAATAGGGTTTTTCGTACGGATATGTACCCAGTGAACGGTTCGTTTAGCTTTATATATTGTTCCGGGTGGGCGTTGTATTGGATTTTCGGAAGCGTTAGTCCTGTAAGAAAAAAATTTAAATGGTTGGGAAAGGCCATGGGATGCAGAAATATTTTTTTCACATTTTATTTCCTTTTAAAAACAGGTAAATCAATAGGGTTTTTCGTACGGATAAGTGCCCAGTGAACGATTTGTTTAGCTTTATACATTGTTCCGGGTGGGCGTTGTATTGTTTTTTCGGAAGTGTTAGACCTGTAAGAGAAAAATTTAAATGGTTGGGAAAGGCCATGGGATGTAGAAATATTTTTTTCACATTTTACTTCCTTGTAAAAACAGGAAAATCGATAGGGATTTTCATACGGATAAGTACCCAGTGAACGGTTCGTTTATCTTTATATATTCTTCCGGGTGGGCGTTGTATTGTTTTTTCGGAAGTGTTAGACCTGTAAGAGAAAAATTTAAATGGTTGGGAAAGGCCATGGGATGTAGAAATATTTTTTTCACATTTTACTTCCTTGTAAAAACAGGAAAATCAATAGGGATTTTCGTACGGATAAGTACCCAGTGAACCGTTCGTTTAGCTTTATATATTGTTCCGGGTGGGCGTTGTTTTGGTTTTTCGGAAGTGTTAGACCTGTAAGAGAAAAATTTAAATGGTTGGGAAAGGCCATGGGATGTAGAAATATTTTTTTCACATTTTATTTCCTTGTAATACAGGTAAATCAATAGGGTTTTTCGTACGGATAAGTGCCCAGTGAACCGTTCGTTTAGCTTTATATATTGTTCCGGGTGGGCGTTGTTTTGGTTTTTCGGAAGTGTTAGACCTGTAAGAGAAAAATTTAAATGGTTGGGAAAGGCCATGGGATGTAGAAATATTTTTTTCACATATACTTCCTTGTAAAAACAGGTAAATCAATAGGGTTTTTCGTACGGATAAGTACCCAGTGAACCGTTCGTTTAGCTTTATATATTGTTCCGGGTGGGCGTTGTATTGTTTTTTCGGAAGTGTTAGACCTGTAAGAGAAAAATTTAAATGGTTGGGAAAGGTCATGGGATGTAGAAATATTCTTTTCACATTTTACTTCCTTGTAAAAACAGGAAAATCAATAGGGTTTTTCGTACGGATAAGTACCGAGTGAACCGTTCGTTTAGCTTTATATATTGTTCCGGGTGGGCATTGTTTTGGTTTTTCGGAAGAGTTAGACCTGTAAGAGAAAAATTTAAATGGTTGGGAAAGGCCATGGGATGTAGAAATATTTTTTTCACATTTTACTTCCTTGTAAAAACAGGAAGATCGATACGGATTTTCGGACGGATAAGTACCCAGTGAACGGTTCGTTTAGCTTTATATATTGTTCCGGGTGGGCGTTGTATTGGTTTTTCGGAAGTGTTAGACCTGTAAGAGAAAAATTTAAATGGTTGGGAAAGGCCATGGGATGTAGAAATATTTTTTTCACATTTTATTTCCTTGTAAAAACAGGTAAATCAATAGGGTTTTTCGTACGGATAAGTGCCCAGTGAACGGTTCGTTTAGCTTTATATATTTTTCCGGGTGGGCGTTGTATTGGTTTTTCAGAAGTGTTAGACCTGTAAGAGAAAAATTTAAATGGTTGGGAAAGGCGATGGGATGTAGAAATATTTTTTTCACATTTTACTTCCTTGTAAAAACACGTAAATCAATAGGGTTTTTCGTACGGATAAGTACCCAGTGAACCGTTCGTTTAGCTTTATATATTGTTCGGGGTGGGCGTTGTATTGGATTTTCGGAAGTGTTAGACCTGTAAGAGAAAAATTTAAATGGTTGGGAAAGGCCATGGGATATAGAAATATTTTTTTCACATTTTATTTCCTTTTAAAAACAGGTAAATCAATAGGGATTTTCGTACGGATAAGTACCCAGTGAACGGTTCGTTTAGCTTTATATATTGTTCCGGGTGGGCGTTGTATTGGTTTTTTGAAAGTGTTAGACCTGTAAGAGAAAAATTTAAATGGTTGGGAAAGGCCATGGGATGTAGAAATATTTTTTTCACATTTACTTCCTTGTAAAAACAGGTAAATCAATAGGGTTTTTCGTACGGATAAGTACCCAGTGAACGGTTCGTTTAGCTTTATATATTGTTCCGGGTGGGCGTTGTATTGGTTTTTCGGAAGCGTTAGACCTGTAAGAAAAAAATTTAAATGGTTGGGAAAGGCCATGGGATGTAGAAATATTTTTTTTACATTTTATTTCCTTGTAAAAACAGGTAAATCAATAGGGTTTTTCGTATGGATAAGTGCCCAGTGAACGGTTTGTTTAGCTTTATACATTGTTCCGGGTGGGCGTTGTATTGTTTTTTCGGAAGTGTTAGACCTGTAAGAGAAAAATTTGAATGGTTGGGAAAGGCCATGGGATGTAGAAATATTTTTTTCACATTTTACTTCCTTGTAAAAACAGGAAAATCGATAGGGATTTTCGTACGGATAATTACCCAGTGAACGGTTCGTTTAGCTTTATATATTGTTCCGGGTGGGCGTTGTATTGGTTTTTTGGAAGTGTTAGACCTGTAAGAAAAAAATTTAAATGGTTGGGAAAGGCCATGGGATGTAGAAATATTTTTTTCACATTTTACTTCCTTATAAAAACAGGAAAATCAATAGGGATTTTCGTACGGATATGTACGCAGTGAACGGTTCGTTTAGCTTTATATATTGTTCCGGGTGGGCGTTGCATTGGTTTTTCGGAAGCGTTAGACCTGTAAGAAAAAAATTTAAATGGTTGGGAAAGGCCATGGGATGTGGAAATATTTTTTTCACATTTTATTTCCTTGTAAAAACAGGTAAATCAATAGGGTTTTTCGTACGGATAAGTGCCCAGTGAACGGTTTGTTTAGCTTTATACATTGTTCCGGGTGGGCGTTGTATTGTTTTTTCGGAAGTGTTAGACCTGTAAGAGAAAAATTTAAATGGTTGGGAAAGGCCATGGGATGTAGAAATATTTTTTTCACATTTTACTTCCTTGTAAAAACAGGAAAATCGATAGGGATTTTCGTACGGATAAGTACCCAGTGAACGGTTCGTTTAGCTTTATATATTGTTCCGGGTGGGCGTTGTATTGGTTTTTTGGAAGTGTTAGACCTGTAAGAGAAAAATTTAAATGGTTGGGAAAGGCCATGGGATGTAGAAATATTTTTTTCACATTTACTTCCTTGTAAAAACAGGTAAATCAATAGGGTTTTTCATATGGATAAGTACCCAGTGAACGGTTCGTTTAGCTTTATACATTGTTCCGGGTGGGCGTTGTATTGGTTTTTCAGAAGTGTTAGACCTGTAAGAGAAAAATTTAAATGGTTGGGAAAGGCCATGGGATGTAGAAATATTTTTTTCACATTTACTTCCTTGTAACAACAGGTAAATCAATAGGGTTTTTCGTACGGATAAGTACCCAGTGAACCGTTCGTTTAGCTTTATATATTGTTCCGGGTGGGCGTTGTATTGTTTTTTTGGAAGTGTTAGACCTGTAAGAGAAAAATTTAAATGGTTGGGAAAGGCCATGGGATGTAGAAATATTCTTTTCACATTTTACTTCCTTGTAAAAACAGGAAAATCAATAGGGTTTTTCGTACGGATAAGTACCGAGTGAACCGTTCGTTTAGCTTTATATATTGTTCCGGGTGGGCATTGTTTTGGTTTTTCGGAAGAGTTAGACCTGTAAGAGAAAAATTTAAATGGTTGGGAAAGGCCATGGGATGTAGAAATATTTTTTTCACATTTTACTTCCTTGTAAAAACAGGAAGATCGATACGGATTTTCGGACGGATAAGTACCCAGTGAACGGTTCGTTTAGCTTTATATATTGTTCCGGGTGGGCGTTGTATTGGTTTTTCGGAAGTGTTAGACCTGTAAGAGAAAAATTTAAATGGTTGGGAAAGGCCATGGGATGTAGAAATATTTTTTTCACATTTTATTTCCTTGTAAAAACAGGTAAATCAATAGGGTTTTTCGTACGGATAAGTGCCCAGTGAACGGTTCGTTTAGCTTTATATATTGTTCCGGGTGGGCGTTGTATTGGTTTTTCAGAAGTGTTAGACCTGTAAGAGAAAAATTTAAATGGTTGGGAAAGGCGATGGGATGTAGAAATATTTTTTTCACATTTTACTTCCTTGTAAAAACAGGTAAATCAATAGGGTTTTTCGTACGGATAAGTACCCAGTGAACCGTTCGTTTAGCTTTATATATTGTTCGGGGTGGGCGTTGTATTGGATTTTCGGAAGTGTTAGACCTGTAAGAGAAAAATTTAAATGGTTGGGAAAGGCCATGGGATGTAGAAATATTTTTTTCACATTTTATTTCCTTTTAAAAACAGGTAAATCAATAGGGATTTTCGTACGGATAAGTACCCAGTGAACGGTTCGTTTAGCTTTATATATTGTTCCGGGTGGGCGTTGTATTGGTTTTTTGAAAGTGTTAGACCTGTAAGAGAAAAATTTAAATGGTTGGGAAAGGCCATGGGATGTAGAAATATTTTTTTCACATTTACTTCCTTGTAAAAACAGGTAAATCAATAGGGTTTTTCGTACGGATAAGTACCCAGTGAACGGTTCGTTTAGCTTTATATATTGTTCCGGGTGGGCGTTGTTTTGGTTTTTCAGAAGTGTTAGACCTGTAAGAGAAAAATTTAAATGGTTGGGAAAGGCCATGGGATGTAGAAATATTTTTTTCACATTTTTCTTCCTTATAAAAACAGGAAAATCAATAGGGATTTTCGTACGGATATGTACCCAGTGAACGGTTCGTTTAGCTTTATATATTGTTCCGGGTGGGCGTTGTATTGGTTTTTCGGAAGCGTTAGACCTGTAAGAGAAAAATTTAAATGGTTGGGAAAGGCCATGGGATGTAGAAATATTTTTTTCACATTTTACTTCCTTATAAAAACAGGAAAATCAATAGGGATTTTCGTACGGATATGTACCCAGTGAACCCTTCGTTTAGCTTTATACATTGTTCCGGGTGGGCGTTGTATTGTTTTTTCGGAAGTGTTAGACCTGTAAGAGAAAAATTTGAATGGTTGGGAAAGGCCATGGGATGTAGAAATATTTTTTTCACATTTTACTTCCTTGTAAAAACAGGAAAATCGATAGGGATTTTCGTACGGATAATTACCCAGTGAACGGTTCGTTTAGCTTTATATATTGTTCCGGGTGGGCGTTGTATTGGTTTTTTGGAAGTGTTAGACATGTAAGAGAAAAATTTAAATGGTTGGGAAAGGCCATGGGATGTAGAAATATTTTTTTCACATTTTACTTCCTTATAAAAACAGGAAAATCAATAGGGATTTTCGTACGGATATGTACGCAGTGAACGGTTCGTTTAGCTTTATATATTGTTCCGGGTGGGCGTTGCATTGGTTTTTCGGAAGCGTTAGACCTGTAAGAAAAAAATTTAAATGGTTGGGAAAGGCCATGGGATGTGGAAATATTTTTTTCACATTTTATTTCCTTGTAAAAACAGGTAAATCAATAGGGTTTTTCGTACGGATAAGTGCCCAGTGAACGGTTTGTTTAGCTTTATACATTGTTCCGGGTGGGCGTTGTATTGTTTTTTCGGAAGTGTTAGACCTGTAAGAGAAAAATTTAAATGGTTGGGAAAGGCCATGGGATGTAGAAATATTTTTTTCACATTTTACTTCCTTGTAAAAACAGGAAAATCGATAGGGATTTTCGTACGGATAAGTACCCAGTGAACGGTTCGTTTAGCTTTATATATTGTTCCGGGTGGGCGTTGTATTGGTTTTTTGGAAGTGTTAGACCTGTAAGAGAAAAATTTAAATGGTTGGGAAAGGCCATGGGATGTAGAAATATTTTTTTCACATTTACTTCCTTGTAAAAACAGGTAAATCAATAGGGTTTTTCATATGGATAAGTACCCAGTGAACGGTTCGTTTAGCTTTATACATTGTTCCGGGTGGGCGTTGTATTGGTTTTTCAGAAGTGTTAGACCTGTAAGAGAAAAATTTAAATGGTTGGGAAAGGCCATGGGATGTAGAAATATTTTTTTCACATTTACTTCCTTGTAACAACAGGTAAATCAATAGGGTTTTTCGTACGGATAAGTACCCAGTGAACCGTTCGTTTAGCTTTATATATTGTTCCGGGTGGGCGTTGTATTGTTTTTTTGGAAGTGTTAGACCTGTAAGAGAAAAATTTAAATGGTTGGGAAAGGCCATGGGATGTAGAAATATTCTTTTCACATTTTACTTCCTTGTAAAAACAGGAAAATCAATAGGGTTTTTCGTACGGATAAGTACCGAGTGAACCGTTCGTTTAGCTTTATATATTGTTCCGGGTGGGCATTGTTTTGGTTTTTCGGAAGAGTTAGACCTGTAAGAGAAAAATTTAAATGGTTGGGAAAGGCCATGGGATGTAGAAATATTTTTTTCACATTTTACTTCCTTGTAAAAACAGGAAGATCGATACGGATTTTCGGACGGATAAGTACCCAGTGAACGGTTCGTTTAGCTTTATATATTGATCCGGGTGGGCGTTGTATTGGTTTTTCGGAAGTGTTAGACCTGTAAGAGAAAAATTTAAATGGTTGGGAAAGGCCATGGGATGTAGAAATATTTTTTTCACATTTTATTTCCTTGTAAAAACAGGTAAATCAATAGGGTTTTTCGTACGGATAAGTGCCCAGTGAACGGTTCGTTTAGCTTTATATATTGTTCCGGGTGGGCGTTGTATTGGTTTTTCAGAAGTGTTAGACCTGTAAGAGAAAAATTTAAATGGTTGGGAAAGGCGATGGGATGTAGAAATATTTTTTTCACATTTTACTTCCTTGTAAAAACAGGTAAATCAATAGGGTTTTTCGTACGGATAAGTACCCAGTGAACCGTTCGTTTAGCTTTATATATTGTTCGGGGTGGGCGTTGTATTGGATTTTCGGAAGTGTTAGACCTGTAAGAGAAAAATTTAAATGGTTGGGAAAGGCCATGGGATGTAGAAATATTTTTTTCACATTTTATTTCCTTTTAAAAACAGGTAAATCAATAGGGATTTTCGTACGGATAAGTACCCAGTGAACGGTTCGTTTAGCTTTATATATTGTTCCGGGTGGGCGTTGTATTGGTTTTTTGAAAGTGTTAGACCTGTAAGAGAAAAATTTAAATGGTTGGGAAAGGCCATGGGATGTAGAAATATTTTTTTCACATTTACTTCCTTGTAAAAACAGGTAAATCAATAGGGTTTTTCGTACGGATAAGTACCCAGTGAACGGTTCGTTTAGCTTTATATATTGTTCCGGGTGGGCGTTGTATTGGTTTTTCGGAAGCGTTAGACCTGTAAGAAAAAAATTTAAATGGTTGGGAAAGGCCATGGGATGTAGAAATATTTTTTTTACATTTTATTTCCTTGTAAAAACAGGTAAATCAATAGGGTTTTTCGTATGGATAAGTGCCCAGTGAACGGTTTGTTTAGCTTTATACATTGTTCCGGGTGGGCGTTGTATTGTTTTTTCGGAAGTGTTAGACCTGTAAGAGAAAAATTTGAATGGTTGGGAAAGGCCATGGGATGTAGAAATATTTTTTTCACATTTTACTTCCTTGTAAAAACAGGAAAATCGATAGGGATTTTCGTACGGATAATTACCCAGTGAACGGTTCGTTTAGCTTTATATATTGTTCCGGGTGGGCGTTGTATTGGTTTTTTGGAAGTGTTAGACATGTAAGAGAAAAATTTAAATGGTTGGGAAAGGCCATGGGATGTAGAAATATTTTTTTCACATTTTACTTCCTTATAAAAACAGGAAAATCAATAGGGATTTTCGTACGGATATGTATGCAGTGAACGGTTCGTTTAGCTTTATATATTGTTCCGGGTGGGCGTTGCATTGGTTTTTCGGAAGCGTTAGACCTGTAAGAAAAAAATTTAAATGGTTGGGAAAGGCCATGGGATGTGGAAATATTTTTTTCACATTTTATTTCCTTGTAAAAACAGGTAAATCAATAGGGTTTTTCGTACGGATAAGTGCCCAGTGAACGGTTTGTTTAGCTTTATACATTGTTCCGGGTGGGCGTTGTATTGTTTTTTCGGAAGTGTTAGACCTGTAAGAGAAAAATTTAAATGGTTGGGAAAGGCCATGGGATGTAGAAATATTTTTTTCACATTTTACTTCCTTGTAAAAACAGGAAAATCGATAGGGATTTTCGTACGGATAAGTACCCAGTGAACGGTTCGTTTAGCTTTATATATTGTTCCGGGTGGGCGTTGTATTGGTTTTTTGGAAGTGTTAGACCTGTAAGAGAAAAATTTAAATGGTTGGGAAAGGCCATGGGATGTAGAAATATTTTTTTCACATTTACTTCCTTGTAAAAACAGGTAAATCAATAGGGTTTTTCATATGGATAAGTACCCAGTGAACGGTTCGTTTAGCTTTATATATTGTTCCGGGTGGGCGTTGTATTGGTTTTTCGGAAGCGTTAGACCTGTAAGAGAAAAATTTAAATGGTTGGGAAAGGCCATGGGATGTAGAAATATTTTTTTCACATTTTACTTCCTTATAAAAACAGGAAAATCAATAGGGATTTTCGTACGGATATGTACCCAGTGAACCCTTCGTTTAGCTTTATACATTGTTCCGGGTGGGCGTTGTATTGTTTTTTCGGAAGTGTTAGACCTGTAAGAGAAAAATTTGAATGGTTGGGAAAGGCCATGGGATGTAGAAATATTTTTTTCACATTTTACTTCCTTGTAAAAACAGGAAAATCGATAGGGATTTTCGTACGGATAATTACCCAGTGAACGGTTCGTTTAGCTTTATATATTGTTCCGGGTGGGCGTTGTATTGGTTTTTTGGAAGTGTTAGACATGTAAGAGAAAAATTTAAATGGTTGGGAAAGGCCATGGGATGTAGAAATATTTTTTTCACATTTTACTTCCTTATAAAAACAGGAAAATCAATAGGGATTTTCGTACGGATATGTACGCAGTGAACGGTTCGTTTAGCTTTATATATTGTTCCGGGTGGGCGTTGCATTGGTTTTTCGGAAGCGTTAGACCTGTAAGAAAAAAATTTAAATGGTTGGGAAAGGCCATGGGATGTGGAAATATTTTTTTCACATTTTATTTCCTTGTAAAAACAGGTAAATCAATAGGGTTTTTCGTACGGATAAGTGCCCAGTGAACGGTTTGTTTAGCTTTATACATTGTTCCGGGTGGGCGTTGTATTGTTTTTTCGGAAGTGTTAGACCTGTAAGAGAAAAATTTAAATGGTTGGGAAAGGCCATGGGATGTAGAAATATTTTTTTCACATTTTACTTCCTTGTAAAAACAGGAAAATCGATAGGGATTTTCGTACGGATAAGTACCCAGTGAACGGTTCGTTTAGCTTTATATATTGTTCCGGGTGGGCGTTGTATTGGTTTTTTGGAAGTGTTAGACCTGTAAGAGAAAAATTTAAATGGTTGGGAAAGGCCATGGGATGTAGAAATATTTTTTTCACATTTACTTCCTTGTAAAAACAGGTAAATCAATAGGGTTTTTCATATGGATAAGTACCCAGTGAACGGTTCGTTTAGCTTTATACATTGTTCCGGGTGGGCGTTGTATTGGTTTTTCAGAAGTGTTAGACCTGTAAGAGAAAAATTTAAATGGTTGGGAAAGGCCATGGGATGTAGAAATATTTTTTTCACATTTACTTCCTTGTAACAACAGGTAAATCAATAGGGTTTTTCGTACGGATAAGTACCCAGTGAACCGTTCGTTTAGCTTTATATATTGTTCCGGGTGGGCGTTGTATTGTTTTTTTGGAAGTGTTAGACCTGTAAGAGAAAAATTTAAATGGTTGGGAAAGGCCATGGGATGTAGAAATATTCTTTTCACATTTTACTTCCTTGTAAAAACAGGAAAATCAATAGGGTTTTTCGTACGGATAAGTCCCGAGTGAACCGTTCGTTTAGCTTTATATATTGTTCCGGGTGGGCATTGTTTTGGTTTTTCGGAAGAGTTAGACCTGTAAGAGAAAAATTTAAATGGTTGGGAAAGGCCATGGGATGTAGAAATATTTTTTTCACATTTTACTTCCTTGTAAAAACAGGAAGATCGATACGGATTTTCGGACGGATAAGTACCCAGTGAACGGTTCGTTTAGCTTTATATATTGATCCGGGTGGGCGTTGTATTGGTTTTTCGGAAGTGTTAGACCTGTAAGAGAAAAATTTAAATGGTTGGGAAAGGCCATGGGATGTAGAAATATTTTTTTCACATTTTATTTCCTTGTAAAAACAGGTAAATCAATAGGGTTTTTCGTACGGATAAGTGCCCAGTGAACGGTTCGTTTAGCTTTATATATTGTTCCGGGTGGGCGTTGTATTGGTTTTTCAGAAGTGTTAGACCTGTAAGAGAAAAATTTAAATGGTTGGGAAAGGCGATGGGATGTAGAAATATTTTTTTCACATTTTACTTCCTTGTAAAAACAGGTAAATCAATAGGGTTTTTCGTACGGATAAGTACCCAGTGAACCGTTCGTTTAGCTTTATATATTGTTCGGGGTGGGCGTTGTATTGGATTTTCGGAAGTGTTAGACCTGTAAGAGAAAAATTTAAATGGTTGGGAAAGGCCATGGGATGTAGAAATATTTTTTTCACATTTTATTTCCTTTTAAAAACAGGTAAATCAATAGGGATTTTCGTACGGATAAGTACCCAGTGAACGGTTCGTTTAGCTTTATATATTGTTCCGGGTGGGCGTTGTATTGGTTTTTTGAAAGTGTTAGACCTGTAAGAGAAAAATTTAAATGGTTGGGAAAGGCCATGGGATGTAGAAATATTTTTTTCACATTTACTTCCTTGTAAAAACAGGTAAATCAATAGGGTTTTTCGTACGGATAAGTACCCAGTGAACGGTTCGTTTAGCTTTATATATTGTTCCGGGTGGGCGTTGTATTGGTTTTTCGGAAGCGTTAGACCTGTAAGAAAAAAATTTAAATGGTTGGGAAAGGCCATGGGATGTAGAAATATTTTTTTTACATTTTATTTCCTTGTAAAAACAGGTAAATCAATAGGGTTTTTCGTATGGATAAGTGCCCAGTGAACGGTTTGTTTAGCTTTATACATTGTTCCGGGTGGGCGTTGTATTGTTTTTTCGGAAGTGTTAGACCTGTAAGAGAAAAATTTGAATGGTTGGGAAAGGCCATGGGATGTAGAAATATTTTTTTCACATTTTACTTCCTTGTAAAAACAGGAAAATCGATAGGGATTTTCGTACGGATAATAACCTGTGAACGGTTCGTTTAGCTTTATATATTGTTCCGGGTGGGCGTTGTATTGGTTTTTTGGAAGTGTTAGACATGTAAGAGAAAAATTTAAATGGTTGGGAAAGGCCATGGGATGTAGAAATATTTTTTTCACATTTTACTTCCTTATAAAAACAGGAAAATCAATAGGGATTTTCGTACGGATATGTATGCAGTGAACGGTTCGTTTAGCTTTATATATTGTTCCGGGTGGGCGTTGCATTGGTTTTTCGGAAGCGTTAGACCTGTAAGAAAAAAATTTAAATGGTTGGGAAAGGCCATGGGATGTGGAAATATTTTTTTCACATTTTATTTCCTTGTAAAAACAGGTAAATCAATAGGGTTTTTCGTACGGATAAGTGCCCAGTGAACGGTTTGTTTAGCTTTATACATTGTTCCGGGTGGGCGTTGTATTGTTTTTTCGGAAGTGTTAGACCTGTAAGAGAAAAATTTAAATGGTTGGGAAAGGCCATGGGATGTAGAAATATTTTTTTCACATTTTACTTCCTTGTAAAAACAGGAAAATCGATAGGGATTTTCGTACGGATAAGTACCCAGTGAACGGTTCGTTTAGCTTTATACATTGTTCCGGGTGGGCGTTGTATTGGTTTTTCAGAAGTGTTAGACCTGTAAGAGAAAAATTTAAATGGTTGGGAAAGGCCATGGGATGTAGAAATATTTTTTTCACATTTACTTCCTTGTAACAACAGGTAAATCAATAGGGTTTTTCGTACGGATAAGTACCCAGTGAACCGTTCGTTTAGCTTTATATATTGTTCCGGGTGGGCGTTGTATTGTTTTTTTGGAAGTGTTAGACCTGTAAGAGAAAAATTTAAATGGTTGGGAAAGGCCATGGGATGTAGAAATATTCTTTTCACATTTTACTTCCTTGTAAAAACAGGAAAATCAATAGGGTTTTTCGTACGGATAAGTACCGAGTGAACCGTTCGTTTAGCTTTATATATTGTTCCGGGTGGGCATTGTTTTGGTTTTTCGGAAGAGTTAGACCTGTAAGAGAAAAATTTAAATGGTTGGGAAAGGCCATGGGATGTAGAAATATTTTTTTCACATTTTACTTCCTTGTAAAAAGAGGAAGATCGATACGGATTTTCGGACGGATAAGTACCCAGTGAACGGTTCGTTTAGCTTTATATATTGTTCCGGGTGGGCGTTGTATTGGTTTTTCGGAAGTGTTAGACCTGTAAGAGAAAAATTTAAATGGTTGGGAAAGGCCATGGGATGTAGAAATATTTTTTTCACATTTTATTTCCTTGTAAAAACAGGTAAATCAATAGGGTTTTTCGTACGGATAAGTGCCCAGTGAACGGTTCGTTTAGCTTTATATATTGTTCCGGGTGGGCGTTGTATTGGTTTTTCAGAAGTGTTAGACCTGTAAGAGAAAAATTTAAATGGTTGGGAAAGGCGATGGGATGTAGAAATATTTTTTTCACATTTTACTTCCTTGTAAAAACAGGTAAATCAATAGGGTTTTTCGTACGGATAAGTACCCAGTGAACCGTTCGTTTAGCTTTATATATTGTTCGGGGTGGGCGTTGTATTGGATTTTCGGAAGTGTTAGACCTGTAAGAGAAAAATTTAAATGGTTGGGAAAGGCCATGGGATGTAGAAATATTTTTTTCACATTTTATTTCCTTTTAAAAACAGGTAAATCAATAGGGATTTTCGTACGGATAAGTACCCAGTGAACGGTTCGTTTAGCTTTATATATTGTTCCGGGTGGGCGTTGTATTGGTTTTTTGAAAGTGTTAGACCTGTAAGAGAAAAATTTAAATGGTTGGGAAAGGCCATGGGATGTAGAAATATTTTTTTCACATTTACTTCCTTGTAAAAACAGGTAAATCAATAGGGTTTTTCGTACGGATAAGTACCCAGTGAACGGTTCGTTTAGCTTTATATATTGTTCCGGGTGGGCGTTGTATTGGTTTTTCGGAAGCGTTAGACCTGTAAGAAAAAAATTTAAATGGTTGGGAAAGGCCATGGGATGTAGAAATATTTTTTTTACATTTTATTTCCTTGTAAAAACAGGTAAATCAATAGGGTTTTTCGTATGGATAAGTGCCCAGTGAACGGTTTGTTTAGCTTTATACATTGTTCCGGGTGGGCGTTGTATTGTTTTTTCGGAAGTGTTAGACCTGTAAGAGAAAAATTTGAATGGTTGGGAAAGGCCATGGGATGTAGAAATATTTTTTTCACATTTTACTTCCTTGTAAAAACAGGAAAATCGATAGGGATTTTCGTACGGATAATTACCCAGTGAACGGTTCGTTTAGCTTTATATATTGTTCCGGGTGGGCGTTGTATTGGTTTTTTGGAAGTGTTAGACATGTAAGAGAAAAATTTAAATGGTTGGGAAAGGCCATGGGATGTAGAAATATTTTTTTCACATTTTACTTCCTTATAAAAACAGGAAAATCAATAGGGATTTTCGTACGGATATGTATGCAGTGAACGGTTCGTTTAGCTTTATACATTGTTCCGGGTGGGCGTTGTATTGGTTTTTTGGAAGTGTTAGACCTGTAAGAGAAAAATTTAAATGGTTGGGAAAGGCCATGGGATGTAGAAATATTTTTTTCACATTTTACTTCCTTATAAAAACAGGAAAATCAATAGGGATTTTCGTACGGATATGTACCCAGTGAACGGTTCGTTTAGCTTTATATATTGTTCCGGGTGGGCGTTGTATTGGTTTTTCGGAAGCGTTAGACCTGTAAGAGAAAAATTTAAATGGTTGGGAAAGGCCATGGGATGTAGAAATATTTTTTTCACATTTTACTTCCTTGTAAAAACAGGAAAATCGATAGGGATTTTCATACGGATAAGTACCCAGTGAACGGTTCTTTTATATTTATATATTCTTCCGGGGGGGCGTTGTATTGGTTTTTCGGAAGTGTTAGACCTGTAAGAGAAAAATTTAAATGGTTGGGAAAGGCCATGGGATGTAGAAATATTTTCTTCACATTTTACTACCTTGTAAAAACAGGTAAATCAATAGGGTTTTTCGTACGGATAATTACCCAGTGAACGGTTCATTTAGCTTTATATATTGTTCCGGGTGGGCGTTGTATTGGTTTTTCGGAAGCGTTAGACCTGTAAGAAAAAAATTTAAATGGTTGGGAAAGGCCATGGGATGTAGAAATATTTTTTTCACATTTCATTTCCTTGTAAAAACAGGTAAATCAATAGGGTTTTTCGTACGGATAAGTGCCCAGTGAACGGTTTGTTTAGCTTTATACATTGTTCCGGGTGGGCGTTGTATTGGTTTTTCGGAAGCGTTAGACCTGTAAGAGAAAAATTTAAATGGTTGGGAAAGGCCATGGGATGTAGAAATATTTTTTTCACATTTTATTTCCTTGTAAAAACAGGTAAATCAATAGGGTTTTTCGTACGGATAAGTGCCCAGTGAACGGTTTTTTTAGCTTTATACATTGTTCCGGGTGGGCGTTGTATTGGTTTTTCGGAAGCGTTAGACCTGTAAGAGAAAAATTTAAATGGTTGGGAAAGGCCATGGGATGTAGAAATATTTTTTTCACATTTACTTCCTTGTAACAACAGGTAAATCAATAGGGTTTTTCGTACGGATAAGTGCCCAGTGAACGGTTTGTTTAGCTTTATACATTGTTCCGGGTGGGCGTTGTATTGTTTTTTCGGAAGTGTTAGACCTGTAAGAGAAAAATTTAAATGGTTGGGAAAGGCCATGGGATGTAGAAATATTTTTTTCACATTTTATTTCCTTGTAAAAACAGGAAAATCGATAGGGATTTTCGTACGGATAAGTACCCAGTGAACGGTTCGTTTCGCTTTATATATTGTTCCGGGTGGGCGTTGTATTGGTTTTTTGGAAGTGTTAGACCTGTAAGAGAAAAATTTAAATGGTTGGAAAAGGCCATGGGATGTAGAAATATTTTTTTCACATTTACTTCCTTGTAAAAACAGGTAAATCAATAGGGTTTTTCATATGGATAAGTACCCAGTGAACGGTTCGTTTAGCTTTATATATTGTTCCGGGTGGGCGTTGTATTGGTTTTTCAGAAGTGTTAGACCTGTAAGAGAAAAATTTAAATGGTTGGGAAAGGCCATGGGATGTAGAAATATTTTTTTCACATTTTACTTCCTTATAAAAACAGGAAAATCAATAGGGATTTTCGTACGGATATGTACCCAGTGAACGGTTCGTTTAGCTTTATATATTGTTCCGGGTGGGCGTTGTATTGGTTTTTCGGAAGCGTTAGACCTGTAAGAGTAAAATTTAAATGGTTGGGAAAGGCCATGGGATGTAGAAATATTTTTTTCACATTTTACTTCCTTGTAAAAACAGGAAAATCGATAGGGATTTTCATACGGATAAGTACCCAGTGAACGGTTCGTTTATATTTATATATTCTTCCGGGGGGGCGTTGTATTGGTTTTTCGGAAGTGTTAGACCTGTAAGAGAAAAATTTAAATGGTTGGGAAAGGCCATGGTATGTAGAAATATTTTTTTCACATTTACTTCCTTGTAACAACAGGTAAATCAATAGGGTTTTTCGTACGGATAAGTACCCAGTGAACCGTTCGTTTAGCTTTATATATTGTTCCGGGTGGGCGTTGTATTGTTTTTTCGGAAGTGTTAGACCTGTAAGAGAAAAATTTAAATGGTTGGGAAAGGCCATGGGATGTAGAAATATTCTTTTCACATTTTACTTCCTTGTAAAAACAGGAAAATCAATAGGGTTTTTCGTACGGATAAGTACCGAGTGAACCGTTCGTTTAGCTTTATATATTGTTCCGGGTGGGCATTGTTTTGGTTTTTCGGAAGAGTTAGACATGTAAGAGAAAAATTTAAATGGTTGGGAAAGGCCATGGGATGTAGAAATATTTTTTTCACATTTTACTTCCTTGTAAAAACAGGAAGATCGATACGGATTTTCGGACGGATAAGTACCCAGTGAACGGTTCGTTTAGCTTTATATATTGTTCCGGGTGGGCGTTGTATTGGTTTTTCGGAAGTGTTAGACCTGTAAGAGAAAAATTTAAATGGTTGGGAAAGGCCATGGGATGTAGAAATATTTTTTTCACATTTTATTTCCTTGTAAAAACAGGTAAATCAATAGGGTTTTTCGTACGGATAAGTGCCCAGTGAACGGTTCGTTTAGCTTTATATATTGTTCCGGGTGGGCGTTGTATTGGTTTTTCAGAAGTGTTAGACCTGTAAGAGAAAAATTTAAATGGTTGGGAAAGGCCATGGGATGTAGAAATATTTTTTTCACATTTAATTTCCTTTTAAAAACAGGTAAATCAATAGGTTTTTTCGTACCGATAAGTACCCAGTGAACGGTTCGTTTAGCTTTATATATTGTTCCGGGTGGGCGTTGTATTGGTTTTTCAGAAGTGTTAGACCTGTAAGAGAAAAATTTAAATGGTTGGGAAAGGCCATGGGATGTAGAAATATTTTTTTCACATTTTATTTCCTTTTAAAAACAGGTAAATCAATAGGTTTTTTCGTACCGATAAGTACCCAGTGAACGGTTCGTTTAGCTTTATATATTGTTCTGGGTAGGCGTTGTATTGGTTTTTTGGAAGTGTTAGACCTGTAAGAGAAATATTTAAATGGTTGGGAAAGGCCATGGGATGTAGAAATATTTTTTTCACATTTTATTTCCTTGTAAAAACAGGTAAATCAATAGGGTTTTTCGTACGGATAAGTGCCCAGTGAACGGTTCGTTTAGCTTTATATATTGTTCCGGGTGGGCGTTGTATTGGTTTTTCGGAAGTGTTAGACCTGTAAGAGAAAAATTTAAATGGTTGGGAAAGGCCATGGGATGTAGAAATATTTTTTTCACATTTACTTCCTTGTAAAAACAGGTAAATCAATAGGGTTTTTCGTACGGATAAGTACCCAGTGAACGGTTCGTTTAGCTTTATATATTGTTCCGGGTGGGCGTTGTTTTGGTTTTTCGGAAGTGTTAGACCTGTAAGAGAAAAATTTAAATGGTTGGGAAAGGCCATGGGATGTAGAAATATTTTTTTCACATATACTTCCTTGTAAAAACAGGTAAATCAATAGGGTTTTTCGTACGGATAAGTACCCAGTGAACGGTTCGTTTAGCTTTATATATTGTTCCGGGTGGGCGTTGTATTGGTTTTTCGGAAGTGTTAGACCTGTAAGAGAAAAATTTAAATGGTTGGGAAAGGCCATGGGATGTAGAAATATTTTTTTCACATTTACTTCCTTGTAAAAACAGGTAAATCAATAGGGTTTTTCGTACGGATAAGTACCCAGTGAACGGTTCGTTTATCTTTATATATTCTTCCGGGTGGGCGTTGTATTGGTTTTTCGGAAGTGTTAGACCTGTAAGAGAAAAATTTAAATGGTTGGGAAAGGCCATGGGATGTAGAAATATTTTTTTCACATTTACTTCCTTGTAACAACAGGTAAATCAATAGGGTTTTTCGTACGGATAAGTACCCAGTGAACCGTTCGTTTAGCTTTATATATTGTTCCGGGTGGGCGTTGTATTGTTTTTTCGGAAGTGTTAGACCTGTAAGAGAAAAATTTAAATGGTTGGGAAAGGCCATGGGATGTAGAAATATTCTTTTCACATTTTACTTCCTTGTAAAAACAGGAAAATCAATAGGGTTTTTCGTACGGATAAGTACCGAGTGAACCGTTCGTTTAGCTTTATATATTGTTCCGGGTGGGCATTGTTTTGGTTTTTCGGAAGAGTTAGACCTGTAAGAGAAAAATTTAAATGGTTGGGAAAGGCCATGGGATGTAGAAATATTTTTTTCACATTTTACTTCCTTGTAAAAACAGGTAAATCAATAGGGTTTTTCGTACGGATAAGTACCCAGTGAACGGTTCGTTTAGCTTTATATATTGTTCCGGGTGGGCGTTGTATTGGTTTTTCGGAAGTGTTAGACCTGTAAGAGAAAAATTTAAATGGTTGGGAAAGGCCATGGGATGTAGAAATATTTTTTCACATTTACTTCCTTGTAAAAACAGGTAAATCAATAGGGTTTTTCGTACGGATAAGTACCCAGTGAACGGTTCGTTTAGCTTTATATATTGTTCCGGGTGGGCGTTGTATTGGTTTTTCAGAAGTGTTAGACCTGTAAGAGAAAAATTTAAATGGTTGGGAAAGGCCATGGGATGTAGAAATATTTTTTTCACATTTTACTTCCTTGTAAAAACAGGAAAATCGATAGGGATTTTCGTACGGATAAGTAGCTAGTGAACGGTTCCTTTATCTTAATATATTCTTCCGGGGGGGCGTTGTATTGGTTTTTCGGAAGTGTTAGACCTGTAAGAGAAAAATTTAAATGGTTGGGAAAGGCCATGGGATGTAGAAATATTTTTTTCACATTTACTTCCTTGTAACAACAGGTAAATCAATAGGGTTTTTCGTACGGATAAGTACCCAGTGAACCGTTCGTTTAGCTTTATATATTGTTCCGGGTGGGCGTTGTATTGTTTTTTCGGAAGTGTTAGACCTGTAAGAGAAAAATTTAAATGGTTGGGAAAGGCCATGGGATGTAGAAATATTCTTTTCACATTTTACTTCCTTGTAAAAACAGGAAAATCAATAGGGTTTTTCGTACGGATAAGTACCGAGTGAACCGTTCGTTTAGCTTTATATATTGTTCCGGGTGGGCATTGTTTTGGTTTTTCGGAAGAGTTAGACCTGTAAGAGAAAAATTTAAATGGTTGGGAAAGGCCATGGGATGTAGAAATATTTTTTTCACATTTTACTTCCTTGTAAAAACAGGAAGATCGATACGGATTTTCGGACGGATAAGTACCCAGTGAACGGTTCGTTTAGCTTTATATATTGTTCCGGGTGGGCGTTGTATTGGTTTTTCGGAAGTGTTAGACCTGTAAGAGAAAAATTTAAATGGTTGGGAAAGGCCATGGGATGTAGAAATATTTTTTTCACATTTTATTTCCTTGTAAAAACAGGTAAATCAATAGGGTTTTTCGTACGGATAAGTGCCCAGTGAACGGTTCGTTTAGCTTTATATATTGTTCCGGGTGGGCGTTGTATTGGTTTTTCAGAAGTGTTAGACCTGTAAGAGAAAAATTTAAATGGTTGGGAAACGCCATGGGATGTAGAAATATTTTTTTCACATTTTACTTCCTTGTAAAAACAGGTAAATCAATAGGGTTTTTCGTACGGATAAGTACCCAGTGAACCGTTCGTTTAGCTTTATATATTGTTCGGGGTGGGCGTTGTATTGGATTTTCGGAAGTGTTAGACCTGTAAGAGAAAAATTTAAATGGTTGGGAAAGGCCATGGGATGTAGAAATATTTTTTTCACATTTTATTTCCTTTTAAAAACAGGTAAATCAATAGGGATTTTCGTACGGATAAGTACCCAGTGAACGGTTCGTTTAGCTTTATATATTGTTCCGGGTGGGCGTTGTATTGGTTTTTTGAAAGTGTTAGACCTGTAAGAGAAAAATTTAAATGGTTGGGAAAGGCCATGGGATGTAGAAATATTTTTTTCACATTTACTTCCTTGTAAAAACAGGTAAATCAATAGGGTTTTTCGTACGGATAAGTACCCAGTGAACGGTTCGTTTAGCTTTATATATTGTTCCGGGTGGGCGTTGTATTGGTTTTTCAGAAGTGTTAGACCTGTAAGAGAAAAATTTAAATGGTTGGGAAAGGCCATGGGATGTAGAAATATTTTTTTCACATTTAATTTCCTTTTAAAAACAGGTAAATCAATAGGTTTTTTCGTACCGATAAGTACCCAGTGAACGGTTCGTTTAGCTTTATATATTGTTCCGGGTGGGCGTTGTATTGGTTTTTCAGAAGTGTTAGACCTGTAAGAGAAAAATTTAAATGGTTGGGAAAGGCCATGGGATGTAGAAATATTTTTTTCACATTTTATTTCCTTTTAAAAACAGGTAAATCAATAGGTTTTTTCGTACCGATAAGTACCCAGTGAACGGTTCGTTTAGCTTTATATATTGTTCCGGGTAGGCGTTGTATTGGTTTTTTGGAAGTGTTAGACCTGTAAGAGAAAAATTTAAATGGTTGGGAAAGGCCATGGGATGTAGAAATATTTTTTTCACATTTTATTTCCTTGTAAAAACAGGTAAATCAATAGGGTTTTTCGTACGGATAAGTGCCCAGTGAACGGTTCGTTTAGCTTTATATATTGTTCCGGGTGGACGTTGTATTGGTTTTTCGGAAGTGTTAGACCTGTAAGAGAAAAATTTAAATGGTTGGGAAAGGCCATGGGATGTAGAAATATTTTTTTCACATTTTACTTCCTTGTAAAAACAGGAAAATCAATAGGGATTTTCGTACGGATATGTACCCAGTGAACGGTTCGTTTAGCTTTATATATTGTTCCGGGTGGGCGTTGTATTGGTTTTTCGGAAGCGTTAGACCTGTAAGAAAAAAATTTAAATGGTTGGGAAAGGCCATGGGATGTAGATATATTTTTTTCACATTTTATTTCCTTGTAAAAACAGGTAAATCAATAGGGTTTTTCGTACGGATAAGTGCCCAGTGAACGGTTTGTTTAGCTTTATACATTGTTCCGGGCGGGCGTTGTATTGTTTTTTTGGAAGTGTTAGACCTGTAAGAGAAAAATTTAAATGGTTGGGAAAGGCCATGGGATGTAGAAATATCTTTTTCACATTTTACTTCCTTGTAAAAACAGGAAAATCGATAGGGATTTTCATACGGATAAGTACCCAGTGAACGGTTCGTTTATCTTTATATATTCTTCCGGGTGGGCGTTGTATTGGTTTTTCGGAAGTGTTAGACCTGTAAGAGAAAAATTTAAATGGTTGGGAAAGGCCATGGGATGTAGAAATATTTTTTTCACATTTACTTCCTTGTAAAAACAGGTAAATCAATAGGGTTTTTCGTACGGATAAGTGCCCAGTGAACGGTTCGTTTAGCTTTATATATTGTTCCGGGTGGGCGTTGTATTGATTTTTCGGAAGCGTTAGACCTGTAAGAGAAAAATTTAAATGGTTGGGAAAGGCCATGGGATATAGAAATATTTTTTTCACATTTTATTTCCGTTTAAAAACAGGTAAATCAATAGTGATTTTCGTACGGATAAGTACCCAGTGAACGGTTCGTTTAGCTTTATATATTGTTCCGGGTGGGCGTTGTATTGGTTTTTCAGAAGTGTTAGACCTGTAAGAGAAAAATTTAAATGGTTGGGAAAGGCCATGGGATGTAGAAATATTTTTTTCACATTTTTCTTCCTTATAAAAACAGGAAAATCAATAGGGATTTTCGTACGGATATGTACCCAGTGAACGGTTCATTTAGCTTTATATATTGTTCCGGGTGGGCGTTGTATTGGTTTTTCGGAAGCGTTAGACCTGTAAGAGAAAAATTTAAATGGTTGGGAAAGGCCATGGGATGTAGAAATATTTTTTTCACATATACTTCCTTGTAAAAACAGGTAAATCAATAGGGTTTTTCGTACGGATAAGTACCCAGTGAACGGTTCGTTTAGCTTTATATATTGTTCCGGGTGGGCGTTGTATTGGTTTTTCGGAAGTGTTAGACCTGTAAGAGAAAAATTTAAATGGTTGGGAAAGGCCATGGGATGTAGAAATATTTTTTTCACATTTACTTCCTTGTAAAAACAGGTAAATCAATAGGGTTTTTCGTACGGATAAGTACCCAGTGAACGGTTCGTTTAGCTTTATATATTGTTCCGGGTGGGCGTTGTTTTGGTTTTTCGGAAGTGTTAGACCTGTAAGAGAAAAATTTAAATGGTTGGGAAAGGCCATGGGATGTAGAAATATTTTTTTCACATATACTTCCTTGTAAAAACAGGTAAATCAATAGGGTTTTTCGTACGGATAAGTACCCAGTGAACGGTTCGTTTAGCTTTATATATTGTTCCGGGTGGGCGTTGTATTGGTTTTTCGGAAGTGTTAGACCTGTAAGAGAAAAATTTAAATGGTTGGGAAAGGCCATGGGATGTAGAAATATTTTTTTCACATTTACTTCCTTGTAAAAACAGGTAAATCAATAGGGTTTTTCGTACGGATAAGTACCCAGTGAACGGTTCGTTTAGCTTTATATATTGTTCCGGGTGGGCGTTGTATTGGTTTTTCAGAAGTGTTAGACCTGTAAGAGAAAAATTTAAATGGTTGGGAAAGGCCATGGGATGTTGAAATATTTTTTTCACATTTTACTTCCTTGTAAAAACAGGAAAATCGATAGGGATTTTCATACGGATAAGTACCCAGTGAACGGTTCGTTTATCTTTATATATTCTTCCGGGTGGGCGTTGTATTGGTTTTTCGGAAGTGTTAGACCTGTAAGAGAAAAATTTAAATGGTTGGGAAAGGCCATGGGATGTAGAAATATTTTTTTCACATTTTACTTCCTTGTAAAAACAGGAAAATCAATAGGGATTTTCGTACGGATAAGTACCCAGTGAACCGTTCGTTTAGCTTTATATATTATTCCGGGTGGGCGTTGTTTTGGTTTTTCGGAAGTGTTAGACCTGTAAGAGAAAAATTTAAATGGTTGGGAAAGGCCATGGGATGTAGAAATATTTTTTTCACATTTTACTTCCTTGTAAAAACAGGAAAATCAATAGGGATTTTCGTACGGATAAGTACCCAGTGAACCGTTCGTTTAGCTTTATATATTGTTCCGGGTGGGCGTTGTTTTGGTTTTTCGGAAGTGTTAGACCTGTAAGAGAAAAATTTAAATGGTTGGGAAAGGCCATGGGATGTAGAAATATTTTTTTCACATTTTATTTCCTTGTAATACAGGTAAATCAATAGGGTTTTTCGTACGGATAAGTGCCCAGTGAACCGTTCGTTTAGCTTTATATATTATTCCGGGTGGGCGTTGTTTTGGTTTTTCGGAAGTGTTAGACCTGTAAGAGAAAAATTTAAATGGTTGGGAAAGGCCATGGGATGTAGAAATATTTTTTTCACATTTTACTTCCTTGTAAAAACAGGAAAATCAATAGGGATTTTCGTACGGATAAGTACCCAGTGAACCGTTCGTTTAGCTTTATATATTGTTCCGGGTGGGCGTTGTTTTGGTTTTTCGGAAGTGTTAGACCTGTAAGAGAAAAATTTAAATGGTTGGGAAAGGCCATGGGATGTAGAAATATTTTTTTCACATTTTATTTCCTTGTAATACAGGTAAATCAATAGGGTTTTTCGTACGGATAAGTGCCCAGTGAACCGTTCGTTTAGCTTTATATATTGTTCCGGGTGGGCGTTGTTTTGGTTTTTCGGAAGTGTTAGACCTGTAAGAGAAAAATTTAAATGGTTGGGAAAGGCCATGGGATGTAGAAATATTTTTTTCACATATACTTCCTTGTAAAAACAGGTAAATCAATAGGGTTTTTCGTACGGATAAGTACCCAGTGAACGGTTCGTTTAGCTTTATATATTGTTCCGGGTGGGCGTTGTATTGGTTTTTCAGAAGTGTTAGACCTGTAAGAGAAAAATTTAAATGGTTGGGAAAGGCCATGGGATGTAGAAATATTTTTTTCACATTTTATTTCCTTTTAAAAACAGGTAAATCAATAGGGATTTTCGTATGGATAAGTACCCAGTGAACGGTTCGTTTAGCTTTATATATTGTTCCGGGTGGGCGTTGTATTGGTTTTTTGGAAGTGTTAGACCTGTAAGAGGAAAAATTTAAATGGTTGGGAAAGGCCATGGGATGTAGAAATATTTTTTTCACATTTTACATCCTTATAAAAACAGGTAAATCAATAGGGTTTTTCGTACGGATATGTACCCAGTGAACGGTTCGTTTAGCTTTATATATGGTTCCGGGTGGGCGTTGTATTGGATTTTCGGAAGCGTTAGTCCTGTAAGAAAAAAATTTAAATGGTTGGGAAAGGCCATGGGATGTAGAAATATTTTTTTCACATTTTATTTCCTTTTAAAAACAGGTAAATCAATAGGGTTTTTCGTACGGATAAGTGCCCAGTGAACGGTTTGTTTAGCTTTATACATTGTTCCGGGTGGGCGTTGTATTGTTTTTTCAGAAGTGTTAGACCTGTAAGAGAAAAATTTAAATGGTTGGGAAAGGCCATGGGATGTAGAAATATTTTTTTCACATTTTACTTCCTTGTAAAAACAGGAAAATCGATAGGGATTTTCATACGGATAAGTACCCAGTGAACGGTTCGTTTATCTTTATATATTCTTCCGGGTGGGCGTTGTATTGTTTTTTCGGAAGTGTTAGACCTGTAAGAGGAAAAATTTAAATGGTTGGGAAAGGCCATGGGATGTAGAAATATTTTTTTCACATTTTACTTCCTTATAAAAACAGGTAAATCAATAGGGTTTTTCGTACGGATATGTACCCAGTGAACGGTTCGTTTAGCTTTATATATGGTTCCGGGTGGGCGTTGTATTGGTTTTTCGGAAGTGTTAGACCTGTAAGAGAAAAATTTAAATGGTTGGGAAAGGCCATGGGATGTAGAAATATTTTTTTCACATTTTATTTCCTTGTAAAAACAGGTAAATCAATAGGGTTTTTCGTACGGATAAGTGCCCAGTGAACGGTTCGTTTAGCTTTATATATTGTTCCGGGTGGACGTTGTATTGGTTTTTCGGAAGTGTTAGACCTGTAAGAGAAAAATTTAAATGGTTGGGAAAGGCCATGGGATGTAGAAATATTTTTTTCACATTTTACTTCCTTGTAAAAACAGGAAAATCAATAGGGATTTTCGTACGGATATGTACCCAGTGAACGGTTCGTTTAGCTTTATATATTGTTCCGGGTGGGCGTTGTATTGGTTTTTCGGAAGCGTTAGACCTGTAAGAAAAAAATTTAAATGGTTGGGAAAGGCCATGGGATGTAGATATATTTTTTTCACATTTTATTTCCTTGTAAAAACAGGTAAATCAATAGGGTTTTTCGTACGGATAAGTGCCCAGTGAACGGTTTGTTTAGCTTTATACATTGTTCCGGGCGGGCGTTGTATTGTTTTTTTGGAAGTGTTAGACCTGTAAGAGAAAAATTTAAATGGTTGGGAAAGGCCATGGGATGTAGAAATATCTTTTTCACATTTTACTTCCTTGTAAAAACAGGAAAATCGATAGGGATTTTCATACGGATAAGTACCCAGTGAACGGTTCGTTTATCTTTATATATTCTTCCGGGTGGGCGTTGTATTGGTTTTTCGGAAGTGTTAGACCTGTAAGAGAAAAATTTAAATGGTTGGGAAAGGCCATGGGATGTAGAAATATTTTTTTCACATTTACTTCCTTGTAAAAACAGGTAAATCAATAGGGTTTTTCGTACGGATAAGTGCCCAGTGAACGGTTCGTTTAGCTTTATATATGGTTCCGGGTGGGCGTTGTATTGGTTTTTCGGAAGTGTTAGACCTGTAAGAGAAAAATTTAAATGGTTGGGAAAGGCCATGGGATGTAGAAATATTTTTTTCACATTTTATTTCCTTGTAAAAACAGGTAAATCAATAGGGTTTTTCGTACGGATAAGTGCCCAGTGAACGGTTCGTTTAGCTTTATATATTGTTCCGGGTGGACGTTGTATTGGTTTTTCGGAAGTGTTAGACCTGTAAGAGAAAAATTTAAATGGTTGGGAAAGGCCATGGGATGTAGAAATATTTTTTTCACATTTTACTTCCTTGTAAAAACAGGAAAATCAATAGGGATTTTCGTACGGATATGTACCCAGTGAACGGTTCGTTTAGCTTTATATATTGTTCCGGGTGGGCGTTGTATTGGTTTTTCGGAAGCGTTAGACCTGTAAGAAAAAAATTTAAATGGTTGGGAAAGGCCATGGGATGTAGATATATTTTTTTCACATTTTATTTCCTTGTAAAAACAGGTAAATCAATAGGGTTTTTCGTACGGATAAGTGCCCAGTGAACGGTTTGTTTAGCTTTATACATTGTTCCGGGCGGGCGTTGTATTGTTTTTTTGGAAGTGTTAGACCTGTAAGAGAAAAATTTAAATGGTTGGGAAAGGCCATGGGATGTAGAAATATCTTTTTCACATTTTACTTCCTTGTAAAAACAGGAAAATCGATAGGGATTTTCATACGGATAAGTACCCAGTGAACGGTTCGTTTATCTTTATATATTCTTCCGGGTGGGCGTTGTATTGGTTTTTCGGAAGTGTTAGACCTGTAAGAGAAAAATTTAAATGGTTGGGAAAGGCCATGGGATGTAGAAATATTTTTTTCACATTTACTTCCTTGTAAAAACAGGTAAATCAATAGGGTTTTTCGTACGGATAAGTGCCCAGTGAACGGTTCGTTTAGCTTTATATATTGTTCCGGGTGGGCGTTGTATTGATTTTTCGGAAGCGTTAGACCTGTAAGAGAAAAATTTAAATGGTTGGGAAAGGCCATGGGATATAGAAATATTTTTTTCACATTTTATTTCCGTTTAAAAACAGGTAAATCAATAGTGATTTTCGTACGGATAAGTACCCAGTGAACGGTTCGTTTAGCTTTATATATTGTTCCGGGTGGGCGTTGTATTGGTTTTTCAGAAGTGTTAGACCTGTAAGAGAAAAATTTAAATGGTTGGGAAAGGCCATGGGATGTAGAAATATTTTTTTCACATTTTTCTTCCTTATAAAAACAGGAAAATCAATAGGGATTTTCGTACGGATATGTACCCAGTGAACGGTTCATTTAGCTTTATATATTGTTCCGGGTGGGCGTTGTATTGGTTTTTCGGAAGCGTTAGACCTGTAAGAGAAAAATTTAAATGGTTGGGAAAGGCCATGGGATGTAGAAATATTTTTTTCACATATACTTCCTTGTAAAAACAGGTAAATCAATAGGGTTTTTCGTACGGATAAGTACCCAGTGAACGGTTCGTTTAGCTTTATATATTGTTCCGGGTGGGCGTTGTATTGGTTTTTCGGAAGTGTTAGACCTGTAAGAGAAAAATTTAAATGGTTGGGAAAGGCCATGGGATGTAGAAATATTTTTTTCACATTTACTTCCTTGTAAAAACAGGTAAATCAATAGGGTTTTTCGTACGGATAAGTACCCAGTGAACGGTTCGTTTAGCTTTATATATTGTTCCGGGTGGGCGTTGTATTGGTTTTTCAGAAGTGTTAGACCTGTAAGAGAAAAATTTAAATGGTTGGGAAAGGCCATGGGATGTTGAAATATTTTTTTCACATTTTACTTCCTTGTAAAAACAGGAAAATCGATAGGGATTTTCATACGGATAAGTACCCAGTGAACGGTTCGTTTATCTTTATATATTCTTCCGGGTGGGCGTTGTATTGGTTTTTCGGAAGTGTTAGACCTGTAAGAGAAAAATTTAAATGGTTGGGAAAGGCCATGGGATGTAGAAATATTTTTTTCACATTTTACTTCCTTGTAAAAACAGGAAAATCAATAGGGATTTTCGTACGGATAAGTACCCAGTGAACCGTTCGTTTAGCTTTATATATTATTCCGGGTGGGCGTTGTTTTGGTTTTTCGGAAGTGTTAGACCTGTAAGAGAAAAATTTAAATGGTTGGGAAAGGCCATGGGATGTAGAAATATTTTTTTCACATTTTACTTCCTTGTAAAAACAGGAAAATCAATAGGGATTTTCGTACGGATAAGTACCCAGTGAACCGTTCGTTTAGCTTTATATATTGTTCCGGGTGGGCGTTGTTTTGGTTTTTCGGAAGTGTTAGACCTGTAAGAGAAAAATTTAAATGGTTGGGAAAGGCCATGGGATGTAGAAATATTTTTTTCACATTTTATTTCCTTGTAATACAGGTAAATCAATAGGGTTTTTCGTACGGATAAGTGCCCAGTGAACCGTTCGTTTAGCTTTATATATTATTCCGGGTGGGCGTTGTTTTGGTTTTTCGGAAGTGTTAGACCTGTAAGAGAAAAATTTAAATGGTTGGGAAAGGCCATGGGATGTAGAAATATTTTTTTCACATTTTACTTCCTTGTAAAAACAGGAAAATCAATAGGGATTTTCGTACGGATAAGTACCCAGTGAACCGTTCGTTTAGCTTTATATATTGTTCCGGGTGGGCGTTGTTTTGGTTTTTCGGAAGTGTTAGACCTGTAAGAGAAAAATTTAAATGGTTGGGAAAGGCCATGGGATGTAGAAATATTTTTTTCACATTTTATTTCCTTGTAATACAGGTAAATCAATAGGGTTTTTCGTACGGATAAGTGCCCAGTGAACCGTTCGTTTAGCTTTATATATTGTTCCGGGTGGGCGTTGTTTTGGTTTTTCGGAAGTGTTAGACCTGTAAGAGAAAAATTTAAATGGTTGGGAAAGGCCATGGGATGTAGAAATATTTTTTTCACATATACTTCCTTGTAAAAACAGGTAAATCAATAGGGTTTTTCGTACGGATAAGTACCCAGTGAACGGTTCGTTTAGCTTTATATATTGTTCCGGGTGGGCGTTGTATTGGTTTTTCAGAAGTGTTAGACCTGTAAGAGAAAAATTTAAATGGTTGGGAAAGGCCATGGGATGTAGAAATATTTTTTTCACATTTTATTTCCTTTTAAAAACAGGTAAATCAATAGGGATTTTCGTATGGATAAGTACCCAGTGAACGGTTCGTTTAGCTTTATATATTGTTCCGGGTGGGCGTTGTATTGGTTTTTTGGAAGTGTTAGACCTGTAAGAGGAAAAATTTAAATGGTTGGGAAAGGCCATGGGATGTAGAAATATTTTTTTCACATTTTACATCCTTATAAAAACAGGTAAATCAATAGGGTTTTTCGTACGGATATGTACCCAGTGAAAGGTTCGTTTAGCTTTATATATGGTTCCGGGTGGGCGTTGTATTGGATTTTCGGAAGCGTTAGTCCTGTAAGAAAAAAATTTAAATGGTTGGGAAAGGCCATGGGATGTAGAAATATTTTTTTCACATTTTATTTCCTTTTAAAAACAGGTAAATCAATAGGGTTTTTCGTACGGATAAGTGCCCAGTGAACGGTTTGTTTAGCTTTATACATTGTTCCGGGTGGGCGTTGTATTGTTTTTTCAGAAGTGTTAGACCTGTAAGAGAAAAATTTAAATGGTTGGGAAAGGCCATGGGATGTAGAAATATTTTTTTCACATTTTACTTCCTTGTAAAAACAGGAAAATCGATAGGGATTTTCATACGGATAAGTACCCAGTGAACGGTTCGTTTATCTTTATATATTCTTCCGGGTGGGCGTTGTATTGTTTTTTCGGAAGTGTTAGACCTGTAAGAGGAAAAATTTAAATGGTTGGGAAAGGCCATGGGATGTAGAAATATTTTTTTCACATTTTACTTCCTTATAAAAACAGGTAAATCAATAGGGTTTTTCGTACGGATATGTACCCAGTGAACGGTTCGTTTAGCTTTATATATGGTTCCGGGTGGGCGTTGTATTGGTTTTTCGGAAGTGTTAGACCTGTAAGAGAAAAATTTAAATGGTTGGGAAAGGCCATGGGATGTAGAAATATTTTTTTCACATTTACTTCCTTGTAAAAACAGGTAAATCAATAGGGTTTTTCGTACGGATAAGTACCCAGTGAACGGTTCGTTTAGCTTTATATATTGTTCCGGGTGGGCGTTGTATTGGTTTTTCAGAAGTGTTAGACCTGTAAGAGAAAAATTTAAATGGTTGGGAAAGGCCATGGGATGTAGAAATATTTTTTTCACATTTTACTTCCTTGTAAAAACAGGAAAATCGATAGGGATTTTCATACGGATAAGTACCCAGTGAACGGTGCGTTTATCTTTATATATTCTTCCGGGTGGGCGTTGTATTGGTTTTTCGGAAGGGTTAGACCTGTAAGAGAAAAATTTAAATGGTTGGGAAAGGCCATGGGATGTAGAAATATTTTTTTCACATTTACTTCCTTGTAAAAACAGGTAAATCAATAGGGTTTTTCGTACGGATAAGTACCCAGTGAACCGTTCGTTTATCTTAATATATTCTTCCGGGTGGGCGTTGTATTGGTTTTTCGGAAGTGTTAGACCTGTAAGAGAAAAATTTAAATGGTTGGGAAAGGCCATGGGATGTAGAAATATTTTTTTCACATTTTACTTCCTTATAAAAACAGGAAAATCAATAGGGATTTTCGTACGGATATGTACCCAGTGAACGGTTCGTTTAGCTTTATATATTGTTCCGGGTGGGCGTTGTATTGGTTTTTCGGAAGCGTTAGACCTGTAAGAAAAAAATTTAAATGGTTGGGAAAGGCCATGGGATGTAGAAATATTTTTTTTACATTTTATTTCCTTGTAAAAACAGGTAAATCAATAGGGTTTTTCGTACGGATAAGTGCCCAGTGAACGGTTTGTTTAGCTTTATACATTGTTCCGGGTGGGCGTTGTATTGTTTTTTCGGAAGTGTTAGACCTGTAAGAGAAAAATTTGAATGGTTGGGAAAGGCCATGGGATGTAGAAATATTTTTTTCACATTTTACTTCCTTGTAAAAACAGGAAAATCGATAGGGATTTTCGTACGGATAATTACCCAGTGAACGGTTCGTTTAGCTTTATATATTGTTCCGGGTGGGCGTTGTATTGGTTTTTTGGAAGTGTTAGACATGTAAGAGAAAAATTTAAATGGTTGGGAAAGGCCATGGGATGTAGAAATATTTTTTTCACATTTTATTTCCTTGTAAAAACAGGTAAATCAATAGGGTTTTTCGTACGGATAAGTGCCCAGTGAACGGTTTGTTTAGCTTTATACATTGTTCCGGGTGGGCGTTGTATTGGTTTTTCGGAAGCGTTAGACCCGTAAGAGAAAAATTTAAATGGTTGGGAAAGGCCATGGGATGTAGAAATATTTTTTTCACATTTTATTTCCTTGTAAAAACAGGTAAATCAATAGGGTTTTTCGTACGGATAAGTGCCCAGTGAACGGTTTGTTTAGCTTTATACATTGTTCCGGGTGGGCGTTGTATTGGTTTTTCGGAAGCGTTAGACCTGTAAGAGAAAAATTTAAATGGTTGGGAAAGGCCATGGGATGTAGAAATATTTTTTTCACATTTTACTTCCTTGTAAAAACAGGAAAATCGATAGGGATTTTCATACGGATAAGTACCCAGTGAACGGTTCGTTTATATTTATATATTCTTCCGGGGGGGCGTTGTATTGGTTTTTCGGAAGTGTTAGACCTGTAAGAGAAAAATTTAAATGGTTGGGAAAGGCCATGGGATGTAGAAATATTTTTTTCACATTTACTTCCTTGTAACAACAGGTAAATCAATAGGGTTTTTCGTACGGATAAGTGCCCAGTGAACGGTTTGTTTAGCTTTATACATTGTTCCGGGTGGGCGTTGTATTGTTTTTTCGGAAGTGTTAGACCTGTAAGAGAAAAATTTAAATGGTTGGGAAAGGCCATGGGATGTAGAAATATTTTTTTCACATTTTACTTCCTTGTAAAAACAGGAAAATCAATAGGGATTTTCGTACGGATAAGTACCCAGTGAACCGTTCGTTTAGCTTTATATATTATTCCGGGTGGGCGTTGTTTTGGTTTTTCGGAAGTGTTAGACCTGTAAGAGAAAAATTTAAATGGTTGGGAAAGGCCATGGGATGTAGAAATATTTTTTTCACATTTTACTTCCTTGTAAAAACAGGAAAATCAATAGGGATTTTCGTACGGATAAGTACCCAGTGAACCGTTCGTTTAGCTTTATATATTGTTCCGGGTGGGCGTTGTTTTGGTTTTTCGGAAGTGTTAGACCTGTAAGAGAAAAATTTAAATGGTTGGGAAAGGCCATGGGATGTAGAAATATTTTTTTCACATTTTATTTCCTTGTAATACAGGTAAATCAATAGGGTTTTTCGTACGGATAAGTGCCCAGTGAACCGTTCGTTTAGCTTTATATATTATTCCGGGTGGGCGTTGTTTTGGTTTTTCGGAAGTGTTAGACCTGTAAGAGAAAAATTTAAATGGTTGGGAAAGGCCATGGGATGTAGAAATATTTTTTTCACATTTTACTTCCTTGTAAAAACAGGAAAATCAATAGGGATTTTCGTACGGATAAGTACCCAGTGAACAGTTCGTTTAGCTTTATATATTGTTCCGGGTGGGCGTTGTTTTGGTTTTTCGGAAGTGTTAGACCTGTAAGAGAAAAATTTAAATGGTTGGGAAAGGCCATGGGATGTAGAAATATTTTTTTCACATTTTATTTCCTTGTAATACAGGTAAATCAATAGGGTTTTTCGTACGGATAAGTGCCCAGTGAACCGTTCGTTTAGCTTTATATATTGTTCCGGGTGGGCGTTGTTTTGGTTTTTCGGAAGTGTTAGACCTGTAAGAGAAAAATTTAAATGGTTGGGAAAGGCCATGGGATGTAGAAATATTTTTTTCACATTTTACTTCCTTATAAAAACAGGTAAATCAATAGGGTTTTTCGTACGGATATGTACCCAGTGAACGGTTCGTTTAGCTTTATATATGGTTCCGGGTGGGCGTTGTATTGGATTTTCGGAAGCGTTAGTCCTGTAAGAAAAAAATTTAAATGGTTGGGAAAGGCCATGGGATGTAGAAATATTTTTTTCACATTTTATTTCCTTTTAAAAACAGGTAAATCAATAGGGTTTTTCGTACGGATAAGTGCCCAGTGAACGGTTTGTTTAGCTTTATACATTGTTCCGGGTGGGCGTTGTATTGTTTTTTCAGAAGTGTTAGACCTGTAAGAGAAAAATTTAAATGGTTGGGAAAGGCCATGGGATGTAGAAATATTTTTTTCACATTTTACTTCCTTGTAAAAACAGGAAAATCGATAGGGATTTTCATACGGATAAGTACCCAGTGAACGGTTCGTTTATCTTTATATATTCTTCCGGGTGGGCGTTGTATTGTTTTTTCGGAAGTGTTAGACCTGTAAGAGGAAAAATTTAAATGGTTGGGAAAGGCCATGGGATGTAGAAATATTTTTTTCACATTTTACTTCCTTATAAAAACAGGTAAATCAATAGGGTTTTTCGTACGGATATGTACCCAGTGAACGGTTCGTTTAGCTTTATATATGGTTCCGGGTGGGCGTTGTATTGGTTTTTCGGAAGTGTTAGACCTGTAAGAGAAAAATTTAAATGGTTGGGAAAGGCCATGGGATGTAGAAATATTTTTTTCACATTTACTTCCTTGTAAAAACAGGTAAATCAATAGGGTTTTTCGTACGGATAAGTACCCAGTGAACGGTTCGTTTAGCTTTATATATTGTTCCGGGTGGGCGTTGTATTGGTTTTTCAGAAGTGTTAGACCTGTAAGAGAAAAATTTAAATGGTTGGGAAAGGCCATGGGATGTAGAAATATTTTTTTCACATTTTACTTCCTTGTAAAAACAGGAAAATCGATAGGGATTTTCATACGGATAAGTACCCAGTGAACGGTGCGTTTATCTTTATATATTCTTCCGGGTGGGCGTTGTATTGGTTTTTCGGAAGTGTTAGACCTGTAAGAGAAAAATTTAAATGGTTGGGAAAGGCCATGGGATGTAGAAATATTTTTTTCACATTTACTTCCTTGTAAAAACAGGTAAATCAATAGGGTTTTTCGTACGGATAAGTACCCAGTGAACCGTTCGTTTATCTTAATATATTCTTCCGGGTGGGCGTTGTATTGGTTTTTCGGAAGTGTTAGACCTGTAAGAGAAAAATTTAAATGGTTGGGAAAGGCCATGGGATGTAGAAATATTTTTTTCACATTTACTTCCTTGTAAAAACAGGTAAATCAATAGGGTTTTTCGTACGGATAAGTACCCAGTGAACCGTTCGTTTATCTTAATATATTCTTCCGGGTGGGCGTTGTATTGGTTTTTCGGAAGTGTTAGACCTGTAAGAGAAAAATTTAAATGGTTGGGAAAGGCCATGGGATGTAGAAATATTTTTTTCACATTTTACTTCCTTATAAAAACAGGAAAATCAATAGGGATTTTCGTACGGATATGTACCCAGTGAACGGTTCGTTTAGCTTTATATATTGTTCCGGGTGGGCGTTGTATTGGTTTTTCGGAAGCGTTAGACCTGTAAGAAAAAAATTTAAATGGTTGGGAAAGGCCATGGGATGTAGAAATATTTTTTTTACATTTTATTTCCTTGTAAAAACAGGTAAATCTATAGGGTTTTTCGTACGGATAAGTGCCCAGTGAACGGTTTGTTTAGCTTTATACATTGTTCCGGGTGGGCGTTGTATTGTTTTTTCGGAAGTGTTAGACCTGTAAGAGAAAAATTTGAATGGTTGGGAAAGGCCATGGGATGTAGAAATATTTTTTTCACATTTTACTTCCTTGTAAAAACAGGAAAATCGATAGGGATTTTCGTACGGATAATTACCCAGTGAACGGTTCGTTTAGCTTTATATATTGTTCCGGGTGGGCGTTGTATTGGTTTTTTGGAAGTGTTAGACATGTAAGAGAAAAATTTAAATGGTTGGGAAAGGCCATGGGATGTAGAAATATTTTTTTCACATTTTATTTCCTTGTAAAAACAGGTAAATCAATAGGGTTTTTCGTACGGATAAGTGCCCAGTGAACGGTTTGTTTAGCTTTATACATTGTTCCGGGTGGGCGTTGTATTGGTTTTTCGGAAGCGTTAGACCCGTAAGAGAAAAATTTAAATGGTTGGGAAAGGCCATGGGATGTAGAAATATTTTTTTCACATTTTATTTCCTTGTAAAAACAGGTAAATCAATAGGGTTTTTCGTACGGATAAGTGCCCAGTGAACGGTTTGTTTAGCTTTATACATTGTTCCGGGTGGGCGTTGTATTGGTTTTTCGGAAGCGTTAGACCTGTAAGAGAAAAATTTAAATGGTTGGGAAAGGCCATGGGATGTAGAAATATTTTTTTCACATTTTACTTCCTTGTAAAAACAGGAAAATCGATAGGGATTTTCATACGGATAAGTACCCAGTGAACGGTTCGTTTATATTTATATATTCTTCCGGGGGGGCGTTGTATTGGTTTTTCGGAAGTGTTAGACCTGTAAGAGAAAAATTTAAATGGTTGGGAAAGGCCATGGGATGTAGAAATATTTTTTTCACATTTACTTCCTTGTAACAACAGGTAAATCAATAGGGTTTTTCGTACGGATAAGTGCCCAGTGAACGGTTTGTTTAGCTTTATACATTGTTCCGGGTGGGCGTTGTATTGTTTTTTCGGAAGTGTTAGACCTGTAAGAGAAAAATTTAAATGGTTGGGAAAGGCCATGGGATGTAGAAATATTTTTTTCACATTTTACTTCCTTGTAAAAACAGGAAAATCGATAGGGATTTTCGTACGGATAAGTACCCAGTGAACGGTTCGTTTAGCTTTATATATTGTTCCGGGTGGGCGTTGTATTGGTTTTTTGGAAGTGTTAGACCTGTAAGAGAAAAATTTAAATGGTTGGGAAAGGCCATGGGATGTAGAAATATTTTTTTCACATTTACTTCCTTGTAAAAACAGGTAAATCAATAGGGTTTTTCATATGGATAAGTACCCAGTGAACGGTTCGTTTAGCTTTATATATTGTTCCGGTTGGGCGTTGTATTGGTTTTTCAGAAGTGTTAGACCTGTAAGAGAAAAATTTAAATGGTTGGGAAAGGCCATGGGATGTAGAAATATTTTTTTCACATTTTACTTCCTTGTAAAAACAGGAAAATCGATAGGGATTTTCGTACGGATATGTACCCAGTGAACGGTTCGTTTAGCTTTATATATTGTTCCGGGTGGGCGTTGTATTGGTTTTTTGGAAGTGTTAGACCTGTAAGAGAAAAATTTAAATGGTTGGGAAAGGCCATGGGATGTAGAAATATTTTTTTCACATTTTACTTCCTTATAAAAACAGGAAAATCAATAGGGATTTTCGTACGGATATGTACCCAGGGAACGGTTCGTTTAGCTTTATATATTGTTCCGGGTGGGCGTTGTATTGGTTTTTCGGAAGCGTTAGACCTGTAAGAGAAAAATTTAAATGGTTGGGAAAGGCCATGGGATGTAGAAATATTTTTTTCACATTTTACTTCCTTGTAAAAACAGGAAAATCGATAGGGATTTTCATACGGATAAGTACCCAGTGAACGGTTCGTTTATATTTATATATTCTTCCGGGGGGGCGTTGTATTGGTTTTTCGGAAGTGTTAGACCTGTAAGAGAAAAATTTAAATGGTTGGGAAAGGCCATGGGATGTAGAAATATTTTTTTCACATTTACTTCCTTGTAACAACAGGTAAATCAATAGGGTTTTTCGTACGGATAAGTACCCAGTGAACCGTTCGTTTAGCTTTATATATTGTTCCGGGTGGGCGTTGTATTGTTTTTTCGGAAGTGTTAGACCTGTAAGAGAAAAATTTAAATGGTTGGGAAAGGCCATGGGATGTAGAAATATTCTTTTCACATTTTACTTCCTTGTAAAAACAGGAAAATCAATAGGGTTTTTCGTACGGATAAGTACCGAGTGAACCGTTCGTTTAGCTTTATATATTGTTCCGGGTGGGCATTGTTTTGGTTTTTCGGAAGAGTTAGACCTGTAAGAGAAAAATTTAAATGGTTGGGAAAGGCCATGGGATGTAGAAATATTTTTTTCACATTTTATTTCCTTGTAAAAACAGGTAAATCAATAGGGTTTTTCGTACGGATAAGTGCCCAGTGAACGGTTCGTTTAGCTTTATATATTATTCCGGGTGGGCGTTGTATTGGTTTTTCGGAAGTGTTAGACCTGTAAGAGAAAAATTTAAATTGTTGGGAAAGGCCATGGGATGTAGAAATATTTTTTTCACATTTTACTTCCTTGTAAAAACAGGAAAATCAATAGGGATTTTCGTACGGATATGTAACCAGTGAACGGTTCGTTTAGCTTTATATATTGTTCCGGGTGGGCGTTGTATTGGTTTTTCGGAAGCGTTAGACCTGTAAGAAAAAAATTTAAATGGTTGGGAAAGGCCATGGGATGTAGATATATTTTTTTCACATTTTATTTCCTTGTAAAAACAGGTAAATCAATAGGGTTTTTCGTACGGATAAGTGCCCAGTGAACGGTTTGTTTAGCTTTATACATTGTTCCGGGCGGGCGTTGTATTGTTTTTTCGGAAGTGTTAGACCTGTAAGAGAAAAATTTAAATGGTTGGGAAAGGCCATGGGATGTAGAAATATTTTTTTCACATTTTACTTCCTTGTAAAAACAGGAAAATCGATAGGGATTTTCATACGGATAAGTACCCAGTGAACGGTTCGTTTATCTTTATATATTCTTCCGGGTGGGCGTTGTATTGGTTTTTCGGAAGTGTTAGACCTGTAAGAGAAAAATTTAAATGGTTGGGAAAGGCCATGGGATGTAGAAATATTTTTTTCACATTTACTTCCTTGTAAAAACAGGTAAATCAATAGGGTTTTTCGTACGGAGAAGTGCCCAGTGAACGGTTCGTTTAGCTTTATATATTGTTCCGGGTGGGCGTTGTATTGATTTTTCGGAAGCGTTAGACCTGTAAGAGAAAAATTTAAATGGTTGGGAAAGGCCATGGGATATAGAAATATTTTTTTCACATTTTATTTCCGTTTAAAAACAGGTAAATCAATAGTGATTTTCGTACGGATAAGTACCCAGTGAACGGTTCGTTTAGCTTTATATATTGTTCCGGGTGGGCGTTGTATTGGTTTTTCAGAAGTGTTAGACCTGTAAGAGAAAAATTTAAATGGTTGGGAAAGGCCATGGGATGTAGAAATATTTTTTTCACATTTTTCTTCCTTATAAAAACAGGAAAATCAATAGGGATTTTCGTACGGATATGTACCCAGTGAACGGTTCATTTAGCTTTATATATTGTTCCGGGTGGGCGTTGTATTGGTTTTTCGGAAGCGTTAGACCTGTAAGAGAAAAATTTAAATGGTTGGGAAAGGCCATGGGATGTAGAAATATTTTTTTCACATTTTATTTCCTTGTAAAAACAGGTAAATCAATAGGGTTTTTCGTACGGATAAGTGCCCAGTGAACGGTTCGTTTAGCTTTATATATTGTTCCGGGTGGGCGTTGTTTTGGTTTTTCGGAAGTGTTAGACCTGTAAGAGAAATATTTAAATGGTTGGAAAAGGCCATGGGATGTAGAAATATTTTTTTCACATTTTACTTCCTTGTAAAAACAGGAAAATCGATAGGGATTTTCGTACGGATAAGTACCCAGTGAACGGTTCGTTTATCTTAATATATTCTTACGGGTGGGCGTTGTATTGGTTTTTCGGAAGTGTTAGACCTGTAAGAGAAAAATGTCAATGGTTGGGAAAGGCCATGGGATGTAGAAATATTTTTTTCACATTTACTTCCTTGTAAAAACAGGTAAATCAATAGGGTTTTTCGTACGGATAAGTACCCAGTGAACCGTTCGTTTAGCTTTATATATTGTTCCGGGTGGGCGTTGTATTGGTTTTTCGGAAGTGTTAGACCTGTAAGAGAAAAATTTAAATGGTTGGGAAAGGCCATGGGATGTAGAAATATTTTTTTCACATTTACTTCCTTGTAAAAACAGGTAAATCAATAGGGTTTTTCGTACGGATAAGTACCCAGTGAACGGTTCGTTTAGCTTTATATATTGTTCCGGGTGGGTGTTGTATTGGTTTTTCAGAAGTGTTAGACTTGTAAGAGAAAAATTTAAATGGTTGGGAAAGGCCATGGGATGTAGAAATATTTTTTTCACATTTAATTTCCTTTTAAAAACAGGTAAATCAATAGGTTTTTTCGTACGGATAAGTACCCAGTGAACGGTTCGTTTAGCTTTATATATTGTTCCGGGTGGGCGTTGTATTGGTTTTTTGGAAGTGTTAGACTTGTAAGAGAAAAATTTAAATGGTTGGGAAAGGCCATGGGATGTAGAAATATTTTTTTCACATTTTTCTTCCTTATAAAAACAGGAAAATCAATAGGGATTTTCGTACGGATATGTACCCAGTGAACGGTTCGTTTAGCTTTATATATTGTTCCGGGTGGGCGTTGTATTGGTTTTTCGGAAGCGTTAGACCTGTAAGAGAAAAATTTAAATGGTTGGGAAAGGCCATGGGATATAGAAATATTTTTTTCACATTTTATTTCCGTTTAAAAACAGGTAAATCAATAGTGATTTTCGTACGGATAAGTACCCAGTGAACGGTTCGTTTAGCTTTATATATTGTTCCGGGTGGGCGTTGTATTGGTTTTTCAGAAGTGTTAGACCTGTAAGAGAAAAATTTAAATGGTTGGGAAAGGCCATGGGATGTAGAAATATTTTTTTCACATTTTTCTTCCTTATAAAAACAGGAAAATCAATAGGGATTTTCGTACGGATATGTACCCAGTGAACGGTTCATTTAGCTTTATATATTGTTCCGGGTGGGCATTGTATTGGTTTTTCGGAAGCGTTAGACCTGTAAGAGAAAAATTTAAATGGTTGGGAAAGGCCATGGGATGTAGAAATATTTTTTTCACATTTTATTTCCTTGTAAAAACAGGTAAATCAATAGGGTTTTTCGTACGGATAAGTGCCCAGTGAACGGTTCGTTTAGCTTTATATATTGTTCCGGGTGGGCGTTGTTTTGGTTTTTCGGAAGTGTTAGACCTGTAAGAGAAAAATTTAAATGGTTGGAAAAGGCCATGGGATGTAGAAATATTTTTTTCACATTTTACTTCCTTGTAAAAACAGGAAAATCGATAGGGATTTTCGTACGGATAAGTACCCAGTGAACGGTTCGTTTATCTTAATATATTCTTACGGGTGGGCGTTGTATTGGTTTTTCGGAAGTGTTAGACCTGTAAGAGAAAAATTTAAATGGTTGGGAAAGGCCATGGGATGTAGAAATATTTTTTTCACATTTACTTCCTTGTAAAAACAGGTAAATCAATAGGGTTTTTCGTACGGATAAGTACCCAGTGAACCGTTCGTTTAGCTTTATATATTGTTCCGGGTGGGCGTTGTATTGGTTTTTCGGAAGTGTTAGACCTGTAAGAGAAAAATTTAAATGGTTGGGAAAGGCCATGGGATGTAGAAATATTTTTTTCACATTTACTTCCTTGTAAAAACAGGTAAATCAATAGGGTTTTTCGTACGGATAAGTACCCAGTGAACGGTTCGTTTAGCTTTATATATTGTTCCGGGTGGGTGTTGTATTGGTTTTTCAGAAGTGTTAGACTTGTAAGAGAAAAATTTAAATGGTTGGGAAAGGCCATGGGATGTAGAAATATTTTTTTCACATTTAATTTCCTTTTAAAAACAGGTAAATCAATAGGTTTTTTCGTACGGATAAGTACCCAGTGAACGGTTCGTTTAGCTTTATATATTGTTCCGGGTGGGCGTTGTATTGGTTTTTTTGGAAGTGTTAGACTTGTAAGAGAAAAATTTAAATGGTTGGGAAAGGCCATGGGATGTAGAAATATTTTTTTCACATTTTTCTTCCTTATAAAAACAGGAAAATCAATAGGGATTTTCGTACGGATATGTACCCAGTGAACGGTTCGTTTAGCTTTATATATTGTTCCGGGTGGGCGTTGTATTGGTTTTTCGGAAGCGTTAGACCTGTAAGAGAAAAATTTAAATGGTTGGGAAAGGCCATGGGATGTAGAAATATTTTTTTCACATTTTATTTCCTTGTAAAAATAGGTAAATCAATAGGGTTTTTCGTACGGATAAGTGCCCAGTGAACAGTTCGTTTAGCTTTATATATTGTTCCGGGTGGGCGTTGTATTGGTTTTTCGGAAGTGTTAGACCTGTAAGAGAAAAATTTAAATGGTTGGGAAAGGCCATGGGATGTAGAAATATTTTTTTCACATTTTACTTCCTTGTAAAAACAGGAAAATCAATAGGGATTTTCGTACGGATATGTACCCAGTGAACGGTTCGTTTAGCTTTATATATTGTTCCGGGTGGGCGTTGTATTGTTTTTTCGGAAGTGTTAGACCTGTAAGAGAAAAATTTAAATGGTTGGGAAAGGCCATGGGATGTAGAAATATTTTTTTCACATTTTACTTCCTTGTAAAAACAGGAAAATCGATAGGGATTTTAATACGGATAAGTACCCAGTGAACGGTTCGTTTATCTTTATATATTCTTCCGGGTGGGCGTTGTATTGGTTTTTCGGAAGTGTTAGACCTGTAAGAGAAAAATTTAAATGGTTGGGAAAGGCCATGGGATGTAGAAATATTTTTTTCACATTTACTTCCTTGTAAAAACAGGTAAATCAATAGGGTTTTTCGTACGGATAAGTGCCCAGTGAACGGTTCGTTTAGCTTTATATATTGTTCCGGGTGGGCGTTGTATTGATTTTTCAGAAGCGTTAGACCTGTAAGAGAAAAATATAAATGGTTGGGAAAGGCCATGGGATATAGAAATATTTTTTTCACATTTTATTTCCGTTTAAAAACAGGTAAATCAATAGTGATTTTCGTACGGATAAGTACCCAGTGAACGGTTCGTTTAGCTTTATATATTGTTCCGGGTGGGCGTTGTATTGGTTTTTCAGAAGTGTTAGACCTGTAAGAGAAAAATTTAAATGGTTGGGAAAGGCCATGGGATGTAGAAATATTTTTTTCACATTTTTCTTCCTTATAAAAACAGGAAAATCAATAGGGATTTTCGTACGGATATGTACCCAGTGAACGGTTCATTTAGCTTTATATATTGTTCCGGGTGGGCGTTGTATTGGTTTTTCGGAAGCGTTAGACCTGTAAGAGAAAAATTTAAATGGTTGGGAAAGGCCATGGGATGTAGAAATATTTTTTTCACATTTTATTTCCTTGTAAAAACAGGTAAATCAATAGGGTTTTTCGTACGGATAAGTGCCCAGTGAACGGTTCGTTTAGCTTTATATATTGTTCCGGGTTGGCGTTGTTTTGGTTTTTCGGAAGTGTTAGACCTGTAAGAGAAAAATTTAAATGGTTGGAAAAGGCCATGGGATGTAGAAATATTTTTTTCACATTTTACTTCCTTGTAAAAACAGGAAAATCGATAGGGATTTTCGTAGGGATAAGTACCCAGTGAACGGTTCGTTTATCTTAATATATTCTTACGGGTGGGCGTTGTATTGGTTTTTCGGAAGTGTTAGACCTGTAAGAGAAAAATTTAAATGGTTGGGAAAGGCCATGGGATGTAGAAATATTTTTTTCACATTTACTTCCTTGTAAAAACAGGTAAATCAATAGGGTTTTTCGTACGGATAAGTACCCAGTGAACCGTTCGTTTAGCTTTATATATTGTTCCGGGTGGGCGTTGTATTGGTTTTTCGGAAGTGTTAGACCTGTAAGAGAAAAATTTAAATGGTTGGGAAAGGCCATGGGATGTAGAAATATTTTTTTCACATTTACTTCCTTGTAAAAACAGGTAAATCAATAGGGTTTTTCGTACGGATAAGTACCCAGTGAACGGTTCGTTTAGCTTTATATATTGTTCCGGGTGGGCGTTGTATTGGTTTTTCAGAAGTGTTAGACTTGTAAGAGAAAAATTTAAATGGTTGGGAAAGGCCATGGGATGTAGAAATATTTTTTTCACATTTAATTTCCTTTTAAAAACAGGTAAATCAATAGGTTTTTTCGTACGGATAAGTGCCCAGTGAACGGTTCGTTTAGCTTTATATATTGTTCCGGGTGGGCGTTGTATTGGTTTTTCGGAAGTGTTAGACCTGTAAGAGAAAAATTTAAATGGTTGGGAAAGGCCATGGGATGTAGAAATATTTTTTTCACATTTTACTTCCTTGTAAAAACAGGAAAATCAATAGGGATTTTCGTACGGATATGTACCCAGTGAACGGTTCGTTTAGCTTTATATATTGTTCCGGGTGGGCGTTGTATTGGTTTTTCGGAAGCGTTAGACCTGTAAGAAAAAAATTTAAATGGTTGGGAAAGGCCATGGGATGTAGAAATATTTTTTTCACATTTTATTTCCTTGTAAAAACAGGTAAATCAATAGGGTTTTTCGTACGGATAAGTGCCCAGTGAACGGTTTGTTTAGCTTTATACATTGTTCCGGATGGGCGTTGTATAGTTTTTTCGGAAGTGTTAGACCTGTAAGAGAAAAATTTAAATGGTTGGGAAAGGCCATGGGATGTAGAAATATTTTTTTCACATTTTAATTCCTTGTAAAAACAGGAAAATCGATAGGGATTTTCATACGGATAAGTACCCAGTGAACGGTTCGTTTATCTTTATATATTCTTCCGGGTGGGCGTTGTATTGGTTTTTCGGAAGTGTTAGACCTGTAAGAGAAAAATTTAAATGGTTGGGAAAGGCCATGGGATGTAGAAATATTTTTTTCACATTTCATTTCCTTTTAAAAACAGGTAAATCAATAGGTTTTTTCGTACGGATAAGTACCCAGTGAACGGTTCGTTTAGCTTTATATATTGTTCCGGGTGGGCGTTGTATTGGTTTTTTGGAAGTGTGAGACTTGTAAGAGAAAAATTTAAATGGTTGGGAAACGCCATGGGATGTAGAAATATTTTTTTCACATTTTTCTTCCTTATAAAAACAGGAAAATCAATAGGGATTTTCGTACGGATATGTACCCAGTGAACGGTTCGTTTAGCTTTATATATTGTTCCGGGTGGGCGTTGTATTGGTTTTTCGGAAGCGTTAGACCTGTAAGAGAAAAATTTAAATGGTTGGGAAAGGCCATGGGATGTAGAAATATTTTTTTCACATTTTATTTCCTTGTAAAAACAGGTAAATCAATAGGGTTTTTCGTACGGATAAGTGCCCAGTGAACGGTTCGTTTAGCTTTATATATTGTTCCGGGTGGGCGTTGTATTGGTTTTTCGGAAGTGTTAGACCTGTAAGAGAAAAATTTAAATGGTTGGGAAAGGCCATGGGATGTAGAAATATTTTTTTCACATTTTACTTCCTTGTAAAAACAGGAAAATCAATAGGGATTTTCGTACGGATATGTACCCAGAGAACGGTTCGTTTAGCTTTATATATTGTTCCGGGTGGGCGTTGTATTGGTTTTTCGGAAGCGTTAGACCTGTAAGAAAAAAATTTAAATGGTTGGGAAAGGCCATGGGATGTAGAAATATTTTTTTCACATTTTATTTCCTTGTAAAAACAGGTAAATCAATAGGGTTTTTCGTACGGATAAGTGCCCAGTGAACGGTTTGTTTAGCTTTATACATTGTTCCGGGTGGGCGTTGTATTGTTTTTTCGGAAGTGTTAGACCTGTAAGAGAAAAATTTAAATGGTTGGGAAAGGCCATGGGATGTAGAAATATTTTTTTCACATTTTACTTCCTTGTAAAAACAGGAAAATCGATAGGGATTTTCGGACGGATAAGTACCTAGTGAACGGTTCGTTTATCTTTATATATTGTTCGGGGTGGGCGTTGTATTGGATTTTCGGAAGTGTTAGACCTGTAAGAGAAAAATTTAAATGGTTGGGAAAGGCCATGGGATGTAGAAATATTTTTTTCACATTTACTTCCTTGTAAAAACAGGTAAATCAATAGGGTTTTTCGTACGGATAAGTACCCAGTGAACGGTTCGTTTAGCTTTATATATTGTTCCGGGTGGGCGTTGTATTGGGTTTTGGGAAGTGTTAGACCTGTAAAAGAAAAATTTAAATGGTTGGGAAAGGCCATGGGATGTAGAAATATTTTTTTCACATTTTATTTCCTTTTAAAAACAGGTAAATCAATAGGGATTTTCGTACGGATAAGTACCCAGTGAACCGTTCGTTTAGCTTTATATATTGTTCCGGGTGGGCGTTGTATTGGTTTTTCAGAAGTGTTAGACCTGTAAGAGAAAAATTTAAATGGTTGGGAAAGGCCATGGGATGTAGAAATATTTTTTTCACATTTAATTTCCTTTTAAAAACAGGAAAATCAATAGGGATTTTCGTACGGATATGTACCCAGTGAACGGTTCGTTTAGCTTTATATATTGTTCCGGGTGGGCGTTGTATTGGTTTTTCGGAAGCGTTAGACCTGTAAGAGAAAAATTTAAATGGTTGGGAAAGGCCATGGGATGTAGAAATATTTTTTTCACATTTTATTTCCTTGTAAAAATAGGTAAATCAATAGGGTTTTTCGTACGGATAAGTGCCCAGTGAACAGTTCGTTTAGCTTTATATATTGTTCCGGGTGGGCGTTGTATTGGTTTTTCGGAAGTGTTAGACCTGTAAGAGAAAAATTTAAATGGTTGGGAAAGGCCATGGGATGTAGAAATATTTTTTTCACATTTTACTTCCTTGTAAAAACAGGAAAATCAATAGGGATTTTCGTACGGATATGTACCCAGTGAACGGTTCGTTTAGCTTTATATATTGTTCCGGGTGGGCGTTGTATTGGTTTTTCGGAAGCGTTAGACCTGTAAGAAAAAAATTTAAATGGTTGGGAAAGGCCATGGGATGTAAATATATTTTTTTCACATTTTATTTCCTTGTAAAAACAGGTAAATCAATAGGGTTTTTCGTACGGATAAGTGCCCAGTGAACGGTTTGTTTAGCTTTATACATTGTTCCGGGCGGGCGTTGTATTGTTTTTTCGGAAGTGTTAGACCTGTAAGAGAAAAATTTAAATGGTTGGGAAAGGCCATGGGATGTAGAAATATTTTTTTCACATTTTACTTCCTTGTAAAAACAGGAAAATCGATAGGGATTTTCATACGGATAAGTACCCAGTGAACGGTTCGTTTATCTTTATATATTCTTCCGGGTGGGCGTTGTATTGGTTTTTCGGAAGTGTTAGACCTGTAAGAGAAAAATTTAAATGGTTGGGAAAGGCCATGGGATGTAGAAATATTTTTTTCACATTTACTTCCTTGTAAAAACAGGTAAATCAATAGGGTTTTTCGTACGGATAAGTGCCCAGTGAACGGTTCGTTTAGCTTTATATATTGTTCCGGGTGGGCGTTGTATTGATTTTTCAGAAGCGTTAGACCTGTAAGAGAAAAATATAAATGGTTGGAAAAGGCCATGGGATATAGAAATATTTTTTTCACATTTTATTTCCGTTTAAAAACAGGTAAATCAATAGTGATTTTCGTACGGATAAGTACCCAGTGAACGGTTCGTTTAGCTTTATATATTGTTCCGGGTGGGCGTTGTATTGGTTTTTCAGAAGTGTTAGACCTGTAAGAGAAAAATTTAAATGGTTGGGAAAGGCCATGGGATGTAGAAATATTTTTTTCACATTTTTCTTCCTTATAAAAACAGGAAAATCAATAGGGATTTTCGTACGGATATGTACCCAGTGAACGGTTCATTTAGCTTTATATATTGTTCCGGGTGGGCGTTGTATTGGTTTTTCGGAAGCGTTAGACCTGTAAGAGAAAAATTTAAATGGTTGGGAAAGGCCATGGGATGTAGAAATATTTTTTTCACATTTTATTTCCTTGTAAAAACAGGTAAATCAATAGGGTTTTTCGTACGGATAAGTGCCCAGTGAACGGTTCGTTTAGCTTTATATATTGTTCCGGGTTGGCGTTGTTTTGGTTTTTCGGAAGTGTTAGACCTGTAAGAGAAAAATTTAAATGGTTGGAAAAGGCCATGGGATGTAGAAATATTTTTTTCACATTTTACTTCTTTGTAAAAACAGGAAAATCGATAGGGATTTTCGTAGGGATAAGTACCCAGTGAACGGTTCGTTTATCTTAATATATTCTTACGGGTGGGCGTTGTATTGGTTTTTCGGAAGTGTTAGACCTGTAAGAGAAAAATTTAAATGGTTGGGAAAGGCCATGGGATGTAGAAATATTTTTTTCACATTTACTTCCTTGTAAAAACAGGTAAATCAATAGGGTTTTTCGTACGGATAAGTACCCAGTGAACCGTTCGTTTAGCTTTATATATTGTTCCGGGTGGGCGTTGTATTGGTTTTTCGGAAGTGTTAGACCTGTAAGAGAAAAATTTAAATGGTTGGGAAAGGCCATGGGATGTAGAAATATTTTTTTCACATTTACTTCCTTGTAAAAACAGGTAAATCAATAGGGTTTTTCGTACGGATAAGTACCCAGTGAACGGTTCGTTTAGCTTTATATATTGTTCCGGGTGGGTGTTGTATTGGTTTTTCAGAAGTGTTAGACTTGTAAGAGAAAAATTTAAATGGTTGGGAAAGGCCATGGGATGTAGAAATATTTTTTTCACATTTAATTTCCTTTTAAAAACAGGTAAATCAATAGGTTTTTTCGTACGGATAAGTACCCAGTGAACGGTTCGTTTAGCTTTATATATTGTTCCGGGTGGGCGTTGTATTGGTTTTTTGGAAGTGTTAGACTTGTAAGAGAAAAATTTAAACGGTTGGGAAAGGCCATGGGATGTAGAAATATTTTTTTCACATTTTTCTTCCTTATAAAAACAGGAAAATCAATAGGGATTTTCGTACGGATATGTACCCAGTGAACGGTTCGTTTAGCTTTATATATTGTTCCGGGTGGGCGTTGTATTGGTTTTTCGGAAGCGTTAGACCTGTAAGAGAAAAATTTTAATGGTTGGGAAAGGCCATGGGATGTAGAAATATTTTTTTCACATTTTATTTCCTTGTAAAAACAGGTAAATCAATAGGGTTTTTCGTACGGATAAGTGCCCAGTGAACGGTTCGTTTAGCTTTATATATTGTTCCGGGTGGGCGTTGTATTGGTTTTTCGGAAGTGTTAGACCTGTAAGAGAAAAATTTAAATGGTTGGGAAAGGCCATGGGATGTAGAAATATTTTTTTCACATTTTACTTCCTTGTAAAAACAGGAAAATCAATAGGGATTTTCGTACGGATATGTACCCAGTGAACGGTTCGTTTAGCTTTATATATTGTTCCGGGTGGGCGTTGTATTGGTTTTTCGGAAGCGTTAGACCTGTAAGAAAAAAATTTAAATGGTTGGGAAAGGCCATGGGATGTAGAAATATTTTTTTCACATTTTATTTCCTTGTAAAAACAGGTAAATCAATAGGGTTTTTCGTACGGATAAGTGCCCAGTGAACGGTTTGTTTAGCTTTATACATTGTTCCGGATGGGCGTTGTATTGTTTTTTCGGAAGTGTTAGACCTGTAAGAGAAAAATTTAAATGGTTGGGAAAGGCCATGGGATGTAGAAATATTTTTTTCACATTTTAATTCCTTGTAAAAACAGGAAAATCGATAGGGATTTTCATACGGATAAGTACCCAGTGAACGGTTCGTTTATCTTTATATATTCTTCCGGGTGGGCGTTGTATTGGTTTTTCGGAAGTGTTAGACCTGTAAGAGAAAAATTTAAATGGTTGGGAAAGGCCATGGGATGTAGAAATATTTTTTTCACATTTCATTTCCTTTTAAAAACAGGTAAATCAATAGGTTTTTTCGTACGGATAAGTACCCAGTGAACGGTTCGTTTAGCTTTATATATTGTTCCGGGTGGGCGTTGTATTGGTTTTTTGGAAGTGTGAGACTTGTAAGAGAAAAATTTAAATGGTTGGGAAACGCCATGGGATGTAGAAATATTTTTTTCACATTTTTCTTCCTTATAAAAACAGGAAAATCAATAGGGATTTTCGTACGGATATGTACCCAGTGAACGGTTCGTTTAGCTTTATATATTGTTCCGGGTGGGCGTTGTATTGGTTTTTCGGAAGCGTTAGACCTGTAAGAGAAAAATTTAAATGGTTGGGAAAGGCCATGGGATGTAGAAATATTTTTTTCACATTTTATTTCCTTGTAAAAACAGGTAAATCAATAGGGTTTTTCGTACGGATAAGTGCCCAGTGAACGGTTCGTTTAGCTTTATATATTGTTCCGGGTGGGCGTTGTATTGGTTTTTCGGAAGTGTTAGACCTGTAAGAGAAAAATTTAAATGGTTGGGAAAGGCCATGGGATGTAGAAATATTTTTTTCACATTTTACTTCCTTGTAAAAACAGGAAAATCAATAGGGATTTTCGTACGGATATGTACCCAGAGAACGGTTCGTTTAGCTTTATATATTGTTCCGGGTGGGCGTTGTATTGGTTTTTCGGAAGCGTTAGACCTGTAAGAAAAAAATTTAAATGGTTGGGAAAGGCCATGGGATGTAGAAATATTTTTTTCACATTTTATTTCCTTGTAAAAACAGGTAAATCAATAGGGTTTTTCGTACGGATAAGTGCCCAGTGAACGGTTTGTTTAGCTTTATACATTGTTCCGGGTGGGCGTTGTATTGTTTTTTCGGAAGTGTTAGACCTGTAAGAGAAAAATTTAAATGGTTGGGAAAGGCCATGGGATGTAGAAATATTTTTTTCACATTTTACTTCCTTGTAAAAACAGGAAAATCGATAGGGATTTTCGGACGGATAAGTACCTAGTGAACGGTTCGTTTATCTTTATATATTGTTCGGGGTGGGCGTTGTATTGGATTTTCGGAAGTGTTAGACCTGTAAGAGAAAAATTTAAATGGTTGGGAAAGGCCATGGGATGTAGAAATATTTTTTTCACATTTACTTCCTTGTAAAAACAGGTAAATCAATAGGGTTTTTCGTACGGATAAGTACCCAGTGAACGGTTCGTTTAGCTTTATATATTGTTCCGGGTGGGCGTTGTATTGGGTTTTGGGAAGTGTTAGACCTGTAAAAGAAAAATTTAAATGGTTGGGAAAGGCCATGGGATGTAGAAATATTTTTTTCACATTTTATTTCCTTTTAAAAACAGGTAAATCAATAGGGATTTTCGTACGGATAAGTACCCAGTGAACCGTTCGTTTAGCTTTATATATTGTTCCGGGTGGGCGTTGTATTGGTTTTTCAGAAGTGTTAGACCTGTAAGAGAAAAATTTAAATGGTTGGGAAAGGCCATGGGATGTAGAAATATTTTTTTCACATTTAATTTCCTTTTAAAAACAGGTAAATCAATAGGTTTTTTCGTACGGATAAGTACCCAGTGAACGGTTCGTTTAGCTTTATATATTGTGACGGGTAGGCGTTGTATTGGTTTTTTGGAAGTGTTACACCTGTAAGAGAAAAATTTAAATGGTTGGGAAAGGCCATGGGATGTAGAAATATTTTTTTCACATTTTTCTTCCTTATAAAAACAGGAAAATCAATAGGGATTTTCGTACGGATATGTACCCAGTGAACGGTTCGTTTAGCATTATATATTGTTCCGGGTGGGCGTTGTATTGGTTTTTCGGAAGTGTTAGACCTGTAAGAGAAAAATTTAAATGGTTGGGAAAGGCCATGGGATGTAGAAATATTTTTTTCACATTTTATTTCCTTGTAAAAACAGGTAAATCAATAGGGTTTTTCGTACGGATAAGTGCCCAGTGAACGGTTCGTTTAGCTTTATATATTGTTCCGGGTGGGCGTTGTATTGGTTTTTCGGAAGTGTTAGACCTGTAAGAGAAAAATTTAAATTGTTGGGAAAGGCCATGGGATGTAGAAATATTTTTTTCACATTTTTCTTCCTTATAAAAACAGGAAAATCAATAGGGATTTTCGTACGGATATGTACCCAGTGAACGGTTCGTTTAGCTTTATATATTGTTCCGTGTGGGCGTTGTATTGGTTTTTCGGAAGCGTTAGACCTGTAAGAGAAAAATTTAAATGGTTGGGAAAGGCCATGGGATGTAGAAATATTTTTTTCACATTTTATTTCCTTGTAAAAACAGGTAAATCAATAGGGTTTTTCGTACGGATAAGTGCCCAGTGAACGGTTCGTTTAGCTTTATATATTGTTCCGGGTGGGCGTTGTATTGGTTTTTCGGAAGTGTTAGACCTGTAAGAGAAAAATTTAAATGGTTGGGAAAGGCCATGGGATGTAGAAATATTTTTTTCACATTTTACTTCCTTGTAAAAACAGGAAAATCAATAGGGATTTTCATACGGATATGTACCCAGAGAACGGTTCGTTTAGCTTTATATATTGTTCCGGGTGGGCGTTGTATTGGTTTTTCGGAAGCGTTAGACCTGTAAGAAAAAAATTTAAATGGTTGGGAAAGGCCATGGGATGGTGAAATATTTTTTTCACATTTTATTTCCTTGTAAAAACAGGTAAATCAATAGGGTTTTTCGTACGGATAAGTGCCCAGTGAACGGTTTGTTTAGCTTTATACATTGTTCCGGGTGGGCGTTGTATTGTTTTTTCGGAAGTGTTAGACCTGTAAGAGAAAAATTTAAATGGTTGGGAAAGGCCATGGGATGTAGAAATATTTTTTTCACATTTTAATTCCTTGTAAAAACAGGAAAATCGATAGGGATTTTCATACGGATAAGTACCCAGTGAACGGTTCGTTTATCTTTATATATTCTTCCGGGTGGGCGTTGTATTGGTTTTTCGGAAGTGTTAGACCTGTAAGAGAAAAATTTAAATGGTTGGGAAAGGCCATGGGATGTAGAAATATTTTTTTCACATTTTACTTCCTTGTAAAAACAGGAAAATCGATAGGGATTTTCGGACGGATAAGTACCTAGTGAACGGTTCGTTTATCTTTATATATTGTTCGGGGTGGGCGTTGTATTGGATTTTCGGAAGTGTTAGACCTGAAAGAGAAAAATTTAAATGGTTGGGAAAGGCCATGGGATGTAGAAATATTTTTTTCACATTTACTTCCTTGTAAAAACAGGTAAATCAATAGGGTTTTTCGTACGGATAAGTACCCAGTGAACGGTTCGTTTAGCTTTATATATTGTTCCGGGTGGGCGTTGTATTGGGTTTTGGGAAGTGTTAGACCTGTAAAAGAAAAATTTAAATGGTTGGGAAAGGCCATGGGATGTAGAAATATTTTTTTCACATTTTATTTCCTTTTAAAAACAGGTAAATCAATAGGGATTTTCGTACGGATAAGTACCCAGTGAACCGTTCGTTTAGCTTTATATATTGTTCCGGGTGGGCGTTGTATTGGTTTTTTGAAAGTGTTAGACCTGTAAGAGAAAAATTTAAATGGTTGGGAAAGGCCATGGGATGTAGAAATATTTTTTTCACATTTACTTCCTTGTAAAAACAGGTAAATCAATAGGGTTTTTCGTACGGATAAGTACCCAGTGAACGGTTCGTTTAGCTTTATATATTGTTCCGGGTGGGCGTTGTATTGGTTTTTCAGAAGTGTTAGACCTGTAAGAGAAAAATTTAAATGGTTGGGAAAGGCCATGGGATGTAGAAATATTTTTTTCACATTTAATTTCCTTTTAAAAACAGGTAAATCAATAGGTTTTTTCGTACGGATAAGTACCCAGTGAACGGTTCGTTTAGCTTTATATATTGTTCCGGGTAGGCGTTGTATTGGTTTTTTGGAAGTGTTAGACCTGTAAGAGAAAAATTTAAATGGTTGGGAAAGGCCATGGGATGTAGAAATATTTTTTTCACATTTTTCTTCCTTATAAAAACAGGAAAATCAATAGGGATTTTCGTACGGATATGTACCCAGTGAACGGTTCGTTTAGCTTTATATATTGTTCCGGGTGGGCGTTGTATTGGTTTTTCGGAAGTGTTAGACCTGTAAGAGAAAAATTTAAATTGTTGGGAAAGGCCATGGGATGTAGAAATATTTTTTTCACATTTTACTTCCTTGTAAAAACAGGAAAATCAATAGGGTTTTTCGTACGGATATGTACCCAGGGAACGGTTCGTTTAGCTTTATATATTGTTCCGGGTGGGCGTTGTATTGGTTTTTCGGAAGCGTTAGACCTGTAAGAAAAAAATTTAAATGGTTGGGAAAGGCCATGGGATGTAGATATATTTTTTTCACATTTTATTTCCTTGTAAAAACAGGTAAATCAATAGGGTTTTTCGTACGGATAAGTGCCCAGTGAACGGTTCGTTTAGCTTTATATATTGTTCCGGGTGGGCGTTGTATTGGTTTTTCGGAAGTGTTAGACCTGTAAGAGAAAAATTTAAATGGTTGGGAAAGGCCATGGGATGTAGAAATATTTTTTTCACATTTAATTTCCTTTTAAAAACAGGTAAATCAATAGGTTTTTTCGTACGGATAAGTACCCAGTGAACGGTTCGTTTAGCTTTATATATTGTTCCGGGTAGGCGTTGTATTGGTTTTTTGGAAGTGTTAGACCTGTAAGAGAAAAATTTAAATGGTTGGGAAAGGCCATGGGATGTAGAAATATTTTTTTCACATTTTTCTTCCTTATAAAAACAGGAAAATCAATAGGGATTTTCGTACGGATATGTACCCAGTGAACGGTTCGTTTAGCTTTATATATTGTTCCGGGTGGGCGTTGTATTGGTTTTTCGGAAGTGTTAGACCTGTAAGAGAAAAATTTAAATGGTTGGGAAAGGCCATGGGATGTAGAAATATTTTTTTCACATTTTATTTCCTTGTAAAAACAGGTAAATCAATAGGGTTTTTCGTACGGATAAGTGCCCAGTGAACGGTTCGTTTAGCTTTATATATTGTTCTGGGTGGGCGTTGTATTGGTTTTTCGGAAGTGTTAGACCTGTAAGAGAAAAATTTAAATTGTTGGGAAAGGCCATGGGATGTAGAAATATTTTTTTCACATTTTACTTCCTTGTAAAAACAGGAAAATCAATAGGGATTTTCGTACGGATATGTACCCAGTGAACGGTTCGTTTAGCTTTATATATTGTTCCGGATGGGCGTTGTATTGGTTTTTCGGAAGCGTTAGACCTGTAAGAAAAAAATTTAAATGGTTGGGAAAGGCCATGGGATGTAGATATATTTTTTTCACATTTTATTTCCTTGTAAAAACAGGTAAATCAATAGGGTTTTTCGTACGGATAAGTGCCCAGTGAACGGTTTGTTTAGCTTTATACATTGTTCCGGGCGGGCGTTGTATTTTTTTTTCGGAAGTGTTAGACCTGTAAGAGAAAAATTTAAATGGTTGGGAAAGGCCATGGGATGTAGAAATATTTTTTTCACATTTTACTTCCTTGTAAAAACAGGAAAATCGATAGGATTTTCATACGGATATGTACCCAGTGAACGGTTCGTTTATCTTTATATATTCTTCCGGGTGGGCGTTGTATTGGTTTTTCGGAAGTGTTAGACCTGTAAGAGAAAAATTTAAATGGTTGGGAAAGGCCATGGGATGTAGAAATATTTTTTTCACATTTACTTCCTTGTAAAAACAGGTAAATAAATAGGGTTTTTCGTACGGAAAAGTGCCCAGTGAACGGTTCGTTTAGCTTTATATATTGTTCCGGGTGGGCGTTGTATTGATTTTTCGGAAGCGTTAGACCTGTAAGAGAAAAATTTAAATGGTTGGGAAAGGCCATGGGATATAGAAATATTTTTTTCACATTTTATTTCCGTTTAAAAACAGGTAAATCAATAGTGATTTTCGTACGGATAAGTACCCAGTGAACGGTTCGTTTAGCTTTATATATTGTTCCGGGTGGGCGTTGTATTGGTTTTTTGAAAGTGTTAGACCTGTAAGAGAAAAATTTAAATGGTTGGGAAAGGCCATGGGATGTAGAAATATTTTTTTCACATTTACTTCCTTGTAAAAACAGGTAAATCAATAGGGTTTTTCGTACGGATAAGTACCCAGTGAACGGTTCGTTTAGCTTTATATATTGTTCCGGGTGGGCGTTGTATTGGTTTTTCAGAAGTGTTAGACCTGTAAGAGAAAAATTTAAACGGTTGGGAAAGGCCATGGGATGTAGAAATATTTTTTTCACATTTAATTTCCTTTTAAAAACAGGTAAATCAATAGGTTTTTTCGTACGGATAAGTACCCAGTGAACGGTTCGTTTAGCTTTATATATTGTTCCGGGTAGGCGTTGTATTGGTTTTTTGGAAGTGTTAGACCAGTAAGAGAAAAATTTAAATGGTTGGGAAAGGCCATGGGATGTAGAAATATTTTTTTCACATTTTTCTTCCTTATAAAAACAGGAAAATCAATAGGGATTTTCGTACGGATATGTACCCAGTGAACGGTTCGTTTAGCTTTATATATTGTTCCGGGTGGGCGTTGTATTAGTTTTTCGGAAGCGTTAGACCTGTAAGAGAAAAATTTAAATGGTTGGGAAAGGCCATGGGATGTAGAAATATTTTTTTCACATTTTATTTCCTTGTAAAAACAGGTAAATCAATAGGGTTTTTCGTACGGATAAGTGCCCAGTGAACGGTTCGTTTAGCTTTATATATTGTTACGGGTGGGCGTTGTATTGGTTTTTCAGAAGTGTTAGACCTGTAAGAGAAAAATTTAAATTGTTGGGAAAGGCCATGGGATGTAGAAATATTTTTTTCACATTTTACTTCCTTGTAAAAACAGGAAAATCAATAGGGATTTTCGTACGGATATGTACCCAGTGAACGGTTCGTTTAGCTTTATATATTGTTCCGGGTGGGCGTTGTATTGGTTTTTCGGAAGCGTTAGACCTGTAAGAAAAAAATTTAAATGGTTGGGAAAGGCCATGGGATGTAGAAATATTTTTTTCACATTTACTTCCTTGTAAAAACAGGTAAATCAATAGGGTTTTTCGTACGGAAAAGTGCCCAGTGAACGGTTCGTTTAGCTTTATATATTGTTCCGGGTGGGCGTTGTATTGATTTTTCGGAAGCGTTAGACCTGTAAGAGAAAAATTTAAATGGTTGGGAAAGGCCATGGGATATAGAAATATTTTTTTCACATTTTATTTCCGTTTAAAAACAGGTAAATCAATAGTGATTTTCGTACGGATAAGTACCCAGTGAACGGTTCGTTTAGCTTTATATATTGTTCCGGGTGGGCGTTGTATTGGTTTTTTGAAAGTGTTAGACCTGTAAGAGAAAAATTTAAATGGTTGGGAAAGGCCATGGGATGTAGAAATATTTTTTTCACATTTTTCTTCCTTATAAAAACAGGAAAATCAATAGGGATTTTCGTACGGATATGTACCCAGTGAACGGTTCATTTAGCTTTATATATTGTTCCGGGTGGGCGTTGTATTGGTTTTTCGGAAGCGTTAGACCTGTAAGAGAAAAATTTAAATGGTTGGGAAAGGCCATGGGATGTAGAAATATTTTTTTCACAATTTATTTCCTTGTAAAAACAGGTAAATCAATAGGGTTTTTCGTACGGATAAGTGCCCAGTGAACGGTTCATTTAGCTTTATATATTGTTCCGGGTGGGCGTTGTTTTGGTTTTTCGGAAGTGTTAGACCTGTAAGAGAAAAATTTAAATGGTTGGAAAAGGCCATGGGATGTAGAAATATTTTTTTCACATTTTACTTCCTTGTAAAAACAGGAAAATCGATAGGGATTTTCGTACGGATAAGTACCCAGTGAACGGTTCGTTTATCTTAATATATTCTTCCGGGTGGGCGTTGTATTGGTTTTTCGGAAGTGTTAGACCTGTAAGAGAAAAATTTAAATGGTTGGGAAAGGCCATGGGATGTAGAAATATTTTTTTCACATTTACTTCCTTGTAAAAACAGGTAAATCAATAGGGTTTTTCGTACGGATAAGTACCCAGTGAACCGTTCGTTTAGCTTTATATATTGTTCAGGGTGGGCGTTGTATTGGTTTTTCAGAAGTGTTAGACCTGTAAGAGAAAAATTTAAATGGTTGGGAAAGGCCATGGGATGTAGAAATATTTTTTTCACATTTTACTTCCTTGTAAAAACAGGTAAATCAATAGGGTTTTTCGTACGGATAAGTACCCAGTGAACCGTTCGTTTAGCTTTATATATTGTTCGGGGTGGGCGTTGTATTGGATTTTCGGAAGTGTTAGACCTGTAAGAGAAAAATTTAAATGGTTGGGAAAGGCCATGGGATGTAGAAATATTTTTTTCACATTTTATTTCCTTTTAAAAACAGGTAAATCAATAGGGATTTTCGTACGGATAAGTACCCAGTGAACGGTTCGTTTAGCTTTATATATTGTTCCGGGTGGGCGTTGTATTGGTTTTTTGAAAGTTTTAGACCTGTAAGAGAAAAATTTAAATGGTTGGGAAAGGCCATGGGATGTAGAAATATTTTTTTCACATTTACTTCCTTGTAAAAACAGGTAAATCAATAGGGTTTTTCGTACGGATAAGTACCCAGTGAACGGTTCGTTTAGCTTTATATATTGTTCCGGGTGGGCGTTGTATTGGTTTTTCAGAAGTGTTAGACCTGTAAGAGAAAAATTTAAATGGTTGGGAAAGGCCATGGGATGTAGAAATATTTTTTCACATTTAATTTCCTTTTAAAAACAGGTAAATCAATAGGTTTTTTCGTACGGATAAGTACCCAGTGAACGGTTCGTTTAGCTTTATATATTGTTCCGGGTAGGCGTTGTATTGGTTTTTTGGAAGTGTTAGACCTGTAAGAGAAAAATTTAAATGGTTGGGAAAGGCCATGGGATGTAGAAATATTTTTTTCACATTTTTCTTCCTTATAAAAACAGGAAAATCAATAGGGATTTTCGTACGGATATGTACCCAGTGAACGGTTCGTTTAGCTTTATATATTGTTCCGGGTGGGCGTTGTATTGGTTTTTCGGAAGTGTTAGACCTGTAAGAGAAAAATTTAAATGGTTGGGAAAGGCCATGGGATGTAGAAATATTTTTTTCACATTTTATTTCCTTGTAAAAACAGGTAAATCAATAGGGTTTTTCGTACGGATAAGTGCCCAGTGAACGGTTCGTTTAGCTTTATATATTGTTCCGGGTGGGCGTTGTATTGGTTTTTCAGAAGTGTTAGACCTGTAAGAGAAAAATTTAAATTGTTGGGAAAGGCCATGGGATGTAGAAATATTTTTTTCACATTTTACTTCCTTGTAAAAACAGGAAAATCAATAGGGATTTTCGTACGGATATGTACCCAGTGAACGGTTCGTTTAGCTTTATATATTGTTCCGGGTGGGCGTTGTATTGGTTTTTCGGAAGCGTTAGACCTGTAAGAAAAAAATTTAAATGGTTGGGAAAGGCCATGGGATGTAGATATATTTTTTTCACATTTTATTTCCTTGTAAAAACAGGTAAATCAATAGGGTTTTTCGTACGGATAAGTGCCCAGTGAACGGTTTGTTTAGCTTTATACATTGTTCCGGGCGGGCGTTGTATTGTTTTTTCGGAAGTGTTAGACCTGTAAGAGAAAAATTTAAATGGTTGGGAAAGGCCATGGGATGTAGAAATATTTTTTTCACATTTTACTTCCTTGTAAAAACAGGTAAATCGATAGGGATTTTCATACGGATAAGTACCCAGTGAACGGTTCGTTTATCTTTATATATTCTTCCGGGTGGGCGTTGTATTGGTTTTTCGGAAGTGTTAGACCTGTAAGAGAAAAATTTAAATGGTTGGGAAAGGCCATGGGATGTAGAAATATTTTTTTCACATTTTTCTTCCTTATAAAAACAGGAAAATCAATAGGGATTTTCGTACGGATATGTACCCAGTGAACGGTTCTTTAGCTTTATATATTGTTCCGGGTGGGCGTTGTATTGGTTTTTCGGAAGCGTTAGACCTGTAAGAGAAAAATTTAAATGGTTGGGAAAGGCCATGGGATGTAGAAATATTTTTTTCACATTTTATTTCCTTGTAAAAACAGGTAAATCAATAGGGATTTTCGTACGGATAAGTGCCCAGTGAACGGTTCGTTTAGCTTTATATATTGTTCCGGGTGGGCGTTGTTTTGGTTTTTCGGAAGTGTTAGACCTGTAAGAGAAAAATTTAAATGGTTGGAAAAGGCCATGGGATGTAGAAATATTTTTTTCACATTTTACTTCCTTGTAAAAACAGGAAAATCGATAGGGATTTTCGTACGGATAAGTACCCAGTGAACGGTTCGTTTATCTTAATATATTCTTCCGGGTGGGCGTTGTATTGGTTTTTCGGAAGTGTTAGACCTGTAAGAGAAAAATTTAAATGGTTGGGAAAGGCCATGGGATGTAGAAATATTTTTTTCACATTTACTTCCTTGTAAAAACAGGTAAATCAATAGGGTTTTTCGTACGGATAAGTACCCAGTGAACCGTTCGTTTAGCTTTATATATTGTTCCGGGTGGGCGTTGTATTGGTTTTTCGGAAGTGTTAGACCTGTAAGAGAAAAATTTAAATGGTTGGGAAAGGCCATGGGATGTAGAAATATTTTTTTCACATTTACTTCCTTGTAAAAACAGGTAAATCAATAGGGTTTTTCGTACGGATAAGTACCCAGTGAACGGTTCGTTTAGCTTTATATATTGTTCCGGGTGGGTGTTGTATTGGTTTTTCAGAAGTGTTAGACTTGTAAGAGAAAAATTTAAATGGTTGGGAAAGGCCATGGGATGTAGAAATATTTTTTTCACATTTAATTTCCTTTTAAAAACAGGTAAATCAATAGGTTTTTTCGTACGGATAAGTACCCAGTGAACGGTTCGTTTAGCTTTATATATTGTTCCGGGTGGGCGTTGTATTGGTTTTTTGGAAGTGTTAGACTTGTAAGAGAAAAATTTAAATGGTTGGGAAAGGCCATGGGATGTAGAAATATTTTTTTCACATTTTTCTTCCTTATAAAAACAGGAAAATCAATAGGGATTTTCGTACGGATATGTAACCAGTGAACGGTTCGTTTAGCTTTATATATTTTTCCGTGTGGGCGTTGTATTGGTTTTTCGGAAGCGTTAGACCTGTAAGAGAAAAATTTAAATGGTTGGGAAAGGCCATGGGATGTAGAAATATTTTTTTCACATTTTATTTCCTTGTAAAAACAGGTAGATCAATAGGGTTTTTCGTACGGATAAGTGCCCAGTGAACGGTTCGTTTAGCTTTATATATTGTTCCGGGTGGGCGTTGTATTGGTTTTTCGGAAGTGTTAGACCTGTAAGAGAAAAATTTAAATGGTTGGGAAAGGCCATGGGATGTAGAAATATTTTTGTCACATTTTACTTCCTTGTAAAAACAGGAAAATCAATAGGGATTTTCGTACGGATATGTACCCAGTGAACGGTTCGTTTAGCTTTATATATTGTTCCGGGTGGGCGTTGTATTGGTTTTTCGGAAGCGTTAGACCTGTAAGAAAAAAATTTAAATGGTTGGGAAAGGCCATGGGATGTAGAAATATTTTTTTCACATTTTATTTCCTTGTAAAAACAGGTAAATCAATAGGGTTTTTCGTACGGATAAGTGCCCAGTGAACGGTTTGTTTAGCTTTATACATTGTTCCGCATGGGCGTTGTATTGTTTTTTCGGAAGTGTTAGACCTGTAAGAGAAAAATTTAAATGGTTGGGAAAGGCCATGGGATGTAGAAATATTTTTTTCACATTTTAATTCCTTGTAAAAACAGGAAAATCGATAGGGATTTTCATACGGATAAGTACCCAGTGAACGGTTCGTTTATCTTTATATATTCTTCCGGGTGGGCGTTGTATTGGTTTTTCGGAAGTGTTAGACCTGTAAGAGAAAAATTTAAATGGTTGGGAAAGGCCATGGGATGTAGAAATAATTTTTTCACATTTACTTCCTTGTAAAAACAGGTAAATCAATAGGGTTTTTCGTACGGATAAGTGCCCAGTGAACGGTTCGTTTAGCTTTATATATTGTTCCGGGTGGGCGTTGTATTGGTTTTTCGGAAGTGTTAGACCTGTAAGAGAAAAATTTAAATGGTTGGGAAAGGCCATGGGATGTAGAAATATTTTTTTCACATTTTACTTCCTTGTAAAAACAGGAAAATCAATAGGGATTTTCGTACGGATATGTACCCAGTGAACGGTTCGTTTAGCTTTATATATTGTTCCGGGTGGGCGTTGTATTGGTTTTTCGGAAGCGTTAGACCTGTAAGAAAAAAATTTAAATGGTTGGGAAAGGCCATGGTATGTAGAAATATTTTTTTCACATTTTATTTCCTTGTAAAAACAGGTAAATCAATAGGGTTTTTCGTACGGATAAGTGCCCAGTGAACGGTTTGTTTAGCTTTATACATTGTTCCGGATGGGCGTTGTATTGTTTTTTCGGAAGTGTTAGACCTGTAAGAGAAAAATTTAAATGGTTGGGAAAGGCCATGGGATGTAGAAATATTTTTTTCACATTTTAATTCCTTGTAAAAACAGGAAAATCGATAGGGATTTTCATACGGATAAGTACCCAGTGAACGGTTCGTTTATCTTTATATATTGTTCCGGGTGGGCGTTGTTTTGGTTTTTCGCATGTGTTAGACCTGTAAGAGAAAAATTTGAATGGTTGGGAAAGGCCATGGGATGTAGAAATAATTTTTTCACATTTACTTCCTTGTAAAAACAGGTAAATCAATAGGGTTTTTCGTACGGATAAGTACCCAGTGAACGGTTCGTTTAGCTTTATATATTGTTCCGGGTGGGCGTTGTATTGGTTTTTCAGAAGTGTTAGACCTGTAAGAGAAAAATTTAAATGGTTGGGAAAGGCCATGGGATGTAGAAATATTTTTTTCACATTTCATTTCCTTTTAAAAACAGGTAAATCAATAGATTTTTTCGTACGGATAAGTACCCAGTGAACGGTTCGTTTAGCTTTATATATTGTTCCGGGTGGGCGTTGTATTGGTTTTTTGGAAGTGTTAGACTTGTAAGAGAAAAATTTAAATGGTTGGGAAACGCCATGGGATGTAGAAATATTTTTTTCACATTTTTCTTCCTTATAAAAACAGGAAAATCAATAGGGATTTTCGTACGGATATGTACCCAGTGAACGGTTCGTTTAGCTTTATATATTGTTCCGGGTGGGCGTTGTATTGGTTTTTCGGAAGTGTTAGACCTGTAAGAGAAAAATTTAAATGGTTGGGAAAGGCCATGGGATGTAGAAATATTTTTTTCACATTTTATTTCCTTGTAAAAACAGGTAAATCAATAGGGTTTTTCGTACGGATAAGTGCCCAGTGAACGGTTCGTTTAGCTTTATATATTGTTCCGGGTGGGCGTTGTATTGGTTTTTCGGAAGTGTTAGACCTGTAAGAGAAAAATTTAAATGGTTGGGAAAGGCCATGGGATGTAGAAATATTTTTTTCACATTTTACTTCCTTGTAAAAACAGGAAAATCAATAGGGATTTTCGTACGGATATGTACCCAGAGAACGGTTCGTTTAGCTTTATATATTGTTCCGGGTGGGCGTTGTATTGGTTTTTCGGAAGCGTTAGACCTGTAAGAAAAAAATTTAAATGGTTGGGAAAGGCCATGGGATGTAGAAATATTTTTTTCACATTTTATTTCCTTGTAAAAACAGGTAAATCAATAGGGTTTTTCGTACGGATAAGTGCCCAGTGAACGGTTTGTTTAGCTTTATACATTGTTCCGGGTGGGCGTTGTATTGTTTTTTCGGAAGTGTTAGACCTGTAAGAGAAAAATTTAAATGGTTGGGAAAGGCCATGGGATGTAGAAATATTTTTTTCACATTTTAATTCCTTGTAAAAACAGGTAAATCAATAGGGATTTTCATACGGATAAGTACACAGTGAACGGTTCGTTTATCTTTATATATTCTTCCGGGTGGGCGTTGTATTGGTTTTTCGGAAGTGTTAGACCTGTAAGAGAAAAATTTAAATGGTTGGGAAAGGCCATGGGATGTAGAAATATTTTTTTCACATTTTACTTCCTTGTAAAAACAGGAAAATCGATAGGGATTTTCGGACGGATAAGTACCTAGTGAACGGTTCGTTTATCTTTATATATTGTTCGGGGTGGGCGTTGTATTGGATTTTCGGAAGTGTTAGACCTGTAAGAGAAAAATTTAAATGGTTGGGAAAGGCCATGGGATGTAGAAATATTTTTTTCACATTTACTTCCTTGTAAAAACAGGTAAATCAATAGGGTTTTTCGTACGGATAAGTACCCAGTGAACGGTTCGTTTAGCTTTATATATTGTTCCGGGTGGGCGTTGTATTGGGTTTTGGGAAGTGTTAGACCTGTAAGAGAAAAATTTAAATGGTTGGGAAAGGCCATGGGATGTAGAAATATTTTTTTCACATTTTATTTCCTTTTAAAAACAGGTAAATCAATAGGGATTTTCGTACGGATAAGTACCCAGTGAACGGTTCGTTTAGCTTTATATATTGTTCCGGGTGGGCGTTGTATTGGTTTTTTGAAAGTGTTAGACCTGTAAGAGAAAAATTTAAATGGTTGGGAAAGGCCATGGGATGTAGAAATATTTTTTTCACATTTACTTCCTTGTAAAAACAGGTAAATCAATAGGGTTTTTCGTACGGATAAGTACCCAGTGAACGGTTCGTTTAGCTTTATATATTGTTCCGGGTGGGCGTTGTATTGGTTTTTCAGAAGTGTTAGACCTGTAAGAGAAAAATTTAAATGGTTGGGAAAGGCCATGGCATGTAGAAATATTTTGTTCACATTTAATTTCCTTTTAAAAACAGGTAAATCAATAGGTTTTTTCGTACGGATAAGTACCCAGTGAACGGTTCGTTTAGCTTTATATATTGTTCCGGGTAGGCGTTGTATTGGTTTTTTGGAAGTGTTAGACCTGTAAGAGAAAAATTTAAATGGTTGGGAAAGGCCATGGGATGTAGAAATATTTTTTTCACATTTTTCTTCCTTATAAAAAAAATAGGAAAATCAATAGGGATTTTCGTACGGATATGTACCCAGTGAACGGTTCGTTTAGCTTTATATATTGTTCCGGGTGGGCGTTGTATTGGTTTTTCGGAAATGTTAGACCTGTAAGAGAAAAATTTAAATGGTTGGGAAAGGCCATGGGATGTAGAAATATTTTTTTCACATTTTATTTCCTTGTAAAAACAGGTAAATCAATAGGGTTTTTCGTACGGATAAGTGCCCAGTGAACGGTTCGTTTAGCTTTATATATTGTTCCGGGTGGGCGTTGTATTGGTTTTTCGGAAGTGTTAGACCTGTAAGAGAAAAATTTAAATTGTTGGGAAAGGCCATGGGATGTAGAAATATTTTTTTCACATTTTACTTCCTTGTAAAAACAGGAAAATCAATAGGGATTTTCGTACGGATATGTACCCAGTGAACGGTTCGTTTAGCTTTATATATTGTTCCGGGTGGGCGTTGTATTGGTTTTTCGGAAGTGTTAGACCTGTAAGAAAAAAATTTAAATGGTTGGGAAAGGCCATGGGATGTAGATATAATTTTTCACATTTTATTTCCTTGTAAAAACAGGTAAATCAATAGGGTTTTTCGTACGGATAAGTGCCCAGTGAACGGTTTGTTTAGCTTTATACATTGTTCCGGGCGGGCGTTGTATTGTTTTTTCGGAAGTGTTAGACCTGTAAGAGAAAAATTTAAATGGTTGGGAAAGGCCATGGGATGTAGAAATATTTTTTTCACATTTTACTTCCTTGTAAAAACAGGAAAATCGATAGGGATTTTCATACGGATAAGTACCCAGTGAACGGTTCGTTTATCTTTATATATTCTTCCGGGTGGGCGTTGTATTGGTTTTTCGGAAGTGTTAGACCTGTAAGAGAAAAATTTAAATGGTTGGGAAAGGCCATGGGATGTAGAAATATTTTTTTCACATTTACTTCCTTGTAAAAACAGGTAAATCAATAGGGTTTTTCGTACGGATAAGTGCCCAGTGAACGGTTCGTTTAGCTTTATATATTGTTCCGGGTGGGCGTTGTATTGATTTTTCGGAAGCGTTAGACCTGTAAGAGAAAAATTTAAATGGTTGGGAAAGGCCATGGGATATAGAAATATTTTTTTCACATTTTATTTCCGTTTAAAAACAGGTAAATCAATAGTGATTTTCGTACGGATAAGTACCCAGTGAACGGTTCGTTTAGCTTTATATATTTTTCCGGGTGGGCGTTGTATTGGTTTTTCAGAAGTGTTAGACCTGTAAGAGAAAAATTTAAATGGTTGGGAAAGGCCATGGGATGTAGAAATATTTTTTTCACATTTTTCTTCCTTATAAAAACAGGAAAATCAATAGGGATTTTCGTACGGATATGTACCCAGTGAACGGTTCATTTAGCTTTATATATTGTTCCGGGTGGGCGTTGTATTGGTTTTTCGGAAGCGTTAGACCTGTAAGAGAAAAATTTAAATGGTTGGGAAAGGCCATGTGATGTAGAAATATTTTTTTCACATTTTATTTCCTTGTAAAAACAGGTAAATCAATAGGGTTTTTCGTACGGATAAGTGCCCAGTGAACGGTTCGTTTAGCTTTATATATTGTTCCGGGTGGGCGTTGTTTTGGTTTTTCGGAAGTGTTAGACCTGTAAGAGAAAAATTTAAATGGTTGGAAAAGGCCATGGGATGTAGAAATATTTTTTTCACATTTTACTTCCTTGTAAAAACAGGAAAATCGATAGGGATTTTCGTACGGATAAGTACCCAGTGAACGGTTCGTTTATCTTAATATATTCTTCCGGGTGGGCGTTGTATTGGTTTTTCGGAAGTGTTAGACCTGTAAGAGAAAAATTTAAATGGTTGGGAAAGGCCATGGGATGTAGAAATATTTTTTTCACATTTACTTCCTTGTAAAAACAGGTAAATCAATAGGGTTTTTCGTACGGATAAGTGCCCAGTGAACGGTTTGTTTAGCTTTATACATTGTTCCGGGCGGGCGTTGTATTGTTTTTTCGGAAGTGTTAGACCTGTAAGAGAAAAATTTAAATGGTTGGGAAAGGCCATGGGATGTAGAAATATTTTTTTCACATTTTACTTCCTTGTAAAAACAGGAAAATCGATAGGGATTTTCATACGGATAAGTACCCAGTGAACGGTTCGTTTATCTTTATATATTCTTCCGGGTGGGCGTTGTATTGGTTTTTCGGAAGTGTTAGACCTGTAAGAGAAAAATTTAAATGGTTGGGAAAGGCCATGGGATGTAGAAATATTTTTTTCACATTTACTTCCTTGTAAAAACAGGTAAATCAATAGGGTTTTTCGTACGGATAAGTGCCCAGTGAACGGTTCGTTTAGCTTTATATATTGTTCCGGGTGGGCGTTGTATTGATTTTTCGGAAGCGTTAGACCTGTAAGAGAAAAATTTAAATGGTTGGGAAAGGCCATGGGATATAGAAATATTTTTTTCACATTTTATTTCCGTTTAAAAACAGGTAAATCAATAGTGATTTTCGTACGGATAAGTACCCAGTGAACGGTTCGTTTAGCTTTATATATTTTTCCGGGTGGGCGTTGTATTGGTTTTTCAGAAGTGTTAGACCTGTAAGAGAAAAATTTAAATGGTTGGGAAAGGCCATGGGATGTAGAAATATTTTTTTCACATTTTTCTTCCTTATAAAAACAGGAAAATCAATAGGGATTTTCGTACGGATATGTACCCAGTGAACGGTTCATTTAGCTTTATATATTGTTCCGGGTGGGCGTTGTATTGGTTTTTCGGAAGCGTTAGACCTGTAAGAGAAAAATTTAAATGGTTGGGAAAGGCCATGTGATGTAGAAATATTTTTTTCACATTTTATTTCCTTGTAAAAACAGGTAAATCAATAGGGTTTTTCGTACGGATAAGTGCCCAGTGAACGGTTCGTTTAGCTTTATATATTGTTCCGGGTGGGCGTTGTTTTGGTTTTTCGGAAGTGTTAGACCTGTAAGAGAAAAATTTAAATGGTTGGAAAAGGCCATGGGATGTAGAAATATTTTTTTCACATTTTACTTCCTTGTAAAAACAGGAAAATCGATAGGGATTTTCGTACGGATAAGTACCCAGTGAACGGTTCGTTTATCTTAATATATTCTTCCGGGTGGGCGTTGTATTGGTTTTTCGGAAGTGTTAGACCTGTAAGAGAAAAATTTAAATGGTTGGGAAAGGCCATGGGATGTAGAAATATTTTTTTCACATTTACTTCCTTGTAAAAACAGGTAAATCAATAGGGTTTTTCGTACGGATAAGTGCCCAGTGAACGGTTTGTTTAGCTTTATACATTGTTCCGGGCGGGCGTTGTATTGTTTTTTCGGAAGTGTTAGACCTGTAAGAGAAAAATTTAAATGGTTGGGAAAGGCCATGGGATGTAGAAATATTTTTTTCACATTTTACTTCCTTGTAAAAACAGGAAAATCGATAGGGATTTTCATACGGATAAGTACCCAGTGAACGGTTCGTTTATCTTTATATATTCTTCCGGGTGGGCGTTGTATTGGTTTTTCGGAAGTGTTAGACCTGTAAGAGAAAAATTTAAATGGTTGGGAAAGGCCATGGGATGTAGAAATATTTTTTTCACATTTACTTCCTTGTAAAAACAGGTAAATCAATAGGGTTTTTCGTACGGATAAGTGCCCAGTGAACGGTTCGTTTAGCTTTATATATTGTTCCGGGTGGGCGTTGTATTGATTTTTCGGAAGCGTTAGACCTGTAAGAGAAAAATTTAAATGGTTGGGAAAGGCCATGGGATATAGAAATATTTTTTTCACATTTTATTTCCGTTTAAAAACAGGTAAATCAATAGTGATTTTCGTACGGATAAGTACCCAGTGAACGGTTCGTTTAGCTTTATATATTGTTCCGGGTGGGCGTTGTATTGGTTTTTCAGAAGTGTTAGACCTGTAAGAGAAAAATTTAAATGGTTGGGAAAGGCCATGGGATGTAGAAATATTTTTTCACATTTTTCTTCCTTATAAAAACAGGAAAATCAATAGGGATTTTCGTACGGATATGTACCCAGTGAACGGTTCATTTAGCTTTATATATTGTTCCGGGTGGGCGTTGTATTGGTTTTTCGGAAGCGTTAGACCTGTAAGAGAAAAATTTAAATGGTTGGGAAAGGCCATGTGATGTAGAAATATTTTTTTCACATTTTATTTCCTTGTAAAAACAGGTAAATCAATAGGGTTTTTCGTACGGATAAGTGCCCAGTGAACGGTTCGTTTAGCTTTATATATTGTTCCGGGTGGGCGTTGTTTTGGTTTTTCGGAAGTGTTAGACCTGTAAGAGAAAAATTTAAATGGTTGGAAAAGGCCATGGGATGTAGAAATATTTTTTTCACATTTTACTTCCTTGTAAAAACAGGAAAATCGATAGGGATTTTCGTACGGATAAGTACCCAGTGAACGGTTCGTTTATCTTAATATATTCTTCCGGGTGGGCGTTGTATTGGTTTTTCGGAAGTGTTAGACCTGTAAGAGAAAAATTTAAATGGTTGGGAAAGGCCATGGGATGTAGAAATATTTTTTTCACATTTACTTCCTTGTAAAAACAGGTAAATCAATAGGGTTTTTCGTACGGATAAGTACCCAGTGAACCGTTCGTTTAGCTTTATATATTGTTCCGGGTGGGCGTTGTATTGGTTTTTCGGAAGTGTTAGACCTGTAAGAGAAAAATTTAAATGGTTGGGAAAGGCCATGGGATGTAGAAATATTTTTTTCACATTTACTTCCTTGTAAAAACAGGTAAATCAATAGGGTTTTTCGTACGGATAAGTACCCAGTGAACCGTTCGTTTAGCTTTATATATTGTTCCGGGTGGGCGTTGTATTGGTTTTTCGGAAGTGTTAGACCTGTAAGAGAAAAATTTAAATGGTTGGGAAAGGCCATGGGATATAGAAATATTTTTTTCACATTTTATTTCCGTTTAAAAACAGGTAAATCAATAGTGATTTTCGTACGGATAAGTACCCAGTGAACGGTTCGTTTAGCTTTATATATTGTTCCGGGTGGGCGTTGTATTGGTTTTTCAGAAGTGTTAGACCTGTAAGAGAAAAATTTAAATGGTTGGGAAAGGCCATGGGATGTAGAAATATTTTTTCACATTTTTCTTCCTTATAAAAACAGGAAAATCAATAGGGATTTTCGTACGGATATGTACCCAGTGAACGGTTCATTTAGCTTTATATATTGTTCCGGGTGGGCGTTGTATTGGTTTTTCGGAAGCGTTAGACCTGTAAGAGAAAAATTTAAATGGTTGGGAAAGGCCATGTGATGTAGAAATATTTTTTTCACATTTTATTTCCTTGTAAAAACAGGTAAATCAATAGGGTTTTTCGTACGGATAAGTGCCCAGTGAACGGTTCGTTTAGCTTTATATATTGTTCCGGGTGGGCGTTGTTTTGGTTTTTCGGAAGTGTTAGACCTGTAAGAGAAAAATTTAAATGGTTGGAAAAGGCCATGGGATGTAGAAATATTTTTTTCACATTTTACTTCCTTGTAAAAACAGGAAAATCGATAGGGATTTTCGTACGGATAAGTACCCAGTGAACGGTTCGTTTATCTTAATATATTCTTCCGGGTGGGCGTTGTATTGGTTTTTCGGAAGTGTTAGACCTGTAAGAGAAAAATTTAAATGGTTGGGAAAGGCCATGGGATGTAGAAATATTTTTTTCACATTTACTTCCTTGTAAAAACAGGTAAATCAATAGGGTTTTTCGTACGGATAAGTACCCAGTGAACCGTTCGTTTAGCTTTATATATTGTTCCGGGTGGGCGTTGTATTGGTTTTTCGGAAGTGTTAGACCTGTAAGAGAAAAATTTAAATGGTTGGGAAAGGCCATGGGATGTAGAAATATTTTTTTCACATTTACTTCCTTGTAAAAACAGGTAAATCAATAGGGTTTTTCGTACGGATAAGTACCCAGTGAACCGTTCGTTTAGCTTTATATATTGTTCCGGGTGGGCGTTGTATTGGTTTTTCGGAAGTGTTAGACCTGTAAGAGAAAAATTTAAATTGTTGGGAAAGGCCATGGGATGTAGAAATATTTTTTTCACATTTACTTCCTTGTAAAAACAGGTAAATCAATAGGGTTTTTCGTACGGATAAGTACCCAGTGAACGGTACGTTTAGCTTTATATATTGTTCCGGGTGGGTGTTGTATTGGTTTTTCAGAAGTGTTAGACTTGTAAGAGAAAAATTTAAATGGTTGGGAAAGGCCATGGGATGTAGAAATATTTTTTTCACATTTAATTTCCTTTTAAAAACAGGTAAATCAATAGGTTTTTTCGTACGGATAAGTACCCAGTGAACGGTTCGTTTAGCTTTATATATTGTTCCGGGTGGGCGTTGTATTGGTTTTTTGGAAGTGTTAGACTTGTAAGAGAAAAATTTAAATGGTTGGGAAAGGCCATGGGATGTAGAAATATTTTTTTCACATTTTTCTTCCTTATAAAAACAGGAAAATCAATAGGGATTTTCGTACGGATATGTACCCAGTGAACGGTTCGTTTAGCTTTATATATTGTTCTGGGTGGGCGTTGTATTGGTTTTTCGGAAGCGTTAGACCTGTAAGAGAAAAATTTAAATGGTTGGGAAAGGCCATGGGATGTAGAAATATTTTTTTCACATTTTATTTCCTTGTAAAAACAGGTAAATCAATAGGGTTTTTCGTACGGATACGTGCCCAGTGAACGGTTCGTTTAGCTTTATATATTGTTCCGGGTGGGCGTTGTATTGGTTTTTCGGAAGTGTTAGACCTGTAAGAGAAAAATTTAAATGGTTGGGAAAGGCCATGGGATGTAGAAATATTTTTTTCACATTTTACTTCCTTGTAAAAACAGGAAAATCAATAGGGAATTTCGTACGGATATGTACCCAGTGAACGGTTCGTTTAGCTTTATATATTGTTCCGGGTGGGCGTTGTATTGGTTTTTCGGAAGCGTTAGACCTGTAAGAAAAAAATTTAAATGGTTGGGAAAGGCCATGGGATGTAGAAATATTTTTTTCACATTTTATTCCCTTGTAAAAACAGGTAAATCAATAGGGTTTTTCGTACGGATAAGTGCCAAGTGAACGGTTTGTTTAGCTTTATACATTGTTCCGGATGGGCGTTGTATTGTTTTTTCGGAAGTGTTAGACCTGTAAGAGAAAAATTTAAATGGTTGGGAAAGGCCATGGGATGTAGAAATATTTTTTTCACATTTCATTTCCTTTTAAAAACAGGTAAATCAATAGGTTTTTTCGTACGGATAAGTACCCAGTGAACGGTTCGTTTAGCTTTATATATTGTTCCGGGTGGGCGTTGTATTGGTTTTTTGGAAGTGTTAGACTTGTAAGAGAAAAATTTAAATGGTTGGGAAAGGCCATGGGATGTAGAAATATTTTTTTCACATTTTACTTCCTTGTAAAAACAGGAAAATCAATAGGGATTTTCGTACGGATATGTACCCAGAGAACGGTTCGTTTAGCTTTATATATTGTTCCGGGTGGGCGTTGTATTGGTTTTTCGGAAGCGTTAGACCTGTAAGAAAAAAATTTAAATGGTTGGGAAAGGCCATGGGATGTAGAAATATTTTTTTCACATTTTATTTCCTTGTAAAAACAGGTAAATCAATAGGGTTTTTCGTACGGATAAGTGCCCAGTGAACGGTTCGTTTAGCTTTATATATTGTTCCGGGTGGGCGTTGTATTGGTTTTTCGGAAGTGTTAGACCTGTAAGAGAAAAATTTAAATGGTTGGGAAAGGCCATGGGATGTAGAAATATTTTTTTCACATTTTACTTCCTTGTAAAAACAGGAAAATCAATAGGGATTTTCGTACGGATATGTACCCAGTGAACGGTTCGTTTAGCTTTATATATTGTTCCGGGTGGGCGTTGTATTGGTTTTTCGGAAGCGTTAGACCTGTAAGAAAAAAATTTAAATGGTTGGGAAAGGCCATGGGATGTAGAAATATTTTTTTCACATTTTATTTCCTTGTAAAAACAGGTAAATCAATAGGGTTTTTCGTACGGATAAGTGCCCAGTGAACGGTTTGTTTAGCTTTATACATTGTTCCGGGTGGGCGTTGTATTGTTTTTTCAGAAGTGTTAGACCTGTAAGAGAAAAATTTAAATGGTTGGGAAAGGCCATGGGATGTAGAAATATTTTTTTCACATTTTAATTCCTTGTAAAAACAGGAAAATTGATAGGGATTTTCATACGGATAAGTACCCAGTGAACGGTTCGTTTATCTTAATATATTCTTCCGGGTGGGCGTTGTATTGGTTTTTCGGAAGTGTTAGACCTGTAAGAGAAAAATTTAAATGGTTGGGAAAGGCCATGGGATGTAGAAATAATTTTTTCACATTTCCTTCCTTGTAAAAACAGGTAAATCAATAGGGTTTTTCGTACGGGTAAGTACCCAGTGAACGGTTCGTTTAGCTTTATATATTGTTCCGGGTGGGCGTTGTATTGGTTTTTCAGAAGTGTTAGACCTGTAAGAGAAAAATTTAAATGGTTGGGAAAGGCCATGGGATGTAGAAATATTTTTTTCACATTTTATTTCCTTGTAAAAACAGGTAAATCAATAGGGTTTTTCGTACGGATAAGTGCCCAGTGAACGGTTCGTTTAGCTTTATATATTGTTCCGGGTGGGCGTTGTATTGGTTTTTCGGAAGTGTTAGACCTGTAAGAGAAAAATTTAAATGGTTGGGAAAGGCCATGGGATGTAGAAATATTTTTTTGACATTTTACTTCCTTGTAAAAACAGGAAAATCAATAGGGATTTTCGTACGGATATGTACCCAGAGAACGGTTCGTTTAGCTTTATATATTGTTCCGGGTGGGCGTTGTATTGGTTTTTCGGAAGCGTTAGACCTGTAAGAAAAAAATTTATATGGTTGGGAAAGGCCATGGGATGTAGAAATATTTTTTTCACATTTTATTTCCTTGTAAAAACAGGTAAATCAATAGGGTTTTTCGTACGGATAAGTGCCCAGTGAACGGTTTGTTTAGCTTTATACATTGTTCCGGGTGGGCGTTGTATTGTTTTTTCGGAAGTGTTAGACCTGTAAGAGAAAAATTTAAATGGTTGGGAAAGGCCATGGGATGTAGAAATATTTTTTTCACATTTTAATTCCTTGTAAAAACAGGAAAATCTATAGGGATTTTCATACGGATAAGTACCCAGTGAACGGTTCGTTTATCTTTATATATTCTTCCGGGTGGGCGTTGTATTGGTTTTTCGGAAGTGTTAGACCTGTAAGAGAAAAATTTAAATGGTTGGGAAAGGCCATGGGATGTAGAAATATTTTTTTCACATTTACTTCCTTGTAAAAACAGGTAAATCAATAGGGTTTTTCGTACGGATAAGTGCCCAGTGAACGGTTCGTTTAGCTTTATATATTGTTCCGGGTGGGCGTTGTATTGATTTTTCGGAAGTGTTAGACCTGTAAGAGAAAAATTTAAATGGTTGGGAAAGGCCATGGGATATAGAAATATTTTTTTCACATTTTATTTCCGTTTAAAAACAGGTAAATCAATAGTGATTTTCGTACGGATAAGTACCCAGTGAACGGTTCGTTTAGCTTTATATATTGTTCCGGGTGGGCGTTGTTTTGGTTTTTCAGAAGTGTTAGACCTGTAAGAGAAAAATTTAAATGGTTGGGAAAGGCCATGGGATGTAGAAATATTTTTTTCACATTTTATTCCCTTGTAAAAACAGGTAAATCAATAGGGTTTTTCGTACGGATAAGTGCCAAGTGAACGGTTTGTTTAGCTTTATACATTGTTCCGGATGGGCGTTGTATTGTTTTTTCGGAAGTGTTAGACCTGTAAGAGAAAAATTTAAATGGTTGGGAAAGGCCATGGGATGTAGAAATATTTTTTTCACATTTCATTTCCTTTTAAAAACAGGTAAATCAATAGGTTTTTTCGTACGGATAAGTACCCAGTGAACGGTTCGTTTAGCTTTATATATTGTTCCGGGTGGGCGTTGTATTGGTTTTTTGGAAGTGTTAGACTTGTAAGAGAAAAATTTAAATGGTTGGGAAAGGCCATGGGATGTAGAAATATTTTTTTCACATTTTACTTCCTTGTAAAAACAGGAAAATCAATAGGGATTTTCGTACGGATATGTACCCAGAGAACGGTTCGTTTAGCTTTATATATTGTTCCGGGTGGGCGTTGTATTGGTTTTTCGGAAGCGTTAGACCTGTAAGAAAAAAATTTAAATGGTTGGGAAAGGCCATGGGATGTAGAAATATTTTTTTCACATTTTATTTCCTTGTAAAAACAGGTAAATCAATAGGGTTTTTCGTACGGATAAGTGCCCAGTGAACGGTTCGTTTAGCTTTATATATTGTTCCGGGTGGGCGTTGTATTGGTTTTTCGGAAGTGTTAGACCTGTAAGAGAAAAATTTAAATGGTTGGGAAAGGCCATGGGATGTAGAAATATTTTTTTCACATTTTACTTCCTTGTAAAAACAGGAAAATCAATAGGGATTTTCGTACGGATATGTACCCAGTGAACGGTTCGTTTAGCTTTATATATTGTTCCGGGTGGGCGTTGTATTGGTTTTTCGGAAGCGTTAGACCTGTAAGAAAAAAATTTAAATGGTTGGGAAAGGCCATGGGATGTAGAAATATTTTTTTCACATTTTATTTCCTTGTAAAAACAGGTAAATCAATAGGGTTTTTCGTACGGATAAGTGCCCAGTGAACGGTTTGTTTAGCTTTATACATTGTTCCGGGTGGGCGTTGTATTGTTTTTTCGGAAGTGTTAGACCTGTAAGAGAAAAATTTAAATGGTTGGGAAAGGCCATGGGATGTAGAAATATTTTTTTCACATTTTAATTCCTTGTAAAAACAGGAAAATTGATAGGGATTTTCATACGGATAAGTACCCAGTGAACGGTTCGTTTATCTTAATATATTCTTCCGGGTGGGCGTTGTATTGGTTTTTCGGAAGTGTTAGACCTGTAAGAGAAAAATTTAAATGGTTGGGAAAGGCCATGGGATGTAGAAATAATTTTTTCACATTTCCTTCCTTGTAAAAACAGGTAAATCAATAGGGTTTTTCGTACGGGTAAGTACCCAGTGAACGGTTCGTTTAGCTTTATATATTGTTCCGGGTGGGCGTTGTATTGGTTTTTCAGAAGTGTTAGACCTGTAAGAGAAAAATTTAAATGGTTGGGAAAGGCCATGGGATGTAGAAATATTTTTTTCACATTTTATTTCCTTGTAAAAACAGGTAAATCAATAGGGTTTTTCGTACGGATAAGTGCCCAGTGAACGGTTCGTTTAGCTTTATATATTGTTCCGGGTGGGCGTTGTATTGGTTTTTCGGAAGTGTTAGACCTGTAAGAGAAAAATTTAAATGGTTGGGAAAGGCCATGGGATGTAGAAATATTTTTTTGACATTTTACTTCCTTGTAAAAACAGGAAAATCAATAGGGATTTTCGTACGGATATGTACCCAGAGAACGGTTCGTTTAGCTTTATATATTGTTCCGGGTGGGCGTTGTATTGGTTTTTCGGAAGCGTTAGACCTGTAAGAAAAAAATTTATATGGTTGGGAAAGGCCATGGGATGTAGAAATATTTTTTTCACATTTTATTTCCTTGTAAAAACAGGTAAATCAATAGGGTTTTTCGTACGGATAAGTGCCCAGTGAACGGTTTGTTTAGCTTTATACATTGTTCCGGGTGGGCGTTGTATTGTTTTTTCGGAAGTGTTAGACCTGTAAGAGAAAAATTTAAATGGTTGGGAAAGGCCATGGGATGTAGAAATATTTTTTTCACATTTTAATTCCTTGTAAAAACAGGAAAATCTATAGGGATTTTCATACGGATAAGTACCCAGTGAACGGTTCGTTTATCTTTATATATTCTTCCGGGTGGGCGTTGTATTGGTTTTTCGGAAGTGTTAGACCTGTAAGAGAAAAATTTAAATGGTTGGGAAAGGCCATGGGATGTAGAAATATTTTTTTCACATTTACTTCCTTGTAAAAACAGGTAAATCAATAGGGTTTTTCGTACGGATAAGTGCCCAGTGAACGGTTCGTTTAGCTTTATATATTGTTCCGGGTGGGCGTTGTATTGATTTTTCGGAAGTGTTAGACCTGTAAGAGAAAAATTTAAATGGTTGGGAAAGGCCATGGGATATAGAAATATTTTTTTCACATTTTATTTCCGTTTAAAAACAGGTAAATCAATAGTGATTTTCGTACGGATAAGTACCCAGTGAACGGTTCGTTTAGCTTTATATATTGTTCCGGGTGGGCGTTGTTTTGGTTTTTCAGAAGTGTTAGACCTGTAAGAGAAAAATTTAAATGGTTGGGAAAGGCCATGGGATGTAGAAATATTTTTTTCACATTTTTCTTCCTTATAAAAACAGGAAAATCAATAGGGATTTTCGTACGGATATGTACCCAGTGAACGATTCGTTTAGCTTTATATATTGTTCCGGGTGGGCGTTGTATTGGTTTTTCGGAAGCGTTAGACCTGTAAGAGAAAAATTTAAATGGTTGGGAAAGGCCATGGGATGTAGAAATATTTTTTTCACATTTTACTTCCTTGTAAAAACAGGAAAATCAATAGGGATTTTCGTACGGATATGTACCCAGTGAACGGTTCGTTTAGCTTTATATATTGTTCCGGGTGGGCATTGTATTGGTTTTTCGGAAGCGTTAGACCTGTAAGAAAAAAATTTAAATGGTTGGGAAAGGCCATGGGATGTAGAAATATTTTTTTCACATTTTATTTCCTTGTAAAAACAGGTAAATCAATAGGGTTTTTCGTATGGATAAGTGCCCAGTGAACGGTTTGTTTAGCTTTATACATTTTTCCGGGTGGGCGTTGTATTGGTTTTTCGGAAGTGTTAGACCTGTAAGAGAAAAATTTAAATGGTTGGGAAAGGCCATGGGATGTAGAAATATTTTTTTCATATTTTACTTCCTTGTAAAAACAGGAAAATCTATAGGGATTTTCATACGGATAAGTACCCAGTGAACGGTTCGTTTATCTTTATATATTCTTCCGGGTGGGCGTTGTATTGGTTTTTCGGAAGTGTTAGACCTGTAAGAGAAAAATTTAAATGGTTGGGAAAGGCCATGGGATGTAGAAATATTTTTTTCACATTTACTTCCTTGTAAAAACAGGTAAATCAATAGGGTTTTTCGTACGGATAAGTGCCCAGTGAACGGTTCGTTTAGCTTTATATATTGTTCCGGGTGGGCGTTGTATTGATTTTTCGGAAGTGTTAGACCTGTAAGAGAAAAATTTAAATGGTTGGGAAAGGCCATGGGATATAGAAATATTTTTTTCACATTTTATTTCCGTTTAAAAACAGGTAAATCAATAGTGATTTTCGTATGGATAAGTACCCAGTGAACGGTTCGTTTAGCTTTATATATTGTTCCGGGTGGGCGTTGTTTTGGTTTTTCAGAAGTGTTAGACCTGTAAGAGAAAAATTTAAATGGTTGGGAAAGGCCATGGGATGTAGAAATATTTTTTTCACATTTTACTTCCTTGTAAAAACAGGAAAATCGATAGGGATTTTCGTACGGATAAGTAGCTAGTGAACGGTTCCTTTATCTTTATATATTCTTCTGGGTGGGTGTTTATTGGATTTTCGGAAGTGTTAGACCTGTAAGAGAAAAATTTAAATGGTTTGGAAAGGCCATGGGATGTAGAAATATTTTTTTCACATTTACTTCCTTGTAAAAACAGGTAAATCAATAGGGTTTTTCGTACGGATAAGTACCCAGTGAACGGTTCGTTTAGCTTTATATATTGTTCCGGGTGGGCGTTGTATTGGTTTTTCAGAAGCGTTAGACCTGTAAGAGAAAAATTTAAACGGTTGGGAAAGGCCATGGGATGTAGAAATATTTTTTTCACATTTTATTTCCTTTTAAAAACAGGTAAATCAATAGGGATTTTCGTACGGATAAGTACCAAGTGAACGGTTCGTTTAGCTTTATATTTTGTTCCGGGTGGGCGTTGTATTGGTTTTTCGGAAGTGTTAGACCTGTAAGAGAAATATTTTAATGGTTGGGAAAGGCCATGGGATGTAGAAATATTTTTTTCATATTTTACTTCCTTGTAAAAACAGGAAAATCTATAGGGATTTTCATACGGATAAGTACCCAGTGAACGGTTCGTTTATCTTTATATATTCTTCCGGGTGGGCGTTGTATTGGTTTTTCGGAAGTGTTAGACCTGTAAGAGAAAAATTTAAATGGTTGGGAAAGGCCATGGGATGTAGAAATATTTTTTTCACATTTACTTCCTTGTAAAAACAGGTAAATCAATAGGGTTTTTCGTACGGATAAGTGCCCAGTGAACGGTTCGTTTAGCTTTATATATTGTTCCGGGTGGGCGTTGTATTGATTTTTCGGAAGTGTTAGACCTGTAAGAGAAAAATTTAAATGGTTGGGAAAGGCCATGGGATATAGAAATATTTTTTTCACATTTTATTTCCGTTTAAAAACAGGTAAATCAATAGTGATTTTCGTATGGATAAGTACCCAGTGAACGGTTCGTTTAGCTTTATATATTGTTCCGGGTGGGCGTTGTTTTGGTTTTTCAGAAGTGTTAGACCTGTAAGAGAAAAATTTAAATGGTTGGGAAAGGCCATGGGATGTAGAAATATTTTTTTCACATTTTACTTCCTTGTAAAAACAGGAAAATCGATAGGGATTTTCGTACGGATAAGTAGCTAGTGAACGGTTCCTTTATCTTTATATATTCTTCTGGGTGGGTGTTTATTGGATTTTCGGAAGTGTTAGACCTGTAAGAGAAAAATTTAAATGGTTTGGAAAGGCCATGGGATGTAGAAATATTTTTTTCACATTTACTTCCTTGTAAAAACAGGTAAATCAATAGGGTTTTTCGTACGGATAAGTACCCAGTGAACGGTTCGTTTAGCTTTATATATTGTTCCGGGTGGGCGTTGTATTGGTTTTTCGGAAGTGTTAGACCTGTAAGAGAAAAATTTAAACGGTTGGGAAAGGCCATGGGATGTAGAAATATTTTTTTCACATTTTATTTCCTTTTAAAAACAGGTAAATCAATAGGGATTTTCGTACGGATAAGTACCAAGTTAACGGTTCGTTTAGCTTTATATTTTGTTCCGGGTGGGCGTTGTATTGGTTTTTCGGAAGTGTTAGACCTGTAAGAGAAATATTTTAATGGTTGGGAAAGGCCATGGGATGTAGAAATATTTTTTTCACATTTTACTTTCTTGTATAAACAGGAAAATCAATAGGGATTTTCGTACGGATATGTACCCAGTGAACGGTTCATTTAGCTTTATATATTGTTCCGGGTGGGCGTTGTATTGGTTTTTCGGAAGCGTTAGACCTGTAAGAGAAAAATTTAAATGGTTGGGAAAGGCCATGGGATGTAGAAATATTTTTTTCACATTTTATTTCCTTGTAAAAACAGGTAAATCAATAGGGTTTTTCGTACGGATAAGTGCCCAGTGAACGGTTCGTTTAGCTTTATATATTGTTCCGGGTGGGCGTTGTTTTGGTTTTTCGGAAGTGTTAGACCTGTAAGAGAAAAATTTAAATGGTTGGAAAAGGCCATGGGATGTAGAAATATTTTTTTCACATTTTACTTCCTTGTAAAAACAGGAAAATCGATAGGGATTTTCGTACGGATAAGTACCCAGTGAACGGTTCGTTTAGCTTTATATATTGTTCCGGGTGGGGGTTGTATTGGTTTTTCAGAAGTGTTAGACCTGTAAGAGAAAAATTTAAATGGTTGGGAAAGGCCATGGGATGTAGAAATATTTTTTTCACATTTAATTTCCTTTTAAAAACAGGTAAATCAATAGGTTTTTTCGTACGGATAAGTACCCAGTGAACGGTTCGTTTAGCTTTATATATTGTTCCGGGTGGGCGTTGTATTGGTTTTTTGGAAGTGTTAGACTTGTAAGAGAAAAATTTAAATGGTTGGGAAAGGCCATGGGATGTAGAAATATTTTTTTCACATTTTTCTTCCTTATAAAAACAGGAAAATCAATAGGGATTTTCGTACGGATATGTACCCAGTGAACGGTTCGTTTAGCTTTATATATTGTTCCGGGTGGGCGTTGTATTGGTTTTTCGGAAGCGTTAGACCTGTAAGAGAAAAATTTAAATGGTTGGGAAAGGCCATGGGATGTAGAAATATTTTTTTCACATTTTATTTCCTTGTAAAAACAGGTAAATCAATAGGGTTTTTCGTACGGATAAGTGCCCAGTGAACGGTTCGTTTAGCTTTATATATTGTTCCGGGTGGGCGTTGTATTGGTTTTTCGGAAGTGTTAGACCTGTAAGAGAAAAATTTAAATGGTTGGGAAAGGCCATGGGATGTAGAAATATTTTTTTGACATTTTACTTCCTTGTAAAAACAGGAAAATCAATAGGGATTTTCGTACGGATATGTACCCAGAGAACGGTTCGTTTAGCTTTATATATTGTTCCGGGTGGGCGTTGTATTGGTTTTTCGGAAGCGTTAGACCTGTAAGAAAAAAATTTAAATGGTTGGGAAAGGCCATGGGATGTAGAAATATTTTTTTCACATTTTATTTCCTTGTAAAAACAGGTAAATCAATAGGGTTTTTCGTACGGATAAGTGCCCAGTGAACGGTTTGTTTAGCTTTATACATTGTTCCGGGTGGGCGTTGTATTGTTTTTTCGGAAGTGTTAGACCTGTAAGAGAAAAATTTAAATGGTTGGGAAAGGCCATGGGATGTAGAAATATTTTTTTCACATTTTAATTCCTTGTAAAAACAGGAAAATCGATAGGGATTTTCATACGGATAAGTACCCAGTGAACGGTTCGTTTATCTTTATATATTCTTCCGGGTGGGCGTTGTATTGGTTTTTCGGAAGTGTTAGACCTGTAAGAGAAAAATTTAAATGGTTGGGAAAGGCCATGGGATGTAGAAATATTTTTTTCACATTTACTTCCTTGTAAAAACAGGTAAATCAATAGGGTTTTTCGTACGGATAAGTGCCCAGTGAACGGTTCGTTTAGCTTTATATATTGTTCCGGGTGGGCGTTGTATTGATTTTTCGGAAGTGTTAGACCTGTAAGAGAAAAATTTAAATGGTTGGGAAAGGCCATGGGATATAGAAATATTTTTTTCACATTTTATTTCCGTTTAAAAACAGGGAAATCAATAGTGATTTTCGTACGGATAAGTACCCAGTGAACGGTTCGTTTAGCTTTATATATTGTTCCGGGTGGGCGTTGTATTGGTTTTTCAGAAGTGTTAGACCTGTAAGAGAAAAATTTAAATGGTTGGGAAAGGCCATGGGATGTACAAATATTTTTTTCACATTTTTCTTCCTTATAAAAACAGGAAAATCAATAGGGATTTTCGTACGGATATGTACCCAGTGAACGGTTCGTTTAGCTTTATATATTGTTCCGGGTGGGCGTTGTATTGGTTTTTTGGAAGCGTTAGACCTGTAAGAGAAAAATTTAAATGGTTGGGAAAGGCCATGGGATGTAGAAATATTTTTTTCACATTTTATTTCCTTGTAAAAACAGGTAAATCAATAGGGTTTTTCGTACGGATAAGTGCCCAGTGAACGGTTCGTTTAGCTTTCTATATTGTTCCGGGTGGGCGTTGTATTGGTTTTTCGGAAGTGTTAGACCTGTAAGAGAAAAATTTAAATGCTTGGGAAAGGCCATGGGATGTAGAAATATTTTTTTCACATTTTACTTCCTTGTAAAAACAGGAAAATCAATAGGGATTTTCGTACGGATATGTACCCAGTGAACGGTTCGTTTAGCTTTATATATTGTTCCGGGTGGGCGTTGTATTGGTTTTTCGGAAGCGTTAGACCTGTAAGAAAAAAATTTAAAAGGTTGGGAAAGGCCATGGGATGTAGAAATATTTTTTTCACATTTTATTTCCTTGTAAAAACAGGTAAATCAATAGGGTTTTTCGTACGGATAAGTGCCCAGTGAACGGTTTGTTTAGCTTTATACATTTTTCCGGGTGGGCGTTGTATTGTTTTTTCGGAAGTGTTAGACCTGTAAGAGAAAAATTTAAATGGTTGGGAAAGGCCATGGGATGTAGAAATATTTTTTTCACATTTTACTTCCTTGTAAAAACAGGAAAATCGATAGGGATTTTCATACGGATAAGTACCCAGTGAACGGTTCGTTTATCTTTATATATTCTTCCGGGTGGGCGTTGTATTGGTTTTTCGGAAGTGTTAGACCTGTAAGAGAAAAATTTAAATGGTTGGGAAAGGCCATGGGATGTAGAAATATTTTTTTCACATTTACTTCCTTGTAAAAACAGGTAAATCAATAGGGTTTTTCGTACGGATAAGTGCCCAGTGAACGGTTCGTTTAGCTTTATATATTGTTCCGGGTGGGCGTTGTATTGATTTTTCGGAAGTGTTAGACCTGTAAGAGAAAAATTTAAATGGTTGGGAAAGGCCATGGGATATAGAAATATTTTTTTCACATTTTATTTCCGTTTAAAAACAGGTAAATCAATAGTGATTTTCGTATGGATAAGTACCCAGTGAACGGTTCGTTTAGCTTTATATATTGTTCCGGGTGGGCGTTGTATTGGTTTTTCGGAAGTGTTAGACCTGTAAGAGAAAAATTTAAATGGTTGGGAAAGGCCATGGGATGTAGAAATATTTTTTTCACATTTTACTTCCTTGTAAAACAGGAAAATCAATAGGGATTTTCGTACGGATATGTACCCAGTGAACGGTTCGTTTAGCTTTATATATTGTTCCGGGTGGGCGTTGTATTGGTTTTTCGGAAGCGTTAGACCTGTAAGAAAAAAATTTAAATGGTTGGGAAAGGCCATGGGATGTAGAAATATTTTTTTCACATTTTATTCCCTTGTAAAAACAGGTAAATCAATAGGGTTTTTCGTACGGATAAGTGCCCAGTGAACGGATTGTTTAGCTTTATACATTGTTCCAGATGGGCGTTGTATTGTTTTTTCGGAAGTGTTAGACCTGTAAGAGAAAAATTTAAATGGTTGGGAAAGGCCATGGGATGTAGAAATATTTTTTTCACATTTTTCTTCCTTATAAAAACAGGAAAATCAATAGGGATTTTCGTACGGATATGTACCCAGTGAACGGTTCGTTTAGCTTTATATATTGTTCCGGGTGGGCGTTGTATTGGTTTTTCGGAAGCGTTAGACCTGTAAGAGAAAAATTTAAATGGTTGGGAAAGGCCATGGGATGTAGAAATATTTTTTTCACATTTTATTTCCTTGTAAAAACAGGTAAATCAATAGGGTTTTTCGTACGGATAAGTGCCCAGTGAACGGTTCGTTTAGCTTTATATATTGTTCCGGGTGGGCGTTGTATTGGTTTTTCGGAAATGTTAGACCTGTAAGAGAAAAATTTAAATGGTTGGGAAAGGCCATGGGATGTAGAAATATTTTTTTCACATTTTACTTCCTTGTAAAAACAGGAAAATCAATAGGGATTTTCGTACGGATATGTACCCAGTGAACGGTTCGTTTAGCTTTATATATTGTTCCGGGTGGGCGTTGTATTGGTTTTTCGGAAGCGTTAGACCTGTAAGAAAAAAATTTAAATGGTTGGGAAAGGCCATGGGATGTAGAAATATTTTTTTCACATTTTATTTCCTTGTAAAAACAGGTAAATCAATAGGGTTTTTCGTACGGATAAGTGCCCAGTGAACGGTTTGTTTAGCTTTATACATTGTTCCGGATGGGCGTTGTATTGTTTTTTCGGAAGTGTTAGACCTGTAAGAGAAAAATTTAAATGGTTGGGAAAGGCCATGGGATGTAGAAATATTTTTTTCACATTTCATTTCCTTTTAAAAACAGGTAAATCAATAGGTTTTTTCGTACGGATAAGTACCCAGTGAACGGTTCGTTTAGCTTTATATATTGTTCCGGGTGGGCGTTGTATTGGTTTTTTGGAAGTGTTAGACTTGTAAGAGAAAAATTTAAATGGTTGGGAAACGCCATGGGATGTAGAAATATTTTTTTCACATTTTTCTTCCTTATAAAAACAGGAAAATCAATAGGGATTTTCGTACGGATATGTACCCAGTGAACGGTTCGTTTAGCTTTATATATTGTTCCGGGTGGGCGTTGTATTGGTTTTTCGGAAGCGTTAGACCTGTAAGAAAAAAATTTAAATGGTTGGGAAAGGCCATGGGATGTAGAAATATTTTTTTTCACATTTTATTTCCTTGTAAAAACAGGTAAATCAATAGGGTTTTTCGTACGGATAAGTGCCCAGTGAACGGTTTGTTTAGCTTTATACATTGTTCCGGGTGGGCGTTGTATTGTTTTTTCGGAAGTGTTAGACCTGTAAGAGAAAAATTTAAATGGTTGGGAAAGGCCATGGGATGTAGAAATATTTTTTTCACATTTTAATTCCTTGTAAAAACAGGAAAATTGATAGGGATTTTCATACGGATAAGTACCCAGTGAACGGTTCGTTTATCTTTATATATTCTTCCGGGTGGGCGTTGTATTGGTTTTTCGGAAGTGTTAGACCTGTAAGAGAAAAATTTAAATGGTTGGGAAAGGCCATGGGATGTAGAAATAATTTTTTCACATTTACTTCCTTGTAAAAACAGGTAAATCAATAGGGTTTTTCGTACGGGTAAGTACCCAGTGAACGGTTCGTTTAGCTTTATATATTGTTCCGGGTGGGCGTTGTATTGGTTTTTCAGAAGTGTTAGACCTGTAAGAGAAAAATTTAAATGGTTGGGAAAGGCCATGGGATGTAGAAATATTTTTTTCACATTTAATTTCCTTTTAAAAACAGGTAAATCAATAGGTTTTTTCGTACGGATAAGTACCCAGTGAACGGTTCGTTTAGCTTTATATATTGATCCGGGTGGGCGTTGTATTGGTTTTTTGGAAGTGTTAGACTTGTAAGAGAAAAATTTAAATGGTTGGGAAAGGCCATGGGATGTAGAAATATTTTTTTCACATTTTTCTTCCTTATAAAAACAGGAAAATCAATAGGGATTTTCGTACGGATATGTACTCAGTGAACGGTTCGTTTAGCTTTATATATTGTTCCGGGTGGGCGTTGTATTGGTTTTTCGGAAGCGTTAGACCTGTAAGAGAAAAATTTAAATGGTTGGGAAAGGCCATGGGATGTAGAAATATTTTTTTCACATTTTATTTCCTTGTAAAAACAGGTAAATCAATAGGGTTTTTCGTACGGATAAGTGCCCAGTGAACGGTTCGTTTAGCTTTATATATTGTTCCGGGTGGGCGTTGTATTGGTTTTTCGGAAGTGTTAGACCTGTAAGAGAAAAATTTAAATGGTTGGGAAAGGCCATGGGATGTAGAAATATTTTTTTGACATTTTACTTCCTTGTAAAAACAGGAAAATCAATAGGGATTTTCGTACGGATATGTACCCAGAGAACGGTTCGTTTAGCTTTATATATTGTTCCGGGTGGGCGTTGTATTGGTTTTTCGGAAGCGTTAGACCTGTAAGAAAAAAATTTAAATGGTTGGGAAAGGCCATGGGATGTAGAAATATTTTTTTCACATTTTATTTCCTTGTAAAAACAGGTAAATCAATAGGGTTTTTCGTACGGATAAGTGCCCAGTGAACGGTTTGTTTAGCTTTATACATTGTTCCGGGTGGGCGTTGTATTGTTTTTTCGGAAGTGTTAGACCTGTAAGAGAAAAATTTAAATGGTTGGGAAAGGCCATGGGATGTAGAAATATTTTTTTCACATTTTAATTCCTTGTAAAAACAGGAAAATCGATAGGGATTTTCATACGGATAAGTACCCAGTGAACGGTTCGTTTATCTTTATATATTCTTCCGGGTGGGCGTTGTATTGGTTTTTCGGAAGTGTTAGACCTGTAAGAGAAAAATTTAAATGGTTGGGAAAGGCCATGGGATGTAGAAATATTTTTTTCACATTTACTTCCTTGTAAAAACAGGTAAATCAATAGGGTTTTTCGTACGGATAAGTGCCCAGTGAACGGTTCGTTTAGCTTTATATATTGTTCCGGGTGGGCGTTGTATTGATTTTTCGGAAGTGTTAGACCTGTAAGAGAAAAATTTAAATGGTTGGGAAAGGCCATGGGATATAGAAATATTTTTTTCACATTTTATTTCCGTTTAAAAACAGGTAAATCAATAGTGATTTTCGTACGGATAAGTACCCAGTGAACGGTTCGTTTAGCTTTATATATTGTTCCGGGTGGGCGTTGTTTTGGTTTTTCAGAAGTGTTAGACCTGTAAGAGAAAAATTTAAATGGTTGGGAAAGGCCATGGGATGTAGAAATATTTTTTTCACATTTTACTTCCTTGTAAAAACAGGAAAATCAATAGGGATTTTCGTACGGATATGTACCCAGTGAACGGTTCGTTTAGCTTTATATATTGTTCCGGGCGGGCGTTGTATTGGTTTTTCGGAAGCGTTAGACCTGTAAGAAAAAAATTTAAATGGTTGGGAAAGGCCATGGGATGTAGAAATATTTTTTTCACATTTTATTTCCTTGTAAAAACAGGTAAATCAATAGGGTTTTTCGTACGGATAAGTGCCCAGTGAACGGTTTGTTTAGCTTTATACATTTTTCCGGGTGGGCGTTGTATTGTTTTTTCGGAAGTGTTAGACCTGTAAGAGAAAAATTTAAATGGTTGGGAAAGGCCATGGGATGTAGAAATATTTTTTTCATATTTTACTTCCTTGTAAAAACAGGAAAATCTATAGGGTTTTTCGTACGGATAAGTGCCCAGTGAACGGTTCGTTTAGCTTTATATATTGTTCCGGGTGGGCGTTGTATTGATTTTTCGGAAGCGTTAGACCTGTAAGAGAAAAATTTAAATGGTTGGGAAAGGCCATGGGATATAGAAATATTTTTTTCACATTTTACTTCCTTATAAAAACAGGAAAATCAATAGGGATTTTCGTACGGATATGTACCCAGTGAACGGTTCGTTTAGCTTTATATATTGTTCCGGGTGGGCGTTGTATTGGTTTTTCGGAAGCGTTAGACCTGTAAGAGAAAAATTTAAATGGTTGGGAAAGGCCATGGGATGTAGAAATATTTTTTTCACATTTTATTTCCTTGTAAAAACAGGTAAATCAATAGGGTTTTTCGTACGGATAAGTGCCCAGTGAACGGTTCGTTTAGCTTTATATATTGTTCCGGGTGGGCGTTGTATTGGTTTTTCGGAAGTGTTAGACCTGTAAGAGAAAAATTTAAATGGTTGGGAAAGGCCATGGGATGTAGAAATATTTTTTTGACATTTTACTTCCTTGTAAAAACAGGAAAATCAATAGGGATTTTCGTACGGATATGTACCCAGAGAACGGTTCGTTTAGCTTTATATATTGTTCCGGGTGGGCGTTGTATTGGTTTTTCGGAAGCGTTAGACCTGTAAGAGAAAAATTTAAATGGTTGGGAAAGGCCATGGGATGTAGAAATATTTTTTTCACATTTTAATTCCTTGTAAAAACAGGAAAATCGATAGGGATTTTCGTACGGATAAGTGCCCAGTGAACGGTTTGTTTAGCTTTATACATTTTTCCGGGTGGGCGTTGTATTGTTTTTTCGGAAGTGTTAGACCTGTAAGAGAAAAATTTAAATGGTTGGGAAAGGCCATGGGATGTAGAAATATTTTTTTCATATTTTACTTCCTTGTAAAAACAGGAAAATCTATAGGGTTTTTCGTACGGATAAGTGCCCAGTGAACGGTTCGTTTAGCTTTATATATTGTTCCGGGTGGGCGTTGTATTGATTTTTCGGAAGCGTTAGACCTGTAAGAGAAAAATTTAAATGGTTGGGAAAGGCCATGGGATATAGAAATATTTTTTTCACATTTTACTTCCGTTTAAAAACAGGTAAATCAATAGTGATTTTCGTACGGATAAGTACCCAGTGAACGGTTCGTTTAGCTTTATATATTGTTCCGGGTGGGCGTTGTTTTGGTTTTTCAGAAGTGTTAGACCTGTAAGAGAAAAATTTAAATGGTTGGGAAAGGCCATGGGATGTAGAAATATTTTTTTCACATTTTTCTTCCTTATAAAAACAGGAAAATCAATAGGGATTTTCGTACGGATATGTACCCAGTGAACGGTTCGTTTAGCTTTATATATTGTTCCGGGTGGGCGTTGTATTGGTTTTTCGGAAGCGTTAGACCTGTAAGAGAAAAATTTAAATGGTTGGGAAAGGCCATGGGATGTAGAAATATTTTTTTCACATTTTATTTCCTTGTAAAAACAGGTAAATCAATAGGGTTTTTCGTACGGATAAGTGCCCAGTGAACGGTTCGTTTAGCTTTATATATTGTTCCGGGTGGGCGTTGTATTGGTTTTTCGGAAGTGTTAGACCTGTAAGAGAAAAATTTAAATGGTTGGGAAAGGCCATGGGATGTAGAAATATTTTTTTGACATTTTACTTCCTTGTAAAAACAGGAAAATCAATAGGGATTTTCGTACGGATATGTACCCAGAGAACGGTTCGTTTAGCTTTATATATTGTTCCGGGTGGGCGTTGTATTGGTTTTTCGGAAGCGTTAGACCTGTAAGAAAAAAATTTAAATGGTTGGGAAAGGCCATGGGATGTAGAAATATTTTTTTCACATTTTATTTCCTTGTAAAAACAGGTAAATCAATAGGGTTTTTCGTACGGATAAGTGCCCAGTGAACGGTTTGTTTAGCTTTATACATTGTTCCGGGTGGGCGTTGTATTGTTTTTTCGGAAGTGTTAGACCTGTAAGAGAAAAATTTAAATGGTTGGGAAAGGCCATGGGATGTAGAAATATTTTTTTCACATTTTAATTCCTTGTAAAAACAGGAAAATCGATAGGGATTTTCATACGGATAAGTACCCAGTGAACGGTTCGTTTATCTTTATATATTCTTCCGGGTGGGCGTTGTATTGGTTTTTCGGAAGTGTTAGACCTGTAAGAGAAATATTTTAATGGTTGGGAAAGGCCATGGGATGTAGAAATATTTTTTTCACATTTTACTTCCTTGTAAAAACAGGAAAATCAATAGGGATTTTCGTACGGATATGTACCCAGTGAACGGTTCATTTAGCTTTATATATTGTTCCGGGTGGGCGTTGTATTGGTTTTTCGGAAGCGTTAGACCTGTAAGAGAAAAATGTAAATGGTTGGGAAAGGCCATGGGATGTAGAAATATTTTTTTCACATTTTATTTCCGTTTAAAAACAGGGAAATCAATAGTGATTTTCGTACGGATAAGTACCCAGTGAACGGTTCGTTTAGCTTTATATATTGTTCCGGGTGGGCGTTGTATTGGTTTTTCAGAAGTGTTAGACCTGTAAGAGAAAAATTTAAATGGTTGGGAAAGGCCATGGGATGTAGAAATATTTTTTTCACATTTTTCTTCCTTATAAAAACAGGAAAATCAATAGGGATTTTCGTACGGATATGTACCCAGTGAACGGTTCGTTTAGCTTTATATATTGTTCCGGGTGGGCGTTGTATTGTTTTTTCGGAAGTGTTAGACCTGTAAGAGAAAAATTTAAATGGTTGGGAAAGGCCATGGGATGTAGAAATATTTTTTTGACATTTTACTTCCTTGTAAAAACAGGAAAATCAATAGGGATTTTCGTACGGATATGTACCCAGAGAACGGTTCGTTTAGCTTTATATATTGTTCCGGGTGGGCGTTGTATTGGTTTTTCGGAAGCGTTAGACCTGTAAGAAAAAAATTTAAATGGTTGGGAAAGGCCATGGGATGTAGAAATATTTTTTTCACATTTTATTTCCTTGTAAAAACAGGTAAATCAATAGGGTTTTTCGTACGGATAAGTGCCCAGTGAACGGTTTGTTTAGCTTTATACATTGTTCCGGGTGGGCGTTGTATTGTTTTTTCGGAAGTGTTAGACCTGTAAGAGAAAAATTTAAATGGTTGGGAAAGGCCATGGGATGTAGAAATATTTTTTTCACATTTTAATTCCTTGTAAAAACAGGAAAATCGATAGGGATTTTCGTACGGATAAGTGCCCAGTGAACGGTTTGTTTAGCTTTATACATTTTTCCGGGTGGGCGTTGTATTGTTTTTTCGGAAGTGTTAGACCTGTAAGAGAAAAATTTAAATGGTTGGGAAAGGCCATGGGATGTAGAAATATTTTTTTCATATTTTACTTCCTTGTAAAAACAGGAAAATCTATAGGGTTTTTCGTACGGATAAGTGCCCAGTGAACGGTTCGTTTAGCTTTATATATTGTTCCGGGTGGGCGTTGTATTGATTTTTCGGAAGCGTTAGACCTGTAAGAGAAAAATTTAAATGGTTGGGAAAGGCCATGGGATATAGAAATATTTTTTTCACATTTTACTTCCGTTTAAAAACAGGTAAATCAATAGTGATTTTCGTACGGATAAGTACCCAGTGAACGGTTCGTTTAGCTTTATATATTGTTCCGGGTGGGCGTTGTTTTGGTTTTTCAGAAGTGTTAGACCTGTAAGAGAAAAATTTAAATGGTTGGGAAAGGCCATGGGATGTAGAAATATTTTTTTCACATTTTTCTTCCTTATAAAAACAGGAAAATCAATAGGGATTTTCGTACGGATATGTACCCAGTGAACGGTTCGTTTAGCTTTATATATTGTTCCGGGTGGGCGTTGTATTGGTTTTTCGGAAGCGTTAGACCTGTAAGAGAAAAATTTAAATGGTTGGGAAAGGCCATGGGATGTAGAAATATTTTTTTCACATTTTATTTCCTTGTAAAAACAGGTAAATCAATAGGGTTTTTCGTACGGATAAGTGCCCAGTGAACGGTTCGTTTAGCTTTATATATTGTTCCGGGTGGGCGTTGTATTGGTTTTTCGGAAGTGTTAGACCTGTAAGAGAAAAATTTAAATGGTTGGGAAAGGCCATGGGATGTAGAAATATTTTTTTGACATTTTACTTCCTTGTAAAAACAGGAAAATCAATAGGGATTTTCGTACGGATATGTACCCAGAGAACGGTTCGTTTAGCTTTATATATTGTTCCGGGTGGGCGTTGTATTGGTTTTTCGGAAGCGTTAGACCTGTAAGAAAAAAATTTAAATGGTTGGGAAAGGCCATGGGATGTAGAAATATTTTTTTCACATTTTATTTCCTTGTAAAAACAGGTAAATCAATAGGGTTTTTCGTACGGATAAGTGCCCAGTGAACGGTTTGTTTAGCTTTATACATTGTTCCGGGTGGGCGTTGTATTGTTTTTTCGGAAGTGTTAGACCTGTAAGAGAAAAATTTAAATGGTTGGGAAAGGCCATGGGATGTAGAAATATTTTTTTCACATTTTAATTCCTTGTAAAAACAGGAAAATCGATAGGGATTTTCATACGGATAAGTACCCAGTGAACGGTTCGTTTATCTTTATATATTCTTCCGGGTGGGCGTTGTATTGGTTTTTCGGAAGTGTTAGACCTGTAAGAGAAATATTTTAATGGTTGGGAAAGGCCATGGGATGTAGAAATATTTTTTTCACATTTTACTTCCTTGTAAAAACAGGAAAATCAATAGGGATTTTCGTACGGATATGTACCCAGTGAACGGTTCATTTAGCTTTATATATTGTTCCGGGTGGGCGTTGTATTGGTTTTTCGGAAGCGTTAGACCTGTAAGAGAAAAATGTAAATGGTTGGGAAAGGCCATGGGATGTAGAAATATTTTTTTCACATTTTATTTCCGTTTAAAAACAGGGAAATCAATAGTGATTTTCGTACGGATAAGTACCCAGTGAACGGTTCGTTTAGCTTTATATATTGTTCCGGGTGGGCGTTGTATTGGTTTTTCAGAAGTGTTAGACCTGTAAGAGAAAAATTTAAATGGTTGGGAAAGGCCATGGGATGTAGAAATATTTTTTTCACATTTTTCTTCCTTATAAAAACAGGAAAATCAATAGGGATTTTCGTACGGATATGTACCCAGTGAACGGTTCGTTTAGCTTTATATATTGTTCCGGGTGGGCGTTGTATTGGTTTTTTGGAAGCGTTAGACCTGTAAGAGAAAAATTTAAATGGTTGGGAAAGGCCATGGGATGTAGAAATATTTTTTTCACATTTTATTTCCTTGTAAAAACAGGTAAATCAATAGGGTTTTTCGTACGGATAAGTGCCCAGTGAACGGTTCGTTTAGCTTTCTATATTGTTCCGGGTGGGCGTTGTATTGGTTTTTCGGAAGTGTTAGACCTGTAAGAGAAAAATTTAAATGGTTGGGAAAGGCCATGGGATGTAGAAATATTTTTTTCACATTTTACTTCCTTGTAAAAACAGGAAAATCAATAGGGATTTTCGTACGGATATGTACCCAGTGAACGGTTCGTTTAGCTTTATATATTGTTCCGGGTGGGCGTTGTATTGGTTTTTCGGAAGCGTTAGACCTGTAAGAAAAAAATTTAAAAGGTTGGGAAAGGCCATGGGATGTAGAAATATTTTTTTCACATTTTATTTCCTTGTAAAAACAGGTAAATCAATAGGGTTTTTCGTACGGATAAGTGCCCAGTGAACGGTTTGTTTAGCTTTATACATTTTTCCGGGTGGGCGTTGTATTGTTTTTTCGGAAGTGTTAGACCTGTAAGAGAAAAATTTAAATGGTTGGGAAAGGCCATGGGATGTAGAAATATTTTTTTCACATTTTACTTCCTTGTAAAAACAGGAAAATCGATAGGGATTTTCATACGGATAAGTACCCAGTGAACGGTTCGTTTATCTTTATATATTCTTCCGGGTGGGCGTTGTATTGGTTTTTCGGAAGTGTTAGACCTGTAAGAGAAAAATTTAAATGGTTGGGAAAGGCCATGGGATGTAGAAATATTTTTTTCACATTTACTTCCTTGTAAAAACAGGTAAATCAATAGGGTTTTTCGTACGGATAAGTGCCCAGTGAACGGTTCGTTTAGCTTTATATATTGTTCCGGGTGGGCGTTGTATTGATTTTTCGGAAGCGTTAGACCTGTAAGAGAAAAATTTAAATGGTTGGGAAAGGCCATGGGATATAGAAATATTTTTTTCACATTTTATTTCCGTTTAAAAACAGGTAAATCAATAGTGATTTTCGTACGGATAAGTACCCAGTGAACGGTTCGTTTAGCTTTATATATTGTTCCGGGTGGGCGTTGTTTTGGTTTTTCAGAAGTGTTAGACCTGTAAGAGAAAAATTTAAATGGTTGGGAAAGGCCATGGGATGTAGAAATATTTTTTTCACATTTTTCTTCCTTATAAAAACAGGAAAATCAATAGGGATTTTCGTACGGATATGTACCCAGTGAACGGTTCGTTTAGCTTTATATATTGTTCCGGGTGGGCGTTGTATTGGTTTTTCGGAAGCGTTAGACCTGTAAGAGAAAAATTTAAATGGTTGGGAAAGGCCATGGGATGTAGAAATATTTTTTTCACATTTTATTTCCTTGTAAAAACAGGTAAATCAATAGGGTTTTTCGTACGGATAAGTGCCCAGTGAACGGTTCGTTTAGCTTTATATATTGTTCCGGGTGGGCGTTGTATTGGTTTTTCGGAAGTGTTAGACCTGTAAGAGAAAAATTTAAATGGTTGGGAAAGGCCATGGGATGTAGAAATATTTTTTTGACATTTTACTTCCTTGTAAAAACAGGAAAATCAATAGGGATTTTCGTACGGATATGTACCCAGAGAACGGTTCGTTTAGCTTTATATATTGTTCCGGGTGGGCGTTGTATTGGTTTTTCGGAAGCGTTAGACCTGTAAGAAAAAAATTTAAATGGTTGGGAAAGGCCATGGGATGTAGAAATATTTTTTTCACATTTTATTTCCTTGTAAAAACAGGTAAATCAATAGGGTTTTTCGTACGGATAAGTGCCCAGTGAACGGTTTGTTTAGCTTTATACATTGTTCCGGGTGGGCGTTGTATTGTTTTTTCGGAAGTGTTAGACCTGTAAGAGAAAAATTTAAATGGTTGGGAAAGGCCATGGGATGTAGAAATATTTTTTTCACATTTTAATTCCTTGTAAAAACAGGAAAATCGATAGGGATTTTCATACGGATAAGTACCCAGTGAACGGTTCGTTTATCTTTATATATTCTTCCGGGTGGGCGTTGTATTGGTTTTTCGGAAGTGTTAGACCTGTAAGAGAAATATTTTAATGGTTGGGAAAGGCCATGGGATGTAGAAATATTTTTTTCACATTTTACTTCCTTGTAAAAACAGGAAAATCAATAGGGATTTTCGTACGGATATGTACCCAGTGAACGGTTCATTTAGCTTTATATATTGTTCCGGGTGGGCGTTGTATTGGTTTTTCGGAAGCGTTAGACCTGTAAGAGAAAAATTTAAATGGTTGGGAAAGGCCATGGGATGTAGAAATATTTTTTTCACATTTTATTTCCGTTTAAAAACAGGGAAATCAATAGTGATTTTCGTACGGATAAGTACCCAGTGAACGGTTCGTTTAGCTTTATATATTGTTCCGGGTGGGCGTTGTATTGGTTTTTCAGAAGTGTTAGACCTGTAAGAGAAAAATTTAAATGGTTGGGAAAGGCCATGGGATGTAGAAATATTTTTTTCACATTTTTCTTCCTTATAAAAACAGGAAAATCAATAGGGATTTTCGTACGGATATGTACCCAGTGAACGGTTCGTTTAGCTTTATATATTGTTCCGGGTGGGCGTTGTATTGGTTTTTTGGAAGCGTTAGACCTGTAAGAGAAAAATTTAAATGGTTGGGAAAGGCCATGGGATGTAGAAATATTTTTTTCACATTTTATTTCCTTGTAAAAACAGGTAAATCAATAGGGTTTTTCGTACGGATAAGTGCCCAGTGAACGGTTCGTTTAGCTTTCTATATTGTTCTGGGTGGGCGTTGTATTGGTTTTTCGGAAGTGTTAGACCTGTAAGAGAAAAATTTAAATGGTTGGGAAAGGCCATGGGATGTAGAAATATTTTTTTCACATTTTACTTCCTTGTAAAAACAGGAAAATCAATAGGGATTTTCGTACGGATATGTACCCAGTGAACGGTTCGTTTAGCTTTATATATTGTTCCGGGTGGGCGTTGTATTGGTTTTTCGGAAGCGTTAGACCTGTAAGAAAAAAATTTAAAAGGTTGGGAAAGGCCATGGGATGTAGAAATATTTTTTTCACATTTTATTTCCTTGTAAAAACAGGTAAATCAATAGGGTTTTTCGTACGGATAAGTGCCCAGTGAACGGTTTGTTTAGCTTTATACATTTTTCCGGGTGGGCGTTGTATTGTTTTTTCGGAAGTGTTAGACCTGTAAGAGAAAAATTTAAATGGTTGGGAAAGGCCATGGGATGTAGAAATATTTTTTTCACATTTTACTTCCTTGTAAAAACAGGAAAATCGATAGGGATTTTCATACGGATAAGTACCCAGTGAACGGTTCGTTTATCTTTATATATTCTTCCGGGTGGGCGTTGTATTGGTTTTTCGGAAGTGTTAGACCTGTAAGAGAAAAATTTAAATGGTTGGGAAAGGCCATGGGATGTAGAAATATTTTTTTCACATTTACTTCCTTGTAAAAACAGGTAAATCAATAGGGTTTTTCGTACGGATAAGTGCCCAGTGAACGGTTCGTTTAGCTTTATATATTGTTCCGGGTGGGCGTTGTATTGATTTTTCGGAAGTGTTAGACCTGTAAGAGAAAAATTTAAATGGTTGGGAAAGGCCATGGGATATAGAAATATTTTTTTCACATTTTATTTCCGTTTAAAAACAGGTAAATCAATAGTGATTTTCGTATGGATAAGTACCCAGTGAACGGTTCGTTTAGCTTTATATATTGTTCCGGGTGGGCGTTGTTTTGGTTTTTCAGAAGTGTTAGACCTGTAAGAGAAATTTTAAATGGTTGGGAAAGGCCATGGGATGTAGAAATATTTTTTTCACATTTTACTTCCTTGTAAAAACAGGAAAATCGATAGGGATTTTCGTACGGATAAGTAGCTAGTGAACGGTTCCTTTATCTTTATATATTCTTCTGGGTGGGCGTTGTATTGGATTTTCGGAAGTGTTAGACCTGTAAGAGAAAAATTTAAATGGTTTGGAAAGGCCATGGGATGTAGAAATATTTTTTTCACATTTACTTCCTTGTAAAAACAGGTAAATCAATAGGGTTTTTCGTACGGATAAGTACCCAGTGAACGGTTCGTTTAGCTTTATATATTGTTCCGGGTGGGCGTTGTATTGGTTTTTCGGAAGTGTTAGACCTGTAAGAGAAAAATTTAAATGGTTGGGAAAGGCCATGGGATGTAGAAATATTTTTTTCACATTTTATTTCCTTTTAAAAACAGGTAAATCAATAGGGATTTTCGTACGGATAAGTACCAAGTGAACGGTTCGTTTAGCTTTATATTTTGTTCTGGGTGGGCGTTGTATTGGTTTTTCGGAAGTGTTAGACCTGTAAGAGAAATATTTGAATGGTTGGGAAAGGCCATGGGATGTAGAAATATTTTTTTCACATTTTACTTCCTTGTAAAAACAGGAAAATCAATAGGGATTTTCGTACGGATATGTACCCAGTGAACGGTTCATTTAGCTTTATATATTGTTCCGGGTGGGCGTTGTATTGGTTTTTCGGAAGCGTTAGACCTGTAAGAGAAAAATTTAAATGGTTGGGAAAGGCCATGGGATGTAGAAATATTTTTTTCACATTTTATTTCCTTGTAAAAACAGGTAAATCAATAGGGTTTTTCGTACGGATAAGTGCCCAGTGAACGGTTCGTTTAGCTTTATATATTGTTCCGGGTGGGCGTTGTTTTGGTTTTTCGGAAGTGTTAGACCTGTAAGAGAAAAATTTAAATGGTTGGAAAAGGCCATGGGATGTAGAAATATTTTTTTCACATTTTACTTCCTTGTAAAAACAGGAAAATCGATAGGGATTTTCGTACGGATAAGTACCCAGTGAACGGTTCGTTTATCTTAATATATTCTTCCGGGTGGGCGTTGTATTGGTTTTTCGGAAGTGTTAGACCTGTAAGAGAAAAATTTAAATGGTTGGGAAAGGCCATGGGATGTAGAAATATTTTTTTCACCTTTACTTCCTTGTAAAAACAGGTAAATCAATAGGGTTTTTCGTACGGATAAGTGCCCAGTGAACGGTTCATATAGCTTTATATATTGTTCCGGGTGGGCGTTGTATTGTTTTTTCGGAAGTGTTAGACCTGTAAGAGAAAAATTTAAATGGTTGGGAAAGGCCATGGGATTTAGAAATATTTTTTCACATTTTACTTCCTTGTAAAAACAGGAAAATCGATAGGGATTTTCATACGGATAAGTACCCAGTGAACGGTTCGTTTATCTTTATATATTCTTCCGGGTGGGCGTTGTATTGGTTTTTCGGAAGTGTTAGACCTGTAAGAGAAAAATTTAAATGGTTGGGAAAGGCCATGGGATGTAGAAATATTTTTTTCACATTTTACTTCCTTGTAAAAACAGGAAAATCGATAGGGATTTTGGGACGGATAAGTACCTAGTGAACGGTTCGTTTATCTTTATATATTCTTCCGGGTGGGCGTTGTATTGGATTTTCGGAAGTGTTAGACCTGTAAGAGAAAAATTTAAATGGTTGGGAAAGGCCATGGGATGTAGAAATATTTTTTTCACATTTACTTCCTTGTAAAAACAGGTAAATCAATAGGGTTTTTCGTACGGATAAGTACCCAGTGAACGGTTCGTTTAGCTTTATATATTGTTCCGGGTGGGCGTTGTATTGGTTTTTCGGAAGTGTTAGACCTGTAAGAGAAAAATTTAAATGGTTGGGAAAGGCCATGGGATGTAGAAATATTTTTTTCACATTTTATTTCCTTTTAAAAACAGGTAAATCAATAGGGATTTTCGTACGGATAAGTACCCAGTGAACGGTTCGTTTAGCTTTATATATTGTTCCGGGTGGGCGTGGTATTTGTTTTTCGGAAGTGTTAGACCTGTAAGAGAAAAATTTAAATGGTTGGGAAAGGCCATGGGATGTAGAAATATTTTTTTCACATTTTACTTCCTTGTAAAAACAGGAAAATCAATAGGGATTTTCGTACGGATATGAACCCAGTGAACGGTTCATTTAGCTTTATATATTGTTCCGGGTGGGCGTTGTATTGGTTTTTCGGAAGCGTTAGACCTGTAAGAGAAAAATTTAAATGGTTGGGAAAGGCCATGGGATGTAGAAATATTTTTTTCACATTTTATTTCCTTGTAAAAACAGGTAAATCAATAGGGTTTTTCGTACGGATAAGTGCCCAGTGAACGGTTCGTTTAGCTTTATATATTGTTCCAGGTGGGCGTTGTTTTGGTTTTTCGGAAGTGTTAGACCTGTAAGAGAAACATTTAAATGGTTGGAAAAGGCCATGGGATGTAGAAATATTTTTTTCACATTTTACTTCCTTGTAAAAACAGGAAAATCGATAGGGATTTTCGTACGGATAAGTACCCAGTGAACGGTTCGTTTATCTTAATATATTCTTCCGGGTGGGCGTTGTATTGGTTTTTCGGAAGTGTTAGACCTGTAAGAGAAAAATTTAAATGGTTGGGAAAGGCCATGGGATGTAGAAATATTTTTTTCACATTTACTTCCTTGTAAAAACAGGTAAATCAATAGGGTTTTTTGTACGGATAAGTACCCAGTGAACGGTTCGTTTAGCTTTATATATTGATCCGGGTGGGCGTTGTATTGGTTTTTTGGAAGTGTTAGACCTGTAAGAGAAAAATTTAAATGGTTGGGAAAGGCCATGGGATGTAGAAATATTTTTTCACATTTTACTTCCTTGTAAAAACAGGAAAATCGATAGGGATTTTCATACGGATAAGTACCCAGTGAACGGTTCGTTTATCTTTATATATTCTTCCGGGTGGGCGTTGTATTGGTTTTTCGGAAGTGTTAGACCTGTAAGAGAAAAATTTAAATGGTTGGGAAAGGCCATGGGATGTAGAAATATTTTTTTCACATTTTACTTCCTTGTAAAAACAGGAAAATCGATAGGGATTTTGGGACGGATAAGTACCTAGTGAACGGTTCGTTTATCTTTATATATTCTTCCGGGTGGGCGTTGTATTGGTTTTTCGGAAGTGTTAGACCTGTAAGAGAAATATTTTAATGGTTGGGAAAGGCCATGGGATGTAGAAATATTTTTTTCACATTTTACTTCCTTGTAAAAACAGGAAAATCAATAGGGATTTTCGTACGGATATGTACCCAGTGAACGGTTCATTTAGCTTTATATATTGTTCCGGGTGGGCGTTGTATTGGTTTTTCGGAAGCGTTAGACCTGTAAGAGAAAAATTTAAATGGTTGGGAAAGGCCATGGGATGTAGAAATATTTTTTTCACATTTTATTTCCGTTTAAAAACAGGGAAATCAATAGTGATTTTCGTACGGATAAGTACCCAGTGAACGGTTCGTTTAGCTTTATATATTGTTCCGGGTGGGCGTTGTATTGGTTTTTCAGAAGTGTTAGACCTGTAAGAGAAAAATTTAAATGGTTGGGAAAGGCCATGGGATGTAGAAATATTTTTTTCACATTTTTCTTCCTTATAAAAACAGGAAAATCAATAGGGATTTTCGTACGGATATGTACCCAGTGAACGGTTCGTTTAGCTTTATATATTGTTCCGGGTGGGCGTTGTATTGGTTTTTTGGAAGCGTTAGACCTGTAAGAGAAAAATTTAAATGGTTGGGAAAGGCCATGGGATGTAGAAATATTTTTTTCACATTTTATTTCCTTGTAAAAACAGGTAAATCAATAGGGTTTTTCGTACGGATAAGTGCCCAGTGAACGGTTCGTTTAGCTTTCTATATTGTTCTGGGTGGGCGTTGTATTGGTTTTTCGGAAGTGTTAGACCTGTAAGAGAAAAATTTAAATGGTTGGGAAAGGCCATGGGATGTAGAAATATTTTTTTCACATTTTACTTCCTTGTAAAAACAGGAAAATCAATAGGGATTTTCGTACGGATATGTACCCAGTGAACGGTTCGTTTAGCTTTATATATTGTTCCGGGTGGGCGTTGTATTGGTTTTTCGGAAGCGTTAGACCTGTAAGAAAAAAATTTAAAAGGTTGGGAAAGGCCATGGGATGTAGAAATATTTTTTTCACATTTTATTTCCTTGTAAAAACAGGTAAATCAATAGGGTTTTTCGTACGGATAAGTGCCCAGTGAACGGTTTGTTTAGCTTTATACATTTTTCCGGGTGGGCGTTGTATTGTTTTTTCAGAAGTGTTAGACCTGTAAGAGAAAAATTTAAATGGTTGGGAAAGGCCATGGGATGTAGAAATATTTTTTTCACATTTTACTTCCTTGTAAAAACAGGAAAATCGATAGGGATTTTCGTACGGATAAGTAGCTAGTGAACGGTTCCTTTATCTTTATATATTCTTCTGGGTGGGCGTTGTATTGGATTTTCGGAAGTGTTAGACCTGTAAGAGAAAAATTTAAATGGTTTGGAAAGGCCATGGGATGTAGAAATATTTTTTTCACATTTACTTCCTTGTAAAAACAGGTAAATCAATAGGGTTTTTCGTACGGATAAGTACCCAGTGAACGGTTCGTTTAGCTTTATATATTGTTCCGGGTGGGCGTTGTATTGGTTTTTCGGAAGTGTTAGACCTGTAAGAGAAAAATTTAAATGGTTGGGAAAGGCCATGGGATGTAGAAATATTTTTTTCACATTTCATTTCCTTTTAAAAACAGGTAAATCAATAGGGATTTTCGTACGGATAAGTACCAAGTGAACGGTTCGTTTAGCTTTATATTTTGTTCTGGGTGGGCGTTGTATTGGTTTTTCGGAAGTGTTAGACCTGTAAGAGAAATATTTGAATGGTTGGGAAAGGCCATGGGATGTAGAAATATTTTTTTCACATTTTACTTCCTTGTAAAAACAGGAAAATCAATAGGGATTTTCGTACGGATATGTACCCAGTGAACGGTTCATTTAGCTTTATTTATTGTTCCGGGTGGGCGTTGTATTGGTTTTTCGGAAGCGTTAGACCTGTAAGAGAAAAATTTAAATGGTTGGGAAAGGCCATGGGATGTAGAAATATTTTTTTCACATTTTATTTCCTTGTAAAAACAGGTAAATCAATAGGGTTTTTCGTACGGATAAGTGCCCAGTGAACGGTTCGTTTAGCTTTATATATTGTTCCGGGTGGGCGTTGTTTTGGTTTTTCGGAAGTGTTAGACCTGTAAGAGAAAAATTTAAATGGTTGGAAAAGGCCATGGGATGTAGAAATATTTTTTTCACATTTTACTTCCTTGTAAAAACAGGAAAATCGATAGGGATTTTCGTACGGATAAGTACCCAGTGAACGGTTCGTTTATCTTAATATATTCTTCCGGGTGGGCGTTGTATTGGTTTTTCGGAAGTGTTAGACCTGTAAGAGAAAAATTTAAATGGTTGGGAAAGGCCATGGGATGTAGAAATATTTTTTTCACATTTACTTCCTTGTAAAAACAGGTAAATCAATAGGGTTTTTCGTACGGATAAGTGCCCAGTGAACGGTTCATATAGCTTTATATATTGTTCCGGGTGGGCGTTGTATTGTTTTTTCGGAAGTGTTAGACCTGTAAGAGAAAAATTTAAATGGTTTGGAAAGGCCATGGGATGTAGAAATATTTTTTTCACATTTACTTCCTTGTAAAAACAGGTAAATCAATAGGGTTTTTCGTACGGATAAGTACCCAGTGAACGGTTCGTTTAGCTTTATATATTGTTCCGGGTGGGCGTTGTATTGGTTTTTCGGAAGTGTTAGACCTGTAAGAGAAAAATTTAAATGGTTGGGAAAGGCCATGGGATGTAGAAATATTTTTTTCACATTTTATTTCCTTTTAAAAACAGGTAAATCAATAGGGATTTTCGTACGGATAAGTACCAAGTGAACGGTTCGTTTAGCTTTATATTTTGTTCTGGGTGGGCGTTGTATTGGTTTTTCGGAAGTGTTAGACCTGTAAGAGAAATATTTGAATGGTTGGGAAAGGCCATGGGATGTAGAAATATTTTTTTCACATTTTACTTCCTTGTAAAAACAGGAAAATCAATAGGGATTTTCGTACGGATATGTACCCAGTGAACGGTTCATTTAGCTTTATTTATTGTTCCGGGTGGGCGTTGTATTGGTTTTTCGGAAGCGTTAGACCTGTAAGAGAAAAATTTAAATGGTTGGGAAAGGCCATGGGATGTAGAAATATTTTTTTCACATTTTATTTCCTTGTAAAAACAGGTAAATCAATAGGGTTTTTCGTACGGATAAGTGCCCAGTGAACGGTTCGTTTAGCTTTATATATTGTTCCGGGTCGGCGTTGTTTTGGTTTTTCGGAAGTGTTAGACCTGTAAGAGAAAAATTTAAATGGTTGGAAAAGGCCATGGGATGTAGAAATATTTTTTTCACATTTTACTTCCTTGTAAAAACAGGAAAATCGATAGGGATTTTCGTACGGATAAGTACCCAGTGAACGGTTCGTTTATCTTAATATATTCTTCCGGGTGGGCGTTGTATTGGTTTTTCGGAAGTGTTAGACCTGTAAGAGAAAAATTTAAATGGTTGGGAAAGGCCATGGGATGTAGAAATATTTTTTTCACATTTACTTCCTTGTAAAAACAGGTAAATCAATAGGGTTTTTCGTACGGATAAGTGCCCAGTGAACGGTTCATATAGCTTTATATATTGTTCCGGGTGGGCGTTGTATTGTTTTTTCGGAAGTGTTAGACCTGTAAGAGAAAAATTTAAACGGTTGGGAAAGGCCATGGGATTTAGAAATATTTTTTCACATTTTACTTCCTTGTAAAAACAGGAAAATCGATAGGGATTTTCATACGGATAAGTACCCAGTGAACGGTTCGTTTATCTTTATATATTCTTCCGGGTGGGCGTTGTATTGGTTTTTCGGAAGTGTTAGACCTGTAAGAGAAAAATTTAAATGGTTGGGAAAGGCCATGGGATGTAGAAATATTTTTTTCACATTTTACTTCCTTGTAAAAACAGGAAAATCGATAGGGATTTTGGGACGGATAAGTACCTAGTGAACGGTTCGTTTATCTTTATATATTCTTCCGGGTGGGCGTTGTATTGGATTTTCGGAAGTGTTAGACCTGTAAGAGAAAAATTTAAATGGTTGGGAAAGGCCATGGGATGTAGAAATATTTTTTTCACATTTACTTCCTTGTAAAAACAGGTAAATCAATAGGGTTTTTCGTACGGATAAGTACCCAGTGAACGGTTCGTTTAGCTTTATATATTGTTCCGGGTGGGCGTTGTATTGGTTTTTCGGAAGTGTTAGACCTGTAAGAGAAAAATTTAAATGGTTGGGAAAGGCCATGGGATGTAGAAATATTTTTTTCACATTTTATTTCCTTTTAAAAACAGGTAAATCAATAGGGATTTTCGTACGGATAAGTACCCAGTGAACGGTTCGTTTAGCTTTATATATTGTTCCGGGTGGGCGTGGTATTTGTTTTTCGGAAGTGTTAGACCTGTAAGAGAAAAATTTAAATGGTTGGGAAAGGCCATGGGATGTAGAAATATTTTTTTCACATTTTACTTCCTTGTAAAAACAGGAAAATCAATAGGGATTTTCGTACGGATATGAACCCAGTGAACGGTTCATTTAGCTTTATATATTGTTCCGGGTGGGCGTTGTATTGGTTTTTCGGAAGCGTTAGACCTGTAAGAGAAAAATTTAAATGGTTGGGAAAGGCCATGGGATGTAGAAATATTTTTTTCACATTTTATTTCCTTGTAAAAACAGGTAAATCAATAGGGTTTTTCGTACGGATAAGTGCCCAGTGAACGGTTCGTTTAGCTTTATATATTGTTCCAGGTGGGCGTTGTTTTGGTTTTTCGGAAGTGTTAGACCTGTAAGAGAAACATTTAAATGGTTGGAAAAGGCCATGGGATGTAGAAATATTTTTTTCACATTTTACTTCCTTGTAAAAACAGGAAAATCGATAGGGATTTTCGTACGGATAAGTACCCAGTGAACGGTTCGTTTATCTTAATATATTCTTCCGGGTGGGCGTTGTATTGGTTTTTCGGAAGTGTTAGACCTGTAAGAGAAAAATTTAAATGGTTGGGAAAGGCCATGGGATTTAGAAATATTTTTTCACATTTTACTTCCTTGTAAAAACAGGAAAATCGATAGGGATTTTCATACGGATAAGTACCCAGTGAACGGTTCGTTTATCTTTATATATTCTTCCGGGTGGGCGTTGTATTGGTTTTTCGGAAGTGTTAGACCTGTAAGAGAAAAATTTAAATGGTTGGGAAAGGCCATGGGATGTAGAAATATTTTTTTCACATTTTACTTCCTTGTAAAAACAGGAAAATCGATAGGGATTTTGGGACGGATAAGTACCTAGTGAACGGTTCGTTTATCTTTATATATTCTTCCGGATGGGCGTTGTATTGGATTTTCGGAAGTGTTAGACCTGTAAGAGAAAAATTTAAATGGTTGGGAAAGGCCATGGGATGTAGAAATATTTTTTTCACATTTTACTTCCTTGTAAAAACAGGAAAATCAATAGGGTTTTTCGTACGGATAAGTACCCAGTGAACGGTTCGTTTAGCTTTATATATTGTTCCGGGTGGGCGTTGTATTGGTTTTTCGGAAGTGTTAGACCTGTAAGAGAAAAATTTAAATGGTTGGGAAAGGCCATGGGATGTAGAAATATTTTTTTCACATTTTATTTCCTTTTAAAAACAGGTAAATCAATAGGGTTTTTCGTACGGATAAGTGCCCAGTGAACGGTTCGTTTAGCTTTATATATTGTTCCAGGTGGGCGTTGTTTTGGTTTTTCGGAAGTGTTAGACCTGTAAGAGAAACATTTAAATGGTTGGAAAAGGCCATGGGATGTAGAAATATTTTTTTCACATTTTACTTCCTTGTAAAAACAGGAAAATCGATAGGGATTTTCGTACGGATAAGTACCCAGTGAACGGTTCGTTTATCTTAATATATTCTTCCGGGTGGGCGTTGTATTGGTTTTTCGGAAGTGTTAGACCTGTAAGAGAAAAATTTAAATGGTTGGGAAAGGCCATGGGATGTAGAAATATTTTTTTCACATTTACTTCCTTGTAAAAACAGGTAAATCAATAGGGTTTTTTGTACGGATAAGTACCCAGTGAACGGTTCGTTTAGCTTTATATATTGATCCGGGTGGGCGTTGTATTGGTTTTTTGGAAGTGTTAGACCTGTAAGAGAAAAATTTAAATGGTTGGGAAAGGCCATGGGATGTAGAAATATTTTTTCACATTTTACTTCCTTGTAAAAACAGGAAAATCGATAGGGATTTTCATACGGATAAGTACCCAGTGAACGGTTCGTTTATCTTTATATATTCTTCCGGGTGGGCGTTGTATTGGTTTTTCGGAAGTGTTAGACCTGTAAGAGAAAAATTTAAATGGTTGGGAAAGGCCATGGGATGTAGAAATATTTTTTTCACATTTTACTTCCTTGTAAAAACAGGAAAATCGATAGGGATTTTGGGACGGATAAGTACCTAGTGAACGGTTCGTTTATCTTTATATATTCTTCCGGGTGGGCGTTGTATTGGTTTTTCGGAAGTGTTAGACCTGTAAGAGAAATATTTTAATGGTTGGGAAAGGCCATGGGATGTAGAAATATTTTTTTCACATTTTACTTCCTTGTAAAAACAGGAAAATCAATAGGGATTTTCGTACGGATATGTACCCAGTGAACGGTTCATTTAGCTTTATATATTGTTCCGGGTGGGCGTTGTATTGGTTTTTCGGAAGCGTTAGACCTGTAAGAGAAAAATTTAAATGGTTGGGAAAGGCCATGGGATGTAGAAATATTTTTTTCACATTTTATTTCCGTTTAAAAACAGGGAAATCAATAGTGATTTTCGTACGGATAAGTACCCAGTGAACGGTTCGTTTAGCTTTATATATTGTTCCGGGTGGGCGTTGTATTGGTTTTTCAGAAGTGTTAGACCTGTAAGAGAAAAATTTAAATGGTTGGGAAAGGCCATGGGATGTAGAAATATTTTTTTCACATTTTTCTTCCTTATAAAAACAGGAAAATCAATAGGGATTTTCGTACGGATATGTACCCAGTGAACGGTTCGTTTAGCTTTATATATTGTTCCGGGTGGGCGTTGTATTGGTTTTTTGGAAGCGTTAGACCTGTAAGAGAAAAATTTAAATGGTTGGGAAAGGCCATGGGATGTAGAAATATTTTTTTCACATTTTATTTCCTTGTAAAAACAGGTAAATCAATAGGGTTTTTCGTACGGATAAGTGCCCAGTGAACGGTTCGTTTAGCTTTCTATATTGTTCCGGGTGGGCGTTGTATTGGTTTTTCGGAAGTGTTAGACCTGTAAGAGAAAAATTTAAATGGTTGGGAAAGGCCATGGGATGTAGAAATATTTTTTTCACATTTTACTTCCTTGTAAAAACAGGAAAATCAATAGGGATTTTCGTACGGATATGTACCCAGTGAACGGTTCGTTTAGCTTTATATATTGTTCCGGGTGGGCGTTGTATTGGTTTTTCGGAAGCGTTAGACCTGTAAGAAAAAAATTTAAAAGGTTGGGAAAGGCCATGGGATGTAGAAATATTTTTTTCACATTTTATTTCCTTGTAAAAACAGGTAAATCAATAGGGTTTTTCGTACGGATAAGTGCCCAGTGAACGGTTTGTTTAGCTTTATACATTTTTCCGGGTGGGCGTTGTATTGTTTTTTCGGAAGTGTTAGACCTGTAAGAGAAAAATTTAAATGGTTGGGAAAGGCCATGGGATGTAGAAATATTTTTTTCACATTTTACTTCCTTGTAAAAACAGGAAAATCGATAGGGATTTTCATACGGATAAGTACCCAGTGAACGGATCGTTTATCTTTATATATTCTTCCGGGTGGGCGTTGTATTGGTTTTTCGGAAGTGTTAGACCTGTAAGAGAAAAATTTAAATGGTTGGGAAAGGCCATGGGATGTAGAAATATTTTTTTCACATTTACTTCCTTGTAAAAACAGGTAAATCAATAGGGTTTTTCGTATGGATAAGTGCCCAGTGAACGGTTCGTTTAGCTTTATATATTGTTCCGGGTGGGCGTTGTATTGATTTTTCGGAAGTGTTAGACCTGTAAGAGAAAAATTTAAATGGTTGGGAAAGGCCATGGGATATAGAAATATTTTTTTCACATTTTATTTCCGTTTAAAAACAGGTAAATCAATAGTGATTTTCGTATGGATAAGTACCCAGTGAACGGTTCGTTTAGCTTTATATATTGTTCCGGGTGGGCGTTGTTTTGGTTTTTCAGAAGTGTTAGACCTGTAAGAGAAATTTTAAATGGTTGGGAAAGGCCATGGGATGTAGAAATATTTTTTTCACATTTTACTTCCTTGTAAAAACAGGAAAATCGATAGGGATTTTCGTACGGATAAGTAGCTAGTGAACGGTTCCTTTATCTTTATATATTCTTCTGGGTGGGCGTTGTATTGGATTTTCGGAAGTGTTAGACCTGTAAGAGAAAAATTTAAATGGTTTGGAAAGGCCATGGGATGTAGAAATATTTTTTTCACATTTACTTCCTTGTAAAAACAGGTAAATCAATAGGGTTTTTCGTACGGATAAGTACCCAGTGAACGGTTCGTTTAGCTTTATATATTGTTCCGGGTGGGCGTTGTATTGGTTTTTCGGAAGTGTTAGACCTGTAAGAGAAAAATTTAAATGGTTGGGAAAGGCCATGGGATGTAGAAATATTTTTTTCACATTTTATTTCCTTTTAAAAACAGGTAAATCAATAGGGATTTTCGTACGGATAAGTACCAAGTGAACGGTTCGTTTAGCTTTATATTTTGTTCTGGGTGGGCGTTGTATTGGTTTTTCGGAAGTGTTAGACCTGTAAGAGAAATATTTGAATGGTTGGGAAAGGCCATGGGATGTAGAAATATTTTTTTCACATTTTACTTCCTTGTAAAAACAGGAAAATCAATAGGGATTTTCGTACGGATATGTACCCAGTGAACGGTTCATTTAGCTTTATTTATTGTTCCGGGTGGGCGTTGTATTGGTTTTTCGGAAGCGTTAGACCTGTAAGAGAAAAATTTAAATGGTTGGGAAAGGCCATGGGATGTAGAAATATTTTTTTCACATTTTATTTCCTTGTAAAAACAGGTAAATCAATAGGGTTTTTCGTACGGATAAGTGCCCAGTGAACGGTTCGTTTAGCTTTATATATTGTTCCGGGTGGGCGTTGTTTTGGTTTTTCGGAAGTGTTAGACCTGTAAGAGAAAAATTTAAATGGTTGGAAAAGGCCATGGGATGTAGAAATATTTTTTTCACATTTTACTTCCTTGTAAAAACAGGAAAATCGATAGGGATTTTCGTACGGATAAGTACCCAGTGAACGGTTCGTTTATCTTAATATATTCTTCCGGGTGGGCGTTGTATTGGTTTTTCGGAAGTGTTAGACCTGTAAGAGAAAAATTTAAATGGTTGGGAAAGGCCATGGGATGTAGAAATATTTTTTTCACATTTACTTCCTTGTAAAAACAGGTAAATCAATAGGGTTTTTCGTACGGATAAGTGCCCAGTGAACGGTTCATATAGCTTTATATATTGTTCCGGGTGGGCGTTGTATTGTTTTTTCGGAAGTGTTAGACCTGTAAGAGAAAAATTTAAATGGTTGGGAAAGGCCATGGGATTTAGAAATATTTTTTCACATTTTACTTCCTTGTAAAAACAGGAAAATCGATAGGGATTTTCGTACGGATATGTACCCAGTGAACGGTTCATTTAGCTTTATTTATTGTTCCGGGTGGGCGTTGTATTGGTTTTTCGGAAGCGTTAGACCTGTAAGAGAAAAATTTAAATGGTTGGGAAAGGCCATGGGATGTAGAAATATTTTTTTCACATTTTATTTCCTTGTAAAAACAGGTAAATCAATAGGGTTTTTCGTACGGATAAGTGCCCAGTGAACGGTTCGTTTAGCTTTATATATTGTTCCGGGTGGGCGTTGTTTTGGTTTTTCGGAAGTGTTAGACCTGTAAGAGAAAAATTTAAATGGTTGGAAAAGGCCATGGGATGTAGAAATATTTTTTTCACATTTTACTTCCTTGTAAAAACAGGAAAATCGATAGGGATTTTCGTACGGATAAGTACCCAGTGAACGGTTCGTTTATCTTAATATATTCTTCCGGGTGGGCGTTGTATTGGTTTTTCGGAAGTGTTAGACCTGTAAGAGAAAAATTTAAATGGTTGGGAAAGGCCATGGGATGTAGAAATATTTTTTTCACATTTACTTCCTTGTAAAAACAGGTAAATCAATAGGGTTTTTCGTACGGATAAGTGCCCAGTGAACGGTTCATATAGCTTTATATATTGTTCCGGGTGGGCGTTGTATTGTTTTTTCGGAAGTGTTAGACCTGTAAGAGAAAAATTTAAATGGTTGGGAAAGGCCATGGGATTTAGAAATATTTTTTCACATTTTACTTCCTTGTAAAAACAGGAAAATCGATAGGGATTTTCATACGGATAAGTACCCAGTGAACGGTTCGTTTATCTTTATATATTCTTCCGGGTGGGCGTTGTATTGGTTTTTCGGAAGTGTTAGACCTGTAAGAGAAAAATTTAAATGGTTGGGAAAGGCCATGGGATGTAGAAATATTTTTTTCACATTTTACTTCCTTGTAAAAACAGGAAAATCGATAGGGATTTTGGGACGGATAAGTACCTAGTGAACGGTTCGTTTATCTTTATATATTCTTCCGGGTGGGCGTTGTATTGGATTTTCGGAAGTGTTAGACCTGTAAGAGAAAAATTTAAATGGTTGGGAAAGGCCATGGGATGTAGAAATATTTTTTTCACATTTACTTCCTTGTAAAAACAGGTAAATCAATAGGGTTTTTCGTACGGATAAGTACCCAGTGAACGGTTCGTTTAGCTTTATATATTGTTCCGGGTGGGCGTTGTATTGGTTTTTCGGAAGTGTTAGACCTGTAAGAGAAAAATTTAAATGGTTGGGAAAGGCCATGGGATGTAGAAATATTTTTTTCACATTTTATTTCCTTTTAAAAACAGGTAAATCAATAGGGATTTTCGTACGGATAAGTACCCAGTGAACGGTTCGTTTAGCTTTATATATTGTTCCGGGTGGGCGTGGTATTTGTTTTTCGGAAGTGTTAGACCTGTAAGAGAAAAATTTAAATGGTTGGGAAAGGCCATGGGATGTAGAAATATTTTTTTCACATTTTACTTCCTTGTAAAAACAGGAAAATCAATAGGGATTTTCGTACGGATATGAACCCAGTGAACGGTTCATTTAGCTTTATATATTGTTCCGGGTGGGCGTTGTATTGGTTTTTCGGAAGCGTTAGACCTGTAAGAGAAAAATTTAAATGGTTGGGAAAGGCCATGGGATGTAGAAATATTTTTTTCACATTTTATTTCCTTGTAAAAACAGGTAAATCAATAGGGTTTTTCGTACGGATAAGTGCCCAGTGAACGGTTCGTTTAGCTTTATATATTGTTCCAGGTGGGCGTTGTTTTGGTTTTTCGGAAGTGTTAGACCTGTAAGAGAAACATTTAAATGGTTGGAAAAGGCCATGGGATGTAGAAATATTTTTTTCACATTTTACTTCCTTGTAAAAACAGGAAAATCGATAGGGATTTTCGTACGGATAAGTACCCAGTGAACGGTTCGTTTATCTTAATATATTCTTCCGGGTGGGCGTTGTATTGGTTTTTCGGAAGTGTTAGACCTGTAAGAGAAAAATTTAAATGGTTGGGAAATGCCATGGTATTTAGAAACATTTTTTCACATTTTACTTCCTTGTAAAAACAGGAAAATCGATAGGGATTTTCATACGGATAAGTACCCAGTGAACGGTTCGTTTATCTTTATATATTCTTCCGGGTGGGCGTTGTATTGGTTTTTCGGAAGTGTTAGACCTGTAAGAGAAAAATTTAAATGGTTGGGAAAGGCCATGGGATGTAGAAATATTTTTTTCACATTTTACTTCCTTGTAAAAACAGGAAAATCGATAGGGATTTTGGGACGGATAAGTACCTAGTGAACGGTTCGTTTATCTTTATATATTCTTCCGGATGGGCGTTGTATTGGATTTTCGGAAGTGTTAGACCTGTAAGAGAAAAATTTAAATGGTTGGGAAAGGCCATGGGATGTAGAAATATTTTTTTCACATTTTACTTCCTTGTAAAAACAGGAAAATCAATAGGGTTTTTCGTACGGATAAGTACCCAGTGAACGGTTCGTTTAGCTTTATATATTGTTCCGGGTGGGCGTTGTATTGGTTTTTCGGAAGTGTTAGACCTGTAAGAGAAAAATTTAAATGGTTGGGAAAGGCCATGGGATGTAGAAATATTTTTTTCACATTTTATTTCCTTTTAAAAACAGGTAAATCAATAGGGATTTTCGTACGGATAAGTACCCAGTGAACGGTTCGTTTAGCTTTATATATTGTTCCGGGTGGGCGTGGTATTTGTTTTTCGGAAGTGTTAGACCTGTAAGAGAAAAATTTAAATGGTTGGGAAAGGCCATGGGATGTAGAAATATTTTTTTCACATTTTACTTCCTTGTAAAAACAGGAAAATCAATAGGGATTTTCGTACGGATATGTACCCAGTGAACGGTTCATTTAGCTTTATATATTGTTCCGGGTGGGCGTTGTATTGGTTTTTCGGAAGCGTTAGACCTGTAAGAGAAAAATTTAAATGGTTGGGAAAGGCCATGGGATGTAGAAATATTTTTTTCACATTTTATTTCCTTGTAAAAACAGGTAAATCAATAGGGTTTTTCGTACGGATAAGTGCCCAGTGAACGGTTCGTTTAGCTTTATATATTGTTCCGGGTGGGCGTTGTTTTGGTTTTTCGGAAGTGTTAGACCTGTAAGAGAAACATTTAAATGGTTGGAAAAGGCCATGGGATGTAGAAATATTTTTTTCACATTTTACTTCCTTGTAAAAACAGGAAAATCGATAGGGATTTTCGCACGGATAAGTACCCAGTGAACGGTTCGTTTATCTTAATATATTCTTCCGGGTGGGCGTTGTATTGGTTTTTCGGAAGTGTTAGACCTGTAAGAGAAAAATTTAAATGGTTGGGAAAGGCCATGGGATGTAGAAATATTTTTTTCACATTTACTTCCTTGTAAAAACAGGTAAATCAATAGGGTTTTTCGTACGGATAAGTACCCAGTGAACCGTTCGTTTAGCTTTATATATTGTTCCGGGTGGGCGTTGTATTGGTTTTTCGGAAGTGTTAGACCTGTAAGAGAAAAATTTAAATGGTTGGGAAAGGCCATGGGATGTAGAAATATTTTTTTCACATTTTATTTCCTTTTTAAAACAGGTAAATCAATAGGGATTTTCGTACGGATAAGTACCCAGTGAACTGTTCGTTTAGCTTTATATATTGTTCCGGGTGGGCGTTGTATTGGTTTTTTGGAAGTGTTAGACCTGTAAGAGAAAAATTTAAATGGTTGGGAAAGGCCATGGGATATAGAAATATTTTTTTCACATTTTATTTCCGTTTAAAAACAGGTAAATCAATAGTGATTTTCGTATGGATAAGTACCCAGTGAACGGTTCGTTTAGCTTTATATATTGTTCCGGGTGGGCGTTGTATTGGTTTTTCGGAAGTGTTAGACCTGTAAGAGAAAAATTTAAATGGTTGGGAAAGGCCATGGGATGTAGAAATATTTTTTTCACATTTTACTTCCTTGTAAAAAAGGAAAATCAATAGGGAATTTCGTACGGATATGTACCCAGTGAACGGTTCGTTTAGCTTTATATATTGTTCCGGGTGGGCGTTGTATTGGTTTTTCGGAAGCGTTAGACCTGTAAGAAAAAAATTTAAATGGTTGGGAAAGGCCATGGGATGTAGAAATATTTTTTTCACATTTTATTCCCTTGTAAAAACAGGTAAATCAATAGGGTTTTTCGTACGGATAAGTGCCCAGTGAACGGTTTGTTTAGCTTTATACATTGTTCCGGATGGGCGTTGTATTGTTTTTTCGGAAGTGTTAGACCTGTAAGAGAAAAATTTAAATGGTTGGGAAAGGCCATGGGATGTAGAAATATTTTTTTCACATTTCATTTCCTTTTAAAAACAGGTAAATCAATAGGTTTTTTCGTACGGATAAGTACCCAGTGAACGGTTCGTTTAGCTTTATATATTGTTCCGGGTGGGCGTTGTATTGGTTTTTTGGAAGTGTTAGACTTGTAAGAGAAAAATTTAAATGGTTGGGAAAGGCCATGGGATGTAGAAATATTTTTTTCACATTTTACTTCCTTGTAAAAACAGGAAAATCAATAGGGATTTTCGTACGGATATGTACCCAGAGAACGGTTCGTTTAGCTTTATATATTGTTCCGGGTGGGCGTTGTATTGGTTTTTCGGAAGCGTTAGACCTGTAAGAAAAAAATTTAAATGGTTGGGAAAGGCCATGGGATGTAGAAATATTTTTTTCACATTTTATTTCCTTGTAAAAACAGGTAAATCAATAGGGTTTTTCGTACGGATAAGTGCCCAGTGAACGGTTCGTTTAGCTTTATATATTGTTCCGGGTGGGCGTTGTATTGGTTTTTCGGAAGTGTTAGACCTGTAAGAGAAAAATTTAAATGGTTGGGAAAGGCCATGGGATGTAGAAATATTTTTTTCACATTTAATTTCCTTTTAAAAACAGGTAAATCAATAGGTTTTTTCGTACGGATAAGTACCCAGTGAACGGTTCGTTTAGCTTTATATATTGATCCGGGTGGGCGTTGTATTGGTTTTTTGGAAGTGTTAGACTTGTAAGAGAAAAATTTAAATGGTTGGGAAAGGCCATGGGATGTAGAAATATTTTTTTCACATTTTTCTTCCTTATAAAAACAGGAAAATCAATAGGGATTTTCGTACGGATATGTACTCAGTGAACGGTTCGTTTAGCTTTATATATTGTTCCGGGTGGGCGTTGTATTGGTTTTTCGGAAGCGTTAGACCTGTAAGAGAAAAATTTAAATGGTTGGGAAAGGCCATGGGATGTAGAAATATTTTTTTCACATTTTATTTCCTTGTAAAAACAGGTAAATCAATAGGGTTTTTCGTACGGATAAGTGCCCAGTGAACGGTTCGTTTAGCTTTATATATTGTTCCGGGTGGGCGTTGTATTGGTTTTTCGGAAGTGTTAGACCTGTAAGAGAAAAATTTAAATGGTTGGGAAAGGCCATGGGATGTAGAAATATTTTTTTGACATTTTACTTCCTTGTAAAAAAGGAAAATCAATAGGGAATTTCGTACGGATATGTACCCAGTGAACGGTTCGTTTAGCTTTATATATTGTTCCGGGTGGGCGTTGTATTGGTTTTTCGGAAGCGTTAGACCTGTAAGAAAAAAATTTAAATGGTTGGGAAAGGCCATGGGATGTAGAAATATTTTTTTCACATTTTATTCCCTTGTAAAAACAGGTAAATCAATAGGGTTTTTCGTACGGATAAGTGCCCAGTGAACGGTTTGTTTAGCTTTATACATTGTTCCGGATGGGCGTTGTATTGTTTTTTCGGAAGTGTTAGACCTGTAAGAGAAAAATTTAAATGGTTGGGAAAGGCCATGGGATGTAGAAATATTTTTTTCACATTTCATTTCCTTTTAAAAACAGGTAAATCAATAGGTTTTTTCGTACGGATAAGTACCCAGTGAACGGTTCGTTTAGCTTTATATATTGTTCCGGGTGGGCGTTGTATTGGTTTTTTGGAAGTGTTAGACTTGTAAGAGAAAAATTTAAATGGTTGGGAAAGGCCATGGGATGTAGAAATATTTTTTTCACATTTTACTTCCTTGTAAAAACAGGAAAATCAATAGGGATTTTCGTACGGATATGTACCCAGAGAACGGTTCGTTTAGCTTTATATATTGTTCCGGGTGGGCGTTGTATTGGTTTTTCGGAAGCGTTAGACCTGTAAGAAAAAAATTTAAATGGTTGGGAAAGGCCATGGGATGTAGAAATATTTTTTTCACATTTTATTTCCTTGTAAAAACAGGTAAATCAATAGGGTTTTTCGTACGGATAAGTGCCCAGTGAACGGTTCGTTTAGCTTTATATATTGTTCCGGGTGGGCGTTGTATTGGTTTTTCGGAAGTGTTAGACCTGTAAGAGAAAAATTTAAATGGTTGGGAAAGGCCATGGGATGTAGAAATATTTTTTTCACATTTAATTTCCTTTTAAAAACAGGTAAATCAATAGGTTTTTTCGTACGGATAAGTACCCAGTGAACGGTTCGTTTAGCTTTATATATTGATCCGGGTGGGCGTTGTATTGGTTTTTTGGAAGTGTTAGACTTGTAAGAGAAAAATTTAAATGGTTGGGAAAGGCCATGGGATGTAGAAATATTTTTTTCACATTTTTCTTCCTTATAAAAACAGGAAAATCAATAGGGATTTTCGTACGGATATGTACTCAGTGAACGGTTCGTTTAGCTTTATATATTGTTCCGGGTGGGCGTTGTATTGGTTTTTCGGAAGCGTTAGACCTGTAAGAGAAAAATTTAAATGGTTGGGAAAGGCCATGGGATGTAGAAATATTTTTTTCACATTTTATTTCCTTGTAAAAACAGGTAAATCAATAGGGTTTTTCGTACGGATAAGTGCCCAGTGAACGGTTCGTTTAGCTTTATATATTGTTCCGGGTGGGCGTTGTATTGGTTTTTCGGAAGTGTTAGACCTGTAAGAGAAAAATTTAAATGGTTGGGAAAGGCCATGGGATGTAGAAATATTTTTTTGACATTTTACTTCCTTGTAAAAACAGGAAAATCAATAGGGATTTTCGTACGGATATGTACCCAGAGAACGGTTCGTTTAGCTTTATATATTGTTCCGGGTGGGCGTTGTATTGGTTTTTCGGAAGCGTTAGACCTGTAAGAAAAAAATTTAAATGGTTGGGAAAGGCCATGGGATGTAGAAATATTTTTTTCACATTTTATTCCCTTGTAAAAACAGGTAAATCAATAGGGTTTTTCGTACGGATAAGTGCCCAGTGAACGGTTTGTTTAGCTTTATACATTGTTCCGGATGGGCGTTGTATTGTTTTTTCGGAAGTGTTAGACCTGTAAGAGAAAAATTTAAATGGTTGGGAAAGGCCATGGGATGTAGAAATATTTTTTTCACATTTCATTTCCTTTTAAAAACAGGTAAATCAATAGGTTTTTTCGTACGGATAAGTACCCAGTGAACGGTTCGTTTAGCTTTATATATTGTTCCGGGTGGGCGTTGTATTGGTTTTTTGGAAGTGTTAGACTTGTAAGAGAAAAATTTAAATGGTTGGGAAAGGCCATGGGATGTAGAAATATTTTTTTCACATTTTACTTCCTTGTAAAAACAGGAAAATCAATAGGGATTTTCGTACGGATATGTACCCAGAGAACGGTTCGTTTAGCTTTATATATTGTTCCGGGTGGGCGTTGTATTGGTTTTTCGGAAGCGTTAGACCTGTAAGAAAAAAATTTAAATGGTTGGGAAAGGCCATGGGATGTAGAAATATTTTTTTCACATTTTATTTCCTTGTAAAAACAGGTAAATCAATAGGGTTTTTCGTACGGATAAGTGCCCAGTGAACGGTTCGTTTAGCTTTATATATTGTTCCGGGTGGGCGTTGTATTGGTTTTTCGGAAGTGTTAGACCTGTAAGAGAAAAATTTAAATGGTTGGGAAAGGCCATGGGATGTAGAAATATTTTTTTCACATTTAATTTCCTTTTAAAAACAGGTAAATCAATAGGTTTTTTCGTACGGATAAGTACCCAGTGAACGGTTCGTTTAGCTTTATATATTGATCCGGGTGGGCGTTGTATTGGTTTTTTGGAAGTGTTAGACTTGTAAGAGAAAAATTTAAATGGTTGGGAAAGGCCATGGGATGTAGAAATATTTTTTTCACATTTTTCTTCCTTATAAAAACAGGAAAATCAATAGGGATTTTCGTACGGATATGTACTCAGTGAACGGTTCGTTTAGCTTTATATATTGTTCCGGGTGGGCGTTGTATTGGTTTTTCGGAAGCGTTAGACCTGTAAGAGAAAAATTTAAATGGTTGGGAAAGGCCATGGGATGTAGAAATATTTTTTTCACATTTTATTTCCTTGTAAAAACAGGTAAATCAATAGGGTTTTTCGTACGGATAAGTGCCCAGTGAACGGTTCGTTTAGCTTTATATATTGTTCCGGGTGGGCGTTGTATTGGTTTTTCGGAAGTGTTAGACCTGTAAGAGAAAAATTTAAATGGTTGGGAAAGGCCATGGGATGTAGAAATATTTTTTTGACATTTTACTTCCTTGTAAAAACAGGAAAATCAATAGGGATTTTCGTACGGATATGTACCCAGAGAACGGTTCGTTTAGCTTTATATATTGTTCCGGGTGGGCGTTGTATTGGTTTTTCGGAAGCGTTAGACCTGTAAGAAAAAAATTTAAATGGTTGGGAAAGGCCATGGGATGTAGAAATATTTTTTTCACATTTTATTTCCTTGTAAAAACAGGTAAATCAATAGGGTTTTTCGTACGGATAAGTGCCCAGTGAACGGTTTGTTTAGCTTTATACATTGTTCCGGGTGGGCGTTGTATTGTTTTTTCGGAAGTGTTAGACCTGTAAGAGAAAAATTTAAATGGTTGGGAAAGGCCATGGGATGTAGAAATATTTTTTTCACATTTTAATTCCTTGTAAAAACAGGAAAATCGATAGGGATTTTCATACGGATAAGTACCCAGTGAACGGTTCGTTTATCTTTATATATTCTTCCGGGTGGGCATTGTATTGGTTTTTCGGAAGTGTTAGACCTGTAAGAGAAAAATTTAAATGGTTGGGAAAGGCCATGGGATGTAGAAATATTTTTTTCACATTTACTTCCTTGTAAAAACAGGTAAATCAATAGGGTTTTTCGTACGGATAAGTGCCCAGTGAACGGTTCGTTTAGCTTTATATATTGTTCCGGGTGGGCGTTGTATTGATTTTTCGGAAGTGTTAGACCTGTAAGAGAAAAATTTAAATGGTTGGGAAAGGCCATGGGATATAGAAATATTTTTTTCACATTTTATTTCCGTTTAAAAACAGGTAAATCAATAGTGATTTTCGTACGGATAAGTACCCAGTGAACGGTTCGTTTAGCTTTATATATTGTTCCGGGTGGGCGTTGTTTTGGTTTTTCAGAAGTGTTAGACCTGTAAGAGAAAAATTTAAATGGTTGGGAAAGGCCATGGGATGTAGAAATATTTTTTTCACATTTTTCTTCCTTATAAAAACAGGAAAATCAATAGGGATTTTCGTACGGATATGTACCCAGTGAACGGTTCGTTTAGCTTTATATATTGTTCCGGGTGGGCGTTGTATTGGTTTTTCGGAAGCGTTAGACCTGTAAGAGAAAAATTTAAATGGTTGGGAAAGGCCATGGGATGTAGAAATATTTTTTTCACATTTTAATTCCTTGTAAAAACAGGAAAATCAATAGGGATTTTCGTACGGATATGTACCCAGTGAACGGTTCGTTTAGCTTTATATATTGTTCCGGGCGGGCGTTGTATTGGTTTTTCGGAAGCGTTAGACCTGTAAGAAAAAAATTTAAATGGTTGGGAAAGGCCATGGGATGTAGAAATATTTTTTTCACATTTTATTTCCTTGTAAAAACAGGTAAATCAATAGGGTTTTTCGTACGGATAAGTGCCCAGTGAACGGTTTGTTTAGCTTTATACATTTTTCCGGGTAGGCGTTGTATTGTTTTTTCGGAAGTGTTAGACCTGTAAGAGAAAAATTTAAATGGTTGGGAAAGGCCATGGGATGTAGAAATATTTTTTTCATATTTTACTTCCTTGTAAAAACAGGAAAATCTATAGGGATTTTCATACGGATAAGTACCCAGTGAACGGTTCGTTTATCTTTATATATTCTTCCGGGTGGGCGTTGTATTGGTTTTTCGGAAGTGTTAGACCTGTAAAAGAAAAATTTAAATGGTTGGGAAAGGCCATGGGATGTAGAAATATTTTTTTCACATTTACTTCCTTGTAAAAACAGGTAAATCAATAGGGTTTTTCGTACGGATAAGTGCCCAGTGAACGGTTCGTTTAGCTTTATATATTGTTCCGGGTGGGCGTTGTATTGATTTTTCGGAAGCGTTAGACCTGTAAGAGAAAAATTTAAATGGTTGGGAAAGGCCATGGGATGTAGAAATATTTTTTTCACATTTTATTTCCTTGTAAAAACAGGTAAATCAATAGGGTTTTTCGTACGGATAAGTGCCCAGTGAACGGTTCGTTTAGCTTTATATATTGTTCCGGGTGGGCGTTGTATTGGTTTTTCGGAAGTGTTAGACCTGTAAGAGAAAAATTTAAATGGTTGGGAAAGGCCATGGGATGTAGAAATATTTTTTTGACATTTTACTTCCTTGTAAAAACAGGAAAATCAATAGGGATTTTCGTACGGATATGTACCCAGAGAACGGTTCGTTTAGCTTTATATATTGTTCCGGGTGGGCGTTGTATTGGTTTTTCGGAAGCGTTAGACCTGTAAGAAAAAAATTTAAATGGTTGGGAAAGGCCATGGGATGTAGAAATATTTTTTTCACATTTTATTTCCTTGTAAAAACAGGTAAATCAATAGGGTTTTTCGTACGGATAAGTGCCCAGTGAACGGTTTGTTTAGCTTTATACATTTTTCCGGGTGGGCGTTGTATTGTTTTTTCGGAAGTGTTAGACCTGTAAGAGAAAAATTTAAATGGTTGGGAAAGGCCATGGGATGTAGAAATATTTTTTTCACATTTTAATTCCTTGTAAAAACAGGAAAATCGATAGGGATTTTCGTACGGATATGTACCCAGTGAACGGTTCATTTAGCTTTATATATTGTTCCGGGTGGGCGTTGTATTGGTTTTTCGGAAGCGTTAGACCTTTAAGAGAAAAATTTAAATGGTTGGGAAAGGCCATGGGATGTAGAAATATTTTTTTCACATTTTATTTCCGTTTAAAAACAGGGAAATCAATAGTGATTTTCGTACGGATAAGTACCCAGTGAACGGTTCGTTTAGCTTTATATATTGTTCCGGGTGGGCGTTGTATTGGTTTTTCAGAAGTGTTAGACCTGTAAGAGAAAAATTTAAATGGTTGGGAAAGGCCATGGGATGTAGAAATATTTTTTTCACATTTTTCTTCCTTATAAAAACAGGAAAATCAATAGGGATTTTCGTACGGATATGTACCCAGTGAACGGTTCGTTTAGCTTTATATATTGTTCCGGGTGGGCGTTGTATTGGTTTTTTGGAAGCGTTAGACCTGTAAGAGAAAAATTTAAATGGTTGGGAAAGGCCATGGGATGTAGAAATATTTTTTTCACATTTTATTTCCTTGTAAAAACAGGTAAATCAATAGGGTTTTTCGTACGGATAAGTGCCCAGTGAACGGTTCGTTTAGCTTTCTATATTGTTCCGGGTAGGCGTTGTATTGGTTTTTCGGAAGTGTTAGACCTGTAAGAGAAAAATTTAAATGGTTGGGAAAGGCCATGGGATGTAGAAATATTTTTTTCACATTTTACTTCCTTGTAAAAACAGGAAAATCAATAGGGATTTTCGTACGGATATGTACCCAGTGAACGGTTCGTTTAGCTTTATATATTGTTCCGGGTGGGCGTTGTATTGGTTTTTCGGAAGCGTTAGACCTGTAAGAAAAAAATTTAAAAGGTTGGGAAAGGCCATGGGATGTAGAAATATTTTTTTCACATTTTATTTCCTTGTAAAAACAGGTAAATCAATAGGGTTTTTCGTACGGATAAGTGCCCAGTGAACGGTTTGTTTAGCTTTATACATTTTTCCGGGTGGGCGTTGTATTGTTTTTTCGGAAGTGTTAGACCTGTAAGAGAAAAATTTAAATGGTTGGGAAAGGCCATGGGATGTAGAAATATTTTTTTCACATTTTACTTCCTTGTAAAAACAGGAAAATCGATAGGGATTTTCATACGGATAAGTACCCAGTGAACGGTTCGTTTATCTTTATATATTCTTCCGGGTGGGCGTTGTATTGGTTTTTCGGAAGTGTTAGACCTGTAAGAGAAAAATTTAAATGGTTGGGAAAGGCCATGGGATGTAGAAATATTTTTTTCACATTTTACTTCCTTGTAAAAACAGGAAAATCAATAGGGATTTTCGTACGGATATGTACCCAGTGAACGGTTCGTTTAGCTTTATATATTGTTCCGGGTGGGCGTTGTATTGGTTTTTCGGAAGCGTTAGACCTGTAAGAAAAAAATTTAAATGGTTGGGAAAGGCCATGGGATGTAGAAATATTTTTTTCACATTTTATTTCCGTTTAAAAACAGGGAAATCAATAGTGATTTTCGTACGGATAAGTACCCAGTGAACGGTTCGTTTAGCTTTATATATTGTTCCGGGTGGGCGTTGTATTGGTTTTTCAGAAGTGTTAGACCTGTAAGAGAAAAATTTAAATGGTTGGGAAAGGCCATGGGATGTAGAAATATTTTTTTCACATTTTTCTTCCTTATAAAAACAGGAAAATCAATAGGGATTTTCGTACGGATATGTACCCAGTGAACGGTTCGTTTAGCTTTATATATTGTTCCGGGTGGGCGTTGTATTGGTTTTTTGGAAGCGTTAGACCTGTAAGAGAAAAATTTAAATGGTTGGGAAAGGCCATGGGATGTAGAAATATTTTTTTCACATTTTATTTCCTTGTAAAAACAGGTAAATCAATAGGGTTTTTCGTACGGATAAGTGCCCAGTGAACGGTTCGTTTAGCTTTCTATATTGTTCCGGGTGGGCGTTGTATTGGTTTTTCGGAAGTGTTAGACCTGTAAGAGAAAAATTTAAATGGTTGGGAAAGGCCATGGGATGTAGAAATATTTTTTTCACATTTTACTTCCTTGTAAAAACAGGAAAATCAATAGGGATTTTCGTACGGATATGTACCCAGTGAACGGTTCGTTTAGCTTTATATATTGTTCCGGGTGGGCGTTGTATTGGTTTTTCGGAAGCGTTAGACCTGTAAGAAAAAAATTTAAAAGGTTGGGAAAGGCCATGGGATGTAGAAATATTTTTTTCACATTTTATTTCCTTGTAAAAACAGGTAAATCAATAGGGTTTTTCGTACAGATAAGTGCCCAGTGAACGGTTTGTTTAGCTTTATACATTTTTCCGGGTGGGCGTTGTATTGTTTTTTCGGAAGTGTTAGACCTGTAAGAGAAAATTTTAAATGGTTGGGAAAGGCCATGGGATGTAGAAATATTTTTTTCACATTTTACTTCCTTGTAAAAACAGGAAAATCGATAGGGATTTTCATACGGATAAGTACCCAGTGAACGGTTCGTTTATCTTTATATATTCTTCCGGGTGGGCGTTGTATTGGTTTTTCGGAAGTGTTAGACCTGTAAGAGAAAAATTTAAATGGTTGGGAAAGGCCATGGGATGTAGAAATATTTTTTTCACATTTACTTCCTTGTAAAAACAGGTAAATCAATAGGGTTTTTCGTACGGATAAGTGCCCAGTGAACGGTTCGTTTAGCTTTATATATTGTTCCGGGTGGGCGTTGTATTGATTTTTCGGAAGTGTTAGACCTGTAAGAGAAAAATTTAAATGGTTGGGAAAGGCCATGGGATATAGAAATATTTTTTTCACATTTTATTTCCGTTTAAAAACAGGTAAATCAATAGTGATTTTCGTATGGATAAGTACCCAGTGAACGGTTCGTTTAGCTTTATATATTGTTCCGGGTGGGCGTTGTTTTGGTTTTTCAGAAGTGTTAGACCTGTAAGAGAAATTTTAAATGGTTGGGAAAGGCCATGGGATGTAGAAATATTTTTTTCACATTTTACTTCCTTGTAAAAACAGGAAAATCGATAGGGATTTATGTACGGATAAGTAGCTAGTGAACGGTTCCTTTATCTTTATATATTCTTCTGGGTGGGCGTTGTATTGGATTTTCGGAAGTGTTAGACCTGTAAGAGAAAAATTTAAATGGTTTGGAAAGGCCATGGGATGTAGAAATATTTTTTTCACATTTACTTCCTTGTAAAAACAGGAAAATCGATAGGGATTTATGTACGGATAAGTAGCTAGTGAACGGTTCCTTTATCTTTATATATTCTTCTGGGTGGGCGTTGTATTGGATTTTCGGAAGTGTTAGACCTGTAAGAGAAAAATTTAAATGGTTGGGAAAGGCCATGGGATGTAGAAATATTTTTTTCACATTTTATTTCCTTTTAAAAACAGGTAAATCAATAGGGATTTTCGTACGGATAAGTACCAAGTGAACGGTTCGTTTAGCTTTATATTTTGTTCCGGGTGGGCGTTGTATTGGTTTTTCGGAAGTGTTAGACCTGTAAGAGAAATATTTTAATGGTTGGGAAAGGCCATGGGATGTAGAAATATTTTTTTCACATTTTACTTCCTTGTAAAAACAGGAAAATCAATAGGGATTTTCGTACGGATATGTACCCAGTGAACGGTTCATTTAGCTTTATATATTGTTCCGGGTGGGCGTTGTATTGGTTTTTCGGAAGCGTTAGACCTGTAAGAGAAAAATTTAAATGGTTGGGAAAGGCCATGGGATGTAGAAATATTTTTTTCACATTTTATTTCCTTGTAAAAACAGGTAAATCAATAGGGTTTTTCGTACGGATAAGTGCCCAGTGAACGGTTCGTTTAGCTTTATATATTGTTCCGGGTGGGCGTTGTTTTGGTTTTTCGGAAGTGTTAGACCTGTAAGAGAAAAATTTAAATGGTTGGAAAAGGCCATGGGATGTAGAAATATTTTTTTCACATTTTACTTCCTTGTAAAAACAGGAAAATCGATAGGGATTTTCGTACGGATAAGTACCCAGTGAACGGTTCGTTTATCTTAATATATTCTTCCGTGTGGGCGTTGTATTGGTTTTTCGGAAGTGTTAGACCTGTAAGAGAAAAATTTAAATGGTTGGGAAAGGCCATGGGATGTAGAAATATTTTTTTCACATTTACTTCCTTGTAAAAACAGGTAAATCAATAAGGTTTTTCGTACGGATAAGTGCCCAGTGAACGGTTCATATAGCTTTATATATTGTTCCGGGTGGGCGTTGTATTGTTTTTTCGGAAGTGTTAGACCTCTAAGAGAAAAATTTAAATGGTTGGGAAAGGCCATGGGATTTAGAAATATTTTTTCACATTTTACTTCCTTGTAAAAACAGGAAAATCGATAGGGATTTTCATACGGATAAGTACCCAGTGAACGGTTCGTTTATCTTTATATATTCTTCCGGGTGGGCGTTGTATTGGTTTTTCGGAAGTGTTAGACCTGTAAGAGAAAAATTTAAATGGTTGGGAAAGGCCATGGGATGTAGAAATATTTTTTTCACATTTTACTTCCTTGTAAAAACAGGAAAATCGATAGGGATTTTGGGACGGATAAGTACCTAGTGAACGGTTCGTTTATCTTTATATATTCTTCCGGGTGGGCGTTGTATTGGATTTTCGGAAGTGTTAGACCTGTAAGAGAAAAATTTAAATGGTTGGGAAAGGCCATGGGATGTAGAAATATTTTTTTCACATTTACTTCCTTGTAAAAACAGGTAAATCAATAGGGTTTTTCGTACGGATAAGTACCCAGTGAACGGTTCGTTTAGCTTTATATATTGTTCCGGGTGGGCGTTGTATTGGTTTTTCGGAAGTGTTAGACCTGTAAGAGAAAAATTTAAATGGTTGGGAAAGGCCATGGGATGTAGAAATATTTTTTTCACATTTTATTTCCTTTTAAAAACAGGTAAATCAATAGGGATTTTCGTACGGATAAGTACCCAGTGAACGGTTCGTTTAGCTTTATATATTGTTCCGGGTGGGCGTGGTATTTGTTTTTCGGAAGTGTTAGACCTGTAAGAGAAAAATTTAAATGGTTGGGAAAGGCCATGGGATGTAGAAATATTTTTTTCACATTTTACTTCCTTGTAAAAACAGGAAAATCAATAGGGATTTTCGTACGGATATGAACCCAGTGAACGGTTCATTTAGCTTTATATATTGTTCCGGGTGGGCGTTGTAATGGTTTTTCGGAAGCGTTAGACCTGTAAGAGAAAAATTTAAATGGTTGGGAAAGGCCATGGGATGTAGAAATATTTTTTTCACATTTTATTTCCTTGTAAAAACAGGTAAATCAATAGGGTTTTTCGTACGGATAAGTGCCCAGTGAACGGTTTGTTTAGCTTTATACATTGTTCCGGGTGGGCGTTGTATTGTTTTTTCGGAAGTGTTAGACCTGTAAGAGAAAAATTTAAATGGTTGGGAAAGGCCATGGGATGTAGAAATATTTTTTTCACATTTTAATTCCTTGTAAAAACAGGAAAATCGATAGGGATTTTCATACGGATAAGTACCCAGTGAACGGTTCGTTTATCTTTATATATTCTTCCGGGTGGGCGTTGTATTGGTTTTTCGGAAGTGTTAGACCTGTAAGAGAAATATTTTAATGGTTGGGAAAGGCCATGGGATGTAGAAATATTTTTTTCACATTTTACTTCCTTGTAAAAACAGGAAAATCAATAGGGATTTTCGTACGGATATGTACCCAGTGAACGGTTCATTTAGCTTTATATATTGTTCCGGGTGGGCGTTGTATTGGTTTTTCGGAAGCGTTAGACCTGTAAGAGAAAAATTTAAATGGTTGGGAAAGGCCATGGGATGTAGAAATATTTTTTTCACATTTTATTTCCGTTTAAAAACAGGGAAATCAATAGTGATTTTCGTACGGATAAGTACCCAGTGAACGGTTCGTTTAGCTTTATATATTGTTCCGGGTGGGCGTTGTATTGGTTTTTCAGAAGTGTTAGACCTGTAAGAGAAAAATTTAAATGGTTGGGAAAGGCCATGGGATGTAGAAATATTTTTTTCACATTTTTCTTCCTTATAAAAACAGGAAAATCAATAGGGATTTTCGTACGGATATGTACCCAGTGAACGGTTCGTTTAGCTTTATATATTGTTCCGGGTGGGCGTTGTATTGGTTTTTTGGAAGCGTTAGACCTGTAAGAGAAAAATTTAAATGGTTGGGAAAGGCCATGGGATGTAGAAATATTTTTTTCACATTTTATTTCCTTGTAAAAACAGGTAAATCAATAGGGTTTTTCGTACGGATAAGTGCCCAGTGAACGGTTCGTTTAGCTTTCTATATTGTTCCGGGTGGGCGTTGTATTGGTTTTTCGGAAGTGTTAGACCTGTAAGAGAAAAATTTAAATGGTTGGGAAAGGCCATGGGATGTAGAAATATTTTTTTCACATTTTACTTCCTTGTAAAAACAGGAAAATCAATAGGGATTTTCGTACGGATATGTACCCAGTGAACGGTTCGTTTAGCTTTATATATTGTTCCGGGTGGGCGTTGTATTGGTTTTTCGGAAGCGTTAGACCTGTAAGAAAAAAATTTAAAAGGTTGGGAAAGGCCATGGGATGTAGAAATATTTTTTTCACATTTTATTTCCTTGTAAAAACAGGTAAATCAATAGGGTTTTTCGTACGGATAAGTGCCCAGTGAACGGTTTGTTTAGCTTTATACATTTTTCCGGGTGGGCGTTGTATTGTTTTTTCGGAAGTGTTAGACCTGTAAGAGAAAAATTTAAATGGTTGGGAAAGGCCATGGGATGTAGAAATATTTTTTTCACATTTTACTTCCTTGTAAAAACAGGAAAATCGATAGGGATTTTCATACGGATAAGTACCCAGTGAACGGTTCGTTTATCTTTATATATTCTTCCGGGTGGGCGTTGTATTGGTTTTTCGGAAGTGTTAGACCTGTAAGAGAAAAATTTAAATGGTTGGGAAAGGCCATGGGATGTAGAAATATTTTTTTCACATTTACTTCCTTGTAAAAACAGGTAAATCAATAGGGTTTTTCGTACGGATAAGTGCCCAGTGAACGGTTCGTTTAGCTTTATATATTGTTCCGGGTGGGCGTTGTTTTGGTTTTTCAGAAGTGTTAGACCTGTAAGAGAAATTTTAAATGGTTGGGAAAGGCCATGGGATGTAGAAATATTTTTTTCACATTTACTTCCTTGTAAAAACAGGTAAATCAATAGGGTTTTTCGTACGGATAAGTACCCAGTGAACGGTTCGTTTAGCTTTATATATTGTTCCGGGTGGGCGTTGTATTGGTTTTTCGGAAGTGTTAGACCTGTAAGAGAAAAATTTAAATGGTTGGGAAAGGCCATGGGATGTAGAAATATTTTTTTCACATTTTATTTCCTTTTAAAAACAGGTAAATCAATAGGGATTTTCGTACGGATAAGTACCAAGTGAACGGTTCGTTTAGCTTTATATTTTGTTCCGGGTGGGCGTTGTATTGGTTTTTCGGAAGTGTTAGACCTGTAAGAGAAATATTTTAATGGTTGGGAAAGGCCATGGGATGTAGAAATATTTTTTTCACATTTTACTTCCTTGTAAAAACAGGAAAATCAATAGGGATTTTCGTACGGATATGAACCCAGTGAACGGTTCATTTAGCTTTATATATTGTTCCGGGTGGGCGTTGTAATGGTTTTTCGGAAGCGTTAGACCTGTAAGAGAAAAATTTAAATGGTTGGGAAAGGCCATGGGATGTAGAAATATTTTTTTCACATTTTATTTCCTTGTAAAAACAGGTAAATCAATAGGGTTTTTCGTACGGATAAGTGCCCAGTGAACGGTTTGTTTAGCTTTATACATTGTTCCGGGTGGGCGTTGTATTGTTTTTTCGGAAGTGTTAGACCTGTAAGAGAAAAATTTAAATGGTTGGGAAAGGCCATGGGATGTAGAAATATTTTTTTCACATTTTAATTCCTTGTAAAAACAGGAAAATCGATAGGGATTTTCATACGGATAAGTACCCAGTGAACGGTTCGTTTATCTTTATATATTCTTCCGGGTGGGCGTTGTATTGGTTTTTCGGAAGTGTTAGACCTGTAAGAGAAATATTTTAATGGTTGGGAAAGGCCATGGGATGTAGAAATATTTTTTTCACATTTTACTTCCTTGTAAAAACAGGAAAATCAATAGGGATTTTCGTACGGATATGTACCCAGTGAACGGTTCTTTAGCTTTATATATTGTTCCGGGTGGGCGTTGTATTGGTTTTTCGGAAGCGTTAGACCTGTAAGAGAAAAATTTAAATGGTTGGGAAAGGCCATGGGATGTAGAAATATTTTTTTCACATTTTATTTCCGTTTAAAAACAGGAAAATCAATAGTGATTTTCGTACGGATAAGTACCCAGTGAACGGTTCGTTTAGCTTTATATATTGTTCCGGGTGGGCGTTGTATTGGTTTTTCAGAAGTGTTAGACCTGTAAGAGAAAAATTTAAATGGTTGGGAAAGGCCATGGGATGTAGAAATATTTTTTTCACATTTTTCTTCCTTATAAAAACAGGAAAATCAATAGGGATTTTCGTACGGATATGTACCCAGTGAACGGTTCGTTTAGCTTTATATATTGTTCCGGGTGGGCGTTGTATTGGTTTTTTGGAAGCGTTAGACCTGTAAGAGAAAAATTTAAATGGTTGGGAAAGGCCATGGGATGTAGAAATATTTTTTTCACATTTTATTTCCTTGTAAAAACAGGTAAATCAATAGGGTTTTTCGTACGGATAAGTGCCCAGTGAACGGTTCGTTTAGCTTTCTATATTGTTCCGGGTGGGCGTTGTATTGGTTTTTCGGAAGTGTTAGACCTGTAAGAGAAAAATTTAAATGGTTGGGAAAGGCCATGGGATGTAGAAATATTTTTTTCACATTTTACTTCCTTGTAAAAACAGGAAAATCAATAGGGATTTTCGTACGGATATGTACCCAGTGAACGGTTCGTTTAGCTTTATATATTGTTCCGGGTGGGCGTTGTATTGGTTTTTCGGAAGCGTTAGACCTGTAAGAAAAAAATTTAAAAGGTTGGGAAAGGCCATGGGATGTAGAAATATTTTTTTCACATTTTATTTCCTTGTAAAAACAGGTAAATCAATAGGGTTTTTCGTACGGATAAGTGCCCAGTGAACGGTTTGTTTAGCTTTATACATTTTTCCGGGTGGGCGTTGTATTGTTTTTTCGGAAGTGTTAGACCTGTAAGAGAAAAATTTAAATGGTTGGGAAAGGCCATGGGATGTAGAAATATTTTTTTCACATTTTACTTCCTTGTAAAAACAGTTAAATCGATAGGGATTTTCATACGGATAAGTACCCAGTGAACGGTTCGTTTATCTTTATATATTCTTCCGGGTGGGCGTTGTATTGGTTTTTCGGAAGTGTTAGACCTGTAAGAGAAAAATTTAAATGGTTGGGAAAGGCCATGGGATGTAGAAATATTTTTTTCACATTTACTTCCTTGTAAAAACAGGTAAATCAATAGGGTTTTTCGTACGGATAAGTGCCCAGTGAACGGTTCGTTTAGCTTTATATATTGTTCCGGGTGGGCGTTGTATTGATTTTTCGGAAGTGTTAGACCTGTAAGAGAAAAATTTAAATGGTTGGGAAAGGCCATGGGATATAGAAATATTTTTTTCACATTTTATTTCCGTTTAAAAACAGGTAAATCAATAGTGATTTTCGTATGGATAAGTACCCAGTGAACGGTTCGTTTAGCTTTATATATTGTTCCGGGTGGGCGTTGTTTTGGTTTTTCAGAAGTGTTAGACCTGTAAGAGAAATTTTAAATGGTTGGGAAAGGCCATGGGATGTAGAAATATTTTTTTCACTTTTTACTTCCTTGTAAAAACAGGAAAATCGATAGGGATTTTCGTACGGATAAGTAGCTAGTGAACGGTTCCTTTATCTTTATATATTCTTCTGGGTGGGCGTTGTATTGGATTTTCGGAAGTGTTAGACCTGTAAGAGAAAAATTTAAATGGTTTGGAAAGGCCATGGGATGTAGAAATATTTTTTTCACATTTACTTCCTTGTAAAAACAGGTAAATCAATAGGGTTTTTCGTACGGATAAGTACCCAGTGAACGGTTCGTTTAGCTTTATATATTGTTCCGGGTGGGCGTTGTATTGGTTTTTCGGAAGTGTTAGACCTGTAAGAGAAAAATTTAAATGTTTGGGAAAGGCCATGGGATGTAGAAATATTTTTTTCACATTTTATTTCCTTTTAAAAACAGGTAAATCAATAGGGATTTTCGTACGGATAAGTACCAAGTGAACGGTTCGTTTAGCTTTATATTTTGTTCCGGGTGGGCGTTGTATTGGTTTTTCGGAAGTGTTAGACCTGTAAGAGAAATATTTTAATGGTTGGGAAAGGCCATGGGATGTAGAAATATTTTTTTCACATTTTACTTCCTTGTAAAAACAGGAAAATCAATAGGGATTTTCGTACGGATATGTACCCAGTGAACGGTTCATTTAGCTTTATATATTGTTCCGGGTGGGCGTTGTATTGGTTTTTCGGAAGCGTTAGACCTGTAAGAGAAAAATTTAAATGGTTGGGAAAGGCCATGGGATGTAGAAATATTTTTTTCACATTTTATTTCCTTGTAAAAACAGGTAAATCAATAGGGTTTTTCGTACGGATAAGTGCCCAGTGAACGGTTCGTTTAGCTTTATATATTGTTCCGGGTGGGCGTTGTTTTGGTTTTTCGGAAGTGTTAGACCTGTAAGAGAAAAATTTAAATGGTTGGAAAAGGCCATGGGATGTAGAAATATTTTTTTCACATTTTACTTCCTTGTAAAAACAGGAAAATCGATAGGGATTTTCGTACGGATAAGTACCCAGTGAACGGTTCGTTTATCTTAATATATTCTTCCGGGTGGGCGTTGTATTGGTTTTTCGGAAGTGTTAGACCTGTAAGAGAAAAATTTAAATGGTTGGGAAAGGCCATGGGATGTAGAAATATTTTTTTCACATTTACTTCCTTGTAAAAACAGGTAAATCAATAGGGTTTTTCGTACGGATAAGTGCCCAGTGAACGGTTCATATAGCTTTATATATTGTTCCGGGTGGGCGTTGTATTGTTTTTTCGGAAGTGTTAGACCTGTAAGAGAAAAATTTAAATGGTTGGGAAAGGCCATGGGATTTAGAAATATTTTTTCCCATTTTACTTCCTTGTAAAAACAGGAAAATCGATAGGGATTTTCATACGGATAAGTACCCAGTGAACGGTTCGTTTATCTTTATATATTCTTCCGGGTGGGCGTTGTATTGGTTTTTCGGAAGTGTTAGACCTGTAAGAGAAAAATTTAAATGGTTGGGAAAGGCCATGGGATGTAGAAATATTTTTTTCACATTTTACTTCCTTGTAAAAACAGGAAAATCGATAGGGATTTTGGGACGGATAAGTACCTAGTGAACGGTTCGTTTATCTTTATATATTCTTCCGGGTGGGCGTTGTATTGGATTTTCGGAAGTGTTAGACCTGTAAGAGAAAAATTTAAATGGTTGGGAAAGGCCATGGGATGTAGAAATATTTTTTTCACATTTACTTCCTTGTAAAAACAGGTAAATCAATAGGGTTTTTCGTACGGATAAGTACCCAGTGAACGGTTCGTTTAGCTTTATATATTGTTCCGGGTGGGCGTTGTATTGGTTTTTCGGAAGTGTTAGACCTGTAAGAGAAAAATTTAAATGGTTGGGAAAGGCCATGGGATGTAGAAATATTTTTTTCACATTTTATTTCCTTTTAAAAACAGGTAAATCAATAGGGATTTTCGTACGGATAAGTACCCAGTGAACGGTTCGTTTAGCTTTATATATTGTTCCGGGTGGGCGTGGTATTTGTTTTTCGGAAGTGTTAGACCTGTAAGAGAAAAATTTAAATGGTTGGGAAAGGCCATGGGATGTAGAAATATTTTTTTCACATTTTACTTCCTTGTAAAAACAGGAAAATCAATAGGGATTTTCGTACGGATATGAACCCAGTGAACGGTTCATTTAGCTTTATATATTGTTCCGGGTGGGCGTTGTATTGGTTTTTCGGAAGCGTTAGACCTGTAAGAGAAAAATTTAAATGGTTGGGAAAGGCCATGGGATGTAGAAATATTTTTTTCACATTTTATTTCCTTGTAAAAACAGGTAAATCAATAGGGTTTTTCGTACGGATAAGTGCCCAGTGAACGGTTCGTTTAGCTTTATATATTGTTCCAGGTGGGCGTTGTTTTGGTTTTTCAGAAGTGTTAGACCTGTAAGAGAAACATTTAAATGGTTGGAAAAGGCCATGGGATGTAGAAATATTTTTTTCACATTTTACTTCCTTGTAAAAACAGGAAAATCGATAGGGATTTTCGTACGGATAAGTACCCAGTGAACGGTTCGTTTATCTTAATATATTCTTCCGGGTGGGCGTTGTATTGGTTTTTCGGAAGTGTTAGACCTGTAAGAGAAAAATTTAAATGGTTGGGAAAGGCCATGGGATGTAGAAATATTTTTTTCACATTTACTTCCTTGTAAAAACAGGTAAATCAATAGGGTTTTTTGTACGGATAAGTACCCAGTGAACGGTTCGTTTAGCTTTATATATTGATCCGGGTGGGCGTTGTATTGGTTTTTTGGAAGTGTTAGACCTGTAAGAGAAAAATTTAAATGGTTGGGAAAGGCCATGGGATTTAGAAATATTTTTTCACATTTTACTTCCTTGTAAAAACAGGAAAATCGATAGGGATTTTCATACGGATAAGTACCCAGTGAACGGTTCGTTTATCTTTATATATTCTTCCGGGTGGGCGTTGTATTGGTTTTTCGGAAGTGTTAGACCTGTAAGAGAAAAATTTAAATGGTTGGGAAAGGCCATGGGATGTAGAAATATTTTTTTCACATTTTACTTCCTTGTAAAAACAGGAAAATCGATAGGGATTTTGGGACGGATAAGTACCTAGTGAACGGTTCGTTTATCTTTATATATTCTTCCGGATGGGCGTTGTATTGGATTTTCGGAAGTGTTAGACCTGTAAGAGAAAAATTTAAATGGTTGGGAAAGGCCATGGGATGTAGAAATATTTTTTTCACATTTTACTTCCTTGTAAAAACAGGAAAATCAATAGGGTTTTTCGTACGGATAAGTACCCAGTGAACGGTTCGTTTAGCTTTATATATTGTTCCGGGTGGGCGTTGTATTGGTTTTTCGGAAGTGTTAGACCTGTAAGAGAAAAATTTAAATGGTTGGGAAAGGCCATGGGATGTAGAAATATTTTTTTCACATTTTATTTCCTTTTAAAAACAGGTAAACCAATAGGGATTTTCGTACAGATAAGTACCCAGTGAACGGTTCGTTTAGCTTTATATATTGTTCCGGGTGGGCGTGGTATTTGTTTTTCGGAAGTGTTAGACCTGTAAGAGAAGAATTTAAATGGTTGGGAAAGGCCATGGGATGTAGAAATATTTTTTTCACATTTTATTTCCTTGTAAAAACAGGTAAATCAATAGGGTTTTTCGTACGGATAAGTGCCCAGTAAACGGTTCGTTTAGCTTTATATATTGTTCCGGGTGGGCATTGTTTTGGTTTTTCGGAAGTGTTAGACCTGTAAGAGAAAAATTTAAATGGTTGGGAAAGGCCATGGGATGTAGAAATATTTTTTACACATTTTATTTCCTTGTAAAAACAGGTAAATCAATAGGGTTTTCCGTACGGATAAGTGCCCAGTGAACGGTTCGTTTAGCTTTATATATTGTTCCGGGTGGGCGTTGTTTTGGTTTTTCGGAAGTGTTAGACCTGTAAGAGAAAAATTTAAATGGTTGGGAAAGGCCATGGGATGTAGAAATATTTTTTTCACATTTTATTTCCTTGTAAAAACAGGAAAATCGATAGGGATTTTCGTACGGATAAGTACCCAGTGAACGGTTCGTTTAGCTTTATATATTGTTCCGGGTGGGCGTTGTATTGGTTTTTCGGAAGTGTTAGACCTGTAAGAGAAAAATTTAAATGGTTGGGAAAGGCCATGAGATATAGAAATATTTTTTTTCACATTTTATTTCCGTTTAAAAACAGGTAAATCAATAGTGATTTTCGTACGGATAAGTACCCAGTGAACGGTTCGTTTAGCTTTATATATTGTTCCGGGTGGGCGTTGTATTGGTTTTTCGGAAGTGTTAGACCTGTAAGAGAAAAATTTAAATGGTTGGGAAAGGCCATGGGATGTAGAAATATTTTTTTCACATTTTACTTCCTTGTAAAAACAGGTAAATCAATAGGGTTTTTCGTACGGATAAGTGCCCAGTGAACGGTTCATTTAGCTTTATATATTGTTCCGGGTGGGCGTTGTATTGGTTTTTCGGAAGCGTTAGACCTGTAAGAGAAAAATTTAAATGGTTGGGAAAGGCCATGGGATGTAGAAATATTTTTTTCACATTTTATTTCCTTGTAAAAACAGGTAAATCAATAGGGTTTTTCGTACGGATAAGTGCCCAGTGAACGGTTCGTTTAGCTTTATATATTGTTCCGGGTGGGCGTTGTTTTGGTTTTTCAGAAGTGTTAGACCTGTAAGAGAAAAATTTAAATGGTTGGGAAAGGCCATGGGATGTAGAAATATTTTTTTCACATTTTATTTCCTTTTAAAAACAGGTAAATCAATAGGGATTTTCGTACGGATAAGTACCCAGTGAACGGTTCGTTTAGCTTTATATATTGTTCCGGGTGGGCGTTGTATTGGTTTTTCGGAAGCGTTAGACCTGTAAGAGAAAAATTTAAATGGCTGGGAAAGGCAATGGGATGTAGAAATATTTTTTTCACATTTTATTTCCTTGTAAAAACAGGTAAATCAATAGGGTTTTTCGTACGGATAAGTGCCCAGTGAACGGTTCATATAGCTTTATATATTGTTCCGGGTGGGCGTTGTATTGTTTTTTCGGAAGTGTTAGACCTGTAAGAGAAAAATTTAAATGGTTGGGAAAGGCCATGGGATTTAGAAATATTTTTTCACAATTTACTTCCTTGTAAAAACAGGAAAATCGATAGGGATTTTCGTACGGATAAGTACCCAGTGAACGGTTCGTTTAGCTTTATATATTGTTCCGGGTGGTCGTTGTATTGGTTTTTCGGAAGTGTTAGACCTGTAAGAGAAAAATTTAAATGGTTGGGAAAGGCCATGGGACGTAGAAATATTTTTTTCACATTTTACTTCCTTGTAAAAACAGGAAAATCAATAGGAATTTTCGTACGGATATGTACCCAGTGAACGGTTCATTTAGCTTTATATATTGTTCCGGGTGGGCGTTGTATTGGTTTTTCGGAAGTGTTAGACCTGTAAGAGAAAAATTTAAATGGTTGGGAAAGGCCATGGGATGTAGAAATATTTTTTTCACATTTTATTTCCTTGTAAAAACAGGTAAATCAATAGGGTTTTTCGTACGGATAAGTGCCCAGTGAACGGTTCGTTTAGCTTTATATATTGTTCCGGGTGGGCGTTGTTTTGGTTTTTCGGAAGTGTTAGACCTGTAAGAGAAAAATTTAAATGGTTGGAAAAGGCCATGGGATGTAGAAATATTTTTTTCACATTTTACTTCCTTGTAAAAACAGGAAAATCGATAGGGATTTTCGTACGGATAAGTACCCAGTGAACGGTTCGTTTATCTTAATATATTCTTCCGGGTGGGCGTTGTATTGGTTTTTCGGAAGTGTTAGACCTGTAAGAGAAAAATTTAAATGGTTGGGAAAGGCCATGGGATGTAGAAATATTTTTTTCACATTTACTTCCTTGTAAAAACAGGTAAATCAATAGGGTTTTTTGTACGGATAAGTACCCAGTGAACGGTTCGTTTAGCTTTATATATTGATCCGGGTGGGCGTTGTATTGGTTTTTTGGAAGTGTTAGACCTGTAAGAGAAAAATTTAAATGGTTGGGAAAGGCCATGGGATTTAGAAATATTTTTTCACATTTTACTTCCTTGTAAAAACAGGAAAATCGATAGGGATTTTCATACGGATAAGTACCCAGTGAACGGTTCGTTTATCTTTATATATTCTTCCGGGTGGGCGTTGTATTGGTTTTTCGGAAGTGTTAGACCTGTAAGAGAAAAATTTAAATGGTTGGGAAAGGCCATGGGATGTAGAAATATTTTTTTCACATTTTACTTCCTTGTAAAAACAGGAAAATCGATAGGGATTTTGGGACGGATAAGTACCTAGTGAACGGTTCGTTTATCTTTATATATTCTTCCGGATGGGCGTTGTATTGGATTTTCGGAAGTGTTAGACCTGTAAGAGAAAAATTTAAATGGTTGGGAAAGGCCATGGGATGTAGAAATATTTTTTTCACATTTTACTTCCTTGTAAAAACAGGAAAATCAATAGGGTTTTTCGTACGGATAAGTACCCAGTGAACGGTTCGTTTAGCTTTATATATTGTTCCGGGTGGGCGTTGTATTGGTTTTTCGGAAGTGTTAGACCTGTAAGAGAAAAATTTAAATGGTTGGGAAAGGCCATGGGATGTAGAAATATTTTTTTCACATTTTATTTCCTTTTAAAAACAGGTAAACCAATAGGGATTTTCGTACAGATAAGTACCCAGTGAACGGTTCGTTTAGCTTTATATATTGTTCCGGGTGGGCGTGGTATTTGTTTTTCGGAAGTGTTAGACCTGTAAGAGAAGAATTTAAATGGTTGGGAAAGGCCATGGGATGTAGAAATATTTTTTTCACATTTTATTTCCTTGTAAAAACAGGTAAATCAATAGGGTTTTTCGTACGGATAAGTGCCCAGTAAACGGTTCGTTTAGCTTTATATATTGTTCCGGGTGGGCATTGTTTTGGTTTTTCGGAAGTGTTAGACCTGTAAGAGAAAAATTTAAATGGTTGGGAAAGGCCATGGGATGTAGAAATATTTTTTACACATTTTATTTCCTTGTAAAAACAGGTAAATCAATAGGGTTTTCCGTACGGATAAGTGCCCAGTGAACGGTTCGTTTAGCTTTATATATTGTTCCGGGTGGGCGTTGTTTTGGTTTTTCGGAAGTGTTAGACCTGTAAGAGAAAAATTTAAATGGTTGGGAAAGGCCATGGGATGTAGAAATATTTTTTTCACATTTTATTTCCTTGTAAAAACAGGAAAATCGATAGGGATTTTCGTACGGATAAGTACCCAGTGAACGGTTCGTTTAGCTTTATATATTGTTCCGGGTGGGCGTTGTATTGGTTTTTCGGAAGTGTTAGACCTGTAAGAGAAAAATTTAAATGGTTGGGAAAGGCCATGAGATATAGAAATATTTTTTTTCACATTTTATTTCCGTTTAAAAACAGGTAAATCAATAGTGATTTTCGTACGGATAAGTACCCAGTGAACGGTTCGTTTAGCTTTATATATTGTTCCGGGTGGGCGTTGTATTGGTTTTTCGGAAGTGTTAGACCTGTAAGAGAAAAATTTAAATGGTTGGGAAAGGCCATGGGATGTAGAAATATTTTTTTCACATTTTACTTCCTTGTAAAAACAGGTAAATCAATAGGGTTTTTCGTACGGATAAGTGCCCAGTGAACGGTTCATTTAGCTTTATATATTGTTCCGGGTGGGCGTTGTATTGGTTTTTCGGAAGCGTTAGACCTGTAAGAGAAAAATTTAAATGGTTGGGAAAGGCCATGGGATGTAGAAATATTTTTTTCACATTTTACTTCCTTGTAAAAACAGGTAAATCAATAGGGTTTTTCGTACGGATAAGTGCCCAGTGAACGGTTCGTTTAGCTTTATATATTGTTCCGGGTGGGCGTTGTATTGGTTTTTCGGAAGCGTTAGACCTGTAAGAGAAAAATTTAAATGGTTGGGAAAGGCCATGGGATGTAGAAATATTTTTTTCACATTTTATTTCCTTGTAAAAACAGGTAAATCAATAGGGTTTTTCGTACGGATAAGTGCCCAGTGAACGGTTCGTTTAGCTTTATATATTGTTCCGGGTGGGCGTTGTTTTGGTTTTTCAGAAGTGTTAGACCTGTAAGAGAAAAATTTAAATGGTTGGGAAAGGCCATGGGATGTAGAAATATTTTTTTCACATTTTATTTCCTTTTAAAAACAGGTAAATCAATAGGGATTTTCGTACGGATAAGTACCCAGTGAACGGTTCGTTTAGCTTTATATATTGTTCCGGGTGGGCGTTGTATTGGTTTTTCGGAAGCGTTAGACCTGTAAGAGAAAAATTTAAATGGCTGGGAAAGGCAATGGGATGTAGAAATATTTTTTTCACATTTTATTTCCTTGTAAAAACAGGTAAATCAATAGGGTTTTTCGTACGGATAAGTGCCCAGTGAACGGTTCATATAGCTTTATATATTGTTCCGGGTGGGCGTTGTATTGTTTTTTCGGAAGTGTTAGACCTGTAAGAGAAAAATTTAAATGGTTGGGAAAGGCCATGGGATTTAGAAATATTTTTTCACATTTTACTTCCTTGTAAAAACAGGAAAATCGATAGGGATTTTCGTACGGATAAGTACCCAGTGAACGGTTCGTTTAGCTTTATATATTGTTCCGGGTGGTCGTTGTATTGGTTTTTCGGAAGTGTTAGACCTGTAAGAGAAAAATTTAAATGGTTGGGAAAGGCCATGGGACGTAGAAATATTTTTTTCACATTTTACTTCCTTGTAAAAACAGGAAAATCAATAGGAATTTTCGTACGGATATGTACCCAGTGAACGGTTCATTTAGCTTTATATATTGTTCCGGGTGGGCGTTGTATTGGTTTTTCGGAAGCGTTAGACCTGTAAGAGAAAAATTTAAATGGTTGGGAAAGGCCATGGGATGTAGAAATATTTTTTTCACATTTTATTTCCTTGTAAAAACAGGTAAATCAATAGGGTTTTTCGTACGGATAAGTGCCCAGTGAACGGTTCGTTTAGCTTTATATATTGTTCCGGGTGGGCGTTGTTTTGGTTTTTCGGAAGTGTTAGACCTGTAAGAGAAAAATTTAAATGGTTGGAAAAGGCCATGGGATGTAGAAATATTTTTTCACATTTTACTTCCTTGTAAAAACAGGAAAATCGATAGGGATTTTCGTACGGATAAGTACCCAGTGAACGGTTCGTTTATCTTAATATATTCTTCCGGGTGGGCGTTGTATTGGTTTTTCGGAAGTGTTAGACCTGTAAGAGAAAAATTTAAATGGTTGGGAAAGGCCATGGGATGTAGAAATATTTTTTTCACATTTACTTCCTTGTAAAAACAGGTAAATCAATAGGGTTTTTCGTACGGATAAGTACCCAGTGAACCGTTCGTTTAGCTTTATATATTGTTCCGGGTGGGCGTTGTATTGGTTTTTTGGAAGCGTTAGACCTGTAAGAGAAAAATTTAAATGGTTGGGAAAGGCCATGGGATGTAGAAATATTTTTTTCACATTTTATTTCCTTGTAAAAACAGGTAAATCAATAGGGTTTTTCGTACGGATAAGTGCCCAGTGAACGGTTCATATAGCTTTATATATTGTTCCGGGTGGGCGTTGTATTGTTTTTTCAGAAGTGTTAGACCTGTAAGAGAAAAATTTAAATGGTTGGGAAAGGCCATGGGATTTAGAAATATTTTTTCACATTTTACTTCCTTGTAAAAACAGGAAAATCGATAGGGATTTTCATACGGATAAGTACCCAGTGAACGGTTCGTTTATCTTTATATATTCTTCCGGGTGGGCGTTGTATTGGTTTTTCGGAAGTGTTAGACCTGTAAGAGAAAAATTTAAATGGTTGGGAAAGGCCATGGGATGTAGAAATATTTTTTTCACATTTTACTTCCTTGTAAAAACAGGAAAATCGATAGGGATTTTCGGACGGATAAGTACCTAGTGAACGGTTCGTTTATCTTTATATATTCTTCCGGGTGGGCGTTGTATTGGATTTTCGGAAGTGTTAGACCTGTAAGAGAAAAATTTAAATGGTTGGGAAAGGCCATGGGATGTAGAAATATTTTTTTCACATTTACTTCCTTGTAAAAACAGGTAAATCAATAGGGTTTTTCGTACGGATAAGTACCCAGTGAACGGTTCGTTTAGCTTTATATATTGTTCCGGGTGGGCGTTGTATTGGTTTTTCGGAAGTGTTAGACCTGTAAGAGAAAAATTTAAATGGTTGGGAAAGGCCATGGGATGTAGAAATATTTTTTTCACATTTTATTTCCTTTTAAAAACAGGTAAATCAATAGGGATTTTCGTACGGATAAGTACCCAGTGAACGGTTCGTTTAGCTTTATATATTGTTCCGGGTGGGAGTGGTATTTGTTTTTCGGAAGTGTTAGACCTGTAAGAGAAAAATTTAAATGGTTGGGAAAGGCCATGGGATGTAGAAATATTTTTTTCACATTTTACTTCCTTGTAAAAACAGGAAAATCAATAGGGATTTTCGTACGGATATGTACCCAGTGAACGGTTCGTTTAGCTTTATATATTGTTCCGGGTGGGCGTTGTATTGGTTTTTCGGATGTGTTAGACCTGTAAGAGAAGAATTTAAATGGTTGGGAAAGGCCATGGGATGTAGAAATATTTTTTCACATTTTATTTCCTTGTAAAAACAGGTAAATCAATAGGGTTTTTCGTACGGATAAGTGCCCAGTAAACGGTTCGTTTAGCTTTATATATTGTTCCGGGTGGGCATTGTTTTGGTTTTTCGGAAGTGTTAGACTTGTAAGAGAAAAATTTAAATGGTTGGGAAAGGCCATGGGATGTAGAAATATTTTTTTCACATTTTATTTCTTTGTAAAAACAGGAAAATCGATAGGGTTTTTCGTACGGATAAGTGCCCAGTGAACGGTTCGTTTAGCTTTATATATTGTTCCGGGTGGGCGTTGTTTTGGTTTTTCGGAAGTGTTAGACCTGTAAGAGAAAAATTTAAATGGTTGGGAAAGGCCATGGGATGTAGAAATATTTTTTTCACATTTTATTTCCTTGTAAAATCAGGTAAATCAATAGGGATTTTCGTACGGATAAGTACCCAGTGAACGGTCCGTTTAGCTTTATATATTGTTCCGGGTGGGCGTTGTATTGGTTTTTCAGAAGTGTTAGACCTGTAAGAGAAAAATTTAAATGGTTGGGAAAGGCCATGGGATGTAGAAATATTTTTTTCACATTTTATTTCCTTTTAAAAACAGGTAAATCAATAGGGATTTTCGTACGGATAAGTACCCAGTGAACGGTTCGTTTAGCTTTATATATTGTTCCGGGTGGGCGTTGTATTGGTTTTTTGGAAGTGTTAGACCTGTAAGAGAAAAATTTAAATGGTTGGGAAAGGCCATGGGATGTAGAAATATTTTTTTCACATTTTATTTCCTTGTAAAAACAGGTAAATCAATAGGGTTTTTCGTACGGATAAGTGCCCAGTGAACGGTTCGTTTAGCTTTATATATTGTTCCGGCTGGGCGTTGTATTGGTTTTTCGGAAGTGTTAGACCTGTAAGAGAAAAATTTAAATGGTTGGGAAAGGCCATGGGATGTAGAAATATTTTTTCACATTTTACTTCCTTGTAAAAACAGGAAAATCGATAGGGATTTTCATACGGATAATTACCCAGTGAAGGGTTCGTTTATCTTTATATATTCTTCCGGGTGGGCGTTGTATTGGTTTTTCGGAAGTGTTAGACCTGTAAAAGAAAAATTTAAATGGTTGGGAAAGGCCATGGGATGTAGAAATATTTTTTTCACATTTACTTCCTTGCAAAAACAGGTAAATCAATAGGGTTTTTCGTACGGATAAGTACCCAGTGAACCGTTCGTTTAGCTTTATATATTGTTCCAGGTGGGCGTTGTATTGTTTTTTCGGAAGTGTTAGACCTGTAAGAGAAAAATTTAAATGGTTGGGAAAGGCCATGGGATGTAGAAATATTTTTTTCACATTTTACTTCCTTGTAAAAACAGGTAAATCGATAGGGATTTTCGGACGGATAAGTACCTAGTGAAAGGTTCGTTTATCTTTATATATTGTTCGGGGTGGGCGTTGTATTGGATTTTCGGAAGTGTTAGACCTGTAAGATAAAAATTTAAATGGTTGGGAAAGGCCATGGGATGTAGAAATATTTTTTTCACATTTACTTCCTTGTAAAAACAGGTAAATCAATAGGGTTTTTCGTACGGATAAGTACCCAGTGAACGGTTCGTTTAGCTTTATATATTGTTCCGGGTGGGCGTTGTATTGGTTTTTCAGAAGTGTTAGACCTGTAAGAGAAAAATTTAAATGGTTGGGAAAGGCCATGGGATGTAGAAATATTTTTTTCACATTTTATTTCCTTTTAAAAACAGGTAAATCAATAGGGATTTTCGTACGGATAAGTACCCAGTGAACGGTTCGTTTAGCTTTATATATTGTTCCGGGTGGGCGTTGTATTGGTTTTTTGGAAGTGTTAGACCTGTAAGAGAAAAATTTAAATGGTTGGGAAAGGCCATGGGATGTAGAAATATTTTTTTCACATTTTATTTCCTTTTAAAAACAGGTAAATCAATAGGGATTTTCGTACGGATAAGTACCCAGTGAACGGTTCGTTTAGCTTTATATATTGTTCCGGGTGGGCGTTGTATTGGTTTTTTGGAAGTGTTAGACCTGTAAGAGAAAAATTTAAATGGTTGGGAAAGGCCATGGGATGTAGAAATATTTTTTTCACATTTTATTTCCTTGTAAAAACAGGTAAATCAATAGGGTTTTTCGTACGGATAAGTGCCCAGTGAACGGTTCGTTTAGCTTTATATATTGTTCCGGCTGGGCGTTGTATTGGTTTTTCGGAAGTGTTAGACCTGTAAGAGAAAAATTTAAATGGTTGGGAAAGGCCATGGGATGTAGAAATATTTTTTCACATTTTACTTCCTTGTAAAAACAGGAAAATCGATAGGGATTTTCATACGGATAATTACCCAGTGAAGGGTTCGTTTATCTTTATATATTCTTCCGGGTGGGCGTTGTATTGGTTTTTCGGAAGTGTTAGACCTGTAAAAGAAAAATTTAAATGGTTGGGAAAGGCCATGGGATGTAGAAATATTTTTTTCACATTTACTTCCTTGCAAAAACAGGTAAATCAATAGGGTTTTTCGTACGGATAAGTACCCAGTGAACCGTTCGTTTAGCTTTATATATTGTTCCAGGTGGGCGTTGTATTGTTTTTTCGGAAGTGTTAGACCTGTAAGAGAAAAATTTAAATGGTTGGGAAAGGCCATGGGATGTAGAAATATTTTTTTCACATTTTACTTCCTTGTAAAAACAGGTAAATCGATAGGGATTTTCGGACGGATAAGTACCTAGTGAAAGGTTCGTTTATCTTTATATATTGTTCGGGGTGGGCGTTGTATTGGATTTTCGGAAGTGTTAGACCTGTAAGATAAAAATTTAAATGGTTGGGAAAGGCCATGGGATGTAGAAATATTTTTTTCACATTTACTTCCTTGTAAAAACAGGTAAATCAATAGGGTTTTTCGTACGGATAAGTACCCAGTGAACGGTTCGTTTAGCTTTATATATTGTTCCGGGTGGGCGTTGTATTGGTTTTTTGGAAGTGTTAGACCTGTAAGAGAAAAATTTAAATGGTTGGGAAAGGCCATGGGATGTAGAAATATTTTTTTCACATTTTATTTCCTTTTAAAAACAGGTAAATCAATAGGGATTTTCGTACGGATAAGTACCCAGTGAACGGTTCGTTTAGCTTTATATATTGTTCCGGGTGGGCGTTGTATTGGTTTTTTGGAAGTGTTAGACCTGTAAGAGAAAAATTTAAATGGTTGGGAAAGGCCATGGGATGTAGAAATATTTTTTTCACATTTTATTTCCTTTTAAAAACAGGTAAATCAATAGGGATTTTCGTACGGATAAGTACCCAGTGAACGGTTCGTTTAGCTTTATATATTGTTCCGGGTGGGCGTTGTATTGGTTTTTTGGAAGTGTTAGACCTGTAAGAGAAAAATTTAAATGGTTGGGAAAGGCCATGGGATGTAGAAATATTTTTTTCACATTTTATTTCCTTGTAAAAACAGGTAAATCAATAGGGTTTTTCGTACGGATAAGTGCCCAGTGAACGGTTCGTTTAGCTTTATATATTGTTCCGGCTGGGCGTTGTATTGGTTTTTCGGAAGTGTTAGACCTGTAAGAGAAAAATTTAAATGGTTGGGAAAGGCCATGGGATGTAGAAATATTTTTTCACATTTTACTTCCTTGTAAAAACAGGAAAATCGATAGGGATTTTCATACGGATAATTACCCAGTGAAGGGTTCGTTTATCTTTATATATTCTTCCGGGTGGGCGTTGTATTGGTTTTTCGGAAGTGTTAGACCTGTAAAAGAAAAATTTAAATGGTTGGGAAAGGCCATGGGATGTAGAAATATTTTTTTCACATTTACTTCCTTGCAAAAACAGGTAAATCAATAGGGTTTTTCGTACGGATAAGTACCCAGTGAACCGTTCGTTTAGCTTTATATATTGTTCCAGGTGGGCGTTGTATTGTTTTTTCGGAAGTGTTAGACCTGTAAGAGAAAAATTTAAATGGTTGGGAAAGGCCATGGGATGTAGAAATATTTTTTTCACATTTTACTTCCTTGTAAAAACAGGTAAATCGATAGGGATTTTCGGACGGATAAGTACCTAGTGAAAGGTTCGTTTATCTTTATATATTGTTCGGGGTGGGCGTTGTATTGGATTTTCGGAAGTGTTAGACCTGTAAGATAAAAATTTAAATGGTTGGGAAAGGCCATGGGATGTAGAAATATTTTTTTCACATTTACTTCCTTGTAAAAACAGGTAAATCAATAGGGTTTTTCGTACGGATAAGTACCCAGTGAACGGTTCGTTTAGCTTTATATATTGTTCCGGGTGGGCGTTGTATTGGTTTTTCAGAAGTGTTAGACCTGTAAGAGAAAAATTTAAATGGTTGGGAAAGGCCATGGGATGTAGAAATATTTTTTTCACATTTTATTTCCTTTTAAAAACAGGTAAATCAATAGGGATTTTCGTACGGATAAGTACCCAGTGAACGGTTCGTTTAGCTTTATATATTGTTCCGGGTGGGCGTTGTATTGGTTTTTTGGAAGTGTTAGACCTGTAAGAGAAAAATTTAAATGGTTGGGAAAGGCCATGGGATGTAGAAATATTTTTTTCACATTTTATTTCCTTTTAAAAACAGGTAAATCAATAGGGATTTTCGTACGGATAAGTACCCAGTGAACGGTTCGTTTAGCTTTATATATTGTTCCGGGTGGGCGTTGTATTGGTTTTTTGGAAGTGTTAGACCTGTAAGAGAAAAATTTAAATGGTTGGGAAAGGCCATGGGATGTAGAAATATTTTTTTCACATTTTATTTCCTTGTAAAAACAGGTAAATCAATAGGGTTTTTCGTACGGATAAGTGCCCAGTGAACGGTTCGTTTAGCTTTATATATTGTTCCGGCTGGGCGTTGTATTGGTTTTTCGGAAGTGTTAGACCTGTAAGAGAAAAATTTAAATGGTTGGGAAAGGCCATGGGATGTAGAAATATTTTTTCACATTTTACTTCCTTGTAAAAACAGGAAAATCGATAGGGATTTTCATACGGATAATTACCCAGTGAAGGGTTCGTTTATCTTTATATATTCTTCCGGGTGGGCGTTGTATTGGTTTTTCGGAAGTGTTAGACCTGTAAAAGAAAAATTTAAATGGTTGGGAAAGGCCATGGGATGTAGAAATATTTTTTTCACATTTACTTCCTTGCAAAAACAGGTAAATCAATAGGGTTTTTCGTACGGATAAGTACCCAGTGAACCGTTCGTTTAGCTTTATATATTGTTCCAGGTGGGCGTTGTATTGTTTTTTCGGAAGTGTTAGACCTGTAAGAGAAAAATTTAAATGGTTGGGAAAGGCCATGGGATGTAGAAATATTTTTTTCACATTTACTTCCTTGTAAAAACAGGTAAATCAATAGGGTTTTTCGTACGGATAAGTACCCAGTGAACGGTTCGTTTAGCTTTATATATTGTTCCGGGTGGGCGTTGTATTGGTTTTTTGGAAGTGTTAGACCTGTAAGAGAAAAATTTAAATGGTTGGGAAAGGCCATGGGATGTAGAAATATTTTTTTCACATTTTATTTCCTTTTAAAAACAGGTAAATCAATAGGGATTTTCGTACGGATAAGTACCCAGTGAACGGTTCGTTTAGCTTTATATATTGTTCCGGGTGGGCGTTGTATTGGTTTTTTGGAAGTGTTAGACCTGTAAGAGAAAAATTTAAATGGTTGGGAAAGGCCATGGGATGTAGAAATATTTTTTTCACATTTTTCTTCCTTATAAAAACAGGAAAATCAATAGGGATTTTCGTACGGATATGTACCCAGTGAACGGTTCGTTTAGCTTTATATATTGTTCTGGGTGGGCGTTGTATTGGTTTTTCGGAAGCGTTAGACCTGTAAGAAAAAAATTTAAATGGTTGGGAAAGGCCATGGGATGTAGAAATATTTTTTCACATTTTATTTCCTTGTAAAAACAGGTAAATCAATAGGGTTTTTCGTACGGATAAGTGCCCAGTGAACGGTTTGTTTAGCTTTATACATTGTTCCGGGTGGGCGTTGTATTGTTTTTTCGGAAGTGTTAGACCTGTAAGAGAAAAATTTAAATGGTTGGGAAAGGCCATGGGATGTAGAAATATTTTTTTCACATTTTACTTCCTTGTAAAAACAGGAAAATCGATAGGGATTTTCATACGGATAAGTACCCAGTGAACGGTTCGTTTATCTTTATATATTCTTCCGGGTGGGCGTTGTATTGGTTTTTTGGAAGTGTTAGACCTGTAAGAGAAAAATTTAAATGGTTGGGAAAGGCCATGGGATGTAGAAATATTTTTTTCACATTTTACTTCCTTGTAAAAACAGGAAAATCGATAGGGATTTTCATACGGATAAGTACCCAGTGAACGGTTCGTTTATCTTTATATATTCTTCCGGGTGGGCGTTGTATTGGTTTTTCGGAAGTGTTAGACCTGTAAGAGAAAAATTTAAATGGTTGGGAAAGGCCATGGGATGTAGAAATATTTTTTTCACATTTACTTCCTTGTAAAACAGGTAAATCAATAGGGTTTTTCGTATGGATAACTGCCCGGTGAACGGTTCGTTTAGCTTTATATATTGTTCCGGGTGGGCGTTGTATTGATTTTTCGGAAGTGTTAGACCTGTAAGAGAAAAATTTAAATGGTTGGGAAAGGCCATGGGATATAGAAATATTTTTTTCACATTTTATTTCCGTTTAAAAACAGGTAAATCAATAGTGATTTTCGTACGGATAAGTACCCAGTGAACGGTTCGTTTAGCTTTATATATTGTTCCGGGTGGGCGTTGTTTTGGTTTTTCAGAAGTGTTAGACCTGTAAGAGAAAAATGTAAATGGTTGGGAAAGGCCATGGGATGTAGAAATATTTTTTTCACATTTTACTTCCTTGTAAAAACAGGAAAATCGATAGGGATTTTCGTACGGATAAGTACCCAGTGAACGGTTCGTTTATCTTAATATATTCTTCCGGGTGGGCGTTGTATTGGTTTTTCGGAAGTGTTAGACCTGTAAGGGAAAAATTTAAATGGTTGGGAAAGGCCATGGGATGTAGAAATATTTTTTTCACATTTACTTCCTTGTACAAACAGGTAAATCAATAGGGTTTTTCGTACGGATAAGTACCCAGTGAACCGTTCGTTTAGCTTTATATATTCTTCCGGGTGGGCGTTGTAATGGTTTTTCGGAAGTGTTAGACCTGTAAGAGAAAAATTTAAATGGTTGGGAAAGGCCATGGGATGTAGAAATATTTTTTTCACATTTTATTTCCTTTTAAAAATAGGTAAATCAATAGGGATTTTCGTACGGATAAGTACCCAGTGAACGGTTCGTTTAGCTTTATATATTGTTCCGGGTGGGCGTTGTATTGGTTTTTTGGAAGTGTTAGACCTGTAAGAGAAAAATTTAAATGGTTGGGAAAGGCCATGGGATGTAGAATTATTTTTTTCACATTTTACTTCCTTGTAAAAACAGGAAAATCAATAGGGATTTTCGTACGGATATGTACCCAGTGAACGGTTCATTTAGCTTTATATATTGTTCCGGGTGGGCGTTGTATTGGTTTTTCGGAAGCGTTAGACCTGTAAGAGAAAAATTTAAATGGTTGGGAAAGGCCATGGGATGTAGAAATATTTTTTTCACATTTTATTTCCTTGTAAAAACAGGTAAATCAATAGGGTTTTTCGTACGGATAAGTGCCCAGTGAACGGTTCATATAGCTTTATATATTGTTCCGGGTGGGCGTTGTATTGTTTTTTCGGAAGTGTTAGACCTGTAAGAGAAAAATTTAAATGGTTGGGAAAGGCCATGGGATGTAGAAATATTTTTTCACATTTTACTTCCTTGTAAAAACAGGAAAATCGATAGGGATTTTCATACGGATAAGTACCTAGTGAACGGTTCGTTTATCTTTATATATTCTTCCGGGTGGGCGTTGTATTGGTTTTTCGGAAGTGTTAGACCTGTAAGAGAAAAATTTAAATGGTTGGGAAAGGCCATGGGATGTAGAAATATTTTTTTCACATTTTATTTCCTTGTAAAAACAGGTAAATCAATAGGGTTTTTCGTACGGATAAGTGCCCAGTGAATGGTTAGTTTAGCTTTATATATTGTTCCGGGTGGGCGTTGTTTTGGTTTTTCGGAAGTGTTAGACCTGTAAGAAAAAAATTTAAATGGTTGGGAAAGGCCATGGGATGTAGAAATATTTGTTTCACATTTTATTTCCTTGTAAAAACAGGTACATCAATAGGGTTTTTCGTACGGATAAGTGCCCAGTGAACGGTTTGTTTAGCTTTATACATTGTTCCGGGTGGGCGTTGTATTGTTTTTTCGGAAGTGTTAGACCTGTAAGAGAAAAATTTAAATGGTTGGGAAAGGCCATGGGATGTAGAAATATTTTTTTCACATTTACTTCCTTGTAAAAACAGGTAAATCAATAGGGTTTTTCGTACGGATAAGTGCCCGGTGAACGGTTCGTTTAGCTTTATATATTGTTCCGGGTGGGCGTTGTATTGATTTTTCGGAAGTGTTAGACCTGTAAGAGAAAAATTTAAATGGTTGGGAAAGGCCATGTGATATAGAAATATTTTTTTCACATTTTATTTCCGTTTAATAACAGGTAAATCAATAGTGATTTTCGTACGGATAAGTACCCAGTGAACGGTTCGTTTAGCTTTATATATTGTTCCGGGTGGGCGTTGTATTGGTTTTTCGGAAGTGATAGACCTGTAAGAGAAAAATTTAAATGGTTGGGAAAGGCCATGGGATGTAGAAATATTTTTTTCACATTTTACTTCCTTGTAAAAACAGGAAAATCAATAGGGATTTTCGTACGGATATGTACCCAATGATCGGTTCGTTTAGCTTTATATATTGTTCCGGGTGGGCGTTGTATTGGTTTTTCGGATGTGTTAGACCTGTAAGAGAAGAATTTAAATGGTTGGGAAAGGCCATGGGATGTAGAAATATTTTTTTCACATTTTATTTCCTTGTAAAAACAGGAAAATCGATAGGGATTTTCATACGGATAAGTACCCAGTGAACGGTTCGTTTATCTTTATATATTCTTCCGGGTGGGTGTTGTATTGGTTTTTCGGAAGTGTTAGACCTGTAAGAGAAAAATTTAAATGGTTGGGAAAGGCCATGGGATGTAGAAATATTTTTTTCACATTTACTTCCTTGTAAAAACAGGTAAATCAATAGGGTTTTTCGTACGGATAAGTGCCCGGTGAACGGTTCGTTTAGCTTTATATATTGTTCCGGGTGGGCGTTGTATTGATTTTTCGGAAGTGTTAGACCTGTAAGAGAAAAATTTAAATGGTTGGGAAAGGCCATGTGATATAGAAATATTTTTTTCACATTTTATTTCCGTTTAATAACAGGTAAATCAATAGTGATTTTCGTACGGATAAGTACCCAGTGAACGGTTCGTTTAGCTTTATATATTGTTCCGGGTGGGCGTTGTATTGGTTTTTCGCAAGTGTTAGACCTGTAAGAGAAAAATTTAAATGGTTGGGAAAGACCATGGGATGTAGAAATATTTTTTTCACATTTTATTTCCTTTTAAAAACAGGTAAATCAATAGGGATTTTCGTACGGATAAGTACCCAGTGAACGGTTCGTTTAGCTTTATATATTGTTCCGGGTGGGCGTTGTATTGGTTTTTCGGAAGTGTTAGACCTGTAAGAGAAAAATTTAAATGGTTGGGAAAGGCCATGGGATGTAGAAATATTTTTTTCACATTTTATTTCCTTGTAAAAACAGGTAAATCAATAGGGTTTTTCGTACGGATAAGTGCCCAGTGAACGGTTTGTTTAGCTTTATACATTGTTCCGGGTGGGCGTTGTATTGTTTTTTCGGAAGTGTTAGACCTGTAAGAGAAAAATTTAAATGGTTGGTAAAGGCCATGGGATGTAGAAATATTTTTTTCACATTTTATTTCCTTGTAAAAACAGGTAAATCAATAGGGTTTTTCGTACGGATAAGTGCCCAGTGAATGGTTAGTTTAGCTTTATATATTGTTCCGGGTGGGCGTTGTTTTGGTTTTTCGGAAGTGTTAGACCTGTAAGAAAAAAATTTAAATGGTTGGGAAAGGCCATGGGATGTAGAAATATTTGTTTCACATTTTATTTCCTTGTAAAAACAGGTAAATCAATAGGGTTTTTCGTACGGATAAGTGCCCAGTGAACGGTTTGTTTAGCTTTATACATTGTTCCGGGTGGGCGTTGTATTGTTTTTTCGGAAGTGTTAGACCTGTAAGAGAAAAATTTAAATGGTTGGGAAAGGCCATGGGATGTAGAAATATTTTTTTCACATTTTACTTCCTTGTAAAAACAGGAAAATCGATAGGGATTTTCATACGGATAAGTACCCAGTGAAAGGTTCGTTTATCTTTATATATTCTTCCGGGTGGGTGTTGTATTGGTTTTTCGGAAGTGTTAGACCTGTAAGAGAAAAATTTAAATGGTTGGGAAAGGCCATGGGATGTAGAAATATTTTTTTCACATTTACTTCCTTGTAAAAACAGGTAAATCAATAGGGTTTTTCGTACGGATAAGTGCCCGGTGAACGGTTCGTTTAGCTTTATATATTGTTCCGGGTGGGCGTTGTATTGATTTTTCGGAAGTGTTAGACCTGTAAGAGAAAAATTTAAATGGTTGGGAAAGGCCATGTGATATAGAAATATTTTTTTCACATTTTATTTCCGTTTAATAACAGGTAAATCAATAGTGATTTTCGTACGGATAAGTACCCAGTGAACGGTTCGTTTAGCTTTATATATTGTTCCGGGTGGGCGTTGTATTGGTTTTTCGGAAGTGTTAGACCTGTAAGAGAAAAATTTAAATGGTTGGGAAAGGCCATGGGATGTAGAAATATTTTTTTCACATTTTATTTCCTTTTAAAAACAGGTAAATCAATAGGGATTTTCGTACGGATAAGTACCCAGTGAACGGTTCGTTTAGCTTTATATATTGTTCCGGGTGGGCGTTGTATTGGTTTTTCGGAAGTGTTAGACCTGTAAGAGAAAAATTTAAATGGTTGGGAAAGGCCATGGGATGTAGAAATATTTTTTTCACATTTTACTTCCTTGTAAAAACAGGAAAATCAATAGGGATTTTCGTAGGGATATGTACCCAATGATCGGTTCGTTTAACTTTATATATTGTTCCGGGTGGGCGTTGTATTGGTTTTTCGGATGTGTTAGACCTGTAAGAGAAGAATTTAAATGGTTGGGAAAGGCCATGGGATGTAGAAATATTTTTTTCACATTTTATTTCCTTGTAAAACAGGTAAATCAATAGGGTTTTTCGTACGGATAAGTGCCCAGTGAACGGTTCGTTTAGCTTTATATATTGGTCCGGGTGGGCGTTGTTTTGGTTTTTCGGAAGTGTTAGACCTGTAAGAGAAAAATTTAAATGGTTGGGAAAGGCCATGGGATGTAGAAATATTTTTTTCACATTTTACTTCCTTGTAAAAACAGGAAAATCGATAGGGATTTTCATACGGATAAGTACCCAGTGAACGGTTCGTTTATCTTTATATATTCTTCCGGGTGGGTGTTGTATTGGTTTTTCGGAAGTGTTAGACCTGTAAGAGAAAAATTTAAATGGTTGGGAAAGGCCATGGGATGTAGAAATATTTTTTTCACATTTACTTCCTTGTAAAAAGGGGTAAATCAATAGGGTTTTTCGTACGGATAAGTGCCCGGTGAACGGTTCGTTTAGCTTTATATATTGTTCCGGGTGGGCGTTGTATTGATTTTTCGGAAGTGTTAGACCTGTAAGAGAAAAATTTAAATGGTTGGGAAAGGCCATGTGATATAGAAATATTTTTTTCACATTTTATTTCCGTTTAATAACAGGTAAATCAATAGTGATTTTCGTACGGATAAGTACCCAGTGAACGGTTCGTTTAGCTTTATATATTGTTCCGGGTGGGCGTTGTATTGGTTTTTCGGAAGTGTTAGACCTGTAAGAGAAAAATTTAAATGGTTGGGAAAGGCCATGGGATGTAGAAATATTTTTTTCACATTTTATTTCCTTTTAAAAACAGGTAAATCAATAGGGATTTTCGTACGGATAAGTACCCAGTGAACGGTTCGTTTAGCTTTATATATTGTTCCGGGTGGGCGTTGTATTGGTTTTTCGGAAGTGTTAGACCTGTAAGAGAAAAATTTAAATGGTTGGGAAAGGCCATGGGATGTAGAAATATTTTTTTCACATTTTACTTCCTTGTAAAAACAGGAAAATCAATAGGGATTTTCGTAGGGATATGTACCCAATGATCGGTTCGTTTAGCTTTATATATTGTTCCGGGTGGGCGTTGTATTGGTTTTTCGGATGTGTTAGACCTGTAAGAGAAGAATTTAAATGGTTGGGAAAGGCCATGGGATGTAGAAATATTTTTTTCACATTTTATTTCCTTGTAAAACAGGTAAATCAATAGGGTTTTTCGTACGGATAAGTGCCCAGTGAACGGTTCGTTTAGCTTTATATATTGGTCCGGGTGGGCGTTGTTTTGGTTTTTCGGAAGTGTTAGACCTGTAAGAGAAAAATTTAAATGGTTGGGAAAGGCCATGGGATGTAGAAATATTTTTTTCACATTTTACTTCCTTGTAAAAACAGGAAAATCGATAGGGATTTTCATACGGATAAGTACCCAGTGAACGGTTCGTTTATCTTTATATATTCTTCCGGGTGGGTGTTGTATTGGTTTTTCGGAAGTGTTAGACCTGTAAGAGAAAAATTTAAATGGTTGGGAAAGGCCATGGGATGTAGAAATATTTTTTTCACATTTACTTCCTTGTAAAAACAGGTAAATCAATAGGGTTTTTCGTACGGATAAGTGCCCGGTGAACGGTTCGTTAAGCTTTATATATTGTTCCGGGTGGGCGTTGTATTGATTTTTCGGAAGTATTAGACCTGTAAGAGAAAAATTTAAATGGTTGGGAAAGGTCATGTGATATAGAAATATTTTTTTCACATTTTATTTCCGTTTAATAACAGGTAAATCAATAGTGATTTTCGTACAGATAAGTACCCAGTGAACGGTTCGTTTAGCTTTATATATTGTTCCGGGTGGGCGTTGTATTGGTTTTTCGGAAGTGTTAGACCTGTAAGAGAAAAATTTAAATGGTTGGGAAAGGCCATGGGATGTAGAAATATTTTTTTCACATTTTATTTCCTTTTAAAAACAGGTAAATCAATAGGGATTTTCGTACGGATAAGTACCCAGTGAACGGTTCGTTTAGCTTTATATATTGTTCCGGGTGGGCGTTGTATTGGTTTTTCGGAAGTGTTAGACCTGTAAGAGAAAAATTTAAATGGTTGGGAAAGGCCATGGGATGTATAAATATTTTTTTCACATTTTACTTCCTTGTAAAAACAGGAAAATCAATAGGGATTTTCGTACGGATATGTAACCAATGATCGGTTCGTTTAGCTTTATATATTGTTCCGGGTGGGCGTTGTATTGGTTTTTCGGATGTGTTAGACCTGTAAGAGAAGAATTTAAATGGTTGGGAAAGGCCATGGGATGTAGAAATATTTTTTTCACATTTTATTTCCTTGTAAAACAGGTAAATCAATAGGGTTTTTCGTACGGATAAGTGCCCAGTGAACGGTTCGTTTAGCTTTATATATTGGTCCGGGTGGGCGTTGTTTTGGTTTTTCGGAAGTGTTAGACCTGTAAGAGAAAAATTTAAATGGTTGGGAAAGGCCATGGGATGTAGAAATATTTTTTTCACATTTTATTTCCTTGTAAAAACAGGTAAATCGATAGGGTTTTTCGTACGGATAAGTGCCCAGTGAACGGTTCATTTAGCTTTATATATTCTTCAGGGTGGGCGTTGTTTAGGTTTTTCGGAAGTGTTAGACCTGTAAGAGAAAAATTTAAATGGTTGGGAAAGGCCATGGGATGTAGAAATATTTTTTTCACATTTTACTTCCTTGTAAAATCAGGAAAATCGATAGGGATTTTCGTACGGATAAGTACCCAGTGAACGGTTCGTTTAGCTTTATATATTGTTCCGGGTGGGCGTTGTATTGGTTTTCCGGAAGTGTTAGACCTGTAAGAGAAAAATTTAAATGGTTGGGAAAGGCCATGGGATGTAGTAATATTTTTTTCACATTTACTTCCTTGTAAAAACAGGTAAATCAATAGGGATTTTCGTACGGATAAGTACCCAGTGAACGGTTCGTTTAGCTTTATATATTGTTCCGGTTGGGCGTGGTATTGGTTTTTCAGAAGTGTTAGACCTGTAAGAGAAAAATTTAAATGGTTGGAAAAGGCCATAGGATGTAGAAATATTTTTTTCACATTTTACTTCCTTGTAAAAACAGGAAAATCAATAGGGATTTTCGTCCGGATATGTACCCAGTGAACGGTTCGTTTAGCTTTATATATTGTTCCGGGTGGGCGTTGTATTGGTTTTTCGGATGTGTTAGACCTGTAAGAGAAGAATTTAAATGGTTGGGAAAGGCCATGGGATGTAGAAATATTTTTTTCACATTTTATTTCCTTGTAAAAACAGGTAAATCAATAGGGTTTTTCGTACGGATAAGTGCCCAGTGAACGTTCATTTAGCTTTATATATTGTTCCGGGTGGGCATTGTTTTGGTTTTTCGGAAGTGTTAGACCTGTAAGAGAAAAATTTAAATGGTTGGGAAAGGCCATGGGATGTAGAAATATTTTTTCACATTTTATTTCCTTGTAAAAACAGGTAAATCAATAGGGTTTTTCGTACGGATAAGTACCCAGTGAATGGTTCGTTTAGCTTTATTTATTGTTCCGGGTGGGCGTTGTATTGGTTTTTCGGAAGTGTTAGACCTGTAAGAGAAAATTTTAAATGGTTGGGAAAGGCCATGGGATGTAGAAATATTTTTTTCACATTTACTTCCTTGTAAAAACAGGTAAATCAATAGGGATTTTCGTACGGATAAGTACCCAGTGAACGGTTCGTTTAGCTTTATATATTGTTCCGGTTGGGCGTGGTATTGGTTTTTCAGAAGTGTTAGACCTGTAAGAGAAAAATTTAAATGGTTGGAAAAGGCCATGGGATGTAGAAATATTTTTTTCACATTTTACTTCCTTGTAAAAACAGAAAAATCAATAGGGATTTTCGTCCGGATATGTACCCAGTGAACGGTTCGTTTAGCTGTATATATTGTTCCGGGTGGGCGTTGTATTGGTTTTTCGGATGTGTTAGACCTGTAAGAGAAGAATTTAAATGGTTGGGAAAGGCCATGGGATGTAGAAATATTTTTTTCACATTTTATTTCCTTGTAAAAACAGGTAAATCAATAGGGTTTTTCGTACGGATAAGTGCCCAGTGAACGTTCGTTTAGCTTTATATATTGTTCCGGGTGGGCATTGTTTTGGTTTTTCGGAAGTGTTAGACCTGTAAGAGAAAAATTTAAATGGTTGGGAAAGGCCATGGGATGTAGAAATATTTTTTTCACATTTTATTTCCTTGTAAAAACAGGTAAATCAATAGGGTTTTTCGTACGGTTAAGTTCCCAGTGAACGGTTCGTTTAGCTTTATATATTGTTCCGGGTGGGCATTGTTTTGGTTTTTCGGAAGTGTTAGACCTGTAAGAGAAAAATTTAAATGGTTGGGAAAGGCCATGGGATGTAGAAATATTTTTTTCACATTTTACTTCCTTGTAAAAACAGGAAAATCGATAGGGATGTTCGGACGGATATGTACCTAGTGAACGGTTCGTTTATCTTTATATATTGTTCGGGGTGGGCGTTGTATTGGATTTTCGGAAGTGTTAGACGTGTAAGAGAAAAATTTAAATGGTTGGGAAAGGCCATGGGATGTAGAAATATTTTTTTCACATTTACTTCCTTGTAAAAACAGGTAAATCAATAGGGATTTTCGTACGGATAAGTACCCAGTGAACGGTTCGTTTAGCTTTATATATTGTTCCGGTTGGGCGTGGTATTGGTTTTTCAGAAGTGTTAGACCTGTAAGAGAAAAATTTAAATGGTTGGAAAAGGCCATGGGATGTAGAAATATTTTTTTCACATTTTACTTCCTTGTAAAACAGGAAAATCAATAGGGATTTTCGTCCGGATATGTACCCAGTGAACGGTTCGTTTAGCTTTATATATTGTTCCGGGTGGGCGTTGTATTGGTTTTTCGGATGTGTTAGACCTGTAAGAGAAGAATTTAAATGGTTGGGAAAGGCCATGGGATGTAGAAATATTTTTTTCACATTTTATTTCCTTGTAAAAACAGGTAAATCAATAGGGTTTTTCGTACGGATAAGTGCCCAGTGAACGTTCGTTTAGCTTTATATATTGTTCCGGGTGGGCATTGTTTTGGTTTTTCGGAAGTGTTAGACCTGTAAGAGAAAAATTTAAATGGTTGGGAAAGGCCATGGGATGTAGAAATATTTTTTTCACATTTTATTTCCTTGTAAAAACAGGTAAATCAATAGGGTTTTTCGTACGGATAAGTACCCAGTGAATGGTTCGTTTAGCTTTATTTATTGTTCCGGGTGGGCGTTGTATTGGTTTTTCGGAAGTGTTAGACCTGTAAGAGAAAATTTTAAATGGTTGGGAAAGGCCATGGGATGTAGAAATATTTTTTTCACATTTACTTCCTTGTAAAAACAGGTAAATCAATAGGGATTTTCGTACGGATAAGTACCCAGTGAACGGTTCGTTTAGCTTTATATATTGTTCCGGTTGGGCGTGGTATTGGTTTTTCAGAAGTGTTAGACCTGTAAGAGAAAAATTTAAATGGTTGGAAAAGGCCATGGGATGTAGAAATATTTTTTTCACATTTTACTTCCTTGTAAAAACAGAAAAATCAATAGGGATTTTCGTCCGGATATGTACCCAGTGAACGGTTCGTTTAGCTGTATATATTGTTCTGGGTGGGCGTTGTATTGGTTTTTCGGATGTGTTGGACCTGTAAGAGAAGAATTTAAATGGTTGGGAAAGGCCATGGGATGTAGAAATATTTTTTTCACATTTTATTTCCTTGTAAAAACAGGTAAATCAATAGGGTTTTTCGTACGGATAAGTGCCCAGTGAACGTTCGTTTAGCTTTATATATTGTTCCGGGTGGGCATTGTTTTGGTTTTTCGGAAGTGTTAGACCTGTAAGAGAAAAATTTAAATGGTTGGGAAAGGCCATGGGATGTAGAAATATTTTTTTCACATTTTATTTCCTTGTAAAAACAGGTAAATCAATAGGGTTTTTCGTACGGTTAAGTTCCCAGTGAACGGTTCGTTTAGCTTTATATATTGTTCCGGGTGGGCATTGTTTTGGTTTTTCGGAAGTGTTAGACCTGTAAGAGAAAAATTTAAATGGTTGGGAAAGGCCATGGGATGTAGAAATATTTTTTTCACATTTTACTTCCTTGTAAAAACAGGAAAATCGATAGGGATGTTCGGACGGATATGTACCTAGTGAACGGTTCGTTTATCTTTATATATTGTTCGGGGTGGGCGTTGTATTGGATTTTCGGAAGTGTTAGACGTGTAAGAGAAAAATTTAAATGGTTGGGAAAGGCCATGGGATGTAGAAATATTTTTTTCACATTTACTTCCTTGTAAAAACAGGTAAATCAATAGGGTTTTTCGTACGGATAAGTACCCAGTGAATGGTTCGTTTAGCTTTATTTATTGTTCCGGGTGGGCGTTGTATTGGTTTTTCGGAAGTGTTAGACCTGTAAGAGAAAATTTTAAATGGTTGGGAAAGGCCATGGGATTTAGAAATATTTTTTTCACATTTACTTCCTTGTAAAAACAGGTAAATCAATAGGGTTTTTCGTACGGATAAGTACCCAGTGAACGGTTCGTTTAGCTTTATATATTGTTCCGGGTGGGCGTTGTATTGGTTTTTCAGAAGTGTTAGACCTGTAAGAGAAAAATTTAAATGGTTGGGAAAGGCCATGGGATGTAGAAATATTTTTTTCACATTTACTTCCTTGTAAAAACAGGTAAATCTATAGGGTTTTTCGTACGGATAAGTACCCAGTGAACGGTTCGTTTAGCTTTATATATTGTTCCGGGTGGGCGTTGTTTTGGTTTTTCGGAAGTGTTAGACCTGTAAGACAAAAATTTAAATGGTTGGAAAAGGCCATGGGATGTAGAAATATTTTTTTCACATTTTACTTCCTTGTAAAAACAGGAAAATCGATAGGGATTTTCGTACGGATAAGTACCCAGTGAACGGTTCGTTTATCTTAATATATTCTTCCGGGTGGGCGTTGTATTGGTTTTTCGGAAGTGTTAGACCTGTAAGAGAAAAATTTAAATGGTTGGGAAAGGCCATGGGATTTAGAAATATTTTTTTCACATTTACTTCCTTGTAAAAACAGGTAAATCAATAGGGTTTTTCGTACGGATAAGTACCCAGTGAACGGTTCGTTTAGCTTTATATATTGTTCCGGGTGGGCGTTGTATTGGTTTTTCAGAAGTGTTAGACCTGTAAGAGAAAAATTTAAATGGTTGTGTAAGGCCATGGGATGTAGAAATATTTTTTTCACATTTACTTCCTTGTAAAAACAGGTAAATCTATAGGGTTTTTCGTACGGGTAAGTACCCAGTGAATGGTTCGTTTAGCTTTATATATTGTTCCGGGTGGGCGTTGTTTTGGTTTTTCGGAAGTGTTAGACCTGTAAGAGAAAAATTTAAATGGTTGGAAAAGGCCATGGGATGTAGAAATATTTTTTTCACATTTTACTTCCTTGTAAAAACAGGAAAATCGATAGGGATTTTCGTACGGATAAGTACCCAGTGAACGGTTCGTTTATCTTAATATATTCTTCCGGGTGGGCGTTGTATTGGGTTTTCGGAAGTGTTAGACCTGTAAGAGAAAAATTTAAATGGTTGGGAAAGGCCATGGGATGTAGAAATATTTTTTTCACATTTACTTCCTTGTAAAAACAGGTAAATCAATAGGGTTTTTCGTACGGATAAGTACATAGTGAACGGTTCGTTTATCTTTATATATTCTTCCGGATGGGCGTTGTATTGGTTATTCGGAAGTGTTAGACCTGTAAGAGAAAAATTTAAATGGTTGGGAAAGGCCATGGGATGTAGAAATATTTTTTTCACATTTTATTTCCTTTTAAAAACAGGTAAATCAATAGGGATTTTCGTACGGATAAGTACCCAGTGAACGGTTCGTTTAGCTTTATATATTGTTCCGGGTGGGCGTTGTATTGGTTTTTCGGAAGTGTTAGACCTGTAAGAGAAAAATTTAAATGGTTGGGAAAGGCCATGGGATGTAGAAATATTTTTTTCACATTTTATTTCCTTGTAAAAACAGGTAAATCGATAGGGTTTTTCGTACGGATAAGTGCCCAGTGAACGGTTCGTTTAGCTTTATATATTGTTCCGGGTGGGCGTTGTATTGTTTTTTCGGAAGTGTTAGACCTGTAAGACAAAAATTTAAATGGTTGGGAAAGGCCATGGGATGTAGAAATATTTTTTCACATTTTACTTCCTTGTAAAAACAGGAAAATCGATAGGGATTTTCGTACGGATAAGTACCCAGTGAACCGTTCGTTTAGCTTTATATATTGTTCCGGGTGGGCGTTGTATTGTTTTTTCGGAAGTGTTAGACCTGTAAGAGAAAAATTTAAATGGCTGGGAAAGGCCATGGGATGTAGAAATATTTTTTTCACATTTTACTTCCTTGTAAATACAGGAAAATCGATAGGGATTTTCGTACGGATAAGTACCCAGTGAACCGTTCGTTTAGCTTTATATATTGTTCCGGTTGGGCGTTGTTTTGGTTTTTCGGAAGTGTTAGACCTGTAAGAGAAAAATTTAAATGGTTGGGAAAGGCCATGGGATGTAGAAATATTTTTTCACATTTTATTTCCTTGTAAAAACAGGTAAATCAATAGGGTTTTTCGTACGGATAAGTGCCCAGTGAACGGTTCGTTTAGCTTTATATATTGTTCCGGGTGGGCGTTGTTTTGGTTTTTCGGAAGTGTTAGACCTGTAAGAGAAAAATTTAAATGGATGGGAAAGGCCATGGGATGTAGAAATATTGTTTTCACATTTTACTTCCTTGTAAAAACAGGAAAATCGATAGGGATTTTCGGACGGATAAGTACCTAGTGAATGGTTCGTTTATCTTTATATATTCTTCCGGGTGGGCGTTGTATTGGATTTTCGGAAGTGTTAGACCTGTAAGAGAAAAATTTAAATGGTTGGGAAAGGCCATGGTATGTAGAAATATTTTTTTCACATTTACTTCCTTGTAAAAACAGGTAAATCAATAGGGTTTTTTGTACGGATAGGTACCCAGTGAACGGTTCGTTTAGCTTTATATATTGTTCCGGGTGGGCGTTGTATTGGTTTTTCGGAAGTGTTAGACCTGTAAGAGAAAAATTTAAATGGTTGGGAAAGGCCATGGGATGTAGAAATATTTTTTTCACATTTTATTTCCTTTTAAGAACAGGTAAATCAATAGGGATTTTCGTACGGATAAGTACCCAGTGAACGGTTCGTTTAGCTTTATATATTGTTCCGGGTGGGCGTTGTATTGGTTTTTCAGAAGTGTTAGACCTGTAAGAGAAAATTTTAAATGGTTGGGAAAGGCCATGGGATGTAGAAATATTTTTTTCACATTTTACTTCCTTATAAAAACAGGAAAATCAATAGGGATTTTCGTACGGATATGTACCCAGTGAACCCTTCGTTTAGCTTTATATATTGTTCCGGGTGGGCGTTGTATTGGTTTTTCGGAAGCGTTAGACCTGTAAGAAAAAAATTTAAATGGTTGGGAAAGGCCATGGGATGTAGAAATATTTTTTTCACATTTTACTTCCTTGTAAAAACAGGAAAATCGATAGGGATTTTCGTACGGATAAGTAGCTAGTGAACGGTTCGTTTATCTTTATATATTCTTCCGGGTGGGCGTTGTATTCGATTTACGGAAGTGTTAGACCTGTAAGAGAAAAATTTAAATGGTTGGGAAAGGCCATGGGATGTAGAAATATTTTTTTCACATTTACTTCCTTGTAAAAACAGGTAAATCAATAGGGTTTTTCGTACGGATAAGTACCCAGTGAACGGTTCGTTTAGCTTTATATATTGTTCCGGGTGGGCGTTGTATTGGTTTTTCAGAAGTGTTAGACCTGTAAGAGAAAAATTTAAATGGTTGGGAAAGGCCATGGGATGTAGAAATATTTTTTTCACATTTACTTCCTTGTAAAAACAGGTAAATCTATAGGGTTTTTCGTACGGATAAGTACCCAGTGAACGGTTCGTTTAGCTTTATATATTGTTCCGGGTGGGCGTTGTTTTGGTTTTTCGGAAGTGTTATACCTGTAAGAGAAAAATTTAAATGGTTGGAAAAGGCCATGGGATGTAGAAATATTTTTTTCACATTTTACTTCCTTGTAAAAACAGGAAAATCGATAGGGATTTTCGTACGGATAAGTACCCAGTGAACGGTTTGTTTATCTTAATATATTCTTCCGGGTGGGCGTTGTATTGGTTTTTCGGAAGTGTTAGACCTGTAAGAGAAAAATTTAAATGGTTGGGAAAGGCCATGGGATGTAGAAATATTTTTTTCACATTTACTTCCTTGTAAAAACAGGTAAATCAATAGGGTTTTTCGTACGGATAAGTACATAGTGAACGGTTCGTTTATCTTTATATATTCTTCCGGATGGGCGTTGTATTGGTTTTTCGGAAGTGTTAGACCTGTAAGAGAAAAATTTAAATGGTTGGGAAAGGCCATGGGATGTAGAAATATTTTTTTCACATTTTATTTCCTTTTAAAAACAGGTAAATCAATAGGGATTTTCGTACGGATAAGTACCCAGTGAACGGTTCGTTTAGCTTTATATATTGTTCCGGGTGGGCGTTGTATTGGTTTTTCGGAAGTGTTAGACCTGTAAGAGAAAAATTTAAATGGTTGGGAAAGGCCATGGGATGTAGAAATATTTTTTTCACATTTTATTTCCTTGTAAAAACAGGTAAATCGATAGGGTTTTTCGTACGGATAAGTGCCCAGTGAACGGTTCGTTTAGCTTTATATATTGTTCCGGGTGGGCGTTGTATTGTTTTTTCGGAAGTGTTAGACCTGTAAGACAAAAATTTAAATGGTTGGGAAAGGCCATGGGATGTAGAAATATTTTTTCACATTTTACTTCCTTGTAAAAACAGGAAAATCGATAGGGATTTTCGTACGGATAAGTACCCAGTGAACCGTTCGTTTAGCTTTATATATTGTTCCGGGTGGGCGTTGTATTGTTTTTTTGGAAGTGTTAGACCTGTAAGAGAAAAATTTAAATGGCTGGGAAAGGCCATGGGATGTAGAAATATTTTTTTCACATTTTACTTCCTTGTAAATACAGGAAAATCGATAGGGATTTTCGTACGGATAAGTACCCAGTGAACCGTTCGTTTAGCTTTATATATTGTTCCGGTTGGGCGTTGTTTTGGTTTTTCGGAAGTGTTAGACCTGTAAGAGAAAAATTTAAATGGTTGGGAAAGGCCATGGGATGTAGAAATATTTTTTCACATTTTATTTCCTTGTAAAAACAGGTAAATCAATAGGGTTTTTCGTACGGATAAGTGCCCAGTGAACGGTTCGTTTAGCTTTATATATTGTTCCGGGTGGGCGTTGTTTTGGTTTTTCGGAAGTGTTAGACCTGTAAGAGAAAAATTTAAATGGATGGGAAAGGCCATGGGATGTAGAAATATTTTTTTCACATTTTACTTCCTTGTAAAAACAGGAAAATCGATAGGGATTTTCGGACGGATAAGTACCTAGTGAATGGTTCGTTTATCTTTATATATTCTTCCGGGTGGGCGTTGTATTGGATTTTCGGAAGTGTTAGACCTGTAAGAGAAAAATTTAAATGGTTGGGAAAGGCCATGGTATGTAGAAATATTTTTTTCACATTTACTTCCTTGTAAAAACAGGTAAATCAATAGGGTTTTTTGTACGGATAGGTACCCAGTGAACGGTTCGTTTAGCTTTATATATTGTTCCGGGTGGGCGTTGTATTGGTTTTTCGGAAGTGTTAGACCTGTAAGAGAAAAATTTAAATGGTTGGGAAAGGCCATGGGATGTAGAAATATTTTTTTCACATTTTATTTCCTTTTAAGAACAGGTAAATCAATAGGGATTTTCGTACGGATAAGTACCCAGTGAACGGTTCGTTTAGCTTTATATATTGTTCCGGGTGGGCGTTGTATTGGTTTTTCAGAAGTGTTAGACCTGTAAGAGAAAATTTTAAATGGTTGGGAAAGGCCATGGGATGTAGAAATATTTTTTTCACATTTTACTTCCTTATAAAAACAGGAAAATCAATAGGGATTTTCGTACGGATATGTACCCAGTGAACCCTTCGTTTAGCTTTATATATTGTTCCGGGTGGGCGTTGTATTGGTTTTTCGGAAGCGTTAGACCTGTAAGAAAAAAATTTAAATGGTTGGGAAAGGCCATGGGATGTAGAAATATTTTTTTCACATTTTACTTCCTTGTAAAAACAGGAAAATCGATAGGGATTTTCGTACGGATAAGTAGCTAGTGAACGGTTCGTTTATCTTTATATATTCTTCCGGGTGGGCGTTGTATTCGATTTACGGAAGTGTTAGACCTGTAAGAGAAAAATTTAAATGGTTGGGAAAGGCCATGGGATGTAGAAATATTTTTTTCACATTTTACTTCCTTGTAAAAACAGGAAAATCGATAGGGATTTTTGTACGGATAAGTACCCAGTGAACGGTTCATTTAGCTTTATATATTGTTCTGGGTGGATGTTGTATTGGTTTTTCGGAAGTGTTAGACCTGTAAGAGAAAAATTTAAATGGTTGGGAAAGGCCATGGCATTTAGAAATATTTTTTTCACATTTTATTTCCTTGTAAATACAGGTAAAACGATAGGGATTTTCGTACGGATAAGTGCCCAGTGAACGATTCGTTTAGCTTTATATATTGTTCCGGTGGGCGTTGTTTTGGTTTTTCGGAAGTGTTAGACCTGTAAGAGAAAAATTTCAATGGTTGGGAAAGGCCATGTGATGTAGAAATATTTTTTTCACATTTTACTTCCTTGTAAAAACAGGAAAATCGATAGGGATTTTCGTACGGATAAGTAGCTAGTGAACGGTTCGTTTATCTTTATATATTCTTCCGGGTGGGCGTTGTATTCGATTTTCGGAAGTGTTAGACCTGTAAGAGAAAAATTTAAATGGTTGGGAAAGGCCATTGGATGTAGAAATATTTTTTTCACATTTACTTCCTTGTAAAAACAGGTAAATCAATAGGGTTTTTCGTACGGATAAGTACCCAGTGAACGGTTCGTTTAGCTTTATATATTGTTCCGGGTGGGCGTTGTATTGGTTTTTCGGAAGTGTTAGAATTGTAAGAGAAAAATTTAAATGGTTGGGAAAGGCCATGGGATGTAGAAATATTTTTTTCACATTTTATTTCCTTTTAAAAACAAGTAAATCAATAGGGATTTTCGTACGGATAAGTACCCAGTGAACGGTTCGTTTAGCTTTATATATTGTTCCGGGTGGGCGTTGTATTGGTTTTTCGCAAGTGTTAGACCTGTAAGAGAAAAATTTAAATGGTTGGGAAAGGCCATGGGATATAGAAATATTTTTTTCGCATTTTATTTCCGTTTAAAAACAGGTAAATCAATAGTGATTTTCGTACGGATGAGTACCCAGTGAACGGTTCGTTTAGCTTTATATATTGTTCCGGGTGGGCGTTGTTTTGGTTTTTCGGAAGTGTTAGACCTGTAAGAGAAAAATTTAAATGGTTGGGAAAAGCCATGGGATGTAGAAATATTTTTTTCACATTTACTTCCTTGTAAAAACAAGTAAATCAATAGGGTTTTTCGTATGGATAAGTACCCAGTGAACCGTTCGTTTAGCTTTATATATTGTTCCGGGTGGGCGTTGTTTTGGTTTTTCGGAAGTGTTAGACCTGTAAGAGAAAAATTTAAATGGTTGGGAAAGGCCATGGGATGTAGAAATATTTTTTTCACATTTTAATTCCTTTTAAAAACATGTAAATCAATAGGGATTTTCGTACGGATAAGTACCCAGTGAACGGTTCGTTTAGCTTTATATATTGTTCCGGGTGGGCGTTGTATTGGTTTTTCGGAAGTGTTAGACCTGTAAGAGAAAAATTTAAATGGTTGGGAAAGGCCATGGGATGTAGAAATATTTTTTTCACATTTTACTTCCTTGTAAAAACAGGAAAATCAATAGGGATTTTTGTACGGATAAGTACCCAGTGAACGGTTCGTTTAGCTTTATATATTGTTCCTGGTGGGCGTTGTTTTGGTTTTTCGCAAGTGTTAGACCTGTAAGAGAAAAATTTAAATGGTTGGGAAAGGCCATGGGATGTAGAAATATTTTTTTCACATTTACTTCCTTGTAAAAACAGGTAAATCAATAGGTTTTTTCGTACGGATAAGTACCCAGTGAACGGTTCGTTTAGCTTTATATATTGTTCCGGGTGGGCGTTGTATTGGTTTTTCGGAAGCGTTAGACCTGTAAGAGAAAAATTTAAATGGTTGGGAAAGGCCATGGGATGTAGAAATATTTTTTTCACATTTTATTTCCTTGTAAAAACAGGTAAATCAATAGGGTTTTTCGTACGGATAAGTACCCAGTGAACCGTTGGTTTAGCTTTATATATTGTTCCGGGTGGGCGTTGTATTGTTTTTTCGGAAGTGTTAGACCTGTAAGAGAAAAATTTAAATGGTTGGGAAAGGCCATGGGATGTAGAAATATTTTTTTCACATTTTACTTCCTTGTAAAAACAGGAAAATCAATAGGGATTTTCGTACGGATAAGTACCCAGTGAACCGTTCGTTTAGCTTTATATATTGTTCCGGGTGGGCTTTGTATTGGTTTTTCTGAAGTGTTAGACCTGTAAGAGAAAAATTTAAATGGTTGGGAAAGGCCATGGGATGTAAAAATATTTTTTTCACATTTTACTTCCTTGTAAAAACAGGAAAATCAATAGGGATTTTTGTACGGATAAGTACCCAGTGAACGGTTCGTTTAGCTTTATATATTGTTCCTTGTGGGCGTTGTTTTGGTTTTTCGCAAGTGTTAGACCTGTAAGAGAAAAATTTAAATGGTTGGGAAAGGCCATGGGATGTAGAAATATTTTTTTCACATTTACTTCCTTGTAAAAACAGGTAAATCAATAGGTTTTTTCGTACGGATAAGTACCCAGTGAACGGTTCGTTTAGCTTTATATATTGTTCCGGGTGGGCGTTGTATTGGTTTTTCGGAAGTGTTAGACCATGTAAGAGAATAATTTAAATGGTTGGGAAAGGACATGGGATGTAGAAATATTTTTTTCACATTTTATTTCCTTGTAAAAACAGGTAAATCAATAGGGTTTTTCGTACGGATAAGTGCCCAGTGAACGGTTCGTTTAGCTTTATATATTGTTCCGGGTGGGCGTTGTTTTGGTTTTTCGGAAGTGTTAGACCTGTAAGAGAAAAATTTAAATGGTTGGGAAAGGCCATGGGATGTAGAAATATTTTTTTCACATTTTACTTCCTTGTAAAAACAGGAAAATCGATAGGGATTTTCGTACGGATAAGTACCCAGTGAACGGTTCGTTTATCTTTATATATTCTTCCGGGTGGGCGTTGTATAAGTTTTTCGGAAGTGTTAGACCTGTAAGAGAAAAATTTAAATGGTTGGAAAAGGCCATGGGATGTAGAAATAATTTTTTCACATTTACTTCCTTGTAAAAACAGGTAAATCAATAGGGTTTTTCGTACGGATAAGTACCCAGTGAACGGTTCGTTTAGCTTTATATATTTTTCCGGGTGGGCGTTGTATTGGTTTTTCGGAAGTGTTAGAACTGTAAGAGAAAAATTTAAATGGTTGGGAAAGGCCATGGGATGTAGAAAAAATTTTTTCACATTTTATTTCCTTTTAAAAACAGGTAAATCAATAGGGATTTTCGTACGGATAAGTACCCAGTGAACGGTTCGTTTAGCTTTATATATTGTTCCGGGTGGGCGTTGTTTTGGTTTTTCGGAAGTGTTAGACCTGTAAGAGAAAAATTTAAATGGTTGGGAAAGGCCATGGGATGTAGAAATATTTTTTTCACATTTTACTTCCTTGTAAAAACAGGAAAATCGATAGGGATTTTCGTACGGATAAGTAGCTAGTGAACGGTTCGTTTATCTTTATATATTCTTCTGGGTGGGCGTTGTATTGGATTTTCGGAAGTGTTAGACCTGTAAGGGAAAAATTTAAATGGTTGGGAAAGGCCATGGGATGTAGAAATATTTTTTTCACATTTACTTCCTTGTAAAAACAGGTAAATCTATAGGGTTTTTCGTACGGATAAGTACCCATTGAACGGTTCGTTTAGCTTTATATATTGTTCCGGGTGGGTGTTGTATTGGTTTTTCAGAAGTGTTAGACCTGTAAGAGAAAAATTTAAATGGTTGGGAAAGGCCATGGGATGTAGAAATATTTTTTTCACATTTTATTTCCTTGTAAAAACAGGTAAATCAATAGGGTTTTTCGTACGGATAAGTGCCCAGTGAACGGTTCGTTTAGCTTTATATATTGTTCCGGCTGGGCGTTGTTTTGGTTTTTCAGAAGTGTTAGACCTGTAAGAGAAAAATTTAAATGGTTGGGAAAGGCCATGGGATGTAGAAATATTTTTTTCACATTTTATTTCCTTGTAAAAACAGGTAAATCGATAGGGTTTTTCGTACGGATAAGTACCCAGTGAACGGTTCGTTTAGCTTTATATATTGTTCCGGCTGGGCGTTGTTTTGGTTTTTCGGAAGTGTTAGATCTGTAAGAGAAAAATTTAAATGGTTGGGAAAGGCCATGGGATGTAGAAATATTTTTTTCACATTTTACTTACTTGTAAAAACAGGAAAATCGATAGGGATTTTCGTACGGTAAGTAGCTAGTGAACGGTTCGTTTATCTTTATATATTCTTCAGGGTGGGCGTTGTATTGGATTTTCGGAAGTGTTAGACCTGTAAGGGAAAAATTTAAATGGTTGGGAAAGGCCATGGGATGTAGAAATATTTTTTTCACATTTACTTCCTTGTAAAAACAGGTAAATCAATAGGGTTTTTCTTACGGATAAGTACCCAGTGAACGGTTCGTTTAGCTTTATATATTGTTCCGGGTGGGCGTTGTATTGGTTTTTCAGAAGTGTTAGACCTGTAAGAGAAAAATTTAAATGGTTGGGAAAGGCCATGGGATGTAGAAATATTTTTTTCACATTTTATTTCCTTGTAAAAACAGGTAAATCAATAGGGTTTTTCGTACGGATAAGTGCCCAGTGAACGGTTCGTTTAGCTTTATATATTGTTCCGGCTGGGCGTTGTTTTGGTTTTTCAGAAATGTTAGACCTGTAAGAGAAAAATTTAAATGGTTGGGAAAGGCCATGGGATGTAGAAATATTTTTTTCACATTTTATTTCCTTGTAAAAACAGGTAAATCAATAGGGTTTTTCGTACGGATAAGTACCCAGTGAACGGTTCGTTTAGCTTTATATATTGTTCCGGGTGGGCGTTGTATTGGTTTTTCAGAAGTGTTAGACCTGTAAGAGAAAAATTTAAATGGTTGGGAAAGGCCATGGGATGTAGAAATATTTTTTTCACATTTTATTTCCTTGTAAAAACAGGTAAATCAATAGGGTTTTTCGTACGGATAAGTGCCCAGTGAACGGTTCGTTTAGCTTTATATATTGTTCCGGGTGGGCGTTGTTTTGGTTTTTCGGAAGTGTTAGACCTGTAAGAGAAAAATTTAAATGGTTGGGAAAGGCCATGGGATGTAGAAATATTTTTTTCACATTTTACTTCCTTGTAAAAACAGGAAAATCGATAGGGATTTTCGTACGGATAAGTACCCAGTGAACGGTTCGTTTATCTTTATATATTCTTCCGGGTGGGCGTTGTATAAGTTTTTCGGAAGTGTTAGACCTGTAAGAGAAAAATTTAAATGGTTGGAAAAGGCCATGGGATGTAGAAATAATTTTTTCACATTTACTTCCTTGTAAAAACAGGTAAATCAATAGGGTTTTTCGTACGGATAAGTACCCAGTGAACGGTTCGTTTAGCTTTATATATTTTTCCGGGTGGGCGTTGTATTGGTTTTTCGGAAGTGTTAGAACTGTAAGAGAAAAATTTAAATGGTTGGGAAAGGCCATGGGATGTAGAAAAAATTTTTTCACATTTTATTTCCTTTTAAAAACAGGTAAATCAATAGGGATTTTCGTACGGATAAGTACCCAGTGAACGGTTCGTTTAGCTTTATATATTGTTCCGGGTGGGCGTTGTTTTGGTTTTTCGGAAGTGTTAGACCTGTAAGAGAAAAATTTAAATGGTTGGGAAAGGCCATGGGATGTAGAAATATTTTTTTCACATTTTACTTCCTTGTAAAAACAGGAAAATCGATAGGGATTTTCGTACGGATAAGTAGCTAGTGAACGGTTCGTTTATCTTTATATATTCTTCTGGGTGGGCGTTGTATTGGATTTTCGGAAGTGTTAGACCTGTAAGGGAAAAATTTAAATGGTTGGGAAAGGCCATGGGATGTAGAAATATTTTTTTCACATTTACTTCCTTGTAAAAACAGGTAAATCTATAGGGTTTTTCGTACGGATAAGTACCCATTGAACGGTTCGTTTAGCTTTATATATTGTTCCGGGTGGGTGTTGTATTGGTTTTTCAGAAGTGTTAGACCTGTAAGAGAAAAATTTAAATGGTTGGGAAAGGCCATGGGATGTAGAAATATTTTTTTCACATTTTATTTCCTTGTAAAAACAGGTAAATCAATAGGGTTTTTCGTACGGATAAGTGCCCAGTGAACGGTTCGTTTAGCTTTATATATTGTTCCGGCTGGGCGTTGTTTTGGTTTTTCAGAAGTGTTAGACCTGTAAGAGAAAAATTTAAATGGTTGGGAAAGGCCATGGGATGTAGAAATATTTTTTTCACATTTTATTTCCTTGTAAAAACAGGTAAATCGATAGGGTTTTTCGTACGGATAAGTACCCAGTGAACGGTTCGTTTAGCTTTATATATTGTTCCGGCTGGGCGTTGTTTTGGTTTTTCGGAAGTGTTAGATCTGTAAGAGAAAAATTTAAATGGTTGGGAAAGGCCATGGGATGTAGAAATATTTTTTTCACATTTTACTTACTTGTAAAAACAGGAAAATCGATAGGGATTTTCGTACGGTAAGTAGCTAGTGAACGGTTCGTTTATCTTTATATATTCTTCAGGGTGGGCGTTGTATTGGATTTTCGGAAGTGTTAGACCTGTAAGGGAAAAATTTAAATGGTTGGGAAAGGCCATGGGATGTAGAAATATTTTTTTCACATTTACTTCCTTGTAAAAACAGGTAAATCAATAGGGTTTTTCTTACGGATAAGTACCCAGTGAACGGTTCGTTTAGCTTTATATATTGTTCCGGGTGGGCGTTGTATTGGTTTTTCAGAAGTGTTAGACCTGTAAGAGAAAAATTTAAATGGTTGGGAAAGGCCATGGGATGTAGAAATATTTTTTTCACATTTTATTTCCTTGTAAAAACAGGTAAATCAATAGGGTTTTTCGTACGGATAAGTGCCCAGTGAACGGTTCGTTTAGCTTTATATATTGTTCCGGCTGGGCGTTGTTTTGGTTTTTCAGAAATGTTAGACCTGTAAGAGAAAAATTTAAATGGTTGGGAAAGGCCATGGGATGTAGAAATATTTTTTTCACATTTTATTTCCTTGTAAAAACAGGTAAATCAATAGGGTTTTTCGTACGGATAAGTACCCAGTGAACGGTTCGTTTAGCTTTATATATTGTTCCGGGTGGGCGTTGTATTGGTTTTTCAGAAGTGTTAGACCTGTAAGAGAAAAATTTAAATGGTTGGGAAAGGCCATGGGATGTAGAAATATTTTTTTCACATTTTATTTCCTTGTAAAAACAGGTAAATCAATAGGGTTTTTCGTACGGATAAGTGCCCAGTGAACGGTTCGTTTAGCTTTATATATTTTTCCGGGTGGGCGTTGTATTGGTTTTTCGGAAGTGTTAGAACTGTAAGAGAAAAATTTAAATGGTTGGGAAAGGCCATGGGATGTAGAAAAAATTTTTTCACATTTTATTTCCTTTTAAAAACAGGTAAATCAATGGGGATTTTCGTACGGATAAGTACCCATTGAACGGTTCGTTTAGCTTTATATATTGTTCCGGGTGGGTGTTGTATTGGTTTTTCAGAAGTGTTAGACCTGTAAGAGAAAAATTTAAATGGTTGGGAAAGGCCATGGGATGTAGAAATATTTTTTTCACATTTTATTTCCTTGTAAAAACAGGTAAATCAATAGGGTTTTTCGTACGGATAAGTGCCCAGTGAACGGTTCGTTTAGCTTTATATATTGTTCCGGCTGGGCGTTGTTTTGGTTTTTCAGAAGTGTTAGACCTGTAAGAGAAAAATTTAAATGGTTGGGAAAGGCCATGGGATGTAGAAATATTTTTTTCACATTTTACTTCCTTGTAAAAACAGGAAAATCAATAGGGATTTTTGTACGGATAAGTACCCAGTGAACGGTTCGTTTAGCTTTATATATTGTTCCTTGTGGGCGTTGTTTTGGTTTTTCGCAAGTGTTAGACCTGTAAGAGAAAAATTTAAATGGTTGGGAAAGGCCATGGGATGTAGAAATATTTTTTTCACATTTACTTCCTTGTAAAAACAGGTAAATCAATAGGTTTTTTCGTACGGATAAGTACCCAGTGAACGGTTCGTTTAGCTTTATATATTGTTCCGGGTGGGCGTTGTATTGGTTTTTCGGAAGTGTTAGACCATGTAAGAGAATAATTTAAATGGTTGGGAAAGGACATGGGATGTAGAAATATTTTTTTCACATTTTATTTCCTTGTAAAAACAGGTAAATCAATAGGGTTTTTCGTACGGATAAGTGCCCAGTGAACGGTTCGTTTAGCTTTATATATTGTTCCGGGTGGGCGTTGTTTTGGTTTTTCGGAAGTGTTAGACCTGTAAGAGAAAAATTTAAATGGTTGGGAAAGGCCATGGGATGTAGAAATATTTTTTTCACATTTTACTTCCTTGTAAAAACAGGAAAATCGATAGGGATTTTCGTACGGATAAGTACCCAGTGAACGGTTCGTTTATCTTTATATATTCTTCCGGGTGGGCGTTGTATAGGTTTTTCGGAAGTGTTAGACCTGTAAGAGAAAAATTTAAATGGTTGGGAAAGGCCATGGGATGTAGAAATAATTTTTTCACATTTACTTCCTTGTAAAAACAGGTAAATCAATAGGGTTTTTCGTACGGATAAGTAGCTAGTGAACGGTTCGTTTAGCTTTATATATTGTTCCGGGTGGGCGTTGTATTGGTTTTTCAGAAGTGTTAGACCTGTAAGAGAAAAATTTAAATGGTTGGGAAAGGCCATGGGATGTAGAAATATTTTTTTCACATTTTATTTCCTTGTAAAAACAGGTAAATCAATAGGGTTTTTCGTACGGATAAGTGCCCAGTGAACGGTTCGTTTAGCTTTATATATTTTTCCGGGTGGGCGTTGTATTGGTTTTTCGGAAGTGTTAGAACTGTAAGAGAAAAATTTAAATGGTTGGGAAAGGCCATGGGATGTAGAAAAAATTTTTTCACATTTTATTTCCTTTTAAAAACAGGTAAATCAATAGGGATTTTCGTACGGATAAGTACCCAGTGAACGGTTCGTTTAGCTTTTTATATTGTTCCGGGTGGGCGTTGTTTTGGTTTTTCGGAAGTGTTAGACCTGTAAGAGAAAAATTTAAATGGTTGGGAAAGGCCATGGGATGTAGAAATATTTTTTTCACATTTTACTTCCTTGTAAAAACAGGAAAATCGATAGGGATTTTCGTACGGATAAGTAGCTAGTGAACGGTTCGTTTATCTTTATATATTCTTCTGGGTGGGCGTTGTATTGGATTTTCGGAAGTGTTAGACCTGTAAGGGAAAAATTTAAATGGTTTGGAAAGGCCATGGGATGTAGAAATATTTTTTTCACATTTACTTCCTTGTAAAAACAGGTAAATCTATAGGGTTTTTCGTACGGATAAGTACCCATTGAACGGTTCGTTTAGCTTTATATATTGTTCCGGGTGGGTGTTGTATTGGTTTTTCAGAAGTGTTAGACCTGTAAGAGAAAAATTTAAATGGTTGGGAAAGGCCATGGGATGTAGAAATATTTTTTTCACATTTTATTTCCTTGTAAAAACAGGTAAATCAATAGGGTTTTTCGTACGGATAAGTGCCCAGTGAACGGTTCGTTTAGCTTTATATATTGTTCCGGGTGGGCGTTGTTTTGGTTTTTCAGAAGTGTTAGACCTGTAAGAGAAAAATTTAAATGGTTGGGAAAGGCCATGGGATGTAGAAATATTTTTTTCACATTTACTTCCTTGTAAAAACAGGTAAATCAATAGGTTTTTTCGTACGGATAAGTACCCAGTGAACGGTTCGTTTATCTTTATATATTCTTCCGGGTGGGCGTTGTATAGGTTTTTCGGAAGTGTTAGACCTGTAAGAGAAAAATTTAAATGGTTGGGAAAGGCCATGGGATGTAGAAATAATTTTTTCACATTTACTTCCTTGTAAAAACAGGTAAATCAATAGGTTTTTTCGTACGGATAAGTACCCAGTGAACGGTTCGTTTAGCTTTTTATATTGTTCCGGGTGGGCGTTGTTTTGGTTTTTCGGAAGTGTTAGACCTGTAAGAGAAAAATTTAAATGGTTGGGAAAGGCCATGGGATGTAGAAATATTTTTTTCACATTTTACTTCCTTGTAAAAACAGGAAAATCGATAGGGATTTTCGTACGGATAAGTAGCTAGTGAACGGTTCGTTTATCTTTATATATTCTTCTGGGTGGGCGTTGTATTGGATTTTCGGAAGTGTTAGACCTGTAAGGGAAAAATTTAAATGGTTTGGAAAGGCCATGGGATGTAGAAATATTTTTTTCACATTTACTTCCTTGTAAAAACAGGTAAATCTATAGGGTTTTTCGTACGGATAAGTACCCATTGAACGGTTCGTTTAGCTTTATATATTGTTCCGGGTGGGTGTTGTATTGGTTTTTCAGAAGTGTTAGACCTGTAAGAGAAAAATTTAAATGGTTGGGAAAGGCCATGGGATGTAGAAATATTTTTTTCACATTTTATTTCCTTGTAAAAACAGGTAAATCAATAGGGTTTTTCGTACGGATAAGTGCCCAGTGAACGGTTCGTTTAGCTTTATATATTGTTCCGGGTGGGCGTTGTTTTGGTTTTTCAGAAGTGTTAGACCTGTAAGAGAAAAATTTAAATGGTTGGGAAAGGCCATGGGATGTAGAAATATTTTTTTCACATTTACTTCCTTGTAAAAACAGGTAAATCAATAGGTTTTTTCGTACGGATAAGTACCCAGTGAACGGTTCGTTTATCTTTATATATTCTTCCGGGTGGGCGTTGTATAGGTTTTTCGGAAGTGTTAGACCTGTAAGAGAAAAATTTAAATGGTTGGGAAAGGCCATGGGATGTAGAAATAATTTTTTCACATTTACTTCCTTGTAAAAACAGGTAAATCAATAGGTTTTTTCGTACGGATAAGTACCCAGTGAACGGTTCGTTTAGCTTTATATATTGTTCCGGGTGGGCGTTGTATTGGTTTTTCGGAAGTGTTAGACCATGTAAGAGAATAATTTAAATGGTTGGGAAAGGACATGGGATGTAGAAATATTTTTTTCACATTTTATTTCCTTGTAAAAACAGGTAAATCAATAGGGTTTTTCGTACGGATAAGTGCCCAGTGAACGGTTCGTTTAGCTTTATATATTGTTCCGGGTGGGCGTTGTTTTGGTTTTTCGGAAGTGTTAGACCTGTAAGAGAAAAATTTAAATGGTTGGGAAAGGCCATGGGATGTAGAAATATTTTTTTCACATTTTACTTCCTTGTAAAAACAGGAAAATCGATAGGGATTTTCGTACGGATAAGTACCCAGTGAACGGTTCGTTTATCTTTATATATTCTTCCGGGTGGGCGTTGTATAGGTTTTTCGGAAGTGTTAGACCTGTAAGAGAAAAATTTAAATGGTTGGGAAAGGCCATGGGATGTAGAAATAATTTTTTCACATTTACTTCCTTGTAAAAACAGGTAAATCAATAGGGTTTTTCGTACGGATAAGTACCCAGTGAACGGTTCGTTTAGCTTTATATATTTTTCTGGGTGGGCGTTGTATTGGTTTTTCGGAAGTGTTAGAACTGTAAGAGAAAAATTTAAATGGTTGGGAAAGGCCATGGGATGTAGAAAAAATTTTTTCACATTTTATTCCCTTTTAAAAACAGGTAAATCAATAGGGATTTTCGTACGGATAAGTACCCAGTGAACGGTTCGTTTAGCTTTATATATTGTTCCGGGTGGGCGTTGTTTTGGTTTTTCGGAAGTGTTAGACCTGTAAGAGAAAAATTTAAATGGTTGGGAAAGGCCATGGGATGTAGAAATATTTTTTTCACATTTTACTTCCTTGTAAAAACAGGAAAATCGATAGGGATTTTCGTACGGATAAGTAGCTAGTGAACGGTTCGTTTATCTTTAGATATTCTTCTGGGTGGGCGTTGTATTGGATTTTCGGAAGTGTTAGACCTGTAAGGGAAAAATTTAAATGGTTGGGAAAGGCCATGGGATGTAGAAATATTTTTTTCACATTTACTTCCTTGTAAAAACAGGTAAATCTATAGGGTTTTTCGTACGGATAAGTACCCATTGAACGGTTCGTTTAGCTTTATATATTGTTCCGGGTGGGTGTTGTATTGGTTTTTCAGAAGTGTTAGACCTGTAAGAGAAAAATTTAAATGGTTTGGAAAGGCCATGGGATGTAGAAATATTTTTTTCACATTTTATTTCCTTGTAAAAACAGGTAAATCAATAGGGTTTTTCGTACGGATAAGTGCCCAGTGAACGGTTCGTTTAGCTTTATATATTGTTCCGGCTGGGCGTTGTTTTGGTTTTTCGGAAGTGTTAGACCTGTAAGAGAAAAATTTAAATGGTTGGGAAAGGCCATGGGATGTAGAAATATTTTTTTCACATTTTACTTCCTTGTAAAAACAGGAAAATCGATAGGGATTTTCGTACGGATAAGTACCCAGTGAACGGTTCGTTTATCTTTATATATTCTTCCGGGTGGGCGTTGTATAGGTTTTTCGGAAGTGTTAGACCTGTAAGAGAAAAATTTAAATGGTTGGGAAAGGCCATGGGATGTAGAAATAATTTTTTCACATTTACTTCCTTGTAAAAACAGGTAAATCAATAGGGTTTTTCGTACGGATAAGTACCCAGTGAACGGTTCGTTTAGCTTTATATATTTTTCTGGGTGGGCGTTGTATTGGTTTTTCGGAAGTGTTAGAACTGTAAGAGAAAAATTTAAATGGTTGGGAAAGGCCATGGGATGTAGAAAAAATTTTTTCACATTTTATTCCCTTTTAAAAACAGGTAAATCAATAGGGATTTTCGTACGGATAAGTACCCAGTGAACGGTTCGTTTAGCTTTATATATTGTTCCGGGTGGGCGTTGTTTTGGTTTTTCGGAAGTGTTAGACCTGTAAGAGAAAAATTTAAATGGTTGGGAAAGGCCATGGGATGTAGAAATATTTTTTTCACATTTTACTTCCTTGTAAAAACAGGAAAATCGATAGGGATTTTCGTACGGATAAGTAGCTAGTGAACGGTTCGTTTATCTTTAGATATTCTTCTGGGTGGGCGTTGTATTGGATTTTCGGAAGTGTTAGACCTGTAAGGGAAAAATTTAAATGGTTGGGAAAGGCCATGGGATGTAGAAATATTTTTTTCACATTTACTTCCTTGTAAAAACAGGTAAATCTATAGGGTTTTTCGTACGGATAAGTACCCATTGAACGGTTCGTTTAGCTTTATATATTGTTCCGGGTGGGTGTTGTATTGGTTTTTCAGAAGTGTTAGACCTGTAAGAGAAAAATTTAAATGGTTTGGAAAGGCCATGGGATGTAGAAATATTTTTTTCACATTTTATTTCCTTGTAAAAACAGGTAAATCAATAGGGTTTTTCGTACGGATAAGTGCCCAGTGAACGGTTCGTTTAGCTTTATATATTGTTCCGGCTGGGCGTTGTTTTGGTTTTTCAGAAGTGTTAGACCTGTAAGAGAAAAATTTAAATGGTTGGGAAAGGCCATGGGATGTAGAAATATTTTTTTCACATTTTATTTCCTTGTAAAAACAGGTAAATCAATAGGGTTTTTCGTACGGATAAGTACCCAGTGAACGGTACGTTTAGCTTTATATATTGTTCCGGCTGGGCGTTGTTTTGGTTTTTCGGAAGTGTTAGATCTGTAAGAGAAAAATTTAAATGGTTGGGAAAGGCCATGGGATGTAGAAATATTTTTTTCACATTTTACTTCCTTGTAAAAACAGGAAAATCGATAGGGATTTTCGTACGGATAAGTAGCTAGTGAACGGTTCGTTTATCTTTATATATTCTTCAGGGTGGGCGTTGTATTGGATTTTCGGAAGTGTTAGACCTGTAAGGGAAAAATTTAAATGGTTGGGAAAGGCCATGGGATGTAGAAATATTTTTTTCACATTTACTTCCTTGTAAAAACAGGTAAATCAATAGGGTTTTTCTTACGGATAAGTACCCAGTGAACGGTTCGTTTAGCTTTATATATTGTTCCGGGTGGGCGTTGTATTGGTTTTTCAGAAGTGTTAGACCTGTAAGAGAAAAATTTAAATGGTTGGGAAAGGCCATGGGATGTAGAAATATTTTTTTCACATTTTATTTCCTTGTAAAAACAGGTAAATCAATAGGGTTTTTCGTACGGATAAGTGCCCAGTGAACGGTTCGTTTAGCTTTATATATTGTTCCGGCTGGGCGTTGTTTTGGTTTTTCAGAAATGTTAGACCTGTAAGAGAAAAATTTAAATGGTTGGGAAAGGCCATGGGATGTAGAAATATTTTTTTCACATTTTATTTCCTTGTAAAAACAGGTAAATCAATAGGGTTTTTCGTACGGATAAGTACCCAGTGAACGGTTCGTTTAGCTTTATATATTGTTCCGGGTGGGCGTTGTATTGGTTTTTCAGAAGTGTTAGACCTGTAAGAGAAAAATTTAAATGGTTGGGAAAGGCCATGGGATGTAGAAATATTTTTTTCACATTTTATTTCCTTGTAAAAACAGGTAAATCAATAGGGTTTTTCGTACGGATAAGTGCCCAGTGAACGGTTCGTTTAGCTTTATATATTTTTCCGGGTGGGCGTTGTATTGGTTTTTCGGAAGTGTTAGAACTGTAAGAGAAAAATTTAAATGGTTGGGAAAGGCCATGGGATGTAGAAAAATTTTTTTCACATTTTATTTCCTTTTAAAAACAGGTAAATCAATAGGGATTTTCGTACGGATAAGTACCCAGTGAACGGTTCGTTTAGCTTTATATATTGTTCCGGGTGGGCGTTGTTTTGGTTTTTCGGAAGTGTTAGACCTGTAAGAGAAAAATTTAAATGGTTGGGAAAGGCCATGGGATGTAGAAATATTTTTTTCACATTTTACTTCCTTGTAAAAACAGGAAAATCGATAGGGATTTTCGTACGGATAAGTAGCTAGTGAACGGTTCGTTTATCTTTATATATTCTTCTGGGTGGGCGTTGTATTGGATTTTCGGAAGTGTTAGACCTGTAAGGGAAAAATTTAAATGGTTGGGAAAGGCCATGGGATGTAGAAATATTTTTTTCACATTTACTTCCTTGTAAAAACAGGTAAATCTATAGGGTTTTTCGTACGGATAAGTACCCATTGAACGGTTCGTTTAGCTTTATATATTGTTCCGGGTGGGTGTTGTATTGGTTTTTCAGAAGTGTTAGACCTGTAAGAGAAAAATTTAAATGGTTGGGAAAGGCCATGGGATGTAGAAATATTTTTTTCACATTTTATTTCCTTGTAAAAACAGGTAAATCAATAGGGTTTTTCGTACGGATAAGTGCCCAGTGAACGGTTCGTTTAGCTTTATATATTGTTCCGGCTGGGCGTTGTTTTGGTTTTTCAGAAGTGTTAGACCTGTAAGAGAAAAATTTAAATGGTTGGGAAAGGCCATGGGATATAGAAATATTTTTTTCACATTTTATTTCCTTGTAAAAACAGGTAAATCAATAGGGTTTTTCGTACGGATAAGTACCCAGTGAACGGTTCGTTTAGCTTTATATATTGTTCCGGCTGGGCGTTGTTTTGGTTTTTCGGAAGTGTTAGATCTGTAAGAGAAAAATTTAAATGGTTGGGAAAGGCCATGGGATGTAGAAATATTTTTTTCACATTTTACTTCCTTGTAAAAACAGGAAAATCGATAGGGATTTTCGTACGGATAAGTAGCTAGTGAACGGTTCGTTTATCTTTATATATTCTTCTGGGTGGGCGTTGTATTGGATTTTCGGAAGTGTTAGACCTGTAAGGGAAAAATTTAAATGGTTGGGAAAGGCCATGGGATGTAGAAATATTTTTTTCACATTTACTTCCTTGTAAAAACAGGTAAATCAATAGGGTTTTTCTTACGGATAAGTACCCAGTGAACGGTTCGTTTAGCTTTATATATTGTTCCGGGTGGGCGTTGTATTGGTTTTTCAGAAGTGTTAGACCTGTAAGAGAAAAATTTAAATGGTTGGGAAAGGCCATGGGATGTAGAAATATTTTTTTCACATTTTACTTCCTTGTAAAAACAGGAAAATCGATAGGGATTTTCGTACGGATAAGTAGCTAGTGAACGGTTCGTTTATCTTTATATATTCTTCAGGGTGGGCGTTGTATTGGATTTTCGGAAGTGTTAGACCTGTAAGGGAAAAATTTAAATGGTTGGGAAAGGCCATGGGATGTAGAAATATTTTTTTCACATTTACTTCCTTGTAAAAACAGGTAAATCAATAGGGTTTTTCTTACGGATAAGTACCCAGTGAACGGTTCGTTTAGCTTTATATATTGTTCCGGGTGGGCGTTGTATTGGTTTTTCAGAAGTGTTAGACCTGTAAGAGAAAAATTTAAATGGTTGGGAAAGGCCATGGGATGTAGAAATATTTTTTTCACATTTTATTTCCTTGTAAAAACAGGTAAATCAATAGGGTTTTTCGTACGGATAAGTGCCCAGTGAACGGTTCGTTTAGCTTTATATATTGTTCCGGCTGGGCGTTGTTTTGGTTTTTCAGAAATGTTAGACCTGTAAGAGAAAAATTTAAATGGTTGGGAAAGGCCATGGGATGTAGAAATATTTTTTTCACATTTTATTTCCTTGTAAAAACAGGTAAATCAATAGGGTTTTTCGTACGGATAAGTACCCAGTGAACGGTTCGTTTAGCTTTATATATTGTTCCGGGTGGGCGTTGTATTGGTTTTTCAGAAGTGTTAGACCTGTAAGAGAAAAATTTAAATGGTTGGGAAAGGCCATGGGATGTAGAAATATTTTTTTCACATTTTATTTCCTTGTAAAAACAGGTAAATCAATAGGGTTTTTCGTACGGATAAGTGCCCAGTGAACGGTTCGTTTAGCTTTATATATTTTTCCGGGTGGGCGTTGTATTGGTTTTTCGGAAGTGTTAGAACTGTAAGAGAAAAATTTAAATGGTTGGGAAAGGCCATGGGATGTAGAAAAATTTTTTTCACATTTTATTTCCTTTTAAAAACAGGTAAATCAATAGGGATTTTTGTACGGATAAGTACCCAGTGAACGGTTCGTTTAGCTTTATATATTGTTCCGGGTGGGCGTTGTTTTGGTTTTTCGGAAGTGTTAGACCTGTAAGAGAAAAATTTAAATGGTTGGGAAAGGCCATGGGATGTAGAAATATTTTTTTCACATTTTACTTCCTTGTAAAAACAGGAAAATCGATAGGGATTTTCGTACGGATAAGTAGCTAGTGAACGGTTCGTTTATCTTTATATATTCTTCTGGGTGGGCGTTGTATTGGATTTTCGGAAGTGTTAGACCTGTAAGGGAAAAATTTAAATGGTTGGGAAAGGCCATGGGATGTAGAAATATTTTTTTCACATTTACTTCCTTGTAAAAACAGGTAAATCTATAGGGTTTTTCGTACGGATAAGTACCCATTGAACGGTTCGTTTAGCTTTATATATTGTTCCGGGTGGGTGTTGTATTGGTTTTTCAGAAGTGTTAGACCTGTAAGAGAAAAATTTAAATGGTTGGGAAAGGCCATGGGATGTAGAAATATTTTTTTCACATTTTATTTCCTTGTAAAAACAGGTAAATCAATAGGGTTTTTCGTACGGATAAGTGCCCAGTGAACGGTTCGTTTAGCTTTATATATTGTTCCGGCTGGGCGTTGTTTTGGTTTTTCAGAAGTGTTAGACCTGTAAGAGAAAAATTTAAATGGTTGGGAAAGGCCATGGGATATAGAAATATTTTTTTCACATTTTATTTCCTTGTAAAAACAGGTAAATCAATAGGGTTTTTCGTACGGATAAGTACCCAGTGAACGGTTCGTTTAGCTTTATATATTGTTCCGGCTGGGCGTTGTTTTGGTTTTTCGGAAGTGTTAGATCTGTAAGAGAAAAATTTAAATGGTTGGGAAAGGCCATGGGATGTAGAAATATTTTTTTCACATTTTACTTCCTTGTAAAAACAGGAAAATCGATAGGGATTTTCGTACGGATAAGTAGCTAGTGAACGGTTCGTTTATCTTTATATATTCTTCTGGGTGGGCGTTGTATTGGATTTTCGGAAGTGTTAGACCTGTAAGGGAAAAATTTAAATGGTTGGGAAAGGCCATGGGATGTAGAAATATTTTTTTCACATTTACTTCCTTGTAAAAACAGGTAAATCAATAGGGTTTTTCTTACGGATAAGTACCCAGTGAACGGTTCGTTTAGCTTTATATATTGTTCCGGGTGGGCGTTGTATTGGTTTTTCAGAAGTGTTAGACCTGTAAGAGAAAAATTTAAATGGTTGGGAAAGGCCATGGGATGTAGAAATATTTTTTTCACATTTTATTTCCTTGTAAAAACAGGTAAATCAATAGGGTTTTTCGTACGGATAAGTGCCCAGTGAACGGTTCGTTTAGCTTTATATATTGTTCCGGCTGGGCGTTGTTTTGGTTTTTCAGAAGTGTTAGACCTGTAAGAGAAAAATTTAAATGGTTGGGAAAGGCCATGGGATGTAGAAATATTTTTTTCACATTTTATTTCCTTGTAAAAACAGGTAAATCAATAGGGTTTTTCGTACGGATAAGTACCCAGTGAACGGTTCGTTTAGCTTTATATATTGTTCCGGGTGGGCGTTGTATTGGTTTTTCGGAAGTGTTAGACCTGTAAGAGAAAAATTTAAATGGTTGGGAAAGGCCATGGGATGTAGAAATATTTTTTTCACATTTTATTTCCTTGTAAAAACAGGTAAATCAATAGGGTTTTTCGTACGGATAAGTGCCCAGTGAACGGTTCGTTTAGCTTTATATATTGTTCCGGCTGGGCGTTGTTTTGGTTTTTCGGAAGTGTTAGACCTGTAAGAGAAAAATTTAAATGGTTGGGAAAGGCCATGGGATGTAGAAATATTTTTTTCACATTTTACTTCCTTGTAAAAACAGGAAAATCGATAGGGATTTTCGTACGGATAAGTACCCAGTGAACGGTTCGTTTATCTTTATATATTGTTCCGGGTGGGCGTTGTATTGGTTTTTCGGAAGTGTTAGACCTGTAAGAGAAAAATTTAAATGGTTGGGAAAGGCCATGGGATGTAGAATTATTTTTTTCACATTTTACTTCCTTGTAAAAACAGGAAAATCGATAGGGATTTTCGTACGGATAAGTACCCAGTGAACGGTTCGTTTAGCTTTATATATTGTTCCGGGTGGGCGTTGTATTGGTTTTTCGGAAGTGTTAGACCTGTAAGAGAAAAATTTAAATGGTTGGGAAAGGCCATGGGATGTAGAAATATTTTTTTCACATTTTACTTCCTTGTAAAAACAGGTAAATCAATAGGGTTTTTCGTACGGATAAGTGCCCAGTGAACGGTTCGTTTAGCTTTATATATTGTTCTGGCTGGGCGTTGTTTTGGTTTTTCAGAAGTGTTAGACCTGTAAGAGAAAAATTTAAATGGTTGGGAAAGGCCATGGGATGTAGAAATATTTTTTTCACATTTTATTTCCTTGTAAAAACAGGTAAATCAATAGGGTTTTTCGTACGGATAAGTACCCAGTGAACGGTTCGTTTAGCTTTATATATTGTTCCGGGTGGGCGTTGTATTGGTTTTTCAGAAGTGTTAGACCTGTAAGAGAAAAATTTAAATGGTTGGGAAAGGCCATGGGATGTAGAAATATTTTTTTCACATTTTATTTCCTTGTAAAAACAGGTAAATCAATAGGGTTTTTCGTACGGATAAGTGCCCAGTGAACGGTTCGTTTAGCTTTATATATTGTTCCGGCTGGGCGTTGTTTTGGTTTTTCGGAAGTGTTAGACCTGTAAGAGAAAAATTTAAATGGTTGGGAAAGGCCATGGGATGTAGAAATATTTTTTTCACATTTTATTTCCTTGTAAAAACAGGAAAATCGATAGGGATTTTCGTACGGATAAGTACCCAGTGAACGGTTCGTTTATCTTTATATATTGTTCCGGGTGGGCGTTGTATTGGTTTTTCGGAAGTGTTAGACCTGTAAGAGAAAAATTTAAATGGTTGGGAAAGGCCATGGGATGTAGAAATATTTTTTTCACATTTACTTCCTTGTAAAAACAAGTAAATCAATAGGGTTTTTCGTACGGATAAGTACCCAGTGAACTGTTTGTTTAGCTTTATATATTGTTCCGGGTGGGCGTTGTATTGGTTTTTCGGAAGTGTTAGACCTGTAAGAGAAAAATTTAAATGGTTGGGAAAGGCCATGGGATGTAGAATTATTTTTTTCACATTTTACTTCCTTGTAAAAACAGGAAAATCGATAGGGATTTTCGTACGGATAAGTACCCAGTGAACGGTTCGTTTAGCTTTATATATTGTTCCGGGTGGGCGTTGTATTGGTTTTTCGGAAGTGTTAGACCTGTAAGAGAAAAATTTAAATGGTTGGGAAAGGCCATGGGATGTAGAAATATTTTTTTCACATTTTACTTCCTTGTAAAAACAGGTAAATCAATAGGGTTTTTCGTACGGATAAGTGCCCAGTGAACGGTTCGTTTAGCTTTATATATTGTTCTGGCTGGGCGTTGTTTTGGTTTTTCAGAAGTGTTAGACCTGTAAGAGAAAAATTTAAATGGTTGGGAAAGGCCATGGGATGTAGAAATATTTTTTTCACATTTTATTTCCTTGTAAAAACAGGTAAATCAATAGGGTTTTTCGTACGGATAAGTACCCAGTGAACGGTTCGTTTAGCTTTATATATTGTTCCGGGTGGGCGTTGTATTGGTTTTTCAGAAGTGTTAGACCTGTAAGAGAAAAATTTAAATGGTTGGGAAAGGCCATGGGATGTAGAAATATTTTTTTCACATTTTATTTCCTTGTAAAAACAGGTAAATCAATAGGGTTTTTCGTACGGATAAGTGCCCAGTGAACGGTTCGTTTAGCTTTATATATTGTTCCGGCTGGGCGTTGTTTTGGTTTTTCGGAAGTGTTAGACCTGTAAGAGAAAAATTTAAATGGTTGGGAAAGGCCATGGGATGTAGAAATATTTTTTTCACATTTTATTTCCTTGTAAAAACAGGAAAATCGATAGGGATTTTCGTACGGATAAGTACCCAGTGAACGGTTCGTTTATCTTTATATATTGTTCCGGGTGGGCGTTGTATTGGTTTTTCGGAAGTGTTAGACCTGTAAGAGAAAAATTTAAATGGTTGGGAAAGGCCATGGGATGTAGAAATATTTTTTTCACATTTACTTCCTTGTAAAAACAAGTAAATCAATAGGGTTTTTCGTACGGATAAGTACCCAGTGAACTGTTTGTTTAGCTTTATATATTGTTCCGGGTGGGCGTTGTATTGGTTTTTCGGAAGTGTTAGACCTGTAAGAGAAAAATTTAAATGGTTGGGAAAGGCCATGGGATGTAGAATTATTTTTTTCACATTTTACTTCCTTGTAAAAACAGGAAAATCGATAGGGATTTTCGTACGGATAAGTACCCAGTGAACGGTTCGTTTATCTTTATATATTGTTCCGGGTGGGCGTTGTATTGGTTTTTCGGAAGTGTTAGACCTGTAAGAGAAAAATTTAAATGGTTGGGAAAGGCCATGGGATGTAGAAATATTTTTTTCACATTTACTTCCTTGTAAAAACAAGTAAATCAATAGGGTTTTTCGTACGGATAAGTACCCAGTGAACTGTTTGTTTAGCTTTATATATTGTTCCGGGTGGGCGTTGTATTGGTTTTTCGGAAGTGTTAGACCTGTAAGAGAAAAATTTAAATGGTTGGGAAAGGCCATGGGATGTAGAATTATTTTTTTCACATTTTACTTCCTTGTAAAAACAGGAAAATCGATAGGGATTTTCGTACGGATAAGTACCCAGTGAACGGTTCGTTTAGCTTTATATATTGTTCCGGGTGGGCGTTGTATTGGTTTTTCGGAAGTGTTAGACCTGTAAGAGAAAAATTTAAATGGTTGGGAAAGGCCATGGGATGTAGAAATAATTTTTTCACATTTTACTTCCTTGTAAAAACAGGTAAATCAATAGGGTTTTTCGTACGGATAAGTGCCCAGTGAACGGTTCGTTTAGCTTTATATATTGTTCCGGCTGGGCGTTGTTTTGGTTTTTCAGAAGTGTTAGACCTGTAAGAGAAAAATTTAAATGGTTGGGAAAGGCCATGGGATGTAGAAATATTTTTTTCACATTTTATTTCCTTGTAAAAACAGGTAAATAAATAGGGTTTTTCGTACGGATAAGTACCCAGGGAACGGTTCGTTTAGCTTTATATATTGTTCCGGGTGGGCGTTGTATTGGTTTTTCAGAAGTGTTAGACCTGTAAGAGAAAAATTTAAATGGTTGGGAAAGGCCATGGGATGTAGAAATATTTTTTTCACATTTTATTTCCTTGTAAAAACAGGTAAATCAATAGGGTTTTTCGTACGGATAAGTGCCCAGTGAACGGTTCGTTTAGCTTTATATATTGTTCCGGCTGGGCGTTGTTTTGGTTTTTCGGAAGTGTTAGACCTGTAAGAGAAAAATTTAAATGGTTGGGAACGGCCATGGGATGTAGAAATATTTTTTTCACATTTTAATTCCTTGTAAAAACAGGAAAATCGATAGGGATTTTCGTACGGATAAGTACCCAGTGAACGGTTCGTTTATCTTTATATATTCTTCCGGGTGGGCGTTGTATTGGATTTTCGGAAGTGTTAGACCTGTAAGAGAAAAATTTAAATGGTTGGGAAAGGCCATGGTTTGTAGAAATATTTTTTTTACATTTTATTTCCTTGTAAATACAGGTAAATCGATAGGGATTTTCGTACGGATAAGTACCCAGTGAACAGTTCGTTTAGCTTTATATATTGTTCCGGGTGGGCGTTGTATTGGTTTTTCGGAAGTGTTAGACTTGTAAGAGAAAAATTTAAATGGTTGGGAAAGGCCATGGGATGTAGAAATATTTTTTTCACATTTTATTTCCTTGTAAGAACAGGTAAATCAATAGGGTTTTTCGTACGGATAAGTGCCCAGTGATCGGTTCGTTTAGCTTTATATATTGTTCCGGGTGGGCGTTGTTTTGGTTTTTCGGAAGTGTTAGACCTGTAAGAGAAAAATTTAAATGGTTGGGAAAGACCATGGGATGTAGAAATATTTTTTTCACATTTTACTTCCTTGTGAAAACAGGAAAATCAATAGGGATTTTTGTACGGATAAGTACCCAGTGAACGGTTCGTTTAGCTTTATATATTCTTCCGGGTGGGCGTTGTATTGGATTTTCGGAAGTATTAGACCTGTAAGAGAAAAATTTAAATGGTTGGGAAAGGCCATGGGATGTAGAAATATTTTTTTCACATTTTATTTCCTTGTAAAAACAGGTAAAACAATAGGGTTTTTCGTACGGATAAGTGCATAGTGAACGGTTCGTTTAGCTTTATATATTGTTCCGGGTGGGCGTTGTTTTGGTTTATCGGAAGTGTTAGACCTGTAAGAGAAAAATTTAAATGGTTGAGAAAGGCCATGGGATGTAGAAATATTTTTTTCACATTTTACTTCCTTGTAAAAACAGGAAAATCTATAGGGATTTTCGTACGGATAAGTACCTAGTGAACGGTTCGTTTATCTTTATATATTCTTCCGGGTGGGCGTTGTATTGGATTTTCGGAAGTGTTAGACCTGTAAGAGAAAAATTGAAATGGTTGGGAAAGGCCATGGGATGAAGAAATATTTTTTTCACATTTACTTCCTTGTAAAAACAGGTAAATCAATAGGGTTTTTCGTACGGATAAGTGCCCAGTGAACGGTTCGTTTAGCTTTATATATTGTTCCGGGTGGGCGTTGTATTGGTTTTTCGGAAATGTTAGACCTGTAAGAGAAAAATTTAAATGGTTGGGAAAGGCCATGGGATGTAGAAATATTTTTTTCACATTTTATTTCCTTGTAAAAACAGGTAAATCAATAGGGTTTTTCGTACGGATAAGTGCCCAGTGAACGGTTCGTTTAGCTTTATATATTGTTCCGGGTGGGCATTGTTTTGGTTTTTCGGAAGTGTTAGACCTGTAAGAGAAAAATTTAAATGGTTGGGAAAGGGCATGGTTTGGAGAAATATTTTTTTCACATTTTATTTCCTTGTAAATACAGGTAAATCGATAGGGATTTTCGTACGGATAAGTGCCCAGTGAACGGTTCGTTTAGCTTTATATATTGTTCCGGGTGGGCGTTGTATTGGTTTTTCGGAAGTGTTAGACCTGTAAGAGAAAAATTTAAATGGTTGGGAAAGGCCATGGGATGTAGAAATATTTTTTTCACATTTTATTTCCTTGTAAAAACAGGTAAATAAATAGGGTTTTTCGTACGGATAAGTGCCCAGTGAACGGTTCGTTTAGCTTTATATATTGTTCCGGGTGGGCGTTGTTTTGGTTTTTCGGAAGTGTTAGACCTGTAAGAGAAAAATTTAAATGGTTGGGAAAGGCCATGGGATGTAGAAAGATTTTTTTCACATTTTATTTCCTTGTAAAAACAGGTAAAACAATAGGGTTTTTCGTACGGATAAGTGCATAGTGAACGGTTCGTTTAGCTTTATATATTGTTCCGGGTGGGCGTTGTTTTGGTTTATCGGAAGTGTTAGACCTGTAAGAGAAAAATTTAAATGGTTGGGAAAGGCCATGGGATGTAGAAATATTTTTTTCACATTTTACTTCCTTGTAAAAACAGGAAAATCGATAGGGATTTTCGTACGGATAAGTACCTAGTGAACGGTTCGTTTATCTTTATATATTCTTCCGGGTGGGCGTTGTATTGGATTTTCGGAAGTGTTAGACCTGTAAGAGAAAAATTTAAATGGTTCGGAAAGGCCATGGGATGAAGAAATATTTTTTTCACATTTACTTCCTTGTAAAAACAGGTAAATCAATAGGGATTTTCGTACGGATAAGTACCAAGTGAACGGTTCGTTTAGCTTTATATATTGTTCCGGGTGGGCGTTGTATTGGTTTTTCGGAAGTGTTAGAACTGTAAGAGAAAAATTTAAATGGTTGGGAAAGGCCATGGGATGAAGAAATATTTTTTTCACATTTTATTTCCTTGTAAAAACAGGTAAATCAATAGGGTTTTTCGTACGGATACGTGCCCAGTGAACGGTTCGTTTAGCTTTATATATTGTTCCGGGTGGGCGTTGTATTGGTTTTTCGGAAGTGTTAGACCTGTAAGAGAAAAATTTACATGGTTGGGAAAGGCCATGGGATGTAGAAATATTTTTTTCACATTTTACTTCCTTGTGAAAACAGGAAAATCAATAGGGATTTTTGTACGGATAAGTACCCAGTGAACGGTTCGTTTAGCTTTATATATTGTTCCGGGTGGGCGTTGTATTGGTTTTTCGGAAGTGTTAGACCTGTAAGAGAAAAATTTAAATAGTTGGGAAAGGCCATGGGATGTAGAAATATTTTTTTCACATTTTATTTCCTTTTAAAAACAGGTAAATCAATAGGGATTTTCGTACGGATAAGTACCAAGTGAACGGTTCGTTTAGCTTTATATATTGTTCCGGGTGGGCATTGTTTTGGTTTTTCGGAAGTGTTAGACCTGTAAGAGAAAAATTTAAATGGTTGGGAAAGGGCATTGTTTGGAGAAATATTTTTTTCACATTTTATTTCCTTGTAAATACAGGTAAATCGATAGGGATTTTCGTACGGATAAGTGCCCAGTGAACGGTTCGTTTAGCTTTATATATTGTTCCGGGTGGGCGTTGTATTGGTTTTTCGGAAGTGTTAGACCTGTAAGAGAAAAATTTAAATGGTTGGGAAAGGCCATGGGATGTAGAAATATTTTTTTCACATTTTATTTCCTTGTAAAAACAGGTAAATCAATAGGGTTTTTCGTACGGATAAGTGCCCAGTGAACGGTTCGTTTAGCTTTATATATTGTTCCGGGTGGGCGTTGTTTTGGTTTTTCGGAAGTGTTAGACCTGTAAGAGAAAAATTTAAATGGTTGGGAAAGGCCATGGGATGTAGAAAGATTTTTTTCACATTTTATTTCCTTGTAAAAACAGGTAAAACAATAGGGTTTTTCGTACGGATAAGTGCATAGTGAACGGTTCGTTTAGCTTTATATATTGTTCCGGGTGGGCGTTGTTTTGGTTTATCGGAAGTGTTAGACCTGTAAGAGAAAAATTTAAATGGTTGGGAAAGGCCATGGGATGTAGAAATATTTTTTTCACATTTTACTTCCTTGTAAAAACAGGAAAATCGATAGGGATTTTCGTACGGATAAGTACCTAGTGAACGGTTCGTTTATCTTTATATATTCTTCCGGGTGGGCGTTGTATTGGATTTTCGGAAGTGTTAGACCTGTAAGAGAAAAATTTAAATGGTTCGGAAAGGCCATGGGATGAAGAAATATTTTTTTCACATTTACTTCCTTGTAAAAACAGGTAAATCAATAGGGATTTTCGTACGGATAAGTACCAAGTGAACGGTTCGTTTAGCTTTATATATTGTTCCGGGTGGGCGTTGTATTGGTTTTTCGGAAGTGTTAGAACTGTAAGAGAAAAATTTAAATGGTTGGGAAAGGCCATGGGATGAAGAAATATTTTTTTCACATTTTATTTCCTTGTAAAAACAGGTAAATCAATAGGGTTTTTCGTACGGATACGTGCCCAGTGAACGGTTCGTTTAGCTTTATATATTGTTCCGGGTGGGCGTTGTATTGGTTTTTCGGAAGTGTTAGACCTGTAAGAGAAAAATTTACATGGTTGGGAAAGGCCATGGGATGTAGAAATATTTTTTTCACATTTTAATTCCTTTTAAAAACAGGTAAATCAATAGGGATTTTCGTACGGATAAGTACCCAGTGAACGGTTCGTTTATCTTTATATATCCTTCCGGGTGGGCGTTGTATTGGTTTTTCGGAAGTGTTAGACCTGTAAGAGAAAAATTTAAATGGTTGGGAAAGGCCATGGGATGTAGAAATATTTTTTTCACATTTTATTTCCTTGTAAAAACAGGTAAATCGATAGGGTTTTTCGTACGGATAAGTGCCCAGTGAACGGTTCGTTTAGCTTTATATATTGTTCCGGGTGGGCGTTGTATTGGTTTTTCGGAAGTGTTAGACCTGTAAGAGAAAAATTTAAATGGTTGGGAAAGGCCATGGGATGTAGAAATATTTTTTTCACATTTTATTTCCTTGTAAAAAAAGGTAAATCAATAGGGTTTTTCGTACGGATAAGTGCCCAGTGAACGGTTCGTTTAGCTTTATATATTGTTCCGGGTGGGCGTTGTTTTGGTTTTTCGGAAGTGTTAGACCTGTAAGAGAAAAATTTAAATGGTTGGGAAAGGCCATGGGATGTAGAAATATTTTTTTCACATTTTACTTCCTTGTAAAAACAGGTAAATCGATAGGGATTTTCGTACGGATAAGTACCTAGTGAACGGTTCGTTTATCTTTATATATTCTTCCGGGTGGGCATTGTATTGGATTTTCGGAAGTGTTAGACCTGTAAGAGAAAAATTTAAATGGTTGGGAAAGGCCATGGGATGTAGAAATATTTTTTTCACATTTACTTCCTTGTAAAAACAGGTAAATCAATAGGGTTTTTCGTACGGATAAGTACCCAGTGAACGGTTCGTTTAGCTTTATATATTGTTCCGGGTGGGCGTTGTATTGGTTTTTCGGAAGTGTTAGACCTGTAAGAGAAAAATTTAAATGGTTGGGAAAGGCCATGGTATGTAGAAATATTTTTTTCACATTTTAATTCCTTTTAAAAACAGGTAAATCAATAGGGATATTCGTACGGATAAGTACCAAGTGAACGGTTCGTTTAGCTTTATATATTCTTCCGGGTGGGCGTTGTATTGGTTTTTCGGAAGTGTTAGACCTGTAAGAGAAAAATTTAAATGGTTGGGAAAGGCCATGGGATGTAGAAATAATTTTTTCACATTTACTTCCTTGTAAAAACAGGTAAATCAATAGGGTTTTTCGTACGGATAAGTACCCAGTGAACGGTTCGTTTAGCTTTATATATTTTTCTGGGTGGGCGTTGTATTGGTTTTTCGGAAGTGTTAGAACTGTAAGAGAAAAATTTAAATGGTTGGGAAAGGCCATGGGATGTAGAAAAATTTTTTTCACATTTTATTCCCTTTTAAAAACAGGTAAATCAATAGGGATTTTCGTACGGATAAGTACCCAGTGAACGGTTCGTTTAGCTTTATATATTGTTCCGGGTGGGCGTTGTTTTGGTTTTTCGGAAGTGTTAGACCTGTAAGAGAAAAATTTAAATGGTTGGGAAAGGCCATGGGATGTAGAAATATTTTTTTCACATTTTACTTCCTTGTAAAAACAGGAAAATCGATAGGGATTTTCGTACGGATAAGTAGCTAGTGAACGGTTCGTTTATCTTTAGATATTCTTCTGGGTGGGCGTTGTATTGGATTTTCGGAAGTGTTAGACCTGTAAGGGAAAAATTTAAATGGTTGGGAAAGGCCATGGGATGTAGAAATATTTTTTTCACATTTACTTCCTTGTAAAAACAGGTAAATCTATAGGGTTTTTCGTACGGATAAGTACCCATTGAACGGTTCGTTTAGCTTTATATATTGTTCCGGGTGGGTGTTGTATTGGTTTTTCAGAAGTGTTAGACCTGTAAGAGAAAAATTTAAATGGTTTGGAAAGGCCATGGGATGTAGAAATATTTTTTTCACATTTTATTTCCTTGTAAAAACAGGTAAATCAATAGGGTTTTTCGTACGGATAAGTGCCCAGTGAACGGTTCGTTTAGCTTTATATATTGTTCCGGCTGGGCGTTGTTTTGGTTTTTCGGAAGTGTTAGACCTGTAAGAGAAAAATTTAAATGGTTGGGAAAGGCCATGGGATGTAGAAATATTTTTTTCACATTTTACTTCCTTGTAAAAACAGGAAAATCGATAGGGATTTTCGTACGGATAAGTACCCAGTGAACGGTTCGTTTATCTTTATATATTCTTCCGGGTGGGCGTTGTATAGGTTTTTCGGAAGTGTTAGACCTGTAAGAGAAAAATTTAAATGGTTGGGAAAGGCCATGGGATGTAGAAATAATTTTTTCACATTTACTTCCTTGTAAAAACAGGTAAATCAATAGGGTTTTTCGTACGGATAAGTACCCAGTGAACGGTTCGTTTAGCTTTATATATTTTTCTGGGTGGGCGTTGTATTGGTTTTTCGGAAGTGTTAGAACTGTAAGAGAAAAATTTAAATGGTTGGGAAAGGCCATGGGATGTAGAAAAATTTTTTTCACATTTTATTCCCTTTTAAAAACAGGTAAATCAATAGGGATTTTCGTACGGATAAGTACCCAGTGAACGGTTCGTTTAGCTTTATATATTGTTCCGGGTGGGCGTTGTTTTGGTTTTTCGGAAGTGTTAGACCTGTAAGAGAAAAATTTAAATGGTTGGGAAAGGCCATGGGATGTAGAAATATTTTTTTCACATTTTACTTCCTTGTAAAAACAGGAAAATCGATAGGGATTTTCGTACGGATAAGTAGCTAGTGAACGGTTCGTTTATCTTTAGATATTCTTCTGGGTGGGCGTTGTATTGGATTTTCGGAAGTGTTAGACCTGTAAGGGAAAAATTTAAATGGTTGGGAAAGGCCATGGGATGTAGAAATATTTTTTTCACATTTACTTCCTTGTAAAAACAGGTAAATCTATAGGGTTTTTCGTACGGATAAGTACCCATTGAACGGTTCGTTTAGCTTTATATATTGTTCCGGGTGGGTGTTGTATTGGTTTTTCAGAAGTGTTAGACCTGTAAGAGAAAAATTTAAATGGTTGGGAAAGGCCATGGGATGTAGAAATATTTTTTTCACATTTTATTTCCTTGTAAAAACAGGTAAATCAATAGGGTTTTTCGTACGGATAAGTGCCCAGTGAACGGTTCGTTTAGCTTTATATATTGTTCCGGCTGGGCGTTGTTTTGGTTTTTCAGAAGTGTTAGACCTGTAAGAGAAAAATTTAAATGGTTGGGAAAGGCCATGGGATATAGAAATATTTTTTTCACATTTTATTTCCTTGTAAAAACAGGTAAATCAATAGGGTTTTTCGTACGGATAAGTACCCAGTGAACGGTTCGTTTAGCTTTATATATTGTTCCGGCTGGGCGTTGTTTTGGTTTTTCGGAAGTGTTAGATCTGTAAGAGAAAAATTTAAATGGTTGGGAAAGGCCATGGGATGTAGAAATATTTTTTTCACATTTTACTTCCTTGTAAAAACAGGAAAATCGATAGGGATTTTCGTACGGATAAGTAGCTAGTGAACGGTTCGTTTATCTTTATATATTCTTCTGGGTGGGCGTTGTATTGGATTTTCGGAAGTGTTAGACCTGTAAGGGAAAAATTTAAATGGTTGGGAAAGGCCATGGGATGTAGAAATATTTTTTTCACATTTACTTCCTTGTAAAAACAGGTAAATCAATAGGGTTTTTCTTACGGATAAGTACCCAGTGAACGGTTCGTTTAGCTTTATATATTGTTCCGGGTGGGCGTTGTATTGGTTTTTCAGAAGTGTTAGACCTGTAAGAGAAAAATTTAAATGGTTGGGAAAGGCCATGGGATGTAGAAATATTTTTTTCACATTTTACTTCCTTGTAAAAACAGGAAAATCGATAGGGATTTTCGTACGGATAAGTAGCTAGTGAACGGTTCGTTTATCTTTATATATTCTTCAGGGTGGGCGTTGTATTGGATTTTCGGAAGTGTTAGACCTGTAAGGGAAAAATTTAAATGGTTGGGAAAGGCCATGGGATGTAGAAATATTTTTTTCACATTTACTTCCTTGTAAAAACAGGTAAATCAATAGGGTTTTTCTTACGGATAAGTACCCAGTGAACGGTTCGTTTAGCTTTATATATTGTTCCGGGTGGGCGTTGTATTGGTTTTTCAGAAGTGTTAGACCTGTAAGAGAAAAATTTAAATGGTTGGGAAAGGCCATGGGATGTAGAAATATTTTTTTCACATTTTATTTCCTTGTAAAAACAGGTAAATCAATAGGGTTTTTCGTACGGATAAGTGCCCAGTGAACGGTTCGTTTAGCTTTATATATTGTTCCGGCTGGGCGTTGTTTTGGTTTTTCAGAAATGTTAGACCTGTAAGAGAAAAATTTAAATGGTTGGGAAAGGCCATGGGATGTAGAAATATTTTTTTCACATTTTATTTCCTTGTAAAAACAGGTAAATCAATAGGGTTTTTCGTACGGATAAGTACCCAGTGAACGGTTCGTTTAGCTTTATATATTGTTCCGGGTGGGCGTTGTATTGGTTTTTCAGAAGTGTTAGACCTGTAAGAGAAAAATTTAAATGGTTGGGAAAGGCCATGGGATGTAGAAATATTTTTTTCACATTTTATTTCCTTGTAAAAACAGGTAAATCAATAGGGTTTTTCGTACGGATAAGTGCCCAGTGAACGGTTCGTTTAGCTTTATATATTTTTCCGGGTGGGCGTTGTATTGGTTTTTCGGAAGTGTTAGAACTGTAAGAGAAAAATTTAAATGGTTGGGAAAGGCCATGGGATGTAGAAAAAATTTTTTCACATTTTATTTCCTTTTAAAAACAGGTAAATCAATAGGGATTTTTGTACGGATAAGTACCCAGTGAACGGTTCGTTTAGCTTTATATATTGTTCCGGGTGGGCGTTGTTTTGGTTTTTCGGAAGTGTTAGACCTGTAAGAGAAAAATTTAAATGGTTGGGAAAGGCCATGGGATGTAGAAATATTTTTTTCACATTTTACTTCCTTGTAAAAACAGGAAAATCGATAGGGATTTTCGTACGGATAAGTAGCTAGTGAACGGTTCGTTTATCTTTATATATTCTTCTGGGTGGGCGTTGTATTGGATTTTCGGAAGTGTTAGACCTGTAAGGGAAAAATTTAAATGGTTGGGAAAGGCCATGGGATGTAGAAATATTTTTTTCACATTTACTTCCTTGTAAAAACAGGTAAATCTATAGGGTTTTTCGTACGGATAAGTACCCATTGAACGGTTCGTTTAGCTTTATATATTGTTCCGGGTGGGTGTTGTATTGGTTTTTCAGAAGTGTTAGACCTGTAAGAGAAAAATTTAAATGGTTGGGAAAGGCCATGGGATGTAGAAATATTTTTTTCACATTTTATTTCCTTGTAAAAACAGGTAAATCAATAGGGTTTTTCGTACGGATAAGTGCCCAGTGAACGGTTCGTTTAGCTTTATATATTGTTCCGGCTGGGCGTTGTTTTGGTTTTTCAGAAGTGTTAGACCTGTAAGAGAAAAATTTAAATGGTTGGGAAAGGCCATGGGATATAGAAATATTTTTTTCACATTTTATTTCCTTGTAAAAACAGGTAAATCAATAGGGTTTTTCGTACGGATAAGTACCCAGTGAACGGTTCGTTTAGCTTTATATATTGTTCCGGCTGGGCGTTGTTTTGGTTTTTCGGAAGTGTTAGATCTGTAAGAGAAAAATTTAAATGGTTGGGAAAGGCCATGGGATGTAGAAATATTTTTTTCACATTTTACTTCCTTGTAAAAACAGGAAAATCGATAGGGATTTTCGTACGGATAAGTAGCTAGTGAACGGTTCGTTTATCTTTATATATTCTTCTGGGTGGGCGTTGTATTGGATTTTCGGAAGTGTTAGACCTGTAAGGGAAAAATTTAAATGGTTGGGAAAGGCCATGGGATGTAGAAATATTTTTTTCACATTTACTTCCTTGTAAAAACAGGTAAATCAATAGGGTTTTTCTTACGGATAAGTACCCAGTGAACGGTTCGTTTAGCTTTATATATTGTTCCGGGTGGGCGTTGTATTGGTTTTTCAGAAGTGTTAGACCTGTAAGAGAAAAATTTAAATGGTTGGGAAAGGCCATGGGATGTAGAAATATTTTTTTCACATTTTATTTCCTTGTAAAAACAGGTAAATCAATAGGGTTTTTCGTACGGATAAGTGCCCAGTGAACGGTTCGTTTAGCTTTATATATTGTTCCGGCTGGGCGTTGTTTTGGTTTTTCAGAAGTGTTAGACCTGTAAGAGAAAAATTTAAATGGTTGGGAAAGGCCATGGGATGTAGAAATATTTTTTTCACATTTTATTTCCTTGTAAAAACAGGTAAATCAATAGGGTTTTTCGTACGGATAAGTACCCAGTGAACGGTTCGTTTAGCTTTATATATTGTTCCGGGTGGGCGTTGTATTGGTTTTTCGGAAGTGTTAGACCTGTAAGAGAAAAATTTAAATGGTTGGGAAAGGCCATGGGTTGTAGAAATATTTTTTTCACATTTTATTTCCTTGTAAAAACAGGTAAATCAATAGGGTTTTTCGTACGGATAAGTGCCCAGTGAACGGTTCGTTTAGCTTTATATATTGTTCCGGCTGGGCGTTGTTTTGGTTTTTCGGAAGTGTTAGACCTGTAAGAGAAAAATTTAAATGGTTGGGAAAGGCCATGGGATGTAGAAATATTTTTTTCACATTTTACTTCCTTGTAAAAACAGGAAAATCGATAGGGATTTTCGTACGGATAAGTACCCAGTGAACGGTTCGTTTATCTTTATATATTGTTCCGGGTGGGCGTTGTATTGGTTTTTCGGAAGTGTTAGACCTGTAAGAGAAAAATTTAAATGGTTGGGAAAGGCCATGGGATGTAGAATTATTTTTTTCACATTTTACTTCCTTGTAAAAACAGGAAAATCGATAGGGATTTTCGTACGGATAAGTACCCAGTGAACGGTTCGTTTAGCTTTATATATTGTTCCGGGTGGGCGTTGTATTGGTTTTTCGGAAGTGTTAGACCTGTAAGAGAAAAATTTAAATGGTTGGGAAAGGCCATGGGATGTAGAAATATTTTTTTCACATTTTACTTCCTTGTAAAAACAGGTAAATCAATAGGGTTTTTCGTACGGATAAGTGCCCAGTGAACGGTTCGTTTAGCTTTATATATTGTTCCGGCTGGGCGTTGTTTTGGTTTTTCAGAAGTGTTAGACCTGTAAGAGAAAAATTTAAATGGTTGGGAAAGGCCATGGGATGTAGAAATATTTTTTTCACATTTTATTTCCTTGTAAAAACAGGTAAATCAATAGGGTTTTTCGTACGGATAAGTACCCAGTGAACGGTTCGTTTAGCTTTATATATTGTTCCGGGTGGGCGTTGTATTGGTTTTTCAGAAGTGTTAGACCTGTAAGAGAAAAATTTAAATGGTTGGGAAAGGCCATGGGATGTAGAAATATTTTTTTCACATTTTATTTCCTTGTAAAAACAGGTAAATCAATAGGGTTTTTCGTACGGATAAGTGCCCAGTGAACGGTTCGTTTAGCTTTATATATTGTTCCGGCTGGGCGTTGTTTTGGTTTTTCGGAAGTGTTAGACCTGTAAGAGAAAAATTTAAATGGTTGGGAAAGGCCATGGGATGTAGAAATATTTTTTTCACATTTTATTTCCTTGTAAAAACAGGAAAATCGATAGGGATTTTCGTACGGATAAGTACCCAGTGAACGGTTCGTTTATCTTTATATATTGTTCCGGGTGGGCGTTGTATTGGTTTTTCGGAAGTGTTAGACCTGTAAGAGAAAAATTTAAATGGTTGGGAAAGGCCATGGGATGTAGAAATATTTTTTTCACATTTACTTCCTTGTAAAAACAAGTAAATCAATAGGGTTTTTCGTACGGATAAGTACCCAGTGAACTGTTTGTTTAGCTTTATATATTGTTCCGGGTGGGCGTTGTATTGGTTTTTCGGAAGTGTTAGACCTGTAAGAGAAAAATTTAAATGGTTGGGAAAGGCCATGGGATGTAGAATTATTTTTTTCACATTTTACTTCCTTGTAAAAACAGGAAAATCGATAGGGATTTTCGTACGGATAAGTACCCAGTGAACGGTTCGTTTAGCTTTATATATTGTTCCGGGTGGGCGTTGTATTGGTTTTTCGGAAGTGTTAGACCTGTAAGAGAAAAATTTAAATGGTTGGGAAAGGCCATGGGATGTAGAAATAATTTTTTCACATTTTACTTCCTTGTAAAAACAGGTAAATCAATAGGGTTTTTCGTACGGATAAGTGCCCAGTGAACGGTTCGTTTAGCTTTATATATTGTTCCGGCTGGGCGTTGTTTTGGTTTTTCAGAAGTGTTAGACCTGTAAGAGAAAAATTTAAATGGTTGGGAAAGGCCATGGGATGTAGAAATATTTTTTTCACATTTTATTTCCTTGTAAAAACAGGTAAATAAATAGGGTTTTTCGTACGGATAAGTACCCAGGGAACGGTTCGTTTAGCTTTATATATTGTTCCGGGTGGGCGTTGTATTGGTTTTTCAGAAGTGTTAGACCTGTAAGAGAAAAATTTAAATGGTTGGGAAAGGCCATGGGATGTAGAAATATTTTTTTCACATTTTATTTCCTTGTAAAAACAGGTAAATCAATAGGGTTTTTCGTACGGATAAGTGCCCAGTGAACGGTTCGTTTAGCTTTATATATTGTTCCGGCTGGGCGTTGTTTTGGTTTTTCGGAAGTGTTAGACCTGTAAGAGAAAAATTTAAATGGTTGGGAACGGCCATGGGATGTAGAAATATTTTTTTCACATTTTAATTCCTTGTAAAAACAGGAAAATCGATAGGGATTTTCGTACGGATAAGTACCCAGTGAACGGTTCGTTTATCTTTATATATTCTTCCGGGTGGGCGTTGTATTGGATTTTCGGAAGTGTTAGACCTGTAAGAGAAAAATTTAAATGGTTGGGAAAGGCCATGGTTTGTAGAAATATTTTTTTTACATTTTATTTCCTTGTAAATACAGGTAAATCGATAGGGATTTTCGTACGGATAAGTACCCAGTGAACAGTTCGTTTAGCTTTATATATTGTTCCGGGTGGGCGTTGTATTGGTTTTTCGGAAGTGTTAGACTTGTAAGAGAAAAATTTAAATGGTTGGGAAAGGCCATGGGATGTAGAAATATTTTTTTCACATTTTATTTCCTTGTAAGAACAGGTAAATCAATAGGGTTTTTCGTACGGATAAGTGCCCAGTGATCGGTTCGTTTAGCTTTATATATTGTTCCGGGTGGGCGTTGTTTTGGTTTTTCGGAAGTGTTAGACCTGTAAGAGAAAAATTTAAATGGTTGGGAAAGACCATGGGATGTAGAAATATTTTTTTCACATTTTACTTCCTTGTGAAAACAGGAAAATCAATAGGGATTTTTGTACGGATAAGTACCCAGTGAACGGTTCGTTTAGCTTTATATATTCTTCCGGGTGGGCGTTGTATTGGATTTTCGGAAGTATTAGACCTGTAAGAGAAAAATTTAAATGGTTGGGAAAGGCCATGGGATGTAGAAATATTTTTTTCACATTTTATTTCCTTGTAAAAACAGGTAAAACAATAGGGTTTTTCGTACGGATAAGTGCATAGTGAACGGTTCGTTTAGCTTTATATATTGTTCCGGGTGGGCGTTGTTTTGGTTTATCGGAAGTGTTAGACCTGTAAGAGAAAAATTTAAATGGTTGAGAAAGGCCATGGGATGTAGAAATATTTTTTTCACATTTTACTTCCTTGTAAAAACAGGAAAATCTATAGGGATTTTCGTACGGATAAGTACCTAGTGAACGGTTCGTTTATCTTTATATATTCTTCCGGGTGGGCGTTGTATTGGATTTTCGGAAGTGTTAGACCTGTAAGAGAAAAATTGAAATGGTTGGGAAAGGCCATGGGATGAAGAAATATTTTTTTCACATTTACTTCCTTGTAAAAACAGGTAAATCAATAGGGTTTTTCGTACGGATAAGTGCCCAGTGAACGGTTCGTTTAGCTTTATATATTGTTCCGGGTGGGCGTTGTATTGGTTTTTCGGAAATGTTAGACCTGTAAGAGAAAAATTTAAATGGTTGGGAAAGGCCATGGGATGTAGAAATATTTTTTTCACATTTTATTTCCTTGTAAAAACAGGTAAATCAATAGGGTTTTTCGTACGGATAAGTGCCCAGTGAACGGTTCGTTTAGCTTTATATATTGTTCCGGGTGGGCATTGTTTTGGTTTTTCGGAAGTGTTAGACCTGTAAGAGAAAAATTTAAATGGTTGGGAAAGGGCATGGTTTGGAGAAATATTTTTTTCACATTTTATTTCCTTGTAAATACAGGTAAATCGATAGGGATTTTCGTACGGATAAGTGCCCAGTGAACGGTTCGTTTAGCTTTATATATTGTTCCGGGTGGGCGTTGTATTGGTTTTTCGGAAGTGTTAGACCTGTAAGAGAAAAATTTAAATGGTTGGGAAAGGCCATGGGATGTAGAAATATTTTTTTCACATTTTATTTCCTTGTAAAAACAGGTAAATAAATAGGGTTTTTCGTACGGATAAGTGCCCAGTGAACGGTTCGTTTAGCTTTATATATTGTTCCGGGTGGGCGTTGTTTTGGTTTTTCGGAAGTGTTAGACCTGTAAGAGAAAAATTTAAATGGTTGGGAAAGGCCATGGGATGTAGAAAGATTTTTTTCACATTTTATTTCCTTGTAAAAACAGGTAAAACAATAGGGTTTTTCGTACGGATAAGTGCATAGTGAACGGTTCGTTTAGCTTTATATATTGTTCCGGGTGGGCGTTGTTTTGGTTTATCGGAAGTGTTAGACCTGTAAGAGAAAAATTTAAATGGTTGGGAAAGGCCATGGGATGTAGAAATATTTTTTTCACATTTTACTTCCTTGTAAAAACAGGAAAATCGATAGGGATTTTCGTACGGATAAGTACCTAGTGAACGGTTCGTTTATCTTTATATATTCTTCCGGGTGGGCGTTGTATTGGATTTTCGGAAGTGTTAGACCTGTAAGAGAAAAATTTAAATGGTTCGGAAAGGCCATGGGATGAAGAAATATTTTTTTCACATTTACTTCCTTGTAAAAACAGGTAAATCAATAGGGATTTTCGTACGGATAAGTGCCCAGTGAACGGTTCGTTTAGCTTTATATATTGTTCCGGGTGGGCGTTGTTTTGGTTTTTCGGAAGTGTTAGACCTGTAAGAGAAAAATTTAAATGGTTGGGAAAGGGCATTGTTTGGAGAAATATTTTTTTCACATTTTATTTCCTTGTAAATACAGGTAAATCGATAGGGATTTTCGTACGGATAAGTGCCCAGTGAACGGTTCGTTTAGCTTTATATATTGTTCCGGGTGGGCGTTGTATTGGTTTTTCGGAAGTGTTAGACCTGTAAGAGAAAAATTTAAATGGTTGGGAAAGGCCATGGGATGTAGAAATATTTTTTTCACATTTTATTTCCTTGTAAAAACAGGTAAATCAATAGGGTTTTTCGTACGGATAAGTGCCCAGTGAACGGTTCGTTTAGCTTTATATATTGTTCCGGGTGGGCGTTGTTTTGGTTTTTCGGAAGTGTTAGACCTGTAAGAGAAAAATTTAAATGGTTGGGAAAGGCCATGGGATGTAGAAAGATTTTTTTCACATTTTATTTCCTTGTAAAAACAGGTAAAACAATAGGGTTTTTCGTACGGATAAGTGCATAGTGAACGGTTCGTTTAGCTTTATATATTGTTCCGGGTGGGCGTTGTTTTGGTTTATCGGAAGTGTTAGACCTGTAAGAGAAAAATTTAAATGGTTGGGAAAGGCCATGGGATGTAGAAATATTTTTTTCACATTTTACTTCCTTGTAAAAACAGGAAAATCGATAGGGATTTTCGTACGGATAAGTACCTAGTGAACGGTTCGTTTATCTTTATATATTCTTCCGGGTGGGCGTTGTATTGGATTTTCGGAAGTGTTAGACCTGTAAGAGAAAAATTTAAATGGTTGGGAAAGGCCATGGGATGTAGAAATATTTTTTTCACATTTTATTTCCTTGTAAAAACAGGTAAATCGATAGGGTTTTTCGTACGGATAAGTGCCCAGTGAACGGTTCGTTTAGCTTTATATATTGTTCCGGGTGGGCGTTGTATTGGTTTTTCGGAAGTGTTAGACCTGTAAGAGAAAAATTTAAATGGTTGGGAAAGGCCATGGGATGTAGAAATATTTTTTTCACATTTTATTTCCTTGTAAAAAAAGGTAAATCAATAGGGTTTTTCGTACGGATAAGTGCCCAGTGAACGGTTCGTTTAGCTTTATATATTGTTCCGGGTGGGCGTTGTTTTGGTTTTTCGGAAGTGTTAGACCTGTAAGAGAAAAATTTAAATGGTTGGGAAAGGCCATGGGATGTAGAAATATTTTTTTCACATTTTACTTCCTTGTAAAAACAGGTAAATCGATAGGGATTTTCGTACGGATAAGTACCTAGTGAACGGTTCGTTTATCTTTATATATTCTTCCGGGTGGGCATTGTATTGGATTTTCGGAAGTGTTAGACCTGTAAGAGAAAAATTTAAATGGTTGGGAAAGGCCATGGGATGTAGAAATATTTTTTTCACATTTACTTCCTTGTAAAAACAGGTAAATCAATAGGGTTTTTCGTACGGATAAGTACCCAGTGAACGGTTCGTTTAGCTTTATATATTGTTCCGGGTGGGCGTTGTATTGGTTTTTCGGAAGTGTTAGACCTGTAAGAGAAAAATTTAAATGGTTGGGAAAGGCCATGGTATGTAGAAATATTTTTTTCACATTTTAATTCCTTTTAAAAACAGGTAAATCAATAGGGATATTCGTACGGATAAGTACCAAGTGAACGGTTCGTTTAGCTTTATATATTCTTCCGGGTGGGCGTTGTATTGGTTTTTCGGAAGTGTTAGACCTGTAAGAGAAAAATTTAAATGGTTGGGAAAGGCCATGGTATGTAGAAATATTTTTTTCACATTTTAATTCCTTTTAAAAACAGGTAAATCAATAGGGATTTTCGTACGGATAAGTACCCAGTGAACGGTTCGTTTATCTTTATATATTCTTCCGGGTGGGCGTTGTATTGGTTTTTCGGAAGTGTTAGACCTGTAAGAGAAAAATTTAAATGGTTGGGAAAGGCCATGGGATGTAGAAATATTTTTTTCACATTTTATTTCCTTGTAAATACAGGTAAATCCATAGGGTTTTTCGTACGGATAAGTACCCAGTGAACGGTTCGTTTATCTTTATATATTCTTCCGGGTGGGCGTTGTATTGGTTTTTCGGAAGTGTTAGACCTGTAAGAGAAAAATTTAAATGGTTGGGAAAGGCCATGGTTTGGAGAAATATTTTTTTCACATTTTATTTCCTTGTAAATACAGGTAAATCGATAGGGATTTTCGTACGGATAAGTGCCCAGTGAACGGTTCGTTTAGCTTTATATATTGTTCCGGGTGGGCGTTGTATTGGTTTTTCGGAAGTGTTAGACCTGTAAGAGAAAAATTTAAATGGTTGGGAAAGGCCATGGGATGTAGAAATATTTTTTTCACATTTTATTTCCTTGTAAAAACAGGTAAATCAATAGGGTTTTTCGTACGGATAAGTGCCCAGTGAACGGTTCGTTTAGCTTTATATATTGTTCCGGGTGGGTGTTGTTTTGGTTTTTCGGAAGTGTTAGACCTGTAAGAGAAAAATTTAAATGGTTGGGAAAGGCCATGGGATGTAGAAATATTTTTTTCACATTTTATTTCCTTGTTAAAACAGGTAAATTGATAGGGTTTTTCATACGGATAAGTGCCCAGTGAACGGTTCGTTTAGCTTTATATATTGTTCCGGGTGGGCGTTGTTTTGGTTTTTCGGAAGTGTTAAACCTGTATGAGAAAAATTTCAATGGTTGGGAAAGGCCATGGGATGTAGAAATATTTTTTTCACATTTTACTTCCTTGTAAAAACAGGAAAATCGATAGGGATTTTCGTACAGATAAGTACCCAGTGAACGGTTCGTTTATCTTTATATATTCTTCCGGGTGGGCGTTGTATTGGTTTTTCGGAAGTGTTAGACCTGTAAGAGAAATATTTAAATGGTTGGGAAAGGCCATGGGATGTAGAAATATTTTTTTCACATTTACTTCCTTGTAAAAACAGGTAAATCAATAGGGTTTTTCGTACGGATAAGTACCCAGTGAACGGTTCTTTTAGCTTTATATATTTTTCCGGGTGGGAGTTGTATTGGTTTTTCGCAAGTGTTACACCTGTAAGAGAAAAATTTAAATGGTTGGGAAAGGCCATGGGATGTAGAAATATTTTTTTCACATTTTATTTCCATGTAAAAACAGGTAAATCGATAGGGTTTTTCGTACGGAGAAGTGCCCAGTGAACGGCTCGTTTAGCTTTATATATTGTTCCTGGTGGGCGTTGTATTCGTTTTTTGGAAGTGTTAGACCTGTAAGAGAAAAATTTAAATGGTTGGGAAAGGCCATGGTTTGTAGAAATATTTTTTTCACATTTTATTTCCTTGTAAATACAGGTAAATCGATAGGGATTTTCGTACGTATAAGTGCCCAGTGAACGGTTCGTTTAGCTTTATATATTGTTCCGGGTGGGCGTTGTATTGGTTTTTCGGGAGTGTTAGACCTGTAAGAGAAAAATTTAAATGGTTGGGAAAGGCCATGGGATGTAGAAATATTTTTTTCACATTTTATTTCCTTGTAAAAACAGGTAAATCAATAGGGTTTTTCGTACGGATAAGTGCCCAGTGAACGGTTCGTTTAGCTTTATATATTGTTCCGGGTGGGCGTTGTATTGGTTTTTCAGAAGTGTTAGACCTGTAAGAGAAAAATTTAAATGGTTGGGAAAGGCTATGGTTTGTAGAAATATTTTTTTCACATTTTATTTCCTTGTAAATACAGGTAAATCGATACGGATTTTCGTACGGAGAAGTGCCCAGTGAACGGTTCGTTTAGCTTTATATATTGTTCCGGGTGGGCGTTGTATTGGTTTTTCGGAAGTGTTAGACCTGTAAGAGAAAAATTTAAATGGTTGGGAAAGGCCATGGGATGTAGAAATATTTTTTTCACATTTTATTTCCTTGTAAAAACAGGTAAATCAATAGGGTTTTTCGTACGGATAAGTGCCCAGTGAACGGTTCGTTTAGCTTTATATATTGTTCCGGCTGGGCGTTGTTTTGGTTTTTCGGAAGTGTTAGACCTGTAAGAGAAAAATTTAAATGGTTGGGAAAGGCCATGGGATGTAGAAATATTTTTTTCACATTTTATTTCCTTTTAAAAACAGGTAAATCAATAGGGATTTTCTTACGGATAAGTACCAAGTGAACGGTTCGTTTAGCTTTATATATTGTTCCGGGTGGGCGTTGTATTGGTTTTTCGGGAGTGTTAGACCTGTAAGAGAAAAATTTAAATGGTTGGGAAAGGCCATGGGATGTAGAAATATTTTTTTCACATTTTATTTCCTTGTAAAAACAGGTAAATCAATAGGGTTTTTCGTACGGATAAGTGCCCAGTGAACGGTTCGTTTAGCTTTATATATTGTTCCGGGTGGGCGTTGTATTGGTTTTTCAGAAGTGTTAGACCTGTAAGAGAAAAATTTAAATGGTTGGGAAAGGCTATGGTTTGTAGAAATATTTTTTTCACATTTTATTTCCTTGTAAATACAGGTAAATCGATACGGATTTTCGTACGGAGAAGTGCCCAGTGAACGGTTCGTTTAGCTTTATATATTGTTCCGGGTGGGCGTTGTATTGGTTTTTCGGAAGTGTTAGACCTGTAAGAGAAAAATTTAAATGGTTGGGAAAGGCCATGGGATGTAGAAATATTTTTTTCACATTTTATTTCCTTGTAAAAACAGGTAAATCAATAGGGTTTTTCGTACGGATAAGTGCCCAGTGAACGGTTCGTTTAGCTTTATATATTGTTCCGGCTGGGCGTTGTTTTGGTTTTTCGGAAGTGTTAGACCTGTAAGAGAAAAATTTAAATGGTTGGGAAAGGCCATGGGATGTAGAAATATTTTTTTCACATTTTATTTCCTTTTAAAAACAGGTAAATCAATAGGGATTTTCTTACGGATAAGTACCAAGTGAACGGTTCGTTTAGCTTTATATATTGTTCCGGGTGGGCGTTGTATTGGTTTTTCGGAAGTGTTAGACCTGTAAGAGAAAAATTTAAATGGTTGGGAAAGGCCATGGGATGTAGAAATATTTTTTTCACATTTTACTTCCTTGTAAAAACAGGAAAATCAATAGGGATTTTCGTACGGATATGTACCCAGTGAACGGTTCGTTTAGCTTTATATATTGTTCCGGGTGGGCGTTGTTTTGGTTTTTCGGAAGTGTTAGACCTGTAAGAGAAACTTTTAAATGGTTGGGAAAGGCCATGGGATGTAGAAATATTTTTTTCACATTTTATTTCCTTGTAAAAACAGGTAAATCAATAGGGTTTTTCGTACGGATAAGTGCCCAGTGAACGGTTCGTTTAGCTTTATATATTGTTCCGGGTGGGCGTTGTTTTGGTTTTTCGGACGTGTTAGACCTGTAAGAGAAAAATTTAAATGGTTGGGAAAGGCCATGGGATGTAGAAATATTTTTTTCACATTTTATTTCCTTGTTAAAACAGGTAAATCGATAGGGTTTTTCGTACGGATAAGTGCCCAGTGAACGGTTCGTTTAGCTTTATATATTGTTCCGGGTGGGCGTTGTTTTGGTTTTTCGGAAGTGTTAGACCTGTAAGAGAAAAATTTAAATGGTTGGGAAAGGCCATGGGATGTAGAAATATTTTTTTCACATTTTATTTCCTTGTAAATACAGGTAAATCGATAGGGTTTTTCGTACGGAGAAGTGCCCAGTGAACGGCTCGTTTAGCTTTATATATTGTTCCGGGTGGGCGTTGTATTGGTTTTTCGGAAGTGTTAGACCTGTAAGAGAAAAATTTAAATGGTTGGGAAAGGCCATGGGATGTAGAAATATTTTTTTCACATTTTATTTCCTTGTAAAAACAGGTAAATCAATAGGGTTTTTCGTACGGATAAGTGCCCAGTGAACGGTTCGTTTAGCTTTATATATTGTTCCGGGTGGGCGTTGTATTGGTTTTTCGGAAGTGTTAGACCTGTAAGAGAAAAATTTAAATGGTTGGGAAAGGCCATGGTTTGGAGAAATATTTTTTTCACATTTTATTTCCTTGTAAATACAGGTAAATCGATAGGGATTTTCGTACGGATAAGTGCCAAGTGAACGGTTCGTTTAGCTTTATATATTGTTCCGGGTGGGCGTTGTATTGGTTTTTCAGAAGTGTTAGACCTGTAAGAGAAAAATTTAAATGGTTGGGAAAGGCCATGGTTTGTAGAAATATTTTTTTCACATTTTATTTCCTTGTAAATACAGGTAAATCGATAGGGATTTTCGTACGGATAAGTGCCCAGTGAACGGTTCGTTTAGCTTTATATATTGTTCCGGGTGGGCGTTGTTTTGGTTTTTCGGAAGTGTTAGACCTGTAAGAGAAAAATTTAAATGGTTGGGAAAGGCCATGGGATGTAGAAATATTTTTTTCACATTTTATTTCCTTGTTAAAACAGGTAAATCAATAGGGTTTTTTGTACGGATAAGTGCCCAGTGAACGGTTCGTTTAGCTTTATATATTGTTCCGGGTGGGCGTTGTTTTGGTTTTTCGGAAGTGTTAGACCTGTAAGAGAAAAATTTAAATGGTTGGGAAAGGCCATGGGATGTAGAAATATTTTTTTCACATTTTACTTCCTTGTAAAAACAGGAAAATCGATAGGGATTTTCGTACGGATAAGTACCCAGTGAACGGTTCGTTTATCTTTATATATTCTTCCGGGTGGGCGTTGTATTGGTTTTTCGGAAGTGTTAGACCTGTAAGAGAAAAATTTAAATGGTTGGGAAAGGCCATGGGATGTAGAAATATTTTTTTCACATTTTACTTCCTTGTAAAAACAGGAAAATCAATAGGGATTTTCGTACGGATATGTACCCAGTGAACGGTTCGTTTAGCTTTATATATTGTTCCGGGTGGGCGTTGTATTGGTTTTTCGGAAGTGTTAGACCTGTAAGAGAAAAATTTAAATGGTTGGGAAAGGCCATGGGATGTAGAAATATTTTTTTCACATTTTATATCCTTGTAAAAACAGGTAAATCAATAGGGTTTTTCGTACGGATAAGTGCCCAGTGAACGGTTCGTTTAGCTTTATATATTGTTCCGGGTGGGCATTGTTTAGGTTTTTCGGAAGTGTTAGACCTGTAAGAGAAAAATTTAAATGGTTGGGAAAGGCCATGGGATGTAGAAATATTTTTTTCACATTTTATTTCCTTGTAAAAACAGGTAAATCAATAGGGTTTTTCGTACGGATAAGTGCCCAGTGAACGGTTCATTTAGCTTTATATATTGTTCCGGGTGGGCGTTGTTTTGGTTTTTCGGAAGTGTTAGACCTGTAAGAGAAAAATTTAAATGGTTGGGAAAGGCCATGGGATGTAGAAATATTTTTTTCACATTTTACTTCCTTGTAAAAACAGGTAAATCAATAGGGTTTTTCGTACGGATAAGTGCCCCGTGAACGGTTCGTATAGCTTTATATATTGTTCCGGGTGGGCGTTGTTTAGGTTTTTCGGAAGTGTTAGACCTGTAACAGATAAATTTAAATGGTTGGGAAAGGCCATGGTTTGTAGAAATATTTTTTTCACATTTTATTTCCTTGTAAATACAGGTAAATCGATAGGGATTTTCGTACGGATAAGTGCCCAGTGAACGGTTCGTTTAGCTTTATATATTGTTCCGGGTGGGCGTTGTATTGGTTTTTCGGAAGTGTTAGACCTGTAAGAGAAAAATTTAAATGGTTGGGAAAGGCCATGGGATGTAGAAATATTTTTTTCACATTTTATTTCCTTGTAAAAACAGGTAAATCAATAGGGTTTTTTGTACGGATAAGTGCCCAGTGAACGGTTCGTTTAGCTTTATATATTGTTCCGGGTGGGCGTTGTTTTGGTTTTTCGGAAGTGTTAGACCTGTAAGAGAAAAATTTAAATGGTTGGGAAAGGCCATGGGATGTAGAAATATTTTTTTCACATTTTATTTCCTTTTAAAAACAGGTAAATCAATAGGGATTTTCTTACGGATAAGTACCAAGTGAACGGTTCGTTTAGCTTTATATATTGTTCCGGGTGGGCGTTGTTTTGGTTTTTCGGAAGTGTTAAACCTGTATGAGAAAAATTTCAATGGTTGGGAAAGGCCATGGGATGTAGAAATATTTTTTTCACATTTTACTTCCTTGTAAAAACAGGAAAATCGATAGGGATTTTCGTACAGATAAGTACCCAGTGAACGGTTCGTTTATCTTTATATATTCTTCCGGGTGGGCGTTGTATTGGTTTTTCGGAAGTGTTAGACCTGTAAGAGAAATATTTAAATGGTTGGGAAAGGCCATGGGATGTAGAAATATTTTTTTCACATTTACTTCCTTGTAAAAACAGGTAAATCAATAGGGTTTTTCGTACGGATAAGTGCCCAGTGAACGGTTCGTTTAGCTTTATATATTGTTCCGGGTGGGCGTTGTATTGGTTTTTCAGAAGTGTTAGACCTGTAAGAGAAAAATTTAAATGGTTGGGAAAGGCTATGGTTTGTAGAAATATTTTTTTCACATTTTATTTCCTTGTAAATACAGGTAAATCGATACGGATTTTCGTACGGAGAAGTGCCCAGTGAACGGTTCGTTTAGCTTTATATATTGTTCCGGGTGGGCGTTGTATTGGTTTTTCGGAAGTGTTAGACCTGTAAGAGAAAAATTTAAATGGTTGGGAAAGGCCATGGGATGTAGAAATATTTTTTTCACATTTTATTTCCTTGTAAAAACAGGTAAATCAATAGGGTTTTTCGTACGGATAAGTGCCCAGTGAACGGTTCGTTTAGCTTTATATATTGTTCCGGGTGGGCGTTGTTTTGGTTTTTCGGATGTGTTAGACCTGTAAGAGAAAAATTTAAATGGTTGGGAAAGGCCATAGGATGTAGAAATATTTTTTTCACATTTTATTTCCTTTTAAAAACAGGTAAATCAATAGGGATTTTCTTACGGATAAGTACCAAGTGAACGGTTCGTTTAGCTTTATATATTGTTCCGGGTGGGCGTTGTATTGGTTTTTCGGAAGTGTTAGACCTGTAAGAGAAAAATTTAAATGGTTGGGAAAGGCCATGGGATGTAGAAATATTTTTTTCACATTTTACTTCCTTGTAAAAACAGGAAAATCAATAGGGATTTTCGTACGGATATGTACCCAGTGAACGGTTCGTTTAGCTTTATATATTGTTCCGGGTGGGCGTTGTTTTGGTTTTTCGGAAGTGTTAGACCTGTAAGAGAAAAATTTAAATGGTTCGGAAAGGCCATGGGATGTAGAAATATTTTTTTCACATTTTATTTCCTTTTAAAAACAGGTAAATCAATAGGGATTTTCTTACGGATAAGTACCAAGTGAACGGTTCGTTTAGCTTTATATATTGTTCCGGGTGGGCGTTGTTTTGGTTTTTCGGAAGTGTTAAACCTGTATGAGAAAAATTTCAATGGTTGGGAAAGGCCATGGGATGTAGAAATATTTTTTTCACATTTTACTTCCTTGTAAAAACAGGAAAATCGATAGGGATTTTCGTACAGATAAGTACCCAGTGAACGGTTCGTTTATCTTTATATATTCTTCCGGGTGGGCGTTGTATTGGTTTTTCGGAAGTGTTAGACCTGTAAGAGAAATATTTAAATGGTTGGGAAAGGCCATGGGATGTAGAAATATTTTTTTCACATTTACTTCCTTGTAAAAACAGGTAAATCAATAGGGTTTTTCGTACGGATAAGTGCCCAGTGAACGGTTCGTTTAGCTTTATATATTGTTCCGGGTGGGCGTTGTATTGGTTTTTCAGAAGTGTTAGACCTGTAAGAGAAAAATTTAAATGGTTGGGAAAGGCCATGGTTTGGAGAAATATTTTTTTCACATTTTATTTCCTTGTAAATACAGGTAAATCGATAGGGATTTTCGTACGGATAAGTGCCAAGTGAACGGTTCGTTTAGCTTTATATATTGTTCCGGGTGGGCGTTGTATTGGTTTTTCAGAAGTGTTAGACCTGTAAGAGAAAAATTTAAATGGTTGGGAAAGGCCATGGTTTGTAGAAATATTTTTTTCACATTTTATTTCCTTGTAAATACAGGTAAATCGATAGGGATTTTCGTACGGATAAGTGCCCAGTGAACGGTTCGTTTAGCTTTATATATTGTTCCGGGTGGGCGTTGTTTTGGTTTTTCGGAAGTGTTAGACCTGTAAGAGAAAAATTTAAATGGTTGGGAAAGGCCATGGGATGTAGAAATATTTTTTTCACATTTTATTTCCTTGTTAAAACAGGTAAATCAATAGGGTTTTTTGTACGGATAAGTGCCCAGTGAACGGTTCGTTTAGCTTTATATATTGTTCCGGGTGGGCGTTGTTTTGGTTTTTCGGAAGTGTTAGACCTGTAAGAGAAAAATTTAAATGGTTGGGAAAGGCCATGGGATGTAGAAATATTTTTTTCACATTTTACTTCCTTGTAAAAACAGGAAAATCGATAGGGATTTTCGTACGGATAAGTACCCAGTGAACGGTTCGTTTATCTTTATATATTCTTCCGGGTGGGCGTTGTATTGGTTTTTCGGAAGTGTTAGACCTGTAAGAGAAAAATTTAAATGGTTGGGAAAGGCCATGGGATGTAGAAATATTTTTTTCACATTTTACTTCCTTGTAAAAACAGGAAAATCAATAGGGATTTTCGTACGGATATGTACCCAGTGAACGGTTCGTTTAGCTTTATATATTGTTCCGGGTGGGCGTTGTATTGGTTTTTCGGAAGTGTTAGACCTGTAAGAGAAAAATTTAAATGGTTGGGAAAGGCCATGGGATGTAGAAATATTTTTTTCACATTTTATATCCTTGTAAAAACAGGTAAATCAATAGGGTTTTTCGTACGGATAAGTGCCCAGTGAACGGTTCGTTTAGCTTTATATATTGTTCCGGGTGGGCATTGTTTAGGTTTTTCGGAAGTGTTAGACCTGTAAGAGAAAAATTTAAATGGTTGGGAAAGGCCATGGGATGTAGAAATATTTTTTTCACATTTTATTTCCTTGTAAAAACAGGTAAATCAATAGGGTTTTTCGTACGGATAAGTGCCCAGTGAACGGTTCATTTAGCTTTATATATTGTTCCGGGTGGGCGTTGTTTTGGTTTTTCGGAAGTGTTAGACCTGTAAGAGAAAAATTTAAATGGTTGGGAAAGGCCATGGGATGTAGAAATATTTTTTTCACATTTTACTTCCTTGTAAAAACAGGTAAATCAATAGGGTTTTTCGTACGGATAAGTGCCCCGTGAACGGTTCGTATAGCTTTATATATTGTTCCGGGTGGGCGTTGTTTAGGTTTTTCGGAAGTGTTAGACCTGTAACAGATAAATTTAAATGGTTGGGAAAGGCCATGGTTTGTAGAAATATTTTTTTCACATTTTATTTCCTTGTAAATACAGGTAAATCGATAGGGATTTTCGTACGGATAAGTGCCCAGTGAACGGTTCGTTTAGCTTTATATATTGTTCCGGGTGGGCGTTGTATTGGTTTTTCGGAAGTGTTAGACCTGTAAGAGAAAAATTTAAATGGTTGGGAAAGGCCATGGGATGTAGAAATATTTTTTTCACATTTTATTTCCTTGTAAAAACAGGTAAATCAATAGGGTTTTTTGTACGGATAAGTGCCCAGTGAACGGTTCGTTTAGCTTTATATATTGTTCCGGGTGGGCGTTGTTTTGGTTTTTCGGAAGTGTTAGACCTGTAAGAGAAAAATTTAAATGGTTGGGAAAGGCCATGGGATGTAGAAATATTTTTTTCACATTTTATTTCCTTTTAAAAACAGGTAAATCAATAGGGATTTTCTTACGGATAAGTACCAAGTGAACGGTTCGTTTAGCTTTATATATTGTTCCGGGTGGGCGTTGTTTTGGTTTTTCGGAAGTGTTAAACCTGTATGAGAAAAATTTCAATGGTTGGGAAAGGCCATGGGATGTAGAAATATTTTTTTCACATTTTACTTCCTTGTAAAAACAGGAAAATCGATAGGGATTTTCGTACAGATAAGTACCCAGTGAACGGTTCGTTTATCTTTATATATTCTTCCGGGTGGGCGTTGTATTGGTTTTTCGGAAGTGTTAGACCTGTAAGAGAAATATTTAAATGGTTGGGAAAGGCCATGGGATGTAGAAATATTTTTTTCACATTTACTTCCTTGTAAAAACAGGTAAATCAATAGGGTTTTTCGTACGGATAAGTGCCCAGTGAACGGTTCGTTTAGCTTTATATATTGTTCCGGGTGGGCGTTGTATTGGTTTTTCAGAAGTGTTAGACCTGTAAGAGAAAAATTTAAATGGTTGGGAAAGGCCATGGTTTGGAGAAATATTTTTTTCACATTTTATTTCCTTGTAAATACAGGTAAATCGATAGGGATTTTCGTACGGATAAGTGCCAAGTGAACGGTTCGTTTAGCTTTATATATTGTTCCGGGTGGGCGTTGTATTGGTTTTTCAGAAGTGTTAGACCTGTAAGAGAAAAATTTAAATGGTTGGGAAAGGCCATGGTTTGTAGAAATATTTTTTTCACATTTTATTTCCTTGTAAATACAGGTAAATCGATAGGGATTTTCGTACGGATAAGTGCCCAGTGAACGGTTCGTTTAGCTTTATATATTGTTCCGGGTGGGCGTTGTTTTGGTTTTTCGGAAGTGTTAGACCTGTAAGAGAAAAATTTAAATGGTTGGGAAAGGCCATGGGATGTAGAAATATTTTTTTCACATTTTATTTCCTTGTTAAAACAGGTAAATCAATAGGGTTTTTTGTACGGATAAGTGCCCAGTGAACGGTTCGTTTAGCTTTATATATTGTTCCGGGTGGGCGTTGTTTTGGTTTTTCGGAAGTGTTAGACCTGTAAGAGAAAAATTTAAATGGTTGGGAAAGGCCATGGGATGTAGAAATATTTTTTTCACATTTTACTTCCTTGTAAAAACAGGAAAATCGATAGGGATTTTCGTACGGATAAGTACCCAGTGAACGGTTCGTTTATCTTTATATATTCTTCCGGGTGGGCGTTGTATTGGTTTTTCGGAAGTGTTAGACCTGTAAGAGAAAAATTTAAATGGTTGGGAAAGGCCATGGGATGTAGAAATATTTTTTTCACATTTTACTTCCTTGTAAAAACAGGAAAATCAATAGGGATTTTCGTACGGATATGTACCCAGTGAACGGTTCGTTTAGCTTTATATATTGTTCCGGGTGGGCGTTGTATTGGTTTTTCGGAAGTGTTAGACCTGTAAGAGAAAAATTTAAATGGTTGGGAAAGGCCATGGGATGTAGAAATATTTTTTTCACATTTTATATCCTTGTAAAAACAGGTAAATCAATAGGGTTTTTCGTACGGATAAGTGCCCAGTGAACGGTTCGTTTAGCTTTATATATTGTTCCGGGTGGGCATTGTTTAGGTTTTTCGGAAGTGTTAGACCTGTAAGAGAAAAATTTAAATGGTTGGGAAAGGCCATGGGATGTAGAAATATTTTTTTCACATTTTATTTCCTTGTAAAAACAGGTAAATCAATAGGGTTTTTCGTACGGATAAGTGCCCAGTGAACGGTTCATTTAGCTTTATATATTGTTCCGGGTGGGCGTTGTTTTGGTTTTTCGGAAGTGTTAGACCTGTAAGAGAAAAATTTAAATGGTTGGGAAAGGCCATGGGATGTAGAAATATTTTTTTCACATTTTACTTCCTTGTAAAAACAGGTAAATCAATAGGGTTTTTCGTACGGATAAGTGCCCCGTGAACGGTTCGTATAGCTTTATATATTGTTCCGGGTGGGCGTTGTTTAGGTTTTTCGGAAGTGTTAGACCTGTAACAGATAAATTTAAATGGTTGGGAAAGGCCATGGTTTGTAGAAATATTTTTTTCACATTTTATTTCCTTGTAAATACAGGTAAATCGATAGGGATTTTCGTACGGATAAGTGCCCAGTGAACGGTTCGTTTAGCTTTATATATTGTTCCGGGTGGGCGTTGTATTGGTTTTTCGGAAGTGTTAGACCTGTAAGAGAAAAATTTAAATGGTTGGGAAAGGCCATGGGATGTAGAAATATTTTTTTCACATTTTATTTCCTTGTAAAAACAGGTAAATCAATAGGGTTTTTTGTACGGATAAGTGCCCAGTGAACGGTTCGTTTAGCTTTATATATTGTTCCGGGTGGGCGTTGTTTTGGTTTTTCGGAAGTGTTAGACCTGTAAGAGAAAAATTTAAATGGTTGGGAAAGGCCATGGGATGTAGAAATATTTTTTTCACATTTTATTTCCTTTTAAAAACAGGTAAATCAATAGGGATTTTCTTACGGATAAGTACCAAGTGAACGGTTCGTTTAGCTTTATATATTGTTCCGGGTGGGCGTTGTTTTGGTTTTTCGGAAGTGTTAAACCTGTATGAGAAAAATTTCAATGGTTGGGAAAGGCCATGGGATGTAGAAATATTTTTTTCACATTTTACTTCCTTGTAAAAACAGGAAAATCGATAGGGATTTTCGTACAGATAAGTACCCAGTGAACGGTTCGTTTATCTTTATATATTCTTCCGGGTGGGCGTTGTATTGGTTTTTCGGAAGTGTTAGACCTGTAAGAGAAATATTTAAATGGTTGGGAAAGGCCATGGGATGTAGAAATATTTTTTTCACATTTACTTCCTTGTAAAAACAGGTAAATCAATAGGGTTTTTCGTACGGATAAGTGCCCAGTGAACGGTTCGTTTAGCTTTATATATTGTTCCGGGTGGGCGTTGTATTGGTTTTTCAGAAGTGTTAGACCTGTAAGAGAAAAATTTAAATGGTTGGGAAAGGCTATGGTTTGTAGAAATATTTTTTTCACATTTTATTTCCTTGTAAATACAGGTAAATCGATACGGATTTTCGTACGGAGAAGTGCCCAGTGAACGGTTCGTTTAGCTTTATATATTGTTCCGGGTGGGCGTTGTATTGGTTTTTCGGAAGTGTTAGACCTGTAAGAGAAAAATTTAAATGGTTGGGAAAGGCCATGGGATGTAGAAATATTTTTTTCACATTTTATTTCCTTGTAAAAACAGGTAAATCAATAGGGTTTTTCGTACGGATAAGTGCCCAGTGAACGGTTCGTTTAGCTTTATATATTGTTCCGGGTGGGCGTTGTTTTGGTTTTTCGGATGTGTTAGACCTGTAAGAGAAAAATTTAAATGGTTGGGAAAGGCCATAGGATGTAGAAATATTTTTTTCACATTTTATTTCCTTTTAAAAACAGGTAAATCAATAGGGATTTTCTTACGGATAAGTACCAAGTGAACGGTTCGTTTAGCTTTATATATTGTTCCGGGTGGGCGTTGTATTGGTTTTTCGGAAGTGTTAGACCTGTAAGAGAAAAATTTAAATGGTTGGGAAAGGCCATGGGATGTAGAAATATTTTTTTCACATTTTACTTCCTTGTAAAAACAGGAAAATCAATAGGGATTTTCGTACGGATATGTACCCAGTGAACGGTTCGTTTAGCTTTATATATTGTTCCGGGTGGGCGTTGTTTTGGTTTTTCGGAAGTGTTAGACCTGTAAGAGAAAAATTTAAATGGTTCGGAAAGGCCATGGGATGTAGAAATATTTTTTTCACATTTTATTTCCTTTTAAAAACAGGTAAATCAATAGGGATTTTCTTACGGATAAGTACCAAGTGAACGGTTCGTTTAGCTTTATATATTGTTCCGGGTGGGCGTTGTTTTGGTTTTTCGGAAGTGTTAAACCTGTATGAGAAAAATTTCAATGGTTGGGAAAGGCCATGGGATGTAGAAATATTTTTTTCACATTTTACTTCCTTGTAAAAACAGGAAAATCGATAGGGATTTTCGTACAGATAAGTACCCAGTGAACGGTTCGTTTATCTTTATATATTCTTCCGGGTGGGCGTTGTATTGGTTTTTCGGAAGTGTTAGACCTGTAAGAGAAATATTTAAATGGTTGGGAAAGGCCATGGGATGTAGAAATATTTTTTTCACATTTACTTCCTTGTAAAAACAGGTAAATCAATAGGGTTTTTCGTACGGATAAGTGCCCAGTGAACGGTTCGTTTAGCTTTATATATTGTTCCGGGTGGGCGTTGTATTGGTTTTTCAGAAGTGTTAGACCTGTAAGAGAAAAATTTAAATGGTTGGGAAAGGCTATGGTTTGTAGAAATATTTTTTTCACATTTTATTTCCTTGTAAATACAGGTAAATCGATACGGATTTTCGTACGGAGAAGTGCCCAGTGAACGGTTCGTTTAGCTTTATATATTGTTCCGGGTGGGCGTTGTATTGGTTTTTCGGAAGTGTTAGACCTGTAAGAGAAAAATTTAAATGGTTGGGAAAGGCCATGGGATGTAGAAATATTTTTTTCACATTTTATTTCCTTGTAAAAACAGGTAAATCAATAGGGTTTTTCGTACGGATAAGTGCCCAGTGAACGGTTCGTTTAGCTTTATATATTGTTCCGGGTGGGCGTTGTTTTGGTTTTTCGGATGTGTTAGACCTGTAAGAGAAAAATTTAAATGGTTGGGAAAGGCCATAGGATGTAGAAATATTTTTTTCACATTTTATTTCCTTTTAAAAACAGGTAAATCAATAGGGATTTTCTTACGGATAAGTACCAAGTGAACGGTTCGTTTAGCTTTATATATTGTTCCGGGTGGGCGTTGTATTGGTTTTTCGGAAGTGTTAGACCTGTAAGAGAAAAATTTAAATGGTTGGGAAAGGCCATGGGATGTAGAAATATTTTTTTCACATTTTACTTCCTTGTAAAAACAGGAAAATCAATAGGGATTTTCGTACGGATATGTACCCAGTGAACGGTTCGTTTAGCTTTATATATTGTTCCGGGTGGGCGTTGTTTTGGTTTTTCGGAAGTGTTAGACCTGTAAGAGAAAAATTTAAATGGTTCGGAAAGGCCATGGGATGTAGAAATATTTTTTTCACATTTTATTTCCTTGTAAAAACAGGTAAATCAATAGGGTTTTTCGTATGGAGAAGTGCCCAGTGAACGGTTCATTTAGCTTTATATATTTTTCTGGGTGGGAGTTGTATTGGTTTTTCGGAAGTGTTAAACCTATAAGAGAAAAATTTAAATGGTTGGGAAAGGCCATGGGATGTAGAAATATTTTTTTCACATTTTACTTCCTTGTAAAAACAGGAAGAGCCTCTTGTGGCGGAAGAGCCTCTTGTGGCGCAGAGTGGTAAGGCAGCCGTCTGAAAGCTTTGCCCATGAGGCTGGGAGTTCGATCCCAGCAGCCGGCTCAAGGTTGACTCAGCCTTCCATCCTTCCGAGGTCGGTAAAATGAGTACCCAGCTTGCTGGGGGGTAATTGGTAATGACTGGGAAAGGCACTGGCAAACCACCCCGTATTGAGTCTGCCATGAAAACGCTGGAGGGCGTCACCCCAAGGGTCAGACATGACTCGGTGCTTGCACAGGGGATACCTTTACCTTTACCTTTAAAAACAGGAAAATCGATAGGGATTTTCGTACGGATAAGTACCCAGTGAACGGTTCGTTTATCTTTATATATTCTTCCGGGTGGGCGTTGTATTGGTTTTTCGGAAGTGTTAGACCTATAAGAGAAAAATTTAAATGGTTGGGAAAGGCCATGGGATGTAGAAATATTTTTTTCACATTTTACTTCCTTGTAAGAACAGGAAAATCAATAGGGATTTTCGTACGGATAAGTACCCAGTGAACGGTTCGTTTAGCTTTATATGTTGTTCCGGGTGGGCATTGTTTAGGTTTTTCAGAAGTGTTAGACCTGTAAGAGAAAAATTTAAATGGTTGGGAAAGGCCATGGGATGTAGAAATATTTTTTTCACATTTTACTTCCTTGTAAAAACAGGTAAATCAATAGGGTTTTTCGTACGGATAAGTGCCAAGTGAACGGTTCGTTTAGCTTTATATATTGTTCCGGGTGGGCGTTGTATTGGTTTTTCAGAAGTGTTAGACCTGTAAGAGAAAAATTTAAATGGTTGGGAAAGGCCATGGTTTGTAGAAATATTTTTTTCACATTTTATTTCCTTGTAAATACAGGTAAATCGATAGGGATTTTCGTACGGATAAGTGCCCAGTGAACGGTTCGTTTAGCTTTATATATTGTTCCGGGTGGGCGTTGTTTTGGTTTTTCGGAAGTGTTAGACCTGTAAGAGAAAAATTTAAATGGTTGGGAAAGGCCATGGGATGTAGAAATATTTTTTTCACATTTTATTTCCTTGTTAAAACAGGTAAATCAATAGGGTTTTTTGTACGGATAAGTGCCCAGTGAACGGTTCGTTTAGCTTTATATATTGTTCCGGGTGGGCGTTGTTTTGGTTTTTCGGAAGTGTTAGACCTGTAAGAGAAAAATTTAAATGGTTGGGAAAGGCCATGGGATGTAGAAATATTTTTTTCACATTTTACTTCCTTGTAAAAACAGGAAAATCGATAGGGATTTTCGTACGGATAAGTACCCAGTGAACGGTTCGTTTATCTTTATATATTCTTCCGGGTGGGCGTTGTATTGGTTTTTCGGAAGTGTTAGACCTGTAAGAGAAAAATTTAAATGGTTGGGAAAGGCCATGGGATGTAGAAATATTTTTTTCACATTTTACTTCCTTGTAAAAACAGGAAAATCAATAGGGATTTTCGTACGGATATGTACCCAGTGAACGGTTCGTTTAGCTTTATATATTGTTCCGGGTGGGCGTTGTATTGGTTTTTCGGAAGTGTTAGACCTGTAAGAGAAAAATTTAAATGGTTGGGAAAGGCCATGGGATGTAGAAATATTTTTTTCACATTTTATTTCCTTGTAAAAACAGGTAAATCAATAGGGTTTTTCGTACGGATAAGTGCCCAGTGAACGGTTCATTTAGCTTTATATATTGTTCCGGGTGGGCGTTGTTTTGGTTTTTCGGAAGTGTTAGACCTGTAAGAGAAAAATTTAAATGGTTGGGAAAGGCCATGGGATGTAGAAATATTTTTTTCACATTTTATTTCCTTGTAAAAACAGGTAAATCAATAGGGTTTTTCGTACGGATAAGTGCCCAGTGAACGGTTCATTTAGCTTTATATATTGTTCCGGGTGGGCGTTGTTTTGGTTTTTCGGAAGTGTTAGACCTGTAAGAGAAAAATTTAAATGGTTGGGAAAGGCCATGGGATGTAGAAATATTTTTTTCACATTTTACTTCCTTGTAAAAACAGGTAAATCAATAGGGTTTTTCGTACGGATAAGTGCCCCGTGAACGGTTCGTATAGCTTTATATATTGTTCCGGGTGGGCGTTGTTTAGGTTTTTCGGAAGTGTTAGACCTGTAACAGATAAATTTAAATGGTTGGGAAAGGCCATGGTTTGTAGAAATATTTTTTTCACATTTTATTTCCTTGTAAATACAGGTAAATCGATAGGGATTTTCGTACGGATAAGTGCCCAGTGAACGGTTCGTTTAGCTTTATATATTGTTCCGGGTGGGCGTTGTATTGGTTTTTCGGAAGTGTTAGACCTGTAAGAGAAAAATTTAAATGGTTGGGAAAGGCCATGGGATGTAGAAATATTTTTTTCACATTTTATTTCCTTGTTAAAACAGGTAAATCAATAGGGTTTTTCGTACGGATAAGTGCCCAGTGAACGGTTCGTTTAGCTTTATATATTGTTCCGGGTGGGCGTTGTTTTGGTTTTTCGGAAGTATTAGACCTGTAAGAGAAAAATTTAAATGGTTGGGAAAGGCCATGGGATGTAGAAATATTTTTTTCACATTTTACTTCCTTGTAAAAACAGGAAAATCGATAGGGATTTTCGTACGGATAAGTGCCCAGTGAACGGTTCGTATAGCTTTATATATTGTTCCGGGTGGGCATTGTTTAGGTTTTTCGGAAGTGTTAGACCTGTAAGAGAAAAATTTAAATGGTTGGGAAAGGCCATGGGATGTAGAAATATTTTTTTCACATTTTATTTCCTTGTAAAAACAGGTAAATCAATAGGGTTTTTCGTACGGATAAGTGCCCAGTGAACGGTTCATTTAGCTTTATATATTTTTCTGGGTGGGAGTTGTATTGGTTTTTCGCAAGTGTTAGACCTGTAAGAGAAAAATTTAAATGGTTGGGAAAGGCCATGGGATGTAGAAATATTTTTTTCACATTTTATTTCCTTGTAAAAACATTTAAATCGATAGGGTTTTTCGTACGGATAAGTGCCCAGTGAACGGTTCGTTTAGCTTTATATATTGTTCCGGGTGGGCGTTGTATTGGTTTTTCGGAAGTGTTAGACCTGTAAGAGAAAAATTTAAATGGTTGGGAAAGGCCATGGGATGTAGAAATATTTTTTTCACATTTTATTTCCTTGTAAAAACAGGTAAATCAATAGGGTTTTTCGTACGGATAAGTGCCCAGTGAACGGTTCGTTTAGCTTTATATATTGTTCCGGCTGGGCGTTGTTTTGGTTTTTCAGAAGTGTTAGACCTGTAAGAGAAAAATTTAAATGGTTGGGAAAGGCCATGGGATGTAGAAATATTTTTTTCACATTTTATTTCCTTGTAAAAACAGGTAAATCAATAGGGTTTTTCGTACGGATAAGTGCCCAGTGAACGGTTCGTTTAGCTTTATATATTGTTCCGGGTGGGCATTGTTTAGGTTTTTCGGAAGTGTTAGACCTGTAAGAGAAAAATTTAAATGGTTGGGAAAGGCCATGGGATGTAGAAATATTTTTTTCACATTTTATTTCCTTGTAAAAACAGGTAAATCAATAGGGTTTTTCGTACGGATAAGTGCCCAGTGAACGGTTCATTTAGCTTTATATATTGTTCCGGGTGGGCGTTGTTTTGGTTTTTCGGAAGTGTTAGACCTGTAAGAGAAAAATTTAAATGGTTGGGAAAGGCCATGGGATGTAGAAATATTTTTTTCACATTTTATTTCCTTGTAAAAACATTTAAATCGATAGGGTTTTTCGTACGGATAAGTGCCCAGTGAACGGTTCGTTTAGCTTTATATATTGTTCCGGGTGGGCGTTGTATTGGTTTTTCGGAAGTGTTAGACCTGTAAGAGAAAAATTTAAATGGTTGGGAAAGGCCATGGGATGTAGAAATATTTTTTTCACATTTTATTTCCTTGTAAAAACAGGTAAATCAATAGGGTTTTTCGTACGGATAAGTGCCCAGTGAACGGTTCGTTTAGCTTTATATATTGTTCCGGCTGGGCGTTGTTTTGGTTTTTCAGAAGTGTTAGACCTGTAAGAGAAAAATTTAAATGGTTGGGAAAGGCCATGGGATGTAGAAATATTTTTTTCACATTTTATTTCCTTGTAAAAACAGGTAAATCAATAGGGTTTTTCGTACGGATAAGTGCCCAGTGAACGGTTCGTTTAGCTTTATATATTGTTCCGGGTGGGCATTGTTTAGGTTTTTCGGAAGTGTTAGACCTGTAAGAGAAAAATTTAAATGGTTGGGAAAGGCCATGGGATGTAGAAATATTTTTTTCACATTTTATTTCCTTGTAAAAACAGGTAAATCAATAGGGTTTTTCGTACGGATAAGTGCCCAGTGAACGGTTCATTTAGCTTTATATATTGTTCCGGGTGGGCGTTGTTTTGGTTTTTCGGAAGTGTTAGACCTGTAAGAGAAAAATTTAAATGGTTGGGAAAGGCCATGGGATGTAGAAATATTTTTTTCACATTTTACTTCCTTGTAAAAACAGGTAAATCAATAGGGTTTTTCGTACGGATAAGTGCCCCGTGAACGGTTCGTATAGCTTTATATATTGTTCCGGGTGGGCGTTGTTTAGGTTTTTCGGAAGTGTTAGACCTGTAACAGATAAATTTAAATGGTTGGGAAAGGCCATGGTTTGTAGAAATATTTTTTTCACATTTTATTTCCTTGTAAATACAGGTAAATCGATAGGGATTTTCGTACGGATAAGTGCCCAGTGAACGGTTCGTTTAGCTTTATATATTGTTCCGGGTGGGCGTTGTTTTGGTTTTTCGGAAGTGTTAGACCTGTAAGAGAAAAATTTAAATGGTTGGGAAAGGCCATGGGATGTAGAAATATTTTTTTCACATTTTATTTCCTTGTTAAAACAGGTAAATCAATAGGGTTTTTCGTACGGATAAGTGCCCAGTGAACGGTTCGTTTAGCTTTATATATTGTTCCGGGTGGGCGTTGTTTTGGTTTTTCGGAAGTATTAGACCTGTAAGAGAAAAATTTAAATGGTTGGGAAAGGCCATGGGATGTAGAAATATTTTTTTCACATTTTACTTCCTTGTAAAAACAGGAAAATCGATAGGGATTTTCGTACGGATAAGTACCCAGTGAACGGTTCGTATAGCTTTATATATTGTTCCGGGTGGGCATTGTTTAGGTTTTTCGGAAGTGTTAGACCTGTAAGAGAAAAATTTAAATGGTTGGGAAAGGCCATGGGATGTAGAAATATTTTTTTCACATTTTATTTTCTTGTAAAAACAGGTAAATCAATAGGGTTTTTCGTACGGATAAGTGCCCAGTGAACGGTTCATTTAGCTTTATATATTTTTCTGGGTGGGAGTTGTATTGGTTTTTCGCAAGTGTTAGACCTGTAAGAGAAAAATTTAAATGGTTGGGAAAGGCCATGGGATGTAGAAATATTTTTTTCACATTTTATTTCCTTGTAAAAACATTTAAATCGATAGGGTTTTTCGTACGGATAAGTGCCCAGTGAACGGTTCGTTTAGCTTTATATATTGTTCTGGGTGGGCGTTGTATTGGTTTTTCGGAAGTGTTAGACCTGTAAGAGAAAAATTTAAATGGTTGGGAAAGGCCATGGGATGTAGAAATATTTTTTTCACATTTTATTTCCTTGTAAAAACAGGTAAATCAATAGGGTTTTTCGTACGGATAAGTGCCCAGTGAACGGTTCGTTTAGCTTTATATATTGTTCCGGCTGGGCGTTGTTTTGGTTTTTCAGAAGTGTTAGACCTGTAAGAGAAAAATTTAAATGGTTGGGAAAGGCCATGGGATGTAGAAATATTTTTTTCACATTTTATTTCCTTGTAAAAACAGGTAAATCAATAGGGTTTTTCGTACGGATAAGTACCCAGTGAACGGTTCGTTTAGCTTTATATATTGTTCCGGGTGGGCGTTGTATTGGTTTTTCAGAAGTGTTAGACCTGTAAGAGAAAAATTTAAATGGTTGGGAAAGGCCATGGGATGTAGAAATATTTTTTTCACATTTTATTTCCTTGTAAAAACAGGTAAATCAATAGGGTTTTTCGTACGGATAAGTGCCCAGTGAACGGTTCGTTTAGCTTTATATATTGTTCCGGCTTGGCGTTGTTTTGGTTTTTCGGAAGTGTTAGACCTGTAAGAGAAAAATTTAAATGGTTGGGAAAGGCCATGGGATGTAGAAATATTTTTTTCACATTTTACTTCCTTGTAAAAACAGGAAAATCGATAGGGATTTTCGTACGGATAAGTACCCAGTGAACGGTTCGTTTATCTTTATATATTGTTCCGGGTGGGCGTTGTATTGGTTTTTCGGAAGTGTTAGACCTGTAAGAGAAAAATTTACATGGTTGGGAAAGGCCATGGGATGTAGAATTATTTTTTTCACATTTTACTTCCTTGTAAAAACAGGAAAATCGATAGGGATTTTCGTACGGATAAGTACCCAGTGAACGGTTCGTTTAGCTTTATATATTGTTCCGGCTGGGCGTTGTATTGGTTTTTCGGAAGTGTTAGACCTGTAAGAGAAAAATTTAAATGGTTGGGAAAGGCCATGGGATGTAGAAATATTTTTTTCACATTTTACTTCCTTGTAAAAACAGGTAAATCAATAGGGTTTTTCGTACGGATAAGTGCCCAGTGAACGGTTCGTTTAGCTTTATATATTGTTCCGGCTGGGCGTTGTTTTGGTTTTTCAGAAGTGTTAGACCTGTAAGAGAAAAATTTAAATGGTTGGGAAAGGCCATGGGAAGTAGAAATATTTTTTTCACATTTTATTTCCTTGTACAAACAGGTAAATCAATAGGGTTTTTCGTACGGATAAGTGCCCAGTGAACGGTTCGTTTAGCTTTATATATTGTTCCGGCTTGGCGTTGTTTTGGTTTTTCGGAAGTGTTAGACCTGTAAGAGAAAAATTTAAATGGTTGGGAAAGGCCATGGGATGTAGAAATATTTTTTTCACATTTTACTTCCTTGTAAAAACAGGAAAATCGATAGGGATTTTCGTACGGATAAGTACCCAGTGAACGGTTCGTTTATCTTTATATATTGTTCCGGGTGGGCGTTGTATTGGTTTTTCGGAAGTGTTAGACCTGTAAGAGAAAAATTTAAATGGTTGGGAAAGGCCATGGGATGTAGAATTATTTTTTTCACATTTTACTTCCTTGTAAAAACAGGAAAATCGATAGGGATTTTCGTACGGATAAGTACCCAGTGAACGGTTCGTTTAGCTTTATATATTGTTCCGGGTGGGCGTTGTATTGGTTTTTCGGAAGTGTTAGACCTGTAAGAGAAAAATTTAAATGGTTGGGAAAGGCCATGGGATGTAGAAATATTTTTTTCACATTTTACTTCCTTGTAAAAACAGGTAAATCAATAGGGTTTTTCGTACGGATAAGTGCCCAGTGAACGGTTCGTTTAGCTTTATATATTGTTCCGGCTGGGCGTTGTTTTGGTTTTTCAGAAGTGTTAGACCTGTAAGAGAAAAATTTAAATGGTTGGGAAAGGCCATGGGATGTAGAAATATTTTTTTCACATTTTATTTCCTTGTAAAAACAGGTAAATCAATAGGGTTTTTCGTACGGATAAGTACCCAGTGAACGGTTCGTTTAGCTTTATATATTGTTCCGGGTGGGCGTTGTATTGGTTTTTCAGAAGTGTTAGACCTGTAAGAGAAAAATTTAAATGGTTGGGAAAGGCCATGGGATGTAGAAATATTTTTTTCACATTTTATTTCCTTGTAAAAACAGGTAAATCAATAGGGTTTTTCGTACGGATAAGTGCCCAGTGAACGGTTCGTTTAGCTTTATATATTGTTCCGGCTGGGCGTTGTTTTGGTTTTTCGGAAGTGTTAGACCTGTAAGAGAAAAATTTAAATGGTTGGGAAAGGCCATGGGATGTAGAAATATTTTTTTCACATTTTACTTCCTTGTAAAAACAGGAAAATCGATAGGGATTTTCGTACGGATAAGTACCCAGTGAACGGTTCGTTTATCTTTATATATTGTTCCGGGTGGGCGTTGTATTGGTTTTTCGGAAGTGTTAGACCTGTAAGAGAAAAATTTAAATGGTTGGGAAAGGCCATGGGATGTAGAAATATTTTTTTCACATTTACTTCCTTGTAAAAACAAGTAAATCAATAGGGTTTTTCGTACGGATAAGTACCCAGTGAACTGTTTGTTTAGCTTTATATATTGTTCCGGGTGGGCGTTGTATTGGTTTTTCGGAAGTGTTAGACCTGTAAGAGAAAAATTTAAATGGTTGGGAAAGGCCATGGGATGTAGAATTATTTTTTTCACATTTTACTTCCTTGTAAAAACAGGAAAATTGATAGGGATTTTCGTACGGATAAGTACCCAGTGAACGGTTCGTTTATCTTTATATATTGTTCCGGGTGGGCGTTGTATTGGTTTTTCGGAAGTGTTAGACCTGTAAGAGAAAAATTTAAATGGTTGGGAAAGGCCATGGGATGTAGAAATATTTTTTTCACATTTACTTCCTTGTAAAAACAAGTAAATCAATAGGGTTTTTCGTACGGATAAGTACCCAGTGAACTGTTTGTTTAGCTTTATATATTGTTCCAGGTGGGCGTTGTATTGGTTTTTCGGAAGTGTTAGACCTGTAAGAGAAAAATTTAAATGGTTGGGAAAGGCCATGGGATGTAGAATTATTTTTTTCACATTTTACTTCCTTGTAAAAACAGGAAAATCGATAGGGATTTTCGTACGGATAAGTACCCAGTGAACGGTTCGTTTAGCTTTATATATTGTTCCGGGTGGGCGTTGTATTGGTTTTTCGGAAGTGTTAGACCTGTAAGAGAAAAATTTAAATGGTTGGGAAAGGCCATGGGATGTAGAAATATTTTTTTCACATTTTACTTCCTTGTAAAAACAGGTAAATCAATAGGGTTTTTCGTACGGATAAGTGCCCAGTGAACGGTTCGTTTAGCTTTATATATTGTTCCGGCTGGGCGTTGTTTTGGTTTTTCAGAAGTGTTAGACCTGTAAGAGAAAAATTTAAATGGTTGGGAAAGGCCATGGGATGTAGAAATATTTTTTTCACATTTTATTTCCTTGTAAAAACAGGTAAATCAATAGGGTTTTTCGTACGGATAAGTACCCAGTGAACGGTTCGTTTAGCTTTATATATTGTTCCGGGTGGGCGTTGTATTGGTTTTTCAGAAGTGTTAGACCTGTAAGAGAAAAATTTAAATGGTTGGGAAAGGCCATGGGATGTAGAAATATTTTTTTCACATTTTATTTCCTTGTAAAAACAGGTAAATCAATAGGGTTTTTCGTACGGATAAGTGCCCAGTGAACGGTTCGTTTAGCTTTATATATTGTTCCGGCTGGGCGTTGTTTTGGTTTTTCGGAAGTGTTAGACCTGTAAGAGAAAAATTTAAATGGTTGGGAAAGGCCATGGGATGTAGAAATATTTTTTTCACATTTTACTTCCTTGTAAAAACAGGAAAATCGATAGGGATTTTAGTACGGATAAGTACCCAGTGAATGGTTCGTTTATCTTTATATATTGTTCCGGGTGGGCGTTGTATTGGTTTTTCGGAAGTGTTAGACCTGTAAGAGAAAAATTTAAATGGTTGGGAAAGGCCATGGGATGTAGAAATATTTTTTTCACATTTACTTCCTTGTAAAAACAAGTAAATCAATAGGGTTTTTCGTACGGATAAGAACCCAGTGAACTGTTTGTTTAGCTTTATATATTGTTCCGGGTGGGCGTTGTATTGGTTTTTCGGAAGTGTTAGACCTGTAAGAGAAAAATTTAAATGGTTGGGAAAGGCCATGGGATGTAGAATTATTTTTTTCACATTTTAATTCCTTGTAAAAACAGGAAAATCGATAGGGATTTTCGTACGGATAAGTACCCAGTGAACGGTTCGTTTAGCTTTATATATTGTTCCGGGTGGGCGTTGTATTGGTTTTTCGGAAGTGTTAGACCTGTAAGAGAAAAATTTAAATGGTTGGGAAAGGCCATGGGATGTAGAAATATTTTTTTCACATTTTACTTCCTTGTAAAAACAGGAAAATCTATAGGGATTTTCGTACGGATAAGTACCTAGTGAACGGTTCGTTTATCTTTATATATTCTTCCGGGTGGGCGTTTTATTGGATTTTCGGAAGTGTTAGACCTGTAAGAGAAAAATTTAAATGGTTGGGAAAGGCCATGGGATGAAGAAATATTTTTTTCACATTTACTTCCTTGTAAAAACAGGTAAATCAATAGGGTTTTTCGTACGGATAAGTACCCAGTGAACGGTTCGTTTAGCTTTATATATTGTTCCGGGTGGGCGTTGTATTGGTTTTTCGGAAGTGTTAGACCTGTAAGAGAAAAATTTAAATAGTTGGGAAAGGCCATGGGATGTAGATATATTTTTTTCACATTTTATTTCCTTTTAAAAACAGGTAAATCAATAGGGATTTTCGTACGGATAAGTACCAAGTGAACGGTTCGTTTAGCTTTATATATTGTTCCGGGTGGGCGTTGTATTGGTTTTTCGGAAGTGTTAGACCTGTAAGAGAAAAATTTAAATGGTTGGGAAAGGCCATGGGATGAAGAAATATTTTTTTCACATTTTATTTCCTTGTAAAAACAGGTAAATCAATAGGGTTTTTCGTACGGATAAGTGCCCAGTGAAAGGTTCGTTTAGCTTTATATATTGTTCCGGGTGGGCGTTGTATTGGTTTTTCGGAAGTGTTAGACCTGTAAGAGAAAAATTTAAATGGTTGGGAAAGGCCATGGGATGTAGAAATATTTTTTTCACATTTTATTTCCTTGTAAAAACAGGTAAATCAATAGGGTTTTTCGTACGGATAAGTGCCCAGTGAACGGTTCGTTTAGCTTTATATATTGTTCCGGGTGGGCATTGTTTTGGTTTTTCGGAAGTGTTAGACCTGTAAGAGAAAAATTTAAATGGTTGGGAAAGGGCATGGTTTGGAGAAATATTTTTTTCACATTTTATTTCCTTGTAAAAACAGGAAAATCGATAGGGATTTTCGTACGGATAAGTACCTAGTGAACGGTTCGTTTATCTTTATATATTCTTCCGGGTGGGCGTTGTATTGGATTTTCGGAAGTGTTAGACCTGTAAGAGAAAAATTTAAATGGTTCGGAAAGGCCATGGGATGAAGAAATATTTTTTTCACATTTACTTCCTTGTAAAAACAGGTAAATCAATAGGGATTTTCGTACGGATAAGTACCAAGTGAACGGTTCGTTTAGCTTTATATATTGTTCCGGGTGGGCGTTGTATTGGTTTTTCGGAAGTGTTAGACCTGTAAGAGAAAAATTTAAATGGTTGGGAAAGGCCATGGGATGAAGAAATATTTTTTTCACATTTTATTTCCTTGTAAAAACAGGTAAATCAATAGGGTTTTTCGTACGGATAAGTACCCAGTGAACGGTTCGTTTAGCTTTATATATTGTTCCGGGTGGGCGTTGTATTGGTTTTTCGGAAGTGTTAGACATGTAAGAGAAAAATTTAAATGGTTGGGAAAGGCCATGGGATGTAGAAATATTTTTTTCACATTTTACTTCCTTGTAAAAACAGGTAAATCAATAGGGTTTTTCGTACGGATAAGTGCCCAGTGAACGGTTCGTTTAGCTTTATATATTGTTCCGGCTTGGCGTTGTTTTGGTTTTTCGGAAGTGTTAGACCTGTAAGAGAAAAATTTAAATGGTTGGGAAAGGCCATGAGATGTAGAAATATTTTTTTCACATTTTACTTCCTTGTAAAAACAGGAAAATCGATAGGGATTTTCGTACGGATAAGTACCCAGTGAACGGTTCGTTTATCTTTATATATTGTTCCGGGTGGGCGTTGTATTGGATTTTCGGAAGTGTTAGACCTGTAAGAGAAAAATTTAAATGGTTGGGAAAGGCCATGGGATGAAGAAATATTTTTTTCACATTTACTTCCTTGTAAAAACAAGTAAATCAATAGGGTTTTTCGTACGGATAAGTACCCAGTGAACTGTTTGTTTAGCTTTATATATTGTTCCGGGTGGGCGTTGTATTGGTTTTTCGGAAGTGTTAGACCTGTAAGAGAAAAATTTAAATGGTTGGGAAAGGCCATGGGATGTAGAATTATTTTTTTCACATTTTAATTCCTTGTAAAAACAGGAAAATCGATAGGGATTTTCGTACGGATAAGTACCCAGTGAACGGTTCGTTTAGCTTTATATATTGTTCCGGGTGGGCGTTGTATTGGTTTTTCGGAAGTGTTAGACCTGTAAGAGAAAAATTTAAATGGTTGGGAAAGGCCATGGGATGTAGAAATATTTTTTTCACATTTTACTTCCTTGTAAAAACAGGAAAATTGATAGGGATTTTCGTACGGATAAGTACCTAGTGAACGGTTCGTTTATCTTTATATATTCTTCCGGGTGGGCGTTGTATTGGATTTTCGGAAGTGTTAGACCTGTAAGAGAAAAATTTAAATGGTTGGGAAAGGCCATGGTTTGTAGAAATATTTTTTTCACATTTTATTTCCTTGTAAATACAGGTAAATCGATAGGGATTTTCGTACGGATAAGTGCCCAGTGAACAGTTCGTTTAGCTTTATATATTGTTCCGGGTGGGCGTTGTATTGGTTTTTCGGAAGTGTTAGACTTGTAAGAGAAAAATTTAAATGGTTGGGAAAGGCCATGGGATGTAGAAATATTTTTTTCAAATTTTATTTCCTTGTAAGAACAGGTAAATCAATAGGGTTTTTCGTACGGATAAGTGCCCAGTGATCGGTTCGTTTAGCTTTATATATTGTTCCGGGTGGGCGTTGTTTTGGTTTTTCGGAAGTGTTAGACCTGTAAGAGAAAAATTTAAATGGTTGGGAAAGACCATGGGATGTAGAAATATGTTTTTCACATTTTACTTCCTTGTGAAAACAGGAAAATCAATAGGGATTTTTGTACGGATAAGTACCCAGTGAACGGTTCGTTTAGCTTTATATATTCTTCCGGGTGGGCGTTGTATTGGATTTTCGGAAGTATTAGACCTGTAAGAGAAAAATTTAAATGGTTGGGAAAGGCCATGGGATGTAGAAATATTTTTTTCACATTTTATTTCCTTGTAAAAACAGGTAAAACAATAGGGTTTTTCGTACGGATAAGTGCATAGTGAACGGTTCGTTTAGCTTTATATATTGTTCCGGGTGGGCGTTGTTTTGGTTTATCGGAAGTGTTAGACCTGTAAGAGAAAAATTTAAATGGTTGGGAAAGGCCATGGGATGTAGAAATATTTTTTTCACATTTTACTTCCTTGTAAAAACAGGAAAATCGATAGGGATTTTCGTACGGATAAGTACCTAGTGAACGGTTCGTTTATCTTTATATATTCTTCCGGGTGGGCGTTGTATTGGATTTTCGGAAGTGTTAGACCTGTAAGAGAAAAATTTAAATGGTTGGGAAAGGCCATGGGATGAAGAAATATTTTTTTCACATTTACTTCCTTGTAAAAACAGGTAAATCAATAGGGTTTTTCGTACGGATAAGTACCCAGTGAACGGTTCGTTTAGCTTTATATATTGTTCCGGGTGGGCGTTGTATTGGTTTTTCGGAAGTGTTAGACCTGTAAGAGAAAAATTTAAATAGTTGGGAAAGGCCATGGGATGTAGAAATATTTTTTCACATTTTATTTCCTTTTAAAAACAGGTAAATCAATAGGGATTTTCGTACGGATAAGTACCAAGTGAACGGTTCGTTTAGCTTTATATATTGTTCCGGGTGGGCGTTGTATTGGTTTTTCGGAAGTGTTAGACCTGTAAGAGAAAAATTTAAATGGTTGGGAAAGGCCATGGGATGAAGAAATATTTTTTTCACATTTTATTTCCTTGTAAAAACAGGTAAATCAATAGGGTTTTTCGTACGGATAAGTGCCCAGTGAACGGTTCGTTTAGCTTTATATATTGTTCCGGGTGGGCGTTGTATTGGTTTTTCAGAAGTGTTAGACCTGTAAGAGAAAATTTTAAATGGTTGGGAAAGGCCATGGGATGTAGAAATATTTTTTTCACATTTTATTTCCTTGTAAAAACAGGTAAATCAATAGGGTTTTTCGTACGGATAAGTGCCCAGTGAACGGTTCGTTTAGCTTTATATATTGTTCCGGGTGGGCATTGTTTTGGTTTTTCGGAAGTGTTAGACCTGTAAGAGAAAAATTTAAATGGTTGGGAAAGGGCATGGTTTGGAGAAATATTTTTTTCACATTTTATTTCCTTGTAAATACAGGTAAATCGATAGGGATTTTCGTACGGATAAGTGCCCAGTGAACGGTTCGTTTAGCTTTATATATTGTTCCGGGTGGGCGTTGTATTGGTTTTTCGGAAGTGTTAGACCTGTAAGAGAAAAATTTAAATGGTTGGGAAAGGCCATGGGATGTAGAAATATTTTTTTCACATTTTATTTCCTTGTAAAAACAGGTAAATCAATAGGGTTTTTCGTACGGATAAGTGCCCAGTGAACGGTTCGTTTAGCTTTATATATTGTTCCGGGTGGGCGTTGTTTTGGTTTTTCGGAAGTGTTAGACCTGTAAGAGAAAAATTTAAATGGTTGGGAAAGGCCATGGGATGTAGAAAGATTTTTTTCACATTTTATTTCCTTGTAAAAACAGGTAAAACAATAGGGTTTTTCGTACGGATAAGTGCATAGTGAACGGTTCGTTTAGCTTTATATATTGTTCCGGGTGGGCGTTGTTTTGGTTTATCGGAAGTGTTAGACCTGTAAGAGAAAAATTTAAATGGTTGGGAAAGGCCATGGGATGTAGAAATATTTTTTTCACATTTTACTTCCTTGTAAAAACAGGAAAATCGATAGGGATTTTCGTACGGATAAGTACCTAGTGAACGGTTCGTTTATCTTTATATATTCTTCCGGGTGGGCGTTGTACTGGATTTTCGGAAGTGTTAGACCTGTAAGAGAAAAATTTAAATGGTTCGGAAAGGCCATGGGATGAAGAAATATTTTTTTCACATTTACTTCCTTGTAAAAACAGGTAAATCAATAGGGATTTTCGTACGGATAAGTACCAAGTGAACGGTTCGTTTAGCTTTATATATTGTTCCGGGTGGGCGTTGTATTGGTTTTTCGGAAGTGTTAGACCTGTAAGAGAAAAATTTAAATGGTTGGGAAAGGCCATGGGATGAAGAAATATTTTTTTCACATTTTATTTCCTTGTAAAAACAGGTAAATCAATAGGGTTTTTCGTACGGATAAGTACCCAGTGAACGGTTCGTTTAGCTTTATATATTGTTCCGGGTGGGCGTTGTATTGGTTTTTCGGAAGTGTTAGACCTGTAAGAGAAAAATTTAAATGGTTGGGAAAGGCCATGGGATGTAGAAATATTTTTTTCACATTTTAATTCCTTTTAAAAACAGGTAAATCAATAGGGATTTTCGTACGGATAAGTACCCAGTGAACGGTTCGTTTATCTTTATATATTCTTCCGGGTGGGCGTTGTATTGGTTTTTCGGAAGTGTTAGACCTGTAAGAGAAAAATTTAAATAGTTGGGAAAGGCCATGGGATGTAGAAATATTTTTTCACATTTTATTTCCTTTTAAAAACAGGTAAATCAATAGGGATTTTCGTACGGATAAGTACCAAGTGAACGGTTCGTTTAGCTTTATATATTGTTCCGGGTGGGCGTTGTATTGGTTTTTCGGAAGTGTTAGACATGTAAGAGAAAAATTTAAATGGTTGGGAAAGGCCATGGGATGAAGAAATATTTTTTTCACATTTTATTTCCTTGTAAAAACAGGTAAATCAATAGGGTTTTTCGTACGGATAAGTGCCCAGTGAACGGTTCGTTTAGCTTTATATATTGTTCCGGGTGGGCGTTGTATTGGTTTTTCAGAAGTGTTAGACCTGTAAGAGAAAAATTTAAATGGTTGGGAAAGGCCATGGGATGTAGAAATATTTTTTTCACATTTTATTTCCTTGTAAAAACAGGTAAATCAATAGGGTTTTTCGTACGGATAAGTGCCCAGTGAACGGTTCGTTTAGCTTTATATATTGTTCCGGGTGGGCATTGTTTTGGTTTTTCGGAAGTGTTAGACCTGTAAGAGAAAAATTTAAATGGTTGGGAAAGGGCATGGTTTGGAGAAATATTTTTTTCACATTTTATTTCCTTGTAAATACAGGTAAATCGATAGGGATTTTCGTACGGATAAGTGCCCAGTGAACGGTTCGTTTAGCTTTATATATTGTTCCGGGTGGGCGTTGTATTGGTTTTTCGGAAGTGTTAGACCTGTAAGAGAAAAATTTAAATGGTTGGGAAAGGCCATGGGATGTAGAAATATTTTTTTCACATTTTATTTCCTTGTAAAAACAGGTAAATCAATAGGGTTTTTCGTACGGATAAGTGCCCAGTGAACGGTTCGTTTAGCTTTATATATTGTTCCGGGTGGGCGTTGTTTTGGTTTTTCGGAAGTGTTAGACCTGTAAGAGAAAAATTTAAATGGTTGGGAAAGGCCATGGGATGTAGAAAGATTTTTTTCACATTTTATTTCCTTGTAAAAACAGGTAAAACAATAGGGTTTTTCGTACGGATAAGTGCATAGTGAACGGTTCGTTTAGCTTTATATATTGTTCCGGGTGGGCGTTGTTTTGGTTTATCGGAAGTGTTAGACCTGTAAGAGAAAAATTTAAATGGTTGGGAAAGGCCATGGGATGTAGAAATATTTTTTTCACATTTTACTTCCTTGTAAAAACAGGAAAATCGATAGGGATTTTCGTACGGATAAGTACCTAGTGAACGGTTCGTTTATCTTTATATATTCTTCCGGGTGGGCGTTGTATTGGATTTTCGGAAGTGTTAGACCTGTAAGAGAAAAATTTAAATGGTTCGGAAAGGCCATGGGATGAAGAAATATTTTTTTCACATTTACTTCCTTGTAAAAACAGGTAAATCAATAGGGATTTTCGTACGGATAAGTACCAAGTGAACGGTTCGTTTAGCTTTATATATTGTTCCGGGTGGGCGTTGTATTGGTTTTTCGGAAGTGTTAGACCTGTAAGAGAAAAATTTAAATGGTTGGGAAAGGCCATGGGATGAAGAAATATTTTTTTCACATTTTATTTCCTTGTAAAAACAGGTAAATCAATAGGGTTTTTCGTACGGATAAGTACCCAGTGAACGGTTCGTTTAGCTTTATATATTGTTCCGGGTGGGCGTTGTATTGGTTTTTCGGAAGTGTTAGACCTGTAAGAGAAAAATTTAAATGGTTGGGAAAGGCCATGGGATGTAGAAATATTTTTTTCACATTTTAATTCCTTTTAAAAACAGGTAAATCAATAGGGATTTTCGTACGGATAAGTACCCAGTGAACGGTTCGTTTATCTTTATATATTCTTCCGGGTGGGCGTTGTATTGGTTTTTCGGAAGTGTTAGACCTGTAAGAGAAAAATTTAAATGGTTGGGAAAGGCCATGGGATGTAGAAATATTTTTTTCACATTTTATTTCCTTGTAAAAACAGGTAAATCGATAGGGTTTTTCGTACGGAGAAGTGCCCAGTGAACGGTTCGTTTAGCTTTATATATTGTTCCGGGTGGGCGTTGTATAGGTTTTTCGGAAGTGTTAGACCTGTAAGAGAAAAATTTAAATGGTTGGGAAAGGCCATGGGATGTAGAAATATTTTTTTCACATTTTATTTCCTTGTAAAAACAGGTAAATCGATAGGGTTTTTCGTACGGATAAGTGCCCAGTGAACGGTTCGTTTAGCTTTATATATTGTTCCGGGTGGGCGTTGTATTGGTTTTTCGGAAGTGTTAGACCTGTAAGAGAAAAATTTAAATGGTTGGGAAAGGCAATGGGATGTAGAAATATTTTTTTCACATTTTATTTCCTTGTAAAAACAGGTAAATCAATAGGGTTTTTCGTACGGATAAGTGCCCAGTGAACGGTTCGTTTAGCTTTATATATTGTTCCGGGTGGGCGTTGTTTTGGTTTTTCGGAAGTGTTAGACCTGTAAGAGAAAAATTTAAATGGTTGGGAAAGGCCATGGGATGTAGAAATATTTTTTTCACATTTACTTCCTTGTAAAAACAGGTAAATCAATAGGGTTTTTCGTACGGATAAGTACCCAGTGAACGGTTCGTTTAGCTTTATATATTGTTCCGGGTGGGCGTTGTATTGGTTTTTCGGAAGTGTTAGACCTGTAAGAGAAAAATTTAAATGGTTGGGAAAGGCCATGGTATGTAGAAATATTTTTTTCACATTTTAATTCCTTTTAAAAACAGGTAAATCAATAGGGATATTCGTACGGATAAGTACCAAGTGAACGGTTCGTTTAGCTTTATATATTCTTCCGGGTGGGCGTTGTATTGGTTTTTCGGAAGTGTTAGACCTGTAAGAGAAAAATTTAAATGGTTGGGAAAGGCCATGGTATGTAGAAATATTTTTTTCACATTTTAATTCCTTTTAAAAACAGGTAAATCAATAGGGATTTTCGTACGGATAAGTACCCAGTGAACGGTTCGTTTATCTTTATATATTCTTCCGGGTGGGCGTTGTATTGGTTTTTCGGAAGTGTTAGACCTGTAAGAGAAAAATTTAAATGGTTGGGAAAGGCCATGGGATGTAGAAATATTTTTTTCTCATTTTACTTCCTTGTAAAAACAGGAAAATCAATAGGGATTTTCGTACGGATATGTACCCAGTGAACGGTTCGTTTAGCTTTATATATTGTTCCGGGTGGGCGTTGTATTGGTTTTTCGGAAGTGTTAGACCTGTAAGAGAAAAATTTAAATGGTTGGGAAAGGCCATGGGATGTAGAAATATTTTTTTCACATTTTATTTCCTTGTAAAAACAGGTAAATCGATAGGGTTTTTCGTACGGAGAAGTGCCCAGTGAACGGTTCGTTTAGCTTTATATATTGTTCCGGGTGGGCGTTGTATTGGTTTTTCGGAAGTGTTAGACCTGTAAGAGAAAAATTTAAATGGTTGGGAAAGGCCATGGGATGTAGAAATATTTTTTTCACATTTTATTTCCTTGTAAAAACAGGTAAATCAATAGGGTTTTTCGTACGGATAAGTGCCCAGTGAACTGTTCGTTTAGCTTTATATATTGTTCCGGGTGGGCGTTGTATTGGTTTTTCGGAAGTGTTAGACCTGTAAGAGAAAAATTTAAATGGTTGGGAAAGGCCATGGTTTGGAGAAATATTTTTTTCACATTTTATTTCCTTGTAAATACAGGTAAATCGATAGGGATTTTCGTACGGATAAGTGCCCAGTGAACGGTTCGTTTAGCTTTATATATTGTTCCGGGTGGGCGTTGTATTGGTTTTTCGGAAGTGTTAGACCTGTAAGAGAAAAATTTAAATGGTTGGGAAAGGCCATGGGATGTAGAAATATTTTTTTCACATTTTATTTCCTTGTAAAAACAGGTAAATCAATAGGATTTTTCGTACGGATAAGTGCCCAGTGAACGGTTCGTTTAGCTTTATATATTGTTCCGGATCGGCGTTGTTTTGGTTTTTCGGAAGTGTTACACCTGTAAGAGAAAAATTTAAATGGTTGGGAAAGGCCATGGGATGTAGAAATATTTTTTTCACATTTTATTTCCTTGTTAAAACAGGTAAATCGATAGGGTTTTTCGTACGGATAAGTGCCCAGTGAACGGTTCGTTTAGCTTTATATATTGTTCCGGGTGGGCGTTGTTTTGGTTTTTCGGAAGTGTTAGACCTGTAAGAGAAAAATTTAAATGGTTGGGAAAGGCCATGGGATGTAGAAATATTTTTTTCACATTTTATTTCCTTGTAAAAACAGGTAAATCAATAGGGTTTTTCGTACGGATAAGTGCCCAGTGAACGGTTCGTTTAGCTTTATATATTGTTCCGGGTGGGCGTTGTATTGGTTTTTCGGAAGTGTTAGACCTGTAAGAGAAAAATTTAAATGGTTGGGAAAGGCCATGGTTTGGAGAAATATTTTTTTCACATTTTATTTCCTTGTAAATACAGGTAAATCGATAGGGATTTTCGTACGGATAAGTGCCCAGTGAACGGTTCGTTTAGCTTTATATATTGTTCCGGGTGGGCGTTGTATTGGTTTTTCGGAAGTGTTAGACCTGTAAGAGAAAAATTTAAATGGTTGGGAAAGGCCATGGGATGTAGAAATATTTTTTTCACATTTTATTTCCTTGTAAAAACAGGTAAATCAATAGGGTTTTTCGTACGGATAAGTGCCCAGTGAACGGTTCGTTTAGCTTTATATATTGTTCCGGGTGGGCGTTGTTTTGGTTTTTCAGAAGTGTTAGACCTGTAAGAGAAAAATTTAAATGGTTGGGAAAGGCCATGGGATGTAGAAATATTTTTTTCACATTTTATTTCCTTGTAAATACAGGTAAATCGATAGGGTTTTTCGTACGGAGAAGTGCCCAGTGAACGGCTCGTTTAGCTTTATATATTGTTCCGGGTGGGCGTTGTATTGGTTTTTCGGAAGTGTTAGACCTGTAAGAGAAAAATTTAAATGGTTGGGAAAGGCCATGGGATGTAGAAATATTTTTTTCACATTTTATTTCCTTGTAAAAACAGGTAAATCAATAGGGTTTTTAGTACGGATAAGTGCCCAGTGAACGGTTCGTTTAGCTTTATATATTGTTCCGGGTGGGCGTTGTATTGGTTTTTCGGAAGTGTTAGACCTGTAAGAGAAAAATTTAAATGGTTGGGAAAGGCCATGGTTTGGAGAAATATTTTTTTCACATTTTATTTCCTTGTAAATACAGGTAAATCGATAGGGATTTTCGTACGGATAAGTGCCCAGTGAACGGTTCGTTTAGCTTTATATATTGTTCCGGGTGGGCGTTGTATTGGTTTTTCGGAAGTGTTAGACCTGTAAGAGAAAAATTTAAATGGTTGGGAAAGGCCATGGTTTGGAGAAATATTTTTTACACATTTTATTTCCTTGTAAATACAGGTAAATCGATAGGGATTTTCGTACGGATAAGTGCCCAGTGAACGGTTCGTTTAGCTTTATATATTGTTCCGGGTGGGCGTTGTATTGGTTTTTCGGAAGTGTTAGACCTGTAAGAGAAAAATTTAAATGGTTGGGAAAGGCCATGGGATGTAGAAATATTTTTTTCACATTTTATTTCCTTGTAAAAACAGGTAAATCAATAGGGTTTTTCGTACGGATAAGTGCCCAGTGAACGGTTCGTTTAGCTTTATATATTGTTCCGGGTGGGTGTTGTTTTGGTTTTTCGGAAGTGTTAGACCTGTAAGAGAAAAATTTAAATGGTTGGGAAAGGCCATGGGATGTAGAAATATTTTTTTCACATTTTATTTCCTTGTTAAAACAGGTAAATTGATAGGGTTTTTCGTACGGATAAGTGCCCAGTGAACGGTTCGTTTAGCTTTATATATTGTTCCGGGTGGGCGTTGTTTTGGTTCTTCGGAAGTGTTAAACCTGTATGAGAAAAATTTCAATGGTTGGGAAAGGCCATGGGATGTAGAAATATTTTTTTCACATTTTACTTCCTTGTAAAAACAGGAAAATCGATAGGGATTTTCGTACAGATAAGTACCCAGTGAACGGTTCGTTTATCTTTATATATTCTTCCGGGTGGGTGTTGTATTGGTTTTTCGGAAGTGTTAGACCTGTAAGAGAAATATTTAAATGGTTGGGAAAGGCCATGGGATGTAGAAATATTTTTTTCACATTTACTTCCTTGTAAAAACAGGTAAATCGATAGGGTTTTTCGTACGGATAAGTACCCAGTGAACGGCTCGTTTAGCTTTATATATTGTTCCGGGTGGGCGTTGTATTGGTTTTTCGGAAGTGTTAGACCTGTAAGAGAAAAATTTAAATGGTTGGGAAAGGCCATGGTTTGTAGAAATATTTTTTTCACATTTTATTTCCTTGTAAATACAGGAAAATCGATAGGGATTTTCGTACGTATAAGTGCCCAGTGAACGGTTCGTTTAGCTTTATATATTGTTCCGGGTGGGCGTTGTATTGGTTTTTCGGGAGTGTTAGACCTGTAAGAGAAAAATTTACATGGTTGGGAAAGGCCATGGGATGTAGAAATATTTTTTCACATTTTATTTCCTTGTAAAAACAGGTAAATCAATAGGGTTTTTCGTACGGATAAGTGCCCAGTGAACGGTTCGTTTAGCTTTATATATTGTTCCGGGTGGGCGTTGTATTGGTTTTTCAGAAGTGTTAGACCTGTAAGAGAAAAATTTAAATGGTTGGGAAAGGCTATGGTTTGTAGAAATATTTTTTTCACATTTTATTTCCTTGTAAATACAGGTAAATCGATAAGGATTTTCGTACGGAGAAGTGCCCAGTGAACGGTTCGTTTAGCTTTATATATTGTTCCGGGTGGGCGTTGTATTGGTTTTTCGGAAGTGTTAGACCTGTAAGAGAAAAATTTAAATGGTTGGGAAAGGCCATGGGATGTAGAAATATTTTTTTCACATTTTATTTCCTTGTAAAAACAGGTAAATCAATAGGGTTTTTCGTACGGATAAGTGCCCAGTGAACGGTTCGTTTAGCTTTATATATTGTTCCGGGTGGGCGTTGTTTTGGTTTTTCGGAAGTGTTAGACCTGTAAGAGAAAAATTTAAAAGGTTGGGAAAGGCCATGGGATGTAGAAATATTTTTTTCACATTTTATTTCCTTTTAAAAACAGGTAAATCAATAGGGATTTTCTTACGGATAAGTACCAAGTGAACGGTTCGTTTAGCTTTATATATTGTTCCGGGTGGGCGTTGTATTGGTTTTTCGGAAGTGTTAGACCTGTAAGAGAAAAATTTAAATGGTTGGGAAAGGCCATGGGATGTAGAAATATTTTTTTCACATTTTACTTCCTTGTAAAAACAGGTAAATCAATAGGGTTTTTCGTACGGATAAGTGCCCAGTGAACGGTTCGTTTAGCTTTATATATTGTTCCGGGTGGCTTTGTTTAGGTTTTTCGGAAGTGTTAGACCTGTAAGAGAAAAATTTAAATGGTTGGGAAAGGCCATGGGATGTAGAAATATTTTTTTCACATTTTATTTCCTTGTAAAAACAGGTAAATCAATAGGGTTTTTCGTACGGATAAGTGCCCAGTGAACGGTTCGTTTAGCTTTATATATTGTTCCGGGTGGGCGTTGTATTGGTTTTTCAGAAGTGTTAAACCTGTAAGAGAAAAATTTAAATGGTTGGGAAAGGCCATGGGATGTAGAAATATTTTTTTCACATTTTATTTCCTTGTAAAAACAGGTAAATCAATAGGGTTTTTCGTACGGATAAGTGCCCAGTGAACGGTTCGTTTACCTTTATATATTGTTCCGGGTGGGCGTTGTTTTGGTTTTTCGGAAGTGTTAGACCTGTAAGAGAAAAATTTAAATGGTTGGGAAAGGCCATGGGATGTAGAAATATTTTTTTCACATTTTATTTCCTTGTAAAAACAGGTAAATCAATAGGGTTTTTCGTACGGATAAGTGCCCAGTGAACGGTTCGTTTAGCTTTATATATTGTTCCGGGTGGGCATTGTTTAGGTTTTTCAGAAGTGTTAGACCTGTAAGAGAAATATTTAAATGGTTGGGAAAGGCCATGGGATGTAGAAATATTTTTTTCACATTTACTTCCTTGTAAAAACAGGTAAATCAATAGGGTTTTTCGTACGGATAAGTACCCAGTGAACGGTTCGTTTAGCTTTATATATTTTTCCGGGTGGGAGTTGTATTGGTTTTTCGCATGTGTTAGACCTGTAAGAGAAAAATTTAAATGGTTGGGAAAGGCCATGGGATGTAGAAATATTTTTTTCACATTTACTTCCTTGTAAAAACAGGTAAATCAATAGGGTTTTTCGTACGGATAAGTATCCAGTGAACGGTTCTTTTAGCTTTATATATTTTTCCGGGTGGGAGTTGTATTGGTTTTTCGCAAGTGTTAGACCTGTAAGAGAAAAATTTAAATGGTTGGGAAAGGCCATGGGATGTAGAAATATTTTTTTCACATTTTATTTCCTTGTAAAAACAGGTAAATCAATAGGGTTTTTCGTACGGATAAGTGCCCAGTGAACGGCTCGTTTAGCTTTATATCTTGTTCCGGGTGGGCGTTGTATTGGTTTTTCGGAAGTGTTAGACCTGTAAGAGAAAAATTTAAATGGTTGGGAAAGGCCATGGGATGTAGAAATATTTTTTTCACATTTTATTTCCTTGTAAAAACAGGTAAATCGATAGGGTTTTTCGTACGGATAAGTGCCCAGTGAACGGTTCGTTTAGCTTTATATATTGTTCCGGGTGGGCGTTGTATTGGTTTTTCGGAAGTGTTAGACCTGTAAGAGAAAAATTTAAATGGTTGGGAAAGGCCATGGTTTGTAGAAATATTTTTTTCACATTTTATTTCCTTGTAAATACAGGTAAATCGATAGGGATTTTCGTACGTATAAGTGCCCAGTGAACGGTTCGTTTAGCTTTATATATTGTTCCGGGTGGGCGTTGTATTGGTTTTTCGGAAGTGTTAGACCTGTAAGAGAAAAATTTAAATGGTTGGGAAAGGCCATGGGATGTAGAAATATTTTTTTCACATTTTATTTCCTTGTAAAAACAGGTAAATCAATAGGGTTTTTCGTACGGATAAGTGCCCAGTGAACGGTTCGTTTAGCTTTATATATTGTTCCGGGTGGGCATTGTTTAGGTTTTTCAGAAGTGTTAGACCTGTAAGAGAAAAATTTAAATGGTTGGGAAAGGCCATGGGATGTAGAAATATTTTTTTCACATTTTATTTCCTTGTAAAAACAGGTAAATCAATAGGGTTTTTCGTACGGATAAGTGCCCAGTGAACGGTTCATTTAGCTTTATATATTGTTCCGGGTGGGCGTTGTTTTGGTTTTTCGGAAGTGTTAGACCTGTAAGAGAAAAATTTAAATGGTTGGGAAAGGCCATGGGATGTAGAAATGTTTTTTTCACATTTTACTTCCTTGTAAAAACAGGTAAATCAATAGGGTTTTTCGTACGGATAAGTGCCCAGTGAACGGTTCGTTTAGCTTTATATATTGTTCCGGGTGGGCGTTGTATTGGTTTTTCGGAAGTGTTAGACCTGTAAGAGAAAAATTTAAATGGTTGGGAAAGGCCATGGTTTGTAGAAATATTTTTTTCACATTTTATTTCCTTGTAAATACAGGTAAATCGATAGGGATTTTCGTACGGATAAGTGCCCAGTGAACAGTTCGTTTAGCTTTATATATTGTTCCGGGTGGGCGTTGTATTGGTTTTTCGGAAGTGTTAGACCTGTAAGAGAAATATTTAAATAGTTGGGAAAGGCCATGGGATGTAGAAATATTTTTTTCACATTTTACTTCCTTGTAAAAACAGGAAAATCGATAGGGATTTTCGTACAGATAAGTACCCAGTGAACGGTTCGTTTATCTTTATATATTCTTCCGGGTGGGCGTTGTATTGGTTTTTCGGAAGTGTTAGACCTGTAAGAGAAATATTTAAATGGTTGGGAAAGGCCATGGGATGTAGAAATATTTTTTTCACATTTACTTCCTTGTAAAAACAGGTAAATCAATAGGGTTTTTCGTACGGATAAGTACCCAGTGAACGGTTCGTTTAGCTTTATATATTTTTCCGGGTGGGAGTTGTATTGGTTTTTCGCAAGTGTTAGACCTGTAAGAGAAAAATTTAAATGGTTGGGAAAGGCCATGGGATGTAGAAATATTTTTTTCACATTTACTTCCTTGTAAAAACAGGTAAATCAATAGGGTTTTTCGTACGGATAAGTATCCAGTGAACGGTTCTTTTAGCTTTATATATTTTTCCGGGTGGGAGTTGTATTGGTTTTTCGCAAGTGTTAGACCTGTAAGAGAAAAATTTAAATGGTTGGGAAAGGCCATGGGATGTAGAAATATTTTTTTCACATTTTATTTCCTTGTAAAAACAGGTAAATCAATAGGGTTTTTCGTACGGAGAAGTGCCCAGTGAACGGCTCGTTTAGCTTTATATCTTGTTCCGGGTGGGCGTTGTATTGGTTTTTCGGAAGTGTTAGACCTGTAAGAGAAAAATTTAAATGGTTGGGAAAGGCCATGGGATGTAGAAATATTTTTTTCACAATTTATTTCCTTGTAAATACAGGTAAATCGATAGGGTTTTTCGTACGGAGAAGTGCCCAGTGAACGGCTCGTTTAGCTTTATATATTGTTCCGGGTGGGCGTTGTATTGGTTTTTCGGAAGTGTTAGACCTGTAAGAGAAAAATTTAAATGGTTGGGAAAGGCCATGGTTTGTAGAAATATTTTTTTCACATTTTATTTCCTTGTAAATACAGGTAAATCGATAGGGTTTTTCGTACGGATAAGTGCCCAGTGAACGGTTCGTTTAGCTTTATATATTGTTCCGGGTGGGCGTTGTATTGGTTTTTCGGAAGTGTTAGACCTGTAAGAGAAAAATTTAAATGGTTGGGAAAGGCCATGGGATGTAGAAATATTTTTTTCACATTTTATTTCCTTGTAAAAACAGGTAAATCAATAGGGTTTTTCGTACGGATAAGTGCCCAGTGAACGGTTCGTTTAGCTTTATATATTGTTCCGGGTGGGCGTTGTATTGGTTTTTCGGAATTGTTACACCTGTAAGAGAAAAATTTAAATGGTTGGGAAAGGCTATGGTTTGTAGAAATATTTTTTTCACATTTTATTTCCTTGTAAATACAGGTAAATCGATAGGGATTTTCGTACGGAGAAGTGCCCAGTGAACGGTTCGTTTAGCTTTATATATTGTTCCGGGTGGGCGTTGTATTGGTTTTTCGGAAGTGTTAGACCTGTAAGAGAAAAATTTAAATGGTTGGGAAAGGTCATGGGATGTAGAAATATTTTTTTCACATTTTATTTCCTTGTAAAAACAGGTAAATCAATAGGGTTTTTCGTATGGATAAGTGCCCAGTGAACGGTTCGTTTAGCTTTATATATTGTTCCGGGTGGGCGTTGTTTTGGTTTTTCGGAAGTGTTAGACCTGTAAGAGAAAAATTTAAATGGTTGGGAAAGGCCATGGGATGTAGAAATATTTTTTTCACATTTTACTTCCTTGTAAAAACAGGAAAATGGATAGGGATTTTCGTACGGATAAGTACCCAGTGAACGGTTCGTTTATCTTTATATATTCTTCCGGGTGGGCGTTGTATTGGTTTTTCGGAAGTGTTAGACCTGTAATAGAAAAATTTAAATGGTTGGGAAAGGCCATGGGATGTAGAAATATTTTTTTCACATTTTACTTCCTTGTAAAATCAGGAAAATCAATAGGGATTTTCGTACGGATATGTACCCAGTGAACGGTTCGTTTAGCTTTATATATTGTTCCGGGTGGGCGTTGTATTGGTTTTTCGGAAGTGTTAGACCTGTAAGAGAAAAATTTAAATGGTTGGGAAAGGCCATGGGATGTAGAAATATTTTTTTCACATTTTATTTCCTTGTAAAAACAGGTAAATCGATAGGGTTTTTCGTACGGATAAGTGCCCAGTGAACGGTTCGTTTAGCTTTATATATTGTTCCGGGTGGGCGTTGTATTGGTTTTTCGGAAGTGTTAGACCTGTAAGAGAAAAATTTAAATGGTTGGGAAAGGCCATGGTTTGTAGAAATATTTTTTTCACATTTTATTTCCTTGTAAATACAGGTAAATCGATAGGGATTTTCGTACGTATAAGTGCCCAGTGAACGGTTAGTTTAGCTTTATATATTGTTCCGGGTGGGCGTTGTATTGGTTTTTCGGAAGTGTTAGACCTGTAAGAGAAAAATTTAAATGGTTGGGAAAGGCCATGGGATGTAGAAATATTTTTTTCACATTTTATTTCCTTGTAAAAACAGGTAAATCAATAGGGTTTTTCGTACGGATAAGTGCCCAGTGAACGGTTCGTTTAGCTTTATATATTGTTCCGGGTGGGCGTTGTATTGGTTTTTCGGAAGTGTTAGACCTGTAAGAGAAAAATTTAAATGGTTGGGAAAGGCTATGGTTTGTAGAAATATTTTTTTCACATTTTATTTCCTTGTAAATACAGGTAAATCGATAGGGATTTTCGTACGAAGAAGTGCCCAGTGAACGGTTCGTTTAGCTTTATATATTGTTCCGGGTGGGCGTTGTATTGGTTTTTCGGAAGTGTTAGACCTGTAAGAGAAAAATTTAAATGGTTGGGAAAGGCCATGGGATGTAGAAATATTTTTTTCACATTTTATTTCCTTGTAAAAACAGGTAAATCAATAGGGTTTTTCGTACGGATAAGTGCCCAGTGAACGGTTCGTTTAGCTTTATATATTGTTCCGGGTGGGCGTTGTTTTGGTTTTTCGGAAGTGTTAGACCTGTAAGAGAAAAATTTAAATGGTTGGTTAAGGCCATGGGATGTAGAAATATTTTTTTCACATTTTATTTCCTTTTAAAAACAGGTAAATCAATAGGGATTTTCGTACGGATAAGTACCAAGTGAACGGTTCGTTTAGCTTTATATATTGTTCCGGGTGGGCGTTGTATTGGTTTTTCGGAAGTGTTAGACCTGTAAGAGAAAAATTTAAATGGTTGGGAAAGGCCATGGGATGTAGAAATATTTTTTTCACATTTTACTTCCTTGTAAAAACAGGAAAATCAATAGGGATTTTCGTACGGATATGTACCCAGTGAACGGTTCGTTTAGCTTTATATATTGTTCCAGGTGGGAGTTGTATTGGTTTTTCGGAAGTGTTAGACCTGTAAGAGAAAAATTTAAATGGTTGGGAAAGGCCATGGGATGTAGAAATATTTTTTTCACATTTTATTTCCTTGTAAAAACAGGTAAATCAATAGGGTTTTTCGTACGGATAAGTGCCCAGTGAACGGTTCGTTTAGCTTTATATATTGTTCCGGGTGGGCATTGTTTAGGTTTTTCGGAAGTGTTAGACCTGTAAGAGAAACATTTAAATGGTTGGGAAAGGCCATGGGATGTAGAAATATTTTTTTCACATTTTATTTCCTTGTAAAAACAGGTAAATCAATAGGGTTTTTCGTACGGATAAGTGCCCAGTGAACGGTTCGTTTAGCTTTATATATTGTTCCGGGTGGGCGTTGTTTTGGTTTTTCGGAAGTGTTAGACCTGTAAGAGAAAAATTTAAATGGTTGGGAAAGGCCATGGGATGTAGAAATGTTTTTTTCACATTTTACTTCCTTGTAAAAACAGGTCAATCAATAGGGTTTTTCGGACGTATAAGTGCCCAGTGAACGGTTCGTTTACCTTTATATATTGTTCCGGGTGGGCGTTGTATTGGTTTTTCGGAAGTGTTAGACCTGTAAGAGAAAAATTTAAATGGTTGGGAAAGGCCATGGTTTGTAGAAATATTTTTTTCACATTTTATTTCCTTGTAAATACAGGTAAATCGATAGGGATTTTCGTACGGATAAGTGCCCAGTGAACGGTTCGTTTAGCTTTATATATTGTTCCGGGTGGGCGTTGTATTGGTTTTTCGGAAGTGTTAGACCTGTAAGAGAAATATTTAAATGGTTGGGAAAGGCCATGGGATGTAGAAATATTTTTTTCACATTTTACTTCCTTGTAAAAACAGGAAAATGGATAGGGATTTTCGTACAGATAAGTACGCAGTGAACGGTTCGTTTAGCTTTATATATTGTTCCGGGTGGGCGTTGTATTGGTTTTTCGGTAGTGTTAGACCTGTAAGAGAAATATTTAAATGGTTGGGAAAGGTCATGGGATGTAGAAATATTTTTTTCACATTTACTTCCTTGTAAAAACAGGTAAATCAATAGGGTTTTTCGTACGGATAAGTACCAAGTGAACGGTTCGTTTAGCTTTATATATTTTTCCGGGTGGGAGTTGTATTGGTTTTTCGCAAGTGTTAGACCTGTAAGAGAAATATTTAAATGGTTGGGAAAGGCCATGGGATGTAGAAATATTTTTTTCACATTTACTTCCTTGTAAAAACAGGTAAATCAATAGGGTTTTTCGTACGGATAAGTACCCAGTGAACGGTTCGTTTAGCTTTATATATTTTTCCGGGTGGGAGTTGTATTGGTTTTTCGCAAGTGTTAGACCTGTAAGAGAAAAATTTAAATGGTTGGGAAAGGCCATGGGATGTAGAAATATTTTTTTCACATTTACTTCCTTGTAAAAACAGGTAAATCAATAGGGTTTTTCGTACGGATAAGTATCCAGTGAACGGTTCTTTTAGCTTTATATATTTTTCCGGGTGGGAGTTGTATTGGTTTTTCGCAAGTGTTAGACCTGTAAGAGAAAAATTTAAATGGTTGGGAAAGGCCATGGGATGTAGAAATATTTTTTTCACATTTTATTTCCTTGTAAAAACAGGTAAATCAATAGGGTTTTTCGTACGGAGAAGTGCCCAGTGAACGGCTCGTTTAGCTTTATATCTTGTTCCGGGTGGGCGTTGTATTGGTTTTTCGGAAGTGTTAGACCTGTAAGAGAAAAATTTAAATGGTTGGGAAAGGCCATGGGATGTAGAAATATTTTTTTCACATTTTATTTCCTTGTAAAAACAGGTAAATCAATAGGGTTTTTCGTATGGATAAGTGCCCAGTGAACGGTTCGTTTAGCTTTATATATTGTTCCGGGTGGGCGTTGTTTTGGTTTTTCGGAAGTGTTAGACCTGTAAGAGAAAAATTTAAATGGTTGGGAAAGGCCATGGGATGTAGAAATATTTTTTTCACATTTTACTTCCTTGTAAAAACAGGAAAATCGATAGGGATTTTCGTACGGATAAGTACCCATTGAACGGTTCGTTTATCTTTATATATTCTTCCGGGTGGGCGTTGTATTGGTTTTTCGGAAGTGTTAGACCTGTAATAGAAAAATTTAAATGGTTGGGAAAGGCCATGGGATGTAGAAATATTTTTTTCACATTTTACTTCCTTGTAAAAACAGGAAAATCAATAGGGATTTTCGTACGGATATGTACCCAGTGAACGGTTCGTTTAGCTTTATATATTGTTCCGGGTGGGCGTTGTATTGGTTTTTCGGAAGTGTTAGACCTGTAAGAGAAAAATTTAAATGGTTGGGAAAGGCCATGGGATGTAGAAATATTTTTTTCACATTTTATTTCCTTGTAAAAACAGGTAAATCGATAGGGTTTTTCGTACGGATAAGTGCCCAGTGAACGGTTCGTTTAGCTTTATATATTGTTCCGGGTGGGCGTTGTATTGGTTTTTCGGAAGTGTTAGACCTGTAAGAGAAAAATTTAAATGGTTGGGAAAGGCCATGGTTTGTAGAAATATTTTTTTCACATTTTATTTCCTTGTAAATACAGGTAAATCGATAGGGATTTTCGTACGTATAAGTGCCCAGTGAACGGTTAGTTTAGCTTTATATATTGTTCCGGGTGGGCGTTTTATTGGTTTTTCGGAAGTGTTAGACCTGTAAGAGAAAAATTTAAATGGTTGGGAAAGGCCATGGGATGTAGAAATATTTTTTTAACATTTTATTTCCTTGTAAAAACAGGTAAATCAATAGGGTTTTTCGTACGGATAAGTGCCCAGTGAACGGTTCGTTTAGCTTTATATATTGTTCCGGGTGGGCGTTGTATTGGTTTTTCGGAAGTGTTAGACCTGTAAGAGAAAAATTTAAATGGTTGGGAAAGGCTATGGTTTGTAGAAATATTTTTTTCACATTTTATTTCCTTGTAAATACAGGTAAATCGATAGGGATTTTCGTACGAAGAAGTGCCCAGTGAACGGTTCGTTTAGCTTTATATATTGTTCCGGGTGGGCGTTGTATTGGTTTTTCGGAAGTGTTAGACCTGTAAGAGAAAAATTTAAATGGTTGGGAAAGGCCATGGGATGTAGAAATATTTTTTTCACATTTTATTTCCTTGTAAAAACAGGTAAATCAATAGGGTTTTTCGTACGGATAAGTGCCCAGTGAACGGTTCGTTTAGCTTTATATATTGTTCCGGGTGGGCGTTGTTTTGGTTTTTCGGAAGTGTTAGACCTGTAAGAGAAAAATTTAAATGGTTGGTTAAGGCCATGGGATGTAGAAATATTTTTTTCACATTTTATTTCCTTTTAAAAACAGGTAAATCAATAGGGATTTTCGTACGGATAAGTACCAAGTGAACGGTTCGTTTAGCTTTATATATTGTTCCGGGTGGGTGTTGTATTGGTTTTTCGGAAGTGTTAGACCTGTAAGAGAAAAATTTAAATGGTTGGGAAAGGCCATGGGATGTAGAAATATTTTTTTCACATTTTACTTCCTTGTAAAAACAGGAAAATCAATAGGGATTTTCGTATGGATATGTACCCAGTGAACGGTTCGTTTAGCTTTATATATTGTTCCAGGTGGGAGTTGTATTGGTTTTTCGGAAGTGTTAGACCTGTAAGAGAAAAATTTAAATGGTTGGGAAAGGCCATGGGATGTAGAAATATTTTTTTCACATTTTATTTCCTTGTAAAAACAGGTAAATCAATAGGGTTTTTCGTACGGATAAGTGCCCAGTGAACGGTTCGTTTAGCTTTATATATTGTTCCGGGTGGGCATTGTTTAGGTTTTTCGGAAGTGTTAGACCTGTAAGAGAAACATTTAAATGGTTGGGAAAGGCCATGGGATGTAGAAATATTTTTTTCACATTTTATTTCCTTGTAAAAACAGGTAAATCAATAGGGTTTTTCGTACGGATAAGTGCCCAGTGAACGGTTCGTTTAGCTTTATATATTGTTCCGGGTGGGCGTTGTTTTGGTTTTTCGGAAGTGTTAGACCTGTAAGAGAAAAATTTAAATGGTTGGGAAAGGCCATGGGATGTAGAAATGTTTTTTTCACATTTTACTTCCTTGTAAAAACAGGTAAATCAATAGGGTTTTTCGGACGTATAAGTGCCCAGTGAACGGTTCGTTTAGCTTTATATATTGTTCCGGGTGGGCGTTGTATTGGTTTTTCGGAAGTGTTAGACCTGTAAGAGAAAAATTTAAATGGTTGGGAAAGGCCATGGTTTGTAGAAATATTTTTTTCACATTTTATTTCCTTGTAAATACTGGTAAATCGATAGGGATTTTCGTACGGATAAGTGCCCAGTGAACGGTTTGTTTAGCTTTATATATTGTTCCGGGTGGGCGTTGTATTGGTTTTTCGGAAGTGTTAGACCTGTAAGAGAAATATTTAAATGGTTGGGAAAGGCCATGGGATGTAGAAATATTTTTTTCACATTTTACTTCCTTGTAAAAACAGGAAAATGGATAGGGATTTTCGTACAGATAAGTACGCAGTGAACGGTTCGTTTAGCTTTATATATTGTTCCGGGTGGGCGTTGTATTGGTTTTTCGGTAGTGTTAGACCTGTAAGAGAAATATTTAAATGGTTGGGAAAGGCCATGGGATGTAGAAATATTTTTTTCACATTTACTTCCTTGTAAAAACAGGTAAATCAATAGGGTTTTTCGTACGGATAAGTACCAAGTGAACGGTTCGTTTAGCTTTATATATTTTTCCGGGTGGGAGTTGTATTGGTTTTTCGCAAGTGTTAGACCTGTAAGAGAAAAATTTAAATGGTTGGGAAAGGCCATGGGATGTAGAAATATTTTTTTCACATATTATTTCCTTGTAAAAACAGGTAAATCAATAGGGTTTTTCGTACGGAGAAGTGCCCAGTGAACGGCTCGTTTAGCTTTATATATTGTTCCGGGTGGGCGTTGTTTTGGTTTTTCGGAAGTGTTAGACCTGTAAGAGAAAAATTTAAATGGTTGGGAAAGGCCATGGGATGTAGAAATATTTTTTTCACATTTTACTTCCTTGTAAAAACAGGAAAATCGATAGGGATTTTCGTACGGATAAGTACCCAGTGAACGGTTCGTTTATCTTTATATATTCTTCCGGGTGAGCGTTGTATTGGTTTTTCGGAAGTGTTAGACCTGTAAGAGAAAAATTTAAATGGTTGGGAAAGGCCATGGGATGTAGAAATATTTTTTTCACATTTTACTTCCTTGTAAAAACAGGAAAATCAATAGGGATTTTCGTACGGATATGTACCCAGTGAACGGTTCGTTTAGCTTTATATATTGTTCCGGGTGGGCGTTGTATTGGTTTTTCGGAAGTGTTAGACCTGTAAGAGAAAAATTTAAATGGTTGGGAAAGGCCATGGTTTGTAGAAATATTTTTTTCACATTTTATTTCCTTGTAAATACAGGTAAATCGATAGGGATTTTCGTACGTATAAGTGCCCAGTGAACGGTTAGTTTAGCTTTATATATTGTTCCGGGTGGGCGTTGTATTGGTTTTTCGGAAGTGTTAGACCTGTAAGAGAAAAATTTAAATGGTTGGGAAAGGCCATGGGATGTAGAAATATTTTTTTCACATTTTATTTCCTTGTAAAAACAGGTAAATCAATAGGGTTTTTCGTACGGATAAGTGCCCAGTGAACGGTTCGTTTAGCTTTATATATTGTTCCGGGTGGGCGTTGTTTTGGTTTTTCGGAAGTGTTAGACCTGTAAGAGAAAAATTTAAATGGTTGGTTAAGGCCATGGGATGTAGAAATATTTTTTTCACATTTTATTTCCTTTTAAAAACAGGTAAATCAATAGGGATTTTCGTACGGATAAGTACCAAGTGAACGGTTCGTTTAGCTTTATATACTGTTCCGGGTGGGCGTTGTATTGGTTTTTCGGAAGTGTTAGACCTGTAAGAGAAAAATTTAAATGGTTGGGAAAGGCCATGGGATGTAGAAATATTTTTTTCACATTTTATTTCCTTGTAAAAACAGGTAAATCAATAGGGTTTTTCGTATGGAGAAGTGCCAAGTGAACGGTTCGTTTAGCTTTATATATTGTTCCGGGTGGGCGTTGTATTGGTTTTTCGGAAGTGTTAGACCTGTAAGAGAAAAATTTAAATGGTTGGGAAAGGCCATGGGATGTAGAAATATTTTTTTCACATTTTATTTCCTTGTAAAAACAGGTAAATCAATAGGGTTTTTCGTACGGATAAGTGCCCAGTGAACGGTTCGTTTAGCTTTATATATTGTTCCGGGTGGGCATTGTTTAGGTTTTTCGGAAGTGTTAGACCTGTAAGAGAAAAAATTAAATGGTTGGGAAAGGCCATGGGATGTAGAAATATTTTTTTCACATATTATTTCCTTGTAAAAACAGGTAAATCAATAGGGTTTTTCGTACGGAGAAGTGCCCAGTGAACGGCTCGTTTAGCTTTATATATTGTTCCGGGTGGGCGTTGTATTGGTTTTTCGGAAGTGTTAGACCTGTAAGAGAAAAATTTAAATGGTTGGGAAAGGCCATGGGATGTAGAAATATTTTTTTCACATTTTATTTCCTTGTAAAAACAGGTAAATCAATAGGGTTTTTCGTACGGATAAGTGCCCAGTGAACGGTTCATTTGCTTTATATATTGTTCCGGGTGGGCATTGTTTAGGTTTTTCGGAAGTGTTAGACCTGTAAGAGAAAAATTTAAATGGTTGGGAAAGGCCATGGGATGTAGAAATATTTTTTTCACATTTTATTTCCTTGTAAAAACAGGTAAATCAATAGGGTTTTTCGTATGGAGAAGTGCCAAGTGAACGGTTCGTTTAGCTTTATATATTGTTCCGGGTGGGCGTTGTATTGGTTTTTCGGAAGTGTTAGACTTGTAAGAGAAAAATTTAAATGGTTGGGAAAGGCCATGGGATGTAGAAATATTTTTTTCACATTTTATTTCCTTGTAAAAACAGGTAAATCAATAGGGTTTTTCGTACGGATAAGTGCCCAGTGAACGGTTCGTTTAGCTTTATATATTGTTACGGGTGGGCATTGTTTAGGTTTTTCGGAAGTGTTAGACCTGTAAGAGAAAAAATTAAATGGTTGGGAAAGGCCATGGGATGTAGAAATATTTTTTTCACATTTTATTTCCTTGTAAAAACAGGTAAATCAATAGGGTTTTTCGTACGGATAAGTGCCCAGTGAACGGTTCGTTTAGCTTTATATATTGTTCCGGGTTGGCGTTGTATTGTTTTTCAGAAGTGTTAAACCTGTAAGAGAAAAATTAAAATGGTTGGGAAAGGCCATGGGATGTAGAAATATTTTTTTCACATTTTATTTCCTTGTTAAAACAGGTAAATCAATAGGGTTTTTCGTACGGATAAGTGCCCAGTGAACGGTTCGTTTACCTTTATATATTGTTCCGGGTGGGCGTTGTTTTGGTTTTTCGGAAGTGTTAGACCTGTAAGAGAAAAATTTAAATGGTTGGGAAAGGCCATGGGATGTAGAAATATTTTTTTCCCATTTTACTTCCTTGTAAAAACAGGAAAATCGATAGGGATTTTCGTACGGATAAGTACCCAGTGAACGGTTCGTTTATCTTTATATATTCTTCCGGGTGGGCGTTGTATTGGTTTTTCGGAAGTGTTAGACCTATAAGAGAAAAATTTAAATGGTTGGGAAAGGCCATGGGATGTAGAAATATTTTTTTCACATTTTACTTCCTTGTAAGAACAGGAAAATCAATAGGGATTTTCGTACGGATATGTACCCAGTGAACGGTTCGTTTAGCTTTATATATTGTTCCGGGTGGGCGTTGTTTTGGTTTTTCGGAAGTGTTAGACCTGTAAGAGAAAAATTTAAATGGTTGGGAAAGAACATGGGATGTAGAAATATTTTTTTCACATTTTATTTCCTTTTAAAAACAGGTAAATCAATAGGAATTTTCGTACGGATAAGTACCCAGTGAACGGTTCGTTTAGCTTTATATATTGTTCCGGGTGGGCGTTGTATTGGTTTTTTGAAAGTGTTAGACCTGTAAGAGAAAAATTTAAATGGTTGGGAAAGGCCATGGGATGTAGAAATATTTTTTTCACATTTACTTCCTTGTAAAAACAGGTAAATCAATAGGGTTTTTCGTACGGATAAGTACCCAGTGAACGGTTCGTTTAGCTTTATATATTGTTCCGGGTGGGCGTTGTATTGGTTTTTCAGAAGTGTTAGACCTGTAAGAGAAAAATTTAAATGGTTGGGAAAGGCCATGGGATGTAGAAATATTTTTTTCACATTTTATTTCCTTTTAAAAACAGGTAAATCAATAGGGATTTTCGTACGGATAAGTACCCAGTGAACGGTTCGTTTAGCTTTATATATTGTTCCGGGTGGGCGTTGTATTGGTTTTTTGGAAGTGTTAGACCTGTAAGAGAAAAATTTAAAAGGTTGGGAAAGGCCATGGGATGTAGAAATATTTTTTTCACATTTTACTTCCTTGTAAAAACAGGAAAATCGATAGGGATTTTCGGACGGATAAGTACCCAGTGAACGGTTCGTTTATCTTTATATATTGTTCGGGGTGGGCATTGTATTGGTTTTTCGGAAGTGTTAGACCTGTAAGAGAAAAATTTAAATGGTTGGGAAAGGCCATGGGATGTAGAAATATTTTTTTCACATTTACTTCCTTGTAAAAACAGGTAAATCAATAGGGTTTTTCGTACGGATAAGTACCCAGTGAACGGTTCGTTTAGCTTTATATATTTTTCCGGGTGGGCGTTGTATTGGTTTTTCGGAAGTGTTAGACCTGTAAGAGAAAAATTTAAATGGTTGGGAAAGGCCATGGGATGTAGAAATATTTTTTTCACATTTACTTCCTTGTAAAAACAGGTAAATCAATAGGGTTTTTCGTACGGATAAGTTCCCAGTGAACGGTTCGTTTAGCTTTATATATTGTTCCGGGTGGGCGTTGTATTGGTTTTTCAGAAGTGTTAGACCTGTAAGAGAAAAATTTAAATGGTTGGGAAAGGCCATGGGATGTAGAAATATTTTTTTCACATTTCATTTCCTTTTAAAAACAGGTAAAGCAATAGGGATTTTCGTACGGATAAGTACCCAGTGAACGGTTCGTTTAGCTTTATATATTGTTCCGGGTGGGCGTTGTATTGGTTTTTTGGAAGTGTTAGACCTGTAAGAGAAAAATTTAAATGGTTGGGAAAGGCCATGGGATGTAGAAATATTTTTTTCACATTTACTTCCTTGTAAAAACAGGTAAATCAATAGGGTTTTTCGTACGGATAAGTACCCAGTGAACGGTTCGTTTAGCTTTATATATTGTTCCGGGTGGGCGTTGTATTGGTTTTTCAGAAGTGTTAGACCTGTAAGAGAAAAATTTAAATGGTTGGGAAAGGCCATGGGATGTAGAAATATTTTTTTCACATTTTATTTCCTTTTAAAAACAGGTAAATCAATAGGGATTTTCGTACGGATAATTACCCAGTGAACGGTTCGTTTAGCTTTATATATTGTTCCGGGTGGGCGTTGTATTGGTTTTTCGGAAGTGTTAGACCTGTAAGAGAAAAATTTAAATGGTTGGGAAAGGCCATGGGATGTAGAAATATTTTTTTCACATTTTATTTCCTTTTAAAAACAGGTAAATCAAAAGGGATTTTCGGACGGATAAGTACGCAGTGAACGGCTCGTTTATCTTTATATATTGTTCGGGGTGGGCGTTGTATTGGTTTTTCGGAAGTGTTAGACCTGTAAGAGAAAAATTTAAATGGTTGGGAAAGGCCATGGGATGTAGAAATATTTTTTTCACATTTACTTCCTTGTAAAAACAGGTAAATCAATAGGGTTTTTCGTACGGATAAGTTCCCAGTGAACTGTTCGTTTAGCTTTATATATTGTTCCGGGTGGGCGTTGTATTGGTTTTTCAGAAGTGTTAGACCTGTAAGAGAAAAATTTAAATGGTTGGGAAAGGCCATGGGATGTAGAAATATTTTTTTCACATTTCATTTCCTTTTAAAAACACGTAAAGCAATAGGGATTTTCGTACGGATAAGTACCCAGTGAACGGTTCGTTTAGCTTTATATATTGTTCCGGGTGGGCGTTGTATTGGTTTTTTGGAAGTGTTAGACCTGTAAGAGAAAAATTTAAATGGTTGGGAAAGGCCATGGGATGTAGAAATATTTTTTTCACATTTACTTCCTTGTAAAAACAGGTAAATCAATAGGGTTTTTCGTACGGATAAGTACCCAGTGAACGGTTCGTTTAGCTTTATATATTGTTCCGGGTGGGCGTTGTATTGGTTTTTCAGAAGTGTTAGACCTGTAAGAGAAAAATTTAAATGGTTGGGAAAGGCCATGGGATGTAGAAATATTTTTTTCACATTTTATTTCCTTTTAAAAACAGGTAAATCAATAGGGATTTTCGTACGGATAATTACCCAGTGAACGGTTCGTTTAGCTTTATATATTGTTCCGGGTGGGCGTTGTATTGGTTTTTCGGAAGTGTTAGACCTGTAAGAGAAAAATTTAAATGGTTGGGAAAGGCCATGGGATGTAGAAATATTTTTTTCACATTTTATTTCCTTTTAAAAACAGGTAAATCAAAAGGGATTTTCGGACGGATAAGTACGCAGTGAACGGCTCGTTTATCTTTATATATTGTTCGGGGTGGGCGTTGTATTGGTTTTTCGGAAGTGTTAGACCTGTAAGAGAAAAATTTTAATGGTTGGGAAAGGCCATGGGATGTAGAAATATTTTTTTCACATTTACTTCCTTGTAAAAACAGGTAAATCAATAGGGTTTTTCGTACGGATAAGTACCCAGTGAACGGTTCGTTTAGCTTTATATATTTTTCCGGGTGGGCGTTGTATTGGTTTTTCGGAAGTGTTAGACCTGTAAGAGAAAAATTTAAATGGTTGGGAAAGGCCATGGGATGTAGAAATATTTTTTTCACATTTACTTCCTTGTAAAAACAGGTAAATCAATAGGGTTTTTCGTACGGATAAGTACCCAGTGAACGGTTCGTTTAGCTTTATATATTGTTCCGGGTGGGCGTTGTATTGGTTTTTCAGAAGTGTTAGACCTGTAAGAGAAAAATTTAAATGGTTGGGAAAGGCCATGGGATGTAGAAATATTTTTTTCACATTTCATTTCCTTTTAAAAACAGGTAAAGCAATAGGGATTTTCGTACGGATAAGTACCCAGTGAACGGTTCGTTTAGCTTTATATATTGTTCCGGGTGGGCGTTGTATTGGTTTTTTGGAAGTGTTAGACCTGTAAGAGAAAAATTTAAATGGTTGGGAAAGGCCATGGGATGTAGAAATATTTTTTTCACATTTACTTCCTTGTAAAAACAGGTAAATCAATAGGGTTTTTCGTACGGATAAGTACCCAGTGAACGGTTCGTTTAGCTTTATATATTGTTCCGGGTGGGCGTTGTATTGGTTTTTCAGAAGTGTTAGACCTGTAAGAGAAAAATTTAAATGGTTGGGAAAGGCCATGGGATGTAGAAATATTTTTTTCACATTTTATTTCCTTTTAAAAACAGGTAAATCAATAGGGATTTTCGTACGGATAATTACCCAGTGAACGGTTCGTTTAGCTTTATATATTTTTCTGGGTGGGCGTTGTATTGGTTTTTCAGAAGTGTTAGACCTGTAAGAGAAAAATTTAAATGGTTGGGAAAGGCCATGGGATGTAGAAATATTTTTTTCACATTTTATTTCCTTTTAAAAACAGGTAAATCAATAGGGATTTTCGTACGGATAAGTACCCAGAGAACGGTTCGTTTAGCTTTATATATTGTTCCGGGTGGGCGTTGTATTGGTTTTTTGGAAGTGTTAGACCTGTAAGAGGAAAATTTAAAAGGTTGGGAAAGGCCATGGGATGTAGAAATATTTTTTTCACATTTTACTTCCTTGTAAAAACAGGAAAATCGATAGGGATTTTCGGACGGATAAGTACCCAGTGAACGGTTCGTTTATCTTTATATATTGTTCGGGGTGGGCGTTGTATTGGTTTTTCGGAAGTGTTAGACCTGTAAGAGAAAAATTTAAATGGTTGGGAAAGGCCATGGGATGTAGAAATATTTTTTTCACATTTACTTCCTTGTAAAAACAGGTAAATCAATAGGGTTTTTCGTACGGATAAGTACCCAGTGAACGGTTCGTTTAGCTTTATATATTGTTCCGGGTGGGCGTTGTATTGGTTTTTCAGAAGTGTTAGACCTGTAAGAGAAAAATTTAAATGGTTGGGAAAGGCCATGGGATGTAGAAATATTTTTTTCACATTTTATTTCCTTTTAAAAACAGGTAAATCAATAGGGATTTTCGTACGGATAAGTACCCAGTGAACGGTTCGTTTAGCTTTATATATTGTTCCGGGTGGGCGTTGTATTGGTTTTTTGGAAGTGTTAGACCTGTAAGAGAAAAATTTAAAAGGTTGGGAAAGGCCATGGGATGTAGAAATATTTTTTTCACATTTTACTTCCTTGTAAAAACAGGAAAATCGATAGGGATTTTCGGACGGATAAGTACCCAGTGAACGGTTCGTTTATCTTTATATATTGTTCGGGGTGGGCGTTGTATTGGTTTTTCAGAAGTGTTAGACCTGTAAGAGAAAAATTTAAATGGTTGGGAAAGGCCATGGGATGTAGAAATATTTTTTTCACATTTACTTCCTTGTAAAAACAGGTAAATCAATAGGGTTTTTCGTACGGATAAGTACCCAGTGAACGGTTCGTTTAGCTTTATATATTGTTCCGGGTGGGCGTTGTATTGGTTTTTCGGAAGTGTTAGACCTGTAAGAGAAAAATTTAAATGGTTGGGAAAGGCCATGGGATGTAGAAATATTTTTTTCACATTTTATTTCCTTTTAAAAACAGGTAAATCAATAGGAATTTTCGTACGGATAAGTACCCAGTGAACGGTTCGTTTAGCTTTATATATTGTTCCGGGTGGGCGTTATATCGGTTTTTCGGAAGTGTTAGACCTGTAAGAGAAATCTTTAAATGGTTGGGAAAGGCCATGGGATGTAGAAATATTTTTTTCACATTTTCCTTCCTTGTAAAAACAGGTAAATCAATAGGGATTTTCGTACGCATAAGTACCCAGTGAACGGTTCGTTTAGCTTTATATATTGTTCCGGGTGGGCGTTGTATTGGTTTTTTGGAAGTGTTAGACCTGTAAGAGAAAAATTTAAATGGTTGGGAAAGGCCATGGCATGTAGAAATATTTTTTTCACATTTTATTTCCTTGTAAAATCAGGTAAATCAATAGGGATTTTCGTACGGATAAGTATCCAGTGAACGGTTCGTTTAGCTTTATATATTGTTACGGGTGGGTGTTGTTTTGCTTTTTCGGAAGTTTTAGACCTGTAAGAGAAAAATTTAAATGGTTGGGAAAGGCCATGGGATGTAGAAATATTTTTTTCACATTTTATTTCCTTGTAAAAACAGGTAAATCAATAGGGATTTTCGTACGCGTAAGTACCCAGTGAATGGTTCGTTTAGCTTTATATATTGTTCCGGGTGGGCGTTGTATTGGTTTTTCAGAAGTGTTCGACCTGTAAGAGAAAAATTTAAATGGTTGGGAAAGGCCATGGGATGTAGAAATATTTTCTTCACATTTTATTTCCTTGTAAAAACAGGTAAATCAATAGGCATTTTCGTACGTATAAGTACCCTGTGAACAGTCCGTTTAGCTTTATATATTGTTACGGGTGGGTGTTGTATTGGTTTTTCGGAAGTGTTAGACCTGTAAGAGAAAAATTTAAATGGTTGGGAAAGGCCATGGGATGTAGAAATATTTTTTTCACATTTTACTTCCTTGTAAAAACAGGTAAATCAATAGGGATTTTCCTACGGATAAGTACCCAGTGAACGGTTCGTTTAGCTTTATATATTGTTCTGGGTGGGCGTTGTATTGGTTTTTCGGAAGTGTTAGCCCTGTAAGAGAAAAATTTAAATGGTTGGGAAAGGATATGGAATGTAGAAATATTTTTTTCACATTTTATTTCCTTGTAAAATCAGGTAAATCAATAGGGATTTTGGTACGGATAAGTGCACAGTGAACGGGTCGTTTAGCTTTATATATTGTTCCGGGTGGGCGTTGTATTGGTTTTTTGGAAGTGTTAGACCTGTAAGAGAAAAATTTAAATGGTTGGGAAAGGCCATGGGATGTAGAAATATTTTTTTCACATTTTCCTTCCTTGTAAAAACAGGTAAATCAATAGGGATTTTCGTACGCATAAGTACCCAGTGAACGGTTCGTTTAGCTTTATATATTGTTCCGGGTGGGCGTTGTATTGGTTTTTTGGAAGTGTTAGACCTGTAAGAGAAAAATTTAAATGGTTGGGAAAGGCCATGGCATGTAGAAATATTTTTTTCACATTTTATTTCCTTGTAAAATCAGGTAAATCAATAGGGATTTTCGTACGGATAAGTACCCAGTGAACGGTTCGTTTAGCTTTATATATTTTTCCGGGTGGGCGTTGTATTGGTTTTTCGGAAGTGTTAGCCCTGTAAGAGAAAAATTTAAATGGTTGGGAAAGGATATGGAATGTAGAAATATTTTTTTCACATTTTATTTCCTTGTAAAATCAGGTAAATCAATAGGGATTTTGGTACGGATAAGTGCACAGTGAACGGGTCGTTTAGCTTTATATATTGTTCCGGGTGGGCGTTGTATTGGTTTTTTGGAAGTGTTAGACCTGTAAGAGAAAAATTTAAATGGTTGGGAAAGGCCATGGGATGTAGAAATATTTTTTTCACATTTTCCTTCCTTGTAAAAACAGGTAAATCAATAGGGATTTTCGTACGCATAAGTACCCAGTGAACGGTTCGTTTAGCTTTATATATTGTTCCGGGTGGGCGTTGTATTGGTTTTTTGGAAGTGTTAGACCTGTAAGAGAAAAATTTAAATGGTTGGGAAAGGCCATGGCATGTAGAAATATTTTTTTCACATTTTATTTCCTTGTAAAATCAGGTAAATCAATAGGGATTTTCGTACGGATAAGTATCCAGTGAACGGTTCGTTTAGCTTTATATATTGTTACGGGTGGGTGTTATTTTGCTTTTTCGGAAGTTTTAGACCTGTAAGAGAAAAATTTAAATGGTTGGGAAAGGCCATGGGATGTAGAAATATTTTTTTCACATTTTATTTCCTTGTAAAAACAGGTAAATCAATAGGGATTTTCGTACGCGTAAGTACCCAGTGAATGGTTCGTTTAGCTTTATATATTGTTCCGGGTGGGCGTTGTATTGGTTTTTCAGAAGTGTTAGACCTGTAAGAGAAAAATTTAAATGGTTGGGAAAGGCCATGGGATGTAGAAATATTTTTTTCACATTTTATTTCCTTGTAAAAACAGGTAAAACAATAGGGATTTTCGTACAGATAAGTGCCCAGTGAACAGTTCATTTAGCTTTATATATTGTTCTGGGTGGGCGTTGTATTGGTTTTTCGGAACTCTTAGACCTGTAAGAAAAATTTAAATGGTTGGGAAAGGCCATGGGATGTAGAAATATTTTTTTCAAATTTTATTTCCTTGTAAAACCAGGTAAATCAATAGGGATTTTCGTACGTATAAGTACCCAGTGAACGGTTCGTTTAGCTTTATATATTGTTCCGGTTGGGCATTGTATTGGTTCTTCGGAAGTGTTAGACCTGTAAGAGAAAAATTTAAATGGTTGGGAAAGGCCATGGGATGTAGAAATATTTTTTCCACATTTTATTTCCATGTAAAAACAGGTAAATTAATAGGGATTTTCGTACGGATCAGTACCCAGTGAACGGTTCGTTTAGCTTTATATATTGTTCCGGGTGGGCGTTGTATTGGTTTTTCAGAAGTGTTAGACCTGTAAGAGAAAAATTTAAATGGTTGGGAAAGGCCATGGGATGTAGAAATATTTTTTTCAAATTTTATTTCCTTGTAAAACCAGGTAAATAAATAAGGATTTTCGTACGTATAAGTACCCAGTGAACGGTTCGTTTAGCTTTATATATTGTTCCGGTTGGGCATTGTATTGGTTCTTCGGAAGTGTTAGACCTGTAAGAGAAAAATTTAAATGGTTGGGAAAGGCCATGGGATGTAGAAATATTTTTTTCACATTTTATTTCCATGTAAAAACAGGTAAATTAATAGGGATTTTCGTACGGATCAGTACCCAGTGAACGGTTCGTTTAGCTTTATATATTGTTCCGGGTGGGTGTTGTATTGGTTTTTCAGAAGTGTTAGACCTGTAAGAGAAAAATTTAAATGGTTGGGAAGGCCATGGCATGTAGAAATATTTTTTTCACATTTTCCTTCCTTGTAAAAACAGGTAAATCAATAGGGATTTTCGTACGTATAAGTGCCCAGTGAACGGTTTGTTTAGATTTATATATTGTTCCGGGTGGGCGTTATATCGGTTTTTCGGAAGTGTTAGACCTGTAAGAGAAAAATTTAAATGGTTGGGAAAGGCCATGGGATGTAGAAATATTTTTTTCACATTTTCCTTCCTTGTAAAAACAGGTAAATCAATAGGGATTTTCGTACGCATAAGTACCCAGTGAACGGTTCGTTTAGCTTTATATATTGTTCCGGGTGGGCGTTGTATTGGTTTTTTGGAAGTGTTAGACCTGTAAGAGAAAAATTTAAATGGTTGGGAAAGGCCATGGCATGTAGAAATATTTTTTTCACATTTTATTTCCTTGTAAAATCAGGTAAATCAATAGGGATTTTCGTACAGATAAGTACCCAGTGAACGGTTCGTTTAGCTTTATATATTGTTACGGGTGGGTGTTGTTTTGCTTTTTCGGAGGTTTTAGACCTGTAAGAGAAAAATTTAAATGGTTGGGAAAGGCCATGGGATGTAGAAATATTTTTTTCACATTTTCCTTCCTTGTAAAAACAGGTAAATCAATAGGGATTTTCGTACGCATAAGTACCCAGTGAACGGTTCGTTTAGCTTTATATATTGTTCCGGGTGGGCGTTGTATTGGTTTTTTGGAAGTGTTAGACCTGTAAGAGAAAAATTTAAATGGTTGGGAAAGGCCATGGCATGTAGAAATATTTTTTTCACATTTTATTTCCTTGTAAAATCAGGTAAATCAATAGGGATTTTCGTACGGATAAGTACCCAGTGAACGGTTCGTTTAGCTTTATATATTGTTACGGGTGGGTGTTGTATTTGGTTTTTTGGAAGTGTTAGCCCTGTAAGAGAAAAATTTAAAAGGTTGGGAAAGGCCATGGGATGTAGAAATATTTTTTTCACATTTTATTTCCTTGTAAAAACAGGTAAATTAATAGGGATTTTCGTACGTATAAGTGCCCAGTGAACGGTTCGTTTAGCTTTATATATTGTTCCGGGTGGGCGTTATATCGGTTTTTCAGAAGTGTTAGACCTGTAAGAGAAAAATTTAAATGGTTGGGAAGGCCATGGCATGTAGAAATATTTTTTTCACATTTTCCTTCCTTGTAAAAACAGGTAAATCAATAGGGATTTTCGTACGTATAAGTGCCCAGTGAACGGTTTGTTTAGATTTATATATTGTTCCGGGTGGGCGTTATATCGGTTTTTCGGAAGTGTTAGACCTGTAAGAGAAAAATTTAAATGGTTGGGAAAGGCCATGGGATGTAGAAATATTTTTTTCACATTTTCCTTCCTTGTAAAAACAGGTAAATCAATAGGGATTTTCGTACGCATAAGTACCCAGTGAACGGTTCGTTTAGCTTTATATATTGTTCCGGGTGGGCGTTGTATTGGTTTTTTGGAAGTGTTAGACCTGTAAGAGAAAAATTTAAATGGTTGGGAAAGGCCATGGCATGTAGAAATATTTTTTTCACATTTTATTTCCTTGTAAAATCAGGTAAATCAATAGGGATTTTCGTACAGATAAGTACCCAGTGAACGGTTCGTTTAGCTTTATATATTGTTACGGGTGGGTGTTGTTTTGCTTTTTCGGAGGTTTTAGACCTGTAAGAGAAAAATTTAAATGGTTGGGAAAGGCCATGGGATGTAGAAATATTTTTTTCACATTTTCCTTCCTTGTAAAAACAGGTAAATCAATAGGGATTTTCGTACGCATAAGTACCCAGTGAACGGTTCGTTTAGCTTTATATATTGTTCCGGGTGGGCGTTGTATTGGTTTTTTGGAAGTGTTAGACCTGTAAGAGAAAAATTTAAATGGTTGGGAAAGGCCATGGCATGTAGAAATATTTTTTTCACATTTTATTTCCTTGTAAAATCAGGTAAATCAATAGGGATTTTCGTACGGATAAGTACCCAGTGAACGGTTCGTTTAGCTTTATATATTGTTACGGGTGGGTGTTGTATTTGGTTTTTTGGAAGTGTTAGCCCTGTAAGAGAAAAATTTAAAAGGTTGGGAAAGGCCATGGGATGTAGAAATATTTTTTTCACATTTTATTTCCTTGTAAAAACAGGTAAATTAATAGGGATTTTCGTACGTATAAGTGCCCAGTGAACGGTTCGTTTAGCTTTATATATTGTTCCGGGTGGGCGTTATATCGGTTTTTCGGAAGTGTTAGACCTGTAAGAGAAAAATTTAAATGGTTGGGAAAGGCCATGGGATGTAGAAATATTTTTTTCACATTTTCCTTCCTTGTAAAAACAGGTAAATCAATAGGGATTTTCGTACGCATAAGTACCCAGTGAACGGTTCGTTTAGCTTTATATATTGTTCCGGGTGGGCGTTGTATTGGTTTTTTGGAAGTGTTAGACCTGTAAGAGAAAAATTTAAATGGTTGGGAAAGGCCATGTCATGTAGAAATATTTTTTTCACATTTTATTTCCTTGTAAAATCAGGTAAATCAATAGGGATTTTCGTACAGATAAGTACCCAGTGAACGGTTCGTTTAGCTTTATATATTGTTACGGGTGGGTGTTGTTTTGCTTTTTCGGAGGTTTTAGACCTGTAAGAGAAAAATTTAAATGGTTGGGAAAGGCCATGGGATGTAGAAATATTTTTTTCACATTTTACTTCCTTGTAAAAACAGGTAAATCAATAGGGATTTTCGTACGGATAAGTACCCAGTGAACGGTTCGTTTAGCTTTATATATTGTTCTGGGTGGGCGTTGTATTGGTTTTTCGGAAGTGTTAGCCCTGTAAGAGAAAAATTTAAATGGTTGGGAAAGGATATGGAATGTAGAAATATTTTTTTCACATTTTATTTCCTTGTAAAATCAGGTAAATCAATAGGGATTTTCGTACGGATAAGTGCCCAGTGAACGGTTCGTTTAGCTTTATATATTGTTCCGGGTGGGCGTTGTATTGGTTTTTTGGAAGTGTTAGACCTGTAAGAGAAAAATTTAAATGGTTGGGAAAGGCCATGTCATGTAGAAATATTTTGTTCACATTTTATTTCCTTGTAAAAACAGGTAAATCAATAGGGATTTTCGTACGGATAAGTACCCAGTGAACGGTTCGTTTAGCTTTATATATTGTTACGGGTGGGTGTTGTATTTGGTTTTTTGGAAGTGTTAGCCCTGTAAGATAAAAATTTAAAAGGTTGGGAAAGGCCATGGGATGTAGAAATATTTTTTTCACATTTTATTTCCTTGTAAAAACAGGTAAATTAATAGGGATTTTCGTACGTATAAGTGCCCAGTGAACGGTTCGTTTAGCTTTATATATTGTTCCGGGTGGGCGTTATATCGGTTTTTCGGAAGTGTTAGACCTGTAAGAGAAAAATTTAAATGGTTGGGAAAGGCCATGGGATGTAGAAATATTTTTTTCACATTTTCCTTCCTTGTAAAAACAGGTAAATCAATAGGGATTTTCGTACACATAAGTACCCAGTGAACGGTTCGTTTAGCTTTATATATTGTTCCGGGTGGGCGTTGTATTGGTTTTTTGGAAGTGTTAGACCTGTAAGAGAAAAATTTAAATGGTTGGGAAAGGCCATGGCATGTAGAAATATTTTTTTCACATTTTATTTCCTTGTAAAATCAGGTAAATCAATAGGGATTTTCGTACAGATAAGTACCCAGTGAACGGTTCGTTTAGCTTTATATATTGTTACGGGTGGGTGTTGTTTTGCTTTTTCGGAGGTTTTAGACCTGTAAGAGAAAAATTTAAATGGTTGGGAAAGGCCATGGGATGTAGAAATATTTTTTTCACATTTTATTTCCTTGTAAAAACAGGTAAATCAATAGGGATTTTCGTACGCATAAGTACCCAGTGAACCGTTCGTTTAGCTTTATATATTGTTCCGGGTGGGCGTTGTATTGGTTTTTCGGAAGTGTTAGACCTGTAAGAGAAAAATTTAAATGGTTGGGAAAGGCCATGGGATGTAGAAATATTTTTTTCACATTTTATTTCCTTGTAAAACCAGGTAAATCAATAGGGATTTTCGTACGTATAAGTACCCACTGAACGGTTCGTTTAGCTTTATATATTGTTCTGGGTGGGCGTTGTATTGGTTTTTTGGAAGTGTTAGACCTGTAATAGAAAAATCTAAATGGTTGGGAAGGCCATGGCATGTAGAAATATTTTTTTCACATTTTCCTTCCTTGTAAAAACAGGTAAATCAATAGGGATTTTCGTACGTATAAGTGCCCAGTGAACGGTTCGTTTAGATTTATATATTGTTCCGGGTGGGCGTTGTATTGGTTTTTCGGAAGTGTTAGACCTTTAAGAGAAAAATTTAAATGGTTGGGAAAGGCCATGGGATGTAGAAATATTTTTTTCACATTTTATTTCCTTGTAAAAACAGGTAAATCAATAGGCATTTTCGTACGTATAAGTACCCAGTGAACAGTCCGTTTAGCTTTATATATTGTTACGGGTGGGTGTTGTATTGGTTTTTCGGAAGTGTTAGACCTGTAAGAGATAAATTTAAATGGTTGGGAAAGGCCATGGGATGTAGAAATATTTTTTTCACATTTTACTTCCTTGTAAAAACAGGTAAATCAATAGGGATTTTCCTAGGGATAAGTACCCAGTGAACGGTTCGTTTAGCTTTATATATTGTTCCGGGTGGGCGTTGTATTGGTTTTTCGGAAGTGTTAGCCCTGTAAGAGAAAAACTTCAATGGTTGGGAAAGGCCATGGGATGTAGAAATATTTTTTTCACATTTTACATCCTTGTAAAAACAGGTAAATCAATAGGGATTTTCGTACGCATAAGTACCCAGTGAACGGTTCGTTTAGCTTTATATATTGTTACGGGTGGGTGTTGTATTGGTTTTTCGGAAATGTTAGACCTGTAAGAGAAAAATTTAAATGGTTGGGAAAGGCCATGTCATGTAGAAATATTTTGTTCACATTTTATTTCCTTGTAAAAACAGGTAAATTAATAGGGATTTTCGTACGGATCAGTACCCAGTGAACGGTTCGTTTAGCTTTATATATTGTTCCGGGTGGGCGTTGTATTGGTTTTTCAGAAGTGTTAGACCTGTAAGAGAAAAATTTAAATGGTTGGGAAAGGCCATGGGATGTAGAAATATTTTTTTCACATTTTATTTCCTTGTAAAAACAGGTAAAACAATAGGGATTTTCGTACGGATAAGTGCCCAGTGAACAGTTCATTTAGCTTTATATATTGTTCTGGGTGGGCGTTGTATTGGTTTTTCGGAACTCTTAGACCTGTAAGAAAAATTTAAATGGTTGGGAAAGGCCATGGGATGTAGAAATATTTTTTTCAAATTTTATTTCCTTGTAAAACCAGGTAAATAAATAGGGATTTTCGTACGTATAAGTACCCAGTGAACGGTTCGTTTAGCTTTATATATTGTTCCGGTTGGGCATTGTATTGGTTCTTCGGAAGTGTTAGACCTGTAAGAGAAAAATTTAAATGGTTGGGAAAGGCCATGGGATGTAGAAATATTTTTTTCACATTTTATTTCCATGTAAAAACAGGTAAATTAATAGGGATTTTCGTACGGATCAGTACCCAGTGAACGGTTCGTTTAGCTTTATATATTGTTCCGGGTGGGTGTTGTATTGGTTTTTCAGAAGTGTTAGACCTGTAAGAGAAAAATTTAAATGGTTGGGAAGGCCATGGCATGTAGAAATATTTTTTTCACATTTTCCTTCCTTGTAAAAACAGGTAAATCAATAGGGATTTTCGTACGCATAAGTACCCAGTGAACGGTTCGTTTAGCTTTATATATTGTTCCGGGTGGGCGTTGTATTGGTTTTTTGGAAGTGTTAGACCTGTAAGAGAAAAATTTAAATGGTTGGGAAAGGCCATGGCATGTAGAAATATTTTTTTCACATTTTATTTCCTTGTAAAATCAGGTAAATCAATAGGGATTTTCGTACAGATAAGTACCCAGTGAACGGTTCGTTTAGCTTTATATATTGTTACGGGTGGGTGTTGTTTTGCTTTTTCGGAGGTTTTAGACCTGTAAGAGAAAAATTTAAATGGTTGGGAAAGGCCATGGGATGTAGAAATATTTTTTTCACATTTTCCTTCCTTGTAAAAACAGGTAAATCAATAGGGATTTTCGTACGCATAAGTACCCAGTGAACCGTTCGTTTAGCTTTATATATTGTTCCGGGTGGGCGTTGTATTGGTTTTTTGGAAGTGTTAGACCTGTAAGAGAAAAATTTAAATGGTTGGGAAAGGCCATGGCATGTAGAAATATTTTTTTCACATTTTATTTCCTTGTAAAATCAGGTAAATCAATAGGGATTTTCGTACGGATAAGTACCCAGTGAACGGTTCGTTTAGCTTTATATATTGTTACGGGTGGGTGTTGTATTTGGTTTTTTGGAAGTGTTAGCCCTGTAAGAGAAAAATTTAAAAGGTTGGGAAAGGCCATGGGATGTAGAAATATTTTTTTCACATTTTATTTCCTTGTAAAAACAGGTAAATTAATAGGGATTTTCGTACGTATAAGTGCCCAGTGAACGGTTCGTTTAGCTTTATATATTGTTCCGGGTGGGCGTTATATCGGTTTTTCGGAAGTGTTAGACCTGTAAGAGAAAAATTTAAATGGTTGGGAAAGGCCATGGGATGTAGAAATATTTTTTTCACATTTTCCTTCCTTGTAAAAACAGGTAAATCAATAGGGATTTTCGTACGCATAAGTACCCAGTGAACGGTTCGTTTAGCTTTATATATTGTTCCGGGTGGGCGTTGTATTGGTTTTTTGGAAGTGTTAGACCTGTAAGAGAAAAATTTAAATGGTTGGGAAAGGCCATGGCATGTAGAAATATTTTTTTCACATTTTATTTCCTTGTAAAATCAGGTAAATCAATAGGGATTTTCGTACAGATAAGTACCCAGTGAACGGTTCGTTTAGCTTTATATATTGTTACGGGTGGGTGTTGTTTTGCTTTTTCGGAGGTTTTAGACCTGTAAGAGAAAAATTTAAATGGTTGGGAAAGGCCATGGGATGTAGAAATATTTTTTTCACATTTTACTTCCTTGTAAAAACAGGTAAATCAATAGGGATTTTCGTACGGATAAGTACCCAGTGAACGGTTCGTTTAGCTTTATATATTGTTCTGGGTGGGCGTTGTATTGGTTTTTCGGAAGTGTTAGCCCTGTAAGAGAAAAATTTAAATGGTTGGGAAAGGATATGGAATGTAGAAATATTTTTTTCACATTTTATTTCCTTGTAAAATCAGGTAAATCAATAGGGATTTTCGTACGGATAAGTGCCCAGTGAACGGTTCGTTTAGCTTTATATATTGTTCCGGGTGGGCGTTGTATTGGTTTTTTGGAAGTGTTAGACCTGTAAGAGAAAAATTTAAATGGTTGGGAAAGGCCATGTCATGTAGAAATATTTTGTTCACATTTTATTTCCTTGTAAAAACAGGTAAATCAATAGGGATTTTCGTACGGATAAGTACCCAGTGAACGGTTCGTTTAGCTTTATATATTGTTACGGGTGGGTGTTGTATTTGGTTTTTTGGAAGTGTTAGCCCTGTAAGAGAAAAATTTAAAAGGTTGGGAAAGGCCATGGGATGTAGAAATATTTTTTTCACATTTTATTTCCTTGTAAAAACAGGTAAATTAATAGGGATTTTCGTACGTATTAGTGCCCAGTGAACGGTTCGTTTAGCTTTATATATTGTTCCGGGTGGGCGTTATATCGGTTTTTCGGAAGTGTTAGACCTGTAAGAGAAAAATTTAAATGGTTGGGAAAGGCCATGGGATGAAGAAATATTTTTTTCACATTTTCCTTCCTTGTAAAAACAGGTAAATCAATAGGGATTTTCGTACGCATAAGTACCCAGTGAACGGTTCGTTTAGCTTTATATATTGTTCCGGGTGGGCGTTGTATTGGTTTTTTGGAAGTGTTAGACCTGTAAGAGAAAAATTTAAATGGTTGGGAAAGGGCATGGCATGTAGAAATATTTTTTTCACATTTTATTTCCTTGTAAAATCAGGTAAATCAATAGGGATTTTCGTACAGATAAGTACCCAGTGAACGGTTCGTTTAGCTTTATATATTGTTACGGGTGGGTGTTGTTTTGCTTTTTCGGAGGTTTTAGACCTGTAAGAGAAAAATTTAAATGGTTGGGAAAGGCCATGGGATGTAGAAATATTTTTTTCACATTTTATTTCCTTGTAAAAACAGGTAAATCAATAGGGTTTTTCGTACGGATAAGTGCCCAGTGAACGGCTCGTTTAGCTTTATATCTTGTTCCGGGTGGGCGTTGTATTGGTTTTTCGGAAGTGTTAGACCTGTAAGAGAAAAATTTAAATGGTTGGGAAAGGCCATGGGATGTAGAAATATTTTTTTCACATTTTATTTCCTTGTAAAAACAGGTAAATCGATAGGGTTTTTCGTACGGATAAGTGCCCAGTGAACGGTTCGTTTAGCTTTATATATTGTTCCGGGTGGGCGTTGTATTGGTTTTTCGGAAGTGTTAGACCTGTAAGAGAAAAATTTAAATGGTTGGGAAAGGCCATGGTTTGTAGAAATATTTTTTTCACATTTTATTTCCTTGTAAATACAGGTAAATCGATAGGGATTTTCGTACGTATAAGTGCCCAGTGAACGGTTCGTTTAGCTTTATATATTGTTCCGGGTGGGCGTTGTATTGGTTTTTCGGAAGTGTTAGACCTGTAAGAGAAAAATTTAAATGGTTGGGAAAGGCCATGGGATGTAGAAATATTTTTTTCACATTTTATTTCCTTGTAAAAACAGGTAAATCAATAGGGTTTTTCGTACGGATAAGTGCCCAGTGAACGGTTCGTTTAGCTTTATATATTGTTCCGGGTGGGCATTGTTTAGGTTTTTCAGAAGTGTTAGACCTGTAAGAGAAAAATTTAAATGGTTGGGAAAGGCCATGGGATGTAGAAATATTTTTTTCACATTTTATTTCCTTGTAAAAACAGGTAAATCAATAGGGTTTTTCGTACGGATAAGTGCCCAGTGAACGGTTCATTTAGCTTTATATATTGTTCCGGGTGGGCGTTGTTTTGGTTTTTCGGAAGTGTTAGACCTGTAAGAGAAAAATTTAAATGGTTGGGAAAGGCCATGGGATGTAGAAATGTTTTTTTCACATTTTACTTCCTTGTAAAAACAGGTAAATCAATAGGGTTTTTCGTACGGATAAGTGCCCAGTGAACGGTTCGTTTAGCTTTATATATTGTTCCGGGTGGGCGTTGTATTGGTTTTTCGGAAGTGTTAGACCTGTAAGAGAAAAATTTAAATGGTTGGGAAAGGCCATGGTTTGTAGAAATATTTTTTTCACATTTTATTTCCTTGTAAATACAGGTAAATCGATAGGGATTTTCGTACGGATAAGTGCCCAGTGAACAGTTCGTTTAGCTTTATATATTGTTCCGGGTGGGCGTTGTATTGGTTTTTCGGAAGTGTTAGACCTGTAAGAGAAATATTTAAATGGTTGGGAAAGGCCATGGGATGTAGAAATATTTTTTTCACATTTTACTTCCTTGTAAAAACAGGAAAATCGATAGGGATTTTCGTACAGATAAGTACCCAGTGAACGGTTCGTTTATCTTTATATATTCTTCCGGGTGGGCGTTGTATTGGTTTTTCGGAAGTGTTAGACCTGTAAGAGAAATATTTAAATGGTTGGGAAAGGCCATGGGATGTAGAAATATTTTTTTCACATTTACTTCCTTGTAAAAACAGGTAAATCAATAGGGTTTTTCGTACGGATAAGTACCCAGTGAACGGTTCGTTTAGCTTTATATATTTTTCCGGGTGGGAGTTGTATTGGTTTTTCGCAAGTGTTAGACCTGTAAGAGAAAAATTTAAATGGTTGGGAAAGGCCATGGGATGTAGAAATATTTTTTTCACATTTACTTCCTTGTAAAAACAGGTAAATCAATAGGGTTTTTCGTACGGATAAGTATCCAGTGAACGGTTCTTTTAGCTTTATATATTTTTCCGGGTGGGAGTTGTATTGGTTTTTCGCAAGTGTTAGACCTGTAAGAGAAAAATTTAAATGGTTGGGAAAGGCCATGGGATGTAGAAATATTTTTTTCACATTTTATTTCCTTGTAAAAACAGGTAAATCAATAGGGTTTTTCGTACGGAGAAGTGCCCAGTGAACGGCTCGTTTAGCTTTATATCTTGTTCCGGGTGGGCGTTGTATTGGTTTTTCGGAAGTGTTAGACCTGTAAGAGAAAAATTTAAATGGTTGGGAAAGGCCATGGGATGTAGAAATATTTTTTTCACAATTTATTTCCTTGTAAATACAGGTAAATCGATAGGGTTTTTCGTACGGAGAAGTGCCCAGTGAACGGCTCGTTTAGCTTTATATATTGTTCCGGGTGGGCGTTGTATTGGTTTTTCGGAAGTGTTAGACCTGTAAGAGAAAAATTTAAATGGTTGGGAAAGGCCATGGTTTGTAGAAATATTTTTTTCACATTTTATTTCCTTGTAAATACAGGTAAATCGATAGGGTTTTTCGTACGGATAAGTGCCCAGTGAACGGTTCGTTTAGCTTTATATATTGTTCCGGGTGGGCGTTGTATTGGTTTTTCGGAAGTGTTAGACCTGTAAGAGAAAAATTTAAATGGTTGGGAAAGGCCATGGGATGTAGAAATATTTTTTTCACATTTTATTTCCTTGTAAAAACAGGTAAATCAATAGGGTTTTTCGTACGGATAAGTGCCCAGTGAACGGTTCGTTTAGCTTTATATATTGTTCCGGGTGGGCGTTGTATTGGTTTTTCGGAATTGTTACACCTGTAAGAGAAAAATTTAAATGGTTGGGAAAGGCTATGGTTTGTAGAAATATTTTTTTCACATTTTATTTCCTTGTAAATACAGGTAAATCGATAGGGATTTTCGTACGGAGAAGTGCCCAGTGAACGGTTCGTTTAGCTTTATATATTGTTCCGGGTGGGCGTTGTATTGGTTTTTCGGAAGTGTTAGACCTGTAAGAGAAAAATTTAAATGGTTGGGAAAGGTCATGGGATGTAGAAATATTTTTTTCACATTTTATTTCCTTGTAAAAACAGGTAAATCAATAGGGTTTTTCGTATGGATAAGTGCCCAGTGAACGGTTCGTTTAGCTTTATATATTGTTCCGGGTGGGCGTTGTTTTGGTTTTTCGGAAGTGTTAGACCTGTAAGAGAAAAATTTAAATGGTTGGGAAAGGCCATGGGATGTAGAAATATTTTTTTCACATTTTACTTCCTTGTAAAAACAGGAAAATGGATAGGGATTTTCGTACGGATAAGTACCCAGTGAACGGTTCGTTTATCTTTATATATTCTTCCGGGTGGGCGTTGTATTGGTTTTTCGGAAGTGTTAGACCTGTAATAGAAAAATTTAAATGGTTGGGAAAGGCCATGGGATGTAGAAATATTTTTTTCACATTTTACTTCCTTGTAAAATCAGGAAAATCAATAGGGATTTTCGTACGGATATGTACCCAGTGAACGGTTCGTTTAGCTTTATATATTGTTCCGGGTGGGCGTTGTATTGGTTTTTCGGAAGTGTTAGACCTGTAAGAGAAAAATTTAAATGGTTGGGAAAGGCCATGGGATGTAGAAATATTTTTTTCACATTTTATTTCCTTGTAAAAACAGGTAAATCGATAGGGTTTTTCGTACGGATAAGTGCCCAGTGAACGGTTCGTTTAGCTTTATATATTGTTCCGGGTGGGCGTTGTATTGGTTTTTCGGAAGTGTTAGACCTGTAAGAGAAAAATTTAAATGGTTGGGAAAGGCCATGGTTTGTAGAAATATTTTTTTCACATTTTATTTCCTTGTAAATACAGGTAAATCGATAGGGATTTTCGTACGTATAAGTGCCCAGTGAACGGTTAGTTTAGCTTTATATATTGTTCCGGGTGGGCGTTGTATTGGTTTTTCGGAAGTGTTAGACCTGTAAGAGAAAAATTTAAATGGTTGGGAAAGGCCATGGGATGTAGAAATATTTTTTTCACATTTTATTTCCTTGTAAAAACAGGTAAATCAATAGGGTTTTTCGTACGGATAAGTGCCCAGTGAACGGTTCGTTTAGCTTTATATATTGTTCCGGGTGGGCGTTGTATTGGTTTTTCGGAAGTGTTAGACCTGTAAGAGAAAAATTTAAATGGTTGGGAAAGGCTATGGTTTGTAGAAATATTTTTTTCACATTTTATTTCCTTGTAAATACAGGTAAATCGATAGGGATTTTCGTACGAAGAAGTGCCCAGTGAACGGTTCGTTTAGCTTTATATATTGTTCCGGGTGGGCGTTGTATTGGTTTTTCGGAAGTGTTAGACCTGTAAGAGAAAAATTTAAATGGTTGGGAAAGGCCATGGGATGTAGAAATATTTTTTTCACATTTTATTTCCTTGTAAAAACAGGTAAATCAATAGGGTTTTTCGTACGGATAAGTGCCCAGTGAACGGTTCGTTTAGCTTTATATATTGTTCCGGGTGGGCGTTGTTTTGGTTTTTCGGAAGTGTTAGACCTGTAAGAGAAAAATTTAAATGGTTGGTTAAGGCCATGGGATGTAGAAATATTTTTTTCACATTTTATTTCCTTTTAAAAACAGGTAAATCAATAGGGATTTTCGTACGGATAAGTACCAAGTGAACGGTTCGTTTAGCTTTATATATTGTTCCGGGTGGGCGTTGTATTGGTTTTTCGGAAGTGTTAGACCTGTAAGAGAAAAATTTAAATGGTTGGGAAAGGCCATGGGATGTAGAAATATTTTTTTCACATTTTACTTCCTTGTAAAAACAGGAAAATCAATAGGGATTTTCGTACGGATATGTACCCAGTGAACGGTTCGTTTAGCTTTATATATTGTTCCAGGTGGGAGTTGTATTGGTTTTTCGGAAGTGTTAGACCTGTAAGAGAAAAATTTAAATGGTTGGGAAAGGCCATGGGATGTAGAAATATTTTTTTCACATTTTATTTCCTTGTAAAAACAGGTAAATCAATAGGGTTTTTCGTACGGATAAGTGCCCAGTGAACGGTTCGTTTAGCTTTATATATTGTTCCGGGTGGGCATTGTTTAGGTTTTTCGGAAGTGTTAGACCTGTAAGAGAAACATTTAAATGGTTGGGAAAGGCCATGGGATGTAGAAATATTTTTTTCACATTTTATTTCCTTGTAAAAACAGGTAAATCAATAGGGTTTTTCGTACGGATAAGTGCCCAGTGAACGGTTCGTTTAGCTTTATATATTGTTCCGGGTGGGCGTTGTTTTGGTTTTTCGGAAGTGTTAGACCTGTAAGAGAAAAATTTAAATGGTTGGGAAAGGCCATGGGATGTAGAAATGTTTTTTTCACATTTTACTTCCTTGTAAAAACAGGTCAATCAATAGGGTTTTTCGGACGTATAAGTGCCCAGTGAACGGTTCGTTTACCTTTATATATTGTTCCGGGTGGGCGTTGTATTGGTTTTTCGGAAGTGTTAGACCTGTAAGAGAAAAATTTAAATGGTTGGGAAAGGCCATGGTTTGTAGAAATATTTTTTTCACATTTTATTTCCTTGTAAATACAGGTAAATCGATAGGGATTTTCGTACGGATAAGTGCCCAGTGAACGGTTCGTTTAGCTTTATATATTGTTCCGGGTGGGCGTTGTATTGGTTTTTCGGAAGTGTTAGACCTGTAAGAGAAATATTTAAATGGTTGGGAAAGGCCATGGGATGTAGAAATATTTTTTTCACATTTTACTTCCTTGTAAAAACAGGAAAATGGATAGGGATTTTCGTACAGATAAGTACGCAGTGAACGGTTCGTTTAGCTTTATATATTGTTCCGGGTGGGCGTTGTATTGGTTTTTCGGTAGTGTTAGACCTGTAAGAGAAATATTTAAATGGTTGGGAAAGGTCATGGGATGTAGAAATATTTTTTTCACATTTACTTCCTTGTAAAAACAGGTAAATCAATAGGGTTTTTCGTACGGATAAGTACCAAGTGAACGGTTCGTTTAGCTTTATATATTTTTCCGGGTGGGAGTTGTATTGGTTTTTCGCAAGTGTTAGACCTGTAAGAGAAATATTTAAATGGTTGGGAAAGGCCATGGGATGTAGAAATATTTTTTTCACATTTACTTCCTTGTAAAAACAGGTAAATCAATAGGGTTTTTCGTACGGATAAGTACCCAGTGAACGGTTCGTTTAGCTTTATATATTTTTCCGGGTGGGAGTTGTATTGGTTTTTCGCAAGTGTTAGACCTGTAAGAGAAAAATTTAAATGGTTGGGAAAGGCCATGGGATGTAGAAATATTTTTTTCACATTTACTTCCTTGTAAAAACAGGTAAATCAATAGGGTTTTTCGTACGGATAAGTATCCAGTGAACGGTTCTTTTAGCTTTATATATTTTTCCGGGTGGGAGTTGTATTGGTTTTTCGCAAGTGTTAGACCTGTAAGAGAAAAATTTAAATGGTTGGGAAAGGCCATGGGATGTAGAAATATTTTTTTCACATTTTATTTCCTTGTAAAAACAGGTAAATCAATAGGGTTTTTCGTACGGAGAAGTGCCCAGTGAACGGCTCGTTTAGCTTTATATCTTGTTCCGGGTGGGCGTTGTATTGGTTTTTCGGAAGTGTTAGACCTGTAAGAGAAAAATTTAAATGGTTGGGAAAGGCCATGGGATGTAGAAATATTTTTTTCACATTTTATTTCCTTGTAAAAACAGGTAAATCAATAGGGTTTTTCGTATGGATAAGTGCCCAGTGAACGGTTCGTTTAGCTTTATATATTGTTCCGGGTGGGCGTTGTTTTGGTTTTTCGGAAGTGTTAGACCTGTAAGAGAAAAATTTAAATGGTTGGGAAAGGCCATGGGATGTAGAAATATTTTTTTCACATTTTACTTCCTTGTAAAAACAGGAAAATCGATAGGGATTTTCGTACGGATAAGTACCCATTGAACGGTTCGTTTATCTTTATATATTCTTCCGGGTGGGCGTTGTATTGGTTTTTCGGAAGTGTTAGACCTGTAATAGAAAAATTTAAATGGTTGGGAAAGGCCATGGGATGTAGAAATATTTTTTTCACATTTTACTTCCTTGTAAAAACAGGAAAATCAATAGGGATTTTCGTACGGATATGTACCCAGTGAACGGTTCGTTTAGCTTTATATATTGTTCCGGGTGGGCGTTGTATTGGTTTTTCGGAAGTGTTAGACCTGTAAGAGAAAAATTTAAATGGTTGGGAAAGGCCATGGGATGTAGAAATATTTTTTTCACATTTTATTTCCTTGTAAAAACAGGTAAATCGATAGGGTTTTTCGTACGGATAAGTGCCCAGTGAACGGTTCGTTTAGCTTTATATATTGTTCCGGGTGGGCGTTGTATTGGTTTTTCGGAAGTGTTAGACCTGTAAGAGAAAAATTTAAATGGTTGGGAAAGGCCATGGTTTGTAGAAATATTTTTTTCACATTTTATTTCCTTGTAAATACAGGTAAATCGATAGGGATTTTCGTACGTATAAGTGCCCAGTGAACGGTTAGTTTAGCTTTATATATTGTTCCGGGTGGGCGTTTTATTGGTTTTTCGGAAGTGTTAGACCTGTAAGAGAAAAATTTAAATGGTTGGGAAAGGCCATGGGATGTAGAAATATTTTTTTAACATTTTATTTCCTTGTAAAAACAGGTAAATCAATAGGGTTTTTCGTACGGATAAGTGCCCAGTGAACGGTTCGTTTAGCTTTATATATTGTTCCGGGTGGGCGTTGTATTGGTTTTTCGGAAGTGTTAGACCTGTAAGAGAAAAATTTAAATGGTTGGGAAAGGCTATGGTTTGTAGAAATATTTTTTTCACATTTTATTTCCTTGTAAATACAGGTAAATCGATAGGGATTTTCGTACGAAGAAGTGCCCAGTGAACGGTTCGTTTAGCTTTATATATTGTTCCGGGTGGGCGTTGTATTGGTTTTTCGGAAGTGTTAGACCTGTAAGAGAAAAATTTAAATGGTTGGGAAAGGCCATGGGATGTAGAAATATTTTTTTCACATTTTATTTCCTTGTAAAAACAGGTAAATCAATAGGGTTTTTCGTACGGATAAGTGCCCAGTGAACGGTTCGTTTAGCTTTATATATTGTTCCGGGTGGGCGTTGTTTTGGTTTTTCGGAAGTGTTAGACCTGTAAGAGAAAAATTTAAATGGTTGGTTAAGGCCATGGGATGTAGAAATATTTTTTTCACATTTTATTTCCTTTTAAAAACAGGTAAATCAATAGGGATTTTCGTACGGATAAGTACCAAGTGAACGGTTCGTTTAGCTTTATATATTGTTCCGGGTGGGCGTTGTATTGGTTTTTCGGAAGTGTTAGACCTGTAAGAGAAAAATTTAAATGGTTGGGAAAGGCCATGGGATGTAGAAATATTTTTTTCACATTTTACTTCCTTGTAAAAACAGGAAAATCAATAGGGATTTTCGTATGGATATGTACCCAGTGAACGGTTCGTTTAGCTTTATATATTGTTCCAGGTGGGAGTTGTATTGGTTTTTCGGAAGTGTTAGACCTGTAAGAGAAAAATTTAAATGGTTGGGAAAGGCCATGGGATGTAGAAATATTTTTTTCACATTTTATTTCCTTGTAAAAACAGGTAAATCAATAGGGTTTTTCGTACGGATAAGTGCCCAGTGAACGGTTCGTTTAGCTTTATATATTGTTCCGGGTGGGCATTGTTTAGGTTTTTCGGAAGTGTTAGACCTGTAAGAGAAACATTTAAATGGTTGGGAAAGGCCATGGGATGTAGAAATATTTTTTTCACATTTTATTTCCTTGTAAAAACAGGTAAATCAATAGGGTTTTTCGTACGGATAAGTGCCCAGTGAACGGTTCGTTTAGCTTTATATATTGTTCCGGGTGGGCGTTGTTTTGGTTTTTCGGAAGTGTTAGACCTGTAAGAGAAAAATTTAAATGGTTGGGAAAGGCCATGGGATGTAGAAATGTTTTTTTCACATTTTACTTCCTTGTAAAAACAGGTAAATCAATAGGGTTTTTCGGACGTATAAGTGCCCAGTGAACGGTTCGTTTAGCTTTATATATTGTTCCGGGTGGGCGTTGTATTGGTTTTTCGGAAGTGTTAGACCTGTAAGAGAAAAATTTAAATGGTTGGGAAAGGCCATGGTTTGTAGAAATATTTTTTTCACATTTTATTTCCTTGTAAATACTGGTAAATCGATAGGGATTTTCGTACGGATAAGTGCCCAGTGAACGGTTTGTTTAGCTTTATATATTGTTCCGGGTGGGCGTTGTATTGGTTTTTCGGAAGTGTTAGACCTGTAAGAGAAATATTTAAATGGTTGGGAAAGGCCATGGGATGTAGAAATATTTTTTTCACATTTTACTTCCTTGTAAAAACAGGAAAATGGATAGGGATTTTCGTACAGATAAGTACGCAGTGAACGGTTCGTTTAGCTTTATATATTGTTCCGGGTGGGCGTTGTATTGGTTTTTCGGTAGTGTTAGACCTGTAAGAGAAATATTTAAATGGTTGGGAAAGGCCATGGGATGTAGAAATATTTTTTTCACATTTACTTCCTTGTAAAAACAGGTAAATCAATAGGGTTTTTCGTACGGATAAGTACCAAGTGAACGGTTCGTTTAGCTTTATATATTTTTCCGGGTGGGAGTTGTATTGGTTTTTCGCAAGTGTTAGACCTGTAAGAGAAAAATTTAAATGGTTGGGAAAGGCCATGGGATGTAGAAATATTTTTTTCACATATTATTTCCTTGTAAAAACAGGTAAATCAATAGGGTTTTTCGTACGGAGAAGTGCCCAGTGAACGGCTCGTTTAGCTTTATATATTGTTCCGGGTGGGCGTTGTTTTGGTTTTTCGGAAGTGTTAGACCTGTAAGAGAAAAATTTAAATGGTTGGGAAAGGCCATGGGATGTAGAAATATTTTTTTCACATTTTACTTCCTTGTAAAAACAGGAAAATCGATAGGGATTTTCGTACGGATAAGTACCCAGTGAACGGTTCGTTTATCTTTATATATTCTTCCGGGTGAGCGTTGTATTGGTTTTTCGGAAGTGTTAGACCTGTAAGAGAAAAATTTAAATGGTTGGGAAAGGCCATGGGATGTAGAAATATTTTTTTCACATTTTACTTCCTTGTAAAAACAGGAAAATCAATAGGGATTTTCGTACGGATATGTACCCAGTGAACGGTTCGTTTAGCTTTATATATTGTTCCGGGTGGGCGTTGTATTGGTTTTTCGGAAGTGTTAGACCTGTAAGAGAAAAATTTAAATGGTTGGGAAAGGCCATGGTTTGTAGAAATATTTTTTTCACATTTTATTTCCTTGTAAATACAGGTAAATCGATAGGGATTTTCGTACGTATAAGTGCCCAGTGAACGGTTAGTTTAGCTTTATATATTGTTCCGGGTGGGCGTTGTATTGGTTTTTCGGAAGTGTTAGACCTGTAAGAGAAAAATTTAAATGGTTGGGAAAGGCCATGGGATGTAGAAATATTTTTTTCACATTTTATTTCCTTGTAAAAACAGGTAAATCAATAGGGTTTTTCGTACGGATAAGTGCCCAGTGAACGGTTCGTTTAGCTTTATATATTGTTCCGGGTGGGCGTTGTTTTGGTTTTTCGGAAGTGTTAGACCTGTAAGAGAAAAATTTAAATGGTTGGTTAAGGCCATGGGATGTAGAAATATTTTTTTCACATTTTATTTCCTTTTAAAAACAGGTAAATCAATAGGGATTTTCGTACGGATAAGTACCAAGTGAACGGTTCGTTTAGCTTTATATACTGTTCCGGGTGGGCGTTGTATTGGTTTTTCGGAAGTGTTAGACCTGTAAGAGAAAAATTTAAATGGTTGGGAAAGGCCATGGGATGTAGAAATATTTTTTTCACATTTTATTTCCTTGTAAAAACAGGTAAATCAATAGGGTTTTTCGTATGGAGAAGTGCCAAGTGAACGGTTCGTTTAGCTTTATATATTGTTCCGGGTGGGCGTTGTATTGGTTTTTCGGAAGTGTTAGACCTGTAAGAGAAAAATTTAAATGGTTGGGAAAGGCCATGGGATGTAGAAATATTTTTTTCACATTTTATTTCCTTGTAAAAACAGGTAAATCAATAGGGTTTTTCGTACGGATAAGTGCCCAGTGAACGGTTCGTTTAGCTTTATATATTGTTCCGGGTGGGCATTGTTTAGGTTTTTCGGAAGTGTTAGACCTGTAAGAGAAAAAATTAAATGGTTGGGAAAGGCCATGGGATGTAGAAATATTTTTTTCACATATTATTTCCTTGTAAAAACAGGTAAATCAATAGGGTTTTTCGTACGGAGAAGTGCCCAGTGAACGGCTCGTTTAGCTTTATATATTGTTCCGGGTGGGCGTTGTATTGGTTTTTCGGAAGTGTTAGACCTGTAAGAGAAAAATTTAAATGGTTGGGAAAGGCCATGGGATGTAGAAATATTTTTTTCACATTTTATTTCCTTGTAAAAACAGGTAAATCAATAGGGTTTTTCGTACGGATAAGTGCCCAGTGAACGGTTCATTTGCTTTATATATTGTTCCGGGTGGGCATTGTTTAGGTTTTTCGGAAGTGTTAGACCTGTAAGAGAAAAATTTAAATGGTTGGGAAAGGCCATGGGATGTAGAAATATTTTTTTCACATTTTATTTCCTTGTAAAAACAGGTAAATCAATAGGGTTTTTCGTATGGAGAAGTGCCAAGTGAACGGTTCGTTTAGCTTTATATATTGTTCCGGGTGGGCGTTGTATTGGTTTTTCGGAAGTGTTAGACTTGTAAGAGAAAAATTTAAATGGTTGGGAAAGGCCATGGGATGTAGAAATATTTTTTTCACATTTTATTTCCTTGTAAAAACAGGTAAATCAATAGGGTTTTTCGTACGGATAAGTGCCCAGTGAACGGTTCGTTTAGCTTTATATATTGTTACGGGTGGGCATTGTTTAGGTTTTTCGGAAGTGTTAGACCTGTAAGAGAAAAAATTAAATGGTTGGGAAAGGCCATGGGATGTAGAAATATTTTTTTCACATTTTATTTCCTTGTAAAAACAGGTAAATCAATAGGGTTTTTCGTACGGATAAGTGCCCAGTGAACGGTTCGTTTAGCTTTATATATTGTTCCGGGTTGGCGTTGTATTGTTTTTCAGAAGTGTTAAACCTGTAAGAGAAAAATTAAAATGGTTGGGAAAGACCATGGGATGTAGAAATATTTTTTTCACATTTTATTTCCTTGTTAAAACAGGTAAATCAATAGGGTTTTTCGTACGGATAAGTGCCCAGTGAACGGTTCGTTTACCTTTATATATTGTTCCGGGTGGGCGTTGTTTTGGTTTTTCGGAAGTGTTAGACCTGTAAGAGAAAAATTTAAATGGTTGGGAAAGGCCATGGGATGTAGAAATATTTTTTTCCCATTTTACTTCCTTGTAAAAACAGGAAAATCGATAGGGATTTTCGTACGGATAAGTACCCAGTGAACGGTTCGTTTATCTTTATATATTCTTCCGGGTGGGCGTTGTATTGGTTTTTCGGAAGTGTTAGACCTATAAGAGAAAAATTTAAATGGTTGGGAAAGGCCATGGGATGTAGAAATATTTTTTTCACATTTTACTTCCTTGTAAGAACAGGAAAATCAATAGGGATTTTCGTACGGATATGTACCCAGTGAACGGTTCGTTTAGCTTTATATATTGTTCCGGGTGGGCGTTGTTTTGGTTTTTCGGAAGTGTTAGACCTGTAAGAGAAAAATTTAAATGGTTGGGAAAGAACATGGGATGTAGAAATGTTTTTTTCACATTTTACTTCCTTGTAAAAACAGGTAAATCAATAGGGTTTTTCGTTCGGATAAGTGCCCAGTGAACGGTTCGTTTAGCTTTATATATTGTTCCGGGTGGGCGTTGTATTGGTTTTTCGGAAGTGTTAGACCTGTAAGAGAAAAATTTAAATGGTTGGGAAAGGCCATGGGATGTAGAAATGTTTTTTTCACATTTTACTTCCTTGTAAAAACAGGTAAATCAATAGGGTGTTTCGTACGTATAAGTGCCCAGTGAACGGTTCGTTTAGCTTTATATATTGTTCCGGGTGGGCGTTGTATTGGTTTTTCGGAAGTGTTAGACCTGTAAGAGAAAAATTTAAATGGTTGGGAAAGGCCATGGTTTGTAGAAATATTTTTTTCACATTTTATTTCCTTGTAAATACAGGTAAATCGATAGGGATTTTCGTACGGATAAGTGCCCAGTGAACGGTTCGTTTAGCTTTATATATTGTTCCGGGTGGGCGTTGTATTGGTTTTTCGGAAGTGTTAGACCTGTAAGAGAAATATTTAAATGGTTGGGAAAGGCCATGGGATGTAGAAATATTTTTTTCACATTTTACTTCCTTGTAAAAACAGGAAAATGGATAGGGATTTTCGTACAGATAAGTACGCAGTGAACGGTTCGTTTAGCTTTATATATTTTTCCGGGTGGGAGTTGTATTGGTTTTTCGGTAGTGTTAGACCTGTAATAGAAAAATTTAAATGGTTGGGAAAGGCCATGGGATGTAGAAATATTTTTTTCACATTTACTTCCTTGTAAAAACAGGTAAATCAATAGGGTTTTTCGTACGGATAAGTACCAAGTGAACGGTTCGTTTAGCTTTATATATTTTTCCGGGTGGGAGTTGTATTGGTTTTTCGCAAGTGTTAGACCTGTAAGAGAAAAATTTAAATGGTTGGGAAAGGCCATGGGATGTAGAAATATTTTTTTCACATTTTATTTCCTTGTAAAAACCGGTAAATCAATAGGGTTTTTCGTACGGAGAAGTGCCCAGTGAACGGCTCGTTTAGCTTTATATATTGTTCCGGGTGGGCGTTGTATTGGTTTTTCGGAAGTGTTAGACCTGTAAGAGAAAAATTTAAATGGTTGGGAAAGGCCATGGGATGTAGAAATATTTTTTTCACATTTTATTTCCTTGTAAAAACAGGTAAATCAATAGGGTTTTTCGTACGGATAAGTGCCCAGTGAACGGTTCATTTAGCTTTATATATTGTTCCGGGTGGGCATTGTTTAGGTTTTTCGGAAGTGTTAGACCTGTAAGAGAAAAATTTAAATGGTTGGGAAAGGCCATGGGATGTAGAAATATTTTTTTCACATTTTATTTCCTTGTAAAAACAGGTAAATCAATAGGGTTTTTCGTATGGAGAAGTGCCAAGTGAACGGTTCGTTTAGCTTTATATATTGTTCCGGGTGGGCGTTGTATTGGTTTTTCGGAAGTGTTAAACCTATAAGAGAAAAATTTAAATGGTTGGGAAAGGCCATGGGATGTAGAAATATTTTTTTCACATTTACTTCCTTGTAAAAACAGGTAAATCAATAGGGTTTTTCGTACGGATAAGTACCAAGTGAACGGTTCGTTTAGCTTTATATATTTTTCCGGGTGGGAGTTGTATTGGTTTTTCGCAAGTGTTAGACCTGTAAGAGAAAAATTTAAATGGTTGGGAAAGGCCATGGGATGTAGAAATATTTTTTTCACATTTTATTTCCTTGTAAAAACAGGTAAATCAATAGGGTTTTTCGTACGGAGAAGTGCCCAGTGAACGGCTCGTTTAGCTTTATATATTGTTCCGGGTGGGCGTTGTATTGGTTTTTCGGAAGTGTTAGACCTGTAAGAGAAAAATTTAAATGGTTGGGAAAGGCCATGGGATGTAGAAATATTTTTTTCACATTTTATTTCCTTGTAAAAACAGGTAAATCAATAGGGTTTTTCGTACGGATAAGTGCCCAGTGAACGGTTCATTTAGCTTTATATATTGTTCCGGGTGGGCATTGTTTAGGTTTTTCGGAAGTGTTAGACCTGTAAGAGAAAAATTTAAATGGTTGGGAAAGGCCATGGGATGTAGAAATATTTTTTTCACATTTTATTTCCTTGTAAAAACAGGTAAATCAATAGGGTTTTTCGTATGGAGAAGTGCCAAGTGAACGGTTCGTTTAGCTTTATATATTGTTCCGGGTGGGCGTTGTATTGGTTCTTCGGAAGTGTTAAACCTATAAGAGAAAAATTTAAATGGTTGGGAAAGGCCATGGGATGTAGAAATATTTTTTTCACATTTTACTTCCTTGTAAAAACAGGAAAATCAATAGGGATTTTCGTACGGATATGTACCCAGTGAACGGTTCGTTTAGCTTTATATATTGTTCCGGGTGGGCGTTGTATTGGTTTTTCGGAAGTGTTAGACCTGTAAGAGAAAAATTTAAATGGTTGGGAAAGGCCATGGGATGTAGAAATATTTTTTTCACATTTTATTTCCTTGTAAAAACAGGTAAATCAATAGGGTTTTTCGTACGGATAAGTGCCCAGTGAACGGTTCGTTTAGCTTTATATATTGTTCCGGGTGGGCATTGTTTAGGTTTTTCGGAAGTGTTAGACCTGTAAGAGAAAAAATTAAATGGTTGGGAAAGGCCATGGGATGTAGAAATATTTTTTTCACATTTTATTTCCTTGTAAAAACAGGTAAATCAATAGGGTTTTTCGTACGGATAAGTGCCCAGTGAACGGTTCGTTTAGCTTTATATATTGTTCCGGGTGGGCGTTGTATTGTTTTTCAGAAGTGTTAAACCTGTAAGAGAAAAATTTAAATGGTTGGGAAAGGCCATGGGATGTAGAAATATTTTTTCACATTTTATTTCCTTGTTAAATCAGGTAAATCAATAGGGTTTTTCGTACGGATAAGTGCCCAGTGAACGGTTCGTTTACCTTTATATATTGTTCCGGGTGGGCGTTGTTTTGGTTTTTCGGAAGTGTTAGACCTGTAAGAGAAAAATTTAAATGGTTGGGAAAGGCCATGGGATGTAGAAATATTTTTTTCCCATTTTACTTCCTTGTAAAAACAGGAAAATCGATAGGGATTTTCGTACGGATAAGTGCCCAGTGAACGGTTCGTTTAGCTTTATATATTGTTCCGGGTGGGCGTTGTATTGTTTTTCAGAAGTGTTAAACCTGTAAGAGAAAAATTTAAATGGTTGGGAAAGGCCATGGGATGTAGAAATATTTTTTTCACATTTACTTCCTTGTAAAAACAGGTAAATCAATAGGGTTTTTCGTACGGATAAGTGCCCAGTGAACGGTTCGTTTACCTTTATATATTGTTCCGGGTGGGCGTTGTTTTGGTTTTTCGGAAGTGTTAGACCTGTAAGAGAAAAATTTAAATGGTTGGGAAAGGCCATGGGATGTAGAAATTTTTTTCCCATTTTACTTACTTGTAAAAACAGGAAAATCGATAGGGATTTTCGTACGGATAAGTACCCAGTGAACGGTTCGTTTATCTTTATATATTCTTCCGGGTGGGCGTTGTATTGGTTTTTCGGAAGTGTTAGACCTATAAGAGCAAAATTTAAATGGTTGGGAAAGGCCATGGGATGTAGAAATATTTTTTTCACATTTTACTTCCTTGTAAGAACAGGAAAATCAATAGGGATTTTCGTACGGATATGTACCCAGTGAACGCTTCGTTTAGCTTTATATATTGTTCCGGGTGGGCGTTGTTTTGGTTTTTCGGAAGTGTTAGACCTGTAAGAGAAAAATTTAAATGGTTGGGAAAGGCCATGGGATGTAGAAATGTTTTTTTCACATTTTACTTCCTTGTAAAAACAGGTAAATCAATAGGGTTTTTCGTACGGATAAGTACCCAGTGAAGGGATTCGTTTATCTTTATATATTCTTCCGGGTGGGCGTTGTATTGGTTTTCTGGAAGTGTTAGAACTATAAGAGAAAAATTTAAATGGTTGGGAAAGGCCATGGGATGTAGAAATATTTTTTTCACATTTTACTTCCTTGTAAGAACAGGAAAATCAATAGGGATTTTCGTACGGATATGTACCCAGTGAACGGTTCGTTTAGCTTTATATATTGTTCCGGGTGGGCGTTGTATTGGTTTTTCGGAAGTGTTAGACCTGTAAGAGAAAAATTTAAATGGTTGGGAAAGGCCATAGGATGTAGAAATATTTTTTTCACATTTTATTTCCTTGTAAAAATAGGTAAATCAATAGGGTTTTTCGTACGGATAAGTGCCCAGTGAACGGTTCGTTTAGCTTTATATATTGTTCCGGGTGGGCATTGTTTAGGTTTTTCGGAAGTGTTAGACCTGTAAGAGAAAAATTTAAATGGTTGGGAAAGGACATGGGATGCAGAAATATTTTTTTCACGTTTTATTTCCTTGTAAAAACAGGTAAATCAATAGGGTTTCTTCGTACGTATAAGTGCCCAGTGAACGGTTCGTTTAGCTTTATATATTGTTCCGGGTGGGCGTTGTATTGGTTTTTCGGAAGTGTTAGACCTGTAAGAGAAAAATTTAAATGGTTGGGAAAGGCCATGGTTTGTAGAAATATCTTTTTCACATTTTATTTCCTTGTAAATACAGGTAAATCGATAGGGATTTTCGTACGGATAAGTGCCCAGTGAACGGTTCGTTTAGCTTTATATATTGTTCCGGGTGGGCGTTGTATTGGTTTTTCGGAAGTGTTAGACCTGTAAGAGAAAAATTTAAATGGTTGGGAAAGGCCATGGGATGTAGAAATATTTTTTTCCCATTTTACTTCCTTGTAAAAACAGGAAAATCGATAGGGATTTTCGTACGGATAAGTGCCCAGTGAACGGTTCGTTTAGCTTTATATATTGTTCCGGGTGGGCGTTGTATTGTTTTTCAGAAGTGTTAAACCTGTAAGAGAAAAATTTAAATGGTTGGGAAAGGCCATGGGATGTAGAAATATTTTTTTCACATTTACTTCCTTGTAAAAACAGGTAAATCAATAGGGTTTTTCGTACGGATAAGTGCCCAGTGAACGGTTCGTTTACCTTTATATATTGTTCCGGGTGGGCGTTGTTTTGGTTTTTCGGAAGTGTTAGACCTGTAAGAGAAAAATTTAAATGGTTGGGAAAGGCCATGGGATGTAGAAATTTTTTTCCCATTTTACTTATTTGTAAAAACAGGAAAATCAATAGGGATTTTCGTACGGATAAGTACCCAGTGAACGGTTCGTTTATCTTTATATATTCTTCCGGGTGGGCGTTGTATTGGTTTTTCGGAAGTGTTAGACCTATAAGAGCAAAATTTAAATGGTTGGGAAAGGCCATGGGATGTAGAAATATTTTTTTCACATTTTACTTCCTTGTAAGAACAGGAAAATCAATAGGGATTTTCGTACGGATATGTACCCAGTGAACGCTTCGTTTAGCTTTATATATTGTTCCGGGTGGGCGTTATTTTGGTTTTTCGGAAGTGTTAGACCTGTAAGAGAAAAATTTAAATGGTTGGGAAAGGCCATGGGATGTAGAAATGTTTTTTTCACATTTTACTTCCTTGTAAAAACAGGTAAATCAATAGGGTTTTTCGTACGGATAAGTACCCAGTGAAGGGATTCGTTTATCTTTATATATTCTTCCGGGTGGGCATTGTATTGGTTTTCTGGAAGTGTTAGAACTATAAGAGAAAAATTTAAATGGTTGGGAAAGGCCATGGGATGTAGAAATATTTTTTTCACATTTTACTTCCTTGTAAGAACAGGAAAATCAATAGGGATTTTCGTACGGATATGTACCCAGTGAACGGTTCGTTTAGCTTTATATATTGTTCCGGGTGGGCGTTGTATTGGTTTTTCGGAAGTGTTAGACCTGTAAGAGAAAAATTTAAATGGTTGGGAAAGGCCATGGGATGTAGAAATATTTTTTGCACATTTTATTTCCTTGTAAAAACAGCTAAATCAATAGGGTTTTTCGTACGGAGAAGTGCCAAGTGAACGGTTCGTTTAGCTTTATATATTGTTCCGGGTGGGCGTTGTATTGGTTTTTCGGAAGTGTTAGACCTGTAAGAGAAAAATTTAAATGGTTGGGAAAGGCCATGGGATGTAGAAATATTTTTTTCACATTTTACTTCCTTGTAAAAACAGGAAGAGCCTCTTGTGGCGGAAGAGCCTCTTGTGGCGCAGAGTGGTAAGGCAGCCGTCTGAAAGCTTTGCCCATGAGCTTGGGAGTTCGATCCCAGCAGCCGGCTCAAGGTTGACTCAGCCTTCCATCCTTCCGAGGTCGGTAAAATGAGTACCCAGCTTGCTGGGGGGTAATTGGTAATGACTGGGGAAGGCACTGGCAAACCACCCCGTATTGAGTCTGCCATGAAAACGCTGGAGGGCGTCACCCCAAGGGTCAGACATGACTCGGTGCTTCCACAGGGGATACCTTTACCTTTACCTTTAAAAACAGGAAAATCGATAGGGATTTTCGTACGGATAAGTACCCAGTGAACGGTTCGTTTATCTTTATATATTCTTCCGGGTGGGCGTTGTATTGGTTTTTCGGAAGTGTTAGACCTATAAGAGAAAAATTTAAATGGTTGGGAAAGGCCATGGGATGTAGAAATATTTTTTTCACATTTTACTTCCTTGTAAGAACAGGAAAATCAATAGGGATTTTCGTACGGATAAGTACCCAGTGAACTGTTCGTTTAGCTTTATATGTTGTTCCGGGTGGGCATTGTTTAGGTTTTTCAGAAGTGTTAGACCTGTAAGAGAAAAATTTAAATGGTTGGGAAAGGCCATGGGATGTAGAAATATTTTTTTCACATTTTACTTCCTTGTAAAAACAGGTAAATCAATAGGGTTTTTCGTACGGATAAGTGCCAAGTGAACGGTTCGTTTAGCTTTATATATTGTTCCGGGTGGGCGTTGTATTGGTTTTTCGGAAGTGTTAGACCTGTAAGAGAAAAATTTAAATGGTTGGGAAAGGCCATGGTTTGTAGAAATATTTTTTTCACATTTTATTTCCTTGTAAATACAGGTAAATCGATAGGGATTTTCGTACGGATAAGTGCCCAGTGAACGGTTCGTTTAGCTTTATATATTGTTCCGGGTGGGCGTTGTTTTGGTTTTTCGGAAGTGTTAGACCTGTAAGAGAAAAATTTAAATGGTTGGGAAAGGCCATGGGATGTAGAAATATTTTTTTCACATTTTATTCCTTGTTAAAACAGGTAAATCAATAGGGTTTTTTGTACGGATAAGTGCCCAGTGAACGGTTCGTTTAGCTTTATATATTGTTCCGGGTGGGCGTTGTTTTGGTTTTTCGGAAGTGTTAGACCTGTAAGAGAAAAATTTAAATGGTTGGGAAAGGCCATGGGATGTAGAAATATTTTTTTCACATTTTACTTCCTTGTAAAAACAGGAAAATCGATAGGGATTTTCGTACGGATAAGTACCCAGTGAACGGTTCGTTTATCTTTATATATTCTTCCGGGTGGGCGTTGTATTGGTTTTTCGGAAGTGTTAGACCTATAAGAGCAAAATTTAAATGGTTGGGAAAGGCCATGGGATGTAGAAATATTTTTTTCACATTTTACTTCCTTGTAAGAACAGGAAAATCAATAGGGATTTTCGTACGGATATGTACCCAGTGAACGCTTCGTTTAGCTTTATATATTGTTCCGGGTGGGCGTTGTTTTGGTTTTTCGGAAGTGTTAGACCTGTAAGAGAAAAATTTAAATGGTTGGGAAAGGCCATGGGATGTAGAAATGTTTTTTTCACATTTTACTTCCTTGTAAAAACAGGTAAATCAATAGGGTTTTTCGTACGGATAAGTACCCAGTGAAGGGATTCGTTTATCTTTATATATTCTTCCGGGTGGGCGTTGTATTGGTTTTCTGGAAGTGTTAGAACTATAAGAGAAAAATTTAAATGGTTGGGAAAGGCCATGGGATGTAGAAATATTTTTTTCACATTTTACTTCCTTGTAAGAACAGGAAAATCAATAGGGATTTTCGTACGGATATGTACCCAGTGAACGGTTCGTTTAGCTTTATATATTGTTCCGGGTGGGCGTTGTATTGGTTTTTCGGAAGTGTTAGACCTGTAAGAGAAAAATTTAAATGGTTGGGAAAGGCCATGGGATGTAGAAATATTTTTTGCACATTTTATTTCCTTGTAAAAACAGCTAAATCAATAGGGTTTTTCGTACGGAGAAGTGCCAAGTGAACGGTTCGTTTAGCTTTATATATTGTTCCGGGTGGGCGTTGTATTGGTTTTTCGGAAGTGTTAGACCTGTAAGAGAAAAATTTAAATGGTTGGGAAAGGCCATGGGATGTAGAAATATTTTTTTCACATTTTACTTCCTTGTAAAAACAGGAAGAGCCTCTTGTGGCGGAAGAGCCTCTTGTGGCGCAGAGTGGTAAGGCAGCCGTCTGAAAGCTTTGCCCATGAGCTTGGGAGTTCGATCCCAGCAGCCGGCTCAAGGTTGACTCAGCCTTCCATCCTTCCGAGGTCGGTAAAATGAGTACCCAGCTTGCTGGGGGGTAATTGGTAATGACTGGGGAAGGCACTGGCAAACCACCCCGTATTGAGTCTGCCATGAAAACGCTGGAGGGCGTCACCCCAAGGGTCAGACATGACTCGGTGCTTCCACAGGGGATACCTTTACCTTTACCTTTAAAAACAGGAAAATCGATAGGGATTTTCGTACGGATAAGTACCCAGTGAACGGTTCGTTTATCTTTATATATTCTTCCGGGTGGGAGTTGTATTGGTTTTTCGGAAGTGTTAGACCTATAAGAGAAAAATTTAAATGGTTGGGAAAGGCCATGGGATGTAGAAATATTTTTTTCACATTTTACTTCCTTGTAAGAACAGGAAAATCAATAGGGATTTTCGTACGGATAAGTACCCAGTGAACTGTTCGTTTAGCTTTATATGTTGTTCCGGGTGGGCATTGTTTAGGTTTTTCAGAAGTGTTAGACCTGTAAGAGAAAAATTTAAATGGTTGGGAAAGGCCATGGGATGTAGAAATATTTTTTTCACATTTTACTTCCTTGTAAAAACAGGTAAATCAATAGGGTTTTTCGTACGGATAAGTGCCAAGTGAACGGTTCGTTTAGCTTTATATATTGTTCCGGGTGGGCGTTGTATTGGTTTTTCGGAAGTGTTAGACCTGTAAGAGAAAAATTTAAATGGTTGGGAAAGGCCATGGTTTGTAGAAATATTTTTTTCACATTTTATTTCCTTGTAAATACAGGTAAATCGATAGGGATTTTCGTACGGATAAGTGCCCAGTGAACGGTTCGTTTAGCTTTATATATTGTTCCGGGTGGGCGTTGTTTTGGTTTTTCGGAAGTGTTAGACCTGTAAGAGAAAAATTTAAATGGTTGGGAAAGGCCATGGGATGTAGAAATATTTTTTTCACATTTTATTTCCTTGTTAAAACAGGTAAATCAATAGGGTTTTTTGTACGGATAAGTGCCCAGTGAACGGTTCGTTTAGCTTTATATATTGTTCCGGGTGGGCGTTGTTTTGGTTTTTCGGAAGTGTTAGACCTGTAAGAGAAAAATTTAAATGGTTGGGAAAGGCCATGGGATGTAGAAATATTTTTTTCACATTTTACTTCCTTGTAAAAACAGGAAAATCGATAGGGATTTTCGTACGGATAAGTACCCAGTGAACGGTTCGTTTATCTTTATATATTCTTCCGGGTGGGCGTTGTATTGGTTTTTCGGAAGTGTTAGACGTGTAAGAGAAAAATTTAAATGGTTGGGAAAGGCCATGGGATGTAGAAATATTTTTTTCACATTTTACTTCCTTGTAAAAACAGGAAAATCAATAGGGATTTTCGTACGGATATGTACCCAGTGAACGGTTCGTTTAGCTTTATATATTGTTCCGGGTGGGCGTTGTATTGGTTTTTCGGAAGTGTTAGACCTGTAAGAGAAAAATTTAAATGGTTGGGAAAGGCCATGGGATGTAGAAATATTTTTTTCACATTTTATTTCCTTGTAAAAATAGGTAAATCAATAGGGTTTTTCGTACGGATAAGTGCCCAGTGAACGGTTCATTTAGCTTTATATATTGTTCCGGGTGGGCGTTGTTTTGGTTTTTCGGAAGTGTTAGACCTGTAAGAGAAAAATTTAAATGGTTGGGAAAGGCCATGGGATGTAGAAATATTTTTTTCACATTTTACTTCCTTGTAAAAACAGGTAAATCAATAGGGTTTTTCGTACGGATAAGTGCCCCGTGAACGGTTCGTATAGCTTTATATATTGTTCCGGGTGGGCGTTGTTTAGGTTTTTCGGAAGTGTTAGACCTGTAAGAGAAAAATTTAAATGGTTGGGAAAGGCCATGGTTTGTAGAAATATTTTTTTCACATTTTATTTCCTTGTAAATACAGGTAAATCGATAGGGATTTTCGTACGGATAAGTGCCCAGTGAACGGTTCGTTTAGCTTTATATATTGTTCCGGGTGGGCGTTGTTTTGGTTTTTCGGAAGTGTTAGACCTGTAAGAGAAAAATTTAAATGGTTGGGAAAGGCCATGGGATGTAGAAATATTTTTTTCACATTTTATTTCCTTGTTAAAACAGGTAAATCATTAGGGTTTTTCGTACGGATAAGTGCCCAGTGAACGGTTCGTTTAGCTTTATATATTGTTCCGGGTGGGCGTTGTTTTGGTTTTTCGGAAGTATTAGACCTGTAAGAGAAAAATTTAAATGGTTGGGAAAGGCCATGGGATGTAGAAATATTTTTTTCACATTTTACTTCCTTGTAAAAACAGGAAAATCGATAGGGATTTTCGTACGGATAAGTACCCAGTGAACGGTTCGTTTATCTTTATATATTCTTCCGGGTGGGCGTTGTATTGGTTTTTCGGAAGTGTTAGACCTATAAGAGAAAAATTTAAATGGTTGGGAAAGGCCATGGGATGTAGAAATATTTTTTTCACATTTTACTTCCTTGTAAGAACAGGAAAATCAATAGGGATTTTCGTACGGATAAGTACCCAGTGAACTGTTCGTTTAGCTTTATATGTTGTTCCGGGTGGGCATTGTTTAGGTTTTTCAGAAGTGTTAGACCTGTAAGAGAAAAATTTAAATGGTTGGGAAAGGCCATGGGATGTAGAAATATTTTTTTCACATTTTACTTCCTTGTAAAAACAGGTAAATCAATAGGGTTTTTCGTACGGATAAGTGCCAAGTGAACGGTTCGTTTAGCTTTATATATTGTTCCGGGTGGGCGTTGTATTGGTTTTTCGGAAGTGTTAGACCTGTAAGAGAAAAATTTAAATGGTTGGGAAAGGCCATGGTTTGTAGAAATATTTTTTTCACATTTTATTTCCTTGTAAATACAGGTAAATCGATAGGGATTTTCGTACGGATAAGTGCCCAGTGAACGGTTCGTTTAGCTTTATATATTGTTCCGGGTGGGCGTTGTTTTGGTTTTTCGGAAGTGTTAGACCTGTAAGAGAAAAATTTAAATGGTTGGGAAAGGCCATGGGATGTAGAAATATTTTTTTCACATTTTATTTCCTTGTTAAAACAGGTAAATCAATAGGGTTTTTTGTACGGATAAGTGCCCAGTGAACGGTTCGTTTAGCTTTATATATTGTTCCGGGTGGGCGTTGTTTTGGTTTTTCGGAAGTGTTAGACCTGTAAGAGAAAAATTTAAATGGTTGGGAAAGGCCATGGGATGTAGAAATATTTTTTTCACATTTTACTTCCTTGTAAAAACAGGAAAATCGATAGGGATTTTCGTACGGATAAGTACCCAGTGAACGGTTCGTTTATCTTTATATATTCTTCCGGGTGGGCGTTGTATTGGTTTTTCGGAAGTGTTAGACGTGTAAGAGAAAAATTTAAATGGTTGGGAAAGGCCATGGGATGTAGAAATATTTTTTTCACATTTTACTTCCTTGTAAAAACAGGAAAATCAATACGGATTTTCGTACGGATATGTACCCAGTGAACGGTTCGTTTAGCTTTATATATTGTTCCGGGTGGGCGTTGTATTGGTTTTTCGGAAGTGTTAGACCTGTAAGAGAAAAATTTAAATGGTTGGGAAAGGCCATGGGATGTAGAAATATTTTTTTCACATTTTATTTCCTTGTAAAAATAGGTAAATCAATAGGGTTTTTCGTACGGATAAGTGCCCAGTGAACGGTTCATTTAGCTTTATATATTGTTCCGGGTGGGCGTTGTTTTGGTTTTTCGGAAGTGTTAGACCTGTAAGAGAAAAATTTAAATGGTTGGGAAAGGCCATGGGATGTAGAAATATTTTTTTCACATTTTACTTCCTTGTAAAAACAGGTAAATCAATAGGGTTTTTCGTACGGATAAGTGCCCCGTGAACGGTTCGTATAGCTTTATATATTGTTCCGGGTGGGCGTTGTTTAGGTTTTTCGGAAGTGTTAGACCTGTAAGAGAAAAATTTAAATGGTTGGGAAAGGCCATGGTTTGTAGAAATATTTTTTTCACATTTTATTTCCTTGTAAATACAGGTAAATCGATAGGGATTTTCGTACGGATAAGTGCCCAGTGAACGGTTCGTTTAGCTTTATATATTGTTCCGGGTGGGCGTTGTTTTGGTTTTTCGGAAGTGTTAGACCTGTAAGAGAAAAATTTAAATGGTTGGGAAAGGCCATGGGATGTAGAAATATTTTTTTCACATTTTATTTCCTTGTTAAAACAGGTAAATCAATAGGGTTTTTCGTACGGATAAGTGCCCAGTGAACGGTTCGTTTAGCTTTATATATTGTTCCGGGTGGGCGTTGTTTTGGTTTTTCGGAAGTATTAGACCTGTAAGAGAAAAATTTAAATGGTTGGGAAAGGCCATGGGATGTAGAAATATTTTTTTCACATTTTACTTCCTTGTAAAATCAGGAAAATCGATAGGGATTTTCGTACGGATAAGTACCCAGTGAACGGTTCGTTTATCTTTATATATTCTTCCGGGTGGGCGTTGTATTGGTTTTTCGGAAGTGTTAGACCTGTAAGAGAAAAATTTAAATGGTTGGGAAAGGCCATGGGATGTAGAAATATTTTTTTCACATTTTACTTCCTTGTAAAAACAGGAAAATCAATAGGGATTTTCGTACGGATATGTACCCAGTGAACGGTTCCTTTAGCTTTATATATTGTTCCGGGTGGGCGTTGTATTGGTTTTTCGGAAGTGTTAGACCTGTAAGAGAAAAATTTAAATGGTTGGGAAAGGCCATGGGATGTAGAAATATTTTTTTCACATTTTATTTCCTTGTAAAAACAGGTAAATCAATAGGGTTTTTCGTACGGATAAGTGCCCAGTGAACGGTTCGTTTAGCTTTATATATTGTTCCGGGTGGGCATTGTTTAGGTTTTTCGGAAGTGTTAGACCTGTAAGAGAAAAATTTAAATGGTTGGGAAAGGCCATGGGATGTAGAAATATTTTTTTCACATTTTATTTCCTTGTAAAAACAGGTAAATCAATAGGGTTTTTCGTACCGATAAGTGCCCAGTGAACGGTTCATTTAGCTTTATATATTGTTCCGGGTGGGCGTTGTTTTGGTTTTTCGGAAGTGTTAGACCTGTAAGAGAAAAATTTAAATGGTTGGGAAAGGCCATGGGATGTAGAAATATTTTTTTCACATTTTACTTCCTTGTAAAAACAGGTAAATCAATAGGGTTTTTCGTACGGATAAGTGCCCAGTGAACGGTTCGTATAGCTTTATATATTGTACCGGGTGGGCGTTGTATTGGTTTTTCGGAAGTGTTAGACCTGTAAGAGAAAAATTTAAATGGTTGGGAAAGGCCATGGTTTGTAGAAATATTTTTTTCACATTTTATTTCCTTGTAAATACAGGTAAATCGATAGGGATTTTCGTACGGATAAGTGCCCAGTGAACTGTTCGTTTAGCTTTATATATTGTTCCGGGTGGGCGTTGTATTGGTTTTTCAGAAGTGTTAGACCTGTAAGAGAAAAATTTCAATGGTTGGGAAAGGCCATGGGATGTAGAAATATTTTTTTCACATTTTACTTCCTTGTAAAAACAGGAAAATCGATAGGGATTTTCGTACAGATAAGTACCCAGTGAACGGTTCGTTTATCTTTATATATTCTTCAGGGTGGGCGTTGTATTGGTTTTTCGGAAGTGTTAGACCTGTAAGAGAAATATTTAAATGGTTGGGAAAGGCCATGGGATGTAGAAATATTTTTTTCACATTTACTTCCTTGTAAAAACAGGTAAATCAATAGGGTTTTTCGTACGGATAAGTACCCAGTGAACGGTTCGTTTAGCTTTATATATTTTTCTGGGTGGGAGTTGTATTGGTTTTTCGCAAGTGTTAGACCTGTAAGAGAAAAATTTAAATGGTTGGGAAAGGCCATGGGATGTAGAAATATTTTTTTCACATTTTATTTCCTTGTAAAAACATTTAAATCGATAGGGTTTTTCGTACGGATAAGTGCCCAGTGAACGGTTCGTTTAGCTTTATATATTGTTCCGGGTGGGCATTGTATTGGTTTTTCGGAAGTGTTAGACCTGTAAGAGAAAAATTTAAATGGTTGGGAAAGGCCATGGTTTGTAGAAATATTTTTTTCACATTTTATTTCCTTGTAAATACAGGTAAATCGATAGGGATTTTCGTACGGATAAGTGCCCAGTGAACTGTTCGTTTAGCTTTATATATTGTTCCGGGTGGGCGTTGTATTGTTTTTTCGGAAGTGTTAAACCTGTAAGAGAAAAATTTCAATGGTTGGGAAAGGCCATGGGATGTAGAAATATTTTTTTCACATTTTACTTCCTTGTAAAAACAGGAAAATCGATAGGGATTTTCGTACAGATAAGTACCCAGTGAACGGTTCGTTTATCTTTATATATTCTTCAGGGTGGGCGTTGTATTGGTTTTTCGGAAGTGTTAGACCTGTAAGAGAAATATTTAAATGGTTGGGAAAGGCCATGGGATGTAGAAATATTTTTTTCACATTTACTTCCTTGTAAAAACAGGTAAATCAATAGGGTTTTTCGTACGGATAAGTACCCAGTGAACGGTTCGTTTAGCTTTATATATTTTTCTGGGTGGGAGTTGTATTGGTTTTTCGCAAGTGTTAGACCTGTAAGAGAAAAATTTAAATGGTTGGGAAAGGCCATGGGATGTAGAAATATTTTTTTCACATTTTATTTCCTTGTAAAAACATTTAAATCGATAGGGTTTTTCGTACGGATAAGTGCCCAGTGAACGGTTCGTTTAGCTTTATATATTGTTCCGGGTGGGCATTGTATTGGTTTTTCGGAAGTGTTAGACCTGTAAGAGAAAAATTTAAATGGTTGGGAAAGGCCATGGTTTGTAGAAATATTTTTTTCACATTTTATTTCCTTGTAAATACAGGTAAATCGATAGGGATTTTCGTACGGATAAGTGCCCAGTGAACTGTTCGTTTAGCTTTACATATTGTTCCGGGTGGGCGTTGTATTGGTTTTTCGGAAGTGTTAAACCTGTAAGAGAAAAATTTCAATGGTTGGGAAAGGCCATGGGATGTAGAAATATTTTTTTCACATTTTACTTCCTTGTAAAAACAGGAAAATCGATAGGGATTTTCGTACAGATAAGTACCCAGTGAACGGTTCGTTTATCTTTATATATTCTTCAGGGTGGGCGTTGTATTGGTTTTTCGGAAGTGTTAGACCTGTAAGAGAAATATTTAAATGGTTGGGAAAGGCCATGGGATGTAGAAATATTTTTTTCACATTTACTTCCTTGTAAAAACAGGTAAATCAATAGGGTTTTTCGTACGGATAAGTACCCAGTGAACGGTTCGTTTAGCTTTATATATTTTTCTGGGTGGGAGTTGTATTGGTTTTTCGGAAGTGTTAGACCTGTAAGAGAAAAATTTAAATGGTTGGGAAAGGCCATGGTTTGTAGAAATATTTTTTTCACATTTTATTTCCTTGTAAATACAGGTAAATCGATAGGGATTTTCGTACGTATAAGTGCCCAGTGAACGGTTTGTTTAGCTTTATATATTGTTCCGGGTGGGCGTTGTATTGGTTTTTCGGAAGTGTTAGACCTGTAAGAGAAAAATTTAAATGGTTGGGAAAGGCCATGGGATGTAGAAATATTTTTTTCACATTTTATTTCCTTGTAAAAACAGGTAAATCAATAGGGTTTTTCGTACGGATAAGTGCCCAGTGAACGGTTCGTTTAGCTTTATATATTGTTCCGGGTGGGCGTTGTATTGGTTTTTCGGAAGTGTTAGACCTGTAAGAGAAAAATTTAAATGGTTGGGAAAGGCCATGGTTTGTAGAAATATTTTTTTCACATTTTATTTCCTTGTAAATACAGGTAAATCGATAGGGATTTTCGTACGGATAAGTGCCCAGTGAACGGTTCGTTTAGCTTTATATATTGTTCCGGGTGGGCGTTGTTTTGGTTTTTCGGAAGTGTTAGACCTGTAAGAGAAAAATTTAAATGGTTGGGAAAGGCCATGGGATGTAGAAATATTTTTTTTCACATTTTACTTCCTTGTAAAAACAGGAAAATCGATAGGGATTTTTGTACGGATAAGTACCTAGTGAACGGTTCGTTTATCTTTATATATTCTTCCGGGTGGGCGTTGTATTGGATTTTCGGAAGTGTTAGACCTGTAAGAGAAAAATTTAAATGGTTGGGAAAGGCCATGGGATGTAGAAATATTTTTTTCACATTTACTTCCTTGTAAAAACAGGTAAATCAATAGGGTTTTTCGTACGGATAAGTACCCAGTGAACGGTTCGTTTAGCTTTATATATTTTTCTGGGTGGGAGTTGTATTGGTTTTTCGCAAGTGTTAGACCTGTAAGAGAAAAATTTAAATGGTTGGGAAAGGCCATGGGATGTAGAAATATTTTTTTCACATTTTATTTCCTTGTAAAAACAGGTAAATCGATAGGGTTTTTCGTACGGATAAGTGCCCAGTGAACGGTTCGTTTAGCTTTATATATTGTTCCGGGTGGGCGTTGTATTGGTTTTTCAGAAGTGTTAGACCTGTAAGAGAAAAATTTAAATGGTTGGGAAAGGCCATGGTTTGTAGAAATATTTTTTTCACATTTTATTTCCTTGTAAATACAGGTAAATCGATAGGCATTTTCGTACGGATAAGTGCCCAGTTAACTGTTCGTTTAGCTTTATATATTGTTCCGGGTGGGCGTTGTATTGGTTTTTCGGAAGTGTTAAACCTGTAAGAGAAAAATTTCAATGGTTGGGAAAGGCCATGGGATGTAGAAATATTTTTTTCACATTTTACTTCCTTGTAAAAACAGGAAAATCGATAGGGATTTTCGTACAGATAAGTACCCAGTGAACGGTTCATTTATCTTTATATATTCTTCCGGGTGGGCGTTGTATTGGTTTTTCGCAAGTGTTAGACCTATAAGAGAAATATTTAAATGGTAGGGAAAGGCCATGGGATGTAGAAATATTTTTTTCACATTTACTTCCTTGTAAAAACAGGTAAATCAATAGGGTTTTTCGTACGGATAAGTACCCAGTGAACGGTTCGTTTAGCTTTATATATTTTTCCGGGTGGGAGTTGTATTGGTTTTTCGCAAGTGTTAGACCTGTAAGAGAAAAATTTAAATGGTTGGGAAAGGCCATGGGATGTAGAAATATTTTTTTCACATTTTATTTCCTTGTAAAAACAGGTAAATCAATAGGGTTTTTCGTACGGATAAGTGCCCAGTGAACGGTTCGTTTAGCTTTATATATTGTTCCGGGTGGGCGTTGTATTGTTTTTTCGGAAGTGTTAGACATGTAAGAGAAAAATTTAAATGGTTGGGAAAGGCCATGGGATGTAGAAATATTTTTTTCACATTTTATTTCCTTGTAAAAACAGGTAAATCAATAGGGTTTTTCGTACGGATAAGTGCCCAGTGAACGGTTCGTTTAGCTTTATATATTGTTCCGGGTGGGCGTTGTATGGTTTTTCGGAAGTGTTAGACCTGTAAGAGAAAAATTTAAATGGTTGGGAAAGGCCATGGTTTGTAGAAATATTTTTTTCACATTTTATTTCCTTGTAAATACAGGTAAATCGATAGGCATTTTCGTACGTATAAGTGCCCAGTGAACGGTTTGTTTAGCTTTATATATTGTTCCGGGTGGGCGTTGTATTGGTTTTTCGGAAGTGTTAGACCTGTAAGAGAAAAATTTAAATGGTTGGGAAAGGCCATGGGATGTAGAAATATTTTTTTCACATTTTATTTCCTTGTAAAAACAGGTAAATCAATAGGGTTTTTCGTACGGATAAGTGCCCAGTGAACGGTTCGTTTAGCTTTATATATTGTTCCGGGTGGGCGTTGTATTGGTTTTTCGGAAGTGTTAGACCTGTAAGAGAAAAATTTAAATGGTTGGGAAAGGCCATGGTTTGTAGAAATATTTTTTTCACATTTTATTTCCTTGTAAATACAGGTAAATCGATAGGGATTTTCGTACGGATAAGTGCCCAGTGAACGGTTCGTTTAGCTTTATATATTGTTCCGGGTGGGCGTTGTTTTGGTTTTTCGGAAGTGTTAGACCTGTAAGAGAAAAATTTAAATGGTTGGGAAAGGCCATGGGATGTAGAAATATTTTTTTTCACATTTTACTTCCTTGTAAAAACAGGAAAATCGATAGGGATTTTTGTACGGATAAGTACCTAGTGAACGGTTCGTTTATCTTTATATATTCTTCCGGGTGGGCGTTGTATTGGATTTTCGGAAGTGTTAGACCTGTAAGAGAAAAATTTAAATGGTTGGGAAAGGCCATGGGATGTAGAAATATTTTTTTCACATTTACTTCCTTGTAAAAACAGGTAAATCAATAGGGTTTTTCGTACGGATAAGTACCCAGTGAACGGTTCGTTTAGCTTTATATATTTTTCTGGGTGGGAGTTGTATTGGTTTTTCGCAAGTGTTAGACCTGTAAGAGAAAAATTTAAATGGTTGGGAAAGGCCATGGGATGTAGAAATATTTTTTTCACATTTTATTTCCTTGTAAAAACAGGTAAATCGATAGGGTTTTTCGTACGGATAAGTGCCCAGTGAACGGTTCGTTTAGCTTTATATATTGTTCCGGGTGGGCGTTGTATTGGTTTTTCAGAAGTGTTAGACCTGTAAGAGAAAAATTTAAATGGTTGGGAAAGGCCATGGTTTGTAGAAATATTTTTTTCACATTTTATTTCCTTGTAAATACAGGTAAATCGATAGGCATTTTCGTACGGATAAGTGCCCAGTTAACTGTTCGTTTAGCTTTATATATTGTTCCGGGTGGGCGTTGTATTGGTTTTTCGGAAGTGTTAAACCTGTAAGAGAAAAATTTCAATGGTTGGGAAAGGCCATGGGATGTAGAAATATTTTTTTCACATTTTACTTCCTTGTAAAAACAGGAAAATCGATAGGGATTTTCGTACAGATAAGTACCCAGTGAACGGTTCATTTATCTTTATATATTCTTCCGGGTGGGCGTTGTATTGGTTTTTCGCAAGTGTTAGACCTATAAGAGAAATATTTAAATGGTAGGGAAAGGCCATGGGATGTAGAAATATTTTTTTCACATTTACTTCCTTGTAAAAACAGGTAAATCAATAGGGTTTTTCGTACGGATAAGTACCCAGTGAACGGTTCGTTTAGCTTTATATATTTTTCCGGGTGGGAGTTGTATTGGTTTTTCGCAAGTGTTAGACCTGTAAGAGAAAAATTTAAATGGTTGGGAAAGGCCATGGGATGTAGAAATATTTTTTTCACATTTTATTTCCTTGTAAAAACAGGTAAATCAATAGGGTTTTTCGTACGGATAAGTGCCCAGTGAACGGTTCGTTTAGCTTTATATATTGTTCCGGGTGGGCGCTGTATTGTTTTTTCGGAAGTGTTAGACATGTAAGAGAAAAATTTAAATGGTTGGGAAAGGCCATGGGATGTAGAAATATTTTTTTCACATTTTATTTCCTTGTAAAAACAGGTAAATCAATAGGGTTTTTCGTACGGATAAGTGCCCAGTGAACGGTTCGTTTAGCTTTATATATTGTTCCGGGTGGGCGTTGTATGGTTTTTCGGAAGTGTTAGACCTGTAAGAGAAAAATTTAAATGGTTGGGAAAGGCCATGGTTTGTAGAAATATTTTTTTCACATTTTATTTCCTTGTAAATACAGGTAAATCGATAGGGATTTTCGTACGTATAAGTGCCCAGTGAACGGTTTGTTTAGCTTTATATATTGTTCCGGGTGGGCGTTGTATTGGTTTTTCGGAAGTGTTAGACCTGTAAGAGAAAAATTTAAATGGTTGGGAAAGGCCATGGGATGTAGAAATATTTTTTTTCACATTTTATTTCCTTGTAAAAACAGGTAAATCAATAGGGTTTTTCGTACGGATAAGTGCCCAGTGAACGGTTCGTTTAGCTTTATATATTGTTCCGGGTGGGCGTTGTATTGGTTTTTCGGAAGTGTTAGACCTGTAAGAGAAAAATTTAAATGGTTGGGAAAGGCCATGGTTTGTAGAAATATTTTTTTCACATTTTATTTCCTTGTAAATACAGGTAAATCGATAGGGATTTTCGTACGGATAAGTGCCCAGTGAACGGTTCGTTTAGCTTTATATATTGTTCCGGGTGGGCGTTGTTTTGGTTTTTCGGAAGTGTTAGACCTGTAAGAGAAAAATTTAAATGGTTGGGAAAGGCCATGGGATGTAGAAATATTTTTTTTCACATTTTACTTCCTTGTAAAAACAGGAAAATCGATAGGGATTTTTGTACGGATAAGTACCTAGTGAACGGTTCGTTTATCTTTATATATTCTTCCGGGTGGGCGTTGTATTGGATTTTCGGAAGTGTTAGACCTGTAAGAGAAAAATTTAAATGGTTGGGAAAGGCCATGGGATGTAGAAATATTTTTTTCACATTTACTTCCTTGTAAAAACAGGTAAATCAATAGGGTTTTTCGTACGGATAAGTACCCAGTGAACGGTTCGTTTAGCTTTATATATTTTTCCGGGTGGGAGTTGTATTGGTTTTTCGCAAGTGTTAGACCTGTAAGAGAAAAATTTAAATGGTTGGGAAAGGCCATGGGATGTAGAAATATTTTTTTCACATTTTATTTCCTTGTAAAAACAGGTAAATCAATAGGGTTTTTCGTACGGATAAGTGCCCAGTGAACGGTTCGTTTAGCTTTATATATTGTTCCGGGTGGGCGTTGTATTGTTTTTTCGGAAGTGTTAGACATGTAAGAGAAAAATTTAAATGGTTGAGAAAGGCCATGGGATGTAGAAATATTTTTTTCACATTTTATTTCCTTGTAAAAACAGGTAAATCAATAGGGTTTTTCGTACGGATAAGTGCCCAGTGAACGGTTCGTTTAGCTTTATATATTGTTCCGGGTGGGCGTTGTATGGTTTTTCGGAAGTGTTAGACCTGTAAGAGAAAAATTTAAATGGTTGGGAAAGGCCATGGTTTGTAGAAATATTTTTTTCACATTTTATTTCCTTGTAAATACAGGTAAATCGATAGGGATTTTCGTACGTATAAGTGCCCAGTGAACGGTTTGTTTAGCTTTATATATTGTTCCGGGTGGGCGTTATATTGGTTTTTCGGAAGTGTTAGACCTGTAAGAGAAAAATTTAAATGGTTGGGAAAGGCCATGGGATGTAGAAATATTTTTTTCACATTTTATTTCCTTGTAAAAACAGGTAAATCAATAGGGTTTTTCGTACGGATAAGTGCCCAGTGAACGGTTCGTTTAGCTTTATATATTGTTCCGGGTGGGCGTTGTATTGGTTTTTCGGAAGTGTTAGACCTGTAAGAGAAAAATTTAAATGGTTGGGAAAGGCCATGGTTTGTAGAAATATTTTTTTCACATTTTATTTCCTTGTAAATACAGGTAAATCGATAGGGATTTTCGTACGGATAAGTGCCCAGTGAACGGTTCGTTTAGCTTTATATATTGTTCCGGGTGGGCGTTGTTTTGGTTTTTCGGAAGTGTTAGACCTGTAAGAGAAAAATTTAAATGGTTGGGAAAGGCCATGGGATGTAGAAATATTTTTTTTCACATTTTACTTCCTTGTAAAAACAGGAAAATCGATAGGGATTTTTGTACGGATAAGTACCTAGTGAACGGTTCGTTTATCTTTATATATTCTTCCGGGTGGGCGTTGTATTGGATTTTCGGAAGTGTTAGACCTGTAAGAGAAAAATTTAAATGGTTGGGAAAGGCCATGGGATGTAGAAATATTTTTTTCACATTTACTTCCTTGTAAAAACAGGTAAATCAATAGGGTTTTTCGTACGGATAAGTACCCAGTGAACGGTTCGTTTAGCTTTATATATTTTTCCGGGTGGGAGTTGTATTGGTTTTTCGCAAGTGTTAGACCTGTAAGAGAAAAATTTAAATGGTTGGGAAACGCCATGGGATGTAGAAATATTTTTTTCACATTTTATTTCCTTGTAAAAACAGGTAAATCAATAGGGTTTTTCGTACGGAGAAGTGCCCAGTGAACGGTTCGTTTAGCTTTATATATTGTTCCGGGTGGGCGTTGTATTGTTTTTTCGGAAGTGTTAGACCTGTAAGAGAAAAATTTAAATGGTTGGGAAAGGCCATGGTTTGTAGAAATATTTTTTTCACATTTTATTTCCTTGTAAATACAGGTAAATCGATAGGGATTTTCGTACGTATAAGTGCCCAGTGAACGGTTTGTTTAGCTTTATATATTGTTCCGGGCGTTGTATTGGTTTTTCGGAAGTGTTAGACCTGTAAGAGAAAAATTTAAATGGTTGGGAAAGGCCATGGGATGTAGAAATATTTTTTTCACATTTTATTTCCTTGTAAAAACAGGTAAATCAATAGGGTTTTTCGTACGGATAAGTGCCCAGTGAACGGTTCGTTTAGCTTTATATATTGTTCCGGGTGGGCGTTGTATTGGTTTTTCGGAAGTGTTAGACCTGTAAGAGAAAAATTTAAATGGTTGGGAAAGGCCATGGTTTGTAGAAATATTTTTTTCACATTTTATTTCCTTGTAAATACAGGTAAATCGATAGGGATTTTCGTACGGATAAGTGCCCAGTGAACGGTTCGTTTAGCTTTATATATTGTTCCGGGTGGGCGTTGTTTTGGTTTTTCGGAAGTGTTATACCTGTAAGAGAAAAATTTAAATGGTTGGGAAAGGCCATGGGATGTAGAAATATTTTTTTTACATTTTACTTCCTTGTAAAAACAGGAAAATCGATAGGGATTGTTGTACGGATAAGTACCTAGTGAACGGTTCGTTTAGCTTTATATATTCTTCCGGGTGGGCGTTGTATTGGATTTTCGGAAGTGTTAGACCTGTAAGAGAAAAATTTAAATGGTTGGGAAAGGACATGGGATGCAGAAATATTTTTTTCACGTTTTATTTCCTTGTAAAAACAGGTAAATCAATAGGGTTTCTTCGTACGTATAAGTGCCCAGTGAACGGTTCGTTTAGCTTTATATATTGTTCCGGGTGGGCGTTGTATTGGTTTTTCGGAAGTGTTAGACCTGTAAGAGAAAAATTTAAATGGTTGGGAAAGGCCATGGTTTGTAGAAATATTTTTTTCACATTTTATTTCCTTGTAAATACAGGTAAATCGATAGGGATTTTCGTACGGATAAGTGCCCAGTGAACGGTTCGTTTAGCTTTATATATTGTTCCGGGTGGGCGTTGTATTGGTTTTTCGGAAGTGTTAGACCTGTAAGAGAAAAATTTAAATGGTTGGGAAAGGCCATGGGATGTAGAAATATTTTTTTCACATTTTATTTCCTTGTAAAAACAGGTAAATCAATAGGGTTTTTCGTACGGATAAGTGCCCAGTGAACGGTTCGTTTAGCTTTATATATTGTTCCGGGTGGGCGTTGTTTTGGTATTTCGGAAGTGTTAGACCTGTAAGAGAAAAATTTAAATGGTTGGGAAAGGCCATGGGATGTAGAAATATTTTTTTCACATTTTATTTCCTTGTAAATACAGGTAAATCGATAGGGATTTTCGTACGGATAAGTGCCCAGTGAACTGTTCGTTTAGCTTTATATATTGTTCCGGGTGGGCGTTGTATTGGTTTTTCGGAAGTGTTAGACCTGTAAGAGAAAAATTTCAATGGTTGGGAAAGGCCATGGGATGTAGAAATATTTTTTTCACATTTTACTTCCTTGTAAAAACAGGAAAATCGATAGGGATTTTCGTACAGATAAGTACCCAGTGAACGTTTCGTTTATCTTTATATATTCTTCAGGGTGGGCGTTGTATTGGTTTTTCGGAAGTGTTAGACCTGTAAGAGAAATATTTAAATGGTTGGGAAAGGCCATGGGATGTAGAAATATTTTTTTCACATTTACTTCCTTGTAAAAACAGGTAAATCAATAGGGTTTTTCGTACGGATAAGTACCCAGTGAACGGTTCGTTTAGCTTTATATATTTTTCTGGGTGGGAGTTGTATTGGTTTTTCGCAAGTGTTAGACCTGTAAGAGAAAAATTTAAATGGTTGGGAAAGGCCATGGGATGTAGAAATATTTTTTTCACATTTTATTTCCTTGTAAAAACAGGTAAATCGATAGGGTTTTTCGTACGGATAAGTGCCCAGTGAACGGTTCGTTTAGCTTTAGATATTGTTCCGGGTGGGCGTTGTATTGGTTTTTCAGAAGTGTTAGACCTGTAAGAGAAAAATTTAAATGGTTGGGAAAGGCCATGGTTTGTAGAAATATTTTTTTCACATTTTATTTCCTTGTAAATACAGGTAAATCGATAGGGATTTTCGTACGGATAAGTGCCCAGTGAACTGTTCGTTTAGCTTTATATATTGTTCCGGGTGGGCGTTGTATTGGTTTTTCGGAAGTGTTAAACCTGTAAGAGAAAAATTTCAATGGTTGGGAAAGGCCATGGGATGTAGAAATATTTTTTTCACATTTTACTTCCTTGTAAAAACAGGAAAATCGATAGGGATTTTCGTACAGATAAGTACCCAGTGAACGGTTCATTTATCTTTATATATTCTTCCGGGTGGGCGTTGGTTTTTCGCAAGTGTTAGACCTATAAGAGAAATATTTAAATGGTAGGGAAAGGCCATGGGATGTAGAAATATTTTTTTCACATTTACTTCCTTGTAAAAACAGGTAAATCAATAGGATTTTTCGTACGGATAAGTACCCAGTGAACGGTTCGTTTAGCTTTATATATTTTTCCGGGTGGGAGTTGTATTGGTTTTTCGCAAGTGTTAGACCTGTAAGAGAAAAATTTAAATGGTTGGGAAAGGCCATGGGATGTAGAAATATTTTTTTCACATTTTATTTCCTTGTAAAAACAGGTAAATCAATAGGGTTTTTCGTACGGATAAGTGCCCAGTGAACGGTTCGTTTAGCTTTATATATTGTTCCGGGTGGGCGTTGTATTGTTTTTTCGGAAGTGTTAGACATGTAAGAGAAAAATTTAAATGGTTGGGAAAGGCCATGGGATGTAGAAATATTTTTTTCACATTTTATTTCCTTGTAAAAACAGGTAAATCAATAGGGTTTTTCGTACGGATAAGTGCCCAGTGAACGGTTCGTTTAGCTTTATATATTGTTCCGGGTGGGCGTTGTATTGGTTTTTCGGAAGTGTTAGACCTGTAAGAGAAAAATTTAAATGGTTGGGAAAGGCCATGGTTTGTAGAAATATTTTTTTCACATTTTATTTCCTTGTAAATACAGGTAAATCGATAGGGATTTTCGTACGTATAAGTGCCCAGTGAACGGTTTGTTTAGCTTTATATATTGTTCCGGGTGGGCGTTGTATTGGTTTTTCGGAAGTGTTAGACCTGTAAGAGAAAAATATAAATGGTTGGGAAAGGCCATGGGCTGTAGAAATATTTTTTTCACATTTTATTTCCTTGTAAATACAGGTAAATCGATAGGGATTTTCGTACGGATAAGTGCCCAGTGAACGGTTCGTTTAGCTTTATATATTGTTCCGGGTGGGCGTTGTTTTGGTTTTTCGGAAGTGTTAGACCTGTAAGAGAAAAATTTAAATGGTTGGGAAAGGCCATGGTTTGTAGAAATATTTTTTTCACATTTTATTTCCTTGTAAATACAGGTAAATCGATAGGGATTATCGTACGGATAAGTGCCCAGTGAACGGTTCGTTTAGCTTTATATATTGTTCCGGGTGGGCGTTGTTTTGGTTTTTCGGAAGTGTTAGACCTGTAAGAGAAAAATTTAAATGGTTGGGAAAGGCCATGGGATGTAGAAATATTTTTTTTCACATTTTACTTCCTTGTAAAAACAGGAAAATCGATAGGGATTTTTGTACGGATAAGTACCTAGTGAACGGTTCGTTTATCTTTATATATTCTTCCGGGTGGGCGTTGTATTGGATTTTCGGAAGTGTTAGACCTGTAAGAGAAAAATTTAAATGGTTGGGAAAGGCCATGGGATGTAGAAATATTTTTTTCACATTTACTTCCTTGTAAAAACAGGTAAATCAATAGGGTTTTTCGTACGGATAAGTACCCAGTGAACGGTTCGTTTAGCTTTATATATTTTTCCGGGTGGGAGTTGTATTGGTTTTTCGCAAGTGTTAGACCTGTAAGAGAAAAATTTAAATGGTTGGGAAACGCCATGGGATGTAGAAATATTTTTTTCACATTTTATTTCCTTGTAAAAACAGGTAAATCAATAGGGTTTTTCGTACGGAGAAGTGCCCAGTGAACGGTTCATTTAGCTTTATATATTGTTCCGGGTGGGCGTTGTATTGTTTTTTCGGAAGTGTTAGACCTGTAAGAGAAAAATTTAAATGGTTGGGAAAGGCCATGGGATGTAGAAATATTTTTTTCACATTTTATTTCCTTGTAAAAACAGGTAAATCAATAGGGTTTTTCGTACGGATAAGTGCCCAGTGAACGGTCTGTTTAGCTTTATATATTGTTCCAGGTGGGCGTTGTATTGGTTTTTCGGAAGTGTTAGACGTGTAAGAGAAAAATTTAAATGGTTGGGAAAGGCCATGGTTTGTAGAAATATTTTTTTCACATTTTATTTCCTTGTAAATACAGGTAAATCGATAGGGATTTTCGTACGGATAAGTGCCCAGTGAACGGTTCGTTTAGCTTTATATATTGTTCCGGGTGGGCGTTGTTTTGGTTTTTCGGAAGTGTTAGACCTGTAAGAGAAAAATTTAAATGGTTGGGAAAGGCCATGGGATGTAGAAATATTTTTTTTCACATTTTACTTCCTTGTAAAAACAGGAAAATCGATAGGGATTTTTGTACGGATAAGTACCTAGTGAACGGTTCGTTTATCTTTATATATTCTTCCGGGTGGGCGTTGTATTGGATTTTCGGAAGTGTTAGACCTGTAAGAGAAAAATTTAAATGGTTGGGAAAGGCCATGGGATGTAGAAATATTTTTTTCACATTTACTTCCTTGTAAAAACAGGTAAATCAATAGGGTTTTTCGTACGGATAAGTACCCAGTGAACGGTTCGTTTAGCTTTATATATTTTTCCGGGTGGGAGTTGTATTGGTTTTTCGCAAGTGTTAGACCTGTAAGAGAAAAATTTAAATGGTTGGGAAACGCCATGGGATGTAGAAATATTTTTTTCACATTTTATTTCCTTGTAAAAACAGGTAAATCAATAGGGTTTTTCGTACGGAGAAGTGCCCAGTGAACGGTTCATTTAGCTTTATATATTGTTCCGGGTGGGCGTTGTATTGTTTTTTCGGAAGTGTTAGACCTGTAAGAGAAAAATTTAAATGGTTGGGAAAGGCCATGGGATGTAGAAATATTTTTTTCACATTTTATTTCCTTGTAAAAACAGGTAAATCAATAGGGTTTTTCGTACGGATAAGTGCCCAGTGAACGGTCTGTTTAGCTTTATATATTGTTCCAGGTGGGCGTTGTATTGGTTTTTCGGAAGTGTTAGACGTGTAAGAGAAAAATTTAAATGGTTGGGAAAGGCCATGGTTTGTAGAAATATTTTTTTCACATTTTATTTCCTTGTAAATACAGGTAAATCGATAGGGATTTTCGTACGGATAAGTGCCCAGTGAACGGTTCGTTTAGCTTTATATATTGTTCCGGGTGGGCGTTGTTTTGGTTTTTCGGAAGTGTTAGACCTGTAAGAGAAAAATTTAAATGGTTGGGAAAGGCCATGGGATGTAGAAATATTTTTTTTCACATTTTACTTCCTTGTAAAAACAGGAAAATCGATAGGGATTTTTGTACGGATAAGTACCTAGTGAACGGTTCGTTTATCTTTATATATTCTTCCGGGTGGGCGTTGTATTGGATTTTCGGAAGTGTTAGACCTGTAAGAGAAAAATTTAAATGGTTGGGAAAGGCCATGGGATGTAGAAATATTTTTTTCACATTTACTTCCTTGTAAAAACAGGTAAATCAATAGGGTTTTTCGTACGGATAAGTACCCAGTGAACGGTTCGTTTAGCTTTATATATTTTTCCGGGTGGGAGTTGTATTGGTTTTTCGCAAGTGTTAGACCTGTAAGAGAAAAATTTAAATGGTTGGGAAACGCCATGGGATGTAGAAATATTTTTTTCACATTTTATTTCCTTGTAAAAACAGGTAAATCAATAGGGTTTTTCATACGGAGAAGTGCCCAGTGAACGGTTCGTTTAGCTTTATATATTGTTCCTGGTGGGCGTTGTATTGTTTTTTCGGAAGTGTTAGACCTGTAAGAGAAAAATTTAAATGGTTGGGAAAGGCCATGGGATGTAGAAATATTTTTTTCACATTTTATTTCCTTGTAAAAACAGGTAAATCAATAGGGTTTTTCGTACGGATAAGTGCCCAGTGAACGGTTCGTTTAGCTTTATATATTGTTCCGGGTGGGAGTTGTATTGGTTTTTCGGAAGTGTTAGACGTGTAAGAGAAAAATTTAAATGGTTGGGAAAGGCCATGGTTTGTAGAAATATTTTTTTCACATTTTATTTCCTTGTAAATACAGGTAAATCGATAGGGATTTTCGTACGTATAAGTGCCCAGTGAACGGTTTGTTTAGCTTTATATATTGTTCCGGGCGTTGTATTGGTTTTTCGGAAGTGTTAGACCTGTAAGAGAAAAATTTAAATGGTTGGGAAAGGCCATGGGATGTAGAAATATTTTTTTCACATTTTATTTCCTTGTAAAAACAGGTAAATCAATAGGGTTTTTCGTACGGATAAGTGCCCAGTGAACGGTTCGTTTAGCTTTATATATTGTTCCGGGTGGGCGTTGTATTGGTTTTTCGGAAGTGTTAGACCTGTAAGAGAAAAATTTAAATGGTTGGGAAAGGCCATGGTTTGTAGAAATATTTTTTTTCACATTTTATTTCCTTGTAAATACAGGTAAATCGATAGGGATTTTCGTACGGATAAGTGCCCAGTGAACGGTTCGTTTAGCTTTATATATTGTTCCGGGTGGGCGTTGTTTCGGTTTTTCGGAAGTGTTAGACCTGTAAGAGAAAAATTTAAATGGTTGGGAAAGGCCATGGGATGTAGAAATATTTTTTTTACATTTTACTTCCTTGTAAAAACAGGAAAATCGATAGGGATTGTTGTACGGATAAGTACCTAGTGAACGGTTCGTTTAGCTTTATATATTCTTCCGGGTGGGCGTTGTATTGGATTTTCGGAAGTGTTAGACCTGTAAGAGAAAAATTTAAATGGTTGGGAAAGGCCATGGGATGTAGAAATATTTTTTTCACATTTACTTCCTTGTAAAAACAGGTAAATCAATAGGGTTTTTCGTACGGATAAGTACCCAGTGAACGGTTCGTTTAGCTTTATATATTGTTCCGGGTGTGCGTTGTATTGGTTTTTCGGAAGTGTTAGACCTGTAAGAGAAAAATTTAAATGGTTGGGAAAGGCCATAGGATGTAGAAATATTTTTTTCACATTTTATTTCCTTTTAAAAACAGGTAAATCAATAGGGATTTTCGTACGGATAAGTACCAAGAGAACGGTTCGTTTAGCTTTATATATTGTTCCGGGTGGGCGTTGTATTGGTTTTTCGGAAGTGTTAGACCTGTAAGAGAAAAATTTAAATGGTTGGGAAAGGCCATGGGATGTAGAAATATTTTTTTCACATTTTACTTCCTTGTAAAAACAGGTAAATCAATAGGGTTTTTCGTACGGATAAGTGCCCAGTGAACGGTTCGTTTAGCTTTATATATTGTTCCGGGTGGGCGTTGTTTTGGTTTTTCGGATCTGTTAGACCTGTAAGAGAAAAATTTAAATGGTTGGGAAAGGCCATGGGATGTAGAAATATTTTTTTCACATTTTACTTCCTTGTAAAAACAGGAAAATCGATAGGGATTTTCGTACGGATATGTACCCAGTGAACGGTTCGTTTATCTTTATATATTCTTCCGGGTGGGCGTTGTATTGGTTTTTCAGAAGTGTTAGACCTGTAAGAGAAAAATTTAAATGGTTGGGAAAGGCCATGGGATGTAGAAATATTTTTTTCACATTTTATTTCCTTGTAAAAATAGGTAAATCAATAGGTTTTTTCGTACGGATAAGTGCCCAGTGAACGGTTCGTTTAGCTTTATATATTGTTCCGGGTGGGCATTGTTTAGGTTTTTCGGAAGTGTTAGACCTGTAAGAGAAAAATTTAAATGGTTGGGAAAGGACATGGGATGCAGAAATATTTTTTTCACGTTTTATTTCCTTGTAAAAACAGGTAAATCAATAGGGTTTTTCGTACGTATAAGTGCCCAGTGAACGGTTCGTTTAGCTTTATATATTGTTCCGGGTGGGCGTTGTATTGGTTTTTCGGAAGTGTTAGACCTGTAAGAGAAAAATTTAAATGGTTGGGAAAGGCCATGGGATGTAGAAATATTTTTTTCACATTTTATTTCCTTGTAAAAACAGGTAAATCAATAGGGTTTTTCGTACGGATAAGTGCCCAGTGAACGGTTCGTTTAGCTTTATATATTGTTCCGGGTGGGCGTTGTATTGGTTTTTCGGAAGTGTTAGACCTGTAAGAGAAAAATTTAAATGGTTGGGAAAGGCCATGGTTTGTAGAAATATTTTTTTCACATTTTATTTCCTTGTAAATACAGGTAAATCGATAGGGATTTTCGTACGGATAAGTGCCCAGTGAACGGTTCGTTTAGCTTTATATATTGTTCCGGGTGGGCGTTGTATTGGTTTTTCGGAAGTGTTAGACCTGTAAGAGAAAAATTTAAATGGTTGGGAAAGGCCATGGGATGTAGAAATATTTTTTTCACATTTTATTTCCTTGTAAAAACAGGTAAATCAATAGGGTTTTTCGTACGGATAAGTGCCCAGTGAACGGTTCGTTTAGCTTTATATATTGTTCCGGGTGGGCGTTGTTTTGGTATTTCGGAAGTGTTAGACCTGTAAGAGAAAAATTTAAATGGTTGGGAAAGGCCATGGGATGTAGAAATATTTTTTTCACATTTTACTTCCTTGTAAAAACAGGAAAATCGATAGGGATTTTTGTACGGATAAGTACCTAGTGAACGGTTCGTTTATCTTTATATATTCTTCCGGGTGGGCGTTGTATTGGATTTTCGGAAGTGTTAGACCTGTAAGAGAAAAATTTAAATGGTTGGGAAAGGCCATGGGATGTAGAAATATTTTTTTCACATTTTACTTCCTTGTAAAAACAGGTAAATCAATAGGGTTTTTCGTACGGATAAGTGCCCAGTGAACGGTTCGTTTAGCTTTATATATTGTTCCGGGTGGGCGTTGTTTTGGTTTTTCGGATCTGTTAGACCTGTAAGAGAAAAATTTAAATGGTTGGGAAAGGCCATAGGATGTAGAAATATTTTTTTCACATTTTACTTCCTTGTAAAAACAGGAAAATCGATAGGGATTTTCGTACGGATATGTACCCAGTGAACGGTTCGTTTATCTTTATATATTCTTCCGGGTGGGCGTTGTATTGGTTTTTCAGAAGTGTTAGACCTGTAAGAGAAAAATTTAAATGGTTGGGAAAGGCCATGGGATGTAGAAATATTTTTTTCACATTTTATTTCCTTGTAAAAATAGGTAAATCAATAGGGTTTTTCGTACGGATAAGTGCCCAGTGAACGGTTCGTTTAGCTTTATATATTGTTCCGGGTGGGCATTGTTTAGGTTTTTCGGAAGTGTTAGACCTGTAAGAGAAAAATTTAAATGGTTGGGAAAGGACATGGGATGCAGAAATATTTTTTTCACGTTTTATTTCCTTGTAAAAACAGGTAAATCAATAGGGTTTTTCGTACGTATAAGTGCCCAGTGAACGGTTCGTTTAGCTTTATATATTGTTCCGGGTGGGCGTTGTATTGGTTTTTCGGAAGTGTTAGACCTGTAAGAGAAAAATTTAAATGGTTGGGAAAGGCCATGGGATGTAGAAATATTTTTTTCACATTTTATTTCCTTGTAAAAACAGGTAAATCAATAGGGTTTTTCGTACGGATAAGTGCCCAGTGAACGGTTCGTTTAGCTTTATATATTGTTCCGGGTGGGTGTTGTATTGGTTTTTCGGAAGTGTTAGACCTGTAAGAGAAAAATTTAAATGGTTGGGAAAGGCCATGGGATGTAGAAATATTTTTTTCACATTTTATTTCCTTGTAAAAACAGGTAAATCAATAGGGTTTTTCGTACGGATAAGTGCCCAGTGAACGGTTCGTTTAGCTTTATATATTGTTCCGGGTGGGCGTTGTTTTGGTATTTCGGAAGTGTTAGACCTGTAAGAGAAAAATTTAAATGGTTGGGAAAGGCCATGGGATGTAGAAATATTTTTTTCACATTTTACTTCCTTGTAAAAACAGGAAAATCGATAGGGATTTTTGTACGGATAAGTACCTAGTGAACGGTTCGTTTATCTTTATATATTCTTCCGGGTGGGCGTTGTATTGGATTATCGGAAGTGTTAGACCTGTAAGAGAAAAATTTAAATCGTTGGGAAAGGCCATGGGATGTAGAAATATTTTTTTCACATTTACTTCCTTGTAAAAACAGGTAAATCAATAGGGTTTTTCGTACGGATAAGTACCCAGTGAACGGTTCATTTAGCTTTATATATTGTTCCGGTTGGGCGTTGTATTGGTTTTTCGGAAGTGTTAGACCTGTAAGAGAAAAATTTAAATGGTTGGGAAAGGCCATGGGATGTAGAAATATTTTTTTCACATTTTATTTCCTTTTAAAAACAGGTAAATCAATAGGGATTTTCGTACGGATAAGTACCAAGTGAACGGTTCGTTTAGCTTTATATATTGTTCCGGGTGGGCGTTGTATTGGTTTTTCGGAAGTGTTAGACCTGTAAGAGAAAAATTTAAATGGTTGGGAAAGGCCATGGGATGTAGAAATATTTTTTTCACATTTTATTTCCTTTTAAAAACAGGTAAATCAATAGGGATTTTCGTACGGATAAGTACCAAGTGAACGGTTCGTTTAGCTTTATATATTGTTCCGGGTGGGCGTTGTATTGGTTTTTCGGAAGTGTTAGACCTGTAAGAGAAAAATTTAAATGGTTGGGAAAAGCCATGGGATGTAGAAATATTTTTTTCACATTTTATTTCCTTGTAAAAACAGGTAAATCAATAGGGTTTTTCGTACGGATAAGTGCCCAGTGAACGGTTCGTTTAGCTTTATATATTGTTCCGGGTGGGCGTTGTTTTGGTTTTTCGGATCTGTTAGACCTGTAAGAGAAAAATTTAAATGGTTGGGAAAGGCCATGGGATGTAGAAATATTTTTTTCACATTTTACTTCCTTGTAAAAACAGGAAAATCGATAGGGATTTTCGTACGGATATGTACCCAGTGAACGGTTCGTTTATCTTTATATATTCTTCCGGGTGGGCGTTGTATTGGTTTTTCAGAAGTGTTAGACCTGTAAGAGAAAAATTTAAATGGTTGGGAAAGGCCATGGGATGTAGAAATATTTTTTTCACATTTTATTTCCTTGTAAAAATAGGTAAATCAATAGGGTTTTTCGTACGGATAAGTGCCCAGTGAACGGTTCGTTTAGTTTTATATATTGTTCCGGGTGGGCATTGTTTAGGTTTTTCGGAAGTGTTAGACCTGTAAGAGAAAAATTTAAATGGTTGGGAAAGGACATGGGATGTAGAAATATTTTTTTCACATTTTATTTCCTTGTAAAAACAGGTAAATCAATAGGGTTTTTCGTACGGATAAGTGCCCAGTGAACGGTTCGTTTAGCTTTATATATTGTTCCGGGTGGGCGTTGTATTGGTTTTTCGGAAGTGTTAGACCTGTAAGAGAAAAATTTAAATGGTTGGGAAAGGCCATGGTTTGTAGAAATATTTTTTTCACATTTTATTTCCTTGTAAATACAGGTAAATCGATAGGGATTTTCGTACGGATAAGTGCCCAGTGAACGGTTCGTTTAGCTTTATATATTGTTCCGGGTGGGCGTTGTATTGGTTTTTCGGAAGTGTTAGACCTGTAAGAGAAAAATTTAAATGGTTGGGAAAGGCCATGGGATGTAGAAATATTTTTTTCACATTTTATTTCCTTGTAAAAACAGGTAAATCAATAGGGTTTTTCGTACGGATAAGTGCCCAGTGAACGGTTCGTTTAGCTTTATATATTGTTCCGGGTGGGCGTTGTTTTGGTATTTCGGAAGTGTTAGACCTGTAAGAGAAAAATTTAAATGGTTGGGAAAGGCCATGGGATGTAGAAATATTTTTTTCACATTTTACTTCCTTGTAAAAACAGGAAAATCGATAGGGATTTTTGTACGGATAAGTACCTAGTGAACGGTTCGTTTATCTTTATATATTCTTCCGGGTGGGCGTTGTATTGGATTTTCGGAAGTGTTAGACCTGTAAGAGAAAAATTTAAATGGTTGGGAAAGGCCATGGGATGTAGAAATATTTTTTTCACATTTTACTTCCTTGTAAAAACAGGTAAATCAATAGGGTTTTTCGTACGGATAAGTGCCCAGTGAACGGTTCGTTTAGCTTTATATATTGTTCCGGGTGGGCGTTGTTTTGGTTTTTCGGATCTGTTAGACCTGTAAGAGAAAAATTTAAATGGTTGGGAAAGGCCATAGGATGTAGAAATATTTTTTTCACATTTTACTTCCTTGTAAAAACAGGAAAATCGATAGGGATTTTCGTACGGATATGTACCCAGTGAACGGTTCGTTTATCTTTATATATTCTTCCGGGTGGGCGTTGTATTGGTTTTTCAGAAGTGTTAGACCTGTAAGAGAAAAATTTAAATGGTTGGGAAAGGCCATGGGATGTAGAAATATTTTTTTCACATTTTATTTCCTTGTAAAAATAGGTAAATCAATAGGGTTTTTCGTACGGATAAGTGCCCAGTGAACGGTTCGTTTAGCTTTATATATTGTTCCGGGTGGGCATTGTTTAGGTTTTTCGGAAGTGTTAGACCTGTAAGAGAAAAATTTAAATGGTTGGGAAAGGACATGGGATGCAGAAATATTTTTTTCACGTTTTATTTCCTTGTAAAAACAGGTAAATCAATAGGGGTTTTCGTACGTATAAGTGCCCAGTGAACGGTTCGTTTAGCTTTATATATTGTTCCGGGTGGGCGTTGTATTGGTTTTTCGGAAGTGTTAGACCTGTAAGAGAAAAATTTAAATGGTTGGGAAAGGCCATGGGATGTAGAAATATTTTTTTCACATTTTATTTCCTTGTAAAAACAGGTAAATCAATAGGGTTTTTCGTACGGATAAGTGCCCAGTGAACGGTTCGTTTAGCTTTATATATTGTTCCGGGTGGGTGTTGTATTGGTTTTTCGGAAGTGTTAGACCTGTAAGAGAAAAATTTAAATGGTTGGGAAAGGCCATGGGATGTAGAAATATTTTTTTCACATTTTATTTCCTTGTAAAAACAGGTAAATCAATAGGGTTTTTCGTACGGATAAGTGCCCAGTGAACGGTTCGTTTAGCTTTATATATTGTTCCGGGTGGGCGTTGTTTTGGTATTTCGGAAGTGTTAGACCTGTAAGAGAAAAATTTAAATGGTTGGGAAAGGCCATGGGATGTAGAAATATTTTTTTCACATTTTACTTCCTTGTAAAAACAGGAAAATCGATAGGGATTTTTGTACGGATAAGTACCTAGTGAACGGTTCGTTTATCTTTATATATTCTTCCGGGTGGGCGTTGTATTGGATTATCGGAAGTGTTAGACCTGTAAGAGAAAAATTTAAATCGTTGGGAAAGGCCATGGGATGTAGAAATATTTTTTTCACATTTACTTCCTTGTAAAAACAGGTAAATCAATAGGGTTTTTCGTACGGATAAGTACCCAGTGAACGGTTCATTTAGCTTTATATATTGTTCCGGTTGGGCGTTGTATTGGTTTTTCGGAAGTGTTAGACCTGTAAGAGAAAAATTTAAATGGTTGGGAAAGGCCATGGGATGTAGAAATATTTTTTTCACATTTTATTTCCTTTTAAAAACAGGTAAATCAATAGGGATTTTCGTACGGATAAGTACCAAGTGAACGGTTCGTTTAGCTTTATATATTGTTCCGGGTGGGCGTTGTATTGGTTTTTCGGAAGTGTTAGACCTGTAAGAGAAAAATTTAAATGGTTGGGAAAGGCCATGGGATGTAGAAATATTTTTTTCACATTTTATTTCCTTTTAAAAACAGGTAAATCAATAGGGATTTTCGTACGGATAAGTACCAAGTGAACGGTTCGTTTAGCTTTATATATTGTTCCGGGTGGGCGTTGTATTGGTTTTTCGGAAGTGTTAGACCTGTAAGAGAAAAATTTAAATGGTTGGGAAAAGCCATGGGATGTAGAAATATTTTTTTCACATTTTATTTCCTTGTAAAAACAGGTAAATCAATAGGGTTTTTCGTACGGATAAGTGCCCAGTGAACGGTTCGTTTAGCTTTATATATTGTTCCGGGTGGGCGTTGTTTTGGTTTTTCGGATCTGTTAGACCTGTAAGAGAAAAATTTAAATGGTTGGGAAAGGCCATGGGATGTAGAAATATTTTTTTCACATTTTACTTCCTTGTAAAAACAGGAAAATCGATAGGGATTTTCGTACGGATATGTACCCAGTGAACGGTTCGTTTATCTTTATATATTCTTCCGGGTGGGCGTTGTATTGGTTTTTCAGAAGTGTTAGACCTGTAAGAGAAAAATTTAAATGGTTGGGAAAGGCCATGGGATGTAGAAATATTTTTTTCACATTTTATTTCCTTGTAAAAATAGGTAAATCAATAGGGTTTTTCGTACGGATAAGTGCCCAGTGAACGGTTCGTTTAGTTTTATATATTGTTCCGGGTGGGCATTGTTTAGGTTTTTCGGAAGTGTTAGACCTGTAAGAGAAAAATTTAAATGGTTGGGAAAGGACATGGGATGCAGAAATATTTTTTTCACGTTTTATTTCCTTGTAAAAACAGGTAAATCAATAGGGTTTTTCGTACGTATAAGTGCCCAGTGAACGGTTCGTTTAGCTTTATATATTGTTCCGGGTGGGCGTTGTATTGGTTTTTCGGAAGTGTTAGACCTGTAAGAGAAAAATTTAAATGGTTGGGAAAGGCCATGGGATGTAGAAATATTTTTTTCACATTTTATTTCCTTGTAAAAACAGGTAAATCAATAGGGTTTTTCGTACGGATAAGTGCCCAGTGAACGGTTCGTTTAGCTTTATATATTGTTCCGGGTGGGCGTTGTATTGGTTTTTCGGAAGTGTTAGACCTGTAAGAGAAAAATTTAAATGGTTGGGAAAGGCCATGGTTTGTAGAAATATTTTTTTCACATTTTATTTCCTTGTAAATACAGGTAAATCGATAGGGATTTTCGTACGGATAAGTGCCCAGTTAACGGTTCGTTTAGCTTTATATATTGTTCCGGGTGGGTGTTGTATTGGTTTTTCGGAAGTGTTAGACCTGTAAGAGAAAAATTTAAATGGTTGGGAAAGGCCATGGGATGTAGAAATATTTTTTTCACATTTTATTTCCTTGTAAAAACAGGTAAATCAATAGGGTTTTTCGTACGGATAAGTGCCCAGTGAACGGTTCGTTTAGCTTTATATATTGTTCCGGGTGGGCGTTGTTTTGGTATTTCGGAAGTGTTAGACCTGTAAGAGAAAAATTTAAATGGTTGGGAAAGGCCATGGGATGTAGAAATATTTTTTTCACATTTTACTTCCTTGTAAAAACAGGAAAATCGATAGGGATTTTTGTACGGATAAGTACCTAGTGAACGGTTCGTTTATCTTTATATATTCTTCCGGGTGGGCGTTGTATTGGATTATCGGAAGTGTTAGACCTGTAAGAGAAAAATTTAAATCGTTGGGAAAGGCCATGGGATGTAGAAATATTTTTTTCACATTTACTTCCTTGTAAAAACAGGTAAATCAATAGGGTTTTTCGTACGGATAAGTACCCAGTGAACGGTTCATTTAGCTTTATATATTGTTCCGGGTGGGAGTTGTATTGGTTTTTCGGAAGTGTTAGACCTGTAAGAGAAAAATTTAAATGGTTGGGAAAGGCCATGGGATGTAGAAATATTTTTTTCACATTTTATTTCCTTTTAAAAACAGGTAAATCAATAGGGATTTTCGTACGGATAAGTACCAAGTGAACGGTTCGTTTAGCTTTATATATTGTTCCGGGTGGGCGTTGTATTGGTTTTTCGGAAGTGTTAGACCTGTAAGAGAAAAATTTAAATGGTTGGGAAAGGCCATGGGATGTAGAAATATTTTTTTCACATTTTATTTCCTTGTAAAAACAGGTAAATCAATAGGGTTTTTCGTACGGATAAGTGCCCAGTGAACGGTTCGTTTAGCTTTATATATTGTTCCGGGTGGGCGTTGTTTTGGTTTTTCGGATCTGTTAGACCTGTAAAAGAAAAATTTAAATGGTTGGGAAAGGCCATGGGATGTAGAAATATTTTTTTCACATTTTACTTCCTTGTAAAAACAGGAAAATCGATAGGGATTTTCGTACGGATATGTACCCAGTGAACGGTTCGTTTATCTTTATATATTCTTCCGGGTGGGCGTTGTATTGGTTTTTCAGAAGTGTTAGACCTGTAAGAGAAAAATTTAAATGGTTGGGAAAGGCCATGGGATGTAGAAATATTTTTTTCACATTTTATTTCCTTGTAAAAATAGGTAAATCAATAGGGTTTTTCGTACGGATAAGTGCCCAGTGAACGGTTCGTTTAGCTTTATATATTGTTCCGGGTGGGCATTGTTTAGGTTTTTCGGAAGTGTTAGACCTGTAAGAGAAAAATTTAAATGGTTGGGAAAGGACATGGGATGCAGAAATATTTTTTTCACGTTTTATTTCCTTGTAAAAACAGGTAAATCAATAGGGTTTTTCGTACGTATAAGTGCCCAGTGAACGGTTCGTTTAGCTTTATATATTGTTCCGGGTGGGCGTTGTATTGGCTTTTCGGAAGTGTTAGACCTGTAAGAGAAAAATTTAAATGGTTGGGAAAGGCCATGGTTGGTAGAAATATTTTTTTCACATTTTATTTCCTTGTAAATACAGGTAAATCGATAGGGATTTTCGTACGGATAAGTGCCCAGTGAACGGTTCGTTTAGCTTTATATATTGTTCCGGGTGGGCGTTGTATTGGTTTTTCGGAAGTGTTAGACCTGTAAGAGAAAAATTTAAATGGTTGGGAAAGGCCATGGGATGTAGAAATATTTTTTTCACATTTTATTTCCTTGTAAAAACAGGTAAATCAATAGGGTTTTTCGTACGGATAAGTGCCCAGTGAACGGTTCGTTTAGCTTTATATATTGTTCCGGGTGGGCGTTGTTTTGGTATTTCGGAAGTGTTAGACCTGTAAGAGAAAAATTTAAATGGTTGGGAAAGGCCATGGGATGTAGAAATATTTTTTTCACATTTTATTTCCTTGCAAAAACAGGTAAATCAATAGGGTTTTTCGTACGGATAAGTACCCAGTGAATGGTTCGTTTAGCTTTATATATTGTTCCGGGTGGGCGTTGTATTGGTTTTTCGGAAGTGTTAGACCTGTAAGAGAAAAATTTAAATGGTTGGGAAAGGCCATAGGATGTAGAAATATTTTTTTCACATTTTATTTCCTTTTAAAAACAAGTAAATCAATAGGGATTTTCGTACGGATAAGTACCAAGTGAACGGTTCGTTTAGCTTTATATATTGTTCCGGGTGGGCGTTGTATTGGTTTTTCGGAAGTGTTAGACCTCTAAGAGAAAAATTTAAATGGTTGGGAAAGGCCATGGGATGTAGAAATATTTTTTTCACATTTTACTTCCTTGTAAAAACAGGAAAATCAATAGGGATTTTCGTACGGATATGTACCCAGTGAACGGTTCGTTTAGCTTTATATATTGTTCCGGGTGGGCGTTGTATTGGTTTTTCGGAAGTGTTAGACCTGTAAGAGAAAAATTTAAATGGTTGGGAAAGGCCATGGGATGTAGAAATATTTTTTTCACATTTTATTTCCTTGTAAAAACAGGTAAATCAATAGGGTTTTTCGTACGGATAAGTGCCCAGTGAACGGTTTGTTTAGCTTTATATATTGTTCCAGGTGGGCGTTGTATTGGTTTTTTGGAAGTGTTAGACCTGTAAGAGAAAAATTTAAATGGTTGGGAAAGGCCATGGGATGTAGAAATATTTTTTTTACATTTTACTTCCTTGTAAAAACAGGAAAATCGATAGGGATTTTTGTACGGATAAGTACCTAGTGAACGGTTCGTTTAGCTTTATATATTCTTCCGGGTGGGCGTTGTATTGGATTTTCGGAAGTGTTAGACCTGTAAGAGAAAAATTTAAATGGTTGGGAAAGGCCATGGGATGTAGAAATATTTTTTTCACATTTACTTCCTTGTAAAAACAGGTAAATCAATAGGGTTTTTCGTACGGATAAGTACCCAGTGAACGGTTCGTTTAGCTTTATATATTGTTCCGGGTGGGCGTTGTATTGGTTTTTCAGAAGTGTTAGACCTGTAAGAGAAAAATTTAAATGGTTGGGAAAGGCCATGGGATGTAGAAATATTTTTTTCACATTTAATTTCCTTTTAAAAACAGGTAAATCAATAGGTTTTTTCGTACGGATAAGTACCCAGTGAACGGTTCGTTTAGCTTTATATATTGTTCCGGGTAGGCGTTGTATTGGTTTTTTGGAAGTGTTAGACCTGTAAGAGAAAAATTTAAATGGTTGGAAAAGGCCATGGGATGTAGAAATATTTTTTTCACATTTTTCTTCCTTATAAAAACAGGAAAATCAATAGGGATTTTCGTACGGATATGTACCCAGTGAACGGTTCGTTTAGCTTTATATATTGTTCCGGGTGGGCGTTGTATTGGTTTTTCGGAAGTGTTAGACCTGTAAGAGAAAAATTTAAATGGTTGGGAAAGGCCATGGGATGTAGAAATATTTTTTTCACATTTTATTTCCTTGTAAAAACAGGTAAATCAATAGGGTTTTTCGTACGGATAAGTGCCCAGTGAACGGTTCGTTTAGCTTTATATATTGTTCCGGGTGGGCGTTGTATTGGTTTTTCGGAAGTGTTAGACCTGTAAGAGAAAAATTTAAATTGTTGGGAAAGGCCATGGGATGTAGAAATATTTTTTTCACATTTTACTTCCTTGTAAAAACAGGAAAATCAATAGGGATTTTCGTACGGATATGTACCCAGTGAACGGTTCGTTTAGCTTTATACATTGTTCCGGGTGGGCGTTGTATTGGTTTTTCGGAAGTGTTAGACATGTAAGAGAAAAATTTAAATGGTTGGGAAAGGCCATGGGATGTAGAAATATTTTTTTCACATTTTACTTCCTTGTAAAAAGAGGGAAATCAATAGGGCTTTTCGCACGGATAAGTACCCAGTGAACGGTTCGTTTAGCTTTATACATTGTTCCGGGTGGGCGTTGTATTGGTTTTTCGGTAGTGTTAGACCTGTAAGAGAAAAATTTAAATGGTTGGGAAAGGCCATGGGATGTAGAAATATTTCTTTCACATTTTACTTCCTTGTAAAAACAGGTAAATCAATAGGGCTTTTCGCACGTATAAGTACCCAATGAACGGTTCGTTTAGCTTTATAAATTGTTCCGGGTGGGCGTTGTATTGGTTTTTCGCAACTGTTAGACTTGTAAGAGAAAAATTTAAATGGTTGGGAAAGGCCATGGGATGTAGAAATATTTTTTTCACATTTTACTTCCTTGTAAAAACAGGTAAATCAATAGGGCTTTTCGCACGTATAAGTACCCAGTGAAGGGTTCGTTTAGCTTTATACATTGTTCCGGGTGGGCGTTGTATTGGTTTTTCGCAACTGTTTGATCTGTAAGAGAAAAATTTAAATGGTTGGGAAAGGCCATGGGATGTAGAAATATTTTTTTCACATTTTATTTCCTTGTAAAAACAGGTAAATCAATAGGGATTTTCGTACGGATAAGTACCCAGTGAACGGTTCGTTTAGCTTTATATATTTTTCCGGGTGGGCGTTGTATTGGTTTTTTGGAAGTGTTAGACCTGTAAGAGAAAAATTTAAATGGTTGGGAAAGGCCATGGGATGTAGAAATATTTTTTTCACATTTTATTTCCTTGTAAAAACAGGTAAATCAATAGGGATTTTCGTACGTATAAGTACCCAGTGAACGGTTCGTTTAGCTTAATATATTGTTCCGGGTGGGAGTTGTATTGGTTTTTCGGTAGTGTTAGACCTGTAAGAGAAAAATTTAAATGGTTGGGAAAGGCCATGGGATGTAGAAATATTTTTTTCACATTTTACTTCCTTGTAAAAACAGGTAAATCAATAGGGCTTTTCGCACGTATAAGTACCCAGTGAACGGTTCGTTTAGCTTTATAAATTGTTCCGGGTGGGCGTTGTATTGGTTTTTCGGAAGTGTTAGACCTGTAAGAGAAAAATTTAAATGGTTGGGAAAGGCCATGGGATGTAGAAATATTTTTTTCACATTTTACTTCCTTGTAAAAACAGGTAAATGAATAGGGATTTTCGTACGGATAAGTACCCAGTGAACGGTTCGTTTAGCTTTATATATTTTTCCGGGTGGGTGTTGTATTGGTTTTTCGGAAGTGTTAGACCTGTAAGAGAAAAATTTAAATGGTTGGGAAAGGCCATGGGATGTAGAAATATTTTTTTCACATTTTATTTCCTTGTAAAAACAGGTAAATCAATAGGGCTTTTCGCACGGATAAGTACCCAGTGAACGGTTCGTTTAGCTTTATACATTGTTCCGGGTGGGCGTTGTATTGGTTTTTCGGAAGTGTTAGACCTGTAAGAGAAAAATTTAAATGGTTGGGAAAGGCCATGGGATGTAGAAATATTTTTTTCACATTTTATTTCCTTGTAAAAACAGGTAAATCAATAGGGATTTTCGTACGTATAAGTACCCAGTGAACGGTTCGTTTAGCTTTATATATTGTTCCGGGTGGGAGTTGTATTGGTTTTTCGGTAGTGTTAGACCTGTAAGAGAAAAATTTAAATGGTTCCGAAAGGCCATGGGATGTAGAAATATTTTTTCACATTTTACTTCCTTGTAAAAAGAGGGAAATCAATAGGGCTTTTCGCACGGTTAAGTACCCAGTGAACGGTTCGTTTAGCTTTATACATTGTTCCGGGTGGGCGTTGTATTGGTTTTTCGGTAGTGTTAGACCTGTAAGAGAAAAATTTAAATGGTTGGGAAAGGCCATGGGATGTAGAAATATTTCTTTCACATTTTACTTCCTTGTAAAAACAGGTAAATCAATAGGGCTTTTCGCACGTATAAGTACCCAGTGAACGGTTCGTTTAGCTTTATAAATTGTTCCGGGTGGGCGTTGTATTGGTTTTTCGCAACTGTTAGACCTGTGAGAGAAAAATTTAAATGGTTGGGAAAGGCCATGGGATGTAGAAATATTTTTTTCACATTTTACTTCCTTGTAAAAACAGGTAAATCAATAGGGATTTTCGTACGGATAATTACCCAGTGAACGGTTCGTTTAGCTTTATATATTGTTCCGGGTGGGCGTTGTATTGGTTTTTCGCAACTGTTTGACCTGTAAGAGAAAAATTTAAATGGTTGGGAAAGGCCATGGGATGTAGAAATATTTTTTTCACATTTTATTTCCTTGTAAAAACAGGTAAATCAATAGGGATTTTCGTACGGATAAGTACCCAGTGAACGGTTCGTTTAGCTTTATATATTTTTCCGGGTGGGCGTTGTATTGGTTTTTTGGAAGTGTTAGACCTGTAAGAGAAAAATTTAAATGGTTGGGAAAGGCCATGGGATGTAGAAATATTTTTTTCACATTTTATTTCCTTGTAAAAACAGGTAAATCAATAGGGATTTTCGTACGTATAAGTACCCAGTGAACGGTTCGTTTAGCTTAATATATTGTTCCGGGTGGGAGTTGTATTGGTTTTTCGGAAGTGTTAGACCTGTAAGAGAAAAATTTAAATGGTTGGGAAAGGCCATGGGATGTAGAAATATTTTTTTCACATTTTACTTCCTTGTAAAAACAGGTAAATCAATAGGGCTTTTCGCACGTATAAGTACCCAGTGAACGGTTCGTTTAGCTTTATACATTGTTCCGGGTGGGCGTTGTATTGGTTTTTCGCAACTGTTAGACCTGTAAGAGAAAAATTTAAATGGTTGGGAAAGGCCATGGGATGTAGAAATATTTTTTTCACATTTTACTTCCTTGTAAAAACAGGTAAATCAATAGGGCTTTTCGCACGTATAAGTACCCAGTGAACGGTTCGTTTAGCTTTATACATTGTTCCGGGTGGGCGTTGTATTGGTTTTTCGCAACTGTTAGACCTGTAAGAGAAAAATTTAAATGGTTGGGAAAGGCCATGGGATGTAGAAATATTTTTTTCACATTTTATTTCCTTTTAAAAACAGGTAAATCAATAGGGATTTTCGTACGGATAAGTACCCAGTGAACGGTTCGTTTAGCTTTATATATTTTTCCGGGTGGGCGTTGTATTGGTTTTTCGGAAGTGTTAGACCTGTAAGAGAAAAATTTAAATGGTTGGGAAAGGCCATGGGATGTAGAAATATTTTTTTCACATTTTATTTCCTTGTAAAAACAGGTAAATCAATAGGGCTTTTCGCACGGATAAGTACCCAGTGAACGGTTCGTTTAGCTTTATACATTGTTCCGGGTGGGCGTTGTATTGGTTTTTCGGAAGTGTTAGACCTGTAAGAGAAAAATTTAAATGGTTGGGAAAGGCCATGGGATGTAGAAATATTTTTTTCACATTTTATTTCCTTGTAAAAACAGGTAAATCAATAGGGATTTTCGTACGTATAAGTACCCAGTGAACGGTTCGTTTAGCTTTATATATTGTTCCGGGTGGGAGTTGTATTGGTTTTTCGGTAGTGTTAGTCCTGTAAGAGAAAAATTTAAATGGTTGGGAAAGGCCATGGGATGTAGAAATATTTTTTTCACATTTTACTTCCTTGTAAAAAGAGGGAAATCAATAGGGCTTTTCGCACGGATAAGTACCCAGTGAACGGTTCGTTTAGCTTTATACATTGTTCCGGGTGGGCGTTGTATTGGTTTTTCGGTAGTGTTAGACCTGTAAGAGAAAAATTTAAATGGTTGGGAAAGGCCATGGGATGTAGAAATATTTCTTTCACATTTTACTTCCTTGTAAAAACAGGTAAATCAATAGGGCTTTTCGCACGTATAAGTACCCAGTGAACGGTTCGTTTAGCTTTATAAATTGTTCCGGGTGGGCGTTGTATTGGTTTTTCGCAACTGTTAGACCTGTAAGAGAAAAATTTAAATGGTTGGGAAAGGCCATGGGATGTAGAAATATTTTTTTCACATTTTACTTCCTTGTAAAAACAGGTAAATCAATAGGGCTTTTCGCACGTATAAGTACCCAGTGAAGGGTTCGTTTAGCTTTATACATTGTTCCGGGTGGGCGTTGTATTGGTTTTTCGCAACTGTTTGACCTGTAAGAGAAAAATTTAAATGGTTGGGAAAGGCCATGGGATGTAGAAATATTTTTTTCACATTTTATTTCCTTGTAAAAACAGGTAAATCAATAGGGATTTTCGTACGGATAAGTACCCAGTGAACGGTTCGTTTAGCTTTATATATTTTTCCGGGTGGGAGTTGTATTGGTTTTTCGCAAGTGTTAGACCTGTAAGAGAAAAATTTAAATGGTTGGGAAAGGCCATGGGATGTAGAAATATTTTTTTCACATTTTATTTCCTTGTAAAAACAGGTAAATCAATAGGGTTTTTCGTACGGATAAGTGCCCAGTGAACGGTTCGTTTAGCTTTATATATTGTTCCGGGTGGGCGTTGTATTGTTTTTTCGGAAGTGTTAGACATGTAAGAGAAAAATTTAAATGGTTGGGAAAGGCCATGGGATGTAGAAATATTTTTTTCACATTTTATTTCCTTGTAAAAACAGGTAAATCAATAGGGTTTTTCGTACGGATAAGTGCCCAGTGAACGGTTCGTTTAGCTTTATATATTGTTCCGGGTGGGCGTTGTATTGGTTTTTCGGAAGTGTTAGACCTGTAAGAGAAAAATTTAAATGGTTGGGAAAGGCCATGGTTTGTAGAAATATTTTTTTCACATTTTATTTCCTTGTAAATACAGGTAAATCGATAGGGATTTTCGTACGGATAAGTGCCCAGTGAACGGTTCGTTTAGCTTTATATATTGTTCCGGGTGGGCGTTGTTTTGGTTTTTCGGAAGTGTTAGACCTGTAAGAGAAAAATTTAAATGGTTGGGAAAGGCCATGGTTTGTAGAAATATTTTTTTCACATTTTATTTCCTTGTAAATACAGGTAAATCGATAGGGATTTTCGTACGGATAAGTGCCCAGTGAACGGTTCGTTTAGCTTTATATATTGTTCCGGGTGGGCGTTGTTTTGGTTTTTCGGAAGTGTTAGACCTGTAAGAGAAAAATTTAAATGGTTGGGAAAGGCCATGGGATGTAGAAATATTTTTTTTCACATTTTACTTCCTTGTAAAAACAGGATAATCGATAGGGATTTTTGTACGGATAAGTACCTAGTGAACGGTTCGTTTATCTTTATATATTCTTCCGGGTGGGCGTTGTATTGGATTTTCGGAAGTGTTAGACCTGTAAGAGAAAAATTTAAATGGTTGGGAAAGGCCATGGGATGTAGAAATATTTTTTTCACATTTACTTCCTTGTAAAAACAGGTAAATCGATAGGGTTTTTCGTACGGATAAGTACCCAGTGAACGGTTCGTTTAGCTTTATATATTTTTCCGGGTGGGAGTTGTATTGGTTTTTCGCAAGTGTTAGACCTGTAAGAGAAAAATTTAAATGGTTGGGAAACGCCATGGGATGTAGAAATATTTTTTTCACATTTTATTTCCTTGTAAAAACAGGTAAATCAATAGGGTTTTTCGTACGGAGAAGTGCCCAGTGAACGGTTCGTTTAGCTTTATATATTGTTCCGGGTGGGCGTTGTATTGTTTTTTCGGAAGTGTTAGACCTGTAAGAGAAAAATTTAAATGGTTGGGAAAGGCCATGGGATGTAGAAATATTTTTTTCACATTTTATTTCCTTGTAAAAACAGGTAAATCAATAGGGTTTTTCGTACGGATAAGTGCCCAGTGAACGGTCTGTTTAGCTTTATATATTGTTCCGGGTGGGCGTTGTATTGGTTTTTCGGAAGTGTTAGACGTGTAAGAGAAAAATTTAAATGGTTGGGAAAGGCCATGGTTTGTAGAAATATTTTTTTCACATTTTATTTCCTTGTAAATACAGGTAAATCGATAGGGATTTTCGTACGTATAAGTGCCCAGTGAACGGTTTGTTTAGCTTTATATATTGTTCCGGGCGTTGTATTGGTTTTTCGGAAGTGTTAGACCTGTAAGAGAAAAATTTAAATGGTTGGGAAAGGCCATGGGATGTAGAAATATTTTTTTCACATTTTATTTCCTTGTAAAAACAGGTAAATCAATAGGGTTTTTCGTACGGATAAGTGCCCAGTGAACGGTTCGTTTAGCTTTATATATTGTTCCGGGTGGGCGTTGTATTGGTTTTTCGGAAGTGTTAGACCTGTAAGAGAAAAATTTAAATGGTTGGGAAAGGCCATGGTTTGTAGAAATATTTTTTTCACATTTTATTTCCTTGTAAATACAGGTAAATCGATAGGGATTTTCGTACGTATAAGTGCCCAGTGAACGGTTTGTTTAGCTTTATATATTGTTCCGGGTGGGCGTTGTATTGGTTTTTCGGAAGTGTTAGACCTGTAAGAGAAAAATTTAAATGGTTGGGAAAGGCCATGGGATGTAGAAATATTTTTTTCACATTTTATTTCCTTGTAAATACAGGTAAATCGATAGGGATTTTCGTACGGATAAGTGCCCAGTGAACGGTTCGTTTAGCTTTATATATTGTTCCGGGTGGGCGTTGTTTTGGTTTTTCGGAAGTGTTAGACCTGTAAGAGAAAAATTTAAATGGTTGGGAAAGGCCATGGTTTGTAGAAATATTTTTTTCACATTTTATTTCCTTGTAAATACAGGTAAATCGATAGGGATTTTCGTACGGATAAGTGCCCAGTGAACGGTTCGTTTAGCTTTATATATTGTTCCGGGTGGGCGTTGTTTTGGTTTTTCGGAAGTGTTAGACCTGTAAGAGAAAAATTTAAATGGTTGGGAAAGGCCATGGGATGTAGAAATATTTTTTTTCACATTTTACTTCCTTGTAAAAACAGGAAAATCGATAGGGATTTTTGTACGGATAAGTACCTAGTGAACGGTTCGTTTATCTTTATATATTCTTCCGGGTGGGCGTTGTATTGGATTTTCGGAAGTGTTAGACCTGTAAGAGAAAAATTTAAATGGTTGGGAAAGGCCATGGGATGTAGAAATATTTTTTTCACATTTACTTCCTTGTAAAAACAGGTAAATCAATAGGGTTTTTCGTACGGATAAGTACCCAGTGAACGGTTCGTTTAGCTTTATATATTTTTCCGGGTGGGAGTTGTATTGGTTTTTCGCAAGTGTTAGACCTGTAAGAGAAAAATTTAAATGGTTGGGAAACGCCATGGGATGTAGAAATATTTTTTTCACATTTTATTTCCTTGTAAAAACAGGTAAATCAATAGGGTTTTTCGTACGGAGAAGTGCCCAGTGAACGGTTCGTTTAGCTTTATATATTGTTCCGGGTGGGCGTTGTATTGTTTTTTCGGAAGTGTTAGACCTGTAAGAGAAAAATTTAAATGGTTGGGAAAGGCCATGGGATGTAGAAATATTTTTTTCACATTTTATTTCCTTGTAAAAACAGGTAAATCAATAGGGTTTTTCGTACGGATAAGTGCCCAGTGAACGGTTCGTTTAGCTTTATATATTGTTCCGGGTGGGCGTTGTATTGGTTTTTCGGAAGTGTTAGACGTGTAAGAGAAAAATTTAAATGGTTGGGAAAGGCCATGGTTTGTAGAAATATTTTTTTCACATTTTATTTCCTTGTAAATACAGGTAAATCGATAGGGATTTTCGTACGTATAAGTGCCCAGTGAACGGTTTGTTTAGCTTTATATATTGTTCCGGGCGTTGTATTGGTTTTTCGGAAGTGTTAGACCTGTAAGAGAAAAATTTAAATGGTTGGGAAAGGCCATGGGATGTAGAAATATTTTTTTCACATTTTATTTCCTTGTAAAAACAGGTAAATCAATAGGGTTTTTCGTACGGATAAGTGCCCAGTGAACGGTTCGTTTAGCTTTATATATTGTTCCGGGTGGGCGTTGTATTGGTTTTTCGGTAGTGTTAGACCTGTAAGAGAAAAATTTAAATGGTTGGGAAAGGCCATGGTTTGTAGAAATATTTTTTTCACATTTTATTTCCTTGTAAATACAGGTAAATCGATAGGGATTTTCGTACGGATAAGTGCCCAGTGAACGGTTCGTTTAGCTTTATATATTGTTCCGGGTGGGCGTTGTTTTGGTTTTTCGGAAGTGTTAGACCTGTAAGAGAAAAATTTAAATGGTTGGGAAAGGCCATGGGATGTAGAAATATTTTTTTTACATTTTACTTCCTTGTAAAAACAGGAAAATCGATAGGGATTGTTGTACGGATAAGTACCTAGTGAACGGTTCGTTTAGCTTTATATATTCTTCCGGTTGGGCGTTGTATTGGATTTTCGGAAGTGTTAGACCTGTAAGAGAAAAATTTAAATGGTTGGGAAAGGCCATGGGATGTAGAAATATTTTTTTCACATTTACTTCCTTGTAAAAACAGGTAAATCAATAGGGTTTTTCGTACGGATAAGTACCCAGTGAACGGTTCGTTTAGCTTTATATATTGTTCCGGGTGGGCGTTGTATTGGTTTTTCGGAAGTGTTAGACCTGTAAGAGAAAAATTTAAATGGTTGGGAAAGGCCATAGGATGTAGAAATATTTTTTCACATTTTATTTCCTTTTAAAAACAGGTAAATCAATAGGGATTTTCGTACGGATAAGTACCAAGAGAACGGTTCGTTTAGCTTTATATATTGTTCCGGGTGGGCGTTGTATTGGTTTTTCGGAAGTGTTAGACCTGTAAGAGAAAAATTTAAATGGTTGGGAAAGGCCATGGGATGTAGAAATATTTTTTTCACATTTTACTTCCTTGTAAAAACAGGTAAATCAATAGGGTTTTTCGTACGGATAAGTGCCCAGTGAACGGTTCGTTTAGCTTTATATATTGTTCCGGGTGGGCGTTGTTTTGGTTTTTCGGATCTGTTAGACCTGTAAGAGAAAAATTTAAATGGTTGGGAAAGGCCATGGGATGTAGAAATATTTTTTTCACATTTTACTTCCTTGTAAAAACAGGTAAATCGATAGGGATTTTCGTACGGATATGTACCCAGTGAACGGTTCGTTTATCTTTATATATTCTTCCGGGTGGGCGTTGTATTGGTTTTTCAGAAGTGTTAGACCTGTAAGAGAAAAATTTAAATGGTTGGGAAAGGCCATGGGATGTAGAAATATTTTTTTCACATTTTATTTCCTTGTAAAAATAGGTAAATCAATAGGGTTTTTCGTACGGATAAGTGCCCAGTGAACGGTTCGTTTAGCTTTATATATTGTTCCGGGTGGGCATTGTTTAGGTTTTTCGGAAGTGTTAGACCTGTAAGAGAAAAATTTAAATGGTTGGGAAAGGACATGGGATGCAGAAATATTTTTTTCACGTTTTATTTCCTTGTAAAAACAGGTAAATCAATAGGGTTTTTCGTACGTATAAGTGCCCAGTGAACGGTTCGTTTAGCTTTATATATTGTTCCGGGTGGGCGTTGTTTGGTTTTTCAGAAGTGTTAGACCTGTAAGAGAAAAATTTAAATGGTTGGGAAAGGCCATGGGATGTAGAAATATTTTTTTCACATTTTATTTCCTTGTAAAAACAGGTAAATCAATAGGGTTTTTCGTACGGATAAGTGCCCAGTGAACGGTTCGTTTAGCTTTATATATTGTTCCGGGTGGGCGTTGTATTGGTTTTTCGGAAGTGTTAGACCTGTAAGAGAAAAATTTAAATGGTTGGGAAAGGCCATGGTTTGTAGAAATATTTTTTTCACATTTTATTTCCTTGTAAATACAGGTAAATCGATAGGGATTTTCGTACGGATAAGTGCCCAGTGAACGGTTCGTTTAGCTTTATATATTGTTCCGGGTGGGCGTTGTATTGGTTTTTCGGAAGTGTTAGACCTGTAAGAGAAAAATTTAAATGGTTGGGAAAGGCCATGGGATGTAGAAATATTTTTTTCACATTTTATTTCCTTGTAAAAACAGGTAAATCAATAGGGTTTTTCGTACGGATAAGTGCCCAGTGAACGGTTCGTTTAGCTTTATATATTGTTCCGGGTGGGCGTTGTTTTGGTATTTCGGAAGTGTTAGACCTGTAAGAGAAAAATTTAAATGGTTGGGAAAGGCCATGGGATGTAGAAATATTTTTTTCACATTTTACTTCCTTGTAAAAACAGGAAAATCGATAGGGATTTTTGTACGGATAAGTACCTAGTGAACGGTTCGTTTATCTTTATATATTCTTCCGGGTGGGCGTTGTATTGGATTTTCGGAAGTGTTAGACCTGTAAGAGAAAAATTTAAATGGTTGGGAAAGGCCATGGGATGTAGAAATATTTTTTTCACATTTTACTTCCTTGTAAAAACAGGTAAATCAATAGGGTTTTTCGTACGGATAAGTGCCCAGTGAACGGTTCGTTTAGCTTTATATATTGTTCCGGGTGGGCGTTGTTTTGGTTTTTCGGATCTGTTAGACCTGTAAGAGAAAAATTTAAATGGTTGGGAAAGGCCATGGGATGTAGAAATATTTTTTTCACATTTTACTTCCTTGTAAAAACAGGAAAATCGATAGGGATTTTCGTACGGATATGTACCCAGTGAACGGTTCGTTTATCTTTATATATTCTTCCGGGTGGGCGTTGTATTGGTTTTTCAGAAGTGTTAGACCTGTAAGAGAAAAATTTAAATGGTTGGGAAAGGCCATGGGATGTAGAAATATTTTTTTCACATTTTATTTCCTTGTAAAAATAGGTAAATCAATAGGGTTTTTCGTACGGATAAGTGCCCAGTGAACGGTTCGTTTAGCTTTATATATTGTTCCGGGTGGGCATTGTTTAGGTTTTTCGGAAGTGTTAGACCTGTAAGAGAAAAATTTAAATGGTTGGGAAAGGACATGGGATGCAGAAATATTTTTTTCATGTTTTATTTCCTTGTAAAAACAGGTAAATCAATAGGGTTTTTCGTACGTATAAGTGCCCAGTGAACGGTTCGTTTAGCTTTATATATTGTTCCGGGTGGGCGTTGTATTGGTTTTTCGGAAGTGTTAGACCTGTAAGAGAAAAATTTAAATGGTTGGGAAAGGCCATGGGATGTAGAAATATTTTTTTCACATTTTATTTCCTTGTAAAAACAGGTAAATCAATAGGGTTTTTCGTACGGATAAGTGCCCAGTGAACGGTTCGTTTAGCTTTATATATTGTTCCGGGTGGGCGTTGTATTGGTTTTTCGGAAGTGTTAGACCTGTAAGAGAAAAATTTAAATGGTTGGGAAAGGCCATGGTTTGTAGAAATATTTTTTTCACATTTTATTTCCTTGTAAATACAGGTAAATCGATAGGGATTTTCGTACGGATAAGTGCCCAGTGAACGGTTCGTTTAGCTTTATATATTGTTCCGGGTGGGCGTTGTATTGGTTTTTCGGAAGTGTTAGACCTGTAAGAGAAAAATTTAAATGGTTGGGAAAGGCCATGGGATGTAGAAATATTTTTTTCACATTTTATTTCCTTGTAAAAACAGGTAAATCAATAGGGTTTTTCGTACGGATAAGTGCCCAGTGAACGGTTCGTTTAGCTTTATATATTGTTCCGGGTGGGCGTTGTTTTGGTATTTCGGAAGTGTTAGACCTGTAAGAGAAAAATTTAAATGGTTGGGAAAGGCCATGGGATGTAGAAATATTTTTTTCACATTTTACTTCCTTGTAAAAACAGGAAAATCGATAGGGATTTTTGTACGGATAAGTACCTAGTGAACGGTTCGTTTATCTTTATATATTCTTCCGGGTGGGCGTTGTATTGGATTATCGGAAGTGTTAGACCTGTAAGAGAAAAATTTAAATCGTTGGGAAAGGCCATGGGATGTAGAAATATTTTTTTCACATTTACTTCCTTGTAAAAACAGGTAAATCAATAGGGTTTTTCGTACGGATAAGTACCCAGTGAACGGTTCATTTAGCTTTATATATTGTTCCGGTTGGGCGTTGTATTGGTTTTTCGGAAGTGTTAGACCTGTAAGAGAAAAATTTAAATGGTTGGGAAAGGCCATGGGATGTAGAAATATTTTTTTCACATTTTATTTCCTTTTAAAAACAGGTAAATCAATAGGGATTTTCGTACGGATAAGTACCAAGTGAACGGTTCGTTTAGCTTTATATATTGTTCCGGGTGGGCGTTGTATTGTTTTTTCGGAAGTGTTAGACCTGTAAGAGAAAAATTTAAATGGTTGGGAAAGGCCATGGGATGTAGAAATATTTTTTTCACATTTTATTTCCTTGTAAAAACAGGTAAATCAATAGGGTTTTTCGTACGGATAAGTGCCCAGTGAACGGTTCGTTTAGCTTTATATATTGTTCCGGGTGGGCGTTGTATTGGTTTTTCGGAAGTGTTAGACGTGTAAGAGAAAAATTTAAATGGTTGGGAAAGGCCATGGTTTGTAGAAATATTTTTTTCACATTTTATTTCCTTGTAAATACAGGTAAATCGATAGGGATTTTCGTACGTATAAGTGCCCAGTGAACGGTTTGTTTAGCTTTATATATTGTTCCGGGCGTTGTATTGGTTTTTCGGAAGTGTTAGACCTGTAAGAGAAAAATTTAAATGGTTGGGAAAGGCCATGGGATGTAGAAATATTTTTTTCACATTTTATTTCCTTGTAAAAACAGTTAAATCAATAGGGTTTTTCGTACGGATAAGTGCCCAGTGAACGGTTCGTTTAGCTTTATATATTGTTCCGGGTGGGCGTTGTATTGGTTTTTCGGTAGTGTTAGACCTGTAAGAGAAAAATTTAAATGGTTGGGAAAGGCCATGGTTTGTAGAAATATTTTTTTCACATTTTATTTCCTTGTAAATACAGGTAAATCGATAGGGATTTTCGTACGGATAAGTGCCCAGTGAACGGTTCGTTTAGCTTTATATATTGTTCCGGGTGGGCGTTGTTTTGGTTTTTCGGAAGTGTTAGACCTGTAAGAGAAAAATTTAAATGGTTGGGAAAGGCCATGGGATGTAGAAATATTTTTTTTACATTTTACTTCCTTGTAAAAACAGGAAAATCGATAGGGATTGTTGTACGGATAAGTACCTAGTGAACGGTTCGTTTAGCTTTATATATTCTTCCGGGTGGGCGTTGTATTGGATTTTCGGAAGTGTTAGACCTGTAAGAGAAAAATTTAAATGGTTGGGAAAGGCCATGGGATGTAGAAATATTTTTTTCACATTTACTTCCTTGTAAAAACAGGTAAATCAATAGGGTTTTTCGTACGGATAAGTACCCAGTGAACGGTTCGTTTAGCTTTATATATTGTTCCGGGTGGGCGTTGTATTGGTTTTTCGGAAGTGTTAGACCTGTAAGAGAAAAATTTAAATGGTTGGGAAAGGCCATAGGATGTAGAAATATTTTTTTCACATTTTATTTCCTTTTAAAAACAGGTAAATCAATAGGGATTTTCGTACGGATAAGTACCAAGAGAACGGTTCGTTTAGCTTTATATATTGTTCCGGGTGGGCGTTGTATTGGTTTTTCGGAAGTGTTAGACCTGTAAGAGAAAAATTTAAATGGTTGGGAAAGGCCATGGGATGTAGAAATATTTTTTTCACATTTTACTTCCTTGTAAAAACAGGTAAATCAATAGGGTTTTTCGTACGGATAAGTGCCCAGTGAACGGTTCGTTTAGCTTTATATATTGTTCCGGGTGGGCGTTGTTTTGGTTTTTCGGATCTGTTAGACCTGTAAGAGAAAAATTTAAATGGTTGGGAAAGGCCATGGGATGTAGAAATATTTTTTTCACATTTTACTTCCTTGTAAAAACAGGAAAATCGATAGGGATTTTCGTACGGATATGTACCCAGTGAACGGTTCGTTTATCTTTATATATTCTTCCGGGTGGGCGTTGTATTGGTTTTTCAGAAGTGTTAGACCTGTAAGAGAAAAATTTAAATGGTTGGGAAAGGCCATGGGATGTAGAAATATTTTTTTCACATTTTATTTCCTTGTAAAAATAGGTAAATCAATAGGGTTTTTCGTACGGATAAGTGCCCAGTGAACGGTTCGTTTAGCTTTATATATTGTTCCGGGTGGGCATTGTTTAGGTTTTTCGGAAGTGTTAGACCTGTAAGAGAAAAATTTAAATGGTTGGGAAAGGACATGGGATGCAGAAATATTTTTTTCACGTTTTATTTCCTTGTAAAAACAGGTAAATCAATAGGGTTTTTCGTACGTATAAGTGCCCAGTGAACGGTTCGTTTAGCTTTATATATTGTTCCGGGTGGGCGTTGTTTGGTTTTTCAGAAGTGTTAGACCTGTAAGAGAAAAATTTAAATGGTTGGGAAAGGCCATGGGATGTAGAAATATTTTTTTCACATTTTATTTCCTTGTAAAAACAGGTAAATCAATAGGGTTTTTCGTACGGATAAGTGCCCAGTGAACGGTTCGTTTAGCTTTATATATTGTTCCGGGTGGGCGTTGTATTGGTTTTTCGGAAGTGTTAGACCTGTAAGAGAAAAATTTAAATGGTTGGGAAAGGCCATGGTTTGTAGAAATATTTTTTTCACATTTTATTTCCTTGTAAATACAGGTAAATCGATAGGGATTTTCGTACGGATAAGTGCCCAGTGAACGGTTCGTTTAGCTTTATATATTGTTCCGGGTGGGCGTTGTATTGGTTTTTCGGAAGTGTTAGACCTGTAAGAGAAAAATTTAAATGGTTGGGAAAGGCCATGGGATGTAGAAATATTTTTTTCACATTTTATTTCCTTGTAAAAACAGGTAAATCAATAGGGTTTTTCGTACGGATAAGTGCCCAGTGAACGGTTCGTTTAGCTTTATATATTGTTCCGGGTGGGCGTTGTTTTGGTATTTCGGAAGTGTTAGACCTGTAAGAGAAAAATTTAAATGGTTGGGAAAGGCCATGGGATGTAGAAATATTTTTTTCACATTTTATTTCCTTGTAAAAACAGGAAAATCGATAGGGATTTTTGTACGGATAAGTACCTAGTGAACGGTTCGTTTATCTTTATATATTCTTCCGGGTGGGCGTTGTATTGGATTTTCGGAAGTGTTAGACCTGTAAGAGAAAAATTTAAATGGTTGGGAAAGGCCATGGGATGTAGAAATATTTTTTTCACATTTTACTTCCTTGTAAAAACAGGAAAATCGATAGGGATTTTCGTACGGATATGTACCCAGTGAACGGTTCGTTTATCTTTATATATTCTTCCGGGTGGGCGTTGTATTGGTTTTTCAGAAGTGTTAGACCTGTAAGAGAAAAATTTAAATGGTTGGGAAAGGCCATGGGATGTAGAAATATTTTTTTCACATTTTACTTCCTTGTAAAAACAGGAAAATCGATAGGGATTTTTGTACGGATAAGTACCTAGTGAACGGTTCGTTTATCTTTATATATTCTTCCGGGTGGGCGTTGTATTGGCTTATCGGATGTGTTAGACCTGTAAGAGAAAAATTTAAATCGTTGGGAAAGGCCATGGGATGTAGAAATATTTTTTTCACATTTACTTCCTTGTAAAAACAGGTAAATCAATAGGGTTTTTCGTACGGATAAGTACCCAGTGAACGGTTCATTTAGCTTTATATATTGTTCCGGTTGGGCGTTGTATTGGTTTTTCGGAAGTGTTAGACCTGTAAGAGAAAAATTTAAATGGTTGGGAAAGGCCATGGGATGTAGAAATATTTTTTTCACATTTTATTTCCTTTTAAAAACAGGTAAATCAATAGGGATTTTCGTACGGATAAGTACCAAGTGAACGGTTCGTTTAGCTTTATATATTGTTCCGGGTGGGCGTTGTATTGGTTTTTCGGAAGTGTTAGACCTGTAAGAGAAAAATTTAAATGGTTGGGAAAGGCCATGGGATGTAGAAATATTTTTTTCACATTTTATTTCCTTTTAAAAACAGGTAAATCAATAGGGATTTTCGTACGGATAAGTACCAAGTGAACGGTTCGTTTAGCTTTATATATTGTTCCGGGTGGGCGTTGTATTGGTTTTTCGGAAGTGTTAGACCTGTAAGAGAAAAATTTAAATGGTTGGGAAAGGCCATGGGATGTAGAAATATTTTTTTCACATTTTATTTCCTTGTAAAAACAGGTAAATCAATAGGGTTTTTCGTACGGATAAGTGCCCAGTGAACGGTTCGTTTAGCTTTATATATTGTTCCGGGTGGGCGTTGTTTTGGTTTTTCGGATCTGTTAGACCTGTAAGAGAAAAATTTAAATGGTTGGGAAAGGCCATGGGATGTAGAAATATTTTTTTCACATTTTACTTCCTTGTAAAAACAGGAAAATCGATAGGGATTTTCGTACGGATATGTACCCAGTGAACGGTTCGTTTATCTTTATATATTCTTCCGGGTGGGCGTTGTATTGGTTTTTCAGAAGTGTTAGACCTGTAAGAGAAAAATTTAAATGGTTGGGAAAGGCCATGGGATGTAGAAATATTTTTTTCACATTTTATTTCCTTGTAAAAATAGGTAAATCAATAGGGTTTTTCGTACGGATAAGTGCCCAGTGAACGGTTCGTTTAGCTTTATATATTGTTCCGGGTGGGCATTGTTTAGGTTTTTCGGAAGTGTTAGACCTGTAAGAGAAAAATTTAAATGGTTGGGAAAGGACATGGGATGCAGAAATATTTTTTTCACGTTTTATTTCCTTGTAAAAACAGGTAAATCAATAGGGTTTTTCGTACGTATAAGTGCCCAGTGAACGGTTCGTTTAGCTTTATATATTGTTCCGGGTGGGCGTTGTATTGGTTTTTCGGAAGTGTTAGACCTGTAAGAGAAAAATTTAAATGGTTGGGAAAGGCCATGGGATGTAGAAATATTTTTTTCACATTTTATTTCCTTGTAAAAACAGGTAAATCAATAGGGTTTTTCGTACGGATAAGTGCCCAGTGAACGGTTCGTTTAGCTTTATATATTGTTCCGGGTGGGCGTTGTATTGGTTTTTCGGAAGTGTTAGACCTGTAAGAGAAAAATTTAAATGGTTGGGAAAGGCCATGGTTTGTAGAAATATTTTTTTCACATTTTATTTCCTTGTAAATACAGGTAAATCGATAGGGATTTTCGTACGGATAAGTGCCCAGTGAACGGTTCGTTTAGCTTTATATATTGTTCCGGGTGGGCGTTGTATTGGTTTTTCGGAAGTGTTAGACCTGTAAGAGAAAAATTTAAATGGTTGGGAAAGGCCATGGGATGTAGAAATATTTTTTTCACATTTTATTTCCTTGTAAAAACAGGTAAATCAATAGGGTTTTTCGTACGGATAAGTGCCCAGTGAACGGTTCGTTTAGCTTTATATATTGTTCCGGGTGGGCGTTGTTTTGGTATTTTGGAAGTGTTAGACCTGTAAGAGAAAAATTTAAATGGTTGGGAAAGGCCATGGGATGTAGAAATATTTTTTTCACATTTTATTTCCTTGTAAAAACAGGTAAATCAATAGGGTTTTTCGTACGGATAAGTGCCCAGTGAACGGTTCGTTTAGCTTTATATATTGTTCCGGGTGGGCGTTGTATTGGTTTTTTGGAAGTGTTAGACCTGTAAGAGAAAAATTTAAATGGTTGGGAAAGGCCATGGGATGTAGAAATATTTTTTTCACATTTTATTTCCTTGTAAAAACAGGTAAATCAATAGGGTTTTTCGTACGGATAAGTGCCCAGTGAACGGTTCGTTTAGCTTTATATATTGTTCCGGGTGGGCGTTGTATTGGTTTTTCGGAAGTGTTAGACCTGTAAGAGAAAAATTTAAATGGTTGGGAAAGGCCATGGTTTGTAGAAATATTTTTTTCACATTTTATTTCCTTGTAAATACAGGTAAATCGATAGGGATTTTCGTACAGATAAGTGCCCAGTGAACGGTTCGTTTAGCTTTATATATTGTTCCGGGTGGGCGTTGTTTTGGTTTTTCGGAAGTGTTAGACCTGTAAGAGAAAAATTTAAATGGTTGGGAAAGGCCATGGGATGTAGAAATATTTTTTTTACATTTTACTTCCTTGTAAAAACAGGAAAATCGATAGGGATTTTTGTACGGATAAGTACCTAGTGAACGGTTCGTTTAGCTTTATATATTCTTCCGGGTGGGCGTTGTATTGGATTTTCGGAAGTGTTAGACCTGTAAGAGAAAAATTTAAATGGTTGGGAAAGGCCATGGGATGTAGAAATATTTTTTTCACATTTACTTCCTTGTAAAAACAGGTAAATCAATAGGGTTTTTCGTACGGATAAGTACCCAGTGAACGGTTCGTTTAGCTTTATATATTGTTCCGGGTGGGCGTTGTATTGGTTTTTCGGAAGTGTTAGACCTGTAAGAGAAAAATTTAAATGGTTGGGAAAGGCCATAGGATGTAGAAATATTTTTTTCACATTTTATTTCCTTTTAAAAACAGGTAAATCAATAGGGATTTTCGTACGGATAAGTACCAAGTGAACGGTTCGTTTAGCTTTATATATTGTTCCGGGTGGGCGTTGTATTGGTTTTTCGGAAGTGTTAGACCTGTAAGAGAAAAATTTAAATGGTTGGGAAAGGCCATGGGATGTAGAAATATTTTTTTCACATTTTACTTCCTTGTAAAAACAGGAAAATCAATAGGGATTTTCGTACGGATATGTACCCAGTGAACGGTTCGTTTAGCTTTATATATTGTTCCGGGTGGGCGTTGTATTGGTTTTTCGGAAGTGTTAGACCTGTAAGAGAAAAATTTAAATGGTTGGGAAAGGCCATGGGATGTAGAAATATTTTTTTCACATTTTATTTCCTTGTAAAAACAGGTAAATCAATAGGGTTTTTCGTACGGATAAGTGCCCAGTGAACGGTTTGTTTAGCTTTATATATTGTTCCAGGTGGGCGTTGTATTGGTTTTTTGGAAGTGTTAGACCTGTAAGAGAAAAATTTAAATGGTTGGGAAAGGCCATGGGATGTAGAAATATTTTTTTTACATTTTACTTCCTTGTAAAAACAGGAAAATCGATAGGGATTTTTGTACGGATAAGTACCTAGTGAACGGTTCGTTTAGCTTTATATATTCTTCCGGGTGGGCGTTGTATTGGATTTTCGGAAGTGTTAGACCTGTAAGAGAAAAATTTAAATGGTTGGGAAAGGCCATGGGATGTAGAAATATTTTTTTCACATTTACTTCCTTGTAAAAACAGGTAAATCAATAGGGTTTTTCGTACGGATAAGTACCCAGTGAACGGTTCGTTTAGCTTTATATATTGTTCCGGGTGGGCGTTGTATTGGTTTTTCAGAAGTGTTAGACCTGTAAGAGAAAAATTTAAATGGTTGGGAAAGGCCATGGGATGTAGAAATATTTTTTTCACATTTAATTTCCTTTTAAAAACAGGTAAATCAATAGGTTTTTTCGTACGGATATGTACCCAGTGAACGGTTCGTTTAGCTTTATATATTGTTCCGGGTGGGCGTTGTATTGGTTTTTCGGAAGTGTTAGACCTGTAAGAGAAAAATTTAAATGGTTGGGAAAGGCCATGGGATGTAGAAATATTTTTTTCACATTTTATTTCCTTGTAAAAACAGGTAAATCAATAGGGTTTTTCGTACGGATAAGTGCCCAGTGAACGGTTCGTTTAGCTTTATATATTGTTCCGGGTGGGCGTTGTATTGGTTTTTCGGAAGTGTTAGACCTGTAAGAGAAAAATTTAAATTGTTGGGAAAGGCCATGGGATGTAGAAATATTTTTTTCACATTTTACTTCCTTGTAAAAACAGGAAAATCAATAGGGATTTTCGTACGGATATGTACCTAGTGAACGGTTCGTTTAGCTTTATATATTGTTCCGGGTGGGCGTTGTATTGGTTTTTCGGAAGCGTTAGACCTGTAAGAAAAAAATTTAAATGGTTGGGAAAGGCCATGGGATGTAGATATATTTTTTTCACATTTTATTTCCTTGTAAAAACAGGTAAATCAATAGGGTTTTTCGTACGGATAAGTGCCCAGTGAACGGTTTGTTTAGCTTTATACATTGTTCCGGGCGGGCGTTGTATTGTTTTTTCGGAAGTGTTAGACCTGTAAGAGAAAAATTTAAAAGGTTGGGAAAGGCCATGGGATGTAGAAATATTTTTTTCACATTTTACTTCCTTGTAAAAACAGGAAAATCGATAGGGATTTTCATACGGATAAGTACCCAGTGAACGGTTCGTTTATCTTTATATATTCTTCCGGGTGGGCGTTGTATTGGTTTTTCGGAAGTGATAGACCTGTAAGAGAAAAATTTAAATGGTTGGGAAAGGCCATGGGATGTAGAAATATTTTTTTCACATTTACTTCCTTGTAAAAACAGGTAAATCAATAGGGTTTTTCGTACGGATAAGTGCCCAGTGAACGGTTCGTTTAGCTTTATATATTGTTCCGGGTGGGCGTTGTATTGATTTTTCGGAAGCGTTAGACCTGTAAGAGAAAAATTTAAATGGTTGGGAAAGGCCATGGGATATAGAAATATTTTTTTCACATTTTATTTCCGTTTAAAAACAGGTAAATCAATAGTGATTTTCGTACGGATAAGTACCCAGTGAACGGTTCGTTTAGCTTTATATATTGTTCCGGGTGGGCGTTGTATTGGTTTTTCAGAAGTGTTAGACCTGTAAGAGAAAAATTTAAATGGTTGAGAAAGGCCATGGGATGTAGAAATATTTTTTTCACATTTTATTTCCTTGTAAAAACAGGTAAATCAATAGGGTTTTTCGTACGGATAAGTGCCCAGTGAACGGTTCGTTTAGCTTTATATATTGTTCCGGGTGGGCGTTGTATTGGTTTTTCGGAAGTGTTAGACCTGTAAGAGAAAAATTTAAATGGTTGGGAAAGGCCATGGGATGTAGAAATATTTTTTTCACATTTTACTTCCTTGTAAAAACAGGAAAATCAATAGGGATTTTCGTACGGATATGTACCCAGAGAACGTTTCGTTTAGCTTTATATATTGTTCCGGGTGGGCGTTGTATTGGTTTTTCGGAAGCGTTAGACCTGTAAGAAAAAAATTTAAATCGTTGGGAAAGGCCATGGGATGTAGAAATATTTTTTTCACATTTTATTTCCTTGTAAAAACAGGTAAATCAATAGGGTTTTTCGTACGGATAAGTGCCCAGTGAACGGTTTGTTTAGCTTTATACATTGTTCCGGGTGGGCGTTGTATTGTTTTTTCGGAAGTGTTAGACCTGTAAGAGAAAAATTTAAATGGTTGCGAAAGGCCATGGGATGTAGAAATATTTTTTTCACATTTTAATTCCTTGTAAAAACAGGAAAATCGATAGGGATTTTCATACGGATAAGTACCCAGTGAACGGTTCGTTTATCTTTATATATTCTTCCGGGTGGGCGTTGTATTGGTTTTTCGGAAGCGTTAGACCTGTAAGAGAAAAATTTACATGGTTGGGAAAGGCCATGGGATGTAGAAATATTTTTTTCACATTTACTTCCTTGTAAAAACAGGTAAATCAATAGGGTTTTTCGTACGGATAAGTACCCAGTGAACGGTTCGTTTAGCTTTATATATTGTTCCGGGTGGGCATTGTATTGGTTTTTCGGAAGTGTTAGACCTGTAAGAGAAAAATTTAAATGGTTGGGAAAGGCCATAGGATGTAGAAATATTTTTTTCACATTTTATTTCCTTTTAAAAACAGGTAAATCAATAGGGATTTTCGTACTGATAAGTACCAAGTGAACGGTTCGTTTAGCTTTATATATTGTTCCGGGTGGGCGTTGTATTGGTTTTTCGGAAGTGTTAGACCTGTAAGAGAAAAATTTAAATGGTTGGGAAAGGCCATGGGATGTAGAAATATTTTTTTCACATTTTACTTCCTTGTAAAAACAGGAAAATCGATAGGGATTTTCGTACGGATATGTACCCAGTGAACGGTTCGTTTATCTTTATATATTCTTCCGGGTGGGCGTTGTATTGGTTTTTCAGAAGTGTTAGACCTGTAAGAGAAAAATTTAAATGGTTGGGAAAGGCCATGGGATGTAGAAATATTTTTTTCACATTTTATTTCCTTGTAAAAACAGGTAAATCGATAGGGTTTTTCGTACGGATAAGTGCCCAGTGAACGGTTCGTTTAGCTTTATATATTGTTCCGGGTGGGCGTTGTATTGGTTTTTTGGAAGTGTTAGACCTGTAAGAGAAAAATTTAAATGGTTGGGAAAGGACATGGGATGCAGAAATATTTTTTTCACATTTTATTTCCTTGTAAAAACAGGTAAATCAATAGGGTTTTTCGTACGGATAAGTGCCCAGTGAACGGTTCGTTTAGCTTTATATATTGTTCCGGGTGGGCGTTGTATTGGTTTTTCGGAAGTGTTAGACCTGTAAGAGAAAAATTTAAATGGTTGGGAAAGGCCATGGTTTGTAGAAATATTTTTTTCACGTTTTATTTCCTTGTAAATACAGGTAAATCGATAGGGATTTTCGTACAGATAAGTGCCCAGTGAACGGTTCGTTTAGCTTTATATATTGTTCCGGGTGGGCGTTGTTTTGGTTTTTCGGAAGTGTTAGACCTGTAAGAGAAAAATTTAAATGGTTGGGAAAGGCCATGGGATGTAGAAATATTTTTTTTACATTTTACTTCCTTGTAAAAACAGGAAAATCGATAGGGATTTTTGTACGGATAAGTACCTAGTGAACGGTTCGTTTAGCTTTATATATTCTTCCGGGTGGTCGTTGTATTGGATTTTCGGAAGTGTTAGACCTGTAAGAGAAAAATTTAAATGGTTGGGAAAGGCCATGGGATGTAGAAATATTTTTTTCACATTTTATTTCCTTGTAAAAACAGGTAAATCAATAGGGTTTTTCGTACGGATAAGTGCCCAGTGAACGGTTCGTTTAGCTTTATATATTGTTCCGGGTGGGCGTTGTATTGGTTTTTCGGAAGTGTTAGACCTGTAAGAGAAAAATTTAAATTGTTGGGAAAGGCCATGGGATGTAGAAATATTTTTTTCACATTTTACTTCCTTGTAAAAACAGGAAAATCAATAGGGATTTTCGTACGGATATGTACCTAGTGAACGGTTCGTTTAGCTTTATATATTGTTCCGGGTGGGCGTTGTATTGGTTTTTCGGAAGCGTTAGACCTGTAAGAAAAAAATTTAAATCGTTGGGAAAGGCCATGGGATGTAGATATATTTTTTTCACATTTTATTAGCTTGTAAAAACAGGTAAATCAATAGGGTTTTTCGTACGGATAAGTGCCCAGTGAACGGTTTGTTTAGCTTTATACATTGTTCCGGGCGGGCGTTGTATTGTTTTTTCGGAAGTGTTAGACCTGTAAGAGAAAAATTTAAATGGTTGGGAAAGGCCATGGGATGTAGAAATATTTTTTTCACATTTTACTTCCTTGTAAAAACAGGAAAATCGATAGGGATTTTCATACGGATAAGTACCCAGTGAACGGTTCGTTTATCTTTATATATTCTTCCGGGTGGGCGTTGTATTGGTTTTTCGGAAGTGATAGACCTGTAAGAGAAAAATTTAAATGGTTGGGAAAGGCCATGGGATGTAGAAATATTTTTTTCACATTTACTTCCTTGTAAAAACAGGTAAATCAATAGGGTTTTTCGTACGGATAAGTGCCCAGTGAACGGTTCGTTTAGCTTTATATATTGTTCCGGGTGGGCGTTGTATTGATTTTTCGGAAGCGTTAGACCTGTAAGAGAAAAATTTAAATGGTTGGGAAAGGCCATGGGATATAGAAATATTTTTTTCACATTTTATTTCCGTTTAAAAACAGGTAAATCAATAGTGATTTTCGTACGGATAAGTACCCAGTGAACGGTTCGTTTAGCTTTATATATTGTTCCGGGTGGGCGTTGTATTGGTTTTTCAGAAGTGTTAGACCTGTAAGAGAAAAATTTAAATGGTTGGGAAAGGCCATGGGATGTAGAAATATTTTTTTCACATTTTATTTCCTTGTAAAAACAGGTAAATCAATAGGGTTTTTCGTACGGATAAGTGCCCAGTGAACGGTTCGTTTAGCTTTATATATTGTTCCGGGTGGGCGTTGTATTGGTTTTTCGGAAGTGTTAGACCTGTAAGAGAAAAATTTAAATGGTTGGGAAAGGCCATGGGATGTAGAAATATTTTTTTCACATTTTACTTCCTTGTAAAAACAGGAAAATCAATAGGGATTTTCGTACGGATATGTACCCAGAGAACGTTTCGTTTAGCTTTATATATTGTTCCGGGTGGGCGTTGTATTGGTTTTTCGGAAGCGTTAGACCTGTAAGAAAAAAATTTAAATCGTTGGGAAAGGCCATGGGATGTAGAAATATTTTTTTCACATTTTATTTCCTTGTAAAAACAGGTAAATCAATAGGGTTTTTCGTACGGATAAGTGCCCAGTGAACGGTTTGTTTAGCTTTATACATTGTTCCGGGTGGGCGTTGTATTGTTTTTTCGGAAGTGTTAGACCTGTAAGAGAAAAATTTAAATGGTTGCGAAAGGCCATGGGATGTAGAAATATTTTTTTCACATTTTAATTCCTTGTAAAAACAGGAAAATCGATAGGGATTTTCATACGGATAAGTACCCAGTGAACGGTTCGTTTATCTTTATATATTCTTCCGGGTGGGCGTTGTATTGGTTTTTCGGAAGTGTTAGACCTGTAAGAGAAAAATTTAAATGGTTGGGAAAGGCCATGGGATGTAGAAATATTTTTTTCACATTTACTTCCTTGTAAAAACAGGTAAATCAATAGGGTTTTTCGTACGGATAAGTACCCAGTGAATGGTTCGTTTAGCTTTATATATTGTTCCGGGTGGGCATTGTATTGGTTTTTCGGAAGTGTTAGACCTGTAAGAGAAAAATTTAAATGGTTGGGAAAGGCCATAGGATGTAGAAATATTTTTTTCACATTTTATTTCCTTTTAAAAACAGGTAAATCAATAGGGATTTTCGTACGGATAAGTACCAAGTGAACGGTTCGTTTAGCTTTATATATTGTTCCGGGTGGGCGTTGTATTGGTTTTTCGGAAGTGTTAGACCTGTAAGAGAAAAATTTAAATGGTTGGGAAAGGCCATGGGATGTAGAAATATTTTTTTCACATTTTACTTCCTTGTAAAAACAGGAAAATCGATAGGGATTTTCGTACGGATATGTACCCAGTGAACGGTTCGTTTATCTTTATATATTCTTCCGGGTGGGCGTTGTATTGGTTTTTCAGAAGTGTTAGACCTGTAAGAGAAAAATTTAAATGGTTGGGAAAGGCCATGGGATGTAGAAATATTTTTTTCACATTTTATTTCCTTGTAAAAACAGGTAAATCGATAGGGTTTTTCGTACGGATAAGTGCCCAGTGAACGGTTCGTTTAGCTTTATATATTGTTCCGGGTGGGCGTTGTATTGGTTTTTTGGAAGTGTTAGACCTGTAAGAGAAAAATTTAAATGGTTGGGAAAGGACATGGGATGCAGAAATATTTTTTTCACATTTTATTTCCTTGTAAAAACAGGTAAATCAATAGGGTTTTTCGTACGGATAAGTGCCCAGTGAACGGTTCGTTTAGCTTAATATATTGTTCCGGGTGGGCGTTGTATTGGTTTTTCGGAAGTGTTAGACCTGTAAGAGAAAAATTTAAATGGTTGGGAAAGGCCATGGTTTGTAGAAATATTTTTTTCACGTTTTATTTCCTTGTAAATACAGGTAAATCGATAGGGATTTTCGTACAGATAAGTGCCCAGTGAACGGTTCGTTTAGCTTTATATATTGTTCCGGGTGGGCGTTGTTTTGGTTTTTCGGAAGTGTTAGACCTGTAAGAGAAAAATTTAAATGGTTGGGAAAGGCCATGGGATGTAGAAATATTTTTTTTACATTTTACTTCCTTGTAAAAACAGGAAAATCGATAGGGATTTTTGTACGTATAAGTACCTAGTGAACGGTTCGTTTAGCTTTATATATTCTTCCGGGTGGGCGTTGTATTGGATTTTCGGAAGTGTTAGACCTGTAAGAGAAAAATTTAAATGGTTGGGAAAGGCCATGGGATGTAGAAATATTTTTTTCACATTTACTTCCTTGTAAAAACAGGTAAATCAATAGGGTTTTTCGTACGGATAAGTACCCAGTGAACGGTTCGTTTAGCTTTATATATTGTTCCGGGTGGGCGTTGTATTGGTTTTTCGGAAGTGTTAGACCTGTAAGAGAAAAATTTAAATGGTTGGGAAAGGCCATAGGATGTAGAAATATTTTTTTCACATTTTATTTCCTTTTAAAAACAGGTAAATCAATAGGGATTTTCGTACGGATAAGTACCAAGTGAACGGTTCGTTTAGCTTTATATATTGTTCCGGGTGGGCGTTGTATTGGTTTTTCGGAAGTGTTAGACCTGTAAGAGAAAAATTTAAATGGTTGGGAAAGGCCATGGGATGTAGAAATATTTTTTTCACATTTTACTTCCTTGTAAAAACAGGAAAATCAATAGGGATTTTCGTACGGATATGTACCCAGTGAACGGTTCGTTTAGCTTTATATATTGTTCCGGGTGGGCGTTGTATTGGTTTTTCGGAAGTGTTAGACCTGTAAGAGAAAAATTTAAATGGTTGGGAAAGGCCATGGGTTGTAGAAATATTTTTTTCACATTTTATTTCCTTGTAAAAACAGGTAAATCAATAGGGTTTTTTGTACGGATAAGTGCCCAGTGAACGGTTTGTTTAGCTTTATATATTGTTCCAGGTGGGCGTTGTATTGGTTTTTTGGAAGTGTTAGACCTGTAAGAGAAAAATTTAAATGGTTGGGAAAGGCCATGGGATGTAGAAATATTTTTTTTACATTTTACTTCCTTGTAAAAACAGGAAAATCGATAGGGATTTTTGTACGGATAAGTACCTAGTGAACGGTTCGTTTAGCTTTATATATTCTTCCGGGTGGGCGTTGTATTGGATTTTCGGAAGTGTTAGACCTGTAAGAGAAAAATTTAAATGGTTGGGAAAGGCCATGGGATGTAGAAATATTTTTTTCACATTTTATTTCCTTGTAAAAACAGGTAAATCGATAGGGTTTTTCGTACGGATAAGTGCCCAGTGAACGGTTCGTTTAGCTTTATATATTGTTCCGGGTGGGCGTTGTATTGGTTTTTTGGAAGTGTTAGACCTGTAAGAGAAAAATTTAAATGGTTGGGAAAGGACATGGGATGCAGAAATATTTTTTTCACATTTTATTTCCTTGTAAAAACAGGTAAATCAATAGGGTTTTTCGTACGGATAAGTGCCCAGTGAACGGTTCGTTTAGCTTTATATATTGTTCCGGGTGGGCGTTGTATTGGTTTTTCGGAAGTGTTAGACCTGTAAGAGAAAAATTTAAATGGTTGGGAAAGGCCATGGTTTGTAGAAATATTTTTTTCACGTTTTATTTCCTTGTAAATACAGGTAAATCGATAGGGATTTTCGTACAGATAAGTGCCCAGTGAACGGTTCGTTTAGCTTTATATATTGTTCCGGGTGGGCGTTGTTTTGGTTTTTCGGAAGTGTTAGACCTGTAAGAGAAAAATTTAAATGGTTGGGAAAGGCCATGGGATGTAGAAATATTTTTTTTACATTTTACTTCCTTGTAAAAACAGGAAAATCGATAGGGATTTTTGTACGGATAAGTACCTAGTGAACGGTTCGTTTAGCTTTATATATTCTTCCGGGTGGTCGTTGTATTGGATTTTCGGAAGTGTTAGACCTGTAAGAGAAAAATTTAAATGGTTGGGAAAGGCCATGGGATGTAGAAATATTTTTTTCACATTTTATTTCCTTGTAAAAACAGGTAAATCAATAGGGTTTTTCGTACGGATAAGTGCCCAGTGAACGGTTCGTTTAGCTTTATATATTGTTCCGGGTGGGCGTTGTATTGGTTTTTCGGAAGTGTTAGACCTGTAAGAGAAAAATTTAAATTGTTGGGAAAGGCCATGGGATGTAGAAATATTTTTTTCACATTTTACTTCCTTGTAAAAACAGGAAAATCAATAGGGATTTTCGTACGGATATGTACCTAGTGAACGGTTCGTTTAGCTTTATATATTGTTCCGGGTGGGCGTTGTATTGGTTTTTCGGAAGCGTTAGACCTGTAAGAAAAAAATTTAAATCGTTGGGAAAGGCCATGGGATGTAGATATATTTTTTTCACATTTTATTAGCTTGTAAAAACAGGTAAATCAATAGGGTTTTTCGTACGGATAAGTGCCCAGTGAACGGTTTGTTTAGCTTTATACATTGTTCCGGGCGGGCGTTGTATTGTTTTTTCGGAAGTGTTAGACCTGTAAGAGAAAAATTTAAATGGTTGGGAAAGGCCATGGGATGTAGAAATATTTTTTTCACATTTTACTTCCTTGTAAAAACAGGAAAATCGATAGGGATTTTCATACGGATAAGTACCCAGTGAACGGTTCGTTTATCTTTATATATTCTTCCGGGTGGGCGTTGTATTGGTTTTTCGGAAGTGATAGACCTGTAAGAGAAAAATTTAAATGGTTGGGAAAGGCCATGGGATGTAGAAATATTTTTTTCACATTTACTTCCTTGTAAAAACAGGTAAATCAATAGGGTTTTTCGTACGGATAAGTGCCCAGTGAACGGTTCGTTTAGCTTTATATATTGTTCCGGGTGGGCGTTGTATTGATTTTTCGGAAGCGTTAGACCTGTAAGAGAAAAATTTAAATGGTTGGGAAAGGCCATGGGATATAGAAATATTTTTTTCACATTTTATTTCCGTTTAAAAACAGGTAAATCAATAGTGATTTTCGTACGGATAAGTACCCAGTGAACGGTTCGTTTAGCTTTATATATTGTTCCGGGTGGGCGTTGTATTGGTTTTTCAGAAGTGTTAGACCTGTAAGAGAAAAATTTAAATGGTTGGGAAAGGCCATGGGATGTAGAAATATTTTTTTCACATTTTATTTCCTTGTAAAAACAGGTAAATCAATAGGGTTTTTCGTACGGATAAGTGCCCAGTGAACGGTTCGTTTAGCTTTATATATTGTTCCGGGTGGGCGTTGTATTGGTTTTTCGGAAGTGTTAGACCTGTAAGAGAAAAATTTAAATGGTTGGGAAAGGCCATGGGATGTAGAAATATTTTTTTCACATTTTACTTCCTTGTAAAAACAGGAAAATCAATAGGGATTTTCGTACGGATATGTACCCAGAGAACGTTTCGTTTAGCTTTATATATTGTTCCGGGTGGGCGTTGTATTGGTTTTTCGGAAGCGTTAGACCTGTAAGAAAAAAATTTAAATCGTTGGGAAAGGCCATGGGATGTAGAAATATTTTTTTCACATTTTATTTCCTTGTAAAAACAGGTAAATCAATAGGGTTTTTCGTACGGATAAGTGCCCAGTGAACGGTTTGTTTAGCTTTATACATTGTTCCGGGTGGGCGTTGTATTGTTTTTTCGGAAGTGTTAGACCTGTAAGAGAAAAATTTAAATGGTTGCGAAAGGCCATGGGATGTAGAAATATTTTTTTCACATTTTAATTCCTTGTAAAAACAGGAAAATCGATAGGGATTTTCATACGGATAAGTACCCAGTGAACGGTTCGTTTATCTTTATATATTCTTCCGGGTGGGCGTTGTATTGGTTTTTCGGAAGTGTTAGACCTGTAAGAGAAAAATTTAAATGGTTGGGAAAGGCCATGGGATGTAGAAATATTTTTTTCACATTTACTTCCTTGTAAAAACAGGTAAATCAATAGGGTTTTTCGTACGGATAAGTACCCAGTGAATGGTTCGTTTAGCTTTATATATTGTTCCGGGTGGGCATTGTATTGGTTTTTCGGAAGTGTTAGACCTGTAAGAGAAAAATTTAAATGGTTGGGAAAGGCCATAGGATGTAGAAATATTTTTTTCACATTTTATTTCCTTTTAAAAACAGGTAAATCAATAGGGATTTTCGTACGGATAAGTACCAAGTGAACGGTTCGTTTAGCTTTATATATTGTTCCGGGTGGGCGTTGTATTGGTTTTTCGGAAGTGTTAGACCTGTAAGAGAAAAATTTAAATGGTTGGGAAAGGCCATGGGATGTAGAAATATTTTTTTCACATTTTACTTCCTTGTAAAAACAGGAAAATCGATAGGGATTTTCGTACGGATATGTACCCAGTGAACGGTTCGTTTATCTTTATATATTCTTCCGGGTGGGCGTTGTATTGGTTTTTCAGAAGTGTTAGACCTGTAAGAGAAAAATTTAAATGGTTGGGAAAGGCCATGGGATGTAGAAATATTTTTTTCACATTTTATTTCCTTGTAAAAACAGGTAAATCGATAGGGTTTTTCGTACGGATAAGTGCCCAGTGAACGGTTCGTTTAGCTTTATATATTGTTCCGGGTGGGCGTTGTATTGGTTTTTTGGAAGTGTTAGACCTGTAAGAGAAAAATTTAAATGGTTGGGAAAGGACATGGGATGCAGAAATATTTTTTTCACATTTTATTTCCTTGTAAAAACAGGTAAATCAATAGGGTTTTTCGTACGGATAAGTGCCCAGTGAACGGTTCGTTTAGCTTAATATATTGTTCCGGGTGGGCGTTGTATTGGTTTTTCGGAAGTGTTAGACCTGTAAGAGAAAAATTTAAATGGTTGGGAAAGGCCATGGTTTGTAGAAATATTTTTTTCACGTTTTATTTCCTTGTAAATACAGGTAAATCGATAGGGATTTTCGTACAGATAAGTGCCCAGTGAACGGTTCGTTTAGCTTTATATATTGTTCCGGGTGGGCGTTGTTTTGGTTTTTCGGAAGTGTTAGACCTGTAAGAGAAAACTTTAAATGGTTGGGAAAGGCCATGGGATGTAGAAATATTTTTTTTACATTTTACTTCCTTGTAAAAACAGGAAAATCGATAGGGATTTTTGTACGTATAAGTACCTAGTGAACGGTTCGTTTAGCTTTATATATTCTTCCGGGTGGGCGTTGTATTGGATTTTCGGAAGTGTTAGACCTGTAAGAGAAAAATTTAAATGGTTGGGAAAGGCCATGGGATGTAGAAATATTTTTTTCACATTTACTTCCTTGTAAAAACAGGTAAATCAATAGGGTTTTTCGTACGGATAAGTACCCAGTGAACGGTTCGTTTAGCTTTATATATTGTTCCGGGTGGGCGTTGTATTGGTTTTTCGGAAGTGTTAGACCTGTAAGAGAAAAATTTAAATGGTTGGGAAAGGCCATAGGATGTAGAAATATTTTTTTCACATTTTATTTCCTTTTAAAAACAGGTAAATCAATAGGGATTTTCGTACGGATAAGTACCAAGTGAACGGTTCGTTTAGCTTTATATATTGTTCCGGGTGGGCGTTGTATTGGTTTTTCGGAAGTGTTAGACCTGTAAGAGAAAAATTTAAATGGTTGGGAAAGGCCATGGGATGTAGAAATATTTTTTTCACATTTTACTTCCTTGTAAAAACAGGAAAATCAATAGGGATTTTCGTACGGATATGTACCCAGTGAACGGTTCGTTTAGCTTTATATATTGTTCCGGGTGGGCGTTGTATTGGTTTTTCGGAAGTGTTAGACCTGTAAGAGAAAAATTTAAATGGTTGGGAAAGGCCATGGGTTGTAGAAATATTTTTTTCACATTTTATTTCCTTGTAAAAACAGGTAAATCAATAGGGTTTTTTGTACGGATAAGTGCCCAGTGAACGGTTTGTTTAGCTTTATATATTGTTCCAGGTGGGCGTTGTATTGGTTTTTTGGAAGTGTTAGACCTGTAAGAGAAAAATTTAAATGGTTGGGAAAGGCCATGGGATGTAGAAATATTTTTTTTACATTTTACTTCCTTGTAAAAACAGGAAAATCGATAGGGATTTTTGTACGGATAAGTACCTAGTGAACGGTTCGTTTAGCTTTATATATTCTTCCGGGTGGGCGTTGTATTGGATTTTCGGAAGTGTTAGACCTGTAAGAGAAAAATTTAAATGGTTGGGAAAGGCCATGGGATGTAGAAATATTTTTTTCACATTTACTTCCTTGTAAAAACAGGTAAATCAATAGGGTTTTTCGTACGGATAAGTACCCAGTGAACGGTTCGTTTAGCTTTATATATTGTTCCGGGTGGGCGTTGTATTGGTTTTTCAGAAGTGTTAGACCTGTAAGAGAAAAATTTAAATGGTTGGGAAAGGCCATGGGATGTAGAAATATTTTTTTCACATTTAATTTCCTTTTAAAAACAGGTAAATCAATAGGTTTTTTCGTACGGATAAGTACCCAGTGAACGGTTCGTTTAGCTTTATATATTGTTCCGGGTAGGCGTTGTATTGGTTTTTTGGAAGTGTTAGACCTGTAAGAGAAAAATTTAAATGGTTGGAAAAGGCCATGGGATGTAGAAATATTTTTTTCACATTTTTCTTCCTTATAAAAACAGGAAAATCAATAGGGATTTTCGTACGGATATGTACCCAGTGAACGGTTCGTTTAGCTTTATATATTGTTCCGGGTGGGCGTTGTATTGGTTTTTCGGAAGTGTTAGACCTGTAAGAGAAAAATTTAAATGGTTGGGAAAGGCCATAGGATGTAGAAATATTTTTTTCACATTTTATTTCCTTTTAAAAACAGGTAAATCAATAGGGATTTTCGTACGGATAAGTACCAAGTGAACGGTTCGTTTAGCTTTATATATTGTTCCGGGTGGGCGTTGTATTGGTTTTTCGGAAGTGTTAGACCTGTAAGAGAAAAATTTAAATGGTTGGGAAAGGCCATGGGATGTAGAAATATTTTTTTCACATTTTACTTCCTTGTAAAAACAGGAAAATCGATAGGGATTTTCGTACGGATATGTACCCAGTGAACGGTTCGTTTATCTTTATATATTCTTCCGGGTGGGCGTTGTATTGGTTTTTCAGAAGTGTTAGACCTGTAAGAGAAAAATTTAAATGGTTGGGAAAGGCCATGGGATGTAGAAATATTTTTTTCACATTTTATTTCCTTGTAAAAACAGGTAAATCGATAGGGTTTTTCGTACGGATAAGTGCCCAGTGAACGGTTCGTTTAGCTTTATATATTGTTCCGGGTGGGCGTTGTATTGGTTTTTTGGAAGTGTTAGACCTGTAAGAGAAAAATTTAAATGGTTGGGAAAGGACATGGGATGCAGAAATATTTTTTTCACATTTTATTTCCTTGTAAAAACAGGTAAATCAATAGGGTTTTTCGTACGGATAAGTGCCCAGTGAACGGTTCGTTTAGCTTTATATATTGTTCCGGGTGGGCGTTGTATTGGTTTTTCGGAAGTGTTAGACCTGTAAGAGAAAAATTTAAATGGTTGGGAAAGGCCATGGTTTGTAGAAATATTTTTTTCACGTTTTATTTCCTTGTAAATACAGGTAAATCGATAGGGATTTTCGTACAGATAAGTGCCCAGTGAACGGTTCGTTTAGCTTTATATATTCTTCCGGGTGGGCGTTGTATTGGATTTTCGGAAGTGTTAGACCTGTAAGAGAAAAATTTAAATGGTTGGGAAAGGCCATGGGATGTAGAAATATTTTTTTCACATTTACTTCCTTGTAAAAACAGGTAAATCAATAGGGTTTTTCGTACGGATAAGTACCCAGTGAACGGTTCGTTTAGCTTTATATATTGTTCCGGGTGGGCGTTGTATTGGTTTTTCGGAAGTGTTAGACCTGTAAGAGAAAAATTTAAATGGTTGGGAAAGGCCATAGGATGTAGAAATATTTTTTTCACATTTTATTTCCTTTTAAAAACAGGTAAATCAATAGGGATTTTCGTACGGATAAGTACCAAGTGAACGGTTCGTTTAGCTTTATATATTGTTCCGGGTGGGCGTTGTATTGGTTTTTCGGAAGTGTTAGACCTGTAAGAGAAAAATTTAAATGGTTGGGAAAGGCCATGGGATGTAGAAATATTTTTTTCACATTTTACTTCCTTGTAAAAACAGGAAAATCAATAGGGATTTTCGTACGGATATGTACCCAGTGAACGGTTCGTTTAGCTTTATATATTGTTCCGGGTGGGCGTTGTATTGGTTTTTCGGAAGTGTTAGACCTTTAAGAGAAAAATTTAAATGGTTGGGAAAGGCCATGGGATGTAGAAATATTTTTTTCACATTTTATTTCCTTGTAAAAACAGGTAAATCAATAGGGTTTTTCATACGGATAAGTGCCCAGTGAACGGTTTGTTTAGCTTTATATATTGTTCCAGGTGGGCGTTGTATTGGTTTTTTGGAAGTGTTAGACCTGTAAGAGAAAAATTTAAATGGTTGGGAAAGGCCATGGGATGTAGAAATATTTTTTTTACATTTTACTTCCTTGTAAAAACAGGAAAATCGATAGGGATTTTTGTACGGATAAGTACCTAGTGAACGGTTCGTTTAGCTTTATATATTCTTCCGGGTGGGCGTTGTATTGGATTTTCGGAAGTGTTAGACCTGTAAGAGAAAAATTTAAATGGTTGGGAAAGGCCATGGGATGTAGAAATATTTTTTTCACATTTACTTCCTTGTAAAAACAGGTAAATCAATAGGGTTTTTCGTACGGATAAGTACCCAGTGAACGGTTCGTTTAGCTTTATATATTGTTCCGGGTGGGCGTTGTATTGGTTTTTCAGAAGTGTTAGACCTGTAAGAGAAAAATTTAAATGGTTGGGAAAGGCCATGGGATGTAGAAATATTTTTTTCACATTTAATTTCCTTTTAAAAACAGGTAAATCAATAGGTTTTTTCGTACGGATAAGTACCCAGTGAACGGTTCGTTTAGCTTTATATATTGTTCCGGGTAGGCGTTGTATTGGTTTTTTGGAAGTGTTAGACCTGTAAGAGAAAAATTTAAATGGTTGGAAAAGGCCATGGGATGTAGAAATATTTTTTTCACATTTTTCTTCCTTATAAAAACAGGAAAATCAATAGGGATTTTCGTACGGATATGTACCCAGTGAACGGTTCGTTTAGCTTTATATATTGTTCCGGGTGGGCGTTGTATTGGTTTTTCGGAAGTGTTAGACCTGTAAGAGAAAAATTTAAATGGTTGGGAAAGGCCATAGGATGTAGAAATATTTTTTTCACATTTTATTTCCTTTTAAAAACAGGTAAATCAATAGGGATTTTCGTACGGATAAGTACCAAGTGAACGGTTCGTTTAGCTTTATATATTGTTCCGGGTGGGCGTTGTATTGGTTTTTCGGAAGTGTTAGACCTGTAAGAGAAAAATTTAAATGGTTGGGAAAGGCCATGGGATGTAGAAATATTTTTTTCACATTTTACTTCCTTGTAAAAACAGGAAAATCGATAGGGATTTTCGTACGGATATGTACCCAGTGAACGGTTCGTTTATCTTTATATATTCTTCCGGGTGGGCGTTGTATTGGTTTTTCGGAAGTGTTAGACCTGTAAGAGAAAAATTTAAATGGTTGGGAAAGGCCATGGGATGTAGAAATATTTTTTTCACATTTTATTTCCTTGTAAAAACAGGTAAATCGATAGGGTTTTTCGTACGGATAAGTGCCCAGTGAACGGTTCGTTTAGCTTTATATATTCTTCCGGGTGGGCGTTGTATTGGATTTTCGGAAGTGTTAGACCTGTAAGAGAAAAATTTAAATGGTTGGGAAAGGCCATGGGATGTAGAAATATTTTTTTCACATTTACTTCCTTGTAAAAACAGGTAAATCAATAGGGTTTTTCGTACGGATAAGTACCCAGTGAACGGTTCGTTTAGCTTTATATATTGTTCCGGGTGGGCGTTGTATTGGTTTTTCGGAAGTGTTAGACCTGTAAGAGAAAAATTTAAATGGTTGGGAAAGGCCATAGGATGTAGAAATATTTTTTTCACATTTTATTTCCTTTTAAAAACAGGTAAATCAATAGGGATTTTCGTACGGATAAGTACCAAGTGAACGGTTCGTTTAGCTTTATATATTGTTCCGGGTGGGCGTTGTATTGGTTTTTCGGAAGTGTTAGACCTGTAAGAGAAAAATTTAAATGGTTGGGAAAGGCCATGGGATGTAGAAATATTTTTTTCACATTTTACTTCCTTGTAAAAACAGGAAAATCAATAGGGATTTTCGTACGGATATGTACCCAGTGAACGGTTCGTTTAGCTTTATATATTGTTCCGGGTGGGCGTTGTATTGGTTTTTCGGAAGTGTTAGACCTGTAAGAGAAAAATTTAAATGGTTGGGAAAGGCCATGGGATGTAGAAATATTTTTTTCACATTTTATTTCCTTGTAAAAACAGGTAAATCAATAGGGTTTTTCGTACGGATAAGTGCCCAGTGAACGGTTTGTTTAGCTTTATATATTGTTCCAGGTGGGCGTTGTATTGGTTTTTTGGAAGTGTTAGACCTGTAAGAGAAAAATTTAAATGGTTGGGAAAGGCCATGGGATGTAGAAATATTTTTTTTACATTTTACTTCCTTGTAAAAACAGGAAAATCGATAGGGATTTTTGTACGGATAAGTACCTAGTGAACGGTTCGTTTAGCTTTATATATTCTTCCGGGTGGGCGTTGTATTGGATTTTCGGAAGTGTTAGACCTGTAAGAGAAAAATTTAAATGGTTGGGAAAGGCCATGGGATGTAGAAATATTTTTTTCACATTTACTTCCTTGTAAAAACAGGTAAATCAATAGGGTTTTTCGTACGGATAAGTACCCAGTGAACGGTTCGTTTAGCTTTATATATTGTTCCGGGTGGGCGTTGTATTGGTTTTTCAGAAGTGTTAGACCTGTAAGAGAAAAATTTAAATGGTTGGGAAAGGCCATGGGATGTAGAAATATTTTTTTCACATTTAATTTCCTTTTAAAAACAGGTAAATCAATAGGTTTTTTCGTACGGATAAGTACCCAGTGAACGGTTCGTTTAGCTTTATATATTGTTCCGGGTAGGCGTTGTATTGGTTTTTTGGAAGTGTTAGACCTGTAAGAGAAAAATTTAAATGGTTGGAAAAGGCCATGGGATGTAGAAATATTTTTTTCACATTTTTCTTCCTTATAAAAACAGGAAAATCAATAGGGATTTTCGTACGGATATGTACCCAGTGAACGGTTCGTTTAGCTTTATATATTGTTCCGGGTGGGCGTTGTATTGGTTTTTCGGAAGTGTTAGACCTGTAAGAGAAAAATTTAAATGGTTGGGAAAGGCCATAGGATGTAGAAATATTTTTTTCACATTTTATTTCCTTTTAAAAACAGGTAAATCAATAGGGATTTTCGTACGGATAAGTACCAAGTGAACGGTTCGTTTAGCTTTATATATTGTTCCGGGTGGGCGTTGTATTGGTTTTTCGGAAGTGTTAGACCTGTAAGAGAAAAATTTAAATGGTTGGGAAAGGCCATGGGATGTAGAAATATTTTTTTCACATTTTACTTCCTTGTAAAAACAGGAAAATCAATAGGGATTTTCGTACGGATATGTACCCAGTGAACGGTTCGTTTAGCTTTATATATTGTTCCGGGTGGGCGTTGTATTGGTTTTTCGGAAGTGTTAGACCTGTAAGAGAAAAATTTAAATGGTTGGGAAAGGCCATGGGATGTAGAAATATTTTTTTCACATTTTATTTCCTTGTAAAAACAGGTAAATCAATAGGGTTTTTCGTACGGATAAGTGCCCAGTGAACGGTTTGTTTAGCTTTATATATTGTTCCAGGTGGGCGTTGTATTGGTTTTTTGGAAGTGTTAGACCTGTAAGAGAAAAATTTAAATGGTTGGGAAAGGCCATGGGATGTAGAAATATTTTTTTTACATTTTACTTCCTTGTAAAAACAGGAAAATCGATAGGGATTTTTGTACGGATAAGTACCTAGTGAACGGTTCGTTTAGCTTTATATATTCTTCCGGGTGGGCGTTGTATTGGATTTTCGGAAGTGTTAGACCTGTAAGAGAAAAATTTAAATGGTTGGGAAAGGCCATTCGATGTAGAAATATTTTTTTCACATTTACTTCCTTGTAAAAACAGGTAAATCAATAGGGTTTTTCGTACGGATAAGTACCCAGTGAACGGTTCGTTTAGCTTTATATATTGTTCCGGGTGGGCGTTGTATTGGTTTTTCAGAAGTGTTAGACCTGTAAGAGAAAAATTTAAATGGTTGGGAAAGGCCATGGGATGTAGAAATATTTTTTTCACATTTAATTTCCTTTTAAAAACAGGTAAATCAATAGGTTTTTTCGTACGGATAAGTACCCAGTGAACGGTTCGTTTAGCTTTATATATTGTTCCGGGTAGGCGTTGTATTGTTTTTTTGGAAGTGTTAGACCTGTAAGAGAAAAATTTAAATGGTTGGAAAAGGCCATGGGATGTAGAAATATTTTTTTCACATTTTTCTTCCTTATAAAAACAGGAAAATCAATAGGGATTTTCGTACGGATATGTACCCAGTGAACGGTTCGTTTAGCTTTATATATTGTTCCGGGTGGGCGTTGTATTGGTTTTTCGGAAGTGTTAGACCTGTAAGAGAAAAATTTAAATGGTTGGGAAAGGCCATGGAATGTAGAAATATTTTTTTCACATTTTATTTCCTTGTAAAAACAGGTAAATCAATAGGGTTTTTCGTACGGATAAGTGCCCAGTGAACGGTTCGTTTAGCTTTATATATTGTTCCGGGTGGGCGTTGTATTGGTTTTTCGGAAGTGTTAGACCTGTAAGAGAAAAATTTAAATGGTTGGGAAAGGCCATGGGATGTAGAAATATTTTTTTCACATTTTACTTCCTTGTAAAAACAGGAAAATCAATAGGGATTTTCGTACGGATATGTACCCAGTGAACGGTTCGTTTAGCTTTATATATTGTTCCGGGTGGGCGTTGTATTGGTTTTTCGGAAGTGTTAGACCTGTAAGAGAAAAATTTAAATGGTTGGGAAAGGCCATGGGATGTAGAAATATTTTTTTCACATTTTATTTCCTTGTAAAAACAGGTAAATCAATAGGGTTTTTCGTACGGATAAGTGCCCAGTGAACGGTTTGTTTAGCTTTATATATTGTTCCAGGTGGGCGATGTATTGGTTTTTTGGAAGTGTTAGACCTGTAAGAGAAAAATTTAAATGGTTGGGAAAGGCCATGGGATGTAGAAATATTTTTTTTACATTTTACTTCCTTGTAAAAACAGGAAAATCGATAGGGATTTTTGTACGGATAAGTACCTAGTGAACGGTTCGTTTAGCTTTATATATTCTTCCGGGTGGGCGTTGTATTGGTTTTTCGGAAGTGTTAGACCTGTAAGAGAAAAATTTAAATGGTTGGGAAAGGCCATGGGATGTAGAAATATTTTTTTCACATTTTACTTCCTTGTAAAAACAGGAAAATCAATAGGGATTTTCGTACGGATATGTACCCAGTGAACGGTTCGTTTAGCTTTATATATTGTTCCGGGTGGGCGTTGTATTGGTTTTTCGGAAGTGTTAGACCTGTAAGAGAAAAATTTAAATGGTTGGGAAAGGCCATGGGATGTAGAAATATTTTTTTCACATTTTATTTCCTTGTAAAAACAGGTAAATCAATAGGGTTTTTCGTACGGATAAGTGCCCAGTGAACGGTTTGTTTAGCTTTATATATTGTTCCAGGTGGGCGTTGTATTGGTTTTTTGGAAGTGTTAGACCTGTAAGAGAAAAATTTAAATGGTTGGGAAAGGCCATGGGATGTAGAAATATTTTTTTTACATTTTACTTCCTTGTAAAAACAGGAAAATCGATAGGGATTTTTGTACGGATAAGTACCTAGTGAACGGTTCGTTTAGCTTTATATATTCTTCCGGGTGGGCGTTGTATTGGATTTTCGGAAGTGTTAGACCTGTAAGAGAAAAATTTAAATGGTTGGGAAAGGCCATGGGATGTAGAAATATTTTTTTCACATTTACTTCCTTGTAAAAACAGGTAAATCAATAGGGTTTTTCGTACGGATAAGTACCCAGTGAACGGTTCGTTTAGCTTTATATATTGTTCCGGGTGGGCGTTGTATTGGTTTTTCAGAAGTGTTAGACCTGTAAGAGAAAAATTTAAATGGTTGGGAAAGGCCATGGGATGTAGAAATATTTTTTTCACATTTAATTTCCTTTTAAAAACAGGTAAATCAATAGGTTTTTTCGTACGGATAAGTACCCAGTGAACGGTTCGTTTAGCTTTATATATTGTTCCGGGTAGGCGTTGTATTGGTTTTTTGGAAGTGTTAGACCTGTAAGAGAAAAATTTAAATGGTTGGAAAAGGCCATGGGATGTAGAAATATTTTTTTCACATTTTTCTTCCTTATAAAAACAGGAAAATCAATAGGGATTTTCGTACGGATATGTACCCAGTGAACGGTTCGTTTAGCTTTATATATTGTTCCGGGTGGGCGTTGTATTGGTTTTTCGGAAGTGTTAGACCTGTAAGAGAAAAATTTAAATGGTTGGGAAAGGCCATAGGATGTAGAAATATTTTTTTCACATTTTATTTCCTTTTAAAAACAGGTAAATCAATAGGGATTTTCGTACGGATAAGTACCAAGTGAACGGTTCGTTTAGCTTTATATATTGTTCCGGGTGGGCGTTGTATTGGTTTTTCGGAAGTGTTAGACCTGTAAGAGAAAAATTTAAATGGTTGGGAAAGGCCATGGGATGTAGAAATATTTTTTTCACATTTTACTTCCTTGTAAAAACAGGAAAATCAATAGGGATTTTCGTACGGATATGTACCCAGTGAACGGTTCGTTTAGCTTTATATATTGTTCCGGGTGGGCGTTGTATTGGTTTTTCGGAAGTGTTAGACCTGTAAGAGAAAAATTTAAATGGTTGGGAAAGGCCATGGGATGTAGAAATATTTTTTTCACATTTTATTTCCTTGTAAAAACAGGTAAATCAATAGGGTTTTTCGTACGGATAAGTGCCCAGTGAACGGTTTGTTTAGCTTTATATATTGTTCCAGGTGGGCGTTGTATTGGTTTTTTGGAAGTGTTAGACCTGTAAGAGAAAAATTTAAATGGTTGGGAAAGGCCATGGGATGTAGAAATATTTTTTTTACATTTTACTTCCTTGTAAAAACAGGAAAATCGATAGGGATTTTTGTACGGATAAGTACCTAGTGAACGGTTCGTTTAGCTTTATATATTCTTCCGGGTGGGCGTTGTATTGGATTTTCGGAAGTGTTAGACCTGTAAGAGAAAAATTTAAATGGTTGGGAAAGGCCATTCGATGTAGAAATATTTTTTTCACATTTACTTCCTTGTAAAAACAGGTAAATCAATAGGGTTTTTCGTACGGATAAGTACCCAGTGAACGGTTCGTTTAGCTTTATATATTGTTCCGGGTGGGCGTTGTATTGGTTTTTCAGAAGTGTTAGACCTGTAAGAGAAAAATTTAAATGGTTGGGAAAGGCCATGGGATGTAGAAATATTTTTTTCACATTTAATTTCCTTTTAAAAACAGGTAAATCAATAGGTTTTTTCGTACGGATAAGTACCCAGTGAACGGTTCGTTTAGCTTTATATATTGTTCCGGGTAGGCGTTGTATTGGTTTTTTGGAAGTGTTAGACCTGTAAGAGAAAAATTTAAATGGTTGGAAAAGGCCATGGGATGTAGAAATATTTTTTTCACATTTTTCTTCCTTATAAAAACAGGAAAATCAATAGGGATTTTCGTACGGATATGTACCCAGTGAACGGTTCGTTTAGCTTTATATATTGTTCCGGGTGGGCGTTGTATTGGTTTTTCGGAAGTGTTAGACCTGTAAGAGAAAAATTTAAATGGTTGGGAAAGGCCATGGAATGTAGAAATATTTTTTTCACATTTTATTTCCTTGTAAAAACAGGTAAATCAATAGGGTTTTTCGTACGGATAAGTGCCCAGTGAACGGTTCGTTTAGCTTTATATATTGTTCCGGGTGGGCGTTGTATTGGTTTTTCGGAAGTGTTAGACCTGTAAGAGAAAAATTTAAATGGTTGGGAAAGGCCATGGGATGTAGAAATATTTTTTTCACATTTTACTTCCTTGTAAAAACAGGAAAATCAATAGGGATTTTCGTACGGATATGTACCCAGTGAACGGTTCGTTTAGCTTTATATATTGTTCCGGGTGGGCGTTGTATTGGTTTTTCGGAAGTGTTAGACCTGTAAGAGAAAAATTTAAATGGTTGGGAAAGGCCATGGGATGTAGAAATATTTTTTTCACATTTTATTTCCTTGTAAAAACAGGTAAATCAATAGGGTTTTTCGTACGGATAAGTGCCCAGTGAACGGTTTGTTTAGCTTTATATATTGTTCCAGGTGGGCGTTGTATTGGTTTTTTGGAAGTGTTAGACCTGTAAGAGAAAAATTTAAATGGTTGGGAAAGGCCATGGGATGTAGAAATATTTTTTTTACATTTTACTTCCTTGTAAAAACAGGAAAATCGATAGGGATTTTTGTACGGATAAGTACCTAGTGAACGGTTCGTTTAGCTTTATATATTCTTCCGGGTGGGCGTTGTATTGGATTTTCGGAAGTGTTAGACCTGTAAGAGAAAAATTTAAATGGTTGGGAAAGGCCATGGGATGTAGAAATATTTTTTTCACATTTACTTCCTTGTAAAAACAGGTAAATCAATAGGGTTTTTCGTACGGATAAGTACCCAGTGAACGGTTCGTTTAGCTTTATATATTGTTCCGGGTGGGCGTTGTATTGGTTTTTCAGAAGTGTTAGACCTGTAAGAGAAAAATTTAAATGGTTGGGAAAGGCCATGGGATGTAGAAATATTTTTTTCACATTTAATTTCCTTTTAAAAACAGGTAAATCAATAGGTTTTTTCGTACGGATAAGTACCCAGTGAACGGTTCGTTTAGCTTTATATATTGTTCCGGGTAGGCGTTGTATTGGTTTTTTGGAAGTGTTAGACCTGTAAGAGAAAAATTTAAATGGTTGGAAAAGGCCATGGGATGTAGAAATATTTTTTTCACATTTTTCTTCCTTATAAAAACAGGAAAATCAATAGGGATTTTCGTACGGATATGTACCCAGTGAACGGTTCGTTTAGCTTTATATATTGTTCCGGGTGGGCGTTGTATTGGTTTTTCGGAAGTGTTAGACCTGTAAGAGAAAAATTTAAATGGTTGGGAAAGGCCATAGGATGTAGAAATATTTTTTTCACATTTTATTTCCTTTTAAAAACAGGTAAATCAATAGGGATTTTCGTACGGATAAGTACCAAGTGAACGGTTCGTTTAGCTTTATATATTGTTCCGGGTGGGCGTTGTATTGGTTTTTCGGAAGTGTTAGACCTGTAAGAGAAAAATTTAAATGGTTGGGAAAGGCCATGGGATGTAGAAATATTTTTTTCACATTTTACTTCCTTGTAAAAACAGGAAAATCAATAGGGATTTTCGTACGGATATGTACCCAGTGAACGGTTCGTTTAGCTTTATATATTGTTCCGGGTGGGCGTTGTATTGGTTTTTCGGAAGTGTTAGACCTGTAAGAGAAAAATTTAAATGGTTGGGAAAGGCCATGGGATGTAGAAATATTTTTTTCACATTTTATTTCCTTGTAAAAACAGGTAAATCAATAGGGTTTTTCGTACGGATAAGTGCCCAGTGAACGGTTTGTTTAGCTTTATATATTGTTCCAGGTGGGCGTTGTATTGGTTTTTTGGAAGTGTTAGACCTGTAAGAGAAAAATTTAAATGGTTGGGAAAGGCCATGGGATGTAGAAATATTTTTTTTACATTTTACTTCCTTGTAAAAACAGGAAAATCGATAGGGATTTTTGTACGGATAAGTACCTAGTGAACGGTTCGTTTAGCTTTATATATTCTTCCGGGTGGGCGTTGTATTGGATTTTCGGAAGTGTTAGACCTGTAAGAGAAAAATTTAAATGGTTGGGAAAGGCCATTCGATGTAGAAATATTTTTTTCACATTTACTTCCTTGTAAAAACAGGTAAATCAATAGGGTTTTTCGTACGGATAAGTACCCAGTGAACGGTTCGTTTAGCTTTATATATTGTTCCGGGTGGGCGTTGTATTGGTTTTTCAGAAGTGTTAGACCTGTAAGAGAAAAATTTAAATGGTTGGGAAAGGCCATGGGATGTAGAAATATTTTTTTCACATTTAATTTCCTTTTAAAAACAGGTAAATCAATAGGTTTTTTCGTACGGATAAGTACCCAGTGAACGGTTCGTTTAGCTTTATATATTGTTCCGGGTAGGCGTTGTATTGGTTTTTTGGAAGTGTTAGACCTGTAAGAGAAAAATTTAAATGGTTGGAAAAGGCCATGGGATGTAGAAATATTTTTTTCACATTTTTCTTCCTTGTAAAAACAGGAAAATCAATAGGGATTTTCGTACGGATATGTACCCAGTGAACGGTTCGTTTAGCTTTATATATTGTTCCGGGTGGGCGTTGTATTGGTTTTTCGGAAGTGTTAGACCTGTAAGAGAAAAATTTAAATGGTTGGGAAAGGCCATGGAATGTAGAAATATTTTTTTCACATTTTATTTCCTTGTAAAAACAGGTAAATCAATAGGGTTTTTCGTACGGATAAGTGCCCAGTGAACGGTTCGTTTAGCTTTATATATTGTTCCGGGTGGGCGTTGTATTGGTTTTTCGGAAGTGTTAGACCTGTAAGAGAAAAATTTAAATTGTTGGGAAAGGCCATGGGATGTAGAAATATTTTTTTCACATTTTACTTCCTTGTAAAAACAGGAAAATCAATAGGGATTTTCGTACGGATATGTACCCAGTGAACGGTTCGTTTAGCTTTATATATTGTTCCGGGTGGGCGTTGTATTGGTTTTTCGGAAGCGTTAGACCTGTAAGAAAAAAATTTAAATGGTTGGGAAAGGCCATGGGATGTAGATATATTTTTTTCACATTTTATTTCCTTGTAAAAACAGGTAAATCAATAGGGTTTTTCGTACGGATAAGTGCCCAGTGAACGGTTTGTTTAGCTTTATACATTGTTCCGGGCGGGCGTTGTATTGTTTTTTCGGAAGTGTTAGACCTGTAAGAGAAAAATTTAAATGGTTGGGAAAGGCCATGGGATGTAGAAATATTTTTTTCACATTTTACTTCCTTGTAAAAACAGGAAAATCGATAGGGATTTTCATACGGATAAGTACCCAGTGAACGGTTCGTTTATCTTTATATATTCTTCCGGGTGGGCGTTGTATTGGTTTTTCGGAAGTGATAGACCTGTAAGAGAAAAATTTAAATGGTTGGGAAAGGCCATGGGATGTAGAAATATTTTTTTCACATTTACTTCCTTGTAAAAACAGGTAAATCAATAGGGTTTTTCATACGGATAAGTGCCCAGTGAACGGTTCGTTTAGCTTTATATATTGTTCCGGGTGGGCGTTGTATTGATTTTTCGGAAGCGTTAGACCTGTAAGAGAAAAATTTAAATGGTTGGGAAAGGCCATGGGATATAGAAATATTTTTTTCACATTTTATTTCCGTTTAAAAACAGGTAAATCAATAGTGATTTTCGTACGGATAAGTACCCAGTGAACGGTTCGTTTAGCTTTATATATTGTTCCGGGTGGGCGTTGTATTGGTTTTTCAGAAGTGTTAGACCTGTAAGAGAAAAATTTAAATGATTGGGAAAGGCCATGGGATGTAGAAATATTTTTTTCACATTTTATTTCCTTGTAAAAACAGGTAAATCAATAGGGTTTTTCGTACGGATAAGTGCCCAGTGAACGGTTCGTTTAGCTTTATATATTGTTCCGGGTGGGCGTTGTATTGGTTTTTCGGAAGTGTTAGACCTGTAAGAGAAAAATTTAAATGGTTGGGAAAGGCCATGGGATGTAGAAATATTTTTTTCACATTTTACTTCCTTGTAAAAACAGGAAAATCAATAGGGATTTTCGTACGGATATGTACCCAGTGAACGGTTCGTTTAGCTTTATATATTGTTCCGGGTGGGCGTTGTATTGGTTTTTCGGAAGTGTTAGACCTGTAAGAGAAAAATTTAAATGGTTGGGAAAGGCCATGGGATGTAGAAATATTTTTTTCACATTTTATTTCCTTGTAAAAACAGGTAAATCAATAGGGTTTTTCGTACGGATAAGTGCCCAGTGAACGGTTTGTTTAGCTTTATACATTGTTCCGGGTGGGCGTTGTATTGTTTTTTCGGAAGTGTTAGACCTGTAAGAGAAAAATTTAAATGGTTGCGAAAGGCCATGGGATGTAGAAATATTTTTTTCACATTTTAATTCCTTGTAAAAACAGGAAAATCGATAGGGATTTTCATACGGATAAGTACCCAGTGAACGGTTCGTTTATCTTTATATATTCTTCCGGGTGGGCGTTGTATTGGTTTTTCGGAAGTGTTAGACCTGTAAGAGAAAAATTTAAATGGTTGGGAAAGGCCATGGGATGTAGAAATATTTTTTTCACATTTACTTCCTTGTAAAAACAGGTAAATCAATAGGGTTTTTCGTACGGATAAGTACCCAGTGAACGGTTCGTTTAGCTTTATATATTGTTCCGGGTGGGCATTGTATTGGTTTTTCGGAAGTGTTAGACCTGTAAGAGAAAAATTTAAATGGTTGGGAAAGGCCATAGGATGTAGAAATATTTTTTTCACATTTTATTTCCTTTTAAAAACAGGTAAATCAATAGGGATTTTCGTACGGATAAGTACCAAGTGAACGGTTCGTTTAGCTTTATATATTGTTCCGGGTGGGCGTTGTATTGGTTTTTCGGAAGTGTTAGACCTGTAAGAGAAAAATTTAAATGGTTGGGAAAGGCCATGGGATGTAGAAATATTTTTTTCACATTTTACTTCCTTGTAAAAACAGGAAAATCAATAGGGATTTTCGTACGGATATGTACCCAGTGAACGGTTCGTTTAGCTTTATATATTGTTCCGGGTGGGCGTTGTATTGGTTTTTCAGAAGTGTTAGACCTGTAAGAGAAAAATTTAAATGGTTGGGAAAGGCCATGGGATGTAGAAATATTTTTTTCACATTTTACTTCCTTGTAAAAACAGGAAAATCGATAGGGATTTTCGTATGGATATGTACCCAGTGAACGGTTCGTTTATCTTTATATATTCTTCCGGGTGGGCGTTGTATTGGTTTTTCAGAAGTGTTAGACCTGTAAGAGAAAAATTTAAATGGTTGGGAAAGGCCATGGGATGTAGAAATATTTTTTTCACATTTTATTTCCTTGTAAAAATAGGTAAATCAATAGGGTTTTTCGTACGGATAAGTGCCCAGTGAACGGTTCGTTTAGCTTTATATATTGTTCCGGGTGGGCATTGTTTAGGTTTTTCGGAAGTGTTAGACCTGTAAGAGAAAAATTTAAATGGTTGGGAAAGGACATGGGATGCAGAAATATTTTTTTCACGTTTTATTTCCTTGTAAAAACAGGTAGATCAATAGGGTTTTTCGTACGTATAAGTGCCCAGTGAACGGTTCGTTTAGCTTTATATATTGTTCCGGGTGGGCGTTGTATTGGTTTTTCGGAAGTGTTAGACCTGTAAGAGAAAAATTTAAATGGTTGGGAAAGGCCATGGGATGTAGAAATATTTTTTTCACATTTTATTTCCTTGTAAAAACAGGTAAATCAATAGGGTTTTTCGTACGGATAAGTGCCCAGTGAACGGTTCGTTTAGCTTTATATATTGTTCCGGGTGGGCGTTGTATTGGTTTTTCGGAAGTGTTAGACCTGTAAGAGAAAAATTTAAATGGTTGGGAAAGGCCATGGGATGTAGAAATATTTTTTTCACATTTTTCTTCCTTATAAAAACAGGAAAATCAATAGGGATTTTCGTACGGATATGTACCCAGTGAACGGTTCGTTTAGCTTTATATATTGTTCCGGGTGGGCGTTGTATTGGTTTTTCGGAAGCGTTAGACCTGTAAGAGAAAAATTTAAATGGTTGGAAAAGGCCATGGGATGTAGAAATATTTTTTTCACATTTTATTTCCTTGTAAAAACAGGTAAATCAATAGGGTTTTTCGTACGGATAAGTGCCCAGTGAACGGTTCGTTTAGCTTTATATATTGTTCCGGGTGGGCGTTGTTTTGGTATTTCGGAAGTGTTAGACCTGTAAGAGAAAAATTTAAATGGTTGGGAAAGGCCATGGGATGTAGAAATATTTTTTTCACATTTTACTTCCTTGTAAAAACAGGAAAATCGATAGGGATTTTTGTACGGATAAGTACCTAGTGAACGGTTCATTTATCTTTATATATTCTTCCGGGTGGGCGTTGTATTGGATTTTCGGAAGTGTTAGACCTGTAAGAGAAAAATTTAAATCGTTGGGAAAGGCCATGGGATGTAGAAATATTTTTTTCACATTTACTTCCTTGTAAAAACAGGTAAATCAATAGGGTTTTTCGTACGGATAAGTACCCAGTGAACGGTTCATTTAGCTTTATATATTGTTCCGGGTGGGCGTTGTATTGGTTTTTCGGAAGTGTTAGACCTGTAAGAGAAAAATTTAAATGGTTGGGAAAGGCCATGGGATGTAGAAATATTTTTTTCACATTTTATTTCCTTTTAAAAACAGGTAAATCAATAGGGATTTTCGTACGGATAAGTACCAAGTGAACGGTTCGTTTAGCTTTATATATTGTTCCGGGTGGGCGTTGTATTGGTTTTTCGGAAGTGTTAGACCTGTAAGAGAAAAATTTAAATGGTTGGGAAAGGCCATGGGATGTAGAAATATTTTTTTCACATTTTACTTCCTTGTAAAAACAGGAAAATCGATAGGGATTTTCGGACGGATATGTACCCAGTGAACGGTTCGTTTATCTTTATATATTCTTCCGGGTGGGCGTTGTATTGGTTTTTCAGAAGTGTTAGACCTGTAAGAGAAAAATTTAAATGGTTGGGAAAGGCCATGGGATGTAGAAATATTTTTTTCACATTTTATTTCCTTGTAAAAATAGGTAAATCAATAGGGTTTTTCGTACGGATAAGTGCCCAGTGAACGGTTCGTTTAGCTTTATATATTGTTCCGGGTGGGCATTGTTTAGGTTTTTCGGAAGTGTTAGACCTGTAAGAGAAAAATTTAAATGGTTGGGAAAGGACATGGGATGCAGAAATATTTTTTTCACATTTTACTTCCTTGTAAAAACAGGAAAATCGATAGGGATTTTCGTACGGATATGTACCCAGTGAACGGTTCGTTTATCTTTATATATTCTTCCGGGTGGGCGTTGTATTGGTTTTTGCTTTGCAGGGTTTTACTTTTTCGCGCCTTAATGAAACGCTGACACTGTTTCTTTGGCAATAAAATGGCCACAGCCCTTTATTCATTGAGAGGGGCTCAACCCGGAAGCGGACATGCGTACTTGCAATCAGCCGATCACAAGTAAGCCCCCATTAGCGCAGGCACCCTTTTCTGGGTGAGCCAGGCTCGCACGCCTGCTCCTTCCCCAGGAACCAAGCCTGCCGCACCCAAGGGAGGTGGCCAAAAACAAGCCCGCCGGGCGTTTTTTGCCTCTGATGGGTTTGCCTTCCACCCGGAAATGCGAGCCCACGAAAGGCTCCGCATCCGCACAGCCCCTTAAGGGGACCCCCTAACTACTAGGGATGCCAGCGCGCAAGCTTGGCACCCTAGATCATTCCGCTTCCGGCTCCCATCCGCAGACTGTGACAAATATGCAACATTGTAAATTCAAATAACAACACAGTTATAACATTCAAAACCTAACTACCAAATTCGACTAAAGGGTGGGTGGGAGGGTTCCGCTTCGCGCCAAGAGGGGAAAGAGGCAGGGCTTGCCGAAACGGCTCCGTATAAAGAGCCGCTCCTAGCCCCTCCCCTCTCCTCCGTCGCGCCGTCGCTCTGCCGCCAGGAATTCTGGGACTTGTAGTCCCATCATCCCAGCAGCGTTTCTTCGGCGCTCCTGCACCCGCGGCAGCAAAGGCCCCTTCGCCTAGGGCTCAGGTGCGCTTGCTTTGCAGGGTTTTACTTTTTCGCGCCTTAATGAAACGCTGACACTGTTTCTTTGGCAATAAAATGGCCACAGCCCTTTATTCATTGAGAGGGGCTCAACCCGGAAGCGGACATGCGTACTTGCAATCAGCCGATCACAAGTAAGCCCCCATTAGCGCAGGCACCCTTTTCTGGGTGAGCCAGGCTCGCACGCCTGCTCCTTCCCCAGGAACCAAGCCTGCCGCACCCAAGGGAGGTGGCCAAAAACAAGCCCGCCGGGCGTTTTTTGCCTCTGATGGGTTTGCCTTCCACCCGGAAATGCGAGCCCACGAAAGGCTCCGCATCCGCACAGCCCCTTAAGGGGACCCCCTAACTACTAGGGATGCCAGCGCGCAAGCTTGGCACCCTAGATCATTCCGCTTCCGGCTCCCATCCGCCACAGAGCTCAGGACACAATTTCCTGTGCTCCCGCCACCTCTCAATGGTGCAGCCATTGTAGTATGGCATGGCGCACATCATGTAGCCAAATGTCCATACCCCACTCGGACAGATGTACCCCATCGTCCCGGTACAATGCCCACTGCCGGTAGGAAATATCCGGGTGTTTTAAAACCACCCCCACATCCTTCTTACTCAATAAAAACTTCGTAACTGCCTTAACCACCCTCCTTCTGGCTAAGTCAACTTTTTCAGGAGAAGAGGCCCCTCGCCAACAGCGACGTTCTAAGAGAGCTGACCACATGATCACTACTGATGGAAGCCATCGCTGAATAACCGTCAGGTCGGATATAGTCGCTTTAGACAATTGTCGTCCAGACCACTCAGGTAAGTCGTTCTCGCCCAGCTGCAGGATCAAAATGTTCGGGTATCCCTCACGACGGATCATCTCCGATAATGTTCCCAGAAGGGCCGACCATCTCATTCCGCGTCGTCCATTCCAACGCAATCGAGCACTTCCTTCAAGACCAAGACAGGATCCCCAGCCTGATTTCGCAGCATAACGTGCTGCCCAAAAAACGATACTGTGACCAAGAATCCAAACAGTCGGAACAGCCAACGCCAACTCTGTAAGTAAAATTAAGAAAGAAGAAGATCCGGCCTTACATAACCCCGGAATGCCCTAGAACGCCAACGACCCAATGACTTGATCCGATCATCACTGGAACCTCCCACAGCCGCATGAGTTGCAGCTCCAATTCGAAAGGAGTGTGTCCCGAACTGTCCTGGTGGGAGGCCCAATGCCCCTAGAGCCTTCCTCAGCACTGCCATGAATTGAAATCGAGACAGGCATTTTCCGTCCTGGTGTATCAATAGGGGACCCTGCACCGGTGGGCGCAACTTGAGGTAAGCCTGAATACTTTTTACCGGGCAAGGCAGTCCCGAGCTGGCCTCGGGGAGGACTATGTGATTCCCCCTTCCTAGCTGGTCCGTCTTGCAACGGCGTAGGTAGATATGCAATTCACCATCCCGTATACTAACGTCTCCCATATCCAATGCTCTCTTCCCTCCATCGACCTTTGTGGCTGAAACCACCTCGCTGCAACGGAAAGCCCCGTAAAACATGATCGTAAATGCAGCAGCGAAAAGGCAGGACTCATATACTGAATCGCATATCAGTAAAAGCTTATTCAACAGGCCCTGGAGAACATGAAGTGATATTGGCCTCCTGCAGTCCCGATGGATGGGAACTGACCGTCTCCATCCTGAGATAGCCTTTTTGGCCAGAAAAGATGAAGCCGGATCCCACCAGTTTTGAGTCTTACAAAAGAAGGACAAACCAGCCAGATGGACGGACAAAGTTCTTGGCGCCACCCCCTGGGAATGCAAGTATGCTAAATAACGCAGCACCAACTCCTCCCGTGGTGGAAAGGGGGCACTGCATCCCCAAGACTTGGCAAATTCGACATATCCCGTGACTGCACTCGAATATGCCCTTAGCGTGGCTGGCGCCAAGGAACTCATCACCGCCCGCTGGATGGCTCGCCACCAAGGCTCCACAGCTCCTCCGGGAAAGGATCCGGCGCCACATTCGCTGACGGGGCCAATTCCCGAAACCGATGTTCCTGGAATCGAGATAATGCATCCGCAACATCGTTATTTACCCCTGGAATGTGTCGAGCATTAAACGTAATATTAAACACCAAACATGTCTGGACCAGGTACCGTACTAGGCGCATCACCCTTTCAGAGCGGCTTGACTGCCTGTTAATGATCCTGACGACCGCCTGGTTGTCACACCAGAATAGAACCTTTTGGTTCTTAAAAATATCCCTCCAGAGGACAACGGCCACGACCACCGGGAAAAGTTCTAAAAATGTGAGGTCCCTCAAAATACCCCTCTCAGACCACTGTTCTGGCCATCGACCAGAACACCAGCGGTTCTGGTATACTACCCCAAAACCCAAACTTCCAGCTGTGTCTGATTGTACCTGCAAGGAATTCTCCGGAGTGATAGCAGTTTGCCAAATGGCCACCCCATTAAAATTCCTCAAAAATTCCTGCCACACCTTTAAATCTTCCTTCATGCCTTTTGACAAGCGAATATGGTGATGCGGAGAGATGACCCCCGCCGTTGCTCTGGCAAGTCTAGCGCAGAATGCTCTGCCTGGGGACACCGCCTTACAGGCAAAATTGAGATGCCCCAGTATCACCTGCATCTCCCTTAATGTGCATTTTTTCTTTGCCAACATGGCATCCAACAGATCCCCCAGGGCCACCAACTTATCTTCCGGAAGCTGTGATACGCCAGCTACAGAATCCAGGGTAATACCCAGATATGTCAACCTAGTAGTTGGGCCCTCCGTTTTTTCTTCCGCTAAAGGCACCCCCAACTCCCCCGCCATTTTTTGAAAGGCGAGAAGTCGGTCCCTGCACGCTGATGACTCCGGGGGTCCCACTATTAAAAAATCGTCCAAATAATGGGTGATATGCGGGCAATGGGTCCGCTCCTTTGCCGCCCACTCCAAAAAAGTACTGAACGTTTCAAAAGCCGCACATGAGATGGAGCAACCCATGGGCATTGACTTATCCACGTACCAGTGACTCTTGAAATGGCACCCCAAAAGACAAAAATCACTAGGGTGAACTGGCAGTAGGCGAAAAGCAGATTTGATGTCACACTTAGCCAAAAGCGAACCCCTACCACATGCTCGAATGATTGCCACAGCATGATCCAAAGATGCATATTTTACTGAACATAATTCAGGAGCAATAGCATCATTGACCGATGACCCTTTCGGGTATGATAAATGCTGTATCATTCGGAATTGGCCAGGAGCCTTTTTTGGAACCACCCCCAAAGGGGACACCCGCAGGTTAGGGATTGGGGGGCTCACATAAGGGCCCACCATTCGCCCCGCTACACATTCCTTACCGATCTTTTCTGCCAAGGTCTCCGGTAACTGAAGTGCCGATTTTAGATTAGGACTCATCGTCGAAATCCGTGCCCCCGTAAAAGGTATTCTAAAACCTTCTGAGAACCCAACTGCAAGATAACATGCTGCCTGCCTATTCGGGTAACGACTCAACATGGGCAGTAAAACAGATAACAAAATGGGCGTAGGAGCCAACGATAACAACTCCGGAGGTATCTCAGTTTCCCTTGGATGCCGTATTATTTCCCGACCCACCTCCCTTCTTGGAAGAGGGCCGGACCCCCCGAAAGGGCGCTTGACCACCTGATGGCCTGTCACAATCTTGTTTTGAGTGACCTCCCCCACATGTTTCACAACAATGGTCATACCGGCATTTTCGCCTTTGGCACGAGCCCCTATTGAACTCCCAACATACTCCGCGACTATCGCGACTATCTCGTCTCCCAAATTGCCTCCTCCTTTCTTGATCAAACCTTTTGACAAAAGGACCCACTTTTACAATCCACGCATCATGGTCCTTCTTGTCCCATCTGACTTGACTGTTAATCGATGCGCGTTCCCTCACCAGCTTATCATAGGCAATGGCAGCCGTATCACCAGAAAGTGCTCTTGCCTCTAATACGTTATTCATGTGGTTGACCAGGTGCCAGCCCCTTTCGGGGTATGCTCCTATTACCACTCCCATATACTGCCCATAACCTCTCATCCAATTAGCAAATGAGTGGTCTCCTTTTTCTGCATCCTTGCGTTTTCTATCCCGACTGGACCCCGTGTTCGGAGCCTCTTCCTCAGGAGGCACCATCTTAAAAACATCTACGTAACACCCGTCCATTACACGTTCCCTAAGTTTTTGAGTAAGGTGAATTCCTGGCGGATGCTCCCCCGCGGCTAACCCGGTTGGAGGACCCCCTGTTGTTTCCCCTTTTTCTTTATAGTAATCTTTTGTAGCCTCCCTCCGAGTTGACCACCATAAGGGGATGCCCGGGACCAATGCCCCATGCAACCAATAGTCCCGGTCCCTTTTTAAATCTGCAACCTCATCTTCAGAAGAGGTGGACTCACCCGACGTGCTGGACCCATGACGTGTCCTCGCACGCTTAGCCCCTCCTCTCCTGGTACGCTTTGACTTTCTGGCATCATGCTGTTCAGATGCCGCTCCCTGCTCTGCAACTTCCCGCGGTGCCTCAGGAGCATCTGCAACGCCAACAACCGCCTCTGGAGCCTGCTGAGATTGCATCATAACCGATTCCCCTTGATTCTGGGGCCTGACTTCAGCAGAGCCAGAAATATTGATGGCTGGCCAAAATTGTCTGCAGGCCCCCGCTCCCTGACTACCCTCTAAGTAGGAACCTTGAGAAGTTCCAGATACTGGGGCCATTAGCCGGGCATTGCCCCCCGGCATCGTTCCATGCCCTGGACCCCACTGTCCGCCCATCATCGGAGACATCGTCTGCCCCCAGGCAGCTGGTCCTCCCTGCTGCCCGATACCCGCACTGGGAAAGCCCTGTTGTTGCCATTGACCCGAGTTAGGGCAGCTCCAAACCTGCATAACTGCAGGCTGTTGCCACCCTTGGGACCTCGCATCCTGCCCAATTCCTTGCATTTGACCCACTGGGTCTTGCCCCATTGGGCCCCCTTGTATGCGCTGCCTGTCCGATGCCCACTGAGGCTCCCTTCGTGGCCCCATGGCATTCTGGGAAGAGTGGTCTCCAAGAACCCCTCCCGATGACTGTCCTGCCACCTGTGACCCTGCCGGTCCATGTGGCTGCTGCCAACCCCCCACAGGCCAGCTTTGCAAACCCTGACTCCCCCCATAATATGGGCTGGTAAATTCAGCAGGCGTCGCCATCCATGATGAATGTGCCCCTTGTTGCCCATATGGGCCCCACCATGTACCAGGCAAGGTGCCCGTGGGTGCCCCTGTTCCAGGCCAAGCAAGAGGGGGTGGTACTCCCATATATCCTTGGGATCCATAAATCGGCCCTCCAGGCCCCATTATACCCCCTGAGCCATTATATGTAGACTCCAGGTTCTCATCAGCAACTTGTGCTGTTGCCGCCTCATCCTGTACCCCCACTACTGGCGGCTGGGCCACTTGGCCCACTGCATCCTCCGTGGCTGAGGACCCTGCCGAAGCCGCAGAAGCCGCAGCTACTGCCCGCCTCCTGGCTGACCGCGTACCATAAGGCCCCACCCTTCCCTGAGGCAACGTTAGGGCCGCGATCTGAGACGTTCCGCCTGCCCCCGTGTCCGTTCTTCTGGGCCCCAGGTCTGACCCTTCAGCCGCCGCACCGCCTTGCGGACCCTCCAGGGCAGCCTGTACCACCCCCCGCCCACCATGCGAATTCCCACGACGTTTTGGGGCCATAATCGCCCCCCCCCCTTTCCCAGGGAGAAAAAAAAAAACCCAGCAGCGCCGCAATCAGCAAAATTACGGGCGGGAAAAACCACGCCGCTGGCCTCCCAAGCCCGACTGCCGGCCTTTAAGACCCTCTGACTAGGCCGCAGCCTTCTACCCGGGCCCTCACTCTCGGCGCGTGAAGCGATCCGCATCGCGCCAAGAGGGGAAAGAGGCAGGGCTTGCCGAAACGGCTCCGTATAAAGAGCCGCTCCTAGCCCCTCCCCTCTCCTCCGTCGCGCCGTCGCTCTGCCGCCAGGAATTCTGGGACTTGTAGTCCCATCATCCCAGCAGCGTTTCTTCGGCGCTCCTGCACCCGCGGCAGCAAAGGCCCCTTCGCCTAGGGCTCAGGTGCGCTTCAGAAGTGTTAGACCTGTAAGAGAAAAATTTAAATGGTTGGGAAAGGCCATGGGATGTAGAAATATTTTTTTCACATTTTATTTCCTTGTAAAAATAGGTAAATCAATAGGGTTTTTCGTACGGATAAGTGCCCAGTGAACGGTTCGTTTAGCTTTATATATTGTTCCGGGTGGGCATTGTTTAGGTTTTTCGGAAGTGTTAGACCTGTAAGAGAAAAATTTAAATGGTTGGGAAAGGACATGGGATGCAGAAATATTTTTTTCACGTTTTATTTCCTTGTAAAAACAGGTAAATCAATAGGGTTTTTCGTACGTATAAGTGCCCAGTGAACGGTTCGTTTAGCTTTATATATTGTTCCGGGTGGGCGTTGTATTGGTTTTTCGGAAGTGTTAGACCTGTAAGAGAAAAATTTAAATGGTTGGGAAAGGCCATGGGATGTAGAAATATTTTTTTCACATTTTATTTCCTTGTAAAAACAGGTAAATCAATAGGGTTTTTCGTACGGATAAGTGCCCAGTGAACGGTTCGTTTAGCTTTATATATTGTTCCGGGTGGGCGTTGTATTGGTTTTTCGGAAGTGTTAGACCTATAAGAGAAAAATTTAAATTGTTGGGAAAGGCCATGGGATGTAGAAATATTTTTTTCACATTTTACTTCCTTGTAAAAACAGGAAAATCAATAGGGATTTTCGTACAGATATGTACCCAGTGAACGGTTCGTTTAGCTTTATATATTGTTCCGGGTGGGCGTTGTATTGGTTTTTCGGAAGCGTTAGACCTGTAAGAAAAAAATTTAAATGGTTGGGAAAGGCCATGGGATGTAGATATATTTTTTTCACATTTTATTTCCTTGTAAAAACAGGTAAATCAATAGGGTTTTTCGTACGGATAAGTGCCCAGTGAACGGTTTGTTTAGCTTTATACATTGTTCCGGGCGGGCGTTGTATTGTTTTTTCGGAAGTGTTAGACCTGTAAGAGAAAAATTTAAATGGTTGGGAAAGGCCATGGGATGTAGAAATATTTTTTTCACATTTTACTTCCTTGTAAAAACAGGAAAATCGATAGGGATTTTCATACGGATAAGTACCCAGTGAACGGTTCGTTTATCTTTATATATTCTTCCGGGTGGGCGTTGTATTGGTTTTTCGGAAGTGATAGATCTGTAAGAGAAAAATTTAAGTGGTTGGGAAAGGCCATGGGATGTAGAAATATTTTTTTCACATTTACTTCCTTGTAAAAACAGGTAAATCAATAGGGTTTTTCGTACGGATAAGTGCCCAGTGAACGGTTCGTTTAGCTTTATATATTGTTCCGGGTGGGCGTTGTATTGATTTTTCGGAAGCGTTAGACCTGTAAGAGAAAAATTTAAATGGTTGGGAAAGGCCATGGGATATAGAAATATTTTTTTCACATTTTATTTCCGTTTAAAAACAGGTAAATCAATAGTGATTTTCGTACGGATAAGTACCCAGTGAACGGTTCGTTTAGCTTTATATATTGTTCCGGGTGGGCGTTGTATTGGTTTTTCAGAAGTGTTAGACCTGTAAGAGAAAAATTTAAATGGTTGGGAAAGGCCATAGGATGTAGAAATATTTTTTTCACATTTTATTTCCTTTTAAAAACAGGTAAATCAATAGGGATTTTCGTACGGATAAGTACCAAGTGAACGGTTCGTTTAGCTTTATATATTGTTCTGGGTGGGCGTTGTATTGGTTTTTCGGAAGTGTTAGACTTGTAAGAGAAAAATTTAAATGGTTGGGAAAGGCCATGGGATGTAGAAATATTTTTTTCACATTTTACTTCCTTGTAAAAACAGGAAAATCAATAGGGATTTTCGTACGGATATGTACCCAGTGAACGGTTCGTTTAGCTTTATATATTGTTCCGGGTGGGCGTTGTATTGGTTTTTCGGAAGTGTTAGACCTGTAAGAGAAAAATTTAAATGGTTGGGAAAGGCCATGGGATGTAGAAATATTTTTTTCACATTTTATTTCCTTGTAAAAACAGGTAAATCAATAGGGTTTTTCGTACGGATAAGTGCCCAGTGAACGGTTTGTTTAGCTTTATATATTGTTCCAGGTGGGCGTTGTATTGGTTTTTTGGAAGTGTTAGACCTGTAAGAGAAAAATTTAAATGGTTGGGAAAGGCCATGGGATGTAGAAATATTTTTTTTACATTTTACTTCCTTGTAAAAACAGGAAAATCGATAGGGATTTTTGTACGGATAAGTACCTAGTGAACGGTTCGTTTAGCTTTATATATTCTTCCGGGTGGGCGTTGTATTGGATTTTCGGAAGTGTTAGACCTGTAAGAGAAAAATTTAAATGGTTGGGAAAGGCCATGGGATGTAGAAATATTTTTTTCACATTTACTTCCTTGTAAAAACAGGTAAATCAATAGGGTTTTTCGTACGGATAAGTACCCAGTGAACGGTTCGTTTAGCTTTATATATTGTTCCGGGTGGGCGTTGTATTGGTTTTTCAGAAGTGTTAGACCTGTAAGAGAAAAATTTAAATGGTTGGGAAAGGCCATGGGATGTAGAAATATTTTTTTCACATTTAATTTCCTTTTAAAAACAGGTAAATCAATAGGTTTTTTCGTACGGATAAGTACCCAGTGAACGGTTCGTTTAGCTTTATATATTGTTCCGGGTAGGCGTTGTATTGGTTTTTTGGAAGTGTTAGACCTGTAAGAGAAAAATTTAAATGGTTGGGAAAGGCCATGGGATGTAGAAATATTTTTTTCACATTTTTCTTCCTTATAAAAACAGGAAAATCAATAGGGATTTTCGTACGGATATGTACCCAGTGAACGGTTCGTTTAGCTTTATATATTGTTCCGGGTGGGCGTTGTATTGGTTTTTCGGAAGTGTTAGACCTGTAAGAGAAAAATTTAAATGGTTGGGAAAGGCCATGGGATGTAGAAATATTTTTTTCACATTTTATTTCCTTGTAAAAACAGGTAAATCAATAGGGTTTTTCGTACGGATAAGTGCCCAGTGAACGGTTCGTTTAGCTTTATATATTGTTCCGGGTGGGCGTTGTATTGGTTTTTCGGAAGTGTTAGACCTCTAAGAGAAAAATTTAAATTGTTGGGAAAGGCCATGGGATGTAGAAATATTTTTTTCACATTTTACTTCCTTGTAAAAACAGGAAAATCAATAGGGATTTTCGTACGGATATGTACCCAGTGAACGGTTTGTTTAGCTTTATATATTGTTCCGGGTGGGCGTTGTATTGGTTTTTCGGAAGCGTTAGACCTGTAAGAAAAAAATTTAAATGGTTGGGAAAGGCCATGGGATGTAGATATATTTTTTTCACATTTTATTTCCTTGTAAAAACAGGTAAATCAATAGGGTTTTTCGTACGGATAAGTGCCCAGTGAACGGTTTGTTTAGCTTTATACATTGTTCCGGGCGGGCGTTGTATTGTTTTTTCGGAAGTGTTAGACCTGTAAGAGAAAAATTTAAATGGTTGGGAAAGGCCATGGGATGTAGAAATATTTTTTTCACATTTTACTTCCTTGTAAAAACAGGAAAATCGATAGGGATTTTCATACGGATAAGTACCCAGTGAACGGTTCGTTTATCTTTATATATTCTTCCGGGTGGGCGTTGTATTGGTTTTTCGGAAGTGATAGACCTGTAAGAGAAAAATTTAAATGGTTGGGAAAGGACATGGGATGTAGAAATATTTTTTTCACATTTACTTCCTTGTAAAAACAGGTAAATCAATAGGGTTTTTCGTACGGATAAGTGCCCAGTGAACGGTTCGTTTAGCTTTATATATTGTTCCGGGTGGGCGTTGTATTGATTTTTCGGAAGCGTTAGACCTGTAAGAGAAAAATTTAAATGGTTGGGAAAGGCCATGGGATATAGAAATATTTTTTTCACATTTTATTTCCGTTTAAAAACAGGTAAATCAATAGTGATTTTCGTACGGATAAGTACCCAGTGAACGGTTCGTTTAGCTTTATATATTGTTCCGGGTGGGCGTTGTATTGGTTTTTCAGAAGTGTTAGACCTGTAAGAGAAAAATTTAAATGGTTGGGAAAGGCCATGGGATGTAGAAATATTTTTTTCACATTTTATTTCCTTGTAAAAACAGGTAAATCAATAGGGTTTTTCGTACGGATAAGTGCCCAGTGAACGGTTCGTTTAGCTTTATATATTGTTCCGGGTGGGCGTTGTATTGGTTTTTCGGAAGTGTTAGACCTGTAAGAGAAAAATTTAAATGGTTGGGAAAGGCCATAGGATGTAGAAATATTTTTTTCACATTTTATTTCCTTTTAAAAACAGGTAAATCAATAGGGATTTTCGTACGGATAAGTACCAAGTGAACGGTTCATTTAGCTTTATATATTGTTCCGGGTGGGCGTTGTATTGGTTTTTCGGAAGTGTTAGACCTGTAAGAGAAAAATTTAAATGGTTGGGAAAGGCCATGGGATGTAGAAATATTTTTTTCACATTTTACTTCCTTGTAAAAACAGGAAAATCAATAGGGATTTTCGTACGGATATGTACCCAGTGAACGGTTCGTTTAGCTTTATATATTGTTCCGGGTGGGCGTTGTATTGGTTTTTCGGAAGTGTTAGACCTGTAAGAGAAAAATTTAAATGGTTGGGAAAGGCCATGGGATGTAGAAATATTTTTTTCACATTTTATTTCCTTGTAAAAACAGGTAAATCAATAGGGTTTTTCGTACGGATAAGTGCCCAGTGAACGGTTTGTTTAGCTTTATATATTGTTCCAGGTGGGCGTTGTATTGGTTTTTTGGAAGTGTGAGACCTGTAAGAGAAATATTTAAATGGTTGGGAAAGGCCATGGGATGTAGAAATATTTTTTTTACATTTTACTTCCTTGTAAAAACAGGAAAATCGATAGGGATTTTTGTACGGATAAGTACCTAGTGAACGGTTCGTTTAGCTTTATATATTCTTCCGGGTGGGCGTTGTATTGGATTTTCGGAAGTGTTAGACCTGTAAGAGAAAAATTTAAATGGTTGGGAAAGGCCATGGGATGTAGAAATATTTTTTTCACATTTACTTCCTTGTAAAAACAGGTAAATCAATAGGGTTTTTCGTACGGATAAGTACCCAGTGAACGGTTCGTTTAGCTTTATATATTGTTCCGGGTGGGCGTTGTTTTGGTTTTTCGGATCTGTTAGACCTGTAAGAGAAAAATTTAAATGGTTGGAAAAGGCCATGGGATGTAGAAATATTTTTTTCACATTTTACTTCCTTGTAAAAATAGGTAAATCAATAGGGTTTTTCGTACGGATAAGTGCCCAGTGAACGGTTCGTTTAGCTTTATATATTGTTCCGGGTGGGCATTGTTTAGGTTTTTCGGAAGTGTTAGACCTGTAAGAGAAAAATTTAAATGGTTGGGAAAGGACATGGGATGCAGAAATATTTTTTTCACGTTTTATTTCCTTGTAAAAACAGGTAAATCAATAGGGTTTTTCGTACGTATAAGTGCCCAGTGAACGGTTCGTTTAGCTTTATATATTGTTCCGGGTGGGCGTTGTATTGGTTTTTCGGAAGTGTTAGACCTGTAAGAGAAAAATTTAAATGGTTGGGAAAGGCCATGGGATGTAGAAATATTTTTTTCACATTTTATTTCCTTGTAAAAACAGGTAAATCAATAGGGTTTTTCGTACGGATAAGTGCCCAGTGAACGGTTCGTTTAGCTTTATATATTGTTCCGGGTGGGCGTTGTATTGGTTTTTCGGAAGTGTTAGACCTGTAAGAGAAAAATTTAAATGGTTGGGAAAGGCCATGGTTTGTAGAAATATTTTTTTCACATTTTATTTCCTTGTAAATACAGGTAAATCGATAGGGATTTTCGTACGGATAAGTGCCCAGTGAACGGTTCGTTTAGCTTTATATATTGTTCTGGGTGGGCGTTGTATTGGTTTTTCGGAAGTGTTAGACCTGTAAGAGAAAAATTTAAATGGTTGGGAAAGGCCATGGGATGTAGAAATATTTTTTTCACATTTTATTTCCTTGTAAAAACAGGTAAATCAATAGGGTTTTTCGTACGGATAAGTGCCCAGTGAACGGTTCGTTTAGCTTTATATATTGTTCCGGGTGGGCGTTGTTTTGGTATTTCGGAAGTGTTAGACCTGTAAGAGAAAAATTTAAATGGTTGGGAAAGGCCATGGGATGTAGAAATATTTTTTTCACATTTTACTTCCTTGTAAAAACAGGAAAATCGATAGGGATTTTTGTACGGATAAGTACCTAGTGAACGGTTCGTTTATCTTTATATATTCTTCCGGGTGGGCGTTGTATTGGATTTTCGGAAGTGTTAGACCTGTAAGAGAAAAATTTAAATGGTTGGGAAAGGCCATGGGATGTAGAAATATTTTTTTCACATTTACTTCCTTGTAAAAACAGGTAAATCAATAGGGTTTTTCGTACGGATAAGTACCCAGTGAACGGTTCGTTTAGCTTTATATATTGTTCCGGGTGGGCGTTGTATTGGTTTTTCGGAAGTGTTAGACCTGTAAGAGAAAAATTTAAATGGTTGGGAAAGGCCATGGGATGTAGAAATATTTTTTTCACATTTTATTTCCTTTTAAAAACAGGTAAATCAATAGGGATTTTCGTACGGATAAGTACCAAGTGAACGGTTCGTTTAGCTTTATATATTGTTCCGGGTGGGCGTTGTATTGGTTTTTCGGAAGTGTTAGACCTGTAAGAGAAAAATTTAAATGGTTGGGAAAGGCCATGGGATGTAGAAATATTTTTTTCACATTTTATTTCCTTTTAAAAACAGGTAAATCAATAGGGATTTTCGTACGGATAAGTACCAAGTGAACGGTTCGTTTAGCTTTATATATTGTTCCGGGTGGGCGTTGTATTGGTTTTTCGGAAGTGTTAGACCTGTAAGAGAAAAATTTAAATGGTTGGGAAAGGCCATGGGATGTAGAAATATTTTTTTCACATTTTATTTCCTTGTAAAAACAGGTAAATCAATAGGGTTTTTCGTACGGATAAGTGCCCAGTGAACGGTTCGTTTAGCTTTATATATTGTTCCGGGTGGGCGTTGTTTTGGTTTTTCGGATCTGTTAGACCTGTAAGAGAAAAATTTAAATGGTTGGGAAAGGCCATGGGATGTAGAAATATTTTTTTCACATTTTACTTCCTTGTAAAAACAGGAAAATCGATAGGGATTTTCGTACGGATATGTACCCAGTGAACGGTTCGTTTATCTTTATATATTCTTCCGGGTGGGCGTTGTATTGGTTTTTCAGAAGTGTTAGACCTGTAAGAGAAAAATTTAAATGGTTGGGAAAGGCCATAGGATGTAGAAATATTTTTTTCACATTTTATTTCCTTGTAAAAATAGGTAAATCAATAGGGTTTTTCGTACGGATAAGTGCCCAGTGAACGGTTCGTTTAGCTTTATATATTGTTCCGGGTGGGCATTGTTTAGGTTTTTCGGAAGTGTTAGACCTGTAAGAGAAAAATTTAAATGGTTGGGAAAGGACATGGGATGCAGAAATATTTTTTTCACGTTTTATTTCCTTGTAAAAACAGGTAAATCAATAGGGTTTTTCGTACGTATAAGTGCCCAGTGAACGGTTCGTTTAGCTTTATATATTGTTCCGGGTGGGCGTTGTATTGGTTTTTCGGAAGTGTTAGACCTGTAAGAGAAAAATTTAAATGGTTGGGAAAGGCCATGGGATGTAGAAATATTTTTTTCACATTTTATTTCCTTGTAAAAACAGGTAAATCAATAGGGTTTTTCGTACGGATAAGTGCCCAGTGAACGGTTCGTTTAGCTTTATATATTGTTCCGGGTGGGCGTTGTATTGGTTTTTCGGAAGTGTTAGACCTGTAAGAGAAAAATTTAAATGGTTGGGAAAGGCCATGGTTTGTAGAAATATTTTTTTCACATTTTATTTCCTTATAAAAACAGGAAAATCAATAGGGATTTTCGTACGGATAAGTGCCCAGTGAACGGTTCGTTTAGCTTTATATATTGTTCCGGGTGGGCGTTGTATTGGTTTTTCGGAAGCGTTAGACCTGTAAGAGAAAAATTTAAATGGTTGGGAAAGGCCATGGGATGTAGAAATATTTTTTTCACATTTTATTTCCTTGTAAAAACAGGTAAATCAATAGGGTTTTTCGTACGGATAAGTACCCAGTGAACGGTTCGTTTATCTTAATATATTCTTCCGGGTGGGCGTTGTATTGGTTTTTCGGAAGTGTTAGACCTGTAAGAGAAAAATTTAAATGGTTGGGAAAGGCCATGGGGTGTAGAAATATTTTTTTCACATTTACTTCCTTGTAAAAACAGGTAAATCAATAGGGTTTTTCGTACGGATAAGTACCCAGTGAACCGTTCGTTTAGCTTTATATATTGTTCCGGGTGGGCGTTGTATTGGTTTTTCGGAAGTGTTAGACCTGTAAGAGAAAAATTTAAATGGTTGGGAAAGGCCATGGGATGTAGAAATATTTTTTTCACATTTACTTCCTTGTAAAAACAGGTAAATCAATAGGGTTTTTCGTACGGATAAGTACCCAGTGAACGGTTCGTTTAGCTTTATATATTGTTCCGGGTGGGCGTTGTATTGGTTTTTCAGATGTGTTAGACCTGTAAGAGAAAAATTTAAATGGTTGGGAAAGGCCATGGGATGTAGAAATATTTTTTTCACATTTTATTTCCTTGTAAAAACAGGTAAATCAATAGGGTTTTTCGTACGGATAAGTGCCCAGTGAACGGTTCGTTTAGCTTTATATATTGTTCCGGGTGGGCGTTGTATTGGTTTTTCGGAAGTGTTAGACCTGTAAGAGAAAAATTTAAATGGTTGGGAAAGGCCATGGTTTGTAGAAATATTTTTTTCACATTTTAATTCCTTGTAAAAACAGGTAAATCGATACGGTTTTTCTTACGGATAAGTGCCCAGTGAACGGTTCGTTTAGCTTTATATATTGTTCCGGGTGGGCGTTGTATTGGTTTTTTGGAAGTGTTAGACCTGTAAGAGAAAAATTTAAATGGTTGGGAAAGGCCATGGGATGTAGAAATATTTTTTTCACATTTTAATTCCTTGTAAAAACAGGTAAATCAATAGGGTTTTTCGTACGGATAAGTGCCCAGTGAACGGTTCGTTTAGCTTTATATATTGTTCCGGGTGGGCGTTGTATTGGTTTTTCGGAAGTGTTAGACCTGTAAGAGAAAAATTTAAATGGTTGGGAAAGGCCATGGTTTGTAGAAATATTTTTTTCACATTTTATTTCCTTGTAAATACAGGTAAATCGATAGGGATTTTCGTACAGATAAGTGCCCAGTGAACGGTTCGTTAAGCTTTATATATTGTTCCGGGTGGGCGTTGTTTTGGTTTTTCGGAAGTGTTAGACCTGTAAGAGAAAAATTTAAATGGTTGGGAAAGGCCATGGGATGTAGAAATATTTTTTTTACATTTTACTTCCTTGTAAAAACAGGAAAATCGATAGGGATTTTTGTACGGATAAGTACCTAGTGAACGGTTCGTTTAGCTTTATATATTCTTCCGGGTGGGCGTTGTATTGGATTTTCGGAAGTGTTAGACCTGTAAGAGAAAAATTTAAATGGTTGGGAAAGGCCATGGGATGTAGAAATATTTTTTTCACATTTACTTCCTTGTAAAAACAGGTAAATCGATAGGGTTTTTCGTACGGATAAGTACCCAGTGAACGGTTCGTTTAGCTTTATATATTGTTCCGGGTGGGCATTGTATTGGTTTTTCGGAAGTGTTAGACCTGTAAGAGAAAAATTTAAATGGTTGGGAAAGGCCATAGGATGTAGAAATATTTTTTTCACATTTTATTTCCTTTTAAAAACAGGTAAATCAATAGGGATTTTCGTACGGATAAGTACCAAGTGAACGGTTCGTTTAGCTTTATATATTGTTCCGGGTGGGCGTTGTATTGGTTTTTCGGAAGTGTTAGACCTGTAAGAGAAAAATTTAAATGGTTGGGAAAGGCCATGGGATGTAGAAATATTTTTTTCACATTTTACTTCCTTGTAAAAACAGGAAAATCAATAGGGATTTTCGTACGGATAAGTGCCCAGTGAACGGTTCGTTTAGCTTTATATATTGTTCCGGGTGGGCGTTGTATTGGTTTTTCGGAAGTGTTAGACCTGTAAGAGAAAAATTTAAATGGTTGGGAAAGGCCATGGTTTGTAGAAATATTTTTTTCACATTTTATTTCCTTGTAAATACAGGTAAATCGATAGGGATTTTCGTACAGATAAGTGCCCAGTGAACGGTTCGTTAAGCTTTATATATTGTTCCGGGTGGGCGTTGTTTTGGTTTTTCGGAAGTGTTAGACCAGTAAGAGAAAAATTTAAATGGTTGGGAAAGGCCATGGGATGTAGAAATATTTTTTTTACATTTTACTTCCTTGTAAAAACAGGAAAATCGATAGGGATTTTTGTACGGATAAGTACCTAGTGAACGGTTCGTTTAGCTTTATATATTCTTCCGGGTGGGCGTTGTATTGGATTTTCGGAAGTGTTAGACCTGTAAGAGAAAAATTTAAATGGTTGGGAAAGGCCATGGGATGTAGAAATATTTTTTTCACATTTACTTCCTTGTAAAAACAGGTAAATCGATAGGGTTTTTCGTACGGATAAGTACCCAGTGAACGGTTCGTTTAGCTTTATATATTGTTCCGGGTGGGCATTGTATTGGTTTTTCGGAAGTGTTAGACCTGTAAGAGAAAAATTTAAATGGTTGGGAAAGGCCATAGGATGTAGAAATATTTTTTTCACATTTTATTTCCTTTTAAAAACAGGTAAATCAATAGGGATTTTCGTACGGATAAGTACCAAGTGAACGGTTCGTTTAGCTTTATATATTGTTCCGGGTGGGCGTTGTATTGGTTTTTCGGAAGTGTTAGACCTGTAAGAGAAAAATTTAAATGGTTGGGAAAGGCCATGGGATGTAGAAATATTTTTTTCACATTTTACTTCCTTGTAAAAACAGGAAAATCAATAGGGATTTTCGTACGGATATGTACCCAGTGAACGGTTCGTTTAGCTTTATATATTGTTCCGGGTGGGCGTTGTATTGGTTTTTCGGAAGTGTTAGACCTGTAAGAGAAAAATTTAAATGGTTGGGAAAGGCCATGGGATGTAGAAATATTTTTTTCACATTTTATTTCCTTGTAAAAACAGGTAAATCAATAGGGTTTTTCGTACGGATAAGTGCCCAGTGAACGGTTTGTTTAGCTTTATATATTGTTCCAGGTGGGCGTTGTATTGGTTTTTTGGAAGTGTTAGACCTGTAAGAGAAAAATTTAAATGGTTGGGAAAGGCCATGGGATGTAGAAATATTTTTTTTACATTTTACTTCCTTGTAAAAACAGGAAAATCGATAGGGATTTTTGTACGGATAAGTACCTATTGAACGGTTCGTTTAGCTTTATATATTCTTCCGGGTGGGCGTTGTATTGGATTTTCGGAAGTGTTAGACCTGTAAGAGAAAAATTTAAATGGTTGGGAAAGGCCATGGGATGTAGAAATATTTTTTTCACATTTACTTCCTTGTAAAAACAGGTAAATCAATAGGGTTTTTCGTACGGATAAGTACCCAGTGAACGGTTCGTTTAGCTTTATATATTGTTCCGGGTGGGCGTTGTATTGGTTTTTCGGAAGTGTTAGACCTGTAAGAGAAAAATTTAAATGGTTGGGAAAGGCCATGGGATGTAGAAATATTTTTTTCACATTTAATTTCCTTTTAAAAACAGGTAAATCAATAGGTTTTTTCGTACGGATAAGTACCCAGTGAACGGTTCGTTTAGCTTTATATATTGTTCTGGGTAGGCGTTGTATTGGTTTTTTGGAAGTGTTAGACCTGTAAGAGAAAAATTTAAAGGGTTGGGAAAGGCCATGGGATGTAGAAATATTTTTTTCACATTTTTCTTCCTTATAAAAACAGGAAAATCAATAGGGATTTTCGTACGGATATGTACCCAGTGAACGGTTCGTTTAGCTTTATATATTGTTCCGGGTGGGCGTTGTATTGGTTTTTCGGAAGTGTTAGACCTGTAAGAGAAAAATTTAAATGGTTGGGAAAGGCCATGGGATGTAGAAATATTTTTTTCACATTTTATTTCCTTGTAAAAACAGGTAAATCAATAGGGTTTTTCGTACGGATAAGTGCCCAGTGAACGGTTCGTTTAGCTTTATATATTGTTCCGGGTGGGCGTTGTATTGGTTTTTCGGAAGTGTTAGACCTGTAAGAGAAAAATTTAAATTGTTGGGAAAGGCCATGGGATGTAGAAATATTTTTTTCACATTTTACTTCCTTGTAAAAACAGGAAAATCAATAGGGATTTTCGTACGGATATGTACCCAGTGAACGGTTTGTTTAGCTTTATATATTGTTCCGGGTGGGCATTGTATTGGTTTTTCGGAAGCGTTAGACCTGTAAGAAAAAAATTTACATGGTTGGGAAAGGCCATGGGATGTAGATATATTTTTTTCACATTTTATTTCCTTGTAAAAACAGGTAAATCGATAGGGTTTTTCGTACGGATAAGTGCCCAGTGAACGGTTTGTTTAGCTTTATACATTGTTCCGGGCGGGCGTTGTATTGTTTTTTCGGAAGTGTTAGACCTGTAAGAGAAAAATTTAAATGGTTGGGAAAGGCCATGGGATGTAGAAATATTTTTTTCAGATTTTACTTTCTTGTAAAAACAGGAAAATCGATAGGGATTTTCATACGGATAAGTACCCAGTGAACGGTTCGTTTATCTTTATATATTCTTCTGGGTGGGCGTTGTATTGGTTTTTCGGAAGTGATAGACCTGTAAGAGAAAAATTTAAATGGTTGGGAAAGGCCATGGGATGTAGAAATATTTTTTTCACATTTTTCTTCCTTATAAAAACAGGAAAATCAATAGGGATTTTCGTACGGATATGTACCCAGTGAACGGTTCGTTTAGCTTTATATATTGTTCCGGGTGGGCGTTGTATTGGTTTTTCGGAAGTGTTAGACCTGTAAGAGAAAAATTTAAATGGTTGGGAAAGGCCATGGGATGTAGAAATATTTTTTTCACATTTTATTTCCTTGTAAAAACAGGTAAATCAATAGGGTTTTTCGTACGGATAAGTGCCCAGTGAACGGTTCGTTTAGCTTTATATATTGTTCCGGGTGGGCGTTGTATTGGTTTTTCGGAAGTGTTAGACCTGTAAGAGAAAAATTTAAATTGTTGGGAAAGGCCATGGGATGTAGAAATATTTTTTTCACATTTTACTTCCTTGTAAAAACAGGAAAATCAATAGGGATTTTCGTACGGATATGTACCCAGTGAACGGTTTGTTTAGCTTTATATATTGTTCCGGGTGGGCATTGTATTGGTTTTTCGGAAGCGTTAGACCTGTAAGAAAAAAATTTACATGGTTGGGAAAGGCCATGGGATGTAGATATATTTTTTTCACATTTTATTTCCTTGTAAAAACAGGTAAATCGATAGGGTTTTTCGTACGGATAAGTGCCCAGTGAACGGTTTGTTTAGCTTTATACATTGTTCCGGGCGGGCGTTGTATTGTTTTTTCGGAAGTGTTAGACCTGTAAGAGAAAAATTTAAATGGTTGGGAAAGGCCATGGGATGTAGAAATATTTTTTTCAGATTTTACTTTCTTGTAAAAACAGGAAAATCGATAGGGATTTTCATACGGATAAGTACCCAGTGAACGGTTCGTTTATCTTTATATATTCTTCTGGGTGGGCGTTGTATTGGTTTTTCGGAAGTGATAGACCTGTAAGAGAAAAATTTAAATGGTTGGGAAAGGCCATGGGATGTAGAAATATTTTTTTCACATTTACTTCCTTGTAAAAACAGGTAAATCAATAGGGTTTTTCGTACGGATAAGTGCCCAGTGAACGGTTCGTTTAGCTTTATATATTGTTCCGGGTGGGCGTTGTATTGATTTTTCGGAAGCGTTAGACCTGTAAGAGAAAAATTTAAATGGTTGGGAAAGGCCATGGGATATAGAAATATTTTTTTCACATTTTATTTCCGTTTAAAAACAGGTAAATCAATAGTGATTTTCGTACGGATAAGTACCCAGTGAACGGTTCGTTTAGCTTTATATATTGTTCCGGGTGGGCGTTGTATTGGTTTTTCAGGAGTGTTAGACCTGTAAGAGAAAAATTTAAATGGTTGGGAAAGGCCATGGGATGTAGAAATATTTTTTTCACATTTTATTTCCTTGTAAAAACAGGTAAATCAATAGGGTTTTTCGTACGGATAAGTGCCCAGTGAACGGTTCGTTTAGCTTTATATATTGTTCCGGGTGGGCGTTGTATTGGTTTTTCGGAAGTGTTAGACCTGTAAGAGAAAAATTTAAATGGTTGGGAAAGGCCATAGGATGTAGAAATATTTTTTTCACATTTTATTTCCTTTTAAAAACAGGTAAATCAATAGGGATTTTCGTACGGATAAGTACCAAGTGAACGGTTCGTTTAGCTTTATATATTGTTCCGGGTGGGCGTTGTTTTGGTTTTTCGGATCTGTTAGACCTGTAAGAGAAAAATTTAAATGGTTGGGAAAGGCCATGGGATGTAGAAATATTTTTTTCACATTTTACTTCCTTGTAAAAACAGGAAAATCGATAGGGATTTTCGTACGGATATGTACCCAGTGAACGGTTCGTTTATCTTTATATATTGTTCCGGGTGGGCGTTGTATTGGTTTTTCAGAAGTGTTAGACCTGTAAGAGAAAAATTTAAATGGTTGGGAAAGGCCATGGGATGTAGAAATATTTTTTTCACATTTTATTTCCTTGTAAAAATAGGTAAATCAATAGGGTTTTTCGTACGGATAAGTGCCCAGTGAACGGTTCATTTAGCTTTATATATTGTTCTGGGTGGGCATTGTTTAGGTTTTTCGGAAGTGTTAGACCTGTAAGAGAAAAATTTAAATGGTTGGGAAAGGACATGGGATGCAGAAATATTTTTTTCACGTTTTATTTCCTTGTAAAAACAGGTAAATCAATAGGGTTTTTCGTACGTATAAGTGCCCAGTGAACGGTTCGTTTAGCTTTATATATTGTTCCGGGTGGGCGTTGTATTGGTTTTTCGGAAGTGTTAGACCTGTAAGAGAAAAATTTAAATGGTTGGGAAAGGCCATGGGATGTAGAAATATTTTTTTCACATTTTATTTCCTTGTAAAAATAGGTAAATCAATAGGGTTTTTCGTACGGATAAGTGCCCAGTGAACGGTTCGTTTAGCTTTATATATTGTTCCGGGTGGGCATTGTTTAGGTTTTTCGGAAGTGTTAGACCTGTAAGAGAAAAATTTAAATGGTTGGGAAAGGACATGGGATGCAGAAATATTTTTTTCACGTTTTATTTCCTTGTAAAAACAGGTAAATCAATAGGGTTTTTCGTACGTATAAGTGCCCAGTGAACGGTTCGTTTAGCTTTATATATTGTTCCGGGTGGGCGTTGTATTGGTTTTTCGGAAGTGTTAGACCTGTAAGAGAAAAATTTAAATGGTTGGGAAAGGCCATGGGATGTAGAAATATTTTTTTCACATTTTATTTCCTTGTAAAAACAGGTAAATCAATAGGGTTTTTCGTACGGATAAGTGCCCAGTGAACGGTTCGTTTAGCTTTATATATTGTTCCGGGTGGGCGTTGTATTGGTTTTTCGGAAGTGTTAGACCTGTAAGAGAAAAATTTAAATGGTTGGGAAAGGCCATGGTTTGTAGAAATATTTTTTTCACATTTTATTTCCTTGTAAATACAGGTAAATCGATAGGGATTTTCGTACGGATAAGTGCCCAGTGAACGGTTCGTTTAGCTTTATATATTGTTCTGGGTGTGCGTTGTATTGGTTTTTCGGAAGTGTTAGACCTGTAAGAGAAAAATTTAAATGGTTGGGAAAGGCCATGGGATGTAGAAATATTTTTTTCACATTTTATTTCCTTGTAAAAACAGGTAAATCATTAGGGTTTTTCGTACGGATAAGTGCCCAGTGAACGGTTCGTTTAGCTTTATATATTGTTCCGGGTGGGCGTTGTTTTGGTATTTCGGAAGTGTTAGACCTGTAAGAGAAAAATTTAAATGGTTGGGAAAGGCCATGGGATGTAGAAATATTTTTTTCACATTTTACTTCCTTGTAAAAACAGGAAAATCGATAGGGATTTTTGTACGGATAAGTACCTAGTGAACGGTTCGTTTATCTTTATATATTCTTCCGGGTGGGCGTTGTATTGGATTTTCGGAAGTGTTAGACCTGTAAGAGAAAAATTTAAATCGTTGGGAAAGGCCATGGGATGTAGAAATATTTTTTTCACATTTACTTCCTTGTAAAAACAGGTAAATCAATAGGGTTTTTCGTACGGATAAGTACCCAGTGAACGGTTCGTTTAGCTTTATATATTGTTCCGGGTGGGCGTTGTATTGGTTTTTCGGAAGTGTTAGACCTGTAAGAGAAAAATTTAAATGGTTGGGAAAGGCCATGGGATGTAGAAATATTTTTTTCACATTTTATTTCCTTTTAAAAACAGGTAAATCAATAGGGATTTTCGTACGGATAAGTACCAAGTGAACGGTTCGTTTAGCTTTATATATTGTTCCGGGTGGGCGTTGTATTGGTTTTTCGGAAGTGTTAGACCTGTAAGAGAAAAATTTAAATGGTTGGGAAAGGCCATGGGATGTAGAAATATTTTTTTCACATTTTATTTCCTTTTAAAAACAGGTAAATCAATAGGGATTTTCGTACGGATAAGTACCAAGTGAACGGTTCGTTTAGCTTTATATATTGTTCCGGGTGGGCGTTGTATTGGTTTTTCGGAAGTGTTAGACCTGTAAGAGAAAAATTTAAATGGTTGGGAAAGGCCATGGGATGTAGAAATATTTTTTTCACATTTTATTTCCTTGTAAAAACAGGTAAATCAATAGGGTTTTTCGTACAGATAAGTGCCCAGTGAACGGTTCGTTTAGCTTTATATATTGTTCCGGGTGGGCGTTGTTTTGGTTTTTCGGATCTGTTAGACCTGTAAGAGAAAAATTTAAATGGTTGGGAAAGGCCATGGGATGTAGAAATATTTTTTTCACATTTTACTTCCTTGTAAAAACAGGAAAATCGATAGGGATTTTCGTACGGATATGTACCCAGTGAACGGTTCGTTTAGCTTTATATATTGTTCCGGGTGGGCATTGTTTAGGTTTTTCGGAAGTGTTAGACCTGTAAGAGAAAAATTTAAATGGTTGGGAAAGGACATGGGATGCAGAAATATTTTTTTCACGTTTTATTTCCTTGTAAAAACAGGTAAATCAATAGGGTTTTTCGTACGTATAAGTGCCCAGTGAACGGTTCGTTTAGCTTTATATATTGTTCCGGGTGGGCGTTGTATTGGTTTTTCGGAAGTGTTAGACCTGTAAGAGAAAAATTTAAATGGTTGGGAAAGGCCATGGGATGTAGAAATATTTTTTTCACATTTTATTTCCTTGTAAAAATAGGTAAATCAATAGGGTTTTTCGTACGGATAAGTGCCCAGTGAACGGTTCGTTTAGCTTTATATATTGTTCCGGGTGGGCATTGTTTAGGTTTTTCGCAAGTGTTAGACCTGTAAGAGAAAAATTTAAATGGTTGGGAAAGGACATGGGATGCAGAAATATTTTTTTCACGTTTTATTTCCTTGTAAAAACAGGTAAATCAATAGGGTTTTTCGTACGTATAAGTGCCCAGTGAACGGTTCGTTTAGCTTTATATATTGTTCCGGGTGGGCGTTGTATTGGTTTTTCGGAAGTGTTAGACCTGTAAGAGAAAAATTTAAATGGTTGGGAAAGGCCATGGGATGTAGAAATATTTTTTTCACATTTTACTTCCTTGTAAAAACAGGAAAATCGATAGGGATTTTTGTACGGATAAGTACCTAGTGAACGGTTCGTTTATCTTTATATATTCTTCCGGGTGGGCGTTGTATTGGATTTTCGGAAGTGTTAGACCTGTAAGAGAAAAATTTAAATCGTTGGGAAAGGCCATGGGATGTAGAAATATTTTTTTCACATTTACTTCCTTGTAAAAACAGGTAAATCAATAGGGTTTTTCGTACGGATAAGTACCCAGTGAACGGTTCGTTTAGCTTTATATATTGTTCCGGGTGGGCGTTGTATTGGTTTTTCGGAAGTGTTAGACCTGTAAGAGAAAAATTTAAATGGTTGGGAAAGGCCATGGGATGTAGAAATATTTTTTTCACATTTTATTTCCTTTTAAAAACAGGTAAATCAATAGGGATTTTCGTACGGATAAGTACCAAGTGAACGGTTCGTTTAGCTTTATATATTGTTCCGGGTGGGCGTTGTATTGGTTTTTCGGAAGTGTTAGACCTGTAAGAGAAAAATTTAAATGGTTGGGAAAGGCCATGGGATGTAGAAATATTTTTTTCACATTTTATTTCCTTTTAAAAACAGGTAAATCAATAGGGATTTTCGTACGGATAAGTACCAAGTGAACGGTTCGTTTAGCTTTATATATTGTTCCGGGTGGGCGTTGTATTGGTTTTTCGGAAGTGTTAGACCTGTAAGAGAAAAATTTAAATGGTTGGGAAAGGCCATGGGATGTAGAAATATTTTTTTCACATTTTATTTCCTTGTAAAAACAGGTAAATCAATAGGGTTTTTCGTACGGATAAGTGCCCAGTGAACGGTTCGTTTAGCTTTATATATTGTTCCGGGTGGGCGTTGTTTTGGTTTTTCGGATCTGTTAGACCTGTAAGAGAAAAATTTAAATGGTTGGGAAAGGCCATGGGATGTAGAAATATTTTTTTCACATTTTACTTCCTTGTAAAAACAGGAAAATCGATAGGGATTTTCGTACGGATATGTACCCAGTGAACGGTTCGTTTATCTTTATATATTGTTCCGGGTGGGCGTTGTATTGGTTTTTCAGAAGTGTTAGACCTGTAAGAGAAAAATTTAAATGGTTGGGAAAGGCCATGGGATGTAGAAATATTTTTTTCACATTTTATTTCCTTGTAAAAATAGGTAAATCAATAGGGTTTTTCGTACGGATAAGTGCCCAGTGAACGGTTCGTTTAGCTTTATATATTGTTCCGGGTGGGCAGTTTAGGTTTTTCGGAAGTGTTAGACCTGTAAGAGAAAAATTTAAATGGTTGGGAAAGGACATGGGATGCAGAAATATTTTTTTCACGTTTTATTTCCTTGTAAAAACAGGTAAATCAATAGGGTTTTTCGTACGTATAAGTGCCCAGTGAACGGTTCGTTTAGCTTTATATATTGTTCCGGGTGGGCGTTGTATTGGTTTTTCGGAAGTGTTAGACCTGTAAGAGAAAAATTTAAATGGTTGGGAAAGGCCATGGGATGTAGAAATATTTTTTTCACATTTTATTTCCTTGTAAAAATAGGTAAATCAATAGGGTTTTTCGTACGGATAAGTGCCCAGTGAACGGTTCGTTTAGCTTTATATATTGTTCCGGGTGGGCATTGTTTAGGTTTTTCGGAAGTGTTAGACCTGTAAGAGAAAAATTTAAATGGTTGGGAAAGGACATGGGATGCAGAAATATTTTTTTCACGTTTTATTTCCTTGTAAAAACAGGTAAATCAATAGGGTTTTTCGTACGTATAAGTGCCCAGTGAACGGTTCGTTTAGCTTTATATATTGTTCCGGGTGGGCGTTGTATTGGTTTTTCGGAAGTGTTAGACCTGTAAGAGAAAAATTTAAATGGTTGGGAAAGGCCATGGGATGTAGAAATATTTTTTTCACATTTTATTTCCTTGTAAAAACAGGTAAATCAATAGGGTTTTTCGTACGGATAAGTGCCCAGTGAACGGTTCATTTAGCTTTATATATTGTTCCGGGTGGGCGTTGTATTGGTTTTTCGGAAGTGTTAGACCTGTAAGAGAAAAATTTAAATGGTTGGAAAAGGCCATGGTTTGTAGAAATATTTTTTTCACATTTTATTTCCTTGTAAATACAGGTAAATCGATAGGGATTTTCGTACGGATAAGTGCCCAGTGAACGGTTCGTTTAGCTTTATATATTGTTCCGGGTGGGCGTTGTATTGGTTTTTCGGAAGTGTTAGACCTGTAAGAGAAAAATTTAAATGGTTGGGAAAGGCCATGGGATGTAGAAATATTTTTTTCACATTTTATTTCCTTGTAAAAACAGGTAAATCAATAGGGTTTTTCGTACGGATAAGTGCCCAGTGAACGGTTCGTTTAGCTTTATATATTGTTCCGGGTGGGCGTTGTATTGGTTTTTCGGAAGTGTTAGACCTGTAAGAGAAAAATTTAAATGGTTGGGAAAGGCCATGGGATGTAGAAATATTTTTTTCACATTTTACTTCCTTGTAAAAACAGGAAAATCGATAGGGATTTTTGTACGGATAAGTACCTAGTGAACGGTTCTTTTATCTTTATATATTCTTCCGGGTGGGCGTTGTATTGGATTTTCGGAAGTGTTAGACCTGTAAGAGAAAAATTTAAATCGTTGGGAAAGGCCATGGGATGTAGAAATATTTTTTTCACATTTACTTCCTTGTAAAAACAGGTAAATCAATAGGGTTTTTCGTACGGATAAGTACCCAGTGAACGGTTCGTTTAGCTTTATATATTGTTCCGGGAGGGCGTTGTATTGGTTTTTCGGAAGTGTTAGACCTGTAAGAGAAAAATTTAAATGGTTGGGAAAGGCCATGGGATGTAGAAATATTTTTTTCACATTTTATTTCCTTTTAAAAACAAGTAAATCAATAGGGATTTTCGTACGGATAAGTACCAAGTGAACGGTTCATTTAGCTTTATATATTGTTCCGGGTGGGCGTTGTATTGGTTTTTCGGAAGTGTTAGACCTGTAAGAGAAAAATTTAAATGGTTGGGAAAGGCCATGGGATGTAGAAATATTTTTTTCACATTTTACTTCCTTGTAAAAACAGGAAAATCAATAGGGATTTTCGTACGGATATGTACCCAGTGAACGGTTCGTTTAGCTTTATATATTGTTCCGGGTGGGCGTTGTATTGGTTTTTCGGAAGTGTTAGACCTGTAAGAGAAAAATTTAAATGGTTGGGAAAGGCCATGGGATGTAGAAATATTTTTTTCACATTTTAATTCCTTGTAAAAACAGGTAAATCAATACGGTTTTTCTTACGGATAAGTGCCCAGTGAACGGTTCGTTTAGCTTTATATATTGTTCCGGGTGGGCGTTGTATTGGTTTTTTGGAAGTGTTAGACCTGTAAGAGAAAAATTTAAATGGTTGGGAAAGGCCATGGGATGTAGAAATATTTTTTTCACATTTTATTTCCTTGTAAAAACAGGTAAATCAATAGGGTTTTTCGTACGGATAAGTGCCCAGTGAACGGTTCGTTTAGCTTTATATATTGTTCCGGGTGGGCGTTGTATTGGTTTTTCGGAAGTGTTAGACCTGTAAGAGAAAAATTTAAATGGTTGGGAAAGGCCATGGTTTGTAGAAATATTTTTTTCACATTTTATTTCCTTGTAAATACAGGTAAATCGATAGGGATTTTCGTACAGATAAGTGCCCAGTGAACGGTTCGTTAAGCTTTATATATTGTTCCGGGTGGGCGTTGTTTTGGTTTTTCGGAAGTGTTAGACCTGTAAGAGAAAAATTTAAATGGTTGGGAAAGGCCATGGGATGTAGAAATATTTTTTTTACATTTTACTTCCTTGTAAAAACAGGAAAATCGATAGGGATTTTTGTACGGATAAGTACCTAGTGAACGGTTCGTTTAGCTTTATATATTCTTCCGGGTGGGCGTTGTATTGGATTTTCGGAAGTGTTAGACCTGTAAGAGAAAAATTTAAATGGTTGGGAAAGGCCATGGGATGTAGAAATATTTTTTTCACATTTACTTCCTTGTAAAAACAGGTAAATCAATAGGGTTTTTCGTACGGATAAGTACCCAGTGAACGGTTCGTTTAGCTTTATATATTGTTCCGGGTGGGCATTGTATTGGTTTTTCGGAAGTGTTAGACCTGTAAGAGAAAAATTTAAATGGTTGGGAAAGGCCATAGGATGTAGAAATATTTTTTTCACATTTTATTTCCTTTTAAAAACAGGTAAATCAATAGGGATTTTCGTACGGATAAGTACCAAGTGAACGGTTCGTTTAGCTTTATATATTGTTCCGGGTGGGCGTTGTATTGGTTTTTCGGAAGTGTTAGACCTGTAAGAGAAAAATTTAAATGGTTGGGAAAGGCCATGGGATGTAGAAATATTTTTTTCACATTTTACTTCCTTGTAAAAACAGGAAAATCAATAGGGATTTTCGTACGGATATGTACCCAGTGAACGGTTCGTTTAGCTTTATATATTGTTCCGGGTGGGCGTTGTATTGGTTTTTCGGAAGTATTAGACCTGTAAGAGAAAAATTTAAATGGTTGGGAAAGGCCATGGGATGTAGAAATATTTTTTTCACATTTTATTTCCTTGTAAAAACAGGTAAATCAATAGGGTTTTTCGTACGGATAAGTGCCCAGTGAACGGTTTGTTTAGCTTTATATATTGTTCCAGGTGGGCGTTGTATTGGTTTTTTGGAAGTGTTAGACCTGTAAGAGAAAAATTTAAATGGTTGGGAAAGGCCATGGGATGTAGAAATATTTTTTTCACATTTTACTTCCTTGTAAAAACAGGAAAATCGATAGGGATTTTCGTACGGATATGTACCCAGTGAACGGTTCGTTTATCTTTATATATTCTTCCGGGTGGGCGTTGTATTGGTTTTTCAGAAGTGTTAGACCTGTAAGAGAAAAATTTAAATGGTTGGGAAAGGCCATGGGATGTAGAAATATTTTTTTCACATTTTATTTCCTTGTAAAAATAGGTAAATCAATAGGGTTTTTCGTACGGATAAGTGCCCAGTGAACGGTTCGTTTAGCTTTATATATTGTTCCGGGTGGGCGTTGTATTGGTTTTTCGGAAGTGTTAGACCTGTAAGAGAAAAATTTAAATGGTTGGGAAAGGCCATGGTTTGTAGAAATATTTTTTTCACATTTTATTTCCTTGTAAATACAGGTAAATCGATAGGGATTTTCGTACGGATAAGTGCCCAGTGAACGGTTCGTTTAGCTTTATATATTGTTCCGGGTGGGCGTTGTATTGGTTTTTCGGAAGTGTTAGACCTGTAAGAGAAAAATTTAAATGGTTGGGAAAGGCCATGGGATGTAGAAATATTTTTTTCACATTTTATTTCCTTGTAAAAACAGGTAAATCAATAGGGTTTTTCGTACGGATAAGTGCCCAGTGAACGGTTCGTTTAGCTTTATATATTGTTCCGGGTGGGCGTTGTTTTGGTATTTCGGAAATGTTAGACCTGTAAGAGAAAAATTTAAATGGTTGGGAAAGGCCATGGGATGTAGAAATATTTTTTTCACATTTTACTTCCTTGTAAAAACAGGAAAATCGATAGGGATTTTTGTACGGATAAGTACCTAGTGAACGGTTCGTTTATCTTTATATATTCTTCCGGGTGGGCGTTGTATTGGATTTTCGGAAGTGTTAAACCTGTAAGAGAAAAATTTAAATCGTTGGGAAAGGCCATGGGATGTAGAAATATTTTTTTCACATTTACTTCCTTGTAAAAACAGGTAAATCAATAGGGTTTTTCGTACGGATAAGTACCCAGTGAACGGTTCGTTTAGCTTTATATATTGTTCCGGGTGGGCGTTGTATTGGTTTTTCGGAAGTGTTAGACCTGTAAGAGAAAAATTTAAATGGTTGGGAAAGGCCATGGGATGTAGAAATATTTTTTTCACATTTTATTTCCTTTTAAAAACAGGTAAATCAATAGGGATTTTCGTACGGATAAGTACCAAGTGAACGGTTCGTTTAGCTTTATATATTGTTCCGGGTGGGCGTTGTATTGGTTTTTCGGAAGTGTTAGACCTGTAAGAGAAAAATTTAAATGGTTGGGAAAGGCCATGGGATGTAGAAATATTTTTTCACATTTTACTTCCTTGTAAAAACAGGAAAATCAATAGGGATTTTCGTACGGATATGTACCCAGTGAACGGTTCGTTTAGCTTTATATATTGTTCCGGGTGGGCGTTGTATTGGTTTTTCGGAAGTGTTAGACCTGTAAGAGAAAAATTTAAATGGTTGGGAAAGGCCATGGGATGTAGAAATATTTTTTTCACATTTTAATTCCTTGTAAAAACAGGTAAATCAATAGGGTTTTTCTTACGGATAAGTGCCCAGTGAACGGTTCGTTTAGCTTTATATATTGTTCCGGGTGGGCGTTGTATTGTTTTTTCGGAAGTGTTAGACCTGTAAGAGAAAAATTTAAATGGTTGGGAAAGGCCATGGGATGTAGAAATATTTTTTTCACATTTTATTTCCTTGTAAAAACAGGTAAATCAATAGGGTTTTTCGTACGGAGAAGTGCCCAGTGAACGGTTCGTTTAGCTTTATATATTGTTCCGGGTGGGCGTTGTATTGTTTTTTCGGAAGTGTTAGACATGTAAGAGAAAAATTTAAATGGTTGGGAAAGGCCATGGGATGTAGAAATATTTTTTTCACATTTTATTTCCTTGTAAAAACAGGTAAATCAATAGGGTTTTTCGTACGGATAAGTGCCCAGTGAACGGTTCGTTTAGCTTTATATATTGTTCCGGGTGGGCGTTGTATTGGTTTTTCGGAAGTGTTAGACCTGTAAGAGAAAAATTTTAATGGTTGGGAAAGGCCATGGTTTGTAGAAATATTTTTTTCACATTTTATTTCCTTGTAAATACAGGTAAATCGATAGGGATTTTCGTACGTATAAGTGCCCAGTGAACGGTTTGTTTAGCTTTATATATTGTTCCGGGTGGGCGTTGTATTGGTTTTTCGGAAGTGTTAGACCTGTAAGAGAAAAATTTAAATGGTTGGGAAAGGCCATGGGATGTAGAAATATTTTTTTCACATTTTAATTCCTTGTAAAAACAGGTAAATCAATAGGGTTTTTTTTACGGATAAGTGCCCAGTGAACGGTTCGTTTAGCTTTATATATTGTTCCGGGTGGGCGTTGTATTGGTTTTTTGGAAGTGTTAGACCTGTAAGAGAAAAATTTAAATGGTTGGGAAAGGCCATGGGATGTAGAAATATTTTTTTCACATTTTATTTCCTTGTAAAAACAGGTAAATCAATAGGGTTTTTCGTACGGATAAGTGCCCAGTGAACGGTTCGTTTAGCTTTATATATTGTTCCGGGTGGGCGTTGTATTGGTTTTTCGGAAGTGTTAGAAGTGTAAAAGAAAAATTTAAATGGTTGGGAAAGGCCATGGTTTGTAGAAATATTTTTTTCACATTTTATTTCCTTGTAAATACAGGTAAATCGATAGGGATTTTCGTACGGATAAGTGCCCAGTGAACGGTTCGTTTAGCTTTATATATTGTTCCGGGTGGGCGTTGTTTTGGTTTTTCGGTAGTGTTAGACCTGTAAGAGAAAAATTTAAATGGTTGGGAAAGGCCATGGGATGTAGAAATATTTTTTTTACATTTTACTTCCTTGTAAAAACAGGAAAATCGATAGGGATTTTTGTACGGATAAGTACCTAGTGAACGGTTCGTTTAGCTTTATATATTCTTCCGGGTGGGTGTTGTATTGGATTTTCGGAAGTGTTAGACCTGTAAGAGAAATATTTAAATGGTAGGGAAAGGCCATGGGATGTAGAAATATTTTTTTCACATTTACTTCCTTGTAAAAACAGGTAAATCAATAGGGTTTTTCGTACGGATAAGTACCCAGTGAACGGTTCGTTTAGCTTTATATATTTTTCCGGGTGGGAGTTGTATTGGTTTTTCGCAAGTGTTAGACCTGTAAGAGAAAAATTTAAATGGTTGGGAAAGGCCATGGGATGTAGAAATATTTTTTTTCACATTTTACTTCCTTGTAAAAACAGGAAAATCGATAGGGATTTTTGTACGGATAAGTACCTAGTGAACGGTTCGTTTATCTTTATATATTCTTCCGGGTGGGCGTTGTATAGGATTTTCGGAAGTGTTAGACCTGTAAGAGAAAAATTTAAATGGTTGGGAAAGGCCATGGGATGTAGAAATATTTTTTTCACATTTACTTCCTTGTAAAAACAGGTAAATCAATAGGGTTTTTCGTACGGATAAGTACCCAGTGAACGGTTCGTTTAGCTTTATATATTTTTCCGGGTGGGAGTTGTATTGGTTTTTCGCAAGTGTTAGACCTGTAAGAGAAAAATTTAAATGGTTGGGAAAGGCCATGGGATGTAGAAATATTTTTTTCACATTTTATTTCCTTGTAAAAACAGGTAAATCAATAGGGTTTTTCGTACGGAGAAGTGCCCAGTGAACGGTTCGTTTAGCTTTATATATTGTTCCGGGTGGGCGTTGTATTGTTTTTTCGGAAGTGTTAGACCTGTAAGAGAAAAATTTAAATGGTTGGGAAAGGCCATGGGATGTAGAAATATTTTTTTCACATTTTATTTCCTTGTAAAAACAGGTAAATCAATAGGGTTTTTCGTACGGATAAGTGCCCAGTGAACGGTTCGTTTAGCTTTATATATTGTTCCGGGTGGGCGTAGTATTGGTTTTTCGGAAGTGTTAGACGTGTAAGAGAAAAATTTAAATGGTTGGGAAAGGCCATGGTTTGTAGAAATATTTTTTTCACATTTTATTTCCTTGTAAATACAGGTAAATCGATAGGGATTTTCGTACGTATAAGTGCCCAGTGAACGGTTTGTTTAGCTTTATATATTGTTCCGGGTGGGCGTTGTATGGGTTTTTCGGAAGTGTTAGACCTGTAAGAGAAAAATTTAAATGGTTGGGAAAGGCCATGGGATGTAGAAATATTTTTTTCACATTTTATTTCCTTGTAAAAACAGGTAAATCAATAGGGTTTTTCGTACGTATAAGTGCCCAGTGAACGGTTTGTTTAGCTTTATATATTGTTCCGGGTGGGCGTTGTATTGGTTTTTCGGAAGTGTTAGACCTGTAAGAGAAAAATTTAAATGGTTGGGAAAGGCCATGGGATGTAGAAATATTTTTTTCACATTTTATTTCCTTGTAAAAACAGGTAAATCAATAGGGTTTTTCGTACGGAGAAGTGCCCAGTGAACGGTTCGTTTAGCTTTATATATTGTTCCGGGTGGGCGTTGTATTGTTTTTTCGGAAGTGTTAGACCTGTAAGAGAAAAATTTAAATGGTTGGGAAAGGCCATGGGATGTAGAAATATTTTTTTCACATTTTATTTCCTTGTAAAAACAGGTAAATCAATAGGGTTTTTCGTACGGATAAGTGCCCAGTGAACGGTTCGTTTAGCTTTATATATTGTTCCGGGTGGGCGTAGTATTGGTTTTTCGGAAGTGTTAGACGTGTAAGAGAAAAATTTAAATGGTTGGGAAAGGCCATGGTTTGTAGAAATATTTTTTTCACATTTTATTTCCTTGTAAATACAGGTAAATCGATAGGGATTTTCGTACGTATAAGTGCCCAGTGAACGGTTTGTTTAGCTTTATATATTGTTCCGGGTGGGCGTTGTATTGGTTTTTCGGAAGTGTTAGACCTGTAAGAGAAAAATTTAAATGGTTGGGAAAGGCCATGGGATGTAGAAATATTTTTTTCACATTTTAATTCCTTGTAAAAACAGGTAAATCAATAGGGTTTTTTTTACGGATAAGTGCCCAGTGAACGGTTCGTTTAGCTTTATATATTGTTCCGGGTGGGCGTTGTATTGGTTTTTTGGAAGTGTTAGACCTGTAAGAGAAAAATTTAAATGGTTGGGAAAGGCCATGGGATGTAGAAATATTTTTTTCACATTTTATTTCCTTGTAAAAACAGGTAAATCAATAGGGTTTTTCGTACGGATAAGTGCCCAGTGAACGGTTCGTTTAGCTTTATATATTGTTCCGGGTGGGCGTTGTATTGGTTTTTCGGAAGTGTTAGACGTGTAAAAGAAAAATTTAAATGGTTGGGAAAGGCCATGGTTTGTAGAAATATTTTTTTCACATTTTATTTCCTTGTAAATACAGGTAAATCGATAGGGATTTTCGTACGGATAAGTGCCCAGTGAACGGTTCGTTTAGCTTTATATATTGTTCCGGGTGGGCGTTGTTTTGGTTTTTCGGTAGTGTTAGACCTGTAAGAGAAAAATTTAAATGGTTGGGAAAGGCCATGGGATGTAGAAATATTTTTTTTACATTTTACTTCCTTGTAAAAACAGGAAAATCGATAGGGATTTTTGTACGGATAAGTACCTAGTGAACGGTTCGTTTAGCTTTATATATTCTTCCGGGTGGGTGTTGTATTGGATTTTCGGAAGTGTTAGACCTGTAAGAGAAATATTTAAATGGTAGGGAAAGGCCATGGGATGTAGAAATATTTTTTTCACATTTACTTCCTTGTAAAAACAGGTAAATCAATAGGGTTTTTCGTACGGATAAGTACCCAGTGAACGGTTCGTTTAGCTTTATATATTTTTCCGGGTGGGAGTTGTATTGGTTTTTCGCAAGTGTTAGACCTGTAAGAGAAAAATTTAAATGGTTGGGAAAGGCCATGGGATGTAGAAATATTTTTTTCACATTTTATTTCCTTTTAAAAACAGGTAAATCAATAGGGTTTTTCGTACGGAGAAGTGCCCAGTGAACGGTTCGTTTAGCTTTATATATTGTTCCGGGTGGGCGTTGTATTGTTTTTTCGGAAGTGTTAGACATGTAAGAGAAAAATTTAAATGGTTGGGAAAGGCCATGGGATGTAGAAATATTTTTTTCACATTTTATTTCCTTGTAAATACAGGTAAATCAATAGGGTTTTTCGTACGGATAAGTGCCCAGTGAACGGTTCGTTTAGCTTTATATATTGTTCCGGGTGGGCGTTGTATTGGTTTTTCGGAAGTGTTAGACCTGTAAGAGAAAAATTTAAATGGTTGGGAAAGGCCATGGTTTGTAGAAATATTTTTTTCACATTTTATTTCCTTGTAAATACAGGTAAATCGATAGGGATTTTCGTACGTATAAGTGCCCAGTGAACGGTTTGTTTAGCTTTATATATTGTTCCGGGTGGGCGTTGTATTGGTTTTTCGGAAGTGTTAGACCTGTAAGAGAAAAATTTAAATGGTTGGGAAAGGCCATGGGATGTAGAAATATTTTTTTCACATTTTATTTCCTTGTAAAAACAGGTAAATCGATAGGGTTTTTCGTACGGATAAGTGCCCAGTGAACGGTTCGTTTAGCTTTATATATTGTTCCGGGTGGGCGTTGTATTGGTTTTTCGGAAGTGTTAGACCTGTAAGAGAAAAATTTAAATGGTTGGGAAAGGCCATGGTTTGTAGAAATATTTTTTTCACATTTTATTTCCTTGTAAATACAGGCAAATCGATAGGGATTTTCGTACGGATAAGTGCCCAGTGAACGGTTCGTTTAGCTTTATATATTGTTCCGGGTGGGCGTTGTTTTGGTTTTTCGGAAGTGTTAGACCTGTAAGAGAAAAATTTAAATGGTTGGGAAAGGCCATGGGATGTAGAAATATTTTTTTTCACATTTTACTTCCTTGTAAAAACAGGAAAATCGATAGGGATTTTTGTACGGATAAGTACCTAGTGAACGGTTCGTTTATCTTTATATATTCTTCCGGGTGGGCGTTGTATAGGATTTTCGGAAGTGTTAGACCTGTAAGAGAAAAATTTAAATGGTTGGGAAAGGCCATGGGATGTAGAAATATTTTTTTCACATTTACTTCCTTGTAAAAACAGGTAAATCAATAGGGTTTTTCGTACGGATAAGTACCCAGTGAACGGTTCGTTTAGCTTTATATATTTTTCCGGGTGGGAGTTGTATTGGTTTTTCGCAAGTGTTAGACCTGTAAGAGAAAAATTTAAATGGTTGGGAAAGGCCATGGGATGTAGAAATATTTTTTTCACATTTTATTTCCTTGTAAAAACAGGTAAATCAATAGGGTTTTTCGTACGGAGAAGTGCCCAGTGAACGGTTCGTTTAGCTTTATATATTGTTCCGGGTGGGCGTTGTATTGTTTTTTCGGAAGTGTTAGACCTGTAAGAGAAAAATTTAAATGGTTGGGAAAGGCCATGGGATGTAGAAATATTTTTTTCACATTTTATTTCCTTGTAAAAACAGGTAAATCAATAGGGTTTTTCGTACGGATAAGTGCCCAGTGAACGGTTCGTTTAGCTTTATATATTGTTCCGGGTGGGCGTAGTATTGGTTTTTCGGAAGTGTTAGACGTGTAAGAGAAAAATTTAAATGGTTGGGAAAGGCCATGGTTTGTAGAAATATTTTTTTCACATTTTATTTCCTTGTAAATACAGGTAAATCGATAGGGATTTTCGTACGTATAAGTGCCCAGTGAACGGTTTGTTTAGCTTTATATATTGTTCCGGGTGGGCGTTGTATTGGTTTTTCGGAAGTGTTAGACCTGTAAGAGAAAAATTTAAATGGTTGGGAAAGGCCATGGGATGTAGAAATATTTTTTTCACATTTTATTTCCTTGTAAAAACAGGTAAATCGATAGGGTTTTTCGTACGGATAAGTGCCCAGTGAACGGTTCGTTTAGCTTTATATATTGTTCCGGGTGGGCGTTGTATTGGTTTTTCGGAAGTGTTAGACCTGTAAGAGAAAAATTTAAATGGTTGGGAAAGGCCATGGTTTGTAGAAATATTTTTTTCACATTTTATTTCCTTGTAAATACAGGCAAATCGATAGGGATTTTCGTACGGATAAGTGCCCAGTGAACGGTTCGTTTAGCTTTATATATTGTTCCGGGTGGGCGTTGTTTTGGTTTTTCGGAAGTGTTAGACCTGTAAGAGAAAAATTTAAATGGTTGGGAAAGGCCATGGGATGTAGAAATATTTTTTTTCACATTTTACTTCCTTGTAAAAACAGGAAAATCGATAGGGATTTTTGTACGGATAAGTACCTAGTGAACGGTTCGTTTATCTTTATATATTCTTCCGGGTGGGCGTTGTATAGGATTTTCGGAAGTGTTAGACCTGTAAGAGAAAAATTTAAATGGTTGGGAAAGGCCATGGGATGTAGAAATATTTTTTTCACATTTACTTCCTTGTAAAAACAGGTAAATCAATAGGGTTTTTCGTACGGATAAGTACCCAGTGAACGGTTCGTTTAGCTTTATATATTTTTCCGGGTGGGAGTTGTATTGGTTTTTCGCAAGTGTTAGACCTGTAAGAGAAAAATTTAAATGGTTGGGAAAGGCCATGGGATGTAGAAATATTTTTTTCACATTTTATTTCCTTGTAAAAACAGGTAAATCAATAGGGTTTTTCGTACGGAGAAGTGCCCAGTGAACGGTTCGTTTAGCTTTATATATTGTTCCGGGTGGGCGTTGTATTGTTTTTTCGGAAGTGTTAGACCTGTAAGAGAAAAATTTAAATGGTTGGGAAAGGCCATGGGATGTAGAAATATTTTTTTCACATTTTATTTCCTTGTAAAAACAGGTAAATCAATAGGGTTTTTCGTACGGATAAGTGCCCAGTGAACGGTTCGTTTAGCTTTATATATTGTTCCGGGTGGGCGTAGTATTGGTTTTTCGGAAGTGTTAGACGTGTAAGAGAAAAATTTAAATGGTTGGGAAAGGCCATGGTTTGTAGAAATATTTTTTTCACATTTTATTTCCTTGTAAATACAGGTAAATCGATAGGGATTTTCGTACGTATAAGTGCCCAGTGAACGGTTTGTTTAGCTTTATATATTGTTCCGGGTGGGCGTTGTATTGGTTTTTCGGAAGTGTTAGACCTGTAAGAGAAAAATTTAAATGGTTGGGAAAGGCCATGGGATGTAGAAATATTTTTTTCACATTTTATTTCCTTGTAAAAACAGGTAAATCAATAGGGTTTTTCGTACGTATAAGTGCCCAGTGAACGGTTTGTTTAGCTTTATATATTGTTCCGGGTGGGCGTTGTATTGGTTTTTCGGAAGTGTTAGACCTGTAAGAGAAAAATTTAAATGGTTGGGAAAGGCCATGGGATGTAGAAATATTTTTTTCACATTTTATTTCCTTGTAAAAACAGGTAAATCAATAGGGTTTTTCGTACGGAGAAGTGCCCAGTGAACGGTTCGTTTAGCTTTATATATTGTTCCGGGTGGGCATTGTATTGTTTTTTCGGAAGTGTTAGACCTGTAAGAGAAAAATTTAAATGGTTGGGAAAGGCCATGGGATGTAGAAATATTTTTTTCACATTTTATTTCCTTGTAAAAACAGGTAAATCTATAGGGTTTTTCGTACGGATAAGTGCCCAGTGAACGGTTCGTTTAGCTTTATATATTGTTCCGGGTGGGCGTAGTATTGGTTTTTCGGAAGTGTTAGACGTGTAAGAGAAAAATTTAAATGGTTGGGAAAGGCCATGGTTTGTAGAAATATTTTTTTCACATTTTATTTCCTTGTAAATACAGGTAAATCGATAGGGATTTTCGTACGTATAAGTGCCCAGTGAACGGTTTGTTTAGCTTTATATATTGTTCCGGGTGGGCGTTGTATTGGTTTTTCGGAAGTGTTAGACCTGTAAGAGAAAAATTTAAATGGTTGGGAAAGGCCATGGGATGTCGAAATATTTTTTTCACATTTTATTTCCTTGTAAAAACAGGTAAATCAATAGGGTTTTTCGTACGGATAAGTGCCCAGTGAACGGTTCGTTTAACTTTATATATTGTTCCGGGTGGGCGTTGTATTGGTTTTTCGGAAGTGTTAGACCTGTAAGAGAAAAATTTAAATGGTTGGGAAAGGCCATGGTTTGTAGAAATATTTTTTTCACATTTTATTTCCTTGTAAAAACAGGAAAATCGATAGGGATTTTCGTACAGATAAGTACCCAGTGAACGGTTCATTTATCTTTATATATTCTTCCGGGTGGGCGTTGTATTGGTTTTTCGGAAGTGTTAGACCTATAAGAGAAATATTTAAATGGTAGGGAAAGGCCATGGGATGTAGAAATATTTTTTTCACATTTACTTCCTTGTAAAAACAGGTAAATCAATAGGGTTTTTCGTACGGATAAGTACCCAGTGAACGGTTCGTTTAGCTTTATATATTTTTCCGGGTGGGAGTTGTATTGGTTTTTCGCAAGTGTTAGACCTGTAAGAGAAAAATTTAAATGGTTGGGAAAGGCCATGGGATGTAGAAATATTTTTTTCACATTTTATTTCCTTGTAAAAACAGGTAAATCAATAGGGTTTTTCGTACGGAGAAGTGCCCAGTGAACGGTTCGTTTAGCTTTATATATTGTTCCGGGTGGGCGTTGTATTGTTTTTTCGGAAGTGTTAGACATGTAAGAGAAAAATTTAAATGGTTGGGAAAGGCCATGGGATGTAGAAATATTTTTTTCACATTTTATTTCCTTGTTGTTGTTGTTATGTGCGAAGTCGTGTCCGACCCATCGCGACCCCATGGACAATGATCCTCCAGGCCTTCCTGTCCTCTACCATTCCCCGGAGTCCATTTAAGCTTGCACCTACTGCTTCAGTGACTCCATCCAGCCACCTCATTCTCTGTCGTCCCCTTCTTCTTTTGCCCTCAATCGCTCCCAGCATTAGGCTCTTCTCCAGGGAGTCCTTCCTTCTCATGAGGTGGCCAAAGTATTTGAGTTTCATCTTCAGGATCTGGCCTTCTAAAGAGCAGTCAGGGCTGATCTCCTCTAGGACTGACCGGTTTGTTCGCCTTGCAATCCAAGGGACTCGCAAGAGTCTTCTCCAGCACCAGAGTTCAAAAGCCTCAATTCTTTGACGCTCGGCCTTCCTTATGGTCCAACTTTCGCAGCCATACATTGCAACTGGGAATACCATAGCCTTGACTAAACGCACTTTTGTTGGCAAGGTGATGTCTCTGCTTTTTAGGATGCTGTCTAGATTTGCCATAGCTTTCCTCCCCAGGAGCAAGCGTCTTTTAATTTCTTTGCTGCAGTCCCCATCTGCAGTGATCTTGGAGCCCAGGAAAATAAAATCTGTCACTATCTCCATTTCTTCCCCATCTATTTGCCAGGAATTGAGAGGGCCGGATGCCATGATCTTTGTTTTCTTGATGTTGAGTTTCAAGCCAACTTTTGCACTCTCCTCCTTCACCCGCATCAACAGGCTCTTTAGTTCCTCTTCACTTTCTGCCATTAGAGTGGTATCATCTGCATATCTGAGGTTGTTGATATTTCTCCCTGCAATCTTGATCCCAATTTGTGACTCCTCTAATCCCGCCTTTCTCATGATGTGCTCCGCATACAAGTTAAATAGGCAAGGCGACAATATACAGCCTTGCCGAACTCCTTTCTCAATTTTGAACCAGTCAGTGATTCCATGTTCAGTTCTCACTGTTGCTTCTTGACCTGCATATAAATTTCTCAAGAGACAAATAAGATGCTCTATTTCCTTGTAAAAACAGGTAAATCAATAGGGTTTTTCGTACGGATAAGTGCCCAGTGAACGGTTCGTTTAGCTTTATATATTGTTCCGGGTGGGCGTTGTATTGGTATTTCGGAAGTGTTAGACGTGTAAGAGAAAAATTTAAATGGTTGGGAAAGGCCATGGTTTGTAGAAATATTTTTTTCACATTTTATTTCCTTGTAAATACAGGTAAATCGATAGGGATTTTCGTACGTATAAGTGCCCAGTGAACGGTTTGTTTAGCTTTATATATTGTTCCGGGTGGGCGTTGTATTGGTTTTTCGGAAGTGTTAGACCTGTAAGAGAAAAATTTAAATGGTTGGGAAAGGCCATGGGATGTAGAAATATTTTTTTCACATTTTATTTCCTTGTAAAAACAGGAAAATCAATAGGGTTTTTCTTTTTGGGGTTTGGTTTTTTTTTTTTTTGGTTATTGGTTTTTTTTTCTTTTGGTTTTTGGTTTATTGGTTTTTCGGAAGTGTTAGACCTGTAAGAGAAAAATTTAAATGGTTGGGAAAGGCCATGGTTTGTAGAAATATTTTTTTCACATTTTATTTCCTTGTAAATACAGGTAAATCGATAGGGATTTTCGTACGGATAAGTGCCCAGTGAACGGTTCGTTTAGCTTTATATATTGTTCCGGGTGGGCGTTGTTTTGGTTTTTCGGAAGTGTTAGACCTGTAAGAGAAAAATTTAAATGGTTGGGAAAGGCCATGGGATGTAGAAATATTTTTTTTCACATTTTACTTCTTTGTAAAAACAGGAAAATCGATAGGGATTTTTGTACGGATAAGTACCTAGTGAACGGATCGTTTATCTTTATATATTCTTCCGGGTGGGCGTTGTATTGGATTTTCGGAAGTGTTAGACCTGTAAGAGAAAAATTTAAATGGTTGGGAAAGGCCATGGGATGTAGAAATATTTTTTTCACATTTACTTCCTTGTAAACACAGGTAAATCAATAGGGTTTTTCGTACGGATAAGTACCCAGTGAACGGTTCGTTTAGCTTTATATATTTTTCCGGGTGGGAGTTGTATTGGTTTTTCGCAAGTGTTAGACCTGTAAGAGAAAAATTTAAATGGTTGGGAAAGGCCATGGGATGTAGAAATATTTTTTTCACATTTTATTTCCTTGTAAAAACAGGTAAATCAATAGGGTTTTTCGTACGGAGAAGTGCCCAGTGAACGGTTCGTTTAGCTTTATATATTGTTCCGGGTGGGCGTTGTATTGTTTTTTCGGAAGTGTTAGACCTGTAAGAGAAAAATTTAAATGGTTGGGAAAGGCCATGGGATGTAGAAATATTTATTTCACATTTTATTTCCTTGTAAAAACAGGTAAATCAATAGGGTTTTTCGTACGGATAAGTGCCCAGTGAACGGTTCGTTTAGCTTTATATATTGTTCCGGGTGGGCGTAGTATTGGTTTTTCGGAAGTGTTAGACGTGTAAGAGAAAAATTTAAATGGTTGGGAAAGGCCATGGTTTGTAGAAATATTTTTTTCACATTTTAATTCCTTGTAAAAACAGGTAAATCAATAGGCGTTTTTCTTACGGATAAGTGCCCAGTGAACGGTTCGTTTAGCTTTATATATTGTTCCGGGTGGGCGTTGTATTGGTTTTTCGGAAGTGTTAAACCTGTAAGAGAAAAATTTCAATGGTTGGGAAAGGCCATGGGATGTAGAAATATTTTTTTCACATTTTACTTCCTTGTAAAAACAGGAAAATCGATAGGGATTTTCGTACAGATAAGTACCCAGTGAACGGTTCATTTATCTTTATATATTCTTCCGGGTGGGCGTTGTATTGGTTTTTCGGAAGTGTTAGACCTATAAGAGAAATATTTAAATGGTAGGGAAAGGCCATGGGATGTAGAAATATTTTTTTCACATTTACTTCCTTGTAAACACAGGTAAATCAATAGGGTTTTTCGTACGGATAAGTACCCAGTGAACGGTTCGTTTAGCTTTATATATTTTTCCGGGTGGGAGTTGTATTGGTTTTTCGCAAGTGTTAGACCTGTAAGAGAAAAATTTAAATGGTTGGGAAAGGCCATGGGATGTAGAAATATTTTTTTCACATTTTATTTCCTTGTAAAAACAGGTACATCAATAAGGTTTTTCGTACGGAGAAGTGCCCAGTGAACGGTTCGTTTAGCTTTATATATTGTTCCGGGTGGGCGTTGTATTGTTTTTTCGGAAGTGTTAGACATGTAAGAGAAAAATTTAAATGGTTGGGAAAGGCCATGGGATGTAGAAATATTTTTTTCACATTTTATTTCCTTGTAAATACAGGTAAATCGATAGGGATTTTCGTACGGATAAGTGCCCAGTGAACGGTTCGTTTAGCTTTATATATTGTTCCGGGTGGGCGTTGTTTTGGTTTTTCGGAAGTGTTAGACCTGTAAGAGAAAAATTTAAATGGTTGGGAAAGGCCATGGGATGTAGAAATATTTTTTTTCACATTTTACTTCCTTGTAAAAACAGGAAAATCGATAGGGATTTTCGTACGTATAAGTGCCCAGTGAACGGTTTGTTTAGCTTTATATATTGTTCCGGGTGGGCGTTGTATTGGTTTTTCGGAAGTGTTAGACCTGTAAGAGAAAAATTTAAATGGTTGGGAAAGGCCATGGGATGTAGAAATATTTTTTTCACATTTTATTTCCTTGTAAAAACAGGTAAATCAATAGGGTTTTTCGTACGGATAAGTGCCCAGTGAACGGTTCGTTTAGCTTTATATATTGTTCCGGGTGGGCGTTGTATTGGTTTTTCGGAAGTGTTAGACCTGTAAGAGAAAAATTTAAATGGTTGGGAAAGGCCATGGTTTGTAGAAATATTTTTTTCACATTTTATTTCCTTGTAAATACAGGTAAATCGATAGGGATTTTCGTACGGATAAGTGCCCAGTGAACGGTTCGTTTAGCTTTATATATTGTTCCGGGTGGGCGTTGTTTTGGTTTTTCGGAAGTGTTAGACCTGTAAGAGAAAAATTTAAATGGTTGGGAAAGGCCATGGGATGTAGAAATATTTTTTTTCACATTTTACTTCCTTGTAAAAACAGGAAAATCGATAGGGATTTTCGTACGTATAAGTGCCCAGTGAACGGTTTGTTTAGCTTTATATATTGTTCCGGGTGGGCGTTGTATTGGTTTTTCGGAAGTGTTAGACCTGTAAGAGAAAAATTTAAATGGTTGGGAAAGGCCATGGGATGTAGAAATATTTTTTTCACATTTTATTTCCTTGTAAAAACAGGTAAATCAATAGGGTTTTTCGTACGGATAAGTGCCCAGTGAACGGTTCGTTTAGCTTTATATATTGTTCCGGGTGGGCGTTGTATTGGTTTTTCGGAAGTGTTAGACCTGTAAGAGAAAAATTTAAATGGTTGGGAAAGGCCATGGTTTGTAGAAATATTTTTTTCACATTTTATTTCCTTGTAAATACAGGTAAATCGATAGGGATTTTCGTACGGATAAGTGCCCAGTGAACGGTTCGTTTAGCTTTATATATTGTTCCGGGTGGGCGTTGTTTTGGTTTTTCGGAAGTGTTAGACCTGTAAGAGAAAAATTTAAATGGTTGGGAAAGGCCATGGGATGTAGAAATATTTTTTTCACATTTTAATTCCTTGTAAAAACAGGAAAATCAATAGGGATTTTCGTACGGATATGTACCAAGTGAACGGTTCGTTTAGCTTTATATATTGTTCCGGGTGGGCGTTGTATTGGTTTTTCGGAAGTGTTAGACCTGTAAGAGAAAAATTTAAATGGTTGGGAAAGGCCATGGGATGTTGAAATATTTTTTTCACATTTTAATTCCTTGTAAAAACAGGTAAATCAATAGGCGTTTTTCTTACGGATAAGTGCCCAGTGAACGGTTCGTTTAGCTTTATATATTGTTCCGGGTGGGCGTTGTATTGGTTTTTCGGAAGTGTTAAACCTGTAAGAGAAAAATTTCAATGGTTGGGAAAGGCCATGGGATGTAGAAATATTTTTTTCACATTTTACTTCCTTGTAAAAACAGGAAAATCGATAGGGATTTTCGTACAGATAAGTACCCAGTGAACGGTTCATTTATCTTTATATATTCTTCCGGGTGGGCGTTGTATTGGTTTTTCGGAAGTGTTAGACCTATAAGAGAAATATTTAAATGGTAGGGAAAGGCCATGGGATGTAGAAATATTTTTTTCACATTTACTTCCTTGTAAACACAGGTAAATCAATAGGGTTTTTCGTACGGATAAGTACCCAGTGAACGGTTCGTTTAGCTTTATATATTTTTCCGGGTGGGAGTTGTATTGGTTTTTCGCAAGTGTTAGACCTGTAAGAGAAAAATTTAAATGGTTGGGAAAGGCCATGGGATGTAGAAATATTTTTTTCACATTTTATTTCCTTGTAAAAACAGGTACATCAATAAGGTTTTTCGTACGGAGAAGTGCCCAGTGAACGGTTCGTTTAGCTTTATATATTGTTCCGGGTGGGCGTTGTATTGTTTTTTCGGAAGTGTTAGACATGTAAGAGAAAAATTTAAATGGTTGGGAAAGGCCATGGGATGTAGAAATATTTTTTTCACATTTTATTTCCTTGTAAATACAGGTAAATCGATAGGGATTTTCGTACGGATAAGTGCCCAGTGAACGGTTCGTTTAGCTTTATATATTGTTCCGGGTGGGCGTTGTTTTGGTTTTTCGGAAGTGTTAGACCTGTAAGAGAAAAATTTAAATGGTTGGGAAAGGCCATGGGATGTAGAAATATTTTTTTTCACATTTTACTTCCTTGTAAAAACAGGAAAATCGATAGGGATTTTCGTACGTATAAGTGCCCAGTGAACGGTTTGTTTAGCTTTATATATTGTTCCGGGTGGGCGTTGTATTGGTTTTTCGGAAGTGTTAGACCTGTAAGAGAAAAATTTAAATGGTTGGGAAAGGCCATGGGATGTAGAAATATTTTTTTCACATTTTATTTCCTTGTAAAAACAGGTAAATCAATAGGGTTTTTCGTACGGATAAGTGCCCAGTGAACGGTTCGTTTAGCTTTATATATTGTTCCGGGTGGGCGTTGTATTGGTTTTTCGGAAGTGTTAGACCTGTAAGAGAAAAATTTAAATGGTTGGGAAAGGCCATGGTTTGTAGAAATATTTTTTTCACATTTTATTTCCTTGTAAATACAGGTAAATCGATAGGGATTTTCGTACGGATAAGTGCCCAGTGAACGGTTCGTTTAGCTTTATATATTGTTCCGGGTGGGCGTTGTTTTGGTTTTTCGGAAGTGTTAGACCTGTAAGAGAAAAATTTAAATGGTTGGGAAAGGCCATGGGATGTAGAAATATTTTTTTCACATTTTAATTCCTTGTAAAAACAGGAAAATCAATAGGGATTTTCGTACGGATATGTACCAAGTGAACGGTTCGTTTAGCTTTATATATTGTTCCGGGTGGGCGTTGTATTGGTTTTTCGGAAGTGTTAGACCTGTAAGAGAAAAATTTAAATGGTTGGGAAAGGCCATGGGATGTTGAAATATTTTTTTCACATTTTAATTCCTTGTAAAAACAGGTAAATCAATAGGCGTTTTTCTTACGGATAAGTGCCCAGTGAACGGTTCGTTTAGCTTTATATATTGTTCCGGGTGGGCGTTGTATTGGTTTTTCGGAAGTGTTAAACCTGTAAGAGAAAAATTTCAATGGTTGGGAAAGGCCATGGGATGTAGAAATATTTTTTTCACATTTTACTTCCTTGTAAAAACAGGAAAATCGATAGGGATTTTCGTACAGATAAGTACCCAGTGAACGGTTCATTTATCTTTATATATTCTTCCGGGTGGGCGTTGTATTGGTTTTTCGGAAGTGTTAGACCTATAAGAGAAATATTTAAATGGTAGGGAAAGGCCATGGGATGTAGAAATATTTTTTTCACATTTACTTCCTTGTAAACACAGGTAAATCAATAGGGTTTTTCGTACGGATAAGTACCCAGTGAACGGTTCGTTTAGCTTTATATATTTTTCCGGGTGGGAGTTGTATTGGTTTTTCGCAAGTGTTAGACCTGTAAGAGAAAAATTTAAATGGTTGGGAAAGGCCATGGGATGTAGAAATATTTTTTTCACATTTTATTTCCTTGTAAAAACAGGTACATCAATAAGGTTTTTCGTACGGAGAAGTGCCCAGTGAACGGTTCGTTTAGCTTTATATATTGTTCCGGGTGGGCGTTGTATTGTTTTTTCGGAAGTGTTAGACATGTAAGAGAAAAATTTAAATGGTTGGGAAAGGCCATGGGATGTAGAAATATTTTTTTCACATTTTATTTCCTTGTAAAAACAGGTAAATCAATAGGGTTTTTCGTACGGATAAGTGCCCAGTGAACGGTTCGTTTAGCTTTATATATTGTTCCGGGTGGGCGTTGTATTGGTTTTTCGGAAGTGTTAGACCTGTAAGAGAAAAATTTAAATGGTTGGGAAAGGCCATGGGATGTAGAAATATTTTTTTCACATTTTAATTCCTTGTAAAAACAGGAAAATCAATAGGGATTTTCGTACGGATATGTACCCAGTGAACGGTTCATTTAGCTTTATATATTGTTCCGGGTGGGCGTTGTATTGGTTTTTCGGAAGTGTTAGACCTGTAAGAGAAAAATTTAAATGGTTGGGAAAGGCCATGGGATGTAGAAATATTTTTTTCACATTTTAATTCCTTGTAAAAACAGGAAAATCAATAGGGATTTTCGTACGGATATGTACCAAGTGAACGGTTCGTTTAGCTTTATATATTGTTCCGGGTGGGCGTTGTATTGGTTTTTCGGAAGTGTTAGACCTGTAAGAGAAAAATTTAAATGGTTGGGAAAGGCCATGGGATGTTGAAATATTTTTTTCACATTTTAATTCCTTGTAAAAACAGGTAAATCAATAGGCGTTTTTCTTACGGATAAGTGCCCAGTGAACGGTTCGTTTAGCTTTATATATTGTTCCGGGTGGGCGTTGTATTGGTTTTTCGGAAGTGTTAAACCTGTAAGAGAAAAATTTCAATGGTTGGGAAAGGCCATGGGATGTAGAAATATTTTTTTCACATTTTACTTCCTTGTAAAAACAGGAAAATCGATAGGGATTTTCGTACAGATAAGTACCCAGTGAACGGTTCATTTATCTTTATATATTCTTCCGGGTGGGCGTTGTATTGGTTTTTCGGAAGTGTTAGACCTATAAGAGAAATATTTAAATGGTAGGGAAAGGCCATGGGATGTAGAAATATTTTTTTCACATTTACTTCCTTGTAAACACAGGTAAATCAATAGGGTTTTTCGTACGGATAAGTACCCAGTGAACGGTTCGTTTAGCTTTATATATTTTTCCGGGTGGGAGTTGTATTGGTTTTTCGCAAGTGTTAGACCTGTAAGAGAAAAATTTAAATGGTTGGGAAAGGCCATGGGATGTAGAAATATTTTTTTCACATTTTATTTCCTTGTAAAAACAGGTACATCAATAAGGTTTTTCGTACGGAGAAGTGCCCAGTGAACGGTTCGTTTAGCTTTATATATTGTTCCGGGTGGGCGTTGTATTGTTTTTTCGGAAGTGTTAGACATGTAAGAGAAAAATTTAAATGGTTGGGAAAGGCCATGGGATGTAGAAATATTTTTTTCACATTTTATTTCCTTGTAAAAACAGGTAAATCAATAGGGTTTTTCGTACGGATAAGTGCCCAGTGAACGGTTCGTTTAGCTTTATATATTGTTCCGGGTGGGCGTTGTATTGGTTTTTCGGAAGTGTTAGACCTGTAAGAGAAAAATTTAAATGGTTGGGAAAGGCCATGGGATGTAGAAATATTTTTTTCACATTTTAATTCCTTGTAAAAACAGGAAAATCAATAGGGATTTTCGTACGGATATGTACCCAGTGAACGGTTCATTTAGCTTTATATATTGTTCCGGGTGGGCGTTGTATTGGTTTTTCGGAAGTGTTAGACCTGTAAGAGAAAAATTTAAATGGTTGGGAAAGGCCATGGGATGTAGAAATATTTTTTTCACATTTTAATTCCTTGTAAAAACAGGTAAATCAATAGGCGTTTTTCTTACGGATAAGTGCCCAGTGAACGGTTCGTTTAGCTTTATATATTGTTCCGGGTGGGCGTTGTATTGGTTTTTCGGAAGTGTTAAACCTGTAAGAGAAAAATTTCAATGGTTGGGAAAGGCCATGGGATGTAGAAATATTTTTTTCACATTTTACTTCCTTGTAAAAACAGGAAAATCGATAGGGATTTTCGTACAGATAAGTACCCAGTGAACGGTTCATTTATCTTTATATATTCTTCCGGGTGGGCGTTGTATTGGTTTTTCGGAAGTGTTAGACCTATAAGAGAAATATTTAAATGGTAGGGAAAGGCCATGGGATGTAGAAATATTTTTTTCACATTTACTTCCTTGTAAACACAGGTAAATCAATAGGGTTTTTCGTACGGATAAGTACCCAGTGAACGGTTCGTTTAGCTTTATATATTTTTCCGGGTGGGAGTTGTATTGGTTTTTCGCAAGTGTTAGACCTGTAAGAGAAAAATTTAAATGGTTGGGAAAGGCCATGGGATGTAGAAATATTTTTTTCACATTTTATTTCCTTGTAAAAACAGGTAAATCAATAAGGTTTTTCGTACGGAGAAGTGCCCAGTGAACGGTTCGTTTAGCTTTATATATTGTTCCGGGTGGGCGTTGTATTGGTTTTTCGGAAGTGTTAGACCTGTAAGAGAAAAATTTAAATGGTTGGGAAAGGCCATGGTTTGTAGAAATATTTTTTTCACATTTTATTTCCTTGTAAATACAGGTAAATCGATAGGGATTTTCGTACGTATAAGTGCCCAGTGAACGGTTTGTTTAGCTTTATATATTGTTCCGGGTGGGCGTTGTATTGGTTTTTCGGAAGTGTTAGACCTGTAAGAGAAAAATTTAAATGGTTGGGAAAGGCCATGGGATGTAGAAATATTTTTTTCACATTTTATTTCCTTGTAAAAACAGGTAAATCAATAGGGTTTTTCGTACGGATAAGTGCCCAGTGAACGGTTCGTTTAGCTTTATATATTGTTCCGGGTGGGCGTTGTATTGGTTTTTCGGAAGTGTTAGACCTGTAAGAGAAAAATTTAAATGGTTGGGAAAGGCCATGGTTTGTAGAAATATTTTTTTCACATTTTATTTCCTTGTAAATACAGGTAAATCGATAGGGATTTTCGTACGGATAAGTGCCCAGTGAACGGTTCGTTTAGCTTTATATATTGTTCCGGGTGGGCGTTGTTTTGGTTTTTCGGAAGTGTTAGACCTGTAAGAGAAAAATTTAAATGGTTGGGAAAGGCCATGGGATGTAGAAATATTTTTTTTCACATTTTACTTCCTTGTAAAAACAGGAAAATCGATAGGGATTTTTGTACGGATAAGTACCTAGTGAACGGTTCGTTTACCTTTATATATTCTTCCGGGTGGGCGTTGTATTGGATTTTCGGAAGTGTTAGACCTGTAAGAGAAAAATTTAAATGGTTGGGAAAGGCCATGGGATGTAGAAATATTTTTTTCACATTTACTTCCTTGTAAAAACAGGTAAATCAATAGGGTTTTTCGTACGGATAAGTACCCAGTGAACGGTTCGTTTAGCTTTATATATTTTTCCGGGTGGGAGTTGTATTGGTTTTTCGCAAGTGTTAGACCTGTAAGAGAAAAATTTAAATGGTTGGGAAAGGCCATGGGATGTAGAAATATTTTTTTCACATTTTATTTCCTTGTAAAAACAGGTAAATCAATAGGGTTTTTCGTACGGAGAAGTGCCCAGTGAACGGTTCGTTTAGCTTTATATATTGTTCCGGGTGGGCGTTGTATTGTTTTTTCGGAAGTGTTAGACCTGTAAGAGAAAAATTTAAATGGTTGGGAAAGGCCATGGGATGTAGAAATATTTTTTTCACATTTTATTTCCTTGTAAAAACAGGTAAATCAATAGGGTTTTTCGTACGGATAAGTGCCCAGTGAACGGTTCGTTTAGCTTTATATATTGTTCCGGGTGGGCGTAGTATTGGTTTTTCGGAAGTGTTAGACGTGTAAGAGAAAAATTTCAATGGTTGGGAAAGGCCATGGGATGTAGAAATATTTTTTTCACATTTTACTTCCTTGTAAAAACAGGAAAATCGATAGGGATTTTCGTACAGATAAGTACCCAGTGAACGGTTCATTTATCTTTATATATTCTTCCGGGTGGGCGTTGTATTGGTTTTTCGGAAGTGTTAGAACTGTAAGAGAAAAATTTAAATGGTTGGGAAAGGCCATGGGATGTAGAAATATTTTTTTCACATTTACTTCCTTGTAAAAACAGGTAAATCAATAGGGTTTTTCGTACGGATAAGTACCCAGTGAACGGTTCGTTTAGCTTTATATATTTTTCCGGGTGGGAGTTGTATTGGTTTTTCGCAAGTGTTAGACCTGTAAGAGAAAAATTTAAATGGTTGGGAAAGGCCATGGGATGTAGAAATATTTTTTTCACATTTTATTTCCTTGTAAAAACAGGTAAATCGATAGGGATTTTCGTACGTATAAGTGCCCAGTGAACGGTTCGTTTAGCTTTATATATTGTTCCGGGTGGGCGTTGTATTGGTTTTTCGGAAGTGTTAGACCTGTAAGAGAAAAATTTAAATGGTTGGGAAAGGCCATGGGATGTAGAAATATTTTTTTCACATTTTATTTCCTTGTAAAAACAGGTAAATCAATAGGGTTTTTCATACGTATAAGTGCCCAGTGAACGGTTTGTTTAGCTTTATATATTGTTCCGGGTGGGCGTTGTATTGGTTTTTCGGAAGTGTTAGACCTGTAAGAGAAAAATTTAAATGGTTGGGAAAGGCCATGGGATGTAGAAATATTTTTTTCACATTTTATTTCCTTGTAAAAACAGGTAAATCAATAGGGTTTTTCGTACGGAGAAGTGCCCAGTGAACGGTTCGTTTAGCTTTATATATTGTTCCGGGTGGGCGTTGTATTGTTTTTTCGGACGTGTTAGACCTGTAAGAGAAAAATTTAAATGGTTGGGAAAGGCCATGGGATGTAGAAATATTTTTTTCACATTTTATTTCCTTGTAAAAAAAGGTAAATCAATAGGGTTTTTCGTACGGATAAGTGCCCAGTGAATGGTTCGTTTAGCTTTATATATTGTTCCGGGTGGGCGTAGTATTGGTTTTTCGGAAGTGTTAGACGTGTAAGAGAAAAATTTAAATGGTTGGGAAAGGCCATGGTTTGTAGAAATATTTTTTTCACATTTTATTTCCTTGTAAATACAGGTAAATCGATAGGGATTTTCGTACGTATAAGTGCCCAGTGAACGGTTTGTTTAGCTTTATATATTGTTCCGGGTGCACGTTGTATTGGTTTTTCGGAAGTGTTAGACATGTAAGAGAAAAATTTAAATGGTTGGGAAAGGCCATGGGATGTAGAAATATTTTTTTCACATTTTATTTCCTTGTAAATACAGGTAAATCGATAGGGATTTTCGTACTTATAAGTGCCCAGTGAACGGTTTGTTTAGCTTTATATATTGTTTCGGGTGGGCGTTGTATTGGTTTTTCGTAAGTGTTAGACCTGTAAGAGAAAAATTTAAATGGTTGGGAAAGGCCATGGGATGTAGAAATATTTTTTTCACATTTTATTTCCTTGTAAAAACAGGGAAATCAATAGGATTTTTCGTACGGATAAGTGCCCAGTGAACGGTTCGTTTAGCTTTATATATTGTTCCGGGTGGGCGTTGTATTGGTTTTTCAGAAGTGTTAGACCTGTAAGAGAAAAATTTAAATGGTTGGGAAAGGCCATGGTTTGTAGAAATATTTTTTTCACATTTTATTTCCTTGTAAATACAGGTAAATCGATAGGGATTTTCGTACGGATAAGTGCCCAGTGAACGGTTCGTTTAGCTTTATATATTGTTCCGGGTGGGCGTTGTTTTGGTTTTTCGGAAGTGTTAGACCTGTAAGAGAAAAATTTAAATGGTTGGGAAAGGCCATGGGATGTAGAAATATTTTTTTTCACATTTTACTTCCTTGTAAAAACAGGAAAATCGATAGGGATTTTTGTACGGATAAGTACCTAGTGAACGGTTCGTTTATCTTTATATATTCTTCCGGGTGGGCGTTGTATTGGATTTTCGGAAGTGTTAGAACTGTAAGAGAAAAATTTAAATGGTTGGGAAAGGCCATGGGATGTAGAAATATTTTTTTCACATTTACTTCCTTGTAAAAACAGGTAAATCAATAGGGTTTTTCGTACGGATAAGTACCCAGTGAACGGTTCGTTTAGCTTTATATATTTTTCCGGGTGGGAGTTGTATTGGTTTTTCGCAAGTGTTAGACCTGTAAGAGAAAAATTTAAATGGTTGGGAAAGGCCATGGGATGTAGAAATATTTTTTTCACATTTTATTTCCTTGTAAAAACAGGTAAATCAATAGGGTTTTTCGTACGGAGAAGTGCCCAGTGAACGGTTCGTTTAGCTTTATATATTGTTCCGGGTGGGCGTTGTATTGTTTTTTCGGAAGTGTTAGACCTGTAAGAGAAAAATTTAAATGGTTGGGAAAGGCCATGGGATGTAGAAATATTTTTTTCACATTTTATTTCCTTGTAAAAACAGGTAAATCAATAGGGTTTTTCGTACGGATAAGTGCCCAGTGAACGGTTCGTTTAGCTTTATATATTGTTCCGGGTGGGCGTAGTATTGGTTTTTCGGAAGTGTTAGACGTGTAAGAGAAAAATTTAAATGGTTGGGAAAGGCCATGGTTTGTAGAAATATTTTTTTCACATTTTATTTCCTTGTAAATACAGGTAAATCGATAGGGATTTTCGTACGTATAAGTGCCCAGTGAACGGTTTGTTTAGCTTTATATATTGTTCCGGGTGGGCGTTGTATTGGTTTTTCGGAAGTGTTAGACCTGTAAGAGAAAAATTTAAATGGTTGGGAAAGGCCATGGGATGTAGAAATATTTTTTTCACATTTTATTTCCTTGTAAAAACAGGTAAATCAATAGGGTTTTTCGTACGTATAAGTGCCCAGTGAACGGTTTGTTTAGCTTTATATATTGTTCCGGGTGGGCGTTGTATTGGTTTTTCGGAAGTGTTAGACCTGTAAGAGAAAAATTTAAATGGTTGGGAAAGGCCATGGGATGTAGAAATATTTTTTTCACATTTTATTTCCTTGTAAAAACAGGTAAATCAATAGGGTTTTTCGTACGGAGAAGTGCCCAGTGAACGGTTCGTTTAGCTTTATATATTGTTCCGGGTGGGCGTTGTATTGTTTTTTCGGAAGTGTTAGACCTGTAAGAGAAAAATTTAAATGGTTGGGAAAGGCCATGGGATGTAGAAATATTTTTTTCACATTTTATTTCCTTGTAAAAACAGGTAAATCAATAGGGTTTTTCGTACGGATAAGTGCCCAGTGAACGGTTCGTTTAGCTTTATATATTGTTCCGGGTGGGCGTTGTATTGGTTTTTCGGAAGTGTTAGACCTGTAAGAGAAAAATTTAAATGGTTGGGAAAGGCCATGGTTTGTAGAAATATTTTTTTCACATTTTATTTCCTTGTAAATACAGGTAAATCGATAGGGATTTTCGTACGGATAAGTGCCCAGTGAACGGTTCGTTTAGCTTTATATATTGTTCCGGGTGGGCGTTGTTTTGGTTTTTCGGAAGTGTTAGACCTGTAAGAGAAAAATTTAAATGGTTGGGAAAGGCCATGGGATGTAGAAATATTTTTTTTACATTTTACTAGCTTGTAAAAACAGGAAAATCGATAGGGATTTTCGTACGGATAAGTACCTAGTGAACGGTTGGTTTAGCTTTATATATTCTTCCGGGTGGGCGTTGTATTGGATTTTCGGAAGTGTTAGACCTGTAAGAGAAAAATTTAAATGGTTGGGAAAGGCCATGGGATGTAGAAATATTTTTTTCACATTTACTTCCTTGTAAAAACAGGTAAATCAATAGGGTTTTTCGTACGGATAAGTACCCAGTGAACGGTCGTTTAGCTTTATATATTGTTCCGGGTGGGCGTTGTATTGGTTTTTCGGAAGTGTTAGACCTGTAAGAGAAAAATTTAAATGGTTGGGAAAGGCCATAGGATGTAGAAATATTTTTTTCACATTTTATTTCCTTTTAAAAACAGGTAAATCAATAGGGATTTTCGTACGGATAAGTACCAAGTGAACGGTTCGTTTAGCTTTATATATTGTTCCGGGTGGGCGTTGTATTGGTTTTTCGGAAGTGTTAGACCTGTAAGAGAAAAATTTAAATGGTTGGGAAAGGCCATGGGATGTAGAAATATTTTTTTCACATTTTACTTCCTTGTAAAAACAGGAAAATCAATAGGGATTTTCGTACGGATATGTACCCAGTGAACGGTTCGTTTAGCTTTATATATTGTTCCGGGTGGGCGTTGTATTGGTTTTTCGGAAGTGTTAGACCTGTAAGAGAAAAATTTAAATGGTTGGGAAAGGCCATGGGATGTAGAAATATTTTTTTCACATTTTATTTCCTTGTAAAAACAGGTAAATCAATAGGGTTTTTCGTACGGATAAGTGCCCAGTGAACGGTTCGTTTAGCTTTATATATTGTTCCGGGGTGGGCGTTGTATTGGTTTTTCGGAAGTGTTAGACCTGTAAGAGAAAAATTTAAATGGTTGGGAAAGGCCATGGGATGTAGAAATATTTTTTTCACATTTTATTTCCTTTTAAAAACAGGTAAATCAATAGGGTTTTTCGTACGGATACGTGCCCAGTGAACGGTTCGTTTAGCTTTATATATTGTTCCGGGTGGGCGTTGTTTTGGTTTTTCGGATCTGTTAGACCTGTAAGAGAAAAATTTAAATGGTTGGGAAAGGCCATGGGATGTAGAAATATTTTTTTCACATTTTACTTCCTTGTAAAAACAGGAAAATCGATAGGGATTTTCGTACGGATATGTACCCAGTGAACGGTTCGTTTATCTTTATATATTCTTCCGGATGGGCGTTGTATTGGTTTTTCAGAAGTGTTAGACCTGTAAGAGAAAAATTTAAATGGTTGGGAAAGGCCATGGGATGTAGAAATATTTTTTTCACATTTTATTTCCTTGTAAAAATAGGTAAATCAATAGGGTTTTTCGTACGGATAAGTGCCCAGTGAACGGTTCATTTAGCTTTATATATTGTTCCGGGTGGGCATTGTTTAGGTTTTTCGGAAGTGTTAGACCTGTAAGAGAAAAATTTAAATGGTTGGGAAAGGACATGGGATGCAGAAATATTTTTTTCACGTTTTATTTCCTTGTAAAAACAGGTAAATCAATAGGGTTTTTCGTACGTATAAGTGCCCAGTGAACGGTTCGTTTAGCTTTATATATTGTTCCGGGTGGGCGTTGTATTGGTTTTTCGGAAGTGTTAGACCTGTAAGAGAAAAATTTAAATGGTTGGGAAAGGCCATGGGATGTAGAAATATTTTTTTCACATTTTATTTCCTTGTAAAAACAGGTAAATCAATAGGGTTTTTCGTACGGATAAGTGCCCAGTGAACGGTTCGTTTAGCTTTATATATTGTTCCGGGTGGGCGTTGTATTGGTTTTTCGGAAGTGTTAGACCTGTAAGAGAAAAATTTAAATGGTTGGGAAAGGCCATGGTTTGTAGAAATATTTTTTTCACATTTTATTTCCTTGTAAATACAGGTAAATCGATAGGGATTTTCGTACGGATAAGTGCCCAGTGAGCGGTTCGTTTAGCTTTATATATTGTTCCGGGTGGGCGTTGTATTGGTTTTTCGGAAGTGTTAGACCTGTAAGAGAAAAATTTAAATGGTTGGGAAAGGCCATGGGATGTAGAAATATTTTTTTCACATTTTACTTCCTTGTAAAAATAGGAAAATCGATAGGGATTTTTGTACGGATAAGTACCTAGTGAACGGTTCGTTTATCTTTATATATTCTTCCGGGTGGGCGTTGTATTGGATTTTCGGAAGTGTTAGACCTGTAAGAGAAAAATTTAAATCGTTGGGAAAGGCCATGGGATGTAGAAATATTTTTTTCACATTTACTTCCTTGTAAAAACAGGTAAATCAATAGGGTTTTTCGTACGGATAAGTACCCAGTGAACGGTTCGTTTAGCTTTATATATTGTTCCGGGTGGGCGTTGTATTGGTTTTTCGGAAGTGTTAGACCTGTAAGAGAAAAATTTAAATGGTTGGGAAAGGCCATGGGATGTAGAAATATTTTTTTCACATTTTATTTCCGTTTAAAAACAGGTAAATCAATAGGGATTTTCGTACGGATAAGTACCAAGTGAACGGTTCGTTTAGCTTTATATATTGTTCCGGGTGGGCGTTGTATTGGTTTTTCGGAAGTGTTAGACCTGTAAGAGAAAAATTTAAATGGTTGGGAAAGGCCATGGGATGTAGAAATATTTTTTTCACATTTTACTTCCTTGTAAAAACAGGAAAATCAATAGGGATTTTCGTACGGATATGTACCCAGTGAACGGTTCGTTTAGCTTTATATATTGTTCCGGGTGGGCGTTGTATTGGTTTTTCGGAAGTGTTAGACCTGTAAGAGAAAAATTTAAATGGTTGGGAAAGGCCATGGGATGTAGAAATATTTTTTTCACATTTTAATTCCTTGTAAAAACAGCTAAATCAATAGGGTTTTTCTTACGGATAAGTTCCCAGTGAACGGTTCGTTTAGCTTTATATATTGTTCCGGGTGGGCGTTGTATTGGTTTTTTGGAAGTGTTAGACCTGTAAGAGAAAAATTTAAATGGTTGGGAAAGGCCATGGGATGTAGAAATATTTTTTTCACATTTTATTTCCTTGTAAAAACAGGTAAATCAATAGGGTTTTTCGTACGGATAAGTGCCCAGTGAACGGTTCGTTTAGCTTTATATATTGTTCCGGGTGGGCGTTGTATTGGTTTTTCGGAAGTGTTAGACTTGTAAGAGAAAAATTTAAATGGTTGGGAAAGGCCATGGTTTGTAGAAATATTTTTTTCACATTTTATTTCCTTGTAAATACAGGTAAATCGATAGGGATTTTCATACGGATAAGTGCCCAGTGAACGGTTCGTTTAGCTTTATATATTGTTCCGGGTGGGCGTTGTTTTGGTTTTTCGGAAGTGTTAGACCTGTAAGAGAAAAATTTAAATGGTTGGGAAAGGCCATGGGATGTAGAAATATTTTTTTTACATTTTACTTCCTTGTAAAAACAGGAAAATCGATAGGGATTTTTGTACGGATAAGTACCTAGTGAACGGTTCGTTTAGCTTTATATATTCTTCCGGTTGGGCGTTGTATTGGATTTTCGGAAGTGTTAGACCTGTAAGAGAAAAATTTAAATGGTTGGGAAAGGCCATGGGATGTAGAAATATTTTTTTCACATTTTACTTCCTTGTAAAAACAGGAAAATCGATAGGGATTTTTGTACGGATAAGTACCTAGTGAACGGTTCGTTTATCTTTATATATTCTTCCGGGTGGGCGTTGTATTGGATTTTCGGAAGTGTTAGACCTGTAAGAGAAAAATTTAAATGGTTGGGAAAGGCCATGGGATGTAGAAATATTTTTTTCACATTTACTTCCTTGTAAAAACAGGTAAATCAATAGGGTTTTTCGTACGGATAAGTACCCAGAGAACGGTTCGTTTAGCTTTATATATTGTTCCGGGTGGGCGTTGTATTGGTTTTTCGGAAGTGTTAGACCTGTAAGAGAAAAATTTAAATGGTTGGGAAAGGCCATGGGATGTAGAAATATTTTTTTCACATTTTATTTCCTTTTAAAAACATGTAAATCAATAGGGATTTTCGTACGGATAAGTACCAAGTGAACGGTTCGTTTAGCTTTATATATTGTTCCGGGTGGGCGTTGTATTGGTTTTTCGGAAGTGTTAGACCTGTAAGAGAAAAATTTAAATGGTTGGGAAAGGCCATGGGATGTAGAAATATTTTTTTCACATTTTACTTACTTGTAAAAACAGGAAAATCAATAGGGATTTTCGTACGGATAAGTGCCCAGTGAACGGTTCGTTTAGCTTTATATATTGTTCCGGGTGGGCGTTCTATTGGTTTTTTGGAAGTGTTAGACCTGTAAGAGAAAAATTTAAATGGTTGGGAAAGGCCATGGGATGTAGAAATATTTTTTTCACATTTTATTTCCTTTTAAAAACAGGTAAATCAATAGGGTTTTTCGTACGGATACGTGCCCAGTGAAAGGTTCGTTTAGCTTTATATATTGTTCCGGGTGGGCGTTGTTTTGGTTTTTCGGATGTGTTAGACCTGTAAGAGAAAAATTTAAATGGTTGGGAAAGGCCATGGGATGTAGAAATATTTTTTTCACATTTTACTTCCTTGTAAAAACAGGAAAATCGATAGGGTTTTTCGTACGGATAAGTACCTAGTGAACGGTTCGTTTATCTTTATATATTCTTCCGGGTGGGCGTTGTATTGGATTTTCAGAAGTGTTAGACCTGTAAGAGAAAAATTTAAATGGTTGGGAAAGGCCATGGGATGTAGAAATATTTTTTTCACATTTACTTCCTTGTAAAAACAGGTAAATCAATAGGGTTTTTCGTACGGATAAGTACCCAGTGAACGGTTCGTTTAGCTTTATATATTGTTCCGGGTGGGCGTTGTATTGGTTTTTCGGAAGTGTTAGACCTGTAAGAGAAAAATTTAAATGGTTGGGAAAGGCCATGGGATGTAGAAATATTTTTTTCACATTTTATTTCCTTTTAAAAACAGGTAAATCAATAGGGATTTTCGTACGGATAAGTACCAAGTGAACGGTTCGTTTAGCTTTATATATTGTTCCGGGTGGGCGTTGTATTGGTTTTTCGGAAGTGTTAGACCTGTAAGAGAAAAATTTAAATGGTTGGGAAAGGCCATGGGATGTAGAAATATTTTGTTCACATTTTACTTACTTGTAAAAACAGGAAAATCAATAGGGATTTTCGTACGGATATGTACCCAGTGAACGGTTCGTTTATCTTTATATATTCTTCCGGGTGGGCGTTGTATTGGATTTTCAGAAGTGTTAGACCTGTAAGAGAAAAATTTAAATGGTTGGGAAAGGCCATGGGATGTAGAAATATTTTTTTCACATTTACTTCCTTGTAAAAACAGGTAAATCAATAGGGTTTTTCGTACGGATAAGTACCCAGTGAACGGTTCGTTTAGCTTTATATATTGTTCCGGGTGGGCGTTGTATTGGTTTTTCGGAAGTGTTAGACCTGTAAGAGAAAAATTTAAATGGTTGGGAAAGGCCATGGGATGTAGAAATATTTTTTTCACATTTTATTTCCTTTTAAAAACAGGTAAATCAATAGGGATTTTCGTACGGATAAGTACCAAGTGAACGGTTCGTTTAGCTTTATATATTGTTCCGGGTGGGCATTGTTTAGGTTTTTCGGAAGTGTTAGACCTGTAAGAGAAAAATTTAAATGGTTGGGAAAGGACATGGGATGCAGAAATATTTTTTTCACGTTTTATTTCCTTGTAAAAACAGGTAAATCAATAGGGTTTTTCGTACGTATAAGTGCCCAGTGAACGGTTCGTTTAGCTTTATATATTGTTCCGGGTGGGCGTTGTATTGGTTTTTCGGAAGTGTTAGACCTGTAAGAGAAAAATTTAAATGGTTGGGAAAGGCCATGGGATGTAGAAATATTTTTTTCACATTTTATTTCCTTGTAAAAACAGGTAAATCAATAGGGTTTTTCGTACGGATAAGTGCCCAGTGAACGGTTCGTTTAGCTTTATATATTGTTCCGGGTGGGCGTTGTATTGGTTTTTCGGAAGTGTTAGACCTGTAAGAGAAAAATTTAAATGGTTGGGAAAGGCCATGGTTTGTAGAAATATTTTTTTCACATTTTATTTCCTTGTAAATACAGGTAAATCGATAGGGATTTTCGTACGGATAAGTGCCCAGTGAGCGGTTCGTTTAGCTTTATATATTGTTCCGGGTGGGCGTTGTATTGGTTTTTCGGAAGTGTTAGACCTGTAAGAGAAAAATTTAAATGGTTGGGAAAGGCCATGGGATGTAGAAATATTTTTTTCACATTTTATTTCCTTGTAAAAACAGGTAAATCAATAGGGTTTTTCGTACGGATAAGTGCCCAGTGAACGGTTCATTTAGCTTTATATATTGTTCCGGGTGGGCGTTGTTTTGGTATTTCGGAAGTGTTAGACCTGTAAGAGAAAAATTTAAATGGTTGGGAAAGGCCATGGGATGTAGAAATATTTTTTTCACATTTTACTTCCTTGTAAAAATAGGAAAATCGATAGGGATTTTTGTACGGATAAGTACCTAGTGAACGGTTCGTTTATCTTTATATATTCTTCCGGGTGGGCGTTGTATTGGATTTTCGGAAGTGTTAGACCTGTAAGAGAAAAATTTAAATCGTTGGGAAAGGCCATGGGATGTAGAAATATTTTTTTCACATTTACTTCCTTGTAAAAACAGGTAAATCAATAGGGTTTTTCGTACGGATAAGTACCCAGTGAACGGTTCGTTTAGCTTTATATATTGTTCCGGGTGGGCGTTGTATTGGTTTTTCGGAAGTGTTAGACCTGTAAGAGAAAAATTTAAATGGTTGGGAAAGGCCATGGGATGTAGAAATATTTTTTTCACATTTTATTTCCTTTTAAAAACAGGTAAATCAATAGGGATTTTCGTACGGATAAGTACCAAGTGAACGGTTCGTTTAGCTTTATATATTGTTCCGGGTGGGCGTTGTATTGGTTTTTCGGAAGTGTTAGACCTGTAAGAGAAAAATTTAAATGGTTGGGAAAGGCCATGGGATGTAGAAATATTTTTTTCACATTTTACTTCCTTGTAAAAATAGGAAAATCAATAGGGATTTTCGTACGGATATGTACCCAGTGAACGGTTCGTTTAGCTTTATATATTGTTCCGGGTGGGCGTTGTATTGGTTTTTCGGAAGTGTTAGACCTGTAAGAGAAAAATTTAAATGGTTGGGAAAGGCCATGGGATGTAGAAATATTTTTTTCACATTTTAATTCCTTGTAAAAACAGCTAAATCAATAGGGTTTTTCTTACGGATAAGTGCCCAGTGAACGGTTCGTTTAGCTTTATATATTGTTCCGGGTGGGCGTTGTATTGGTTTTTTGGAAGTGTTAGACCTGTAAGAGAAAAATTTAAATGGTTGGGAAAGGCCATGGGATGTAGAAATATTTTTTTCACATTTTATTTCCTTGTAAAAACAGGTAAATCAATAGGGTTTTTCGTACGGATAAGAGCCCAGTGAACGGTTCGTTTAGCTTTATATATTGTTCCGGGTGTGCGTTGTATTGGTTTTTCGGAAGTGTTAGACTTGTAAGAGAAAATTTAAATGGTTGGGAAAGGCCATGGTTTGTAGAAATATTTTTTTCACATTTTATTTCCTTGTAAATACAGGTAAATCGATAGGGATTTTCGTACGGATAAGTGCCCAGTGAACGGTTCGTTTAGCTTTATATATTGTTCCGGGTGGGCGTTGTTTTGGTTTTTCGGAAGTGTTAGACCTGTAAGAGAAAAATTTAAATGGTTGGGAAAGGCCATGGGATGTAGAAATATTTTTTTTACATTTTACTTCCTTGTAAAAACAGGAAAATCGATAGGGATTTTTGTACGGATAAGTACCTAGTGAACGGTTCGTTTAGCTTTATATATTCTTCCGGTTGGGCGTTGTATTGGATTTTCGGAAGTGTTAGACCTGTAAGAGAAAAATTTAAATGGTTGGGAAAGGCCATGGGATGTAGAAATATTTTTTTCACATTTTACTTCCTTGTAAAAACAGGAAAATAGATAGGGATTTTTGTACGGATAAGTACCGAGTGAACGGTTCGTTTATCTTTATATATTCTTCCGGGTGGGCGTTGTATTGGATTTTCGGAAGTGTTAGACCTGTAAGAGAAAAATTTAAATGGTTGGGAAAGGCCATGGGATGTAGAAATATTTTTTTCACATTTACTTCCTTGTAAAAACAGGTAAATCAATAGGGTTTTTCGTACGGATAAGTACCCAGTGAACGGTTCGTTTAGCTTTATATATTGTTCCGGGTGGGCGTTGTATTGGTTTTTCGGAAGTGTTAGACCTGTAAGAGAAAAATTTAAATGGTTGGGAAAGGCCATGGGATGTAGAAATATTTTTTTCACATTTTATTTCCTTTTAAAAACATGTAAATCAATAGGGATTTTCGTACGGATAAGTACCAAGTGAACGGTTCGTTTAGCTTTATATATTGTTCCGGGTGGGCGTTGTATTGGTTTTTCGGAAGTGTTAGACCTGTAAGAGAAAAATTTAAATGGTTGGGAAAGGCCATGGGATGTAGAAATATTTTTTTCACATTTTACTTACTTGTAAAAACAGGAAAATCAATAGGGATTTTCGTACGGATATGTACCCAGTGAACGGTTCGTTTAGCTTTATATATTGTTCCGGGTGGGCGTTGTATTGGTTTTTCATAAGTGTTAGACCTGTAAGAGAAAAATTTAAATGGTTGGGAAAGGCCATGGGATGTAGAAATATTTTTTTCACATTTTATTTCCTTGTAAAAACAGGTAAATCAATAGGGTTTTTCGTACGGATAAGTGCCCAGTGAACGGTTCGTTTAGCTTTATATATTGTTCCGGGTGGGCGTTCTATTGGTTTTTTGGAAGTGTTAGACCTGTAAGAGAAAAATTTAAATGGTTGGGAAAGGCCATGGGATGTAGAAATATTTTTTTCACATTTTATTTCCTTTTAAAAACAGGTAAATCAATAGGGTTTTTCGTACGGATACGTGCCCAGTGAAAGGTTCGTTTAGCTTTATATATTGTTCCGGGTGGGCGTTGTTTTGGTTTTTCGGATGTGTTAGACCTGTAAGAGAAAAATTTAAATGGTTGGGAAAGGCCATGGGATGTAGAAATATTTTTTTCACATTTTACTTCCTTGTAAAAACAGGAAAATCGATAGGGTTTTTCGTACGGATAAGTACCCAGTGAACGGTTCGTTTATCTTTATATATTCTTCCGGGTGGGCGTTGTATTGGATTTTCAGAAGTGTTAGACCTGTAAGAGAAAAATGTAAATGGTTGGGAAAGGCCATGGGATGTAGAAATATTTTTTTCACATTTACTTCCTTGTAAAAACAGGTAAATCAATAGGGTTTTTCGTACGGATAAGTACCCAGTGAACGGTTCGTTTAGCTTTATATATTGTTCCGGGTGGGCGTTGTATTGGTTTTTCGGAAGTGTTAGACCTGTAAGAGAAAAATTTAAATGGTTGGGAAAGGCCATGGGATGTAGAAATATTTTTTTCACATTTTATTTCCTTTTAAAAACAGGTAAATCAATAGGGATTTTCGTACGGATAAGTACCAAGTGAACGGTTCGTTTAGCTTTATATATTGTTCCGGGTGGGCATTGTTTAGGTTTTTCGGAAGTGTTAGACCTGTAAGAGAAAAATTTAAATGGTTGGGAAAGGCCATGGGATGTAGAAATATTTTTTGCACATTTTATTTCCTTGTAAAAACAGGTAAATCAATAGGGTTTTTCGTACGTATAAGTGCCCAGTGAACGGTTCGTTTAGCTTTATATATTGTTCCGGGTGGGCGTTGTATTGGTTTTTCGGAAGTGTTAGACCTGTAAGAGAAAAATTTAAATGGTTGGGAAAGGCCATGGTTTGTAGAAATATTTTTTTCACATTTTATTTCCTTGTAAATACAGGTAAATCGATAGGGATTTTCGTACGGATAAGTGCCCAGTGAGCGGTTCGTTTAGCTTTATATATTGTTCCGGGTGGGCGTTGTATTGGTTTTTCGGAAGTGTTAGACCTGTAAGAGAAAAATTTAAATGGTTGGGAAAGGCCATGGGATGTAGAAATATTTTTTTCACATTTTATTTCCTTGTAAAAACAGGTAAATCAATAGGGTTTTTCGTACGGATAAGTGCCCAGTGAACGGTTCATTTAGCTTTATATATTGTTCCGGGTGGGCGTTGTTTTGGTATTTCGGAAGTGTTAGACCTGTAAGAGAAAAATTTAAATGGTTGGGAAAGGCCATGGGATGTAGAAATATTTTTTTCACATTTTACTTCCTTGTAAAAATAGGAAAATCGATAGGGATTTTTGTACGGATAAGTACCTAGTGAACGGTTCGTTTATCTTTATATATTCTTCCGGGTGGGCGTTGTATTGGATTTTCGGAAGTGTTAGACCTGTAAGAGAAAAATTTAAATCGTTGGGAAAGGCCATGGGATGTAGAAATATTTTTTTCACATTTACTTCCTTGTAAAAACAGGTAAATCAATAGGGTTTTTCGTACGGATAAGTACCCAGTGAACGGTTCGTTTAGCTTTATATATTGTTCCGGGTGGGCGTTGTATTGGTTTTTCGGAAGTGTTAGACCTGTAAGAGAAAAATTTAAATGGTTGGGAAAGGCCATGGGATGTAGAAATATTTTTTTCACATTTTATTTCCTTTTAAAAACAGGTAAATCAATAGGGATTTTCGTACGGATAAGTACCAAGTGAACGGTTCGTTTAGCTTTATATATTGTTCCGGGTGGGCGTTGTATTGGTTTTTCGGAAGTGTTAGACCTGTAAGAGAAAAATTTAAATGGTTGGGAAAGGCCATGGGATGTAGAAATATTTTTTTCACATTTTACTTCCTTGTAAAAACAGGAAAATCAATAGGGATTTTCGTACGGATATGTACCCAGTGAACGGTTCGTTTAGCTTTATATATTGTTCCGGGTGGGCGTTGTATTGGTTTTTCGGAAGTGTTAGACCTGTAAGAGAAAAATTTAAATGGTTGGGAAAGGCCATGGGATGTAGAAATATTTTTTTCACATTTTAATTCCTTGTAAAAACAGCTAAATCAATAGGGTTTTTCTTACGGATAAGTGCCCAGTGAACGGTTCGTTTAGCTTTATATATTGTTCCGGGTGGGCGTTGTATTGGTTTTTTGGAAGTGTTAGACCTGTAAGAGAAAAATTTAAATGGTTGGGAAAGGCCATGGGATGTAGAAATATTTTTTTCACATTTTATTTCCTTGTAAAAACAGGTAAATCAATAGGGTTTTTCGTACGGATAAGTGCCCAGTGAACGGTTCGTTTAGCTTTATATATTGTTCCGGGTGGGCGTTGTATTGGTTTTTCGGAAGTGTTAGACTTGTAAGAGAAAAATTTAAATGGTTGGGAAAGGCCATGGTTTGTAGAAATATTTTTTTCACATTTTATTTCCTTGTAAATACAGGTAAATCGATAGGGATTTTCGTACGGATAAGTGCCCAGTGAACGGTTCGTTTAGCTTTATATATTGTTCCGGGTGGGCGTTGTTTTGGTTTTTCGGAAGTGTTAGACCTGTAAGAGAAAAATTTAAATGGTTGGGAAAGGCCATGGGATGTAGAAATATTTTTTTTACATTTTACTTCCTTGTAAAAACAGGAAAATCGATAGGGATTTTTGTACGGATAAGTACCTAGTGAACGGTTCGTTTAGCTTTATATATTCTTCCGGTTGGGCGTTGTATTGGATTTTCGGAAGTGTTAGACCTGTAAGAGAAAAATTTAAATGGTTGGGAAAGGCCATGGGATGTAGAAATATTTTTTTCACATTTTACTTCCTTGTAAAAACAGGAAAATCGATAGGGATTTTTGTACGGATAAGTACCTAGTGAACGGTTCGTTTATCTTTATATATTCTTCCGGGTGGGCGTTGTATTGGATTTTCGGAAGTGTTAGACCTGTAAGAGAAAAATTTAAATGGTTGGGAAAGGCCATGGGATGTAGAAATATTTTTTTCACATTTACTTCCTTGTAAAAACAGGTAAATCAATAGGGTTTTTCGTACGGATAAGTACCCAGTGAACGGTTCGTTTAGCTTTATATATTGTTCCGGGTGGGCGTTGTATTGGTTTTTCGGAAGTGTTAGACCTGTAAGAGAAAAATTTAAATGGTTGGGAAAGGCCATGGGATGTAGAAATATTTTTTTCACATTTTATTTCCTTTTAAAAACATGTAAATCAATAGGGATTTTCGTACGGATAAGTACCAAGTGAACGGTTCGTTTAGCTTTATATATTGTTCCGGGTGGGCGTTGTATTGGTTTTTCGGAAGTGTTAGACCTGTAAGAGAAAAATTTAAATGGTTGGGAAAGGCCATGGGATGTAGAAATATTTTTTTCACATTTACTTCCTTGTAAAAACAGGTAAATCAATAGGGTTTTTCGTACGGATAAGTACCCAGTGAACGGTTCGTTTAGCTTTATATATTGTTCCGGGTGGGCGTTGTATTGGTTTTTCGGAAGTGTTAGACCTGTAAGAGAAAAATTTAAATGGTTGGGAAAGGCCATGGGATGTAGAAATATTTTTTTCACATTTTATTTCCTTTTAAAAACAGGTAAATCAATAGGGATTTTCGTACGGATAAGTACCAAGTGAACGGTTCGTTTAGCTTTATATATTGTTCCGGGTGGGCGTTGTATTGGTTTTTCGGAAGTGTTAGACCTGTAAGAGAAAAATTTAAATGGTTGGGAAAGGCCATGGGATGTAGAAATATTTTTTTCACATTTTACTTCCTTGTAAAAACAGGAAAATCAATAGGGATTTTCGTACGGATATGTACCCAGTGAACGGTTCGTTTAGCTTTATATATTGTTCCGGGTGGGCGTTGTATTGGTTTTTCGGAAGTGTTAGACCTGTAAGAGAAATATTTAAATGGTTGGGAAAGGCCATGGGATGTAGAAATATTTTTTTCACATTTTAATTCCTTGTAAAAACAGCTAAATCAATAGGGTTTTTCTTACGGATAAGTGCCCAGTGAACGGTTCGTTTAGCTTTATATATTGTTCCGGGTGGGCATTGTTTAGGTTTTTCGGAAGTGTTAGACCTGTAAGAGAAAAATTTAAATGGTTGGGAAAGGACATGGGATGCAGAAATATTTTTTTCACGTTTTATTTCCTTGTAAAAACAGGTAAATCAATAGGGTTTTTCGTACGTATAAGTGCCCAGTGAACGGTTCGTTTAGCTTTATATATTGTTCCGGGTGGGCGTTGTATTGGTTTTTCGGAAGTGTTAGACCTGTAAGAGAAAAATTTAAATGGTTGGGAAAGGCCATGGGATGTAGAAATATTTTTTGCACATTTTATTTCCTTGTAAAAACAGGTAAATCAATAGGGTTTTTCGTACGTATAAGTGCCCAGTGAACGGTTCGTTTAGCTTTATATATTGTTCCGGGTGGGCGTTGTATTGGTTTTTCGGAAGTGTTAGACCTGTAAGAGAAAAATTTAAATGGTTGGGAAAGGCCATGGTTTGTAGAAATATTTTTTTCACATTTTATTTCCTTGTAAATACAGGTAAATCGATAGGGATTTTCGTACGGATAAGTGCCCAGTGAGCGGTTCGTTTAGCTTTATATATTGTTCCGGGTGGGCGTTGTATTGGTTTTTCGGAAGTGTTAGACCTGTAAGAGAAAAATTTAAATGGTTGGGAAAGGCCATGGGATGTAGAAATATTTTTTTCACATTTTATTTCCTTGTAAAAACAGGTAAATCAATAGGGTTTTTCGTACGGATAAGTGCCCAGTGAACGGTTCATTTAGCTTTATATATTGTTCCGGGTGGGCGTTGTTTTGGTATTTCGGAAGTGTTAGACCTGTAAGAGAAAAATTTAAATGGTTGGGAAAGGCCATGGGATGTAGAAATATTTTTTTCACATTTTACTTCCTTGTAAAAATAGGAAAATCGATAGGGATTTTTGTACGGATAAGTACCTAGTGAACGGTTCGTTTATCTTTATATATTCTTCCGGGTGGGCGTTGTATTGGATTTTCGGAAGTGTTAGACCTGTAAGAGAAAAATTTAAATCGTTGGGAAAGGCCATGGGATGTAGAAATATTTTTTTCACATTTACTTCCTTGTAAAAACAGGTAAATCAATAGGGTTTTTCGTACGGATAAGTACCCAGTGAACGGTTCGTTTAGCTTTATATATTGTTCCGGGTGGGCGTTGTATTGGTTTTTCGGAAGTGTTAGACCTGTAAGAGAAAAATTTAAATGGTTGGGAAAGGCCATGGGATGTAGAAATATTTTTTTCACATTTTATTTCCTTTTAAAAACAGGTAAATCAATAGGGATTTTCGTACGGATAAGTACCAAGTGAACGGTTCGTTTAGCTTTATATATTGTTCCGGGTGGGCGTTGTATTGGTTTTTCGGAAGTGTTAGACCTGTAAGAGAAAAATTTAAATGGTTGGGAAAGGCCATGGGATGTAGAAATATTTTTTTCACATTTTACTTCCTTGTAAAAACAGGAAAATCAATAGGGATTTTCGTACGGATATGTACCCAGTGAACGGTTCGTTTAGCTTTATATATTGTTCCGGGTGGGCGTTGTATTGGTTTTTCGGAAGTGTTAGACCTGTAAGAGAAAAATTTAAATGGTTGGGAAAGGCCATGGGATGTAGAAATATTTTTTTCACATTTTAATTCCTTGTAAAAACAGCTAAATCAATAGGGTTTTTCTTACGGATAAGTGCCCAGTGAACGGTTCGTTTAGCTTTATATATTGTTCCGGGTGGGCGTTGTATTGGTTTTTTGGAAGTGTTAGACCTGTAAGAGAAAAATTTAAATGGTTGGGAAAGGCCATGGGATGTAGAAATATTTTTTTCACATTTTATTTCCTTGTAAAAACAGGTAAATCAATAGGGTTTTTCGTACGGATAAGTGCCCAGTGAACGGTTCGTTTAGCTTTATATATTGTTCCGGGTGGGCGTTGTATTGGTTTTTCGGAAGTGTTAGACTTGTAAGAGAAAAATTTAAATGGTTGGGAAAGGCCATGGTTTGTAGAAATATTTTTTTCACATTTTATTTCCTTGTAAATACAGGTAAATCGATAGGGATTTTCGTACGGATAAGTGCCCAGTGAACGGTTCGTTTAGCTTTATATATTGTTCCGGGTGGGCGTTGTTTTGGTTTTTCGGAAGTGTTAGACCTGTAAGAGAAAAATTTAAATGGTTGGGAAAGGCCATGGGATGTAGAAATATTTTTTTTACATTTTACTTCCTTGTAAAAACAGGAAAATCGATAGGGATTTTTGTACGGATAAGTACCTAGTGAACGGTTCGTTTAGCTTTATATATTCTTCCGGTTGGGCGTTGTATTGGATTTTCGGAAGTGTTAGACCTGTAAGAGAAAAATTTAAATGGTTGGGAAAGGCCATGGGATGTAGAAATATTTTTTTCACATTTTACTTCCTTGTAAAAACAGGAAAATCGATAGGGATTTTTGTACGGATAAGTACCTAGTGAACGGTTCGTTTATCTTTATATATTCTTCCGGGTGGGCGTTGTATTGGATTTTCGGAAGTGTTAGACCTGTAAGAGAAAAATTTAAATGGTTGGGAAAGGCCATGGGATGTAGAAATATTTTTTTCACATTTACTTCCTTGTAAAAACAGGTAAATCAATAGGGTTTTTCGTACGGATAAGTACCCAGTGAACGGTTCGTTTAGCTTTATATATTGTTCCGGGTGGGCGTTGTATTGGTTTTTCGGAAGTGTTAGACCTGTAAGAGAAAAATTTAAATGGTTGGGAAAGGCCATGGGATGTAGAAATATTTTTTTCACATTTTATTTCCTTTTAAAAACATGTAAATCAATAGGGATTTTCGTACGGATAAGTACCAAGTGAACGGTTCGTTTAGCTTTATATATTGTTCCGGGTGGGCGTTGTATTGGTTTTTCGGAAGTGTTAGACCTGTAAGAGAAAAATTTAAATGGTTGGGAAAGGCCATGGGATGTAGAAATATTTTTTTCACATTTACTTCCTTGTAAAAACAGGTAAATCAATAGGGTTTTTCGTACGGATAAGTACCCAGTGAACGGTTCGTTTAGCTTTATATATTGTTCCGGGTGGGCGTTGTATTGGTTTTTCGGAAGTGTTAGACCTGTAAGAGAAAAATTTAAATGGTTGGGAAAGGCCATGGGATGTAGAAATATTTTTTTCACATTTTATTTCCTTTTAAAAACAGGTAAATCAATAGGGATTTTCGTACGGATAAGTACCAAGTGAACGGTTCGTTTAGCTTTATATATTGTTCCGGGTGGGCGTTGTATTGGTTTTTCGGAAGTGTTAGACCTGTAAGAGAAAAATTTAAATGGTTGGGAAAGGCCATGGGATGTAGAAATATTTTTTTCACATTTTACTTCCTTGTAAAAACAGGAAAATCAATAGGGATTTTCGTACGGATATGTACCCAGTGAACGGTTCGTTTAGCTTTATATATTGTCCCGGGTGGGCGTTGTATTGGTTTTTCGGAAGTGTTAGACCTGTAAGAGAAAAATTTAAATGGTTGGGAAAGGCCATGGGATGTAGAAATATTTTTTTCACATTTTAATTCCTTGTAAAAACATCTAAATCAATAGGGTTTTTCTTACGGATAAGTGCCCAGTGAACGGTTCGTTTAGCTTTATATATTGTTCCGGGTGGGCGTTGTATTGGTTTTTTGGAAGTGTTAGACCTGTAAGAGAAAAATTTAAATGGTTGGGAAAGGCCATGGGATGTAGAAATATTTTTTTCACATTTTATTTCCTTGTAAAAACAGGTAAATCAATAGGGTTTTTCGTACGGATAAGTGCCCAGTGAACGGTTCGTTTAGCTTTATATATTGTTCCGGGTGGGCGTTGTATTGGTTTTTCGGAAGTGTTAGACTTGTAAGAGAAAAATTTAAATGGTTGGGAAAGGCCATGGTTTGTAGAAATATTTTTTTCACATTTTATTTCCTTGTAAATACAGGTAAATCGATAGGGATTTTCGTACGGATAAGTGCCCAGTGAACGGTTCGTTTAGCTTTATATATTGTTCCGGGTGGGCGTTGTTTTGGTTTTTCGGAAGTGTTAGACCTGTAAGAGAAAAATTTAAATGGTTGGGAAAGGCCATGGGATGTAGAAATATTTTTTTTACATTTTACTTCCTTGTAAAAACAGGAAAATCGATAGGGATTTTTGTACGGATAAGTACCTAGTGAACGGTTCGTTTAGCTTTATATATTCTTCCGGTTGGGCGTTGTATTGGATTTTCGGAAGTGTTAGACCTGTAAGAGAAAAATTTAAATGGTTGGGAAAGGCCATGGGATGTAGAAATATTTTTTTCACATTTTACTTCCTTGTAAAAACAGGAAAATCGATAGGGATTTTTGTACGGATAAGTACCTAGTGAACGGTTCGTTTATCTTTATATATTCTTCCGGGTGGGCGTTGTATTGGATTTTCGGAAGTGTTAGACCTGTAAGAGAAAAATTTAAATGGTTGGGAAAGGCCATGGGATGTAGAAATATTTTTTTCACATTTACTTCCTTGTAAAAACAGGTAAATCAATAGGGTTTTTCGTACGGATAAGTACCCAGTGAACGGTTCGTTTAGCTTTATATATTGTTCCGGGTGGGCGTTGTATTGGTTTTTCGGAAGTGTTAGACCTGTAAGAGAAAAATTTAAATGGTTGGGAAAGGCCATGGGATGTAGAAATATTTTTTTCACATTTTATTTCCTTTTAAAAACATGTAAATCAATAGGGATTTTCGTACGGATAAGTACCAAGTGAACGGTTCGTTTAGCTTTATATATTGTTCCGGGTGGGCGTTGTATTGGTTTTTCGGAAGTGTTAGACCTGTAAGAGAAAAATTTAAATGGTTGGGAAAGGCCATGGGATGTAGAAATATTTTTTTCACATTTTACTTCCTTGTAAAAACAGGAAAATCAATAGGGATTTTCGTACGGATATGTACCCAGTGAACGGTTCGTTTAGCTTTATATATTGTTCCGGGTGGGCGTTGTATTGGTTTTTCATAAGTGTTAGACCTGTAAGAGAAAAATTTAAATGGTTGGGAAAGGCCATGGGATGTAGAAATATTTTTTTCACATTTTATTTCCTTGTAAAAACAGGTAAATCAATAGGGTTTTTCGTACGGATAAGTGCCCAGTGAACGGTTCGTTTAGCTTTATATATTGTTCCGGGTGGGCGTTCTATTGGTTTTTTGGAAGTGTTAGACCTGTAAGAGAAAAATTTAAATGGTTGGGAAAGGCCATGGGATGTAGAAATATTTTTTTCACATTTTATTTCCTTTTAAAAACAGGTAAATCAATAGGGTTTTTCGTACGGATACGTGCCCAGTGAAAGGTTCGTTTAGCTTTATATATTCTTCCGGGTGGGCGTTGTATTGGATTTTCAGAAGTGTTAGACCTGTAAGAGAAAAATGTAAATGGTTGGGAAAGGCCATGGGATGTAGAAATATTTTTTTCACATTTACTTCCTTGTAAAAACAGGTAAATCAATAGGGTTTTTCGTACGGATAAGTACCCAGTGAACGGTTCGTTTAGCTTTATATATTGTTCCGGGTGGGCGTTGTATTGGTTTTTCGGAAGTGTTAGACCTGTAAGAGAAAAATTTAAATGGTTGGGAAAGGCCATGGGATGTAGAAATATTTTTTTCACATTTTATTTCCTTTTAAAAACAGGTAAATCAATAGGGATTTTCGTACGGATAAGTACCAAGTGAACGGTTCGTTTAGCTTTATATATTGTTCCGGGTGGGCGTTGTATTGGTTTTTCGGAAGTGTTAGACCTGTAAGAGAAAAATTTAAATGGTTGGGAAAGGCCATGGGATGTAGAAATATTTTTTTCACATTTTACTTACTTGTAAAAACAGGAAAATCAATAGGGATTTTCGTACGGATATGTACCCAGTGAACGGTTCGTTTATCTTTATATATTCTTCCGGGTGGGCGTTGTATTGGATTTTCAGAAGTGTTAGACCTGTAAGAGAAAAATTTAAATGGTTGGGAAAGGCCATGGGATGTAGAAATATTTTTTTCACATTTACTTCCTTGTAAAAACAGGTAAATCAATAGGGTTTTTCGTACGGATAAGTACCCAGTGAACGGTTCGTTTAGCTTTATATATTGTTCCGGGTGGGCGTTGTATTGGTTTTTCGGAAGTGTTAGACCTGTAAGAGAAAAATTTAAATGGTTGGGAAAGGCCATGGGATGTAGAAATATTTTTTTCACATTTACTTCCTTGTAAAAACAGGTAAATCAATAGGGTTTTTCGTACGGATAAGTACCCAGTGAACGGTTCGTTTAGCTTTATATATTGTTCCGGGTGGGCGTTGTATTGGTTTTTTGGAAGTGTTAGACCTGTAAGAGAAAAATTTAAATGGTTGGGAAAGGCCATGGGATGTAGAAATATTTTTTTCACATTTTATTTCCTTTTAAAAACAGGTAAATCAATAGGGTTTTTCGTACGGATACGTGCCCAGTGAAAGGTTCGTTTAGCTTTATATATTGTTCCGGGTGGGCGTTGTTTTGGTTTTTCGGATGTGTTAGACCTGTAAGAGAAAAATTTAAATGGTTGGGAAAGGCCATGGGATGTAGAAATATTTTTTTCACATTTTACTTCCTTGTAAAAACAGGAAAATCGATAGGGTTTTTCGTACGGATAAGTACCTAGTGAACGGTTCGTTTATCTTTATATATTCTTCCGGGTGGGCGTTGTATTGGATTTTCAGAAGTGTTAGACCTGTAAGAGAAAAATGTAAATGGTTGGGAAAGGCCATGGGATGTAGAAATATTTTTTTCACATTTACTTCCTTGTAAAAACAGGTAAATCAATAGGGTTTTTCGTACGGATAAGTACCCAGTGAACGGTTCGTTTAGCTTTATATATTGTTCCGGGTGGGCGTTGTATTGGTTTTTCGGAAGTGTTAGACCTGTAAGAGAAAAATTTAAATGGTTGGGAAAGGCCATGGGATGTAGAAATATTTTTTTCACATTTTATTTCCTTTTAAAAACAGGTAAATCAATAGGGATTTTCGTACGGATAAGTACCAAGTGAACGGTTCGTTTAGCTTTATATATTGTTCCGGGTGGGCGTTGTATTGGTTTTTCGGAAGTGTTAGACCTGTAAGAGAAAAATTTAAATGGTTGGGAAAGGCCATGGGATGTAGAAATATTTTTTTCACATTTTACTTACTTGTAAAAACAGGAAAATCAATAGGGATTTTCGTACGGATATGTACCCAGTGAAAGGTTCGTTTATCTTTATATATTCTTCCGGGTGGGCGTTGTATTGGATTTTCAGAAGTGTTAGACCTGTAAGAGAAAAATTTAAATGGTTGGGAAAGGCCATGGGATGTAGAAATATTTTTTTCACATTTACTTCCTTGTAAAAACAGGTAAATCAATAGGGTTTTTCGTACGGATAAGTACCCAGTGAACGGTTCGTTTAGCTTTATATATTGTTCCGGGTGGGCGTTGTATTGGTTTTTCGGAAGTGTTAGACCTGTAAGAGAAAAATTTAAATGGTTGGGAAAGGCCATGGGATGTAGAAATATTTTTTTCACATTTTATTTCCTTTTAAAAACAGGTAAATCAATAGGGATTTTCGTACGGATAAGTACCAAGTGAACGGTTCGTTTAGCTTTATATATTGTTCCGGGTGGGCGTTGTATTGGTTTTTCGGAAGTGTTAGACCTGTAAGAGAAAAATTTAAATGGTTGGGAAAGGCCATGGGATGTAGAAATATTTTTTTCACATTTTACTTACTTGTAAAAACAGGAAAATCAATAGGGATTTTCGTACGGATATGTACCCAGTGAACGGTTCGTTTAGCTTTATATATTGTTCCGGGTGGGCGTTGTATTGGTTTTTCGGAAGTGTTAGACCTGTAAGAGAAAAATTTAAATGGTTGGGAAAGGCCATGGGTTGTAGAAATATTTTTTTCACATTTTATTTCCTTGTAAAAACAGGTAAATCAATAGGGTTTTTCGTACGGATAAGTGCCCAGTGAACGGTTCGTTTAGCTTTATATATTGTTCCGGGTGGGCGTTCTATTGGTTTTTTGGAAGTGTTAGACCTGTAAGAGAAAAATTTAAATGGTTGGGAAAGGCCATGGGATGTAGAAATATTTTTTTCACATTTTATTTCCTTTTAAAAACAGGTAAATCAATAGGGATTTTCGTACGGATAAGTACCAAGTGAACGGTTCGTTTAGCTTTATATATTGTTCCGGGTGGGCGTTGTATTGGTTTTTCGGAAGTGTTAGACCTGTAAGAGAAAAATTTAAATGGTTGGGAAAGGCCATGGGATGTAGAAATATTTTTTTCACATTTTACTTCCTTGTAAAAACAGGAAAATCAATAGGGATTTTCGTACGGATATGTACCCAGTGAACGGTTCGTTTAGCTTTATATATTGTTCCGGGTGGGCGTTGTATTGGTTTTTCGGAAGTGTTAGACCTGTAAGAGAAAAATTTAAATGGTTGGGAAAGGCCATGGGATGTAGAAATATTTTTTTCACATTTTAATTCCTTGTAAAAACAGCTAAATCAATAGGGTTTTTCTTACGGATAAGTACCTAGTGAACGGTTCGTTTATCTTTATATATTCTTCCGGGTGGGCGTTGTATTGGATTTTCGGAAGTGTTAGACCTGTAAGAGAAAAATTTAAATGGTTGGGAAAGGCCATGGGATGTAGAAATATTTTTTTCACATTTACTTCCTTGTAAAAACAGGTAAATCAATAGGGTTTTTCGTACGGATAAGTACCCAGTGAACGGTTCGTTTAGCTTTATATATTGTTCCGGGTGGGCGTTGTATTGGTTTTTCGGAAGTGTTAGACCTGTAAGAGAAAAATTTAAATGGTTGGGAAAGGCCATGGGATGTAGAAATATTTTTTTCACATTTTATTTCCTTTTAAAAACATGTAAATCAATAGGGATTTTCGTACGGATAAGTACCAAGTGAACGGTTCGTTTAGCTTTATATATTGTTCCGGGTGGGCGTTGTATTGGTTTTTCGGAAGTGTTAGACCTGTAAGAGAAAAATTTAAATGGTTGGGAAAGGCCATGGGATGTAGAAATATTTTTTTCACATTTTACTTACTTGTAAAAACAGGAAAATCAATAGGGATTTTCGTACGGATATGTACCCAGTGAACGGTTCGTTTAGCTTTATATATTTTTCCGGGTGGGCGTTGTATTGGTTTTTCATAAGTGTTAGACCTGTAAGAGAAAAATTTAAATGGTTGGGAAAGGCCATGGGATGTAGAAATATTTTTTTCACATTTTATTTCCTTGTAAAAACAGGTAAATCAATAGGGTTTTTCGTACGGATAAGTGCCCAGTGAACGGTTCGTTTAGCTTTATATATTGTTCCGGGTGGGCGTTCTATTGGTTTTTTGGAAGTGTTAGACCTGTAAGAGAAAAATTTAAATGGTTGGGAAAGGCCATGGGATGTAGAAATATTTTTTTCACATTTTATTTCCTTTTAAAAACAGGTAAATCAATAGGGTTTTTCGTACGGATAAGTACCCAGTGAACGGTTCGTTTAGCTTTATATATTGTTCCGGGTGGGCGTTGTATTGGATTTTCGGAAGTGTTAGACCTGTAAGAGAAAAATTTAAATGGTTGGGAAAGGCCATGGGATGTAGAAATATTTTTTTCACATTTACTTCCTTGTAAAAACAGGTAAATCAATAGGGTTTTTCGTACGGATAAGTACCCAGTGAACGGTTCGTTTAGCTTTATATATTGTTCCGGGTGGGCGTTGTATTGGTTTTTCGGAAGTGTTAGACCTGTAAGAGAAAAATTTAAATGGTTGGGAAAGGCCATGGGATGTAGAAATATTTTTTTCACATTTTATTTCCTTTTAAAAACATGTAAATCAATAGGGATTTTCGTACGGATAAGTACCAAGTGAACGGTTCGTTTAGCTTTATATATTGTTCCGGGTGGGCGTTGTATTGGTTTTTCGGAAGTGTTAGACCTGTAAGAGAAAAATTTAAATGGTTGGGAAAGGCCATGGGATGTAGAAATATTTTTTTCACATTTTATTTCCTTGTAAAAACAGGTAAATCAATAGGGTTTTTCGTACGGATAAGTGCCCAGTGAACGGTTCGTTTAGCTTTATATATTGTTCCGGGTGGGCGTTGTATTGGTTTTTCGGAAGTGTTAGACTTGTAAGAGAAAAATTTAAATGGTTGGGAAAGGCCATGGTTTGTAGAAATATTTTTTTCACATTTTATTTCCTTGTAAATACAGGTAAATCGATAGGGATTTTCGTACGGATAAGTGCCCAGTGAACGGTTCGTTTAGCTTTATATATTGTTCCGGGTGGGCGTTGTTTTGGTTTTTCGGAAGTGTTAGACCTGTAAGAGAAAAATTTAAATGGTTGGGAAAGGCCATGGGATGTAGAAATATTTTTTTTACATTTTACTTCCTTGTAAAAACAGGAAAATCGATAGGGATTTTTGTACGGATAAGTACCTAGTGAACGGTTCGTTTAGCTTTATATATTCTTCCGGTTGGGCGTTGTATTGGATTTTCGGAAGTGTTAGACCTGTAAGAGAAAAATTTAAATGGTTGGGAAAGGCCATGGGATGTAGAAATATTTTTTTCACATTTTACTTCCTTGTAAAAACAGGAAAATCGATAGGGATTTTTGTACGGATAAGTACCTAGTGAACGGTTCGTTTATCTTTATATATTCTTCCGGGTGGGCGTTGTATTGGATTTTCGGAAGTGTTAGACCTGTAAGAGAAAAATTTAAATGGTTGGGAAAGGCCATGGGATGTAGAAATATTTTTTTCACATTTACTTCCTTGTAAAAACAGGTAAATCAATAGGGTTTTTCGTACGGATAAGTACCCAGTGAACGGTTCGTTTAGCTTTATATATTGTTCCGGGTGGGCGTTGTATTGGTTTTTCGGAAGTGTTAGACCTGTAAGAGAAAAATTTAAATGGTTGGGAAAGGCCATGGGATGTAGAAATATTTTTTTTCACATTTTATTTCCTTTTAAAAACATGTAAATCAATAGGGATTTTCGTACGGATAAGTACCAAGTGAACGGTTCGTTTAGCTTTATATATTGTTCCGGGTGGGCGTTGTATTGGTTTTTCGGAAGTGTTAGACCTGTAAGAGAAAAATTTAAATGGTTGGGAAAGGCCATGGGATGTAGAAATATTTTTTTCACATTTTACTTACTTGTAAAAACAGGAAAATCAATAGGGATTTTCGTACGGATATGTACCCAGTGAACGGTTCGTTTAGCTTTATATATTTTTCCGGGTGGGCGTTGTATTGGTTTTTCATAAGTGTTAGACCTGTAAGAGAAAAATTTAAATGGTTGGGAAAGGCCATGGGATGTAGAAATATTTTTTTCACATTTTATTTCCTTGTAAAAACAGGTAAATCAATAGGGTTTTTCGTACGGATAAGTGCCCAGTGAACGGTTCGTTTAGCTTTATATAGTGTTCCGGGTGGGCGTTCTATTGGTTTTTTGGAAGTGTTAGACCTGTAAGAGAAAAATTTAAATGGTTGGGAAAGGCCATGGGATGTAGAAATATTTTTTTCACATTTTATTTCCTTTTAAAAACAGGTAAATCAATAGGGTTTTTCGTACGGATACGTGCCCAGTGAAAGGTTCGTTTAGCTTTATATATTGTTCCGGGTGGGCGTTGTTTTGGTTTTTCGGATGTGTTAGACCTGTAAGAGAAAAATTTAAATGGTTGGGAAAGGCCATGGGATGTAGAAATATTTTTTTCACATTTTACTTCCTTGTAAAAACAGGAAAATCGATAGGGTTTTTCGTACGGATAAGTACCTAGTGAACGGTTCGTTTATCTTTATATATTCTTCCGGGTGGGCGTTGTATTGGATTTTCAGAAGTGTTAGACCTGTAAGAGAAAAATTTAAATGGTTGGGAAAGGCCATGGGATGTAGAAATATTTTTTTCACATTTACTTCCTTGTAAAAACAGGTAAATCAATAGGGTTTTTCGTACGGATAAGTACCCAGTGAACGGTTCGTTTAGCTTTATATATTGTTCCGGGTGGGCGTTGTATTGGATTTTCGGAAGTGTTAGACCTGTAAGAGAAAAATTTAAATGGTTGGGAAAGGCCATGGGATGTAGAAATATTTTTTTCACATTTACTTCCTTGTAAAAACAGGTAAATCAATAGGGTTTTTCGTACGGATAAGTACCCAGTGAACGGTTCGTTTAGCTTTATATATTGTTCCGGGTGGGCGTTGTATTGGTTTTTCGGAAGTGTTAGACCTGTAAGAGAAAAATTTAAATGGTTGGGAAAGGCCATGGGATGTAGAAATATTTTTTTCACATTTTATTTCCTTTTAAAAACATGTAAATCAATAGGGATTTTCGTACGGATAAGTACCAAGTGAACGGTTCGTTTAGCTTTATATATTGTTCCGGGTGGGCGTTGTATTGGTTTTTCGGAAGTGTTAGACCTGTAAGAGAAAAATTTAAATGGTTGGGAAAGGCCATGGGATGTAGAAATATTTTTTTCACATTTAACTTACTTGTAAAAACAGGAAAATCAATAGGGATTTTCGTACGGATATGTACCCAGTGAACGGTTCGTTTAGCTTTATATATTTTTCCGGGTGGGCGTTGTATTGGTTTTTCATAAGTGTTAGACCTGTAAGAGAAAAATTTAAATGGTTGGGAAAGGCCATGGGATGTAGAAATATTTTTTTCACATTTTATTTCCTTGTAAAAACAGGTAAATCAATAGGGTTTTTCGTACGGATAAGTGCCCAGTGAACGGTTCGTTTAGCTTTATATATTGTTCCGGGTGGGCGTTCTATTGGTTTTTTGGAAGTGTTAGACCTGTAAGAGAAAAATTTAAATGGTTGGGAAAGGCCATGGGATGTAGAAATATTTTTTTCACATTTTATTTCCTTTTAAAAACAGGTAAATCAATAGGGTTTTTCGTACGGATACGTGCCCAGTGAAAGGTTCGTTTAGCTTTATATATTGTTCCGGGTGGGCGTTGTTTTGGTTTTTCGGATGTGTTAGACCTGTAAGAGAAAAATTTAAATGGTTGGGAAAGGCCATGGGATGTAGAAATATTTTTTTCACATTTTACTTCCTTGTAAAAACAGGAAAATCGATAGGGTTTTTCGTACGGATAAGTACCTAGTGAACGGTTCGTTTATCTTTATATATTCTTCCGGGTGGGCGTTGTATTGGATTTTCAGAAGTGTTAGACCTGTAAGAGAAAAATTTAAATGGTTGGGAAAGGCCATGGGATGTAGAAATATTTTTTTCACATTTACTTCCTTGTAAAAACAGGTAAATCAATAGGGTTTTTCGTACGGATAAGTACCCAGTGAACGGTTCGTTTAGCTTTATATATTGTTCCGGGTGGGCGTTGTATTGGTTTTTCGGAAGTGTTAGACCTGTAAGAGAAAAATTTAAATGGTTGGGAAAGGCCATGGGATGTAGAAATATTTTTTTCACATTTTATTTCCTTTTAAAAACAGGTAAATCAATAGGGATTTTCGTACGGATAAGTACCAAGTGAACGGTTCGTTTATCTTTATATATTGTTCCGGGTGGGCGTTGTATTGGTTTTTCGGAAGTGTTAGACCTGTAAGAGAAAAATTTAAATGGTTGGGAAAGGCCATGGGATGTAGAAATATTTTTTTCACATTTTACTTACTTGTAAAAACAGGAAAATCAATAGGGATTTTCGTACGGATATGTACCCAGTGAACGGTTCGTTTAGCTTTATATATTGTTCCGGGTGGGCGTTGTATTGGTTTTTCGGAAGTGTTAGACCTGTAAGAGAAAAATTTAAATGGTTGGGAAAGGCCATGGGTTGTAGAAATATTTTTTTCACATTTTATTTCCTTTTAAAAACATGTAAATCAATAGGGATTTTCGTACGGATAAGTACCAAGTGAACGGTTCGTTTAGCTTTATATATTGTTCCGGGTGGGCGTTGTATTGGTTTTTCGGAAGTGTTAGACCTGTAAGAGAAAAATTTAAATGGTTGGGAAAGGCCATGGGATGTAGAAATATTTTTTTCACATTTTATTTCCTTGTAAAAACAGGTAAATCAATAGGGTTTTTCGTACGGATAAGTGCCCAGTGAACGGTTCGTTTAGCTTTATATATTGTTCCGGGTGGGCGTTGTATTGGTTTTTCGGAAGTGTTAGACCTGTAAGAGAAAAATTTAAATGGTTGGGAAAGGCCATGGTTTGTAGAAATATTTTTTTCACATTTTATTTCCTTGTAAATACAGGTAAATCGATAGGGATTTTCGTACGGATAAGTGCCCAGTGAACGGTTCGTTTAGGTTTATATATTGTTCCGGGTGGGCGTTGTTTTGGTTTTTCGGAAGTGTTAGACCTGTAAGAGAAAAATTTAAATGGTTGGGAAAGGCCATGGGATGTAGAAATATTTTTTTTACATTTTACTTCCTTGTAAAAACAGGAAAATCGATAGGGATTTTTGTACGGATAAGTACCTAGTGAACGGTTCGTTTAGCTTTATATATTCTTCCGGTTGGGCGTTGTATTGGATTTTCGGAAGTGTTAGACCTGTAAGAGAAAAATTTAAATGGTTGGGAAAGGCCATGGGATGTAGAAATATTTTTTTCACATTTTACTTCCTTGTAAAAACAGGAAAATCGATAGGGATTTTTGTACGGATAAGTACCTAGTGAACGGTTCGTTTATCTTTATATATTCTTCCGGGTGGGCGTTGTATTGGATTTTCGGAAGTGTTAGACCTGTAAGAGAAAAATTTAAATGGTTGGGAAAGGCCATGGGATGTAGAAATATTTTTTTCACATTTACTTCCTTGTAAAAACAGGTAAATCAATAGGGTTTTTCGTACGGATAAGTACCCAGTGAACGGTTCGTTTAGCTTTATATATTGTTCCGGGTGGGCGTTGTATTGGTTTTTCGGAAGTGTTAGACCTGTAAGAGAAAAATTTAAATGGTTGGGAAAGGCCATGGGATGTAGAAATACTTTTTTCACATTTTATTTCCTTTTAAAAACATGTAAATCAATAGGGATTTTCGTACGGATAAGTACCAAGTGAACGGTTCGTTTAGCTTTATATATTGTTCCGGGTGGGCGTTGTATTGGTTTTTCGGAAGTGTTAGACCTGTAAGAGAAAAATTTAAATGGTTGGGAAAGGCCATGGGATGTAGAAATATTTTTTTCACATTTTACTTACTTGTAAAAATAGGAAAATCAATAGGGATTTTCGTACGGATATGTACCCAGTGAACGGTTCGTTTAGCTTTATATATTGTTCCGGGTGGGCGTTGTATTGGTTTTTCGGAAGTGTTAGACCTGTAAGAGAAAAATTTAAATGGTTGGGAAAGGCCATGGGATGTAGAAATATTTTTTTCACATTTTATTTCCTTGTAAAAACAGGTAAATCAATTGGGTTTTTCGTACGGATAAGTGCCCAGTGAACGGTTCGTTTAGCTTTATATATTGTTCCGGGTGGGCGTTCTATTGGTTTTTTGGAAGTGTTAGACCTGTAAGAGAAAAATTTAAATGGTTGGGAAAGGCCATGGGATGTAGAAATATTTTTTTCACATTTTATTTCCTTTTAAAAACAGGTAAATCAATAGGGTTTTTCGTACGGATACGTGCTCAGTGAAAGGTTCGTTTAGCTTTATATATTGTTCCGGGTGGGCGTTGTTTTGGTTTTTCGGAAGTGTTAGACCTGTAAGAGAAAAATTTAAATGGTTGGGAAAGGCCATGGGATGTAGAAATATTTTTTTCACATTTTATTTCCTTGTAAATACAGGTAAATCGATAGGGATTTTCGTATGGATAAGTGCCCAGTGAACGGTTCGTTTAGCTTTATATATTGTTCCGGGTGGGCGTTCTATTGGTTTTTTGGAAGTGTTAGACCTGTAAGAGAAAAATTTAAATGGTTGGGAAAGGCCATGGGATGTAGAAATATTTTTTTCACATTTTATTTCCTTGTAAAAACAGGTAAATCAATAGGGTTTTTCGTACGGATACGTGCCCAGTGAACGGTTCGTTTAGCTTTATATATTGTTCCGGGTGGGCGTTGTATTGGTTTTTCGGAAGTGTTAGACCTGTAAGAGAAAAATTTAAATGGTTGGGAAAGGCCATGGGATGTAGAAATATTTTTTTCACATTTTATTTCCTTTTAAAAACATGTAAATCAATAGGGATTTTCGTACGGATAAGTACCAAGTGAACGGTTCGTTTAGCTTTATATATTGTTCCGGGTGGGCGTTGTATTGGTTTTTCGGAAGTGTTAGACCTGTAAGAGAAAAATTTAAATGGTTGGGAAAGGCCATGGGATGTCGAAATATTTTTTTCACATTTTATTTCCTTGTAAAAACAGGTAAATCAATAGGGTTTTTCGTACGGATAAGTGCCCAGTGAACGGTTCGTTTAGCTTTATATATTGTTCCGGGTGGGCGTTGTATTGGTTTTTCGGAAGTGTTAGACCTGTAAGAGAAAAATTTAAATGGTTGGGAAAGGCCATGGTTTGTAGAAATATTTTTTTCACATTTTATTTCCTTGTAAATACAGGTAAATCGATAGGGATTTTCGTACGGATAAGTGCCCAGTGAACGGTTCGTTTAGCTTTATATATTGTTCCGGGTGGGCGTTGTTTTGGTTTTTCGGAAGTGTTAGACCTGTAAGAGAAAAATTTAAATGGTTGGGAAAGGCCATGGGATGTAGAAATATTTTTTTTACATTTTACTTCCTTGTAAAAACAGGAAAATCGATAGGGATTTTTGTACGGATAAGTACCTAGTGAACGGTTCGTTTAGCTTTATATATTCTTCCGGTTGGGCGTTGTATTGGATTTTCGGAAGTGTTAGACCTGTAAGAGAAAAATTTAAATGGTTGGGAAAGGCCATGGGATGTAGAAATATTTTTTTCACATTTTACTTCCTTGTAAAAACAGGAAAATCGATAGGGATTTTCGTACGGATAAGTACCTAGTGAACGGTTCGTTTATCTTTATATATTCTTCCGGGTGGGCGTTGTATTGGATTTTCGGAAGTGTTAGACCTGTAAGAGAAAAATTTAAATGGTTGGGAAAGGCCATGGGATGTAGAAATATTTTTTTCACATTTACTTCCTTGTAAAAACAGGTAAATCAATAGGGTTTTTCGTACGGATAAGTACCCAGTGAACGGTTCGTTTAGCTTTATATATTGTTCCGGGTGGGCTTTGTATTGGTTTTTCGGAAGTGTTAGACCTGTAAGAGAAAAATTTAAATGGTTGGGAAAGGCCATGGGATGTAGAAATACTTTTTTCACATTTTATTTCCTTTTAAAAACATGTAAATCAATAGGGATTTTCGTACGGATAAGTACCAAGTGAACGGTTCGTTTAGCTTTATATATTGTTCCGGGTGGGAGTTGTATTGGTTTTTCGGAAGTGTTAGACCTGTAAGAGAAAAATTTAAATGGTTGGGAAAGGCCATGGGATGTAGAAATATTTTTTTCACATTTTACTTACTTGTAAAAATAGGAAAATCAATAGGGATTTTCGTACGGATATGTACCCAGTGAACGGTTCGTTTAGCTTTATATATTGTTCCGGGTGGGCGTTGTATTGGTTTTTCGGAAGTGTTAGACCTGTAAGAGAAAAATTTAAATGGTTGGGAAAGGCCATGGGATGTAGAAATATTTTTTTCACATTTTATTTCCTTGTAAAAAAGGGTAAATCAATAGGGTTTTTCGTACGGATAAGTGCCCAGTGAACGGTTCGTTTAGCTTTATATATTGTTCCGGGTGGGCGTTCTATTGGTTTTTTGGAAGTGTTAGACCTGTAAGAGAAAAATTTAAATGGTTGGGAAAGGCCATGGGATGTAGAAATATTTTTTTCACATTTTATTTCCTTTTAAAAACAGGTAAATCAATAGGGTTTTTCGTACGGATACGTGCTCAGTGAAAGGTTCGTTTAGCTTTATATATTGTTCCGGGTGGGCGTTGTTTTGGTTTTTCGGATGTGTTAGACCTGTAAGAGAAAAATTTAAATGGTTGGGAAAGGCCATGGGATGTAGAAATATTTTTTTCACATTTTACTTCCTTGTAAAAACAGGAAAATCGATAGGGTTTTTCGTACGGATAAGTACCTAGTGAACGGTTCGTTTATCTTTATATATTCTTCCGGGTGGGCGTTGTATTGGATTTTCAGAAGTGTTAGACCTGTAAGAGAAAAATTTAAATGGTTGGGAAAGGCCATGGGATGTAGAAATATTTTTTTCACATTTACTTCCTTGTAAAAACAGGTAAATCAATAGGGTTTTTCGTACGGATAAGTACCCAGTGAACGGTTCGTTTAGCTTTATATATTGTTCCGGGTGGGCGTTGTATTGGTTTTTCGGAAGTGTTAGACCTGTAAGAGAAAAATTTAAATGGTTGGGAAAGGCCATGGGATGTAGAAATATTTTTTTCACATTTTATTTCCTTTTAAAAACAGGTAAATCAATAGGGATTTTCGTACGGATAAGTACCAAGTGAACGGTTCGTTTAGCTTTATATATTGTTCCGGGTGGGCGTTGTATTGGTTTTTCGGAAGTGTTAGACCTGTAAGAGAAAAATTTAAATGGTTGGGAAAGGCCATGGGATGTAGAAATATTTTTTTCACATTTTACTTACTTGTAAAAATAGGAAAATCAATAGGGATTTTCGTACGGATATGTACCCAGTGAACGGTTCGTTTAGCTTTATATATTGTTCCGGGTGGGCGTTGTATTGGTTTTTCGGAAGTGTTAGACCTGTAAGAGAAAAATTTAAATGGTTGGGAAAGGCCATGGGATGTAGAAATATTTTTTTCACATTTTATTTCCTTGTAAAAACAGGTAAATCAATAGGGTTTTTCGTACGGATAAGTGCCCAGTGAACGGTTCGTTTAGCTTTATATATTGTTCCGGGTGGGCGTTCTATTGGTTTTTTGGAAGTGTTAGACCTGTAAGAGAAAAATTTAAATGGTTGGGAAAGGCCATGGGATGTAGAAATATTTTTTTCACATTTTATTTCCTTTTAAAAACAGGTAAATCAATAGGGTTTTTCGTACGGATACGTGCTCAGTGAAAGGTTCGTTTAGCTTTATATATTGTTCCGGGTGGGCATTGTTTTGGTTTTTCGGATGTGTTAGACCTGTAAGAGAAAAATTTAAATGGTTGGGAAAGGCCATGGGATGTAGAAATATTTTTTTCACATTTTACTTCCTTGTAAAAACAGGAAAATCGATAGGGTTTTTCGTACGGATAAGTACCTAGTGAACGGTTCGTTTATCTTTATATATTCTTCCGGGTGGGCGTTGTATTGGATTTTCAGAAGTGTTAGACCTGTAAGAGAAAAATTTAAATGGTTGGGAAAGGCCATGGGATGTAGAAATATTTTTTTCACATTTACTTCCTTGTAAAAACAGGTAAATCAATAGGGTTTTTCGTACGGATAAGTACCCAGTGAACGGTTCGTTTAGCTTTATATATTGTTCCGGGTGGGCGTTGTATTGGTTTTTCGGAAGTGTTAGACCTGTAAGAGAAAAATTTAAATGGTTGGGAAAGGCCATGGGATGTAGAAATATTTTTTTCACATTTTATTTCCTTTTAAAAACAGGTAAATCAATAGGGATTTTCGTACGGATAAGTACCAAGTGAACGGTTCGTTTAGCTTTATATATTGTTCCGGGTGGGCGTTGTATTGGTTTTTCGGAAGTGTTAGACCTGTAAGAGAAAAATTTAAATGGTTGGGAAAGGCCATGGGATGTAGAAATATTTTTTTCACATTTTACTTACTTGTAAAAACAGGAAAATCAATAGGGATTTTCGTACGGATATGTACCCAGTGAACGGTTCGTTTAGCTTTATATATTGTTCCGGGTGGGCGTTGTATTGGTTTTTCGGAAGTGTTAGACCTGTAAGAGAAAAATTTAAATGGTTGGGAAAGGCCATGGGATGTAGAAATATTTTTTTCACATTTTACTTACTTGTAAAAACAGGAAAATCAATAGGGATTTTCGTACGGATATGTACCCAGTGAACGGTTCGTTTAGCTTTATATATTGTTCCGGGTGGGCGTTGTATTGGTTTTTCGGAAGTGTTAGACCTGTAAGAGAAAAATTTAAATGGTTGGGAAAGGCCATGGGTTGTAGAAATATTTTTTTCACATTTTATTTCCTTGTAAAAACAGGTAAATCAATAGGGTTTTTCGTACGGATAAGTGCCCAGTGAACGGTTCGTTTAGCTTTATATATTGTTCCGGGTGGGCGTTCTATTGGTTTTTTGGAAGTGTTAGACCTGTAAGAGAAAAATTTAAATGGTTGGGAAAGGCCATGGGATGTAGAAATATTTTTTTCACATTTTATTTCCTTTTAAAAACAGGTAAATCAATAGGGTTTTTCGTACGGATACGTGCCCAGTGAACGGTTCGTTTAGCTTTATATATTGTTCCGGGTGGGCGTTGTTTTGGTTTTTCGGATGTGTTAGACCTGTAAGAGAAAAATTTAAATGGTTGGGAAAGGCCATGGGATGTAGAAATATTTTTTTCACATTTTACTTCCTTGTAAAAACAGGAAAATCGATAGGGATTTTCGTACGGATAAGTACCCAGTGAACGGTTCGTTTATCTTTATATATTCTTCCGGGTGGGCGTTGTATTGGGTTTTCGGAAGTGTTAGACCTGTAAGAGAAAATTTTAAATGGTTGGGAAAGGCCATGGGATGTAGAAATATTTTTTTCACATTTTATTTCCTTGTAAAAACAGGTAAATCAATAGGGTTTTTCGTACGGATATGTACCCAGTGAACGGTTCGTTTAGCTTTATATATTGTTCCGGGTGGGCGTTGTATTGGTTTTTCGGAAGTGTTAGACCTATAAGAGAAAAATTTAAATGGTTGGGAAAGGCCATGGGATGTAGAAATATTTTTTTCACATTTTATTTCCTTGTAAAAACAGGTAAATCAATAGGGTTTTTCGTACGGATGAGTGCCCAGTGAACGGTTCGTTTAGCTTTATATATTGTTCCGGGTGGGCGTTGTATTGTTTTTTCGGAAGTGTTAAACCTGTAAGAGAAAAATTTAAATGGTTGGGAAAGGCCATGGGATGTAGAAATATTTTTTTCACATTTTACTTCCTTGTAAAAACAGGTAAATCAATAGGGTTTTTCGTACGGATAAGTGCCCAGTGAACGGTTCGTATAGCTTTATATATTGTTCCGGGTGGGCGTTGTATTGGTTTTTCGGAAGAGTTAGACCTGTAAGAGAAAAATTTAAATGGTTGGGAAAGGCCATGGTTTGTAGAAATATTTTTTTCACATTTTATTTCCTTGTAAATACAGGTAAATCGATAGGGATTTTCGTACGGATAAGTGCCCAGTGAACTGTTCGTTTAGCTTTATATATTGTTCCGGGTGGGCGTTGTATTGGTTTTTCGGAAGTGTTAAACCTGTAAGAGAAAAATTTCAATGGTTGGGAAAGGCCATGGGATGTAGAAATATTTTTTTCACATTTTACTTCCTTGTAAAAACAGGAAAATCGATAGGGATTTTCGTACAGATAAGTACCCAGTGAACGGTTTGTTTATCTTTATATATTCTTCCGGGTGGGCGTTGTATTGGTTTTTCGGAAGTGTTAGACCTGTAAGAGAAATATTTAAATGGTTGGGAAAGACCATGGGATGTAGAAATATTTTTTTCACATTTACTTCCTTGTAAAAACAGGTAAATCAATAGGGTTTTTCGTACGGATAAGTACCCAGTGAACGGTTCGTTTAGCTTTATATATTTTTCCGAGTGGGAGTTGTATTGGTTTTTCGCAAGTGTTAGACCTGTAAGAGAAAAATTTAAATGGTTGGGAAAGGCCATGGGATGTAGAAATATTTTTTTCACATTTTACTTACTTGTAAAAACAGGAAAATCAATAGGGATTTTCGTACGGATATGTACCCAGTGAACGGTTCGTTTAGCTTTATATATTGTTACGGGTGGGCGTTGTATTGGTTTTTTGGAAGTGTTAGACCTGTAAGAGAAAAATTTAAATGGTTGGGAAAGGCCATGGGATGTAGAAATATTTTTTTCACATTTTATTTCCTTTTAAAAACAGGTAAATCAATAGGGTTTTTCGTACGGATACGTGTCCAGTGAACGGTTCGTTTAGCTTTATATATTGTTCCGGGTGGGCGTTGTTTTGGTTTTTCGGATGTGTTAGACCTGTAAGAGAAAAATTTAAATGGTTGGGAAAGGCCATGGGATGTAGAAATATTTTGTTCACATTTTACTTCCTTGTAAAAACAGGAAAATCGATAGGGATTTTCGTACGGATAAGTACCCAGTGAACGGTTCGTTTATCTTTATATATTCTTCCGGGTGGGCGTTGTATTGGGTTTTCGGAAGTGTTAGACCTGTAAGAGAAAAATTTAAATGGTTGGGAAAGGCCATGGGATGTAGAAATATTTTTTTCACATTTTATTTCCTTGTAAAAACAGGTAAATCAATAGGGTTTTTCGTACGGAGAAGTGCCCAGTGAACGGTTCGTTTAGCATTATATATTGTTCCGGGTGGGCGTTGTATTGTTTTTTCGGAAGTGTTAGACCTGTAAGAGAAAAATTTAAATGGTTGGGGAAGGCCATGGGATGTAGAAATATTTTTTTCACATTTTATTTCCTTGTAAAAACAGTTAAATCAATAGGGTTTTTCGTACGGATAAGTGCCCAGTGAACGGTTCGTTTAGCTTTATATATTGTTCCGGGTGGGCGTTGTATTGGTTTTTCGGAAGTGTTAGACCTGTAAGAGAAAAATTTAAATGGTTGGGAAAGGCCATGGTTTGTAGAAATATTTTTTTCACATTTTATTTCCTTGTAAATACAGGTAAATCGATAGGGATTTTCGTACGTATAAGTGCCCAGTGAACGGTTTGTTTAGCTTTATATATTGTTCCGGGTGGGCGTTGTATTGGTTTTTCGGAAGTGTTAGACCTGTAAGAGAAAAATTTAAATGGTTGGGAAAGGCCATGGGATGTAGAAATATTTTTTTCACATTTTATTTCCTTGTAAAAACAGGTAAATCAATAGGGTTTTTCGTACGGATAAGTGCCCAGTGAACGGTTCGTTTAGCTTTATATATTGTTCCGGGTGGGCGTTGTATTGGTTTTTCGGAAGTGTTAAACCTGTAAGAGAAAAATTTCAATGGTTGGGAAAGGCCATGGGATGTAGAAATATTTTTTTCACATTTTACTTCCTTGTAAAAACAGGAAAATCGATAGGGATTTTCGTACAGATAAGTACCCAGTGAACGGTTTGTTTATCTTTATATATTCTTCCGGGTGGGCGTTGTATTGGTTTTTCGGAAGTGTTAGAACTGTAAGAGAAATATTTAAATGGTTGGGAAAGGCCATGGGATGTAGAAATATTTTTTTCACATTTTATTTCCTTGTAAAAACAGGTAAATCAATAGGGTTTTTCGTACGGATAAGTGCCCAGTGAACGGTTCGTTTAGCTTTATATATTGTTCCGGGTGGGCGTTGTATTGGTTTTTCGGAAGTGTTAGACCTGTAAGAGAAAAATTTAAATGGTTGGGAAAGGCCATGGGATGTAGAAATTTTTTTTTCACATTTTATTTCCTTGTAAAAACAGGTAAATCAATAGGGTTTTTCGTACGGATAAGTGCCCAGTGAACGGTTCGTTTAGCTTTATATATTGTTCCGGGTAGGCGTTCTATTGGTTTTTTGGAAGTGTTAGACCTGTAAGAGAAAAATTTAAATGGTTGGGAAAGGCCATGGGATGTAGAAATATTTTTTTCACATTTTATTTCCTTTTAAAAACAGGTAAATCAATAGGGTTTTTCGTACGGATACGTGCCCAGTGAAAGGTTCGTTTAGCTTTATATATTGTTCCGGGTGGGCGTTGTTTTGGTTTTTCGGATGTGTTAGACCTGTAAGAGAAAAATTTAAATGGTTGGGAAAGGCCATGGGATGTAGAAATATTTTTTTCACATTTTACTTCCTTGTAAAAACAGGAAAATCGATAGGGTTTTTCGTACGGATAAGTACCTAGTGAACGGTTCGTTTATCTTTATATATTCTTCCGGGTGGGCGTTGTATTGGATTTTCAGAAGTGTTAGACCTGTAAGAGAAAAATTTAAATGGTTGGGAAAGGCCATGGGATGTAGAAATATTTTTTTCACATTTACTTCCTTGTAAAAACAGGTAAATCAATAGGGTTTTTCGTACGGATAAGTACCCAGTGAACGGTTCGTTTAGCTTTATATATTGTTCCGGGTGGGCGTTGTATTGGTTTTTCGGAAGTGTTAGACCTGTAAGAGAAAAATTTAAATGGTTGGGAAAGGCCATGGGATGTAGAAATATTTTTTTCACATTTTACTTACTTGTAAAAACAGGAAAATCAATAGGGATTTTCGTACGGATATGTACCCAGTGAACGGTTCGTTTAGCTTTATATATTGTTCCGGGTGGGCGTTGTATTGGTTTTTCGGAAGTGTTAGACCTGTAAGAGAAAAATTTAAATGGTTGGGAAAGGCCATGGGTTGTAGAAATATTTTTTTCACATTTTATTTCCTTGTAAAAACAGGTAAATCAATAGGGTTTTTCGTACGGATAAGTGCCCAGTGAACGGTTCGTTTAGCTTTATATATTGTTCCGGGTGGGCGTTCTATTGGTTTTTTGGAAGTGTTAGACCTGTAAGAGAAAAATTTAAATGGTTGGGAAAGGCCATGGGATGTAGAAATATTTTTTTCACATTTTATTTCCTTTTAAAAACAGGTAAATCAATAGGGTTTTTCGTACGGATACGTGCCCAGTGAACGGTTCGTTTAGCTTTATATATTGTTCCGGGTGGGCGTTGTTTTGGTTTTTCGGATGTGTTAGACCTGTAAGAGAAAAATTTAAATGGTTGGGAAAGGCCATGGGATGTAGAAATATTTTTTTCACATTTTACTTCCTTGTAAAAACAGGAAAATCGATAGGGATTTTCGTACGGATAAGTACCCAGTGAACGGTTCGTTTATCTTTATATATTCTTCCGGGTGGGCGTTGTATTGGGTTTTCGGAAGTGTTAGACCTGTAAGAGAAAATTTTAAATGGTTGGGAAAGGCCATGGGATGTAGAAATATTTTTTTCACATTTTATTTCCTTGTAAAAACAGGTAAATCAATAGGGTTTTTCGTACGGATAAGTGCCCAGTGAACGGTTCGTTTAGCTTTATATATTGTTCCGGGTGGGCGTTGTATTGGTTTTTCGGAAGTGTTAGACCTGTAAGAGAAAAATTTAAATGGTTGGGAAAGGCCATGGGATGTAGAAATATTTTTTTCACATTTTATTTCCTTGTAAAAACAGGTAAATCAATAGGGTTTTTCGTACGGATAAGTGCCCAGTGAACGGTTCGTTTAGCTTTATATATTGTTCCGGGTGGGCGTTGTATTGGTTTTTCGGAAGTGTTAAACCTGTAAGAGAAAAATTTCAATGGTTGGGAAAGGCCATGGGATGTAGAAATATTTTTTTCACATTTTACTTCCTTGTAAAAACAGGAAAATCGATAGGGATTTTCGTACAGATAAGTACCCAGTGAACGGTTTGTTTATCTTTATATATTCTTCCGGGTGGGCGTTGTATTGGTTTTTCGGAAGTGTTAGACCTGTAAGAGAAATATTTAAATGGTTGGGAAAGACCATGGGATGTAGAAATATTTTTTTCACATTTACTTCCTTGTAAAAACAGGTAAATCAATAGGGTTTTTCGTACGTATAAGTACCCAGTGAACGGTTCGTTTAGCTTTATATATTTTTCCGAGTGGGAGTTGTATTGGTTTTTCGCAAGTGTTAGACCTGTAAGAGAAAAATTTAAATGGTTGGGAAAGGCCATGGGATGTAGAAATATTTTTTTCACATTTTACTTACTTGTAAAAACAGGAAAATCAATAGGGATTTTCGTACGGATATGTACCCAGTGAACGGTTCGTTTAGCTTTATATATTGTTACGGGTGGGCGTTGTATTGGTTTTTTGGAAGTGTTAGACCTGTAAGAGAAAAATTTAAATGGTTGGGAAAGGCCATGGGATGTAGAAATATTTTTTTCACATTTTATTTCCTTTTAAAAACAGGTAAATCAATAGGGTTTTTCGTACGGATACGTGTCCAGTGAACGGTTCGTTTAGCTTTATATATTGTTCCGGGTGGGCGTTGTTTTGGTTTTTCGGATGTGTTAGACCTGTAAGAGAAAAATTTAAATGGTTGGGAAAGGCCATGGGATGTAGAAATATTTTGTTCACATTTTACTTCCTTGTAAAAACAGGAAAATCGATAGGGATTTTCGTACGGATAAGTACCCAGTGAACGGTTCGTTTATCTTTATATATTCTTCCGGGTGGGCGTTGTATTGGGTTTTCGGAAGTGTTAGACCTGTAAGAGAAAAATTTAAATGGTTGGGAAAGGCCATGGGATGTAGAAATATTTTTTTCACATTTTATTTCCTTGTAAAAACAGGTAAATCAATAGGGTTTTTCGTACGGAGAAGTGCCCAGTGAACGGTTTGTTTAGCATTATATATTGTTCCGGGTGGGCGTTGTATTGTTTTTTCAGAAGTGTTAGACCTGTAAGAGAAAAATTTAAATGGTTGGGGAAGGCCATGGGATGTAGAAATATTTTTTTCACATTTTATTTCCTTGTAAAAACAGTTAAATCAATAGGGTTTTTCGTACGGATAAGTGCCCAGTGAACGGTTCGTTTAGCTTTATATATTGTTCCGGGTGGGCGTTGTATTGGTTTTTCGGAAGTGTTAGACCTGTAAGAGAAAAATTTAAATGGTTGGGAAAGGCCATGGTTTGTAGAAATATTTTTTTCACATTTTATTTCCTTGTAAATACAGGTAAATCGATAGGGATTTTCGTACGTATAAGTGCCCAGTGAACGGTTTGTTTAGCTTTATATATTGTTCCGGGTGGGCGTTGTATTGGTTTTTCGGAAGTGTTAGACCTGTAAGAGAAAAATTTAAATGGTTGGGAAAGGCCATGGGATGTAGAAATATTTTTTTCACATTTTATTTCCTTGTAAAAACAGGTAAATCAATAGGGTTTTTCGTACGGATAAGTGCCCAGTGAACGGTTCGTTTAGCTTTATATATTGTTCCGGGTGGGCGTTGTATTGGTTTTTCGGAAGTGTTAAACCGGTAAGAGAAAAATTTCAATGGTTGGGAAAGGCCATGGGATGTAGAAATATTTATTTCACATTTTACTTCCTTGTAAAAACAGGAAAATCGATAGGGATTTTCGTACAGATAAGTACCCAGTGAACGGTTTGTTTATCTTTATATATTCTTCCGGGTGGGCGTTGTATTGGTTTTTCGGAAGTGTTAGACCTGTAAGAGAAATATTTAAATGGTTGGGAAAGGCCATGGGATGTAGAAATATTTTTTTCACATTTTATTTCCTTGTAAAAACAGGTAAATCAATAGGGTTTTTCGTACGGATAAGTGCCCAGTGAACGGTTCGTTTAGCTTTATATATTGTTCCGGGTGGGCGTTGTATTGTTTTTTCGGAAGTGTTAAACCTGTAAGAGAAAAATTTAAATGGTTGGGAAAGGCCATGGGATGTAGAAATATTTTTTTCACATTTTACTTCCTTGTAAAAACAGGTAAATCAATAGGGTTTTTCGTACGGATAAGTGCCCAGTGAACGGTTCGTATAGCTTTATATATTGTTCCGGGTGGGCGTTGTATTGGTTTTTCGGAAGAGTTAGACCTGTAAGAGAAAAATTTAAATGGTTGGGAAAGGCCATGGGATGTAGAAATATTTTTTTCACATTTTATTTCCTTTTAAAAACAGGTAAATCAATAGGGTTTTTCGTACGGATACGTGTCCAGTGAACGGTTCGTTTAGCTTTATATATTGTTCCGGGTGGGCGTTGTTTTGGTTTTTCGGATGTGTTAGACCTGTAAGAGAAAAATTTAAATGGTTGGGAAAGGCCATGGGATGTAGAAATATTTTTTTCACATTTTACTTCCTTGTAAAAACAGGAAAATCGATAGGGATTTTCGTACGGATAAGTACCCAGTGAACGGTTCGTTTATCTTTATATATTCTTCCGGGTGGGCGTTGTATTGGGTTTTCGGAAGTGTTAGACCTGTAAGAGAAAAATTTAAATGGTTGGGAAAGGCCATGGGATGTAGAAATATTTTTTTCACATTTTATTTCCTTGTAAAAACAGGTAAATCAATAGGGTTTTTCGTACGGAGAAGTGCCCAGTGAACGGTTCGTTTAGCATTATATATTGTTCCGGGTGGGCGTTGTATTGTTTTTTCGGAAGTGTTAGACCTGTAAGAGAAAAATTTAAATGGTTGGGGAAGGCCATGGGATGTAGAAATATTTTTTTCACATTTTATTTCCTTGTAAAAACAGTTAAATCAATAGGGTTTTTCGTACGGATAAGTGCCCAGTGAACGGTTCGTTTAGCTTTATATATTGCTCCAGGTGGGCGTTGTATTGGTTTTTCGGAAGTGTTAGACCTGTAAGAGAAAAATTTAAATGGTTGGGAAAGGCCATGGTTTGTAGAAATATTTTTTTCACATTTTATTTCCTTGTAAATACAGGTAAATCGATAGGGATTTTCGTACGTATAAGTGCCCAGTGAACGGTTTGTTTAGCTTTATATATTGTTCCGGGTGGGCGTTGTATTGGTTTTTCGGAAGTGTTAGACCTGTAAGAGAAAAATTTAAATGGTTGGGAAAGGCCATGGGATGTAGAAATATTTTTTTCACATTTTACTTCCTTGTAAAAACAGGAAAATCGATAGGGATTTTCGTACAGATAAGTACCCAGTGAACGGTTTGTTTATCTTTATATATTCTTCCGGGTGGGCGTTGTATTGGTTTTTCGGAAGTGTTAGACCTGTAAGAGAAATATTTAAATGGTTGGGAAAGGCCATGGGATGTAGAAATATTTTTTTCACATTTTATTTCCTTGTAAAAACAGGTAAATCAATAGGGTTTTTCGTACGGATACGTGTCCAGTGAACGGTTCGTTTAGCTTTATATATTGTTCCGGGTGGGCGTTGTTTTGGTTTTTCGGATGTGTTAGACCTGTAAGAGAAAAATTTAAATGGTTGGGAAAGGCCATGGGATGTAGAAATATTTTTTTCACATTTTACTTCCTTGTAAAAACAGGAAAATCGATAGGGATTTTCGTACGGATAAGTACCCAGTGAACGGTTCGTTTATCTTTATATATTCTTCCGGGTGGGCGTTGTATTGGGTTTTCGGAAGTGTTAGACCTCTAAGAGAAATATTTAAATGGTTGGGAAAGGCCATGGGATGTAGAAATATTTTTTTCACATTTACTTCCTTGTAAAAACAGGTAAATCAATAGGGTTTTTCGTACGGATAAGTACCCAGTGAACGGTTCGTTTAGCTTTATATATTTTTCCGGGTGGGAGTTGTATTGGTTTTTCGCAAGTGTTAGACCTGTAAGAGAAAAATTTAAATGGTTGGGAAAGGCCATGGGATGTAGAAATATTTTTTTCACATTTTACTTACTTGTAAAAACAGGAAAATCAATAGAGATTTTCGTACGGATATGTACCCAGTGAATGGTTCGTTTAGCTTTATATATTGTTCCGGGTGGGCGTTGTATTGGTTTTTTGGAAGTGTTAGACCTGTAAGAGAAAAATTTAAATGGTTGGGAAAGGCCATGGGATGTAGAAATATTTTTTTCACATTTTATTTCCTTTTAAAAACAGGTAAATCAATAGGGTTTTTCGTACGGATACGTGTCCAGTGAACGGTTCGTTTAGCTTTATATATTGTTCCGGGTGGGCGTTGTTTTGGTTTTTCGGATGTGTTAGACCTGTAAGAGAAAAATTTAAATGGTTGGGAAAGGCCATGGGATGTAGAAATATTTTTTTCACATTTTACTTCCTTGTAAAAACAGGAAAATCGATAGGGATTTTCGTACGGATAAGTACCCAGTGAACGGTTCGTTTATCTTTATATATTCTTCCGGGTGGGCGTTGTATTGGGTTTTCGGAAGTGTTAGACCTGTAAGAGAAAAATTTAAATGGTTGGGAAAGGCCATGGGATGTAGAAATATTTTTTTCACATTTTATTTCCTTGTAAAAACAGGTAAATCAATAGGGTTTTTCGTACGGAGAAGTGCCCAGTGAACGGTTCGTTTAGCATTATATATTGTTCCGGGTGGGCGTTGTATTGTTTTTTCGGAAGTGTTAGACCTGTAAGAGAAAAATTTAAATGGTTGGGGAAGGCCATGGGATGTAGAAATATTTTTTTCACATTTTATTTCCTTGTAAAAACAGTTAAATCAATAGGGTTTTTCGTACGGATAAGTGCCCAGTGAACGGTTCGTTTAGCTTTATATATTGCTCCGGGTGGGCGTTGTATTGGTTTTTCGGAAGTGTTCGACCTGTAAGAGAAAAATTTAAATGGTTGGGAAAGGCCATGGTTTGTAGAAATATTTTTTCACATTTTATTTCCTTGTAAATACAGGTAAATCGATAGGGATTTTCGTACGTATAAGTGCCCAGTGAACGGCTTGTTTAGCTTTATATATTGTTCCGGGGGGGCGTTGTATTGGTTTTTCAGAAGTGTTAGACCTGTAAGAGAAAAATTTAAATGGTTGGGAAAGGCCATGGGATGTAGAAATATTTTTTTCACATTTTATTTCCTTGTAAAAACAGGTAAATCAATAGGGTTTTTCGTACGGATAAGTGCCAAGTGTACGGTTCGTTTAGCTTTATATATTGTTCCGGGTGGGCGTTGTATTGGTTTTTCGGAAGTGTTAAACCTGTAAGAGAAAAATTTCAATGGTTGGGAAAGGCCATGGGATGTAGAAATATTTTTTTCACATTTTACTTCCTTGTAAAAACAGGAAAATCGATAGGGATTTTCGTACAGATAAGTACCCAGTGAACGGTTTGTTTATCTTTATATATTCTTCCGGGTGGGCGTTGTATTGGTTTTTCGGAAGTGTTAGACCTGTAAGAGAAATATTTAAATGGTTGGGAAAGGCCATGGGATGTAGAAATATTTTTTTCACATTTACTTCCTTGTAAAAACAGGTAAATCAATAGGGTTTTTCGTACGGATAAGTACCCAGTGAACGGTTCGTTTAGCTTTATATATTTTTCCGGGTGGGAGTTGTATTGGTTTTTCGCAAGTGTTAGACCTGTAAGAGAAAAATTTAAATGGTTGGGAAAGGCCATGGTTTGTAGAAATATTTTTTTTACATTTTATTTCCTTGTAAATACAGGTAAATCGATAGGGATTTTCGTACGGATAAGTGCCCAGTGAACTGTTCGTTTAGCTTTATATATTGTTCCGGGTGGGCGTTGTATTGGTTTTTCGGAAGTGTTAAACCTGTAAGAGAAAAATTTCAATGGTTGGGAAAGGCCATGGGATGTAGAAATATTTTTTTCACATTTTACTTCCTTGTAAAAACAGGAAAATCGATAGGGATTTTCGTACAGATAAGTACCCCGTGAACGGTTCGTTTAGCTTTATATATTGCTCCGGGTGGGCGTTGTATTGGTTTTTCGGAAGTGTTAGACCTGTAAGAGAAAAATTTAAATGGTTGGGAAAGGCCATGGTTTGTAGAAATATTTTTTTCACATTTTTTTTCCTTGTAAAAACAGGTAAATCAATAGGGTTTTTCGTACGGATAAGTGCCCAGTGAACGGTTCGTTTAGCTTTATATATTGTTCCGGGTGGGCGTTGTATTGGTTTTTCGGAAGTGTTAAACCTGTAAGAGAAAAATTTCAATGGTTGGGAAAGGCCATGGGATGAAGAAATATTTTTTTCACATTTTACTTCCTTGTAAAAACAGGAAAATCGATAGGGATTTTCGTACAGATAAGTACCCAGTGAACGGTTTGTTTATCTTTATATATTCTTCCGGGTGGGCGTTGTATTGGTTTTTCGGAAGTGTTAGACCTGTAAGAGAAATATTTAAATGGTTGGGAAAGGCCATGGGATGTAGAAATATTTTTTTCACATTTACTTCCTTGTAAAAACAGGTAAATCAATAGGGTTTTTCGTACGGATAAGTACCCAGTGAACGGTTCGTTTAGCTTTATATATTTTTCCGGGTGGGAGTTGTATTGGTTTTTCGCAAGTGTTAGACCTGTAAGAGAAAAATTTAAATGGTTGGGAAAGGCCATGGGATGTAGAAATATTTTTTTCACATTTTACTTACTTGTAAAAACAGGAAAATCAATAGGGATTTTCGTACGGATATGTACCCAGTGAACGGTTCGTTTAGCTTTATATATTGTTCCGGGTGGGCGTTGTATTGGTTTTTTGGAAGTGTTAGACCTGTAGGAGAAAAATTTAAATGGTTGGGAAAGGCCATGGGATGTAGAAATATTTTTTTCACATTTTATTTCCTTTTAAAAACAGGTAAATCAATAGGGTTTTTCGTACGGATACGTGTCCAGTGAACGGTTCGTTTAGCTTTATATATTGTTCCGGGTGGGCGTTGTTTTGGTTTTTCGGATGTGTTAGACCTGTAAGAGAAAAATTTAAATGGTTGGGAAAGGCCATGGGATGTAGAAATATTTTTTTCACATTTTACTTCCTTGTAAAAACAGGAAAATCGATAGGGATTTTCGTACGGATAAGTACCCAGTGAACGGTTCGTTTATCTTTATATATTCATCCGGGTGGGCGTTGTATTGGGTTTTCGGAAGTGTTAGACCTGTAAGAGAAAAATTTAAATGGTTGGGAAAGGCCATGGGATGTAGAAATATTTTTTTCACATTTTATTTCCTTGTAAAAACAGGTAAATCAATAGGGTTTTTCGTACGGAGAAGTGCCCAGTGAACGGTTCGTTTAGCATTATATATTGTTCCGGGTGGGCGTTGTATTATTTTTTCGGAAGTGTTAGACCTGTAAGAGAAAAATTTAAATGGTTGGGGAAGGCCATGGGATGTAGAAATATTTTTTTCACATTTTATTTCCTTGTAAAAACAGTTAAATCAATAGGGTTTTTCGTACGGATAAGTGCCCAGTGAACGGTTCGTTTAGCTTTATATATTGCTCCGGGTGGGCGTTGTATTGGTTTTTCGGAAGTGTTAGACCTGTAAGAGAAAAATTTAAATGGTTGGGAAAGGCCATGGTTTGTAGAAATATTTTTTTCACATTTTATTTCCTTGTAAATACAGGTAAATCGATAGGGATTTTCGTACGTATAAGTGCCCAGTGAACGGTTTGTTTAGCTTTATATATTGTTCCGGGTGGGCGTTGTATTGGTTTTTCGGAAGTGTTAGACATGTAAGAGAAAAATTTAAATGGTTGGGAAAGGCCATGGGATGTAGAAATATTTTTTTCACATTTTATTTCCTTGTAAAAACAGGTAAATCATTAGGGTTTTTCGTACGGATAAGTGCCCAGTGAACGGTTCATTTAGCTTTATATATTGTTCCGGGTGGGCGTTGTATTGGTTTTTCGGAAGTGTTAGACCTGTAAGAGAAAAATTTAAATGGTTGGGAAAGGCTATGGTTTGTAGAATTATTTTTTTCACATTTACTTCCTTGTAAAAACAGGTAAATCAATAGGGTTTTTCGTACGGATAAGTACCCAGTGAACGGTTCGTTTAGCTTTATATATTGTTCCGGGTGGGCGTTGTTTTGGTTTTTCGGAAGTGTTAGACCTGTAAGAGAAAAATTTAAATGGTTGGGAAAGGCCATGGGATGTAGAAATATTTTTTTCACATTTTACTTCCTTGTAAAAACAGGAAAATCGATAGGGATTTTTGTACGGATAAGTACCTAGTGAACGGTTCGTTTATCTTTATATATTCTTCTGGGTGGGCGTTGTATTGGATTTTCGGAAGTGTTAGACCTGTAAGAGAAAAATTTAAATGGTTGGGAAAGGCCATGGGATGTAGAAATATTTTTTTCACATTTACTTCCTTGTAAAAACAGGTAAATCAATAGGGTTTTTCGTACGGATAAGTACCCAGTGAACGGTTCGTTTAGCTTTATATATTGTTCCGGGTGGGCGTTGTATTGGTTTTTCGGAAGTGTTAGACCTGTAAGAGAAAAATTTAAATGGTTGGGAAAGGCCATGGGATGTAGAAATATTTTTTTCACATTTTATTTCCTTTTAAAAACAGGTAAATCAATAGGGATTTTCGTACGGATAAGTACCAAGTGAACGGTTCGTTTAGCTTTATATATTGTTCCGGGTGGGCGTTGTATTGGTTTTTCGGAAGTGTTAGACCTGTAAGAGAAAAATTTAAATGGTTGGGAAAGGCCATGGGATGTAGAAATATTTTTTTCACATTTTACTTACTTGTAAAAACAGGAAAATCAATAGGGATTTTCGTACGGATATGTACCCAGTGAACGGTTCGTTTAGCTTTATATATTGTTCCGGGTGGGCGTTGTATTGGTTTTTCGGAAGTGTTAGACCTGTAAGAGAAAAATTTAAATGGTTGGGAAAGGCCATGGGATGTAGAAATATTTTTTTCACATTTTATTTCCTTGTAAAAACAGGTAAATCAATAGGGTTTTTCGTACGGATAAGTGCCCAGTGAACGGTTCGTTTAGCTTTATATATTGTTCCGGGTGGGCGTTGTATTGGTTTTTCGGTAGTGTTAGACCTGTAAGAGAAATATTTAAATGGTTGGGAAAGGCCATGGGATGTAGAAATATTTTTTTCACATTTACTTCCTTGTAAAAACAGGTAAATCAATAGGGTTTTTCGTACGGATAAGTACCCAGTGAACGGTTTGTTTAGCTTTATATATTTTTCCGGGTGGGCGTTGTATTGGTTTTTCGGAAGTGTTAGACCTGTAAGAGAAAAATTTAAATGGTTGGGAAAGGCCATGGGATGTAGAAATATTTTTTTCACATTTTATTTCCTTGTAAAAACAGGTAAATCAATAGGGTTTTTCGTACGGATAAGTGCCCAGTGAACGGTTCGTTTAGCTTTATATATTGTTCCGGGTGGGCGTTGTATTGGTTTTTCGGTAGTGTTAGACCTGTAAGAGAAATATTTAAATGGTTGGGAAAGGCCATGGGATGTAGAAATATTTTTTTCACATTTACTTCCTTGTAAAAACAGGTAAATCAATAGGGTTTTTCGTACGGATAAGTACCCAGTGAACGGTTCGTTTAGCTTTATATATTTTTCCGGGTGGGAGTTGTATTGGTTTTTCGCAAGTGTTAGACCTGTAAGAGAAAAATTTAAATGGTTGGGAAAGGTCATGGGATGTAGAAATATTTTTTTCACATTTTATTTCCTTGTAAAAACAGGTAAATCAATAGGGTTTTTCGTACGGAGAAGTGCCCAGTGAACGGCTCGTTTAGCTTTATATATTGTTCCGGGTGGGCGTTGTATTGGTTTTTCGGAAGTGTTAGACCTGTAAGAGAAAAATTTAAATGGTTGGGAAAGGCCATGGGATGTAGAAATATTTTTTTCACATTTTATTTCCTTGTAAAAACAGGTAAATCAATAGGGTTTTTCGTACGGATAATTGCCCAGTGAACGGTTCATTTAGCTTTATATATTGTTCCGGGTGGGCGTTGTATTGGTTTTTCGGAAGTGTTAGACCTGTAAGAGAAAAATTTAAATGGTTGGGAAAGGCTATGGTTTGTAGAATTATTTTTTTCACATTTACTTCCTTGTAAAAACAGGTAAATCAATAGGGTTTTTCGTACGGATAAGTACCCAGTGAACGGTTCGTTTAGCTTTATATATTGTTCCGGGTGGGCGTTGTTTTGGTTTTTCGGAAGTGTTAGACCTGTAAGAGAAAAATTTAAATGGTTGGGAAAGGCCATGGGATGTAGAAATATTTTTTTCACATTTTACTTCCTTGTAAAAACAGGAAAATCGATAGGGATTTTTGTACGGATAAGTACCTAGTGAACGGTTCGTTTATCTTTATATATTCTTCTGGGTGGGTGTTGTATTGGATTTTCGGAAGTGTTAGACCTGTAAGAGAAAAATTTAAATGGTTGGGAAAGGCCATGGGATGTAGAAATATTTTTTTCACATTTACTTCCTTGTAAAAACAGGTAAATCAATAGGGTTTTTCGTACGGATAAGTACCCAGTGAACGGTTCGTTTAGCTTTATATATTGTTCCGGGTGGGCGTTGTATTGGTTTTTCGGAAGTGTTAGACCTGTAAGAGAAAAATTTAAATGGTTGGGAAAGGCCATGGGATGTAGAAATATTTTTTTCACATTTTATTTCCTTTTAAAAACAGGTAAATCAATAGGGATTTTCGTACGGATAAGTACCAAGTGAACGGTTCGTTTAGCTTTATATATTGTTCCGGGTGGGCGTTGTATTGGTTTTTCGGAAGTGTTAGACCTGTAAGAGAAAAATTTAAATGGTTGGGAAAGGCCATGGGATGTAGAAATATTTTTTTCACATTTTACTTACTTGTAAAAACAGGAAAATCAATAGGGATTTTCGTACGGATATGTACCCAGTGAACGGTTCGTTTAGCTTTATATATTGTTCCGGGTGGGCGTTGTATTGGTTTTTCGGAAGTGTTAGACCTGTAAGAGAAAAATTTAAATGGTTGGGAAAGGCCATGGGATGTAGAAATTTTTTTTTCACATTTTATTTCCTTGTAAAAACAGGTAAATCAATAGGGTTTTTCGTACGGATAAGTGCCCAGTGAACGGTTCGTTTAGCTTTATATATTGTTCCGGGTGGGCGTTGTATTGGTTTTTCGGTAGTGTTAGACCTGTAAGAGAAATATTTAAATGGTTGGGAAAGGCCATGGGATGTAGAAATATTTTTTTCACATTTACTTCCTTGTAAAAACAGGTAAATCAATAGGGTTTTTCGTACGGATAAGTACCCAGTGAACGGTTCGTTTAGCTTTATATATTTTTCCGGGTGGGAGTTGTATTGGTTTTTCGCAAGTGTTAGACCTGTAAGAGAAAAATTTAAATGGTTGGGAAAGGCCATGGGATGTAGAAATATTTTTTTCACATTTTATTTCCTTGTAAAAACAGGTAAATCAATAGGGTTTTTCGTACGGAGAAGTGCCCAGTGAACGGCTCGTTTAGCTTTATATATTGTTCCGGGTGGGCGTTGTATTGGTTTTTCGGAAGTGTTAGACCTGTAAGAGAAAAATTTAAATGGTTGGGAAAGGCCATGGGATGTAGAAATATTTTTTTCACATTTTATTTCCTTGTAAAAACAGGTAAATCAATAGGGTTTTTCGTACGGATAATTGCCCAGTGAACGGTTCATTTAGCTTTATATATTGTTCCGGGTGGGCATTGTTTAGGTTTTTCGGAAGTGTTAGACCTGTAAGAGAAAAATTTAAATGGTTGGGAAAGGCCATGGGATGTAGAAATATTTTTTTCACATTTTATTTCCTTGTAAAAACAGGTAAATCAATAGGGTTTTTCGTATGGAGAAGTGCCAAGTGAACGGTTCGTTTAGCTTTATATATTGTTCCGGGTGGGCGTTGTATTGGTTTTTCGGAAGTATTAAACCTATAAGAGAAAAATTTAAATGGTTGAGAAAGGCCATGGGATGTAGAAATATTTTTTTCACATTTTACTTCCTTGTAAAAACAGGAAAATCAATAGGGATTTTCGTACGGATATGTACCCAGTGAACGGTTCGTTTAGCTTTATATATTGTTCCGGGTGGGCATTGTATTGGTTTTTCGGAAGTGTTAGACCTGTAAGAGAAAAATTTAAATGGTTGGGAAAGGCCATGGGATGTAGAAATATTTTTTTCACATTTTATTTCCTTGTAAAAACAGGTAAATCAATAGGGTTTTTCGTACGGATAAGTGCCCAGTGAACGGTTCGTTTAGCTTTATATATTGTTCCGGGTGGGCATTGTTTCGGTTTTTCGGAAGTGTTAGACCTGTAAGAGAAAAAATTAAATGGTTGGGAAAGGCCATGGGATGTAGAAATATTTTTTTCACATTTTATTTCCTTGTAAAAACAGGTAAATCAATACGGTTTTTCGTACGGATAAGTGCCCAGTGAACGGTTCGTTTAGCTTTATATATTGTTCCGGGTGGGCGTTGTATTGTTTTTCAGAAGTGTTAAACCTGTAAGAGAAAAATTTAAATGGTTGGGAAAGGCCATGGGATGTAGAAATATTTTTTTCACATTTTATTTCCTTGTTAAAACAGGTAAATCAATAGGGTTTTTCGTACGGATAAGTGCCCAGTGAACGGTTCGTTTACCTTTATATATTGTTCCGGGTGGGCGTTGTTCTGGTTTTTCGGAAGTGTTAGACCTGTAAGAGAAAAATTTAAATGGTTGGGAAAGGCCATGGGATGTAGAAATATTTTTTTCCCATTTTACTTCCTTGTAAAAACAGGAAAATCGATAGGGATTTTCGTACGGATAAGTACCCAGTGAACGGTTCGTTTATCTTTATATATTCTTCCGGGTGGGCGTTGTATTGGTTTTTCGGAAGTGTTAGACCTATAAGAGAAAAAATTAAATGGTTGGGAAAGGCCATGGGATGTAGAAATATTTTTTTCACATTTTACTTCCTTGTAAGAACAGGAAAATCAATAGGGATTTTCGTACGGATATGTACCCAGTGAACGGTTCGTTTAGCTTTATATATTGTTCCGGGTGGGCGTTGTTTTGGTTTTTCGGAAGTGTTAGACCTGTAAGAGAAAAATTTAAATGGTTGGGAAAGGCCATGGGATGTAGAAATGTTTTTTTCACATTTTACTTCCTTGTAAAAACAGGTAAATCAATAGGGTTTTTCGTACGGATAAGTACCCAGTGAACGGTTCGTTTATCTTTATATATTCTTCCGGGTGGGCGTTGTATTGGTTTTCCGGAAGTGTTAGAACTATAAGAGAAAAATTTAAATGGTTGGGAAAGGCCATGGGATGTAGAAATATTTTTTTCACATTTTACTTCCTTGTAAGAACAGGAAAATCAATAGGGATTTTCGTACGGATATGTACCCAGTGAACGGTTCGTTTAGCTTTATATATTGTTCCGGGTGGGCGTTGTATTGGTTTTTCGGAAGTGTTAGACCTGTAAGAGAAAAATTTAAATGGTTGGGAAAGGCCATGGGATGTAGAAATATTTTTTGCACATTTTATTTCCTTGTAAAAACAGGTAAATCAATAGGGTTTTTCGTACGGAGAAGTGCCAAGTGAACGGTTCGTTTAGCTTTATATATTGTTCCGGGTGGGCGTTGTATTGGTTTTTCGGAAGTGTTAAACCTGTAAGAGAAAAATTTAAATGGTTGGGAAAGGCCATGGGATGTAGAAATATTTTTTTCACATTTTATTTCCTTGTTAAAACAGGTAAATCAATAGGGTTTTTCGTACGGATAAGTGCCCAGTGAACGGTTCGTTTAGCTTTATATATTGTTCCGGGTGGGCGTTGTTTTGGTTTTTCGGAAGTGTTAGACCTGTAAGAGAAAAATTTAAATGGTTGGGAAAGGCCATGGGATGTAGAAATATTTTTTTCACATTTTACTTCCTTGTAAAAACAGGAAGAGCCTCTTGTGGCGGAAAAGCCTCTTGTGGCGCAGAGTGGTAAGGCAGCCGTCTGAAAGCTTTGCCCATGAGGCTGGGAGTTCGATCCCAGCAGCCGGCTCAAGGTTGACTCAGCCTTCCATCCTTCCGAGGTCGGCAAAATGAGTACCCAGCTTGCTGGGGGGTAATTGGTAATGACTGGGGAAGGCACTGGCAAACCACCCCGTATTGAGTCTGCCATGAAAACGCTGGAGGGCGTCACCCCAAGGGTCAGACATGACTCGGTGCTTGCACAGGGGATACCTTTACCTTTACCTTTAAAAACAGGAAAATCGATAGGGATTTTCGTACGGATAAGTACCCAGTGAACGGTTCGTTTATCTTTATATATTCTTCCGGGTGGGCGTTGTATTGGTTTTTCGGAAGTGTTAGACCTATAAGAGAAAAATTTCAATGGTTGGGAAAGGCCATGGGATGTAGAAATGTTTTTTTCACATTTTACTTCCTTGTAAAAACAGGTAAATCAATAGGGTTTTTCGTACGGATAAGTACCCAGTGAACGGTTCGTTCATCTTTATATATTCTTCCGGGTGGGCGTTGTATTGGTTTCTCGGAAGTGTTAGACCTATAAGAGAAAAATTTAAATGGTTGGGAAAGGCCATGGGATGTAGAAATGTTTTTTTCACATTTTACTTCCTTGTAAGAACAGGAAAATCAATAGGGATTTTCGTACGGATAAGTACCCAGTGAACGGTTCGTTTAGCTTTATATGTTGTTCCGGGTGGGCATTGTTTAGGTTTTTCAGAAGTGTTAGACCTGTAAGAGAAAAATTTAAATGGTTGGGAAAGGCCATGGGATGTAGAAATATTTTTTTCACATTTTACTTCCTTGTAAAAACAGGTAAATCAATAGGGTTTTTCGTACGGATAAGTGCCAAGTGAACGGTTCGTTTAGCTTTATATATTGTTCCGGGTGGGCGTTGTATTGGTTTTTCGGAAGTGTTAGACCTGTAAGAGAAAAATTTAAATGGTTGGGAAAGGCCATGGTTTGTAGAAATATTTTTTTCACATTTTATTTCCTTGTAAATACAGGTAAATCGATAGGGATTTTCGTAGGGATAAGTGCCCAGTGAACGGTTCGTTTAGCTTTATATATTGTTCCGGGTGGGCGTTGTATTGGTTTTTCGGAAGTGTTAGACCTGTAAGAGAAAAATTTAAATGGTTGGGAAAGGCCATGGGATGTAGAAATATTTTTTTCACATTTTATTTCCTTGTAAAAACAGGTAAATCAATAGGGTTTTTCGTACGGATAAGTGCCCAGTGAACGGTTCGTTTAGCTTTATATATTGTTCCGGGTGGGCATTGTTTAGGTTTTTCGGAAGTGTTAGACCTGTAAGAGAAAAATTTAAATGGTTGGGAAAGGCCATGGGATGTAGAAATATTTTTTTCACATTTTACTTCCTTGTAAGAACAGGAAAATCAATAGGGATTTTCGTACGGATATGTACCCAGTGAACGGTTCGTTTAGCTTTATATATTGTTCCGGGTGGGCGTTGTATTGGTTTTTCGGAAGTGTTAGACCTGTAAGAGAAAAATTTAAATGGTTGGGAAAGGCCATGGGATGTAGAAATATTTTTTTCACATTTTACTTCCTTGTAAGAACAGGAAAATCAATAGGGATTTTCGTACGGATATGAACCCAGTGAACGGTTCGTTTAGCTTTATATATTGTTCCGGGTGGGCGTTGTTTTGGTTTTTCGGAAGTGTTAAACCTGTAAGAGAAAAATTTCAATGGTTGGGAAAGGCCATGGGATGTAGAAATGTTTTTTTCACATTTTACTTCCTTGTAAAAACAGGTAAATCAATAGGGTTTTTCGTACGGATAAGTACCCAGTGAACGGTTCGTTCATCTTTATATATTCTTCCGGGTGGGCGTTGTATTGGTTTTTCGGAAGTGTTAGACCTATAAGAGAAAAATTTAAATGGTTGGGAAAGGCCATGGGATGTAGAAATATTTTTTTCACATTTTACTTCCTTGTAAGAACAGGAAAATCAATAGGGATTTTCGTACGGATAAGTACCCAGTGAACGGTTCGTTTAGCTTTATATGTTGTTCCGGATGGGCATTGTTTAGGTTTTTCAGAAGTGTTAGACCTGTAAGAGAAAAATTTAAATGGTTGGGAAAGGCCATGGGATGTAAAAATATTTTTTTCACATTTTACTTCCTTGTAAAAACAGGTAAATCAATAGGGTTTTTCGTACGGATAAGTGCCAAGTGAACGGTTCGTTTAGCTTTATATATTGTTCCGGGTGGGCGTTGTATTGGTTTTTCGGAAGTGTTAGACCTGTAAGAGAAAAATTTAAATGGTTGGGAAAGGCCATGGTTTGTAGAAATATTTTTTTCACATTTTATTTCCTTGTAAATACAGGTAAATCGATAGGGATTTTCGTACGGATAAGTGCCCAGTGAACGGTTCGTTTAGCTTTATATATTGTTCCGGGTGGGCGTTGTATTGGTTTTTCGGAAGTGTTAGACCTGTAAGAGAAAAATTTAAATGGTTGGGAAAGGCCATGGGATGTAGAAATATTTTTTTCACATTTTATTTCCTTGTAAAAACAGGTAAATCAATAGGGTTTTTCGTACGGATAAGTGCCCAGTGAACGGTTCGTTTAGCTTTATATATTGTTCCGGGTGGGCATTGTTTAGGTTTTTCGGAAGTGTTAGACCTGTAAGAGAAAAATTTAAATGGTTGGGAAAGGCCATGGGATGTAGAAATATTTTTTTCACATTTTATTTCCTTGTAAAAACAGGTAAATCAATAGGGTTTTTCGTACGGATAAGTGCCCAGTGAACGGTTCATTTAGCTTTATATATTGTTCCGGGTGGGCGTTGTTTTGGTTTTTCGGAAGTGTTAGACCTGTAAGGGAAAAATTTAAATGGTTGGGAAAGGCCATGGGATGTAGAAATATTTTTTTCACATTTTACTTCCTTGTAAAAACAGGTAAATCAATAGGGTTTTTCGTACGGATAAGTGCCCCATGAACGGTTCGTATAGCTTTATATATTGTTCCGGGTGGGCGTTGTATTGGTTTTTCGGAAGTGTTAGACCTGTAAGAGAAAAATTTAAATGGTTGGGAAAGGCCATGGGATGTAGAAATATTTTTTTCACATTTTATTTCCTTGTTAAAACAGGTAAATCAATAGGGTTTTTCGTACGGATAAGTGCCCAGTGAACGGTTCGTTTAGCTTTATATATTGTTCCGGGTGGGCGTTGTTTTGGTTTTTCGGAAGTGTTAGACCTGTAAGAGAAAAATTTAAATGGTTGGGAAAGGCCATGGGATGTAGAAATATTTTTTTCACATTTTACTTCCTTGTAAAAACAGGAAAATCGATAGGGATTTTCGTACGGATAAGTACCCAGTGAACGGTTCGTTTATCTTTATATATTGTTCCGGGTGGGCGTTGTATTGGTTTTTCGGAAGTGTTAGACCTGTAAGAGAAAAATTTAAATGGTTGGGAAAGGCCATGGGATGTAGAAATATTTTTTTCACATTTTATTTCCTTGTAAAAACAGGTAAATCAATAGGGTTTTTCGTACGGATAAGTGCCCAGTGAACGGTTCGTTTAGCTTTATATATTCTTCAGGGTGGGCGTTGTATTGGTTTTTCGGAAGTGTTAGACCTGTAAGAGAAATATTTAAATGGTTGGGAAAGGCCATGGGATGTAGAAATATTTTTTTCACATTTACTTCCTTGTAAAAACAGGTAAATCAATAGGGTTTTTCGTACGGATAAGTACCCAGTGAACGGTTCGTTTAGCTTTATATATTTTTCTGGGTGGGAGTTGTATTGGTTTTTCGCAAGTGTTAGACCTGTAAGAGAAAAATTTAAATGGTTGGGAAAGGCCATGGGATATAGAAATATTTTTTTCACATTTTATTTCCTTGTAAAAACAGGTAAATCGATAGGGTTTTTCGTACGGATAAGTGCCCAGTGAACGGTTCGTTTAGCTTTATATATTGTTCCGGGTGGGCGTTGTATTGGTTTTTTGGAAGTGTTAGACCTGTAAGAGAAAAATTTAAATGGTTGGGAAAGGCCATGGTTTGTAGAAATATTTTTTTCACATTTTATTTCCTTGTAAATACAGGTAAATCGATAGGGATTTTCGTACGGATAAGTGCCCAGTGAACTGTTCGTTTAGCTTTATATATTGTTCCGGGTGGGCGTTGTATTGGTGTTTCGGAAGTGTTAAACCTGTAAGAGAAAAATTTCAATGGTTGGGAAAGACCATGGGATGTAGAAATATTTTTTTCACATTTTACTTCCTTGTAAAAACAGGAAAATCGATAGGGATTTTCGTACAGATAAGTACCCAGTGAACGGTTCGTTTATCTTTATATATTCTTCAGGGTGGGCGTTGTATTGGTTTTTCGGAAGTGTTAGACCTGTAAGAGAAATATTTAAATGGTTGGGAAAGGCCATGGGATGTAGAAATATTTTTTTCACATTTACTTCCTTGTAAAAACAGGTAAATCAATAGGGTTTTTCGTACGGATAAGTACCCAGTGAACCGTTCTTTTAGCTTTATATATTTTTCCGGGTGGGAGTTGTATTGGTTTTTCGCAAGTGTTAGACCTGTAAGAGAAAAATTTAAATGGTTGGGAAAGGCCATGGGATGTAGAAATATTTTTTTCACATTTACTTCCTTGTAAAAACAGGTAAATCAATAGGGTTTTTCGTACGGATAAGTGCCAAGTGAACGGTTCGTTTAGCTTTATATATTGTTCCGGGTGGGCGTTGTATTGGTTTTTCGGAAGTGTTAGACCTGTAAGAGAAAAATTTAAATGGTTGGGAAAGGCCATGGGATGTAGAAATATTTTTTTCAGATTTTACTTCCTTGTAAAAACAGGTAAATCAATAGGGTTTTTCGTACGGATAAGTGCCATGTGAACGGTTCGTTTAGCTTTATATATTGTTCCGGGTGGGCGTTGTATTGGTTTTTCGGAAGTGTTAGACCTGTAAGAGAAAAATTTAAATGGTTGGGAAAGGCCATGGTTTGTAGAAATATTTTTTTCACATTTTATTTCCTTGTAAATACAGGTAAATCGATAGGGATTTTCGTAGGGATAAGTGCCCAGTGAACGGTTCGTTTAGCTTTATATATTGTTCCGGGTGGGCGTTGTATTGGTTTTTCGGAAGTGTTAGACCTGTAAGAGAAAAATTTAAATGGTTGGGAAAGGCCATGGGATGTAGAAATATTTTTTTCACATTTTATTTCCTTGTAAAAACAGGTAAATCAATAGGGTTTTTCGTACGGATAAGTGCCCAGTGAACGGTTCGTTTAGCTTTATATATTGTTCCGGGTGGGCATTGTTTAGGTTTTTCGGAAGTGTTAGACCTGTAAGAGAAAAATTTAAATGGTTGGGAAAGGCCATGGGATGTAGAAATATTTTTTTCACATTTTACTTCCTTGTAAGAACAGGAAAATCAATAGGGATTTTCGTACGGATATGTACCCAGTGAACGGTTCGTTTAGCTTTATATATTGTTCCGGGTGGGCGTTGTATTGGTTTTTCGGAAGTGTTAGACCTGTAAGAGAAAAATTTAAATGGTTGGGAAAGGCCATGGGATGTAGAAATATTTTTTTCACATTTTACTTCCTTGTAAGAACAGGAAAATCAATAGGGATTTTCGTACGGATATGAACCCAGTGAACGGTTCGTTTAGCTTTATATATTGTTCCGGGTGGGCGTTGTTTTGGTTTTTCGGAAGTGTTAAACCTGTAAGAGAAAAATTTCAATGGTTGGGAAAGGCCATGGGATGTAGAAATGTTTTTTTCACATTTTACTTCCTTGTAAAAACAGGTAAATCAATAGGGTTTTTCGTACGGATAAGTACCCAGTGAACGGTTCGTTCATCTTTATATATTCTTCCGGGTGGGCGTTGTATTGGTTTTTCGGAAGTGTTAGACCTATAAGAGAAAAATTTAAATGGTTGGGAAAGGCCATGGGATGTAGAAATATTTTTTTCACATTTTACTTCCTTGTAAGAACAGGAAAATCAATAGGGATTTTCGTACGGATAAGTACCCAGTGAACGGTTCGTTTAGCTTTATATGTTGTTCCGGATGGGCATTGTTTAGGTTTTTCAGAAGTGTTAGACCTGTAAGAGAAAAATTTAAATGGTTGGGAAAGGCCATGGGATGTAGAAATATTTTTTTCACATTTTACTTCCTTGTAAAAACAGGTAAATCAATAGGGTTTTTCGTACGGATAAGTGCCAAGTGAACGGTTCGTTTAGCTTTATATATTGTTCCGGGTGGGCGTTGTATTGTTTTTTCGGAAGTGTTAGACCTGTAAGAGAAAAATTTAAATGGTTGGGAAAGGCCATGGTTTGTAGAAATATTTTTTTCACATTTTATTTCCTTGTAAATACAGGTAAATCGATAGGGATTTTCGTACGGATAAGTGCCCAGTGAACGGTTCGTTTAGCTTTATATATTGTTCCGGGTGGGCGTTGTATTGGTTTTTCGGAAGTGTTAGACCTGTAAGAGAAAAATTTAAATGGTTGGGAAAGGCCATGGGATGTAGAAATATTTTTTTCACATTTTATTTCCTTGTAAAAACAGGTAAATCAATAGGGTTTTTCGTACGGATAAGTGCCCAGTGAACGGTTCGTTTAGCTTTATATATTGTTCCGGGTGGGCATTGTTTAGGTTTTTCGGAAGTGTTAGACCTGTAAGAGAAAAATTTAAATGGTTGGGAAAGGCCATGGGATGTAGAAATATTTTTTTCACATTTTATTTCCTTGTAAAAACAGGTAAATCAATAGGGTTTTTCGTACGGATAAGTGCCCAGTGAACGGTTCATTTAGCTTTATATATTGTTCCGGGTGGGCGTTGTTTTGGTTTTTCAGAAGTGTTAGACCTGTAAGGGAAAAATTTAAATGGTTGGGAAAGGCCATGGGATGTAGAAATATTTTTTTCACATTTTACTTCCTTGTAAAAACAGGTAAATCAATAGGGTTTTTCGTACGGATAAGTGCCCCATGAACGGTTCGTATAGCTTTATATATTGTTCCGGGTGGGCGTTGTATTGGTTTTTCGGAAGTGTTAGACCTGTAAGAGAAAAATTTAAATGGTTGGGAAAGGCCATGGGATGTAGAAATATTTTTTTCACATTTTATTTCCTTGTTAAAACAGGTAAATCAATAGGGTTTTTCGTACGGATAAGTGCCCAGTGAACGGTTCGTTTAGCTTTATATATTGTTCCGGGTGGGCGTTGTTTTGGTTTTTCGGAAGTGTTAGACCTGTAAGAGAAAAATTTAAATGGTTGGGAAAGGCCATGGGATGTAGAAATATTTTTTTCACATTTTACTTCCTTGTAAAAACAGGAAAATCGATAGGGATTTTCGTACGGATAAGTACCCAGTGAACGGTTCGTTTATCTTTATATATTGTTCCGGGTGGGCGTTGTATTGGTTTTTCGGAAGTGTTAGACCTGTAAGAGAAAAATTTAAATGGTTGGGAAAGGCCATGGGATGTAGAAATATTTTTTTCACATTTTATTTCCTTGTAAAAACAGGTAAATCAATAGGGTTTTTCGTACGGATAAGTGCCCAGTGAACGGTTCGTTTAGCTTTATATATTCTTCAGGGTGGGCGTTGTATTGGTTTTTCGGAAGTGTTAGACCTGTAAGAGAAATATTTAAATGGTTGGGAAAGGCCATGGGATGTAGAAATATTTTTTTCACATTTACTTCCTTGTAAAAACAGGTAAATCAATAGGGTTTTTCGTACGGATAAGTACCCAGTGAACGGTTCGTTTAGCTTTATATATTTTTCTGGGTGGGAGTTGTATTGGTTTTTCGCAAGTGTTAGACCTGTAAGAGAAAAATTTAAATGGTTGGGAAAGGCCATGGGATATAGAAATATTTTTTTCACATTTTATTTCCTTGTAAAAACAGGTAAATCGATAGGGTTTTTCGTACGGATAAGTGCCCAGTGAACGGTTCGTTTAGCTTTATATATTGTTCCGGGTGGGCGTTGTATTGGTTTTTCGGAACTGTTAGACCTGTAAGAGAAAAATTTAAATGGTTGGGAAAGGCCATGGTTTGTAGAAATATTTTTTTCACATTTTATTTCCTTGTAAATACAGGTAAATCGATAGGGATTTTCGTACGGATAAGTGCCCAGTGAACTGTTCGTTTAGCTTTATATATTGTTCCGGGTGGGCGTTGTATTGGTGTTTCGGAAGTGTTAAACCTGTAAGAGAAAAATTTCAATGGTTGGGAAAGACCATGGGATGTAGAAATATTTTTTTCACATTTTACTTCCTTGTAAAAACAGGAAAATCGATAGGGATTTTCGTACAGATAAGTACCCAGTGAACGGTTCGTTTATCTTTATATATTCTTCAGGGTGGGCGTTGTATTGGTTTTTCGGAAGTGTTAGACCTGTAAGAGAAATATTTAAATGGTTGGGAAAGGCCATGGGATGTAGAAATATTTTTTTCACATTTACTTCCTTGTAAAAACAGGTAAATCAATAGGGTTTTTCGTACGGATAAGTACCCAGTGAACGGTTCGTTTAGCTTTATATATTGTTCCGGGTGGGCGTTGTATTGGTTTTTCGGAAGTGTTAGACCTGTAAGAGAAAAATTTAAATGGTTGGGAAAGGCCATGGGATGTAGAAATATTTTTTTCACATTTTACTTCCTTGTAAGAACAGGAAAATCAATAGGGATTTTCGTACGGATATGAACCCAGTGAACGGTTCGTTTAGCTTTATATATTGTTCCGGGTGGGCGTTGTATTGGTTTTTCGGAAGTGTTAGACCTGTAAGAGAAATATTTAAATGGTTGGGAAAGGCCATGGGATGTAGAAATATTTTTTTCACATTTACTTCCTTGTAAAAACAGGTAAATCAATAGGGTTTTTCGTACGGATAAGTACCCAGTGAACGGTTCGTTTAGCTTTATATATTTTTCCGGGTGGGAGTTGTATTGGTTTTTCGCAAGTGTTAGACCTGTAAGAGAAAAATTTAAATGGTTGGGAAAGGCCATGGGATATAGAAATATTTTTTTCACATTTTATTTCCTTGTAAAAACAGGTAAATCGATAGGGTTTTTCGTACGGATAAGTGCCCAGTGAACGGTTCGTTTAGCTTTATATATTGTTCCGGGTGGGCGTTGTATTGGTTTTTTGGAAGTGTTAGACCTGTAAGAGAAAAATTTAAATGGTTGGGAAAGGCCATGGTTTGTAGAAATATTTTTTTCACATTTTATTTCCTTGTAAATACAGGTAAATCGATAGGGATTTTCGTACGGATAAGTGCCCAGTGAACTGTTCGTTTAGCTTTATATATTGTTCCGGGTGGGCGTTGTATTGGTGTTTCGGAAGTGTTAAACCTGTAAGAGAAAAATTTCAATGGTTGGGAAAGACCATGGGATGTAGAAATATTTTTTTCACATTTTACTTCCTTGTAAAAACAGGAAAATCGATAGGGATTTTCGTACAGATAAGTACCCAGTGAACGGTTCGTTTATCTTTATATATTCTTCAGGGTGGGCGTTGTATTGGTTTTTCGGAAGTGTTAGACCTGTAAGAGAAATATTTAAATGGTTGGGAAAGGCCATGGGATGTAGAAATATTTTTTTCACATTTACTTCCTTGTAAAAACAGGTAAATCAATAGGGTTTTTCGTACGGATAAGTACCCAGTGAACGGTTCTTTTAGCTTTATATATTTTTCCGGGTGGGAGTTGTATTGGTTTTTCGCAAGTGTTAGACCTGTAAGAGAAAAATTTAAATGGTTGGGAAAGGCCATGGGATGTAGAAATATTTTTTTCACATTTACTTCCTTGTAAAAACAGGTAAATCAATAGGGTTTTTCGTACGGATAAGTGCCAAGTGAACGGTTCGTTTAGCTTTATATATTGTTCCGGGTGGGCGTTGTATTGGTTTTTCGGAAGTGTTAGACCTGTAAGAGAAAAATTTAAATGGTTGGGAAAGGCCATGGGATGTAGAAATATTTTTTTCACATTTTACTTCCTTGTAAAAACAGGTAAATCAATAGGGTTTTTCGTACGGATAAGTGCCATGTGAACGGTTCGTTTAGCTTTATATATTGTTCCGGGTGGGCGTTGTATTGGTTTTTCGGAAGTGTTAGACCTGTAAGAGAAAAATTTAAATGGTTGGGAAAGGCCATGGTTTGTAGAAATATTTTTTTCACATTTTATTTCCTTGTAAATACAGGTAAATCGATAGGGATTTTCGTAGGGATAAGTGCCCAGTGAACGGTTCGTTTAGCTTTATATATTGTTCCGGGTGGGCGTTGTATTGGTTTTTCGGAAGTGTTAGACCTGTAAGAGAAAAATTTAAATGGTTGGGAAAGGCCATGGGATGTAGAAATATTTTTTTCACATTTTATTTCCTTGTAAAAACAGGTAAATCAATAGGGTTTTTCGTACGGATAAGTGCCCAGTGAACGGTTCGTTTAGCTTTATATATTGTTCCGGGTGGGCGTTGTATTGGTTTTTCGGAAGTGTTAGACCTGTAAGAGAAATATTTAAATGGTTGGGAAAGGCCATGGGATGTAGAAATATTTTTTTCACATTTACTTCCTTGTAAAAACAGGTAAATCAATAGGGTTTTTCGTACGGATAAGTACCCAGTGAACGGTTCGTTTAGCTTTATATATTTTTCTGGGTGGGAGTTGTATTGGTTTTTCGCAAGTGTTAGACCTGTAAGAGAAAAATTTAAATGGTTGGGAAAGGCCATGGGATATAGAAATATTTTTTTCACATTTTATTTCCTTGTAAAAACAGGTAAATCGATAGGGTTTTTCGTACGGATAAGTGCCCAGTGAACGGTTCGTTTAGCTTTATATATTGTTCCGGGTGGGCGTTGTATTGGTTTTTTGGAAGTGTTAGACCTGTAAGAGAAAAATTTAAATGGTTGGGAAAGGCCATGGTTTGTAGAAATATTTTTTTCACATTTTATTTCCTTGTAAATACAGGTAAATCGATAGGGATTTTCGTACGGATAAGTGCCCAGTGAACTGTTCGTTTAGCTTTATATATTGTTCCGGGTGGGCGTTGTATTGGTGTTTCGGAAGTGTTAAACCTGTAAGAGAAAAATTTCAATGGTTGGGAAAGACCATGGGATGTAGAAATATTTTTTTCACATTTTACTTCCTTGTAAAAACAGGAAAATCGATAGGGATTTTCGTACAGATAAGTACCCAGTGAACGGTTCGTTTATCTTTATATATTCTTCAGGGTGGGCGTTGTATTGGTTTTTCGGAAGTGTTAGACCTGTAAGAGAAATATTTAAATGGTTGGGAAAGGCCATGGGATGTAGAAATATTTTTTTCACATTTACTTCCTTGTAAAAACAGGTAAATCAATAGGGTTTTTCGTACGGATAAGTACCCAGTGAACGGTTCTTTTAGCTTTATATATTTTTCCGGGTGGGAGTTGTATTGGTTTTTCGCAAGTGTTAGACCTGTAAGAGAAAAATTTAAATGGTTGGGAAAGGCCATGGGATGTAGAAATATTTTTTTCACATTTACTTCCTTGTAAAAACAGGTAAATCAATAGGGTTTTTCGTACGGATAAGTGCCAAGTGAACGGTTCGTTTAGCTTTATATATTGTTCCGGGTGGGCGTTGTATTGGTTTTTCGGAAGTGTTAGACCTGTAAGAGAAAAATTTAAATGGTTGGGAAAGGCCATGGGATGTAGAAATATTTTTTTCACATTTTACTTCCTTGTAAAAACAGGTAAATCAATAGGGTTTTTCGTACGGATAAGTGCCATGTGAACGGTTCGTTTAGCTTTATATATTGTTCCGGGTGGGCGTTGTATTGGTTTTTCGGAAGTGTTAGACCTGTAAGAGAAAAATTTAAATGGTTGGGAAAGGCCATGGTTTGTAGAAATATTTTTTTCACATTTTATTTCCTTGTAAATACAGGTAAATCGATAGGGATTTTCGTAGGGATAAGTGCCCAGTGAACGGTTCGTTTAGCTTTATATATTGTTCCGGGTGGGCGTTGTATTGGTTTTTCGGAAGTGTTAGACCTGTAAGAGAAAAATTTAAATGGTTGGGAAAGGCCATGGGATGTAGAAATATTTTTTTCACATTTTATTTCCTTGTAAAAACAGGTAAATCAATAGGGTTTTTCGTACGGATAAGTGCCCAGTGAACGGTTCGTTTAGCTTTATATATTGTTCCGGGTGGGCATTGTTTAGGTTTTTCGGAAGTGTTAGACCTGTAAGAGAAAAATTTAAATGGTTGGGAAAGGCCATGGGATGTAGAAATATTTTTTTCACATTTTACTTCCTTGTAAGAACAGGAAAATCAATAGGGATTTTCGTACGGATATGTACCCAGTGAACGGTTCGTTTAGCTTTATATATTGTTCCGGGTGGGCGTTGTATTGGTTTTTCGGAAGTGTTAGACCTGTAAGAGAAAAATTTAAATGGTTGGGAAAGGCCATGGGATGTAGAAATATTTTTTTCACATTTTACTTCCTTGTAAGAACAGGAAAATCAATAGGGATTTTCGTACGGATATGAACCCAGTGAACGGTTCGTTTAGCTTTATATATTGTTCCGGGTGGGCGTTGTTTTGGTTTTTCGGAAGTGTTAAACCTGTAAGAGAAAAATTTCAATGGTTGGGAAAGGCCATGGGATGTAGAAATGTTTTTTTCACATTTTACTTCCTTGTAAAAACAGGTAAATCAATAGGGTTTTTCGTACGGATAAGTACCCAGTGAACGGTTCGTTCATCTTTATATATTCTTCCGGGTGGGCGTTGTATTGGTTTTTCGGAAGTGTTAGACCTATAAGAGAAAAATTTAAATGGTTGGGAAAGGCCATGGGATGTAGAAATATTTTTTTCACATTTTACTTCCTTGTAAGAACAGGAAAATCAATAGGGATTTTCGTACGGATAAGTACCCAGTGAACGGTTCGTTTAGCTTTATATGTTGTTCCGGATGGGCATTGTTTAGGTTTTTCAGAAGTGTTAGACCTGTAAGAGAAAAATTTAAATGGTTGGGAAAGGCCATGGGATGTAGAAATATTTTTTTCACATTTTACTTCCTTGTAAAAACAGGTAAATCAATAGGGTTTTTCGTACGGATAAGTGCCAAGTGAACGGTTCGTTTAGCTTTATATATTGTTCCGGGTGGGCGTTGTATTGGTTTTTCGGAAGTGTTAGACCTGTAAGAGAAAAATTTAAATGGTTGGGAAAGGCCATGGTTTGTAGAAATATTTTTTTCACATTTTATTTCCTTGTAAATACAGGTAAATCGATAGGGATTTTCGTACGGATAAGTGCCCAGTGAACGGTTCGTTTAGCTTTATATATTGTTCCGGGTGGGCGTTGTATTGGTTTTTCGGAAGTGTTAGACCTGTAAGAGAAAAATTTAAATGGTTGGGAAAGGCCATGGGATGTAGAAATATTTTTTTCACATTTTATTTCCTTGTAAAAACAGGTAAATCAATAGGGTTTTTCGTACGGATAAGTGCCCAGTGAACGGTTCGTTTAGCTTTATATATTGTTCCGGGTGGGCATTGTTTAGGTTTTTCGGAAGTGTTAGACCTGTAAGAGAAAAATTTAAATGGTTGGGAAAGGCCATGGGATGTAGAAATATTTTTTTCACATTTTATTTCCTTGTAAAAACAGGTAAATCAATAGGGTTTTTCGTACGGATAAGTGCCCAGTGAACGGTTCATTTAGCTTTATATATTGTTCCGGGTGGGCGTTGTTTTGGTTTTTCAGAAGTGTTAGACCTGTAAGGGAAAAATTTAAATGGTTGGGAAAGGCCATGGGATGTAGAAATATTTTTTTCACATTTTACTTCCTTGTAAAAACAGGTAAATCAATAGGGTTTTTCGTACGGATAAGTGCCCCATGAACGGTTCGTATAGCTTTATATATTGTTCCGGGTGGGCGTTGTATTGGTTTTTCGGAAGTGTTAGACCTGTAAGAGAAAAATTTAAATGGTTGGGAAAGGCCATGGGATGTAGAAATATTTTTTTCACATTTTATTTCCTTGTTAAAACAGGTAAATCAATAGGGTTTTTCGTACGGATAAGTGCCCAGTGAACGGTTCGTTTAGCTTTATATATTGTTCCGGGTGGGCGTTGTTTTGGTTTTTCGGAAGTGTTAGACCTGTAAGAGAAAAATTTAAATGGTTGGGAAAGGCCATGGGATGTAGAAATATTTTTTTCACATTTTACTTCCTTGTAAAAACAGGAAAATCGATAGGGATTTTCGTACGGATAAGTACCCAGTGAACGGTTCGTTTATCTTTATATATTGTTCCGGGTGGGCGTTGTATTGGTTTTTCGGAAGTGTTAGACCTGTAAGAGAAAAATTTAAATGGTTGGGAAAGGCCATGGGATGTAGAAATATTTTTTTCACATTTTATTTCCTTGTAAAAACAGGTAAATCAATAGGGTTTTTCGTACGGATAAGTGCCCAGTGAACGGTTCGTTTAGCTTTATATATTCTTCAGGGTGGGCGTTGTATTGGTTTTTCGGAAGTGTTAGACCTGTAAGAGAAATATTTAAATGGTTGGGAAAGGCCATGGGATGTAGAAATATTTTTTTCACATTTACTTCCTTGTAAAAACAGGTAAATCAATAGGGTTTTTCGTACGGATAAGTACCCAGTGAACGGTTCGTTTAGCTTTATATATTTTTCTGGGTGGGAGTTGTATTGGTTTTTCGCAAGTGTTAGACCTGTAAGAGAAAAATTTAAATGGTTGGGAAAGGCCATGGGATATAGAAATATTTTTTTCACATTTTATTTCCTTGTAAAAACAGGTAAATCGATAGGGTTTTTCGTACGGATAAGTGCCCAGTGAACGGTTCGTTTAGCTTTATATATTGTTCCGGGTGGGCGTTGTATTGGTTTTTCGGAACTGTTAGACCTGTAAGAGAAAAATTTAAATGGTTGGGAAAGGCCATGGTTTGTAGAAATATTTTTTTCACATTTTATTTCCTTGTAAATACAGGTAAATCGATAGGGATTTTCGTACGGATAAGTGCCCAGTGAACTGTTCGTTTAGCTTTATATATTGTTCCGGGTGGGCGTTGTATTGGTGTTTCGGAAGTGTTAAACCTGTAAGAGAAAAATTTCAATGGTTGGGAAAGACCATGGGATGTAGAAATATTTTTTTCACATTTTACTTCCTTGTAAAAACAGGAAAATCGATAGGGATTTTCGTACAGATAAGTACCCAGTGAACGGTTCGTTTATCTTTATATATTCTTCAGGGTGGGCGTTGTATTGGTTTTTCGGAAGTGTTAGACCTGTAAGAGAAATATTTAAATGGTTGGGAAAGGCCATGGGATGTAGAAATATTTTTTTCACATTTACTTCCTTGTAAAAACAGGTAAATCAATAGGGTTTTTCGTACGGATAAGTACCCAGTGAACGGTTCTTTTAGCTTTATATATTTTTCCGGGTGGGAGTTGTATTGGTTTTTCGCAAGTGTTAGACCTGTAAGAGAAAAATTTAAATGGTTGGGAAAGGCCATGGGATGTAGAAATATTTTTTTCACATTTACTTCCTTGTAAAAACAGGTAAATCAATAGGGTTTTTCGTACGGATAAGTGCCAAGTGAACGGTTCGTTTAGCTTTATATATTGTTCCGGGTGGGCGTTGTATTGGTTTTTCGGAAGTGTTAGACCTGTAAGAGAAAAATTTAAATGGTTGGGAAAGGCCATGGGATGTAGAAATATTTTTTTCACATTTTACTTCCTTGTAAAAACAGGTAAATCAATAGGGTTTTTCGTACGGATAAGTGCCATGTGAACGGTTCGTTTAGCTTTATATATTGTTCCGGGTGGGCGTTGTATTGGTTTTTCGGAAGTGTTAGACCTGTAAGAGAAAAATTTAAATGGTTGGGAAAGGCCATGGTTTGTAGAAATATTTTTTTCACATTTTATTTCCTTGTAAATACAGGTAAATCGATAGGGATTTTCGTAGGGATAAGTGCCCAGTGAACGGTTCGTTTAGCTTTATATATTGTTCCGGGTGGGCGTTGTATTGGTTTTTCGGAAGTGTTAGACCTGTAAGAGAAAAATTTAAATGGTTGGGAAAGGCCATGGGATGTAGAAATATTTTTTTCACATTTTATTTCCTTGTAAAAACAGGTAAATCAATAGGGTTTTTCGTACGGATAAGTGCCCAGTGAACGGTTCGTTTAGCTTTATATATTGTTCCGGGTGGGCGTTGTATTGGTTTTTCGGAAGTGTTAGACCTGTAAGAGAAATATTTAAATGGTTGGGAAAGGCCATGGGATGTAGAAATATTTTTTTCACATTTACTTCCTTGTAAAAACAGGTAAATCAATAGGGTTTTTCGTACGGATAAGTACCCAGTGAACGGTTCGTTTAGCTTTATATATTTTTCTGGGTGGGAGTTGTATTGGTTTTTCGCAAGTGTTAGACCTGTAAGAGAAAAATTTAAATGGTTGGGAAAGGCCATGGGATATAGAAATATTTTTTTCACATTTTATTTCCTTGTAAAAACAGGTAAATCGATAGGGTTTTTCGTACGGATAAGTGCCCAGTGAACGGTTCGTTTAGCTTTATATATTGTTCCGGGTGGGCGTTGTATTGGTTTTTTGGAAGTGTTAGACCTGTAAGAGAAAAATTTAAATGGTTGGGAAAGGCCATGGTTTGTAGAAATATTTTTTTCACATTTTATTTCCTTGTAAATACAGGTAAATCGATAGGGATTTTCGTACGGATAAGTGCCCAGTGAACTGTTCGTTTAGCTTTATATATTGTTCCGGGTGGGCGTTGTATTGGTGTTTCGGAAGTGTTAAACCTGTAAGAGAAAAATTTCAATGGTTGGGAAAGACCATGGGATGTAGAAATATTTTTTTCACATTTTACTTCCTTGTAAAAACAGGAAAATCGATAGGGATTTTCGTACAGATAAGTACCCAGTGAACGGTTCGTTTATCTTTATATATTCTTCAGGGTGGGCGTTGTATTGGTTTTTCGGAAGTGTTAGACCTGTAAGAGAAATATTTAAATGGTTGGGAAAGGCCATGGGATGTAGAAATATTTTTTTCACATTTACTTCCTTGTAAAAACAGGTAAATCAATAGGGTTTTTCGTACGGATAAGTACCCAGTGAACGGTTCTTTTAGCTTTATATATTTTTCCGGGTGGGAGTTGTATTGGTTTTTCGCAAGTGTTAGACCTGTAAGAGAAAAATTTAAATGGTTGGGAAAGGCCATGGGATGTAGAAATATTTTTTTCACATTTACTTCCTTGTAAAAACAGGTAAATCAATAGGGTTTTTCGTACGGATAAGTGCCAAGTGAACGGTTCGTTTAGCTTTATATATTGTTCCGGGTGGGCGTTGTATTGGTTTTTCGGAAGTGTTAGACCTGTAAGAGAAAAATTTAAATGGTTGGGAAAGGCCATGGGATGTAGAAATATTTTTTTCACATTTTACTTCCTTGTAAAAACAGGTAAATCAATAGGGTTTTTCGTACGGATAAGTGCCATGTGAACGGTTCGTTTAGCTTTATATATTGTTCCGGGTGGGCGTTGTATTGGTTTTTCGGAAGTGTTAGACCTGTAAGAGAAAAATTTAAATGGTTGGGAAAGGCCATGGTTTGTAGAAATATTTTTTTCACATTTTATTTCCTTGTAAATACAGGTAAATCGATAGGGATTTTCGTAGGGATAAGTGCCCAGTGAACGGTTCGTTTAGCTTTATATATTGTTCCGGGTGGGCGTTGTATTGGTTTTTCGGAAGTGTTAGACCTGTAAGAGAAAAATTTAAATGGTTGGGAAAGGCCATGGGATGTAGAAATATTTTTTTCACATTTTATTTCCTTGTAAAAACAGGTAAATCAATAGGGTTTTTCGTACGGATAAGTGCCCAGTGAACGGTTCGTTTAGCTTTATATATTGTTCCGGGTGGGCATTGTTTAGGTTTTTCGGAAGTGTTAGACCTGTAAGAGAAAAATTTAAATGGTTGGGAAAGGCCATGGGATGTAGAAATATTTTTTTCACATTTTACTTCCTTGTAAGAACAGGAAAATCAATAGGGATTTTCGTACGGATATGTACCCAGTGAACGGTTCGTTTAGCTTTATATATTGTTCCGGGTGGGCGTTGTATTGGTTTTTCGGAAGTGTTAGACCTGTAAGAGAAAAATTTAAATGGTTGGGAAAGGCCATGGGATGTAGAAATATTTTTTTCACATTTTACTTCCTTGTAAGAACAGGAAAATCAATAGGGATTTTCGTACGGATATGAACCCAGTGAACGGTTCGTTTAGCTTTATATATTGTTCCGGGTGGGCGTTGTTTTGGTTTTTCGGAAGTGTTAAACCTGTAAGAGAAAAATTTCAATGGTTGGGAAAGGCCATGGGATGTAGAAATGTTTTTTTCACATTTTACTTCCTTGTAAAAACAGGTAAATCAATAGGGTTTTTCGTACGGATAAGTACCCAGTGAACGGTTCGTTCATCTTTATATATTCTTCCGGGTGGGCGTTGTATTGGTTTTTCGGAAGTGTTAGACCTATAAGAGAAAAATTTAAATGGTTGGGAAAGGCCATGGGATGTAGAAATATTTTTTTCACATTTTACTTCCTTGTAAGAACAGGAAAATCAATAGGGATTTTCGTACGGATAAGTACCCAGTGAACGGTTCGTTTAGCTTTATATGTTGTTCCGGATGGGCATTGTTTAGGTTTTTCAGAAGTGTTAGACCTGTAAGAGAAAAATTTAAATGGTTGGGAAAGGCCATGGGATGTAGAAATATTTTTTTCACATTTTACTTCCTTGTAAAAACAGGTAAATCAATAGGGTTTTTCGTACGGATAAGTGCCAAGTGAACGGTTCGTTTAGCTTTATATATTGTTCCGGGTGGGCGTTGTATTGGTTTTTCGGAAGTGTTAGACCTGTAAGAGAAAAATTTAAATGGTTGGGAAAGGCCATGGTTTGTAGAAATATTTTTTTCACATTTTATTTCCTTGTAAATACAGGTAAATCGATAGGGATTTTCGTACGGATAAGTGCCCAGTGAACGGTTCGTTTAGCTTTATATATTGTTCCGGGTGGGCGTTGTATTGGTTTTTCGGAAGTGTTAGACCTGTAAGAGAAAAATTTAAATGGTTGGGAAAGGCCATGGGATGTAGAAATATTTTTTTCACATTTTATTTCCTTGTAAAAACAGGTAAATCAATAGGGTTTTTCGTACGGATAAGTGCCCAGTGAACGGTTCGTTTAGCTTTATATATTGTTCCGGGTGGGCATTGTTTAGGTTTTTCGGAAGTGTTAGACCTGTAAGAGAAAAATTTAAATGGTTGGGAAAGGCCATGGGATGTAGAAATATTTTTTTCACATTTTATTTCCTTGTAAAAACAGGTAAATCAATAGGGTTTTTCGTACGGATAAGTGCCCAGTGAACGGTTCATTTAGCTTTATATATTGTTCCGGGTGGGCGTTGTTTTGGTTTTTCAGAAGTGTTAGACCTGTAAGGGAAAAATTTAAATGGTTGGGAAAGGCCATGGGATGTAGAAATATTTTTTTCACATTTTACTTCCTTGTAAAAACAGGTAAATCAATAGGGTTTTTCGTACGGATAAGTGCCCCATGAACGGTTCGTATAGCTTTATATATTGTTCCGGGTGGGCGTTGTATTGGTTTTTCGGAAGTGTTAGACCTGTAAGAGAAAAATTTAAATGGTTGGGAAAGGCCATGGGATGTAGAAATATTTTTTTCACATTTTATTTCCTTGTTAAAACAGGTAAATCAATAGGGTTTTTCGTACGGATAAGTGCCCAGTGAACGGTTCGTTTAGCTTTATATATTGTTCCGGGTGGGCGTTGTTTTGGTTTTTCGGAAGTGTTAGACCTGTAAGAGAAAAATTTAAATGGTTGGGAAAGGCCATGGGATGTAGAAATATTTTTTTCACATTTTACTTCCTTGTAAAAACAGGAAAATCGATAGGGATTTTCGTACGGATAAGTACCCAGTGAACGGTTCGTTTATCTTTATATATTGTTCCGGGTGGGCGTTGTATTGGTTTTTCGGAAGTGTTAGACCTGTAAGAGAAAAATTTAAATGGTTGGGAAAGGCCATGGGATGTAGAAATATTTTTTTCACATTTTATTTCCTTGTAAAAACAGGTAAATCAATAGGGTTTTTCGTACGGATAAGTGCCCAGTGAACGGTTCGTTTAGCTTTATATATTCTTCAGGGTGGGCGTTGTATTGGTTTTTCGGAAGTGTTAGACCTGTAAGAGAAATATTTAAATGGTTGGGAAAGGCCATGGGATGTAGAAATATTTTTTTCACATTTACTTCCTTGTAAAAACAGGTAAATCAATAGGGTTTTTCGTACGGATAAGTACCCAGTGAACGGTTCGTTTAGCTTTATATATTTTTCTGGGTGGGAGTTGTATTGGTTTTTCGCAAGTGTTAGACCTGTAAGAGAAAAATTTAAATGGTTGGGAAAGGCCATGGGATATAGAAATATTTTTTTCACATTTTATTTCCTTGTAAAAACAGGTAAATCGATAGGGTTTTTCGTACGGATAAGTGCCCAGTGAACGGTTCGTTTAGCTTTATATATTGTTCCGGGTGGGCGTTGTATTGGTTTTTCGGAACTGTTAGACCTGTAAGAGAAAAATTTAAATGGTTGGGAAAGGCCATGGTTTGTAGAAATATTTTTTTCACATTTTATTTCCTTGTAAATACAGGTAAATCGATAGGGATTTTCGTACGGATAAGTGCCCAGTGAACTGTTCGTTTAGCTTTATATATTGTTCCGGGTGGGCGTTGTATTGGTGTTTCGGAAGTGTTAAACCTGTAAGAGAAAAATTTCAATGGTTGGGAAAGACCATGGGATGTAGAAATATTTTTTTCACATTTTACTTCCTTGTAAAAACAGGAAAATCGATAGGGATTTTCGTACAGATAAGTACCCAGTGAACGGTTCGTTTATCTTTATATATTCTTCAGGGTGGGCGTTGTATTGGTTTTTCGGAAGTGTTAGACCTGTAAGAGAAATATTTAAATGGTTGGGAAAGGCCATGGGATGTAGAAATATTTTTTTCACATTTACTTCCTTGTAAAAACAGGTAAATCAATAGGGTTTTTCGTACGGATAAGTACCCAGTGAACGGTTCGTTTAGCTTTATATATTTTTCCGGGTGGGAGTTGTATTGGTTTTTCGCAAGTGTTAGACCTGTAAGAGAAAAATTTAAATGGTTGGGAAAGGCCATGGGATGTAGAAATATTTTTTTCACATTTTATTTCCTTGTAAAAACAGGTAAATCGATAGGGTTTTTCGTACGGATAAGTGCCCAGTGAACGGTTCGTTTAGCTTTATATATTGTTCCGGGTGGGCGTTGTATTGGTTTTTCGGAAGTGTTAGACCTGTAAGAGAAAAATTTAAATCGTTGGGAAAGGCCATGGTTTGTAGAAATATTTTTTTCACATTTTATTTCCTTGTAAATACAGGTAAATCGATAGGGATTTTCATACGGATAAGTGCCCAGTGAACGGTTCGTTTAGCTTTATATATTGTTCCGGGTGGGCGTTGTTTTGGTTTTTCGGAAGTGTTAGACCTGTAAGAGAAAAATTTAAATGGTTGGGAAAGGCCATGGGATGTAGAAATATTTTTTTCACATTTTATTTCCTTGTAAAAACAGGTAAATCGATAGGGATTTTCGTACGTATAAGTGCCCAGTGAACGGTTTGTTTAGCTTTATATATTGTTCCGGGTGGGCGTTGTATTGGTTTTTCGGAAGTGTTAGACCTGTAAGAGAAAAATTTAAATGGTTGGGAAAGGCCATGGGATGTAGAAATATTTTTTTCACATTTTATTTCCTTGTAAAAACAGGTAAATCAATAGGGTTTTTCGTACGGATAAGTGCCCAGTGAACGGTTCGTTTAGCTTTATATATTGTTCCGGGTGGGCGTTGTATTGGTTTTTCGGAAGTGTTAGACCTGTAAGAGAAAAATTTAAATGGTTGGGAAAGGCCATGGTTTGTAGAAATATTTTTTTCACATTTTATTTCCTTGTAAATACAGGTAAATCGATAGGGATTTTCGTACGGATAAGTGCCCAGTGAACGGTTCGTTTAGCTTTATATATTGTTCCGGGTGGGCGTTGTTTTGGTTTTTCGGAAGTGTTAGACCTGTAAGAGAAAAATTTAAATGGTTGGGAAAGGCCATGGGATGTAGAAATATTTTTTTTACATTTTACTTCCTTGTAAAAACAGGAAAATCGATAGGGATTTTTGTACGGATAAGTACCTAGTGAACGGTTCGTTTAGCTTTATATATTCTTCCGCTTGGGCGTTGTATTGGATTTTCGGAAGTGTTAGACCTGTAAGAGAATAATTTAAATGGTTGGGAAAGGCCATGGGATGTAGAAATATTTTTTTCACATTTACTTACTTGTAAAAACAGGTAAATCAATAGGGTTTTTCGTACGGATAAGTACCCAGTGAACGGTTCGTTTAGCTTTATATATTGTTCCGGGTGGGCGTTGTATTGGTTTTTCGGAAGTGTTAGACCTGTAAGAGAAAAATTTAAATGGTTGGGAAAGGCCATAGGATGTAGAAATATTTTTTTCACATTTTATTTCCTTTTAAAAACAGGTAAATCAATAGTGATTTTCGTATGGATAAGTACCAAGTGAACGGTTCGTTTAGCTTTATATATTGTTCCGGGTGGGCGTTGTATTGGTTTTTCGGAAGTGTTAGACCTGTAAGAGAAAAATTTAAATGGTTGGGAAAGGCCATGGGATGTAGAAATATTTTTTTCATATTTTACTTCCTTGTAAAAACAGGAAAATCAATAGGGATTTTCGTACGGATATGTACCCAGTGAACGGTTCGTTTAGCTTTATATATTGTTCCGGGTGGGCGTTGTATTGGTTTTTCGGAAGTGTTAGACCTGTAAGAGAAAAATTTAAATGGTTGGGAAAGGCCATGGGATGTAGAAATATTTTTTTCACATTTTATTTCCTTGTAAAAACAGGTAAATCAATAGGGTTTTTCGTACGGATAAGTGCCCAGTGAACGGTTCGTTTAGCTTTATATATTGTTCCGGGTGGGCGTTGTATTGGTTTTTTGGAAGTGTTAGACCTGTAAGAGAAAAATTTAAATGGTTGGGAAAGGCCATGGGATGTAGAAATATTTTTTTCACATTTTATTTCCTTTTAAAAACAGGTAAATCAATAGGGTTTTTCGTACGGATACGTGCCCAATGAACGGTTCGTTTAGCTTTATATATTGTTCCGGGTGGGCGTTGTTTTGGTTTTTCGGATCTGTTAGACCTGTAAGAGAAAAATTTAAATGGTTGGGAAAGGCCATGGGATGTAGAAATATTTTTTTCACATTTTACTTCCTTGTAAAAACAGGAAAATCGATAGGGATTTTCGTACGGATATGTACCCAGTGAACGGTTCGTTTATCTTTATATATTCTTCCGGGTGGGAGTTGTATTGGTTTTTCAGAAGTGTTAGACCTGTAAGAGAAAAATTTAAATGGTTGGGAAAGGCCATGGGATGTAGAAATATTTTTTTCACATTTTATTTCCTTGTAAAAATAGGTAAATCAATAGGGTTTTTCGTACGGATAAGTGCCCAGTGAACGGTTCGTTTAGCTTTATATATTGTTCCGGGTGGGCGTTGTATTGGTTTTTCGGAAGTGTTAGACCTGTAAGAGAAAAATTTAAATCGTTGGGAAAGGCCATGGTTTGTAGAAATATTTTTTTCACATTTTATTTCCTTGTAAATACAGGTAAATCGATAGGGATTTTCGTACGGATAAGTGCCCAGTGAACTGTTCGTTTAGCTTTATATATTGTTCCGGGTGGGCGTTGTATTGGTTTTTCGGAAGTGTTAAACCTGTAAGAGAAAAATTTCAATGGTTGGGAAAGGCCATGGGATGTAGAAATATTTTTTTCACATTTTACTTCCTTGTAAAAACAGGAAAATCGATAGGGATTTTCGTACAGATAAGTACCCAGTGAACGGTTCATTTATCTTTATATATTCTTCCGGGTGGGCGTTGTATTGGTTTTTCGGAAGTGTTAGACCTATAAGAGAAATATTTAAATGGTAGGGAAAGGCCATGGGATGTAGAAATATTTTTTTCACATTTACTTCCTTGTAAAAACAGGTAAATCAATAGGGTTTTTCGTACGGATAAGTGCCCAGTGAACGGTTCGTTTAGCTTTATATATTGTTCCGGGTGGGCGTTGTATTGGTTTTTCGGAAGTGTTAGACCTGTAAGAGAAAAATTTAGATGGTTGGGAAAGGCCATGGTTTGTAGAAATATTTTTTTCACATTTTATTTCCTTGTAAATACAGGTAAATCGATAGGGATTTTCGTACGTATAAGTGCCCAGTGAACGGTTTGTTTAGCTTTATATATTGTTCCGGGTGGGCGTTGTATTGGTTTTTCGGAAGTGTTAGACCTGTAAGAGAAAAATTTAAATGGTTGGGAAAGGCCATGGGATGTAGAAATATTTTTTTCACATTTTATTTCCTTGTAAAAACAGGTAAATCAATAGGGTTTTTCGTACGGATAAGTGCCCAGTGAACGGTTCGTTTAGCTTTATATATTGTTCCGGGTGGGCGTTGTATTGGTTTTTCGGAAGTGTTAGACCTGTAAGAGAAAAATTTAAATGGTTGGGAAAGGCCATGGTTTGTAGAAATATTTTTTTCACATTTTATTTCCTTGTAAATACAGGTAAATCGATAGGGATTTTCGTACGGATAAGTGCCCAGTGAACGGTTCGTTTAGCTTTATATATTGTTCCGGGTGGGCGTTGTTTTGGTTTTTCGGAAGTGTTAGACCTGTAAGAGAAAAATTTAAATGGTTGGGAAAGGCCATGGGATGTAGAAATATTTTTTTCACATTTTATTTCCTTGTAAAAACAGGTAAATCGATAGGGATTTTCGTACGTATAAGTGCCCAGTGAACGGTTTGTTTAGCTTTATATATTGTTCCGGGTGGGCGTTGTATTGGTTTTTCGGAAGTGTTAGACCTGTAAGAGAAAAATTTAAATGGTTGGGAAAGGCCATGGGATGTAGAAATATTTTTTTCACATTTTATTTCCTTGTAAAAACAGGTAAATCAATAGGGTTTTTCGTACGGATAAGTGCCCAGTGAACGGTTCGTTTAGCTTTATATATTGTTCCGGGTGGGCGTTGTATTGGTTTTTCGGAAGTGTTAGACCTGTAAGAGAAAAATTTAAATGGTTGGGAAAGGCCATGGTTTGTAGAAATATTTTTTTCACATTTTATTTCCTTGTAAATACAGGTAAATCGATAGGGATTTTCGTACGGATAAGTGCCCAGTGAACGGTTCGTTTAGCTTTATATATTGTTCCGGGTGGGCGTTGTTTTGGTTTTTCGGAAGTGTTAGACCTGTAAGAGAAAAATTTAAATGGTTGGGAAAGGCCATGGGATGTAGAAATATTTTTTTCACATTTTACTTCCTTGTAAAAACAGGAAGAGCCTCTTGTGGCGGAAAAGCCTCTTGTGGCGCAGAGTGGTAAGGCAGCCGTCTGAAAGCTTTGCCCATGAGGCTGGGAGTTCGATCCCAGCAGCCGGCTCAAGGTTGACTCAGCCTTCCATCCTTCCGAGGTCGGCAAAATGAGTACCCAGCTTGCTGGGGGGTAATTGGTAATGACTGGGGAAGGCACTGGCAAACCACCCCGTATTGAGTCTGCCATGAAAACGCTGGAGGGCGTCACCCCAAGGGTCAGACATGACTCGGTGCTTGCACAGGGGATACCTTTACCTTTACCTTTAAAAACAGGAAAATCGATAGGGATTTTCGTACGGATAAGTACCCAGTGAACGGTTCGTTTATCTTTATATATTCTTCCGGGTGGGCGTTGTATTGGTTTTTCGGAAGTGTTAGACCTATAAGAGAAAAATTTCAATGGTTGGGAAAGGCCATGGGATGTAGAAATATTTTTTTTACATTTTACTTCCTTGTAAAAACAGGAAAATCGATAGGGATTTTTGTACGGATAAGTACCTAGTGAACGGTTCGTTTAGCTTTATATATTCTTCCGCGTGGGCGTTGTATTGGATTTTCGGAAGTGTTAGACCTGTAAGAGAATAATTTAAATGGTTGGGAAAGGCCATGGGATGTAGAAATATTTTTTTCACATTTACTTCCTTGTAAAAACAGGTAAATCAATAGGGTTTTTCGTACGGATAAGTACCCAGTGAACGGTTCGTTTAGCTTTATATATTGTTCCGGGTGGGCGTTGTATTGGTTTTTCGGAAGTGTTAGACCTGTAAGAGAAAAATTTAAATGGTTGGGAAAGGCCATAGGATGTAGAAATATTTTTTTCACATTTTATTTCCTTTTAAAAACAGGTAAATCAATAGTGATTTTCGTATGGATAAGTACCAAGTGAACGGTTCGTTTAGCTTTATATATTGTTCCGGGTGGGCGTTGTATTGGTTTTTCGGAAGTGTTAGACCTGTAAGAGAAAAATTTAAATGGTTGGGAAAGGCCATGGGATGTAGAAATATTTTTTTCATATTTTACTTCCTTGTAAAAACAGGAAAATCAATAGGGATTTTCGTACGGATATGTACCCAGTGAACGGTTCGTTTAGCTTTATATATTGTTCCGGGTGGGCGTTGTATTGGTTTTTCGGAAGTGTTAGACCTGTAAGAGAAAAATTTAAATGGTTGGGAAAGGCCATGGGATGTAGAAATATTTTTTTCACATTTTATTTCCTTGTAAAAACAGGTAAATCAATAGGGTTTTTCGTACGGATAAGTGCCCAGTGAACGGTTCGTTTAGCTTTATATATTGTTCCGGGTGGGCGTTGTATTGGTTTTTTGGAAGTGTTAGACCTGTAAGAGAAAAATTTAAATGGTTGGGAAAGGCCATGGGATGTAGAAATATTTTTTTTCACATTTTATTTCCTTTTAAAAACAGGTAAATCAATAGGGTTTTTCGTACGGATACGTGCCCAGTGAACGGTTCGTTTAGCTTTATATATTGTTCCGGGTGGGCGTTGTTTTGGTTTTTCGGATCTGTTAGACCTGTAAGAGAAAAATTTAAATGGTTGGGAAAGGCCATGGGATGTAGAAATATTTTTTTCACATTTTACTTCCTTGTAAAAACAGGAAAATCGATAGGGATTTTCGTACGGATATGTACCCAGTGAACGGTTCGTTTATCTTTATATATTCTTCCGGGTGGGAGTTGTATTGGTTTTTCAGAAGTGTTAGACCTGTAAGAGAAAAATTTAAATGGTTGGGAAAGGCCATGGGATGTAGAAATATTTTTTTCACATTTTATTTCCTTGTAAAAATAGGTAAATCAATAGGGTTTTTCGTACGGATAAGTGCCCAGTGAACGGTTCGTTTAGCTTTATATATTGTTCCGGGTGGGCGTTGTATTGGTTTTTCGGAAGTGTTAGACCTGTAAGAGAAAAATTTAAATCGTTGGGAAAGGCCATGGTTTGTAGAAATATTTTTTTCACATTTTATTTCCTTGTAAATACAGGTAAATCGATAGGGATTTTCGTACGGATAAGTGCCCAGTGAACTGTTCGTTTAGCTTTATATATTGTTCCGGGTGGGCGTTGTATTGGTTTTTCGGAAGTGTTAAACCTGTAAGAGAAAAATTTCAATGGTTGGGAAAGGCCATGGGATGTAGAAATATTTTTTTCACATTTTACTTCCTTGTAAAAACAGGAAAATCGATAGGGATTTTCGTACAGATAAGTACCCAGTGAACGGTTCATTTATCTTTATATATTCTTCCGGGTGGGCGTTGTATTGGTTTTTCGGAAGTGTTAGACCTATAAGAGAAATATTTAAATGGTAGGGAAAGGCCATGGGATGTAGAAATATTTTTTTCACATTTACTTCCTTGTAAAAACAGGTAAATCAATAGGGTTTTTCGTACGGATAAGTGCCCAGTGAACGGTTCGTTTAGCTTTATATATTGTTCCGGGTGGGCGTTGTATTGGTTTTTCGGAAGTGTTAGACCTGTAAGAGAAAAATTTAGATGGTTGGGAAAGGCCATGGTTTGTAGAAATATTTTTTTCACATTTTATTTCCTTGTAAATACAGGTAAATCGATAGGGATTTTCGTACGTATAAGTGCCCAGTGAACGGTTTGTTTAGCTTTATATATTGTTCCGGGTGGGCGTTGTATTGGTTTTTCGGAAGTGTTAGACCTGTAAGAGAAAAATTTAAATGGTTGGGAAAGGCCATGGGATGTAGAAATATTTTTTTCACATTTTATTTCCTTGTAAAAACAGGTAAATCAATAGGGTTTTTCGTACGGATAAGTGCCCAGTGAACGGTTCGTTTAGCTTTATATATTGTTCCGGGTGGGCGTTGTATTGGTTTTTCGGAAGTGTTAGACCTGTAAGAGAAAAATTTAAATGGTTGGGAAAGGCCATGGTTTGTAGAAATATTTTTTTCACATTTTATTTCCTTGTAAATACAGGTAAATCGATAGGGATTTTCGTACGGATAAGTGCCCAGTGAACGGTTCGTTTAGCTTTATATATTGTTCCGGGTGGGCGTTGTTTTGGTTTTTCGGAAGTGTTAGACCTGTAAGAGAAAAATTTAAATGGTTGGGAAAGGCCATGGGATGTAGAAATATTTTTTTCACATTTTATTTCCTTGTAAAAACAGGTAAATCGATAGGGATTTTCGTACGTATAAGTGCCCAGTGAACGGTTTGTTTAGCTTTATATATTGTTCCGGGTGGGCGTTGTATTGGTTTTTCGGAAGTGTTAGACCTGTAAGAGAAAAATTTAAATGGTTGGGAAAGGCCATGGGATGTAGAAATATTTTTTTCACATTTTATTTCCTTGTAAAAACAGGTAAATCAATAGGGTTTTTCGTACGGATAAGTGCCCAGTGAACGGTTCGTTTAGCTTTATATATTGTTCCGGGTGGGCGTTGTATTGGTTTTTCGGAAGTGTTAGACCTGTAAGAGAAAAATTTAAATGGTTGGGAAAGGCCATGGTTTGTAGAAATATTTTTTTCACATTTTATTTCCTTGTAAATACAGGTAAATCGATAGGGATTTTCGTACGGATAAGTGCCCAGTGAACGGTTCGTTTAGCTTTATATATTGTTCCGGGTGGGCGTTGTTTTGGTTTTTCGGAAGTGTTAGACCTGTAAGAGAAAAATTTAAATGGTTGGGAAAGGCCATGGGATGTAGAAATATTTTTTTCACATTTTACTTCCTTGTAAAAACAGGAAGAGCCTCTTGTGGCGGAAAAGCCTCTTGTGGCGCAGAGTGGTAAGGCAGCCGTCTGAAAGCTTTGCCCATGAGGCTGGGAGTTCGATCCCAGCAGCCGGCTCAAGGTTGACTCAGCCTTCCATCCTTCCGAGGTCGGCAAAATGAGTACCCAGCTTGCTGGGGGGTAATTGGTAATGACTGGGGAAGGCACTGGCAAACCACCCCGTATTGAGTCTGCCATGAAAACGCTGGAGGGCGTCACCCCAAGGGTCAGACATGACTCGGTGCTTGCACAGGGGATACCTTTACCTTTACCTTTAAAAACAGGAAAATCGATAGGGATTTTCGTACGGATAAGTACCCAGTGAACGGTTCGTTTATCTTTATATATTCTTCCGGGTGGGCGTTGTATTGGTTTTTCGGAAGTGTTAGACCTATAAGAGAAAAATTTCAATGGTTGGGAAAGGCCATGGGATGTAGAAATGTTTTTTTCACATTTTACTTCCTTGTAAAAACAGGTAAATCAATAGGGTTTTTCGTACGGATAAGTACCCAGTGAACGGTTCGTTCATCTTTATATATTCTTCCGGGTGGGCGTTGTATTGGTTTTTCGGAAGTGTTAGACCTATAAGAGAAAAATTTCAATGGTTGGGAAAGGCCATGGGATGTAGAAATGTTTTTTTCACATTTTACTTCCTTGTAAAAACAGGTAAATCAATAGGGTTTTTCGTACGGATAAGTACCCAGTGAACGGTTCGTTCATCTTTATATATTCTTCCGGGTGGGCGTTGTATTGGTTTTTCGGAAGTGTTAGACCTATAAGAGAAAAATTTAAATGGTTGGGAAAGGCCATGGGATGTAGAAATGTTTTTTTCACATTTTACTTCCTTGTAAGAACAGGAAAATCAATAGGGATTTTCGTACGGATAAGTACCCAGTGAACGGTTCGTTTAGCTTTATATGTTGTTCCGGGTGGGCATTGTTTAGGTTTTTCAGAAGTGTTAGACCTGTAAGAGAAAAATTTAAATGGTTGGGAAAGGCCATGGGATGTAGAAATATTTTTTTCACATTTTACTTCCTTGTAAAAACAGGTAAATCAATAGGGTTTTTCGTACGGATAAGTGCCAAGTGAACGGTTCGTTTAGCTTTATATATTGTTCCGGGTGGGCGTTGTATTGGTTTTTCGGAAGTGTTAGACCTGTAAGAGAAAAATTTAAATGGTTGGGAAAGGCCATGGTTTGTAGAAATATTTTTTTCACATTTTATTTCCTTGTAAATACAGGTAAATCGATAGGGATTTTCGTAGGGATAAGTGCCCAGTGAACGGTTCGTTTAGCTTTATATATTGTTCCGGGTGGGCGTTGTATTGGTTTTTCGGAAGTGTTAGACCTGTAAGAGAAAAATTTAAATGGTTGGGAAAGGCCATGGGATGTAGAAATATTTTTTTCACATTTTATTTCCTTGTAAAAACAGGTAAATCAATAGGGTTTTTCGTACGGATAAGTGCCCAGTGAACGGTTCGTTTAGCTTTATATATTGTTCCGGGTGGGCATTGTTTAGGTTTTTCGGAAGTGTTAGAACTATAAGAGAAAAATTTAAATGGTTGGGAAAGGCCATGGGATGTAGAAATATTTTTTTCACATTTTACTTCCTTGTAAGAACAGGAAAATCAATAGGGATTTTCGTACGGATATGTACCCAGTGAACGGTTCGTTTAGCTTTATATATTGTTCCGGGTGGGCGTTGTATTGGTTTTTCGGAAGTGTTAGACCTGTAAGAGAAAAATTTAAATGGTTGGGAAAGGCCATGGGATGTAGAAATATTTTTTTCACATTTTACTTCCTTGTAAGAACAGGAAAATCAATAGGGATTTTCGTACGGATATGAACCCAGTGAACGGTTCGTTTAGCTTTATATATTGTTCCGGGTGGGCGTTGTTTTGGTTTTTCGGAAGTGTTAAACCTGTAAGAGAAAAATTTCAATGGTTGGGAAAGGCCATGGGATGTAGAAATGTTTTTTTCACATTTTACTTCCTTGTAAAAACAGGTAAATCAATAGGGTTTTTCGTACGGATAAGTACCCAGTGAACGGTTCGTTCATCTTTATATATTCTTCCGGGTGGGCGTTGTATTGGTTTTTCGGAAGTGTTAGACCTATAAGAGAAAAATTTAAATGGTTGGGAAAGGCCATGGGATGTAGAAATATTTTTTTCACATTTTACTTCCTTGTAAGAACAGGAAAATCAATAGGGATTTTCGTACGGATAAGTACCCAGTGAACGGTTCGTTTAGCTTTATATGTTGTTCCGGATGGGCATTGTTTAGGTTTTTCAGAAGTGTTAGACCTGTAAGAGAAAAATTTAAATGGTTGGGAAAGGCCATGGGATGTAGAAATATTTTTTTCACATTTTACTTCCTTGTAAAAACAGGTAAATCAATAGGGTTTTTCGTACGGATAAGTGCCAAGTGAACGGTTCGTTTAGCTTTATATATTGTTCCGGGTGGGCGTTGTATTGGTTTTTCGGAAGTGTTAGACCTGTAAGAGAAAAATTTAAATGGTTGGGAAAGGCCATGGTTTGTAGAAATATTTTTTTCACATTTTATTTCCTTGTAAATACAGGTAAATCGATAGGGATTTTCGTACGGATAAGTGCCCAGTGAACGGTTCGTTTAGCTTTATATATTGTTCCGGGTGGGCGTTGTATTGGTTTTTTGGAAGTGTTAGACCTGTAAGAGAAAAATTTAAATGGTTGGGAAAGGCCATGGGATGTAGAAATATTTTTTTCACATTTTATTTCCTTGTAAAAACAGGTAAATCAATAGGGTTTTTCGTACGGATAAGTGCCCAGTGAACGGTTCGTTTAGCTTTATATATTGTTCCGGGTGGGCATTGTTTAGGTTTTTCGGAAGTGTTAGACCTGTAAGAGAAAAATTTAAATGGTTGGGAAAGGCCATGGGATGTAGAAATATTTTTTTCACATTTTATTTCCTTGTAAAAACAGGTAAATCAATAGGGTTTTTCGTACGGATAAGTGCCCAGTGAACGGTTCATTTAGCTTTATATATTGTTCCGGGTGGGCGTTGTTTTGGTTTTTCGGAAGTGTTAGACCTGTAAGGGAAAAATTTAAATGGTTGGGAAAGGCCATGGGATGTAGAAATATTTTTTTCACATTTTACTTCCTTGTAAAAACAGGTAAATCAATAGGGTTTTTCGTACGGATAAGTGCCCCATGAACAGTTCGTATAGCTTTATATATTGTTCCGAGTGGGCGTTGTATTGGTTTTTCGGAAGTGTTAGACCTGTAAGAGAAAAATTTAAATGGTTGGGAAAGGCCATGGGATGTAGAAATATTTTTTTCACATTTTATTTCCTTGTTAAAACAGGTAAATCAATAGGGTTTTTCGTACGGATAAGTGCCCAGTGAACGGTTCGTTTAGCTTTATATATTGTTCCGGGTGGGCGTTGTTTTGGTTTTTCGGAAGTGTTAGACCTGTAAGAGAAAAATTTAAATGGTTGGGAAAGGCCATGGGATGTAGAAATATTTTTTTCACATTTTACTTCCTTGTAAAAACAGGAAAATCGATAGGGATTTTCGTACGGATAAGTACCCAGTGAACGGTTCGTTTATCTTTATATATTGTTCCGGGTGGGCGTTGTATTGGTTTTTCGGAAGTGTTAGACCTGTAAGAGAAAAATTTAAATGGTTGGGAAAGGCCATGGGATGTAGAAATATTTTTTTCACATTTTATTTCCTTGTAAAAACAGGTAAATCAATAGGGTTTTTCGTACGGATAAGTGCCCAGTGAACGGTTCGTTTAGCTTTATATATTCTTCAGGGTGGGCGTTGTATTGGTTTTTCGGAAGTGTTAGACCTGTAAGAGAAATATTTAAATGGTTGGGAAAGGCCATGGGATGTAGAAATATTTTTTTCACATTTACTTCCTTGTAAAAACAGGTAAATCAATAGGGTTTTTCGTACGGATAAGTACCCAGTGAACGGTTCGTTTAGCTTTATATATTTTTCTGGGTGGGAGTTGTATTGGTTTTTCGCAAGTGTTAGACCTGTAAGAGAAAAATTTAAATGGTTGGGAAAGGCCATGGGATATAGAAATATTTTTTTCACATTTTATTTCCTTGTAAAAACAGGTAAATCGATAGGGTTTTTCGTACGGATAAGTGCCCAGTGAACTGTTCGTTTAGCTTTATATATTGTTCCGGGTGGGCGTTGTATTGGTGTTTCGGAAGTGTTAAACCTGTAAGAGAAAAATTTAAATGGTTGGGAAAGACCATGGGATGTAGAAATATTTTTTTCACATTTTCCTTCCTTGTAAAAACAGGAAAATCGATAGGGATTTTCGTACAGATAAGTACCCAGTGAACGGTTCGTTTATCTTTATATATTCTTCAGGGTGGGCGTTGTATTGGTTTTTCGGAAGTGTTAGACCTGTAAGAGAAATATTTAAATGGTTGGGAAAGGCCATGGGATGTAGAAATATTTTTTTCACATTTACTTCCTTGTAAAAACAGGTAAATCAATAGGGTTTTTCGTACGGATAAGTACCCAGTGAACGGTTCGTTTAGCTTTATATATTTTTCCGGGTGGGAGTTGTATTGGTTTTTCGCAAGTGTTAGACCTGTAAGAGAAAAATTTAAATGGTTGGGAAAGGCCATGGGATGTAGAAATATTTTTTTCACATTTTATTTCCTTGTAAAAACAGGTAAATCGATAGGGTTTTTCGTACGGATAAGTGCCCAGTGAACGGTTCGTTTAGCTTTATATATTGTTCCGGGTGGGCGTTGTATTGGTTTTTCGGAAGTGTTAGACCTGTAAGAGAAAAATTTAAATCGTTGGGAAAGGCCATGGTTTGTAGAAATATTTTTTTCACATTTTATTTCCTTGTAAATACAGGTAAATCGATAGGGATTTTCGTACGGATAAGTGCCCAGTGAACGGTTCGTTTAGCTTTATATATTGTTCCGGGTGGGCGTTGTTTTGGTTTTTCGGAAGTGTTAGACCTGTAAGAGAAAAATTTAAATGGTTGGGAAAGGCCATGGGATGTAGAAATATTTTTTTCACATTTTATTTCCCTGTAAAAACAGGTAAATCGATAGGGATTTTCGTACGTATAAGTGCCCAGTGAACGGTTTGTTTAGCTTTATATATTGTTCCGGGTGGGCGTTGTATTGGTTTTTCGGAAGTGTTAGACCTGTAAGAGAAAAATTTAAATGGTTGGGAAAGGCCATGGGATGTAGAAATATTTTTTTCACATTTTATTTCCTTGTAAAAACAGGTAAATCAATAGGGTTTTTCGTACGGATAAGTGCCCAGTGAACGGTTCGTTTAGCTTTATATATTGTTCCGGGTGGGCGTTGTATTGGTTTTTCGGAAGTGTTAGACCTGTAAGAGAAAAATTTAAATGGTTGGGAAAGGCCATGGTTTGTAGAAATATTTTTTTCACATTTTATTTCCTTGTAAATACAGGTAAATCGATAGGGATTTTCGTACGGATAAGTGCCCAGTGAACGGTTCGTTTAGCTTTATATATTGTTCCGGGTGGGCGTTGTTTTGGTTTTTCGGAAGTGTTAGACCTGTAAGAGAAAAATTTAAATGGTTGGGAAAGGCCATGGGATGTAGAAATATTTTTTTCACATTTTATTTCCTTGTAAAAACAGGTAAATCGATAGGGTTTTTCGTACGGATAAGTGCCCAGTGAACTGTTCGTTTAGCTTTATATATTGTTCCGGGTGGGCGTTGTATTGGTGTTTCGGAAGTGTTAAACCTGTAAGAGAAAAATTTAAATGGTTGGGAAAGACCATGGGATGTAGAAATATTTTTTTCACATTTTCCTTCCTTGTAAAAACAGGAAAATCGATAGGGATTTTCGTACAGATAAGTACCCAGTGAACGGTTCGTTTATCTTTATATATTCTTCAGGGTGGGCGTTGTATTGGTTTTTCGGAAGTGTTAGACCTGTAAGAGAAATATTTAAATGGTTGGGAAAGGCCATGGGATGTAGAAATATTTTTTTCACATTTACTTCCTTGTAAAAACAGGTAAATCAATAGGGTTTTTCGTACGGATAAGTACCCAGTGAACGGTTCGTTTAGCTTTATATATTTTTCCGGGTGGGAGTTGTATTGGTTTTTCGCAAGTGTTAGACCTGTAAGAGAAAAATTTAAATGGTTGGGAAAGGCCATGGGATGTAGAAATATTTTTTTCACATTTTATTTCCTTGTAAAAACAGGTAAATCGATAGGGTTTTTCGTACGGATAAGTGCCCAGTGAACGGTTCGTTTAGCTTTATATATTGTTCCGGGTGGGCGTTGTATTGGTTTTTCGGAAGTGTTAGACCTGTAAGAGAAAAATTTAAATCGTTGGGAAAGGCCATGGTTTGTAGAAATATTTTTTTCACATTTTATTTCCTTGTAAATACAGGTAAATCGATAGGGATTTTCGTACGGATAAGTGCCCAGTGAACGGTTCGTTTAGCTTTATATATTGTTCCGGGTGGGCGTTGTTTTGGTTTTTCGGAAGTGTTAGACCTGTAAGAGAAAAATTTAAATGGTTGGGAAAGGCCATGGGATGTAGAAATATTTTTTTCACATTTTATTTCCCTGTAAAAACAGGTAAATCGATAGGGATTTTCGTACGTATAAGTGCCCAGTGAACGGTTTGTTTAGCTTTATATATTGTTCCGGGTGGGCGTTGTATTGGTTTTTCGGAAGTGTTAGACCTGTAAGAGAAAAATTTAAATGGTTGGGAAAGGCCATGGGATGTAGAAATATTTTTTTCACATTTTATTTCCTTGTAAAAACAGGTAAATCAATAGGGTTTTTCGTACGGATAAGTGCCCAGTGAACGGTTCGTTTAGCTTTATATATTGTTCCGGGTGGGCGTTGTATTGGTTTTTCGGAAGTGTTAGACCTGTAAGAGAAAAATTTAAATGGTTGGGAAAGGCCATGGTTTGTAGAAATATTTTTTTCACATTTTATTTCCTTGTAAATACAGGTAAATCGATAGGGATTTTCGTACGGATAAGTGCCCAGTGAACGGTTCGTTTAGCTTTATATATTGTTCCGGGTGGGCGTTGTTTTGGTTTTTCGGAAGTGTTAGACCTGTAAGAGAAAAATTTAAATGGTTGGGAAAGGCCATGGGATGTAGAAATATTTTTTTTACATTTTACTTCCTTGTAAAAACAGGAAAATCGATAGGGATTTTTGTACGGATAAGTACCTAGTGAACGGTTCGTTTAGCTTTATATATTCTTCCGCGTGGGCGTTGTATTGGATTTTCGGAAGTGTTAGACCTGTAAGAGAATAATTTAAATGGTTGGGAAAGGCCATGGGATGTAGAAATATTTTTTTCACATTTACTTGCTTGTAAAAACAGGTAAATCAATAGGGTTTTTCGTACGGATAAGTACCCAGTGAACGGTTCGTTTAGCTTTATATATTGTTCCGGGTGGGCGTTGTATTGGTTTTTCGGAAGTGTTAGACCTGTAAGAGAAAAATTTAAATGGTTGGGAAAGGCCATAGAATGTAGAAATATTTTTTTCACATTTTATTTCCTTTTAAAAACAGGTAAATCAATAGTGATTTTCGTATGGATAAGTACCAAGTGAACGGTTCGTTTAGCTTTATATATTGTTCCGGGTGGGCGTTGTATTGGTTTTTCGGAAGTGTTAGACCTGTAAGAGAAAAATTTAAATGGTTGGGAAAGGCCATGGGATGTAGAAATATTTTTTTCATATTTTACTTCCTTGTAAAAACAGGAAAATCAATAGGGATTTTCGTACGGATATGTACCCAGTGAACGGTTCGTTTAGCTTTATATATTGTTCCGGGTGGGCGTTGTATTGGTTTTTCGGAAGTGTTAGACCTGTAAGAGAAAAATTTAAATGGTTGGGAAAGGCCATGGGATGTAGAAATATTTTTTTCACATTTTATTTCCTTGTAAAAACAGGTAAATCAATAGGGTTTTTCGTACGGATAAGTGCCCAGTGAACGGTTCGTTTAGCTTTATATATTGTTCCGGGTGGGCGTTGTATTGGTTTTTTGGAAGTGTTAGACCTGTAAGAGAAAAATTTAAATGGTTGGGAAAGGCCATGGGATGTAGAAATATTTTTTTCACATTTTATTTCCTTTTAAAAACAGGTAAATCAATAGGGTTTTTCGTACGGATACGTGCCCAGTGAACGGTTCGTTTAGCTTTATATATTGTTCCGGGTGGGCGTTGTTTTGGTTTTTCGGATCTGTTAGACCTGTAAGAGAAAAATTTAAATGGTTGGGAAAGGCCATGGGATGTAGAAATATTTTTTTCACATTTTACTTCCTTGTAAAAACAGGAAAATCGATAGGGATTTTCGTACGGATATGTACCCAGTGAACGGTTCGTTTATCTTTATATATTCTTCCGGGTGGGAGTTGTATTGGTTTTTCAGAAGTGTTAGACCTGTAAGAGAAAAATTTAAATCGTTGGGAAAGGCCATGGTTTGTAGAAATATTTTTTTCACATTTTATTTCCTTGTAAATACAGGTAAATCGATAGGGATTTTCGTACGGATAAGTGCCCAGTGAACTGTTCGTTTAGCTTTATATATTGTTCCGGGTGGGCGTTGTATTGGTTTTTCGGAAGTGTTAAACCTGTAAGAGAAAAATTTCAATGGTTGGGAAAGGCCATGGGATGTAGAAATATTTTTTTCACATTTTACTTCCTTGTAAAAACAGGAAAATCGATAGGGATTTTCGTACAGATAAGTACCCAGTGAACGGTTCATTTATCTTTATATATTCTTCCGGGTGGGCGTTGTATTGGTTTTTCGGAAGTGTTAGACCTATAAGAGAAATATTTAAATGGTAGGGAAAGGCCATGGGATGTAGAAATATTTTTTTCACATTTACTTCCTTGTAAAAACAGGTAAATCAATAGGGTTTTTCGTACGGATAAGTGCCCAGTGAACGGTTCGTTTAGCTTTATATATTGTTCCGGGTGGGCGTTGTATTGGTTTTTCGGAAGTGTTAGACCTGTAAGAGAAAAATTTAGATGGTTGGGAAAGGCCATGGTTTGTAGAAATATTTTTTTCACATTTTATTTCCTTGTAAATACAGGTAAATCGATAGGGATTTTCGTACGTATAAGTGCCCAGTGAACGGTTTGTTTAGCTTTATATATTGTTCCGGGTGGGCGTTGTATTGGTTTTTCGGAAGTGTTAGACCTGTAAGAGAAAAATTTAAATTGTTGGGAAAGGCCATGGGATGTAGAAATATTTTTTTCACATTTTATTTCCTTGTAAAAACAGGTAAATCAATAGGGTTTTTCGTACGGATAAGTGCCCAGTGAACGGTTCGTTTAGCTTTATATATTGTTCCGGGTGGGCGTTGTATTGGTTTTTCGGAAGTGTTAGACCTGTAAGAGAAAAATTTAAATGGTTGGGAAAGGCCATGGTTTGTAGAAATATTTTTTTCACATTTTATTTCCTTGTAAATACAGGTAAATCGATAGGGATTTTCGTACGGATAAGTGCCCAGTGAACGGTTCGTTTAGCTTTATATATTGTTCCGGGTGGGCGTTGTTTTGGTTTTTCGGAAGTGTTAGACCTGTAAGAGAAAAATTTAAATGGTTGGGAAAGGCCATGGGATGTAGAAATATTTTTTTTACATTTTACTTCCTTGTAAAAACAGGAAAATCGATAGGGATTTTTGTACGGATAAGTACCTAGTGAACGGTTCGTTTAGCTTTATATATTCTTCCGCGTGGGCGTTGTATTGGATTTTCGGAAGTGTTAGACCTGTAAGAGAATAATTTAAATGGTTGGGAAAGGCCATGGGATGTAGAAATATTTTTTTCACATTTACTTCCTTGTAAAAACAGGTAAATCAATAGGGTTTTTCGTACGGATAAGTACCCAGTGAACGGTTCGTTTAGCTTTATATATTGTTCCGGGTGGGCGTTGTATTGGTTTTTCGGAAGTGTTAGACCTGTAAGAGAAAAATTTAAATGGTTGGGAAAGGCCATAGGATGTAGAAATATTTTTTTCACATTTTATTTCCTTTTAAAAACAGGTAAATCAATAGTGATTTTCGTATGGATAAGTACCAAGTGAACGGTTCGTTTAGCTTTATATATTGTTCCGGGTGGGCGTTGTATTGGTTTTTCGGAAGTGTTAGACCTGTAAGAGAAAAATTTAAATGGTTGGGAAAGGCCATGGGATGTAGAAATATTTTTTTCATATTTTACTTCCTTGTAAAAACAGGAAAATCAATAGGGATTTTCGTACGGATATGTACCCAGTGAACGGTTCGTTTAGCTTTATATATTGTTCCGGGTGGGCGTTGTATTGGTTTTTCGGAAGTGTTAGACCTGTAAGAGAAAAATTTAAATGGTTGGGAAAGGCCATGGGATGTAGAAATATTTTTTTCACATTTTATTTCCTTGTAAAAACAGGTAAATCAATAGGGTTTTTCGTACGGATAAGTGCCCAGTGAACGGTTCGTTTAGCTTTATATATTGTTCCGGGTGGGCGTTGTATTGGTTTTTTGGAAGTGTTAGACCTGTAAGAGAAAAATTTAAATGGTTGGGAAAGGCCATGGGATGTAGAAATATTTTTTTCACATTTTATTTCCTTTTAAAAACAGGTAAATCAATAGGGTTTTTCGTACGGATACGTGCCCAGTGAACGGTTCGTTTAGCTTTATATATTGTTCCGGGTGGGCGTTGTATTGGTTTTTCGGAAGTGTTAGACCTGTAAGAGAAAAATTTAAATGGTTGGGAAAGGCCATGGGATGTAGAAATATTTTTTTCACATTTTATTTCCTTGTAAAAACAGGTAAATCAATAGGGTTTTTCGTACGGATAAGTGCCCAGTGAACGGTTCGTTTAGCTTTATATATTGTTCCGGGTGGGCGTTGTATTGGTTTTTCGGAAGTGTTAGACCTGTAAGAGAAAAATTTAAATGGTTGGGAAAGGCCATGGTTTGTAGAAATATTTTTTTCACATTTTATTTCCTTGTAAATACAGGTAAATCGATAGGGATTTTCGTACGGATAAGTGCCCAGTGAACGGTTCGTTTAGCTTTATATATTCTTCCGCGTGGGCGTTGTATTGGATTTTCGGAAGTGTTAGACCTGTAAGAGAATAATTTAAATGGTTGGGAAAGGCCATGGGATGTAGAAATATTTTTTTCACATTTACTTCCTTGTAAAAACAGATAAATCAATAGGGTTTTTCGTACGGATAAGTACCCAGTGAACGGTTCGTTTAGCTTTATATATTGTTCCGGGTGGGCGTTGTATTGGTTTTTCGGAAGTGTTAGACCTATAAGAGAAATATTTAAATGGTAGGGAAAGGCCATGGGATGTAGAAATATTTTTTTCACATTTACTTCCTTGTAAAAACAGGTAAATCAATAGGGTTTTTCGTACGGATAAGTGCCCAGTGAACGGTTCGTTTAGCTTTATATATTGTTCCGGGTGGGCGTTGTATTGGTTTTTCGGAAGTGTTAGACCTGTAAGAGAAAAATTTAGATGGTTGGGAAAGGCCATGGTTTGTAGAAATATTTTTTTCACATTTTATTTCCTTGTAAATACAGGTAAATCGATAGGGATTTTCGTACGTATAAGTGCCCAGTGAACGGTTTGTTTAGCTTTATATATTGTTCCGGGTGGGCGTTGTATTGGTTTTTCGGAAGTGTTAGACCTGTAAGAGAAAAATTTAAATTGTTGGGAAAGGCCATGGGATGTAGAAATATTTTTTTCACATTTTATTTCCTTGTAAAAACAGGTAAATCAATAGGGTTTTTCGTACGGATAAGTGCCCAGTGAACGGTTCGTTTAGCTTTATATATTGTTCCGGGTGGGCGTTGTATTGGTTTTTCGGAAGTGTTAGACCTGTAAGAGAAAAATTTAAATGGTTGGGAAAGGCCATGGTTTGTAGAAATATTTTTTTCACATTTTATTTCCTTGTAAATACAGGTAAATCGATAGGGATTTTCGTACGGATAAGTGCCCAGTGAACGGTTCGTTTAGCTTTATATATTGTTCCGGGTGGGCGTTGTTTTGGTTTTTCGGAAGTGTTAGACCTGTAAGAGAAAAATTTAAATGGTTGGGAAAGGCCATGGGATGTAGAAATATTTTTTTTACATTTTACTTCCTTGTAAAAACAGGAAAATCGATAGGGATTTTTGTACGGATAAGTACCTAGTGAACGGTTCGTTTAGCTTTATATATTCTTCCGCGTGGGCGTTGTATTGGATTTTCGGAAGTGTTAGACCTGTAAGAGAATAATTTAAATGGTTGGGAAAGGCCATGGGATGTAGAAATATTTTTTTCACATTTACTTCCTTGTAAAAACAGGTAAATCAATAGGGTTTTTCGTACGGATAAGTACCCAGTGAACGGTTCGTTTAGCTTTATATATTGTTCCGGGTGGGCGTTGTATTGGTTTTTCGGAAGTGTTAGACCTGTAAGAGAAAAATTTAAATGGTTGGGAAAGGCCATAGGATGTAGAAATATTTTTTTCACATTTTATTTCCTTTTAAAAACAGGTAAATCAATAGTGATTTTCGTATGGATAAGTACCAAGTGAACGGTTCGTTTAGCTTTATATATTGTTCCGGGTGGGCGTTGTATTGGTTTTTCGGAAGTGTTAGACCTGTAAGAGAAAAATTTAAATGGTTGGGAAAGGCCATGGGATGTAGAAATATTTTTTTCATATTTTACTTCCTTGTAAAAACAGGAAAATCAATAGGGATTTTCGTACGGATATGTACCCAGTGAACGGTTCGTTTAGCTTTATATATTGTTCCGGGTGGGCGTTGTATTGGTTTTTCGGAAGTGTTAGACCTGTAAGAGAAAAATTTAAATGGTTGGGAAAGGCCATGGGATGTAGAAATATTTTTTTCACATTTTATTTCCTTGTAAAAACAGGTAAATCAATAGGGTTTTTCGTACGGATAAGTGCCCAGTGAACGGTTCGTTTAGCTTTATATATTGTTCCGGGTGGGCGTTGTATTGGTTTTTTGGAAGTGTTAGACCTGTAAGAGAAAAATTTAAATGGTTGGGAAAGGCCATGGGATGTAGAAATATTTTTTTCACATTTTATTTCCTTTTAAAAACAGGTAAATCAATAGGGTTTTTCGTACGGATACGTGCCCAGTGAACGGTTCGTTTAGCTTTATATATTGTTCCGGGTGGGCGTTGTATTGGTTTTTCGGAAGTGTTAGACCTGTAAGAGAAAAATTTAAATGGTTGGGAAAGGCCATGGGATGTAGAAATATTTTTTTCACATTTTATTTCCTTGTAAAAACAGGTAAATCAATAGGGTTTTTCGTACGGATAAGTGCCCAGTGAACGGTTCGTTTAGCTTTATATATTGTTCCGGGTGGGCGTTGTATTGGTTTTTCGGAAGTGTTAGACCTGTAAGAGAAAAATTTAAATGGTTGGGAAAGGCCATGGTTTGTAGAAATATTTTTTTCACATTTTATTTCCTTGTAAATACAGGTAAATCGATAGGGATTTTCGTACGGATAAGTGCCCAGTGAACGGTTCGTTTAGCTTTATATATTCTTCCGCGTGGGCGTTGTATTGGATTTTCGGAAGTGTTAGACCTGTAAGAGAATAATTTAAATGGTTGGGAAAGGCCATGGGATGTAGAAATATTTTTTTCACATTTACTTCCTTGTAAAAACAGATAAATCAATAGGGTTTTTCGTACGGATAAGTACCCAGTGAACGGTTCGTTTAGCTTTATATATTGTTCCGGGTGGGCGTTGTATAGGTTTTTCGGAAGTGTTAGACCTGTAAGAGAAAAATTTAAATGGTTGGGAAAGGCCATAGGATGTAGAAATATTTTTTTCACATTTTATTTCCTTTTAAAAACAGGTAAATCAATAGGGATTTTCGTATGGATAAGTACCAAGTGAACGGTTCGTTTAGCTTTATATATTGTTCCGGGTGGGCGTTGTATTGGTTTTTCGGAAGTGTTAGACCTGTAAGAGAAAAATTTAAATGGTTGGGAAAGGCCATGGGATGTAGAAATATTTTTTTCACATTTTACTTCCTTGTAAAAACAGGAAAATCAATAGGGATTTTCGTACGGATATGTACCCAGTGAACGGTTCGTTTAGCTTTATATATTGTTCCGGGTGGCCGTTGTATTGGTTTTTCGGAAGTGTTAGACCTGTAAGAGAAAAATTTAAATGGTTGGGAAAGGCCATGGGATGTAGAAATATTTTTTTCACATTTTATTTCCTTGTAAAAACAGGTAAATCAATAGGGTTTTTCGTACGGATAAGTGCCCAGTGAACGGTTCGTTTAGCTTTATATATTGTTCCGGGTGGGCGTTGTATTGGTTTTTTGGAAGTGTTAGACCTGTAAGAGAAAAATGTAAATGGTTGGGAAAGGCCATGGGATGTAGAAATATTTTTTTCACATTTTATTTCCTTTTAAAAACAGGTAAATCAATAGGGTTTTTCGTACGGATACGTGCCCAGTGAACGGTTCGTTTATCTTTATATATTGTTCCGGGTGGGCGTTGTTTTGGTTTTTCGGATCTGTTAGACCTGTAAGAGAAAAATTTAAATGGTTGGGAAAGGCCATGGGATGTAGAAATATTTTTTTCACATTTTATTTCCTTGTAAAAATAGGTAAATCAATAGGGTTTTTCGTACGGATAAGTGCCCAGTGAACGGTTCGTTTAGCTTTATATATTGTTCCGGGCGGGCATTGTTTAGGTTTTTCGGAAGTGTTATACCTGTAAGAGAAAAATTTAAATGGTTGGGAAAGGACATGGGATGCAGAAATATTTTTTTCACGTTTTATTTCCTTGTAAAAACAGGTAAATCAATAGGGTTTTTCGTACGTATAAGTGCCCAGTGAACGGTTCGTTTAGCTTTATATATTGTTCCGGGTGGGCGTTGTATTGGTTTTTCGGAAGTGTTAGACCTGTAAGAGAAAAATTTAAATGGTTGGGAAAGGCCATGGGATGTAGAAATATTTTTTTCACATTTTATTTCCTTGTAAATACAGGTAAATCAATAGGGTTTTTCGTACGGATAAGTGCCCAGTGAACGGTTCGTTTAGCTTTATATATTGTTCCGGGTGGGCGTTGTATTGGTTTTTCGGAAGTGTTAGACCTGTAAGAGAAAAATTTAAATGGTTGGGAAAGGCCATGGTTTGTAGAAATATTTTTTTCACATTTTATTTCCTTGTAAATACAGGTAAATCGATAGGGATTTTCGTACGGATAAGTGCCCAGTGAACGGTTCGTTTAGCTTTATATATTGTTCCGGGTGGGCGTTGTATTGGTTTTTCGGAAGTGTTAGACCTGTAAGAGAAAAATTTAAATGGTTGGGAAAGGCCATGGGATGTAGAAATATTTTTTTCACATTTTATTTCCTTGTAAAAACAGGTAAATCAATAGGGTTTTTCGTACGGATAAGTGCCCAGTGAACGGTTCGTTTAGCTTTATATATTGTTCCGGGTGGGCGTTGTTTTGGTATTTCGGAAGTGTTAGACCTGTAAGAGAAAAATTTAAATGGTTGGGAAAGGCCATGGGATGTAGAAATATTTTTTTCACATTTTACTTCCTTGTAAAAACAGGAAAATCGATAGGGATTTTTGTACGGATAAGTACCTAGTGAACGGTTCGTTTATCTTTATATATTCTTCCGGGTGGGCGTTGTATTGGTTTTTCGGAAGTGTTAGACCTGTAAGAGAAATATTTAAATGGTTGGGAAAGGCCATGGGATGTAGAAATATTTTTTTCACATTTACTTCCTTGTAAAAACAGGTAAATCAATAGGGTTTTTCGTACGGATAAGTACCCAGTGAACGGTTCGTTTAGCTTTATATATTTTTCCGGGTGGGAGTTGTATTGGTTTTTCGCAAGTGTTAGACCTGTAAGAGAAAAATTTAAATGGTTGGGAAAGGCCATGGGATGTAGAAATATTTTTTTCACATTTTATTTCCTTGTAAAAACAGGTAAATCGATAGGGTTTTTCGTACGGATAAGTGCCCAGTGAACGGTTCGTTTAGCTTTATATATTGTTCCGGGTGGGCGTTGTATTGGTTTTTCGGAAGTGTTAGACCTGTAAGAGAAAAATTTAAATCGTTGGGAAAGGCCATGGTTTGTAGAAATATTTTTTTCACATTTTATTTCCTTGTAAATACAGGTAAATCGATAGGGATTTTCGTACGGATAAGTGCCCAGTGAACGGTTCTTTTAGCTTTATATATTGTTCCGGGTGGGCGTTGTTTTGGTTTTTCGGAAGTGTTAGACCTGTAAGAGAAAAATTTAAATGGTTGGGAAAGGCCATGGGATGTAGAAATATTTTTTTCACATTTTATTTCCTTGTAAAAACAGGTAAATCGATAGGGATTTTCGTACGTATAAGTGCCCAGTGAACGGTTTGTTTAGCTTTATATATTGTTCCGGGTGGGCGTTGTATTGGTTTTTCGGAAGTGTTAGACCTGTAAGAGAAAAATTTAAATGGTTGGGAAAGGCCATGGGATGTAGAAATATTTTTTTCACATTTTATTTCCTTGTAAAAACAGGTAAATCAATAGGGTTTTTCGTACGGATAAGTGCCCAGTGAACGGTTCGTTTAGCTTTATATATTGTTCCGGGTGGGCGTTGTATTGGTTTTTCGGAAGTGTTAGACCTGTAAGAGAAAAATTTAAATGGTTGGGAAAGGCCATGGTTTGTAGAAATATTTTTTTCACATTTTATTTCCTTGTAAATACAGGTAAATCGATAGGGATTTTCGTACGGATAAGTGCCCAGTGAACGGTTCGTTTAGCTTTATATATTGTTCCGGGTGGGCGTTGTTTTGGTTTTTCGGAAGTGTTAGACCTGTAAGAGAAAAATTTAAATGGTTGGGAAAGGCCATGGGATGTAGAAATATTTTTTTTTACATTTTACTTCCTTGTAAAAACAGGAAAATCGATAGGGATTTTTGTACGGATAAGTACCTAGTGAACGGTTCGTTTAGCTTTATATATTCTTCCGCGTGGGCGTTGTATTGGATTTTCGGAAGTGTTAGACCTGTAAGAGAATAATTTAAATGGTTGGGAAAGGCCATGGGATGTAGAAATATTTTTTTCACATTTACTTCCTTGTAAAAACAGGTAAATCAATAGGGTTTTTCGTACGGATAAGTACCCAGTGAACGGTTCGTTTAGCTTTATATATTGTTCCGGGTGGGCGTTGTATTGGTTTTTCGGAAGTGTTAGACCTGTAAGAGAAAAATTTAAATGGTTGGGAAAGGCCATAGGATGTAGAAATATTTTTTTCACATTTTATTTCCTTTTAAAAACAGGTAAATCAATAGTGATTTTCGTATGGATAAGTACCAAGTGAACGGTTCGTTTAGCTTTATATATTGTTCCGGGTGGGCGTTGTATTGGTTTTTCGGAAGTGTTAGACCTGTAAGAGAAAAATTTAAATGGTTGGGAAAGGCCATGGGATGTAGAAATATTTTTTTCATATTTTACTTCCTTGTAAAAACAGGAAAATCAATAGGGATTTTCGTACGGATATGTACCCAGTGAACGGTTCGTTTAGCTTTATATATTGTTCCGGGTGGGCGTTGTATTGGTTTTTCGGAAGTGTTAGACCTGTAAGAGAAAAATTTAAATGGTTGGGAAAGGCCATGGTATGTAGAAATATTTTTTTCACATTTTATTTCCTTGTAAAAACAGGTAAATCAATAGGGTTTTTCGTACGGATAAGTGCCCAGTGAACGGTTCGTTTAGCTTTATATATTGTTCCGGGTGGGCGTTGTATTGGTTTTTTGGAAGTGTTAGACCTGTAAGAGAAAAATTTAAATGGTTGGGAAAGGCCATGGGATGTAGAAATATTTTTTTCACATTTTATTTCCTTTTAAAAACAGGTAAATCAATAGGGTTTTTCGTACGGATACGTGCCCAGTGAACGGTTCGTTTAGCTTTATATATTGTTCCGGGTGGGCGTTGTTTTGGTTTTTCGGATCTGTTAGACCTGTAAGAGAAAAATTTAAATGGTTGGGAAAGGCCATGGGATGTAGAAATATTTTTTTCACATTTTACTTCCTTGTAAAAACAGGAAAATCGATAGGGATTTTCGTACGGATATGTACCCAATGAACGGTTCGTTTATCTTTATATATTCTTCCGGGTGGGAGTTGTATTGGTTTTTCAGAAGTGTTAGACCTGTAAGAGAAAAATTTAAATGGTTGGGAAAGGCCATGGGATGTAGAAATATTTTTTTCACATTTTATTTCCTTGTAAAAATAGGTAAATCAATAGGGTTTTTCGTACGGATAAGTGCCCAGTGAACGGTTCGTTTAGCTTTATATATTGTTCCGGGTGGGCGTTGTATTGGTTTTTCGGAAGTGTTAGACCTGTAAGAGAAAAATTTAAATCGTTGGGAAAGGCCATGGTTTGTAGAAATATTTTTTTCACATTTTATTTCCTTGTAAATACAGGTAAATCGATAGGGATTTTCGTACGGATAAGTGCCCAGTGAACTGTTCGTTTAGCTTTATATATTGTTCCGGGTGGGCGTTGTATTGGTTTTTCGGAAGTGTTAAACCTGTAAGAGAAAAATTTCAATGGTTGGGAAAGGCCATGGGATGTAGAAATATTTTTTTCACATTTTACTTCCTTGTAAAAACAGGAAAATCGATAGGGATTTTCGTACAGATAAGTACCCAGTGAACGGTTCATTTATCTTTATATATTCTTCCGGGTGGGCGTTGTATTGGTTTTTCGGAAGTGTTAGACCTATAAGAGAAATATTTAAATGGTAGGGAAAGGCCATGGGATGTAGAAATATTTTTTTCACATTTACTTCCTTGTAAAAACAGGTAAATCAATAGGGTTTTTCGTACGGATAAGTGCCCAGTGAACGGTTCGTTTAGCTTTATATATTGTTCCGGGTGGGCGTTGTATTGGTTTTTCGGAAGTGTTAGACCTGTAAGAGAAAAATTTAGATGGTTGGGAAAGGCCATGGTTTGTAGAAATATTTTTTTCACATTTTATTTCCTTGTAAATAGAGGTAAATCGATAGGGATTTTCGTACGTATAAGTGCCCAGTGAACGGTTTGTTTAGCTTTATATATTGTTCCGGGTGGGCGTTGTATTGGTTTTTCGGAAGTGTTAGACCTGTAAGAGAAAAATTTAAATTGTTGGGAAAGGCCATGGGATGTAGAAATATTTTTTTCACATTTTATTTCCTTGTAAAAACAGGTAAATCAATAGGGTTTTTCGTACGGATAAGTGCCCAGTGAACGGTTCGTTTAGCTTTATATATTGTTCCGGGTGGGCGTTGTATTGGTTTTTCGGAAGTGTTAGACCTGTAAGAGAAAAATTTAAATGGTTGGGAAAGGCCATGGTTTGTAGAAATATTTTTTTCACATTTTATTTCCTTGTAAATACAGGTAAATCGATAGGGATTTTCGTACGGATAAGTGCCCAGTGAACGGTTCGTTTAGCTTTATATATTGTTCCGGGTGGGCGTTGTTTTGGTTTTTCGGAAGTGTTAGACCTGTAAGAGAAAAATTTAAATGGTTGGGAAAGGCCATGGGATGTAGAAATATTTTTTTCACATTTTATTTCCTTGTAAAAACAGGTAAATCGATAGGGATTTTCGTACGTATAAGTGCCCAGTGAACGGTTTGTTTAGCTTTATATATTGTTCCGGGTGGGCATTGTATTGGTTTTTCGGAAGTGTTAGACCTGTAAGAGAAAAATTTAAATGGTTGGGAAAGGCCATGGGATGTAGAAATATTTTTTTCACATTTTATTTCCTTGTAAAAACAGGTAAATCAATAGGGTTTTTCGTACGGATAAGTGCCCAGTGAACGGTTCGTTTAGGTTTATATATTGTTCCGGGTGGGCGTTGTATTGGTTTTTCGGAAGTGTTAGACCTGTAAGAGAAAAATTTAAATGGTTGGGAAAGGCCATGGTTTGTAGAAATATTTTTTTCACATTTTATTTCCTTGTAAATACAGGTAAATCGATAGGGATTTTCGTACGGATAAGTGCCCAGTGAACGGTTCGTTTAGCTTTATATATTGTTCCGGGTGGGCGTTGTTTTGGTTTTTCGGAAGTGTTAGACCTGTAAGAGAAAAATTTAAATGGTTGGGAAAGGCCATGGGATGTAGAAATATTTTTTTTACATTTTACTTCCTTGTAAAAACAGGAAAATCGATAGGGATTTTTGTACGGATAAGTACCTAGTGAACGGTTCGTTTAGCTTTATATATTCTTCCGCGTGGGCGTTGTATTGGATTTTCGGAAGTGTTAGACCTGTAAGAGAATAATTTAAATGGTTGGGAAAGGCCATGGGATGTAGAAATATTTTTTTCACATTTACTTCCTTGTAAAAACAGGTAAATCAATAGGGTTTTTCGTACGGATAAGTACCCAGTGAACGGTTCGTTTAGCTTTATATATTGTTCCGGGTGGGCGTTGTATTGGTTTTTCGGAAGTGTTAGACCTGTAAGAGAAAAATTTAAATGGTTGGGAAAGGCCATGGGATGTAGAAATATTTTTTTCATATTTTACTTCCTTGTAAAAACAGGAAAATCAATAGGGATTTTCGTACGGATATGTACCCAGTGAACGGTTCGTTTAGCTTTATATATTGTTCCGGGTGGGCGTTGTATTGGTTTTTCGGAAGTGTTAGACCTGTAAGAGAAAAATTTAAATGGTTGGGAAAGGCCATGGGATGTAGAAATATTTTTTTCACATTTTATTTCCTTGTAAAAACAGGTAAATCAATAGGGTTTTTCGTACGGATAAGTGCCCAGTGAACGGTTCGTTTAGCTTTATATATTGTTCCGGGTGGGCGTTGTATTGGTTTTTTGGAAGTGTTATACCTGTAAGAGAAAAATTTAAATGGTTGGGAAAGGCCATGGGATGTAGAAATATTTTTTTCACATTTTATTTCCTTTTAAAAACAGGTAAATCAATAGGGTTTTTCGTACGGATACGTGCCCAGTGAACGGTTCGTTTAGCTTTATATATTGTTCCGGGTGGGCGTTGTTTTGGTTTTTCGGATCTGTTAGACCTGTAAGAGAAAAATTTAAATGGTTGGGAAAGGCCATGGGATGTAGAAATATTTTTTTCACATTTTACTTCCTTGTAAAAACAGGAAAATCGATAGGGATTTTCGTACGGATATGTACCCAGTGAACGGTTCGTTTATCTTTATATATTCTTCCGGGTGGGAGTTGTATTGGTTTTTCAGAAGTGTTAGACCTGTAAGAGAAAAATTTAAATGGTTGGGAAAGGCCATGGGATGTAGAAATATTTTTTTCACATTTTATTTCCTTGTAAAAATAGGTAAATCAATAGGGTTTTTCGTACGGATAAGTGCCCAGTGAACGGTTCGTTTAGCTTTATATATTGTTCCGGGTGGGCATTGTTTAGGTTTTTCGGAAGTGTTATACCTGTAAGAGAAAAATTTAAATGGTTGGGAAAGGACATGGGATGCAGAAATATTTTTTTCACGTTTTATTTCCTTGTAAAAACAGGTAAATCAATAGGGTTTTTCGTACGTATAAGTGCCCAGTGAACGGTTCGTTTAGCTTTATATATTGTTCCGGGTGGGCGTTGTATTGGTTTTTCGGAAGTGTTAGACCTGTAAGAGAAAAATTTAAATGGTTGGGAAAGGCCATGGGATGTAGAAATATTTTTTTCACATTTACTTCCTTGTAAAAACAGGTAAATCAATAGGGTTTTTCGTACGGATAAGTACCCAGTGAACGGTTCGTTTAGCTTTATATATTTTTCTGGGTGGGAGTTGTATTGGTTTTTCGCAAGTGTTAGACCTGTAAGAGAAAAATTTAAATGGTTGGGAAAGGCCATGGGATATAGAAATATTTTTTTCACATTTTATTTCCTTGTAAAAACAGGTAAATCGATAGGGTTTTTCGTACGGATAAGTGCCCAGTGAACGGTTCGTTTAGCTTTATATATTGTTCCGGGTGGGCGTTGTATTGGTTTTTCGGAAGTGTTAGACCTGTAAGAGAAAAATTTAAATGGTTGGGAAAGGCCATGGTTTGTAGAAATATTTTTTTCACATTTTATTTCCTTGTAAATACAGGTAAATCGATAGGGATTTTCGTACGGATAAGTGCCCAGTGAACTGTTCGTTTAGCTTTATATATTGTTCCGGGTGGGCGTTGTATTGGTGTTTCGGAAGTGTTAAACCTGTAAGAGAAAAATTTCAATGGTTGGGAAAGACCATGGGATGTAGAAATATTTTTTTCACATTTTCCTTCCTTGTAAAAACAGGAAAATCGATAGGGATTTTCGTACAGATAAGTACCCAGTGAACGGTTCGTTTATCTTTATATATTCTTCAGGGTGGGCGTTGTATTGGTTTTTCGGAAGTGTTAGACCTGTAAGAGAAATATTTAAATGGTTGGGAAAGGCCATGGGATGTAGAAATATTTTTTTCACATTTACTTCCTTGTAAAAACAGGTAAATCAATAGGGTTTTTCGTACGGATAAGTACCCAGTGAACGGTTCGTTTAGCTTTATATATTTTTCCGGGTGGGAGTTGTATTGGTTTTTCGCAAGTGTTAGACCTGTAAGAGAAAAATTTAAATGGTTGGGAAAGGCCATGGGATGTAGAAATATTTTTTTCACATTTTATTTCCTTGTAAAAACAGGTAAATCGATAGGGTTTTTCGTACGGATAAGTGCCCAGTGAACGGTTCGTTTAGCTTTATGTATTGTTCCGGGTGGGCGTTGTATTGGTTTTTCGGAAGTGTTAGACCTGTAAGAGAAAAATTTAAATCGTTGGGAAAGGCCATGGTTTGTAGAAATATTTTTTTCACATTTTATTTCCTTGTAAATACAGGTAAATCGATAGGGATTTTCGTACGGATAAGTGCCCAGTGAACGGTTCGTTTAGCTTTATATATTGTTCCGGGTGGGCGTTGTTTTGGTTTTTCGGAAGTGTTAGACCTGTAAGAGAAAAATTTAAATGGTTGGGAAAGGCCATGGGATGTAGAAATATTTTTTTCACATTTTATTTCCTTGTAAAAACAGGTAAATCGATAGGGATTTTCGTACGTATAAGTGCCCAGTGAACGGTTTGTTTAGCTTTATATATTGTTCCGGGTGGGCGTTGTATTGGTTTTTCGGAAGTGTTAGACCTGTAAGAGAAAAATTTAAATGGTTGGGAAAGGCCATGGGATGTAGAAATATTTTTTTCACATTTTATTTCCTTGTAAAAACAGGTAAATCAATAGGGTTTTTCGTACGGATAAGTGCCCAGTGAACGGTTCGTTTAGCTTTATATATTGTTCCGGGTGGGCGTTGTATTGGTTTTTCGGAAGTGTTAGACCTGTAAGAGAAAAATTTAAATGGTTGGGAAAGGCCATGGTTTGTAGAAATATTTTTTTCACATTTTATTTCCTTGTAAATACAGGTAAATCGATAGGGATTTTCGTACGGATAAGTGCCCAGTGAACGGTTCGTTTAGCTTTATATATTGTTCCGGGTGGGCGTTGTTTTGGTTTTTCGGAAGTGTTAGACCTGTAAGAGAAAAATTTAAATGGTTGGGAAAGGCCATGGGATGTAGAAATATTTTTTTTACATTTTACTTCCTTGTAAAAACAGGAAAATCGATAGGGATTTTTGTACGGATAAGTACCTAGTGAACGGTTCGTTTAGCTTTATATATTCTTCCGCGTGGGCGTTGTATTGGATTTTCGGAAGTGTTAGACCTGTAAGAGAATAATTTAAATGGTTGGGAAAGGCCATGGGATGTAGAAATATTTTTTTCACATTTACTTGCTTGTAAAAACAGGTAAATCAATAGGGTTTTTCGTACGGATAAGTACCCAGTGAACGGTTCGTTTAGCTTTATATATTGTTCCGGGTGGGCGTTGTATTGGTTTTTCGGAAGTGTTAGACCTGTAAGAGAAAAATTTAAATGGTTGGGAAAGGCCATAGAATGTAGAAATATTTTTTTCACATTTTATTTCCTTTTAAAAACAGGTAAATCAATAGTGATTTTCGTATGGATAAGTACCAAGTGAACGGTTCGTTTAGCTTTATATATTGTTCCGGGTGGGCGTTGTATTGGTTTTTCGGAAGTGTTAGACCTGTAAGAGAAAAATTTAAATGGTTGGGAAAGGCCATGGGATGTAGAAATATTTTTTTCATATTTTACTTCCTTGTAAAAACAGGAAAATCAATAGGGATTTTCGTACGGATATGTACCCAGTGAACGGTTCGTTTAGCTTTATATATTGTTCCGGGTGGGCGTTGTATTGGTTTTTCGGAAGTGTTAGACCTGTAAGAGAAAAATTTAAATGGTTGGGAAAGGCCATGGGATGTAGAAATATTTTTTTCACATTTTATTTCCTTGTAAAAACAGGTAAATCAATAGGGTTTTTCGTACGGATAAGTGCCCAGTGAACGGTTCGTTTAGCTTTATATATTGTTCCGGGTGGGCGTTGTATTGGTTTTTTGGAAGTGTTAGACCTGTAAGAGAAAAATTTAAATGGTTGGGAAAGGCCATGGGATGTAGAAATATTTTTTTCACATTTTATTTCCTTTTAAAAACAGGTAAATCAATAGGGTTTTTCGTACGGATACGTGCCCAGTGAACGGTTCGTTTAGCTTTATATATTGTTCCGGGTGGGCGTTGTTTTGGTTTTTCGGATCTGTTAGACCTGTAAGAGAAAAATTTAAATGGTTGGGAAAGGCCATGGGATGTAGAAATATTTTTTTCACATTTTACTTCCTTGTAAAAACAGGAAAATCGATAGGGATTTTCGTACGGATATGTACCCAGTGAACGGTTCGTTTATCTTTATATATTCTTCCGGGTGGGAGTTGTATTGGTTTTTCAGAAGTGTTAGACCTGTAAGAGAAAAATTTAAATGGTTGGGAAAGGCCATGGGATGTAGAAATATTTTTTTCACATTTTATTTCCTTGTAAAAATAGGTAAATCAATAGGGTTTTTCGTACGGATAAGTGCCCAGTGAACGGTTCGTTTAGCTTTATATATTGTTCCGGGTGGGCGTTGTATTGGTTTTTCGGAAGTGTTAGACCTGTAAGAGAATAATTTAAATGGTTGGGAAAGGCCATGGGATGTAGAAATATTTTTTTCACATTTACTTGCTTGTAAAAACAGGTAAATCAATAGGGTTTTTCGTACGGATAAGTACCCAGTGAACGGTTCGTTTAGCTTTATATATTGTTCCGGGTGGGCGTTGTATTGGTTTTTCGGAAGTGTTAGACCTGTAAGAGAAAAATTTAAATGGTTGGGAAAGGCCATAGAATGTAGAAATATTTTTTTCACATTTTATTTCCTTTTAAAAACAGGTAAATCAATAGTGATTTTCGTATGGATAAGTACCAAGTGAACGGTTCGTTTAGCTTTATATATTGTTCCGGGTGGGCGTTGTATTGGTTTTTCGGAAGTGTTAGACCTGTAAGAGAAAAATTTAAATGGTTGGGAAAGGCCATGGGATGTAGAAATATTTTTTTCATATTTTACTTCCTTGTAAAAACAGGAAAATCAATAGGGATTTTCGTACGGATATGTACCCAGTGAACGGTTCGTTTAGCTTTATATATTGTTCCGGGTGGGCGTTGTATTGGTTTTTCGGAAGTGTTAGACCTGTAAGAGAAAAATTTAAATGGTTGGGAAAGGCCATGGGATGTAGAAATATTTTTTTCACATTTTATTTCCTTGTAAAAACAGGTAAATCAATAGGGTTTTTCGTACGGATAAGTGCCCAGTGAACGGTTCGTTTAGCTTTATATATTGTTCCGGGTGGGCGTTGTATTGGTTTTTTGGAAGTGTTAGACCTGTAAGAGAAAAATTTAAATGGTTGGGAAAGGCCATGGGATGTAGAAATATTTTTTTCACATTTTATTTCCTTTTAAAAACAGGTAAATCAATAGGGTTTTTCGTACGGATACGTGCCCAGTGAACGGTTCGTTTAGCTTTATATATTGTTCCGGGTGGGCGTTGTTTTGGTTTTTCGGATCTGTTAGACCTGTAAGAGAAAAATTTAAATGGTTGGGAAAGGCCATGGGATGTAGAAATATTTTTTTCACATTTTACTTCCTTGTAAAAACAGGAAAATCGATAGGGATTTTCGTACGGATATGTACCCAGTGAACGGTTCGTTTATCTTTATATATTCTTCCGGGTGGGAGTTGTATTGGTTTTTCAGAAGTGTTAGACCTGTAAGAGAAAAATTTAAATGGTTGGGAAAGGCCATGGGATGTAGAAATATTTTTTTCACATTTTATTTCCTTGTAAAAATAGGTAAATCAATAGGGTTTTTCGTACGGATAAGTGCCCAGTGAACGGTTCGTTTAGCTTTATATATTGTTCCGGGTGGGCGTTGTATTGGTTTTTCGGAAGTGTTAGACCTGTAAGAGAAAAATTTAAATCGTTGGGAAAGGCCATGGTTTGTAGAAATATTTTTTTCACATTTTATTTCCTTGTAAATACAGGTAAATCGATAGGGATTTTCGTACGGATAAGTGCCCAGTGAACTGTTCGTTTAGCTTTATATATTGTTCCGGGTGGGCGTTGTATTGGTTTTTCGGAAGTGTTAAACCTGTAAGAGAAAAATTTCAATGGTTGGGAAAGGCCATGGGATGTAGAAATATTTTTTTCACATTTTACTTCCTTGTAAAAACAGGAAAATCGATAGGGATTTTCGTACAGATAAGTACCCAGTGAACGGTTCATTTATCTTTATATATTCTTCCGGGTGGGCGTTGTATTGGTTTTTCGGAAGTGTTAGACCTATAAGAGAAATATTTAAATGGTAGGGAAAGGCCATGGGATGTAGAAATATTTTTTTCACATTTACTTCCTTGTAAAAACAGGTAAATCAATAGGGTTTTTCGTACGGATAAGTGCCCAGTGAACGGTTCGTTTAGCTTTATATATTGTTCCGGGTGGGCGTTGTATTGGTTTTTCGGAAGTGTTAGACCTGTAAGAGAAAAATTTAGATGGTTGGGAAAGGCCATGGTTTGTAGAAATATTTTTTTCACATTTTATTTCCTTGTAAATACAGGTAAATCGATAGGGATTTTCGTACGTATAAGTGCCCAGTGAACGGTTTGTTTAGCTTTATATATTGTTCCGGGTGGGCGTTGTATTGGTTTTTCGGAAGTGTTAGACCTGTAAGAGAAAAATTTAAATTGTTGGGAAAGGCCATGGGATGTAGAAATATTTTTTTCACATTTTATTTCCTTGTAAAAACAGGTAAATCAATAGGGTTTTTCGTACGGATAAGTGCCCAGTGAACGGTTCGTTTAGCTTTATATATTGTTCCGGGTGGGCGTTGTATTGGTTTTTCGGAAGTGTTAGACCTGTAAGAGAAAAATTTAAATGGTTGGGAAAGGCCATGGTTTGTAGAAATATTTTTTCACATTTTATTTCCTTGTAAATACAGGTAAATCGATAGGGATTTTCGTACGGATAAGTGCCCAGTGAACGGTTCGTTTAGCTTTATATATTGTTCCGGGTGGGCGTTGTTTTGGTTTTTCGGAAGTGTTAGACCTGTAAGAGAAAAATTTAAATGGTTGGGAAAGGCCATGGGATGTAGAAATATTTTTTTTACATTTTACTTCCTTGTAAAAACAGGAAAATCGATAGGGATTTTTGTACGGATAAGTACCTAGTGAACGGTTCGTTTAGCTTTATATATTCTTCCGCGTGGGCGTTGTATTGGATTTTCGGAAGTGTTAGACCTGTAAGAGAATAATTTAAATGGTTGGGAAAGGCCATGGGATGTAGAAATATTTTTTTCACATTTACTTCCTTGTAAAAACAGGTAAATCAATAGGGTTTTTCGTACGGATAAGTACCCAGTGAACGGTTCGTTTAGCTTTATATATTGTTCCGGGTGGGCGTTGTATTGGTTTTTCGGAAGTGTTAGACCTGTAAGAGAAAAATTTAAATGGTTGGGAAAGGCCATAGGATGTAGAAATATTTTTTTCACATTTTATTTCCTTTTAAAAACAGGTAAATCAATAGTGATTTTCGTATGGATAAGTACCAAGTGAACGGTTCGTTTAGCTTTATATATTGTTCCGGGTGGGCGTTGTATTGGTTTTTCGGAAGTGTTAGACCTGTAAGAGAAAAATTTAAATGGTTGGGAAAGGCCATGGGATGTAGAAATATTTTTTTCATATTTTACTTCCTTGTAAAAACAGGAAAATCAATAGGGATTTTCGTACGGATATGTACCCAGTGAACGGTTCGTTTAGCTTTATATATTGTTCCGGGTGGGCGTTGTATTGGTTTTTCGGAAGTGTTAGACCTGTAAGAGAAAAATTTAAATGGTTGGGAAAGGCCATGGGATGTAGAAATATTTTTTTCACATTTTATTTCCTTGTAAAAACAGGTAAATCAATAGGGTTTTTCGTACGGATAAGTGCCCAGTGAACGGTTCGTTTAGCTTTATATATTGTTCCGGGTGGGCGTTGTATTGGTTTTTTGGAAGTGTTAGACCTGTAAGAGAAAAATTTAAATGGTTGGGAAAGGCCATGGGATGTAGAAATATTTTTTTCACATTTTATTTCCTTTTAAAAACAGGTAAATCAATAGGGTTTTTCGTACGGATACGTGCCCAGTGAACGGTTCGTTTAGCTTTATATATTGTTCCGGGTGGGCGTTGTTTTGGTTTTTCGGATCTGTTAGACCTGTAAGAGAAAAATTTAAATGGTTGGGAAAGGCCATGGGATGTAGAAATATTTTTTTCACATTTTACTTCCTTGTAAAAACAGGAAAATCGATAGGGATTTTCGTACGGATATGTACCCAGTGAACGGTTCGTTTATCTTTATATATTCTTCCGGGTGGGAGTTGTATTGGTTTTTCAGAAGTGTTAGACCTGTAAGAGAAAAATTTAAATGGTTGGGAAAGGCCATGGGATGTAGAAATATTTTTTTCACATTTTATTTCCTTGTAAAAATAGGTAAATCAATAGGGTTTTTCGTACGGATAAGTGCCCAGTGAACGGTTCGTTTAGCTTTATATATTGTTCCGGGTGGGCATTGTTTAGGTTTTTCGGAAGTGTTATACCTGTAAGAGAAAAATTTAAATGGTTGGGAAAGGACATGGGATGCAGAAATATTTTTTTCACGTTTTATTTCCTTGTAAAAACAGGTAAATCAATAGGGTTTTTCGTACGTATAAGTGCCCAGTGAACGGTTCGTTTAGCTTTATATATTGTTCCGGGTGGGCGTTGTATTGGTTTTTCGGAAGTGTTAGACCTGTAAGAGAAAAATTTAAATGGTTGGGAAAGGCCATGGGATGTAGAAATATTTTTTTCACATTTTATTTCCTTGTAAAAACAGGTAAATCAATAGGGTTTTTCGTACGGATAAGTGCCCAGTGAACGGTTCGTTTAGCTTTATATATTGTTCCGGGTGGGCGTTGTATTGGTTTTTCGGAAGTGTTAGACCTGTAAGAGAAAAATTTAAATGGTTGGGAAAGGCCATGGTTTGTAGAAATATTTTTTTCACATTTTATTTCCTTGTAAATACAGGTAAATCGATAGGGATTTTCGTACGGATAAGTGCCCAGTGAACGGTTCGTTTAGCTTTATATATTCTTCCGCGTGGGCGTTGTATTGGATTTTCGGAAGTGTTAGACCTGTAAGAGAATAATTTAAATGGTTGGGAAAGGCCATGGGATGTAGAAATATTTTTTTCACATTTACTTCCTTGTAAAAACAGATAAATCAATAGGGTTTTTCGTACGGATAAGTACCCAGTGAACGGTTCGTTTAGCTTTATATATTGTTCCGGGTGGGCGTTGTATTGGTTTTTCGGAAGTGTTAGACCTGTAAGAGAAAAATTTAAATGGTTGGGAAAGGCCATAGGATGTAGAAATATTTTTTTCACATTTTATTTCCTTTTAAAAACAGGTAAATCAATAGGGATTTTCGTATGGATAAGTACCAAGTGAACGGTTCGTTTAGCTTTATATATTGTTCCGGGTGGGCGTTGTATTGGTTTTTCGGAAGTGTTAGACCTGTAAGAGAAAAATTTAAATGCTTGGGAAAGGCCATGGGATGTAGAAATATTTTTTTCACATTTTACTTCCTTGTAAAAACAGGAAAATCAATAGGGATTTTCGTACGGATATGTACCCAGTGAACGGTTCGTTTAGCTTTATATATTGTTCCGGGTGGCCGTTGTATTGGTTTTTCGGAAGTGTTAGACCTGTAAGAGAAAAATTTAAATGGTTGGGAAAGGCCATGGGATGTAGAAATATTTTTTTCACATTTTATTTCCTTGTAAAAACAGGTAAATCAATAGGGTTTTTCGTACGGATAAGTGCCCAGTGAACGGTTCGTTTAGCTTTATATATTGTTCCGGGTGGGCGTTGTATTGGTTTTTTGGAAGTGTTAGACCTGTAAGAGAAAAATGTAAATGGTTGGGAAAGGCCATGGGATGTAGAAATATTTTTTTCACATTTTATTTCCTTTTAAAAACAGGTAAATCAATAGGGTTTTTCGTACGGATACGTGCCCAGTGAACGGTTCGTTTATCTTTATATATTGTTCCGGGTGGGCGTTGTTTTGGTTTTTCGGATCTGTTAGACCTGTAAGAGAAAAATTTAAATGGTTGGGAAAGGCCATGGGATGTAGAAATATTTTTTTCACATTTTATTTCCTTGTAAAAATAGGTAAATCAATAGGGTTTTTCGTACGGATAAGTGCCCAGTGAACGGTTCGTTTAGCTTTATATATTGTTCCGGGTGGGCATTGTTTAGGTTTTTCGGAAGTGTTATACCTGTAAGAGAAAAATTTAAATGGTTGGGAAAGGACATGGGATGCAGAAATATTTTTTTCACGTTTTATTTCCTTGTAAAAACAGGTAAATCAATAGGGTTTTTCGTACGTATAAGTGCCCAGTGAACGGTTCGTTTAGCTTTATATATTGTTCCGGGTGGGCGTTGTATTGGTTTTTCGGAAGTGTTAGACCTGTAAGAGAAAAATTTAAATGGTTGGGAAAGGCCATGGGATGTAGAAATATTTTTTTCACATTTTATTTCCTTGTAAATACAGGTAAATCAATAGGGTTTTTCGTACGGATAAGTGCCCAGTGAACGGTTCGTTTAGCTTTATATATTGTTCCGGGTGGGCGTTGTATTGGTTTTTCGGAAGTGTTAGACCTGTAAGAGAAAAATTTAAATGGTTGGGAAAGGCCATGGTTTGTAGAAATATTTTTTTCACATTTTATTTCCTTGTAAATACAGGTAAATCGATAGGGATTTTCGTACGGATAAGTGCCCAGTGAACGGTTCGTTTAGCTTTATATATTGTTCCGGGTGGGCGTTGTATTGGTTTTTCGGAAGTGTTAGACCTGTAAGAGAAAAATTTAAATGGTTGGGAAAGGCCATGGGATGTAGAAATATTTTTTTCACATTTTATTTCCTTGTAAAAACAGGTAAATCAATAGGGTTTTTCGTACGGATAAGTGCCCAGTGAACGGTTCGTTTAGCTTTATATATTGTTCCGGGTGGGCGTTGTTTTGGTATTTCGGAAGTGTTAGACCTGTAAGAGAAAAATTTAAATGGTTGGGAAAGGCCATGGGATGTAGAAATATTTTTTTCACATTTTACTTCCTTGTAAAAACAGGAAAATCGATAGGGATTTTTGTACGGATAAGTACCTAGTGAACGGTTCGTTTATCTTTATATATTCTTCCGGGTGGGCGTTGTATTGGTTTTTCGGAAGTGTTAGACCTGTAAGAGAAATATTTAAATGGTTGGGAAAGGCCATGGGATGTAGAAATATTTTTTTCACATTTACTTCCTTGTAAAAACAGGTAAATCAATAGTGTTTTTCGTACGGATAAGTACCCAGTGAACGGTTCGTTTAGCTTTATATATTTTTCCGGGTGGGAGTTGTATTGGTTTTTCGCAAGTGTTAGACCTGTAAGAGAAAAATTTAAATGGTTGGGAAAGGCCATGGGATGTAGAAATATTTTTTTCACATTTTATTTCCTTGTAAAAACAGGTAAATCGATAGGGTTTTTCGTACGGATAAGTGCCCAGTGAACGGTTCGTTTAGCTTTATATATTGTTCCGGGTGGGCGTTGTATTGGTTTTTCGGAAGTGTTAGACCTGTAAGAGAAAAATTTAAATCGTTGGGAAAGGCCATGGTTTGTAGAAATATTTTTTTCACATTTTATTTCCTTGTAAATACAGGTAAATCGATAGGGATTTTCGTACGGATAAGTGCCCAGTGAACGGTTCGTTTAGCTTTATATATTGTTCCGGGTGGGCGTTGTTTTGGTTTTTCGGAAGTGTTAGACCTGTAAGAGAAAAATTTAAATGGTTGGGAAAGGCCATGGGATGTAGAAATATTTTTTTCACATTTTATTTCCTTGTAAAAACAGGTAAATCGATAGGGATTTTCGTACGTATAAGTGCCCAGTGAACGGTTTGTTTAGCTTTATATATTGTTCCGGGTGGGCGTTGTATTGGTTTTTCGGAAGTGTTAGACCTGTAAGAGAAAAATTTAAATGGTTGGGAAAGGCCATGGGATGTAGAAATATTTTTTTCACATTTTATTTCCTTGTAAAAACAGGTAAATCAATAGGGTTTTTCGTACGGATAAGTGCCCAGTGAACGGTTCGTTTAGCTTTATATATTGTTCCGGGTGGGCGTTGTATTGGTTTTTCGGAAGTGTTAGACCTGTAAGAGAAAAATTTAAATGGTTGGGAAAGGCCATGGTTTGTAGAAATATTTTTTTCACATTTTATTTCCTTGTAAATACAGGTAAATCGATAGGGATTTTCGTACGGATAAGTGCCCAGTGAACGGTTCGTTTAGCTTTATATATTGTTCCGGGTGGGCGTTGTTTTGGTTTTTCGGAAGTGTTAGACCTGTAAGAGAAAAATTTAAATGGTTGGGAAAGGCCATGGGATGTAGAAATATTTTTTTTTACATTTTACTTCCTTGTAAAAACAGGAAAATCGATAGGGATTTTTGTACGGATAAGTACCTAGTGAACGGTTCGTTTAGCTTTATATATTCTTCCGCGTGGGCGTTGTATTGGATTTTCGGAAGTGTTAGACCTGTAAGAGAATAATTTAAATGGTTGGGAAAGGCCATGGGATGTTGAAATATTTTTTTCACATTTACTTCCTTGTAAAAACAGGTAAATCAATAGGGTTTTTCGTACGGATAAGTACCCAGTGAACGGTTCGTTTAGCTTTATATATTGTTCCGGGTGGGCGTTGTATTGGTTTTTCGGAAGTGTTAGACCTGTAAGAGAAAAATTTAAATGGTTGGGAAAGGCCATAGGATGTAGAAATATTTTTTTCACATTTTATTTCCTTTTAAAAACAGGTAAATCAATAGTGATTTTCGTATGGATAAGTACCAAGTGAACGGTTCGTTTAGCTTTATATATTGTTCCGGGTGGGCGTTGTATTGGTTTTTCGGAAGTGTTAGACCTGTAAGAGAAAAATTTAAATGGTTGGGAAAGGCCATGGGATGTAGAAATATTTTTTTCATATTTTACTTCCTTGTAAAAACAGGAAAATCAATAGGGATTTTCGTACGGATATGTACCCAGTGAACGGTTCGTTTAGCTTTATATATTGTTCCGGGTGGGCGTTGTATTGGTTTTTCGGAAGTGTTAGACCTGTAAGAGAAAAATTTAAATGGTTGGGAAAGGCCATGGGATGTAGAAATATTTTTTTCACATTTTATTTCCTTGTAAAAACAGGTAAATCAATAGGGTTTTTCGTACGGATAAGTGCCCAGTGAACGGTTCGTTTAGCTTTATATATTGTTCCGGGTGGGCGTTGTATTGGTTTTTTGGAAGTGTTAGACCTGTAAGAGAAAAATTTAAATGGTTGGGAAAGGCCATGGGATGTAGAAATATTTTTTTCACATTTTATTTCCTTTTAAAAACAGGTAAATCAATAGGGTTTTTCGTACGGATACGTGCCCAGTGAACGGTTCGTTTAGCTTTATATATTGTTCCGGGTGGGCGTTGTTTTGGTTTTTCGGATCTGTTAGACCTGTAAGAGAAAAATTTAAATGGTTGGGAAAGGCCATGGGATGTAGAAATATTTTTTTCACATTTTACTTCCTTGTAAAAACAGGAAAATCGATAGGGATTTTCGTACGGATATGTACCCAGTGAACGGTTCGTTTATCTTTATATATTCTTCCGGGTGGGAGTTGTATTGGTTTTTCAGAAGTGTTAGACCTGTAAGAGAAAAATTTAAATGGTTGGGAAAGGCCATGGGATGTAGAAATATTTTTTTCACATTTTATTTCCTTGTAGAAATAGGTAAATCAATAGGGTTTTTCGTACGGATAAGTGCCCAGTGAACGGTTCGTTTAGCTTTATATATTGTTCCGGGTGGGCGTTGTATTGGTTTTTCGGAAGTGTTAGACCTGTAAGAGAAAAATTTAAATCGTTGGGAAAGGCCATGGTTTGTAGAAATATTTTTTTCACATTTTATTTCCTTGTAAATACAGGTAAATCGATAGGGATTTTCGTACGGATAAGTGCCCAGTGAACTGTTCGTTTAGCTTTATATATTGTTCCGGGTGGGCGTTGTATTGGTTTTTCGGAAGTGTTAAACCTGTAAGAGAAAAATTTCAATGGTTGGGAAAGGCCATGGGATGTAGAAATATTTTTTTCACATTTTACTTCCTTGTAAAAACAGGAAAATCGATAGGGATTTTCGTACAGATAAGTACCCAGTGAACGGTTCATTTATCTTTATATATTCTTCCGGGTGGGCGTTGTATTGGTTTTTCGGAAGTGTTAGACCTATAAGAGAAATATTTAAATGGTAGGGAAAGGCCATGGGATGTAGAAATATTTTTTTCACATTTACTTCCTTGTAAAAACAGGTAAATCAATAGGGTTTTTCGTACGGATAAGTGCCCAGTGAACGGTTCGTTTAGCTTTATATATTGTTCCGGGTGGGCGTTGTATTGGTTTTTCGGAAGTGTTAGACCTGTAAGAGAAAAATTTAGATGGTTGGGAAAGGCCATGGTTTGTAGAAATATTTTTTTCACATTTTATTTCCTTGTAAATACAGGTAAATCGATAGGGATTTTCGTACGTATAAGTGCCCAGTGAACGGTTTGTTTAGCTTTATATATTGTTCCGGGTGGGCGTTGTATTGGTTTTTCGGAAGTGTTAGACCTGTAAGAGAAAAATTTAAATTGTTGGGAAAGGCCATGGGATGTAGAAATATTTTTTTCACATTTTATTTCCTTGTAAAAACAGGTAAATCAATAGGGTTTTTCGTACGGATAAGTGCCCAGTGAACGGTTCGTTTAGCTTTATATATTGTTCCGGGTGGGCGTTGTATTGGTTTTTCGGAAGTGTTAGACCTGTAAGAGAAAAATTTAAATGGTTGGGAAAGGCCATGGTTTGTAGAAATATTTTTTTCACATTTTATTTCCTTGTAAATACAGGTAAATCGATAGGGATTTTCGTACGGATAAGTGCCCAGTGAACGGTTCGTTTAGCTTTATATATTGTTCCGGGTGGGCGTTGTTTTGGTTTTTCGGAAGTGTTAGACCTGTAAGAGAAAAATTTAAATGGTTGGGAAAGGCCATGGGATGTAGAAATATTTTTTTCACATTTTATTTCCTTGTAAAAACAGGTAAATCGATAGGGATTTTCGTACGTATAAGTGCCCAGTGAACGGTTTGTTTAGCTTTATATATTGTTCCGGGTGGGCGTTGTATTGGTTTTTCGGAAGTGTTAGACCTGTAAGAGAAAAATTTAAATGGTTGGGAAAGGCCATGGGATGTAGAAATATTTTTTTCACATTTTATTTCCTTGTAAAAACAGGTAAATCAATAGGGTTTTTCGTACGGATAAGTGCCCAGTGAACGGTTCGTTTAGGTTTATATATTGTTCCGGGTGGGCGTTGTATTGGTTTTTCGGAAGTGTTAGACCTGTAAGAGAAAAATTTAAATGGTTGGGAAAGGCCATGGTTTGTAGAAATATTTTTTTCACATTTTATTTCCTTGTAAATACAGGTAAATCGATAGGGATTTTCGTACGGATAAGTGCCCAGTGAACGGTTCGTTTAGCTTTATATATTGTTCCGGGTGGGCGTTGTTTTGGTTTTTCGGAAGTGTTAGACCTGTAAGAGAAAAATTTAAATGGTTGGGAAAGGCCATGGGATGTAGAAATATTTTTTTTACATTTTACTTCCTTGTAAAAACAGGAAAATCGATAGGGATTTTTGTACGGATAAGTACCTAGTGAACGGTTCGTTTAGCTTTATATATTCTTCCGCGTGGGCGTTGTATTGGATTTTCGGAAGTGTTAGACCTGTAAGAGAATAATTTAAATGGTTGGGAAAGGCCATGGGATGTAGAAATATTTTTTTCACATTTACTTCCTTGTAAAAACAGGTAAATCAATAGGGTTTTTCGTACGGATAAGTACCCAGTGAACGGTTCGTTTAGCTTTATATATTGTTCCGGGTGGGCGTTGTATTGGTTTTTCGGAAGTGTTAGACCTGTAAGAGAAAAATTTAAATGGTTGGGAAAGGCCATGGGATGTAGAAATATTTTTTTCATATTTTACTTCCTTGTAAAAACAGGAAAATCAATAGGGATTTTCGTACGGATATGTACCCAGTGAACGGTTCGTTTAGCTTTATATATTGTTCCGGGTGGGCGTTGTATTGGTTTTTCGGAAGTGTTAGACCTGTAAGAGAAAAATTTAAATGGTTGGGAAAGGCCATGGGATGTAGAAATATTTTTTTCACATTTTATTTCCTTGTAAAAACAGGTAAATCAATAGGGTTTTTCGTACGGATAAGTGCCCAGTGAACGGTTCGTTTAGCTTTATATATTGTTCCGGGTGGGCGTTGTATTGGTTTTTTGGAAGTGTTATACCTGTAAGAGAAAAATTTAAATGGTTGGGAAAGGCCATGGGATGTAGAAATATTTTTTTCACATTTTATTTCCTTTTAAAAACAGGTAAATCAATAGGGTTTTTCGTACGGATACGTGCCCAGTGAACGGTTCGTTTAGCTTTATATATTGTTCCGGGTGGGCGTTGTTTTGGTTTTTCGGATCTGTTAGACCTGTAAGAGAAAAAATTAAATGGTTGGGAAAGGCCATGGGATGTAGAAATATTTTTTTCACATTTTACTTCCTTGTAAAAACAGGAAAATCGATAGGGATTTTCGTACGGATATGTACCCAGTGAACGGTTCGTTTATCTTTATATATTCTTCCGGGTGGGAGTTGTATTGGTTTTTCAGAAGTGTTAGACCTGTAAGAGAAAAATTTAAATGGTTGGGAAAGGCCATGGGATGTAGAAATATTTTTTTCACATTTTATTTCCTTGTAAAAATAGGTAAATCAATAGGGTTTTTCGTACGGATAAGTGCCCAGTGAACGGTTCGTTTAGCTATATATATTGTTCCGGGTGGGCATTGTTTAGGTTTTTCGGAAGTGTTATACCTGTAAGAGAAAAATTTAAATGGTTGGGAAAGGACATGGGATGCAGAAATATTTTTTTCACGTTTTATTTCCTTGTAAAAACAGGTAAATCAATAGGGTTTTTCGTACGTATAAGTGCCCAGTGAACGGTTCGTTTAGCTTTATATATTGTTCCGGGTGGGCGTTGTATTGGCTTTTCGGAAGTGTTAGACCTGTAAGAGAAAAATTTAAATGGTTGGGAAAGGCCATGGGATGTAGAAATATTTTTTTCACATTTTATTTCCTTGTAAAAACAGGTAAATCAATAGGGTTTTTCGTACGGATAAGTGCCCAGTGAACGGTTCGTTTAGCTTTATATATTGTTCCGGGTGGGCGTTGTATTGGTTTTTCGGAAGTGTTAGACCTGTAAGAGAAAAATTTAAATGGTTGGGAAAGGCCATGGTTTGTAGAAATATTTTTTTCACATTTTATTTCCTTGTAAATACAGGTAAATCGATAGGGATTTTCGTACGGATAAGTGCCCAGTGAACGGTTCGTTTAGCTTTATATATTCTTCCGCGTGGGCGTTGTATTGGATTTTCGGAAGTGTTAGACCTGTAAGAGAATAATTTAAATGGTTGGGAAAGGCCATGGGATGTAGAAATATTTTTTTCACATTTACTTCCTTGTAAAAACAGGTAAATCAATAGGGTTTTTCGTACGGATAAGTACCCAGTGAACGGTTCGTTTAGCTTTATATATTGTTCCGGGTGGGCGTTGTATTGGTTTTTCGGAAGTGTTAGACCTGTAAGAGAAAAATTTAAATGGTTGGGAAAGGCCATAGGATGTAGAAATATTTTTTTCACATTTTATTTCCTTTTAAAAACAGGTAAATCAATAGGGATTTTCGTATGGATAAGTACCAAGTGAACGGTTCGTTTAGCTTTATATATTGTTCCGGGTGGGCGTTGTATTGGTTTTTCGGAAGTGTTAGACCTGTAAGAGAAAAATTTAAATGGTTGGGAAAGGCCATGGGATGTAGAAATATTTTTTTCACATTTTACTTCCTTGTAAAAACAGGAAAATCAATAGGGATTTTCGTACGGATATGTACCCAGTGAACGGTTCGTTTAGCTTTATATATTGTTCCGGGTGGGCGTTGTATTGGTTTTTCGGAAGTGTTAGACCTGTAAGAGAAAAATTTAAATGGTTAGGAAAGGCCATGGGATGTAGAAATATTTTTTTCACATTTTATTTCCTTGTAAAAACAGGTAAATCAATAGGGTTTTTCGTACGGATAAGTGCCCAGTGAACGGTTCGTTTAGCTTTATATATTGTTCCGGGTGGGCGTTGTATTGGTTTTTTGGAAGTGTTAGACCTGTAAGAGAAAAATTTAAATGGTTGGGAAAGGCCATGGGATGTAGAAATATTTTTTTCACATTTTAATTCCTTTTAAAAACAGGTAAATCAATAGGGTTTTTCGTACGGATACGTGCCCAGTGAACGGTTCGTTTAGCTTTATATATTGTTCCGGGTGGGCGTTGTTTTGGTTTTTCGGATCTGTTAGACCTGTAAGAGAAAAATTTAAATGGTTGGGAAAGGCCATGGGATGTAGAAATATTTTTTTCACATTTTACTTCCTTGTAAAAACAGGAAAATCGATAGGGATTTTCGTACGGATATGTACCCAGTGAACGGTTCGTTTATCTTTATATATTCTTCCGGGTGGGCGTTGTATTGGTTTTTCAGAAGTGTTAGACCTGTAAGAGAAAAATTTAAATGGTTGGGAAAGGCCATGGGATGTAGAAATATTTTTTCACATTTTATTTCCTTGTAAAAATAGGTAAATCAAAAGGGTTTTTCGTACGGATAAGTGCCCAGTGAACGGTTCGTTTAGCTTTATATATTGTTCCGGGTGGGCATTGTTTAGGTTTTTCGGAAGTGTTATACCTGTAAGAGAAAAATTTAAATGGTTGGGAAACGACATGGGATGCAGAAATATTTTTTTCACGTTTTATTTCCTTGTAAAAACAGGTAAATCAATAGGGTTTTTCGTACGTATAAGTGCCCAGTGAACGGTTCGTTTAGCTTTATATATTGTTCCGGGTGGGCGTTGTATTGGTTTTTCGGAAGTGTTAGACCTGTAAGAGAAAAATTTAAATGGTTGGGAAAGGCCATGGGATGTAGAAATATTTTTTTCACATTTTATTTCCTTGTAAAAACAGGTAAATCAATAGGGTTTTTCGTACGGATAAGTGCCCAGTGAACGGTTCGTTTAGCTTTATATATTGTTCCGGGTGGGCGTTGTATTGGTTTTTCGGAAGTGTTAGACCTGTAAGAGAAAAATTTAAATGGTTGGGAAAGGCCATGGGATGTAGAAATATTTTTTTCACATTTTATTTCCTTGTAAAAACAGGTAAATCAATAGGGTTTTTCGTACGGATAAGTGCCCAGTGAACGGTTCGTTTAGCTTTATATATTGTTCCGGGTGGGCGTTGTTTTGGTATTTCGGAAGTGTTAGACCTGTAAGAGAAAAATTTAAATGGTTGGGAAAGGCCATGGGATGTAGAAATATTTTTTTCACATTTTACTTCCTTGTAAAAACAGGAAAATCGATAGGGATTTTTGTACGGATAAGTACCAAGTGAACGGTTCGTTTAGCTTTATATATTGTTCCGGGTGGGCGTTGTATTGGTTTTTCGGAAGTGTTAGACCTGTAAGAGAAAAATTTAAATGGTTGGGAAAGGCCATGGGATGTAGAAATATTTTTTTCACATTTTAATTCCTTGTAAAAACAGGTAAATCAATAGGGTTTTTCTTACGGATAAGTGCCCAGTGAACGGTTCGTTTAGCTTTATATATTGTTCCGGGTGGGCGTTGTATTGGTTTTTCGGAAGCGTTAGACCTGTAAGAGAAAAATTTAAATGGTTGGGAAAGGCCATGGGATGTAGAAATATTTTTTTCACATTTTATTTCCTTTTAAAAACAGGTAAATCAATAGGGTTTTTCGTACGGATAAGTGCCCAGTGAACGGTTCGTTTAGCTTTATATATTGTTCCGGGTGGGCGTTGTATTGGTTTTTCGGAAGTGTTAGACCTGTAAGAGAAAAATTTAAATGGTTGGGAAAGGCCATGGTTTGTAGAAATATTTTTTTTAACATTTTATTTCCTTGTAAATACAGGTAAATCGATAGGGATTTTCGTACGGATAAGTGCCCAGTGAACGGTTCATTTAGCTTTATATATTGTTCCGGGTGGGCGTTGTTTTGGTTTTTCGGAAGTGTTAGACCTGTAAGAGAAAAATTTAAATGGTTGGGAAAGGCCATGGGATGTAGAAATATTTTTTTTACATTTTACTTCCTTGTAAAAACAGGAAAATCTATAGGGATTTTTGTACGGATAAGTACCTAGTGAACGGTTCGTTTAGCTTTATATATTCTTCCGGGTGGGCGTTGTATTGGATTTTCGGGAGTGTTAGACCTGTAAGAGAAAAATTTAAATGGTTGGGAAAGGCCATGGGATGTAGAAATATTTTTTTCACATTTACTTCCTTGTAAAAACAGGTAAATCAATAGGGATTTTCGTACGGATAAGTACCAAGTGAACGGTTCGTTTAGCTTTATATATTGTTCCGGGTGGGCGTTGTATTGGTTTTTCGGAAGCGTTAGACCTGTAAGAGAAAAATTTAAATGGTTGGGAAAGGCCATGGTATGTAGAAATATTTTTTTCACATTTTACTTCCTTGTAAAAACAGGAAAATCAATAGGGATTTTCGTACGGATATGTACCCAGTGAACGGTTCGTTTAGCTTTATATATTGTTCCGGGGGGGCGTTGTATTGGTTTTTCGGAAGTGTTAGACCTGTAAGAGAAAAATTTAAATGGTTGGGAAAGGCCATGGGATGTAGAAATATTTTTTTCACATTTTATTTCCTTTTAAAAACGGGTAAATCAATAGGGATTTTCGTACGGATAAGTACCAAGTGAACGGTTCGTTTAGCTTTATATATTGTTCCGGGTGGGCGTTGTATTGGTTTTTCGGAAGTGTTAGACCTGTAAGAGAAAAATTTAAATGGTTGGGAAAGGCCATGGGATGTAGAAATATTTTTTTCACATTTTATTTTCTTGTAAAAACAGGAAAATCAATAGGGATTTTCGTACGGATATGTACCCAGTGAACGGTTCGTTTAGCTTTATATATTGTTCCGGGTGGGCGTTGTATTGGTTTTTCGGAAGTGTTAGACCTGTAAGAGAAAAATTTAAATGGTTGGGAAAGGCCATGGGATGTAGAAATATTTTTTTCACATTTTAATTCCTTGTAAAAACAGGTAAATCAATAGGGTTTTTCTTACGGATATGTGCCCAGTGAACGGTTCGTTTAGCTTTATATATTGTTCCGGGTGGGCGTTGTATTGGTTTTTTGGAAGTGTTAGACCTGTAAGAGAAAAATTTAAATGGTTGGGAAAGGCCATGGGATGTAGAAATATTTTTTTCACATTTTATTTCCTTGTAAAAACAGGTAAATCAATAGGGTTTTTCGTACGGATAAGTGCCCAGTGAACGGTTCGTTTAGCTTTATATATTGTTCCGGGTGGGCGTTGTATTGGTTTTTCGGAAGTGTTAGACCTGTAAGAGAAAAATTTAAATGGTTGGGAAAGGCCTTGGTTTGTAGAAATATTTTTTTCACATTTTATTTCCTTGTAAATACAGGTAAATCGATAGGGATTTTCGTACGGATAAGTGCCCAGTGAACGGTTCGTTTAGCTTTATATATTGTTCCGGGTGGGCGTTGTTTTGGTTTTTCGGAAGTGTTAGACCTGTAAGAGAAAAATTTAAATGGTTGGGAAAGGCCATGGGATGTAGAAATATTTTTTTTACATTTTACTTCCTTGTAAAAACAGGAAAATCTATAGGGATTTTTGTACGGATAAGTACCTAGTGAACGGTTCGTTTAGCTTTATATATTCTTCCGGGTGGGCGTTGTATTGGATTTTCGGAAGTGTTAGACCTGTAAGAGAAAAATTTAAATGGTTGGGAAAGGCCATGGGATGTAGAAATATTTTTTTCACATTTACTTCCTTGTAAAAACAGGTAAAGCAATAGGGTTTTTCGTACGGATAAGTACCCAGTGAACGGTTCGTTTAGCTTTATATATTGTTCCGGGTGGGCGTTGTATTGGTTTTTCGGAAGTGTTAGACCTGTAAGAGAAAAATTTAAATGGTTGGGAATGGCCATAGGATGTAGAAATATTTTTTTCACATTTTATTTCCTTTTAAAAACAGGTAAATCAATAGGGATTTTCGTACGGATAAGTACCAAGTGAACGGTTCGTTTAGCTTTATATATTGTTCCGGGTGGGCGTTGTATTGGTTTTTCGGAAGCGTTAGACCTGTAAGAGAAAATTTAAATGGTTGGGAAAGGCCATGGGATGTAGAAATATTTTTTTCACATTTTACTTCCTTGTAAAAAAAGGAAAATCAATAGGGATTTTCGTACGGATATGTACCCAGTGAACGGTTCGTTTAGCTTTATATATTGTTCCGGGGGGGGCGTTGTATTGGTTTTTCGGAAGTGTTAGACCTGTAAGAGAAAAATTTAAATGGTTGGGAAAGGCCATGGGATGTAGAAATATTTTTTTCACATTTTATTTCCTTGTAAAAACAGGTAAATCAATAGGGTTTTTCGTACGGATAAGTGCCCAGTGAACGGTTCGTTTAGCTTTATATATTGTTCCGGGTGGGCGTTGTATTGGTTTTTTGGAAGTGTTAGACCTGTAAGAGAAAAATTTAAATGGTTGGGAAAGGCCATGGGATGTAGAAATATTTTTTTCACATTTTATTTCCTTTTAAAAACAGGTAAATCAATAGGGTTTTTCGTACGGATACGTGCCCAGTGAACGGTTCGTTTAGCTTTATATATTGTTCCGGGTGGGCGTTGTTTTGGTTTTTCGGATCTGTTAGACCTGTAAGAGAAAAATTTAAATGGTTGGGAAAAGCCATGGGATGTAGAAATATTTTTTTCACATTTTACTTCCTTGTAAAAACAGGAAAATCGATAGGGATTTTCGTACGGATATGTACCCAGTGAACGGTTCGTTTATCTTTATATATTCTTCCGGGTGGGCGTTGTATTGGTTTTTCGGAAGTGTTAGACCTGTAAGAGAAAAATTTAAATGGTTGGGAAAGGCCATGGGATGTAGAAATATTTTTTTCACATTTTATTTCCTTGTAAAAAGAGGTAAATCAATAGGGTTTTTCGTACGGATAAGTGCCCAGTGAACGGTTCGTTTAGCTTTATATATTGTTCCGGGTGGGCATTGTTTAGGTTTTTCGGAAGTGTTAGACCTGTAAGAGAAAAATTTAAATGGTTGGGAAAGGACATGGGATGCAGAAATATTTTTTTCACGTTTTATTTCCTTGTAAAAACAGGTAAATCAATAGGGTTTTTCGTACGTATAAGTGCCCAGTGAACGGTTCGTTTAGCTTTATATATTGTTCCGGGTGGGCGTTGTATTGGTTTTTTGGAAGTGTTAGACCTGTAAGAGAAAAATTTAAATGGTTGGGAAAGGCCATGGGATGTAGAAATATTTTTTTCACATTTTATTTCCTTTTAAAAACAGGTAAATCAATAGGGTTTTTCGTACGGATACGTGCCCAGTGAACGGTTCGTTTAGCTTTATATATTGTTCCGGGTGGGCGTTGTTTTGGTTTTTCGGATCTGTTAGACCTGTAAGAGAAAAATTTAAATGGTTGGGAAAAGCCATGGGATGTAGAAATATTTTTTTCACATTTTACTTCCTTGTAAAAACAGGAAAATCGATAGGGATTTTCGTACGGATATGTACCCAGTGAACGGTTCGTTTATCTTTATATATTCTTCCGGGTGGGCGTTGTATTGGTTTTTCGGAAGTGTTAGACCTGTAAGAGAAAAATTTAAATGGTTGGGAAAGGCCATGGGATGTAGAAATATTTTTTTCACATTTTATTTCCTTGTAAAAAGAGGTAAATCAATAGGGTTTTTCGTACGGATAAGTGCCCAGTGAACGGTTCGTTTAGCTTTATATATTGTTCCGGGTGGGCATTGTTTAGGTTTTTCGGAAGTGTTAGACCTGTAAGAGAAAAATTTAAATGGTTGGGAAAGGACATGGGATGCAGAAATATTTTTTTCACGTTTTATTTCCTTGTAAAAACAGGTAAATCAATAGGGTTTTTCGTACGTATAAGTGCCCAGTGAACGGTTCGTTTAGCTTTATATATTGTTCCGGGTGGGCGTTGTATTGGTTTTTCGGAAGTGTTAGACCTGTAAGAGAAAAATTTAAATGGTTGGGAAAGGCCATGGGATGTAGAAATATTTTTTTCACATTTTATTTCCTTGTAAAAACAGGTAAATCAATAGGGTTTTTCGTACGGATAAGTGCCCTGTGAACGGTTCGTTTAGCTTTATATATTGTTCTGGGTGGGCGTTGTATTGGTTTTTTGGAAGTGTTAGACCTGTAAGAGAAAAATTTAAACGGTTGGGAAAGGCCATGGTTTGTAGAAATATTTTTTTCACATTTTATTTCCTTGTAAATACAGGTAAATCGATAGGGATTTTCGTACGGATAAGTGCCCAGTGAACGGTTCGTTTAGCTTTATATATTGTTCCGGGTGGGCGTTGTATTGGTTTTTCGGAAGTGTTAGACCTGTAAGAGAAAAATTTAAATGGTTGGGAAAGGCCATGGGATGTAGAAATATTTTTTTCACATTTTATTTCCTTGTAAAAACAGGTAAATCAATAGGGTTTTTCGTACGGATAAGTGCCCAGTGAACGGTTCGTTTAGCTTTATATATTGTTCCGGGTGGGCGTTGTTTTGGTATTTCGGAAGTGTTAGACCTGTAAGAGAAAAATTTAAATGGTTGGGAAAGGCCATGGGATGTAGAAATATTTTTTTCACATTTTACTTCCTTGTAAAAACAGGAAAATCGATAGGGATTTTTGTACGGATAAGTACCTAGTGAACGGTTCGTTTATCTTTATATATTCTTCCGGGTGGGCGTTGTATTGGATTTTCGGAAGTGTTAGACCTGTAAGAGAAAAATTTAAATCGTTGGGAAAGGCCATGGGTTGTAGAAATATTTTTTTCACATTTAATTCCTTGTAAAAACAGGTAAATCAATAGGGTTTTTCGTACGGATAAGTACCCAGTGAACGGTTCGTTTAGCTTTATATATTGTTCCGGGTGGCCGTTGTATTGGTTTTTCGGAAGTGTTAGACCTGTAAGAGAAAAATTTAAATGGTTGGGAAAGGCCATGGGATGTAGAAATATTTTTTTCACATTTTATTTCCTTTTAAAAACAGGTAAATCAATAGGGATTTTCGTACGGATAAGTACCAAGTGAACGGTTCGTTTAGCTTTATATATTGTTCCGGGTGGGCGTTGTATTGGTTTTTCGGAAGTGTTAGACCTGTAAGAGAAAAATTTAAATGGTTGGGAAAGGCCATGGGATGTAGAAATATTTTTTTCACATTTTACTTCCTTGTAAAAACAGGAAAATCAATAGGGATTTTCGTACGGATATGTACCCAGTGAACGGTTCGTTTAGCTTTATATATTGTTCCGGGTGGGCGTTGTATTGGTTTTTCGGAAGTGTTAGACCTGTAAGAGAAAAATTTAAATGGTTGGGAAAGGCCATGGGATGTAGAAATATTTTTTTCACATTTTAATTCCTTGTAAAAACAGGTAAATCAATAGGGTTTTTCTTACGGATAAGTGCCCAGTGAACGGTTCGTTTAGCTTTATATATTGTTCCGGGTGGGCGTTGTATTGGTTTTTTGGAAGTGTTAGACCTGTAAGAGAAAAATTTAAATGGTTGGGAAAGGCCATGGGATGTAGAAATATTTTTTTCACATTTTATTTCCTTTTAAAAACAGGTAAATCAATAGGGATTTTCGTACGGATAAGTACCCAGTGAACGGTTCGTTTAGCTTTATATATTGTTCCGGGTGGTCGTTGTATTGGTTTTTTGAAAGTGTTAGACCTGTAAGAGAAAAATTTAAATGGTTGGGAAAGGCCATGGGATGTAGAAATATTTTTTTCACATTTAATTCCTTGTAAAAACAGGTAAATCAATAGGGTTTTTCGTACGGATAAGTACCCAGTGAACGGTTCGTTTAGCTTTATATATTGTTCCGGGTGGGCGTTGTATTGGTTTTTCGGAAGTGTTAGACCTGTAAGAGAAAAATTTAAATGGTTGGGAAAGGCCATGGGATGTAGAAATATTTTTTTCACATTTTATTTCCTTTTAAAAACAGGAAAATCAATAGGGATTTTCGTACGGATAAGTACCCAGTGAACGGTTCGTTTAGCTTTATATATTGTTCCGGGTGGGCGTTGTATTGGTTTTTTGGAAGTGTTAGACCTGTAAGAGAAAAATTTAAATGGTTGGGAAAGGCCATGGGATGTAGAAATATTTTTTTCACATTTTACTTCCTTATAAAAACAGGAAAATCAATAGGGATTTTCGTACGGATATGTACCCAGTGAACGTTTCGTTTAGCTTTATATATTGTTCCGGGTGGGCGTTGTATTGGTTTTTCGGAAGCGTTAGACCTGTAAGAGAAAAATTTAAATGGTTGGGAAAGGCCATGGTATGTAGAAATATTTTTTTCACATTTTATTTTCTTGTAAAAACAGGTAAATCAATAGGGTTTTTCGTACGGATAAGTGACCAGTGAACGGTTCGTTTAGCTTTATATATTGTTCCGGGTGGGCGTTGTATTGGTTTTTCGGAAGTGTTAGACCTGTAAGAGAAAAATTTAAATGGTTGGGAAAGGCCATGGGATGTAGAAATATTTTTTTCACATTTTACTTCCTTTTAAAAACTGGTAAATCAATAGGGATTTTCGTACGGATAAGTACCCAGTGAACGGTTCGTTTAGCTTTATATATTGTTCCGGGTGGGCGTTGTATTGGTTTTTTGAAAGTGTTAGACCTGTAAGAGAAAAATTTAAATGGTTGGGAAAGGCCATGGGATGTAGAAATATTTTTTTCACATTTACTTCCTTGTAAAAACAGGTAAATCAATAGGGTTTTTCGTACGGATAAGTACCCAGTGAACGGTTCGTTTAGCTTTATATATTGTTCCAGGTGGGCGTTGTATTGGTTTTTCAGAAGTGTTAGACCTCTAAGAGAAAAATTTTAATGGTTGGGAAAGGCCATGGGATGTAGAAATATTTTTTTCACATTTTATTTCCTTTTAAAAACAGGTAAATCAATAGGGATTTTCGTACGGATAAGTACCCAGTGAACGGTTCGTTTAGCTTTATATATTGTTCCGGGTGGGCGTTGTATTGGTTTTTTGGAAGTGTTAGACCTGTAAGAGAAAAATTTAAATGGTTGGGAAAGGCCATGGGATGTAGAAATATTTTTTTCACATTTTACTTCCTTATAAAAACAGGAAAATCAATAGGGATTTTCGTACGGATATACTACCCAGTGAACGGTTCGTTTAGCTTTATATATTGTTCCGGGTGGGCGTTGTATTGGTTTTTCGGAAGCGTTAGACCTGTAAGAGAAAAATTTAAATGGTTGGGAAAGGCCATGGGATGTAGAAATATTTTTTTCACATTTACTTCCTTGTAAAAACAGGTAAATCAATAGGGTTTTTCGTATGGATAAGTACCCAGTGAACGGTTCGTTTAGCTTTATATATTGTTCCGGGTGGGCGTTGTATTGGTTTTTCAGAAGTGTTAGACCTGTAAGAGAAAAATTTAAATGGTTGGGAAAGGCCATAGGATGTAGAAATATTTTTTTCACATTTTATTTCCTTTTAAAAACAGCTAAATCAATAGGGATTTTCGTACGGATAAGTACCCAGTGAACGGTTCGTTTAGCTTTATATATTGTTCCGGGTGGGCGTTGTATTGGTTTTTTGGAAGTGTTAGACCTGTAAGAGAAAAATTTAAATGGTTGGGAAAGGCCATGGGATGTAGAAATATTTTTTTCACATTTTACTTCCTTATAAAAACAGGAAAATCAATAGGGATTTTCGTACGGATATGTACCCAGTGAACGTTTCGTTTAGCTTTATATATTGTTCCGGGTGGGCGTTGTATTGGTTTTTCGGAAGCGTTAGACCTGTAAGAGAAAAATTTAAATGGTTGGGAAAGGCCATGGGATGTAGAAATATTTTTTTCACATTTTATTTTCTTGTAAAAACAGGTAAATCAATAGGGTTTTTCGTACGGATAAGTGACCAGTGAACGGTTCGTTTAGCTTTATATATTGTTCCGGGTGGGCGTTGTATTGGTTTTTCGGAAGTGTTAGACCTGTAAGAGAAAAATTTAAATGGTTGGGAAAGGCCATGGGATGTAGAAATATTTTTTCACATTTTACTTCCTTATAAAAACAGGAAAATCAATAGGGATTTTCGTACGGATATACTACCCAGTGAACGGTTCGTTTAGCTTTATATATTGTTCCGGGTGGGCGTTGTATTGGTTTTTCGGAAGTGTTAGACCTGTAAGAGAAAAATTTAAATGGTTGGGAAAGGCCATGGGATGTAGAAATATTTTTTTCACATTTTATTTCCTTTTAAAAACAGGAAAATCAATAGGGATTTTCGTACGGATATACTACCCAGTGAACGGTTCGTTTAGCTTTATATATTGTTCCGGGTGGGCGTTGTATTGGTTTTTCGGAAGCGTTAGACCTGTAAGAGAAAAATTTAAATGGTTGGGAAAGGCCATGGGATGTAGAAATATTTTTTACACATTTTATTTCCTTGTAAAAACAGGTAAATCAATAGGGTTTTTCGTACGGATAAGTGCCCAGTGAACGGTTCGTTTAGCTTTATATATTGTTCCGGGTGGGCGTTGTATTGGTTTTTCGGAAGTGTTAGACCTGTAAGAGAAAAATTTAAATGGTTGGGAAAGGCCATGGATGTAGAAATACTTTTTTCACATTTTACTTCCTTGTAAAAACAGGAAAATCAATAGGGATTTTCGTACGGATATGTCCCCAGTGAACGGTTCGTTTAGCTTTATATATTGTTCCGGGTGGGCGTTGTATTGGTTTTTTGAAAGTGTTAGACCTGTAAGAGAAAAATTTAAATGGTTGGGAAAGGCCATGGGATGTAGAAATATTTTTTTCAAATTTACTTCCTTGTAAAAACAGGTAAATCAATAGGGTTTTTCGTATGGATAAGTACCCAGTGAACGGTTCGTTTAGCTTTATATATTGTTCCGGGTGGGCGTTGTATTGGTTTTTCAGAAGTGTTAGACCTGTAAGAGAAAAATTTAAATGGTTGGGAAAGGCCATGGGATGTAGAAATATTTTTTTCACATTTTATTTCCTTTTAAAAACAGCTAAATCAATAGGGATTTTCGTACGGATAAGTACCCAGTGAACGGTTCGTTTAGCTTTATATATTGTTCCGGGTGGGCGTTGTATTGGTTTTTTGGAAGTGTTAGACCTGTAAGAGAAAAATTTAAATGGTTGGGAAAGGCCATGGGATGTAGAAATATTTTTTTCACATTTTACTTCCTTATAAAAACAGGAAAATCAATAGGGATTTTCGTACGGATATGTACCCAGTGAACGTTTCGTTTAGCTTTATATATTGTTCCGGGTGGGCGTTGTATTGGTTTTTCGGAAGCGTTAGACCTGTAAGAGAAAAATTTAAATGGTTGGGAAAGGCCATGGGATGTAGAAATATTTTTTACACATTTTATTTCCTTGTAAAAACAGGTAAATCAATAGGGTTTTTCGTACGGATAAGTGCCCAGTGAACGGTTCGTTTAGCTTTATATATTGTTCCGGGTGGGCGTTGTATTGGTTTTTCGGAAGTGTTAGACCTGTAAGAGAAAAATTTAAATGGTTGGGAAAGGCCATGGATGTAGAAATACTTTTTTCACATTTTACTTCCTTGTAAAAACAGGAAAATCAATAGGGATTTTCGTACGGATATGTCCCCAGTGAACGGTTCGTTTAGCTTTATATATTGTTCCGGGTGGGCGTTGTATTGGTTTTTTGAAAGTGTTAGACCTGTAAGAGAAAAATTTAAATGGTTGGGAAAGGCCATGGGATGTAGAAATATTTTTTTCAAATTTACTTCCTTGTAAAAACAGGTAAATCAATAGGGTTTTTCGTATGGATAAGTACCCAGTGAACGGTTCGTTTAGCTTTATATATTGTTCCGGGTGGGCGTTGTATTGGTTTTTCAGAAGTGTTAGACCTGTAAGAGAAAAATTTAAATGGTTGGGAAAGGCCATGGGATGTAGAAATATTTTTTTCACATTTTATTTCCTTTTAAAAACAGCTAAATCAATAGGGATTTTCGTACGGATAAGTACCCAGTGAACGGTTCGTTTAGCTTTATATATTGTTCCGGGTGGGCGTTGTATTGGTTTTTTGGAAGTGTTAGACGTGTAAGAGAAAAATTTAAATGGTTGGGAAAGGCCATGGGATGTAGAAATATTTTTTTCACATTTTACTTCCTTATAAAAACAGGAAAATCAATAGGGATTTTCGTACGGATATGTACCCAGTGAACGTTTCGTTTAGCTTTATATATTGTTCCGGGTGGGCGTTGTATTGGTTTTTCGGAAGCGTTAGACCTGTAAGAGAAAAATTTAAATGGTTGGGAAAGGCCATGGTATGTAGAAATATTTTTTTCACATTTTATTTTCTTGTAAAAACAGGTAAATCAATAGGGTTTTTCGTACGGATAAGTGACCAGTGAACGGTTCGTTTAGCTTTATATATTGTTCCGGGTGGGCGTTGTATTGGTTTTTCGGAAGTGTTAGACCTGTAAGAGAAAAATTTAAATGGTTGGGAAAGGCCATGGGATGTAGAAATATTTTTTTCACATTTTACTTCCTTTTAAAAACTGGTAAATCAATAGGGATTTTCGTACGGATAAGTACCCAGTGAACGGTTCGTTTAGCTTTATATATTGTTCCGGGTGGGCGTTGTATTGGTTTTTTGAAAGTGTTAGACCTGTAAGAGAAAAATTTAAATGGTTGGGAAAGGCCATGGGATGTAGAAATATTTTTTTCACATTTACTTCCTTGTAAAAACAGGTAAATCAATAGGGTTTTTCGTACGGATAAGTACCCAGTGAACGGTTCGTTTAGCTTTATATATTGTTCCAGGTGGGCGTTGTATTGGTTTTTCAGAAGTGTTAGACCTCTAAGAGAAAAATTTTAATGGTTGGGAAAGGCCATGGGATGTAGAAATATTTTTTTCACATTTTATTTCCTTTTAAAAACAGGTAAATCAATAGGGATTTTCGTACGGATAAGTACCCAGTGAACGGTTCGTTTAGCTTTATATATTGTTCCGGGTGGGCGTTGTATTGGTTTTTTGGAAGTGTTAGACCTGTAAGAGAAAAATTTAAATGGTTGGGAAAGGCCATGGGATGTAGAAATATTTTTTTCACATTTTACTTCCTTATAAAAACAGGAAAATCAATAGGGATTTTCGTACGGATATACTACCCAGTGAACGGTTCGTTTAGCTTTATATATTGTTCCGGGTGGGCGTTGTATTGGTTTTTCAGAAGCGTTAGACCTGTAAGAGAAAAATTTAAATGGTTGGGAAAGGCCATGGGATGTAGAAATATTTTTTTCACATTTACTTCCTTGTAAAAACAGGTAAATCAATAGGGTTTTTCGTATGGATAAGTACCCAGTGAACGGTTCGTTTAGCTTTATATATTGTTCCGGGTGGGCGTTGTATTGGTTTTTCAGAAGTGTTAGACCTGTAAGAGAAAAATTTAAATGGTTGGGAAAGGCCATAGGATGTAGAAATATTTTTTTCACATTTTATTTCCTTTTAAAAACAGCTAAATCAATAGGGATTTTCGTACGGATAAGTACCCAGTGAACGGTTCGTTTAGCTTTATATATTGTTCCGGGTGGGCGTTGTATTGGTTTTTTGGAAGTGTTAGACCTGTAAGAGAAAAATTTAAATGGTTGGGAAAGGCCATGGGATGTAGAAATATTTTTTTCACATTTTACTTCCTTATAAAAACAGGAAAATCAATAGGGATTTTCGTACGGATATGTACCCAGTGAACGTTTCGTTTAGCTTTATATATTGTTCCGGGTGGGCGTTGTATTGGTTTTTCGGAAGCGTTAGACCTGTAAGAGAAAAATTTAAATGGTTGGGAAAGGCCATGGGATGTAGAAATATTTTTTTCACATTTTATTTTCTTGTAAAAACAGGTAAATCAATAGGGTTTTTCGTACGGATAAGTGACCAGTGAACGGTTCGTTTAGCTTTATATATTGTTCCGGGTGGGCGTTGTATTGGTTTTTCGGAAGTGTTAGACCTGTAAGAGAAAAATTTAAATGGTTGGGAAAGGCCATGGGATGTAGAAATATTTTTTTCACATTTTACTTCCTTATAAAAACAGGAAAATCAATAGGGATTTTCGTACGGATATACTACCCAGTGAACGGTTCGTTTAGCTTTATATATTGTTCCGGGTGGGCGTTGTATTGGTTTTTCGGAAGCGTTAGACCTGTAAGAGAAAAATTTAAATGGTTGGGAAAGTCCATGGGATGTAGAAATATTTTTTTCACATTTTATTTCCTTGTAAAAACAGTTAAATCAATAGGGTTTTTCGTACGGATAAGTGCCCAGTGAACGGTTCGTTTAGCTTTATATATTGTTCCGGGTGGGCGTTGTATTGGTTTTTCGGAAGTGTTAGACCTGTAAGAGAAAAATTTAAATGGTTGGGAAAGGCCATGGATGTAGAAATATTTTTTTCACATTTTACTTCCTTGTAAAAACAGGAAAATCAATAGGGATTTTCGTACGGATATGTACCCAGTGAACGGTTCGTTTAGCTTTATATATTGTTCCGGGTGGGCGTTGTATTGCTTTTTTGAAAGTGTTAGACCTGTAAGAGAAAAATTTAAATGGTTGGGAAAGGCCATGGGATGTAGAAATATTTTTTTCACATTTACTTCCTTGTAAAAACAGGTAAATCAATAGGGTTTTTCGTACGGATAAGTACCCAGTGAACGGTTCGTTTAGCTTTATATATTGTTCCGGGTGGGCGTTGTATTGGTTTTTTGGAAGTGTTAGACCTGTAAGAGAAAAATTTAAATGGTTGGGAAAGGCCATGGGATGTAGAAATATTTTTTTCACATTTTACTTCCTTATAAAAACAGGAAAATCAATAGGGATTTTCGTACGGATATGTACCCAGTGAACGTTTCGTTTAGCTTTATATATTGTTCCGGGTGGGCGTTGTATTGGTTTTTCGGAAGCGTTAGACCTGTAAGAGAAAAATTTAAATGGTTGGGAAAGGCCATGGGATGTAGAAATATTTTTTTCACATTTTATTTCCTTGTAAAAACAGGTAAATCAATAGGGTTTTTCGTACGGATAAGTGCCCAGTGAACGGTTCGTTTAGCTTTATATATTGTTCCGGGTGGGCGTTGTATTTGTTTTTCGGAAGTGTTAGACCTGTAAGAGAAAAATTTAAATGGTTGGGAAAGTCCATGGGATGTAGAAATATTTTTTTCACATTTTACTTCCTTGTAAAAACAGGAAAATCAATAGGGATTTTCGTACGGATAAGTACCCAGTGAACGGTTCGTTTATCTTTATATATTCTTCCGGGTGGGCGTTGTATTGGTTTTTCGGAAGTGTTAGACCTGTAAGAGAAAAATTTAAATGGTTGGGAAAGGCCATGGGATGTAGAAATATTTTTTTCACATTTACTTCCTTGTAAAAACAGGTAAATCAATAGGGTTTTTCGTACGGATAAGTACCCAGTGAACCGTTCGTTTAGCTTTATATATTGTTCCGGGTGGGCGTTGTATTCTTTTTTCGGAAGTGTTAGACCTGTAAGAGAAAAATTTAAATGGTTGGGAAAGGACATGGGATGTAGAAATATTTTTTTCACATTTTACTTCCTTGTAAAAACAGGAAAATCAATTGGGGATTTTCGTACGGATAAGTACCCAGTGAACCGTTCGTTTAGCTTTATATATTGTTCCGGGTGGGCGTTGTTTTGGTTTTTCGGAAGTGTTAGACCTGTAAAAGAAAAATTTAAATGGTTGGGAAAGGCCATGGGATGTAGAAATATTTTTTTCACATTTTATTTCCTTGTAAAAACAGGTAAATCGATAGGGTTTTTCGTACGGATAAGTGCCCAGTGAACGGTTCGTTTAGCTTTATATATTGTTCCGGGTGGGCATTGTTTTGGTTTTTCGGAAGTGTTAGACCTGTAAGAGAAAAATTTAAATGGTTGGGAAAGGCCATGGGATGTAGAAATATTTTTTTCACATTTTACTTCCTTGTAAAAACAGGAAAATCGATAGGGATTTTCGGACGGATAAGTACCTAGTGAACGGTTCGTTTATCTCTATATATTGTTCGGGGTGGGCGTTGTTTTGGATTTTCAGAAGTGTTAGACCTGTAAGAGAAAAATTTAAATGGTTGGGAAAGGCCATGGGATGTAGAAATATTTTTTTCACATTTTACTTCCTTTTAAAATCTGGTAAATCAATAGGGATTTTCGTACGGATAAGTACCAAGTGAACGGTTCGTTTAGCTTTATATATTGTTCCGGGTGGGCGTTGTATTGGTTTTTTGAAAGTGTTAGACCTGTAAGAGAAAAATTTAAATGGTTGGGAAAGGCCATGGGATGTAGAAATATTTTTTTCACATTTACTTCCTTGTAAAAACAGGTAAATCAATAGGGTTTTTCGTACGGATAAGTACCCAGTGAACGGTTCGTTTAGCTTTATATATTGTTCCAGGTGGGCGTTGTACTGGTTTTTCAGAAGTGTTAGACCTCTAAGAGAAAAATTTAAATGGTTGGGAAAGGCCATGGGATGTAGAAATATTTTTTTCACATTTTATTTCCTTTTAAAAACGGGTAAATCAATAGGGATTTTCGTACGGATAAGTACCCAGTGAACGGTTCGTTTAGCTTTATATATTGTTCCGGGTGGGCGTTGTATTGGTTTTTTGGAAGTGTTAGACCTGTAAGAGAAAAATTTAAATGGTTGGGAAAGGCCATGGGATGTAGAAATATTTTTTCACATTTTACTTCCTTATAAAAACAGGAAAATCAATAGGGATTTTCGTACGGATATACTACCCAGTGAACGGTTCGTTTAGCTTTATATATTGTTCCGGGTGGGCGTTGTATTGGTTTTTCGGAAGCGTTAGACCTGTAAGAGAAAAATTTAAATGGTTGGGAAAGGCCATGGGATGTAGAAATATTTTTTTCACATTTTATTTCCTTGTAAAAACAGTTAAATCAATAGGGTTTTTCGTACGGATAAGTGCCCAGTGAACGGTTCGTTTAGCTTTATATATTGTTCCGGGTGGGCGTTGTATTGGTTTTTCGGAAGTGTTAGACCTGTAAGAGAAAAATTTAAATGGTTGGGAAAGGCCATGGATGTAGAAATATTTTTTTCACATTTTACTTCCTTGTAAAAACAGGAAAATCAATAGGGATTTTCGTACGGATATGTACCCAGTGAACGGTTCATTTAGCTTTATATATTGTTCCGGGTGGGCGTTGTATTGCTTTTTTGAAAGTGTTAGACCTGTAAGAGAAAAATTTAAATGGTTGGGAAAGGCCATGGGATGTAGAAATATTTTTTTCACATTTACTTCCTTGTAAAAACAGGTAAATCAATAGGGTTTTTCGTACGGATAAGTACCCAGTGAACGGTTCGTTTAGCTTTATATATTGTTCCGGGTGGGCGTTGTATTGGTTTTTTGGAAGTGTTAGACCTGTAAGAGAAAAATTTAAATGGTTGGGAAAGGCCATGGGATGTAGAAATATTTTTTTCACATTTTACTTCCTTTTAAAAACTGGTAAATCAATAGGGATTTTCGTACGGATAAGTACCCAGTGAACGGTTCGTTTAGCTTTATATATTGTTCCGGGTGGGCGTTGTATTGGTTTTTTGAAAGTGTTAGACCTGTAAGAGAAAAATTTAAATGGTTGGGAAAGGCCATGGGATGTAGAAATATTTTTTCACATTTACTTCCTTGTAAAAACAGGTAAATCAATAGGGTTTTTCGTACGGATAAGTACCCAGTGAACGGTTCGTTTAGCTTTATATATTGTTCCAGGTGGGCGTTGTATTGGTTTTTCAGAAGTGTTAGACCTCTAAGAGAAAAATTTAAATGGTTGGGAAAGGCCATGGGATGTAGAAATATTTTTTTCACATTTTATTTCCTTTTAAAAACAGGTAAATCAATAGGGATTTTCGTACGGATAAGTACCCAGTGAACGGTTCGTTTAGCTTTATATATTGTTCCGGGTGGGCGTTGTATTGGTTTTTTGGAAGTGTTAGACCTGTAAGAGAAAAATTTAAATGGTTGGGAAAGGCCATGGGATGTAGAAATATTTTTTTCACATTTTACTTCCTTATAAAAACAGGAAAATCAATAGGGATTTTCGTACGGATATACTACCCAGTGAACGGTTCGTTTAGCTTTATATATTGTTCCGGGTGGGCGTTGTATTGGTTTTTCGGAAGCGTTAGACCTGTAAGAGAAAAATTTAAATGGTTGGGAAAGGCCATGGGATGTAGAAATATTTTTTTCACTTTTATTTCCTTGTAAAAACAGTTAAATCAATAGGGTTTTTCGTACGGATAAGTGCCCAGTGAACGGTTCGTTTAGCTTTATATATTGTTCCGGGTGGGCGTTGTATTGGTTTTTCGGAACTGTTAGACCTGTAAGAGAAAAATTTAAATGGTTGGGAAAGGCCATGGATGTAGAAATATTTTTTTCACATTTTACTTCCTTGTAAAAACAGGAAAATCAATAGGGATTTTCGTACGGATAAGTAGCTAGTGAACGGTTCCTTTATCTTTATATATTCTTCTGGGTGGGCGTTGTATTGGATTTTCGGAAGTGTTAGACCTGTAAGAGAAAAATTTAAATGGTTGGGAAAGGCCATGGGATGTAGAAATATTTTTTTCACATTTACTTCCTTGTAAAAACAGGTAAATCAATAGGGTTTTTCGTACCGATAAGTACCCAGTGAACGGTTCGTTTAGCTTTATATATTGTTCCGGGTGGGCGTTGTATTGGTTTTTCGGAAGTGTTAGACCTGTAAGAGAAAAATTTAAATGGTTGGGAAAGGCCATGGGATGTGGAAATATTTTTTTCACATTATATTTCCTTTTAAAAACAGGTAAATCAATAGGGATTTTCGTACGGATAAGTACCCAGTGAACGGTTCGTTTAGCTTTATATATTGTTCCGGGTGGGCGTTGTATTGGTTTTTTGGAAGTGTTAGACCTGTAAGAGAAAAATTTAAAAGGTTGGGAAAGGCCATGGGATGTAGAAATATTTTTTTCACATTTTACTTCCTTGTAAAAACAGGAAAATCGATAGGGATTTTCGGACGGATAAGTACCTCTTGAACGGTTCGTTTAGCTTTATATATTGTTCCGGGTGGGCGTTGTATTGGTTTTTCAGAAGTGTTAGACCTGTAAGAGAAAAATTTAAATGGTTAGGAAAGGCCATGGGATGTAGAAATATTTTTTTCAAATTTCATTTCCTTTTAAAAACAGGTAAATCAATAGGGATTTTCGTACGGATAAGTACCCAGTGAACGGTTCGTTTAGCTTTATATTTTGTTCCGGGTGGGCGTTGTATTGGTTTTTCGGAAGTGTTAGACCTGTAAGAGAAAAATTTAAATGGTTGGGAAAGGCCATGGGATGTAGAAAAATTTTTTTCACATTTTATTTCCTTGTAAAAACAGGTAAATCAATAGGGTTTTTCGTACGGATAAGTGCCCAGTGAACGGTTCGTTTAGCTTTATATATTGTTCCGGGTGGGCGTTGTATTGGTTTTTCAGAAGTGTTAGACCTGTAAGATAAAAATTTAAAAGTTTGGGAAAGGCCATGGGATGTAGAAATATTTTTTTCACATTTTACTTCCTTGTAAAAACAGGAAAATCGATAGGGATTTTCGGACGGATAAGTACCTAGTGAACGGTTCGTTTATCTTTATATATTGTTCGGGGTGGGCGTTGTATTGGTTTTTCGGAAGTGTTAGACCTGTAAGAGAAAAATTTAAATGGTTGGGAAAGGCCATGGGATGTAGAAATATTTTTTTCACATTTACTTCCTTGTAAAAACAGGAAAATCGATAGGGATTTCCGTACGGATAAGTACCCAGTGAACGGTTCGTTTAGCTTTATATATTGTTCCGGGTGGGCGTTGTATTGGTTTTTCAGAAGTGTTAGACCTGTAAGATAAAAATTTAAAAGTTTGGGAAAGGCCATGGGATGTAGAAATATTTTTTTCACATTTTACTTCCTTGTAAAAACAGGAAAATCGATAGGGATTTTCGGACGGATAAGTACCTAGTGAACGGTTCGTTTATCTTTATATATTGTTCGGGGTGGGCGTTGTATTGGTTTTTCGGAAGTGTTAGACCTGTAAGAGAAAAATTTAAATGGTTGGGAAAGGCCATGGGATGTAGAAATATTTTTTTCACATTTACTTCCTTGTAAAAACAGGTAAATCTATAGGGTTTTTCGTACGGATAAGTACCCAGTGAACGGTTCGTTTAGCTTTATATATTTTTCCGGGTGGGCGTTGTATTGGTTTTTCGGAAGTGTTAGACCTGTAAGAGAAAAATTTAAATGGTTGGGAAAGGCCATGGGATGTAGAAATATTTTTTTCACATTTACTTCCTTGTAAAAACAGGTAAATCAATAGGGTTTTTCGTACGGATAAGTACCCAGTGAACGGTTCGTTTAGCTTTATATATTGTTCCGGGTGGGCGTTGTATTGGTTTTTCAGAAGTGTTAGACCTGTAAGAGAAAAATTTAAATGGTTGGGAAAGGCCATGGGATGTAGAAATATTTTTTTCACATTTCATTTCCTTTTAAAAACAGGTAAATCAATAGGGATTTTCGTACGGATAAGTACCCAGTGAACGGTTCGTTTAGCTTTATATATTGTTCCGGGTGGGCGTTGTATTGGTTTTTCGGAAGTGTTAGACCTGTAAGAGAAAAATTTAAATGGTTGGAAAAGGCCATGGGATGTAGAAATATTTTTTTCACATTTTACTTCATTGTAAAAACAGGAAAATCGATAGGGATTTTCGGACGGATAAGTACCTAGTGAACGGTTCGTTTATCTTTATATATTGTTCGGGGTGGGCGTTGTATTGGTTTTTCGGAAGTGTTAGACCTGTAAGAGAAAAATTTAAATGGTTTGGAAAGGCCATGGGATGTAGAAATATTTTTTTCACATTTTATTTCCTTGTAAAAACAGGAAAATCAATAGGGATTTTCGTCCGGATATGTACCCAGTGAACGGTTCGTTTAGCTTTATATATTGTTCCGGGTGGCCGTTGTATTGGTTTTTCGTAAGCGTTAGACCTGTAAGAAAAAAATTTAAATGGTTGGGAAAGGCCATGGGATGTAGAAATATTTTTTTCACATTTTACTTCCTTGTAAAAACAGGTAAATCAATAGGGTTTTTCGTACGGATAAGTGCCCAGTGAACGGTTTGTTTAGCTTTATACATTGTTCCGGGTGGGCGTTGTATTGTTTTTTCGTAAGTGTTAGACCTGTAAGAGAAAAATTTAAATGGTTGGGAAAGGCCATGGGATGTAGAAATATTTTTTTCACATTTTATTTCCTTGTAAAAACAGGAAAATCAATAGGGATTTTCGTCCGGATATGTAACCAGTGAACGGTTCGTTTAGCTTTATATATTGTTCCGGGTGGCCGTTGTATTGGTTTTTCGTAAGCGTTAGACCTCTAAGAAAAAAATTTAAATGGTTGGGAAAGGCCATGGGATGTAGAAATATTTTTTTCACATTTTACTTCCTTGTAAAAACAGGTAAATCAATAGGGTTTTTCGTACGGATAAGTGCCCAGTGAACGGTTTGTTTAGCTTTATACATTGTTCCGGGTGGGCGTTGTATTGTTTTTTCGTAAGTGTTAGACCTGTAAGAGAAAAATTTAAATGGTTGGGAAAGGCCATGGGATGTAGAAATATTTTTTTCACTTTTATTTCCTTGTAAAAACAGTTAAATCAATAGGGTTTTTCGTACGGATAAGTGCCCAGTGAACGGTTCGTTTAGCTTTATATATTGTTCCGGGTGGGCGTTGTATTGGTTTTTCGGAACTGTTAGACCTGTAAGAGAAAAATTTAAATGGTTGGGAAAGGCCATGGATGTAGAAATATTTTTTTCACATTTTACTTCCTTGTAAAAACAGGAAAATCAATAGGGATTTTCGTACGGATAAGTAGCTAGTGAACGGTTCCTTTATCTTTATATATTCTTCTGGGTGGGCGTTGTATTGGATTTTCGGAAGTGTTAGACCTGTAAGAGAAAAATTTAAATGGTTGGGAAAGGCCATGGGATGTAGAAATATTTTTTTCACATTTACTTCCTTGTAAAAACAGGTAAATCAATAGGGTTTTTCGTACCGATAAGTACCCAGTGAACGGTTCGTTTAGCTTTATATATTGTTCCGGGTGGGCGTTGTATTGGTTTTTCGGAAGTGTTAGACCTGTAAGAGAAAAATTTAAATGGTTGGGAAAGGCCATGGGATGTGGAAATATTTTTTTCACATTATATTTCCTTTTAAAAACAGGTAAATCAATAGGGATTTTCGTACGGATAAGTACCCAGTGAACGGTTCGTTTAGCTTTATATATTGTTCCGGGTGGGCGTTGTATTGGTTTTTTGGAAGTGTTAGACCTGTAAGAGAAAAATTTAAAAGGTTGGGAAAGGCCATGGGATGTAGAAATATTTTTTTCACATTTTACTTCCTTGTAAAAACAGGAAAATCGATAGGGATTTTCGGACGGATAAGTACCTCTTGAACGGTTCGTTTAGCTTTATATATTGTTCCGGGTGGGCGTTGTATTGGTTTTTCAGAAGTGTTAGACCTGTAAGAGAAAAATTTAAATGGTTAGGAAAGGCCATGGGATGTAGAAATATTTTTTTCACATTTCATTTCCTTTTAAAAACAGGTAAATCAATAGGGATTTTCGTACGGATAAGTACCCAGTGAACGGTTCGTTTAGCTTTATATTTTGTTCCGGGTGGGCGTTGTATTGGTTTTTCGGAAGTGTTAGACCTGTAAGAGAAAAATTTAAATGGTTGGGAAAGGCCATGGGATGTAGAAAAAATTTTTTCACATTTTATTTCCTTGTAAAAACAGGTAAATCAATAGGGTTTTTCGTACGGATAAGTGCCCAGTGAACGGTTCGTTTAGCTTTATATATTGTTCCGGGTGGGCGTTGTATTGGTTTTTCAGAAGTGTTAGACCTGTAAGATAAAAATTTAAAAGTTTGGGAAAGGCCATGGGATGTAGAAATATTTTTTTCACATTTTACTTCCTTGTAAAAACAGGAAAATCGATAGGGATTTTCGGACGGATAAGTACCTAGTGAACGGTTCGTTTATCTTTATATATTGTTCGGGGTGGGCGTTGTATTGGTTTTTCGGAAGTGTTAGACCTGTAAGAGAAAAATTTAAATGGTTGGGAAAGGCCATGGGATGTAGAAATATTTTTTTCACATTTACTTCCTTGTAAAAACAGGAAAATCGATAGGGATTTCCGTACGGATAAGTACCCAGTGAACGGTTCGTTTAGCTTTATATATTGTTCCGGGTGGGCGTTGTATTGGTTTTTCAGAAGTGTTAGACCTGTAAGATAAAAATTTAAAAGTTTGGGAAAGGCCATGGGATGTAGAAATATTTTTTTCACATTTTACTTCCTTGTAAAAACAGGAAAATCGATAGGGATTTTCGGACGGATAAGTACCTAGTGAACGGTTCGTTTATCTTTATATATTGTTCGGGGTGGGCGTTGTATTGGTTTTTCGGAAGTGTTAGACCTGTAAGAGAAAAATTTAAATGGTTGGGAAAGGCCATGGGATGTAGAAATATTTTTTTCACATTTACTTCCTTGTAAAAACAGGTAAATCTATAGGGTTTTTCGTACGGATAAGTACCCAGTGAACGGTTCGTTTAGCTTTATATATTTTTCCGGGTGGGCGTTGTATTGGTTTTTCGGAAGTGTTAGACCTGTAAGAGAAAAATTTAAATGGTTGGGAAAGGCCATGGGATGTAGAAATATTTTTTTCACATTTACTTCCTTGTAAAAACAGGTAAATCAATAGGGTTTTTCGTACGGATAAGTACCCAGTGAACGGTTCGTTTAGCTTTATATATTGTTCCGGGTGGGCGTTGTATTGGTTTTTCAGAAGTGTTAGACCTGTAAGAGAAAAATTTAAATGGTTGGGAAAGGCCATGGGATGTAGAAATATTTTTTTCACATTTCATTTCCTTTTAAAAACAGGTAAATCAATAGGGATTTTCGTACGGATAAGTACCCAGTGAACGGTTCGTTTAGCTTTATATATTGTTCCGGGTGGGCGTTGTATTGGTTTTTCGGAAGTGTTAGACCTGTAAGAGAAAAATTTAAATGGTTGGAAAAGGCCATGGGATGTAGAAATATTTTTTTCACATTTTACTTCCTTGTAAAAACAGGAAAATCAATAGGGATTTTCGTACGGATATGTACCCAGTGAACGGTTCATTTAGCTTTATATATTGTTCCGGGTGGGCGTTGTATTGGTTTTTCAGAAGTGTTAGACCTGTAAGAGAAAAATTTAAATGGTTGGGAAAGGCCATGGGATGTAGAAATATTTTTTTCACATTTCATTTCCTTTTAAAAACAGGTAAATCAATAGGGATTTTCGTACGGATAAGTACCCAGTGAACGGTTCGTTTAGCTTTATATATTGTTCCGGGTGGGCGTTGTATTGGTTTTTCGGAAGTGTTAGACCTGTAAGATAAAAATTTAAAAGTTTGGGAAAGGCCATGGGATGTAGAAATATTTTTTTCACATTTTACTTCCTTGTAAAAACAGGAAAATCGATAGGGATTTTCGGACGGATAAGTACCTAGTGAACGGTTCGTTTATCTTTATATATTGTTCGGGGTGGGCGTTGTATTGGTTTTTCGGAAGTGTTAGACCTGTAAGAGAAAAATTTAAATGGTTGGGAAAGGCCATGGGATGTAGAAATATTTTTTTCACATTTACTTCCTTGTAAAAACAGGAAAATCGATAGGGATTTCCGTACGGATAAGTACCCAGTGAACGGTTCGTTTAGCTTTATATATTGTTCCGGGTGGGCGTTGTATTGGTTTTTCAGAAGTGTTAGACCTGTAAGATAAAAATTTAAAAGTTTGGGAAAGGCCATGGGATGTAGAAATATTTTTTTCACATTTTACTTCCTTGTAAAAACAGGAAAATCGATAGGGATTTTCGGACGGATAAGTACCTAGTGAACGGTTCGTTTATCTTTATATATTGTTCGGGGTGGGCGTTGTATTGGTTTTTCGGAAGTGTTAGACCTGTAAGAGAAAAATTTAAATGGTTGGGAAAGGCCATGGGATGTAGAAATATTTTTTTCACATTTACTTCCTTGTAAAAACAGGTAAATCAATAGGGTTTTTCGTACGGATAAGTACCCAGTGAACGGTTCGTTTAGCTTTATATATTGTTCCGGGTGGGCGTTGTATTGGTTTTTCAGAAGTGTTAGACCTGTAAGAGAAAAATTTAAATGGTTGGGAAAGGCCATGGGATGTAGAAATATTTTTTTCACATTTCATTTCCTTTTAAAAACAGGTAAATCAATAGGGATTTTCGTACGGATAAGTACCCAGTGAACGGTTCGTTTAGCTTTATATATTGTTCCGGGTGGGCGTTGTATTGGTTTTTCGGAAGTGTTAGACCTGTAAGAGAAAAATTTAAATGGTTGGAAAAGGCCATGGGATGTAGAAATATTTTTTTCACATTTTACTTCCTTGTAAAAACAGGAAAATCAATAGGGATTTTCGTACGGATATGTACCCAGTGAACGGTTCATTTAGCTTTATATATTGTTCCGGGTGGGCGTTGTATTGGTTTTTCGGAAGCGTTAGACCTGTAAGAGAAAAATTTAAATGGTTGGGAAAGGCCATGGGATGTAGAAATATTTTTTTCACATTTTATTTCCTTGTAAAAACAGGTAAATCAATAGGGTTTTTCGTACGGATAAGTACCCAGTGAACGGTTCGTTTAGATTATATATTGTTCCGGGTGGGCGTTGTATTGGTTTTTCAGAAGTGTTAGACCTGTAAGAGAAAAATTTAAATGGTTGGGAAAGGCCATGGGATGTAGAAATATTTTTTTCACATTTCATTTCCTTTTAAAAACAGGTAAATCAATAGGGATTTTCGTACGGATAAGTACCCAGTGAACGGTTCGTTTAGCTTTATATATTGTTCCGGGTGGGCGTTGTATTGGTTTTTCGGAAGTGTTAGACCTGTAAGAGAAAAATTTAAATGGTTGGAAAAGGCCATGGGATGTAGAAATATTTTTTTCACATTTTACTTCCTTGTAAAAACAGGAAAATCAATAGGGATTTTCGTACGGATATGTACCCAGTGAACGGTTCATTTAGCTTTATATATTGTTCCGGGTGGGCGTTGTATTGGTTTTTCGGAAGCGTTAGACCTGTAAGAGAAAAATTTAAATGGTTGGGAAAGGCCATGGGATGTAGAAATATTTTTTTCACATTTTATTTCCTTGTAAAAACAGGTAAATCAATAGGGTTTTTCGTACGGATAAGTACCCAGTGAACGGTTCGTTTAGATTATATATTGTTCCGGGTGGGCGTTGTATTGGTTTTTCAGAAGTGTTAGACCTGTAAGAGAAAAATTTAAATGGTTGGGAAAGGCCATGGGATGTAGAAATATTTTTTTCACATTTCATTTCCTTTTAAAAACAGGTAAATCAATAGGGATTTTCGTACGGATAAGTACCCAGTGAACGGTTCGTTTAGCTTTATATATTGTTCCGGGTGGGCGTTGTATTGGTTTTTCGGAAGTGTTAGACCTGTAAGAGAAAAATTTAAATGGTTGGAAAAGGCCATGGGATGTAGAAATATTTTTTTCACATTTTACTTCATTGTAAAAACAGGAAAATCGATAGGGATTTTCGGACGGATAAGTACCTAGTGAACGGTTCGTTTATCTTTATATATTGTTCGGGGTGGGCGTTGTATTGGTTTTTCGGAAGTGTTAGACCTGTAAGAGAAAAATTTAAATGGTTTGGAAAGGCCATGGGATGTAGAAATATTTTTTTCACATTTTATTTCCTTGTAAAAACAGGAAAATCAATAGGGATTTTCGTCCGGATATGTACCCAGTGAACGGTTCGTTTAGCTTTATATATTGTTCCGGGTGGCCGTTGTATTGGTTTTTCGTAAGCGTTAGACCTGTAAGAAAAAAATTTAAATGGTTGGGAAAGGCCATGGGATGTAGAAATATTTTTTTCACATTTTACTTCCTTGTAAAAACAGGTAAATCAATAGGGTTTTTCGTACGGATAAGTGCCCAGTGAACGGTTTGTTTAGCTTTATACATTGTTCCGGGTGGGCGTTGTATTGTTTTTTCGTAAGTGTTAGACCTGTAAGAGAAAAATTTAAATGGTTGGGAAAGGCCATGGGATGTAGAAATATTTTTTTCACATTTTATTTCCTTGTAAAAACAGGAAAATCAATAGGGATTTTCGTCCGGATATGTACCCAGTGAACGGTTCGTTTAGCTTTATATATTGTTCCGGGTGGCCGTTGTATTGGTTTTTCGTAAGCGTTAGACCTCTAAGAAAAAAATTTAAATGGTTGGGAAAGGCCATGGGATGTAGAAATATTTTTTTCACATTTTACTTCCTTGTAAAAACAGGTAAATCAATAGGGTTTTTCGTACGGATAAGTGCCCAGTGAACGGTTTGTTTAGCTTTATACATTGTTCCGGGTGGGCGTTGTATTGTTTTTTCGTAAGTGTTAGACCTGTAAGAGAAAAATTTAAATGGTTGGGAAAGGCCATGGGATGTAGAAATATTTTTTTCACTTTTATTTCCTTGTAAAAACAGTTAAATCAATAGGGTTTTTCGTACGGATAAGTGCCCAGTGAACGGTTCGTTTAGCTTTATATATTGTTCCGGGTGGGCGTTGTATTGGTTTTTCGGAACTGTTAGACCTGTAAGAGAAAAATTTAAATGGTTGGGAAAGGCCATGGATGTAGAAATATTTTTTTCACATTTTACTTCCTTGTAAAAACAGGAAAATCAATAGGGATTTTCGTACGGATAAGTAGCTAGTGAACGGTTCCTTTATCTTTATATATTCTTCTGGGTGGGCGTTGTATTGGATTTTCGGAAGTGTTAGACCTGTAAGAGAAAAATTTAAATGGTTGGGAAAGGCCATGGGATGTAGAAATATTTTTTTCACATTTACTTCCTTGTAAAAACAGGTAAATCAATAGGGTTTTTCGTACCGATAAGTACCCAGTGAACGGTTCGTTTAGCTTTATATATTGTTCCGGGTGGGCGTTGTATTGGTTTTTCGGAAGTGTTAGACCTGTAAGAGAAAAATTTAAATGGTTGGGAAAGGCCATGGGATGTGGAAATATTTTTTTCACATTATATTTCCTTTTAAAAACAGGTAAATCAATAGGGATTTTCGTACGGATAAGTACCCAGTGAACGGTTCGTTTAGCTTTATATATTGTTCCGGGTGGGCGTTGTATTGGTTTTTTGGAAGTGTTAGACCTGTAAGAGAAAAATTTAAAAGGTTGGGAAAGGCCATGGGATGTAGAAATATTTTTTTCACATTTTACTTCCTTGTAAAAACAGGAAAATCGATAGGGATTTTCGGACGGATAAGTACCTCTTGAACGGTTCGTTTAGCTTTATATATTGTTCCGGGTGGGCGTTGTATTGGTTTTTCAGAAGTGTTAGACCTGTAAGAGAAAAATTTAAATGGTTAGGAAAGGCCATGGGATGTAGAAATATTTTTTTCACATTTCATTTCCTTTTAAAAACAGGTAAATCAATAGGGATTTTCGTACGGATAAGTACCCAGTGAACGGTTCGTTTAGCTTTATATTTTGTTCCGGGTGGGCGTTGTATTGGTTTTTCGGAAGTGTTAGACCTGTAAGAGAAAAATTTAAATGGTTGGGAAAGGCCATGGGATGTAGAAAAATTTTTTTCACATTTTATTTCCTTGTAAAAACAGGTAAATCAATAGGGTTTTTCGTACGGATAAGTGCCCAGTGAACGGTTCGTTTAGCTTTATATATTGTTCCGGGTGGGCGTTGTATTGGTTTTTCAGAAGTGTTAGACCTGTAAGATAAAAATTTAAAAGTTTGGGAAAGGCCATGGGATGTAGAAATATTTTTTTCACATTTTACTTCCTTGTAAAAACAGGAAAATCGATAGGGATTTTCGGACGGATAAGTACCTAGTGAACGGTTCGTTTATCTTTATATATTGTTCGGGGTGGGCGTTGTATTGGTTTTTCGGAAGTGTTAGACCTGTAAGAGAAAAATTTAAATGGTTGGGAAAGGCCATGGGATGTAGAAATATTTTTTTCACATTTACTTCCTTGTAAAAACAGGAAAATCGATAGGGATTTCCGTACGGATAAGTACCCAGTGAACGGTTCGTTTAGCTTTATATATTGTTCCGGGTGGGCGTTGTATTGGTTTTTCAGAAGTGTTAGACCTGTAAGATAAAAATTTAAAAGTTTGGGAAAGGCCATGGGATGTAGAAATATTTTTTTCACATTTTACTTCCTTGTAAAAACAGGAAAATCGATAGGGATTTTCGGACGGATAAGTACCTAGTGAACGGTTCGTTTATCTTTATATATTGTTCGGGGTGGGCGTTGTATTGGTTTTTCGGAAGTGTTAGACCTGTAAGAGAAAAATTTAAATGGTTGGGAAAGGCCATGGGATGTAGAAATATTTTTTTCACATTTACTTCCTTGTAAAAACAGGTAAATCTATAGGGTTTTTCGTACGGATAAGTACCCAGTGAACGGTTCGTTTAGCTTTATATATTTTTCCGGGTGGGCGTTGTATTGGTTTTTCGGAAGTGTTAGACCTGTAAGAGAAAAATTTAAATGGTTGGGAAAGGCCATGGGATGTAGAAATATTTTTTTCACATTTACTTCCTTGTAAAAACAGGTAAATCAATAGGGTTTTTCGTACGGATAAGTACCCAGTGAACGGTTCGTTTAGCTTTATATATTGTTCCGGGTGGGCGTTGTATTGGTTTTTCAGAAGTGTTAGACCTGTAAGAGAAAAATTTAAATGGTTGGGAAAGGCCATGGGATGTAGAAATATTTTTTTCACATTTCATTTCCTTTTAAAAACAGGTAAATCAATAGGGATTTTCGTACGGATAAGTACCCAGTGAACGGTTCGTTTAGCTTTATATATTGTTCCGGGTGGGCGTTGTATTGGTTTTTCGGAAGTGTTAGACCTGTAAGAGAAAAATTTAAATGGTTGGAAAAGGCCATGGGATGTAGAAATATTTTTTTCACATTTTACTTCCTTGTAAAAACAGGAAAATCAATAGGGATTTTCGTACGGATATGTACCCAGTGAACGGTTCATTTAGCTTTATATATTGTTCCGGGTGGGCGTTGTATTGGTTTTTCGGAAGCGTTAGACCTGTAAGAGAAAAATTTAAATGGTTGGGAAAGGCCATGGGATGTAGAAATATTTTTTTCACATTTTATTTCCTTGTAAAAACAGGTAAATCAATAGGGTTTTTCGTACGGATAAGTACCCAGTGAACGGTTCGTTTAGATTATATATTGTTCCGGGTGGGCGTTGTATTGGTTTTTCAGAAGTGTTAGACCTGTAAGAGAAAAATTTAAATGGTTGGGAAAGGCCATGGGATGTAGAAATATTTTTTTCACATTTCATTTCCTTTTAAAAACAGGTAAATCAATAGGGATTTTCGTACGGATAAGTACCCAGTGAACGGTTCGTTTAGCTTTATATATTGTTCCGGGTGGGCGTTGTATTGGTTTTTCGGAAGTGTTAGACCTGTAAGAGAAAAATTTAAATGGTTGGAAAAGGCCATGGGATGTAGAAATATTTTTTTCACATTTTACTTCCTTGTAAAAACAGGAAAATCAATAGGGATCTTCGTACGGATATGTACCCAGTGAACGGTTCATTTAGCTTTATATATTGTTCCGGGTGGGCGTTGTATTGGTTTTTCGGAAGCGTTAGACCTGTAAGAGAAAAATTTAAATGGTTGGGAAAGGCCATGGGATGTAGAAATATTTTTTTCACATTTTATTTCCTTGTAAAAACAGGTAAATCAATAGGGTTTTTCGTACGGATAAGTACCCAGTGAACGGTTCGTTTAGATTATATATTGTTCCGGGTGGGCGTTGTATTGGTTTTTTCAAAGTGTTAGACCTGTAAGAGAAAAATTTAAATGGTTGGGAAAGTCCATGGGATGTAGAAATATTTTTTTCACATTTACTTCCTTGTAAAAAGAGGTAAATCAATAGGGTTTTTCATACGGATAAGTACCCAGTGAACGGTTCGTTTAGCTTTATATATTGTTCCAGGTGGGCGTTGTATTGGTTTTTCAGAAGTGTTAGACCTGTAAGAGAAAAATTTAAATGGTTGTGAAAGGCCATGGGATGTAGAAATATTTTTTTCACATTTTATTTCCTTTTAAAACCAGGTAAATCAATAGGGATTTTCGTACGGATAAGTACCCAGTGAACGGTTCGTTTAGCTTTATATATTGTTCCGGGTGGGCGTTGTATTGGTTTTTTGAAAGTGTTAGACCTGTAAGAGAAAAATTTAAATGGTTGGGAAAGGCCATGGGATGTGGAAATATTTTTTTCACATTATATTTCCTTTTAAAAACAGGTAAATCAATAGGGATTTTCGTACGGATAAGTACCCAGTGAACGGTTCGTTTAGCTTTATATATTGTTCCGGGTGGGCGTTGTATTGGTTTTTTGGAAGTGTTAGACCTGTAAGAGAAAAATTTAAAAGGTTGGGAAAGGCCATGGGATGTAGAAATATTTTTTTCACATTTTACTTCCTTGTAAAAACAGGAAAATCGATAGGGATTTTCGGACGGATAAGTACCTCTTGAACGGTTCGTTTAGCTTTATATATTGTTCCGGGTGGGCGTTGTATTGGTTTTTCAGAAGTGTTAGACCTGTAAGAGAAAAATTTAAATGGTTAGGAAAGGCCATGGGATGTAGAAATATTTTTTTCACATTTCATTTCCTTTTAAAAACAGGTAAATCAATAGGGATTTTCGTACGGATAAGTACCCAGTGAACGGTTCGTTTAGCTTTATATTTTGTTCCGGGTGGGCGTTGTATTGGTTTTTCGGAAGTGTTAGACCTGTAAGAGAAAAATTTAAATGGTTGGGAAAGGCCATGGGATGTAGAAAAATTTTTTTCACATTTTATTTCCTTGTAAAAACAGGTAAATCAATAGGGTTTTTCGTACGGATAAGTGCCCAGTGAACGGTTCGTTTAGCTTTATATATTGTTCCGGGTGGGCGTTGTATTGGTTTTTCAGAAGTGTTAGACCTGTAAGATAAAAATTTAAAAGTTTGGGAAAGGCCATGGGATGTAGAAATATTTTTTTCACATTTTACTTCCTTGTAAAAACAGGAAAATCGATAGGGATTTTCGGACGGATAAGTACCTAGTGAACGGTTCGTTTATCTTTATATATTGTTCGGGGTGGGCGTTGTATTGGTTTTTCGGAAGTGTTAGACCTGTAAGAGAAAAATTTAAATGGTTGGGAAAGGCCATGGGATGTAGAAATATTTTTTTCACATTTACTTCCTTGTAAAAACAGGAAAATCGATAGGGATTTCCGTACGGATAAGTACCCAGTGAACGGTTCGTTTAGCTTTATATATTGTTCCGGGTGGGCGTTGTATTGGTTTTTCAGAAGTGTTAGACCTGTAAGATAAAAATTTAAAAGTTTGGGAAAGGCCATGGGATGTAGAAATATTTTTTTCACATTTTACTTCCTTGTAAAAACAGGAAAATCGATAGGGATTTTCGGACGGATAAGTACCTAGTGAACGGTTCGTTTATCTTTATATATTGTTCGGGGTGGGCGTTGTATTGGTTTTTCGGAAGTGTTAGACCTGTAAGAGAAAAATTTAAATGGTTGGGAAAGGCCATGGGATGTAGAAATATTTTTTTCACATTTACTTCCTTGTAAAAACAGGTAAATCTATAGGGTTTTTCGTACGGATAAGTACCCAGTGAACGGTTCGTTTAGCTTTATATATTTTTCCGGGTGGGCGTTGTATTGGTTTTTCGGAAGTGTTAGACCTGTAAGAGAAAAATTTAAATGGTTGGGAAAGGCCATGGGATGTAGAAATATTTTTTTCACATTTACTTCCTTGTAAAAACAGGTAAATCAATAGGGTTTTTCGTACGGATAAGTACCCAGTGAACGGTTCGTTTAGCTTTATATATTGTTCCGGGTGGGCGTTGTATTGGTTTTTCAGAAGTGTTAGACCTGTAAGAGAAAAATTTAAATGGTTGGGAAAGGCCATGGGATGTAGAAATATTTTTTTCACATTTCATTTCCTTTTAAAAACAGGTAAATCAATAGGGATTTTCGTACGGATAAGTACCCAGTGAACGGTTCGTTTAGCTTTATATATTGTTCCGGGTGGGCGTTGTATTGGTTTTTCGGAAGTGTTAGACCTGTAAGAGAAAAATTTAAATGGTTGGAAAAGGCCATGGGATGTAGAAATATTTTTTTCACATTTTACTTCCTTGTAAAAACAGGAAAATCAATAGGGATTTTCGTACGGATATGTACCCAGTGAACGGTTCATTTAGCTTTATATATTGTTCCGGGTGGGCGTTGTATTGGTTTTTCGGAAGCGTTAGACCTGTAAGAGAAAAATTTAAATGGTTGGGAAAGGCCATGGGATGTAGAAATATTTTTTTCACATTTTATTTCCTTGTAAAAACAGGTAAATCAATAGGGTTTTTCGTACGGATAAGTACCCAGTGAACGGTTCGTTTAGATTATATATTGTTCCGGGTGGGCGTTGTATTGGTTTTTCAGAAGTGTTAGACCTGTAAGAGAAAAATTTAAATGGTTGGGAAAGGCCATGGGATGTAGAAATATTTTTTTCACATTTCATTTCCTTTTAAAAACAGGTAAATCAATAGGGATTTTCGTACGGATAAGTACCCAGTGAACGGTTCGTTTAGCTTTATATATTGTTCCGGGTGGGCGTTGTATTGGTTTTTCGGAAGTGTTAGACCTGTAAGAGAAAAATTTAAATGGTTGGGAAAGGCCATGGGATGTAGAAAAATTTTTTTCACATTTTATTTCCTTGTAAAAACAGGTAAATCAATAGGGTTTTTCGTACGGATAAGTGCCCAGTGAACGGTTCGTTTAGCTTTATATATTGTTCCGGGTGGGCGTTGTATTGGTTTTTCAGAAGTGTTAGACCTGTAAGATAAAAATTTAAAAGTTTGGGAAAGGCCATGGGATGTAGAAATATTTTTTTCACATTTTACTTCCTTGTAAAAACAGGAAAATCGATAGGGATTTTCGGACGGATAAGTACCTAGTGAACGGTTCGTTTATCTTTATATATTGTTCGGGGTGGGCGTTGTATTGGTTTTTCGGAAGTGTTAGACCTGTAAGAGAAAAATTTAAATGGTTGGGAAAGGCCATGGGATGTAGAAATATTTTTTTCACATTTACTTCCTTGTAAAAACAGGAAAATCGATAGGGATTTCCGTACGGATAAGTACCCAGTGAACGGTTCGTTTAGCTTTATATATTGTTCCGGGTGGGCGTTGTATTGGTTTTTCAGAAGTGTTAGACCTGTAAGATAAAAATTTAAAAGTTTGGGAAAGGCCATGGGATGTAGAAATATTTTTTTCACATTTTACTTCCTTGTAAAAACAGGAAAATCGATAGGGATTTTCGGACGGATAAGTACCTAGTGAACGGTTCGTTTATCTTTATATATTGTTCGGGGTGGGCGTTGTATTGGTTTTTCGGAAGTGTTAGACCTGTAAGAGAAAAATTTAAATGGTTGGGAAAGGCCATGGGATGTAGAAATATTTTTTTCACATTTACTTCCTTGTAAAAACAGGTAAATCTATAGGGTTTTTCGTACGGATAAGTACCCAGTGAACGGTTCGTTTAGCTTTATATATTTTTCCGGGTGGGCGTTGTATTGGTTTTTCGGAAGTGTTAGACCTGTAAGAGAAAAATTTAAATGGTTGGGAAAGGCCATGGGATGTAGAAATATTTTTTTCACATTTACTTCCTTGTAAAAACAGGTAAATCAATAGGGTTTTTCGTACGGATAAGTACCCAGTGAACGGTTCGTTTAGCTTTATATATTGTTCCGGGTGGGCGTTGTATTGGTTTTTCAGAAGTGTTAGACCTGTAAGAGAAAAATTTAAATGGTTGGGAAAGGCCATGGGATGTAGAAATATTTTTTTCACATTTCATTTCCTTTTAAAAACAGGTAAATCAATAGGGATTTTCGTACGGATAAGTACCCAGTGAACGGTTCGTTTAGCTTTATATATTGTTCCGGGTGGGCGTTGTATTGGTTTTTCGGAAGTGTTAGACCTGTAAGAGAAAAATTTAAATGGTTGGAAAAGGCCATGGGATGTAGAAATATTTTTTTCACATTTTACTTCCTTGTAAAAACAGGAAAATCAATAGGGATTTTCGTACGGATATGTACCCAGTGAACGGTTCATTTAGCTTTATATATTGTTCCGGGTGGGCGTTGTATTGGTTTTTCGGAAGCGTTAGACCTGTAAGAGAAAAATTTAAATGGTTGGGAAAGGCCATGGGATGTAGAAATATTTTTTTCACATTTTATTTCCTTGTAAAAACAGGTAAATCAATAGGGTTTTTCGTACGGATAAGTACCCAGTGAACGGTTCGTTTAGATTATATATTGTTCCGGGTGGGCGTTGTATTGGTTTTTCAGAAGTGTTAGACCTGTAAGAGAAAAATTTAAATGGTTGGGAAAGGCCATGGGATGTAGAAATATTTTTTTCACATTTCATTTCCTTTTAAAAACAGGTAAATCAATAGGGATTTTCGTACGGATAAGTACCCAGTGAACGGTTCGTTTAGCTTTATATATTGTTCCGGGTGGGCGTTGTATTGGTTTTTCGGAAGTGTTAGACCTGTAAGAGAAAAATTTAAATGGTTGGAAAAGGCCATGGGATGTAGAAATATTTTTTTCACATTTTACTTCCTTGTAAAAACAGGAAAATCAATAGGGATCTTCGTACGGATATGTACCCAGTGAACGGTTCATTTAGCTTTATATATTGTTCCGGGTGGGCGTTGTATTGGTTTTTCGGAAGCGTTAGACCTGTAAGAGAAAAATTTAAATGGTTGGGAAAGGCCATGGGATGTAGAAATATTTTTTTCACATTTTATTTCCTTGTAAAAACAGGTAAATCAATAGGGTTTTTCGTACGGATAAGTACCCAGTGAACGGTTCGTTTAGATTATATATTGTTCCGGGTGGGCGTTGTATTGGTTTTTTCAAAGTGTTAGACCTGTAAGAGAAAAATTTAAATGGTTGGGAAAGGCCATGGGATGTAGAAATATTTTTTTCACATTTACTTCCTTGTAAAAAGAGGTAAATCAATAGGGTTTTTCATACGGATAAGTACCCAGTGAACGGTTCGTTTAGCTTTATATATTGTTCCAGGTGGGCGTTGTATTGGTTTTTCAGAAGTGTTAGACCTGTAAGAGAAAAATTTAAATGGTTGTGAAAGGCCATAGGATGTAGAAATATTTTTTTCACATTTTATTTCCTTTTAAAACCAGGTAAATCAATAGGGATTTTCGTACGGATAAGTACCCAGTGAACGGTTCGTTTAGCTTTATATATTGTTCCGGGTGGGCATTGTATTGGTTTTTTGGAAGTGTTAGACCTGTAAGAGAAAAATTTAAAAGGTTGGGAAAGGCCATGGGATGTAGAAATATTTTTTTCACATTTTACTTCATTGTAAAAACAGGAAAATCGATAGGGATTTTCGGACGGATAAGTACCTAGTGAACGGTTCGTTTATCTTTATATATTGTTCGGGGTGGGCGTTGTATTGGTTTTTCGGAAGTGTTAGACCTGTAAGAGAAAAATTTAAATGGTTGGGAAAGGCCATGGGATGTAGAAATATTTTTTTCACATTTTATTTCCTTGTAAAAACAGGAAAATCAATAGGGATTTTCGTCCGGATATGTACCCAGTGAACGGTTCGTTTAGCTTTATATATTGTTCCGGGTGGCCGTTGTATTGGTTTTTCGTAAGCGTTAGACCTGTAAGAAAAAAATTTAAATGGTTGGGAAAGGCCATGGGATGTAGAAATATTTTTTTCACATTTTACTTCCTTGTAAAAACAGGTAAATCAATAGGGTTTTTCGTACGGATAAGTGCCCAGTGAACGGTTTGTTTAGCTTTATACATTGTTCCGGGTGGGCGTTGTATTGTTTTTTCGTAAGTGTTAGACCTGTAAGAGAAAAATTTAAATGGTTGGGAAAGGCCATGGGATGTAGAAATATTTTTTTCACATTTTATTTCCTTGTAAAAACAGGAAAATCAATAGGGATTTTCGTCCGGATATGTACCCAGTGAACGGTTCGTTTAGCTTTATATATTGTTCCGGGTGGCCGTTGTATTGGTTTTTCGTAAGCGTTAGACCTGTAAGAAAAAAATTTAAATGGTTGGGAAAGGCCATGGGATGTAGAAATATTTTTTTCACATTTTACTTCCTTGTAAAAACAGGTAAATCAATAGGGTTTTTCGTACGGATAAGTGCCCAGTGAACGGTTTGTTTAGCTTTATACATTGTTCCGGGTGGGCGTTGTATTGTTTTTTCGTAAGTGTTAGACCTGTAAGAGAAAAATTTAAATGGTTGGGAAAGGCCATGGGATGTAGAAATATTTTTTTCACATTTTATTTCCTTTTAAAAACAGGAAAATCAATAGGGATTTTCGTCCGGATATGTACCCAGTGAACGGTTCGTTTAGCTTTATATATTGTTCCGGGTGGCCGTTGTATTGGTTTTTCGTAAGCGTTAGACCTGTAAGAAAAAAATTTAAATGGTTGGGAAAGGCCATGGGATGTAGAAATATTTTTTTCACATTTTACTTCCTTGTAAAAACAGGTAAATCAATAGGGTTTTTCGTACGGATATGTGCCCAGTTAACGGTTTGTTTAGCTTTATACATTGTTCCGGGTGGGCGTTGTTTTGGTTTTTCAGAAGTGTTAGACCTGTAAGAGAAAAATTTAAATGGTTGGGAAAGGCCATGGGATGTAGAAATATTTTTTTCACATTTTACTTCCTTGTAAAAACAGGAAAATCGATAGGGATTTTCGTACGGATAAGTAGCTAGTGAACGGTTCCTTTATCTTTATATATTCTTCTGGGTGGGCGTTGTATTGGATTTTCGGAAGTGTTAGACCTGTAAGAGAAAAATTTAAATGGTTGGGAAAGGCCATGGGATGTAGAAATATTTTTTTCACATTTACTTCCTTGTAGGCCCGCTAGTAGTCGCCAGGCCCGACTACTAGCGCCCTACCTGTCCCCCGAACACCTGGCCACGGTGATCCATGCAACGGTCACCTCCAGAATAGATTTCTGTAACTCGCTCTACGCGGGCCTTCCCTTGTCCTTGATCCGGAAACTTCAGCTAGTGCAGAACGCAGCTGCCAGGGTCCTCACTGGTACACCTTGGAGGGCCCATATCCAGCCAGTGCTGAGGCAGCTGCACTGGTTGCCAATTGCTGCCCGGATCCGGTTCAAGGTTTTGGTTTTAACCTTCAAGGCTCTACGCGAGTTGGGACCCACATACCTGAGGGACCGCTTATCGCCCTATGCCCCCCGTAGAGCTTTACGTTCTGCGGGAGAAAATCTATTGGTCGTCCCCGGCCCTAGGGAAGCACGCCTGGCCTCGACCAGGGCCAGGGCCTTCTCGGTCCTGGCCCCTGCCTGGTGGAATGAGCTCCCGGGAGAACTGCGAGCCCTGCGGGACCTTCCATCGTTCCGCAGGGCCTGCAAGACGGAGCTCTTCCGCCAGGTTTACGGTTGAGACCAGGCTTAACACCTACGCCCCCCCGGGACCTGAGGATTGGGATTAGACATGAGTACCATCAGTATCCCCTCTCCACTTGCTAAGGGGAATGGGTAGTTGATTAGCCGCTCTTGCCAGGTAGTCATTAATATTGACATGTTAATTGGTTTTTAATGTATTTTATGGGGTTTATATTGTTGTAACCCGCCACGAGCCGCAAGGGAGTGGCGGGAAATAAATTCAATAATAATAATAATAATAATAATAAAAACAGGTAAATCAATAGGGTTTTTCGTACCGATAAGTACCAAGTGAACGGTTCGTTTAGCTTTATATATTGTTCCGGGTGGGCGTTGTATTGGTTTTTCGGAAGTGTTAGACCTGTAAGAGAAAAATTTAAATGGTTGGGAAAGGCCATGGGATGTGGAAATATTTTTTTCACATTTTATTTCCTTTTAAAAACAGGTAAATCAATAGGGATTTTCGTACGGATAAGTACCCAGTGAACGGTTCGTTTAGCTTTATATTTTGTTCCGGGTAGGCGTTTTATTGGTTTTTCGGAAGTGTTAGACCTGTAAGAGAAAAATTTAAATGGTTGGGAAAGGCCATGGGATGTAGAAAAATTTTTTTCACATTTTATTTCCTTGTAAAAACAGGTAAATCAATAGGGTTTTTCGTACGGATAAGTGCCCAGTGAACGGTTCGTTTAGCTTTATATATTGTTCCGGGTGGGCGTTGTTTTGGTTTTTCGGAAGTGTTAGACCTGTAAGAGAAAAATTTAAATGGTTGGAAAAGGCCATGGGATGTAGAAATATTTTTTTCACATTTTACTTCCTTGTAAAAACAGGAAAATCGATAGGGATTTCCGTACGGATAAGTACCCAGTGAACGGTTCGTTTAGCTTTATATATTGTTCCGGGTGGGCGTTGTATTGGTTTTTCAGAAGTGTTAGACCTGTAAGAGAAAAATTTAAATGGTTGGGAAAGGCCATGGGATGTAGAAATATTTTTTTCACATTTTATTTCCTTTTAAAAACAGGTAAATCAATAGGGATTTTCGTACGGATAAGTACCCAGTGAACGGTTCGTTTAGCTTTATATATTGTTCCGGGTGGGCGTTGTATTAGTTTTTTGAAAGTGTTAGACCTGTAAGAGAAAAATTTAAATGGTTGGGAAAGGCCATGGGATGTAGAAATATTTTTTTCACATTTACTTCCTTGTAAAAACAGGTAAATCAATAGGGTTTTTCGTACGGATAAGTACCCACTGAACGGTTCGTTTAGCTTTATATATTGTTCCGGGTGGGCGTTGTATTGGTTTTTCAGAAGTGTTAGACCTGTAAGAGAAAAATCTAAATGGTTGTGAAAGGCCATGGGATGTAGAAATATTTTTTTCACATTTTATTTCCTTTTAAAACCAGGTAAATCAATAGGGATTTTCGTACGGATAAGTACCCAGTGAACGGTTCGTTTAGCTTTATATATTGTTCCGGGTGGGCGTTGTATTGGTTTTTTGGAAGTGTTAGACCTGTAAGAGAAAATTTTAAAAGGTTGGGAAAGGCCATGGGATGTAGAAATATTTTTTTCACATTTTACTTCCTTGTAAAAACAGGAAAATCGATAGGGATTTTCGGACGGATAAGTACCTCTTGAACCGTTCGTTTAGCTTTATATATTGTTCCGGGTGGGCGTTGTATTGGTTTTTCAGAAGTGTTAGACCTGTAAGAGAAAAATTTAAATGGTTGGGAAAGGCCATGGGATGTAGAAATATTTTTTTCACATTTCATTTCCTTTTAAAAACAGGTAAATCAATAGGGATTTTCGTACGGATAAGTACCCAGTGAACGGTTCGTTTAGCTTTATATTTTGTTCCGGGTGGGCGTTGTATTGGTTTTTCGGAAGTGTTAGACCTGTAAGAGAAAAATTTAAATGGTTGGGAAAGGCCATGGGATGTAGAAATATTTTTTTCACATTTTACTTCCTTGTAAAAACAGGAAAATCAATAGGGATTTTCGTACGGATATGTACCCAGTGAACGGTTCATTTAGCTTTATATATTGTTCCGGGTGGGCGTTGTATTGGTTTTTCGGAAGCGTTAGACCTGTAAGAGAAAAATTTAAATGGTTGGGAAAGGCCATGGGATGTAGAAATATTTTTTTCACATTTTAATTCCTTGTAAAAACAGGAAAATCAATAGGGATTTTTGTACGGATATGTACCCAGTGAACGGTTCATTTAGCTTTATATATTGTTCCGGGTGGGCGTTGTATTGGTTTTTCGGAAGCGTTAGACCTGTAAGAGAAAAATTTAAATGGTTGGGAAAGGCCATGGGATGTAGAAATATTTTTTTCACATTTTACTTCCTTGTAAAAAAAGGAAAATCAATAGGGATTTTCTTACGGATATGTACCCAGTGAACGGTTCGTTTAGCTTTATATATTGTTCCGGGGGGGCGTTGTATTGGTTTTTCGGAAGTGTTAGACCTGTAAGAGAAAAATTTAAATGGTTGGGAAAGGCCATGGGATGTAGAAATATTTTTTTCACATTTTATTTCCTTGTAAAAACAGGTAAATCAATAGGGTTTTTCGTACGGATAAGTGCCCAGTGAACGGTTCGTTTAGCTTTATATATTGTTCCGGGTGGGCGTTGTATTGGTTTTTTGGAAGTGTTAGACCTGTAAGAGAAAAATTTAAATGGTTGGGAAAGGCCATGGGATGTAGAAATATTTTTTTCACATTTTATTTCCTTTTAAAAACAGGTAAATCAATAGGGTTTTTCGTACGGATACGTGCCCAGTGAACGGTTCGTTTAGCTTTATATATTGTTCCGGGTGGGCGTTGTTTTGGTTTTTCGGATCTGTTAGACCTGTAAGAGAAAAATTTAAATGGTTGGGAAAGGCCATGGGATGTAGAAATATTTTTTTCACATTTTACTTCCTTGTAAAAACAGGAAAATCGATAGGGATTTTCGTACGGATATGTACCCAGTGAACGGTTCGTTTATCTTTATATATTGTTCCGGGTGGGCGTTGTATTGGTTTTTTGGAAGTGTTAGACCTGTAAGAGAAAAATTTAAATGGTTGGGAAAGGCCATGGGATGTAGAAATATTTTTTTCACATTTTATTTCCTTGTAAAAATAGGTAAATCAATAGGGTTTTTCGTACGGATAAGTGCCCAGTGAACGGTTCGTTTAGCTTTATATATTGTTCCGGGTGGGCATTGTTTAGGTTTTTCGGAACTGTTAGACCTGTAAGAGAAAAATTTAAATGGTTGGGAAAGGACATGGGATGCAGAAATATTTTTTTCACGTTTTATTTCCTTGTAAAAACAGGTAAATCAATAGGGTTTTTCGTACGTATAAGTGCCCAGTGAACGGTTCGTTTAGCTTTATATATTGTTCCGGGTGGGCGTTGTATTGGTTTTTCGGAAGTGTTAGACCTGTAAGAGAAAAATTTAAATGGTTGGGAAAGGCCATGGGATGTAGAAATATTTTTTTCACATTTTATTTCCTTGTAAAAACAGGTAAATCAATAGGGTTTTTCGTACGGATAAGTGCCCAGTGAACGGTTCGTTTAGCTTTATATATTGTTCCGGGTGGGCGTTGTATTGGTTTTTCGGAAGTGTTAGACCTGTAAGAGAAAAATTTAAATGGTTGGGAAAGGCCATGGTTTGTAGAAATATTTTTTTCACATTTTATTTCCTTGTAAATACAGGTAAATCGATAGGGATTTTCGTACGGATAAGTGCCCAGTGAACGGTTCGTTTAGCTTTATATATTGTTCCGGGTGGGCGTTGTATTGGTTTTTCGGAAGTGTTAGACCTGTAAGAGAAAAATTTAAATGGTTGGGAAAGGCCATGGGATGTAGAAATATTTTTTTCACATTTTATTTCCTTGTAAAAACAGGTAAATCAATAGGGTTTTTCGTACGGATAAGTGCCCAGTGAACTGTTCGTTTAGCTTTATATATTGTTCCGGGTGGGCGTTGTTTTGGTATTTCGGAAGTGTTAGACCTGTAAGAGAAAAATTTAAATGGTTGGGAAAGGCCATGGGATGTAGAAATATTTTTTTCACATTTTACTTCCTTGTAAAAACAGGAAAATCGATAGGGATTTTTGTACGGATAAGTACCTAGTGAACGGTTCGTTTATCTTTATATATTCTTCCGGGTGGGCGTTGTATTGGATTTTCGGAAGTGTTAGACCTGTAAGAGAAAAATTTAAATCGTTGGGAAAGGCCATGGGTTGTAGAAATATTTTTTTCACATTTACTTCCTTGTAAAAACAGGTAAATCAATAGGGTTTTTCGTACGGATAAGTACCCAGTGAATGGTTCGTTTAGCTTTATATATTGTCCCGAGTGGCCGTTGTATTGGTTTTTCGGAAGTGTTAGACCTGTAAGAGAAAAATTTAAATGGTTGGGAAAGGCCATGGGATGTAGAAATATTTTTTTCACATTTTATTTCCTTTTAAAAACAGGTAAATCAATAGGGATTTTCGTACGGATAAGTACCAAGTGAACGGTTCGTTTAGCTTTATATATTGTTCCGGGTGGGCGTTGTATTGGTTTTTCGGAAGTGTTAGACCTGTAAGAGAAAAATTTAAATGGTTGGGAAAGGCCATGGGATGTAGAAATATTTTTTTCACATTTTACTTCCTTGTAAAAACAGGAAAATCAATAGGGATTTTCGTACGGATATGTACCCAGTGAACGGTTCGTTTAGCTTTATATATTGTTCCGGGTGGGCGTTGTATTGGTTTTTCGGAAGTGTTAGACCTGTAAGAGAAAAATTTAAATGGTTGGGAAAGGCCATGGGATGTAGAAATATTTTTTTCACATTTTAATTCCTTGTAAAAACAGGTAAATCAATAGGGTTTTTCTTACGGATAAGTGCCCAGTGAACGGTTCGTTTAGCTTTATATATTGTTCTGGGTGGCGTTGTATTGGTTTTTTGCAAGTGTTAAACCTGTAAGAGAAAAATTTAAATGGTTGGGAAAGGCCATGGGATGTAGAAATATTTTTTTCACATTTTATTTCCTTTTAAAAACAGGTAAATCAATAGGGATTTTCGTACGGATAAGTACCCAGTGAACGGTTCGTTTAGCTTTATATATTGTTCCGGGTGGGCGTTGTATTGGTTTTTTGGAAGTGTTAGACCTGTAAGAGAAAAATTTAAATGGTTGGGAAAGGCCATGGGATGTAGAAATATTTTTTTCACATTTTACTTCCTTATAAAAACAGGTAAATCAATAGGGTTTTTCGTACGGATAAGTACCCAGTGAACGGTTCGTTTAGCTTTATATATTGTTCCGGGTGGGCGTTGTATTGGTTTTTCAGAAGTGTTAGACCTGTAAGAGAAAAATTTAAATGGTTGGGAAAGGCCATGGGATGTAGAAATATTTTTTTCACATTTTATTTCCTTTTAAAAACTGGTAAATCAATAGGGATTTTCGTACGGATAAGTACCCAGTGAACGGTTCGTTTAGCTTTATATATTGTTCCGGGTGGTCGTTGTATTGGTTTTTTGAAAGTGTTAGACCTGTAAGAGAAAAATTTAAATGGTTGGGAAAGGCCATGGGATGTAGAAATATTTTTTTCACATTTACTTCCTTGTAAAAACAGGTAAATCAATAGGGTTTTTCGTACGGATAAGTACCCAGTGAACGGTTCGTTTAGCTTTATATATTGTTCCGGGTGGCGTTGTATTGGTTTTTCGGAAGTGTTAGACCTGTAAGAGAAAAATTTAAATGGTTGGGAAAGGCCATGGGATGTAGAAATATTTTTTTCACATTTTATTTCCTTTTAAAAACAGGAAAATCAATAGGGATTTTCGTACGGATATACTACCCAGTGAACGGTTCGTTTAGCTTTATATATTGTTCCGGGTGGGCGTTGTATTGGTTTTTCGGAAGCGTTAGACCTGTAAGAGAAAAATTTAAATGGTTGGGAAAGGCCATGGGATGTAGAAATATTTTTTACACATTTTATTTCCTTGTAAAAACAGGTAAATCAATAGGGTTTTTCGTACGGATAAGTGCCCAGTGAACGGTTCGTTTAGCTTTATATATTGTTCCGGGTGGGCGTTGTATTGGTTTTTCGGAAGTGTTAGACCTGTAAGAGAAAAATTTAAATGGTTGGGAAAGGCCATGGATGTAGAAATACTTTTTTCACATTTTACTTCCTTGTAAAAACAGGAAAATCAATAGGGATTTTCGTACGGATATGTCCCCAGTGAACGGTTCGTTTAGCTTTATATATTGTTCCGGGTGGGCGTTGTATTGGTTTTTTGAAAGTGTTAGACCTGTAAGAGAAAAATTTAAATGGTTGGGAAAGGCCATGGGATGTAGAAATATTTTTTTCACATTTACTTCCTTGTAAAAACAGGTAAATCAATAGGGTTTTTCGTATGGATAAGTACCCAGTGAACGGTTCGTTTAGCTTTATATATTGTTCCGGGTGGGCGTTGTATTGGTTTTTCAGAAGTGTTAGACCTGTAAGAGAAAAATTTAAATGGTTGGGAAAGGCCATGGGATGTAGAAATATTTTTTTCACATTTTATTTCCTTTTAAAAACAGCTAAATCAATAGGGATTTTCGTACGGATAAGTACCCAGTGAACGGTTTGTTTAGCTTTATATATTGTTCCGGGTGGGCGTTGTATTGGTTTTTTGGAAGTGTTAGACCTGTAAGAGAAAAATTTAAATGGTTGGGAAAGGCCATGGGATGTAGAAATATTTTTTTCACATTTTATTTCCTTATAAAAACAGGAAAATCAATAGGGATTTTCGTACGGATATGTACCCAGTGAACGTTTCGTTTAGCTTTATATATTGTTCCGGGTGGGCGTTGTATTGGTTTTTTGGAAGCGTTAGACCTGTAAGAGAAAAATTTAAATGGTTGGGAAAGGCCATGGTATGTAGAAATATTTTTTTCACATTTTATTTTCTTGTAAAAACAGGTAAATCAATAGGGTTTTTCGTACGGATAAGTGACCAGTGAACGGTTCGTTTAGCTTTATATATTGTTCCGGGTGGGCGTTGTATTGGTTTTTCGGAAGTGTTAGACCTGTAAGAGAAAAATTTAAATGGTTGGGAAAGGCCATGGGATGTAGAAATATTTTTTTCACATTTTATTTCCTTTTAAAAACAGGTAAATCAATAGGGATTTTCGTACGGATAAGTACCCAGTGAACGGTTCGTTTAGCTTTATATATTGTTCCGGGTGGGCGTTGTATTGGTTTTTTGGAAGTGTTAGACCTGTAAGAGAAAAATTTAAATGGTTGGGAAAGGCCATGGGATGTAGAAATATTTTTTTCACATTTTACTTCCTTATAAAAACAGGAAAATCAATAGGGATTTTCGTACGGATATACTACCCAGTGAACGGTTCGTTTAGCTTTATATATTGTTCCGGGTGGGCGTTGTATTGGTTTTTCGGAAGCGTTAGACCTGTAAGAGAAAAATTTAAATGGTTGGGAAAGGCCATGGGATGTAGAAATATTTTTTTCACATTTACTTCCTTGTAAAAACAGGTAAATCAATAGGGTTTTTCGTATGGATAAGTACCCAGTGAACGGTTCGTTTAGCTTTATATATTGTTCCGGGTGGGCGTTGTATTGGTTTTTCAGAAGTGTTAGACCTGTAAGAGAAAAATTTAAATGGTTGGGAAAGGCCATGGGATGTAGAAATATTTTTTTCACATTTTATTTCCTTTTAAAAACAGCTAAATCAATAGGGATTTTCGTACGGATAAGTACCCAGTGAACGGTTCGTTTAGCTTTATATATTGTTCCGGGTGGGCGTTGTATTGGTTTTTTGGAAGTGTTAGACCTGTAAGAGAAAAATTTAAATGGTTGGGAAAGGCCATGGGATGTAGAAATATTTTTTCACATTTTACTTCCTTATAAAAACAGGAAAATCAATAGGGATTTTCGTACGGATATGTACCCAGTGAACGTTTCGTTTAGCTTTATATATTGTTCCGGGTGGGCGTTGTATTGGTTTTTCGGAAGCGTTAGACCTGTAAGAGAAAAATTTAAATGGTTGGGAAAGGCCATGGGATGTAGAAATATTTTTTTCACATTTTATTTTCTTGTAAAAACAGGTAAATCAATAGGGTTTTTCGTACGGATAAGTGACCAGTGAACGGTTCGTTTAGCTTTATATATTGTTCCGGGTGGGCGTTGTATTGGTTTTTCGGAAGTGTTAGACCTGTAAGAGAAAAATTTAAATGGTTGGGAAAGGCCATGGGATGTAGAAATATTTTTTTCACATTTTACTTCCTTTTAAAAACTGGTAAATCAATAGGGATTTTCGTACGGATAAGTACCCAGTGAACGGTTCGTTTAGCTTTATATATTGTTCCGGGTGGGCGTTGTATTGGTTTTTTGAAAGTGTTAGACCTGTAAGAGAAAAATTTAAATGGTTGGGAAAGGCCATGGGATGTAGAAATATTTTTTTCACATTTACTTCCTTGTAAAAACAGGTAAATCAATAGGGTTTTTCGTACGGATAAGTGCCCAGTGAACGGTTCGTTTAGCTTTATATATTGTTCCGGGTGGGCGTTGTATTGGTTTTTCGGAAGTGTTAGACCTGTAAGAGAAAAATTTAAATGGTTGGGAAAGGCCATGGATGTAGAAATATTTTTTTCACATTTTACTTCCTTGTAAAAACAGGAAAATCAATAGGGATTTTCGTACGGATATGTACCCAGTGAACGGTTCGTTTAGCTTTATATATTGTTCCGGGTGGGCGTTGTATTGCTTTTTTGAAAGTGTTAGACCTGTAAGAGAAAAATTTAAATGGTTGGGAAAGGCCATGGGATGTAGAAATATTTTTTTCACATTTACTTCCTTGTAAAAACAGGTAAATCAATAGGGTTTTTCGTACGGATAAGTACCCAGTGAACGGTTCGTTTAGCTTTATATATTGTTCCGGGTGGGCGTTGTATTGGTTTTTCGGAAGTGTTAGACCTGTAAGAGAAAAATTTAAATGGTTGGGAAAGGCCATGGGATGTAGAAATATTTTTTTCACATTTTACTTCCTTATAAAAACAGGAAAATCAATAGGGATTTTCGTACGGATATGTACCCAGTGAACGTTTCGTTTAGCTTTATATATTGTTCCGGGTGGGCGTTGTATTGGTTTTTCGGAAGCGTTAGACCTGTAAGAGAAAAATTTAAATGGTTGGGAAAGGCCATGGGATGTAGAAATATTTTTTTCACATTTTATTTCCTTGTAAAAACAGGAAAATCAATAGGGATTTTCGTACGGATAAGTACCCAGTGAACGGTTCGTTTATCTTTATATATTCTTCCGGGTGGGCGTTGTATTGGTTTTTCGGAAGTGTTAGACCTGTAAGAGAAAAATTTAAATGGTTGGGAAAGGCCATGGGATGTAGAAATATTTTTTTCACATTTTATTTCCTTGTAAAAATAGGTAAATCAATAGGGTTTTTCGTACGGATAAGTGCCCAGTGAACGGTTCGTTTAGCTTTATATATTGTTCCGGGTGGGCATTGTTTAGGTTTTTCGGAAGTGTTAGACCTGTAAGAGAAAAATTTAAATGGTTGGGAAAGGACATGGGATGCAGAAATATTTTTTTCACGTTTTATTTCCTTGTAAAAACAGGTAAATCAATAGGGTTTTTCGTACGTATAAGTGCCCAGTGAACGGTTCGTTTAGCTTTATATATTGTTCCGGGTGGGCGTTGTATTGGTTTTTCGGAAGTGTTAGACCTGTAAGAGAAAAATTTAAATGGTTGGGAAAGGCCATGGGATGTAGAAATATTTTTTTCACATTTTATTTCCTTGTAAAAACAGGTAAATCAATAGGGTTTTTCGTACGGATAAGTGCCCAGTGAACGGTTCGTTTAGCTTTATATATTGTTCCGGGTGGGCGTTGTATTGGTTTTTCGGAAGTGTTAGACCTGTAAGAGAAAAATTTAAATGGTTGGGAAAGGCCATGGTTTGTAGAAATATTTTTTTCACATTTTATTTCCTTGTAAATACAGGTAAATCGATAGGGATTTTCGTACGGATAAGTGCCCAGTGAACGGTTCGTTTAGCTTTATATATTGTTCCGGGTGGGCGTTGTATTGGTTTTTCGGAAGTGTTAGACCTGTAAGAGAAAAATTTAAATGGTTGGGAAAGGCCATGGGATGTAGAAATATTTTTTTCACATTTTATTTCCTTGTAAAAACAGGTAAATCAATAGGGTTTTTCGTACGGATAAGTGCCCAGTGAACGGTTCGTTTAGCTTTATATATTGTTCCGGGTGGGCGTTGTTTTGGTATTTCGGAAGTGTTAGACCTGTAAGAGAAAAATTTAAATGGTTGGGAAAGGCCATGGGATGTAGAAATATTTTTTTCACATTTTACTTCCTTGTAAAAACAGGAAAATCGATAGGGATTTTTGTACGGATAAGTACCTAGTGAACGGTTCGTTTATCTTTATATATTCTTCCGGGTGGGCGTTGTATTGGATTTTCGGAAGTGTTAGACCTGTAAGAGAAAAATTTAAATCGTTGGGAAAGGCCATGGGTTGTAGAAATATTTTTTTCACATTTACTTCCTTGTAAAAACAGGTAAATCAATAGGGTTTTTCGTACGGATAAGTACCCAGTGAACGGTTCGTTTAGCTTTATATATTGTTCCGGGTGGCCGTTGTATTGGTTTTTCGGAAGTGTTAGACCTGTAAGAGAAAAATTTAAATGGTTGGGAAAGGCCATGGGATGTAGAAATATTTTTTTCACATTTTATTTCCTTTTAAAAACAGGTAAATCAATAGGGATTTTCGTACGGATAAGTACCAAGTGAACGGTTCGTTTAGCTTTATATATTGTTCCGGGTGGGCGTTGTATTGGTTTTTCGGAAGTGTTAGACCTGTAAGAGAAAAATTTAAATGGTTGGGAAAGGCCATGGGATGTAGAAATATTTTTTTCACATTTTACTTCCTTGTAAAAACAGGAAAATCAATAGGGATTTTCGTACGGATATGTACCCAGTGAACGGTTCGTTTAGCTTTATATATTGTTCCGGGTGGGCGTTGTATTGGTTTTTCGGAAGTGTTAGACCTGTAAGAGAAAAATTTAAATGGTTGGGAAAGGCCATGGGATGTAGAAATATTTTTTTCACATTTTAATTCCTTGTAAAAACAGGTAAATCAATAGGGTTTTTCTTACGGATAAGTGCCCAGTGAACGGTTCGTTTAGCTTTATATATTGTTCTGGGTGGCGTTGTATTGGTTTTTTGCAAGTGTTAAACCTGTAAGAGAAAAATTTAAATGGTTGGGAAAGGCCATGGGATGTAGAAATATTTTTTTCACATTTTATTTCCTTTTAAAAACAGGTAAATCAATAGGGATTTTCGTACGGATAAGTACCCAGTGAACGGTTCGTTTAGCTTTATATATTGTTCCGGGTGGGCGTTGTATTGGTTTTTTGGAAGTGTTAGACCTGTAAGAGAAAAATTTAAATGGTTGGGAAAGGCCATGGGATGTAGAAATATTTTTTTCACATTTTACTTCCTTATAAAAACAGGTAAATCAATAGGGTTTTTCGTACGGATAAGTACCCAGTGAACGGTTCGTTTAGCTTTATATATTGTTCCGGGTGGGCGTTGTATTGGTTTTTCAGAAGTGTTAGACCTGTAAGAGAAAAATTTAAATGGTTGGGAAAGGCCATGGGATGTAGAAATATTTTTTTCACATTTTATTTCCTTTTAAAAACTGGTAAATCAATAGGGATTTTCGTACGGATAAGTACCCAGTGAACGGTTCGTTTAGCTTTATATATTGTTCCGGGTGGTCGTTGTATTGGTTTTTTGAAAGTGTTAGACCTGTAAGAGAAAAATTTAAATGGTTGGGAAAGGCCATGGGATGTAGAAATATTTTTTTCACATTTACTTCCTTGTAAAAACAGGTAAATCAATAGGGTTTTTCGTACGGATAAGTACCCAGTGAACGGTTCGTTTAGCTTTATATATTGTTCCGGGTGGCGTTGTATTGGTTTTTCGGAAGTGTTAGACCTGTAAGAGAAAAATTTAAATGGTTGGGAAAGGCCATGGGATGTAGAAATATTTTTTTCACATTTTATTTCCTTTTAAAAACAGGAAAATCAATAGGGATTTTCGTACGGATATACTACCCAGTGAACGGTTCGTTTAGCTTTATATATTGTTCCGGGTGGGCGTTGTATTGGTTTTTCGGAAGCGTTAGACCTGTAAGAGAAAAATTTAAATGGTTGGGAAAGGCCATGGGATGTAGAAATATTTTTTACACATTTTATTTCCTTGTAAAAACAGGTAAATCAATAGGGTTTTTCGTACGGATAAGTGCCCAGTGAACGGTTCGTTTAGCTTTATATATTGTTCCGGGTGGGCGTTGTATTGGTTTTTCGGAAGTGTTAGACCTGTAAGAGAAAAATTTAAATGGTTGGGAAAGGCCATGGATGTAGAAATACTTTTTTCACATTTTACTTCCTTGTAAAAACAGGAAAATCAATAGGGATTTTCGTACGGATATGTCCCCAGTGAACGGTTCGTTTAGCTTTATATATTGTTCCGGGTGGGCGTTGTATTGGTTTTTTGAAAGTGTTAGACCTGTAAGAGAAAAATTTAAATGGTTGGGAAAGGCCATGGGATGTAGAAATATTTTTTTCACATTTACTTCCTTGTAAAAACAGGTAAATCAATAGGGTTTTTCGTATGGATAAGTACCCAGTGAACGGTTCGTTTAGCTTTATATATTGTTCCGGGTGGGCGTTGTATTGGTTTTTCAGAAGTGTTAGACCTGTAAGAGAAAAATTTAAATGGTTGGGAAAGGCCATGGGATGTAGAAATATTTTTTTCACATTTTATTTCCTTTTAAAAACAGCTAAATCAATAGGGATTTTCGTACGGATAAGTACCCAGTGAACGGTTTGTTTAGCTTTATATATTGTTCCGGGTGGGCGTTGTATTGGTTTTTTGGAAGTGTTAGACCTGTAAGAGAAAAATTTAAATGGTTGGGAAAGGCCATGGGATGTAGAAATATTTTTTTCACATTTTATTTCCTTATAAAAACAGGAAAATCAATAGGGATTTTCGTACGGATATGTACCCAGTGAACGTTTCGTTTAGCTTTATATATTGTTCCGGGTGGGCGTTGTATTGGTTTTTTGGAAGCGTTAGACCTGTAAGAGAAAAATTTAAATGGTTGGGAAAGGCCATGGTATGTAGAAATATTTTTTTCACATTTTATTTTCTTGTAAAAACAGGTAAATCAATAGGGTTTTTCGTACGGATAAGTGACCAGTGAACGGTTCGTTTAGCTTTATATATTGTTCCGGGTGGGCGTTGTATTGGTTTTTCGGAAGCGTTAGACCTGTAAGAGAAAAATTTAAATGGTTGGGAAAGGCCATGGGATGTAGAAATATTTTTTTCACATTTACTTCCTTGTAAAAACAGGTAAATCAATAGGGTTTTTCGTATGGATAAGTACCCAGTGAACGGTTCGTTTAGCTTTATATATTGTTCCGGGTGGGCGTTGTATTGGTTTTTCAGAAGTGTTAGACCTGTAAGAGAAAAATTTAAATGGTTGGGAAAGGCCATGGGATGTAGAAATATTTTTTTCACATTTTATTTCCTTTTAAAAACAGCTAAATCAATAGGGATTTTCGTACGGATAAGTACCCAGTGAACGGTTCGTTTAGCTTTATATATTGTTCCGGGTGGGCGTTGTATTGGTTTTTTGGAAGTGTTAGACCTGTAAGAGAAAAATTTAAATGGTTGGGAAAGGCCATGGGATGTAGAAATATTTTTTCACATTTTACTTCCTTATAAAAACAGGAAAATCAATAGGGATTTTCGTACGGATATGTACCCAGTGAACGTTTCGTTTAGCTTTATATATTGTTCCGGGTGGGCGTTGTATTGGTTTTTCGGAAGCGTTAGACCTGTAAGAGAAAAATTTAAATGGTTGGGAAAGGCCATGGGATGTAGAAATATTTTTTTCACATTTTATTTTCTTGTAAAAACAGGTAAATCAATAGGGTTTTTCGTACGGATAAGTGACCAGTGAACGGTTCGTTTAGCTTTATATATTGTTCCGGGTGGGCGTTGTATTGGTTTTTCGGAAGTGTTAGACCTGTAAGAGAAAAATTTAAATGGTTGGGAAAGGCCATGGGATGTAGAAATATTTTTTTCACATTTTACTTCCTTTTAAAAACTGGTAAATCAATAGGGATTTTCGTACGGATAAGTACCCAGTGAACGGTTCGTTTAGCTTTATATATTGTTCCGGGTGGGCGTTGTATTGGTTTTTTGAAAGTGTTAGACCTGTAAGAGAAAAATTTAAATGGTTGGGAAAGGCCATGGGATGTAGAAATATTTTTTTCACATTTACTTCCTTGTAAAAACAGGTAAATCAATAGGGTTTTTCGTACGGATAAGTACCCAGTGAACGGTTCGTTTAGCTTTATATATTGTTCCAGGTGGGCGTTGTATTGGTTTTTCAGAAGTGTTAGACCTCTAAGAGAAAAATTTAAATGGTTGGGAAAGGCCATGGGATGTAGAAATATTTTTTTCACATTTTATTTCCTTTTAAAAACAGGTAAATCAATAGGGATTTTCGTACGGATAAGTACCCAGTGAACGGTTCGTTTAGCTTTATATATTGTTCCGGGTGGGCGTTGTATTGGTTTTTTGGAAGTGTTAGACCTGTAAGAGAAAAATTTAAATGGTTGGGAAAGGCCATGGGATGTAGAAATATTTTTTTCACATTTTACTTCCTTATAAAAACAGGAAAATCAATAGGGATTTTCGTACGGATATACTACCCAGTGAACGGTTCGTTTAGCTTTATATATTGTTCCGGGTGGGCGTTGTATTGGTTTTTCGGAAGCGTTAGACCTGTAAGAGAAAAATTTAAATGGTTGGGAAAGGCCATGGGATGTAGAAATATTTTTTTCACATTTTATTTCCTTGTAAAAACAGTTAAATCAATAGGGTTTTTCGTACGGATAAGTGCCCAGTGAACGGTTCGTTTAGCTTTATATATTGTTCCGGGTGGGCGTTGTATTGGTTTTTCGGAAGTGTTAGACCTGTAAGAGAAAAATTTAAATGGTTGGGAAAGGCCATGGATGTAGAAATATTTTTTTCACATTTTACTTCCTTGTAAAAACAGGAAAATCAATAGGGATTTTCGTACGGATATGTACCCAGTGAACGGTTCGTTTAGCTTTATATATTGTTCCGGGTGGGCGTTGTATTGCTTTTTTGAAAGTGTTAGACCTGTAAGAGAAAAATTTAAATGGTTGGGAAAGGCCATGGGATGTAGAAATATTTTTTTCACATTTACTTCCTTGTAAAAACAGGTAAATCAATAGGGTTTTTCGTACGGATAAGTACCCAGTGAACGGTTCGTTTAGCTTTATATATTGTTCCGGGTGGGCGTTGTATTGGTTTTTTGGAAGTGTTAGACCTGTAAGAGAAAAATTTAAATGGTTGGGAAAGGCCATGGGATGTAGAAATATTTTTTTCACATTTTACTTCCTTATAAAAACAGGAAAATCAATAGGGATTTTCGTACGGATATGTACCCAGTGAACGTTTCGTTTAGCTTTATATATTGTTCCGGGTGGGCGTTGTATTGGTTTTTCGGAAGCGTTAGACCTGTAAGAGAAAAATTTAAATGGTTGGGAAAGGCCATGGGATGTAGAAATATTTTTTTCACATTTTATTTCCTTGTAAAAACAGGAAAATCAATAGGGATTTTCGTACGGATAAGTACCCAGTGAACGGTTCGTTTATCTTTATATATTCTTCCGGGTGGGCGTTGTATTGGTTTTTCGGAAGTGTTAGACCTGTAAGAGAAAAATTTAAATGGTTGGGAAAGGCCATGGGATGTAGAAATATTTTTTTCACATTTTATTTCCTTGTAAAAATAGGTAAATCAATAGGGTTTTTCGTACGGATAAGTGCCCAGTGAACGGTTCGTTTAGCTTTATATATTGTTCCGGGTGGGCATTGTTTAGGTTTTTCGGAAGTGTTAGACCTGTAAGAGAAAAATTTAAATGGTTGGGAAAGGACATGGGATGCAGAAATATTTTTTTCACGTTTTATTTCCTTGTAAAAACAGGTAAATCAATAGGGTTTTTCGTACGTATAAGTGCCCAGTGAACGGTTCGTTTAGCTTTATATATTGTTCCGGGTGGGCGTTGTATTGGTTTTTCGGAAGTGTTAGACCTGTAAGAGAAAAATTTAAATGGTTGGGAAAGGCCATGGGATGTAGAAATATTTTTTTCACATTTTATTTCCTTGTAAAAACAGGTAAATCAATAGGGTTTTTCGTACGGATAAGTGCCCAGTGAACGGTTCGTTTAGCTTTATATATTGTTCCGGGTGGGCGTTGTATTGGTTTTTCGGAAGTGTTAGACCTGTAAGAGAAAAATTTAAATGGTTGGGAAAGGCCATGGTTTGTAGAAATATTTTTTTCACATTTTATTTCCTTGTAAATACAGGTAAATCGATAGGGATTTTCGTACGGATAAGTGCCCAGTGAACGGTTCGTTTAGCTTTATATATTGTTCCGGGTGGGCGTTGTATTGGTTTTTCGGAAGTGTTAGACCTGTAAGAGAAAAATTTAAATGGTTGGGAAAGGCCATGGGATGTAGAAATATTTTTTTCACATTTTATTTCCTTGTAAAAACAGGTAAATCAATAGGGTTTTTCGTACGGATAAGTGCCCAGTGAACGGTTCGTTTAGCTTTATATATTGTTCCGGGTGGGCGTTGTTTTGGTATTTCGGAAGTGTTAGACCTGTAAGAGAAAAATTTAAATGGTTGGGAAAGGCCATGGGATGTAGAAATATTTTTTTCACATTTTACTTCCTTGTAAAAACAGGAAAATCGATAGGGATTTTTGTACGGATAAGTACCTAGTGAACGGTTCGTTTATCTTTATATATTCTTCCGGGTGGGCGTTGTATTGGATTTTCGGAAGTGTTAGACCTGTAAGAGAAAAATTTAAATCGTTGGGAAAGGCCATGGGTTGTAGAAATATTTTTTTCACATTTACTTCCTTGTAAAAACAGGTAAATCAATAGGGTTTTTCGTACGGATAAGTACCCAGTGAACGGTTCGTTTAGCTTTATATATTGTTCCGGGTGGCCGTTGTATTGGTTTTTCGGAAGTGTTAGACCTGTAAGAGAAAAATTTAAATGGTTGGGAAAGGCCATGGGATGTAGAAATATTTTTTTCACATTTTATTTCCTTTTAAAAACAGGTAAATCAATAGGGATTTTCGTACGGATAAGTACCAAGTGAACGGTTCGTTTAGCTTTATATATTGTTCCGGGTGGGCGTTGTATTGGTTTTTCGGAAGTGTTAGACCTGTAAGAGAAAAATTTAAATGGTTGGGAAAGGCCATGGGATGTAGAAATATTTTTTTCACATTTTACTTCCTTGTAAAAACAGGAAAATCAATAGGGATTTTCGTACGGATATGTACCCAGTGAACGGTTCGTTTAGCTTTATATATTGTTCCGGGTGGGCGTTGTATTGGTTTTTCGGAAGTGTTAGACCTGTAAGAGAAAAATTTAAATGGTTGGGAAAGGCCATGGGATGTAGAAATATTTTTTTCACATTTTAATTCCTTGTAAAAACAGGTAAATCAATAGGGTTTTTCTTACGGATAAGTGCCCAGTGAACGGTTCGTTTAGCTTTATATATTGTTCTGGGTGGCGTTGTATTGGTTTTTTGCAAGTGTTAAACCTGTAAGAGAAAAATTTAAATGGTTGGGAAAGGCCATGGGATGTAGAAATATTTTTTTCACATTTTATTTCCTTTTAAAAACAGGTAAATCAATAGGGATTTTCGTACGGATAAGTACCCAGTGAACGGTTCGTTTAGCTTTATATATTGTTCCGGGTGGGCGTTGTATTGGTTTTTTGGAAGTGTTAGACCTGTAAGAGAAAAATTTAAATGGTTGGGAAAGGCCATGGGATGTAGAAATATTTTTTTCACATTTTACTTCCTTATAAAAACAGGTAAATCAATAGGGTTTTTCGTACGGATAAGTACCCAGTGAACGGTTCGTTTAGCTTTATATATTGTTCCGGGTGGGCGTTGTATTGGTTTTTCAGAAGTGTTAGACCTGTAAGAGAAAAATTTAAATGGTTGGGAAAGGCCATGGGATGTAGAAATATTTTTTTCACATTTTATTTCCTTTTAAAAACTGGTAAATCAATAGGGATTTTCGTACGGATAAGTACCCAGTGAACGGTTCGTTTAGCTTTATATATTGTTCCGGGTGGTCGTTGTATTGGTTTTTTGAAAGTGTTAGACCTGTAAGAGAAAAATTTAAATGGTTGGGAAAGGCCATGGGATGTAGAAATATTTTTTTCACATTTACTTCCTTGTAAAAACAGGTAAATCAATAGGGTTTTTCGTACGGATAAGTACCCAGTGAACGGTTCGTTTAGCTTTATATATTGTTCCGGGTGGCGTTGTATTGGTTTTTCGGAAGTGTTAGACCTGTAAGAGAAAAATTTAAATGGTTGGGAAAGGCCATGGGATGTAGAAATATTTTTTTCACATTTTATTTCCTTTTAAAAACAGGAAAATCAATAGGGATTTTCGTACGGATATACTACCCAGTGAACGGTTCGTTTAGCTTTATATATTGTTCCGGGTGGGCGTTGTATTGGTTTTTCGGAAGCGTTAGACCTGTAAGAGAAAAATTTAAATGGTTGGGAAAGGCCATGGGATGTAGAAATATTTTTTACACATTTTATTTCCTTGTAAAAACAGGTAAATCAATAGGGTTTTTCGTACGGATAAGTGCCCAGTGAACGGTTCGTTTAGCTTTATATATTGTTCCGGGTGGGCGTTGTATTGGTTTTTCGGAAGTGTTAGACCTGTAAGAGAAAAATTTAAATGGTTGGGAAAGGCCATGGATGTAGAAATACTTTTTTCACATTTTACTTCCTTGTAAAAACAGGAAAATCAATAGGGATTTTCGTACGGATATGTCCCCAGTGAACGGTTCGTTTAGCTTTATATATTGTTCCGGGTGGGCGTTGTATTGGTTTTTTGAAAGTGTTAGACCTGTAAGAGAAAAATTTAAATGGTTGGGAAAGGCCATGGGATGTAGAAATATTTTTTTCACATTTACTTCCTTGTAAAAACAGGTAAATCAATAGGGTTTTTCGTATGGATAAGTACCCAGTGAACGGTTCGTTTAGCTTTATATATTGTTCCGGGTGGGCGTTGTATTGGTTTTTCAGAAGTGTTAGACCTGTAAGAGAAAAATTTAAATGGTTGGGAAAGGCCATGGGATGTAGAAATATTTTTTTCACATTTTATTTCCTTTTAAAAACAGCTAAATCAATAGGGATTTTCGTACGGATAAGTACCCAGTGAACGGTTTGTTTAGCTTTATATATTGTTCCGGGTGGGCGTTGTATTGGTTTTTTGGAAGTGTTAGACCTGTAAGAGAAAAATTTAAATGGTTGGGAAAGGCCATGGGATGTAGAAATATTTTTTTCACATTTTATTTCCTTATAAAAACAGGAAAATCAATAGGGATTTTCGTACGGATATGTACCCAGTGAACGTTTCGTTTAGCTTTATATATTGTTCCGGGTGGGCGTTGTATTGGTTTTTTGGAAGCGTTAGACCTGTAAGAGAAAAATTTAAATGGTTGGGAAAGGCCATGGTATGTAGAAATATTTTTTTCACATTTTATTTTCTTGTAAAAACAGGTAAATCAATAGGGTTTTTCGTACGGATAAGTGACCAGTGAACGGTTCGTTTAGCTTTATATATTGTTCCGGGTGGGCGTTGTATTGGTTTTTCGGAAGTGTTAGACCTGTAAGAGAAAAATTTAAATGGTTGGGAAAGGCCATGGGATGTAGAAATATTTTTTTCACATTTTATTTCCTTTTAAAAACAGGTAAATCAATAGGGATTTTCGTACGGATAAGTACCCAGTGAACGGTTCGTTTAGCTTTATATATTGTTCCGGGTGGGCGTTGTATTGGTTTTTTGGAAGTGTTAGACCTGTAAGAGAAAAATTTAAATGGTTGGGAAAGGCCATGGGATGTAGAAATATTTTTTTCACATTTTACTTCCTTATAAAAACAGGAAAATCAATAGGGATTTTCGTACGGATATACTACCCAGTGAACGGTTCGTTTAGCTTTATATATTGTTCCGGGTGGGCGTTGTATTGGTTTTTCGGAAGCGTTAGACCTGTAAGAGAAAAATTTAAATGGTTGGGAAAGGCCATGGGATGTAGAAATATTTTTTTCACATTTACTTCCTTGTAAAAACAGGTAAATCAATAGGGTTTTTCGTATGGATAAGTACCCAGTGAACGGTTCGTTTAGCTTTATATATTGTTCCGGGTGGGCGTTGTATTGGTTTTTCAGAAGTGTTAGACCTGTAAGAGAAAAATTTAAATGGTTGGGAAAGGCCATGGGATGTAGAAATATTTTTTTCACATTTTATTTCCTTTTAAAAACAGCTAAATCAATAGGGATTTTCGTACGGATAAGTACCCAGTGAACGGTTCGTTTAGCTTTATATATTGTTCCGGGTGGGCGTTGTATTGGTTTTTTGGAAGTGTTAGACCTGTAAGAGAAAAATTTAAATGGTTGGGAAAGGCCATGGGATGTAGAAATATTTTTTCACATTTTACTTCCTTATAAAAACAGGAAAATCAATAGGGATTTTCGTACGGATATGTACCCAGTGAACGTTTCGTTTAGCTTTATATATTGTTCCGGGTGGGCGTTGTATTGGTTTTTCGGAAGCGTTAGACCTGTAAGAGAAAAATTTAAATGGTTGGGAAAGGCCATGGGATGTAGAAATATTTTTTTCACATTTTATTTTCTTGTAAAAACAGGTAAATCAATAGGGTTTTTCGTACGGATAAGTGACCAGTGAACGGTTCGTTTAGCTTTATATATTGTTCCGGGTGGGCGTTGTATTGGTTTTTCGGAAGTGTTAGACCTGTAAGAGAAAAATTTAAATGGTTGGGAAAGGCCATGGGATGTAGAAATATTTTTTTCACATTTTACTTCCTTTTAAAAACTGGTAAATCAATAGGGATTTTCGTACGGATAAGTACCCAGTGAACGGTTCGTTTAGCTTTATATATTGTTCCGGGTGGGCGTTGTATTGGTTTTTTGAAAGTGTTAGACCTGTAAGAGAAAAATTTAAATGGTTGGGAAAGGCCATGGGATGTAGAAATATTTTTTTCACATTTACTTCCTTGTAAAAACAGGTAAATCAATAGGGTTTTTCGTACGGATAAGTACCCAGTGAACGGTTCGTTTAGCTTTATATATTGTTCCAGGTGGGCGTTGTATTGGTTTTTCAGAAGTGTTAGACCTCTAAGAGAAAAATTTAAATGGTTGGGAAAGGCCATGGGATGTAGAAATATTTTTTTCACATTTTATTTCCTTTTAAAAACAGGTAAATCAATAGGGATTTTCGTACGGATAAGTACCCAGTGAACGGTTCGTTTAGCTTTATATATTGTTCCGGGTGGGCGTTGTATTGGTTTTTTGGAAGTGTTAGACCTGTAAGAGAAAAATTTAAATGGTTGGGAAAGGCCATGGGATGTAGAAATATTTTTTTCACATTTTACTTCCTTATAAAAACAGGAAAATCAATAGGGATTTTCGTACGGATATACTACCCAGTGAACGGTTCGTTTAGCTTTATATATTGTTCCGGGTGGGCGTTGTATTGGTTTTTCGGAAGCGTTAGACCTGTAAGAGAAAAATTTAAATGGTTGGGAAAGGCCATGGGATGTAGAAATATTTTTTTCACATTTTATTTCCTTGTAAAAACAGTTAAATCAATAGGGTTTTTCGTACGGATAAGTGCCCAGTGAACGGTTCGTTTAGCTTTATATATTGTTCCGGGTGGGCGTTGTATTGGTTTTTCGGAAGTGTTAGACCTGTAAGAGAAAAATTTAAATGGTTGGGAAAGGCCATGGATGTAGAAATATTTTTTTCACATTTTACTTCCTTGTAAAAACAGGAAAATCAATAGGGATTTTCGTACGGATATGTACCCAGTGAACGGTTCGTTTAGCTTTATATATTGTTCCGGGTGGGCGTTGTATTGCTTTTTTGAAAGTGTTAGACCTGTAAGAGAAAAATTTAAATGGTTGGGAAAGGCCATGGGATGTAGAAATATTTTTTTCACATTTACTTCCTTGTAAAAACAGGTAAATCAATAGGGTTTTTCGTACGGATAAGTACCCAGTGAACGGTTCGTTTAGCTTTATATATTGTTCCGGGTGGGCGTTGTATTGGTTTTTTGGAAGTGTTAGACCTGTAAGAGAAAAATTTAAATGGTTGGGAAAGGCCATGGGATGTAGAAATATTTTTTTCACATTTTACTTCCTTATAAAAACAGGAAAATCAATAGGGATTTTCGTACGGATATGTACCCAGTGAACGTTTCGTTTAGCTTTATATATTGTTCCGGGTGGGCGTTGTATTGGTTTTTCGGAAGCGTTAGACCTGTAAGAGAAAAATTTAAATGGTTGGGAAAGGCCATGGGATGTAGAAATATTTTTTTCACATTTTATTTCCTTGTAAAAACAGGAAAATCAATAGGGATTTTCGTACGGATAAGTACCCAGTGAACGGTTCGTTTATCTTTATATATTCTTCCGGGTGGGCGTTGTATTGGTTTTTCGGAAGTGTTAGACCTGTAAGAGAAAAATTTAAATGGTTGGGAAAGGCCATGGGATGTAGAAATATTTTTTTCACATTTTATTTCCTTGTAAAAATAGGTAAATCAATAGGGTTTTTCGTACGGATAAGTGCCCAGTGAACGGTTCGTTTAGCTTTATATATTGTTCCGGGTGGGCATTGTTTAGGTTTTTCGGAAGTGTTAGACCTGTAAGAGAAAAATTTAAATGGTTGGGAAAGGACATGGGATGCAGAAATATTTTTTTCACGTTTTATTTCCTTGTAAAAACAGGTAAATCAATAGGGTTTTTCGTACGTATAAGTGCCCAGTGAACGGTTCGTTTAGCTTTATATATTGTTCCGGGTGGGCGTTGTATTGGTTTTTCGGAAGTGTTAGACCTGTAAGAGAAAAATTTAAATGGTTGGGAAAGGCCATGGGATGTAGAAATATTTTTTTCACATTTTATTTCCTTGTAAAAACAGGTAAATCAATAGGGTTTTTCGTACGGATAAGTGCCCAGTGAACGGTTCGTTTAGCTTTATATATTGTTCCGGGTGGGCGTTGTATTGGTTTTTCGGAAGTGTTAGACCTGTAAGAGAAAAATTTAAATGGTTGGGAAAGGCCATGGTTTGTAGAAATATTTTTTTCACATTTTATTTCCTTGTAAATACAGGTAAATCGATAGGGATTTTCGTACGGATAAGTGCCCAGTGAACGGTTCGTTTAGCTTTATATATTGTTCCGGGTGGGCGTTGTATTGGTTTTTCGGAAGTGTTAGACCTGTAAGAGAAAAATTTAAATGGTTGGGAAAGGCCATGGGATGTAGAAATATTTTTTTCACATTTTATTTCCTTGTAAAAACAGGTAAATCAATAGGGTTTTTCGTACGGATAAGTGCCCAGTGAACGGTTCGTTTAGCTTTATATATTGTTCCGGGTGGGCGTTGTTTTGGTATTTCGGAAGTGTTAGACCTGTAAGAGAAAAATTTAAATGGTTGGGAAAGGCCATGGGATGTAGAAATATTTTTTTCACATTTTACTTCCTTGTAAAAACAGGAAAATCGATAGGGATTTTTGTACGGATAAGTACCTAGTGAACGGTTCGTTTATCTTTATATATTCTTCCGGGTGGGCGTTGTATTGGATTTTCGGAAGTGTTAGACCTGTAAGAGAAAAATTTAAATCGTTGGGAAAGGCCATGGGTTGTAGAAATATTTTTTTCACATTTACTTCCTTGTAAAAACAGGTAAATCAATAGGGTTTTTCGTACGGATAAGTACCCAGTGAACGGTTCGTTTAGCTTTATATATTGTTCCGGGTGGCCGTTGTATTGGTTTTTCGGAAGTGTTAGACCTGTAAGAGAAAAATTTAAATGGTTGGGAAAGGCCATGGGATGTAGAAATATTTTTTTCACATTTTATTTCCTTTTAAAAACAGGTAAATCAATAGGGATTTTCGTACGGATAAGTACCAAGTGAACAGTTCGTTTAGCTTTATATATTGTTCCGGGTGGGCGTTGTATTGGTTTTTCGGAAGTGTTAGACCTGTAAGAGAAAAATTTAAATGGTTGGGAAAGGCCATGGGATGTAGAAATATTTTTTTCACATTTTACTTCCTTGTAAAAACAGGAAAATCAATAGGGATTTTCGTACGGATATGTACCCAGTGAACGGTTCGTTTAGCTTTATATATTGTTCCGGGTGGGCGTTGTATTGGTTTTTCGGAAGTGTTAGACCTGTAAGAGAAAAATTTAAATGGTTGGGAAAGGCCATGGGATGTAGAAATATTTTTTTCACATTTTAATTCCTTGTAAAAACAGGTAAATCAATAGGGTTTTTCTTACGGATAAGTGCCCAGTGAACGGTTCGTTTAGCTTTATATATTGTTCTGGGTGGCGTTGTATTGGTTTTTTGGAAGTGTTAAACCTGTAAGAGAAAAATTTAAATGGTTGGGAAAGGCCATGGTATGTAGAAATATTTTTTTCACATTTTATTTCCTTTTAAAAACAGGTAAATCCATAGGGATTTTCGTACGGATAAGTACCCAGTGAACGGTTCGTTTAGCTTTATATATTGTTCCGGGTGGGCGTTGTATTGGTTTTTTGGAAGTGTTAGACCTGTAAGAGAAAAATTTAAATGGTTGGGAAAGGCCATGGGATGTAGAAATATTTTTTTCACATTTTACTTCCTTATAAAAACAGGTAAATCAATAGGGTTTTTCGTACGGATAAGTACCCAGTGAACGGTTCGTTTAGCTTTATATATTGTTCCGGGTGGGCGTTGTATTGGTTTTTCAGAAGTGTTAGACCTGTAAGAGAAAAATTTAAATGGTTGGGAAAGGCCATGGGATGTAGAAATATTTTTTTCACATTTTATTTCCTTTTAAAAACTGGTAAATCAATAGGGATTTTCGTACGGATAAGTACCCAGTGAACGGTTCGTTTAGCTTTATATATTGTTCCGGGTGGTCGTTGTATTGGTTTTTTGAAAGTGTTAGACCTGTAAGAGAAAAATTTAAATGGTTGGGAAAGGCCATGGGATGTAGAAATATTTTTTTCACATTTACTTCCTTGTAAAAACAGGTAAATCAATAGGGTTTTTCGTACGGATAAGTACCCAGTGAACGGTTCGTTTAGCTTTATATATTGTTCCGGGTGGGCGTTGTATTGGTTTTTCGGAAGCGTTAGACCTGTAAGAGAAGAATTTAAATGGTTTGGAAAGGCCATGGGATGTAGAAATATTTTTTTCACATTTTATTTCCTTGTAAAAACAGGTAAATCAATAGGGTTTTTCGTACGGATAAGTACCCAGTGAACGGTTCGTTTAGCTTTATATATTGTTCCGGGAGGGCGTTGTATTGGTTTTTCGGAAGTGTTAGACCTGCAAGAGAAAAATTTAAATGGTTGGGAAAGGCCATGAGATATAGAAATATTTTTTTCACATTTTAGTTCCGTTTAAAAACAGGTAAATCAATAGGGTTTTTCGTACGGATAAGTACCCAGTGAACGGTTCGTTTAGCTTTATATATTGTTCCGGGTGGGCGTTGTATTGGTTTTTCGGAAGTGTTAGACCTGTAAGAGAAAAATTTAAATGGTTGGGAAAGGCCATGGGATGTAGAAATATTTTTTTCACATTTTATTTCCTTTTAAAAACAGGTAAATCAATAGGGATTTTCGTACGGATAAGTACCCAGTGAACGGTTCGTTTAGCTTTATATATTGTTCCGGGTGGGCGTTGTATTGGTTTTTCGGAAGTGTTAGACCTGTAAGAGAAAAATTTAAATGGTTGGGAAAGGCCATGGGATGTAGAAATATTTTTTTCACATTTTATTTCCTTGTAAAAACAGGTAAATCAATAGGGTTTTTCGTACGGATAAGTGCCCAGTGAACGGTTCATTTAGCTTTATATATTGTTCCGGGTGGGCGTTGTATTGGTTTTTCGGAAGTGTTAGACCTGTAAGAGAAAAATTTAAATGGTTGGGAAAGGCCATGGGATGTAGAAATATTTTTTTCACATTTTATTTCCTTGTAAAAACAGGTAAATCAATAGGGTTTTTCGTACGGATAAGTGCCCAGTGAACGGTTCGTTTAGCTTTATATATTGTTCCGGGTGGGCGTTGTTTTGGTTTTTCGGAAGTGTTAGACCTGTAAGAGAAAAATTTAAATGGTTGGGAAAGGCCATGGGATGTAGAAATATTTTTTTCACATTTTATTTCCTTGTAAAAACAGGTAAATCAATAGGGTTTTTCGTACGGATAAGTGCCCAGTGAACGGTTCGTTTAGCTTTATATATTGTTCCGGGTGGGCGTTGTTTTGGTTTTTCGGAAGTGTTAGACCTGTAAGAGAAAAATTTAAATGGTTGGGAAAGGCCATGGTATGTAGAAATATTTTTTTCACATTTTATTTCCTTGTAAATACAGGTAAAACGATAGGGATTTTCGTACGGATAAGTGCCCAGTTAACGGTTCGTTTAGCTTTATATATTGTTCCCGGTGGTTGTTGTTTTGGTTTTTCGGAAGTGTTAGACCTGTAAGAGAAAAATTTCAATGGTTGGGAAAGGCCATGGGATGTAGAAATATTTTTTTCACATTTTACTTCCTTGAAAAACAGGAAAATCGATAGGGATTTTCGTACGGATAAGTAGCTAGTGAACGGTTCGTTTATCTTTATATATTCTTCCGGGTGGGCGTTGTATTCGATTTTCGGAAGTGTTAGACCTGTAAGAGAAAAATTTAAATGGTTGGGAAAGGCCATGGGATGTAGAAATATTTTTTTCACATTTACTTCCTTGTAAAAACAGGTAAATCAATAGGGTTTTTCGTACGGATAAGTACCCAGTGAACGGTTCGTTTAGCTTTATATATTGTTCCGGGTGGGCGTTGTATTGGTTTTTCGGAAGTGTTAGACCTGTAAGAGAAAAATTTAAATGGTTGGGAAAGGCCATGGGATGTAGAAATATTTTTTTCACATTTTATTTCCTTTTAAAAACAGGTAAATCAATAGGGATTTTCGTAAGGATAAGTAACCAGTGAACGGTTCGTTTAGCTTTATATATTGTTCCGGGTGGGCGTGGTATTGGTTTTTCGGAAGTGTTAGACCTGTAAGAGAAAAATTTAAATGGTTGGGAAAGGCCATGGGATGTAGAAATATTTTTTTCACATTTACTTCCTTGTAAAAACAGGTAAATCAATAGGGTTTTTCGTACGGATAAGTACCCAGTGAACGGTTCGTTTAGCTTTATATATTGTTCCGGGTGGGCGTTGTATTGGTTTTTCGGAAGTGTTAGACCTGTAAGAGAAAAATTTAAATGGTTGGGAAAGGCCATGGGATGTAGAAATATTTTTTTCACATTTTATTTCCTTTTAAAAACAGGTAAATCAATAGGGATTTTCGTAAGGATAAGTAACCAGTGAACGGTTCGTTTAGCTTTATATATTGTTCCGGGTGGGCGTGGTATTGGTTTTTCGGAAGTGTTAGACCTGTAAGAGAAATATTTAAATGGTTGGGAAAGGCCATGGGATGTAGAAATATTTTTTTCACATTTTACTTCCTTGTAAAAACAGGAAAATCAATAGGGATTTTCGTACGGATATGTACCCAGTGAACGGTTCGTTTAGCTTTATATATTGTTCCGGGTGGGCGTTGTATTGGTTTTTCGGAAGCGTTAGACCTGTAAGAGAAGAATTTAAATGGTTGGGAAAGGCCATGGGATGTAGAAATATTTTTTTCACATTTTATTTCCTTGTAAAAACAGGTAAATCAATAGGGTTTTTCGTACGGATAAGTGCCCAGTGAACGGTTCGTTTAGCTTTATATATTGTTCCGGGTGGGCGTTGTATTGGTTTTTCGGAAGTGTTAGACCTGCAAGAGAAAAATTTAAATGGTTGGGAAAGGCCATGAGATATAGAAATATTTTTTTCACATTTTAGTTCCGTTTAAAAACAGGTAAATCAATAGGGTTTTTCGTACAGATAAGTACCCAGTGAACGGTTCGTTTAGCTTTATATATTGTTCCGGGTGGGCGTTGTATTGGTTTTTCGGAAGTGTTAGACCTGTAAGAGAAAAATTTAAATGGTTGGGAAAGGCCATGGGATGTAGAAATATTTTTTTCACATTTTATTTCCTTTTAAAAACAGGTAAATCAATAGGGATTTTCGTACGGATAAGTACCCAGTGAACGGTTCGTTTAGCTTTATATATTGTTCCGGGTGGGCGTTGTATTGGTTTTTCGGAAGTGTTAGACCTGTAAGAGAAAAATTTAAATGGTTGGGAAAGGCCATGGGATGTAGAAATATTTTTTTCACATTTTATTTCCTTGTAAAAACAGGTAAATCAATAGGGTTTTTCGTACGGATAAGTGCCCAGTGAACGGTTCGTTTAGCTTTATATATTGTTCCGGGTGGGCGTTGTATTGGTTTTTCGGAAGTGTTAGACCTGTAAGAGAAAAATTTAAATGGTTGGGAAAGGCCATGGGATGTAGAAATATTTTTTTCACATTTTATTTCCTTGTAAAAACAGGTAAATCAATAGGGTTTTTCGTACGGATAAGTGCCCAGTGAACGGTTCGTTTAGCTTTATATATTGTTCCGGGTGGGCGTTGTTTTGGTTTTTCGGAAGTGTTAGACCTGTAAGAGAAAAATTTAAATGGTTGGGAAAGGCCATGGGATGTAGAAATATTTTTTTCACATTTTATTTCCTTGTAAAAACAAGAAAATCGATAGGGATTTTCGTACGGATAAGTACCCAGTGAACGGTTCGTTTAGCTTTATATATTGTTCCGGGTGGGCGTTGTTTTGGTTTTTCGGAAGTGTTAGACCTGTAAGAGAAAAATTTAAATGGTTGGGAAAGGCCATGGGATGTAGAAATATTTTTTTCACATTTTATTTCCTTGTAAAAACAAGAAAATCGATAGGGATTTTCGTACGGATAAGTACCCAGTGAACGGTTCGTTTAGCTTTATATATTGTTCCGGGTGGGCGTTGTATTGGTTTTTCGGAAGTGTTAGACCTGTAAGAGAAAAATTTAAATGGTTGGGAAAGGCCATGAGATATAGAAATATTTTTTTCACATTTTAGTTCCGTTTAAAAACAGGTAAATCAATAGTGATTTTCGTACGGATAAGTACCCAGTGAACGGTTCGTTTAGCTTTATATATTGTTCCGGGTGGGCGTTGTATTGGTTTTTCGGAAGAGTTAGACCTGTAAGAGAAAAATTTAAATGGTTGGGAAAGGCCATGGGATGTAGAAATATTTTTTTCACATTTTACTTCCTTGTAAAAACAGGAAAATCAATAGGGATTTTCGTACGGATATGTACCCAGTGAACGGTTCGTTTAGCTTATTATATTGTTCCGGGTGGGCGTTGTATTGGTTTTTCGGAAGCGTTAGACCTGTAAGAGAAGAATTTAAATGGTTGGGAAAGGCCATGGGATGTAGAAATATTTTTTTCACATTTTATTTCCTTGTAAAAACAGGTAAATCAATAGGGTTTTTCGTACGGATAAGTGCCCAGTGAACGGTTCGTTTAGCTTTATATATTGTTCCGGGTGGGCGTTGTTTTGGTTTTTCGGAAGTGTTAGACCTGTAAGAGAAAAATTTAAATGGTTGGGAAAGGCCATGGGATGTAGAAATATTTTTTTCACATTTTATTTCCTTGTAAAAACAGGAAAATCGATAGGGATTTTCGTACGGAAAAGTACCCAGTGAACGGTTCGTTTAGCTTTATATATTGTTCCGGGTGGGCGTTGTATTGGTTTTTCGGAAGTGTTAGACCTGCAAGAGAAAAATTTAAATGGTTGGGAAAGGCCATGAGATATAGAAATATTTTTTTCACATTTTAGTTCCGTTTAAAAACAGGTAAATCAATAGGGTTTTTCGTACGGATAAGTACCCAGTGAACGGTTCGTTTAGCTTTATATATTGTTCCGGGTGGGCGTTGTATTGGTTTTTCGGAAGTGTTAGACCTGTAAGAGAAAAATTTAAATGGTTGGAAAAGGCCATGGGATGTAGAAATATTTTTTTCACATTTTACTTCCTTGTAAAAACAGGAAAATCGATAGGGATTTTCGTACGGATAAGTACCCAGTGAACGGTTCGTTTATCTTAATATATTCTTCCGGGTGGGCGTTGTATTGGTTTTTCTGAAGTGTTAGACCTGTAAGAGAAAAATTTAAATGTTTGGGAAAGGCCATGGGATGTAGAAATATTTTTTTCACATTTACTTTTTGTAAAAACAGGTAAATCAATAGGGTTTTTCGTACGGATAAGTACCCAGTGAACCGTTCGTTTAGCTTTATATATTGTTCCGGGTGGGCGTTGTATTGGTTTTTTGGAAGTGTTAGACCTGTAAGAGAAAAATCTAAATGGTTGGGAAAGGCCTTGGGATGTAGAATTATTTTTTTCACATTTTACTTCCTTGTAAAAACAGGAAAATCAATAGGGATTTTCGTACGGATATGTACCCAGTGAACGATTCATTTAGCTTTATATATTGTTCCTGGTGGGCGTTGTATTGGTTTATCGCAAGTGTTAGACCTGTAAGAGAAAAATTTAAATGGTTGGGAAAGGCCATGGGATGTAGAAATATTTTTTTCACATTTTATTTCCTTGTAAAAACAGGTAAATCAATAGGGTTTTTCGTACGGATAAGTGCCCAGTGAACGGTTCATATAGCTTTATATATTGTTCCGGGGTGGGCGTTGTATTGTTTTTTCGGAAGTGTTAGACCTGTAAGAGAAAAATTTAAATGGTTGGGAAAGGCCATGGGATGTAGAAATATTTTTTCACATTTTACTTCCTTGTAAAAACAGGAAAATCGATAGGGATTTTCGTACGGATAAGTAGCTAGTGAACGGTTCCTTTATCTTTATATATTCTTCGGGGTGGCGTTGTATTGGATTTTCGGAAGTGTTAGACCTGTAAGAGAAAAATTTAAATGGTTGGGAAAGGCCATGGGATGTAGAAATATCCTTTTCACATTTACTTCCTTGTAAAAACAGGTAAATCAATAGGGTTTTTCGTACGGATAAGTACCCGGTGAACGGTTCGTTTAGCTTTATATATTGTTCCGGGTGGGCGTTGTTTTGGTTTTTCGGAAGTGTTAGACCTGTAAGAGAAAAATTTAAATGGTTGGAAAAGGCCATGGGATGTAGAAATATTTTTTTCACATTTTACTTCCTTGTAAAAACAGGAAAATCGATAGGGATTTTCGTACGGATAAGTACCCAGTGAACGGTTCGTTTATCTTAATATATTCTTCCGGGTGGGCGTTGTATTGGTTTTTCTGAAGTGTTAGACCTGTAAGAGAAAAATTTAAATGTTTGGGAAAGGCCATGGGATGTAGAAATATTTTTTTCACATTTACTTTTTGTAAAAACAGGTAAATCAATAGGGTTTTTCGTACGGATAAGTACCCAGTGAACCGTTCGTTTAGCTTTATATATTGTTCCGGGTGGGCGTTGTATTGGTTTTTTGGAAGTGTTAGACCTGTAAGAGAAAAATCTAAATGGTTGGGAAAGGCCTTGGGATGTAGAATTATTTTTTTCACATTTTACTTCCTTGTAAAAACAGGAAAATCAATAGGGATTTTCGTACGGATATGTACCCAGTGAACGATTCATTTAGCTTTATATATTGTTCCGGGTGGGCGTTGTATTGGTTTATCGCAAGTGTTAGACCTGTAAGAGAAAAATTTAAATGGTTGGGAAAGGCCATGGGATGTAGAAATATTTTTTTCACATTTTATTTCCTTGTAAAAACAGGTAAATCAATAGGGTTTTTCGTACGGATAAGTGCCCAGTGAACGGTTCATATAGCTTTATATATTGTTCCGGGTGGGCGTTGTATTGTTTTTTCGGAAGTGTTAGACCTGTAAGAGAAAAATTTAAATGGTTGGGAAAGGCCATGGGATGTAGAAATATTTTTTCACATTTTACTTCCTTGTAAAAACAGGAAAATCGATAGGGATTTTCATACAGATAGGTACCCAGTGAACGGTTCGTTTATCTTTATATATTCTTCCGGGTGGGCGTTGTATTGGTTTTTCGGAAGTGTTAGACCTGTAAGAGAAAAATTTAAATGGTTGGGAAAGGCCATGGGATGTAGAAATATTTTTTTCACATTTTATTTCCTTTTAAAAACAGGTAAATCAATAGGGATTTTCGTACGGATAAGTACCCAGTGAACGGTTCGTTTAGCTTTATATATTGTTCCGGGTGGGCGTGGTATTGGTTTTTCGGAAGTGTTAGACCTGTAAGAGAAAAATTTAAATGGTTGGGAAAGGCCATGGGATGTAGAAATATTTTTTTCACATTTTACTTCCTTGTAAAAACAGGAAAGTCTATAGGGATTTTCGTACGGATATGTACCCAGTGAACGGTTCGTTTAGCTTTATATATTGTTCCGGGTGGGCGTTGTATTGGTTTTTCGGAAGTGTTAGACCTGTAAGAGAAGAATTTAAATGGTTGGGAAAGGCCATGGGATGTAGAAATATTTTTTTCACATTTTATTTCCTTGTAAAAACAGGTAAATCAATAGGGTTTTTCGTACGGATAAGTGCCCAGTGAACGGTTCGTTTAGCTTTATATATTGTTCCGGGTGGGCGTTGTATTGGTTTTTCGGAAGTGTTAGACCTGTAAGAGAAAAATTTAAATGGTTGAGAAAGGCCATGGGATGTAGAAATATTTTTTTCACATTTTATTTCCTTGTAAAAACAGGAAAATCGATAGGGATTTTCGTACGGATAAGTACCCAGTGAACGGTTCGTTTAGCTTTATATATTGTTCCGGGTGGGCGTTGTATTGGTTTTTCGGAAGTGTTAGACCTGTAAGAGAAAAATTTAAATGGTTGGGAAAGGCCATGAGATATAGAAATATTTTTTTCACATTTTAGTTCCGTTTAAAAACAGGTAAATCAATAGGGTTTTTCGTACGTATAAGTACCCAGTGAACGGTTCGTTTAGCTTTATATATTGTTCCGGGTGGGCGTTGTATTGGTTTTTCGGAAGTGTTAGACCTGTAAGAGAAAAATTTAAATGGTTGGGAAAGGCCATGGGATGTAGAAATATTTTTTTCACATTTTATTTCCTTTTAAAAACAGGTAAATCAATAGGGATTTTCGTACGGATAAGTACCCAGTGAACGGTTCGTTTAGCTTTATATATTGTTCCGGGTGGGCGTTGTATTGGTTTTTCGGATGTGTTAGACCTGTAAGAGAAGAATTTAAATGGTTGGGAAAGGCCATGGGATGTAGAAATATTTTTTTCACATTTTATTTCCTTGTAAAAACAGGTAAATCAATAGGGTTTTTCGTACGGATAAGTGCCCAGTGAACGGTTCGTTTAGCTTTATATATTGTTCCGGGTGGGCGTTGTATTGGTTTTTCGGAAGTGTTAGACCTGTAAGAGAAAAATTTAAATGGTTGGGAAAGGCCATGGGATGTAGAAATATTTTTTTCACATTTTATTTCCTTGTAAAAACAGGTAAATCAATAGGGTTTTTCGTACGGATAAGTGCCCAGTGAACAGTTCGTTTAGCTTTATATATTGTTCCGGGTGGGCGTTGTTTTGGTTTTTCGGAAGTGTTAGACCTGTAAGAGAAAAATTTAAATGGTTGGGAAAGGCCATGGGATGTAGAAATATTTTTTTCACATTTTATTTCCTTGTAAAAACAAGAAAATCGATAGGGATTTTCGTACGGATAAGTACCCAGTGAACGGTTCGTTTAGCTTTATATATTGTTCCGGGTGGGCGTTGTATTGGTTTTTCAGAAGTGTTAGACCTGTAAGAGAAAAATTTAAATGGTTGGGAAAGGCCATGAGATATAGAAATATTTTTTCACATTTTAGTTCCGTTTAAAAACAGGTAAATCAATAGTGATTTTCGTACGGATAAGTACCCAGTGAACGGTTCGTTTAGCTTTATATATTGTTCCGGGTGGGCGTTGTATTGGTTTTTCGGAAGTGTTAGACCTGTAAGAGAAAAATTTAAATGGTTGGGAAAGGCCATGGGATGTAGAAATATTTTTTTCACATTTTACTTCCTTGTAAAAACAGGAAAATCGATAGGGATTTTCGGACGGATAAGTACCTAGTGAATGGTTCGTTTATCTTTATATATTCTTCCGGGTGGACGTTGTATTGGATTTTCGGAAGTGTTAGACCTGTAAGAGAAAAATTTAAATGGTTGGGAAAGGCCATGGGATGTAGAAATATTTTTTTCACATTTACTTCCTTGTAAAAACAGGTAAATCAATAGGGTTTTTCGTACGGATAAGTACCCAGTGAACGGTTCGTTTAGCTTTATATATTGTTCCGGGTGGGCGTTGTATTGGTTTTTCGGAAGTGTTAGACCTGTAAGAGAAAAATTTAAATGGATGGGAAAGGCCATGGGATGTAGAAATATTTTTTTCACATTTTATTTCCTTTTAAAAACAGGAAAATCAATAGGGATTTTCGTACGGATAAGTACCCAGTGAACGGTTCGTTTAGCTTTATATATTGTTCCGGGTGGGCGTGGTATTGGTTTTTCGGAAGTGTTAGACCTGTAAGAGAAAAATTTAAATGGTTGGGAAAGGCCATGGGATGTAGAAATATTTTTTTCACATTTTACTTCCTTGTAAAAACAGGAAAATCATTAGGGATTTTTGTACGGATATGTACCCAGTGAACGGTTCATTTAGCTTTATATATTGTTCCGGGTGGGCGTTGTATTGGTTTTTCGGATGTGTTTGACCTGTAAGAGAAGAATTTAAATGGTTGGGAAAGGCCATGGGATGTAGAAATATTTTTTTCACATTTTATTTCCTTGTAAAAACAGGTAAATCAATAGGGTTTTTCGTACGGATAAGTGCCCAATGAACGTTCGTTTAGCTTTATATATTGTTCCGGGTGGGCATTGTTTTGGTTTTTCGGAAGTGTTAGACCTGCAAGAGAAAAATTTAAATGGTTGGGAAAGGCCATGGAATGTAGAAATATTTTTTTCACATTTTATTTCCTTGTAAAAACAGGTAAATCAATAGGGTTTTTCGTACGGATAAGTGCCCAGTGAACGGTTCGTTTAGCTTTATATATTGTTCCGGGTGGGCGTTGTTTTGGTTTTTCAGAAGTGTTAGACCTGTAAGAGAAAAATTTAAATGGTTGGGAAAGGCCATGGGATGTAGAAATATTTTTTTCACATTTTATTTCCTTGTAAAAACAGGTAAATCAATAGGGTTTTTCGTACGGATAAGTGCCCAGTGAACGGTTCGTTTAGCTTTATATATTGTTCTGGGTGGGCGTTGTTTTGGTTTTTCGGAAGTGTTAGACCTGTAAGAGAAAAATTTAAATGGTTGGGAAAGGCCATGGGATGTAGAAATATTTTTTTCACATTTTATTTCCTTGTAAAAACAGGAAAATCGATAGGGATTTTCGTACGGATAAGTACAAAGTGAACGGTTCGTTTAGCTTTATATATTGTTCCGGGTGGGCATTGTATTGGTTTTTCGGAAGTGTTAGACCTGTAAGAGAAAAATTTAAATGGTTGGGAAAGGCCATGAGATATAGAAATATTTTTTCACATTTTAGTTCCGTTTAAAAACAGGTAAATCAATAGTGATTTTCGTACGGATAAGTACCCAGTGAACGGTTCGTTTAGCTTTATATATTGTTCCGGGTGGGCGTTGTATTGGTTTTTCGGAAGTGTTAGACCTGTAAGAGAAAAATTTAAATGGTTGGGAAAGGCCATGGGATGTAGAAATATTTTTTTCACATTTTACTTCCTTGTAAAAACAGGAAAATCGATAGGGATTTTCGGACGGATAAGTACCTAGTGAACGGTTCGTTTATCTTTATATATTCTTCCGGGTGGACGTTGTATTGGATTTTCGGAAGTGTTAGACCTGTAAGAGAAAAATTTAAATGGTTGGGAAAGGCCATGGGATGTAGAAATATTTTTTTCACATTTACTTCCTTGTAAAAACAGGTAAATCAATAGGGTTTTTCGTACGGATAAGTACCCAGTGAACGGTTCGTTTAGCTTTATATATTGTTCCGGGTGGGCGTTGTATTGGTTTTTCGGAAGTGTTAGACCTGTAAGAGAAAAATTTAAATGGATGGGAAAGGCCATGGGATGTAGAAATATTTTTTTCACATTTTATTTCCTTTTAAAAACAGGAAAATCAATAGGGATTTTCGTACGGATAAGTACCCAGTGAACGGTTCGTTTAGCTTTATATATTGTTCCGGGTGGGCGTGGTATTGGTTTTTCGGAAGTGTTAGACCTGTAAGAGAAAAATTTAAATGGTTGGGAAAGGCCATGGGATGTAGAAATATTTTTTTCACATTTTACTTCCTTGTAAAAACAGGAAAATCATTAGGGATTTTTGTACGGATATGTACCCAGTGAACGGTTCATTTAGCTTTATATATTGTTCCGGGTGGGCGTTGTATTGGTTTTTCGGATGTGTTTGACCTGTAAGAGAAGAATTTAAATGGTTGGGAAAGGCCATGGGATGTAGAAATATTTTTTTCACATTTTATTTCCTTGTAAAAACAGGTAAATCAATAGGGTTTTTCGTACGGATAAGTGCCCAATGAACGTTCGTTTAGCTTTATATATTGTTCCGGGTGGGCATTGTTTTGGTTTTTCGGAAGTGTTAGACCTGCAAGAGAAAAATTTAAATGGTTGGGAAAGGCCATGGAATGTAGAAATATTTTTTTCACATTTTATTTCCTTGTAAAAACAGGTAAATCAATAGGGTTTTTCGTACGGATAAGTGCCCAGTGAACGGTTCGTTTAGCTTTATATATTGTTCCGGGTGGGCGTTGTTTTGGTTTTTCAGAAGTGTTAGACCTGTAAGAGAAAAATTTAAATGGTTGGGAAAGGCCATGGGATGTAGAAATATTTTTTTCACATTTTATTTCCTTGTAAAAACAGGTAAATCAATAGGGTTTTTCGTACGGATAAGTGCCCAGTGAACGGTTCGTTTAGCTTTATATATTGTTCTGGGTGGGCGTTGTTTTGGTTTTTCGGAAGTGTTAGACCTGTAAGAGAAAAATTTAAATGGTTGGGAAAGGCCATGGGATGTAGAAATATTTTTTTCACATTTTATTTCCTTGTAAAAACAGGAAAATCGATAGGGATTTTCGTACGGATAAGTACAAAGTGAACGGTTCGTTTAGCTTTATATATTGTTCCGGGTGGGCGTTGTATTGGTTTTTCGGAAGTGTTAGACCTGTAAGAGAAAAATTTAAATGGTTGGGAAAGGCCATGAGATATAGAAATATTTTTTTCACATTTTATTTCCTTTTAAAAACAGGTAAATCAATAGTGATTTTCGTACGGATAAGTACCCAGTGAACGGTTCGTTTAGCTTTATATATTGTTCCGGGTGGGCGTGGTATTGGTTTTTCGGAAGTGTTAGACCTGTAAGAGAAAAATTTAAATGGTTGGGAAAGGCCATGGGATGTAGAAATATTTTTTTCACATTTTACTTCCTTGTAAAAACAGGAAAATCATTAGGGATTTTTGTACGGATATGTACCCAGTGAACGGTTCATTTAGCTTTATATATTGTTCCGGGTGGGCGTTGTATTGGTTTTTCGGATGTGTTTGACCTGTAAGAGAAGAATTTAAATGGTTGGGAAAGGCCATGGGATGTAGAAATATTTTTTTCACATTTTATTTCCTTGTAAAAACAGGTAAATCAATAGGGTTTTTCGTACGGATAAGTGCCCAATGAACGTTCGTTTAGCTTTATATATTGTTCCGGGTGGGCATTGTTTTGGTTTTTCGGAAGTGTTAGACCTGCAAGAGAAAAATTTAAATGGTTGGGAAAGGCCATGGAATGTAGAAATATTTTTTTCACATTTTATTTCCTTGTAAAAACAGGTAAATCAATAGGGTTTTTCGTACGGATAAGTGCCCAGTGAACGGTTCGTTTAGCTTTATATATTGTTCCGGGTGGGCGTTGTTTTGGTTTTTCAGAAGTGTTAGACCTGTAAGAGAAAAATTTAAATGGTTGGGAAAGGCCATGGGATGTAGAAATATTTTTTTCACATTTTATTTCCTTGTAAAAACAGGTAAATCAATAGGGTTTTTCGTACGGATAAGTGCCCAGTGAACGGTTCGTTTAGCTTTATATATTGTTCTGGGTGGGCGTTGTTTTGGTTTTTCGGAAGTGTTAGACCTGTAAGAGAAAAATTTAAATGGTTGGGAAAGGCCATGGGATGTAGAAATATTTTTTTCACATTTTATTTCCTTGTAAAAACAGGAAAATCGATAGGGATTTTCGTACGGATAAGTACAAAGTGAACGGTTCGTTTAGCTTTATATATTGTTCCGGGTGGGCGTTGTATTGGTTTTTCGGAAGTGTTAGACCTGTAAGAGAAAAATTTAAATGGTTGGGAAAGGCCATGAGATATAGAAATATTTTTTTCACATTTTATTTCCTTTTAAAAACAGGTAAATCAATAGTGATTTTCGTACGGATAAGTACCCAGTGAACGGTTCGTTTAGCTTTATATATTGTTCCGGGTGGGCGTTGTATTGGTTTTTCGGAAGTGTTAGACCTGTAAGAGAAAAATTTAAATGGTTGGGAAAGGCCATGGGATGTAGAAATATTTTTTTCACATTTTACTTCCTTGTAAAAACAGGAAAATCGATAGGGATTTTCGGACGGATAAGTACCTAGTGAACGGTTCGTTTATCTTTATATATTCTTCCGGGTGGACGTTGTATTGGATTTTCGGAAGTGTTAGACCTGTAAGAGAAAAATTTAAATGGTTGGGAAAGGCCATGGGATGTAGAAATATTTTTTTCACATTTACTTCCTTGTAAAAACAGGTAAATCAATAGGGTTTTTCGTACGGATAAGTACCCAGTGAACGGTTCGTTTAGCTTTATATATTGTTCCGGGTGGGCGTTGTATTGGTTTTTCGGAAGTGTTAGACCTGTAAGAGAAAAATTTAAATGGATGGGAAAGGCCATGGGATGTAGAAATATTTTTTTCACATTTTATTTCCTTTTAAAAACAGGAAAATCAATAGGGATTTTCGTACGGATAAGTACCCAGTGAACGGTTCGTTTAGCTTTATATATTGTTCCGGGTGGGCGTGGTATTGGTTTTTCGGAAGTGTTAGACCTGTAAGAGAAAAATTTAAATGGTTGGGAAAGGCCATGGGATGTAGAAATATTTTTTTCACATTTTACTTCCTTGTAAAAACAGGAAAATCAATAGGGATTTTCGTACGGATATGTACCCAGTGAACGGTTCATTTAGCTTTATATATTGTTCCGGGTGGGCGTTGTATTGGTTTTTCGGATGTGTTTGACCTGTAAGAGAAGAATTTAAATGGTTGGGAAAGGCCATGGGATGTAGAAATATTTTTTTCACATTTTATTTCCTTGTAAAATCAGGTAAATCAATAGGGTTTTTCGTACGGATAAGTGCCCAATGAACGTTCGTTTAGCTTTATATATTGTTCCGGGTGGGCATTGTTTTGGTTTTTCGGAAGTGTTAGACCTGCAAGAGAAAAATTTAAATGGTTGGGAAAGGCCATGGGATGTAGAAATATTTTTTTCACATTTTATTTCCTTGTAAAAACAGGTAAATCAATAGGGTTTTTCGTACGGATAAGTGCCCAGTGAACGGTTCGTTTAGCTTTATATATTGTTCCGGGTGGGCGTTGTTTTGGTTTTTCAGAAGTGTTAGACCTGTAAGAGAAAAATTTAAATGGTTGGGAAAGGCCATGGGATGTAGAAATATTTTTTTCACATTTTATTTCCTTGTAAAAACAGGTAAATCAATAGGGTTTTTCGTACGGATAAGTGCCCAGTGAACGGTTCGTTTAGCTTTATATATTGTTCTGGGTGGGCGTTGTTTTGGTTTTTCGGAAGTGTTAGACCTGTAAGAGAAAAATTTAAATGGTTGGGAAAGGCCATGGGATGTAGAAATATTTTTTTCACATTTTATTTCCTTGTAAAAACAGGAAAATCGATAGGGATTTTCGTACGGATAAGTACAAAGTGAACGGTTCGTTTAGCTTTATATATTGTTCCGGGTGGGCGTTGTATTGGTTTTTCAGAAGTGTTAGACCTGTAAGAGAAAAATTTAAATGGTTGGGAAAGGCCATGAGATATAGAAATATTTTTTTCACATTTTATTTCCGTTTAAAAACAGGTAAATCAATAGTGATTTTCGTACGGATAAGTACCCAGTGAACGGTTCGTTTAGCTTTATATATTGTTCCGGGTGGGCGTTGTATTGGTTTTTCGGAAGTGTTAGACCTGTAAGAGAAAAATTTAAATGGTTGGGAAAGGCCATGGGATGTAGAAATATTTTTTTCACATTTTACTTCCTTGTAAAAACAGGAAAATCGATAGGGATTTTCGGACGGATAAGTACCTAGTGAATGGTTCGTTTATCTTTATATATTCTTCCGGGTGGACGTTGTATTGGATTTTCGGAAGTGTTAGACCTGTAAGAGAAAAATTTAAATGGTTGGGAAAGGCCATGGGATGTAGAAATATTTTTTTCACATTTACTTCCTTGTAAAAACAGGTAAATCAATAGGGTTTTTCGTACGGATAAGTACCCAGTGAACGGTTCGTTTAGCTTTATATATTGTTCCGGGTGGGCATTGTATTGGTTTTTCGGAAGTGTTAGACCTGTAAGAGAAAAATTTAAATGGATGGGAAAGGCCATGGGATGTAGAAATATTTTTTTCACATTTTATTTCCTTTTAAAAACAGGAAAATCAATAGGGATTTTCGTACGGATAAGTACCCAGTGAACGGTTCGTTTAGCTTTATATATTGTTCCGGGTGGGCGTGGTATTGGTTTTTCGGAAGTGTTAGACCTGTAAGAGAAAAATTTAAATGGTTGGGAAAGGCCATGGGATGTAGAAATATTTTTTTCACATTTTACTTCCTTGTAAAAACAGGAAAATCAATAGGGATTTTCGTACGGATATGTACCCAGTGAACGGTTCATTTAGCTTTATATATTGTTCCGGGTGGGCGTTGTATTGGTTTTTCGGATGTGTTTGACCTGTAAGAGAAGAATTTAAATGGTTGGGAAAGGCCATGGGATGTAGAAATATTTTTTTCACATTTTATTTCCTTGTAAAAACAGGTAAATCAATAGGGTTTTTCGTACGGATAAGTGCCCAATGAACGTTCGTTTAGCTTTATATATTGTTCCGGGTGGGCATTGTTTTGGTTTTTCGGAAGTGTTAGACCTGCAAGAGAAAAATTTAAATGGTTGGGAAAGGCCATGGCATGTAGAAATATTTTTTTCACATTTTATTTCCTTGTAAAAACAGGTAAATCAATAGGGTTTTTCGTACGGATAAGTGCCCAGTGAACGGTTCGTTTAGCTTTATATATTGTTCCGGGTGGGCGTTGTTTTGGTTTTTCAGAAGTGTTAGACCTGTAAGAGAAAAATTTAAATGGTTGGGAAAGGCCATGGGATGTAGAAATATTTTTTTCACATTTTATTTCCTTGTAAAAACAGGTAAATCAATAGGGTTTTTCGTACGGATAAGTGCCCAGTGAACGGTTCGTTTAGCTTTATATATTGTTCTGGGTGGGCGTTGTTTTGGTTTTTCGGAAGTGTTAGACCTGTAAGAGAAAAATTTAAATGGTTGGGAAAGGCCATGGGATGTAGAAATATTTTTTTCACATTTTATTTCCTTGTAAAAACAGGAAAATCGATAGGGATTTTCGTACGGATAAGTACAAAGTGAACGGTTCGTTTAGCTTTATATATTGTTCCGGGTGGGCGTTGTATTGGTTTTTCGGAAGTGTTAGACCTGTAAGAGAAAAATTTAAATGGTTGGGAAAGGCCATGAGATATAGAAATATTTTTTTCACATTTTATTTCCGTTTAAAAACAGGTAAATCAATAGTGATTTTCGTACGGATAAGTACCCAGTGAACGGTTCGTTTAGCTTTACATATTGTTCCGGGTGGGCGTTGTATTGGTTTTTCGGAAGTGTTAGACCTGTAAGAGAAAAATTTAAATGGTTGGGAAAGGCCATGGGATGTAGAAATATTTTTTTCACATTTTACTTCCTTGTAAAAACAGGAAAATCGATAGGGATTTTCGGACGGATAAGTACCTAGTGAACGGTTCGTTTATCTTTATATATTCTTCCGGGTGGACGTTGTATTGGATTTTCGGAAGTGTTAGACCTGTAAGAGAAAAATTTAAATGGTTGGGAAAGGCCATGGGATGTAGAAATATTTTTTTCACATTTACCTCCTTGTAAAAACAGGTAAATCAATAGGGTTTTTCGTACGGATAAGTACCCAGTGAACGGTTCGTTTAGCTTTATATATTGTTCCGGGTGGGCGTTGTATTGGTTTTTCGGAAGTGTTAGACCTGTAAGAGAAAAATTTAAATGGATGGGAAAGGCCATGGGATGTAGAAATATTTTTTTCACATTTTATTTCCTTTTAAAAACAGGAAAATCAATAGGGATTTTCGTACGGATAAGTACCCAGTGAACGGTTCGTTTAGCTTTATATATTGTTCCGGGTGGGCGTGGTATTGGTTTTTCGGAAGTGTTAGACCTGTAAGAGAAAAATTTAAATGGTTGGGAAAGGCCATGGGATGTAGAAATATTTTTTTCACATTTTACTTCCTTGTAAAAACAGGAAAATCAATAGGGATTTTCGTACGGATATGTACCCAGTGAACGGTTCATTTAGCTTTATATATTGTTCCGGGTGGGCGTTGTATTGGTTTTTCGGATGTGTTTGACCTGTAAGAGAAGAATTTAAATGGTTGGGAAAGGCCATGGGATGTAGAAATATTTTTTTCACATTTTATTTCCTTGTAAAATCAGGTAAATCAATAGGGTTTTTCGTACGGATAAGTGCCCAATGAACGTTCGTTTAGCTTTATATATTGTTCCGGGTGGGCATTGTTTTGGTTTTTCGGAAGTGTTAGACCTGCAAGAGAAAAATTTAAATGGTTGGGAAAGGCCATGGGATGTAGAAATATTTTTTTCACATTTTATTTCCTTGTAAAAACAGGTAAATCAATAGGGTTTTTCGTACGGATAAGTGCCCAGTGAACGGTTCGTTTAGCTTTATATATTGTTCCGGGTGGGCGTTGTTTTGGTTTTTCAGAAGTGTTAGACCTGTAAGAGAAAAATTTAAATGGTTGGGAAAGGCCATGGGATGTAGAAATATTTTTTTCACATTTTATTTCCTTGTAAAAACAGGTAAATCAATAGGGTTTTTCGTACGGATAAGTGCCCAATGAACGTTCGTTTAGCTTTATATATTGTTCCGGGTGGGCATTGTTTTGGTTTTTCGGAAGTGTTAGACCTGCAAGAGAAAAATTTAAATGGTTGGGAAAGGCCATGGGATGTAGAAATATTTTTTTCACATTTTATTTCCTTGTAAAAACAGGTAAATCAATAGGGTTTTTCGTACGGATAAGTGCCCAGTGAACGGTTCGTTTAGCTTTATATATTGTTCCGGGTGGGCGTTGTTTTGGTTTTTCAGAAGTGTTAGACCTGTAAGAGAAAAATTTAAATGGTTGGGAAAGGCCATGGGATGTAGAAATATTTTTTTCACATTTTATTTCCTTGTAAAAACAGGTAAATCAATAGGGTTTTTCGTACGGATAAGTGCCCAGTGAACGGTTCGTTTAGCTTTATATATTGTTCTGGGTGGGCGTTGTTTTGGTTTTTCGGAAGTGTTAGAACTGTAAGAGAAAAATTTAAATGGTTGGGAAAGGCCATGGGATGTAGAAATATTTTTTTCACATTTTATTTCCTTGTAAAAACAGGAAAATCGATAGGGATTTTCGTACGGATAAGTACAAAGTGAACGGTTCGTTTAGCTTTATATATTGTTCCGGGTGGGCGTTGTATTGGTTTTTCAGAAGTGTTAGACCTGTAAGAGAAAAATTTAAATGGTTGGGAAAGGCCATGAGATATAGAAATATTTTTTTCACATTTTATTTCCTTGTAAAAACAGGAAAATCGATAGGGATTTTCGGACGGATAAGTACCTAGTGAACGGTTCGTTTATCTTTATATATTCTTCCGGGTGGGCGTTGTATTGGATTTTCGGAAGTGTTAGACCTGTAAGAGAAAAATTTAAATGGTTGGGAAAGGCCATGAGATATAGAAATATTTTTTTCACATTTTAGTTCCGTTTAAAAACAGGTAAATCAATAGTGATTTTCGTACGGATAAGTACCCAGTGAACGGTTCGTTTAGCTTTATATATTGTTCCGGGTGGGCGTTGTATTGGTTTTTCGGAAGTGTTAGACCTGTAAGAGAAAAATTTAAATGGTTGGGAAAGGCCATGGGATGTAGAAATATTTTTTTCACATTTTACTTCCTTGTAAAAACAGGAAAATCGATAGGGATTTTCGGACGGATAAGTACCTAGTGAACGGTTCGTTTATCTTTATATATTCTTCCGGGTGGACGTTGTATTGGATTTTCGGAAGTGTTAGACCTGTAAGAGAAAAATTTAAATGGTTGGGAAAGGCCATGGGATGTAGAAATATTTTTTTCACATTTACTTCCTTGTAAAAACAGGTAAATCAATAGGGTTTTTCGTACGGATAAGTACCCAGTGAACGGTTCGTTTAGCTTTATATATTGTTCCGGGTGGGCGTTGTATTGGTTTTTCGGAAGTGTTAGACCTGTAAGAGAAAAATTTAAATGGATGGGAAAGGCCATGGGATGTAGAAATATTTTTTTCACATTTTATTTCCTTTTAAAAACAGGAAAATCAATAGGGTTTTTCGTACGGATAAGTACCCAATGAACGGTTCGTTTAGCTTTATATATTGTTCCGGGTGGGCATTGTTTTGGTTTTTCGGAAGTGTTAGACCTGCAAGAGAAAAATTTAAATGGTTGGGAAAGGCCATGGGATGTAGAAATATTTTTTTCACATTTTATTTCCTTGTAAAAACAGGTAAATCAATAGGGTTTTTCGTACGGATAAGTGCCCAGTGAACGGTTCGTTTAGCTTTATATATTGTTCCGGGTGGGCGTTGTTTTGGTTTTTCAGAAGTGCTAGACCTGTAAGAGAAAAATTTAAATGGTTGGGAAAGGCCATGGGATGTAGAAATATTTTTTTCACATTTTATTTCCTTGTAAAAACAGGTAAATCAATAGGGTTTTTCGTACGGATAAGTGCCCAGTGAACGGTTCGTTTAGCTTTATATATTGTTCTGGGTGGGCGTTGTTTTGGTTTTTCGGAAGTGTTAGACCTGTAAGAGAAAAATTTAAATGGTTGGGAAAGGCCATGGGATGTAGAAATATTTTTTTCACATTTTATTTCCTTGTAAAAACAGGAAAATCGATAGGGATTTTCGTACGGATAAGTACAAAGTGAACGGTTCGTTTAGCTTTATATATTGTTCCAGGTGGGCGTTGTATTGGTTTTTCGGAAGTGTTAGACCTGTAAGAGAAAAATTTAAATGGTTGGGAAAGGCCATGAGATATAGAAATATTTTTTTCACATTTTATTTCCGTTTAAAAACAGGTAAATCAATAGTGATTTTCGTACGGATAAGTACCCAGTGAACGGTTCGTTTAGCTTTATATATTGTTCCGGGTGGGCGTTGTATTGGTTTTTCGGAAGTGTTAGACCTGTAAGAGAAAAATTTAAATGGTTGGGAAAGGCCATGGGATGTAGAAATATTTTTTTCACATTTTACTTCCTTGTAAAAACAGGAAAATCGATAGGGATTTTCGGACGGATAAGTACCTAGTGAACGGTTCGTTTATCTTTATATATTCTTCCGGGTGGGCGTTGTATTGGATTTTCGGAAGTGTTAGACCTGTAAGAGAAAAATTTAAATGGTTGGGAAAGGCCATGAGATATAGAAATATTTTTTTCACATTTTAGTTCCGTTTAAAAACAGGTAAATCAATAGTGATTTTCGTACGGATAAGTACCCAGTGAACGGTTCGTTTAGCTTTATATATTGTTCCGGGTGGGCGTTGTATTGGTTTTTCGGAAGTGTTAGACCTGTAAGAGAAAAATTTAAATGGTTGGGAAAGGCCATGGGATGTAGAAATATTTTTTTCACATTTTACTTCCTTGTAAAAACAGGAAAATCGATAGGGATTTTCGGACGGATAAGTACCTAGTGAACGGTTCGTTTATCTTTATATATTCTTCCGGGTGGACGTTGTATTGGATTTTCGGAAGTGTTAGACCTGTAAGAGAAAAATTTAAATGGTTGGGAAAGGCCATGGGATGTAGAAATATTTTTTTCACATTTACTTCCTTGTAAAAACAGGTAAATCAATAGGGTTTTTCGTACGGATAAGTACCCAGTGAACGGTTCGTTTAGCTTTATATATTGTTCCGGGTGGGCGTTGTATTGGTTTTTCGGAAGTGTTAGACCTGTAAGAGAAAAATTTAAATGGATGGGAAAGGCCATGGGATGTAGAAATATTTTTTTCACATTTTATTTCCTTTTAAAAACAGGAAAATCAATAGGGATTTTCGTACGGATAAGTACCCAGTGAACGGTTCGTTTAGCTTTATATATTGTTCCGGGTGGGCGTGGTATTGGTTTTTCGGAAGTGTTAGACCTGTAAGAGAAAAATTTAAATGGTTGGGAAAGGCCATGGGATGTAGAAATATTTTTTTCACATTTTACTTCCTTGTAAAAACAGGAAAATCAATAGGGATTTTCGTACGGATATGTACCCAGTGAACGGTTCATTTAGCTTTATATATTGTTCCGGGTGGGCGTTGTATTGGTTTTTCGGATGTGTTTGACCTGTAAGAGAAGAATTTAAATGGTTGGGAAAGGCCATGGGATGTAGAAATATTTTTTTCACATTTTATTTCCTTGTAAAAACAGGTAAATCAATAGGGTTTTTCGTACGGATAAGTGCCCAATGAACGTTCGTTTAGCTTTATATATTGTTCCGGGTGGGCATTGTTTTGGTTTTTCGGAAGTGTTAGACCTGCAAGAGAAAAATTTAAATGGTTGGGAAAGGCCATGGGATGTAGAAATATTTTTTTCACATTTTATTTCCTTGTAAAAACAGGTAAATCAATAGGGTTTTTCGTACGGATAAGTGCCCAGTGAACGGTTCGTTTAGCTTTATATATTGTTCCGGGTGGGCGTTGTTTTGGTTTTTCAGAAGTGTTAGACCTGTAAGAGAAAAATTTAAATGGTTGGGAAAGGCCATGGGATGTAGAAATATTTTTTTCACATTTTATTTCCTTGTAAAAACAGGAAAATCGATAGGGATTTTCGTACGGATAAGTACAAAGTGAACGGTTCGTTTAGCTTTATATATTGTTCCGGGTGGGCGTTGTATTGGTTTTTCGGAAGTGTTAGACCTGTAAGAGAAAAATTTAAATGTTTGGGAAAGGCCATGAGATATAGAAATATTTTTTTCACATTTTATTTCCGTTTAAAAACAGGTAAATCAATAGTGATTTTCGTACGGATAAGTACCCAGTGAACGGTTCGTTTAGCTTTATATATTGTTCCGGGTGGGCGTTGTATTGGTTTTTCGGAAGTGTTAGACCTGTAAGAGAAAAATTTAAATGGTTGGGAAAGGCCATGGGATGTAGAAATATTTTTTTCACATTTTACTTCCTTGTAAAAACAGGAAAATCGATAGGGATTTTCGGACGGATAAGTACCTAGTGAACGGTTCGTTTATCTTTATATATTCTTCCGGGTGGGCGTTGTATTGGATTTTCGGAAGTGTTAGACCTGTAAGAGAAAAATTTAAATGGTTGGGAAAGGCCATGGGATGTAGAAATATTTTTTTCACATTTACTTCCTTGTAAAAACAGGTAAATCAAAAGGGTTTTTCGTACGGATAAGTACCCAGTGAACGGTTCGTTTAGCTTTATATATTGTTCCGGGTGGGCGTTGTATTGGTTTTTCAGAAGTGTTAGACCTGTAAGAGAAAAATTTAAATGGATGGGAAAGGCCATGGGATGTAGAAATATTTTTTTCACATTTTATTTCCTTTTAAAAACAGGAAAACCAATAGGGATTTTCGTACGGATAAGTACCCAGTGAACGGTTCGTTTATCTTTATATATTCTTCCGGGTGGGCGTTGTATTCGATTTTCGGAAGTGTTAGACTTGTAAGAGAAAAATTTAAATGGTTGGGAAAGGCCATGGGATGTAGAAATATTTTTTTCACATTTACTTCCTTGTAAAAACAGGTAAATCAATAGGGTTTTTCGTACGGATAAGTACCCAGTGAACGGTTCGTTTAGCTTTATATATTGTTCCGGGTGGGCGTTGTATTGGTTTTTCGGAAGTGTTAGACCTGTAAGAGAAAAATTTAAATGGTTGGGAAAGGCCATGGGATGTAGAAATATTTTTTTCACATTTTATTTCCTTTTAAAAACAGGTAAATCAATAGGGATTTTCGTACGGATAAGTACCCAGTGAACGGTTCGTTTAGCTTTATATATTGTTCCGGGTGGGCGTGGTATTGGTTTTTCGGAAGTGTTAGACCTGTAAGAGAATAATTTAAATGGTTGGGAAAGGCCATGGGATGTAGAAATATTTTTTTCACATTTTATTTCCTTGTAAAAACAGGTAAATCAATAGGGTTTTTCGTACGGATAAGTGCCCAGTGAACGGTTCGTTTAGCTTTATATATTGTTCCGGGTGGGCGTTGTATTGGTTTTTCGGAAGTGTTAGATCTGTAAGAGAAAAATTTAAATGGTTGGGAAAGGCCATGGGATGTAGAAATATTTTTTTCACATTTTATTTCCTTGTAAAAACAGGTAAATCAATAGGGTTTTTCGTACGGATAAGTGCCCAGTGAACGGTTCGTTTAGCTTTATATATTGTTCCGGGTGGGCGTTGTTTTGGTTTTTCGGAAGTGTTAGACCTGTAAGAGAAAAATTTAAATGGTTGGGAAAGGCCATGGGATGTAGAAATATTTTTTTCACATTTTATTTCCTTGTAAAAACAAGAAAATCGATAGGGATTTTCGTACGGATAAGTGCCCAGTTAACGGTTCGTTTAGCTTTATATATTGTTCCGGGTGGGCGTTGTTTTGGTTTTTCGGAAGTGTTAGACCTGTAAGAGAAAAATTTCAATGGTTGGGAAAGGCCATGGGATGTAGAAATATTTTTTTCACATTTTACTTCCTTGTAAAAACAGGAAAATCGATAGGGATTTTCGTACGGATAAGTAGCTAGTGAACGGTTCGTTTATCTTTATATATTCTTCCGGGTGGGCGTTGTATTCGATTTTCGGAAGTGTTAGACTTGTAAGAGAAAAATTTAAATGGTTGGGAAAGGCCATGGGATGTAGAAATATTTTTTTCACATTTACTTCCTTGTAAAAACAGGTCAATCAATAGGGTTTTTCGTACGGATAAGTACCCAGTGAACGGTTCGTTTAGCTTTATATATTGTTCCGGGTGGGCGTTGTATTGGTTTTTCGGAAGTGTTAGACCTGTAAGAGAAAAATTTAAATGGTTGGGAAAGGCCATGGGATGTAGAAATATTTTTTTCACATTTTATTTCCTTTTAAAAACAGGTAAATCAATAGGGATTTTCGTAAGGATAAGTAACCAGTGAACGGTTCGTTTAGCTTTATATATTGTTCCTGGTGGGCGTGGTATTGGTTTTTCGGAAGTGTTAGACCTGTAAGAGAAAAATTTAAATGGTTGGGAAAGGCCATGGGATGTAGAAATATTTTTTTCACATTTTACTTCCTTGTAAAAACAGGAAAATCAATAGGGATTTTCGTACGGATATGTACCCAGTGAACGGTTCGTTTAGCTTTATATATTGTTCCGGGTGGGCGTTGTATTGGTTTTTCGGAAGCGTTAGACCTGTAAGAGAAGAATTTAAATGGTTGGGAAAGGCCATGGGATGTAGAAATATTTTTTTCACATTTTATTTCCTTGTAAAAACAGGTAAATCAATAGGGTTTTTCGTACGGATAAGTGCCCAGTGAACGGTTCGTTTAGCTTTATATATTGTTCCGGGAGGGCGTTGTATTGGTTTTTCGGAAGTGTTAGACCTGCAAGAGAAAAATTTAAATGGTTGGGAAAGGCCATGAGATATAGAAATATTTTTTTCACATTTTAGTTCCGTTTAAAAACAGGTAAATCAATAGGGTTTTTCGTACGGATAAGTGCCCAGTGAACGGTTCGTTTAGCTTTATATATTGTTCCGGGTGGGCGTTGTATTGGTTTTTCGGAAGTGTTAGACCTGTAAGAGAAAAATTTAAATGGTTGGGAAAGGCCATGGGATGTAGAAATATTTTTTTCACATTTTATTTCCTTGTAAAAACAGGTAAATCAATAGGGTTTTTCGTACGGATAAGTGCCCAGTGAACGGTTCGTTTAGCTTTATATATTGTTCCGGGTGGGCGTTGTTTTGGTTTTTCGGAAGTGTTAGACCTGTAAGAGAAAAATTTAAATGGTTGGGAAAGGCCATGGGATGTAGAAATATTTTTTTCACATTTTATTTCCTTGTAAAAACAAGAAAATCGATAGGGATTTTCGTACGGATAAGTACCCAGTGAACGGTTCGTTTAGCTTTATATATTGTTCCGGGTGGGCGTTGTATTGGTTTTTCGGAAGTGTTAGACCTGTAAGAGAAAAATTTAAATGGTTGGGAAAGGCCATGAGATATAGAAATATTTTTTTCACATTTTAGTTCCGTTTAAAAACAGGTAAATCAATAGTGATTTTCGTACGGATAAGTACCCAGTGAACGGTTCGTTTAGCTTTATATATTGTTCCGGGTGGGCGTTGTATTGGTTTTTCGGAAGAGTTAGACCTGTAAGAGAAAAATTTAAATGGTTGGGAAAGGCCATGGGATGTAGAAATATTTTTTTCACATTTTACTTCCTTGTAAAAACAGGAAAATCAATAGGGATTTTCGTACGGATATGTACCCAGTGAACGGTTCGTTTAGCTTTATATATTGTTCCGGGTGGGCGTTGTATTGGTTTTTCGGAAGCGTTAGACCTGTAAGAGAAGAATTTAAATGGTTGGGAAAGGCCATGGGATGTAGAAATATTTCTTTCACATTTTATTTCCTTGTAAAAACAGGAAAATCGATAGGGATTTTCGTACGGATAAGTACCCAGTGAACGGTTCGTTTAGCTTTATATATTGTTCCGGGTGGGCGTTGTATTGGTTTTTCGGAAGTGTTAGACCTGCAAGAGAAAAATTTAAATGGTTGGGAAAGGCCATGAGATATAGAAATATTTTTTTCACATTTTAGTTCCGTTTAAAAACAGGTAAATCAATAGGGTTTTTCGTACGGATAAGTACCCAGTGAACGGTTCGTTTAGCTTTATATATTGTTCCGGGTGGGCGTTGTATTGGTTTTTCGGAAGTGTTAGACCTGTAAGAGAAAAATTTAAATGGTTGGGAAAGGCCATGGTATGTAGAAATATTTTTTTCACATTTTATTTCCTTGTAAATACAGGTAAAACGATAGGGATTTTCGTACGGATAAGTGCCCAGTTAACGGTTCGTTTAGCTTTATATATTGTTCCGGGTGGGCGTTGTTTTGGTTTTTCGGAAGTGTTAGACCTGTAAGAGAAAAATTTCAATGGTTGGGAAAGGCCATGGGATGTAGAAATATTTTTTTCACATTTTAGTTCCGTTTAAAAACAGGTAAATCGATAGGGATTTTCGTACGGATATGTACCCAGTGAACGGTTCGTTTAGCTTTATATATTGTTCCGGGTGGGCGTTGTATTGGTTTTTCGGAAGCGTTAGACCTGTAAGAGAAGAATTTAAATGGTTGGGAAAGGCCATGGGATGTAGAAATATTTTTTTCACATTTTATTTCCTTGTAAAAACAGGTAAATCAATAGGGTTTTTCGTACGGATAAGTGCCCAGTGAACGGTTCGTTTAGCTTTATATATTGTTCCGGGTGGGCGTTGTATTGGTTTTTCGGAAGCGTTAGACCTGCAAGAGAAAAATTTAAATGGTTGGGAAAGGCCATGAGATATAGAAATATTTTTTTCACATTTTAGTTCCGTTTAAAAACAGGTAAATCAATAGGGTTTTTCGTACAGATAAGTACCCAGTGAACGGTTCGTTTAGCTTTATATATTGTTCCGGGTGGGCGTTGTATTGGTTTTTCGGAAGTGTTAGACCTGTAAGAGAAAAATTTAAATGGTTGGGAAAGGCCATGGGATGTAGAAATATTTTTTTCACATTTTATTTCCTTTTAAAAACAGGTAAATCAATAGGGATTTTCGTACGGATAAGTAGCTAGTGAACGGTTCGTTTATCTTTATATATTCTTCCGGGTGGGCGTTGTATTCGATTTTCGGAAGTGTTAGACTTGTAAGAGAAAAATTTAAATGGTTGGGAAAGGCCATGGGATGTAGAAATATTTTTTTCACATTTACTTCCTTGTAAAAACAGGTCAATCAATAGGGTTTTTCGTACGGATAAGTACCCAGTGAACGGTTCGTTTAGCTTTATATATTGTTCCGGGTGGGCGTTGTATTGGTTTTTCGGAAGTGTTAGACCTGTAAGAGAAAAATTTAAATGGTTGGGAAAGACCATGGGATGTAGAAATATTTTTTTCACATTTTATTTCCTTTTAAAAACAGGTAAATCAATAGGGATTTTCGTAAGGATAAGTAACCAGTGAACGGTTCGTTTAGCTTTATATATTGTTCCTGGTGGGCGTGGTATTGGTTTTTCGGAAGTGTTAGACCTGTAAGAGAAAAATTTAAATGGTTGGGAAAGGCCATGGGATGTAGAAATATTTTTTTCACATTTTACTTCCTTGTAAAAACAGGAAAATCAATAGGGATTTTCGTACGGATATGTACCCAGTGAACGGTTCGTTTAGCTTTATATATTGTTCCGGGTGGGCGTTGTATTGGTTTTTCGGAAGCGTTAGACCGGTAAGAGAAGAATTTAAATGGTTGGGAAAGGCCATGGGATGTAGAAATATTTTTTTCACATTTTATTTCCTTGTAAAAACAGGTAAATCAATAGGGTTTTTCGTACGGATAAGTGCCCAGTGAACGGTTCGTTTAGCTTTATATATTGTTCCGGGAGGGCGTTGTATTGGTTTTTCGGAAGTGTTAGACCTGCAAAAGAAAAATTTAAATGGTTGGGAAAGGCCATGAGATATAGAAATATTTTTTTCACATTTTAGTTCCGTTTAAAAACAGGTAAATCAATAGGGTTTTTCGTACGGATAAGTGCCCAGTGAACGGTTCGTTTAGCTTTATATATTGTTCCGGGTGGGCGTTGTATTGGTTTTTCGGAAGTGTTAGACCTGTAAGAGAAAAATTTAAATGGTTGGGAAAGGCCATGGGATGTAGAAATATTTTTTTCACATTTTATTTCCTTGTAAAAACAGGTAAATCAATAGGGTTTTTCGTACGGATAAGTGCCCAGTGAACGGTTCGTTTAGCTTTATATATTGTTCCGGGTGGGCGTTGTTTTGGTTTTTCGGAAGTGTTAGACCTGTAAGAGAAAAATTTAAATGGTTGGGAAAGGCCATGGGATGTAGAAATATTTTTTTCACATTTTATTTCCTTGTAAAAACAAGAAAATCGATAGGGATTTTCGTACGGATAAGTACCCAGTGAACGGTTCGTTTAGCTTTATATATTGTTCCGGGTGGGCGTTGTATTGGTTTTTCGGAAGTGTTAGACCTGTAAGAGAAAAATTTAAATGGTTGGGAAAGGCCATGAGATATAGAAATATTTTTTTCACATTTTAGTTCCGTTTAAAAACAGGTAAATCAATAGTGATTTTCGTACGGATAAGTACCCAGTGAACGGTTCGTTTAGCTTTATATATTGTTCCGGGTGGGCGTTGTATTGGTTTTTCGGAAGAGTTAGACCTGTAAGAGAAAAATTTAAATGGTTGGGAAAGGCCATGGGATGTAGAAATATTTTTTTCACATTTTACTTCCTTGTAAAAACAGGAAAATCAATAGGGATTTTCGTACGGATATGTACCCAGTGAACGGTTCGTTTAGCTTTATATATTGTTCCGGGTGGGCGTTGTATTGGTTTTTCGGAAGCGTTAGACCTGTAAGAGAAGAATTTAAATGGTTGGGAAAGGCCATGGGATGTAGAAATATTTTTTTCACATTTTATTTCCTTGTAAAAACAGGTAAATCAATAGGGTTTTTCGTACGGATAAGTGCCCAGTGAACGGTTCGTTTAGCTTTATATATTGTTCCGGGTGGGCGTTGTTTTGGTTTTTCGGAAGTGTTAGACCTGTAAGAGAAAAATTTAAATGGTTGGGAAAGGCCATGGAATGTAGAAATATTTTTTTCACATTTTATTTCCTTGTAAAAACAGGAAAATCGATAGGGATTTTCGTACGGATAAGTACCCAGTGAACGGTTCGTTTAGCTTTATATATTGTTCCGGGTGGGCGTTGTATTGGTTTTTCGGAAGTGTTAGACCTGCAAGAGAAAAATTTAAATGGTTGGGAAAGGCCATGAGATATAGAAATATTTTTTTTCACATTTTAGTTCCGTTTAAAAACAGGTAAATCAATAGGGTTTTTCGTACGGATAAGTACCCAGTGAACGGTTCGTTTAGCTTTATATATTGTTCCGGGTGGGCGTTGTATTGGTTTTTCGGAAGTGTTAGACCTGTAAGAGAAAAATTTAAATGGTTGGGAAAGGCCATGGTATGTAGAAATATTTTTTTCACATTTTATTTCCTTGTAAATACAGGTAAAACGATAGGGATTTTCGTACGGATAAGTGCCCAGTTAACGGTTCGTTTAGCTTTATATATTGTTCCGGGTGGGCGTTGTTTTGGTTTTTCGGAAGTGTTAGACCTGTAAGAGAAAAATTTCAATGGTTGGGAAAGGCCATGGGATGTAGAAATATTTTTTTCACATTTTAGTTCCGTTTAAAAACAGGTAAATCGATAGGGTTTTTCGTACGGATAAGTGCCCAGTGAACGGTTCGTTTAGCTTTATATATTGTTCCGGGTGGGCGTTGTATTGGTTTTTCGGAAGTGTTAGACCTGTAAGAGAAAAATTTAAATGGTTGGGAAAGGCCCTGGGATGTAGAAATATTTTTTTCACATTTACTTCCTTGTAAAAACAGGTAAATCAATAGGGTTTTTCGTACGGATAAGTACCCAGTGAACGGTTCGTTTAGCTTTATATATTGTTCCGGGTGGGAGTTGTATTGGTTTTTCGGAAGTGTTAGACCTGTAAGAGAAAAATTTAAATGGTTGGGAAAGGCCATGGGATGTAGAAATATTTTTTTCACATTTTATTTCCTTTTAAAAACAGGTAAATCAATAGGGATTTTCGTAAGGATAAGTAACCAGTGAACGGTTCGTTTAGCTTTATATATTGTTCCGGGTGGGCGTGGTATTGGTTTTTCGGAAGTGTTAGACCTGTAAGAGAAAAATTTAAATGGTTGGGAAAGGCCATGGGATGTAGAAATATTTTTTTCACATTTTACTTCCTTGTAAAAACAGGAAAATCAATAGGGATTTTCGTACGGATATGTACCCAGTGAACGGTTCGTTTAGCTTTATATATTGTTCCGGGTGGGCGTTGTATTGGTTTTTCGGAAGCGTTAGACCTGTAAGAGAAGAATTTAAATGGTTGGGAAAGGCCATGGGATGTAGAAATATTTTTTTCACATTTTATTTCCTTGTAAAAACAGGTAAATCAATAGGGTTTTTCGTACGGATAAGTGCCCAGTGAACGGTTCGTTTAGCTTTATATATTGTTCCGGGTGGGCGTTGTATTGGTTTTTCGGAAGCGTTAGACCTGCAAGAGAAAAATTTAAATGGTTGGGAAAGGCCATGAGATATAGAAATATTTTTTTCACATTTTAGTTCCGTTTAAAAACAGGTAAATCAATAGGGTTTTTCGTACAGATAAGTACCCAGTGAACGGTTCGTTTAGCTTTATATATTGTTCCGGGTGGGCGTTGTATTGGTTTTTCGGAAGTGTTAGACCTGTAAGAGAAAAATTTAAATGGTTGGGAAAGGCCATGGGATGTAGAAATATTTTTTTCACATTTTATTTCCTTTTAAAAACAGGTAAATCAATAGGGATTTTCGTACGGATAAGTACCCAGTGAACGGTTCGTTTAGCTTTATATATTGTTCCGGGTGGGCGTTGTATTGGTTTTTCGGAAGTGTTAGACCTGTAAGAGAAAAATTTAAATGGTTGGGAAAGGCCATGGGATGTAGAAATATTTTTTTCACATTTTATTTCCTTGTAAAAACAGGTAAATCAATAGGGTTTTTCGTACGGATAAGTGCCCAGTGAACGGTTCGTTTAGCTTTATATATTGTTCCGGGTGGGCGTTGTATTGGTTTTTCGGAAGTGTTAGACCTGTAAGAGAAAAATTTAAATGGTTGGGAAAGGCCATGGGATGTAGAAATATTTTTTTCACATTTTATTTCCTTTTAAAAACAGGTAAATCAATAGGGATTTTCGTACGGATAAGTACCCAGTGAACGGTTCGTTTAGCTTTATATATTGTTCCGGGTGGGCGTTGTATTGGTTTTTCGGAAGTGTTAGACCTGTAAGAGAAAAATTTAAATGGTTGGGAAAGGCCATGGGATGTAGAAATATTTTTTTCACATTTTATTTCCTTGTAAAAACAGGTAAATCAATAGGGTTTTTCGTACGGATAAGTGCCCAGTGAACGGTTCGTTTAGCTTTATATATTGTTCCGGGTGGGCGTTGTATTGGTTTTTCGGAAGTGTTAGACCTGTAAGAGAAAAATTTAAATGGTTGGGAAAGGCCATGGGATGTAGAAATATTTTTTTCACATTTTATTTCCTTGTAAAAACAGGTAAATCAATAGGGTTTTTCGTACGGATAAGTGCCCAGTGAACGGTTCGTTTAGCTTTATATATTGTTCCGGGTGGGCGTTGTTTTGGTTTTTCGGAAGTGTTAGACCTGTAAGAGAAAAATTTAAATGGTTGGGAAAGGCCATGGGATGTAGAAATATTTTTTTCACATTTTATTTCCTTGTAAAAACAAGAAAATCGATAGGGATTTTCGTACGGATAAGTACCCAGTGAACGGTTCGTTTAGCTTTATATATTGTTCCGGGTGGGCGTTGTATTGGTTTTTCGGAAGTGTTAGACCTGTAAGAGAAAAATTTAAATGGTTGGGAAAGGCCATGAGATATAGAAATATTTTTTTCACATTTTAGTTCCGTTTAAAAACAGGTAAATCAATAGTGATTTTCGTACGGATAAGTACCCAGTGAACGGTTCGTTTAGCTTTATATATTGTTCCGGGTGGGCGTTGTATTGGTTTTTCGGAAGCGTTAGACCTGTAAGAGAAGAATTTAAATGGTTGGGAAAGGCCATGGGATGTAGAAATATTTTTTTCACATTTTATTTCCTTGTAAAAACAGGTAAATCAATAGGGTTTTTCGTACGGATAAGTGCCCAGTGAACGGTTCGTTTAGCTTTATATATTGTTCCGGGTGGGCGTTGTTTTGGTTTTTCGGAAGTGTAAGAGAAAAATTTAAATGGTTGGGAAAGGCCATGGGATGTAGAAATATTTTTTTCACATTTTATTTCCTTGTAAAAACAGGAAAATCGATAGGGATTTTCGTACGGATAAGTACCCAGTGAACGGTTCGTTTAGCTTTATATATTGTTCCGGGTGGGCGTTGTATTGGTTTTTCGGAAGTGTTAGACCTGCAAGAGAAAAATTTAAATGGTTGGGAAAGGCCATGGGATGTAGAAATATTTTTTTCACATTTTATTTCCTTTTAAAAACAGGTAAATCAATAGGGATTTTCGTACGGATAAGTACCCAGTGAACGGTTCGTTTAGCTTTATATATTGTTCCGGGTGGGCGTTGTATTGGTTTTTCGGATGTGTTAGACCTGTAAGAGAAGAATTTAAATGGTTGGGAAAGGCCATGGGATGTAGAAATATTTTTTTCACATTTTATTTCCTTGTAAAAACAGGTAAATCAATAGGGTTTTTCGTACGGATAAGTGCCCAGTGAACGGTTCGTTTAGCTTTATATATTGTTCCGGGTGGGCGTTGTATTGGTTTTTCGGAAGTGTTAGACCTGTAAGAGAAAAATTTAAATGGTTGGGAAAGGCCATGGGATGTAGAAATATTTTTTTCACATTTTATTTCCTTGTAAAAACAGGTAAATCAATAGAGTTTTTTGTACGGATAAGTGCCCAGTGAACGGTTCGTTTAGCTTTATATATTGTTCCGGGTGGGCGTTGTTTTGGTTTTTCGGAAGTGTTAGACCTGTAAGAGAAAAATTTAAATGGTTGGGAAAGGCCATGGGATGTAGAAATATTTTTTTCACATTTTATTTCCTTGTAAAAACAAGAAAATCGATAGGGATTTTCGTACGGATAAGTACCCAGTGAACGGTTCGTTTAGCTTTATATATTGTTCCGGGTGGGCGTTGTATTGGTTTTTCGGAAGTGTTAGACCTGTAAGAGAAAAATTTAAATGGTTGGGAAAGGCCATGAGATATAGAAATATTTTTTTCACATTTTAGTTCCGTTTAAAAACAGGTAAATCAATAGTGATTTTCGTACGGATAAGTACCCAGTGAACGGTTCGTTTAGCTTTATATATTGTTCCGGGTGGGCGTTGTATTGGTTTTTCGGAAGAGTTAGACCTGTAAGAGAAAAATTTAAATGGTTGGGAAAGGCCATGGGATGTAGAAATATTTTTTTCACATTTTACTTCCTTGTAAAAACAGGAAAATCAATAGGGATTTTCGTACGGATATGTACCCAGTGAACGGTTCGTTTAGCTTTATATATTGTTCCGGGTGGGCGTTGTATTGGTTTTTCGGAAGCGTTAGACCTGTAAGAGAAGAATTTAAATGGTTGGGAAAGGCCATGGGATGTAGAAATATTTTTTTCACATTTTATTTCCTTGTAAAAACAGGTAAATCAATAGGGTTTTTCGTACGGATAAGTGCCCAGTGAACGGTTCGTTTAGCTTTATATATTGTTCCGGGTGGGCGTTGTTTTGGTTTTTCGGAAGTGTAAGAGAAAAATTTAAATGGTTGGGAAAGGCCATGGGATGTAGAAATATTTTTTTCACATTTTATTTCCTTGTAAAAACAGGAAAATCGATAGGGATTTTCGTACGGATAAGTACCCAGTGAACGGTTCGTTTAGCTTTATATATTGTTCCGGGTGGGCGTTGTATTGGTTTTTCGGAAGTGTTAGACCTGCAAGAGAAAAATTTAAATGGTTGGGAAAGGCCATGGGATGTAGAAATATTTTTTTCACATTTTATTTCCTTTTAAAAACAGGTAAATCAATAGGGATTTTCGTACGGATAAGTACCCAGTGAACGGTTCGTTTAGCTTTATATATTGTTCCGGGTGGGCGTTGTTTTGGTTTTTCAGAAGTGTTAGACCTGTAAGAGAAAAATTTAAATGGTTGGGAAAGGCCATGGGATGTAGAAATATTTTTTTCACATTTTATTTCCTTGTAAAAACAGGTAAATCAATAGGGTTTTTCGTACGGATAAGTGCCCAGTGAACGGTTCGTTTAGCTTTATATATTGTTCCGGGTGGGCGTTGTATTGGTTTTTCGGAAGTGTTAGACCTGTAAGAGAAAAATTTTAATGGTTGGGAAAGGCCATGGGATGTAGAAATATTTTTTTCACATTTTACTTCCTTGTAAAAACAGGAAAATCAATAGGGTTTTTCGTACGGAAAAGTACCTAGTGAACGGTTCGTTTATCTTTATATATTCTTCCGGGTGGGCGTTGTATTGGATTTTCGGAAGTTTTAGACCTGTAAGAGAAAAATTTAAACGGTTGGGAAAGGCCATGGGATGTAGAAATATTTTTTTCACATTTTACTTCCTTGTAAAAACAGGAAAATCAATAGGGTTTTTCGTACGGATATGTACCCAGTGAACGGTTCGTTTAGTTTTATATATTGTTCCGGGTGGGCGTTGTATTGGTTTTTCGGATGTGTTAGACCTGTAAGAGAAGAATTTAAACGGTTGGGAAAGGCCATGGGATGTAGAAATATTTTTTTCACATTTTATTTCCTTGTAAAAACAGGTAAATCAATAGGGTTTTTCGTACGGATAAGTGCCCAGTGAACGGTTCGTTTAGCTTTATATATTGTTCCGGGTGGGCGTTGTTTTGGTTTTTCAGAAGTGTTAGACCTGTAAGAGAAAAATTTAAATGGTTGGGAAAGGCCATGGGATGTAGAAATATTTTTTTCACATTTTATTTCCTTTTAAAAACAGGTAAATCAATAGGGATTTTCGTACGGATAAGTACCCAGTGAACGGTTCGTTTAGCTTTATATATTGTTCCGGGTGGGCGTTGTATTGGTTTTTCGGATGTGTTAGACCTGTAAGAGAAGAATTTAAATGGTTGGGAAAGGCCATGGGATGTAGAAATATTTTTTTCACATTTTATTTCCTTGTAAAAACAGGTAAATCAATAGGGTTTTTCGTACGGATAAGTGCCCAGTGAACGGTTCGTTTAGCTTTATATATTGTTCCGGGTGGGCGTTGTATTGGTTTTTCGGAAGTGTTAGACCTGTAAGAGAAAAATTTAAATGGTTGGGAAAGGCCATGGGATGTAGAAATATTTTTTTCACATTTTATTTCCTTGTAAAAACAGGTAAATCAATAGTGTTTTTCGTACGGATAAGTGCCCAGTGAACGGTTCGTTTAGCTTTATATATTGTTCCGGGTGGGCGTTGTATTGGTTTTTCGGATGTGTTAGACCTGTAAGAGAAGAATTTAAATGGTTGGGAAAGGCCATGGGATGTAGAAATATTTTTTTCACATTTTATTTCCTTGTAAAAACAGGTAAATCAATAGGGTTTTTCGTACGGATAAGTGCCCAGTGAACGGTTCGTTTAGCTTTATATATTGTTCCGGGTGGGCGTTGTTTTGGTTTTTCAGAAGTGTTAGACCTGTAAGAGAAAAATTTAAATGGTTGGGAAAGGCCATGGGATGTAGAAATATTTTTTTCACATTTTATTTCCTTGTAAAAACAGGTAAATCAATAGGGTTTTTCGTACGGATAAGTGCCCAGTGAACGGTTCGTTTAGCTTTATATATTGTTCCGGGTGGGCGTTGTATTGGTTTTTCGGAAGTGTTAGACCTGTAAGAGAAAAATTTAAATGGTGGGGAAAGGCCATGGGATGTAGAAATATTTTTTTCACATTTTATTTCCTTTTAAAAACAGGTAAATCAATAGGGATTTTCGTACGGATAAGTGCCCAGTAAACGGTTCATATAGCTTTATATATTGTTCCGGGTGGGCGTTGTTTTGGTTTTTCGGAAGTGTTAGACCTGTAAGAGAAAAATTTAAATGGTTGGAAAAGGCCATGGGATGTAGAAATATTTTTTTCACATTTTACTTCCGTTTAAAAACAGGTAAATCAATAGGGATTTTCGTATGGATAAGTACATAGTGAACGGTTCGTTTATCTTTATATATTCTTCCGGGTGGGCGTTGTATTGGTTTTTCGGAAGAGTTAGACCTGTAAGAGAAAAATTTAAATGGTTGGGAAAGGCCATGGGATGTAGAAATATTTTTTTCACATTTACTTCCTTGTAAAAACAGATAAATCAATAGGGTTTTTCGTACGGATAAGTACCCAGTGAACCGTTCGTTTAGCTTTATATACTGTTCCGGGTGGGCGTTGTATTGGTTTTTCGGAAGTGTTAGACCTGTAAGAGAAAAATTTAAAAGGTTGGGAAAGGCCATGGGATGTAGAAATATTTTTTTCACATTTTACTTCCTTTTAAAAACAGGTAAATCAATAGGGATTTTCGTACGGATAAGTACCCAGTGAACGGTTCGCTTAGCTTTATATATTGTTCCGGGTGGGCGTTGTATTGGTTTTTCGGAAGTGTTAGACCTGTAAGAGAAAAATTTAAATGGTTGGGAAAGGCCATGGGATGTAGAAATATTTTTTTCACATTTTACTTCCTTGTAAAAACAGGAAAATCAATAGGGATTTTCGTACGGATATGTACCCAGTGAACGGTTCATTTAGCTTTATATATTGTTCCGGGTGGGCGTTGTATTGGTTTTTCGGAAGCGTTAGACCTGTAAGAGAAAAATTTAAATGGTTGGGAAAGGCCATGGGATGTAGAAATATTTTTTTCACATTTTATTTCCTTGTAAAAACAGGTAAATCAATAGGGTTTTTCGTACGGATAAGTGCCCAGTGAACGGTTCGTTTAGCTTTATATATTGTTCCGGGTGGGCGTTGTTTTGGTTTTTCGGAAGTGTTAGACCTGTAAGAGAAAAATTTAAATGGTTGGAAAAGGCCATGGGATGTAGAAATATTTTTTTCACATTTTACTTCGTTTAAAAACAGGTAAATCAATAGGGATTTTCGTATGGATAAGTATATAGTGAACGGTTCGTTTATCTTTATATATTCTTCCGGGTGGGCGTTGTATTGGTTTTTCGGAAGTGTTAGACCTGTAAGAGAAAAATTTAAATGGTTGGGAAAGGCCATGGGATGTAGAAATATTTTTTTCACATTTACTTCCTTGTAAAAACAGGTAAATCAATAGGGTTTTTCGTACGGATAAGTACCCAGTGAACCGTTCGTTTAGCTTTATATATTGTTCCGGGTGGGCGTTGTATTGGTTTTTCGGAAGTGTTAGACCTGTAAGAGAAAAATTTTAAAGGTTGGGAAAGGCCATGGGATGTAGAAATATTTTTTTCACATTTTACTTCCTTTTAAAAACAGGTAAATCAATAGGGATTTTCGTACGGATAAGTACCCAGTGAACGGTTCGCTTAGCTTTATATATTGTTCCGGGTGGGCGTTGTATTGGTTTTTCGGAAGTGTTAGACCTGTAAGAGAAAAATTTAAATGGTTGGGAAAGGCCATGGGATGTAGAAATATTTTTTTCACATTTTACTTCCTTGTAAAAACAGGAAAATCAATAGGGATTTTCGTACGGATATGTACCCAGTGAACGGTTCATTTAGCTTTATATATTGTTCCGGGTGGGCGTTGTATTGGTTTTTCGGAAGCGTTAGACCTGTAAGAGAAAAATTTAAATGGTTGGGAAAGGCCATGGGATGTAGAAATATTTTTTTCACATTTTATTTCCTTGTAAAAACAGGTAAATCAATAGGGTTTTTCGTACGGATAAGTGCCCAGTGAACGGTTCGTTTAGCTTTATATATTGTTCCGGGTGGGCGTTGTTTTGGTTTTTCGGAAGTGTTAGACCTGTAAGAGAAAAATTTAAATGGTTGGAAAAGGCCATGGGATGTAGAAATATTTTTTTCACATTTTACTTCCTTGTAAAAACAGGAAAATCGATAGGGATTTTCGTACGGATAAGTACCCAGTGAACGGTTCGTTTATCTTAATATATTCTTCCGGGTGGGCGTTGTATTTGTTTTTCTGAAGTGTTAGACCTGTAAGAGAAAAATTTAAATGTTTGGGAAAGGCCTTGGGATGTAGAAATATTTTTTTCACATTTACTTCCTTGTAAAAACAGGTAAATCAATAGGGTTTTTCGTACGGATAAGTACCCAGTGAACCGTTCGTTTAGCTTTATATATTGTTCCGGGTGGGCGTTGTATTGGTTTTTCGGAAGTGTTAGACCTGTAAGAGAAAAATTTAAATGGTTGGGAAAGGCCATGGGATGTAGAAATATTTTTTTCACATTTTATTTCCTTTTAAAAACAGGTAAATCAATAGGGATTTTCGTACGGATAAGTACCCAGTGAACGGTTCGTTTAGCTTTATATATTGTTCCGGGTGGGTGTTGTATTGGTTTTTTGGAAATGTTAGACCTGTAAGAGAAAAATTTAAATGGTTGGGAAAGGCCATGGGATGTAGAATTATTTTTTTCACATTTTACTTCCTTGTAAAAACAGGAAAATCAATAGGGATTTTCGTACGGATATGTACACAGTGAACGGTTCATTTAGCTTTATATATTGTTCCGGGTGGGCGTTGTATTGGTTTTTCGGAAGCGTTAGACCTGTAAGAGAAAAATTTAAATGGTTGGGAAAGGCCATGGGATGTAGAATTTTTTTTTCACATTTTATTTCCTTGTAAAAACAGGTAAATCAATAGGGTTTTTCGTACGGATAAGTGCCCAGTGAACGGTTCATATAGCTTTATATATTGTTCCGGGTGGGCGTTGTATTGTTTTTTCGGAAGTGTTAGACCTGTAAGAGAAAAATTTAAATGGTTGGGAAAGGCCATGGGATGTAGAAATATTTTTTCACATTTTACTTCCTTGTAAAAACAGGAAAATCGATAGGGATTTTCATACGGATAAGTACCCAGTGAACGGTTCGTTTATCTTTATATATTCTTCCGGGTGGGCGTTGTATTGGTTTTTCAGAAGTGTTAGACCTGTAAGAGAAAAATTTAAATGGTTGGGAAAGGCCATGGGATGTAGAAATATTTTTTTCACATTTACTTCCTTGTAAAAACAGGTAAATCAATAGGGTTTTTCGTACGGATAAGTACCCAGTGAACCGTTCGTTTAGCTTTATATATTGTATCGGGTGGGCGTTGTTTTGGTTTTTCGGAAGTGTTAGACCTGTAAGAGAAAAATTTAAATGGTTGGGAAAGGCCATGGGATGTAGAAATATTTTTTTCACATTTTATTTCCTTGTAAAAACAGGTAAATCAATAGGGATTTTCGTACGGATAAGTACCCAATGAACGGTTCGTTTAGCTTTATATATTGTTCCGGGTGGGCGTTGTATTGGTTTTTCGCAAGTGTTAGACCTGTAAGAGAAAAATTTAAATGGTTGGGAAAGGCCATGGGATGTAGAAATATTTTTTTCACATTTTACTTCCTTGTAAAAACAGGAAAATCGATAGGGATTTTCGGACGGATAAGTACCTAGTGAACGGTTCGTTTATCTTTATATATTCTTCCGGGTTGGCGTTGTATTCTATTTTCGGAAGTGTTAGACCTGTAAGAGAAAAATTTAAATGGTTGGGAAAGGCCATAGGATGTAGAAATATTTTTTTCACATTTACTTCCTTGTAAAAACAGGTAAATCAATAGGGTTTTTCGTACGGATAAGTACCCAGTGAACGGTTCGTTTAGCTTTATATATTGTTCCGGGTGGGCGTTGTATTGGTTTTTCAGAAGTGTTAGACCTGTAAGAGAAAAATTTAAATGGTTGGGAAAGGCCATGGGATGTAGAAATATTTTTTTCACATTTTATTTCCTTTTAAAAACAGGTAAATCAATAGGGATTTTCGTACGGATAAGTACCCAGTGAACGGTTCGTTTAGCTTTATATATTGTTCCGGGTGGGCATTGTATTGGTTTTTCGGAAGTGTTAGACCTGTAAGAGAAAAATTTAAATGGTTGGGAAAGGCCATGGGATGTAGAAATATTTTTTTCACATTTTACTTCCTTGTAAAAACAGGAAAATCAATAGGGATTTTCGTACGGATATGTACCCAGTGAACCGTTCGTTTAGCTTTATATATTGTTCCGGGTGGGCGTTGTATTGGTTTTTCGGAAGTTTTAGACCTGTAAGAGAAAAATTTAAATGGTTGGGAAAGGCCATGGGATGTAGAAATATTTTTTTCACATTTTATTTCCTTTTAAAAACAGGTAAATCAATAGGGATTTTCGTACGGATAAGTGCCCAGTGAACGGTTCATATAGCTTTATATATTGTTCCGGGTGGGCGTTGTTTTGGTTTTTCGGAAGTGTTAGACCTGTAAGAGAAAAATTTAAATGGTTGGAAAAGGCCATGGGATGTAGAAATATTTTTTTCACATTTTACTTCCGTTTAAAAACAGGTAAATCAATAGGGTTTTTCGTACGGATAAGTACCCAGTGAACCGTTCGTTTAGCTTTATATACTGTTCCGGGTGGGCGTTGTATTGGTTTTTCGGAAGTGTTAGACCTGTAAGAGAAAAATTTAAAAGGTTGGGAAAGGCCATGGGATGTAGAAATATTTTTTTCACATTTTACTTCCTTTTAAAAACAGGTAAATCAATAGGGATTTTCGTACGGATAAGTACCCAGTGAACGGTTCGCTTAGCTTTATATATTGTTCCGGGTGGGCGTTGTATTGGTTTTTCGGAAGTGTTAGACCTGTAAGAGAAAAATTTAAATGGTTGGGAAAGGCCATGGGATGTAGAAATATTTCTTTCACATTTACTTTCTTGAAAAAACAGGTAAATCAATAGGGTTTTTCGTACGGATAAGTACCCAGTGAACCGTTCGTTTAGCTTTATATATTGTTCCGGGTGGGCATTGTATTGGTTTTTCGGAAGTGTTAGACCTGTAAGAGAAAAATTTAAAAGGTTGGGAAAGGCCATGGGATGTAGAAATATTTTTTTCACATTTTACTTCCTTTTAAAAACAGGTAAATCAATAGGGATTTTCGTACGGATAAGTACCCAGTGAACGGTTCGCTTAGCTTTATATATTGTTCCGGGTGGGCGTTGTATTGGTTTTTCGGAAGTGTTAGACCTGTAAGAGAAAAATTTAAATGGTTGGGAAAGGCCATGGGATGTAGAAATATTTTTTTCACATTTTACTTCCTTGTAAAAACAGGAAAATCAATAGGGATTTTCGTACGGATATGTACCCAGTGAACGGTTCATTTAGCTTTATATATTGTTCCGGGTGGGCGTTGTATTGGTTTTTCGGAAGCGTTAGACCTGTAAGAGAAAAATTTAAATGGTTGGGAAAGGCCATGGGATGTAGAAATATTTTTTTCACATTTTATTTCCTTGTAAAAACAGGTAAATCAATAGGGTTTTTCGTACGGATAAGTGCCCAGTGAACGGTTCGTTTAGCTTTATATATTGTTCCGGGTGGGCGTTGTTTTGGTTTTTCGGAAGTGTTAGACCTGTAAGAGAAAAATTTAAATGGTTGGAAAAGGCCATGGGATGTAGAAATATTTTTTTCACATTTTACTTCCTTGTAAAAACAGGAAAATCGATAGGGATTTTCGTACGGATAAGTACCCAGTGAACGGTTCGTTTATCTTAATATATTCTTCCGGGTGGGCGTTGTATTGGTTTTTCTGAAGTGTTAGACCTGTAAGAGAAAAATTTAAATGTTTGGGAAAGGCCATGGGATGTAGAAATATTTTTTTCACATTTACTTCCTTGTAAAAACAGGTAAATCAATAGGGTTTTTCGTACGGATAAGTACCCAGTGAACCGTTCGTTTAGCTTTATATATTGTTCCGGGTGGGCGTTGTATTGGTTTTTCGGAAGTGTTAGACCTGTAAGAGAAAAATTTAAATGGTTGGGAAAGGCCATGGGATGTAGAAATATTTTTTTCACATTTTATTTCCTTTTAAAAACAGGTAAATCAATAGGGATTTTCGTACGGATAAGTACCCAGTGAACGGTTCGTTTAGCTTTATATATTGTTCCGGCTGGGTGTTGTATTGGTTTTTTGGAAGTGTTAGACCTGTAAGAGAAAAATTTAAATGGTTGGGAAAGGCCATGGGATGTAGAATTATTTTTTTCACATTTTACTTCCTTGTAAAAACAGGAAAATCAATAGGGATTTTCGTACGGATATGTACCCAGTGAACGGTTCATTTAGCTTTATATATTGTTCCGGGTGGGCGTTGTATTGGTTTTTCGGAAGCGTTAGACCTGTAAGAGAAAAATTTAAATGGTTGGGAAAGGCCATGGGATGTAGAAATATTTTTTTCACATTTTATTTCCTTGTAAAAACAGGTAAATCAATAGGGTTTTTCGTACGGATAAGTGCCCAGTGAACGGTTCATATAGCTTTATATATTGTTCCGGGTGGGCGTTGTATTGTTTTTTCGGAAGTGTTAGACCTGTAAGAGAAAAATTTAAATGGTTGGGAAAGGCCATGGGATGTAGAAATATTTTTTCACATTTTACTTCCTTGTAAAAACAGGAAAATCGATAGGGATTTTCATACGGATAAGTACCCAGTGAACGGTTCGTTTATCTTTATATATTCTTCCGGGTGGGCGTTGTATTGGTTTTTCAGAAGTGTTAGACCTGTAAGAGAAAAATTTAAATGGTTGGGAAAGGCCATGGGATGTAGAAATATTTTTTTCACATTTACTTCCTTGTAAAAACAGGTAAATCAATAGGGTTTTTCGTACGGATAAGTACCCAGTGAACCGTTCGTTTAGCTTTATATATTGTTCCGGGTGGGCGTTGTTTTGGTTTTTCGGAAGTGTTAGACCTGTAAGAGAAAAATTTAAATGGTTGGGAAAGGCCATGGGATGTAGAAATATTTTTTTGACATTTTACTTCCTTGTAAAAACAGGAAAATCAATAGGGATTTTCGTACGGATATGTACCCAGTGAACGGTTCGTTTAGCTTTATATATTGTTCCGGGTGGGCGTTGTATTGGTTTTTCGGATGTGTTAGACCTGTAAGAGAAGAATTTAAATGGTTGGGAAAGGCCATGGGATGTAGAAATATTTTTTTCACATTTTATTTCCTTGTAAAAACAGGTAAATCAATAGGGTTTTTCGTACGGATAAGTGCCCAGTGAACGGTTCGTTTAGCTTTATATATTGTTCCGGGTGGGCATTGTTTTGGTTTTTCGGAAGTGTTAGACCTCCAAGAGAAAAATTTAAATGGTTGGGAAAGGCCATGGGATGTAGAAATATTTTTTTCACATTTTATTTCCTTGTAAAAACAGGTAAATCAATAGGGTTTTTCGTACGGATAAGTCCCCAGTGAACGGTTCGTTTAGCTTTATATATTGTTCCGGGTGGGCGTTGTTTTGGTTTTTCGGAAGCGTTAGACCTGTAAGAGAAAAATTTAAATGGTTGGGAAAGGCCATGGGATGTAGAAATATTTTTTTCACATTTTACTTCCTTGTAAAAACAGGAAAATCGATAGGGATTTTCGGACGGATAAGTACCTAGTGAACGGTTCGTTTAGCTTTATATATTGTTCCGGGTGGGCGTTGTTTTGGTTTTTCGGAAGTGTTAGACCTGCAAGAGAAAAATTTAAATGGTTGGGAAAGGCCATGGGATGTAGAAATATTTTTTTCACATTTTATTTCCTTGTAAAAACAGGTAAATCAATAGGGTTTTTCGTACGGATAAGTCCCCAGTGAACGGTTCGTTTAGCTTTATATATTGTTCCGGGTGGGCGTTGTTTTGGTTTTTCGGAAGCGTTAGACCTGTAAGAGAAAAATTTAAATGGTTGGGAAAGGCCATGGGATGTAGAAATATTTTTTTCACATTTTACTTCCTTGTAAAAACAGGAAAATCGATAGGGATTTTCGGACGGATAAGTACCTAGTGAACGTTTCGTTTATCTTTATATATTCTTCCGGGTGGGCGTTGCATTGGATTTTCGGAAGTGTTAGACCTGTAAGAGAAAAATTTAAATGGTTGGGAAAGGCCATGGGATGTAGAAATATTTTTTTCACATTTACTTCCTTGTAAAAACAGGTAAATCAATAGGGTTTTTCGTACGGATAAGTGCCCAGTGAACGGTTCGTTTAGCTTTATATATTGTTCCGGGTGGGCATTGTTTTGGTTTTTCGGAAGTGTTAGACCTGTAAGAGAAAAATTTAAATGGTTGGGAAAGGCCATGGGATGTAGAAATATTTTTTTCACATTTTATTTCTTTGTAAAAACAGGAAAATCAATAGGGTTTTTCGTACGGATAAGTCCCCAGTGAACGGTTCGTTTAGCTTTATATATTGTTCCGGGTGGGCGTTGTTTTGGTTTTTCGGAAGTGTTAGACCTGTAAGAGAAAAATTTAAATGGTTGGGAAAGGCCATGGGATGTAGAAATATTTTTTTCACATTTTATTTCCTTGTAAAAACAGGAAAATCGATAGGGATTTTCGTACGGATAAGTACCCAGTGAACGGTTCGTTTAGCTTTATATATTGTTCCGGGTGGGCGTTGTATTGGTTTTTCGGAAGTGTTAGACCTGTAAGAGAAAAATTTAAATGGTTGGGAAAGGCCATGAGATATAGAAATATTTTTTTCACATTTTAGTTCCGTTTAAAAACAGGTAAATCAATAGGGTTTTTCGTACGGATAAGTGCCCAGTGAACGGTTCATATAGCTTTATATATTGTTCCGGGTGGGCGTTGTATTGTTTTTTCGGAAGTGTTAGACCTGTAAGAGAAAAATTTAAATGGTTGGGAAAGGCCATGGGATGTAGAAATATTTTTTCACATTTTACTTCCTTGTAAAAACAGGAAAATCGATAGGGATTTTCATACGGATAAGTACCCAGTGAACGGTTCGTTTATCTTTATATATTCTTCCGGGTGGGCGTTGTATTGGTTTTTCAGAAGTGTTAGACCTGTAAGAGAAAAATTTAAATGGTTGGGAAAGGCCATGGGATGTAGAAATATTTTTTTCACATTTACTTCCTTGTAAAAACAGGTAAATCAATAGGGTTTTTCGTACGGATAAGTACCCAGTGAACCGTTCGTTTAGCTTTATATATTGTTCCGGGTGGGCGTTGTTTTGGTTTTTCGGAAGTGTTAGACCTGTAAGAGAAAAATTTAAATGGTTGGGAAAGGCCATGGGATGTAGAAATATTTTTTTGACATTTTACTTCCTTGTAAAAACAGGAAAATCAATAGGGATTTTCGTACGGATATGTACCCAGTGAACGGTTCGTTTAGCTTTATATATTGTTCCGGGTGGGCGTTGTATTGGTTTTTCGGATGTGTTAGACCTGTAAGAGAAGAATTTAAATGGTTGGGAAAGGCCATGGGATGTAGAAATATTTTTTTCACATTTTATTTCCTTGTAAAAACAGGTAAATCAATAGGGTTTTTCGTACGGATAAGTGCCCAGTGAACGGTTCGTTTAGCTTTATATATTGTTCCGGGTGGGCATTGTTTTGGTTTTTCGGAAGTGTTAGACCTCCAAGAGAAAAATTTAAATGGTTGGGAAAGGCCATGGGATGTAGAAATATTTTTTTCACATTTTATTTCCTTGTAAAAACAGGTAAATCAATAGGGTTTTTCGTACGGATAAGTCCCCAGTGAACGGTTCGTTTAGCTTTATATATTGTTCCGGGTGGGCGTTGTTTTGGTTTTTCGGAAGCGTTAGACCTGTAAGAGAAAAATTTAAATGGTTGGGAAAGGCCATGGGATGTAGAAATATTTTTTTCACATTTTACTTCCTTGTAAAAACAGGAAAATCGATAGGGATTTTCGGACGGATAAGTACCTAGTGAACGGTTCGTTTAGCTTTATATATTGTTCCGGGTGGGCGTTGTTTTGGTTTTTCGGAAGTGTTAGACCTGCAAGAGAAAAATTTAAATGGTTGGGAAAGGCCATGGGATGTAGAAATATTTTTTTCACATTTTATTTCCTTGTAAAAACAGGTAAATCAATAGGGTTTTTCGTACGGATAAGTCCCCAGTGAACGGTTCGTTTAGCTTTATATATTGTTCCGGGTGGGCGTTGTTTTGGTTTTTCGGAAGCGTTAGACCTGTAAGAGAAAAATTTAAATGGTTGGGAAAGGCCATGGGATGTAGAAATATTTTTTTCACATTTTACTTCCTTGTAAAAACAGGAAAATCGATAGGGATTTTCGGACGGATAAGTACCTAGTGAACGTTTCGTTTATCTTTATATATTCTTCCGGGTGGGCGTTGCATTGGATTTTCGGAAGTGTTAGACCTGTAAGAGAAAAATTTAAATGGTTGGGAAAGGCCATGGGATGTAGAAATATTTTTTTCACATTTACTTCCTTGTAAAAACAGGTAAATCAATAGGGTTTTTCGTACGGATAAGTGCCCAGTGAACGGTTCGTTTAGCTTTATATATTGTTCCGGGTGGGCATTGTTTTGGTTTTTCGGAAGTGTTAGACCTGTAAGAGAAAAATTTAAATGGTTGGGAAAGGCCATGGGATGTAGAAATATTTTTTTCACATTTTATTTCTTTGTAAAAACAGGAAAATCAATAGGGTTTTTCGTACGGATAAGTCCCCAGTGAACGGTTCGTTTAGCTTTATATATTGTTCCGGGTGGGCGTTGTTTTGGTTTTTCGGAAGTGTTAGACCTGTAAGAGAAAAATTTAAATGGTTGGGAAAGGCCATGGGATGTAGAAATATTTTTTTCACATTTTATTTCCTTGTAAAAACAGGAAAATCGATAGGGATTTTCGTACGGATAAGTACCCAGTGAACGGTTCGTTTAGCTTTATATATTGTTCCGGGTGGGCGTTGTATTGGTTTTTCGGAAGTGTTAGACCTGTAAGAGAAAAATTTAAATGGTTGGGAAAGGCCATGAGATATAGAAATATTTTTTTCACATTTTAGTTCCGTTTAAAAACAGGTAAATCAATAGGGTTTTTCGTACGGATAAGTACCCAGTGAACGGTTCGTTTAGCTTTATATATTGTTCCGGGTGGGCGTTGTATTGGTTTTTCGGAAGTGTTAGACCTGCAAGAGAAAAATTTAAATGGTTGGGAAAGGCCATGGGATGTAGAAATATTTTTTTCACATTTTATTTCCTTGTAAAAACAGGTAAATCAATAGGGTTTTTCGTACGCATAAGTGCCCAGTGAACGGTTCGTTTAGCTTTATATATTGTTCTGGGTGGGCGTTGTTTTGGTTTTTCGGAAGTGTTAGACCTGTAAGAGAAAAATTTAAATGGTTGGGAAAGGCCATGGGATGTAGAAATATTTTTTTCACATCTTACTTCCTTGTAAAAACAGGAAAATCGATAGGGATTTTCGTACAGATAAGTACCCAGTGAACGGTTCGTTTATCTTTATATATTCTTCCGGGTGGGCGTTGTATTCGTTTTTCGGAAGTGTTAGACCTGTAAGAGAAATATTTAAATGGTTGGGAAAGGCCATGGGATGTAGAAATATTTTTTTCACATTTACTTCCTTGTAAAAACAGGTAAATCAATAGGGATTTTCTTACGGATAAGTGCCCAGTGAACGGTTCGTTTAGCTTTATATATTGTTCCGGGTGGGCGTTGTATTGGTTTTTCGGAAGTGTTAGACCTGTAAGAGAAAAATTTAAATGGTTGGGAAAGGCCATGGGATGTAGAAATATTTTTTTCACATTTTATTTCCTTTTAAAAACAGGTAAATCAATAGGGATTTCCGTACGGATAAGTACCCAGTGAACGGTTCGTTTAGCTTTATATATTGTTCCGGGTGGGCGTGGTATTGGTTTTTCGGAAGTGTTAGACCTGTAAGAGAAAAATTTAAATGGTTGGGAAAGGCCATGGGATGTAGAAATATTTTTTTCACATTTTACTTCCTTGTAAAAACAGGAAAATCAATAGGGATTTTCGTACGGATATGTACCCAGTGAACGGTTCGTTTAGCTTTATATATTGTTCCGGGTGGGCATTGTATTGGTTTTTCGGATGTGTTAGACCTGTAAGAGAAGAATTTAAATGGTTGGGAAAGGCCATGGGATGTAGAAATATTTTTTTCACATTTTATTTCCTTGTAAAAACAGGTAAATCAATAGTGGTTTTCGTACGGATAAGTGCCCAGTGAACGGTTCGTTTAGCTTTATATATTGTTCCGGGTGGGCATTGTTTTGGTTTTTCGGAAGTGTTAGACCTGTAAGAGAAAAATTTAAATGGTTGGGAAAGGCCATGGGATGTAGAAATATTTTTTTCACATTTTATTTCCTTGTAAAAACAGGTAAATCAATAGGGTTTTTCGTACGGATAAGTGCCCAGTGAACGGTTCGTTTAGCTTTATATATTGTTCCGGGTGGGCGTTGTTTTGGTTTTTCGGAAGTGTTAGACCTGTAAGAGAAAAATTTAAATGGTTGGGAAAGGCCATGGGATGTAGAAATATTTTTTTCACATTTTATTTCCCTGTAAAAACAGGAAAATCGATAGGGATTTTCGTACGGATAAGTACCCAGTGAACGGTTCGTTTAGCTTTATATATTGTTCCGGGTGGGCGTTGTATTGGTTTTTCGGAAGTGTTAGACCTGTAAGAGAAAAATTTAAATGGTTGGGAAAGGCCATGGGATGTAGAAATATTTTTTTCACATTTTATTTCCTTGTAAAAACAGGTAAATCAATAGGGTTTTTCGTACGGATAAGTGCCCAGTGAACGGTTCGTTTAGCTTTATATATCGATCCGGGTGGGCATTGTTTTGGTTTTTCGGATGTGTTAGACCTGTAAGAGAAAAATTTAAATGGTTGGGAAAGGCCATGGGATGTAGAAATATTTTTTTCACATTTACTTCCTTGTAAAAACAGGTAAATCAATAGGGTTTTTCGTACGGATAAGTACCTAGTGAACCTTTCGTTTAGCTTTAAATATTGTTCCGGGTGGGCGTTGTATTGGTTTTTCGGAAGTGTTAGACCTGTAAGAGAAAAATTTAAAAGGTTGGGAAAGGCCATGGGATGTAGAAATATTTTTTTCACATTTTATTTCCTTGTAAAAACAGGTAAATCAATAGGGTTTTTCGTACGGATAAGTGCCCAGTGAACGGTTCGTTTAGCTTTATATATTGTTCCGGGTGGGCGTTGTTTTGGTTTTTCGGAAGTGTTAGACCTGTAAGAGAAAAATTTAAATGGTTGGGAAAGGCCATGGGATGTAGAAATATTTTTTTCACATTTTATTTCCTTGTAAAAACAGGAAAATCAATTGTGATTTTCGTACGGATAAGTGCCCAGTGAACGGTTCGTTTAGCTTTATATATCGTTCCGGGTGGGCATTGTTTTGGTTTTTTGGAAGTGTTAGACCTGTAAGAGAAAAATTTAAATGGTTGGGAAAGGCCGTGGTTTGGAGAAATATTTTTTTCACATTTTATTTCCTTGTAAATACAGGTATATCGATAGGGATTTTCGTACGGATAAGTGCCCAGCGAAAGGTTCGTTTAGCTTTATATATTGTTCCGGGTGGTCGTTGTATTGGTTTTTCGGAAGTGTTAGACCTGTAAGAGAAAAATTTAAATGGTTGGGAAAGGCCATGGGATGTAGAAATATTTTTTTCACATTTTATTTCCTTGTAAAAGCAGGTAAATCAATAGGGTTTTTCGTACGGATAAGTACCCAGTGAACGGTTCGTTTAGCTTTATATATTGTTCCGGGTGGGCGTTGTATTGGTTTTTCGGAAGTGTTAGACCTGTAAGAGAAAAATTTAAGTGGTTGGGAAAGGCCATGAGATATAGAAATATTTTTTTCACATTTTAGTTCCGTTTAAAAACAGGTAAATCAATAGGGTTTTTCGTACGGATAAGTACCCAGTGAACGGTTCGTTTAGCTTTATATATAGTTCCGGGTGGGCGTTGTATTGGTTTTTCGGAAGTGTTAGACCTGCAAGAGAAAAATTTAAATGGTTGGGAAAGGCCATGGGATGTAGAAATATTTTTTTCACATTTTATTTCCTTGTAAAAACAGGTAAATCAATAGGGTTTTTCGTACGGATAAGTGCCCAGTGAACGGTTCGTTTAGCTTTATATATCGATCCGGGTGGGCATTGTTTTGGTTTTTCGGAAGTGTTAGACCTGTAAGAGAAAAATTTAAATGGTTGGGAAAGGCCATGGGATGTAGAAATATTTTTTTCACATTTACTTCCTTGTAAAAACAGGTAAATCAATAGGGTTTTTCGTACGGATAAGTACCCAGTGAACCGTTCGTTTAGCTTTATATATTGTTCCGGGTGGGCGTTGTTTTGGTTTTTCGGAAGTGTTAGACCTGTAAGAGAAAAATTTAAATGGTTGGGAAAGGCCATGGGATGTAGAAATATTTTTTTGACATTTTACTTCCTTGTAAAAACAGGAAAATCAATAGGGATTTTCGTACGGATATGTACCCAGTGAACGGTTCGTTTAGCTTTATATATTGTTCCGGGTGGGCGTTGTATTGGTTTTTCGGATGTGTTAGACCTGTAAGAGAAGAATTTAAATGGTTGGGAAAGGCCATGGGATGTAGAAATATTTTTTTCACATTTTATTTCCTTGTAAAAACAGGTAAATCAATAGGGTTTTTCGTACGGATAAGTGCCCAGTGAACGGTTCGTTTAGCTTTATATATTGTTCCGGGTGGGCATTGTTTTGGTTTTTCGGAAGTGTTAGACCTCCAAGAGAAAAATTTAAATGGTTGGGAAAGGCCATGGGATGTAGAAATATTTTTTTCACATTTTATTTCCTTGTAAAAACAGGTAAATCAATAGGGTTTTTCGTACGGATAAGTCCCCAGTGAACGGTTCGTTTAGCTTTATATATTGTTCCGGGTGGGCGTTGTTTTGGTTTTTCGGAAGCGTTAGACCTGTAAGAGAAAAATTTAAATGGTTGGGAAAGGCCATGGGATGTAGAAATATTTTTTTCACATTTTACTTCCTTGTAAAAACAGGAAAATCGATAGGGATTTTCGGACGGATAAGTACCTAGTGAACGGTTCGTTTAGCTTTATATATTGTTCCGGGTGGGCGTTGTTTTGGTTTTTCGGAAGTGTTAGACCTGCAAGAGAAAAATTTAAATGGTTGGGAAAGGCCATGGGATGTAGAAATATTTTTTTCACATTTTATTTCCTTGTAAAAACAGGTAAATCAATAGGGTTTTTCGTACGGATAAGTCCCCAGTGAACGGTTCGTTTAGCTTTATATATTGTTCCGGGTGGGCGTTGTTTTGGTTTTTCGGAAGCGTTAGACCTGTAAGAGAAAAATTTAAATGGTTGGGAAAGGCCATGGGATGTAGAAATATTTTTTTCACATTTTACTTCCTTGTAAAAACAGGAAAATCGATAGGGATTTTCGGACGGATAAGTACCTAGTGAACGTTTCGTTTATCTTTATATATTCTTCCGGGTGGGCGTTGCATTGGATTTTCGGAAGTGTTAGACCTGTAAGAGAAAAATTTAAATGGTTGGGAAAGGCCATGGGATGTAGAAATATTTTTTTCACATTTACTTCCTTGTAAAAACAGGTAAATCAATAGGGTTTTTCGTACGGATAAGTGCCCAGTGAACGGTTCGTTTAGCTTTATATATTGTTCCGGGTGGGCATTGTTTTGGTTTTTCGGAAGTGTTAGACCTGTAAGAGAAAAATTTAAATGGTTGGGAAAGGCCATGGGATGTAGAAATATTTTTTTCACATTTTATTTCTTTGTAAAAACAGGAAAATCAATAGGGTTTTTCGTACGGATAAGTCCCCAGTGAACGGTTCGTTTAGCTTTATATATTGTTCCGGGTGGGCGTTGTTTTGGTTTTTCGGAAGTGTTAGACCTGTAAGAGAAAAATTTAAATGGTTGGGAAAGGCCATGGGATGTAGAAATATTTTTTTCACATTTTATTTCCTTGTAAAAACAGGAAAATCGATAGGGATTTTCGTACGGATAAGTACCCAGTGAACGGTTCGTTTAGCTTTATATATTGTTCCGGGTGGGCGTTGTATTGGTTTTTCGGAAGTGTTAGACCTGTAAGAGAAAAATTTAAATGGTTGGGAAAGGCCATGAGATATAGAAATATTTTTTTCACATTTTAGTTCCGTTTAAAAACAGGTAAATCAATAGGGTTTTTCGTACGGATAAGTACCCAGTGAACGGTTCGTTTAGCTTTATATATTGTTCCGGGTGGGCGTTGTATTGGTTTTTCGGAAGTGTTAGACCTGCAAGAGAAAAATTTAAATGGTTGGGAAAGGCCATGGGATGTAGAAATATTTTTTTCACATTTTATTTCCTTGTAAAAACAGGTAAATCAATAGGGTTTTTCGTACGCATAAGTGCCCAGTGAACGGTTCGTTTAGCTTTATATATTGTTCTGGGTGGGCGTTGTTTTGGTTTTTCGGAAGTGTTAGACCTGTAAGAGAAAAATTTAAATGGTTGGGAAAGGCCATGGGATGTAGAAATATTTTTTTCACATCTTACTTCCTTGTAAAAACAGGAAAATCGATAGGGATTTTCGTACAGATAAGTACCCAGTGAACGGTTCGTTTATCTTTATATATTCTTCCGGGTGGGCGTTGTATTCGTTTTTCGGAAGTGTTAGACCTGTAAGAGAAATATTTAAATGGTTGGGAAAGGCCATGGGATGTAGAAATATTTTTTTCACATTTACTTCCTTGTAAAAACAGGTAAATCAATAGGGATTTTCGTACGGATAAGTACCCAGTGAACGGTTCGTTTAGCTTTATATATTGTTCCGGGTGGGCGTTGTATTGGTTTTTCGGAAGTGTTAGACCTGTAAGAGAAAAATTTAAATGGTTGGGAAAGGCCATGGGATGTAGAAATATTTTTTTCACATTTTATTTCCTTTTAAAAACAGGTAAATCAATAGGGATTTCCGTACGGATAAGTACCCAGTGAACGGTTCGTTTAGCTTTATATATTGTTCCGGGTGGGCGTGGTATTGGTTTTTCGGAAGTGTTAGACCTGTAAGAGAAAAATTTAAATGGTTGGGAAAGGCCATGGGATGTAGAAATATTTTTTTCACATTTTACTTCCTTGTAAAAACAGGAAAATCAATAGGGATTTTCGTACGGATATGTACCCAGTGAACGGTTCGTTTAGCTTTATATATTGTTCCGGGTGGGCATTGTATTGGTTTTTCGGATGTGTTAGACCTGTAAGAGAAGAATTTAAATGGTTGGGAAAGGCCATGGGATGTAGAAATATTTTTTTCACATTTTATTTCCTTGTAAAAACAGGTAAATCAATAGTGGTTTTCGTACGGATAAGTGCCCAGTGAACGGTTCGTTTAGCTTTATATATTGTTCCGGGTGGGCATTGTTTTGGTTTTTCGGAAGTGTTAGACCTGTAAGAGAAAAATTTAAATGGTTGGGAAAGGCCATGGGATGTAGAAATATTTTTTTCACATTTTATTTCCTTGTAAAAACAGGTAAATCAATAGGGTTTTTCGTACGGATAAGTGCCCAGTGAACGGTTCGTTTAGCTTTATATATTGTTCCGGGTGGGCGTTGTTTTGGTTTTTCGGAAGTGTTAGACCTGTAAGAGAAAAATTTAAATGGTTGGGAAAGGCCATGGGATGTAGAAATATTTTTTTCACATTTTATTTCCTTGTAAAAACAGGAAAATCGATAGGGATTTTCGTACGGATAAGTACCCAGTGAACGGTTCGTTTAGCTTTATATATTGTTCCGGGTGGGCGTTGTATTGGTTTTTCGGAAGTGTTAGACCTGTAAGAGAAAAATTTAAATGGTTGGGAAAGGCCATGGGATGTAGAAATATTTTTTTCACATTTTATTTCCTTGTAAAAACAGGTAAATCAATAGGGTTTTTCGTACGGATAAGTGCCCAGTGAACGGTTCGTTTAGCTTTATATATCGATCCGGGTGGGCATTGTTTTGGTTTTTCGGATGTGTTAGACCTGTAAGAGAAAAATTTAAATGGTTGGGAAAGGCCATGGGATGTAGAAATATTTTTTTCACATTTACTTCCTTGTAAAAACAGGTAAATCAATAGGGTTTTTCGTACGGATAAGTACCCAGTGAACCTTTCGTTTAGCTTTAAATATTGTTCCGGGTGGGCGTTGTATTGGTTTTTCGGAAGTGTTAGACCTGTAAGAGAAAAATTTAAAAGGTTGGGAAAGGCCATGGGATGTAGAAATATTTTTTTCACATTTTATTTCCTTGTAAAAACAGGTAAATCAATAGGGTTTTTCGTACGGATAAGTGCCCAGTGAACGGTTCGTTTAGCTTTATATATTGTTCCGGGTGGGCGTTGTTTTGGTTTTTCGGAAGTGTTAGACCTGTAAGAGAAAAATTTAAATGGTTGGGAAAGGCCATGGGATGTAGAAATATTTTTTTCACATTTTATTTCCTTGTAAAAACAGGAAAATCAATTGTGATTTTCGTACGGATAAGTGCCCAGTGAACGGTTCGTTTAGCTTTATATATCGTTCCGGGTGGGCATTGTTTTGGTTTTTTGGAAGTGTTAGACCTGTAAGAGAAAAATTTAAATGGTTGGGAAAGGCCGTGGTTTGGAGAAATATTTTTTTCACATTTTATTTCCTTGTAAATACAGGTATATCGATAGGGATTTTCGTACGGATAAGTGCCCAGCGAAAGGTTCGTTTAGCTTTATATATTGTTCCGGGTGGTCGTTGTATTGGTTTTTCGGAAGTGTTAGACCTGTAAGAGAAAAATTTAAATGGTTGGGAAAGGCCATGGGATGTAGAAATATTTTTTTCACATTTTATTTCCTTGTAAAAGCAGGTAAATCAATAGGGTTTTTCGTACGGATAAGTACCCAGTGAACGGTTCGTTTAGCTTTATATATTGTTCCGGGTGGGCGTTGTATTGGTTTTTCGGAAGTGTTAGACCTGTAAGAGAAAAATTTAAGTGGTTGGGAAAGGCCATGAGATATAGAAATATTTTTTTCACATTTTAGTTCCGTTTAAAAACAGGTAAATCAATAGGGTTTTTCGTACGGATAAGTACCCAGTGAACGGTTCGTTTAGCTTTATATATAGTTCCGGGTGGGCGTTGTATTGGTTTTTCGGAAGTGTTAGACCTGCAAGAGAAAAATTTAAATGGTTGGGAAAGGCCATGGGATGTAGAAATATTTTTTTCACATTTTATTTCCTTGTAAAAACAGGTAAATCAATAGGGTTTTTCGTACGGATAAGTGCCCAGTGAACGGTTCGTTTAGCTTTATATATCGATCCGGGTGGGCATTGTTTTGGTTTTTCGGAAGTGTTAGACCTGTAAGAGAAAAATTTAAATGGTTGGGAAAGGCCATGGGATGTAGAAATATTTTTTTCACATTTACTTCCTTGTAAAAACAGGTAAATCAATAGGGTTTTTCGTACGGATAAGTACCCAGTGAACCTTTCGTTTAGCTTTAAATATTGTTCCGGGTGGGCGTTGTATTGGTTTTTCGGAAGTGTTAGACCTGTAAGAGAAAAATTTAAAAGGTTGGGAAAGGCCATGGGATGTAGAAATATTTTTTTCACATTTTATTTCCTTGTAAAAACAGGTAAATCAATAGGGTTTTTCGTACGGATAAGTGCCCAGTGAACGGTTCGTTTAGCTTTATATATTGTTCCGGGTGGGCGTTGTTTTGGTTTTTCGGAAGTGTTAGACCTGTAAGAGAAAAATTTAAATGGTTGGGAAAGGCCATGGGATGTAGAAATATTTTTTTCACATTTTATTTCCTTGTAAAAACAGGAAAATCAATTGTGATTTTCGTACGGATAAGTGCCCAGTGAACGGTTCGTTTAGCTTTATATATCGTTCCGGGTGGGCATTGTTTTGGTTTTTTGGAAGTGTTAGACCTGTAAGAGAAAAATTTAAATGGTTGGGAAAGGCCGTGGTTTGGAGAAATATTTTTTTCACATTTTATTTCCTTGTAAATACAGGTATATCGATAGGGATTTTCGTACGGATAAGTGCCCAGCGAAAGGTTCGTTTAGCTTTATATATTGTTCCGGGTGGTCGTTGTATTGGTTTTTCGGAAGTGTTAGACCTGTAAGAGAAAAATTTAAATGGTTGGGAAAGGCCATGGGATGTAGAAATATTTTTTTCACATTTTATTTCCTTGTAAAAGCAGGTAAATCAATAGGGTTTTTCGTACGGATAAGTACCCAGTGAACGGTTCGTTTAGCTTTATATATTGTTCCGGGTGGGCGTTGTATTGGTTTTTCGGAAGTGTTAGACCTGTAAGAGAAAAATTTAAGTGGTTGGGAAAGGCCATGAGATATAGAAATATTTTTTTCACATTTTAGTTCCGTTTAAAAACAGGTAAATCAATAGGGTTTTTCGTACGGATAAGTACCCAGTGAACGGTTCGTTTAGCTTTATATATAGTTCCGGGTGGGCGTTGTATTGGTTTTTCGGAAGTGTTAGACCTGCAAGAGAAAAATTTAAATGGTTGGGAAAGGCCATGGGATGTAGAAATATTTTTTTCACATTTTATTTCCTTGTAAAAACAGGTAAATCAATAGGGTTTTTCGTACGGATAAGTGCCCAGTGAACGGTTCGTTTAGCTTTATATATCGATCCGGGTGGGCATTGTTTTGGTTTTTCGGAAGTGTTAGACCTGTAAGAGAAAAATTTAAATGGTTGGGAAAGGCCATGGGATGTAGAAATATTTTTTTCACATTTACTTCCTTGTAAAAACAGGTAAATCAATAGGGTTTTTCGTACGGATAAGTACCCAGTGAACCTTTCGTTTAGCTTTAAATATTGTTCCGGGTGGGCGTTGTATTGGTTTTTCGGAAGTGTTAGACCTGTAAGAGAAAAATTTAAAAGGTTGGGAAAGGCCATGGGATGTAGAAATATTTTTTTCACATTTTATTTCCTTGTAAAAACAGGTAAATCAATAGGGTTTTTCGTACGGATAAGTGCCCAGTGAACGGTTCGTTTAGCTTTATATATTGTTCCGGGTGGGCGTTGTTTTGGTTTTTCGGAAGTGTTAGACCTGTAAGAGAAAAATTTAAATGGTTGGGAAAGGCCATGGGATGTAGAAATATTTTTTTCACATTTTATTTCCTTGTAAAAACAGGAAAATCAATTGTGATTTTCGTACGGATAAGTGCCCAGTGAACGGTTCGTTTAGCTTTATATATCGTTCCGGGTGGGCATTGTTTTGGTTTTTTGGAAGTGTTAGACCTGTAAGAGAAAAATTTAAATGGTTGGGAAAGGCCGTGGTTTGGAGAAATATTTTTTTCACATTTTATTTCCTTGTAAATACAGGTATATCGATAGGGATTTTCGTACGGATAAGTGCCCAGCGAAAGGTTCGTTTAGCTTTATATATTGTTCCGGGTGGTCGTTGTATTGGTTTTTCGGAAGTGTTAGACCTGTAAGAGAAAAATTTAAATGGTTGGGAAAGGCCATGGGATGTAGAAATATTTTTTTCACATTTTATTTCCTTGTAAAAGCAGGTAAATCAATAGGGTTTTTCGTACGGATAAGTGCCCAGTGAACGGTTCGTTTAGCTTTATATATTGTTCCGGGTGGGCGTTGTTTTGCTTTTTTGGAAGTGTTAGACCTGTAAGAGAAAAATTTAAATGGTTGGGAAAGGCCATGGGATGTAGAAATATTTTTTTCACATTTACTTCCTTGTAAAAACAGGTAAATCAATAGGGTTTTTCGTACGGATAAGTACCCAGTGAACCGTTCGTTTAGCTTTATATATTGTTCCGGGTGGGCGTTGTATTGGTTTTTCGGAAGTGTTAGACCTGTAAGAGAAAAATTTAAAAGGTTGGGAAAGGCCATGGGATGTAGAAATATTTTTTTCACATTCTACTTCCTTGTAAAAACAGGAAAATCGATAGGGATTTTCATACGGATAAGTACCTAGTGAACGGTTCGTTTATCTTTATATATTCTTCCGGGTGGGCGTTGTATTGGTTTTTCGGAAGTGTTAGACCTGTAAGAGAAAAATTTAAATGGTTGGGAAAGTCCATGGGATGTAGAAATATTTTTTTCACATTTACTTCCTTGTAAAAACAGGTAAATCAATAGGGTTTTTCGTACGGATAAGTACCCAGTGGACCGTTCGTTTAGCTTTATATATTGTTCTGGGTGGGCGTTGTTTTGGTTTTTCGGAAGTGTTAGACCTGTAAGAGAAAAATTTAAATGGTTGGGAAAGGCCATGGGATGTAGAAATATTTTTTTCACATTTTATTTCCTTGTAAAAACAGGTAAATCAATAGGGTTTTTCGTACGGATAAGTGCCCAGTGAACGGTTCGTTTAGCTTTATATATTGTTCCGGGTGGGCGTTGTTTTGGTTTTTCGGAAGTGTTAGACCTGTAAGAGAAAAATTTAAATGGTTGGGAAAGGCCATGGGATGTAGAAATATTTTTTTCACATTTTACTTCCTTGTAAAAACAGGAAAATCGATAGGGATTTTCGGACGGATAAGTACCTAGTGAACGGTTCGTTTATCTTTATATATTCTTCCGGGTGGGCGTTGTATTGGATTTTCGGAAGTGTTAGACCTGTAAGAGAAAAATTTAAATGGTTGGGAAAGGCCATGGGATGTAGAAATATTTTTTTTCACATTTTACTTCCTTGTAAAAACAGGAAAATCAATAGGGATTTTCGTACAGATATGTACCCAGTGAACGGTTCGTTTAGCTTTATATATTGTGCCGGGTGGGCGTGGTATTGGTTTTTCGGAAGTGTTAGACCTGTAAGAGAAAAATTTAAATGGTTGGGAAAGGCCATGGGATGTAGAAATATTTTTTTCACATTTTACTTCCTTGTAAAAACAGGAAAATCAATAGGGATTTTCGTACGGATATGTACCCAGTGAACGGTTCGTTTAGCTTTATATATTGTTCCGGGTGGGCGTTGTATTGGTTTTTCGGATGTGTTAGACCTGTAAGAGAAGAATTTAAATGGTTGGGAAAGGCCATGGGATGTAGAAATATTTTTTTCACATTTTATTTCCTTGTAAAAACAGGTAAATCAATAGGGTTTTTCGTACGGATAAGTGCCCAGTGAACGGTTCGTTTAGCTTTATATATTGTTCCGGGTGGGCATTGTTTTGGTTTTTCGGAAGTGTTAGACCTGCAAGAGAAAAATTTAAATGGTTGGGAAAGGCCATGGGATGTAGAAATATTTTTTTCACATTTTATTTCCTTGTAAAAACAGGTAAATCAATAGGGTTTTTCGTACGGATAAGTCCCCAGTGAACGGTTCGTTTAGCTTTATATATTGTTCCGGGTGGGCGTTGTTTTGGTTTTTCGGAAGCGTTAGACCTGTAAGAGAAAAATTTAAATGGTTGGGAAAGGCCATGGGATGTAGAAATATTTTTTTCACATTTTACTTCCTTGTAAAAACAGGAAAATCGATAGGGATTTTCGGACGGATAAGTACCTAGTGAACGGTTCGTTTATCTTTATATATTCTTCCGGGTGGGCGTTGCATTGGATTTTCGGAAGTGTTAGACCTGTAAGAGAAAAATTTAATTGGTTGGGAAAGACCATGGGATGTAGAAATATTTTTTTCACATTTACTTCCTTGTAAAAACAGGTAAATCAATAGGGTTTTTCGTACGGATAAGTACCCAGTGAACGGTTCGTTTAGCTTTATATATTGTTCCGGGTGGGCGTTGTATTGGTTTTTCGGAAGTGTTAGACCTGTAAGAGAAAAATTTAAATGGTTGGGAAAGGCCATGGGATGTAGAAATATTTTTTTCACATTTTATTTCCTTTTAAAAACAGGTAAATCAATAGGGATTTTCGTACGGATAAGTACCCAGTGAACGGTTCGTTTAGCTTTATATATTGTTCCGGGTGGGCGTGGTATTGGTTTTTCGGAAGTGTTAGACCTGTAAGAGAAAAATTTAAATGGTTGGGAAAGGCCATGGAATGTAGAAATATTTTTTTCACATTTTACTTCCTTGTAAAAACAGGAAAATCAATAGGGATTTTCGTACGGATATGTACCCAGTGAACGGTTCGTTTAGCTTTATATATTGTTCCGGGTGGGCGTTGTATTGGTTTTTCGGATGTGTTAGACCTGCAAGAGAAGAATTTAAATGCTTGGGAAAGGCCATGGGATGTAGAAATATTTTTTTCACATTTTATTTCCTTGTAAAAACAGGTAAATCAATAGGGTTTTTCGTACGGATAAGTGCCCAGTGAACGGTTTGTTTAGCTTTATATATTGTTCCGGGTGGGCATTGTTTTGGTTTTTCGGAAGTGTTAGACCTGTAAGAGAAAAATTTAAATGGTTGGGAAAGGCCATGGGATGTAGAAATATTTTTTTCACATTTTATTTCCTTGTAAAAACAGGTAAATCAATAGGGTTTTTCGTACGGATAAGTCCCCAGTGAACGGTTCGTTTAGCTTTATATATTGTTCCGGGTGGGCGTTGTTTTGGTTTTTCGGAAGTGTTAGACCTGTAAGAGAAAAATTTAAATGGTTGGGAAAGGCCATGGGATGTAGAAATATTTTTTTCACATTTTATTTCCTTTTAAAAACAGGTAAATCAATAGGGATTTTCGTACGGATAAGTACCCAGTGAACGGTTCGTTTAGCTTTATATATTGTTCCGGGTGGGCGTGGTATTGGTTTTTCGGAAGTGTTAGACCTGTAAGAGAAAAATTTAAATGGTTGGGAAAGGCCATGGAATGTAGAAATATTTTTTTCACATTTTACTTCCTTGTAAAAACAGGAAAATCAATAGGGATTTTCGTACGGATATGTACCCAGTGAACGGTTCGTTTAGCTTTATATATTGTTCCGGGTGGGCGTTGTATTGGTTTTTCGGATGTGTTAGACCTGCAAGAGAAGAATTTAAATGGTTGGGAAAGGCCATGGGATGTAGAAATATTTTTTTCACATTTTATTTCCTTGTAAGAACAGGTAAATCAATAGGGTTTTTCGTACGGATAAGTGCCCAGTGAACGGTTTGTTTAGCTTTATATATTGTTCCGGGTGGGCATTGTTTTGGTTTTTCGGAAGTGTTAGACCTGTAAGAGAAAAATTTAAATGGTTGGGAAAGGCCATGGGATGTAGAAATATTTTTTTCACATTTTATTTCCTTGTAAAAACAGGTAAATCAATAGGGTTTTTCGTACGGATAAGTCCCCAGTGAACGGTTCGTTTAGCTTTATATATTGTTCCGGGTGGGCGTTGTTTTGGTTTTTCGGAAGTGTTAGACCTGTAAGAGAAAAATTTAAATGGTTGGGAAAGGCCATGGGATGTAGAAATATTTTTTTCACATTTTATTTCCTTGTAAAAACAGGAAAATCGATAGGGATTTTCGTACGGATAAGTACCCAGTGAACGGTTCGTTTAGCTTTATATATTGTTCCGGGTGGGCGTTGTATTGGTTTTTCGGAAGTGTTAGACCTGTAAGAGAAAAATTTAAATGGTTGGGAAAGGCCATGAGATATAGAAATATTTTTTTCACATTTTAGTTCCGTTTAAAAACAGGTAAATCAATAGGGTTTTTCGTACGGATAAGTACCCAGTGAACGGTTCGTTTAGCTTTATATATTGTTCCGGGTGGGCGTTGTATTGGTTTTTCGGAAGTGTTAGACCTGCAAGAGAAAAATTTAAATGGTTGGGAAAGGCCATGGGATGTAGAAATATTTTTTTCACATTTTATTTCCTTGTAAAAACAGGTAAATCAATAGGGTTTTTCGTACGCATAAGTGCCCAGTGAACGGTTCGTTTAGCTTTATATATTGTTCCGGGTGGGCGTTGTTTTGGTTTTTCGGAAGTGTTAGACCTGTAAGAGAAAAATTTAAATGGTTGGGAAAGGCCATGGGATGTAGAAATATTTTTTTCACATCTTACTTCCTTGTAAAAACAGGAAAATCGATAGGGATTTTCGTACAGATAAGTACCCAGTGAACGGTTCGTTTATCTTTATATATTCTTCCGGGTGGGCGTTGTATTCGTTTTTCGGAAGTGTTAGACCTGTAAGAGAAATATTTAAATGGTTGGGAAAGGCCATGGGATGTAGAAATATTTTTTTCACATTTACTTCCTTGTAAAAACAGGTAAATCAATAGGGATTTTCGTACGGATAAGTACCCAGTGAACGGTTCGTTTAGCTTTATATATTGTTCCGGGTGGGCGTTGTATTGGTTTTTCGGGAGTGTTAGACCTGTAAGAGAAAAATTTAAATGGTTGGGAAAGGCCATGGGATGTAGAAATATTTTTTTCACATTTTATTTCCTTGTAAAAACAGGTAAATCAATAGGGTTTTTCGTACGGATAAGTGCCCAGTGAACGGTTCGTTTAGCTTTATATATTGTTCCGGGTGGGCGTTGTTTTGGTTTTTCGGAAGTGTTAGACCTGTAAGAGAAAAATTTAAATGGTTGGGAAAGGCCATGGGATGTAGAAATATTTTTTTCACATTTTATTTCCTTGTAAAAACAGGAAAATCGATAGGGATTTTCGTACGGATAAGTACCCAGTGAACGGTTCGTTTAGCTTTATATATTGTTCCGGGTGGGAGTTGTATTGGTTTTTCGGAAGTGTTAGACCTGTAAGAGAAAAATTTAAATGGTTGGGAAAGGCCATGAGATATAGAAATATTTTTTTCACATTTTAGTTCCGTTTAAAAACAGGTAAATCAATAGGGTTTTTCGTACGGATAAGTACCCAGTGAACGGTTCGTTTAGCTTTATATATTGTTCCGGGTGGGCGTTGTATTGGTTTTTCGGAAGTGTTAGACGGGCAAGAGAAAAATTTAAATGGTTGGGAAAGGCCATGGGATGTAGAAATATTTTTTTCACATTTTATTTCCTTGTAAAAACAGGTAAATCAATAGGGTTTTTCGTACGGATAAGTGCCCAGTGAACGGTTCGTTTAGCTTTATATATCGATCCGGGTGGGCATTGTTTTGGTTTTTCGGAAGTGTTAGACCTGTAAGAGAAAAATTTAAATGGTTGGGAAAGGCCGTGGTTTGGAGAAATATTTTTTTCACATTTTATTTCGTTGTAAATACAGGTATATCGATAGGGATTTTCGTACGGATAAGTGCCCAGCGAACGGTTCGTTTAGCTTTATATATTGTTCCGGGTGGTCGTTGTATGGGTTTTTCGGAAGTGTTAGACCTGTAAGAGAAAAATTTAAATGGTTGGGAAAGGCCATGGGATGTAGAAATATTTTTTTCACATTTTATTTCCTTGTAAAAGCAGGTAAATCAACAGGGTTTTTCATACGGATAAGTGCCCAGTGAACGGTTCGTTTAGCTTTATATATTGTTCCGGGTGGGCGTTGTTTTGCCTTTTCGGAAGTGTTAGACCTGTAAGAGAAAAATTTAAATGGTTGGAAAAGGCCATGGGATGTAGAAATATTTTTTTCACATTTTACTTCGGTTTAAAAACAGGTAAATCAATAGGGATTTTCGTACGGATAAGTACATAGTGAACGGTTCGTTTATCTTTATATATTCTTCCGGGTGGGCGTTGTATTGGTTTTTCGGAAGTGTTAGACCTGTAAGAGAAAAAATTTAAATGGTTGGGAAAGGCCATGGGATGTAGAAATATTTTTTTCACATTTACTTCCTTGTAAAAACAGGTAAATCAATAGGGTTTTTCGTACGGATAAGTACCCAGTGAACCTTTCGTTTAGCTTTATATATTGTTCCGGGTGGGCGTTGTATTGGTTTTTCGGAAGTGTTAGACCTGTAAGAGAAAAATTTAAAAGGTTGGGAAAGGCCATGGGATGTAGAAATATTTTTTTCACATTTTATTTCCTTGTAAAAACAGGTAAATCAATAGGGTTTTTCGTACGGATAAGTGCCCAGTGAACGGTTCGTTTAGCTTTATATATTGTTCCGGGTGGGCGTTGTTTTGGTTTTTCGGAAGTGTTAGACCTGTAAGAGAAAAATTTAAATGGTTGGGAAAGGCCATGGGATGTAGAAATATTTTTTTCACATTTTATTTCCTTGTAAAAACAGGAAAATCAATTGTGATTTTCGTACGGATAAGTGCCCAGTGAACGGTTCGTTTAGCTTTATATATCGTTCCGGGTGGGCATTGTTTTGGTTTTTTGGAAGTGTTAGACCTGTAAGAGAAAAATTTAAATGGTTGGGAAAGGCCGTAGTTTGGAGAAATATTTTTTTCACATTTTATTTCCTTGTAAATACCGGTATATCGATAGGGATTTTCGTACGGATAAGTGCCCAGCGAAAGGTTCGTTTAGCTTTATATATTGTTCCGGGTGGTCGTTGTATTGGTTTTTCGGAAGTGTTAGACCTGTAAGAGAAAAATTTAAATGGTTGGGAAAGGCCATGGGATGTAGAAATATTTTTTTCACATTTTATTTCCTTGTAAAAGCAGGTAAATCAATAGGGTTTTTCGTACGGATAAGTGCCCAGTGAACGGTTCGTTTAGCTTTATATATTGTTCCGGGTGGGCGTTGTTTTGCTTTTTTGGAAGTGTTAGACCTGTAAGAGAAAAATTTAAATGGTTGGGAAAGGCCATGGGATGTAGAAATATTTTTTTCACATTTACTTCCTTGTAAAAACAGGTAAATCAATAGGGTTTTTCGTACGGATAAGTACCCAGTGAACCGTTCGTTTAGCTTTATATATTGTTCCGGGTGGGCGTTGTATTGGTTTTTCGGAAGTGTTAGACCTGTAAGAGAAAAATTTAAAAGGTTGGGAAAGGCCATGGGATGTAGAAATATTTTTTTCACATTTTATTTCCTTGTAAAAACAGGTAAATCAATAGGGTTTTTCGTACGGATAAGTGCCCAGTGAACGGTTCGTTTAGCTTTATATATTGTTCCGGGTGGGCGTTGTTTTGGTTTTTCGGAAGTGTTAGACCTGTAAGAGAAAAATTTAAATGGTTGGGAAAGGCCATGGGATGTAGAAATATTTTTTTCACATTTTATTTCCTTGTAAAAACAGGTAAATCAATAGGCTTTTTCGTACGGATAATTGCCCAGTGAACGGTTCGTTTAGCTTTATATATTGTTCCGGGTGGGCATTGTTTTGGTTTTTCGGAAGTGTTAGACCTGTAAGAGAAAAATTTAAATGGTTGGGAAAGGCCATGGGATGTAGAAATATTTTTTCACATTTTACTTCCTTGTAAAAACAGGAAAATCGTTAGGGATTTTCATACGGATAAGTACCCAGTGAACGGTTCGTTTATCTTTATATATTCTTCCGGGTGGGCGTTGTATTGGTTTTTCAGAAGTGTTAGACCTGTAAGAGAAAAATTTAAATGGTTGGGAAAGGCCATGGGATGTAGAAATATTTTTTTCACATTTTACTTCCTTGTAAAAACAGGAAAATCGATAGGGATTTTCGGACGGATAAGTACCTAGTGAACAGTTCGTTTATCTTTATATATTCTTCCGGGTGGGCGTTGTATTGGATTTTCGGAAGTGTTAGACCTGTAAGAGAAAAATTTAAATGGTTGGGAAAGGCCATGGGATGTAGAAATATTTTTTTCACATTTTATTTCCTTGTAAAAACAGGTAAATCAATAGGGTTTTTCGTACGGATAAGTCCCCAGTGAACGATTCGTTTAGCTTTATATATTGTTCCGGGTGGGCGTTGTTTTGGTTTTTCGGAAGCGTTAGACCTGTAAGAGAAAAATTTAAATGGTTGGGAAAGGCCATGGGATGTAGAAATATTTTTTTCACATTTTACTTCCTTGTAAAAACAGGAAAATCGATATGGATTTTCGGACGGATAAGTACCTAGTGAACGGTTCGTTTATCTTTATATATTCTTCCGGGTGGGCGTTGCATTGGATTTTCGGAAGTGTTAGACCTGTAAGAGAAAAATTTAATTGGTTGGGAAAGGCCATGGGATGTAGAAATATTTTTTTCACATTTACTTCCTTGTAAAAACAGGTAAATCAATAGGGTTTTTCGTACGGATAAGTACCCAGTGAACGGTTCGTTTAGCTTTATATATTGTTCCGGGTGGGCGTTGTATTGGTTTTTCGGAAGTGTTAGACCTGCAAGAGAAAAATTTAAATGGTTGGGAAAGGCCATGGGATGTAGAAATATTTTTTTCACATTTTATTTCCTTTTAAAAACAGGTAAATCAATAGGGATTTTCGTACGGATAAGTACCCAGTGAACGGTTCGTTTAGCTTTATATATTGTTCCGGGTGGGCGTGGTATTGGTTTTTCGGAAGCGTTAGACCTGTAAGAGAAAAATTTAAATGGTTGGGAAAGGCCATGGAATGTAGAAATATTTTTTTCACATTTTACTTCGGTTTAAAAACAGGTAAATCAATAGGGATTTTCGTACGGATAAGTACATAGTGAACGGTTCGTTTATCTTTATATATTCTTCCGGGTGGGCGTTGTATTGGTTTTTCGGAAGTGTTAGACCTGTAAGAGAAAAATTTAAATGGTTGGGAAAGGCCATGGGATGTAGAAATATTTTTTTCACATTTACTTCCTTGTAAAAACAGGTAAATCAATAGGGTTTTTCGTACGGATAAGTACCCAGTGAACCTTTCGTTTAGCTTTATATATTGTTCCGGGTGGGCGTTGTATTGGTTTTTCGGAAGTGTTAGACCTGTAAGAGAAAAATTTAAAAGGTTGGGAAAGGCCATGGGATGTAGAAATATTTTTTTCACATTTTATTTCCTTGTAAAAACAGGTAAATCAATAGGGTTTTTCGTACGGATAAGTGTCCAGTGAACGGTTCGTTTAGCTTTATATATTGTTCCGGGTGGGCGTTGTTTTGGTTTTTCGGAAGCGTTAGACCTGTAAGAGAAAAATTTAAATGGTTGGGAAAGGCCATGGGATGTAGAAATATTTTTTTCACATTTTATTTCCTTGTAAAAACAGGAAAATCAATTGTGATTTTCGTACGGATAAGTGCCCAGTGAACGGTTCGTTTAGCTTTATATATCGTTCCGGGTGGGCATTGTTTTGGTTTTTTGGAAGTGTTAGACCTGTAAGAGAAAAATTTAAATGGTTGGGAAAGGCCGTAGTTTGGAGAAATATTTTTTTCACATTTTATTTCCTTGTAAATACAGGTATATCGATAGGGATTTTCGTACGGATAAGTGCCCAGCGAAAGGTTCATTTAGCTTTATATATTGTTCCGGGTGGTCGTTGTATTGGTTTTTCGGAAGTGTTAGACCTGTAAGAGAAAAATTTAAATGGTTGGGAAAGGCCATGGGATGTAGAAATATTTTTTTCACATTTTATTTCCTTGTAAAAGCAGGTAAATCAATAGGGTTTTTCGTACGGATAAGTGCCCAGTGAACGGTTCGTTTAGCTTTATATATTGTTCCGGGTGGGCGTTGTTTTGCTTTTTTGGAAGTGTTAGACCTGTAAGAGAAAAATTTAAATGGTTGGGAAAGGCCATGGGATGTAGAAATATTTTTTTCACATTTACTTCCTTGTAAAAACAGGTAAATCAATAGGGTTTTTCGTACGAATAAGTACCCAGTGAACCGTTCGTTTAGCTTTATATATTGTTCCGGGTGGGCGTTGTATTGGTTTTTCGGAAGTGTTAGACCTGTAAGAGAAAAATTTAAAAGGTTGGGAAAGGCCATGGGATGTAGAAATATTTTTTTCACATTTTATTTCCTTGTAAAAACAGGTAAATCAATAGGGTTTTTCGTACGGATAAGTGCCCAGTGAACGGTTCGTTTAGCTTTATATATTGTTCCGGGTGGGCGTTGTTTTGGTTTTTCGGAAGTGTTAGACCTGTAAGAGAAAAATTTAAATGGTTGGGAAAGGCCATGGGATGTAGAAATATTTTTTTCACATTTTATTTCCTTGTAAAAACAGGTAAATCAATAGGCTTTTTCGTACGGATAATTGCCCAGTGAACGGTTCGTTTAGCTTTATATATTGTTCCGGGTGGGCATTGTTTTGGTTTTTCGGAAGTGTTAGACCTGTAAGAGAAAAATTTAAATGGTTGGGAAAGGCCATGGGATGTAGAAATATTTTTTCACATTTTACTTCCTTGTAAAAACAGGAAAATCGTTAGGGATTTTCATACGGATAAGTACCCAGTGAACGGTTCGTTTATCTTTATATATTCTTCCGGGTGGGCGTTGTATTGGTTTTTCAGAAGTGTTAGACCTGTAAGAGAAAAATTTAAATGGTTGGGAAAGGCCATGGGATGTAGAAATATTTTTTTCACATTTTACTTCCTTGTAAAAACAGGAAAATCGATAGGGATTTTCGGACGGATAAGTACCTAGTGAACGGTTCGTTTATCTTTATATATTCTTCCGGGTGGGCGTTGTATTGGATTTTCGGAAGTGTTAGACCTGTAAGAGAAAAATTTAAATGGTTGGGAAAGGCCATGGGATGTAGAAATATTTTTTTCACATTTTATTTCCTTGTAAAAACAGGTAAATCAATAGGGTTTTTCGTACGGATAAGTCCCCAGTGAACGATTCGTTTAGCTTTATATATTGTTCCGGGTGGGCGTTGTTTTGGTTTTTCGGAAGCGTTAGACCTGTAAGAGAAAAATTTAAATGGTTGGGAAAGGCCATGGGATGTAGAAATATTTTTTTCACATTTTACTTCCTTGTAAAAACAGGAAAATCGATAGGGATTTTCGGACGGATAAGTACCTAGTGAACGGTTCGTTTATCTTTATATATTCTTCCGGGTGGGCGTTGCATTGGATTTTCGGAAGTGTTAGACCTGTAAGAGAAAAATTTAATTGGTTGGGAAAGGCCATGGGATGTAGAAATATTTTTTTCACATTTACTTCCTTGTAAAAGCAGGTAAATCAATAGGGTTTTTCGTACGGATAAGTACCCAGTGAACGGTTCGTTTAGCTTTATATATTGTTCCGGGTGGGCGTTGTATTGGTTTTTCGGAAGTGTTAGACCTGCAAGAGAAAAATTTAAATGGTTGGGAAAGGCCATGGGATGTAGAAATATTTTTTTCACATTTTATTTCCTTTTAAAAACAGGTAAATCAATAGGGATTTTCGTACGGATAAGTACCCAGTGAACGGTTCGTTTAGCTTTATATATTGTTCCGGGTGGGCGTGGTATTGGTTTTTCGGAAGCGTTAGACCTGTAAGAGAAAAATTTAAATGGTTGGGAAAGGCCATGGAATGTAGAAATATTTTTTTCACATTTTACTTCCTTGTAAAAACAGGAAAATCAATAGGGATTTTCGTACGGATATGTACCCAGTGAACGGTTCGTTTAGCTCTATATATTGTTCCGGGTGGGCGTTGTATTGGTTTTTCGGATGTGTTAGACCTGCAAGAGAAGAATTTAAATGGTTGGGAAAGGCCATGGGATGTAGAAATATTTTTTTCACATTTTATTTCCTTGTAAAAACAGGTAAATCAATAGGGTTTTTCGTACGGATAAGTGCCCAGTGAACGGTTTGTTTAGCTTTATATATTGTTCCGGGTGGGCATTGTTTTGGTTTTTCGGAAGTGTTAGACCTGTAAGAGAAAAATTTAAATGGTTGGGAAAGGCCATGGGATGTAGAAATATTTTTTTCACATTTTATTTCCTTGTAAAAACAGGTAAATCAATAGGGTTTTTCGTACGGATAAGTCCCCAGTGAACGGTTCGTTTAGCTTTATATATTGTTCCGGGTGGGCGTTGTTTTGGTTTTTCGGAAGTGTTAGACCTGTAAGAGAAAAATTTAAATGGTTGGGAAAGGCCATGGGATGTAGAAATATTTTTTTCACATTTTAGTTCCTTGTAAAAACAGGAAAATCGATAGGGATTTTCGTACGGATAAGTACCCAGTGAACGGTTCGTTTAGCTTTATATATTGTTCCGGGTGGGCGTTGTATTGGTTTTTCGGAAGTGTTAGACCTGTAAGAGAAAAATTTAAATGGTTGGGAAAGGCCATGAGATATAGAAATATTTTTTTCACATTTTAGTTCCGTTTAAAAACAGGTAAATCAATAGGGTTTTTTGTACGGATAAGTACCCAGTGAACGGTTCGTTTAGCTTTATATATTGTTCCGGGTGGGCGTTGTATTGGTTTTTCGGAAGTGTTAGACCTGCAAGAGAAAAATTTAAATGGTTGGGAAATTCCATGGGATGTAGAAATATTTTTTTCACATTTTATTTCCTTGTAAAAACAGGTAAATCAATAGGGTTTTTCGTACGGATAAGTGCCCAGTGAACGGTTCGTTTAGCTTTATATATTGTTCCGGGTGGGCGTTGTTTTGGTTTTTCGGAAGTGTTAGACCTGTAAGAGAAAAATTTAAATCGTTGGGAAAGGCCATGGGATGTAGAAATATTTTTTTCACATCTTACTTCCTTGTAAAAACAGGAAAATCGATAGGGATTTTCGTACAGATAAGTACCCAGTGAACGGTTCGTTTATCTTTATATATTCTTCCGGGTGGGCGTTGTATTCGTTTTTCGGAAGTGTTAGACCTGTAAGAGAAATATTTAAATGGTTGGGAAAGGCCATGGGATGTAGAAATATTTTTTTCACATTTACTTCCTTGTAAAAACAGGAAAATCAATAGGGATTTTCGTACGGATATGTACCCAGTGAACGGTTCGTTTAGCTTTATATATTGTTCCGGGTGGGCGTTGTATTGGTTTTTCAGAAGTGTTAGACCTGCAAGAGAAGAATTTAAATGGTTGGGAAAGGCCATGGGATGTAGAAATATTTTTTTCACATTTTATTTCCTTGTAAAAACAGGTAAATCAATAGGGTTTTTCGTACGGATAAGTGCCCAGTGAACGGTTTGTTTAGCTTTATATATTGTTCCGGGTGGGCATTGTTTTGGTTTTTCGGAAGTGTTAGACCTGTAAGAGAAAAATTTAAATGGTTGGGAAAGGCCATGGGATGTAGAAATATTTTTTTCACATTTTATTTCCTTGTAAAAACAGGTAAATCAATAGGGTTTTTCGTACGGATAAGTCCCCAGTGAACGGTTCGTTTAGCTTTATATATTGTTCCGGGTGGGCGTTGTTTTGGTTTTTCGGAAGTGTTAGACCTGTAAGAGAAAAATTTAAATGGTTGGGAAAGGCCATGGGATGTAGAAATATTTTTTTCACATTTTATTTCCTTGTAAAAACAGGAAAATCGATAGGGATTTTCGTACGGATAAGTACCCAGTGAACGGTTCGTTTAGCTTTATATATTGTTCCGGGTGGGCGTTGTATTGGTTTTTCGGAAGTGTTAGACCTGTAAGAGAAAAATTTAAATGGTTGGGAAAGGCCATGAGATATAGAAATATTTTTTTCACATTTTAGTTCCGTTTAAAAACAGGTAAATCAATAGGGTTTTTCGTACGGATAAGTACCCAGTGAACGGTTCGTTTAGCTTTATATATTGTTCCGGGTGGGCGTTGTATTGGTTTTTCGGAAGTGTTAGACCTGCAAGAGAAAAATTTAAATGGTTGGGAAAGGCCATGGGATGTAGAAATATTTTTTTCACATTTTATTTCCTTGTAAAAACAGGTAAATCAATAGGGTTTTTCGTACGCATAAGTGCCCAGTGAACGGTTCGTTTAGCTTTATATATTGTTCCGGGTGGGCGTTGTTTTGGTTTTTCGGAAGTGTTAGACCTGTAAGAGAAAAATTTAAATCGTTGGGAAAGGCCATGGGATGTAGAAATATTTTTTTCACATCTTACTTCCTTGTAAAAACAGGAAAATCGATAGGGATTTTCGTACAGATAAGTACCCAGTGAACGGTTCGTTTATCTTTATATATTCTTCCGGGTGGGCGTTGTATTCGTTTTTCGGAAGTGTTAGACCTGTAAGAGAAATATTTAAAAGGTTGGGAAAGGCCATGGGATGTAGAAATATTTTTTTCACATTTACTTCCTTGTAAAAACAGGTAAATCAATAGGGATTTTCGTACGGATAAGTACCTAGTGAACGGTTCGTTTAGCTTTATATATTGTTCCGGGTGGGCGTTGTTTTGGTTTTTCGGAAGTGTTAGACCTGTAAGAGAAAAATTTAAATGGTTGGGAAAGGCCATGGGATGTAGAAATATTTTTTTCACATCTTACTTCCTTGTAAAAACAGGAAAATCGATAGGGATTTTCGTACAGATAAGTACCCAGTGAACGGTTCGTTTATCTTTATATATTCTTCCGGGAGGGCGTTGTATTGGTTTTTCGGAAGTGTTAGACCTGTAAGAGAAATATTTAAATGGTTGGGAAAGGCCATGGGATGTAGAAATATTTTTTTCACATTTACTTCCTTGTAAAAACAGGTAAATCAATAGGGTTTTTCGTACGGATAAGTACCCAGTGAACGGTTCGTTTAGCTTTATATATTGTTCCGGGTGGGCATTGTATTGGTTTTTCGGAAGTGTTAGACCTGTAAGAGAAAAATTTAAATGGTTGGGAAAGGCCATGGGATGTAGAAATATTTTTTTCACATTTTATTTCCTTTTAAAAACAGGTAAATCAATAGGGATTTTCGTACGGATAAGTACCCAGTGAACGGTTCGTTTAGCTTTATATATTGTTCCGGGTGGGCGTGGTATTGGTTTTTCGGAAGTGTTAGACCTGTAAGAGAAAAATTTAAATGGTTGGGAAAGGCCATGGGATGTAGAAATATTTTTTTCACATTTTACTTCCTTGTAAAAACAGGAAAATCAATAGGGATTTTCGTACGGATATGTACCCAGTGAACGGTTCGTTTAGCTTTATATATTGTTCCGGGTGGGCGTTGTATTGGTTTTTCGGATGTGTTAGACCTGTAAGAGAAGAATTTAAATGGTTGGGAAAGGCCATGGGATGTAGAAATATTTTTTTCACATTTTATTTCCTTGTAAAAACAGGTAAATCAATAGTGGTTTTCGTACGGATAAGTGCCCAGTGAACGGTTCGTTTAGCTTTATATATTGTTCCGGGTGGGCATTGTTTTGGTTTTTCGGAAGTGTTAGACCTGTAAGAGAAAAATTTAAATGGTTGGGAAAGGCCATGGGATGTAGAAATATTTTTTTCACATTTTATTTCCTTGTAAAAACAGGTAGATCAATAGGGTTTTTCGTACGGATAAGTGCCCAGTGAACGGTTCGTTTAGCTTTATATATTGTTCCGGGTGGGCGTTGTTTTGGTTTTTCGGAAGTGTTAGACCTGTAAGAGAAAAATTTAAATGGTTGGGAAAGGCCATGGGATGTAGAAATATTTTTTTCACATTTTATTTCCTTGTAAAAACAGGAAAATCGATAGGGATTTTCGTACGGATAAGTACCCAGTGAACGGTTCGTTTAGCTTTATATATTGTTCCGGGTGGGCGTTGTATTGGTTTTTCGGAAGTGTTAGACCTGCAAGAGAAAAATTTAAACGGTTGGGAAAGGCCATGGGATGTAGAAATATTTTTTTCACATTTTATTTCCTTGTAAAAACAGGTAAATCAATAGGGTTTTTCGTACGGATAAGTGCCCAGTGAACGGTTCGTTTAGCTTTATATATCGATCCGGGTGGGCATTGTTTTGGTTTTTCGGAAGTGTTAGACCTGTAAGAGAAAAATTTAAACGGTTGGGAAAGGCCGTGGTTTGGAGAAATATTTTTTTCACATTTTATTTCGTTGTAAATACAGGTATATCGATAGGGATTTTCGTACGGATAAGTGCCCAGCGAACGGTTCGTTTAGCTTTATATATTGTTCCGGGTGGTCGTTGTATTGGTTTTTCGGAAGTGTTAGACCTGTAAGAGAAAAATTTAAATGGTTGGGAAAGGCCATGGGATGTAGAAATATTTTTTTCACATTTTATTTCCTTGTAAAAGCAGGTAAATCAATAGGGTTTTTCGTACGGATAAGTGCCCAGTGAACGGTTCGTTTAGCTTTATATATTGTTCCGGGTGGGCGTTGTTTTGCTTTTTTGGAAGTGTTAGACCTGTAAGAGAAAAATTTAAATGGTTGGGAAAGGCCATGGGATGTAGAAATATTTTTTTCACATTTACTTCCTTGTAAAAACAGGTAAATCAATAGGGTTTTTCGTACGGATAAGTACCCAGTGAACCGTTCGTTTAGCTTTATATATTGTTCCGGGTGGGCGTTGTATTGGTTTTTCGGAAGTGTTAGACCTGTAAGAGAAAAATTTAAAAGGTTGGGAAAGGCCATGGGATGTAGAAATATTTTTTTCACATTTTATTTCCTTGTAAAAACAGGTAAATCAATAGGGTTTTTCGTACGGATAAGTGCCCAGTGAACGGTTCGTTTAGCTTTATATATTGTTCCGGGTGGGCGTTGTTTTGGTTTTTCGGAAGTGTTAGACCTGTAAGAGAAAAATTTAAATGGTTGGGAAAGGCCATGGGATGTAGAAATATTTTTTTCACATTTTATTTCCTTGTAAAAACAGGTAAATCAATAGGCTTTTTCGTACGGATAATTGCCCAGTGAACGGTTCGTTTAGCTTTATATATTGTTCCGGGTGGGCGTTGTATTGGTTTTTTGGAAGTGTTAGACCTGTAAGAGAAAAATTTAAATGGTTGGGAAAGGCCATGGGATGTAGAAATATTTTTTTCACATTTTATTTCCTTGTAAAAACAGGTAAATCAATAGGGTTTTTCGTACGGATAAGTGCCCAGTGAACCGTTCGTTTAGCTTTATATATTGTTCCGGGTGGGCGTTGTTTTGGTTTTTCGGAAGTGTTAGACCTGTAAGAGAAAAATTTAAATGGTTGGGAAAGGCCATGGGATGTAGAAATATTTTTTCACATTTTAATTCCTTGTAAAAACAGGAAAATCGATAGGGATTTTCATACGGATAAGTACCCAGTGAACGGTTCGTTTATCTTTATATATTCTTCCGGGTGGTCGTTGTATTGGTTTTTCGGAAGTGTTAGACCTGTAAGAGAAAAATTTAAATGGTTGGGAAAGGCCATGGGATGTAGAAATATTTTTTTCACATTTTATTTCCTTGTAAAAGCAGGTAAATCAATAGGGTTTTTCGTCCGGATAAGTGCCCAGTGAACGGTTCGTTTAGCTTTATATATTGTTCCGGGTGGGCGTTGTTTTGCTTTTTCGGAAGTGTTAGACCTGTAAGAGAAAAATTTAAATGGTTGGAAAAGGCCATGGGATGTAGAAATATTTTTTTCACATTTTACTTCCGTTTAAAAACAGGTAAATCAATAGGGTTTTTCGTACGGATAAGTGCCCAGTGAACGGTTCGTTTAGCTTTATATATTGTTCCGGGTGGGCGTTGTTTTGCTTTTTTGGAAGTGTTAGACCTGTAAGAGAAAAATTTAAATGGTTGGGAAAGGCCATGGGATGTAGAAATATTTTTTTCACATTTACTTCCTTGTAAAAACAGGTAAATCAATAGGGTTTTTCGTACGGATAAGTGCCCAGTGAACGGTTCGTTTAGCTTTATATATTGTTCCGGGTGGGCGTTGTTTTGGTTTTTCGGAAGTGTTAGACCTGTAAGAGAAAAATTTAAATGGTTGGGAAAGGCCATGGGATGTAGAAATATTTTTTTCACATTTTATTTCCTTGTAAAAACAGGTAAATCAATAGGCTTTTTCGTACGGATAATTGCCCAGTGAACGGTTCGTTTAGCTTTATATATTGTTCCGGGTGGGCGTTGTATTGGTTTTTTGGAAGTGTTAGACCTGTAAGAGAAAAATTTAAATGGTTGGGAAAGGCCATGGGATGTAGAAATATTTTTTTCACATTTTATTTCCTTGTAAAAACAGGTAAATCAATAGGGTTTTTCGTACGGATAAGTGCCCAGTGAACAGTTCGTTTAGCTTTATATATTGTTCCGGGTGGGCATTGTTTTGGTTTTTCGGAAGTGTTAGACCTGTAAGAGAAAAATTTAAATGGTTGGGAAAGGCCATGGGATGTAGAAATATTTTTTCACATTTTAATTCCTTGTAAAAACAGGAAAATCGATAGGGATTTTCATACGGATAAGTACCCAGTGAACGGTTCGTTTATCTTTATATATTCTTCCGGGTGGGCGTTGTATTGGTTTTTCAGAAGTGTTAGACCTGTAAGAGAAAAATTTAAATGGTTGGGAAAGTCCATGGGATGTAGAAATATTTTTTTCACATTTACTTCCTTGTAAAAACTGGTAAATCAATAGGGTTTTTCGTACGGATAAGTACCCAGTGAACCGTTCGTTTAGCTTTATATATTGTTCCGGGTGGGCGTTGTTTTGGTTTTTCGGAAGTGTTAGACCTGTAAGAGAAAAATTTAAATGGTTGGGAAAGGCCATGGGATGTAGAAATATTTTTTTCACATTTTATTTCCTTGTAAAAACAGGTAAATCAATAGGGTTTTTCGTACGGATAAGTGCCCAGTGAACGGTTCGTTTAGCTTTATATATTGTTCCGGGTGGTCGTTGTATTGGTTTTTCGGAAGTGTTAGACCTGTAAGAGAAAAATTTAAATGGTTGGGAAAGGCCATGGGATGTAGAAATATTTTTTTCACATTTTATTTCCTTGTAAAAGCAGGTAAATCAATAGGGTTTTTCGTCCGGATAAGTGCCCAGTGAACGGTTCGTTTAGCTTTATATATTGTTCCGGGTGGGCGTTGTTTTGCTTTTTCGGAAGTGTTAGACCTGTAAGAGAAAAATTTAAATGGTTGGAAAAGGCCATGGGATGTAGAAATATTTTTTTCACATTTTACTTCCGTTTAAAAACAGGTAAATCAATAGGGTTTTTCGTACGGATAAGTGCCCAGTGAACGGTTCGTTTAGCTTTATATATTGTTCCGGGTGGGCGTTGTTTTGCTTTTTTGGAAGTGTTAGACCTGTAAGAGAAAAATTTAAATGGTTGGGAAAGGCCATGGGATGTAGAAATATTTTTTTCACATTTACTTCCTTGTAAAAACAGGTAAATCAATAGGCTTTTTCGTACGGATAATTGCCCAGTGAACCGTTCGTTTAGCTTTATATATTGTTCCGGGTGGGCGTTGTATTGGTTTTTTGGAAGTGTTAGACCTGTAAGAGAAAAATTTAAATGGTTGGGAAAGGCCATGGGATGTAGAAATATTTTTTTCACATTTTATTTCCTTGTAAAAACAGGTAAATCAATAGGGTTTTTCGTACGGATAAGTGCCCAGTGAACGGTTCGTTTAGCTTTATATATTGTTCCGGGTGGTCATTGTTTTGGTTTTTCGGAAGTGTTAGACCTGTAAGAGAAAAATTTAAATGGTTGGGAAAGGCCATGGGATGTAGAAATATTTTTTCACATTTTAATTCCTTGTAAAAACATTAAAATCGATAGGGATTTTCATACGGATAAGTACCCAGTGAACGGTTCGTTTATCTTTATATATTCTTCCGGGTGGGCGTTGTATTGGTTTTTCAGAAGTGTTAGACCTGTAAGAGAAAAATTTAAATGGTTGGGAAAGTCCATGGGATGTAGAAATATTTTTTTCACATTTACTTCCTTGTAAAAACTGGTAAATCAATAGGGTTTTTCGTACGGATAAGTACCCAGTGAACCGTTCGTTTAGCTTTATATATTGTTCCGGGTGGGCGTTGTTTTGGTTTTTCGGAAGTGTTAGACCTGTAAGAGAAAAATTTAAATGGTTGGGAAAGGCCATGGGATGTAGAAATATTTTTTTCACATTTTATTTCCTTGTAAAAGCAGGTAAATCAATAGGGTTTTTCGTCCGGATAAGTGCCCAGTGAACGGTTCGTTTAGCTTTATATATTGTTCCGGGTGGGCGTTGTTTTGCTTTTTCGGAAGTGTTAGACCTGTAAGAGAAAAATTTAAATGGTTGGAAAAGGCCATGGGATGTAGAAATATTTTTTTCACATTTTACTTCCGTTTAAAAACAGGTAAATCAATAGGGTTTTTCGTACGGATAAGTGCCCAGTGAACGGTTCGTTTAGCTTTATATATTGTTCCGGGTGGGCGTTGTTTTGCTTTTTTGGAAGTGTTAGACCTGTAAGAGAAAAATTTAAATGGTTGGGAAAGGCCATGGGATGTAGAAATATTTTTTTCACATTTACTTCCTTGTAAAAACAGGTAAATCAATAGGCTTTTTCGTACGGATAATTGCCCAGTGAACCGTTCGTTTAGCTTTATATATTGTTCCGGGTGGGCGTTGTATTGGTTTTTTGGAAGTGTTAGACCTGTAAGAGAAAAATTTAAATGGTTGGGAAAGGCCATGGGATGTAGAAATATTTTTTTCACATTTTATTTCCTTGTAAAAACAGGTAAATCAATAGGGTTTTTCGTACGGATAAGTGCCCAGTGAACGGTTCGTTTAGCTTTATATATTGTTCCGGGTGGTCATTGTTTTGGTTTTTCGGAAGTGTTAGACCTGTAAGAGAAAAATTTAAATGGTTGGGAAAGGCCATGGGATGTAGAAATATTTTTTCACATTTTAATTCCTTGTAAAAACATTAAAATCGATAGGGATTTTCATACGGATAAGTACCCAGTGAACGGTTCGTTTATCTTTATATATTCTTCCGGGTGGGCGTTGTATTGGTTTTTCAGAAGTGTTAGACCTGTAAGAGAAAAATTTAAATGGTTGGGAAAGTCCATGGGATGTAGAAATATTTTTTTCACATTTACTTCCTTGTAAAAACTGGTAAATCAATAGGGTTTTTCGTACGGATAAGTACCCAGTGAACCGTTCGTTTAGCTTTATATATTGTTCCGGGTGGGCGTTGTTTTGGTTTTTCGGAAGTGTTAGACCTGTAAGAGAAAAATTTAAATGGTTGGGAAAGGCCATGGGATGTAGAAATATTTTTTTCACATTTTATTTCCTTGTAAAAACAGGTAAATCAATAGGGTTTTTCGTACGGATAAGTGCCCAGTGAACGGTTCGTTTAGCTTTATATATTGTTCCGGGTGGTCGTTGTATTGGTTTTTCGGAAGTGTTAGACCTGTAAGAGAAAAATTTAAATGGTTGGGAAAGGCCATGGGATGTAGAAATATTTTTTTCACATTTTATTTCCTTGTAAAAGCAGGTAAATCAATAGGGTTTTTCGTCCGGATAAGTGCCCAGTGAACGGTTCGTTTAGCTTTATATATTGTTCCGGGTGGGCGTTGTTTTGCTTTTTCGGAAGTGTTAGACCTGTAAGAGAAAAATTTAAATGGTTGGAAAAGGCCATGGGATGTAGAAATATTTTTTTCACATTTTACTTCCGTTTAAAAACAGGTAAATCAATAGGGATTTTCGTACGGATAAGTACATAGTGAACGGTTCGTTTATCTTTATATATTCTTCCGGGTGGGCGTTGTATTGGTTTTTCGGAAGTGTTAGACCTGTAAGAGAAAAATTTAAATGGTTGGGAAAGGCCATGGGATGTAGAAATATTTTTTTCACATTTACTTCCTTGTAAAAACAGGTAAATCAATAGGGTTTTTCGTACGGATAAGTACCCAGTGAACCTTTCGTTTAGCTTTGTATATTGTTCCGGGTGGGCGTTGTATTGGTTTTTCGGAAGTGTTAGACCTGTAAGAGAAAAATTCAAAAGGTTGGGAAAGGCCATGGGATGTAGAAATATTTTTTTCACATTTTATTTCCTTGTAAAAACAGGTAAATCAATAGGGTTTTTCGTACGGATAAGTGCCCAGTGAACGGTTCGTTTAGCTTTATATATTGTTCCGGGTGGGCGTTGTTTTGGTTTTTCGGAAGTGTTAGACCTGTAAGAGAAAAATTTAAATGGTTGGGAAAGGCCATGGGATGTAGAAATATTTTTTTCACATTTTATTTCCTTGTAAAAACAGGAAAATCAATTGTGATTTTCGTACGGATAAGTGCCCAGTGAACGGTTCGTTTAGCTTTATATATCGTTCCGGGTGGGCATTGTTTTGGTTTTTTGGAAGTGTTAGACCTGTAAGAGAAAAATTTAAATGGTTGGGAAAGGCCGTGGTTTGGAGAAATATTTTTTTCACATTTTATTTCCTTGTAAATACAGGTATATCGATAGGGATTTTCGTACGGATAAGTGCCCAGCGAACGGTTCGTTTAGCTTTATATATTGTTCCGGGTGGTCGTTGTATTGGTTTTTCGGAAGTGTTAGACCTGTAAGAGAAAAATTTAAATGGTTGGGAAAGGCCATGGGATGTAGAAATATTTTTTTCACATTTTATTTCCTTGTAAAAGCAGGTAAATCAATAGGGTTTTTCGTAAGGATAAGTGCCCAGTGAACGGTTCGTTTAGCTTTATATATTGTTCCGGGTGGGCGTTGTTTTTCTTTTTTGGAAGTGTTAGACCTGTAAGAGAAAAATTTAAATGGTTGGGAAAGGCCATGGGATGTAGAAATATTTTTTTCACATTTACTTCCTTGTAAAAACAGGTAAATCAATAGGGTTTTTCGTACGGATAAGTACCCAGTGAACCGTTCGTTTAGCTTTATATATTGTTCCGGGTGGGCGTTGTATTGGTTTTTCGGAAGTGTTAGACCTGTAAGAGAAAAATTTAAAAGGTTGGGAAAGGCCATGGGATGTAGAAATATTTTTTTCACATTTTATTTCCTTGTAAAAACAGGTAAATCAATAGGGTTTTTCGTACAGATAAGTGCCCAGTGAACGGTTCGTTTAGCTTTATATATTGTTCCGGGTGGGCGTTGTTTTGGTTTTTCGGAAGTGTTAGACCTGTAAGAGAAAAATTTAAATGGTTGGGAAAGGCCATGGGATGTAGAAATATTTTTTTCACATTTTATTTCCTTGTAAAAACAGGTAAATCAATAGGCTTTTTCGTACGGATAATTGCCCAGTGAACGGTTCGTTTAGCTTTATATATTGTTCCGGGTGGGCGTTGTATTGGTTTTTCGGAAGTGTTAGACCTGTAAGAGAAAAATTTAAATGGTTGGGAAAGGCCATGGGATGTAGAAATATTTTTTTCACATTTTATTTCCTTGTAAAAACAGGTAAATCAATAGGGTTTTTCGTACGGATAAGTGCCCAGTGAACGGTTCGTTTAGCTTTATATATTGTTCCGGGTGGGCATTGTTTTGGTTTTTCGGAAGTGTTAGACCTGTAAGAGAAAAATTTAAATGGTTGGGAAAGGCCATGGGATGTAGAAATATTTTTTCACATTTTACTTCCTTGTAAAAACAGGAAAATCGATAGGGATTTTCATACGGATAAGTACCCAGTGAACGGTTCGTTTATCTTTATATATTCTTCCGGGTGGGCGTTGTATTGGTTTTTCAGAAGTGTTAGACCTGTAAGAGAAAAATTTAAATGGTTGGGAAAGTCCATGGGATGTAGAAATATTTTTTTCACATTTACTTCCTTGTAAAAACAGGTAAATCAATAGGGATTTTCGTACGGATATGTACCCAGTGAACGGTTCGTTTAGCTTTATATATTGTTCCGGGTGGGCGTTGTATTGGTTTTTCGGATGTGTTAGACCTGTAAGAGAAAAATTTAAATGGTTGGGAAAGGCCATGGGATGTAGAAATATTTTTTTCACATTTTACTTCCTTGTAAAAACAGGTAAATCAATAGGGTTTTTCGTACGGATAAGTACCCAGTGAACGGTTCGTTTAGCTTTATATATTGTTCCGGGTGGGCGTTGTATTGGTTTTTCGGAAGTGTTAGACCTGTAAGAGAAAAATTTAAATGGTTGGGAAAGGCCATGGGATGTAGAAATATTTTTTTCACATTTTATTTCCTTTTAAAAACAGGTAAATCAATAGGGATTTTCGTACGGATAAGTACCCAGTGAACGGTTCGTTTAGCTTTATATATTGTTCCGGGTGGGGGTGGTATTGGTTTTTCGGAAGTGTTAGACCTGTAAGAGAAAAATTTAAATGGTTGGGAAAGGCCATGGGATGTAGAAATATTTTTTTCACATTTTATTTCCTTTTAAAAACAGGAAAATCAATAGGGATTTTCGTACGGATATGTACCCAGTGAACGGTTCGTTTAGCTTTATATATTGTTCCGGGTGGGCGTTGTATTGGTTTTTCGGATGTGTTAGACCTGTAAGAGAAGAATTTAAATGGTTGGGAAAGGCCATGGGATGTAGAAATATTTTTTTCACATTTTATTTCCTTGTAAAAACAGGTAAATCAATAGGGTTTTTCGTACGGATAAGTGCCCAGTGAACGGTTCGTTTAGCTTTATATATTGTTCCGGTTGGGCATTGTTTTGGTTTTTCGGAAGTGTTAGACCTGTAAGAGAAAAATTTAAATGGTTGGGAAAGGCCATGGGATGTAGAAATATTTTTTTCACATTTTATTTCCTTGTAAAACAGGTAAATCAATAGGGTTTTTCGTACGGATAAGTGCCCAGTGAACGGTTCGTTTAGCTTTATATATTGTTCCGGGTGGGCGTTGTTTTGGTTTTTCGGAAGTGTTAGACCTGTAAGAGAAAAATTTAAATGGTTGGGAAAGGCCATGGGATGTAGAAATATTTTTTTCACATTTTATTTCCTTGTAAAAACAGGAAAATTGATAGGGATTTTCGTACGGATAAGTACCCAGTGAACGGTTCGTTTAGCTTTATATATTGTTCCGGGTGGGCGTTGTATTGGTTTTTCGGAAGTGTTAGACCTGTAAGAGAAAAATTTAAATGGTTGGGAAAGGCCATGAGATATAGAAATATTTTTTTCACATTTTAGTTCCGTTTAAAAACAGGTAAATCAATAGGGTTTTTCGTACGGATAAGTACCCAGTGAACGGTTCGTTTAGCTTTATATATTGTTCCGGGTGGGCGTTATTGGTTTTTCGGAAGTGTTAGACCTGCAAGAGAAAAATTTAAATGGTTGGGAAAGGCCATGGGATGTAGAAATATTTTTTTCACATTTTATTTCCTTGTAAAAACAGGAAAATCGATAGGGATTTTCAGACGGATAAGTACCTAGTGAACGGTTCGTTTATCTTTATATATTCTTCCGGGTGGGCGTTGTATTGGATTTTCGGAAGTGTTAGACCGGTAAGAGAAAAATTTAAATCGTTGGGAAAGGCCATGGGATGTAGAAATATTTTTTTCACATTTACTTCCTTGTAAAAACAGGTAAATCAATAGGGTTTTTCGTACGGATAAGTACCCAGTGAACGGTTCGTTTAGCTTTATATATTGTTCCGGGTGGGCGTTGTATTGGTTTTTCGGAAGTGTTAGACCTGTAAGAGAAAAATTTAAATGGTTGGGAAAGGCCATGGGATGTAGAAATATTTTTTCACATTTTATTTCCTTTTAAAAACAGGAAAATCGATAGGGATTTTCGTACGGATAAGTACCCAGTGAACGGTTCGTTTAGCTTTATATATTGTTCCGGGTGGGCGTTGTATTGGTTTTTCGGAAGTGTTAGACCTGTAAGAGAAAAATTTAAATGGTTGGGAAAGGCCATGAGATATAGAAATATTTTTTTCACATTTTATTTCCTTTTAAAAACAGGAAAATCGATAGGGATTTTCATACGGATAAGTGCCCAGTGAACGGTTCGTTTAGCTTTATATATTGTTCCGGGTGAGCGTTGTTTTGGTTTTTCGGAAGTGTTAGACGTGCAAGAGAAATATTTAAATGGTTGGGAAAGGCCATGGGATGTAGAAATATTTTTTTCACATTTTACTTCCTTGTAAAAACAGGAAAATCGATAGGGATTTTCGGACGGATAAGTACCTAGTGAACGGTTCGTTTATCTTTATATATTCTTCCGGGTGGGCGTTGTATTGGATTTTCGGAAGTGTTAGACCGGTAAGAGAAAAATTTAAATGGTTGGGAAAGGCCATGGGATGTAGAAATATTTTTTTCACATTTACTTCCTTGTAAAAACAGGTAAATCAATAGGGTTTTTCGTACGGATAAGTACCCAGTGAACGGTTCGTTTAGCTTTATATATTGTTCCGGGTGGGCGTTGTATTGGTTTTTCGGAAGTGTTAGACCTGTAAGAGAAAAATTTAAATGGTTGGGAAAGGCCATGGGATGTAGAAATATTTTTTCACATTTTATTTCCTTTTAAAAACAGGAAAATCGATAGGGATTTTCGTACGGATAAGTACCCAGTGAACGGTTCGTTTAGCTTTATATATTGTTCCGGGTGGGCGTTGTATTGGTTTTTCGGAAGTGTTAGACCTGTAAGAGAAAAATTTAAATGGTTGGGAAAGGCCATGAGATATAGAAATATTTTTTTCACATTTTATTTCCTTTTAAAAACAGGAAAATCGATAGGGATTTTCGTACGGATAAGTACCCAGTGAACGGTTCGTTTAGCTTTATATATTGTTCCGGGTGGGCGTTGTATTGGTTTTTCGGAAGTGTTAGACGTGCAAGAGAAATATTTAAATGGTTGGGAAAGGCCATGGGATGTAGAAATATTTTTTTCACATTTTATTTCCTTGTAAAAACAGGTAAATCAATAGGGTTTTTCGTACGGATAAGTGCCCAGTGTACGGTTCGTTTAGCTTTATATATTGTTCCGGGTGGGCGTTGTTTTGGTTTTTCGGAAGTGTTAGACCTGTAAGAGAAAAATTTAAATGGTTGGGAAAGGCCATGGGATGTAGAAATATTTTTTTCACATTTTATTTCCTTGTAAAAACAGGTAAATCAATAGGGTTTTTCGTACGGATAAGTGCCCAGTGAACGGTTCGTTTAGCTTTATATATTGTTCCGGGTGGGCGTTGTTTTGGTTTTTCGGAAGTGTTAGACCTGTAAGAGAAAAATTTAAATGGTTGGGAAAGGCCATGGGATGTAGAAATATTTTTTTCACATTTTATTTCCTTGTAAAAACAGGTAAATCAATAGGGTTTTTCGTACGGATAAGTGCCCAGTGAACGGTTCGTTTAGCTTTATATATTGTTCCGGGTGGGCGTTGTTTTGGTTTTTCGGAAGTGTTAGACGTGTAAGAGAAAAATTTAAATGGTTGGGAAAGGCCATGGGATGTAGAAATATTTTTTTCACATTTTATTTCCTTGTAAAAACAGGAAAATCGATAGGGATTTTCGTACGGATAAGTACCCAGTGAACGGTTCGTTTAGCTTTATATATTGTTCCGGGTGGGCGTTGTATTGGTTTTTCGGAAGTGTTAGACCTGTAAGAGAAAAATTTAAATGGTTGGGAAAGGCCATGGGATGTAGAAATATTTTTTTCACATTTACTTCCTTGTAAAAACAGGTAAATCAATAGGGTTTTTCGTACGGATAAGTACCCAGTGAACGGTTCGTTTAGCTTTATATATTGTTCCGGGTGGGCGTTGTATTGGTTTTTCGGAAGTGTTAGACCTGTAAGAGAAAAATTTAAATGGTTGGGAAAGGCCATGGGATGTAGAAATATTTTTTCACATTTTATTTCCTTTTAAAAACAGGAAAATCGATAGGGATTTTCGTACGGATAAGTACCCAGTGAACGGTTCGTTTAGCTTTATATATTGTTCCGGGTGGGCGTTGTATTGGTTTTTCGGAAGTGTTAGACCTGTAAGAGAAAAATTTAAATGGTTGGGAAAGGCCATGAGATATAGAAATATTTTTTTCACATTTTATTTCCTTTTAAAAACAGGAAAATTGATAGGGATTTTCGTACGGATAAGTGCCCAGTGAACGGTTCGTTTAGCTTTATATATTGTTCCGGGTGGGCGTTGTTTTGGTTTTTCGGAAGTGTTAGACGTGCAAGAGAAATATTTAAATGGTTGGGAAAGGCCATGGGATGTAGAAATATTTTTTTCACATTTTACTTCCTTGTAAAAACAGGAAAATCGATAGGGATTTTCGGACGGATAAGTACCTAGTGAACGGTTCGTTTATCTTTATATATTCTTCCGGGTGGGCGTTGTATTGGATTTTCGGAAGTGTTAGACCGGTAAGAGAAAAATTTAAATGGTTGGGAAAGGCCATGGGATGTAGAAATATTTTTTTCACATTTACTTCCTTGTAAAAACAGGTAAATCAATAGGGTTTTTCGTACGGATAAGTACCCAGTGAACGGTTCGTTTAGCTTTATATATTGTTCCGGGTGGGCGTTGTATTGGTTTTTCGGAAGTGTTAGACCTGTAAGAGAAAAATTTAAATGGTTGGGAAAGGCCATGGGATGTAGAAATATTTTTTCACATTTTATTTCCTTTTAAAAACAGGAAAATCGATAGGGATTTTCGTACGGATAAGTACCCAGTGAACGGTTCGTTTAGCTTTATATATTGTTCCGGGTGGGCGTTGTATTGGTTTTTCGGAAGTGTTAGACCTGTAAGAGAAAAATTTAAATGGTTGGGAAAGGCCATGAGATATAGAAATATTTTTTTCACATTTTATTTCCTTTTAAAAACAGGAAAATCGATAGGGATTTTCGTACGGATAAGTACCCAGTGAACGGTTCGTTTAGCTTTATATATTGTTCCGGGTGGGCGTTGTATTGGTTTTTCGGAAGTGTTAGACGTGCAAGAGAAATATTTAAATGGTTGGGAAAGGCCATGGGATGTAGAAATATTTTTTTCACATTTTATTTCCTTGTAAAAACAGGTAAATCAATAGGGTTTTTCGTACGGATAAGTGCCCAGTGTACGGTTCGTTTAGCTTTATATATTGTTCCGGGTGGGCGTTGTTTTGGTTTTTCGGAAGTGTTAGACCTGTAAGAGAAAAATTTAAATGGTTGGGAAAGGCCATGGGATGTAGAAATATTTTTTTCACATTTTATTTCCTTGTAAAAACAGGTAAATCAATAGGGTTTTTCGTACGGATAAGTGCCCAGTGAACGGTTCGTTTAGCTTTATATATTGTTCCGGGTGGGCGTTGTTTTGGTTTTTCGGAAGTGTTAGACCTGTAAGAGAAAAATTTAAATGGTTGGGAAAGGCCATGGGATGTAGAAATATTTCTTTCACATTTTATTTCCTTGTAAAAACAGGAAAATCGATAGGGATTTTCGTACGGATAAGTACCCAGTGAACGGTTCGTTTAGCTTTATATATTGTTCCGGGTGGGCGTTGTATTGGTTTTTCGGAAGTGTTAGACCTGTAAGAGAAAAATTTAAATGGTTGGGAAAGGCCATGAGATATAGAAATATTTTTTTCACATTTTAGTTCCGTTTAAAAACAGGTAAATCAATAGGGTTTTTCGTACGGATAAGTACCCCGTGAACGGTTCGTTTAGCTTTATATATTGTTCCGGGTGGGCGTTGTATTGGTTTTTCGGAAGTGTTAGACCTGCAAGAGAAAAATTTAAATGGTTGGGAAAGGCCATGGGATGTAGAAATATTTTTTTCACATTTTATTTCCTTGTAAAAACAGGTAAATCAATAGGGTTTTTCGTACGGATAAGTGCCCAGTGAACGGTTCGTTTAGCTTTATATATTGTTCCGGGTGGGCGTTGTATTGGTTTTTCGGAAGTGTTAGACCTGTAAGAGAAAAATTTAAATGGTTGGGAAAGGCCATGGGATGTAGAAATATTTTTTTCACATTTTATTTCCTTGTAAAAACAGGTAAATCAATAGGGTTTTTCGTACGGATAAGTGCCCAGTGAACGGTTCGTTTAGCTTTATATATTGTTCCGGGTGGGCATTGTTTTGGTTTTTCGGAAGTGTTAGACCTGTAAGAGAAAAATTTAAATGGTTGGGAAAGGCCGTGGTTTGGAGAAATATTTTTTTCACATTTTATTTCCTTGTAAATACAGGTAAATCGATAGGGATTTTCGTACGGATAAGTGCCCAGTGAACGGTTCGTTTAGCTTTATATATTGTTCCGGGTGGGCGTTGTATTGGTTTTTCAGAAGTGTTAGACCTGTAAGAGAAAAATTTAAATGGTTGGGAAAGGCCATGGGATGTAGAAATATTTTTTTCACATTTTATTTCCTTGTAAAAACAGGTAAATCAATAGGGTTTTTCGTACGGATAAGTGCCCAGTGAACGGTTCGTTTAGCTTTATATATTGTTCCGGGTGGGCGTTGTTTTGGTTTTTCGGAAGTGTTAGACCTGTAAGAGAAAAATTTAAATGGTTGGGAAAAGCCATGGGATGTAGAAATATTTTTTTCACATTTTACTTCCTTGTAAAAACAGGTAAATCGATAGGGATTTTCGTACGGATAAGTACCTAGTGAACGGTTCGTTTAGCTTTATATATTGTTCCGGGTGGGAGTTGTATTGGTTTTTCGGAAGTGTTAGACCTGTAAGAGAAAAATTTAAATGGTTGGGAAAGGCCATGGGATGTAGAAATATTTTTTTCACATTTTACTTCCTTGTAAAAACAGGTAAATCAATAGGGTTTTTCGTACGGATAAGTGCCCAGTGAACGGTTCGTTTAGCTTTATATATTGTTCCGGGTGGGCATTGTTTAGGTTTTTCGGAAGTGTTAGACCTGTAAGAGAAAAATTTAAATGGTTGGGAAAGGCCATGGGATGTAGAAATATTTTTTTCACATTTACTTCCTTGTAAAAACAGGTAAATCAATAGGGTTTTTCGTACGGATAAGTACCCAGTGAACGGTTCGTTTAGCTTTATATATTGTTCCGGGTGGGCGTTGTATTGGTTTTTCGGAAGTGTTAGACCTGTAAGAGAAAAATTTAAATGGTTGGGAAAGGCCATGAGATATAGAAATATTTTTTTCACATTTTAGTTCCGTTTAAAAACAGGTAAATCAATAGGGTTTTTCGTACGGATAAGTACCCAGTGAACGGTTCGTTTAGCTTTATATATTGTTCCGGGTGGGCGTTTTATTGGTTTTTCGGAAGTGTTAGACCTGTAAGAAAAAAATTTAAATGGTTGGGAAAGGCCATGGGATGTAGAAATATTTTTTTCACATTTTATTTCCTTGTAAAAACAGGTAAATCAATAGGGTTTTTGGTACGGATAAGTGCCCAGTGAACGGTTCGTTTAGCTTTATACATTGTTCCGGGTGGGCGTTGTATTGTTTTTTCGGAAGTGTTAGACCTGTAAGAGAAAAATTTAAATGGATGGGAAAGGCCATGGGATGTAGAAATATTTTTTTCACATTTTACTTCCTTGTAAAAACAGGAAAATCGATAGGGATTTTCATACGGATAAGTACCCAGTGAACGGTTCGTTTATCTTTAAATATTCTTACGGGTGGGCGTTGTATTAGTTTTTCAGAAGTGTTAGACCTGTAAGAGAAAAATTTAAATGGTTGGGAAAGGCCATGGGATGTAGAAATATTTTTTTCACATTTACTTCCTTGTAAAAACAGGTAAATCAATAGGGTTTTTCGTACGGATAAGTACCCAGTGAACCGTTCGTTTAGCTTTATATATTGTTCCGGGTGGGCGTTGTATTGTTTTTTCGGAAGTGTTATACCTGTAAGAGAAAAATTTAAATGGTTGGGAAAGGCCATGGGATGTAGAAATATTTTTTTCACATTTTACTTCCTTGTAAAAACAGGAAAATCAATAGGGATTTTCGTACGGATAAGTACCCAGTGAACCGTTCGTTTAGCTTTATATATTGTTCCGGGTGGCGTTGTTTTGGTTTTTCGGAAGTGTTAGACCTGTAAGAGAAAAATTTAAATGGTTGGGAAAGGCCATGGGATGTAGAAATATTTTTTTCACATTTACTTCCTTGTAAAAACAGGTAAATCAATAGGGTTTTTCGTACGGATAAGTACCCAGTGAACGGTTCGTTTAGCTTTATATATTGTTCCGGGTGGGCGTTGTATTGGTTTTTCAGAAGTGTTAGACCTGTTAGAGAAAAATTTAAATGGTTGGGAAAGGCCATGGGATGTAGAAATATTTTTTTCACATTTTATTTCCTTTTAAAAACAGGTAAATCAATAGGGATTTTCGTACGGATAAGTACCCAGTGAACGGTTCGTTTAGCTTTATATATTGTTCCGGGTGGGCGTTGTATTGGTTTTTTGGAAGTGTTAGACCTGTAAGAGAAAAATTTAAATGGTTGGGAAAGGCCATGGGATGTAGAAATATTTTTTTCACATTTTACTTCCTTATAAAAACAGGAAAATCAATAGGGATTTTCGTACGGATATGTACCCAGTGAACGGTTCGTTTATCTTTATATATTCTTCCGGGTGGGCGTTGTATAGGTTTTTCGGAAGCGTTAGACCTGTAAGAAAAAAATTTAAATGGTTGGGAAAGGCCATGGGATGTAGAAATATTTTTTTCACATTTTATTTCCTTGTAAAAACAGGTAAATCAATAGGGTTTTTCGTACGGATAAGTGCCCAGTGAACGGTTCGTTTAGCTTTATACATTGTTCCGGGTGGGCGTTGTATTGTTTTTTCGGAAGTGTTAGACCTGTAAGAGAAAAATTTAAATGGATGGGAAAGGCCATGGGATGTAGAAATATTTTTTTCACATTTTACTTCCTTGTAAAAACAGGAAAATCGATAGGGATTTTCATACGGATAAGTACCCAGTGAACGGTTCGTTTATCTTTATATATTCTTCCGGGTGGGCGTTGTATTAGTTTTTCGGAAGTGTTAGACCTGTAAGAGAAAAATTTAAATGGTTGGGAAAGGCCATGGGATGTAGAAATATTTTTTTCACATTTACTTCCTTGTAAAAACAGGTAAATCAATAGGGTTTTTCGTACGGATAAGTACCCGGTGAACCGTTCGTTTAGCTTTATATATTGTTCCGGGTGGGCGTTGTATTGTTTTTTCGGAAGTGTTAGACCTGTAAGAGAAAAATTTAAATGGTTGGGAAAGGCCATGGGATGTAGAAATATTTTTTTCACATTTTACTTCCTTGTAAAAACAGGAAAATCAATAGGGATTTTCGTACGGATAAGTACCCAGTGAACCGTTCGTTTAGCTTTATATATTGTTCCGGGTGGGCGTTGTTTTGGTTTTTCGGAAGTGTTAGACCTGTAAGTGAAAAATTTAAATGGTTGGGAAAGGCCATGGGATGTAGAAATATTTTTTTCACATTTTATTTCCTTGTAAAAACAGGTAAATCAATAGGGTTTTTCGTACGGATAAGTGCCCAGTGAACGGTTCGTTTAGCTTTATATATTGTTCCGGGTGGGCGTTGTTTTGGTTTTTCGGAAGTGTTAGACCTGTAAGAGAAAAATTTAAATGGTTGGGAAAGGACATGGGATGTAGAAATATTTTTTTCACATTTTACTTCCTTGTAAAAACAGGAAAATCGATAGGGATTTTCGGACGGATAAGTACCTAGTGAACGGTTCGTTTATCTTTATATATTGTTCGGGGTGGGCGTTGTATTGGATTTTCGGAAGTGTTAGACATGTAAGAGAAAAATTTAAATGGTTGGGAAAGGCCATGGGATGTAGAAATATTTTTTTCACATTTTACTTCCTTTTAAAACAGGAAAATCAATAGGGATTTTCGTACGGATAGGTACCCAGTGAACGGTTCGTTTAGCTTTATATATTGTTCCGGGTGGGCGTTGTTTTGGTTTTTCGGAAGTGTTAGACCTGTAAGAGAAAAATTTAAATGGATGGGAAAGGCCATGGGATGTAGAAATATTTTTTTCACATTTTACTTCCTTGTAAAAACAGGAAAATCGATAGGGATTTTCATACGGATAAGTACCCAGTGAACGGTTCGTTTATCTTTATATATTCTTCCGGGTGGGCGTTGTATTAGTTTTTCGGAAGTGTTATACCTGTAAGAGAAAAATTTAAATGGTTGGGAAAGGCCATGGGATGTAGAAATATTTTTTTCACATTTTACTTCCTTGTAAAAACAGGAAAATCAATAGGGATTTTCGTACGGATAAGTACCCAGTGAACCGTTCGTTTAGCTTTATATATTGTTCCGGGTGGCGTTGTTTTGGTTTTTCGGAAGTGTTAGACCTGTAAGAGAAAAATTTAAATGGTTGGGAAAGGCCATGGGATGTAGAAATATTTTTTTCACATTTACTTCCTTGTAAAAACAGGTAAATCAATAGGGTTTTTCGTACGGATAAGTACCCAGTGAACGGTTCGTTTAGCTTTATATATTGTTCCGGGTGGGCGTTGTATTGGTTTTTCAGAAGTGTTAGACCTGTTAGAGAAAAATTTAAATGGTTGGGAAAGGCCATGGGATGTAGAAATATTTTTTTCACATTTTATTTCCTTTTAAAAACAGGTAAATCAATAGGGATTTTCGTACGGATAAGTACCCAGTGAACGGTTCGTTTAGCTTTATATATTGTTCCGGGTGGGCGTTGTATTGGTTTTTTGGAAGTGTTAGACCTGTAAGAGAAAAATTTAAATGGTTGGGAAAGGCCATGGGATGTAGAAATATTTTTTTCACATTTTACTTCCTTATAAAAACAGGAAAATCAATAGGGATTTTCGTACGGATATGTACCCAGTGAACGGTTCGTTTATCTTTATATATTCTTCCGGGTGGGCGTTGTATAGGTTTTTCGGAAGCGTTAGACCTGTAAGAAAAAAATTTAAATGGTTGGGAAAGGCCATGGGATGTAGAAATATTTTTTTCACATTTTATTTCCTTGTAAAAACAGGTAAATCAATAGGGTTTTTCGTACGGATAAGTGCCCAGTGAACGGTTCGTTTAGCTTTATACATTGTTCCGGGTGGGCGTTGTATTGTTTTTTCGGAAGTGTTAGACCTGTAAGAGAAAAATTTAAATGGATGGGAAAGGCCATGGGATGTAGAAATATTTTTTTCACATTTTACTTCCTTGTAAAAACAGGAAAATCGATAGGGATTTTCATACGGATAAGTACCCAGTGAACGGTTCGTTTATCTTTATATATTCTTCCGGGTGGGCGTTGTATTAGTTTTTCGGAAGTGTTAGACCTGTAAGAGAAAAATTTAAATGGTTGGGAAAGGCCATGGGATGTAGAAATATTTTTTTCACATTTACTTCCTTGTAAAAACAGGTAAATCAATAGGGTTTTTCGTACGGATAAGTACCCGGTGAACCGTTCGTTTAGCTTTATATATTGTTCCGGGTGGGCGTTGTATTGTTTTTTCGGAAGTGTTAGACCTGTAAGAGAAAAATTTAAATGGTTGGGAAAGGCCATGGGATGTAGAAATATTTTTTTCACATTTTACTTCCTTGTAAAAACAGGAAAATCAATAGGGATTTTCGTACGGATAAGTACCCAGTGAACCGTTCGTTTAGCTTTATATATTGTTCCGGGTGGGCGTTGTTTTGGTTTTTCGGAAGTGTTAGACCTGTAAGTGAAAAATTTAAATGGTTGGGAAAGGCCATGGGATGTAGAAATATTTTTTTCACATTTTATTTCCTTGTAAAAACAGGTAAATCAATAGGGTTTTTCGTACGGATAAGTGCCCAGTGAACGGTTCGTTTAGCTTTATATATTGTTCCGGGTGGGCGTTGTTTTGGTTTTTCGGAAGTGTTAGACCTGTAAGAGAAAAATTTAAATGGTTGGGAAAGGACATGGGATGTAGAAATATTTTTTTCACATTTTACTTCCTTGTAAAAACAGGAAAATCGATAGGGATTTTCGGACGGATAAGTACCTAGTGAACGGTTCGTTTATCTTTATATATTGTTCGGGGTGGGCGTTGTATTGGATTTTCGGAAGTGTTAGACATGTAAGAGAAAAATTTAAATGGTTGGGAAAGGCCATGGGATGTAGAAATATTTTTTTCACATTTTACTTCCTTTTAAAACAGGAAAATCAATAGGGATTTTCGTACGGATAGGTACCCAGTGAACGGTTCGTTTAGCTTTATATATTGTTCCGGGTGGGCGTTGTTTTGGTTTTTCGGAAGTGTTAGACCTGTAAGAGAAAAATTTAAATGGATGGGAAAGGCCATGGGATGTAGAAATATTTTTTTCACATTTTACTTCCTTGTAAAAACAGGAAAATCGATAGGGATTTTCATACGGATAAGTACCCAGTGAACGGTTCGTTTATCTTTATATATTCTTCCGGGTGGGCGTTGTATTAGTTTTTCGGAAGTGTTAGACCTGTAAGAGAAAAATTTAAATGGTTGGGAAAGGCCATGGGATGTAGAAATATTTTTTTCACATTTCCTTCCTTGTAAAAACAGGTAAATCAATAGGGTTTTTCGTACGGATAAGTACCCAGTGAACCGTTCGTTTAGCTTTATATATTGTTCCGGGTGGGCGTTGTATTGTTTTTTCGGAAGTGTTAGACCTGTAAGAGAAAAATTTAAATGGTTGGGAAAGGCCATGGGATGTAGAAATATTTTTTTCACATTTTACTTCCTTGTAAAAACAGGAAAATCAATAGGGATTTTCGTACGGATAAGTACCCAGTGAACCGTTCGTTTAGCTTTATATATTGTTCCGGGTGGGCGTTGTTTTGGTTTTTCGGAAGTGTTAGACCTGTAAGAGAAAAATTTAAATGGTTGGGAAAGGCCATGGGATGTAGAAATATTTTTTTCACATTTTATTTCCTTGTAAAAACAGGTATATCAATAGGGTTTTTCGTACGGATAAGTGCCCAGTGAACGGTTCGTTTAGCTTTATACATTGTTCCGGGTGGGCGTTGTATTGTTTTTTCGGAAGTGTTAGACCTGTAAGAGAAAAATTTAAATGGATGGGAAAGGCCATGGGATGTAGAAATATTTTTTTCACATTTTACTTCCTTGTAAAAAGAGGAAAATCGATAGGGATTTTCATACGGATAAGTACCCAGTGAACGGTTCGTTTATCTTTATATATTCTTCCGGGTGGGCGTTGTATAGGTTTTTCGGAAGCGTTAGACCTGTAAGAAAAAAATTTAAATGGTTGGGAAAGGCCATGGGATGTAGAAATATTTTTTTCACATTTTATTTCCTTGTAAAAACAGGTAAATCAATAGGGTTTTTCGTACGGATAAGTGCCCAGTGAACGGTTCGTTTAGCTTTATACATTGTTCCGGGTGGGCGTTGTATTGTTTTTTCGGAAGTGTTAGACCTGTAAGAGAAAAATTTAAATGGATGGGAAAGGCCATGGGATGTAGAAATATTTTTTTCACATTTTACTTCCTTGTAAAAACAGGAAAATCGATAGGGATTTTCATACGGATAAGTACCCAGTGAACGGTTCGTTTATCTTTATATATTCTTCCGGGTGGGCGTTGTATTAGTTTTTCGGAAGTGTTAGACCTGTAAGAGAAAAATTTAAATGGTTGGGAAAGGCCATGGGATGTAGAAATATTTTTTTCACATTTACTTCCTTGTAAAAACAGGTAAATCAATGGGGTTTTTCGTACGGATAAGTACCCGGTGAACCGTTCGTTTAGCTTTATATATTGTTCCGGGTGGGCGTTGTATTGTTTTTTCGGAAGTGTTAGACCTGTAAGAGAAAAATTTAAATGGTTGGGAAAGGCCATGGGATGTAGAAATATTTTTTTCACATTTTACTTCCTTGTAAAAACAGGAAAATCAATAGGGATTTTCGTACGGATAAGTACCCAGTGAACCGTTCGTTTAGCTTTATATATTGTTCCGGGTGGGCGTTGTTTTGGTTTTTCGGAAGTGTTAGACCTGTAAGAGAAAAATTTAAATGGTTGGGAAAGGCCATGGGATGTAGAAATATTTTTTTCACATTTTATTTCCTTGTAAAAACAGGTAAATCAATAGGGTTTTTCGTACGGATAAGTGCCCAGTGAACGGTTCGTTTAGCTTTATATATTGTTCCGGGTGGGCGTTGTTTTGGTTTTTCGGAAGTGTTAGACCTGTAAGAGAAAAATTTAAATGGATGGGAAAGGCCATGGGATGTAGAAATATTTTTTTCACATTTTACTTCCTTGTAAAAACAGGAAAATCGATAGGGATTTTCATACGGATAAGTACCCAGTGAACGGTTCGTTTATCTTTATATATTCTTCCGGGTGGGCGTTGTATTAGTTTTTCGGAAGTGTTAGACCTGTAAGAGAAAAATTTAAATGGTTGGGAAAGGCCATGGGATGTAGAAATATTTTTTTCACATTTCCTTCCTTGTAAAAAAAGGTAAATCAATAGGGTTTTTCGTACGGATAAGTACCCAGTGAACCGTTCGTTTAGCTTTATATATTGTTCCGGGTGGGCGTTGTATTGTTTTTTCGGAAGTGTTAGACCTGTAAGAGAAAAATTTAAATGGTTGGGAAAGGCCATGGGATGTAGAAATATTTTTTTCACATTTTACTTCCTTGTAAAAACAGGAAAATCAATAGGGATTTTCGTACGGATAAGTACCCAGTGAACCGTTCGTTTAGCTTTATATATTGTTCCGGGTGGGCGTTGTTTTGGTTTTTCGGAAGTGTTAGACCTGTAAGAGAAAAATTTAAATGGTTGGGAAAGGCCATGGGATGTAGAAATATTTTTTTCACATTTTATTTCCTTGTAAAAACAGGTAAATCAATAGGGTTTTTCGTACGGATAAGTGCCCAGTGAACGGTTCGTTTAGCTTTATATATTGTTCCGGGTGGGCGTTGTTTTGGTTTTTCGGAAGTGTTAGACCTGTAAGAGAAAAATTTAAATGGTTGGGAAAGGACATGGGATGTAGAAATATTTTTTTCACATTTTACTTCCTTGTAAAAACAGGTAAATCAATAGGGTTTTTCGTACGGATAAGTACCCAGTGAACGGTTCGTTTAGCTTTATATATTGTTCCGGGTGGGCGTTGTATTGGTTTTTCGGAAGTGTTAGACCTGTAAGAGAAAAATTTAAATGGTTGGGAAAGGCCATGAGATATAGAAATATTTTTTTCACATTTTAGTTCCGTTTAAAAACAGGTAAATCAATAGGGTTTTTCGTACGGATAAGTACCCAGTGAACGGTTCGTTTAGCTTTATATATTGTTCCGGGTGGGCGTTTTATTGGTTTTTCGGAAGTGTTAGACCTGTAAGAAAAAAATTTAAATGGTTGGGAAAGGCCATGGGATGTAGAAATATTTTTTTCACATTTTATTTCCTTGTAAAAACAGGTAAATCAATAGGGTTTTTGGTACGGATAAGTGCCCAGTGAACGGTTCGTTTAGCTTTATACATTGTTCCGGGTGGGCGTTGTATTGTTTTTTCGGAAGTGTTAGACCTGTAAGAGAAAAATTTAAATGGATGGGAAAGGCCATGGGATGTAGAAATATTTTTTTCACATTTTACTTCCTTGTAAAAACAGGAAAATCGATAGGGATTTTCATACGGATAAGTACCCAGTGAACGGTTCGTTTATCTTTATATATTCTTCCGGGTGGGCGTTGTATTAGTTTTTCAGAAGTGTTAGACCTGTAAGAGAAAAATTTAAATGGTTGGGAAAGGCCATGGGATGTAGAAATATTTTTTTCACATTTACTTCCTTGTAAAAACAGGTAAATCAATAGGGTTTTTCGTACGGATAAGTACCCAGTGAACCGTTCGTTTAGCTTTATATATTGTTCCGGGTGGGCGTTGTATTGTTTTTTCGGAAGTGTTATACCTGTAAGAGAAAAATTTAAATGGTTGGGAAAGGCCATGGGATGTAGAAATATTTTTTTCACATTTTACTTCCTTGTAAAAACAGGAAAATCAATAGGGATTTTCGTACGGATAAGTACCCAGTGAACCGTTCGTTTAGCTTTATATATTGTTCCGGGTGGCGTTGTTTTGGTTTTTCGGAAGTGTTAGACCTGTAAGAGAAAAATTTAAATGGTTGGGAAAGGCCATGGGATGTAGAAATATTTTTTTCACATTTACTTCCTTGTAAAAACAGGTAAATCAATAGGGTTTTTCGTACGGATAAGTACCCAGTGAACGGTTCGTTTAGCTTTATATATTGTTCCGGGTGGGCGTTGTATTGGTTTTTCAGAAGTGTTAGACCTGTTAGAGAAAAATTTAAATGGTTGGGAAAGGCCATGGGATGTAGAAATATTTTTTTCACATTTTATTTCCTTTTAAAAACAGGTAAATCAATAGGGATTTTCGTACGGATAAGTACCCAGTGAACGGTTCGTTTAGCTTTATATATTGTTCCGGGTGGGCGTTGTATTGGTTTTTTGGAAGTGTTAGACCTGTAAGAGAAAAATTTAAATGGTTGGGAAAGGCCATGGGATGTAGAAATATTTTTTTCACATTTTACTTCCTTATAAAAACAGGAAAATCAATAGGGATTTTCGTACGGATATGTACCCAGTGAACGGTTCGTTTATCTTTATATATTCTTCCGGGTGGGCGTTGTATAGGTTTTTCGGAAGCGTTAGACCTGTAAGAAAAAAATTTAAATGGTTGGGAAAGGCCATGGGATGTAGAAATATTTTTTTCACATTTTATTTCCTTGTAAAAACAGGTAAATCAATAGGGTTTTTCGTACGGATAAGTGCCCAGTGAACGGTTCGTTTAGCTTTATACATTGTTCCGGGTGGGCGTTGTATTGTTTTTTCGGAAGTGTTAGACCTGTAAGAGAAAAATTTAAATGGATGGGAAAGGCCATGGGATGTAGAAATATTTTTTTCACATTTTACTTCCTTGTAAAAACAGGAAAATCGATAGGGATTTTCATACGGATAAGTACCCAGTGAACGGTTCGTTTATCTTTATATATTCTTCCGGGTGGGCGTTGTATTAGTTTTTCGGAAGTGTTAGACCTGTAAGAGAAAAATTTAAATGGTTGGGAAAGGCCATGGGATGTAGAAATATTTTTTTCACATTTACTTCCTTGTAAAAACAGGTAAATCAATAGGGTTTTTCGTACGGATAAGTACCCGGTGAACCGTTCGTTTAGCTTTATATATTGTTCCGGGTGGGCGTTGTATTGTTTTTTCGGAAGTGTTAGACCTGTAAGAGAAAAATTTAAATGGTTGGGAAAGGCCATGGGATGTAGAAATATTTTTTTCACATTTTACTTCCTTGTAAAAACAGGAAAATCAATAGGGATTTTCGTACGGATAAGTACCCAGTGAACCGTTCGTTTAGCTTTATATATTGTTCCGGGTGGGCGTTGTTTTGGTTTTTCGGAAGTGTTAGACCTGTAAGTGAAAAATTTAAATGGTTGGGAAAGGCCATGGGATGTAGAAATATTTTTTTCACATTTTATTTCCTTGTAAAAACAGGTAAATCAATAGGGTTTTTCGTACGGATAAGTGCCCAGTGAACGGTTCGTTTAGCTTTATATATTGTTCCGGGTGGGCGTTGTTTTGGTTTTTCGGAAGTGTTAGACCTGTAAGAGAAAAATTTAAATGGTTGGGAAAGGACATGGGATGTAGAAATATTTTTTTCACATTTTACTTCCTTGTAAAAACAGGAAAATCGATAGGGATTTTCGGACGGATAAGTACCTAGTGAACGGTTCGTTTATCTTTATATATTGTTCGGGGTGGGCGTTGTATTGGATTTTCGGAAGTGTTAGACATGTAAGAGAAAAATTTAAATGGTTGGGAAAGGCCATGGGATGTAGAAATATTTTTTCACATTTTACTTCCTTTTAAAACAGGAAAATCAATAGGGATTTTCGTACGGATAGGTACCCAGTGAACGGTTCGTTTAGCTTTATATATTGTTCCGGGTGGGCGTTGTTTTGGTTTTTCGGAAGTGTTAGACCTGTAAGAGAAAAATTTAAATGGATGGGAAAGGCCATGGGATGTAGAAATATTTTTTTCACATTTTACTTCCTTGTAAAAACAGGAAAATCGATAGGGATTTTCATACGGATAAGTACCCAGTGAACGGTTCGTTTATCTTTATATATTCTTCCGGGTGGGCGTTGTATTAGTTTTTCGGAAGTGTTAGACCTGTAAGAGAAAAATTTAAATGGTTGGGAAAGGCCATGGGATGTAGAAATATTTTTTTCACATTTCCTTCCTTGTAAAAACAGGTAAATCAATAGGGTTTTTCGTACGGATAAGTACCCAGTGAACCGTTCGTTTAGCTTTATATATTGTTCCGGGTGGGCGTTGTATTGTTTTTTCGGAAGTGTTAGACCTGTAAGAGAAAAATTTAAATGGTTGGGAAAGGCCATGGGATGTAGAAATATTTTTTTCACATTTTACTTCCTTGTAAAAACAGGAAAATCAATAGGGATTTTCGTACGGATAAGTACCCAGTGAACCGTTCGTTTAGCTTTATATATTGTTCCGGGTGGGCGTTGTTTTGGTTTTTCGGAAGTGTTAGACCTGTAAGAGAAAAATTTAAATGGTTGGGAAAGGCCATGGGATGTAGAAATATTTTTTTCACATTTTATTTCCTTGTAAAAACAGGTATATCAATAGGGTTTTTCGTACGGATAAGTGCCCAGTGAACGGTTCGTTTAGCTTTATACATTGTTCCGGGTGGGCGTTGTATTGTTTTTTCGGAAGTGTTAGACCTGTAAGAGAAAAATTTAAATGGATGGGAAAGGCCATGGGATGTAGAAATATTTTTTTCACATTTTACTTCCTTGTAAAAAGAGGAAAATCGATAGGGATTTTCATACGGATAAGTACCCAGTGAACGGTTCGTTTATCTTTATATATTCTTCCGGGTGGGCGTTGTATAGGTTTTTCGGAAGCGTTAGACCTGTAAGAAAAAAATTTAAATGGTTGGGAAAGGCCATGGGATGTAGAAATTTTTTTTTCACATTTTATTTCCTTGTAAAAACAGGTAAATCAATAGGGTTTTTCGTACGGATAAGTGCCCAGTGAACGGTTCGTTTAGCTTTATACATTGTTCCGGGTGGGCGTTGTATTGTTTTTTCGGAAGTGTTAGACCTGTAAGAGAAAAATTTAAATGGATGGGAAAGGCCATGGGATGTAGAAATATTTTTTTCACATTTTACTTCCTTGTAAAAACAGGAAAATCGATAGGGATTTTCATACGGATAAGTACCCAGTGAACGGTTCGTTTATCTTTATATATTCTTCCGGGTGGGCGTTGTATTAGTTTTTCGGAAGTGTTAGACCTGTAAGAGAAAAATTTAAATGGTTGGGAAAGGCCATGGGATGTAGAAATATTTTTTTCACATTTACTTCCTTGTAAAAACAGGTAAATCAATGGGGTTTTTCGTACGGATAAGTACCCGGTGAACCGTTCGTTTAGCTTTATATATTGTTCCGGGTGGGCGTTGTATTGTTTTTTCGGAAGTGTTAGACCTGTAAGAGAAAAATTTAAATGGTTGGGAAAGGCCATGGGATGTAGAAATATTTTTTTCACATTTTACTTCCTTGTAAAAACAGGAAAATCAATAGGGATTTTCGTACGGATAAGTACCCAGTGAACCGTTCGTTTAGCTTTATATATTGTTCCGGGTGGGCGTTGTTTTGGTTTTTCGGAAGTGTTAGACCTGTAAGAGAAAAATTTAAATGGTTGGGAAAGGCCATGGGATGTAGAAATATTTTTTTCACATTTTATTTCCTTGTAAAAACAGGTAAATCAATAGGGTTTTTCGTACGGATAAGTGCCCAGTGAACGGTTCGTTTAGCTTTATATATTGTTCCGGGTGGGCGTTGTTTTGGTTTTTCGGAAGTGTTAGACCTGTAAGAGAAAAATTTAAATGGATGGGAAAGGCCATGGGATGTAGAAATATTTTTTTCACATTTTACTTCCTTGTAAAAACAGGAAAATCGATAGGGATTTTCATACGGATAAGTACCCAGTGAACGGTTCGTTTATCTTTATATATTCTTCCGGGTGGGCGTTGTATTAGTTTTTCGGAAGTGTTAGACCTGTAAGAGAAAAATTTAAATGGTTGGGAAAGGCCATGGGATGTAGAAATATTTTTTTCACATTTCCTTCCTTGTAAAAAAAGGTAAATCAATAGGGTTTTTCGTACGGATAAGTACCCAGTGAACCGTTCGTTTAGCTTTATATATTGTTCCGGGTGGGCGTTGTATTGTTTTTTCGGAAGTGTTAGACCTGTAAGAGAAAAATTTAAATGGTTGGGAAAGGCCATGGGATGTAGAAATATTTTTTTCACATTTTACTTCCTTGTAAAAACAGGAAAATCAATAGGGATTTTCGTACGGATAAGTACCCAGTGAACCGTTCGTTTAGCTTTATATATTGTTCCGGGTGGGCGTTGTTTTGGTTTTTCGGAAGTGTTAGACCTGTAAGAGAAAAATTTAAATGGTTGGGAAAGGCCATGGGATGTAGAAATATTTTTTTCACATTTTATTTCCTTGTAAAAACAGGTAAATCAATAGGGTTTTTCGTACGGATAAGTGCCCAGTGAACGGTTCGTTTAGCTTTATATATTGTTCCGGGTGGGCGTTGTTTTGGTTTTTCGGAAGTGTTAGACCTGTAAGAGAAAAATTTAAATGGTTGGGAAAGGACATGGGATGTAGAAATATTTTTTTCACATTTTACTTCCTTGTAAAAACAGGAAAATCGATAGGGATTTTCGGACGGATAAGTACCTAGTGAACGGTTCGTTTATCTTTATATATTGTTCGGGGTGGGCGTTGTATTGGATTTTCGGAAGTGTTAGACATGTAAGAGAAAAATTTAAATGGTTGGGAAAGGCCATGGGATGTAGAAATATTTTTTTCACATTTACTTCCTTGTAAAAACAGGTAAATCAATAGGGTTTTTCGTACGGATAAGTACCCAGTGAACGGTTCGTTTAGCTTTATATATTGTTCCGGGTGGGCGTTGTATTGGTTTTTTGGAAGTGTTAGACCTGTAAGAGAAAAATTTAAATGGTTGGGAAAGGCCATGGGATGTAGAAATATTTTTTTCACATTTTACTTCCTTGTAAAAACCGGAAAATCAATAGGGATTTTCGTACGGATATGTACCCAGAGAACGGTTCGTTTAGCTTTATAAATTGTTCCGGGTGGGCGTTGTATGGGTTTTTCGGAAGCGTTAGACCTGTAAGAGAAAAATTTAAATGGTTGGGAAAGGCCATTGGATGTAGAAATATTTTTTTCACATTTACTTCCTTGTAAAAACAGGTAAATCAATAGGGTTTTTCGTACGGATAAGTACCCAGTGAACCGTTCGTTTAGCTTTATATATTGTTCCGGGTGGGTGTTGTTTTGGTTTTTCGGAAGCGTTAGACCTGTAAGAGAAAAATTTAAATGGTTGGGAAAGGCCATGGGATGTAGAAATATTTTTTTCACATTTTATTTCCTTGTAAAAACAGGTAAATCAATAGGGTTTTTCGTACGGATAAGTGCCCAGTGAACGGTTCGTTTAGCTTTATATATTGTTCCGGGTGGGCGTTGTTTTGGTTTTTCGGAAGTGTTAGACCTGTAAGAGAAAAATTTAAATGGTTGGGAAAGGACATGGGATGTAGAAATATTTTTTTCACATTTTACTTCCTTGTAAAAACAGGAAAATCGATAGGGATTTTCGGACGGATAAGTACCTAGTGAACCGTTCGTTTATCTTTATATATTGTTCGGGGTGGGCGTTGTATTGGATTTTCGGAAGTGTTAGACATGTAAGAGAAAAATTTAAATGGTTGGGAAAGGCCATGGGATGTAGAAATATTTTTTTCACATTTTACTTCCTTGTAAAAACAGGAAAATCAATAGGGATTTTCGTACGGATAAGTACCCAGTGAACCGTTCGTTTAGCTTTATATATTGTTCCGGGTGGGCGTTGTTTTGGTTTTTCGGAAGTGTTAGACCTGTAAGAGAAAAATTTAAATGGTTGGGAAAGGCCATGGGATGTAGAAATATTATTTTCACATTTTATTTCCTTGTAAAAACAGGTAAATCAATAGGGTTTTTCGTACGGATAAGTGCCCAGTGAACGGTTCGTTTAGCTTTATATATTGTTCCGGGTGGGCGTTGTTTTGGTTTTTCGGAAGTGTTAGACCTGTAAGAGAAAAATTTAAATGGTTGGGAAAGGACATGGGATGTAGAAATATTTTTTTCACATTTTACTTCCTTGTAAAAACAGGAAAATCGATAGGGATTTTCGGACGGATAAGTACCTAGTGAACGGTTCGTTTATCTTTATATATTGTTCGGGGTGGGCGTTGTATTGGATTTTCGGAAGTGTTAGACATGTAAGAGAAAAATTTAAATGGTTGGGAAAGGCCATGGGATGTAGAAATATTTTTTTCACATTTACTTCCTTGTAAAAACAGGTAAATCAATAGGGTTTTTCGTACGGATAAGTACCCAGTGAACGGTTCGTTTAGCTTTATATATTGTTCCGGGTGGGCGTTGTATTGGTTTTTTGGAAGTGTTAGACCTGTAAGAGAAAAATTTAAATGGTTGGGAAAGGCCATGGGATGTAGAAATATTTTTTTCACATTTTACTTCCTTGTAAAAACAGGAAAATCAATAGGGATTTTCGTACGGATATGTACCCAGAGAACGGTTCGTTTAGCTTTATAAATTGTTCCGGGTGGGTGTTGTATGGGTTTTTCGGAAGCGTTAGACCTGTAAGAGAAAAATTTAAATGGTTGGGAAAGGCCATTGGATGTAGAAATATTTTTTTCACATTTACTTCCTTGTAAAAACAGGTAAATCAATAGGGTTTTTCGTACGGATAAGTACCCAGTGAACCGTTCGTTTAGCTTTATATATTGTTCCGGGTGGGTGTTGTTTTGGTTTTTCGGAAGCGTTAGACCTGTAAGAGAAAAATTTAAATGGTTGGGAAAGGCCATGGGATGTAGAAATATTTTTTTCACATTTTATTTCCTTGTAAAAACAGGTAAATCAATAGGGTTTTTCGTACGGATAAGTGCCCAGTGAACGGTTCGTTTAGCTTTATATATTGTTCCGGGTGGGCGTTGTTTTGGTTTTTCGGAAGTGTTAGAACTGTAAGAGAAAAATTTAAATGGTTGGGAAAGGACATGGGATGTAGAAATATTTTTTTCACATTTTACTTCCTTGTAAAAACAGGAAAATCGATAGGGATTTTCGGACGGATAAGTACCTAGTGAACGGTTCGTTTATCTTTATATATTGTTCGGGGTGGGCGTTGTATTGGATTTTCGGAAGTGTTAGACATGTAAGAGAAAAATTTAAATGGTTGGGAAAGGCCATGGGATGTAGAAATATTTTTTTCACATTTTCTTCCTTGTAAAAACAGGTAAATCAATAGGGTTTTTCGTACGGATAAGTACCCAGTGAACGGTTCGTTTAGCTTTATATATTGTTCCGGGTGGGCGTTGTATTGGTTTTTTGGAAGAGTTAGACCTGTAAGAGAAAAATTTAAATGGTTGGGAAAGGCCATGGGATGTAGAAGTATTTTTTTCACATTTTACTTCCTTGTAAAAACAGGTAAATCAATAGGGTTTTTCGTACGGATAAGTGCCCAGTGAACGGTTCGTTTAGCTTTATATATTGTTCCGGGTGGGCGTTGTTTTGGTTTTTCGGAAGTGTTAGACCTGTAAGAGAAAAATTTAAATGGTTGGGAAAGGACATGGGATGTAGAAATATTTTTTTCACATTTTACTTCCTTGTAAAAACAGGAAAATCGATAGGGATTTTCGGACGGATAAGTACCTAGTGAACGGTTCGTTTATTTTTATATATTGTTCGGGGTGGGCGTTGTATTGGATTTTCGGAAGTGTTAGACATGTAAGAGAAAAATTTAAATGGTTGGGAAAGGCCATGGGATGTAGAAATATTTTTTTCACATTTTCTTCCTTGTAAAAACAGGTAAATCAATAAGGTTTTTCGTACGGATAAGTACCCAGTGAACGGTTCGTTTAGCTTTATATATTGTTCCGGGTGGGCGTTGTATTGGTTTTTTGGAAGAGTTAGACCTGTAAGAGAAAAATTTAAATGGTTGGGAAAGGCCATGGGATGTAGAAGTATTTTTTTCACATTTTACTTCCTTGTAAAAACAGGAAAATCAATAGGGATTTTCGTACGGATATGTACCCAGTGAACGGTTCGTTTAGCTTTATATATTGTTCCGGGTGGGCGTTGTATTGGTTTTTCGGAAGCGTTAGACCTGTAAGAGAAAAATTTAAATGGTTGGGAAAGGCCATGGGATGTAGAAATATTTTTTTCACATTTACCTCCTTGTAAAAACGGGTAAATCAATAGGGATTTTGGTACGGATATGTACCCAGTGAACGGTTCGTTTAGCTTTATATATTGTTCCGGGTGGGCGTTGTATTGGTTTTTCGGAAGCGTTAGACCTGTAAGAGAAAAATTTAAATGGTTGGGAAACGCCATGGGATGTAGAAATATTTTTTTCACATTTTATTTCCTTGTAAAAACAGGTAAATCAATAGGGTTTTTCGTACGGATAAGTGCCCAGTGAACGGTTCGTTTAGTTTTATATATTGTTCCGGGTGGGCGTTGTATTGGTTTTTCGGAAGTGTTAGACCTGTAAGAGAAAACTTTAAATGGTTGGGAAAGGCCATGGGATGTAGAAATATTTTTTTCACATTTTACTTCCTTGTAAAAACAGGAAACTCAATAGGGATTTTTGTACGGATAAGTACCCAGTGAACGGTTCGTTTAGCTTTATATATTGTTCCTGGTGGGCGTTGTTTTGGTTTTTCGGAAGTGGTAGACCTGTAAGAGAAAAATTTAAATGGTTGGGAAAGGCCATGGGATGTAGAAATATTTTTTTCACATTTTATTTCCTTGTAAAAACAGGTAAATCAATAGGGTTTTTCGTACGGATAAGTGCCCAGTGAACGGTTCGTTTAGCTTTATATATTGTCCCGGGTGGGCGTTGTTTTGGTTTTTCGGAAGTGTTAGACCTGTAAGAGAAAAATTTCAATGGTTGGGAAAGGCCATGGGATGTAGAAATATTTTTTTCACATTTTACTTCCTTGTAAAAACAGGAAAATCAATAGGGATTTTCGTACGGATAAGTACCCAGTGAACCGTTCGTTTAGCTTTATATATTGTTCCGGGTGGGTGTTGTTTTTGTTTTTCGGAAGCGTTAGACCTGTAAGAGAAAAATTTAAATGGTTGGGAAAGGCCATGGGATGTAGAAATATTTTTTTCACATTTTAATTCCTTGTAAAAACAGGTAAATCAATAGGGTTTTTCGTACGGATAAGTGCCCAGTGAACGGTTCGTTTAGCTTTATATATTGTTCCGGGTGGGCGTTGTTTTGGTTTTTCGGAAGTGTTAGACCTGTAAGAGAAAAATTTAAATGGTTGGGAAAGGACATGGGATGTAGAAATATTTTTTTCACATTTTACTTCCTTGTAAAAACAGGAAAATCGATAGGGATTTTCGGACGGATAAGTACCTAGTGAACGGTTCGTTTATCTTTATATATTGTTCGGGGTGGGCGTTGTATTGGATTTTCGGAAGTGTTAGACATGTAAGAGAAAAATTTAAATGGTTGGGAAAGGCCATGGGATGTAGAAATATTTTTTTCACATTTTCTTCCTTGTAAAAACAGGTAAATCAATAGGGTTTTTCGTACGGATAAGTACCCAGTGAACGGTTCGTTTAGCTTTATATATTGTTCCGGGTGGGCGTTGTATTGGTTTTTTGGAAGAGTTAGACCTGTAAGAGAAAAATTTAAATGGTTGGGAAAGGCCATGGGATGTAGAAGTATTTTTTTCACATTTTACTTCCTTGTAAAAACAGGTAAATCAATAGGGTTTTTCGTACGGATAAGTGCCCAGTGAACGGTTCGTTTAGCTTTATATATTGTTCCGGGTGGGCGTTGTTTTGGTTTTTCGGAAGTGTTAGACCTGTAAGAGAAAAATTTAAATGGTTGGGAAAGGACATGGGATGTAGAAATATTTTTTTCACATTTTACTTCCTTGTAAAAACAGGAAAATCGATAGGGATTTTCGGACGGATAAGTACCTAGTGAACGGTTCGTTTATTTTTATATATTGTTCGGGGTGGGCGTTGTATTGGATTTTCGGAAGTGTTAGACATGTAAGAGAAAAATTTAAATGGTTGGGAAAGGCCATGGGATGTAGAAATATTTTTTTCACATTTTCTTCCTTGTAAAAACAGGTAAATCAATAAGGTTTTTCGTACGGATAAGTACCCAGTGAACGGTTCGTTTAGCTTTATATATTGTTCCGGGTGGGCGTTGTATTGGTTTTTTGGAAGAGTTAGACCTGTAAGAGAAAAATTTAAATGGTTGGGAAAGGCCATGGGATGTAGAAGTATTTTTTTCACATTTTACTTCCTTGTAAAAACAGGAAAATCAATAGGGATTTTGGTACGGATATGTACCCAGTGAACGGTTCGTTTAGCTTTATATATTGTTCCGGGTGGGCGTTGTATTGGTTTTTCGGAAGCGTTAGACCTGTAAGAGAAAAATTTAAATGGTTGGGAAAGGCCATGGGATGTAGAAATATTTTTTTCACATTTTATTTCCTTGTAAAAACAGGTAAATCAATAGGGTTTTTCGTACGGATAAGTGCCCAGTGAACGGTTCGTTTAGTTTTATATATTGTTCCGGGTGGGCGTTGTATTGGTTTTTCGGAAGTGTTAGACCTGTAAGAGAAAACTTTAAATGGTTGGGAAAGGCCATGGGATGTAGAAATATTTTTTTCACATTTTACTTCCTTGTAAAAACAGGAAAATCGATAGGGATTTTCGGACGGATAAGTACCTAGTGAACGGTTCGTTTATCTTTATATATTGTTCGGGGTGGGCGTTGTATTGGATTTTCGGAAGTGTTAGACATGTAAGAGAAAAATTTAAATGGTTGGGAAAGGCCATGGGATGTAGAAATATTTTTTTCACATTTTCTTCCTTGTAAAAACAGGTAAATCAATAGGGTTTTTCGTACGGATAAGTACCCAGTGAACGGTTCGTTTAGCTTTATATATTGTTCCGGGTGGGCGTTGTATTGGTTTTTTGGAAGAGTTAGACCTGTAAGAGAAAAATTTAAATGGTTGGGAAAGGCCATGGGATGTAGAAGTATTTTTTTCACATTTTACTTCCTTGTAAAAACAGGTAAATCAATAGGGTTTTTCGTACGGATAAGTGCCCAGTGAACGGTTCGTTTAGCTTTATATATTGTTCCGGGTGGGCGTTGTTTTGGTTTTTCGGAAGTGTTAGACCTGTAAGAGAAAAATTTAAATGGTTGGGAAAGGACATGGGATGTAGAAATATTTTTTTCACATTTTACTTCCTTGTAAAAACAGGAAAATCGATAGGGATTTTCGGACGGATAAGTACCTAGTGAACGGTTCGTTTATTTTTATATATTGTTCGGGGTGGGCGTTGTATTGGATTTTCGGAAGTGTTAGACATGTAAGAGAAAAATTTAAATGGTTGGGAAAGGCCATGGGATGTAGAAATATTTTTTTCACATTTTCTTCCTTGTAAAAACAGGTAAATCAATAAGGTTTTTCGTACGGATAAGTACCCAGTGAACGGTTCGTTTAGCTTTATATATTGTTCCGGGTGGGCGTTGTATTGGTTTTTTGGAAGAGTTAGACCTGTAAGAGAAAAATTTAAATGGTTGGGAAAGGCCATGGGATGTAGAAGTATTTTTTTCACATTTTACTTCCTTGTAAAAACAGGAAAATCAATAGGGATTTTCGTACGGATATGTACCCAGTGAACGGTTCGTTTAGCTTTATATATTGTTCCGGGTGGGCGTTGTATTGGTTTTTCGGAAGCGTTAGACCTGTAAGAGAAAAATTTAAATGGTTGGGAAAGGCCATGGGATGTAGAAATATTTTTTTCACATTTACCTCCTTGTAAAAACGGGTAAATCAATAGGGATTTTGGTACGGATATGTACCCAGTGAACGGTTCGTTTAGCTTTATATATTGTTCCGGGTGGGCGTTGTATTGGTTTTTCGGAAGCGTTAGACCTGTAAGAGAAAAATTTAAATGGTTGGGAAAGGCCATGGGATGTAGAAATATTTTTTTCACATTTTATTTCCTTGTAAAAACAGGTAAATCAATAGGGTTTTTCGTACGGATAAGTGCCCAGTGAACGGTTCGTTTAGTTTTATATATTGTTCTGGGTGGGCGTTGTATTGGTTTTTCGGAAGTGTTAGACCTGTAAGAGAAAACTTTAAATGGTTGGGAAAGGCCATGGGATGTAGAAATATTTTTTTCACATTTTACTTCCTTGTAAAAACAGGAAACTCAATAGGGATTTTTGTACGGATAAGTACCCAGTGAACGGTTCGTTTAGCTTTATATATTGTTCCTGGTGGGCGTTGTTTTGGTTTTTCGGAAGTGGTAGACCTGTAAGAGAAAAATGTAAATGGTTGGGAAAGGCCATGGGATGTAGAAATATTTTTTTCACATTTTATTTCCTTGTAAAAACAGGTAAATCAATAGGGTTTTTCGTACGGATAAGTGCCCAGTGAACGGTTCGTTTAGCTTTATATATTGTCCCGGGTGGGCGTTGTTTTGGTTTTTCGGAAGTGTTAGACCTGTAAGAGAAAAATTTCAATGGTTGGGAAAGGCCATGGGATGTAGAAATATTTTTTTCACATTTACGTCCTTGTAAAAACAGGTAAATCAATAGGGTTTTTCGTACGAATAAGTGCCCAGTGAACGGTTCGTTTAGCTTTATATATTGTTCTGGGTTGGCGTTGTTTTGGTTTTTCGGAAGTGTTAGACCTGTAAGAGAAAAATTTATATGGCTGGGAAAGGCCATGGGATGTAGAAATATTTTTTCACATTTTATTTCCTTGTTAAAACAGGTAAATCAATAGGGTTTTTCGTACGGATAAGTGCCCAGTGAACGGTTCGTTTAGCTTTATATATTGTTCCGGGTGGGCGTTGTTTTGGTTTTTCGGAAGTGTTAGACCTGTAAGAGAAAAATTTAAATGGTTGGGAAAGGACATGGGATGTAGAAATATTTTTTTCACATTTTACTTCCTTGTAAAAACAGGAAAATCGATAGGGATTTTAGGACGGATAAGTACCTAGTGAACGGTTCGTTTATCTTTATATATTGTTCGGGGTGGGCGTTGTATTGGATTATCGGAAGTGTTAGACATGTAACAGAAAAATTTAAATGGTTGGGAAAGGCCATGGGATGTAGAAATATTTTTTTCACATTTACTTCCTTGTAAAAACAGGTAAATCAATAGGGTTTTTCGTACGGATAAGTACCCAGTGAACGGTTCGTTTAGCTTTATATATTGTTCCGGGTGGGCGTGGTATTGGTTTTTTGGAAGCGTTAGACCTGTAAGAGAAAAATTTAAATGGTTGGGAAAGGCCATGGGATGTAGAAATATTTTTTTCACATTTTACTTCCTTGTAAAAACAGGAAAATCAATAGGGATTTTCGTACGGATATGTACCCAGTGAACGGTTCGTTTAGCTTTATATATTGTTCCGGGTGGGCGTTGTATTGGTTTTTCGGAAGCGTTAGACCTGTAACAGAAAAATTTAAATGGTTGGGAAAGGCCATGGCATGTAGAAATATTTTTTTCACATTTACTTCCTTGTAAAAACAGGTAAATCAATAGGGTTTTTCGTACGGATAAGTACCCAGTGAACGGTTCGTTTAGCTTTATATATTGTTCCGGGTGGGCGTTGTATTGGTTTTTTGGAAGTGTTAGACCTGTAAGTGAAAAATTTAAATGGTTGGGAAAGGCCATGGGATGTAGAAATATTTTTTTCACATTTTACTTCCTTGTAAAAACAGGAAAATCAATAGGGATTTTCGTACGGATATGTACCCAGTGAACGGTTCGTTTAGCTTTATATATTGTTCCGGGTGGGCGTTGTATTGGTTTTTCGGAAGCGTTAGACCTCTAAGAGAAAAATTTAAATGGTTGGGAAAGGCCATGGGATGTAGAAATATTTTTTTCACATTTACTTCCTTGTAAAAACAGGTAAATCAATAGGGTTTTTCGTACGGATAAGTACCCAGTGAACGGTTCGTTTAGCTTTATATATTGTTCCGGGTGGGCGTTGTATTGGTTTTTTGGAAGCGTTAGACCTGTAAGAGAAAAATTTAAATGGTTGGGAAAGGCCATGGGATGTAGAAATATTTTTTTCACATTTTACTTCCTTGTAAAAACAGGAAAATCAATAGGGATTTTCGTACGGATATGTACCCAGTGAACGGTTCGTTTAGCTTTATATATTGTTCCTGGTGGGCGTTGTTTTGGTTTTTCGGAAGTGGTAGACCTGAAAGAGAAAAATTTAAATGGTTGGGAAAGGACATGGGATGTAGAAATATTTTTTTCACATTTTACTTCCTTGTAAAAACAGGAAAATCGATAGGGATTTTCGGACGGATAAGTACCTAGTGAACGGTTCGTTTATCTTTATATATTGTTCGGGGTGGGTGTTGTATTGGATTATCGGAAGTGTTAGACATGTAACAGAAAAATTTAAATGGTTGGGAAAGGCCATGGGATGTAGAAATATTTTTTTCACATTTACTTCCTTGTAAAAACAGGTAAATCAATAGGGTTTTTCGTACGGATAAGTACCCAGTGAACGGTTCGTTTAGCTTTATATATTGTTCCGGGTGGGCGTTGTATTGGTTTTTTGGAAGTGTTAGACCTGTAAGAGAAAAATTTAAATGGTTGGGAAAGGCCATGGGATGTAGAAATATTTTTTTCACATTTTACTTCCTTGTAAAAACAGGAAAATCAATAGGGATTTTCGTACGGATATGTACCCAGTGAACGGTTCGTTTAGCTTTATATATTGTTCCGGGTGGGCGTTGTATTGGTTTTTCGGAAGCGTTAGACCTATAAGAGAAAAATTTAAATGGTTGGGAAAGGCCATGGGATGTAGAAATATTTTTTTCACATTTTATTTCCTTGTAAAAACAGGTAAATCAATAGGGTTTTTCGTACGGATAAGTGCCCAGTGAACGGTTCGTTTAGCTTTATATATTGTTCCGGGTGGGCGTTGTATTGGTTTTTCGGAAGCGTTAGACCTGTAAGAAAAAAATTTAAATGGTTGGGAAAGGCCATGGGATGTAGAAATATTTTTTTCACATTTTATTTCCTTGTAAAAACAGGTAAATCAATAGGGTATTTCGTACGGATAAGTGCCCAGTGAACGGTTCGTTTAGCTTTATAAATTGTTCCGGGTGGGCGTTGTATTGTTTTTTCGGAAGTGTTAGACCTGTAAGAGAAAAATTTAAATGGTTGGGAAAGGCCATGGGATGTAGAAATATTTTTTTCACATTTTATTTCCTTTTAAAAACAGGTAAATCGATAGGGATTTTCATAGGGATAAGTACCCAGTGAACGTTTCGTTTATCTTTATATATTCTTCCGGGTGGGCGTTGTATTAATTTTTCGGAAGTGTTAGACCTGTAAGAGAAAAATTTAAATGGTTGGGAAAGGCCATGGGATATAGAAATATTTTTTTCACATTTACTTACTTGTAAAAAGAGGTAAATCAATAGGGTTTTACGTACGGATAAGTGCCCAGTGAACGGTTCGTTTAGCTTTATATATTGTTCCGGGTGGGCGTTGTATTGGTTTTTCGGAAGCGTTAGACCTGTAAGAGAAAAATTTAAATAGTTGGGAAAGGCCATGGGATGTAGAAATATTTTTTTCACATTTACCTCCTTGTAAAAACGGGTAAATCAATAGGGATTTTGGTACGGATATGTACCCAGTGAACGGTTCGTTTAGCTTTATATATTGTTCCGGGTGGGCGTTGTATTGGTTTTTCGGAAGCGTTAGACCTGTAAGAGAAAAATTTAAATGGTTGGGAAAGGCCATGGGATGTAGAAATATTTTTTTCACATTTTATTTCCTTGTAAAAACAGGTAAATCAATAGGGTTTTTCGTACGGATAAGTGCCCAGTGAACGGTTCGTTTAGTTTTATATATTGTTCCGGGTGGGCGTTGTATTGGTTTTTCGGAAGTGTTAGACCTGTAAGAGAAAACTTTAAATGGTTGGGAAAGGCCATGGGATGTAGAAATATTTTTTTCACATTTACGTCCTTGTAAAAACAGGTAAATCAATAGGGTTTTTCGTACGAATAAGTGCCCAGTGAACGGTTCGTTTAGCTTTATATATTGTTCTGGGTTGGCGTTGTTTTGGTTTTTCGGAAGTGTTAGACCTGTAAGAGAAAAATTTATATGGCTGGGAAAGGCCATGGGATGTAGAAATATTTTTTCACATTTTATTTCCTTGTTAAAACAGGTAAATCAATAGGGTTTTTCGTACGGATAAGTGCCCAGTGAACGGTTCGTTTAGCTTTATATATTGTTCCGGGTGGGCGTTGTTTTGGTTTTTCGGAAGTGTTAGACCTGTAAGAGAAAAATTTAAATGGTTGGGAAAGGACATGGGATGTAGAAATATTTTTTTCACATTTTACTTCCTTGTAAAAACAGGAAAATCGATAGGGATTTTCGGACGGATAAGTACCTAGTGAACGGTTCGTTTATCTTTATATATTGTTCGGGGTGGGCGTTGTATTGGTTTTTCGGAAGTGTTAGACATGTAACAGAAAAATTTAAATGGTTGGGAAAGGCCATGGGATGTAGAAATATTTTTTTCACATTTACTTCCTTGTAAAAACAGGTAAATCAATAGGGTTTTTCGTACGGATAAGTACCCAGTGAACGGTTCGTTTAGCTTTATATATTGTTCCGGGTGGGCGTTGTATTGGTTTTTTGGAAGTGTTAGACCTGTAAGAGAAAAATTTAAATGGTTGGGAAAGGCCATGGGATGTAGAAATATTTTTTTCACATTTTACTTCCTTGTAAAAACAGGAAAATCAATAGGGATTTTCGTACGGATATGTACCCAGTGAACGGTTCGTTTAGCTTTATGTATTGTTCCGGGTGGGCGTTGTATTGGTTTTTCGGAAGCGTTAGACCTATAAGAGAAAAATTTAAATGGTTGGGAAAGGCCATGGGATGTAGAAATATTTTTTTCACATTTACTTCCTTGTAAAAACAGGTAAATCAATAGGGTTTTTCGTACGGATAAGTACCCAGTGAACGGTTCGTTTAGCTTTATATATTGTTCCGGGTGGGCGTTGTATTGGTTTTTTGGAAGCGTTAGACCTGTAAGAGAAAAATTTAAATGGTTGGGAAAGGCCATGGGATGTAGAAATATTTTTTTCACATTTTACTTCCTTGTAAAAACAGGAAAATCAATAGGGATTTTCGTACGGATATGTACCCAGTGAACGGTTCGTTTAGCTTTATATATTGTTCCGGGTGGGCGTTGTATTGGTTTTTCGGAAGCGTTAGACCTGTAAGAGAAAAATTTAAATGGTTGGGAAAGGCCATGGGATGTAGAAATATTTTTTTCACATTTTATTTCCTTGTAAAAACAGGTAAATCAATAGGGTTTTTCGTACTGATAAGTGCCCAGTGAACGGTTCGTTTAGCTTTATATATTGTTCCGGGTGGGCGTTGTATTGGTTTTTCGGAAGTGTTAGACCTGTAAGAGAAAAATTTAAATGGTTGGGAAAGGCCATGGGATGTAGAAATATTTTTTTCACATTTTACTTCCTTGTAAAAACAGGAAAATCAATAGGGATTTTTGTACGGATAAGTACCCAGTGAACGGTTCATTTAGCTTTATATATTGTTCCTGGTGGGCGTTGTTTTGGTTTTTCGGAAGTGGTAGACCTGTAAGAGAAAAATTTAAATGGTTGGGAAAGGACATGGGATGTAGAAATATTTTTTTCACATTTTACTTCCTTGTAAAAACAGGAAAATCGATAGGGATTTTCGGACGGATAAGTACCTAGTGAACGGTTCGTTTATCTTTATATATTGTTCGGGGTGGGCGTTGTATTGGATTATCGGAAGTGTTAGACCTGTAAGAGAAAAATTTAAATGGTTGGGAAAGGCCATGGGATGTAGAAATATTTTTTTCACATTTTACTTCCTTGTAAAAACAGGAAAATCAATAGGGATTTTCGTACGGATATGTACCCAGTGAACGGTTCGTTTAGCTTTATGTATTGTTCCGGGTGGGCGTTGTATTGGTTTTTCGGAAGCGTTAGACCTATAAGAGAAAAATTTAAATGGTTGGGAAAGGCCATGGGATGTAGAAATATTTTTTTCACATTTACTTCCTTGTAAAAACAGCTAAATCAATAGGGTTTTTCGTACGGATAAGTACCCAGTGAACGGTTCGTTTAGCTTTATATATTGTTCTGGGTGGGCGTTGTATTGGTTTTTTGGAAGCGTTAGACCTGTAAGAGAAAAATTTAAATGGTTGGGAAAGGCCATGGGATGTAGAAATATTTTTTTCACATTTTACTTCCTTGTAAAAACAGGAAAATCAATAGGGATTTTCGTACGGATATGTACCCAGTGAACGGTTCGTTTAGCTTTATATATTGTTCTGGGTGGGCGTTGTATTGGTTTTTCAGAAGTGTTACACCTGTAAGAGAAAAATTTAAATGGTTGGGAAAGGACATGGGATGTAGAAATATTTTTTTCACATTTTACTTCCTTTTAAAAACATGAAAATCGATAGGGATTTTCGGACAGATAAGTACCTAGTGAACGGTTCGTTTATCTTTATATATTGTTCGGGGTGGGCGTTGTATTGGATTTTCGGAAGTTTTAGACATGTAAGAGAAAAATTTAAATGGTTGGGAAAGGCCATGGGATGTAGAAATATTTTTTTCACATTTACTTCCTTGTAAAAATAGGTAAATCAATAGGGTTTTTCGTACGGATAAGTACCCAGTGAACGGTTCGTTTAGCTTTATATATTGTTCCGGGTGGGCGTTGTATTGGTTTTTCGGAAGTGTTAGACCTGTAAGAGAAAAATTTAAATGGTTGGGAAAGGCCATGGGATGTAGAAATATTTTTTTCACATTTTATTTCCTTTTAAAAACAGGTAAATCAATAGGGATTTTCGTACGGATAAGTACCAAGTGAACGGTTCGTTTAGCTTTATATATTGTTCCGGGTGGGCGTTGTATTGGTTTTTCGGAAGTGTTAGACCTGTAAGAGAAAAATTTAAATGGTTGGGCAAGGCCATGGGATGTAGAAATATTTTTTTCACATTTTACTTCCTTGTAAAAACAGGAAAATCAATAGGGATTTTCGGACGGATAAGTACCTAGTGAACGGTTCGTTTATCTTTATATATTGTTCGGGGTGGGCGTTGTATTGGATTTTCGGAAGTTTTAGACATGTAAGAGAAAAATTTAAATGGTTGGGAAAGGCCATGGGATGTAGAAATATTTTTTTCACATTTACTTCCTTGTAAAAACAGGTAAATCAATAGGGTTTTTCGTACGGATAAGTACCCAGTGAACGGTTCGTTTAGCTTTATATATTGTTCCGGGTGGGCGTTGTATTGGTTTTTCGGAAGTGTTAGACCTGTAAGAGAAAAATTTAAATGGTTGGGAAAGGCCATGGGATGTAGAAATATTTTTTCACATTTTATTTCCTTTTAAAAACAGGTAAATCAATAGGGATTTTCGTACGGATAAGTACCCAGTGAACGGTTCGTTTAGCTTTATATATTGTTCCGGGTGGGCGTTGTATTGGTTTTTCGGAAGTGTTAGACCTGTAAGAGAAAAATTTAAATGGTTGGGAAAGGCCATGGGATGTAGAAATATTTTTTTCACATTTTATTTCCTTTTAAAAACAGGTAAATCAATAGGGATTTTCGCACGGATAAGTACCAAGTGAACGGTTCGTTTAGCTTTATATATTGTTCCGGGTGGGCGTTGTATTGGTTTTTCGGAAGTGTTAGACCTGTAAGAGAAAAATTTAAATGGTTGGGCAAGGCCATGGGATGTAGAAATATTTTTTTCACATTTTACTTCCTTGTAAAAACAGGAAAATCAATAGGGATTTTCGGACGGATAAGTACCTAGTGAACGGTTCGTTTATCTTTATATATTGTTCGGGGTGGGCGTTGTGTTGGATTTTCAGAAGTTTTAGACATGTAAGAGAAAAATTTAAATGGTTGGGAAAGGCCATGGGATGTAGAAATATTTTTTTCACATTTACTTCCTTGTAAAAACAGGTAAATCAATAGGGTTTTTCGTACGGATAAGTACCCAGTGAACGGTTCGTTTAGCTTTATATATTGTTCCAGGTGGGCGTTGTATTGGTTTTTCAGAAGTGTTAGACCTGTAAGAGAAAAATTTAAATGGTTGGGAAAGGCCATGGGATGTAGAAATATTTTTTTCACATTTACTTCCTTGTAAAAACAGGTAAATCAATAGGGTTTTTCGTACGGATAAGTACCCAGTGAACGGTTCGTTTAGCTTTATATATTGTTCCGGGTGGGCGTTGTATTGGTTTTTCAGAAGTGTTAGACCTGTAAGAGAAAAATTTAAATGGTTGGGAAAGGCCATGGGATGTAGAAATATTTTTTTCACATTTTATTTCCTTTTAAAAACAGGTAAATCAATAGGGATTTTCGTACGGATAAGTACCCAGTGAACGGTTCGTTTAGCTTTATATATTGTTCCGGGTGGGCGTTGTATTGGTTTTTTGGAAGTGTTAGACCTGTAAGAGAAAAATTTAAATGGTTGGGAAAGGCCATGGGATGTAGAAATATTTTTTTCACATTTTACTTCCTTATAAAAACAGGAAAATCAATAGGGATTTTCGTACGGATATGTACCCAGTGAACGGTTCGTTTAGCTTTATATATTGTTCCGGGTGGGCGTTGTATTGGTTTTTCGGAAGCGTTAGACCTGTAAGAAAAAAATTTAAATGGTTGGGAAAGGCCATGGGATGTAGAAATATTTTTTTCACATTTTATTTCCTTGTAAAAACAGGTAAATCAATAGGGTATTTCGTACGGATAAGTGCCCAGTGAACGGTTCGTTTATCTTTATATATTGTTCCGGGTGGGCGTTGTATTGGTTTTTCGGAAGTGTTAGACCTGTAAGAGAAAAATTTAAATGGTTGGGAAAGGCCATGGGATGTAGAAATATTTTTTCACATTTTACTTCCTTGTAAAAACAGGAAAATCCATAGGGATTTTTGTACGGATAAGTACCCAGTGAACGGTTCGTTTAGCTTTATATATTGTTCCTGGTGGGCGTTGTTTTGGTTTTTCGGAAGTGGTAGACCTGTAAGAGAAAAATTTAAATGGTTGGGAAAGGCCATGGGATGTAGAAATATTTTTTTCACATTTACGTCCTTGTAAGAACAGGTAAATCAATAGGGTTTTTCGTACGAATAAGTGCCCAGTGAACGGTTCGTTTAGCTTTATATATTGTTCTGGGTTGGCGTTGTTTTGGTTCTTCAGAAGTGTTAGACCTGTAAGAGAAAAATTTAAATGGTTGGGAAAGGCCATGGGATGTAGAAATATTTTTTTCACATTTTATTTCCTTTTAAAAACAGGTAAATCAATAGGGATTTTCGTACGGATATGTACCCAGTGAACGGTTCGTTTAGCTTTATATATTGTTCCGGGTGGGCGTTGTATTGGTTTTTTCGAAGTGTTAGACCTGTAAGAGAAAAATTTAAATGGTTGGGAAAGGCCATGGGATGTAGAAATATTTTTTTCACATTTTACTTCCTTATAAAAACAGGAAAATCAATAGGGATTTTCGTACGGATATGTACCCAGTGAACGGTTCGTTTAGCTTTATATATTGTTCCGGGTGGGCGTTGTATTGGTTTTTCGGAAGCGTTAGACCTGTAAGAAAAAAATTTAAATGGTTGGGAAAGGCCATGGGATGTAGAAATATTTTTTTCACATTTTATTTCCTTGTAAAAACAGGTAAATCAATAGGGTATTTCGTACGGATAAGTGCCCAGTGAACGGTTCGTTTAGCTTTATACATTGTTCCGGGTGGGCGTTGTATTGTTTTTTCGGAAGTGTTAGACCTGTAAGAGAAAAATTTAAATGGTTGGGAAAGGCCATGGGATGTAGAAATATTTTTTTCACATTTTACTTCCTTGTAAAAACAGGAAAATCGATAGGGATTTTCATACGGATAAGTACCCAGTGAACGGTTCGTTTATCTTTATATATTCTTCCGGGTGGGCGTTGTATTAATTTTTCGGAAGTGTTAGACCTGTAAGAGAAAAATTTAAATGGTTGGGAAAGGCCATGGGATGTAGAAATATTTTTTTCACATTTACTTCCTTGTAAAAACAGGTAAATCAATAGGGTTTTACGTACGGATAAGTACCCAGTGAACCGTTCGTTTAGCTTTATATATTGTTCCGGGTGGGCGTTGATTTGTTTTTTCGGAAGTGTTAGACCTGTAAGAGAAAAATTTAAATGGTTGGGAAAGGCCATGGGATGTAGAAATATTTTTTTCACATTTTACTTCCTTGTAAAAACAGGAAAATCAATAGGGATTTTCGTACGGATAAGTACCCAGTGAACCGTTCGTTTAGCTTTATATATTGTTCCGGGTGGGCGTTGTATTGGTTTTTCGGAAGTGTTAGACCTGTAAGAGAAAAATTTAAATGGTTGGGAAAGGCCATGGGACGTAGAAATATTTTTTTCACATTTACTTCCTTGTAAAAACAGGTAAATAAATAGGGATTTTCGTACGGATAAGTACCCAGTGAACGGTTCGTTTATCTTTATATATTCTTCCGGGTGGGCGTTGTATTAATTTTTCGGAAGTGTTAGACCGGTAAGAGAAAAATTTAAATGGTTGGGAAAGGCCATGGGATGTAGAAATATTTTTTTCACATTTACTTCCTTGTAAAAACAGGTAAATCAATAGGGTTTTACGTACGGATAAGTACCCAGTGAACCGTTCGTTTAGCTTTATATATTGTTCCGGGTGGGCGTTGTATTGTTTTTTCGGAAGTGTTAGACCTGTAAGAGAAAAATTTAAATGGTTGGGAAAGGCCATGGGATGTAGAAATATTTTTTTCACATTTTACTTCCTTGTAAAAACAGGAAAATCAATAGGTATTTTCGTACGGATAAGTACCCAGTGAACCGTTCGTTTAGCTTTATATATTGTTCCGGGTGGGCGTTGTATTGGTTTTTCGGAAGTGTTAGACCTGTAAGAGAAAAATTTAAATGGTTGGGAAAGGCCATGGGATGTAGAAATATTTTTTTCACATTTACTTCCTTGTAAAAACAGGTAAATCAATAGGGTTTTTCGTACGGATAAGTACCCAGTGAACGGTTCGTTTAGCTTTATATATTGTTCCGGGTGGGCGTTGTATTGGTTTTTCAGAAGTGTTAGACCTGTAAGAGAAAAATTTAAATGGTTGGGAAAGGCCATGGGATGTAGAAATATTTTTTTCACATTTTATTTCCTTTTAAAAACAGGTAAATCAATAGGGATTTTCGTACGGATAAGTACCCAGTGAACGGTTCGTTTAGCTTTATATATTGTTCCGGGTGGGCGTTGTATTGGTTTTTTGGAAGTGTTAGACCTGTAAGAGAAAAATTTAAATGGTTGGGAAAGGCCATGGGATGTAGAAATATTTTTTTCACATTTTACTTCCTTATAAAAACGGGAAAATCAATAGGGATTTTCGTACGGATATGTACCCAGCGAACGGTTCGTTTAGCTTTATATATTGTTCCGGGTGGGCGTTGTATTGGTTTTTCGGAAGCGTTAGACCTGTAAGAAAAAAATTTAAATGGTTGGGAAAGGCCATGGGATGTAGAAATATTTTTTTCACATTTTATTTCCTTGTAAAAACAGGTAAATCAATAGGGTATTTCGTACGGATAAGTGCCCAGTGAACGGTTCGTTTAGCTTTATACATTGTTCCGGGTGGGCGTTGTATTGTTTTTTCGGAAGTGTTAGACCTGTAAGAGAAAAATTTAAATGGTTGGGAAAGGCCATGGGATGTAGAAATATTTTTTTCACATTTTACTTCCTTGTAAAAACAGGAAAATCGATAGGGATTTTCATACGGATAAGTACCCAGTGAACGGTTCGTTTATCTTTATATATTGTTCCGGGTGGGCGTTGTATTAATTTTTCGGAAGTGTTAGACCTGTAAGAGAAAAATTTAAATGGTTGGGAAAGGCCATGGGATGTAGAAATATTTTTTTCACATTTACTTCCTTGTAAAAACAGGTAAATCAATAGGGTTTTACGTACGGATAAGTACCCAGTGAACCGTTCGTTTAGCTTTATATATTGTTCCGGGTGGGCGTTGTATTGTTTTTTCGGAAGTGTTAGACCTGTGAGAGAAAAATTTAAATGGTTGGGAAAGGCCATGGGATGTAGAAATATTTTTTTCACATTTTACTTCCTTGTAAAAACAGGAAAATCAATAGGGATTTTCGTACGGATAAGTACCCAGTGAACCGTTCGTTTAGCTTTATATATTGTTCCGGGTGGGCGTTGTTTTGGTTTTTCGGAAGTGTTAGACCTGTAAGAGAAAAATTTAAATGGTTGGGAAAGGCCATGGGATGTAGAAATATTTTTTTCACATTTTATTTCCTTGTAAAAACAGGTAAATCAATAGGGTTTTACGTACGAATAAGTGCCCAGTGAACGGTTCGTTTAGCTTTATATATTGTTCCTGGTGGGCGTTGTTTTGGTTTTTCGGAAGTGGTAGACCTGTAAGAGAAAAATTTAAATGGTTGGGAAAGGCCATGGGATGTAGAAATATTTTTTTTACACATTTACGTCCTTGTAAAAACAGGTAAATCAATAGGGTTTTTCGTACGAATAAGTGCCCAGTGAACGGTTCGTTTAGCTTTATATATTGTTCTGGGTTGGCGTTGTTTTGGTTTTTCGGAAGTGTTAGACCTGTAAGAGAAAAATTTAAATGGCTGGGAAAGGCCATGGGATGTAGAAATATTTTTTTTCACATTTTACGTCCTTGTAAAAACAGGAAAATCGATAGGGATTTTCGTACGGATAAGTGCCCAGTGAACGTTGCATTTAGCTTTATATATTGTTCCAGGTGGGCGTTGTATTGGTTTTTCGCAAGTGTTAGACCTGTAAGAGAAAAATTTAAATGTTTGGGAAAGGCCATGGGATGTAGAAATATTTTTTTCACATTTACTTCCTTGTAAAAACAGGTAAATCAATAGGGTTTTTTGTACGGATAAGTACCCAGTGAACGGTTCGTTTAGCTTTATATATTGTTCCGGGTGGGCGTTGTATTGGTTTTTCAGAAGTGTTAGACCTGTAAGAGAAAAATTTAAATGGTTGGGAAAGGCCATGGGATGTAGAAATATTTTTTTCACATTTACTTCCTTGTAAAAACAGGTAAATCAATAGGGTTTTTCGTACGGATAAGTACCCAGTGAACGGTTCGTTTAGCTTAATATATTGTTCCGGGTGGGCGTTGTATTGGTTTTTCAGAAGTGTTAGACCTGTAAGAGAAAAATTTAAATGGTTGGGAAAGGCCATGGGATGTAGAAATATTTTTTTCACATTTTATTTCCTTTTAAAAACAGGTAAATCAATAGGGATTTTTGTACGGATAAGTACCCAGTGAACGGTTCGTTTAGCTTTATATATTGTTCCGGGTGGGCGTTGTATTGGTTTTTTGGAAGTGTTAGACCTGTAAGAGAAAAATTTAAATGGTTGGGAAAGGCCATGGGATGTAGAAATATTTTTTTCACATTTTACTTCCTTATAAAAACAGGAAAATCAATAGGGATTTTCGTACGGATATGTACCCAGTGAAAGGTTCGTTTAGCTTTATATATTGTTCCGGGTGGGCGTTGTATTGGTTTTTCGGAAGCGTTAGACCTGTAAGAAAAAAATTTAAATGGTTGGGAAAGGCCATGGGATGTAGAAATATTTTTTTCACATTTTACTTCCTTGTAAAAACAGGAAAATCGATAGGGATTTTCATACGGATAAGTACCCAGTGAACGGTTCGTTTATCTTTATATATTCTTCCGGGTGAGCGTTGTATTAATTTTTCGGAAGTGTTAGACCTGTAAGAGAAAAATTTAAATGGTTGGGAAAGGCCATGGGATGTAGAAATATTTTTTTCACATTTACTTCCTTGTAAAAACAGGTAAATCAATAGGGTTTTACGTACGGATAAGTACCCAGTGAACCGTTCGTTTAGCTTTATATATTGTTCCGGGTGGGCGTTGTATTGTTTTTTCGGAAGTGTTAGACCTGTAAGAGAAAAATTTAAATGGTTGGGAAAGGCCATGGGATGTAGAAATATTTTTTTCACATTTTACTTCCTTGTAAAAACAGGAAAATCAATAGGGATTTTCGTACGGATAAGTACCCAGTGAACCGTTCGTTTAGCTTTATATATTGTTCCGGGTGAGCGTTGTTTTGGTTTTTCGGAAGTGTTAGACCTGTAAGAGAAAAATTTAAATGGTTGGGAAAGGCCATGGGATGTAGAAATATTTTTTTCACATTTTATTTCCTTGTAAAAACAGGTAAATCAATAGGGTTTTACGTACGAATAAGTGCCCAGTGAACGGTTCGTTTAGCTTTATATATTGTTCGGGTGGGCGTTGTTTTGGTTTTTCAGAAGTGTTAGACCTGTAAGAGAAAAATTTAAATGGTTGGGAAAGGACATGGGATGTAGAAATATTTTTTTCACATTTTACTTCCTTGTAAAAACAGGAAAATCGATAGGGATTTTCGGACGGATAAGTACCTAGTGAACGGTTCGTTTATCTTTATATATTGTTCGGGGTGGGCGTTGTATTGGATTTTCGGAAGTGTTAGACATGTAAGAGAAAAATTTAAATGGTTGGGAAAGGCCATGGGATGTAGAAATATTTTTTTCACATTTTATTTCCTTGTAAAAACAGGTAAATCAATAGGGTATTTCGTACGGATAAGTGCCCAGTGAACGGTTCGTTTAGCTTTATACATTGTTCCGGGTGGGCGTTGTATTGTTTTTTCGGAAGTGTTAGACCTGTAAGAGAAAAATTTAAATGGTTGGGAAAGGCCATGGGATGTAGAAATATTTTTTTCACATTTTACTTCCTTGTAAAAACAGGAAAATCGATAGGGATTTTCATACTGATAAGTACCCAGTGAACGGTTCGTTTATGTTTATATATTCTTCCGGGTGGGCGTTGTATTAATTTTTCGGAAGTGTTAGACCTGTAAGAGAAAAATTTAAATGGTTGGGAAAGGCCATGGGATGTAGAAATATTTTTTTCACATTTACTTCCTTGTAAAAACAGGTAAATCAATAGGGTTTTACATACGGATAAGTACCCAGTGAACCGTTCGTTTAGCTTTATATATTGTTCCGGGTGGGCGTTGTCTTGTTTTTTCGGAAGTGTTAGACCTGTAAGAGAAAAATTTAAATGGTTGGGAAAGGCCATGGGATGTAGAAATATTTTTTTCACATTTTACTTCCTTGTAAAAACAGGAAAATCAATAGGGATTTTCGTACGGATAAGTACCCAGTGAACCGTTCGTTTAGCTTTATATATTGTTCCGGGTGGGCGTTGTTTTGGTTTTTCGGAAGTGTTAGACCTGTAAGAGAAAAATTTAAATGGTTGGGAAAGGCCATGGGATGTAGAAATATTTTTTTCACATTTTATTTCCTTGTAAAAACAGGTAAATCAATAGGGTTTTACGTACGGATAAGTACCCAGTGAACCGTTCGTTTAGCTTTATATATTGTTCCGGGTGGGCGTTGTATTGTTTTTTCGGAAGTGTTAGACCTGTAAGAGAAAAATTTAAATGGTTGGGAAAGGCCATGGGATGTAGAAATATTTTTTTCACATTTTACTTCCTTGTAAAAACAGGAAAATCAATAGGGATTTTCGTACGGATAAGTACCCAGTGAACCGTTCGTTTAGCTTTATATATTGTTCCGGGTGAGCGTTGTTTTGGTTTTTCGGAAGTGTTAGACCTGTAAGAGAAAAATTTAAATGGTTGGGAAAGGCCATGGGATGTAGAAATATTTTTTTCACATTTTATTTCCTTGTAAAAACAGGTAAATCAATAGGGTTTTACGTACGAATAAGTGCCCAGTGAACGGTTCGTTTAGCTTTATATATTGTTCGGGTGGGCGTTGTTTTGGTTTTTCAGAAGTGTTAGACCTGTAAGAGAAAAATTTAAATGGTTGGGAAAGGACATGGGATGTAGAAATATTTTTTTCACATTTTACTTCCTTGTAAAAACAGGAAAATCGATAGGGATTTTCGGACGGATAAGTACCTAGTGAACGGTTCGTTTATCTTTATATATTGTTCGGGGTGGGCGTTGTATTGGATTTTCGGAAGTGTTAGACATGTAAGAGAAAAATTTAAATGGTTGGGAAAGGCCATGGGATGTAGAAATATTTTTTTCACATTTTATTTCCTTGTAAAAACAGGTAAATCAATAGGGTATTTCGTACGGATAAGTGCCCAGTGAACGGTTCGTTTAGCTTTATACATTGTTCCGGGTGGGCGTTGTATTGTTTTTTCGGAAGTGTTAGACCTGTAAGAGAAAAATTTAAATGGTTGGGAAAGGCCATGGGATGTAGAAATATTTTTTTCACATTTTACTTCCTTGTAAAAACAGGAAAATCGATAGGGATTTTCATACTGATAAGTACCCAGTGAACGGTTCGTTTATGTTTATATATTCTTCCGGGTGGGCGTTGTATTAATTTTTCGGAAGTGTTAGACCTGTAAGAGAAAAATTTAAATGGTTGGGAAAGGCCATGGGATGTAGAAATATTTTTTTCACATTTACTTCCTTGTAAAAACAGGTAAATCAATAGGGTTTTACATACGGATAAGTACCCAGTGAACCGTTCGTTTAGCTTTATATATTGTTCCGGGTGGGCGTTGTCTTGTTTTTTCGGAAGTGTTAGACCTGTAAGAGAAAAATTTAAATGGTTGGGAAAGGCCATGGGATGTAGAAATATTTTTTTCACATTTTACTTCCTTGTAAAAACAGGAAAATCAATAGGGATTTTCGTACGGATAAGTACCCAGTGAACCGTTCGTTTAGCTTTATATATTGTTCCGGGTGGGCGTTGTTTTGGTTTTTCGGAAGTGTTAGACCTGTAAGAGAAAAATTTAAATGGTTGGGAAAGGCCATGGGATGTAGAAATATTTTTTTCACATTTTATTTCCTTGTAAAAACAGGTAAATCAATAGGGTTTTACGTACGAATAAGTGCCCAGTGAACGGTTCGTTTATCTTTATATATTGTTCGGGGTGGGCGTTGTTTTGGTTTTTCGGAAGTGTTAGACCTGTAAGAGAAAAATTTAAATGTTTGGGAAAGGACATGGGATGTAGAAATAATTTTTTCACATTTACTTCCTTGTAAAAACAGGAAAATCAATAGGGTTTTTCGTACGGATAAGTACCTAGTGAACGGTTCGTTTATCTTTATATATTGTTCGGGGTGGGCGTTGTATTGGATTTTCGGAAGTGTTAGACATGTAAAAGAAAAATTTAAATGGTTGGGAAAGGCCATGGGATGTAGAAATATTTTTTTCACATTTACTTCCTTGTAAAAACAGGTAAATCAATAGGGTATTTCGTACGGATAAGTGCCCAGTGAACGGTTCGTTTAGCTTTATACATTGTTCCGGGTGGGCGTTGTATTGTTTTTTCGGAAGTGTTAGACCTGTAAGAGAAAAATTTAAATGGTTGGGAAAGGCCATGGGATGTAGAAATATTTTTTTCACATTTTACTTCCTTGTAAAAACAGGAAAATCGATAGGGATTTTCATACGGATAAGTACCCAGTGAACGGTTCGTTTATCTTTATATATTCTTCCGGGTGGGCGTTGTATTAATTTTTCGGAAGTGTTAGACCTGTAAGAGAAAAATTTAAATGGTTGGGAAAGGCCATGGGATGTAGAAATATTTTTTTCACATTTACTTCCTTGTAAAAACAGGTAAATCAATAGGGTTTTACATACGGATAAGTACCCAGTGAACCGTTCGTTTAGCTTTATATATTGTTCCGGGTGGGCGTTGTCTTGTTTTTTCGGAAGTGTTAGACCTGTAAGAGAAAAATTTAAATGGTTGGGAAAGGCCATGGGATGTAGAAATATTTTTTTCACATTTTACTTCCTTGTAAAAACAGGAAAATCAATAGGGATTTTCGTACGGATAAGTACCCAGTGAACCGTTCGTTTAGCTTTATATATTGTTCCGGGTGGGCGTTGTTTTGGTTTTTCGGAAGTGTTAGACCTGTAAGAGAAAAATTTAAATGGTTGGGAAAGGCCATGGGATGTAGAAATATTTTTTTCACATTTTATTTCCTTGTAAAAACAGGTAAATCAATAGGGTTTTACGTACGAATAAGTGCCCAGTGAACGGTTCGTTTATCTTTATATATTGTTCGGGGTGGGCGTTGTTTTGGTTTTTCGGAAGTGTTAGACCTGTAAGAGAAAAATTTAAATGTTTGGGAAAGGACATGGGATGTAGAAATAATTTTTTCACATTTACTTCCTTGTAAAAACAGGAAAATCAATAGGGTTTTTCGTACGGATAAGTACCTAGTGAACGGTTCGTTTATCTTTATATATTGTTCGGGGTGGGCGTTGTATTGGATTTTCGGAAGTGTTAGACATGTAAAAGAAAAATTTAAATGGTTGGGAAAGGCCATGGGATGTAGAAATATTTTTTTCACATTTACTTCCTTGTAAAAACAGGTAAATCAATAGGGTTTTTCGTACGGATAAGTACCCAGTGAACGGTTCGTTTAGCTTTATATATTGTTCCGGGTGGGCGTTGTATTGGTTTTTCGGAAGTGTTAGACCTGTAAGAGAAAAATTTAAATGGTTGGGAAAGGACATGGGATGTAGAAATATTTTTTTCACATTTTACTTCCTTGTAAAAACAGGAAAATCGATAGGGATTTTCGGACGGATAAGTACCTAGTGAACGGTTCGTTTATCTTTATATATTGTTCGGGGTGGGCGTTGTATTGGATTTTCGGAAGTGTTAGACATGTAAGAGAAAAATTTAAATGGTTGGGAAAGGCCATGGGATGTAGAAATATTTTTTTCCCATTTTATTTCCTTGTAAAAACAGGTAAATCAATAGGGTATTTCGTACGGATAAGTGCCCAGTGAACGGTTCGTTTAGATTTATACATTGTTCCGGGTGGGCGTTGTATTGTTTTTTCGGAAGTGTTAGACCTGTAAGAGAAAAATTTAAATGGTTGGGAAAGGCCATGGGATGTAGAAATATTTTTTTCACATTTACTTCCTTGTAAAAACAGGTAAATCAATAGGGTTTTACATACGGATAAGTACCCAGTGAACCGTTCGTTTAGCTTTATATATTGTTCCGGGTGGGCGTTGTCTTGTTTTTTCGGAAGTGTTAGACCTGTAAGAGAAAAATTTAAATGGTTGGGAAAGGCCATGGGATGTAGAAATATTTTTTTCACATTTTACTTCCTTGTAAAAACAGGAAAATCAATAGGGATTTTCGTACGGATAAGTACCCAGTGAACCGTTCGTTTAGCTTTATATATTGTTCCGGGTGGGCGTTGTTTTGGTTTTTCGGAAGTGTTAGACCTGTAAGAGAAAAATTTAAATGGTTGGGAAAGGCCATGGGATGTAGAAATATTTTTTTCACATTTTATTTCCTTGTAAAAACAGGAAAATCAATAGGGTTTTTCGTACGGATAAGTACCTAGTGAACGGTTCGTTTATCTTTATATATTGTTCGGGGTGGGCGTTGTATTGGATTTTCGGAAGTGTTAGACATGTAAAAGAAAAATTTAAATGGTTGGGAAAGGCCATGGGATGTAGAAATATTTTTTTCACATTTACTTCCTTGTAAAAACAGGTAAATCAATAGGGTTTTTCGTACGGGTAAGTACCCAGTGAACGGTTCGTTTAGCTTTATATATTGTTCCGGGTGGGCGTTGTATTGGTTTTTCGGAAGTGTTAGACCTGTAAGAGAAAAATTTAAATGGTTGGGAAAGGCCATGGGATGTAGAAATATTTTTTTCACATTTACTTCCTTGTAAAAACAGGTAAATCAATAGGGTTTTTCGTACGGATAAGTACCCAGTGAACGGTTCGTTTAGCTTTATATATTGTTCCGGGTGGGCGTTGTATTGGTTTTTCAGAAGTGTTAGACCTGTAAGAGAAAAATTTAAATGGTTGGGAAAGGCCATGGGATGTAGAAATATTTTTTCACATTTTATTTCCTTTTAAAAACAGGAAAATCAATAGGGATTTTCGTACGGATAAGTACCCAGTGAACGGTTCGTTTAGCTTTATATATTGTTCCAGGTGGGCGTTGTATTGGTTTTTGGGAAGTGTTAGACCTGTAAGAGAAAAATTTAAATGGTTGGGAAAGGCCATGGGATGTAGAAATATTTTTTTCACATTTACTTCCTTGTAAAAACAGGTAAATCCATAGGGTTTTTCGTACGGATAAGTACCCAGTGAACGGTTCGTTTAGCTTTATATATTGTTCCGGGTGGGCGTTGTATTGGTTTTTCGGAAGTGTTAGACCTGTAAGAGAAAAATTTAAATGGTTGGGAAAGGCCATGGGATGTAGAAATATTTTTTCACATTTTACTTACTTGTAAAAACAGGAAAATCAATAGGGTTTTTCGTACGGATAAGTGCCCAATGAACGGTTAGTTTAGTTTTATATATTGTTCCGGGTGGGCGTTGTATTGGTTTTTCGGAAGTGTTAGACCTGTAAGAGAAAAATTTAAATGGTTGGGAAAGGCCATGGGATGTAGAAATATTTTTTTCACATTTTACTTCCTTGTAAAAACAGGAAAATCGATAGGGATTTTCGGACGGATAAGTACCTAGTGAACGGTTCGTTTATCTTTATATATTGTTCGGGGTGGGCGTTGTATTGGATTTTCGGAAGTGTTAGACATGTAAGAGAAAAATTTAAATGGTTGGGAAAGGCCATGGGATGTAGAAATATTTTTTTCACATTTACTTCCTTGTAAAAACAGGTAAATCCATAGGGTTTTTCGTACGGATAAGTACCCAGTGAACGGTTCGTTTAGCTTTATATATTGTTCCGGGTGGGCGTTGTATTGGTTTTTCGGAAGTGTTAGACCTGTAAGAGAAAAATTTAAATGGTTGGGAAAGGCCATGGGATGTAGAAATATTTTTTTCACATTTTACTTACTTGTAAAAACAGGAAAATCAATAGGGTTTTTCGTACGGATAAGTGCCCAATGAACGGTTAGTTTAGTTTTATATATTGTTCCGGGTGGGCGTTGTATTGGTTTTTCGGAAGTGTTAGACCTGTAAGAGAAAAATTTAAATGGTTGGGAAAGGCCATGGGATGTAGAAATATTTTTTTCACATTTTACTTCCTTGTAAAAACAGGAAAATGGATAGGGATTTTCGGACGGATAAGTACCTAGTGAACGGTTCGTTTATCTTTATATATTGTTCGGGGTGGGCGTTGTATTGGATTTTCGGAAGTGTTAGACATGTAAGAGAAAAATTTAAATGGTTGGGAAAGGCCATGGGATGTAGAAATATTTTTTTCACATTTACTTCCTTGTAAAAACAGGTAAATCAATAGGGTTTTTCGTACGGATAAGTACCCAGTGAACGGTTCGTTTAGCTTTATATATTGTTCCGGGTGGGCGTTGTATTGGTTTTTCGGAAGTGTTAGACCTGTAAGAGAAAAATTTAAATGGTTGGGAAAGGCCATGGGATGTAGAAATATTTTTTTCACATTTACTTCCTTGTAAAAACAGGTAAATCAATAGGGTTTTTCGTACGGATAAGTACCCAGTGAACGGTTCGTTTAGCTTTATATATTGATCCGGGTGGGCGTTGTTTTGGTTTTTCGGAAGTGTTAGACCTGTAAGAGAAAAATTTAAATGGTTGGGAAAGGCCATGGGATGTAGAAATATTTTTTTCACATTTACTTCCTTGTAAAAACAGGTAAATCAATAGGGTTTTTCGTACGGATAAGTACCCAGTGAACGGTTCGTTTAGCTTTATATATTGTTCCGGGTGGGCGTTGTATTGGTTTTTCAGAAGTGTTAGACCTGTAAGAGAAAAATTTAAATGGTTGGGAAAGGCCATGGGATGTAGAAATATTTTTTCACATTTTATTTCCTTTTAAAAACAGGAAAATCAATAGGGATTTTCGTACGGATAAGTACCCAGTGAACGGTTCGTTTAGCTTTATATATTGTTCCAGGTGGGCATTGTATTGGTTTTTGGGAAGTGTTAGACCTGTAAGAGAAAAATTTAAATGGTTGGGAAAGGCCATGGGATGTAGAAATATTTTTTTCACATTTACTTCCTTGTAAAAACAGGTAAATCCATAGGGTTTTTCGTACGGATAAGTACCCAGTGAACGGTTCGTTTAGCTTTATATATTGTTCCGGGTGGGCGTTGTATTGGTTTTTCGGAAGTGTTAGACCTGTAAGAGAAAAATTTAAATGGTTGGGAAAGGCCATGGGATGTAGAAATATTTTTTTCACATTTTACTTACTTGTAAAAACAGGAAAATCAATAGGGATTTTCGTACGGATATGTACCCAGTGAACGGTTCGTTTAGCTTTATATATTGTTACGGGTGGGCGTTGTATTGGTTTTTCGGAAGTGTTAGACCTGTAAGAGAAAAATTTAAATGGTTGGGAAAGGCCATGGGATGTAGAAATATTTTTTTCACATTTTACTTCCTTATAAAAACAGGTAAATCAATAGGGTTTTTCGTACGGTTAAGTGCCCAATGAACGGTTAGTTTAGCTTTATATATTGTTCCGGGTGGGCGTTGTATTGGTTTTTCGGACGTGTTAGACCTGTAAGAGAAAAATTTAAATGGTTGGGAAAGGCCATGGGATGTAGAAATATTTTTTTCACATTTTACTTCCTTGTAAAAACAGGAAAATCGATAGGGATTTTCGGACGGATAAGTACCTAGTGAACGGTTCGTTTATCTTTATATATTGTTCGGGGTGGGCGTTGTATTGGATTTTCGGAAGTGTTAGACCTGTAAGAGAAAAATTTAAATGGTTGGGAAAGGCCATGGGATGTAGAAATATTTTTTTCACATTTACTTCCTTCGAAAAACAGGTAAATCGATAGGGTTTTTCGTACGGATTAGTACCCAGTGAACGGTTCGTTTAGCTTTATATATTGTTCCGGGTGGGCGTTGTATTGGTTTTTCGGAAGTATTAGACCTGTAAGAGAAAAATTTAAATGGTTGGGAAAGGCCATGGGATGTAGAAATATTTTTTTCACATTTACTTCCTTGTAAAAACAGGTAAATCAATAGGGTTTTTCGTACGGATAAGTACCCAGTGAACGGTTCGTTTAGCTTTATATATTGTTCCGGGTGGGCGTTGTATTGGTTTTTCAGAAGTGTTAGACCTGTAAGAGAAAAATTTAAATGGTTGGGAAAGGCCAATGGATGTAGAAATATTTTTTTCACATTTTATTTCCTTTTAAAAACAGGTAAATCAATAGGGATTTTCGTACGGATAAGTACCCAGTGAACGGTTCGTTTAGCTTTATATATTGTTCCGGGTGGGCGTTGTATTGGTTTTTTGGAAGTGGTAGACCTGTAAGAGAAAAATTTAAATGGTTGGGAAAGGCCATGGGATGTAGAAATATTTTTTTCACATTTTATTTCCTTGTAAAACAGGTAAATCAATAGGGTTTTTCGTACGGATAAGTGCCCAGTGAACGGTTCGTTTAGCTTTATATATTGTCCCGGGTGGGCGTTGTTTTGGTTTTTCAGAAGTGTTAGACCTGTAAGAGAAAAATTTAAATGGTTGGGAAAGGCCATGGGATGTAGAAATATTTTTTTCACATTTACGTCCTTGTAAAAACAGGTAAATCAATAGGGTTTTTCGTACGGATAAGTGCCCAGTGAACGGTTCGTTTAGCTTTATATATTGTTCTGGGTGGGCGTTGTTTTGGTTTTTCGGAAGTGTTAGACCTGTAAGAGAAAAATTTAAATGGCTGGGAAAGGCCATGGGATGTAGAAATATTTTTTTCATATTTTACGTCCTTGTAAAAACAGGAAAATCGATAGGGATTTTCGTACGGATAAGTGCCCAGTGAACGGTGCATTTAGCTTTATATATTGTTCCAGGTGGGCGTTGTATTGGTTTTTCGCAAGTGTTAGACCTGTAAGAGAAAAATTTAAATGGTTGGGAAAGGCCATGGGATGTAGAAATATTTTTTTCACATTTTACTTACTTGTAAAAACAGGAAAATCAATGGGGATTTTCGTACGGATATGTACCCAGTGAACGGTTCGTTTAGCTTTATATATTGTTCCGGGTGGGCGTTGTATTGGTTTTTCAGAAGTGTTAGACCTGTAAGAGAAAAATTTAAATGGTTGGGAAAGGCCATGGGATGTAGAAATATTTTTTTCACATTTTATTTCCTTATAAAAACAGGTAAATCAATAGGGTTTTTCGTACGGATAAGTGCCCAGTGAACCGTTCGTTTAGCTTTATATATTGTTCCGGGTGGGCGTTGTATTGGTTTTTCGCAAGTGTTAGACCTGTAAGAGAAAAATTTAAATGGTTGGGAAAGGCCATGGGTTGTTGAAATATTTTTTTCACATTTACTTCCTTGTAAAAACAGGTAAATCAATAGTGATTTTCGTACGGATAAGTACCCAGTGAACGGTTCGTTTATCTTTATATATTCTTCCGGGTGGGCGTTGTATTGGTGTTTCGGAAGTGTTAGACCTGTAAGAGAAAAATTTAAATGGTTGGGAAAGGCCATGGGATGTAGAAATATTTTTTTCACATTTTACTTCCTTGTAAAAACAGGAAAATCGATAGGGATTTTCGTACGGATAAGTAGCTAGTGAACGGTTCCTTTATCTTTATATATTCTTCTGGGTGGGCGTTGTATTGGATTTTCGGAAGTGTTAGACCTGTAAGAGAAAAATTTAAATGGTTGGGAAAGGCCATGGGATGTAGAAATATTTTTTTCACATTTTATTTCCTTTTAAAAAGAGGTAAATCAATAGGGATTTTCGTACGGATAAGTACCCAGTTAACGGTTCGTTTAGCTTTATATATTGTTCCGGGAGGGCGTTGTATTGGTTTTTCGGACGTGTTAGACCTGTAAGAGAAAAATTTAAATGTTTGGGAAAGGCCATGGGATGTAGAAATATTTTTTTCACATTTTACTTACTTGTAAAAACAGGAAAATCAATAGGGATTTTCGTACAGATATGTACCAAGTGAACGGTTCATTTAGCTTTATATATTGTTCCGGGTGGGCGTTGTATTGGTTTTTCGGAAGCGTTAGACCTGTAAGAGAAAAATCTAAATGGTTGGGAAAGGCCATGGGATGTAGAAATATTTTTTTCAAATTTTATTTCCTTGTAAAAACAGGTAAATCAATAGGGTTTTTCGTACGGATAAGTGCCCAGTGAACGGTTCGTTTAGCTTTATATATTGTTCCGGGTGGGCGTTGTATTGGTTTTTCGGACGTGTTAGACCTGTAAGAGAAAAATTTAAATGGTTGGGAAAGGCCATGGGATGTAGAAATATTTTTTTCACATTTTACTTACTTTTAAAAACAGGAAAATCAATAGGGATTTTCGTACGGATATGTACCCAGTGAACGGTTCGTTTAGCTTTATATATTGTTCCGGGTGGGCGTTGTATTGGTTTTTTGGAAGTGTTAGACCTGTAAGAGAAAAATTTAAATGGTTGGGAAAGGCCATGGGATGTAGAAATATTTTTTTCACATTTTATTTCCTTGTAAAAACAGTTAAATCAATAGGGTTTTTCGTACGGATAAGTGCCCAATGAACGGTTCGTTTAGGTTTATATATTGTTCCGGGTGGGCGTTGTTTTGGTTTTTCGGAAGTCTTAGACCTGTAAGAGAAAAATTTAAATGGTTGGGAAAGGCCATGGGATGTAGAAATATTTTTTTCACATTTTACTTCCTTGTAAAAACAGGAAAATCGATAGGGATTTTCGGACGGATAAGTACCTAGTGAACGGTTCGTTTATCTTTATATATTGTTCGGGGTGGGCGTTGTATTGGATTTTCGGAAGTGTTAGACCTGTAAGAGAAAAATTTAAATGGTTGGGAAAGGCCATGGGATGTAGAAATATTTTTTTCACATTTACTTCCTTCTAAAAACAGGTAAATCGATAGGGTTTTTCGTACGGATAAGTACCCAGTGAATGGTTCGTTTAGCTTTATATATTGTTCCGGGTGGGCGTTGTATTGGTTTTTCGGAAGTGTTAGACCTGTAAGAGAAAAATTTAAATGGTTGGGAAAGGCCATGGGATGTAGAAATATTTTTTTCACATTTACTTCCTTGTAAAAACAGGTAAATCAATAGGGTTTTTCGTACGGATAAGTACCCAGTGAACGGTTCGTTTAGCTTTATATATTGTTCCGGGTGGGCGTTGTATTGGTTTTTCAGAAGTGTTAGACCTGTAAGAGAAAAATTTAAATGGTTGGGAAAGGCCATGGGATGTAGAAATATTTTTTTCACATTTTATTTCCTTTTAAAAACAGGTAAATCAATAGGGAATTTCGTACGGATAAGTACCCAGTGAACGGTTCGTTTAGCTTTATATATTGTTCCGGGTGGGCGTTGTATTGGTTTTTTGGAAGTGTTAGACCTGTAAGAGAAAAATTTAAATGGTTGGGAAAGGCCATGGGATGTAGAAATATTTTTTTCACATTTACTTCCTTGTAAAAACAGGTAAATCAATAGGGTTTTTCGTACGGATAAGTACCCAGTGAACGGTTCGTTTAGCTTTATATATTGTTCCGGGTGGGCTTTGTATTGGTTTTTCAGAAGTGTTAGACCTGTAAGAGAAAAATTTAAATGGTTGGGAAAGGCCATGGGATGTAGAAATATTTTTTTCACATTTTATTTCCTTTTAAAAACAGGTAAATCAATAGGGATTTTCGTACGGATAAGTACCCAGTGAACGGTTCGTTTAACTTTATATATTGTTCCGGGTGGGCGTTGTATTGGTTTTTTGGAAGTGGTAGACCTGTAAGAGAAAAATTTAAATGGTTGGGAAAGGCCATGGGATGTAGAAATATTTTTTTCACATTTTATTTCCTTGTAAAACAGGTAAATCAATACGGTTTTTCGTACGGATAAGTGCCCAGTGAACGGTTTGTTTAGCTTTATATATTGTTCTGGGTTGGCGTTGTTTTGGTTTTTCGGAAGTGTTAGACCTGTAAGAGAAAAATTTAAATGGTTGGGAAAGGCCATGGGATGTAGAAATATTTTTTTCACATTTTACTTACTTTTAAAAACAGGAAAATCAATAGGGATTTTCGTACGGATATGTACCCAGTGAACGGTTCGTTTAGCTTTATATATTGTTCCGGGTGGGCGTTGTATTGGTTTTTTGGAAGTGTTAGACCTGTAAGAGAAAAATTTAAATGGTTGGGAAAGGCCATGGGATGTAGAAATATTTTTTTCACATTTTATTTCCTTGTAAAAACAGTTAAATCAATAGGGTTTTTCGTACGGATAAGTGCCCAATGAACGGTTCGTTTAGGTTTATATATTGTTCCGGGTGGGCGTTGTTTTGGTTTTTCGGAAGTCTTAGACCTGTAAGAGAAAAATTTAAATGGTTGGGAAAGGCCATGGGATGTAGAAATATTTTTTTCACATTTTACTTCCTTGTAAAAACAGGAAAATCGATAGGGATTTTCGGACGGATAAGTACCTAGTGAACGGTTCGTTTATCTTTATATATTGTTCGGGGTGGGCGTTGTATTGGATTTTCGGAAGTGTTAGACCTGTAAGAGAAAAATTTAAATGGTTGGGAAAGGCCATGGGATGTAGAAATATTTTTTTCACATTTACTTCCTTCTAAAAACAGGTAAATCGATAGGGTTTTTCGTACGGATAAGTACCCAGTGAATGGTTCGTTTAGCTTTATATATTGTTCCGGGTGGGCGTTGTATTGGTTTTTCGGAAGTGTTAGACCTGTAAGAGAAAAATTTAAATGGTTGGGAAAGGCCATGGGATGTAGAAATATTTTTTTCACATTTACTTCCTTGTAAAAACAGGTAAATCAATAGGGTTTTTCGTACGGATAAGTACCCAGTGAACGGTTCGTTTAGCTTTATATATTGTTCCGGGTGGGCGTTGTATTGGTTTTTCAGAAGTGTTAGACCTGTAAGAGAAAAATTTAAATGGTTGGGAAAGGCCATGGGATGTAGAAATATTTTTTTCACATTTTATTTCCTTTTAAAAACAGGTAAATCAATAGGGAATTTCGTACGGATAAGTACCCAGTGAACGGTTCGTTTAGCTTTATATATTGTTCCGGGTGGGCGTTGTATTGGTTTTTTGGAAGTGTTAGACCTGTAAGAGAAAAATTTAAATGGTTGGGAAAGGCCATGGGATGTAGAAATATTTTTTTCACATTTACTTCCTTGTAAAAACAGGTAAATCAATAGGGTTTTTCGTACGGATAAGTACCCAGTGAACGGTTCGTTTAGCTTTATATATTGTTCCGGGTGGGCTTTGTATTGGTTTTTCAGAAGTGTTAGACCTGTAAGAGAAAAATTTAAATGGTTGGGAAAGGCCATGGGATGTAGAAATATTTTTTTCACATTTTATTTCCTTTTAAAAACAGGTAAATCAATAGGGATTTTCGTACGGATAAGTACCCAGTGAACGGTTCGTTTAACTTTATATATTGTTCCGGGTGGGCGTTGTATTGGTTTTTTGGAAGTGGTAGACCTGTAAGAGAAAAATTTAAATGGTTGGGAAAGGCCATGGGATGTAGAAATATTTTTTTCACATTTTATTTCCTTGTAAAACAGGTAAATCAATACGGTTTTTCGTACGGATAAGTGCCCAGTGAACGGTTTGTTTAGCTTTATATATTGTTCTGGGTTGGCGTTGTTTTGGTTTTTCGGAAGTGTTAGACCTGTAAGAGAAAAATTTAAATGGCTGGGAAAGGCCATGGGATGTAGAAATATTTTTTTCATATTTTACGTCCTTTTAAAAACAGGAAAATCGATAGGGATTTTCGTACGGATAAGTGCCCAGTGAACGGTGCATTTAGCTTTATATATTGTTCCAGGTGGGCGTTGTATTGATTTTTCGCAAGTGTTAGACCTGTAAGAGAAAATTTTAAATGGTTGGGAAAGGCCATGGGATGTAGAAATATTTTTTTCACATTTTACTTACTTGTAAAAACAGGAAAATCAATAGGGATTTTCGTACGGATATGTACCCAGTGAACGGTTCGTTTAGCTTTATATATTGTTCCGGGTGGGCGTTGTATTGGTTTTTCAGAAGTGTTAGACCTGTAAGAGAAAAATTTAAATGGTTGGGAAAGGCCATGGGATGTAGAAATATTTTTTTCACATTTTATTTCCTTATAAAAACAGGTAAATCAATAGGGTTTTTCGTACGGATAAGTGCCCAGTGAACCGTTCGTTTAGCTTTATATATTGTTCCGGGTGGGCGTTGTATTGGTTTTTCGCAAGTGTTAGACCTGTAAGAGAAAAATTTAAATGGTTGGGAAAGGCCATGGGTTGTTGAAATATTTTTTTCACATTTACTTCCTTGTAAAAACAGGTAAATCAATAGTGATTTTCGTACGGATAAGTACCCAGTGAACGGTTCGTTTATCTTTATATATTCTTCCGGGTGGGCGTTGTATTGGTGTTTCGGAAGTGTTAGACCTGTAAGAGAAAAATTTAAATGGTTGGGAAAGGCCATGGGATGTAGAAATATTTTTTTCACATTTTAATTCCTTGTAAAAACAGGAAAATCGATAGGGATTTTCGTACGGATAAGTAGCTAGTGAACGGTTCCTTTATCTTTATATATTCTTCTGGGTGGGCGTTGTATTGGATTTTCGGAAGTGTTAGACCTGTAAGAGAAAAATTTAAATGGTTGGGAAAGGCCATGGGATGTAGAAATATTTTTTTCACATTTTATTTCCTTTTAAAAAGAGGTAAATCAATAGGGATTTTCGTACGGATAAGTACCCAGTGAACGGTTCGTTTAGCTTTATATATTGTTCCGGGTGGGCGTTGTATTGGTTTTTCGGACGTGTTAGACCTGTAAGAGAAAAATTTAAATGTTTGGGAAAGGCCATGGGATGTAGAAATATTTTTTTCACATTTTACTTACTTGTAAAAACAGGAAAATCAATAGGTATTTTCGTACAGATATGTACCAAGTGAACGGTTCATTTAGCTTTATATATTGTTCCGGGTGGGCGTTGTATTGGTTTTTCGGAAGCGTTAGACCTGTAAGAGAAAAATCTAAATGGTTGGGAAAGGCCATGGGATGTAGAAATATTTTTTTCAAATTTTATTTCCTTGTAAAAACAGGTAAATCAATAGGGTTTTTCGTACGGATAAGTGCCCAGTGAACGGTTCGTTTAGCTTTATATATTGTTCCGGGTGGGCGTTGTATTGGTTTTTCGGAAGTGTTAGACCTGTAAGAGAAAAATTTAAATGGTTGGGAAAGGCCATGGGATGTAGAAATATTTTTTTCACATTTTACTTACTTTTAAAAACAGGAAAATCAATAGGGATTTTCGTACGGATATGTACCCAGTGAACGGTTCGTTTAGCTTTATATATTGTTCCGGGTGGGCGTTGTATTGGTTTTTTGGAAGTGTTAGACCTGTAAGAGAAAAATTTAAATGGTTGGGAAAGGCCATGGGATGTAGAAATATTTTTTTCACATTTTATTTCCTTGTAAAAACAGTTAAATCAATAGGGTTTTTCGTACGGATAAGTGCCCAGTGAACGGTTCGTTTAGGTTTATATATTGTTCCGGGTGGGCGTTGTTTTGGTTTTTCGCAAGTGTTAGACCTGTAAGAGAAAAATTTAAATGGTTGGGAAAGGCCATGGGTTGTTGAAATATTTTTTTCACATTTACTTCCTTGTAAAAACAGGTAAATCAATAGTGATTTTCGTACGGATAAGTACCCAGTGAACGGTTCGTTTATCTTTATATATTCTTCCGGGTGGGCGTTGTATTGGTGTTTCGGAAGTGTTAGACCTGTAAGAGAAAAATTTAAATGGTTGGGAAAGGCCATGGGATGTAGAAATATTTTTTTCACATTTTACTTCCTTGTAAAAACAGGAAAATCGATAGGGATTTTCGTACGGATAAGTAGCTAGTGAACGGTTCCTTTATCTTTATATATTCTTCTGGGTGGGCGTTGTATTGGATTTTCGGAAGTGTTAGACCTGTAAGAGAAAAATTTAAATGGTTGGGAAAGGCCATGGGATGTAGAAATATTTTTTTCACATTTTATTTCCTTTTAAAAAGAGGTAAATCAATAGGGATTTTCGTACGGATAAGTACCCAGTGAACGGTTCGTTTAGCTTTATATATTGTTCCGGGTGGGCGTTGTATTGGTTTTTCGGACGTGTTAGACCTGTAAGAGAAAAATTTAAATGTTTGGGAAAGGCCATGGGATGTAGAAATATTTTTTTCACATTTTACTTACTTGTAAAAACAGGAAAATCAATAGGGATTTTCGTACAGATATGTACCAAGTGAACGGTTCATTTAGCTTTATATATTGTTCCGGGTGGGCGTTGTATTGGTTTTTCGGAAGCGTTAGACCTGTAAGAGAAAAATCTAAATGGTTGGGAAAGGCCATGGGATGTAGAAATATTTTTTTCAAATTTTATTTCCTTGTAAAAACAGGTAAATCAATAGGGTTTTTCGTACGGATAAGTGCCCAGTGAACGGTTCGTTTAGCTTTATATATTGTTCCGGGTGGGCGTTGTATTGGTTTTTCGGAAGTGTTAGACCTGTAAGAGAAAAATTTAAATGGTTGGGAAAGGCCATGGGATGTAGAAATATTTTTTTCACATTTTACTTACTTTTAAAAACAGGAAAATCAATAGGGATTTTCGTACGGATATGTACCCAGTGAACGGTTCGTTTAGCTTTATATATTGTTCCGGGTGGGCGTTGTATTGGTTTTTTGGAAGTGTTAGACCTGTAAGAGAAAAATTTAAATGGTTGGGAAAGGCCATGGGATGTAGAAATATTTTTTTCACATTTTATTTCCTTGTAAATACAGTTAAATCAATAGGGTTTTTCGTACGGATAAGTGCCCAGTGAACGGTTCGTTTAGGTTTATATATTGTTCCGGGTGGGCGTTGTTTTGGTTTTTCGGAAGTCTTAGACCTGTAAGAGAAAAATTTAAATGGTTGGGAAAGGCCATGGGATGTAGAAATATTTTTTTCACATTTTACTTCCTTGTAAAAACAGGAAAATCGATAGGGATTTTCATACAGATAAGTACCCAGTGAACGGTTCGTTTATCTATATATATTCTTCCGGGTGGGCATTGTATTGGTTTTTGGGAAGTGTTAGACCTGTAAGAGAAAAATTTAAATGGTTGGGAAAGGCCATGGGATGTAGAAATATTTTTTTCACATTTACTTCCTTGTAAAAACAGGTAAATCAATAGGGTTTTTCGTACGGATAAGTACCCAGTGAACGGTTTGTTTAGCTTTATATATTGTTCCGGGTGGGCGTTGTATTATTTTTTCGGAAGTGTTAGACCTGTAAGAGAAAAATTTAAATGGTTGGGAAAGGCCATGGGATGTAGAAATATTTTTTTTCACATTTTACTTCCTTGTAAAAACAGGAAAATCAATAGGGATTTTCGTACGGATAAGTACCCAGTGAACCGTTCGTTTAGCTTTATATATTGTTCCGGGTGGGCGTTGTATTGGTTTTTCGCAAGTGTTAGACCTGTAAGAGAAAAATTTAAATGGTTGGATAAGGCCATGGGATGTAGAAATATTTTTTTCACATTTTATTTCCTTGTAAAAACAGGTAAATCAATAGGGTTTTTCGTACGGATAAGTGCCCAGTGAACGGTTCGTTTAGCTTTATATATTGTTCCGGGTGAGCGTTGTTTTGGTTTTTCGGAAGTCTTAGACCTGTAAGAGAAAAATTTAAATGGTTGGGAAAGGCCATGGGATGTAGAAATATTTTTTTCACATTTTACTTCCTTGTAAAAACAGGAAAATCGATAGGGATTTTCGTACAGATAAGTACATAGTGAACGGTTCGTTTATCTTTATATATTCTTCCGGGTGGGCGTTGTATTGGTTTTTGGGAAGTGTTAGACCTGTAAGAGAAAAATTTAAATGGTTGGGAAAGGCCATGGGATGTAGAAATATTTTTTTCACATTTACTTCCTTGTAAAAACAGGTAAATCAATAGGGTTTTTCGTACGGATAAGTGCCCAGTGAACCGTTCGTTTAGCTTTATATATTGTTCCGGGTGGGCGTTGTATTGGTTTTTCGCAAGTGCTAGACCTGTAAGAGAAAAATTTAAATGGTTGGGAAAGGCCATGGGTTGTTGAAATATTTTTTTCACATTTACTTCCTTGTAAAAACAGGTAAATCAATAGGGTTTTTCATACGGATAAGTGCCCAGTGAACGGTTCGTTTAGCTTTATATATTCTTCCGGGTGGGCGTTGTATTGATTTTTCAGAAGTGTTAGACCTGTAAGAGAAAAATTTAAATGGTTGGGATAGGCCATGGGATATAAAAATATTTTTTTCACATTTTATTTCAGTTTAAAAACAGGTAAATCAATAGTGATTTTCGTACGGATAAGTACCCAGTGAACGGTTCGTTTAGCTTTATATATTGTTCCGGGTGGGCGTTCTTTTTATTTTTCGGAAGTGTTAGACCTGTAAGAGAAAAATTTAAATGGTTGGGAAAGGCCATGGGATGTAGAAATATTTTTTTCACATTTTACTTCCTTGTAAAAACAGGAAAATCGATATTGATTTTCCTACGGATAAGTAGCTAGTGAACGGTTCCTTTATCTTTATATATTCTTCTGGGTGGGCGTTGTATTGGATTTTCGGAAGTGTTAGACCTGTAAGAGAAAAATTTAAATGGTTGGGAAAGGCCATGGGATGTAGAAATATTTTTTTCACATTTTACTTACTTGTAAAAACAGGAAAATCAATAGGGATTTTCGTACAGATATGTACCAAGTGAACGGTTCATTTACCTTTATATATTGTTCCGGGTGGGCGTTGTATTGGTTTTTCGGAAGCGTTAGACCTGTAAGAGAAAAATCTAAATGGTTGGGAAAGGCCATGGGATGTAGAAATATTTTTTTCACATTTTACTTACTTGTAAAAACAGGAAAATCAATAGGGATTTTCGTACAGATATGTACCAAGTGAACGGTTCAGTTAGCTTTATATATTGTTCCGGGTGGGCGTTGTATTGGTTTTTCGGAAGCGTTAGACCTGTAAGAGAAAAATCTAAATGGTTGGGAAAGGCCATGGGATGTAGAAATATTTTTTTCAAATTTTATTTCCTTGTAAAAACAGGTAAATCAATAGGGTTTTTCGTACGGATAAGTGCCCAGTGAACGGTTCGTTTAGCTTTATATATTGTTCCGGGTGGGCGTTGTATTGGTTTTTCGGAAGTTTTAGACCTGTAAGAGAAAAATTTAAATGGTTGGGAAAGGCCATGGGATGTAGAAATATTTTTTTCACATTTTACTTACTTTTAAAAACAGGAAAATCAATAGGGATTTTCGAACGGATATGTACCCAGTGAACGGTTCGTTTAGCTTTATATATTGTTCCGGGTGGGCGTTGTATTGGTTTTTTGGAAGTGTTAGACCTGTAAGAGAAAAATTTAAATGGTTGGGAAAGGCCATGGGATGTAGAAATATTTTTTTCACATTTTACTTCCTTGTAAAAACAGGAAAATCGATAGGGATTTTCGTACAGATAAGTACCCAGTGAACGGTTCGTTTATCTTTATATATTCTTCCGGGTGGGCGTTGTATTGGTTTTTGGGAAGTGTTAGACCTGTAAGAGAAAAATTTAAATGGTTGGGAAAGGCCATGGGATGTAGAAATATTTTTTTCACCTTTACTTCCTTGTAAAAACAGGTAAATCAATAGGGTTTTTCGTACGGATAAGTACCCAGTGAACGGTTTGTTTAGCTTTATATATTGTTCCGGGTGGGCGTTGTATTGGATTTTCGGAAGTGTTAGACCTGTAAGAGAAAAATTTAAATGGTTGGGAAAGGCCATGGGATGTAGAAATATTTTTTTCACATTTTACTTACTTGTAAAAACAGGAAAATCAATAGGGATTTTCGTACAGATATGTACCAAGTGAACGGTTCATTTAGCTTTATATATTGTTCCGGGTGGGCGTTGTATTGGTTTTTCGGAAGCGTTAGACCTGTAAAAGAAAAATCTAAATGGTTGGGAAAGGCCATGGGATGTAGAAATATTTTTTTCACATTTTACTTACTTGTAAAAACAGGAAAATCAATAGGGATTTTCGTACAGATATGTACCAAGTGAACGGTTCATTTAGCTTTATATATTGTTCCGGGTGGGCGTTGTATTGGTTTTTCGGAAGCGTTAGACCTGTAAGAGAAAAATCTAAATGGTTGGGAAAGGCCATGGGATGTAGAAATATTTTTTTCAAATTTTATTTCCTTGTAAAAACAGGTAAATCAATAGGGTTTTTCGTACGGATAAGTGCCCAGTGAACGGTTCGTTTAGCTTTATATATTGTTCCGGGTGGGCGTTGTATTGGTTTTTCGGAAGTTTTAGACCTGTAAGAGAAAAATTTAAATGGTTGGGAAAGGCCATGGGATGTAGAAATATTTTTTTCACATTTTACTTACTTTTAAAAACAGGAAAATCAATAGGGATTTTCGAACGGATATGTACCCAGTGAACGGTTCGTTTAGCTTTATATATTGTTCCGGGTGGGCGTTGTATTGGTTTTTTGGAAGTGTTAGACCTGTAAGAGAAAAATTTAAATGGTTGGGAAAGGCCATGGGATGTAGAAATATTTTTTTCACATTTTATTTCCTTGTAAAAACAGTTAAATCAATAGGGTTTTTCGTACGGATAAGTGCCCAGTGAACGGTTCGTTTAGGTTTATATATTGTTCCGGGTGGGCGTTGTTTTGGTTTTTCGGAAGTCTTAGACCTGTAAGAGAAAAATTTAAATGGTTGGGAAAGGCCATGGGATGTAGAAATATTTTTTTCACATTTTACTTCCTTGTAAAAACAGGAAAATCGATAGGGATTTTCGTACAGATAAGTACCCAGTGAACGGTTCGTTTATCTTTATATATTCTTCCGGGTGGGCGTTGTATTGGTTTTTGGGAAGTGTTAGACCTGTAAGAGAAAAATTTAAATGGTTAGGAAAGGCCATGGGATGTAGAAATATTTTTTTCACATTTACTTCCTTGTAAAAACAGGTAAATCAATAGGGTTTTTCGTACAGATAAGTACCCAGTGAACGGTTTGTTTAGCTTTATATATTGTTCCGGGTGGGCGTTGTATTGGTTTTTCGGAAGTGTTAGACCTGTAAGAGAATAATTTAAATGGTTGGGAAAGGCCATGGGATATAGAAATATTTTTTTCACATTTTATTTCCGTTTAAAAACAGGTAAATCAATAGTGATTTTTGTACGGATAAGTACCCAGTGAACAGTTCATTTAGCTTTATATATTGTTCCGGGTGGGCGTTGTTTTGGTTTTTCGGAAGTGTTAGACCTGTAAGAGAAAAATTTAAATGGTTGGGAAAGGCCATGGGATGTAGAAATATTTTTTTCACATTTTATTTCAGTTTAAAAACAGGTAAATCAATAGGGTTTTTCGTACGGATAAGTGCCCAGTGAACGGTTCGTTTAGATTTATATATTGTTCCGGGTGGGCGTTGTATTGGTTTTTCGGACGTGTTAGGCCTGTAAGAGAAAAATTTAAATGTTTGGGAAAGGCCATGGGATGTAGAAATATTTTTTTCACATTTTACTTCCTTGTAAAAACAGGAAAATCAATAGGGATTTTCGTACGGATATGTACCAAGTGAACGGTTCATTTAGCTTTATATATTGTTCCGGGTGGGCGTTGTATTGGTTTTTCGGAAGCGTTAGACCTGTAAGAGAAAAATCTAAATGGTTGGGAAAGGCCATGGGATGTAGAAATATTTTTTTCACATTTTTTTTCCTTGTAAAAACAGGTAAATCAATAGGGTTTTTCGTACGGATAAGTGCCCAGTGAACGGTTCGTTTAGCTTTATATATTGTTCCGGGTGGGCGTTGTATTGATTTTTCGGAAGTGTTAGACCTGTAAGAGAAAAATTTAAATGGTTGGGAAAGGCAATGGGATATAGAAATATTTTTTTCACATTTTATTTCAGTTTAAAAACAGGTAAATCAATAGTGATTTTCGTACGGATAAGTACCCAGTGAACGGTTCGTTTAGCTTTATATATTGTTCCGGGTGGGCGTTGTTTTTATTTTTCGGAAGTGTTAGACCTGTAAGAGAAAAATTTAAATGGTTGGGAAAGGCCATGGGATGTAGAAATATTTTTTTCACATTTTACTTCCTTGTAAAAACAGGAAAATCGATAGGGATTTTCGTACGGATAAGTAGCTAGTGAACGGTTCCTTTATCTTTATATATTCTTCTGGGTGGGTGTTGTATTGGATTTTCGGAAGTGTTAGACCTGTAAGAGAAAAATTTAAATGGTTGGGAAAGGCCATGGGATGTAGAAATAATTTTTTCACATTTTATTTCCTTTTAAAAAGAGGTAAATCAATAGGGATTTTCGTACGGATAAGTACCCAGTGAACGGTTCGTTTAGCTTTATATATTGTTCCGGGTGGGCGTTGTATTGGTTTTTCGGACGTGTTAGACCTGTAAGAGAAAAATCTAAATGGTTGGGAAAGGCCATGGGATGTAGAAATATTTTTTTCAAATTTTATTTCCTTGTAAAAACAGGTAAATCAATAGGGTTTTTCGTACGGATAAGTGCCCAGTGAACGGTTCGTTTAGCTTTATATATTGTTCCGGGTGGGCGTTGTATTGGTTTTTCGGAAGTCTTAGACCTGTAAGAGAAAAATTTAAATGGTTGGGAAAGGCCATGGGATGTAGAAATATTTTTTTTTTTTTTTTTTTTTATAGAAAGTTTTTATTTTATTTTCCAGAGTTGAAAACAGTGAGATACATGCAATCTACATTGTTAATACAGAAAAGGAGAGCTATACTCTTCATTTGATACACTTGGTTCCTCATTTTTAATCCCTTTTGTAAATAGTTCAGGTAAGGGCCCCGTTATTCTTGAAAGGCCTCTTAGTGTCAGTTTGACTATCTTGGTAAGATCAGCTAGTTTATTCACCCAGTCTTCTGTCGAGGGTAGTTCTTACGTTTTCCATTTCTTGGCCAATTCTAGTTTTGTTGCCGTCGTCGCATAGTAGAAGAAGCTCTGTGTGTGGGTTAGGAAGCGCTGTGGAAAAACATTTTGGTTCCCTGTTTCAATCTTACAAACCCTCTTCTCTCCATTTAAGATTATAGACTGGCTACAATATTATGGACTTTTACCCAAAGCTTATAGACTTTTTATAGACTTTTTCACGTTTGCACCACTTTTAAAAAGAGAAGTCTACTTTGTTACCATCATTTCAACATTTGTTTGCATAGTTTCTGATAGTTTTAACAATCATAAACAGTTTATACTTAACATAGTCCTAGAGCCCTCCACATTTTCACTAGAAAAAGGGAAAAAAGAGAAAAAAAATACTTAGTTGTACGGAAAGAAGGGAAACAAATATATATAAGTATACATTGTTGATACCAGAAATAATAAAATGGAGTCTTCATTAATTAATAGAAAATATTTTTCGTTAGTTATATATACACCTCCTCAGCTAGAAACCTTCTTTTAGTTATGCTTTAAATTTAGGCTGAAAGTCACTACATAGATATGCTAGATAATTCAAATTCAGCTATCATAGGAAATCTAAAACCCCACACTATAATGTAAGCCCATTCCATTAGGTGTCTCCTTTTAGTTATGCTTTGATTTTGGGCTGGTAGCCGCTGCGAAATTAGGTTTAATAATACAAATTCAGCTTACTTAAAAGATCTTAGACCCCAGATTAACTTCTTAACTAGTTATATTGCCTATATGGCTACATAAAGGAGGTAAAGGAGGAAAGGAATTTCGACCACTGTGTTGCATTTCCATTCCCCAAGCTTCTTAGGGAGGTCTCATTTCGAGGCTTATTACGTCTTGTGACTCCCGTTGACTGATGTTCTGTCCCATTGGTCTTTGGCTGGGAAAGTATAGTTGTAGTCTTTCCCTCGGAGTATACATCGATAAATCTTGAAGCAGTTGTACCTCCTGGACTCCAATATCAGTACAGATGTTTTTCCATGATGCTCCTTTCAATCGATTGCTTTCACCGCAGATCCATATGTCTTTCTTGAGTATTGTTGCTTTGGAGTGGCTGTATATCTTCTCAGGCAGGGTGTCCTTATCTGAGCTGCAAGACTCTGACATCCCCTTTTCTATCTCCATAATTTCAGAATCCTCTTCTGCTGGTAATTTTCCATCTTGTTTAGAGCTATCATCAGCCACTACTATTGGTTCATCATTCCTGTTAAAGACTTCTTCCTTAATGCCTTTAAACTCCATGAGCATATTTTTAAGTGAACCATTTAAAGATTCTTTCAAGTCTTGTGTTTGTTTGTCTAGAAGATATGCAAATTTTTTAAACGAAAACATGTTCCAGGTTTGGAATTTTGTTAGACTTAATATTTGCAATTTTGCAAATAGCCAGTAGAGGTCCTACAGAGTCCTAACGAAAGCAACAGTCTGTTTTTAATTAAAGGAATGTCTCTAAGGCTTAGTTCTCGCGAGATTCCATGGCTCTAATCTCTCTTATCTTCGAAGACGAAAAACAGATATAATAAAACAGATAATAAGAGCTGTTACTTATTAGATTGAGTTGATTTAAGTTCTTCTTCTGATTAAAAAAGAAAATTAGCCTGCCTCAAAATGAGGTGGCATCAAGCAGAGCCAGAAACGGGGGAAAAGTAAAGACGGAGAAGCGGAAAAGCACTTGCATCTCTGCGTTGATTAATGATTCAGTATCTTGGAATCTGGCAGCTTCACCCCCTCAGTATTATCAGACAGTCCTGTCAGTCTGGCTTGTTTGGATTAGCGAGAGCAACTCTCCACGCCGAGAGTTCATTCCAGGGAAGAAGGTGCCGAGGGAAACCCCACTCACTGTTTGCAGGCTCGATCTGATGTCTGCCAGATGTTTTCACTCCGGAGTTGTGGTGAGTCGAAGGTCTTGCTGGGAGGTATCCGATTAGCTTTGTAGATTAAAATAAGCTTTGTAGATTGCAGAGTTGAAAAAGGAAGAAAAGGAAAAAAGATTTTAAGATGGCGGACGGCGCTTGCTGGACCCTGTGCACACTGAGCTTACGTTCCAGTGGGAGATTAATTTCCCTGCGGAACAGAGAGGCCCCAGAGATTCACAAGGAATTCCTGAGAAGATTTAAGGGTGGGTTATCGTACCCAAAACCCGATTCTGTCAATCACAGCAGCGATTGACCCTCAGTGGAACAGGAGCTCGAAGTATTCGAGCTATCCAAGTGCCATGGCTCCGCCTTTTCCCTGTAGAAATATTTTTTTTTTTTTTCACATTTTACTTCCTTGTAAAAACAGGAAAATCGATAGGGATTTTCGTACAGATAAGTACCCAGTGAACCGTTCGTTTAGCTTTATATATTGTTCCGGGTGGGCGTTGTTTTGGTTTTTCGGACGTGTTAGACCTGTAAGAGAAAAATTTAAATGGTTGGGAAAGGCCATGGGATGTAGAAATATTTTTTTCACATTTTATTTCCTTTTAAAAATAGGTAAATCAATAGGGATTTTCGTACGGATAAGTGCCCAGTGAACGGTTCGTTTAGCTTTATATATTGTTCCGGGTGGGCGTTGTATTGGGTTTTCGGAAGTGTTAGACCTGTAAGAGAAAAATTTAAATGGTTGGGAAAGGCCATGGGATGTAGAAATATTTTTTTTTTCACATTTTACTTACTTTTAAAAACAGGAAAATCAATAGGGATTTTCGTACGGATATGTACCCAGTGAACGGTTCGTTTAGCTTAATATATTGTTCCGGGTGGGCGTTGTATTGGTTTTTCGGAAGTGTTAGACCTGTAAGAGAAAAATTTAAATGGTTGGGAAAGGCCATGGGATGTAGAAATATTTTTTTCACATTTTATTTCCTTGTAAAAACAGTTAAATCAATAGGGTTTTTCGTACGGATAAGTGCCCAGTGAACGGTTCGTTTAGGTTTATATATTGTTCCGGGTGGGCGTTGTTTTGGTTTTTCGGAAGTCTTAGACCTGTAAGAGAAAAATTTAAATGGTTGGGAAAGGCCATGGGATGTAGAAATATTTTTTTCACATTTTACTTCCTTGTAAAAACAGGAAAATCGACAGGGATTTTCGTACAGATAAGTACCCAGTGAACCGTTCGTTTAGCTTTATATATTGTTCCGGGTGGGCGTTGTTTTGGTTTTTCGGACGTGTTAGACCTGTAAGAGAAAAATTTAAATGGTTGGGAAAGGCCATGGGATGTAGAAATATTTTTTTCACATTTTATTTCCTTTTAAAAAGAGGTAAATCAATAGGGATTTTCGTACGGATAAGTGCCCAGTGAACGGTTCGTTTAGCTTTATATATTGTTCCGGGTGGGCGTTGTATTGGTTTTTCGGAAGTGTTAGACCTGTAAGAGAAAAATTTAAATGGTTGGGAAAGGCCATGGGATGTAGAAATATTTTTTTCACATTTTACTTACTTTTAAAAACAGGAAAATCAATAGGGATTTTCGTACGGATATGTACCCAGTGAACGGTTCGTTTAGCTTAATATATTGTTCCGGGTGGGCGTTGTATTGGTTTTTCGGAAGTGTTAGACCTGTAAGAGAAAAATTTAAATGGTTGGGAAAGGCCATGGGATGTAGAAATATTTTTTTCACATTTTACTTACTTTTAAAAACAGGAAAATCAATAGGGATTTTCGTACGGATATGTACCCAGTGAACGGTTCGTTTAGCTTAATATATTGTTCCGGGTGGGCGTTGTATTGGTTTTTCGGAAGTGTTAGACCTGTAAGAGAAAAATTTAAATGGTTGGGAAAGGCCATGGGATGTAGAAATATTTTTTTCACATTTTACTTACTTTTAAAAACAGGAAAATCAATAGGGATTTTCGTACGGATATGTACCCAGTGAACGGTTCGTTTAGCTTTATATATTGTTCCGGGAGGGCGTTGTATTGGTTTTTCGGAAGTGTTAGACCTGTAAGAGAAAAATTTAAATGGTTGGGAAAGGCCATGGGATGTAGAAATATTTTTTCACATTTTATTTCCTTGTAAAAACAGTTAAATCAATAGGGTTTTTCGTAAGGATAAGTGCCCAGTGAACGGTTCGTTTAGGTTTATATATTGTTCCGGGTGGGCGTTGTTTTGGTTTTTCGGAAGTCTTAGACCTGTAAGAGAAAAATTTAAATGGTTGGGAAAGGCCATGGGATGTAGAAATATTTTTTTCACATTTTACTTCCTTGTAAAAACAGGAAAATCGATAGGGATTTTCGTACAGATAAGTACCCAGTGAACCGTTCGTTTAGCTTTATATATTGTTCCGGGTGGGCGTTGTTTTGGTTTTTCGGACGTGTTAGACCTGTAAGAGAAAAATTTAAATGGTTGGGAAAGGCCATGGGATGTAGAAATATTTTTTTCACATTTTATTTCCTTTTAAAAAGAGGTAAATCAATAGGGATTTTCGTACGGATAAGTGCCCAGTGAACGGTTCGTTTAGCTTTATATATTGTTCCGGGTGGGCGTTGTATTGGTTTTTCGGAAGTGTTAGACCTGTAAGAGAAAAATTTAAATGGTTGGGAAAGGCCATGGGATGTAGAAATATTTTTTTCACATTTTACTTCCTTGTAAAAACAGGAAAATCAATAGGGATTTTCGTACGGATATGTACCAAGTGAACGGTTCATTTAGCTTTATATATTGTTCCGGGTGGGCGTTGTATTGGTTTTTTGGAAGTGTTAGACCTGTAAGAGAAAAATTTAAATGGTTGGGAAAGGCCATGGGATGTAGAAATATTTTTTCACAATTTATTTCCTTGTAAAAACAGTTAAATCAATAGGGTTTTTCGTAAGGATAAGTGCCCAGTGAACGGTTCGTTTAGGTTTATATATTGTTCCGGGTGGGCGTTGTTTTGGTTTTTCGGAAGTCTTAGACCTGTAAGAGAAAAATTTAAATGGTTGGGAAAGGCCATGGGATGTAGAAATATTTTTTTCACATTTTACTTCCTTGTAAAAACAGGAAAATCGATAGGGATTTTCGTACAGATAAGTACCCAGTGAACGGTTCGTTTAGGTTTATATATTGTTCCGGGTGGGCGTTGTTTTGGTTTTTCGGAAGTCTTAGACCTGTAAGAGAAAAATTTAAATGGTTGGGAAAGGCCATGGGATGTAGAAATATTTTTTTCACATTTACATCCTTGTAAAAACAGGTAAATCAATAGGGTTTTTCGTACGGATAAGTACCTAGTGAACGGTTTGTTTAGCTTTATATATTGTTCCGGGTGGGCGTTGTATTATTTTTTCGGAAATGTTAGACCTGTAAGAGAAAAATTTAAATGGTTGGGAAAGGCCATGGGATGTAGAAATATTTTTTTTCACATTTTACTTCCTTGTAAAAACAGGAAAATCAATAGGGATTTTCGTACGGATAAGTACCCAGTGAACCGTTCGTTTAGCTTTATATATTGTTCCGGGTGGGCGTTGTATTGGTTTTTCGCAAGTGTTAGACCTGTAAGAGAAAAATTTAAATGGTTGGATAAGGCCATGGGATGTAGAAATATTTTTTTCACATTTACTTCCTTGTAAAAACAGGTAAATCAATAGGGTTTTTCGTACGGATAACTGCCCAGTGAACGGTTCGTTTAGCTTTATATATTGTTCCGGGTGGGCGTTGTATTGGTTTTTCGGAAGTGTTAGACCTGTAAGAGAAAAATTTAAATGTTTGGGAAAGGCCATGGGATGTAGAAATATTTTTTTCACATTTTACTTCCTTGTAAAAACAGGAAAATCAATAGGGATTTTCGTACGGATATGTACCAAGTGAACGGTTCATTTAGCTTTATATATTGTTCCGGGTGGGCGTTGTATTGGTTTTTCGGAAGCGTTAGACCAGTAAGAGAAAAATCTAAATGGTTGGGAAAGGCCATGGGATGTAGAAATATTTTTTTCACATTTACTTCCTTGTAAAAACAGGTAAATCAATAGGGTTTTTCGTACGGATAAGTGCCCAGTGAACCGTTCGTTTAGCTTTATATATTGTTCCGGGTGGGCGTTGTATTGGTTTTTCGCAAGTGCTAGACCTGTAAGAGAAAAATTTAAATGGTTGGGAAAGGCCATGGGTTGTTGAAATATTTTTTTCACATTTACTTCCTTGTAAAAACAGGTAAATCAATAGGGTTTTTCATACGGATAAGTGCCCAGTGAACGGTTCGTTTAGCTTTATATATTGTTCCGGGTGGGCGTTGTATTGATTTTTCAGAAGTGTTAGACCTGTAAGAGAAAAATTTAAATGGTTGGGAAAGGCCATGGGATGTAGAAATATTTTTTTCACATTTTATTTCAGTTTAAAAACAGGTAAATCAATAGTGATTTTCGTACGGATAAGTACCCAGTGAACGGTTCGTTTAGCTTTATATATTGTTCCGGGTGGGCGTTGTTTTTATTTTTCGGAAGTGTTAGACCTGTAAGAGAAAAATTTAAATGGTTGGGAAAGGCCATGGGATGTAGAAATATTTTTTTCACATTTTACTTCCTTGTAAAAACAGGAAAATCGATATTGATTTTCCTACGGATAAGTAGCTAGTGAACGGTTCCTTTATCTTTATATATTCTTCTGGGTGGGCGTTGTATTGGATTTTCGGAAGTGTTAGACCTGTAAGAGAAAAATTTAAATGGTTGGGAAAGGCCATGGGATGTAGAAATATTTTTTTCACATTTTACTTACTTGTAAAAACAGGAAAATCAATAGGGATTTTCGTACAGATATGTACCAAGTGAACGGTTCATTTAGCTTTATATATTGTTCCGGGTGGGCGTTGTATTGGTTTTTCGGAAGCGTTAGACCTGTAAGAGAAAAATCTAAATGGTTGGGAAAGGCCATGGGATGTAGAAATATTTTTTTCACATTTTACTTACTTGTAAAAACAGGAAAATCAATAGGGATTTTCGTACAGATATGTACCAAGTGAACGGTTCATTTAGCTTTATATATTGTTCCGGGTGGGCGTTGTATTGGTTTTTCGGAAGCGTTAGACCTGTAAGAGAAAAATCTAAATGGTTGGGAAAGGCCATGGGATGTAGAAATATTTTTTTCAAATTTTATTTCCTTGTAAAAACAGGTAAATCAATAGGGTTTTTCGTACGGATAAGTGCCCAGTGAACGGTTCGTTTAGCTTTATATATTGTTCCGGGTGGGCGTTGTATTGGTTTTTCGGAAGTTTTAGACCTGTAAGAGAAAAATTTAAATGGTTGGGAAAGGCCATGGGATGTAGAAATATTTTTTTCACATTTTACTTACTTTTAAAAACAGGAAAATCAATAGGGATTTTCGAACGGATATGTACCCAGTGAACGGTTCGTTTAGCTTTATATATTGTTCCGGGTGGGCGTTGTATTGGTTTTTTGGAAGTGTTAGACCTGTAAGAGAAAAATTTAAATGGTTGGGAAAGGCCATGGGATGTAGAAATATTTTTTTCACATTTTATTTCCTTGTAAAAACAGTTAAATCAATAGGGTTTTTCGTACGGATAAGTGCCCAGTGAACGGTTCGTTTAGGTTTATATATTGTTCCGGGTGGGCGTTGTTTTGGTTTTTGGGAAGTCTTAGACCTGTAAGAGAAAAATTTAAATGGTTGGGAAAGGCCATGGGATGTAGAAATATTTTTTTCACATTTTACTTCCTTGTAAAAACAGGAAAATCGATAGGGATTTTCGTACAGATAAGTACCCAGTGAACGGTTCGTTTATCTTTATATATTCTTCCGGGTGGGCGTTGTATTGGTTTTTGGGAAGTGTTAGACCTGTAAGAGAAAAATTTAAATGGTTGGGAAAGGCCATGGGATGTAGAAATATTTTTTTCACATTTACTTCCTTGTAAAAACAGGTAAATCAATAGGGTTTTTCGTACGGATAAGTACCCAGTGAACGGTTTGTTTAGCTTTATATATTGTTCCGGGTGGGCGTTGTATTATTTTTTCAGAAGTGTTAGACCTGTAAGAGAAAAATTTAAATGGTTGGGAAAGGCCATGGGATGTAGAAATATTTTTTTCACATTTTACTTCCTTGTAAAAACAGGAAAATCAATAGGGATTTTCGTACGGATAAGTACCCAGTGAACCGTTCGTTTAGCTTTATATATTGTTCCGGGTGGGCGTTGTATTGGTTTTTCGCAAGTGTTAGACCTGTAAGAGAAAAATTTAAATGGTTGGATAAGGCCATGGGATGTAGAAATATTTTTTTCACATTTACTTCCTTGTAAAAACAGGTAAATCAATAGGGTTTTTCGTACGGATAACTGCCCAGTGAACGGTTCGTTTAGCTTTATATATTGTTCCGGGTGGGCGTTGTATTGGTTTTTCGGAAGTGTTAGACCTATAAGAGAATAATTTAAATGGTTGGGAAAGGCCATGGGATATAGAAATATTTTTTTCACATTTTATTTCCGTTTAAAAACAGGTAAATCAATAGTGATTTTTGTACGGATAAGTACCCAGTGAACAGTTCATTTAGCTTTATATATTGTTCCGGGTGGGCGTTGTTTTGGTTTTTCGGAAGTGTTAGACCTGTAAGAGAAAAATTTAAATGGTTGGGAAAGGCCATGGGATGTAGAAATATTTTTTTCACATTTTATTTCAGTTTAAAAACAGGTAAATCAATAGGGATTTTCGTACGGATAAGTACCCAGTGAACGGTTCGTTTAGCTTTATATATTGTTCCGGGTGGGCGTTGTTTTTATTTTTCGGAAGTGTTAGACCTGTAAGAGAAAAATTTAAATGGTTGGGAAAGGCCATGGGATGTAGAAATATTTTTTTCACATTTTACTTCCTTGTAAAAACAGGAAAATCGATATTGATTTTCCTACGGATAAGTAGCTAGTGAACGGTTCCTTTATCTTTATATATTCTTCTGGGTGGGCGTTGTATTGGATTTTCGGAAGTGTTAGACCTGTAAGAGAAAAATTTAAATGGTTGGGAAAGGCCATGGGATGTAGAAATATTTTTTTCACATTTTACTTACTTGTAAAAACAGGAAAATCAATAGGGATTTTCGTACAGATATGTACCAAGTGAACGGTTCATTTAGCTTTATATATTGTTCCGGGTGGGCGTTGTATTGGTTTTTCGGAAGCGTTAGACCTGTAAGAGAAAAATCTAAATGGTTGGGAAAGGCCATGGGATGTAGAAATATTTTTTTCACATTTTACTTACTTGTAAAAACAGGAAAATCAATAGGGATTTTCGTACAGATATGTACCAAGTGAACGGTTCATTTAGCTTTATATATTGTTCCGGGTGGGCGTTGTATTGGTTTTTCGGAAGCGTTAGACCTGTAAGAGAAAAATCTAAATGGTTGGGAAAGGCCATGGGATGTAGAAATATTTTTTTCAAATTTTATTTCCTTGTAAAAACAGGTAAATCAATAGGGTTTTTCGTACGGATAAGTGCCCAGTGAACGGTTCGTTTAGCTTTATATATTGTTCCGGGTGGGCGTTGTATTGGTTTTTCGGAAGTTTTAGACCTGTAAGAGAAAAATTTAAATGGTTGGGAAAGGCCATGGGATGTAGAAATATTTTTTTCACATTTTACTTACTTTTAAAAACAGGAAAATCAATAGGGATTTTCGAACGGATATGTACCCAGTGAACGGTTCGTTTAGCTTTATATATTGTTCCGGGTGGGCGTTGTATTGGTTTTTTGGAAGTGTTAGACCTGTAAGAGAAAAATTTAAATGGTTGGGAAAGGCCATGGGATGTAGAAATATTTTTTTCACATTTTATTTCCTTGTAAAAACAGTTAAATCAATAGGGTTTTTCGTACGGATAAGTGCCCAGTGAACGGTTCGTTTAGGTTTATATATTGTTCCGGGTGGGCGTTGTTTTGGTTTTTGGGAAGTCTTAGACCTGTAAGAGAAAAATTTAAATGGTTGGGAAAGGCCATGGGATGTAGAAATATTTTTTTCACATTTTACTTCCTTGTAAAAACAGGAAAATCGATAGGGATTTTCGTACAGATAAGTACCCAGTGAACGGTTCGTTTATCTTTATATATTCTTCCGGGTGGGCGTTGTATTGGTTTTTGGGAAGTGTTAGACCTGTAAGAGAAAAATTTAAATGGTTGGGAAAGGCCATGGGATGTAGAAATATTTTTTTCACATTTACTTCCTTGTAAAAACAGGTAAATCAATAGGGTTTTTCGTACGGATAAGTACCCAGTGAACGGTTTGTTTAGCTTTATATATTGTTCCGGGTGGGCGTTGTATTATTTTTTCAGAAGTGTTAGACCTGTAAGAGAAAAATTTAAATGGTTGGGAAAGGCCATGGGATGTAGAAATATTTTTTTCACATTTTACTTCCTTGTAAAAACAGGAAAATCAATAGGGATTTTCGTACGGATAAGTACCCAGTGAACCGTTCGTTTAGCTTTATATATTGTTCCGGGTGGGCGTTGTATTGGTTTTTCGCAAGTGTTAGACCTGTAAGAGAAAAATTTAAATGGTTGGATAAGGCCATGGGATGTAGAAATATTTTTTTCACATTTACTTCCTTGTAAAAACAGGTAAATCAATAGGGTTTTTCGTACGGATAACTGCCCAGTGAACGGTTCGTTTAGCTTTATATATTGTTCCGGGTGGGCGTTGTATTGGTTTTTCGGAAGTGTTAGACCTATAAGAGAATAATTTAAATGGTTGGGAAAGGCCATGGGATATAGAAATATTTTTTTCACATTTTATTTCCGTTTAAAAACAGGTAAATCAATAGTGATTTTTGTACGGATAAGTACCCAGTGAACAGTTCATTTAGCTTTATATATTGTTCCGGGTGGGCGTTGTTTTGGTTTTTCGGAAGTGTTAGACCTGTAAGAGAAAAATTTAAATGGTTGGGAAAGGCCATGGGATGTAGAAATATTTTTTTCACATTTTATTTCAGTTTAAAAACAGGTAAATCAATAGGGATTTTCGTACGGATAAGTACCCAGTGAACGGTTCGTTTAGCTTTATATATTGTTCCGGGTGGGCGTTGTATTGGTTTTTCGGACGTGTTAGGCCTGTAAGAGAAAAATTTAAATGTTTGGGAAAGGCCATGGGATGTAGAAATATTTTTTTCACATTTTACTTCCTTGTAAAAACAGGAAAATCAATAGGGATTTTCGTACGGATATGTACCAAGTGAACGGTTTATTTAGCTTTATATATTGTTCCGGGTGGGCGTTGTATTGGTTTTTCGGAAGCGTTAGACCTGTAAGAGAAAAATCTAAATGGTTGGGAAAGGCCATGGGATGTAGAAATATTTTTTTCACATTTTATTTCCTTGTAAAAACAGGTAAATCAATAGGGTTTTTCGTACGGATAAGTGCCCAGTGAACGGTTCGTTTAGCTTTATATATTGTTCCGGGTGGGCGTTGTATTGATTTTTCGGAAGTGTTAGACCTGTAAGAGAAAAATTTAAATGGTTGGGAAAGGCAATGGGATATAGAAATATTTTTTTCACATTTTATTTCAGTTTAAAAACAGGTAAATCAATAGTGATTTTCGTACGGATAAGTACCCAGTGAACGGTTCGTTTAGCTTTATATATTGTTCCGGGTGGGCGTTGTTTTTATTTTTCGGAAGTGTTAGACCTGTAAGAGAAAAATTTAAATGGTTGGGAAAGGCCATGGGATGTAGAAATATTTTTTTCAGATTTTACTTCCTTGTAAAAACAGGAAAATCGATAGGGATTTTCGTACGGATAAGTAGCTAGTGAACGGTTCCTTTATCTTTATATATTCTTCTGGGTGGGTGTTGTATTGGATTTTCGGAAGTGTTAGACCTGTAAGAGAAAAATTTAAATGGTTGGGAAAGGCCATGGGATGTAGAAATAATTTTTTCACATTTTATTTCCTTTTAAAAAGAGGTAAATCAATAGGGATTTTCGTACGGATAAGTACCCAGTGAACGGTTCGTTTAGCTTTATATATTGTTCCGGGTGGGCGTTGTATTGGTTTTTCGGAAGCGTTAGACCTGTAAGAGAAAAATCTAAATGGTTGGGAAAGGCCATGGGATGTAGAAATATTTTTTTCAAATTTTATTTCCTTGTAAAAACAGGTAAATCAATAGGGTTTTTCGTACGGATAAGTGCCCAGTGAACGGTTCGTTTAGCTTTATATATTGTTCCGGGTGGGCGTTGTATTGGTTTTTCGGAAGTCTTAGACCTGTAAGAGAAAAATTTAAATGGTTGGGAAAGGCCATGGGATGTAGAAATATTTTTTTCACATTTTACTTCCTTGTAAAAACAGGAAAATCGATAGGGATTTTCGTACAGATAAGTACCCAGTGAACCGTTCGTTTAGCTTTATATATTGTTCCGGGTGGGCGTTGTTTTGGTTTTTCGGACGTGTTAGACCTGTAAGAGAAAAATTTAAATGGTTGGGAAAGGCCATGGGATGTAGAAATATTTTTTTCACATTTTATTTCCTTTTAAAAATAGGTAAATCAATAGGGATTTTCGTACGGATAAGTGCCCAGTGAACGGTTCGTTTAGCTTTATATATTGTTCCGGGTGGGCGTTGTATTGGTTTTTCGGAAGTGTTAGACCTGTAAGAGAAAAATTTAAATGGTTGGGAAAGGCCATGGGATGTAGAAATATTTTTTTCACATTTTACTTACTTTTAAAAACAGGAAAATCAATAGGGATTTTCGTACGGATATGTACCCAGTGAACGGTTCGTTTAGCTTAATATATTGTTCCGGGTGGGCGTTGTATTGGTTTTTCGGAAGTGTTAGACCTGTAAGAGAAAAATTTAAATGGTTGGGAAAGGCCATGGGATGTAGAAATATTTTTTTCACATTTTATTTCCTTGTAAAAACAGTTAAATCAATAGGGTTTTTCGTACGGATAAGTGCCCAGTGAACGGTTCGTTTAGGTTTATATATTGTTCCGGGTGGGCGTTGTTTTGGTTTTTCGGAAGTCTTAGACCTGTAAGAGAAAAATTTAAATGGTTGGGAAAGGCCATGGGATGTAGAAATATTTTTTTCACATTTTACTTCCTTGTAAAAACAGGAAAATCGATAGGGATTTTCGTACAGATAAGTACCCAGTGAACCGTTCGTTTAGCTTTATATATTGTTCCGGGTGGGCGTTGTTTTGGTTTTTCGGACGTGTTAGACCTGTAAGAGAAAAATTTAAATGGTTGGGAAAGGCCATGGGATGTAGAAATATTTTTTTCACATTTTATTTCCTTTTAAAAAGAGGTAAATCAATAGGGATTTTCGTACGGATAAGTACCCAGTGAACGGTTCGTTTAGCTTTATATATTGTTCCGGGTGGGCGTTGTATTGGTTTTTCGGACGTGTTAGGCCTGTAAGAGAAAAATTTAAATGTTTGGGAAAGGCCATGGGATGTAGAAATATTTTTTTCACATTTTACTTCCTTGTAAAAACAGGAAAAACAATAGGGATTTTCGCACGGATATGTACCAAGTGAACGGTTCATTTAGCTTTATATATTGTTCCGGGTGGGCGTTGTATTGGTTTTTTGGAAGTGTTAGACTTGTAAGAGAAAAATTTAAATGGTTGGGAAAGGCCATGGGATGTAGAAATATTTTTTCACAATTTATTTCCTTGTAAAAACAGTTAAATCAATAGGGTTTTTCGTAAGGATAAGTGCCCAGTGAACGGTTCGTTTAGGTTTATATATTGTTCCGGGTGGGCGTTGTTTTGGTTTTTCAGAAGTCTTAGACCTGTAAGAGAAAAATTTAAATGGTTGGGAAAGGCCATGGGATGTAGAAATATTTTTTTCACATTTTACTTCCTTGTAAAAACAGGAAAATCGATAGGGATTTTCGTACAGATAAGTACCCAGTGAACGGTTCGTTTATCTTTATATATTCTTCCGGGTGGGCGTTGTATTGGTTTTTGGGAAGTGTTAGACCTGTAAGAGAAAAATTTAAATGGTTGGGAAAGGCCATGGGATGTAGAAATATTTTTTTCACATTTACATCCTTGTAAAAACAGGTAAATCAATAGGGTTTTTCGTACGGATAAGTACCTAGTGAACGGTTTGTTTAGCTTTATATATTGTTCCGGGTGGGCGTTGTATTATTTTTTCGGAAATGTTAGACCTGTAAGAGAAAAATTTAAATGGTTGGGAAAGGCCATGGGATGTAGAAATATTTTTTTTCACCTTTTACTTCCTTGTAAAAACAGGAAAATCAATAGGGATTTTCGTACGGATAAGTACCCAGTGAACCGTTCGTTTAGCTTTATATATTGTTCCGGGTGGGCGTTGTTTTGGTTTTTCGGAAGTCTTAGACCTGTAAGAGAAAAATCTAAATGGTTGGGAAAGGCCATGGGATGTAGAAATATTTTTTTCAAATTTTATTTCCTTGTAAAAACAGGTAAATCAATAGGGTTTTTCGTACGGATAAGTGCCCAGTGAACGGTTCGTTTAGCTTTATATATTGTTCCGGGTGGGCGTTGTATTGGTTTTTCGGAAGTGTTAGACCTGTAAGAGAAAAATTTAAATGGTTGGGAAAGGCCATGGGATGTAGAAATATTTTTTTCACATTTTACTTACTTTTAAAAACAGGAAAATCAATAGGGATTTTCGTACGGATATGTACCCAGTGAACGGTTCGTTTAGCTTTATATATTGTTCCGGGTGGGCGTTGTATTGGTTTTTCGGAAGTGTTAGACCTGTAAGAGAAAAATTTAAATGGTTGGGAAAGGCCATGGGATGTAGAAATATTTTTTCACATTTTATTTCCTTGTAAAAACAGTTAAATCAATAGGGTTTTTCGTACGGATAAGTGCCCAGTGAACGGTTCGTTTAGGTTTATATATTGTTCCGGGTGGGCGTTGTTTTGGTTTTTCGGAAGTCTTAGACCTGTAAGAGAAAAATTTAAATGGTTGGGAAAGGCCATGGGATGTAGAAATATTTTTTTCACATTTTACTTCCTTGTAAAAACAGGAAAATCGATAGGGATTTTCGTACAGATAAGTACCCAGTGAACCGTTCGTTTAGCTTTATATATTGTTCCGGGTGGGCGTTGTTTTGGTTTTTCGGACGTGTTAGACCTGTAAGAGAAAAATTTAAATGGTTGGGAAAGGCCATGGGATGTAGAAATATTTTTTTCACATTTTATTTCCTTTTAAAAATAGGTAAATCAATAGGGATTTTCGTACGGATAAGTGCCCAGTGAACGGTTCGTTTAGCTTTATATATTGTTCCGGGTGGGCGTTGTATTGGTTTTTCGGAAGTGTTAGACCTGTAAGAGAAAAATTTAAATGGTTGGGAAAGGCCATGGGATGTAGAAATATTTTTTTCACATTTTACTTACTTTTAAAAACAGGAAAATCAATAGGGATTTTCGTACGGATATGTACCCAGTGAACGGTTCGTTTAGCTTAATATATTGTTCCGGGTGGGCGTTGTATTGGTTTTTCGGAAGTGTTAGACCTGTAAGAGAAAAATTTAAATGGTTGGGAAAGGCCATGGGATGTAGAAATATTTTTTTCACATTTTATTTCCTTGTAAAAACAGTTAAATCAATAGGGTTTTTCGTACGGATAAGTGCCCAGTGAACGGTTCGTTTAGGTTTATATATTGTTCCGGGTGGGCGTTGTTTTGGTTTTTCGGAAGTCTTAGACCTGTAAGAGAAAAATTTAAATGGTTGGGAAAGGCCATGGGATGTAGAAATATTTTTTTCACATTTTACTTCCTTGTAAAAACAGGAAAATCGATAGGGATTTTCGTACAGATAAGTACCCAGTGAACCGTTCGTTTAGCTTTATATATTGTTCCGGGTGGGCGTTGTTTTGGTTTTTCGGACGTGTTAGACCTGTAAGAGAAAAATTTAAATGGTTGGGAAAGGCCATGGGATGTAGAAATATTTTTTTCACATTTTATTTCCTTTTAAAAAGAGGTAAATCAATAGGGATTTTCCTACGGATAAGTACCCAGTGAACGGTTCGTTTAGCTTTATATATTGTTCCGGGTGGGCGTTGTATTGGTTTTTCGGACGTGTTAGGCCTGTAAGAGAAAAATTTAAATGTTTGGGAAAGGCCATGGGATGTAGAAATATTTTTTTCACATTTTACTTCCTTGTAAAAACAGGAAAAACAATAGGGATTTTCGCACGGATATGTACCAAGTGAACGGTTCATTTAGCTTTATATATTGTTCCGGGTGGGCGTTGTATTGGTTTTTTGGAAGTGTTAGACTTGTAAGAGAAAAATTTAAATGGTTGGGAAAGGCCATGGGATGTAGAAATATTTTTTCACAATTTATTTCCTTGTAAAAACAGTTAAATCAATAGGGTTTTTCGTAAGGATAAGTGCCCAGTGAACGGTTCGTTTAGGTTTATATATTGTTCCGGGTGGGCGTTGTTTTGGTTTTTCAGAAGTCTTAGACCTGTAAGAGAAAAATTTAAATGGTTGGGAAAGGCCATGGGATGTAGAAATATTTTTTTCACATTTTACTTCCTTGTAAAAACAGGAAAATCGATAGGGATTTTCGTACAGATAAGTACCCAGTGAACGGTTCGTTTATCTTTATATATTCTTCCGGGTGGGCGTTGTATTGGTTTTTGGGAAGTGTTAGACCTGTAAGAGAAAAATTTAAATGGTTGGGAAAGGCCATGGGATGTAGAAATATTTTTTTCACATTTACATCCTTGTAAAAACAGGTAAATCAATAGGGTTTTTCGTACGGATAAGTACCTAGTGAACGGTTTGTTTAGCTTTATATATTGTTCCGGGTGGGCGTTGTATTATTTTTTCGGAAATGTTAGACCTGTAAGAGAAAAATTTAAATGGTTGGGAAAGGCCATGGGATGTAGAAATATTTTTTTTCACCTTTTACTTCCTTGTAAAAACAGGAAAATCAATAGGGATTTTCGTACGGATAAGTACCCAGTGAACCGTTCGTTTAGCTTTATATATTGTTCCGGGTGGGCGTTGTTTTGGTTTTTCGGAAGTCTTAGACCTGTAAGAGAAAAATCTAAATGGTTGGGAAAGGCCATGGGATGTAGAAATATTTTTTTCAAATTTTATTTCCTTGTAAAAACAGGTAAATCAATAGGGTTTTTCGTACGGATAAGTGCCCAGTGAACGGTTCGTTTAGCTTTATATATTGTTCCGGGTGGGCGTTGTATTGGTTTTTCGGAAGTGTTAGACCTGTAAGAGAAAAATTTAAATGGTTGGGAAAGGCCATGGGATGTAGAAATATTTTTTTCACATTTTACTTACTTTTAAAAACAGGAAAATCAATAGGGATTTTCGTACGGATATGTACCCAGTGAACGGTTCGTTTAGCTTTATATATTGTTCCGGGTGGGCGTTGTATTGGTTTTTCGGAAGTGTTAGACCTGTAAGAGAAAAATTTAAATGGTTGGGAAAGGCCATGGGATGTAGAAATATTTTTTCACATTTTATTTCCTTGTAAAAACAGTTAAATCAATAGGGTTTTTCGTACGGATAAGTGCCCAGTGAACGGTTCGTTTAGGTTTATATATTGTTCCGGGTGGGCGTTGTTTTGGTTTTTCGGAAGTCTTAGACCTGTAAGAGAAAAATTTAAATGGTTGGGAAAGGCCATGGGATGTAGAAATATTTTTTTCACATTTTACTTCCTTGTAAAAACAGGAAAATCGATAGGGATTTTCGTACAGATAAGTACCCAGTGAACCGTTCGTTTAGCTTTATATATTGTTCCGGGTGGGCGTTGTTTTGGTTTTTCGGACGTGTTAGACCTGTAAGAGAAAAATTTAAATGGTTGGGAAAGGCCATGGGATGTAGAAATATTTTTTTCACATTTTATTTCCTTTTAAAAATAGGTAAATCAATAGGGATTTTCGTACGGATAAGTGCCCAGTGAACGGTTCGTTTAGCTTTATATATTGTTCCGGGTGGGCGTTGTATTGGTTTTTCGGAAGTGTTAGACCTGTAAGAGAAAAATTTAAATGGTTGGGAAAGGCCATGGGATGTAGAAATATTTTTTTCACATTTTACTTACTTTTAAAAACAGGAAAATCAATAGGGATTTTCGTACGGATATGTACCCAGTGAACGGTTCGTTTAGCTTAATATATTGTTCCGGGTGGGCGTTGTATTGGTTTTTCGGAAGTGTTAGACCTGTAAGAGAAAAATTTAAATGGTTGGGAAAGGCCATGGGATGTAGAAATATTTTTTTCACATTTTATTTCCTTGTAAAAACAGTTAAATCAATAGGGTTTTTCGTACGGATAAGTGCCCAGTGAACGGTTCGTTTAGGTTTATATATTGTTCCGGGTGGGCGTTGTTTTGGTTTTTCGGAAGTCTTAGACCTGTAAGAGAAAAATTTAAATGGTTGGGAAAGGCCATGGGATGTAGAAATATTTTTTTCACATTTTACTTCCTTGTAAAAACAGGAAAATCGATAGGGATTTTCGTACAGATAAGTACCCAGTGAACCGTTCGTTTAGCTTTATATATTGTTCCGGGTGGGCGTTGTTTTGGTTTTTCGGACGTGTTAGACCTGTAAGAGAAAAATTTAAATGGTTGGGAAAGGCCATGGGATGTAGAAATATTTTTTTCACATTTTATTTCCTTTTAAAAAGAGGTAAATCAATAGGGATTTTCCTACGGATAAGTACCCAGTGAACGGTTCGTTTAGCTTTATATATTGTTCCGGGTGGGCGTTGTATTGGTTTTTCGGACGTGTTAGGCCTGTAAGAGAAAAATTTAAATGTTTGGGAAAGGCCATGGGATGTAGAAATATTTTTTTCACATTTTACTTCCTTGTAAAAACAGGAAAATCAATAGGGATTTTCGCACGGATATGTACCAAGTGAACGGTTCATTTAGCTTTATATATTGTTCCGGGTGGGCGTTGTATTGGTTTTTTGGAAGTGTTAGACCTGTAAGAGAAAAATTTAAATGGTTGGGAAAGGCCATGGGATGTAGAAATATTTTTTCACAATTTATTTCCTTTTAAAAACAGTTAAATCAATAGGGTTTTTCGTAAGGATAAGTGCCCAGTGAACGGTTCGTTTAGGTTTATATATTGTTCCGGGTGGGCGTTGTTTTGGTTTTTCAGAAGTCTTAGACCTGTAAGAGAAAAATTTAAATGGTTGGGAAAGGCCATGGGATGTAGAAATATTTTTTTCACATTTACATCCTTGTAAAAACAGGTAAATCAATAGGGTTTTTCGTACGGATAAGTACCTAGTGAACGGTTTGTTTAGCTTTATATATTGTTCCGGGTGGGCGTTGTATTATTTTTTCGGAAATGTTAGACCTGTAAGAGAAAAATTTAAATGGTTGGGAAAGGCCATGGGATGTAGAAATATTTTTTTTCACATTTTACTTCCTTGTAAAAACAGGAAAATCAATAGGGATTTTCGTACGGATAAGTACCCAGTGAACCGTTCGTTTAGCTTTATATATTGTTCCGGGTGGGCGTTGTATTGGTTTTTCGCAAGTGTTAGACCTGTAAGAGAAAAATTTAAATGGTTGGATAAGGCCATGGGATGTAGAAATATTTTTTTCACATTTACTTCCTTGTAAAAACAGGTAAATCAATAGGGTTTTTCGTACGGATAACTGCCCAGTGAACGGTTCGTTTACCTTTATATATTGTTCCGGGTGGGCGTTGTATTGGTTTTTCGGAAGTGTTAGACCTGTAAGAGAAAAATTTAAATGTTTGGGAAAGGCCATGGGATGTAGAAATATTTTTTTCACATTTTACTTCCTTGTAAAAACAGGAAAATCAATAGGGATTTTCGTACGGATATGTACCAAGTGAACGGTTCATTTAGCTTTATATATTGTTCCGGGTGGGCGTTGTATTGGTTTTTCGGAAGCGTTAGACCTGTAAGAGAAAAATCTAAATGGTTGGGAAAGGCCATGGGATGTAGAAATATTTTTTTCACATTTTATTTCCTTGTAAAAACAGGTAAATCAATAGGGTTTTAAGTACGGATAAGTGCCCAGTGAACGGTTCGTTTAGCTTTATATATTGTTCCGGGTGGGCGTTGTATTGATTTTTCGGAAGTGTTAGACCTGTAAGAGAAAAATTTAAATGGTTGGGAAAGGCCATGGGATATAGAAATATTTTTTTTAACATTTTATTTCAGTTTAAAAACAGGTAAATCAATAGTGATTTTCGTACGGATAAGTACCCAGTGAACGGTTCGTTTAGCTTTATATATTGTTCCGGGTGGGCGTTGTTTTTATTTTTCGGAAGTGTTAGACCTGTAAGAGAAAAATTTAAATGGTTGGGAAAGGCCATGGGATGTAGAAATATTTTTTTCACATTTTACTTCCTTGTAAAAACAGGTAAATCGATAGGGATTTTCGTACGGATAAGTACCCAGTGAACGGTTCGTTTAGCTTTATATATTGTTCCGGGTTGGCGTTGTATTGGTTTTTCACATGTGTTAGACCTGTAAAGGAAAAATTTAAATGGTTGGGAAAGGCCATGGGATGTAGAAATATTTTTTTCACATTTTACTTCCTTGTAAAAACAGGTAAATCAATAGTGATTTTCGTACGGATAAGTACCCAGTGAACGGTTCGTTTAGCTTTATATATTGTTCCGGGTGGGCGTTGTATTGGTTTTTCGGAAGTGTTAGACCTGTAAGAGAAAAATTTAAATGGTTGGGAAAGGCCATGGGATGTAGAAATATTTTTTTCACATTTTATTTCCTTTTAAAAACATGTAAATCAATAGGGATTTTCGTACGGATAAGTACCCAGTGAACGGTTCGTTTAGCTTTATATATTGTTCCGGGTGGGCGTTGTATTGGTTTTTCGGAAGTGTTAGACCTGTAAGAGAAAAATTTAAATGGTTGGGAAAGGCCATGGGATGTAGAAATATTTTTTTCACATTTTACTTCCTTGTAAAAACAGGAAAATCAATAGGGATTTTCGTACGGATAAGTACCCAGTGAACGGTTCATTTAGCTTTATATATTGTTCCGGGTGGGCGTTGTATTGGTTTTTCGGAAGTGTTAGACCTGAAAGAGAAAAATTTAAATGGTTGGGAAAGGCCATGGGATGTAGAAATATTTTTTTCACATTTTATTTCCTTGTAAAAACAGGTAAATCAATAGGGTTTTTCGTACGGATAAGTGCCCAGTGAACGGTTCGTTTAGCTTTATATATTGTTCTGGGTGGGCGTTGTTTTGGTTTTTCGAATGTGTTAGACATGTAAGAGAAAAATTTAAATGGTTGGAAAGGCCATGGGATGTAGAAATATTTTTTTCACATTTACTTCCGTGTAAAAACAGGAAAATCGATAGGGATTTTCGTACGGATAAGTACCCAGTGAACGGTTCGTTTATCTTTATATATTCTTCCGGGTGGGTCTTGTATTGGTTTTTCGGAAGTGTTACACCTGTAAGAGAAAAATTTAAATGGTTTGGAAAGGCCATGGGATTTAGAAATATTTTTTTCACATTTACTTCCTTGTAAAAACAGGTAAATCAATAGGGATTTTCGTACGGATAAGTACCCAGTGAACGGTTCGTTTAGCTTTATATATTGTTCCGGGTGGGCGTTGTATTGGTTTTTCGCATGTGTTAGTCCTGTAAAGGAAATATTTAAATGGTTGGGAAAGGCCATGGGATGTAGAAATATTTTTTTCACATTTTAATTCCTTGTGAAAACAGGAAAATCGATAGGGATTTTCGTACGGATAAGTACCCAGTGAACGGTTCGTTTATCTTTATATATTCTTCCGGGTGGGCGTTATATTGGTTTTTCGGAAGAGTTAGACCTGTAAGAGAAAAATTTAAATGGTTGGGAAAGACCATGGGATTTAGAAATAATTTTTTCACATTTTACTTTCTTGTAAAAACAGGTAAATCAATAGTGATTTTCGTACAGATAAGTACCCAGTGAAAGGTTCGTTTAGCTTTATATATTGTTCCGGGTGAGCGTTGTATTGGTTTTTCGGAAGTGTTAGACCTGTAAGAGAAAAATTTAAATGGTTGGGAAAGGCCATGGGATGTAGAAATATTTTTTTCACATTTTATTTCCTTGTAAAAGCAGGTAAATCAATAGGGTTTTTTGTACGGATAAGTACCCAGTGAACGGTTCGTTTAGCTTGAAATATTGTTCCGGGTGGGCGTTGTATTGGTTTTTCGGAAGTGTTAGACCTGTAAGAGAAAAATTTAAATGGTTGGGAAAGGCCATGGGATGTAGAAATATTTTTTTCACATTTTATTTCCTTGTAAAAACAGGTAAATCAATAGGGTTTTTCGTACGGATAAGTGCCCAGTGAACGGTTCGTTTAGCTTTATATATTGTTCCGGGAGGGCGTTGTATTGGTTTTTCGGAAGTGTTAGACTTGTAAGAGAAAAATTTAAATGGTTGGGAAAGGCCATGGGATGTAGAAATATTTTTTTCACATTTTATTTCCTTGTAAATACAGGTAAATCGATAGGGATTTTCGTACGGATAAGTGCCCAGTGAACGGTTCGTTTAGCTTTATATATTGTTCCGGGTGGGCGTTGTATTGGTTTTTCGGAAGTGTTACACCTGTAAGAGAAAAATTTAAATGGTTGGGAAAGGCCATGGGATGTAGAAATATTTTTTTCACATTTTATTTCCGTTTAAATACAGGTAAATCAATAGGGATTTTCCTACGGATATGTACCCAGTGAACGGTTCGTTTAGCTTTATATATTCTTCCGGGTGGGCGTTGTATTGGTTTTTCGGAAGTGTTAGACCTGTAAGAGAAAAATTTAAATGGTTGGGAAAGGCCATGGTATGTAGAAATATTTTTTTCACATTTTATTTCCTTGTAAATACAGGTAAATCGATAGTGATTTTCGTACGGATAAGTACCCAGTGAACGGTTCGTTTAGATTTATATATTGTTCCGGGTGGGCGTTGTATTGGGTTTTCGGAAGTGTTAGACCTGTAAGAGAAAAATTTAAATGGTTGGGAAAGGCCATGGTATGTAGAAATATTTTTTTCACATTTTATTTCCTTGTAAATACAGGTAAATCGATAGGGATTTTTGTACGGATAAGTGCCCAGTGAACGGTTCGTTTAGCTTAATATATTGTTGCGGGTGGGCGTTGTATTGGTTTTTCGGAAGTGTTAGACCTGTAAGAGAAAAATTTAAATGGTTGGGAAAGGCCATGGGATGTAGAAATATTTTTTTCACATTTTATTTCCTTGTAAAAACAGGTAAATCAATAGGGTTTTTCGTACGGATAAGTGCCCAGTGAACGGTTCGTTTAGCTTTATATATTCTTCCGGGTGGGCGTTGTATTGGTTTTTCGGAAGTGTTACACCTCTAAGAGAAAAATTTAAATGGTTTGGAAAGGCCATGGGATTTAGAAATATTTTTTTCACATTTTACTTCCTTGTAAAAACAGATAAATCAATAGGGATTTTCGTACGGATAAGTACCCAGTGAACGGTTCGTTTAGCTTTATATATTGTTCCGGGTGGGCGTTGTATTGGTTTTTCGCATGTGTTAGACCTGTAAGAGAAAAATTAAAATGGTTGGGAAAGGCCATGGGATGTAGAAATATTTTTTTCACATTTTACTTCCTTGTAAAAACAGGTAAATCAATAGTGATTTTCGTACGGATAAGTACCCAGTGAACGGTTCGTTTAGCTTTATATATTGTTCCGGGTGGGCGTTGTATTGGTTTTTCGGAAGTGTTAGACCTGTAAGAGAAAAATTTAAATGGTTGGGAAAGGCCATGGTATGTAGAAATATTTTTTTTCACATTTTAGTTCCTTGTAAATACAGGTAAATCGATAGTGATTTTCGTACGGATAAGTACCCAGTGAACGGTTCGTTTAGCTTTATATATTGTTCCGGGTGGGCGTTGTATTGGTTTTTCGGAAGTGTTACACCTGTAAGAGAAAAATTTAAATGGTTTGGAAAGGCCATGGGATTTAGAAATACTTTTTCACATTTTACTTCCTTGTAAAAACAGGTAAATCAATAGGGATTTTCGTACGGATAAGTACCCAGTGAACGGTTCGTTTAGCTTTAGATATTGTTCCGGGTGGGCGTTGTATTGGTTTTTCGCATGTGTTAGACCTGTAAGAGAAAAATTAAAATGGTTGGGAAAGGCCATGAGATATAGAAATATTTTTTTCACATTTTACTTCCTTGTAAAAACAGGTAAATCAATAGTGATTTTCGTACGGATAAGTACCCAGTGAACGGTTCGTTTAGCTTTATATATTGTTCCGGGTGGGCGTTGTATTGGTTTTTCGGAAGTGTTAGACCTGTAAGAGAAAAATTTAAATGGTTGGGAAAGGCCATGGCATGTAGAAATATGTTTTTCACATTTTTTTTCCGTTTAAAAACAGGTAAATCAATAGGGATTTTCGTACGGATATGTACCCAGTGAATGGTTCGTTTAGCTTTATATATTCTTCCGGGTGGGCGTTGTATTGGTTTTTCGGAAGTGTTAGACCTGTAAGAGAAAAATTTAAATGGTTGGGAAAGGCCATGGGATGTAGAAATATTTTTTTCACATTTTATTTCCTTGTAAAAACAGGTAAATCAATAGGGTTTTTCGTACGGATAAGTGCCCAGTGAACGGTTCGTTTAGCTTAATATATTGTTGCGGGTGGGCGTTGTATTGGTTTTTCGGAAGTGTTAGACCTGTAAGAGAAAAATTTAAATGGTTGGGAAAGGCCATGGGATGTAGAAATATTTTTTTCACATTTTATTTCCTTGTAAAAACAGGTAAATCAATAGGGTTTTTCGTACGGATAAGTGCCCAGTGAACGGTTCGTTTAGCTTTATATATTCTTCCGGGTGGGCGTTGTATTGGTTTTTCGGAAGTGTTACACCTCTAAGAGAAAAATTTAAATGGTTTGGAAAGGCCATGGGATTTAGAAATATTTTTTTCACATTTTACTTCCTTGTAAAAACAGATAAATCAATAGGGATTTTCGTACGGATAAGTACCCAGTGAACGGTTCGTTTAGCTTTATATATTGTTCCGGGTGGGCGTTGTATTGGTTTTTCGCATGTGTTAGACCTGTAAGAGAAAAATTAAAATGGTTGGGAAAGGCCATGGGATGTAGAAATATTTTTTTCACATTTTACTTCCTTGTAAAAACAGGTAAATCAATAGTGATTTTCGTACGGATAAGTACCCAGTGAACGGTTCGTTTAGCTTTATATATTGTTCCGGGTGGGCGTTGTATTGGTTTTTCGGAAGTGTTAGACCTGTAAGAGAAAAATTTAAATGGTTGGGAAAGGCCATGGTATGTAGAAATATTTTTTTTCACATTTTAGTTCCTTGTAAATACAGGTAAATCGATAGTGATTTTCGTACGGATAAGTACCCAGTGAACGGTTCGTTTAGCTTTATATATTGTTCCGGGTGGGCGTTGTATTGGTTTTTCGGAAGTGTTACACCTGTAAGAGAAAAATTTAAATGGTTTGGAAAGGCCATGGGATTTAGAAATACTTTTTCACATTTTACTTCCTTGTAAAAACAGGTAAATCAATAGGGATTTTCGTACGGATAAGTACCCAGTGAACGGTTCGTTTAGCTTTAGATATTGTTCCGGGTGGGCGTTGTATTGGTTTTTCGCATGTGTTAGACCTGTAAGAGAAAAATTAAAATGGTTGGGAAAGGCCATGAGATATAGAAATATTTTTTTCACATTTTACTTCCTTGTAAAAACAGGTAAATCAATAGTGATTTTCGTACGGATAAGTACCCAGTGAACGGTTCGTTTAGCTTTATATATTGTTCCGGGTGGGCGTTGTATTGGTTTTTCGGAAGTGTTAGACCTGTAAGAGAAAAATTTAAATGGTTGGGAAAGGCCATGGCATGTAGAAATATGTTTTTCACATTTTTTTTCCGTTTAAAAACAGGTAAATCAATAGGGATTTTCGTACGGATATGTACCCAGTGAATGGTTCGTTTAGCTTTATATATTCTTCCGGGTGGGCGTTGTATTGGTTTTTCGGAAGTGTTAGACCTGTAAGAGAAAAATTTAAATGGTTGGGAAAGGCCATGGGATGTAGAAATATTTTTTTCACATTTTATTTCCTTGTAAAAACAGGTAAATCAATAGGGTTTTTCGTACGGATAAGTGCCCAGTGAACGGTTCGTTTAGCTTTATATATTGTTCCGGGAGGGCGTTGTATTGGTTTTTCGGAAGTGTTAGACTTGTAAGAGAAAAATTTAAATGGTTGGGAAAGGCCATGGGATGTAGAAATATTTTTTTCACATTTTATTTCCTTGTAAATACAGGTAAATCGATAGGGATTTTCGTACGGATAAGTGCCCAGTGAACGGTTCGTTTAGCTTTATATATTGTTCCGGGTGGGCGTTGTATTGGTTTTTCGGAAGTGTTACACCTGTAAGAGAAAAATTTAAATGGTTGGGAAAGGCCATGGGATGTAGAAATATTTTTTTCACATTTTATTTCCGTTTAAATACAGGTAAATCAATAGGGATTTTCCTACGGATATGTACCCAGTGAACGGTTCGTTTAGCTTTATATATTCTTCCGGGTGGGCGTTGTATTGGTTTTTCGGAAGTGTTAGACCTGTAAGAGAAAAATTTAAATGGTTGGGAAAGGCCATGGTATGTAGAAATATTTTTTTCACATTTTATTTCCTTGTAAATACAGGTAAATCGATAGTGATTTTCGTACGGATAAGTACCCAGTGAACGGTTCGTTTAGCTTTATATATTGTTCCGGGTGGGCGTTGTATTGGGTTTTCGGAAGTGTTAGACCTGTAAGAGAAAAATTTAAATGGTTGGGAAAGGCCATGGTATGTAGAAATATTTTTTTCACATTTTATTTCCTTGTAAATACAGGTAAATCGATAGGGATTTTTGTACGGATAAGTGCCCAGTGAACGGTTCGTTTAGCTTAATATATTGTTGCGGGTGGGCGTTGTATTGGTTTTTCGGAAGTGTTAGACCTGTAAGAGAAAAATTTAAATGGTTGGGAAAGGCCATGGGATGTAGAAATATTTTTTTCACATTTTATTTCCTTGTAAAAACAGGTAAATCAATAGGGTTTTTCGTACGGATAAGTGCCCAGTGAACGGTTCGTTTAGCTTTATATATTCTTCCGGGTGGGCGTTGTATTGGTTTTTCGGAAGTGTTACACCTGTAAGAGAAAAATTTAAATGGTTTGGAAAGGCCATGGGATTTAGAAATATTTTTTTCACATTTTACTTCCTTGTAAAAACAGATAAATCAATAGGGATTTTCGTACGGATAAGTACCCAGTGAACGGTTCGTTTAGCTTTATATATTGTTCCGGGTGGGCGTTGTATTGGTTTTTCGCATGTGTTAGACCTGTAAGAGAAAAATTAAAATGGTTGGGAAAGGCCATGGGATGTAGAAATATTTTTTTCACATTTTACTTCCTTGTAAAAACAGGTAAATCAATAGTGATTTTCGTACGGATAAGTACCCAGTGAACGGTTCGTTTAGCTTTATATATTGTTCCGGGTGGGCGTTGTATTGGTTTTTCGGAAGTGTTAGACCTGTAAGAGAAAAATTTAAATGGTTGGGAAAGGCCATGGTATGTAGAAATATTTTTTTTCACATTTTAGTTCCTTGTAAATACAGGTAAATCGATAGTGATTTTCGTACGGATAAGTACCCAGTGAACGGTTCGTTTAGCTTTATATATTGTTCCGGGTGGGCGTTGTATTGGTTTTTCGGAAGTGTTACACCTGTAAGAGAAAAATTTAAATGGTTTGGAAAGGCCATGGGATTTAGAAATACTTTTTCACATTTTACTTCCTTGTAAAAACAGGTAAATCAATAGGGATTTTCGTACGGATAAGTACCCAGTGAACGGTTCGTTTAGCTTTAGATATTGTTCCGGGTGGGCGTTGTATTGGTTTTTCGCATGTGTTAGACCTGTAAGAGAAAAATTAAAATGGTTGGGAAAGGCCATGAGATATAGAAATATTTTTTTCACATTTTACTTCCTTGTAAAAACAGGTAAATCAATAGTGATTTTCGTACGGATAAGTACCCAGTGAACGGTTCGTTTAGCTTTATATATTGTTCCGGGTGGGCGTTGTATTGGTTTTTCGGAAGTGTTAGACCTGTAAGAGAAAAATTTAAATGGTTGGGAAAGGCCATGGCATGTAGAAATATGTTTTTCACATTTTTTTTCCGTTTAAAAACAGGTAAATCAATAGGGATTTTCGTACGGATATGTACCCAGTGAATGGTTCGTTTAGCTTTATATATTCTTCCGGGTGGGCGTTGTATTGGTTTTTCGGAAGTGTAAGACCTGTAAGAGAAAAATTTAAATGGTTTGGAAAGGCCATGGGATTTAGAAATACTTTTTCACATTTTACTTCCTTGTAAAAACAGGTAAATCAATAGGGATTTTCATACGGATAAGTACCCAGTGAACGGTTCGTTTAGCTTTATATATTGTTCCGGGTGGGCGTTGTATTGGTTTTTAGCATGTGTTAGACCTGTAAGAGAAAAATTTAAATGGTTGGGAAAGGCCATGGGATGTAGAAATATTTTTTTCACATTTTACTTCCTTGTAAAAACAGGTAAATCAATAGTGATTTTCGTACGGATAAGTACCCAGTGAACGGTTCGTTTAGCTTTATATATTGTTCCGGGTGGGCGTTGTATTGGGTTTTCGGAAGTGTTAGACCTGTAAGAGAAAAATTTAAATGGTTGGGAAAGGCCATGGTATGTAGAAATATTTTTTTCACATTTTATTTCCTTCTAAATACAGGTAAATCTATAGGGATTTTTGTACGGATAAGTGCCCAGTGAACGGTTCATTTAGCTTTATATATTGTTGCGGGTGGGCGTTGTATTGGTTTTTCAGAAGTGTTAGACCTGTAAGAGGAAAATTTAAATGGTTGGGAAAGGCCATGGGATGTAGAAATATTTTTTTCACATTTTACTTCCTTGTAAAAACAGGAAAATCAATAGGGATTTTCGTACGGATAAGTACCCAGTGAACGGTTCATTTAGCTTTATATATTGTTCCGGGTGGGCGTTGTATTGGTTTTTCGGAAGTGTTAGACCTGAAAGAGAAAAATTTAAATGGTTGGGAAAGGCCATGGCATGTAGAAATATTTTTTTCACATTTTATTTCCTTGTAAAAACAGGTAAATCAATAGGGTTTTTCGTACGGATAAGTGCCCAGTGAACGGTTCGTTTAGCTTTATATATTGTTCTGGGTGGGCGTTGTTTTGGTTTTTCGAATGTGTTAGACATGTAAGAGAAAAATTTAAATGGTTGGGAAAGGCCATGGGATGTAGAAATATTTTTTTCACATTTACTTCCGTGTAAAAACAGGAAAATCGATAGGGATTTTCGTACGGATAAGTACCCAGTGAACGGTTCGTTTATCTTTATATATTCTTCCGGGTGGGTCTTGTATTGGTTTTTCGGAAGTGTTACACCTGTAAGAGAAAAATTTAAATGGTTTGGAAAGGCCATGGGATTTAGAAATATTTTTTTCACATTTACTTCCTTGTAAAAACAGGTAAATCAATAGGGATTTTCGTACGGATAAGTACCCAGTGAACGGTTCGTTTAGCTTTATATATTGTTCCGGGTGGGCGTTGTATTGGTTTTTCGCATGTGTTAGTCCTGTAAAGGAAATATTTAAATGGTTGGGAAAGGCCATGGGATGTAGAAATATTTTTTTCACATTTTACTTCCTTGTAAAATAGGTAAATCAATAGTGATTTTCGTACGGATAAGTACCCACTGAACGGTTCGTTTAGCTTTATATATTGTTCCAGGTGGGCGTTGTATTGGATTTTCGGAAGTGTTAGACCTGTAAGAGAAAAATTTAAATGGTTGGGAAAGGCCATGGGATGTAGAAATATTTTTTTCACATTTTAATTCCTTGTGAAAACAGGAAAATCGATAGGGATTTTCGTACGGATAAGTACCCAGTGAACGGTTCGTTTATCTTTATATATTCTTCCGGGTGGGCGTTATATTGGTTTTTCGGAAGAGTTAGACCTGTAAGAGAAAAATTTAAATGGTTGGGAAAGACCATGGGATTTAGAAATAATTTTTTCACATTTTACTTTCTTGTAAAAACAGGTAAATCAATAGTGATTTTCGTACAGATAAGTACCCAGTGAAAGGTTCGTTTAGCTTTATATATTGTTCCGGGTGAGCGTTGTATTGGTTTTTCGGAAGTGTTAGACCTGTAAGAGAAAAATTTAAATGGTTGGGAAAGGCCATGGGATGTAGAAATATTTTTTTCACATTTTATTTCCTTGTAAAAGCAGGTAAATCAATAGGGTTTTTTGTACGGATAAGTACCCAGTGAACGGTTCGTTTAGCTTGAAATATTGTTCCGGGTGGGCGTTGTATTGGTTTTTCGGAAGTGTTAGACCTGTAAGAGAAAAATTTAAATGGTTGGGAAAGGCCATGGGATGTAGAAATATTTTTTTCACATTTTATTTCCTTGTAAAAACAGGTAAATCAATAGGGTTTTTCGTACGGATAAGTGCCCAGTGAACGGTTCGTTTAGCTTTATATATTGTTCCGGGAGGGCGTTGTATTGGTTTTTCGGAAGTGTTACACCTGTAAGAGAAAAATTTAAATGGTTGGGAAAGGCCATGGGATGTAGAAATATTTTTTTCACATTTTATTTCCGTTTAAATACAGGTAAATCAATAGGGATTTTCCTACGGATATGTACCCAGTGAACGGTTCGTTTAGCTTTATATATTCTTCCGGGTGGGCGTTGTATTGGTTTTTCGGAAGTGTTAGACCTGTAAGAGAAAAATTTAAATGGTTGGGAAAGGCCATGGTATGTAGAAATATTTTTTTCACATTTTATTTCCTTGTAAATACAGGTAAATCGATAGTGATTTTCGTACGGATAAGTACCCAGTGAACGGTTCGTTTAGCTTTATATATTGTTCCGGGTGGGCGTTGTATTGGGTTTTCGGAAGTGTTAGACCTGTAAGAGAAAAATTTAAATGGTTGGGAAAGGCCATGGTATGTAGAAATATTTTTTTCACATTTTATTTCCTTGTAAATACAGGTAAATCGATAGGGATTTTTGTACGGATAAGTGCCCAGTGAACGGTTCGTTTAGCTTAATATATTGTTGCGGGTGGGCGTTGTATTGGTTTTTCGGAAGTGTTAGACCTGTAAGAGAAAAATTTAAATGGTTGGGAAAGGCCATGGGATGTAGAAATATTTTTTTCACATTTTATTTCCTTGTAAAAACAGGTAAATCAAGAGGGTTTTTCGTACGGATAAGTGCCCAGTGAACGGTTCGTTTAGCTTTATATATTCTTCCGGGTGGGCGTTGTATTGGTTTTTCGGAAGTGTTACACCTGTAAGAGAAAAATTTAAATGGTTTGGAAAGGCCATGGGATTTAGAAATATTTTTTTCACATTTTACTTCCTTGTAAAAACAGATAAATCAATAGGGATTTTCGTACGGATAAGTACCCAGTGAACGGTTCGTTTAGCTTTATATATTGTTCCGGGTGGGCGTTGTATTGGTTTTTCGCATGTGTTAGACCTGTAAGAGAAAAATTAAAATGGTTGGGAAAGGCCATGGGATGTAGAAATATTTTTTTCACATTTTACTTCCTTGTAAAAACAGGTAAATCAATAGTGATTTTCGTACGGATAAGTACCCAGTGAACGGTTCGTTTAGCTTTATATATTGTTCCGGGTGGGCGTTGTATTGGTTTTTCGGAAGTGTTACACCTGTAAGAGAAAAATTTAAATGGTTGGGAAAGGCCATGGTATGTAGAAATATTTTTTTCACATTTTATTTCCTTGTAAATACAGGTAAATCGATAGTGATTTTCGTACGGATAAGTACCCAGTGAACGGTTCGTTTAGCTTTATATATTGTTCCGGGTGGGCGTTGTATTGGGTTTTCGGAAGTGTTAGACCTGTAAGAGAAAAATTTAAATGGTTGGGAAAGGCCATGGTATGTAGAAATATTTTTTTCACATTTTATTTCCTTGTAAATACAGGTAAATCGATAGGGATTTTTGTACGGATAAGTGCCCAGTGAACGGTTCGTTTAGCTTAATATATTGTTGCGGGTGGGCGTTGTATTGGTTTTTCGGAAGTGTTAGACCTGTAAGAGAAAAATTTAAATGGTTGGGAAAGGCCATGGGATGTAGAAATATTTTTTTCACATTTTATTTCCTTGTAAAAACAGGTAAATCAATAGGGTTTTTCGTACGGATAAGTGCCCAGTGAACGGTTCGTTTAGCTTTATATATTCTTCCGGGTGGGCGTTGTATTGGTTTTTCGGAAGTGTTACACCTGTAAGAGAAAAATTTAAATGGTTTGGAAAGGCCATGGGATTTAGAAATATTTTTTTCACATTTTACTTCCTTGTAAAAACAGATAAATCAATAGGGATTTTCGTACGGATAAGTACCCAGTGAACGGTTCGTTTAGCTTTATATATTGTTCCGGGTGGGCGTTGTATTGGTTTTTCGCATGTGTTAGACCTGTAAGAGAAAAATTAAAATGGTTGGGAAAGGCCATGGGATGTAGAAATATTTTTTTCACATTTTACTTCCTTGTAAAAACAGGTAAATCAATAGTGATTTTCGTACGGATAAGTACCCAGTGAACGGTTCGTTTAGCTTTATATATTGTTCCGGGTGGGCGTTGTATTGGTTTTTCGGAAGTGTTACACCTGTAAGAGAAAAATTTAAATGGTTTGGAAAGGCCATGGGATTTAGAAATACTTTTTCACATTTTACTTCCTTGTAAAAACAGGTAAATCAATAGGGATTTTCGTACGGATAAGTACCCAGTGAACGGTTCGTTTAGCTTTAGATATTGTTCCGGGTGGGCGTTGTATTGGTTTTTCGCATGTGTTAGACCTGTAAGAGAAAAATTAAAATGGTTGGGAAAGGCCATGAGATATAGAAATATTTTTTTCACATTTTACTTCCTTGTAAAAACAGGTAAATCAATAGTGATTTTCGTACGGATAAGTACCCAGTGAACGGTTCGTTTAGCTTTATATATTGTTCCGGGTGGGCGTTGTATTGGTTTTTCGGAAGTGTTAGACCTGTAAGAGAAAAATTTAAATGGTTTGGAAAGGCCATGGGATTTAGAAATATTTTTTTCACATTTACTTCCTTGTAAAAACAGGTAAATCAATAGGGATTTTCGTACGGATATGTACCCAGTGAATGGTTCGTTTAGCTTTATATATTCTTCCGGGTGGGCGTTGTATTGGTTTTTCGGAAGTGTAAGACCTGTAAGAGAAAAATTTAAATGGTTTGGAAAGGCCATGGGATTTAGAAATACTTTTTCACATTTTACTTCCTTGTAAAAACAGGTAAATCAATAGGGATTTTCATACGGATAAGTACCCAGTGAACGGTTCGTTTAGCTTTATATATTGTTCCGGGTGGGCGTTGTATTGGTTTTTAGCATGTGTTAGACCTGTAAGAGAAAAATTTAAATGGTTGGGAAAGGCCATGGGATGTAGAAATATTTTTTTCACATTTTACTTCCTTGTAAAAACAGGTAAATCAATAGTGATTTTCGTACGGATAAGTACCCAGTGAACGGTTCGTTTAGCTTTATATATTGTTCCGGGTGGGCGTTGTATTGGGTTTTCGGAAGTGTTAGACCTGTAAGAGAAAAATTTAAATGGTTGGGAAAGGCCATGGTATGTAGAAATATTTTTTTCACATTTTATTTCCTTCTAAATACAGGTAAATCTATAGGGATTTTTGTACGGATAAGTGCCCAGTGAACGGTTCATTTAGCTTTATATATTGTTGCGGGTGGGCGTTGTATTGGTTTTTCAGAAGTGTTAGACCTGTAAGAGGAAAATTTAAATGGTTGGGAAAGGCCATGGGATGTAGAAATATTTTTTTCACATTTTACTTCCTTGTAAAAACAGGTAAATCAATAGTGATTTTCGTACGGATAAGTACCCAGTGAACGGTTCGTTTAGCTTTATATATTGTTCTGGGTGGGCGTTGTATTGGTTTTTCGGAAGTGTTAGACCTGTAAGAGAAAAATTTAAATGGTTGGGAAAGGCCATGGCATGTAGAAATATTTTTTTCACATTTTATTTCCGTTTAAAAACAGGTAAATCAATAGGGATTTTCGTACGGATATGTACCCAGTGAACGGTTCGTTTAGCTTTATATATTCTTCCGGGTGGGCGTTGTATTGGTTTTTCGGAAGTGTTAGACCTGTAAGAGAAAAATTTAAATGGTTGGGAAAGGCCATGGTATGTAGAAATATTTTTTTCACATTTTATTTCCTTGTAAATACAGGTAAATCGATAGGGATTTTTGTACGGATAAGTGCCCAGTGAACGGTTCGTTTAGCTTTATATATTGTTGCGGGTGGGCGTTGTATTGGTTTTTCGGAAGTGTTAGACCTGTAAGAGAAAAATTTAAATGGTTGGGAAAGGCCATGGGATGTAGAAATATTTTTTTCACATTTTATTTCCTTGTAAAAACAGGTAAATCAATAGGGTTTTTCGTAAGGATAAGTGCCCAGTGAACGGTTCGTTTAGCTTTATATATTCTTCCGGGTGGGCGTTGTATTGGTTTTTCGGAAGTGTTACACCTGTAAGAGAAAAATTTAAATGGTTTGGAAAGGCCATGGGATTTAGAAATACTTTTTCACATTTTACTTCCTTGTAAAAACAGGTAAATCAATAGGGATTTTCGTACGGATAAGTACCCAGTGAACGGTTCGTTTAGCTTTATATATTGTTCCGGGTGGGCGTTGTATTGGTTTTTTGCATGTTTTAGACCTGTAAGAGAAAAATTAAAATGGTTGGGAAAGGCCATGAGATATAGAAATATTTTTTTCACATTTTACTTCCTTGTAAAAACAGGTAAATCAATAGTGATTTTCGTACGGATAAGTACCCAGTGAACGGTTCGTTTAGCTTTATATATTGTTCCGGGTGGGCGTTGTATTGGTTTTTCGGAAGTGTTAGACCTGTAAGAGAAAAATTTAAATGGTTGGGAAAGGCCATGGCATGTAGAAATATGTTTTTCACATTTTATTTCCGTTTAAAAACAGGTAAATCAATAGGGATTTTCGTACGGATATGTACCCAGTGAACGGTTCGTTTAGCTTTATATATTCTTCCGGGTGGGCGTTGTATTGGTTTTTCGGAAGTGTAACACCTGTAAGAGAAAAATTTAAATGGTTTGGAAAGGCCATGGGATTTAGAAATACTTTTTCACATTTTACTTCCTTGTAAAAACAGGTAAATCAATAGGGATTTTCATACGGATAAGTACCCAGTGAACGGTTCGTTTAGCTTTATATATTGTTCCGGGTGGGCGTTGTATTGGTTTTTAGCATGTGTTAGACCTGTAAGAGAAAAATTTAAATGGTTGGGAAAGGCCATGGGATGTAGAAATATTTTTTTCACATTTTACTTCCTTGTAAAAACAGGTAAATCAATAGTGATTTTCGTACGGATAAGTACCCAGTGAACGGTTCGTTTAGCTTTATATATTGTTCCGGGTGGGCGTTGTATTGGGTTTTCGGAAGTGTTAGACCTGTAAGAGAAAAATTTAAATGGTTGGGAAAGGCCATGGTATGTAGAAATATTTTTTTCACATTTTATTTCCTTCTAAATACAGGTAAATCTATAGGGATTTTTGTACGGATAAGTGCCCAGTGAACGGTTCATTTAGCTTTATATATTGTTGCGGGTGGGCGTTGTATTGGTTTTTCAGAAGTGTTAGACCTGTAAGAGGAAAATTTAAATGGTTGGGAAAGGCCATGGGATGTAGAAATATTTTTTTCACATTTTACTTCCTTGTAAAAACAGGTAAATCAATAGTGATTTTCGTACGGATAAGTACCCAGTGAACGGTTCGTTTAGCTTTATATATTGTTCCGGGTGGGCGTTGTATTGGTTTTTCGGAAGTGTTAGACCTGTAAGAGAAAAATTTAAATGGTTGGGAAAGGCCATGGCATGTAGAAATATTTTTTTCACATTTTATTTCCGTTTAAAAACAGGTAAATCAATAGGGATTTTCGTACGGATATGTATCCAGTGAACGGTTCGTTTAGCTTTATATATTCTTCCGGGTGGGCGTTGTATTGGTTTTTTGGAAGTGTTACACCTGTAAGAGAAAAATTTAAATGGTTTGGAAAGGCCATGGGATTTAGAAATACTTTTTCACATTTTACTTCCTTGTAAAAACAGGTAAATGAATAGGGATTTTCGTACGGATAAGTACCCAGTGAACGGTTCGTTTAGCTTTATATATTGTTCCGGGTGGGCGTTGTATTGGTTTTTAGCATGTGTTAGACCTGTAAGAGAAAAATTTAAATGGTTGGGAAAGGCCATGGGATGTAGAAATATTTTTTTCACATTTTACTTCCTTGTAAAAACAGGTAAATCAATAGTGATTTTCGTACGGATAAGTACCCAGTGAACGGTTCGTTTAGCTTTATATATTGTTCCGGGTGGGCGTTGTATTGGGTTTTCGGAAGTGTTAGACCTGTAAGAGAAAAATTTAAATGGTTGGGAAAGGCCATGGTAAGTAGAAATATTTTTTTCACATTTTATTTCCTTGTAAATACAGGTAAATCGATAGGGATTTTTGTACGGATAAGTGCCCAGTGAACGGTTCGTTTAGCTTTATATATTGTTGCGGGTGGGCGTTGTATTGGTTTTTCGGAAGTGTTAGACCTGTAAGAGAAAAATTTAAATGGTTGGGAAAGGCCATGGGATGTAGAAATATTTTTTTCACATTTTATTTCCTTGTAAAAACAGGTAAATCAATAGGGTTTTTCGTACGGATAAGTGCCCAGTGAACGGTTCGTTTAGCTTTATATATTCTTCCGGGTGGGCGTTGTATTGGTTTTTCGGAAGTGTTACACCTGTAAGAGAAAAATTTAAATGGTTTGGAAAGGCCATGGGATTTAGAAATATTTTTTTCACATTTTACTTCCTTGTAAAAACAGATAAATCAATAGGGATTTTCGTACGGATAAGTACCCAGTGAACGGTTCGTTTAGCTTTATATATTGTTCCGGGTGGGCGTTGTATTGGTTTTTCGCATGTGTTAGACCTGTAAGAGAAAAATTAAAATGGTTCGGAAAGGCCATGGGATGTAGAAATATTTTTTTCACATTTTACTTCCTTGTAAAAACAGGTAAATCAATAGTGATTTTCGTACGGATAAGTACCCAGTGAACGGTTCGTTTAGCTTTATATATTGTTCCGGGTGGGCGTTGTATTGGTTTTTCGGAAGTGTTAGACCTGTAAGAGAAAAATTTAAATGGTTGGGAAAGGCCATGGTATGTAGAAATATTTTTTTTCACATTTTATTTCCTTGTAAATACAGGTAAATCGATAGTGATTTTCGTACGGATAAGTACCCAGTGAACGGTTCGTTTAGCTTTATATATTGTTCCGGGTGGGCGTTGTATTGGTTTTTCGGAAGTGTTAGACCTGTAAGAGAAAAATTTAAATGGTTGGGAAAGGCCATGGCATGTAGAAATATGTTTTTCACATTTTATTTCCGTTTAAAAACAGGTAAATCAATAGGGATTTTCGTACGGATATGTACCCAGTGAACGGTTCGTTTAGCTTTATATATTCTTCCGGGTGGGCGTTGTATTGGTTTTTCGGAAGTGTTACACCTGTAAGAGAAAAATTTAAATGGTTTGGAAAGGCCATGGGATTTAGAAATACTTTTTCACATTTTACTTCCTTGTAAAAACAGGTAAATCAATAGGGATTTTCGTACGGATAAGTACCCAGTGAACGGTTCGTTTAGCTTTATATATTGTTCCAGGTGGGCGTTGTATTGGTTTTTCGCATGTGTTAGACCTGTAAGAGAAAAATTAAAATGGTTGGGAAAGGCCATGGGATATAGAAATATTTTTTTCACATTTTACTTCCTTGTAAAAACAGGTAAATCAATAGTGATTTTCGTACAGATAAGTACCCAGTGAACGGTTCGTTTAGCTTTATATATTGTTCCGGGTGGGCGTTGTATTGGTTTTTCGGAAGTGTTAGACCTGTAAGAGAAAAATTTAAATGGTTGGGAAAGGCCATGGTATGTAGAAATATTTATTTCACATTTTATTTCCTTGTAAATACAGGTAAATCGATAGTGATTTTCGTACGGATAAGTACCCAGTGAACGGTTCGTTTAGCTTTATATATTGTTCCGGGTGGGCGTTGTATTGGTTTTTCGGAAGTGTTAGACCTGTAAGAGAAAAATTTAAATGGTTGGGAATGGCCATGGCATGTAGAAATATGTTTTTCACATTTTATTTCCGTTTAAAAACAGGTAAATCAATAGGGATTTTCGTACGGATATGTACCCAGTGAACGGTTCGTTTAGCTTTATATATTCTTCCGGGTGGGCGTTGTATTGGTTTTTCGGAAGTGTAACACCTGTAAGAGAAAAATTTAAATGGTTTGGAAAGGCCATGGGATTTAGAAATACTTTTTCACATTTTACTTCCTTGTAAAAACAGGTAAATCAATAGGGATTTTCATACGGATAAGTACCCAGTGAACGGTTCGTTTAGCTTTATATATTGTTCCGGGTGGGCGTTGTATTGGTTTTTAGCATGTGTTAGACCTGTAAGAGAAAAATTTAAATGGTTGGGAAAGGCCATGGGATGTAGAAATATTTTTTTCACATTTTACTTCCTTGTAAAAACAGGTAAATCAATAGTGATTTTCGTACGGATAAGTACCCAGTGAACGGTTCGTTTAGCTTTATATATTGTTCCGGGTGGGCGTTGTATTGGGTTTTCGGAAGTGTTAGACCTGTAAGAGAAAAATTTAAATGGTTGGGAAAGGCCATGGTATGTAGAAATATTTTTTTCACATTTTATTTCCTTCTAAATACAGGTAAATCTATAGGGATTTTTGTACGGATAAGTGCCCAGTGAACGGTTCATTTAGCTTTATATATTGTTGCGGGTGGGCGTTGTATTGGTTTTTCGGAAGTGTTAGACCTGTAAGAGAAAAATTTAAATGGTTGGGAAAGGCCATGGCATGTAGAAATATTTTTTTCACATTTTATTTCCGTTTAAAAACAGGTAAATCAATAGGGATTTTCGTACGGATATGTACCCAGTGAACGGTTCGTTTAGCTTTATATATTCTTCCGGGTGGGCGTTGTATTGGTTTTTCGGAAGTGTAACACCTGTAAGAGAAAAATTTAAATGGTTTGGAAAGGCCATGGGATTTAGAAATACTTTTTCACATTTTACTTCCTTGTAAAAACAGGTAAATCAATAGGGATTTTCATACGGATAAGTACCCAGTGAACGGTTCGTTTAGCTTTATATATTGTTCCGGGTGGGCGTTGTATTGGGTTTTCGGAAGTGTTAGACCTGTAAGAGAAAAATTTAAATGGTTGGGAAAGGCCATGGTATGTAGAAATATTTTTTTCACATTTTATTTCCTTGTAAATACAGGTAAATCGATAGGGATTTTTGTACGGATAAGTGCCCAGTGAACGGTTCGTTTAGCTTAATATATTGTTGCGGGTGGGCGTTGTATTGGTTTTTCGGAAGTGTTAGACCTGTAAGAGAAAAATTTAAATGGTTGGGAAAGGCCATGGGATGTAGAAATATTTTTTTCACATTTTATTTCCTTGTAAAAACAGGTAAATCAATAGGGTTTTTCGTACGGATAAGTGCCCAGTGAACGGTTCGTTTAGCTTTATATATTCTTCCGGGTGGGCGTTGTATTGGTTTTTCGGAAGTGTTACACCTGTAAGAGAAAAATTTAAATGGTTTGGAAAGGCCATGGGATTTAGAAATATTTTTTTCACATTTTACTTCCTTGTAAAAACAGATAAATCAATAGGGATTTTCGTACGGATAAGTACCCAGTGAACGGTTCGTTTAGCTTTATATATTGTTCCGGGTGGGCGTTGTATTGGTTTTTCGCATGTGTTAGACCTGTAAGAGAAAAATTAAAATGGTTGGGAAAGGCCATGGGATGTAGAAATATTTTTTTCACATTTTACTTCCTTGTAAAAACAGGTAAATCAATAGTGATTTTCGTACGGATAAGTACCCAGTGAACGGTTCGTTTAGCTTTATATATTGTTCCGGGTGGGCGTTGTATTGGTTTTTCGGAAGTGTTAGACCTGTAAGAGAAAAATTTAAATGGTTGGGAAAGGCCATGGTATGTAGAAATATTTTTTTTCACATTTTAGTTCCTTGTAAATACAGGTAAATCGATAGTGATTTTCGTACGGATAAGTACCCAGTGAACGGTTCGTTTAGCTTTATATATTGTTCCGGGTGGGCGTTGTATTGGTTTTTCGGAAGTGTTACACCTGTAAGAGAAAAATTTAAATGGTTTGGAAAGGCCATGGGATTTAGAAATACTTTTTCACATTTTACTTCCTTGTAAAAACAGGTAAATCAATAGGGATTTTCGTACGGATAAGTACCCAGTGAACGGTTCGTTTAGCTTTAGATATTGTTCCGGGTGGGCGTTGTATTGGTTTTTCGGAAGTGTTAGACCTGTAAGAGAAAAATTTAAATGGTTGGGAATGGCCATGGCATGTAGAAATATGTTTTTCACATTTTATTTCCGTTTAAAAACAGGTAAATCAATAGGGATTTTCGTACGGATATGTACCCAGTGAACGGTTCGTTTAGCTTTATATATTCTTCCGGGTGGGCGTTGTATTGGTTTTTCGGAAGTGTAACACCTGTAAGAGAAAAATTTAAATGGTTTGGAAAGGCCATGGGATTTAGAAATACTTTTTCACATTTTACTTCCTTGTAAAAACAGGTAAATCAATAGGGATTTTCATACGGATAAGTACCCAGTGAACGGTTCGTTTAGCTTTATATATTGTTCCGGGTGGGCGTTGTATTGGTTTTTAGCATGTGTTAGACCTGTAAGAGAAAAATTTAAATGGTTTGGAAAGGCCATGGGATTTAGAAATACTTTTTCACATTTTACTTCCTTGTAAAAACAGGTAAATCAATAGGGATTTTCATACGGATAAGTACCCAGTGAACGGTTCGTTTAGCTTTATATATTGTTCCGGGTGGGCGTTGTATTGGGTTTTCGGAAGTGTTAGACCTGTAAGAGAAAAATTTAAATGGTTGGGAAAGGCCATGGTATGTAGAAATATTTTTTTCACATTTTATTTCCTTGTAAATACAGGTAAATCGATAGGGATTTTTGTACGGATAAGTGCCCAGTGAACGGTTCGTTTAGCTTAATATATTGTTGCGGGTGGGCGTTGTATTGGTTTTTCGGAAGTGTTAGACCTGTAAGAGAAAAATTTAAATGGTTGGGAAAGGCCATGGGATGTAGAAATATTTTTTTCACATTTTATTTCCTTGTAAAAACAGGTAAATCAATAGGGTTTTTCGTACGGATAAGTGCCCAGTGAACGGTTCGTTTAGCTTTATATATTCTTCCGGGTGGGCGTTGTATTGGTTTTTCGGAAGTGTTACACCTGTAAGAGAAAAATTTAAATGGTTTGGAAAGGCCATGGGATTTAGAAATATTTTTTTCACATTTTACTTCCTTGTAAAAACAGATAAATCAATAGGGATTTTCGTACGGATAAGTACCCAGTGAACGGTTCGTTTAGCTTTATATATTGTTCCGGGTGGGCGTTGTATTGGTTTTTCGCATGTGTTAGACCTGTAAGAGAAAAATTAAAATGGTTGGGAAAGGCCATGGGATGTAGAAATATTTTTTTCACATTTTACTTCCTTGTAAAAACAGGTAAATCAATAGTGATTTTCGTACGGATAAGTACCCAGTGAACGGTTCGTTTAGCTTTATATATTGTTCCGGGTGGGCGTTGTATTGGTTTTTCGGAAGTGTTAGACCTGTAAGAGAAAAATTTAAATGGTTGGGAAAGGCCATGGTATGTAGAAATATTTTTTTTCACATTTTAGTTCCTTGTAAATACAGGTAAATCGATAGTGATTTTCGTACGGATAAGTACCCAGTGAACGGTTCGTTTAGCTTTATATATTGTTCCGGGTGGGCGTTGTATTGGTTTTTCGGAAGTGTTACACCTGTAAGAGAAAAATTTAAATGGTTTGGAAAGGCCATGGGATTTAGAAATACTTTTTCACATTTTACTTCCTTGTAAAAACAGGTAAATCAATAGGGATTTTCGTACGGATAAGTACCCAGTGAACGGTTCGTTTAGCTTTAGATATTGTTCCGGGTGGGCGTTGTATTGGTTTTTCGGAAGTGTTAGACCTGTAAGAGAAAAATTTAAATGGTTGGGAATGGCCATGGCATGTAGAAATATGTTTTTCACATTTTATTTCCGTTTAAAAACAGGTAAATCAATAGGGATTTTCGTACGGATATGTACCCAGTGAACGGTTCGTTTAGCTTTATATATTCTTCCGGGTGGGCGTTGTATTGGTTTTTCGGAAGTGTAACACCTGTAAGAGAAAAATTTAAATGGTTTGGAAAGGCCATGGGATTTAGAAATACTTTTTCACATTTTACTTCCTTGTAAAAACAGGTAAATCAATAGGGATTTTCATACGGATAAGTACCCAGTGAACGGTTCGTTTAGCTTTATATATTGTTCCGGGTGGGCGTTGTATTGGTTTTTAGCATGTGTTAGACCTGTAAGAGAAAAATTTAAATGGTTGGGAAAGGCCATGGGATGTAGAAATATTTTTTTCACATTTTACTTCCTTGTAAAAACAGGTAAATCAATAGTGATTTTCGTACGGATAAGTACCCAGTGAACGGTTCGTTTAGCTTTATATATTGTTCCGGGTGGGCGTTGTATTGGGTTTTCGGAAGTGTTAGACCTGTAAGAGAAAAATTTAAATGGTTGGGAAAGGCCATGGTATGTAGAAATATTTTTTTCACATTTTATTTCCTTCTAAATACAGGTAAATCTATAGGGATTTTTGTACGGATAAGTGCCCAGTGAACGGTTCATTTAGCTTTATATATTGTTGCGGGTGGGCGTTGTATTGGTTTTTCGGAAGTGTTAGACCTGTAAGAGAAAAATTTAAATGGTTGGGAAAGGCCATGGCATGTAGAAATATTTTTTTCACATTTTATTTCCGTTTAAAAACAGGTAAATCAATAGGGATTTTCGTACGGATATGTACCCAGTGAACGGTTCGTTTAGCTTTATATATTCTTCCGGGTGGGCGTTGTATTGGTTTTTCGGAAGTGTAACACCTGTAAGAGAAAAATTTAAATGGTTTGGAAAGGCCATGGGATTTAGAAATACTTTTTCACATTTTACTTCCTTGTAAAAACAGGTAAATCAATAGGGATTTTCATACGGATAAGTACCCAGTGAACGGTTCGTTTAGCTTTATATATTGTTCCGGGTGGGCGTTGTATTGGGTTTTCGGAAGTGTTAGACCTGTAAGAGAAAAATTTAAATGGTTGGGAAAGGCCATGGTATGTAGAAATATTTTTTTCACATTTTATTTCCTTGTAAATACAGGTAAATCGATAGGGATTTTTGTACGGATAAGTGCCCAGTGAACGGTTCGTTTAGCTTAATATATTGTTGCGGGTGGGCGTTGTATTGGTTTTTCGGAAGTGTTAGACCTGTAAGAGAAAAATTTAAATGGTTGGGAAAGGCCATGGGATGTAGAAATATTTTTTTCACATTTTATTTCCTTGTAAAAACAGGTAAATCAATAGGGTTTTTCGTACGGATAAGTGCCCAGTGAACGGTTCGTTTAGCTTTATATATTCTTCCGGGTGGGCGTTGTATTGGTTTTTCGGAAGTGTTACACCTGTAAGAGAAAAATTTAAATGGTTTGGAAAGGCCATGGGATTTAGAAATATTTTTTTCACATTTTACTTCCTTGTAAAAACAGATAAATCAATAGGGATTTTCGTACGGATAAGTACCCAGTGAACGGTTCGTTTAGCTTTATATATTGTTCCGGGTGGGCGTTGTATTGGTTTTTCGCATGTGTTAGACCTGTAAGAGAAAAATTAAAATGGTTGGGAAAGGCCATGGGATGTAGAAATATTTTTTTCACATTTTACTTCCTTGTAAAAACAGGTAAATCAATAGTGATTTTCGTACGGATAAGTACCCAGTGAACGGTTCGTTTAGCTTTATATATTGTTCCGGGTGGGCGTTGTATTGGTTTTTCGGAAGTGTTAGACCTGTAAGAGAAAAATTTAAATGGTTGGGAAAGGCCATGGTATGTAGAAATATTTTTTTTCACATTTTAGTTCCTTGTAAATACAGGTAAATCGATAGTGATTTTCGTACGGATAAGTACCCAGTGAACGGTTCGTTTAGCTTTATATATTGTTCCGGGTGGGCGTTGTATTGGTTTTTCGGAAGTGTTACACCTGTAAGAGAAAAATTTAAATGGTTTGGAAAGGCCATGGGATTTAGAAATACTTTTTCACATTTTACTTCCTTGTAAAAACAGGTAAATCAATAGGGATTTTCGTACGGATAAGTACCCAGTGAACGGTTCGTTTAGCTTTAGATATTGTTCCGGGTGGGCGTTGTATTGGTTTTTCGCATGTGTTAGACCTGTAAGAGAAAAATTAAAATGGTTGGGAAAGGCCATGAGATATAGAAATATTTTTTTCACATTTTACTTCCTTGTAAAAACAGGTAAATCAATAGTGATTTTCGTACGGATAAGTACCCAGTGAACGGTTCGTTTAGCTTTATATATTGTTCCGGGTGGGCGTTGTATTGGTTTTTCGGAAGTGTTAGACCTGTAAGAGAAAAATTTAAATGGTTGGGAAAGGCCATGGCATGTAGAAATATGTTTTTCACATTTTTTTTCCGTTTAAAAACAGGTAAATCAATAGGGATTTTCGTACGGATATGTACCCAGTGAATGGTTCGTTTAGCTTTATATATTCTTCCGGGTGGGCGTTGTATTGGTTTTTTGGAAGTGTAAGACCTGTAAGAGAAAAATTTAAATGGTTTGGAAAGGCCATGGGATTTAGAAATACTTTTTCACATTTTACTTCCTTGTAAAAACAGGTAAATCAATAGGGATTTTCATACGGATAAGTACCCAGTGAACGGTTCGTTTAGCTTTATATATTGTTCCGGGTGGGCGTTGTATTGGTTTTTAGCATGTGTTAGACCTGTAAGAGAAAAATTTAAATGGTTGGGAAAGGCCATGGGATGTAGAAATATTTTTTTCACATTTTACTTCCTTGTAAAAACAGGTAAATCAATAGTGATTTTCGTACGGATAAGTACCCAGTGAACGGTTCGTTTAGCTTTATATATTGTTCCGGGTGGGCGTTGTATTGGGTTTTCGGAAGTGTTAGACCTGTAAGAGAAAAATTTAAATGGTTGGGAAAGGCCATGGTATGTAGAAATATTTTTTTCACATTTTATTTCCTTCTAAATACAGGTAAATCTATAGGGATTTTTGTACGGATAAGTGCCCAGTGAACGGTTCATTTAGCTTTATATATTGTTGCGGGTGGGCGTTGTATTGGTTTTTCAGAAGTGTTAGACCTGTAAGAGGAAAATTTAAATGGTTGGGAAAGGCCATGGGATGTAGAAATATTTTTTTCACATTTTACTTCCTTGTAAAAACAGGCAAATCAATAGGGATTTTCGTACGGATAAGTACCCAGTGAACGGTTCGTTTAGCTTTATATATTGTTCCGGGTGGGCGTTGTATTGGGTTTTCGGAAGTGTTAGACCTGTAAGAGAAAAATTTAAATGGTTGGGAAAGGCCATGGTATGTAGAAATATTTTTTTCACATTTTATTTCCTTCTAAATACAGGTAAATCTATAGGGATTTTTGTACGGATAAGTGCCCAGTGAACGGTTCATTTAGCTTTATATATTGTTGCGGGTGGGCGTTGTATTGGTTTTTCAGAAGTGTTAGACCTGTAAGAGGAAAATTTAAATGGTTGGGAAAGGCCATGGGATGTAGAAATATTTTTTTCACATTTTACTTCCTTGTAAAAACAGGAAAATCAATAGGGATTTTCGTACGGATAAGTACCCAGTGAACGGTTCATTTAGCTTTATATATTGTTCCGGGTGGGCGTTGTATTGGTTTTTCGGAAGTGTTAGACCTGAAAGAGAAAAATTTAAATGGTTGGGAAAGGCCATGGCATGTAGAAATATTTTTTTCACATTTTATTTCCTTGTAAAAACAGGTAAATCAATAGGGTTTTTCGTACGGATAAGTGCCCAGTGAACGGTTCGTTTAGCTTTATATATTGTTCTGGGTGGGCGTTGTTTTGGTTTTTCGAATGTGTTAGACATGTAAGAGAAAAATTTAAATGGTTGGGAAAGGCCATGGGATGTAGAAATATTTTTTTCACATTTACTTCCGTGTAAAAACAGGAAAATCGATAGGGATTTTCGTACGGATAAGTACCCAGTGAACGGTTCGTTTATCTTTATATATTCTTCCGGGTGGGTCTTGTATTGGTTTTTCGGAAGTGTTACACCTGTAAGAGAAAAATTTAAATGGTTTGGAAAGGCCATGGGATTTAGAAATATTTTTTTCACATTTACTTCCTTGTAAAAACAGGTAAATCAATAGGGATTTTCGTACGGATAAGTACCCAGTGAACGGTTCGTTTAGCTTTATATATTGTTCCGGGTGGGCGTTGTATTGGTTTTTCGCATGTGTTAGTCCTGTAAAGGAAATATTTAAATGGTTGGGAAAGGCCATGGGATGTAGAAATATTTTTTTCACATTTTACTTCCTTGTAAAACAGGTAAATCAATAGTGATTTTCGTACGGATAAGTACCCACTGAACGGTTCGTTTAGCTTTATATATTGTTCCAGGTGGGCGTTGTATTGGATTTTCGGAAGTGTTAGACCTGTAAGAGAAAAATTTAAATGGTTGGGAAAGGCCATGGGATGTAGAAATATTTTTTTCACATTTTAATTCCTTGTGAAAACAGGAAAATCGATAGGGATTTTCGTACGGATAAGTACCCAGTGAACGGTTCGTTTATCTTTATATATTCTTCCGGGTGGGCGTTATATTGGTTTTTCGGAAGAGTTAGACCTGTAAGAGAAAAATTTAAATGGTTGGGAAAGACCATGGGATTTAGAAATAATTTTTTCACATTTTACTTTCTTGTAAAAACAGGTAAATCAATAGTGATTTTCGTACAGATAAGTACCCAGTGAAAGGTTCGTTTAGCTTTATATATTGTTCCGGGTGAGCGTTGTATTGGTTTTTCGGAAGTGTTAGACCTGTAAGAGAAAAATTTAAATGGTTGGGAAAGGCCATGGGATGTAGAAATATTTTTTTCACATTTTATTTCCTTGTAAAAGCAGGTAAATCAATAGGGTTTTTTGTACGGATAAGTACCCAGTGAACGGTTCGTTTAGCTTGAAATATTGTTCCGGGTGGGCGTTGTATTGGTTTTTCGGAAGTGTTAGACCTGTAAGAGAAAAATTTAAATGGTTGGGAAAGGCCATGGGATGTAGAAATATTTTTTTCACATTTTATTTCCTTGTAAAAACAGGTAAATCAATAGGGTTTTTCGTACGGATAAGTGCCCAGTGAACGGTTCGTTTAGCTTTATATATTGTTCCGGGAGGGCGTTGTATTGGTTTTTCGGAAGTGTTACACCTGTAAGAGAAAAATTTAAATGGTTGGGAAAGGCCATGGGATGTAGAAATATTTTTTTCACATTTTATTTCCGTTTAAATACAGGTAAATCAATAGGGATTTTCCTACGGATATGTACCCAGTGAACGGTTCGTTTAGCTTTATATATTCTTCCGGGTGGGCGTTGTATTGGTTTTTCGGAAGTGTTAGACCTGTAAGAGAAAAATTTAAATGGTTGGGAAAGGCCATGGTATGTAGAAATATTTTTTTCACATTTTATTTCCTTGTAAATACAGGTAAATCGATAGTGATTTTCGTACGGATAAGTACCCAGTGAACGGTTCGTTTAGCTTTATATATTGTTCCGGGTGGGCGTTGTATTGGGTTTTCGGAAGTGTTAGACCTGTAAGAGAAAAATTTAAATGGTTGGGAAAGGCCATGGTATGTAGAAATATTTTTTTCACATTTTATTTCCTTGTAAATACAGGTAAATCGATAGGGATTTTTGTACGGATAAGTGCCCAGTGAACGGTTCGTTTAGCTTAATATATTGTTGCGGGTGGGCGTTGTATTGGTTTTTCGGAAGTGTTAGACCTGTAAGAGAAAAATTTAAATGGTTGGGAAAGGCCATGGGATGTAGAAATATTTTTTTCACATTTTATTTCCTTGTAAAAACAGGTAAATCAATAGGGTTTTTCGTACGGATAAGTGCCCAGTGAACGGTTCGTTTAGCTTTATATATTCTTCCGGGTGGGCGTTGTTTTGGTTTTTCGGAAGTGTTACACCTGTAAGAGAAAAATTTAAATGGTTTGGAAAGGCCATGGGATTTAGAAATATTTTTTTCACATTTTACTTCCTTGTAAAAACAGATAAATCAATAGGGATTTTCGTACGGATAAGTACCCAGTGAACGGTTCGTTTAGCTTTATATATTGTTCCGGGTGGGCGTTGTATTGGTTTTTCGCATGTGTTAGACCTGTAAGAGAAAAATTAAAATGGTTGGGAAAGGCCATGGGATGTAGAAATATTTTTTTCACATTTTACTTCCTTGTAAAAACAGGTAAATCAATAGTGATTTTCGTACGGATAAGTACCCAGTGAACGGTTCGTTTAGCTTTATATATTGTTCCGGGTGGGCGTTGTATTGCTTTTTCGGAAGTGTTAGACCTGTAAGAGAAAAATTTAAATGGTTGGGAAAGGCCATGGTATGTAGAAATATTTTTTTTCACATTTTAGTTCCTTGTAAATACAGGTAAATCGATAGTGATTTTCGTACGGATAAGTACCCAGTGAACGGTTCGTTTAGCTTTATATATTGTTCCGGGTGGGCGTTGTATTGGTTTTTCGGAAGTGTTACACCTGTAAGAGAAAAATTTAAATGGTTTGGAAAGGCCATGGGATTTAGAAATACTTTTTCACATTTTACTTCCTTGTAAAAACAGGTAAATCAATAGGGATTTTCGTACGGATAAGTACCCAGTGAACGGTTCGTTTAGCTTTAGATATTGTTCCGGGTGGGCGTTGTATTGGTTTTTCGCATGTGTTAGACCTGTAAGAGAAAAATTAAAATGGTTGGGAAAGGCCATGAGATATAGAAATATTTTTTTCACATTTTACTTCCTTGTAAAAACAGGTAAATCAATAGTGATTTTCGTACGGATAAGTACCCAGTGAACGGTTCGTTTAGCTTTATATATTGTTCCGGGTGGGCGTTGTATTGGTTTTTCGGAAGTGTTAGACCTGTAAGAGAAAAATTTAAATGGTTGGGAAAGGCCATGGCATGTAGAAATATGTTTTTCACATTTTTTTTCCGTTTAAAAACAGGTAAATCAATAGGGATTTTCGTACGGATATGTACCCAGTGAATGGTTCGTTTAGCTTTATATATTCTTCCGGGTGGGCGTTGTATTGGTTTTTCGGAAGTGTAAGACCTGTAAGAGAAAAATTTAAATGGTTTGGAAAGGCCATGGGATTTAGAAATACTTTTTCACATTTTACTTCCTTGTAAAAACAGGTAAATCAATAGGGATTTTCATACGGATAAGTACCCAGTGAACGGTTCGTTTAGCTTTATATATTGTTCCGGGTGGGCGTTGTATTGGTTTTTAGCATGTGTTAGACCTGTAAGAGAAAAATTTAAATGGTTGGGAAAGGCCATGGGATGTAGAAATATTTTTTTCACATTTTACTTCCTTGTAAAAACAGGTAAATCAATAGTGATTTTCGTACGGATAAGTACCCAGTGAACGGTTCGTTTAGCTTTATATATTGTTCCGGGTGGGCGTTGTATTGGGTTTTCGGAAGTGTTAGACCTGTAAGAGAAAAATTTAAATGGTTGGGAAAGGCCATGGTATGTAGAAATATTTTTTTCACATTTTATTTCCTTCTAAATACAGGTAAATCTATAGGGATTTTTGTACGGATAAGTGCCCAGTGAACGGTTCATTTAGCTTTATATATTGTTGCGGGTGGGCGTTGTATTGGTTTTTCAGAAGTGTTAGACCTGTAAGAGGAAAATTTAAATGGTTGGGAAAGGCCATGGGATGTAGAAATATTTTTTTCACATTTTACTTCCTTGTAAAAACAGGTAAATCAATAGTGATTTTCGTACGGATAAGTACCCAGTGAACGGTTCGTTTAGCTTTATATATTGTTCTGGGTGGGCGTTGTATTGGTTTTTCGGAAGTGTTAGACCTGTAAGAGAAAAATTTAAATGGTTGGGAAAGGCCATGGCATGTAGAAATATTTTTTTCACATTTTATTTCCGTTTAAAAACAGGTAAATCAATAGGGATTTTCGTACGGATATGTACCCAGTGAACGGTTCGTTTAGCTTTATATATTCTTCCGGGTGGGCGTTGTATTGGTTTTTCGGAAGTGTTACACCTGTAAGAGAAAAATTTAAATGGTTTGGAAAGGCCATGGGATTTAGAAATACTTTTTCACATTTTACTTCCTTGTAAAAACAGGTAAATGAATAGGGATTTTCGTACGGATAAGTACCCAGTGAACGGTTCGTTTAGCTTTATATATTGTTCCGGGTGGGCGTTGTATTGGTTTTTAGCATGTGTTAGACCTGTAAGAGAAAAATTTAAATGGTTGGGAAAGGCCATGGGATGTAGAAATATTTTTTTCACATTTTACTTCCTTGTAAAAACAGGTAAATCAATAGTGATTTTCGTACGGATAAGTACCCAGTGAACGGTTCGTTTATTTTTATATAATGTTCCGGGTGGGCGTTGTATTGGGTTTTCGGAAGTGTTAGACCTGTAAGAGAAAAATTTAAATGGTTGGGAAAGGCCATGGTATGTAGAAATATTTTTTTCACATTTTATTTCCTTGTAAATACAGGTAAATCGATAGGGATTTTTGTACGGATAAGTGCCCAGTGAACGGTTCGTTTAGCTTTATATATTGTTGCGGGTGGGCGTTGTATTGGTTTTTCGGAAGTGTTAGACCTGTAAGAGAAAAATTTAAATGGTTGGGAAAGGCCATGGGATGTAGAAATATTTTTTTCACATTTTATTTCCTTGTAAAAACAGGTAAATCAATAGGGTTTTTCGTAAGGATAAGTGCCCAGTGAACGGTTCGTTTAGCTTTATATATTCTTCCGGGTGGGCGTTGTATTGGTTTTTCGGAAGTGTTAGACCTGTAAGAGAAAAATTTAAATGGTTTGGAAAGGCCATGGGATTTAGAAATACTTTTTCACATTTTACTTCCTTGTAAAAACAGGTAAATCAATAGGGATTTTCGTACGGATAAGTACCCAGTGAACGGTTCGTTTAGCTTTATATATTGTTCCGGGTGGGCGTTGTATTGGTTTTTAGCATGTGTTAGACCTGTAAGAGAAAAATTTAAATGGTTGGGAAAGGCCATGGGATGTAGAAATATTTTTTTCACATTTTACTTCCTTGTAAAAACAGGTAAATCAATAGTGATTTTCGTACGGATAAGTACCCAGTGAACGGTTCGTTTAGCTTTATATATTGTTCCGGGTGGGCGTTGTATTGGGTTTTCGGAAGTGTTAGACCTGTAAGAGAAAAATTTAAATGGTTGGGAAAGGCCATGGTATGTAGAAATATTTTTTTCACATTTTATTTCCTTCTAAATACAGGTAAATCTATAGGGATTTTTGTACGGATAAGTGCCCAGTGAACGGTTCATTTAGCTTTATATATTGTTGCGGGTGGGCGTTGTATTGGTTTTTCAGAAGTGTTAGACCTGTAAGAGGAAAATTTAAATGGTTGGGAAAGGCCATGGGATGTAGAAATATTTTTTTCACATTTTACTTCCTTGTAAAAACAGGTAAATCAATAGTGATTTTCGTACGGATAAGTACCCAGTGAACGGTTCGTTTAGCTTTATATATTGTTCCGGGTGGGCGTTGTATTGGTTTTTCGGAAGTGTTAGACCTGTAAGAGAAAAATTTAAATGGTTGGGAAAGGCCATGGCATGTAGAAATATTTTTTTCACATTTTATTTCCGTTTAAAAACAGGTAAATCAATAGGGATTTTCGTACGGATATGTATCCAGTGAACGGTTCGTTTAGCTTTATATATTCTTCCGGGTGGGCGTTGTATTGGTTTTTCGGAAGTGTTACACCTGTAAGAGAAAAATTTAAATGGTTTGGAAAGGCCATGGGATTTAGAAATACTTTTTCACATTTTACTTCCTTGTAAAAACAGGTAAATGAATAGGGATTTTCGTACGGATAAGTACCCAGTGAACGGTTCGTTTAGCTTTATATATTGTTCCGGGTGGGCGTTGTATTGGTTTTTAGCATGTGTTAGACCTGTAAGAGAAAAATTTAAATGGTTGGGAAAGGCCATGGGATGTAGAAATATTTTTTTCACATTTTACTTCCTTGTAAAAACAGGTAAATCAATAGTGATTTTCGTACGGATAAGTACCCAGTGAACGGTTCGTTTAGCTTTATATATTGTTCCGGGTGGGCGTTGTATTGGGTTTTCGGAAGTGTTAGACCTGTAAGAGAAAAATTTAAATGGTTGGGAAAGGCCATGGTAAGTAGAAATATTTTTTTCACATTTTATTTCCTTGTAAATACAGGTAAATCGATAGGGATTTTTGTACGAATAAGTGCCCAGTGAACGGTTCGTTTAGCTTTATATATTGTTGCGGGTGGGCGTTGTATTGGTTTTTCGGAAGTGTTAGACCTGTAAGAGAAAAATTTAAATGGTTGGGAAAGGCCATGGGATGTAGAAATATTTTTTTCACATTTTATTTCCTTGTAAAAACAGGTAAATCAATAGGGTTTTTCGTACGGATAAGTGCCCAGTGAACGGTTCGTTTAGCTTTATATATTCTTCCGGGTGGGCGTTGTATTGGTTTTTCGGAAGTGTTACACCTGTAAGAGAAAAATTTAAATGGTTTGGAAATGCCATGGGATTTAGAAATATTTTTTTCACATTTTACTTCCTTGTAAAAACAGATAAATCAATAGGGATTTTCGTACGGATAAGTACCCAGTGAACGGTTCGTTTAGCTTTATATATTGTTCCGGGTGGGCGTTGTATTGGTTTTTCGCATGTGTTAGACCTGTAAGAGAAAAATTAAAATGGTTCGGAAAGGCCATGGGATGTAGAAATATTTTTTTCACATTTTACTTCCTTGTAAAAACAGGTAAATCAATAGTGATTTTCGTACGGATAAGTACCCAGTGAACGGTTCGTTTAGCTTTATATATTGTTCCGGGTGGGCGTTGTATTGGTTTTTCGGAAGTGTTAGACCTGTAAGAGAAAAATTTAAATGGTTGGGAAAGGCCATGGTATGTAGAAATATTTTTTTTCACATTTTATTTCCTTGTAAATACAGGTAAATCGATAGTGATTTTCGTACGGATAAGTACCCAGTGAACGGTTCGTTTAGCTTTATATATTGTTCCGGGTGGGCGTTGTATTGGTTTTTCGGAAGTGTTAGACCTGTAAGAGAAAAATTTAAATGGTTGGGAAAGGCCATGGCATGTAGAAATATGTTTTTCACATTTTATTTCCGTTTAAAAACAGGTAAATCAATAGGGATTTTCGTACGGATATGTACCCAGTGAACGGTTCGTTTAGCTTTATATATTCTTCCGGGTGGGCGTTGTATTGGTTTTTCGGAAGTGTTACACCTGTAAGAGAAAAATTTAAATGGTTTGGAAAGGCCATGGGATTTAGAAATACTTTTTCACATTTTACTTCCTTGTAAAAACAGGTAAATCAATAGGGATTTTCGTACGGATAAGTACCCAGTGAACGGTTCGTTTAGCTTTATATATTGTTCCAGGTGGGCGTTGTATTGGTTTTTCGCATGTGTTAGACCTGTAAGAGAAAAATTAAAATGGTTGGGAAAGGCCATGGGATATAGAAATATTTTTTTCACATTTTACTTCCTTGTAAAAACAGGTAAATCAATAGTGATTTTCGTACGGATAAGTACCCAGTGAACGGTTCGTTTAGCTTTATATATTGTTCCGGGTGGGCGTTGTATTGGTTTTTCGGAAGTGTTAGACCTGTAAGAGAAAAATTTAAATGGTTGGGAAAGGCCATGGTATGTAGAAATATTTATTTCACATTTTATTTCCTTGTAAATACAGGTAAATCGATAGTGATTTTCGTACGGATAAGTACCCAGTGAACGGTTCGTTTAGCTTTATATATTGTTCCGGGTGGGCGTTGTATTGGTTTTTCGGAAGTGTTAGACCTGTAAGAGAAAAATTTAAATGGTTGGGAATGGCCATGGCATGTAGAAATATGTTTTTCACATTTTATTTCCGTTTAAAAACAGGTAAATCAATAGGGATTTTCGTACGGATATGTACCCAGTGAACGGTTCGTTTAGCTTTATATATTCTTCCGGGTGGGCGTTGTATTGGTTTTTCGGAAGTGTAACACCTGTAAGAGAAAAATTTAAATGGTTTGGAAAGGCCATGGGATTTAGAAATACTTTTTCACATTTTACTTCCTTGTAAAAACAGGTAAATCAATAGGGATTTTCATACGGATAAGTACCCAGTGAACGGTTCGTTTAGCTTTATATATTGTTCCGGGTGGGCGTTGTATTGGTTTTTAGCATGTGTTAGACCTGTAAGAGAAAAATTTAAATGGTTGGGAAAGGCCATGGGATGTAGAAATATTTTTTTCACATTTTACTTCCTTGTAAAAACAGGTAAATCAATAGTGATTTTCGTACGGATAAGTACCCAGTGAACGGTTCGTTTAGCTTTATATATTGTTCCGGGTGGGCGTTGTATTGGGTTTTCGGAAGTGTTAGACCTGTAAGAGAAAAATTTAAATGGTTGGGAAAGGCCATGGTATGTAGAAATATTTTTTTCACATTTTATTTCCTTCTAAATACAGGTAAATCTATAGGGATTTTTGTACGGATAAGTGCCCAGTGAACGGTTCATTTAGCTTTATATATTGTTGCGGGTGGGCGTTGTATTGGTTTTTCGGAAGTGTTAGACCTGTAAGAGAAAAATTTAAATGGTTGGGAAAGGCCATGGCATGTAGAAATATTTTTTTCACATTTTATTTCCGTTTAAAAACAGGTAAATCAATAGGGATTTTCGTACGGATATGTACCCAGTGAACGGTTCGTTTAGCTTTATATATTCTTCCGGGTGGGCGTTGTATTGGTTTTTCGGAAGTGTAACACCTGTAAGAGAAAAATTTAAATGGTTTGGAAAGGCCATGGGATTTAGAAATACTTTTTCACATTTTACTTCCTTGTAAAAACAGGTAAATCAATAGGGATTTTCATACGGATAAGTACCCAGTGAACGGTTCGTTTAGCTTTATATATTGTTCCGGGTGGGCGTTGTATTGGTTTTTAGCATGTGTTAGACCTGTAAGAGAAAAATTTAAATGGTTGGGAAAGGCCATGGGATGTAGAAATATTTTTTTCACATTTTACTTCCTTGTAAAAACAGGTAAATCAATAGTGATTTTCGTACGGATAAGTACCCAGTGAACGGTTCGTTTAGCTTTATATATTGTTCCGGGTGGGCGTTGTATTGGGTTTTCGGAAGTGTTAGACCTGTAAGAGAAAAATTTAAATGGTTGGGAAAGGCCATGGTATGTAGAAATATTTTTTTCACATTTTATTTCCTTCTAAATACAGGTAAATCTATAGGGATTTTTGTACGGATAAGTGCCCAGTGAACGGTTCATTTAGCTTTATATATTGTTGCGGGTGGGCGTTGTATTGGTTTTTCAGAAGTGTTAGACCTGTAAGAGGAAAATTTAAATGGTTGGGAAAGGCCATGGGATGTAGAAATATTTTTTTCACATTTACTTCCTTGTAAAAACAGGTAAATCAATAGGGATTTTCGTACGGATAAGTACACAGTGAACGGTTCGTTTAGCTTTATATATTGTTCCGGGTTGGCGTTGTATTGGTTTTTCACATGTGTTAGACCTGTAAAGGAAAAATTTAAATGGTTGGGAAAGGCCATGGGATGTAGAAATATTTTTTTCACATTTTACTTCCTTGTAAAAACAGGTAAATCAATAGTGATTTTCGTACGGATAAGTACCCAGTGAACGGTTCGTTTAGCTTTATATATTTTTCCGGGTGGGCGTTGTATTGGTTTTTCGGAAGTGTTAGACCTGTAAGAGAAAAATTTAAATGGTTGGGAAAGGCCATGGTATGTAGAAATATTTTTTTCACATTTTATTTCCTTGTAAATACAGGTAAATCGATAGGGATTTTCGTACGGATAAGTACCCAGTGAACGGTTCGTTTAGCTTTATATATTGTTCCGGGTGGGCGTTGTATTGGTTTTTCGGAAGTGTTAGACCTGTAAGAGAAAAATTTAAATGGTTGGGAAAGGCCATGGGATGTAGAAATCTTGTTTTCACATTTTATTTCCGTTTAAAAACAGGTAAATCAATAGGGATTTTCGTACGGATATGTACCCAGTGAACGGTTCGTTTAGCTTTATATATTCTTCCGGGTGGGCGTTGTATTGGTTTTTCGGAAGTGTTACACCTGTAAGAGAAAAATTTAAATGGTTTGGAAAGGCCATGGGATTTAGAAATATTTTTTTCACATTTTACTTCCTTGTAAAAACAGGTAAATCAATAGGGATTTTCGTACGGATAAGTACCCAGTGAACGGTTCGTTTAGCTTTATATATTGTTCCGGGTGGGCGTTGTATTGGTTTTTCGCATGTGTTAGACCTGTAAGAGAAATATTTAAATGGTTGGGAAAGGCCATGGGATGTAGAAATATTTTTTTCACATTTACTTCCTTGTAAAAACAGGTAAATCAATAGGGATTTTCGTACGGATAAGTACACAGTGAACGGTTCGTTTAGCTTTATATATTGTTCCGGGTTGGCGTTGTATTGGTTTTTCACATGTGTTAGACCTGTAAAGGAAAAATTTAAATGGTTGGGAAAGGCCATGGGATGTAGAAATATTTTTTTCACATTTTACTTCCTTGTAAAAACAGGTAAATCAATAGTGATTTTCGTACGGATAAGTACCCAGTGAACGGTTCGTTTAGCTTTATATATTGTTCCGGGTGGGCGTTGTATTGGTTTTTCGGAAGTGTTAGACCTGTAAGAGAAAAATCTAAACGGTTGGGAAAGGCCATGGTATGTAGAAATATTTTTTTCATATTTTATTTCCTTGTAAATACAGGTAAATCGATAGGCATTTTCGTACGGATAAGTACCCAGTGAACGGTTCGTTTAGCTTTATATATTGTTCCGGGTGGGCGTTGTATTGGTTTTTCGGAAGTGTTAGACCTGTAAGAGAAAAATTTAAATGGTTGGGAAAGGCCATGGGATGTAGAAATCTTGTTTTCACATTTTATTTCCGTTTAAAAACAGGTAAATCAATAGGGATTTTCGTACGGATATGTACCCAGTGAACGGTTCGTTTAGCTTTATATATTCTTCCCGGTGGGCGTTGTATTGGTTTTTCGGAAGTGTTACACCTGTAAGAGAAAAATTTAAATGGTTTGGAAAGGCCATGGGATTTAGAAATATTTTTTTCACATTTTACTTCCTTGTAAAAACAGGTAAATCAATAGGGATTTTCGTACGGATAAGTACCCAGTGAACGGTTTGTTTAGCTTTATATATTGTTCCGGGTGGGCGTTGTATTGGTTTTTCGCATGTGTTAGACCTGTAAGAGAAATATTTAAATGGTTGGGAAAGGCCATGGGATGTAGAAATATTTTTTTCACATTTTACTTCCTTGTAAAAACAGGTAAATCAATAGTGATTTTCGTACGGATAAGTGACCAGTGAACGGTTCGTTTAGCTTTATATATTGTTGCGGGTGGGCATTGTATTGGTTTTTCGGAAGTGTTAGACCTGTAAGAGAAAAATTTAAATGGTTGGGAAAGGCCATGGGATGTAGAAATATTTTTTTCACATTTTATTTCCTTGTAAAAACAGGTAAATCAATAGGGTTTTTCGTACGGATAAGTGCCCAGTGAACGGTTCGTTTAGCTTTATATATTGTTCCGGGTGGGCATTGTTTTGGTTTTTCGGAAGTGTTAGACCTGTAAGAGAAAAATTTAAATGGTTGGGAAAGGCCATGGGATGTAGAAATATTTTTTTCACATTTACTTCCTTGTAAAAACAGGCAAATCAATAGGGTTTTTCGTATGGATAAGTACCCAGTGAACGGTTCGTTTAGCTTTATATATTGTTCCGGGTGGGCGTTGTATTGGTTTTTCGCATGTGTTAGACTTGTAAAGGAAAAATTTAAATGGTTGGGAAAGGCCATGGGATGTAGAAATATTTTTTTCACATTTTACTTCCTTTTAAAAACAGGTAAATCAATAGGGCTTTTCGCACGGATAAGTACCCAGTGAACGGTTCGTTTACCTTTATACATTGTTCCGGGTGGGCGTTGTATTGGTTTTTCGGAAGTGTTAGACCTGTAAGAGAAAAATTTAAATGGTTGGGAAAGGCCATGGGATGTAGAAATATTTTTTTCACATTTTATTTCCGTTTAAAAACAGGTAAATCAATTGTGATTTTCGTACGGATAAGTACCCAGTGAACGGTTCGTTTAGCTTTATATATTCTTCCGGGTGGGCGTTGTATTGGTTTTTCGGAAGTGTTAGACTTGTAAGAGAAAAATGTAAATGGTTGGGCAAAGCCATGGGATGTAGAAATATTTTTTTCACATTTTATTTCCGTTTAAAAACAGGTAAATCAATTGTGATTTTCGTACGGATAAGTACCCAGTGAACGGTTCGTTTAGCTTTATATATTCTTCCGGGTGGGCGTTGTATTGGTTTTTTGGTATTGTTACACCTGTAAGAGAAAAATTTAAATGGTTTGGAAAGGCCATGGGATTTAGAAATATTTTTTTCACATTTTACTTCCTTGTAAAAACAGGTAAATCAATAGGGATTTTCGTACGGATAAGTACCCAGTGAACGGTACGTTTAGCTTTATATATTATTCCGGGTGGGCGTTGTATTGGTTTTTCGCATGTGTTAGACCTGTAAGAGAAAAATTTAAATGGTTGGGAAAGGCCATGGGATGTAGAAATATTTTTTTCACATTTTATTTCCTTGGCAAAACAGGTAAATCAATAGGGTTTTTTGTACGGATAAGTGCTCAGTGAACGGTTCGTTTAGCTTAATATATTGTTTCGGGAGGGCGTTGTGTTGGTTTTTCTGAAGTGTTAGACCTGTAAGAGAAAAATTTAAATGGTTGGGAAAGGCCATGGGATTTAGAAATATTTTTTTCACATTTTATTTCCTTATAAAAACAGGTAAATCAAAAGGGATTTTCGTACGGGTAAGTACCCAGTGAACGGTTCGTTTATCTTTATATATTCTTCCGGGTGGGCGTTGTATTGGTTTTTCGGAAGTGTTAGACCTGTAAGAGAAAAATTTAAATGGTTGGGAAAGGCCATGGGATGTAGAAATATTTTTTTCACATTTACTTCCTTGTAAAAACAGGAAAATCTATAGGGATTTTCGTACGGATAAGTACCCAGTGAACGGTTCGTTTATCTTTATATATTCTTCCGGGTGGGCGTTGTATTGGTTTTTCGGAAGTGTTACACCTGTAAGAGAAAAATTTAAACGGTTTGGAAAGGCCATGGGATGTAGAAATATTTTTTTCACATTTTACTTCCTTGTAAAAACAGGTAAATCAATAGGGATTTTCGTACGGATAAGTACCCAGTGAACGGTTCGTTTAGCTTTATATATTGTTCCGGGTGGGCGTTGTATTGGTTTTTCGCATGTGTTAGACCTGTAAGAGAAATATTTAAATGGTTGGGAAAGGCCATGGGATGTAGAAATATTTTTTTCACATTTTACTTCCTTGTAAAAACAGGTAAATCAATAGTGATTTTCGTACGGATAAGTGACCAGTGAACGGTTCGTTTAGCTTTATATATTGTTGCGGGTGGGCGTTGTATTGGTTTTTCGGAAGTGTTAGACCTGTAAGAGAAAAATTTAAATGGTTGGGAAAGGCCATGGGATGTAGAAATATTTTTTTCACATTTTATTTCCTTGTAAAAACAGGTAAATCAATAGGGTTTTTCGTACGGATAAGTGCCCAGTGAACGGTTCGTTTAGCTTTATATATTGTTCCGGGTGGGCATTGTTTTGGTTTTTCGGAAGTGTTAGACCTGTAAGAGAAAAATTTAAATGGTTGGGAAAGGCTATGGGATGTAGAAATATTTTTTTCACATTTACTTCCTTGTAAAAACAGGTAAATCAATAGGGTTTTTCGTACGGATAAGTACCCAGTGAACGGTTCGTTTAGCTTTATATATTGTTCCGGGTGGGCGTTGTATTGGTTTTTCGCATGTGTTAGACCTGTAAAGGAAAAATTTAAATGGTTGGGAAAGGCCATGGGATGTAGAAATATTTTTTTCACATTTTATTTCCTTGTAAAAACAGGTAAATCAATAGGGTTTTTTGTACGGATAAGTGCTCAGTGAACGGTTCGTTTAGCTTAATATATTGTTCTGGGAGGGCGTTGTTTTGGTTTTTCGGAAGTGTTAGACCTGTAAGAGAAAAATTTAAATGGTTGGGAAAGGCCATGGGATGTAGAAATATTTTTTTCACATTTTATTTCCGTTTAAAAACAGGTAAATCAATTGTGATTTTCGTACGGATAAGTACCCAGTGAACGGTTCGTTTAGCTTTATATATTCTTCCGGGTGGGCGTTGTATTGGTTTTTCAGAAGTGTTAGACTTGTAAGAGAAAAATGTAAATGGTTGGGAAAAGCCATGGGATGTAGAAATATTTTTTTCACATTTTATTTCCGTTTAAAAACAGGTAAATCAATTGTGATTTTCGTACGGATAAGTACCCAGTGAACGGTTCGTTTAGCTTTATATATTCTTCCGGGTGGGCGTTGTATTGGTTTTTCGGTATTGTTACACCTGTAAGAGAAAAATTTAAATGGTTTGGAAAGGCCATGGGATTTAGAAATATTTTTTTCACATTTTACTTCCTTGTAAAAACAGGTAAATCAATAGGGATTTTCGTACGGATAAGTACCCAGTGAACGGTACGTTTAGCTTTATATATTATTCCGGGTGGGCGTTGTATTGGTTTTTCGCATGTGTTAGACCTGTAAGAGAAAAATTTAAATGGTTGGGAAAGGCCATGGGATGTAGAAATATTTTTTTCACATTTTATTTCCTTGTAAAAACAGGTAAATCAATAGGGTTTTTTTTACGGATAAGTGCTCAGTGAACGGTTCGTTTAGCTTAATATATTGTTTCGGGAGGGCGTTGTTTTGGTTTTTCTGAAGTGTTAGACCTGTAAGAGAAAAATTTAAATGTTTGGGAAAGGCCATGGGATTTAGAAATATTTTTTTCATATTTTATTTCCATTTAAAAACAGGTAAATCAATTGTGATTTTCGTACGGATAAGTACCCAGTGAACGGTTCGTTTAGCTTTATATATTCTTCCGGGTGGGAGTAGTATTGGTTTTTCGGAAGTGTTAGACCTGTAAGAGAAAAATTTAAATGGTTGGGAAAGGCCATGGGATGTAGAAATATTTTTTTCACATTTACTTCCTTGTAAAAACAGGTAAATCAATAGGGTTTTTCGTACGGATAAGTACCCAGTGAACGGTTCGTTTAGCTTTATATATTGTTCCGGGTGGGCGTTGTATTGGTTTTTCGGAAGTGTTACACCTGTAAGAGAAAAATTTAAACGGTTTGGAAAGGCCATGGGATGTAGAAATATTTTTTTCACATTTTACTTCCTTGTAAAAACAGGTAAATCAATAGGGATTTTCGTACGGATAAGTACCCAGTGAACGGTTCGTTTAGCTTTATATATTGTTCCGGGTGGGCGTTGTATTGGTTTTTCGCATGTGTTAGACCTGTAAGAGAAATATTTAAATGGTTGGGAAAGGCCATGGGATGTAGAAATATTTTTTTCACATTTTACTTGCTTGTAAAAACAGGTAAATCAATAGTGATTTTCGTACGGATAAGTGACCAGTGAACAGTTCGTTTAGCTTTATATATTGTTGCGGGTGGGCGTTGTATTGGTTTTTCGGAAGTGTTAGACCTGTAAGAGAAAAATTTAAATGGTTGGGAAAGGCCATGGGATGTAGAAATATTTTTTTCACATTTTATTTCCTTGTAAAAACAGGTAAATCAATAGGGTTTTTCGTACGGATAAGTGCGCAGTGAACGGTTCGTTTAGCTTTATATATTGTTCCGGGTGGGCGTTGTATTGGTTTTTCGCATGTGTTAGACCTGTAAAGGAAAAATTTAAATGGTTGGGAAAGGCCATGGGATGTAGAAATATTTTTTTCACATTTTAGTTCCTTGTAAAAACAGGTAAATCAATAGTGATTTTCGTACGGATAAGTACCCAGTGAACGGTTCGTTTAGCTTTATATATTGTTCCGGGTGGGCGTTGTATTGGTTTTTCGGAAGTGTTACACCTGTAAGAGAAAAATTTAAACGGTTTGGAAAGGCCATGGGATGTAGAAATATTTTTTTCACATTTTACTTCCTTGTAAAAACAGGTAAATCAATAGGGATTTTCGTACGGATAAGTACCCAGTGAACGGTTCGTTTAGCTTAATATATTGTTCCGGGTGGGCGTTGTATTGGTTTTTCGCATGTGTTAGACCTGTAAGAGAAATATTTAAATGGTTGGGAAAGGCCATGGGATGTAGAAATATTTTTTTCACATTTTACTTCCTTGTAAAAACAGGTAAATCAATAGTGATTTTCGTACGGATAAGTGACCAGTGAACGGTTCGTTTAGCTTTATATATTGTTGCGGGTGGGCGTTGTATTGGTTTTTCGGAAGTGTTAGACCTGTAAGAGAAAAATTTAAATGGTTGGGAAAGGCCATGGGATGTAGAAATATTTTTTTCACATTTTATTTCCTTGTAAAAACAGGTAAATCAATAGTGATTTTCGTACGGATAAGTACCCAGTGAACGGTTCGTTTAGCTTTATATATTGTTCCGGGTGGGCGTTGTATTGGTTTTTCGGAAGTGTTAGACCTGTAAGAGAAAAATTTAAATGGTTGGGAAAGGCCATGGGATGTAGAAATATTTTTTTCACATTTTATTTCCGTTTAAAAACAGGTAAATCAATTGTGATTTTCATACGGTTAAGTACCCAGTGAACGGTTCATTTAGCTTTATATATTCTTCCGGGTGGGCGTTGTATTGGTTTTTCGGAAGTGTTAGACTTGTAAGAGAAAAATGTAAATGGTTGGGAAAAGCCATGGGATGTAGAAATATTTTTTTCACATTTTATTTCCGTTTAAAAACAGGTAAATCAATTGTGATTTTCGTACGGATAAGTACCCAGTGAACGGTTCGTTTAGCTTTATATATTGTTCCGGGTGGGCGTTGTATTGGTTTTTCGCATGTGTTAGACCTGTAAGAGAAATATTTAAATGGTTGGGAAAGGCCATGGGATGTAGAAATATTTTTTTCACATTTTACTTCCTTGTAAAAACAGGTAAATCAATAGTGATTTTCGTACGGATAAGTGACCAGTGAACGGTTCGTTTAGCTTTATATATTGTTGCGGGTGGGCGTTGTATTGGTTTTTCGGAAGTGTTAGACCTGTAAGAGAAAAATTTAAATGGTTGGGAAAGGCCATGGGATGTAGAAATATTTTTTTCACATTTTATTTCCTTGTAAAAACAGGTAAATCAATAGGGTTTTTCGTACGGATAAGTGCCCAGTGAACGGTTCGTTTAGCTTTATATATTGTTCCGGGTGGGCATTGTTTTGGTTTTTCGGAAGTGTTAGACCTGTAAGAGAAAAATTTAAATGGTTGGGAAAGGCTATGGGATGTAGAAATATTTTTTTCACATTTACTTCCTTGTAAAAACAGGTAAATCAATAGGGTTTTTCGTACGGATAAGTACCCAGTGAACGGTTCGTTTAGCTTTATATATTGTTCCGGGTGGGCGTTGTATTGGTTTTTCGCTTGTGTTAGACCTGTAAAGGAAAAATTTAAATGGTTGGGAAAGGCCATGGGATGTAGAAATATTTTTTTCACATTTTATTTCCATTTAAAAACAGGTTAATCAATTGTGATTTTCGTACGGATAAGTACCCAGTGAACGGTTCGTTTAGCTTTATATATTCTTCCGGGTGGGCGTTGTATTGGTTTTTCGGTATTGTTACACCTGTAAGAGAAAAATTTAAATGGTTTGGAAAGGCCATGGGATTTAGAAATATTTTTTTCACATTTTACTTCCTTGTAAAAACAGGTAAATCAATAGGGATTTTCGTACGGATAAGTACCCAGTGAACGGTACGTTTAGCTTTATATATTATTCTGGGTGGGCGTTGTATTGGTTTTTCGCATGTGTTAGACCTGTAAGAGAAAAATTTAAATGGTTGGGAAAGGCCATGGGATGTAGAAATATTTTTTTCACATTTTATTTCCTTGTAAAAACAGGTAAATCAATAGGGTTTTTTGTACGGATAAGTGCTCAGTGAACGGTTCGTTTAGCTTAATATATTGTTTCGGGAGGGCGTTGTTTTGGTTTTTCTGAAGTGTTAGACCTGTAAGAGAAAAATTTAAATGTTTGGGAAAGGCCATGGGATTTAGAAATATTTTTTTCATATTTTATTTCCGTTTAAAAACAAGTAAATCAATTGTGATTTTCGTACGGATAAGTACCCAGTGAACGGTTCGTTTAGCTTTATATATTCTTCCGGGTGGGAGTAGTATTGGTTTTTCGGAAGTGTTAGACCTGTAAGAGAAAAATTTAAATGGTTGGGAAAGGCCATGGGATGTAGAAATATTTTTTTCACATTTACTTCCTTGTAAAAACAGGTAAATCAATAGGGTTTTTCGTACGGATAAGTACCCAGTGAACGGTTCGTTTAGCTTTATATATTGTTGCGGGTGGGCGTTGTATTGGTTTTTCGGAAGTGTTACACCTGTAAGAGAAAAATTTAAACGGTTTGGAAAGGCCATGGGATGTAGAAATATTTTTTTCACATTTTACTTCCTTGTAAAAACAGGTAAATCAATAGGGATTTTCGTACGGATAAGTACCCAGTGAACGGTTCGTTTAGCTTTATATATTGTTCCGGGTGGGCGTTGTATTGGTTTTTCGCATGTGTTAGACCTGTAAGAGAAATATTTAAATGGTTGGGAAAGGCCATGGGATGTAGAAATATTTTTTTCACATTTTACTTCCTTGTAAAAACAGGTAAATCAATAGTGATTTTCGTACGGATAAGTGACCAGTGAACGGTTCGTTTAGCTTTATATATTGTTGCGGGTGGGCGTTGTATTGGTTTTTCGGAAGTGTTAGACCTGTAAGAGAAAAATTTAAATGGTTGGGAAAGGCCATGGGATGTAGAAATATTTTTTTCACATTTTATTTCCTTGTAAAAACAGGTAAATCAATAGGGTTTTTCGTACGGATAAGTGCCCAGTGAACGGTTCGTTTAGCTTTATATATTGTTCCGGGTGGGCGTTGTATTGGTTTTTCGCATGTGTTAGACCTGTAAAGGAAAAATTTAAATGGTTGGGAAAGGCCATGGGATGTAGAAATATTTTTTTCACATTTTAGTTCCTTGTAAAAACAGGTAAATCAATAGTGATTTTCGTACGGATAAGTACCCAGTGAACGGTTCGTTTAGCTTTATATATTGTTCCGGGTGGGCGTTGTATTGGTTTTTCGGAAGTGTTACACCTGTAAGAGAAAAATTTAAACGGTTTGGAAAGGCCATGGGATGTAGAAATATTTTTTTCACATTTTACTTCCTTGTAAAAACAGGTAAATCAATAGGGATTTTCGTACGGATAAGTACCCAGTGAACGGTTCGTTTAGCTTTATATATTGTTCCGGGTGGGCGTTGTATTGGTTTTTCGCATGTGTTAGACCTGTAAGAGAAATATTTAAATGGTTGGGAAAGGCCATGGGATGTAGAAATATTTTTTTCACATTTTACTTCCTTGTAAAAACAGGTAAATCAATAGTGATTTTCGTACGGATAAGTGACCAGTGAACGGTTCGTTTAGCTTTATATATTGTTGCGGGTGGGCGTTGTATTGGTTTTTCGGAAGTGTTAGACCTGTAAGAGAAAAATTTAAATGGTTGGGAAAGGCCATGGGATGTAGAAATATTTTTTTCACATTTTATTTCCTTGTAAAAACAGGTAAATCAATAGGGTTTTTCGTACGGATAAGTGCCCAGTGAACGGTTCGTTTAGCTTTATATATTGTTCCGGGTGGGCGTTGTATTGGTTTTTCGCATGTGTTAGACCTGTAAAGGAAAAATTTAAATGGTTGGGAAAGGCCATGGGATGTAGAAATATTTTTTTCACATTTTAGTTCCTTGTAAAAACAGGTAAATCAATAGTGATTTTCGTACGGATAAGTACCCAGTGAACGGTTCGTTTAGCTTTATATATTGTTCCGGGTGGGCGTTGTATTGGTTTTTCGGAAGTGTTAGACCTGTAAGAGAAAAATTTAAATGGTTGGGAAAGGCCATGGGATGTAGAAATATTTTTTTCACATTTTATTTCCGTTTAAAAACAGGTAAATCAATTGTGATTTTCGTACGGTTAAGTACCCAGTGAACGGTTCATTTAGCTTTATATATTCTTCCGGGTGGGCATTGTATTGGTTTTTCGGAAGTGTTAGACTTGTAAGAGAAAAATGTAAATGGTTGGGAAAAACCATGGGATGTAGAAATATTTTTTTCACATTTTATTTCCGTTTAAAAACAGGTAAATCAATTGTGATTTTCGTACGGATAAGTACCCAGTGAACGGTTCGTTTAGCTTTATATATTCTTCCGGGTGGGCGTTGTATTGGTTTTTCGGTATTGTTACACCTGTAAGAGAAAAATTTAAATGGTTTGGAAAGGCCATGGGATTTAGAAATATTTTTTTCACATTTTACTTCCTTGTAAAAACAGGTAAATCAATAGGGATTTTCGTACGGATAAGTACCCAGTGAACGGTACGTTTAGCTTTATATATTATTCCGGGTGGGCGTTGTATTGGTTTTTCGCATGTGTTAGACCTGTAAGAGAAAAATTTAAATGGTTGGGAAAGGCCATGGGATGTAGAAATATTTTTTTCACATTTTATTTCCTTGTAAAAACAGGTAAATCAATAGGGTTTTTTGTACGGATAAGTGCTCAGTGAACGGTTCGTTTAGCTTAATATATTGTTTCGGGAGGGCGTTGTTTTGGTTTTTCTGAAGTGTTAGACCTGTAAGAGAAAAATTTAAATGTTTGGGAAAGGCCATGGGATTTAGAAATATTTTTTTCACATTTTATTTCCGTTTAAAAACAGGTAAATCAATTGTGATTTTCGTACGGATAAGTACCCAGTGAACGGTACGTTTAGCTTTATATATTGTTGCGGGTGGGCGTTGTATTGGTTTTTCGGAAGTGTTAGACCTGTAAGAGAAAAATTTAAATGGTTGGGAAAGGCCATGGGATGTAGAAATATTTTTTTCACATTTTATTTCCTTGTAAAAACAGGTAAATCAATAGGGTTTTTCGTACGGATAAGTGCCCAGTGAACGGTTCGTTTAGCTTTATATATTGTTCCGGGTGGGCGTTGTATTGGTTTTTCGCATGTGTTAGACCTGTAAAGGAAAAATTTAAATGGTTGGGAAAGGCCATGGGATGTAGAAATATTTTTTTCACATTTTAGTTCCTTGTAAAAACAGGTAAATCAATAGTGATTTTCGTACGGATAAGTACCCAGTGAACGGTTCGTTTAGCTTTATATATTGTTCCGGGTGGGCGTTGTATTGGTTTTTCGGAAGTGTTACACCTGTAAGAGAAAAATTTAAACGGTTTGGAAAGGCCATGGGATGTAGAAATATTTTTTTCACATTTTACTTCCTTGTAAAAACAGGTAAATCAATAGGGATTTTCGTACGGATAAGTACCCAGTGAACGGTTCGTTTAGCTTTATATATTGTTCCGGGTGGGCGTTGTATTGGTTTTTCGCATGTGTTAGACCTGTAAGAGAAATATTTAAATGGTTGGGAAAGGCCATGGGATGTAGAAATATTTTTTTCACATTTTACTTCCTTGTAAAAACAGGTAAATCAATAGTGATTTTCGTACGGATAAGTGACCAGTGAACGGTTCGTTTAGCTTTATATATTGTTGCGGGTGGGCGTTGTATTGGTTTTTCGGAAGTGTTAGACCTGTAAGAGAAAAATTTAAATGGTTGGGAAAGGCCATGGGATGTAGAAATATTTTTTTCACATTTTATTTCCTTGTAAAAACAGGTAAATCAATAGGGTTTTTCGTACGGATAAGTGCCCAGTGAACGGTTCGTTTAGCTTTATATATTGTTCCGGGTGGGCGTTGTATTGGTTTTTCGCATGTGTTAGACCTGTAAAGGAAAAATTTAAATGGTTGGGAAAGGCCATGGGATGTAGAAATATTTTTTTCACATTTTAGTTCCTTGTAAAAACAGGTAAATCAATAGTGATTTTCGTACGGATAAGTACCCAGTGAACGGTTCGTTTAGCTTTATATATTGTTCCGGGTGGGCGTTGTATTGGTTTTTCGGAAGTGTTAGACCTGTAAGAGAAAAATTTAAATGGTTGGGAAAGGCCATGGGATGTAGAAATATTTTTTTCACATTTTATTTCCGTTTAAAAACAGGTAAATCAATTGTGATTTTCGTACGGTTAAGTACCCAGTGAACGGTTCATTTAGCTTTATATATTCTTCCGGGTGGGCGTTGTATTGGTTTTTCGGAAGTGTTAGACTTGTAAGAGAAAAATGTAAATGGTTGGGAAAAGCCATGGGATGTAGAAATATTTTTTTCACATTTTATTTCCGTTTAAAAACAGGTAAATCAATTGTGATTTTCGTACGGATAAGTACCCAGTGAACGGTTCGTTTAGCTTTATATATTCTTCCGGGTGGGCGTTGTATTGGTTTTTCGGTATTGTTACACCTGTAAGAGAAAAATTTAAATGGTTTGGAAAGGCCATGGGATTTAGAAATATTTTTTTCACATTTTACTTCCTTGTAAAAACAGGTAAATCAATAGGGATTTTCGTACGGATAAGTACCCAGTGAACGGTACGTTTAGCTTTATATATTATTCCGGGTGGGCGTTGTATTGGTTTTTCGCATGTGTTAGACCTGTAAGAGAAAAATTTAAATGGTTGGGAAAGGCCATGGGATGTAGAAATATTTTTTTCACATTTTATTTCCTTGTAAAAACAGGTAAATCAATAGGGTTTTTTGTACGGATAAGTGCTCAGTGAACGGTTCGTTTAGCTTAATATATTGTTTCGGGAGGGCGTTGTTTTGGTTTTTCTGAAGTGTTAGACCTGTAAGAGAAAAATTTAAATGTTTGGGAAAGGCCATGGGATTTAGAAATATTTTTTTCACATTTTATTTCCGTTTAAAAACAGGTAAATCAATTGTGATTTTCGTACGGATAAGTACCCAGTGAACGGTACGTTTAGCTTTATATATTCTTCCGGGTGGGAGTTGTATTGGTTTTTCGGAAGTGTTAGACCTGTAAGAGTAAAATTTAAATGGTTGGGAAAGGCCATGGGATGTAGAAATATTTTTTTCACATTTACTTCCTTGTAAAAACAGGTAAATCAATAGGGTTTTTCGTACGGATAAGTACCCAGTGAACGGTTCGTTTAGCTTTATATATTGTTCCGGGTGGGCGTTGTATTGGTTTTTCGGAAGTGTTACACCTGTAAGAGAAAAATTTAAACGGTTTGGAAAGGCCATGGGATGTAGAAATATTTTTTTCACATTTTACTTCATTGTAAAAACAGGTAAATCAATAGGGATTTTCGTACGGATAAGTACCCAGTGAACGGTTCGTTTAGCTTTATATATTGTTCCGGGTGGGCGTTGTATTGGTTTTTCGCATGTGTTAGACCTGTAAGAGAAATATTTAAATGGTTGGGAAAGGCCATGGGATGTAGAAATATTTTTTTCACATTTTACTTCCTTGTAAAAACAGGTAAATCAATAGTGATTTTCGTACGGATAAGTGACCAGTGAACGGTTCGTTTAGCTTTATATATTGTTGCGGGTGGGCGTTGTATTGGTTTTTCGGAAGTGTTAGACCTGTAAGAGAAAAATTTAAATGGTTGGGAAAGGCCATGGGATGTAGAAATATTTTTTTCACATTTTATTTCTTTGTAAAAACAGGTAAATCAATAGGGTTTTTCGTACGGATAAGTGCCCAGTGAACGGTTCATTTAGCTTTATATATTGTTCCGGGTGGGCGTTGTATTGGTTTTTCGCATGTGTTAGACCTGTAAAGGAAAAATTTAAATGGTTGGGAAAGGCCATGGGATGTAGAAATATTTTTTTCACATTTTAGTTCCTTGTAAAAACAGGTAAATCAATAGTGATTTTCGTACGGATAAGTACCCAGTGAACGGTTCGTTTAGCTTTATATATTGTTCCGGGTGGGCGTTGTATTGGTTTTTCGGAAGTGTTAGACCTGTAAGAGAAAAATTTAAATGGTTGGGAAAGGCCATGGGATGTAGAAATATTTTTTTCACATTTTATTTCCTTGTAAAAACAGGTAAATCAATAGGGTTTTTTGTACGGATAAGTGCTCAGTGAACGGTTCGTTTAGCTTTATATATTGTTCTGGGTGGGCGTTGTATTGGTTTTTCGGAAGTGTTAGACCTGTAAGAGAAAAATTTAAATGGTTGGGAAAGGCCATGGGATGTAGAAATATTTTTTTCACATTTTATTTCCTTGTAAAAACAGGTAAATCACTAGGGTTTTTTGTACGGATAAGTGCTCAGTGAACGGTTCGTTTAGCTTAATATATTGTTCTGGGAGGGCGTTGTTTTGGTTTTTCGGAAGTGTTAGAACTGTAAGAGAAAAATTTAAATGGTTGGGAAAGGCCATGGGATGTAGAAATATTTTTTTCACATTTTATTTCCGTTTAAAAACAGGTAAATCAATTGTGATTTTCGTACGGATAAGTACCCAGTGAACGGTTCGTTTAGCTTTATATATTCTTCCGGGTGGGCGTTGTATTGGTTTTTCGGAAGTGTTAGACTTGTAAGAGAAAAATGTAAATGGTTGGGAAAAGCCATGGGATGTAGAAATATTTTTTTCACATTTTATTTCCGTTTAAAAACAGGTAAATCAATTGTGATTTTCGTACGGATAAGTACCCAGTGAATGGTTCGTTTAGCTTTATATATTCTTCCGGGTGGGCGTTGTATTGGTTTTTCGGTATTGTTACACCTGTAAGAGAAAAATTTAAATGGTTTGGAAAGGCCATGGGATTTAGAAATATTTTTTTCACATTTTACTTCCTTGTGAAAACAGGAAAATCGATAGGGATTTTCGTACGTATAAGTACCCAGTGAACGGTTCGTTTATCTTTATATATTCTTCCGGGTGGGCGTTGTATTGGTTTTTCGGAAGTGTTAGACCTGTAAGAGAAAAATTTAAATGGTTGGGAAAGGCCATGGGATGTAGAAATATTTTTTTCACATTTACTTCCTTGTAAAAACAGGAAAATCTATAGGGATTTTCGTACGGATAAGTACCCAGTGAACGGTTCGTTTATCTTTATATATTCTTCCGGGTGGGCGTTGTATTGGTTTTTCAGAAGTGTTACACCTGTAAGAGAAAAATTTAAACGGTTTGGAAAGGCCATGGGATGTAGAAATATTTTTTTCACATTTTACTTCCTTGTAAAAACAGGTAAATCAATAGTGATTTTCGTACGGATAAGTACCCAGTGAACGGTTCGTTTAGCTTTATATATTGTTCCGGGTGAGCGTTGTATTGGTTTTTCGGAAGTGTTAGACCTGTAAGAGAAAAATTTAAATGGTTGGGAAAGGCCATGGGATGTAGAAATATTTTTTTCACATTTACTTCCTTGTAAAAACAGGTAAATCAATAGGGTTTTTCGTACGGATAAGTACCCAGTGAACGGTTCGTTTAGCTTTATATATTGTTCCGGGTGGGAGTTGTATTGGTTTTTCGGAAGTGTTAGACCTGTAAGAGAAAAATTTAAATGGTTGGGAAAGGCCATGGGATGTAGAAATATTTTTTTCACATTTTATTTCCGTTTAAAAACAGGTAAATCAATAGGGATTTTCGTACGGATAAGTACCCAGTGAACGGTTCGTTTATCTTTATATATTCTTCCGGGTGGGCGTTGTATTGGTTTTTCGGAAGTGTTAGACCTGTAAGAGAAAAATTTAAATGGTTGGGAAAGGCCATGGGATGTAGAAATATTTTTTTCACATTTACTTCCTTGTAAAAACAGGAAAATCTATAGGGATTTTCATACGGATAAGTACCCAGTGAACGGTTCGTTTATCTTTATATATTCTTCTGGGTGGGCGTTGTATTGGTTTTTCGGAAGTGTTACACCTGTAAGAGAAAAATTTAAACGGTTTGGAAAGGCCATGGGATTTAGAAATAATTTTTTCACATTTTACTTCCTTGTAAAAACAGGTAAATCAATAGGGATTTTCGTACGGATAAGTACCCAGTGAACGGTTCGTTTAGCTTTATATATTGTTCCGGGTAGGCGTTGTATTGGTTTTTCTCATATGTTAGACCTGTAAGAGAAAAATTTAAAAGGTTGGGAAAGGCCATGGGATGTAGAAATATTTTTTTCACATTTTACTTCCTTGTAAAAACAGGTAAATCAATAGTGATTTTCGTACGGATAAGTACCCAGTGAACGGTTCGTTTAGCTTTATATATTGTTCCGGGTGAGCGTTGTATTGGTTTTTCGGAAGTGTTAGACCTGTAAGAGAAAAATTTAAATGGTTGGGAAAGGCCATGGGATGTAGAAATATTTTTTTCACATTTACTTCCTTGTAAAAACAGGAAAATCTATAGGGATTTTCGTACGGATAAGTACCCAGTGAACGGTTCGTTTATCTTTATATATTCTTCCGGGTGGGCGTTGTATTGGTTTTTCGGAAGTGTTACACCTGTAAGAGAAAAATTTAAACGGTTTGGAAAGGCCATGGGATGTAGAAATATTTTTTTCACATTTACTTCCTTGTAAAAACAGGTAAATCTATAGGGTTTTTCGTACGGATAAGTACCCAGTGAACGGTTCGTTTAGCTTTATATATTGTTCCGGGTGGGAGTTGTATTGGTTTTTCGGAAGTGTTAGACCTGTAAGAGAAAAATTTAAATGGTTGGGAAAAGCCATGGGATGTAGAAATATTTTTTTCACATTTACTTCCTTGTAAAAACAGGTAAATCAATAGGGTTTTTCGTACGGATAAGTACCCAGTGAACGGTTCGTTTAGCTTTATATATTGTTCCGGGTGTGCGTTGTATTGGTTTTTCGGAAGTGTTAGACCTGTAAGAGAAAAATTTAAATGGTTGGGAAAGGCCATGGGATGTAGAAATATTTTTTTCACATTTTATTTCCTTGTAAAAACAGGTAAATCAATAGGGTTTTTCGTACGGATAAGTGCCCAGTGAACGGTTCGTTTAGCTTTTTATATTGTTCCGGGTGGGCGTTGTATTGGTTTTTCAGAAGTGTTAGACCTGTAAGAGAAAAATTTAAATGGTTGGGAAAGGCCATGGGATGTAGAAATATTTTTTTCACATTTTATTTCCGTTTAAAAACAGGTAAATCAATAGGGATTTTCGTACGGATAAGTACCCAGTGAACGGTTCGTTTAGCTTTATATATTGTTCCGGGTGTGCGTTGTATTGGTTTTTCGGAAGTGTTAGACCTGTAAGAGAAAAATTTAAATGGTTGGGAAAGGCCATGGGATGTAGAAATATTTTTTTCACATTTTATTTCCTTGTAAAAACAGGTAAATCAATAGGGTTTTTCGTACGGATAAGTGCCCAGTGAACGGTTCGTTTAGCTTTTTATATTGTTCCGGGTGGGCGTTGTATTGGTTTTTCAGAAGTGTTAGACCTGTAAGAGAAAAATTTAAATGGTTGGGAAAGGCCATGGGATGTAGAAATATTTTTTTCACATTTTATTTCCGTTTAAAAACAGGTAAATCAATAGGGATTTTCGTACGGATAAGTACCCAGTGAACGGTTCGTTTATCTTTATATATTCTTCCGGGTGGGCGTTGTATTGGTTTTTCGGAAGTGTTAGACCTGTAAGAGAAAAATTTAAATGGTTGGGAAAGGCCATGGGATGTAGAAATATTTTTTTCACATTTACTTCCTTGTAAAAACAGGAAAATCTATAGGGATTTTCGTACGGATAAGTACCCAGTGAACGGTTCGTTTATCTTTATATATTCTTCTGGGTGGGCGTTGTATTGGTTTTTCGGAAGTGTTACACCTGTAAGAGAAAAATTTAAACGGTTTGGATAGGCCATGGGATTTAGAAATAATTTTTTCACATTTTACTTCCTTGTAAAAACAGGTAAATCAATAGGGATTTTCGTACGGATAAGTACCCAGTGAACGGTTCGTTTAGCTTTATATATTGTTCCGGGTGGGCGTTGTATTGGTTTTTCGCATATGTTAGACCTGTAAGAGAAAAATTTAAAAGGTTGGGAAAGGCCATGGGATGTAGAAATATTTTTTTCACATTTTACTTCCTTGTAAAAACAGGTAAATCAATAGTGATTTTCGTACGGATAAGTACCCAGTGAACGGTTCGTTTAGCTTTATATATTGTTCCGGGTGAGCGTTGTATTGGTTTTTCGGAAGTGTTTGACCTGTAAGAGAAAAATTTAAATGGTTGGGAAAGGCCATGGGATGTAGAAATATTTTTTTCACATTTACTTCCTTGTAAAAACAGGTAAATCAATAGGGTTTTTCGTACGGATAAGTACCCAGTGAACGGTTCGTTTATCTTTATATATTCTTCCGGGTGGGCGTTGTATTGGTTTTTCGGAAGTGTTAGACCTGTAAGAGAAAAATTTAAATGGTTGGGAAAGGCCATGGGATGTAGAAATATTTTTTTCACATTTACTTCCTTGTAAAAACAGGAAAATCTATAGGGATTTTCGTACGGATAAGTACCCAGTGAACGGTTCGTTTATCTTTATATATTCTTCCGGGTGGGCGTTGTATTGGTTTTTCGGAAGTGTTACACCTGTAAGAGAAAAATTTAAACGGTTTGGAAAGGCCATGGGATGTAGAAATATTTTTTTCACATTTTATTTCCTTGTAAAAACAGGTAAATCAATAGGGATTTTCGTACGGATAAGTACCCAGTGAACGGTTCGTTTATCTTTATATATTCTTCCGGGTGGGCGTTGTATTGGTTTTTCGGAAGTGTTACACCTGTAAGAGAAAAATTTAAACGGTTTGGAAAGGCCATGGGATTTAGAAATATTTTTTTCACATTTTAATTCCTTGTAAAAACAGGTAAATCAATAGGGATTTTCGTACGGATAAGTACCCAGTGAACGGTTCGTTTAGCTTTATATATTGTTCCGGGTGGGCATTGTATTGGTTTTTCGCATGTGTTAGACCTGTAAGAGAAAAATTTAAAAGGTTGGGAAAGGCCATGGGATGTAGAAATATTTTTTTCACATTTTACTTCCTTGTAAAAACAGGTAAATCAGTAGTGATTTTCGTACGGATAAGTACCCAGTGAACGGTTCGTTTAGCTTTATATATTGTTCCGGGTGAGCGTTGTATTGGTTTTTCGGAAGTGTTAGACCTGTAAGAGAAAAATTTAAATGGTTGGGAAAGGCCATGGGATGTAGAAATATTTTTTTCACATTTACTTCCTTGTAAAAACAGGTAAATCAATAGGGTTTTTCGTACGGATAAGTACCAAGTGAACGGTTAGTTTAGCTTTATATATTGTTCCGGGTGGGAGTTGTATTGGTTTTTCGGAAGTGTTACACCTGTAAGAGAAAAATTTAAACGGTTTGGAAAGGCCATGGGATGTAGAAATATTTTTTTCATATTTTACTTCCTTGTAAAAACAGGTAAATCAATAGTGATTTTCGTACGGATAAGTACCCAGTGAACGGTTCGTTTAGCTTTATATATTGTTCCGGGTGAGCGTTGTATTGGTTTTTCGGAAGTGTTAGACCTGTAAGAGAAAAATTTAAATGGTTGGGAAAGGCCATGGGATGTAGAAATATTTTTTTCACATTTACTTCCTTGTAAAAACAGGTAAATCAATAGGGTTTTTCGTACGGATAAGTACCCAGTGAACGGTTCGTTTAGCTTTATATATTGTTCCGGGTGGGAGTTGTATTGGTTTTTCGGAAGTGTTAGACCTGTAAGAGAAAAATTTAAATGGTTGGGAAAAGCCATGGGATGTAGAAATATTTTTTTCACATTTACTTCCTTGTAAAAACAGGTAAATCAATAGGGTTTTTCGTACGGATAAGTACCCAGTGAACGGTTCGTTTAGCTTTATATATTGTTCCGGGTGTGCGTTGTATTGGTTTTTCGGAAGTGTTAGACCTGTAAGAGAAAAATTTAAATGGTTGGGAAAGGCCATGGGATGTAGAAATATTTTTTTCACATTTTATTTCCTTGTAAAAACAGGTAAATCAATAGGGTTTTTCGTACGGATAAGTGCCCAGTGAACGGTTCGTTTAGCTTTTTATATTGTTCCGGGTGGGCGTTGTATTGGTTTTTCAGAAGTGTTAGACCTGTAAGAGAAAAATTTAAATGGTTGGGAAAGGCCATGGGATGTAGAAATATTTTTTTCACATTTTATTTCCGTATAAAAACAGGTAAATCAATAGGGATTTTCGTACGGATAAGTACCCAGTGAACGGTTCGTTTATCTTTATATATTCTTCCGGGTGGGCGTTGTATTGGTTTTTCGGAAGTGTTAGACCTGTAAGAGAAAAATTTAAATGGTTGGGAAAGGCCATGGGATGTAGAAATATTTTTTTCACATTTACTTCCTTGTAAAAACAGGAAAATCTATAGGGATTTTCGTACGGATAAGTACCCAGTGAACGGTTCGTTTATCTTTATATATTCTTCTGGGTGGGCGTTGTATTGGTTTTTCGGAAGTGTTACACCTGTAAGAGAAAAATTTAAACGGTTTGGATAGGCCATGGGATTTAGAAATAATTTTTTCACATTTTACTTCCTTGTAAAAACAGGTAAATCAATAGGGATTTTCGTACGGATAAGTACTCAGTGAACGGTTCGTTTAGCTTTATATATTGTTCCGGGTGGGCGTTGTATTGGTTTTTCGCATATGTTAGACCTGTAAGAGAAAAATTTAAAAGGTTGGGAAAGGCCATGGGATGTAGAAATATTTTTTTCACATTTTACTTCCTTGTAAAAACAGGTAAATCAATAGTGATTTTCGTACGGATAAGTACCCAGTGAACGGTTCGTTTAGCTTTATATATTGTTCCGGGTGAGCGTTGTATTGGTTTTTCGGAAGTGTTTGACCTGTAAGAGAAAAATTTAAATGGTTGGGAAAGGCCATGGGATGTAGAAATATTTTTTTCACATTTACTTCCTTGTAAAAACAGGTAAATCAATAGGGTTTTTCGTACGGATAAGTACCCAGTGAACGGTTCGTTTATCTTTATATATTCTTCCGGGTGGGCGTTGTATTGGTTTTTCGGAAGTGTTAGACCTGTAAGAGAAAAATTTAAATGGTTGGGAAAGGCCATGGGATGTAGAAATATTTTTTTCACATTTACTTCCTTGTAAAAACAGGAAAATCTATAGGGATTTTCGTACGGATAAGTACCCAGTGAACGGTTCGTTTAGCTTTATATATTCTTCCGGGTGGGCGTTGTATTGGTTTTTCGGAAGTGTTACACCTGTAAGAGAAAAATTTAAACGGTTTGGAAAGGCCATGGGATGTAGAAATATTTTTTTCACATTTTATTTCCTTGTAAAAACAGGTAAATCAATAGGGATTTTCGAACGGATAAGTACCCAGTGAACGGTTCGTTTATCTTTATATATTCTTCCGGGTGGGCGTTGTATTGGTTTTTCGGAAGTGTTACACCTGTAAGAGAAAAATTTAAACGGTTTGGAAAGGCCATGGGATTTAGAAATATTTTTTTCACATTTTAATTCCTTGTAAAAACAGGTAAATCAATAGGGATTTTCGTACGGATAAGTACCCAGTGAACGGTTCGTTTAGCTTTATATATTGTTCCGGGTGTGCGTTGTATTGGTTTTTCGCATGTGTTAGACCTGTAAGCGAAAAATTTAAAAGGTTGGGAAAGGCCATGGGATGTAGAAATATTTTTTTCACATTTTACTTCCTTGTAAAAACAGGTAAATCAGTAGTGATTTTCGTACGGATAAGTACCCAGTGAACGGTTCGTTTAGCTTTATATATTGTTCCGGGTGAGCGTTGTATTGGTTTTTCGGAAGTGTTAGACCTGTAAGAGAAAAATTTAAATGGTTGGGAAAGGCCATGGGATGTAGAAATATTTTTTTCACATTTACTTCCTTGTAAAAACAGGTAAATCAATAGTGTTTTTCGTACGGATAAATACCAAGTGAACGGTTAGTTTAGCTTTATATATTGTTCCGGGTGGGAGTTGTATTGGTTTTTCGGAAGTGTTAGACCTGTAAGAGAAAAATTTAAATGGTTGGGAAAGGCCATGGGATGTAGAAATATTTTTTTCACATTTTATTTCCTTGTAAAAACAGGTAAATCAATAGGGTTTTTCGTACGGATAAGTGCCCAGTGAACGGTTCATTTAGCTTTATATATTGTTCCGGGTGGGCGTTGTATTGGTTTTTCAGAAGTGTTAGACCTGTAAGAGAAAAATTTAAATGGTTGGGAAAGGCCATGGGATGTAGAAATATTTTTTTCACATTTTAATTCCGTTTAAAAACAGGTAAATCAATAGGGATTTTCGTACGGATAAGTACCCAGTGAACGGTTCGTTTAGCTTTATATATGGTTCCGGGTGGGCGTTGTATTGGTTTTTCGGAAGTGTTAGACGTGTAAGAGAAAAATTTAAATGGTTGGGAAAGGCCATGGGATTTAGAAATATTTTTTTCACATTTTATTTCCGTTTAAAAACAGGTAAATCAATTGTGATTTTCGTACGGATAAGTACCCAGTGAACGGTTCGTTTAGCTTTATATATTCTTCCGGGTGGGAGTTGTATTGGTTTTTCGGAAGTGTTAGACCTGTAAGAGAAAAATTTAAATGGTTGGGAAAGGCCATGGGATGTAGAAATATTTTTTTCACATTTACTTCCTTGTAAAAACAGGTAAATCAATAGTGATTTTCGTACGGATAAGTACCCAGTGAACGGTTCGTTTAGCTTTATATATTGTTCCGGGTGAGCGTTGTATTGGTTTTTCGGAAGTGTTAGACCTGTAAGAGAAAAATTTAAATGGTTGGGAAAGGCCATGGGATGTAGAAATATTTTTTTCACATTTACTTCCTTGTAAAAACAGGTAAATCAATAGGGTTTTTCGTACGGATAAGTACCCAGTGAACGGTTCGTTTAGCTTTATATATTGTTCCGGGTGGGAGTTGTATTGGTTTTTCGGAAGTGTTAGACCTGTAAGAGAAAAATTTAAATGGTTGGGAAAAGCCATGGGATGTAGAAATATTTTTTTCACATTTACTTCCTTGTAAAAACAGGTAAATCAATAGGGTTTTTCGTACGGATAAGTACCCAGTGAACGGTTCGTTTAGCTTTATATATTGTTCCGGGTGTGCGTTGTATTGGTTTTTCGGATGTGTTAGACCTGTAAGAGAAAAATTTAAATGGTTGGGAAAGGCCATGGGATGTAGAAATATTTTTTTCACATTTTATTTCCTTGTAAAAACAGGTAAATCAATAGGGTTTTTCGTACGGATAAGTGCCCAGTGAACCGTTCGTTTAGCTTTTTATATTGTTACGGGTGGGCGTTGTATTGGTTTTTCAGAAGTGTTAGACCTGTAAGAGAAAAATTTAAATGGTTGGGAAAGGCCATGGGATGTAGAAATATTTTTTTCACATTTTATTTCCGTTTAAAAACAGGTAAATCAATAGGGATTTTCGTACGGATAAGTACCCAGTGAACGGTTCGTTTATCTTTATATATTCTTCCGGGTGGGCGTTGTATTGGTTTTTCGGAAGTGTTAGACCTGTAAGAGAAAAATTTAAATGGTTGGGAAAGGCCATGGGATGAAGAAATATTTTTTTCACATTTACTTCCTTGTAAAAACAGGAAAATCTATAGGGATTTTCGTACGGATAAGTACCAAGTGAACGGTTCGTTTATCTTTATATATTCTTCTGGGTGGGCGTTGTATTGGTTTTTCGGAAGTGTTACACCTGTAAGAGAAAAATTTAAACGGTTTGGAAAGGCCATGGGATTTAGAAATAATTTTTTCACATTTTACTTCCTTGTAAAAACAGGTAAATCAATAGGGATTTTCGTACGGATAAGTACCCAGTGAACGGTTCGTTTAGCTTTATATATTGTTCCGGGAAGGCGTTGTATTGGTTTTTCGCATATGTTAGACCTGTAAGAGAAAAATTTAAAAGGTTGGGAAAGGCCATGGGATGTAGAAATATTTTTTTCACATTTTACTTCCTTGTAAAAACAGGTAAATCAATAGTGATTTTCGTACGGATAAGTACCCAGTGAACGGTTCGTTTAGCTGTATATATTGTTCCGGGTGGGCGTTGTATTGGTTTTTCGCAAGTGTTAGACCTGTAAGAGAAAAATTTAAATGGTTGGGAAAGGCCATGGGATGTAGAAATATTTTTTTCACATTTTACTTCCTTGTGAAAACAGGAAAATCGATAGGGATGTTCGTACGGATAAGTACCCAGTGAACGGTTCGTTTATCTTTCTATATTCTTCCGGGTGGGCGTTGTATTCGTTTTTCGGAAGTGTTAGACCTGTAAGAGAAAAATTTAAATGGTTGGGAAAGGCCATGGGATGTAGAAATATTTTTTTCACATTTACTTCCTTGTAAAAACAGGAAAATCTATAGGGATTTTCGTACGGATAAGTACCCAGTGAACGGTTCGTTTATCTTTATATATTCTTCCGGGTGGGCGTTGTATTGGTTTTTCGGAAGTGTTACACCTGTAAGAGAAAAATTTAAACGGTTTGGAAAGGCCATGGGATGTAGAAATATTTTTTTCATATTTTACTTCCTTGTAAAAACAGGTAAATCAATAGTGATTTTCGTACGGATAAGTACCCAGTGAACGGTTCGTTTAGCTTTATATATTGTTCCGGGTGAGCGTTGTATTGGTTTTTCGGAAGTGTTACACCTGTAAGAGAAAAATTTAAATGGTTGGGAAAGGCCATGGGATGTAGAAATATTTTTTTCACATTTACTTCCTTGTAAAAACAGGTAAATCAATAGTGATTTTCGTACGGATAAGTACCCAGTGAACGGTTCGTTTAGCTTTATATATTGTTCCGGGTGAGCGTTGTATTGGTTTTTCGGAAGTGTTAGACCTGTAAGAGAAAAATTTAAATGGTTGGGAAAGGCCATGGGATGTAGAAATATTTTTTTCACATTTACTTCCTTGTAAAAACAGGTAAATCAATAGGGTTTTTCGTACGGATAAGTACCCAGTGAACGGTTCGTTTAGCTGTATATATTGTTCCGGGTGGGCGTTGTATTGGTTTTTCGCAAGTGTTAGACCTGTAAGAGAAAAATTTAAATGGTTGGGAAAGGCCATGGGATGTAGAAATATTTTTTTCACATTTTACTTCCTTGTGAAAACAGGAAAATCGATAGGGATTTTCGTACGGATAAGTACCCAGTGAACGGTTCGTTTATCTTTATATATTCTTCCGGGTGGGCGTTGTATTCGTTTTTCGGAAGTGTTAGACCTGTAAGAGAAAAATTTAAATGGTTGGGAAAGGCCATGGGATGTAGAAATATTTTTTTCACATTTACTTCCTTGTAAAAACAGGAAAATCTATAGGGATTTTCGTACGGATAAGTACCCAGTGAACGGTTCGTTTATCTTTATATATTCTTCCGGGTGGGCGTTGTATTGGTTTTTCGGAAGTGTTACACCTGTAAGAGAAAAATTTAAACGGTTTGGAAAGGCCATGGGATGTAGAAATATTTTTTTCATATTTTACTTCCTTGTAAAAACAGGTAAATCAATAGTGATTTTCGTACGGATAAGTAACCAGTGAACGGTTCGTTTAGCTTTATATATTGTTCCGGGTGAGCGTTGTATTGGTTTTTCGGAAGTGTTAGACCTGTAAGAGAAAAATTTAAATGGTTGGGAAAGGCCATGGGATGTAGAAATATTTTTTTCACATTTACTTCCTTGTAAAAACAGGTAAATCAATAGGGTTTTTCGTACGGATAAGTACCCAGTGAACGGTTCGTTTAGCTTTATATATTGTTCCGGGTGGGAGTTGTATTGGTTTTTCGGAAGTGTTAGACCTGTAAGAGAAAAATTTAAATGGTTGGGAAAAGCCATGGGATGTAGAAATATTTTTTTCACATTTACTTCCTTGTAAAAACAGGTAAATCAATAGGGTTTTTCGTACGGATAAGTACCCAGTGAACGGTTCGTTTAGCTTTATATATTGTTCCGGGTGTGCGTTGTATTGGTTTTTCGGAAGTGTTAGACCTGTAAGAGAAAAATTTAAATGGTTGGGAAAGGCCATGGGATGTAGAAATATTTTTTTCACATTTTATTTCCGTTTAAAAACAGGTAAATCAATAGGGATTTTCGTACGGATAAGTACCCAGTGAACGGTTCGTTTATCTTTATATATTCTTCCGGGTGGGCGTTGTATTGGTTTTTCGGAAGTGTTAGACCTGTAAGAGAAAAATTTAAATGGTTGGGAAAGGCCATGGGATGTAGAAATATTTTTTTCACATTTACTTCCTTGTAAAAACAGGAAAATCTATAGGGATTTTCGTACGGATAAGTACCCAGTGAACGGTTCGTTTATCTTTATATATTCTTCTGGGTGGGCGTTGTATTGGTTTTTCGGAAGTGTTACACCTGTAAGAGAAAAATTTAAACGGTTTGGATAGGCCATGGGATTTAGAAATAATTTTTTCACATTTTACTTCCTTGTAAAAACAGGTAAATCAATAGGGATTTTCGTACGGATAAGTACCCAGTGAACGGTTCGTTTAGCTTTATATATTGTTCCGGGTGGGCGTTGTATTGGTTTTTCGCATATGTTAGACCTGTAAGAGAAAAATTTAAAAGGTTGGGAAAGGCCATGGGATGTAGAAATATTTTTTTCACATTTTACTTCCTTGTAAAAACAGGTAAATCAATAGTGATTTTCGTACGGATAAGTACCCAGTGAACGGTTCGTTTAGCTTTATATATTGTTCCGGGTGAGCGTTGTATTGGTTTTTCGGAAGTGTTAGACCTGTAAGAGAAAAATTTAAATGGTTGGGAAAGGCCATGGGATGTAGAAATATTTTTTTCACATTTACTTCCTTGTAAAAACAGGTAAATCAATAGGGTTTTTCGTACGGATAAGTACCCAGTGAACGGTTCGTTTATCTTTATATATTCTTCCGGGTGGGCGTTGTATTGGTTTTTCGGAAGTGTTAGACCTGTAAGAGAAAAATTTAAATGGTTGGGAAAGGCCATGGGATGTAGAAATATTTTTTTCACATTTACTTCCTTGTAAAAACAGGAAAATCTATAGGGATTTTCGTACGGATAAGTACCCAGTGAACGGTTCGTTTATCTTTATATATTCTTCCGGGTGGGCGTTGTATTGGTTTTTCGGAAGTGTTACACCTGTAAGAGAAAAATTTAAACGGTTTGGAAAGGCCATGGGATGTAGAAATATTTTTTTCACATTTTATTTCCTTGTAAAAACAGGTAAATCAATAGGGATTTTCGTACGGATAAGTGCCCAGTGAACCGTTCGTTTAGCTTTTTATATTGTTACGGGTGGGCGTTGTATTGGTTTTTCAGAAGTGTTAGACCTGTAAGAGAAAAATTTAAATGGTTGGGAAAGGCCATGGGATGTAGAAATATTTTTTTCACATTTTATTTCCGTTTAAAAACAGGTAAATCAATAGGGATTTTCGTACGGATAAGTACCCAGTGAACGGTTCGTTTATCTTTATATATTCTTCCGGGTGGGCGTTGTATTGGTTTTTCGGAAGTGTTAGACCTGTAAGAGAAAAATTTAAATGGTTGGGAAAGGCCATGGGATGAAGAAATATTTTTTTCACATTTACTTCCTTGTAAAAACAGGAAAATCTATAGGGATTTTCGTACGGATAAGTACCCAGTGAACGGTTCGTTTATCTTTATATATTCTTCTGGGTGGGCGTTGTATTGGTTTTTCGGAAGTGTTACACCTGTAAGAGAAAAATTTAAACGGTTTGGAAAGGCCATGGGATTTAGAAATAATTTTTTCACATTTTACTTCCTTGTAAAAACAGGTAAATCAATAGGGATTTTCGTACGGATAAGTACCCAGTGAACGGTTCGTTTAGCTTTATATATTGTTCCGGGAAGGCGTTGTATTGGTTTTTCGCATATGTTAGACCTGTAAGAGAAAAATTTAAAAGGTTGGGAAAGGCCATGGGATGTAGAAATATTTTTTTCACATTTTACTTCCTTGTAAAAACAGGTAAATCAATAGTGATTTTCGTACGGATAAGTACCCAGTGAACGGTTCGTTTAGCTGTATATATTGTTCCGGGTGGGCGTTGTATTGGTTTTTCGCAAGTGTTAGACCTGTAAGAGAAAAATTTAAATGGTTGGGAAAGGCCATGGGATGTAGAAATATTTTTTTCACATTTTACTTCCTTGTGAAAACAGGAAAATCGATAGGGATGTTCGTACGGATAAGTACCCAGTGAACGGTTCGTTTATCTTTCTATATTCTTCCGGGTGGGCGTTGTATTCGTTTTTCGGAAGTGTTAGACCTGTAAGAGAAAAATTTAAATGGTTGGGAAAGGCCATGGGATGTAGAAATATTTTTTTCACATTTACTTCCTTGTAAAAACAGGAAAATCTATAGGGATTTTCGTACGGATAAGTACCCAGTGAACGGTTCGTTTATCTTTATATATTCTTCCGGGTGGGCGTTGTATTGGTTTTTCGGAAGTGTTACACCTGTAAGAGAAAAATTTAAACGGTTTGGAAAGGCCATGGGATGTAGAAATATTTTTTTCATATTTTACTTCCTTGTAAAAACAGGTAAATCAATAGTGATTTTCGTACGGATAAGTACCCAGTGAACGGTTCGTTTAGCTTTATATATTGTTCCGGGTGAGCGTTGTATTGGTTTTTCGGAAGTGTTACACCTGTAAGAGAAAAATTTAAATGGTTGGGAAAGGCCATGGGATGTAGAAATATTTTTTTCACATTTACTTCCTTGTAAAAACAGGTAAATCAATAGTGATTTTCGTACGGATAAGTACCCAGTGAACGGTTCGTTTAGCTTTATATATTGTTCCGGGTGAGCGTTGTATTGGTTTTTCGGAAGTGTTAGACCTGTAAGAGAAAAATTTAAATGGTTGGGAAAGGCCATGGGATGTAGAAATATTTTTTTCACATTTACTTCCTTGTAAAAACAGGTAAATCAATAGGGTTTTTCGTACGGATAAGTACCCAGTGAACGGTTCGTTTAGCTGTATATATTGTTCCGGGTGGGCGTTGTATTGGTTTTTCGCAAGTGTTAGACCTGTAAGAGAAAAATTTAAATGGTTGGGAAAGGCCATGGGATGTAGAAATATTTTTTTCACATTTTACTTCCTTGTGAAAACAGGAAAATCGATAGGGATTTTCGTACGGATAAGTACCCAGTGAACGGTTCGTTTATCTTTATATATTCTTCCGGGTGGGCGTTGTATTCGTTTTTCGGAAGTGTTAGACCTGTAAGAGAAAAATTTAAATGGTTGGGAAAGGCCATGGGATGTAGAAATATTTTTTTCACATTTACTTCCTTGTAAAAACAGGAAAATCTATAGGGATTTTCGTACGGATAAGTACCCAGTGAACGGTTCGTTTATCTTTATATATTCTTCCGGGTGGGCGTTGTATTGGTTTTTCGGAAGTGTTACACCTGTAAGAGAAAAATTTAAACGGTTTGGAAAGGCCATGGGATGTAGAAATATTTTTTTCATATTTTACTTCCTTGTAAAAACAGGTAAATCAATAGTGATTTTCGTACGGATAAGTAACCAGTGAACGGTTCGTTTAGCTTTATATATTGTTCCGGGTGAGCGTTGTATTGGTTTTTCGGAAGTGTTAGACCTGTAAGAGAAAAATTTAAATGGTTGGGAAAGGCCATGGGATGTAGAAATATTTTTTTCACATTTACTTCCTTGTAAAAACAGGTAAATCAATAGGGTTTTTCGTACGGATAAGTACCCAGTGAACGGTTCGTTTAGCTTTATATATTGTTCCGGGTGGGAGTTGTATTGGTTTTTCGGAAGTGTTAGACCTGTAAGAGAAAAATTTAAATGGTTGGGAAAAGCCATGGGATGTAGAAATATTTTTTTCACATTTACTTCCTTGTAAAAACAGGTAAATCAATAGGGTTTTTCGTACGGATAAGTACCCAGTGAACGGTTCGTTTAGCTTTATATATTGTTCCGGGTGTGCGTTGTATTGGTTTTTCGGAAGTGTTAGACCTGTAAGAGAAAAATTTAAATGGTTGGGAAAGGCCATGGGATGTAGAAATATTTTTTTCACATTTTATTTCCGTTTAAAAACAGGTAAATCAATAGGGATTTTCGTACGGATAAGTACCCAGTGAACGGTTCGTTTATCTTTATATATTCTTCCGGGTGGGCGTTGTATTGGTTTTTCGGAAGTGTTAGACCTGTAAGAGAAAAATTTAAATGGTTGGGAAAGGCCATGGGATGTAGAAATATTTTTTTCACATTTACTTCCTTGTAAAAACAGGAAAATCTATAGGGATTTTCGTACGGATAAGTACCCAGTGAACGGTTCGTTTATCTTTATATATTCTTCTGGGTGGGCGTTGTATTGGTTTTTCGGAAGTGTTACACCTGTAAGAGAAAAATTTAAACGGTTTGGATAGGCCATGGGATTTAGAAATAATTTTTTCACATTTTACTTCCTTGTAAAAACAGGTAAATCAATAGGGATTTTCGTACGGATAAGTACCCAGTGAACGGTTCGTTTAGCTTTATATATTGTTCCGGGTGGGCGTTGTATTGGTTTTTCGCATATGTTAGACCTGTAAGAGAAAAATTTAAAAGGTTGGGAAAGGCCATGGGATGTAGAAATATTTTTTTCACATTTTACTTCCTTGTAAAAACAGGTAAATCAATAGTGATTTTCGTACGGATAAGTACCCAGTGAACGGTTCGTTTAGCTTTATATATTGTTCCGGGTGAGCGTTGTATTGGTTTTTCGGAAGTGTTAGACCTGTAAGAGAAAAATTTAAATGGTTGGGAAAGGCCATGGGATGTAGAAATATTTTTTTCACATTTACTTCCTTGTAAAAACAGGTAAATCAATAGGGTTTTTCGTACGGATAAGTACCCAGTGAACGGTTCGTTTATCTTTATATATTCTTCCGGGTGGGCGTTGTATTGGTTTTTCGGAAGTGTTAGACCTGTAAGAGAAAAATTTAAATGGTTGGGAAAGGCCATGGGATGTAGAAATATTTTTTTCACATTTACTTCCTTGTAAAAACAGGAAAATCTATAGGGATTTTCGTACGGATAAGTACCCAGTGAACGGTTCGTTTATCTTTATATATTCTTCCGGGTGGGCGTTGTATTGGTTTTTCGGAAGTGTTACACCTGTAAGAGAAAAATTTAAACGGTTTGGAAAGGCCATGGGATGTAGAAATATTTTTTTCACATTTTATTTCCTTGTAAAAACAGGTAAATCAATAGGGATTTTCGTACGGATAAGTACCCAGTGAACGGTTCGTTTAGCTTTATATATTGTTCCGGGTGGGCGTTGTATTGGTTTTTCGGAAGTGTTTGACCTGTAAGAGAAAAATTTAAATGGTTGGGAAAGGCCATGGGATGTAGAAATATTTTTTTCACATTTACTTCCTTGTAAAAACAGGTAAATCAATAGGGTTTTTCGTACGGATAAGTACCCAGTGAACGGTTCGTTTAGCTGTATATATTGTTCCGGGTGGGCGTTGTATTGGTTTTTCGCAAGTGTTAGACCTGTAAGAGAAAAATTTAAATGGTTGGGAAAGGCCATGGGATGTAGAAATATTTTTTTCACATTTTACTTCCTTGTGAAAACAGGAAAATCGATAGGGATTTTCGTACGGATAAGTACCCAGTGAACGGTTCGTTTATCTTTATATATTCTTCCGGGTGGGCGTTGTATTCGTTTTTCGGAAGTGTTAGACCTGTAAGAGAAAAATTTAAATGGTTGGGAAAGGCCATGGGATGTAGAAATATTTTTTTCACATTTACTTCCTTGTAAAAACAGGAAAATCTATAGGGATTTTCGTACGGATAAGTACCCAGTGAACGGTTCGTTTATCTTTATATATTCTTCCGGGTGGGCGTTGTATTGGTTTTTCGGAAGTGTTACACCTGTAAGAGAAAAATTTAAACGGTTTGGAAAGGCCATGGGATGTAGAAATATTTTTTTCATATTTTACTTCCTTGTAAAAACAGGTAAATCAATAGTGATTTTCGTACGGATAAGTAACCAGTGAACGGTTCGTTTAGCTTTATATATTGTTCCGGGTGAGCGTTGTATTGGTTTTTCGGAAGTGTTAGACCTGTAAGAGAAAAATTTAAATGGTTGGGAAAGGCCATGGGATGTAGAAATATTTTTTTCACATTTACTTCCTTGGAAAAACAGGTAAATCAATAGGGTTTTTCGTACGGATAAGTACCCAGTGAACGGTTCGTTTAGCTTTATATATTGTTCCGGGTGGGAGTTGTATTGGTTTTTCGGAAGTGTTAGACCTGTAAGAGAAAAATTTAAATGGTTGGGAAAAGCCATGGGATGTAGAAATATTTTTTTCACATTTACTTCCTTGTAAAAACAGGTAAATCAATAGGGTTTTTCGTACGGATAAGTACCCAGTGAACGGTTCGTTTAGCTTTATATATTGTTCCGGGTGTGCGTTGTATTGGTTTTTCGGAAGTGTTAGACCTGTAAGAGAAAAATTTAAATGGTTGGGAAAGGCCATGGGATGTAGAAATATTTTTTTCACATTTTATTTCCGTTTAAAAACAGGTAAATCAATAGGGATTTTCGTACGGATAAGTACCCAGTGAACGGTTCGTTTATCTTTATATATTCTTCCGGGTGGGCGTTGTATTGGTTTTTCGGAAGTGTTAGACCTGTAAGAGAAAAATTTAAATGGTTGGGAAAGGCCATGGGATGTAGAAATATTTTTTTCACATTTACTTCCTTGTAAAAACAGGAAAATCTATAGGGATTTTCGTACGGATAAGTACCCAGTGAACGGTTCGTTTATCTTTATATATTCTTCTGGGTGGGCGTTGTATTGGTTTTTCGGAAGTGTTACACCTGTAAGAGAAAAATTTAAACGGTTTGGATAGGCCATGGGATTTAGAAATAATTTTTTCACATTTTACTTCCTTGTAAAAACAGGTAAATCAATAGGGATTTTCGTACGGATAAGTACCCAGTGAACGGTTCGTTTAGCTTTATATATTGTTCCGGGTGGGCGTTGTATTGGTTTTTCGCATATGTTAGACCTGTAAGAGAAAAATTTAAAAGGTTGGGAAAGGCCATGGGATGTAGAAATATTTTTTTCACATTTTACTTCCTTGTAAAAACAGGTAAATCAATAGTGATTTTCGTACGGATAAGTACCCAGTGAACGGTTCGTTTAGCTTTATATATTGTTCCGGGTGAGCGTTGTATTGGTTTTTCGGAAGTGTTAGACCTGTAAGAGAAAAATTTAAATGGTTGGGAAAGGCCATGGGATGTAGAAATATTTTTTTCACATTTACTTCCTTGTAAAAACAGGTAAATCAATAGGGTTTTTCGTACGGATAAGTACCCAGTGAACGGTTCGTTTATCTTTATATATTCTTCCGGGTGGGCGTTGTATTGGTTTTTCGGAAGTGTTAGACCTGTAAGAGAAAAATTTAAATGGTTGGGAAAGGCCATGGGATGTAGAAATATTTTTTTCACATTTACTTCCTTGTAAAAACAGGAAAATCTATAGGGATTTTCGTACGGATAAGTACCCAGTGAACGGTTCGTTTATCTTTATATATTCTTCCGGGTGGGCGTTGTATTGGTTTTTCGGAAGTGTTACACCTGTAAGAGAAAAATTTAAACGGTTTGGAAAGGCCATGGGATGTAGAAATATTTTTTTCACATTTTATTTCCTTGTAAAAACAGGTAAATCAATAGGGATTTTCGTACGGATAAGTACCCAGTGAACGGTTCGTTTAGCTTTATATATTGTTCCGGGTGGGCGTTGTATTGGTTTTTCGCATGTGTTAGACCTGTAAGAGAAAAATTTAAAAGGTTGGGAAAGGCCATGGGATGTAGAAATATTTTTTTCACATTTTACTTCCTTGTAAAAACAGGTAAATCAGTAGTGATTTTCGTACGGATAAGTACCCAGTGAACGGTTCGTTTAGCTTTATATATTGTTCCGGGTGAGCGTTGTATTGGTTTTTCGGAAGTGTTAGACCTGTAAGAGAAAAATTTAAATGGTTGGGAAAGGCCATGGGATGTAGAAATATTTTTTTCACATTTACTTCCTTGTAAAAACAGGTAAATCAATAGGGTTTTTTGTACGGATAAGTACCAAGTGAACGGTTAGTTTAGCTTTATATATTGTTCCGGGTGGGAGTTGTATTGGTTTTTCGGAAGTGTTAGACCTGTAAGAGAAAAATTTAAATGGTTGGGAAAGGCCATGGGATGTAGAAATATTTTTTTCACATTTTATTTCCTTGTAAAAACAGGTAAATCAATAGGGTTTTTCGTACGGATAAGTGCCCAGTGAACGGTTCGTTTAGCTTTATATATTGTTCCGGGTGGGCGTTGTATTGGTTTTTCAGAAGTGTTAGACCTGTAAGAGAAAAATTTAAATGGTTGGGAAAGGCCATGGGATGTAGAAATATTTTTTTCACATTTTAATTCCGTTTAAAAACAGGTAAATCAATAGGGATTTTCGTACGGATAAGTACCCAGTGAACGGTTCGTTTAGCTTTATATATTGTTCCGGGTGGGCGTTGTATTGGTTTTTCGGAAGTGTTAGACGTGTAAGAGAAAAATTTAAATGGTTGGGAAAGGCCATGGGATTTAGAAATATTTTTTTCACATTTTATTTCCGTTTAAAAACAGGTAAATCAATTGTGATTTTCGTACGGATAAGTACCCAGTGAACGGTTCGTTTAGCTTTATATATTCTTCCGGGTGGGAGTTGTATTGGTTTTTCGGAAGTGTTAGACCTGTAAGAGAAAAATTTAAATGGTTGGGAAAGGCCATGGGATGTAGAAATATTTTTTTCACATTTACTTCCTTGTAAAAACAGGTAAATCAATAGGGTATCTCGTACGGATAAGTACCCAGTGAACGGTTCGTTTAGCTTTATATATTGTTCCGGGTGGGCGTTGTATTGGTTTTTCGCATGTGTTAGACCTGTAAGAGAAAAATTTAAATGGTTGGGAAAGGCCATGGGATGTAGAAATATTTTTTTCACATTTTATTTCCTTGTAAAAACAGGTAAATCAATAGGGTTTTATGTACGGATAAGTGCTCAGTGAACGGTTTGTTTAGCTTAATATATTGTTCCGGGATGGCGTTGTTTTGGTTTTTCGGAAGTGTTAGACCTGTAAGAGAAAAATTTAAATGGTTGGGAAAGGCCATGGGATGTAGAAATATTTTTTTCACATTTTATTTCCTTATAAAAACAGGTAAATCAAAAGGGATTTTCGTACGGGTAAGTACCCAGTTAACGGTTCGTTTAGCTGTATATATTGTTCCGGGTGGGCGTTGTATTGGTTTTTCGCAAGTGTTAGACATGTAAGAGAAAAATTTAAATGGTTGGGAAAGGCCATGGGATGTAGAAATATTTTTTTCACATTTTACTTCCTTGTGAAAACAGGAAAATCGATAGGGATTTTCGTACGGATAAGTACCCAGTGAACGGTTCGTTTATCTTCATATATTCTTCCGGGTGGGCGTTGTATTGGTTTTTCGGAAGTGTTAGACCTGTAAGAGAAAAATTTAAATGGTTGGGAAAGGCCATGGGATGTAGAAATATTTTTTTCACATTTACTTCCTTGTAAAAACAGGAAAATCTATAGGGATTTTCGTACGGATAAGTACCCAGTGAACGGTTCGTTTAGCTTTATATATTGTTCCGGGTGGGCGTTGTATTGGTTTTTCGCATGTGTTAGACCTGTAAGAGAAAAATTTAAAAGGTTGGGAAAGGCCATGGGATGTAGAAATATTTTTTTCACATTTTACTTTCTTGTAAAAACAGGTAAATCAATAGTGCTTTTCGTACGGATAAGTACCCAGTGAACGGTTCGTTTACCTTTATATATTGTTCCGGGTGAGCGTTGTATTGGTTTTTCGGAAGTGTTAGACCTGTAAGAGAAAAATTTAAATGGTTGGGAAAGGCCATGGGATGTAGAAATATTTTTTTCACATTTACTTCCTTGTAAAAACAGGTAAATCAATAGGGTTTTTCGTACGGATAAGTACCCAGTGAACGGTTCGTTTAGCTTTATATATTGTTCCGGGTGGGCGTTGTATTGGTTTTTCAGAAGTGTTAGACCTGTAAGAGAAAAATTTAAATGGTTGGGAAAGGCCATGGGATGTAGAAATATTTTTTTCACATTTACTTCCTTGTAAAAACAGGAAAATCTATAGGGATTTTCGTACGGATAAGTACCCAGTGAACGGTTCGTTTATCTTTATATATTCTTCTGGGTGGGCGTTGTATTGGTTTTTCGGAAGTGTCACACCTGTAAGAGAAAAATTTAAACGGTTTGGAAAGGCCATGGGATTTAGAAATAATTTTTTCACATTTTACTTCCTTGTAAAAACAGGTAAATCAATAGGGATTTTCGTACGGATAAGTACCCAGTGAACGGTTCGTTTAGCTTTATATATTGTTCCGGGTGGGCGTTGTATTGGTTTTTCGCATATGTTAGACCTGTAAGAGAAAAATTTAAAAGGTTGGGAAAGGCCATGGGATGTAGAAATATTTTTTTCACATTTTACTTCCTTGTAAAAACAGGTAAATCAATAGTGATTTTCGTACGGATAAGTACCCAGTGAACGGTTCGTTTAGCTTTATATATTGTTCCAGGTGAGCGTTGTATTGGTTTTTCGGAAGTGTTAGACCTGTAAGAGAAAAATTTAAATGGTTGGGAAAGGCCATGGGATGTAGAAATATTTTTTTCACATTTACTTCCTTGTAAAAACAGGTAAATCAATAGGGTTTTTCGTACGGATAAGTACCCAGTGAACGGTTCGTTTATCTTTATATATTCTTCCGGGTGGGCGTTGTATTGGTTTTTCGGAAGTGTTAGACCTGTAAGAGAAAAATTTAAATGGTTGGGAAAGGCCATGGGATGTAGAAATATTTTTTTCACATTTACTTCCTTGTAAAAACAGGAAAATCTATAGGGATTTTTGTACGGATAAGTACCCAGTGAACGGTTCGTTTATCTTTATATATTCTTCCGGGTGGGCGTTGTATTGGTTTTTCGGAAGTGTTACACCTGTAAGAGAAAAATTTAAACGGTTTGGAAAGGCCATGGGATGTAGAAATATTTTTTTCACATTTTACTTCCTTGTAAAAACAGGTAAATCAATAGGGATTTTCGTACGGATAAGTACCCAGTGAACGGTTCGTTTAGCTTTATATATTGTTCCGGGTGAGCGTTGTATTGGTTTTTCGGAAGTGTTAGACCTGTAAGAGAAAAATTTAAATGGTTGGGAAAGGCCATGGGATGTAGAAATATTTTTTTCACATTTACTTCCTTGTAAAAACAGGTAAATCAATAGGGTTTTTCGTACGGATAAGTACCCAGTGAACGGTTCGTTTAGCTTTATATATTGTTCCGGGTGGGCGTTGTATTGGTTTTTCGGAAGTGTTAGACCTGTAAGAGAAAAATTTAAATGGTTGGGAAAGGCCATGGGATGTAGAAATATTTTTTTCACATTTTATTTCCTTGTAAAAACAGGTAAATCAATAGGGTTTTTCGTACGGATAAGTGCCCAGTGAACGGTTCGTTTAGCTTTATATATTGTTCCGGGTGGGCGTTGTATTGGTTTTTCAGAAGTGTTAGACCTGTAAGAGAAAAATTTAAATGGTTGGGAAAGGCCATGGGATGTAGAAATATTTTTTTCACATTTTAATTCCGTTTAAAAACAGGTAAATCAATAGGGATTTTCGTACGGATAAGTACCCAGTGAACGGTTCGTTTAGCTTTATATATTGTTCCGGGTGGGCGTTGTATTGGTTTTTCGGAAGTGTTAGACGTGTAAGAGAAAAATTTAAATGGTTGGGAAAGGCCATGGGATTTAGAAATATTTTTTTCACATTTTATTTCCGTTTAAAAACAGGTAAATCAATTGTGATTTTCGTACGGATAAGTACCCAGTGAACGGTTCGTTTAGCTTTATATATTCTTCCGGGTGGGAGTTGTATTGGTTTTTCGGAAGTGTTAGACCTGTAAGAGAAAAATTTAAATGGTTGGGAAAGGCCATGGGATGTAGAAATATTTTTTTCACATTTACTTTCTTGTAAAAACAGGTAAATCAATAGGGTATCTCGTACGGATAAGTACCCAGTGAACGGTTCGTTTAGCTTTATATATTGTTCCGGGTGGGCGTTGTATTGGTTTTTCGCATGTGTTAGACCTGTAAGAGAAAAATTTAAATGGTTGGGAAAGGCCATGGGATGTAGAAATATTTTTTTCACATTTTATTTCCTTGTAAAAACAGGTAAATCAATAGGGTTTTATGTACGGATAAGTGCTCAGTGAACGGTTTGTTTAGCTTAATATATTGTTCCGGGATGGCGTTGTTTTGGTTTTTCGGAAGTGTTAGACCTGTAAGAGAAAAATTTAAATGGTTGGGAAAGGCCATGGGATGTAGAAATATTTTTTTCACATTTTACTTCCTTGTGAAAACAGGAAAATCGATAGGGATTTTCGTACGGATAAGTACCCAGTGAACGGTTCGTTTATCTTCATATATTCTTCCGGGTGGGCGTTGTATTGGTTTTTCGGAAGTGTTAGACCTGTAAGAGAAAAATTTAAATGGTTGGGAAAGGCCATGGGATGTAGAAATATTTTTTTCACATTTACTTCCTTGTAAAAACAGGAAAATCTATAGGGATTTTCGTACGGATAAGTACCCAGTGAACGGTTCGTTTAGCTTTATATATTGTTCCGGGTGGGCGTTGTATTGGTTTTTCGCATGTGTTAGACCTGTAAGAGAAAAATTTAAAAGGTTGGGAAAGGCCATGGGATGTAGAAATATTTTTTTCACATTTTACTTCCTTGTAAAAACAGGTAAATCAATAGTGCTTTTCGTACGGATAAGTACCCAGTGAACGGTTCGTTTACCTTTATATATTGTTCCGGGTGAGCGTTGTATTGGTTTTTCGGAAGTGTTAGACCTGTAAGAGAAAAATTTAAATGGTTGGGAAAGGCCATGGGATGTAGAAATATTTTTTTCACATTTACTTCCTTGTAAAAACAGGTAAATCAATAGGGTTTTTCGTACGGATAAGTACCCAGTGAACGGTTCGTTTAGCTTTATATATTGTTCCGGGTGGGCGTTGTATTGGTTTTTCAGAAGTGTTAGACCTGTAAGAGAAAAATTTAAATGGTTGGGAAAGGCCATGGGATGTAGAAATATTTTTTTCACATTTACTTCCTTGTAAAAACAGGAAAATCTATAGGGATTTTCGTACGGATAAGTACCCAGTGAACGGTTCGTTTATCTTTATATATTCTTCTGGGTGGGCGTTGTATTGGTTTTTCGGAAGTGTTACACCTGTAAGAGAAAAATTTAAACGGTTTGGAAAGGCCATGGGATTTAGAAATAATTTTTTCACATTTTACTTCCTTGTAAAAACAGGTAAATCAATAGGGATTTTCGTACGGATAAGTACCCAGTGAACGGTTCGTTTAGCTTTATATATTGTTCCGGGTGGGCGTTGTATTGGTTTTTCGCATATGTTAGACCTGTAAGAGAAAAATTTAAAAGGTTGGGAAAGGCCATGGGATGTAGAAATATTTTTTTCACATTTTACTTCCTTGTAAAAACAGGTAAATCAATAGTGATTTTCGTACGGATAAGTACCCAGTGAACGGTTCGTTTAGCTTTATATATTGTTCCAGGTGAGCGTTGTATTGGTTTTTCGGAAGTGTTAGACCTGTAAGAGAAAAATTTAAATGGTTGGGAAAGGCCATGGGATGTAGAAATATTTTTTTCACATTTACTTCCTTGTAAAAACAGGTAAATCAATAGGGTTTTTCGTACGGATAAGTACCCAGTGAACGGTTCGTTTATCTTTATATATTCTTCCGGGTGGGCGTTGTATTGGTTTTTCGGAAGTGTTAGACCTGTAAGAGAAAAATTTAAATGGTTGGGAAAGGCCATGGGATGTAGAAATATTTTTTTCACATTTACTTCCTTGTAAAAACAGGAAAATCTATAGGGATTTTTGTACGGATAAGTACCCAGTGAACGGTTCGTTTATCTTTATATATTCTTCCGGGTGGGCGTTGTATTGGTTTTTCGGAAGTGTTACACCTGTAAGAGAAAAATTTAAACGGTTTGGAAAGGCCATGGGATGTAGAAATATTTTTTTCACATTTTACTTCCTTGTAAAAACAGGTAAATCAATAGGGATTTTCGTACGGATAAGTACCCAGTGAACGGTTCGTTTAGCTTTATATATTGTTCCGGGTGGGCGTTGTATTGGTTTTTCGCATGTGTTAGACCTGTAAGAGAAAAATTTAAAAGGTTGGGAAAGGCCATGGGATGTAGAAATATTTTTTTCACATTTTACTTCCTTGTAAAAACAGTTAAATCAATAGTGATTTTCGTACAGATAAGTACCCAGTGAACGGTTCGTTTAGCTTTATATATTGTTCCGGGTGAGCGTTGTATTGGTTTTTCGGAAGTGTTAGACCTGTAAGAGAAAAATTTAAATGGTTGGGAAAGGCCATGGGATGTAGAAATATTTTTTTCACATTTACTTCCTTGTAAAAACAGGTAAATCAATAGGGTTTTTCGTACGGATAAGTACCCAGTGAACGGTTCGTTTAGCTTTATATATTGTTCCGGGTGGGCGTTGTATTGGTTTTTCGCATGTGTTAGACCTGTAAGAGAAAAATTTAAAAGGTTGGGAAAGGCCATGGGATGTAGAAATATTTTTTTCACATTTTACTTCCTTGTAAAAACAGGTAAATCAATAGGGATTTTCGTACGGATAAGTACCCAGTGAACGGTTCGTTTAGCTTTATATATTGTTCCGGGTGGGCGTTGTATTGGTTTTTCGCATGTGTTAGACCTGTAAGAGAAAAATTTAAAAGGTTGGGAAAGGCCATGGGATGTAGAAATATATTTTTCACATTTTACTTCCTTGTAAAAACAGTTAAATCAATAGTGATTTTCGTACGGATAAGTACCCAGTGAACGGTTCGTTTAGCTTTATATATTGTTCCGGGTGTGCGTTGTATTGGTTTTTCGGAAGTGTTAGACCTGTAAGAGAAAAATTTAAATGGTTGGGAAAGGCCATGGGATGTAGAAATATTTTTTTCACATTTACTTCCTTGTAAAAACAGGTAAATCAATAGGGTTTTTCGTACGGATAAGTACCCAGTGAACGGTTCGTTTAGCTTTATATATTGTTCCGGGTGGGCGTTGTATTGGTTTTTTCGCATGTGTTAGACCTGTAAGAGAAAAATTTAAAAGGTTGGGAAAGGCCATGGGATGTAGAAATATTTTTTTCACATTTTACTTCCTTGTAAAAACAGGAAAATCGATAGGGATTTTCGTACGGATAAGTAGCTAGTTTACGGTTCGTTTATCTTTATATATTCTTCCGGGTGGGCGTTGTATTGGATTTTCAGAAGGGTTAGACCTGTAAGAGAAAAATTTAAATGGTTGGGAAAGGCCATGGGATATAGAAATATTTTTTTCACATTTTATTTCCGTTTAAAAACAGGTAAATCAATAGGGATTTTCGTACGGATAAGTACCCAGTGAACGGTTCGTTTAGCTTTATATATTGTTCCGGGTGGGCGTTGTATTGGTTTTTCGCATGTGTTAGACCTGTAAGAGAAAAATTTAAATGGTTGGGAAAGGCCATGGGATGTAGAAATATTTTTTTCACATTTTACTTCCTTGTAAAAACAGGAAAATCAATAGGGATTTTCGTACGGATAAGTACCCAGTGAACGGTTAGTTTAGCTTTATATATTGTTCCGGGTGGGCATTGTATTGGTTTTTCAGAAGTGTTAGACCTGTAAGAGAAAAATTTAAATGGTTGGGAAAGGCCATGGGATATAGAAATATTTTTTTTACATTTTATTTCCGTTTAAAAACAGGTAAATCAATAGGGATTTTCGTACGGATAAGTACCCAGTGAACGGTTCGTTTAGCTTTATATATTGTTCCGGGTGGGCGTTGTATTGGTTTTTCGGAAGTGTTAGACCTGTAAGAGAAAAATTTAAATGGTTGGGAAAGGCCATGGGATGTATAAATATTTTTTTCACATTTTACTTCCTTGTAAAAACAGGAAAATCAATAGGGATTTTCGTACGGATAAGTACCCAGTGAACGGTTCGTTTAGCTTTATATATTGTTCCGGGTGGGCGTTGTATTGGTTTTTCGCATGTGTTAGACCTGTAAGAGAAAAATTTAAATGGTTGGGAAAGGCCATGGGATGTAGAAATATTTTTTTCACATTTTACTCCTTGTAAAAACAGGTAAATCAATAGTGATTTTCGTACGGATAAGTACCCAGTGAACGGTTCGTTTAGCTTTATATATTGTTCCGGGTGGGCGTTGTATTGGTTTTTCGGAAGTGTTAGACCTGTAAGAGAAAAATTTAAATGGTTGGGAAAGGCCATGGGATGTAGAAATATTTTTTTCACATTTACTTCCTTGTAAAAACAGGTAAATCAATAGTGATTTTCGTACGGATAAGTACCCAGTGAACGGTTCGTTTAGCTTTATATATTGTTCCGGGTGAGCGTTGTATTGGTTTTTCGGAAGTGTTAGACCTGTAAGAGAAAAATTTAAATGGTTGGGAAAGGCCATGGGATGTAGAAATATTTTTTTTACATTTACTTCCTTGTAAAAACAGGTAAATCAATAGTGATTTTCGTACGGATAAGTACCCAGTGAACGGTTCGTTTAGCTTTATATATTGTTCCGGGTGAGCGTTGTATTGGTTTTTCGGAAGTGTTAGACCTGTAAGAGAAAAATTTAAATGGTTGGGAAAGGCCATGGGATGTAGAAATATTTTTTTCACATTTACTTCCTTGTAAAAACAGGTAAATCAATAGGGTTTTTCGTACGGATAAGTACCCAGTGAACGGTTCGTTTAGCTGTATATATTGTTCCGGGTGGGCGTTGTATTGGTTTTTCGCAAGTGTTAGACCTGTAAGAGAAAAATTTAAATGGTTGGGAAAGGCCATGGGATGTAGAAATATTTTTTTCACATTTTACTTCCTTGTGAAAACAGGAAAATCGATAGGGATTTTCGTACGGATAAGTACCCAGTGAACGGTTCGTTTATCTTTATATATTCTTCCGGGTGGGCGTTGTATTGGTTTTTCGGAAGTGTTAGACCTGTAAGAGAAAAATTTAAATGGTTGGGAAAGGCCATGGGATGTAGAAATATTTTTTTCACATTTACTTCCTTGTAAAAACAGGAAAATCTATAGGGATTTTCGTACGGATAAGTACCCAGTGAACGGTTCGTTTAGCTTTATATATTGTTCCGGGTGAGCGTTGTATTGGTTTTTCGGAAGTGTTAGACCTGTAAGAGAAAAATTTAAATGGTTGGGAAAGGCCATGGGATGTAGAAATATTTTTTTTACATTTACTTCCTTGTAAAAACAGGTAAATCAATAGTGATTTTCGTACGGATAAGTACCCAGTGAACGGTTCGTTTAGCTTTATATATTGTTCCGGGTGAGCGTTGTATTGGTTTTTCGGAAGTGTTAGACCTGTAAGAGAAAAATTTAAATGGTTGGGAAAGGCCATGGGATGTAGAAATATTTTTTTCACATTTACTTCCTTGTAAAAACAGGTAAATCAATAGGGTTTTTCGTACGGATAAGTACCCAGTGAACGGTTCGTTTAGCTGTATATATTGTTCCGGGTGGGCGTTGTATTGGTTTTTCGCAAGTGTTAGACCTGTAAGAGAAAAATTTAAATGGTTGGGAAAGGCCATGGGATGTAGAAATATTTTTTTCACATTTTACTTCCTTGTGAAAACAGGAAAATCGATAGGGATTTTCGTACGGATAAGTACCCAGTGAACGGTTCGTTTATCTTTATATATTCTTCCGGGTGGGCGTTGTATTCGTTTTTCGGAAGTGTTAGACCTGTAAGAGAAAAATTTAAATGGTTGGGAAAGGCCATGGGATGTAGAAATATTTTTTTCACATTTACTTCCTTGTAAAAACAGGAAAATCTATAGGGATTTTCGTACGGATAAGTACCCAGTGAACGGTTCGTTTATCTTTATATATTCTTCCGGGTGGGCGTTGTATTGGTTTTTCGGAAGTGTTACACCTGTAAGAGAAAAATTTAAACGGTTTGGAAAGGCCATGGGATGTAGAAATATTTTTTTCATATTTTACTTCCTTGTAAAAACAGGTAAATCAATAGTGATTTTCGTACGGATAAGTACCCAGTGAACGGTTCGTTTAGCTTTATATATTGTTCCGGGTGAGCGTTGTATTGGTTTTTCGGAAGTGTTAGACCTGTAAGAGAAAAATTTAAATGGTTGGGAAAGGCCATGGGATGTAGAAATATTTTTTTCACATTTACTTCCTTGTAAAAACAGGTAAATCAATAGGGTTTTTCGTACGGATAAGTACCCAGTGAACGGTTCGTTTAGCTTTATATATTGTTCCGGGTGGGAGTTGTATTGGTTTTTCGGAAGTGTTAGACCTGTAAGAGAAAAATTTAAATGGTTGGGAAAAGCCATGGGATGTAGAAATATTTTTTTCACATTTACTTCCTTGTAAAAACAGGTAAATCAATAGGGTTTTTCGTACGGATAAGTACCCAGTGAACGGTTCGTTTAGCTTTATATATTGTTCCGGGTGTGCGTTGTATTGGTTTTTCGGAAGTGTTAGACCTGTAAGAGAAAAATTTAAATGGTTGGGAAAGGCCATGGGATGTAGAAATATTTTTTTCACATTTTATTTCCTTGTAAAAACAGGTAAATCAATAGGGTTTTTCGTACGGATAAGTGCCCAGTGAACGGTTCGTTTAGCTTTTTATATTGTTCCGGGTGGGCGTTGTATTGGTTTTTCAGAAGTGTTAGACCTGTAAGAGAAAAATTTAAATGGTTGGGAAAGGCCATGGGATGTAGAAATATTTTTTTCACATTTTATTTCCGTTTAAAAACAGGTAAATCAATAGGGATTTTCGTACGGATAAGTACCCAGTGAACGGTTCGTTTATCTTTATATATTGTTCCGGGTGGGCGTTGTATTGGTTTTTCGGAAGTGTTAGACCTGTAAGAGAAAAATTTAAATGGTTGGGAAAGGCCATGGGATGTAGAAATATTTTTTTCACATTTACTTCCTTGTAAAAACAGGAAAATCTATAGGGATTTTCGTACGGATAAGTACCCAGTGAACGGTTCGTTTATCTTTATATATTCTTCTGGGTGGGCGTTGTATTGGTTTTTCGGAAGTGTTACACCTGTAAGAGAAAAATTTAAACGGTTTGGATAGGCCATGGGATTTAGAAATAATTTTTTCACATTTTACTTCCTTGTAAAAACAGGTAAATCAATAGGGATTTTCGTACGGATAAGTACCCAGTGAACGGTTCGTTTAGCTTTATATATTGTTCCGGGTGGGCGTTGTATTGGTTTTTCGCATATGTTAGACCTGTAAGAGAAAAATTTAAAAGGTTGGGAAAGGCCATGGGATGTAGAAATATTTTTTTCACATTTTACTTCCTTGTAAAAACAGGTAAATCAATAGTGATTTTCGTACGGATAAGTACCCAGTGAACGGTTCGTTTAGCTTTATATATTGTTCCGGGTGAGCGTTGTATTGGTTTTTCGGAAGTGTTAGACCTGTAAGAGAAAAATTTAAATGGTTGGGAAAGGCCATGGGATGTAGAAATATTTTTTTCACATTTACTTCCTTGTAAAAACAGGTAAATCAATAGGGTTTTTCGTACGGATAAGTACCCAGTGAACGGTTCGTTTATCTTTATATATTCTTCCGGGTGGGCGTTGTATTGGTTTTTCGGAAGTGTTAGACCTGTAAGAGAAAAATTTAAATGGTTGGGAAAGGCCATGGGATGTAGAAATATTTTTTTCACATTTACTTCCTTGTAAAAACAGGAAAATCTATAGGGATTTTCGTACGGATAAGTACCCAGTGAACGGTTCGTTTATCTTTATATATTCTTCCGGGTGGGCGTTGTATTGGTTTTTCGGAAGTGTTACACCTGTAAGAGAAAAATTTAAACGGTTTGGAAAGGCCATGGGATGTAGAAATATTTTTTTCACATTTTATTTCCTTGTAAAAACAGGTAAATCAATAGGGATTTTCGTACGGATAAGTACCCAGTGAACGGTTCGTTTATCTTTATATATTCTTCCGGGTGGGCGTTGTATTGGTTTTTCGGAAGTGTTACACCTGTAAGAGAAAAATTTAAACGGTTTGGAAAGGCCATGGGATTTAGAAATATTTTTTTCACATTTTAATTCCTTGTAAAAACAGGTAAATCAATAGGGATTTTCGTACGGATAAGCACCCAGTGAACGGTTCGTTTAGCTTTATATATTGTTCCGGGTGGGCGTTGTATTGGTTTTTCGCATGTGTTAGACCTGTAAGAGAAAAATTTAAAAGGTTGGGAAAGGCCATGGGATGTAGAAATATTTTTTTCACATTTTACTTCCTTGTAAAAACAGGTAAATCAGTAGTGATTTTCGTACGGATAAGTACCCAGTGAACGGTTCGTTTAGCTTTATATATTGTTCCGGGTGAGCGTTGTATCGGTTTTTCGCAAGTGTTAGACCTGTAAGAGAAAAATTTAAATGGTTGGGAAAGGCCATGGGATGTAGAAATATTTTTTTCACATTTTACTTCCTTGTGAAAACAGGAAAATCGATAGGGATTTTCGTACGGATAAGTACCCAGTGAACGGTTCGTTTATCTTTATATATTCTTCCGGGTGGGCGTTGTATTCGTTTTTCGGAAGTGTTAGACCTGTAAGAGAAAAATTTAAATGGTTGGGAAAGGCCATGGGATGTAGAAATATTTTTTTCACATTTACTTCCTTGTAAAAACAGGAAAATCTATAGGGATTTTCGTACGGATAAGTACCCAGTGAACGGTTCGTTTATCTTTATATATTCTTCCGGGTGGGCGTTGTATTGGTTTTTCGGAAGTGTTACACCTGTAAGAGAAAAATTTAAACAGTTTGGAAAGGCCATGGGATGTAGAAATATTTTTTTCATATTTTACTTCCTTGTAAAAACAGGTAAATCAATAGTGATTTTCGTACGGATAAGTACCCAGTGAACGGTTCGTTTAGCTTTATATATTGTTCCGGGTGAGCGTTGTATTGGTTTTTCGGAAGTGTTAGACCTGTAAGAGAAAAATTTAAATGGTTGGGAAAGGCCATGGGATGTAGAAATATTTTTTTCACATTTACTTCCTTGTAAAAACAGGTAAATCAATAGGGTTTTTTGTACGGATAAGTACCCAGTGAACGGTTCGTTTAGCTTTATATATTGTTCCGGGTGGGAGTTGTATTGGTTTTTCGGAAGTGTTAGACCTGTAAGAGAAAAATTTAAATGGTTGGGAAAAGCCATGGGATGTAGAAATATTTTTTTCACATTTACTTCCTTGTAAAAACAGGTAAATCAATAGGGTTTTTCGTACGGATAAGTACCCAGTGAACGGTTCGTTTAGCTTTATATATTGTTCCGGGTGTGCGTTGTATTGGTTTTTTGGAAGTGTTAGACCTGTAAGAGAAAAATTTAAATGGTTGGGAAAGGCCATGGGATGTAGAAATATTTTTTTCACATTTTATTTCCTTGTAAAAACAGGTAAATCAATAGGGTTTTTCGTACGGATAAGTGCCCAGTGAACGGTTCGTTTAGCTTTTTATATTGTTCCGGGTGGGCGTTGTATTGGTTTTTCAGAAGTGTTAGACCTGTAAGAGAAAAATTTAAATGGTTGGGAAAGGCCATGGGATGTAGAAATATTTTTTTCACATTTTATTTCCGTTTAAAAACAGGTAAATCAATAGGGATTTTCGTACGGATAAGTACCCAGTGAACGGTTCGTTTATCTTTATATATTGTTCCGGGTGGGCGTTGTATTGGTTTTTCGGAAGTGTTAGACCTGTAAGAGAAAAATTTAAATGGTTGGGAAAGGCCATGGGATGTAGAAATATTTTTTTCACATTTACTTCCTTGTAAAAACAGGAAAATCTATAGGGATTTTCGTACGGATAAGTACCCAGTGAACGGTTCGTTTATCTTTATATATTCTTCTGGGTGGGCGTTGTATTGGTTTTTCGGAAGTGTTACACCTGTAAGAGAAAAATTTAAACGGTTTGGATAGGCCATGGGATTTAGAAATAATTTTTTCACATTTTACTTCCTTGTAAAAACAGGTAAATCAATAGGGATTTTCGTACGGATAAGTACCCAGTGAACGGTTCGTTTAGCTTTATATATTGTTCCGGGTGGGCGTTGTATTGGTTTTTCGCATATGTTAGACCTGTAAGAGAAAAATTTAAAAGGTTGGGAAAGGCCATGGGATGTAGAAATATTTTTTTCACATTTTACTTCCTTGTAAAAACAGGTAAATCAATAGTGATTTTCGTACGGATAAGTACCCAGTGAACGGTTCGTTTAGCTTTATATATTGTTCCGGGTGAGCGTTGTATTGGTTTTTCGGAAGTGTTAGACCTGTAAGAGAAAAATTTAAATGGTTGGGAAAGGCCATGGGATGTAGAAATATTTTTTTCACATTTACTTCCTTGTAAAAACAGGTAAATCAATAGGGTTTTTCGTACGGATAAGTACCCAGTGAACGGTTCGTTTATCTTTATATATTCTTCCGGGTGGGCGTTGTATTGGTTTTTCGCATGTGTTAGACCTGTAAGAGAAAAATTTAAATGGTTGGGAAAGGCCATGGGATGTAGAAATATTTTTTTCACATTTACTTCCTTGTAAAAACAGGAAAATCTATAGGGATTTTCGTACGGATAAGTACCCAGTGAACGGTTCGTTTATCTTTATATATTCTTCCGGGTGGGCGTTGTATTGGTTTTTCGGAAGTGTTACACCTGTAAGAGAAAAATTTAAACGGTTTGGAAAGGCCATGGGATGTAGAAATATTTTTTTCACATTTTATTTCCTTGTAAAAACAGGTAAATCAATAGGGATTTTCGTACGGATAAGTACCCAGTGAACGGTTCGTTTATCTTTATATATTCTTCCGGGTGGGCGTTGTATTGGTTTTTCGGAAGTGTTACACCTGTAAGAGAAAAATTTAAACGGTTTGGAAAGGCCATGGGATTTAGAAATATTTTTTTCACATTTTAATTCCTTGTAAAAACAGGTAAATCAATAGGGATTTTCGTACGGATAAGTACCCAGTGAACGGTTCGTTTAGCTTTATATATTGTTCCGGGTGGGCGTTGTATTGGTTTTTCGCATGTGTTAGACCTGTAAGAGAAAAATTTAAAAGGTTGGGAAAGGCCATGGGATGTAGAAATATTTTTTTCACATTTTACTTCCTTGTAAAAACAGGTAAATCAGTAGTGATTTTCGTACGGATAAGTACCCAGTGAACGGTTCGTTTAGCTTTATATATTGTTCCGGGTGAGCGTTGTATAGGTTTTTCGGAAGTGTTAGACCTGTAAGAGAAAAATTTAAATGGTTGGGAAAGGCCATGGGATGTAGAAATATTTTTTTCACATTTTATTTCCTTGTAAAAACAGGTAAATCAATAGGGTTTTTCGTACGGATAAGTGCCCAGTGAACGGTTCGTTTAGCTTTATATATTGTTCCGGGTGGGCGTTGTATTGGTTTTTCAGAAGTGTTAGACCTGTAAGAGAAAAATTTAAATGGTTGGGAAAGGCCATGGGATGTAGAAATATTTTTTTCACATTTTAATTCCGTTTAAAAACAGGTAAATCAATAGGGATTTTCGTACGGATAAGTACCCAGTGAACAGTTCGTTTAGCTTTATATATTGTTCCGGGTGGGCGTTGTATTGGTTTTTCGGAAGTGTTAGACGTGTAAGAGAAAAATTTAAATGGTTGGGAAAGGCCATGGGATTTAGAAATATTTTTTTCACATTTTATTTCCGTTTAAAAACAGGTAAATCAATTGTGATTTTCGTACGGATAAATACCCAGTGAACGGTTCGTTTAGCTTTATATATTCTTCCGGGTGGGAGTTGTATTGGTTTTTCGGAAGTGTTAGACCTGTAAGAGAAAAATTTAAATGGTTGGGAAAGGCCATGGGATGTAGAAATATTTTTTTCACATTTACTTCCTTGTAAAAACAGGTAAATCAATAGGGTATCTCGTACGGATAAGTACCCAGTGAACGGTTCGTTTAGCTTTATATATTGTTCCGGGTGGGCGTTGTATTGGTTTTTCGCATGTGTTAGACCTGTAAGAGAAAAATTTAAATGGTTGGGAAAGGCCATGGGATGTAGAAATATTTTTTTCACATTTTATTTCCTTGTAAAAACAGGTAAATCAATAGGGTTTTATGTACGGATAAGTGCTCAGTGAACGGTTTGTTTAGCTTAATATATTGTTCCGGGATGGCGTTGTTTTGGTTTTTCGGAAGTGTTAGACCTGTAAGAGAAAAATTTAAATGGTTGGGAAAGGCCATGGGATGTAGAAATATTTTTTTCACATTTTATTTCCTTATAAAAACAGGTAAATCAAAAGGGATTTTCGTACGGGTAAGTACCCAGTTAACGGTTCGTTTAGCTGTATATATTGTTCCGGGTGGGCGTTGTATTGGTTTTTCGCAAGTGTTAGACCTGTAAGAGAAAAATTTAAATGGTTGGGAAAGGCCATGGGATGTAGAAATATTTTTTTCACATTTTACTTCCTTGTGAAAACAGGTAAATCAATAGGGATTTTCGTACGGATAAGTACCCAGTGAACGGTTCGTTTAGCTTTATATATTGTTCCGGGTGGGCGTTGTATTGGTTTTTCGCATATGTTAGACCTGTAAGAGAAAAATTTAAAAGGTTGGGAAAGGCCATGGGATGTAGAAATATTTTTTTCACATTTTACTTCCTTGTAAAAACAGGTAAATCAATAGTGATTTTCGTACGGATAAGTACCCAGTGAACGGTTCGTTTAGCTTTATATATTGTTCCGGGTGAGCGTTGTATTGGTTTTTCGGAAGTGTTAGACCTGTAAGAGAAAAATTTAAATGGTTGGGAAAGGCCATGGGATGTAGAAATATTTTTTTCACATTTACTTCCTTGTAAAAACAGGTAAATCAATAGGGTTTTTCGTACGGATAAGTACCCAGTGAACGGTTCGTTTATCTTTATATATTCTTCCGGGTGGGCGTTGTATTGGTTTTTCGCATGTGTTAGACCTGTAAGAGAAAAATTTAAATGGTTGGGAAAGGCCATGGGATGTAGAAATATTTTTTTCACATTTACTTCCTTGTAAAAACAGGAAAATCTATAGGGATTTTCGTACGGATAAGTACCCAGTGAACGGTTCGTTTATCTTTATATATTCTTCCGGGTGGGCGTTGTATTGGTTTTTCGGAAGTGTTACACCTGTAAGAGAAAAATTTAAACGGTTTGGAAAGGCCATGGGATGTAGAAATATTTTTTTCACATTTTATTTCCTTGTAAAAACAGGTAAATCAATAGGGATTTTCGTACGGATAAGTACCCAGTGAACGGTTCGTTTATCTTTATATATTCTTCCGGGTGGGCGTTGTATTGGTTTTTCGGAAGTGTTACACCTGTAAGAGAAAAATTTAAACGGTTTGGAAAGGCCATGGGATTTAGAAATATTTTTTTCACATTTTAATTCCTTGTAAAAACAGGTAAATCAATAGGGATTTTCGTACGGATAAGTACCCAGTGAACGGTTCGTTTAGCTTTATATATTGTTCCGGGTGGGCGTTGTATTGGTTTTTCGCATGTGTTAGACCTGTAAGAGAAAAATTTAAAAGGTTGGGAAAGGCCATGGGATGTAGAAATATTTTTTTCACATTTTACTTCCTTGTAAAAACAGGTAAATCAGTAGTGATTTTCGTACGGATAAGTACCCAGTGAACGGTTCGTTTAGCTTTATATATTGTTCCGGGTGAGCGTTGTATAGGTTTTTCGGAAGTGTTAGACCTGTAAGAGAAAAATTTAAATGGTTGGGAAAGGCCATGGGATGTAGAAATATTTTTTTCACATTTTATTTCCTTGTAAAAACAGGTAAATCAATAGGGTTTTTCGTACGGATAAGTGCCCAGTGAACGGTTCGTTTAGCTTTATATATTGTTCCGGGTGGGCGTTGTATTGGTTTTTCAGAAGTGTTAGACCTGTAAGAGAAAAATTTAAATGGTTGGGAAAGGCCATGGGATGTAGAAATATTTTTTTCACATTTTAATTCCGTTTAAAAACAGGTAAATCAATAGGGATTTTCGTACGGATAAGTACCCAGTGAACAGTTCGTTTAGCTTTATATATTGTTCCGGGTGGGCGTTGTATTGGTTTTTCGGAAGTGTTAGACGTGTAAGAGAAAAATTTAAATGGTTGGGAAAGGCCATGGGATTTAGAAATATTTTTTTCACATTTTATTTCCGTTTAAAAACAGGTAAATCAATTGTGATTTTCGTACGGATAAATACCCAGTGAACGGTTCGTTTAGCTTTATATATTCTTCCGGGTGGGAGTTGTATTGGTTTTTCGGAAGTGTTAGACCTGTAAGAGAAAAATTTAAATGGTTGGGAAAGGCCATGGGATGTAGAAATATTTTTTTCACATTTACTTCCTTGTAAAAACAGGTAAATCAATAGGGTATCTCGTACGGATAAGTACCCAGTGAACGGTTCGTTTAGCTTTATATATTGTTCCGGGTGGGCGTTGTATTGGTTTTTCGCATGTGTTAGACCTGTAAGAGAAAAATTTAAATGGTTGGGAAAGGCCATGGGATGTAGAAATATTTTTTTCACATTTTATTTCCTTGTAAAAACAGGTAAATCAATAGGGTTTTATGTACGGATAAGTGCTCAGTGAACGGTTTGTTTAGCTTAATATATTGTTCCGGGATGGCGTTGTTTTGGTTTTTCGGAAGTGTTAGACCTGTAAGAGAAAAATTTAAATGGTTGGGAAAGGCCATGGGATGTAGAAATATTTTTTTCACATTTTATTTCCTTATAAAAACAGGTAAATCAAAAGGGATTTTCGTACGGGTAAGTACCCAGTTAACGGTTCGTTTAGCTGTATATATTGTTCCGGGTGGGCGTTGTATTGGTTTTTCGCAAGTGTTAGACCTGTAAGAGAAAAATTTAAATGGTTGGGAAAGGCCATGGGATGTAGAAATATTTTTTTCACATTTTACTTCCTTGTGAAAACAGGAAAATCGATAGGGATTTTCGTACGGATAAGTACCCAGTGAACGGTTCGTTTATCTTCATATATTCTTCCGGGTGGGCGTTGTATTGGTTTTTCGGAAGTGTTAGACCTGTAAGAGAAAAATTTAAATGGTTGGGAAAGGCCATGGGATTTAGAAATATTTTTTTCACATTTACTTCCTTGTAAATACAGGTAAATCGATAGGGATTTTCGTACGGATAAGTGCCCAGTGAACGGTTCGTTTAGCTTTATATATTGTTCCGGGTGGGCGTTGTATTGGTTTTTCAGAAGTGTTAGACCTGTAAGAGAAAAATTTAAATGGTTGGGAAAGGCCATGGGATGTAGAAATATTTTTTTCACATTTTAATTCCGTTTAAAAACAGGTAAATCAATAGGGATTTTCGTACGGATAAGTACCCAGTGAACAGTTCGTTTAGCTTTATATATTGTTCCGGGTGGGCGTTGTATTGGTTTTTCGGAAGTGTTAGACGTGTAAGAGAAAAATTTAAATGGTTGGGAAAGGCCATGGGATTTAGAAATATTTTTTTCACATTTTATTTCCGTTTAAAAACAGGTAAATCAATTGTGATTTTCGTACGGATAAGTACCCAGTGAACGGTTCGTTTAGCTTTATATATTCTTCCGGGTGGGAGTTGTATTGGTTTTTCGGAAGTGTTAGACCTGTAAGAGAAAAATTTAAATGGTTGGGAAAGGCCATGGGATGTAGAAATATTTTTTTCACATTTACTTCCTTGTAAAAACAGGTAAATCAATAGGGTATCTCGTACGGATAAGTACCCAGTGAACGGTTCGTTTAGCTTTATATATTGTTCCGGGTGGGCGTTGTATTGGTTTTTCGCATGTGTTAGACCTGTAAGAGAAAAATTTAAATGGTTGGGAAAGGCCATGGGATGTAGAAATATTTTTTTCACATTTTATTTCCGTTTAAAAACAGGTAAATCAATAGTGATTTTCGTACGGATAAGTACCCAGTGAACGGTTCGTTTACCTTTATATATTGTTCCGGGTGAGCGTTGTATTGGTTTTTCGGAAGTGTTAGACCTGTAAGAGAAAAATTTAAATGGTTGGGAAAGGCCATGGGATTTAGAAATAATTTTTTCACATTTTACTTCCTTGTAAAAACAGGTAAATCAATAGGGATTTTCGTACGGATAAGTACCCAGTGAACGGTTCGTTTAGCTTTATATATTGTTCCGGGTGGGCGTTGTATTGGTTTTTCGCATATGTTAGACCTGTAAGAGAAAAATTTAAAAGGTTGGGAAAGGCCATGGGATGTAGAAATATTTTTTTCACATTTTACTTCCTTGTAAAAACAGGTAAATCAATAGTGATTTTCGTACGGATAAGTACCCAGTGAACGGTTCGTTTAGCTTTATATATTGTTCCAGGTGAGCGTTGTATTGGTTTTTCGGAAGTGTTAGACCTGTAAGAGAAAAATTTAAATGGTTGGGAAAGGCCATGGGATGTAGAAATATTTTTTTCACATTTACTTCCTTGTAAAAACAGGTAAATCAATAGGGTTTTTCGTACGGATAAGTAACCAATGAACGGTTCGTTTATCTTTATATATTCTTCCGGGTGGGCGTTGTATTGGTTTTTCGGAAGTGTTAGACCTGTAAGAGAAAAATTTAAATGGTTGGGAAAGGCCATGGGATGTAGAAATATTTTTTTCACATTTACGTCCTTGTAAAAACAGGAAAATCTATAGGGATTTTTGTACGGATAAGTACCCAGTGAACGGTTCGTTTATCTTTATATATTCTTCCGGGTGGGCGTTGTATTGGTTTTTCGGAAGTGTTACACCTGTAAGAGAAAAATTTAAACGGTTTGGAAAGGCCATGGGATGTAGAAATATTTTTTTCACATTTTACTTCCTTGTAAAAACAGGTAAATCAATAGGGATTTTCGTACGGATAAGTACCCAGTGAACGGTTCGTTTAGCTTTATATATTGTTCCGGGTGGGCGTTGTATTGGTTTTTCGCATGTGTTAGACCTGTAAGAGAAAAATTTAAAAGGTTGGGAAAGGCCATGGGATGTAGAAATATTTTTTTCACATTTTACTTCCTTGTAAAAACAGTTAAATCAATAGTGATTTTCGTACGGATAAGTACCCAGTGAACGGTTCGTTTAGCTTTATATATTGTTCCGGGTGAGCGTTGTATTGGTTTTTCGGAAGTGTTAGACCTGTAAGAGAAAAATTTAAATGGTTGGGAAAGGCCATGGGATGTAGAAATATTTTTTTCACATTTACTTCCTTGTAAAAACAGGTAAATCAATAGGGTTTTTCGTACGGATAAGTACCCAGTGAACGGTTCGTTTAGTTTTATATATTGTTCCGGGTGGGCGTTGTATTGGTTTTTCGCATGTGTTAGACCTGTAAGAGAAAAATTTAAAAGGTTGGGAAAGGCCATGGGATGTAGAAATATTTTTTTCACATTTTACTTCCTTGTAAAAACAGGTAAATCAATAGGGATTTTCGTACGGATAAGTACCCAGTGAACGGTTCGTTTAGCTTTATATATTGTTCCGGGTGGGCGTTGTATTGGTTTTTCGCATGTGTTAGACCTGTAAGAGAAAAATTTAAATGGTTGGGAAAGGCCATGGGATGTAGAAATATTTTTTTCACATTTTATTTCCTTGTAAAAACAGGTAAATCAATAGGGTTTTTCGTACGGATAAGTGCCCAGTGAACGGTTCGTTTAGCTTTATATATTGTTCCGGGTGGGCGTTGTATTGGTTTTTCAGAAGTGTTAGACCTGTAAGAGAAAAATTTAAATGGTTGGGAAAGGCCATGGGATGTAGAAATATTTTTTTCACATTTTAATTCCGTTTAAAAACAGGTAAATCAATAGGGATTTTCGTACGGATAAGTACCCAGTGAACGGTTCGTTTAGCTTTATATATTGTTCCGGGTGGGCGTTGTATTGGTTTTTCGGAAGTGTTAGACGTGTAAGAGAAAAATTTAAATGGTTGGGAAAGGCCATGGGATTTAGAAATATTTTTTTCACATTTTATTTCCGTTTAAAAACAGGTAAATCAATTGTGATTTTCGTACGGATAAGTACCCAGTGAACGGTTCGTTTAGCTTTATATATTCTTCCGGGTGGGAGTTGTATTGGTTTTTCGGAAGTGTTACACCTGTAAGAGAAAAATTTAAACGGTTTGGAAAGGCCATGGGATGTAGAAATATTTTTTTCACATTTTACTTCCTTGTAAAAACAGGTAAATCGATAGGGATTTTCGTACGGATAAGTAGCTAGTTTACGGTTCGTTTATCTTTATATATTCTTCCGGGTGGGCGTTGTATTGGATTTTCAGAAGGGTTAGACCTGTAAGAGAAAAATTTAAATGGTTGGGAAAGGCCATGGGATATAGAAATATTTTTTTCACATTTCATTTCCGTTTAAAAACAGGTAAATCAATAGGGATTTTCGTACGGATACGTACCCAGTGAACGGTTCGTTTAGCTTTATATATTGTTCCGGGTGGGCGTTGTATTGGTTTTTCGCATGTGTTAGACCTGTAAGAGAAAAATTTAAATGGTTGGGAAAGGCCATGGGATGTAGAAATATTTTTTTCACATTTTACTTCCTTGTAAAAACAGGAAAATCAATAGGGATTTTCGTACGGATAAGTACCCAGTGAACGGTTAGTTTAGCTTTATATATTGTTCCGGGTGGGCATTGTATTGGTTTTTCGGAAGTGTTAGACCTGTAAGAGAAAAATTTAAATGGTTGGGAAAGGCCATGGGATATAGAAATATTTTTTTTACATTTTATTTCCGTTTAAAAACAGGTAAATCAATAGGGATTTTCGTACGGATAAGTACCCAGTGAACGGTTCGTTTAGCTTTATATATTGTTCCGGGTGGGCGTTGTATCGTTTTTCGCATGTGTTAGACCTGTAAGAGAAAAATTTAAATGGTTGGGAAAGGCCATGGGATGTAGAAATATTTTTTTCACACTTTACTCCTTGTAAAAACAGGTAAATCAATAGTGATTTTCGTACGGATAAGTACCCAGTGAACGGTTCGTTTAGCTTTATATATTGTTCCGGGTGGGCGTTGTATTGGTTTTTCGGAAGTGTTAGACCTGTAAGAGAAAAATTTAAATGGTTGGGAAAGGCCATGGGATGTATAAATATTTTTTTCACATTTTACTTCCTTGTAAAAACAGGAAAATCAATAGGGATTTTCGTACGGATAAGTACCCAGTGAACGGTTCGTTTAGCTTTATATATTGTTCCGGGTGGGCGTTGTATTGGTTTTTCGCATGTGTTAGACCTGTAAGAGAAAAATTTAAATGGTTGGGAAAGGCCATGGGATGTAGAAATATTTTTTTCACATTTTATTCCTTGTAAAAACAGGTAAATCAATAGTGATTTTCGTACGGATAAGTACCCAGTGAACGGTTCGTTTAGCTTTATATATTGTTCCGGGTGGGCGTTGTATTGGTTTTTCGGAAGTGTTAGACCTGTAAGAGAAAAATTTAAATGGTTGGGAAAGGCCATGGTATGTAGAAATATTTTTTTCACATTTTATTTCCTTGTAAATACAGGTAAATCGATAGGGATTTTCGTACGGATAAGTGCCCAGTGAACGGTTCGTTTAGCTTTATATATTGTTCCGGGTGGGCGTTGTTTTGGTTTTTCGGAAGTGTTAGACCTGTAAGAGAAAAATTTAAATGGTTGGGAAAGGCCATGGGATGTAGAAATATTTTTTTCACATTTTACTTCCTTGTAAAAACAGGAAAATCGATAGGGATTTTCGTACGGATAAGTAGCTAGTTTACGGTTCGTTTATCTTTATATATTCTTCCAGGTGGGCGTTGTATTGGATTTTCAGAAGGGTTAGACCTGTAAGAGAAAAATTTAAATGGTTGGGAAAGGCCATGGGATATAGAAATATTTTTTTCACATTTTATTTCCGTTTAAAAACAGGTAAATCAATAGGGATTTTCGTACGGATAAGTACCCAGTGAACGGTTCGTTTAGCTTTATATATTGTTCCGGGTGGGCGTTGTATTGGTTTTTCGGAAGTGTTAGACCTGTAAGAGAAAAATTTAAATGGTTGGGAAAGGCCATGGGATGTATAAATATTTTTTTCACATTTTACTTCCTTGTAAAAACAGGAAAATCAATAGGGATTTTCGTACGGATAAGTACCCAGTGAACGGTTCGTTTATCTTTATATATTGTTCCGGGTGGGCGTTGTATTGGTTTTTCGGAAGTGTTACACCTGTAAGAGAAAAATTTAAATGGTTTGGAAAGGCCATGGGATGTAGAAATATTTTTTTCACATTTTACTTCCTTGTAAAAACAGGTAAAACAATAGGGATTTTTGTACGGATAAGTACCCAGTGAACGGTTCGTTTAGCTTTATATATTGTTCCGGGTGGGCGTTGTATTGGTTTTTCGCATGTGTTAGACCTGTAAGAGAAAAATTTAAATGGTTGGGAAAGGCCATGGGATGTAGAAATATTTTTTTCACATTTTACTTCCTTGTAAAAACAGGTAAATCAGTAGTGATTTTCGTACGGATAAGTACCCAGTGAACGGTTCGTTTAGCTTTATATATTGTTCCGGGTGAGCGTTGTATTGGTTTTTCGGAAGTGTTAGACCTGTAAGAGAAAAATTTAAATGGTTGGGAAAGGCCATGGGATGTAGAAATATTTTTTTCACATTTACTTCCTTGTAAAAACAGGTAAATCAATAGGGTTTTTCATACGGATAAGTACCAAGTGAACGGTTAGTTTAGCTTTATATATTGTTCCGGGTGGGAGTTGTATTGGTTTTTCGGAAGTGTTAGACCTGTAAGAGAAAAATTTAAATGGTTGGGAAAGGCCATGGGATGTAGAAATATTTTTTTCACATTTTATTTCCTTGTAAAAACAGGTAAATCAATAGGGTTTTTCGTACGGATAAGTGCCCAGTGAACGGTTCGTTTAGCTTTATATATTGTTCCGGGTGGGCGTTGTATTGGTTTTTCAGAAGTGTTAGACCTGTAAGAGAAAAATTTAAATGGTTGGGAAAGGCCATGGGATGTAGAAATATTTTTTTCACATTTTAATTCCGTTTAAAAACAGGTAAATCAATAGGGATTTTCGTACGGATAAGTACCCAGTGAACGGTTCGTTTAGCTTTATATATTGTTCCGGGTGGGCGTTGTATTGGTTTTTCGGAAGTGTTAGACGTGTAAGAGAAAAATTTAAATGGTTGGGAAAGGCCATGGGATTTAGAAATATTTTTTTCACATTTTATTTCCGTTTAAAAACAGGTAAATCAATTGTGATTTTCGTACGGATAAGTACCCAGTGAACGGTTCGTTTAGCTTTATATATTCTTCCGGGTGGGAGTTGTATTGGTTTTTCGGAAGTGTTAGACCTGTAAGAGAAAAATTTAAATGGTTGGGAAAGGCCATGGGATGTAGAAATATTTTTTTCACATTTACTTCCTTGTAAAAACAGGTAAATCAATAAGGTTTCTCGTACGGATAAGTACCCAGTGAACGGTTCGTTTAGCTTTATATATTGTTCCGGGTGGGCGTTGTATTGGTTTTTCGCATGTGTTAGACCTGTAAGAGAAAAATTTAAATGGTTGGGAAAGGCCATGGGATGTAGAAATATTTTTTTCACATTTTATTTCCTTGTAAAAACAGGTAAATCAATAGGGTTTTATGTACGGATAAGTGCTCAGTGAACGGTTTGTTTAGCTTAATATATTGTTCCGGGATGGCGTTGTTTTGGTTTTTCGGAAGTGTTAGACCTGTAAGAGAAAAATTTAAATGGTTGGGAAAGGCCATGGGATGTAGAAATATTTTTTTCACATTTTATTTCCTTATAAAAACAGGTAAATCAAAAGGGATTTTCGTACGGGTAAGTACCCAGTTAACGGTTCGTTTAGCTGTATATATTGTTCCGGGTGGGCGTTGTATTGGTTTTTCGCAAGTGTTAGACCTGTAAGAGAAAAATTTAAATGGTTGGGAAAGGCCATGGGATGTAGAAATATTTTTTTCACATTTACTTCCTTGTAAAAACAGGTAAATCAATAGGGTTTTTCGTACGGATAAGTACCCAGTGAACGGTTCGTTTAGCTTTATATATTGTTCCGGGTGGGCGTTGTATTGGTTTTTCAGAAGTGTTAGACCTGTAAGAGAAAAATTTAAATGGTTGGGAAAGGCCATGGGATGTAGAAATATTTTTTTCACATTTACTTCCTTGTAAAAACAGGAAAATCTATAGGGATTTTCGTACGGATAAGTACCCAGTGAACGGTTCGTTTATCTTTATATATTCTTCTGGGTGGGCGTTGTATTGGTTTTTCGGAAGTGTTACACCTGTAAGAGAAAAATTTAAACGGTTTGGAAAGGCCATGGGATTTAGAAATAATTTTTTCACATTTTACTTCCTTGTAAAAACAGGTAAATCAATAGGGATTTTCGTACGGATAAGTACCCAGTGAACGGTTCGTTTAGCTTTATATATTGTTCCGGGTGGGCGTTGTATTGGTTTTTCGCATATGTTAGACCTGTAAGAGAAAAATTTAAAAGGTTGGGAAAGGCCATGGGATGTAGAAATATTTTTTTCACATTTTACTTCCTTGTAAAAACAGGTAAATCAATAGTGATTTTCGTAAGGATAAGTACCCAGTGAACGGTTCGTTTAGCTTTATATATTGTTCCAGGTGAGCGTTGTATTGGTTTTTCGGAAGTGTTAGACCTGTAAGAGAAAAATTTAAATGGTTGGGAAAGGCCATGGGATGTAGAAATATTTTTTTCACATTTACTTCCTTGTAAAAACAGGTAAATCAATAGGGTTTTTCGTACGGATAAGTACCCAGTGAACGGTTCGTTTAGCTTTATATATTGTTCCGGGTGGGCGTTGTATTGGTTTTTCGCATGTGTTAGACCTGTAAGAGAAAAATTTAAAAGGTTGGGAAAGGCCATGGGATGTAGAAATATTTTTTTCACATTTTACTTCCTTGTAAAAACAGGAAAATCGATAGGGATTTTCGTACGGATAAGTAGCTAGTTTACGGTTCGTTTATCTTTATATATTCTTCCGGGTGGGCGTTGTATTGGATTTTCAGAAGGGTTAGACCTGTAAGAGAAAAATTTAAATGGTTGGGAAAGGCCATGGGATATAGAAATATTTTTTTCACATTTTACTTCCGTTTAAAAACAGGTAAATCAATAGGGATTTTCGTACGGATAAGTACCCAGTGAACGGTTCGTTTATCTTTATATATTCTTCCGGGTGGGCGTTGTATTGGATTTTCAGAAGGGTTAGACCTGTAAGAGAAAAATTTAAATGGTTGGGAAAGGCCATGGGATATAGAAATATTTTTTTCACATTTTATTTCCGTTTAAAAACAGGTAAATCAATAGGGATTTTCGTACGGATAAGTACCCAGTGAACGGTTCGTTTAGCTTTATATATTGTTCCAGGTGAGCGTTGTATTGGTTTTTCGGAAGTGTTAGACCTGTAAGAGAAAAATTTAAATGGTTGGGAAAGGCCATGGGATGTAGAAATATTTTTTTCACATTTACTTCCTTGTAAAAACAGGTAAATCAATAGGGTTTTTCGTACGGATAAGTACCCAGTGAACGGTTCGTTTAGCTTTATATATTGTTCCGGGTGGGCGTTGTATTGGTTTTTCGCATGTGTTAGACCTGTAAGAGAAAAATTTAAAAGGTTGGGAAAGGCCATGGGATGTAGAAATATTTTTTTCACATTTTACTTCCTTGTAAAAACAGGAAAATCGATAGGGATTTTCGTACGGATAAGTAGCTAGTTTACGGTTCGTTTATCTTTATATATTCTTCCGGGTGGGCGTTGTATTGGATTTTCAGAAGGGTTAGACCTGTAAGAGAAAAATTTAAATGGTTGGGAAAGGCCATGGGATATAGAAATATTTTTTTCACATTTTATTTCCGTTTAAAAACAGGTAAATCAATAGGGATTTTCGTACGGATAAGTACCCAGTGAACGGTTCGTTTAGCTTTATATATTGTTCCGGGTGGGCGTTGTATTGGTTTTTCGCATGTGTTAGACCTGTAAGAGAAAAATTTAAATGGTTGGGAAAGGCCATGGGATATAGAAATATTTTTTTTACATTTTATTTCCGTTTAAAAACAGGTAAATCAATAGGGATTTTCGTACGGATAAGTACCCAGTGAACGGTTCGTTTAGCTTTATATATTGTTCCGGGTGGGCGTTGTATTGGTTTTTCGCATGTGTTAGACCTGTAAGAGAAAAATTTAAATGGTTGGGAAAGGCCATGGGATGTAGAAATATTTTTTTCACACTTTACTCCTTGTAAAAACAGGTAAATCAATAGTGATTTTCGTACGGATAAGTACCCAGTGAACGGTTCGTTTAGCTTTATATATTGTTCCGGGTGGGCGTTGTATTGGTTTTTCGCATGTGTTAGACCTGTAAGAGAAAAATTTAAAAGGTTGGGAAAGGCCATGGGATGTAGAAATATTTTTTTTCACATTTTACTTCCTTGTAAAAACAGGAAAATCGATAGGGATTTTCGTACGGATAAGTAGCTAGTTTACGGTTCGTTTATCTTTATATATTCTTCCGGGTGGGCGTTGTATTGGATTTTCAGAAGGGTTAGACCTGTAAGAGAAAAATTTAAATGGTTGGGAAAGGCCATGGGATATAGAAATATTTTTTTCACATTTTATTTCCGTTTAAAAACAGGTAAATCAATAGGGATTTTCGTACGGATAAGTACCCAGTGAACGGTTCGTTTAGCTTTATATATTGTTCCGGGTGGGCGTTGTATTGGTTTTTCGCATGTGTTAGACCTGTAAGAGAAAAATTTAAATGGTTGGGAAAGGCCATGGGATGTAGAAATATTTTTTTCACATTTTACTTCCTTGTAAAAACAGGAAAATCAATAGGGATTTTCGTACGGATAAGTACCCAGTGAACGGTTAGTTTAGCTTTATATATTGTTCCGGGTGGGCATTGTATTGGTTTTTCGGAAGTGTTAGACCTGTAAGAGAAAAATTTAAATGGTTGGGAAAGGCCATGGGATATAGAAATATTTTTTTTACATTTTATTTCCGTTTAAAAACAGGTAAATCAATAGGGATTTTCGTACGGATAAGTACCCAGTGAACGGTTCGTTTAGCTTTATATATTGTTCCGGGTGGGCGTTGTATTGGTTTTTCGCATGTGTTAGACCTGTAAGAGAAAAATTTAAATGGTTGGGAAAGGCCATGGGATGTAGAAATATTTTTTTCACACTTTACTCCTTGTAAAAACAGGTAAATCAATAGTGATTTTCGTACGGATAAGTACCCAGTGAACGGTTCGTTTAGCTTTATATATTGTTCCGGGTGGGCGTTGTATTGGTTTTTCGGAAGTGTTAGACCTGTAAGAGAAAAATTTAAATGGTTGGGAAAGGCCATGGGATGTATAAATATTTTTTTCACATTTTACTTCCTTGTAAAAACAGGAAAATCAATAGGGATTTTCGTACGGATAAGTACCCAGTGAACGGTTCGTTTAGCTTTATATATTGTTCCGGGTGGGCGTTGTATTGGTTTTTCGCATGTGTTAGACCTGTAAGAGAAAAATTTAAATGGTTGGGAAAGGCCATGGGATGTAGAAATATTTTTTTCACATTTTACTCCTTGTAAAAACAGGTAAATCAATAGTGATTTTCGTACGGATAAGTACCCAGTGAACGGTTCGTTTAGCTTTATATATTGTTCCGGGTGGGCGTTGTATTGGTTTTTCGGAAGTGTTAGACCTGTAAGAGAAAAATTTAAATGGTTGGGAAAGGCCATGGTATGTAGAAATATTTTTTTCACATTTTATTTCCTTGTAAATACAGGTAAATCGATAGGGATTTTCGTACGGATAAGTGCCCAGTGAACGGTTCGTTTAGCTTTATATATTGTTCCGGGTGGGCGTTGTTTTGGTTTTTCGGAAGTGTTAGACCTGTAAGAGAAAAATGTAAATGGTTGGGAAAGGCCATGGGATGTAGAAATATTTTTTTCACATTTTACTTCCTTGTAAAAACAGGAAAATCGATAGGGATTTTCGTACGGATAAGAAGCTAGTTTACGGTTCGTTTATCTTTATATATTCTTCCGGGTGGGCGTTGTATTGGATTTTCAGAAGGGTTAGACCTGTAAGAGAAAAATTTAAATGGTTGGGAAAGGCCATGGGATATAGAAATATTTTTTTCACATTTTATTTCCGTTTAAAAACAGGTAAATCAATAGGGATTTTCGTACGGATAAGTACCCAGTGAACGGTTCGTTTAGCTTTATATATTGTTCCGGGTGGGCGTTGTATTGGTTTTTCGCATGTGTTAGACCTGTAAGAGAAAAATTTAAATGGTTGGGAAAGGCCATGGGATGTAGAAATATTTTTTTCACATTTTACTTCCTTGTAAAAACAGGTAAATCAATAGTGATTTTCGTACGGATAAGTACCCAGTGAACGGTTCGTTTAGCTTTATATATTGTTCCGGGTGGGCGTTGTATTGGTTTTTCGGAAGTGTTAGACCTGTAAGAGAAAAATTTAAATGGTTGGGAAAGGCCATGGGATGTAGAAATATTTTTTTCACATTTACTTCCTTGTAAAAACAGGTAAATCAATAGGGTTTTTCGTACGGATAAGTACCCAGTGAACGGTTCGTTTAGCTTTATATATTGTTCCGGGTGGGCGTTGTATTGGTTTTTCGCATGTGTTAGACCTGTAAGAGAAAAATTTAAAAGGTTGGGAAAGGCCATGGGATGTAGAAATATTTTTTTCACATTTTACTTCCTTGTAAAAACAGGAAAATCGATAGGGATTTTCGTACGGATAAGTAGCTAGTTTACGGTTCGTTTATCTTTATATATTCTTCCGGGTGGGCGTTGTATTGGATTTTCAGAAGGGTTAGACCTGTAAGAGAAAAATTTAAATGGTTGGGAAAGGCCATGGGATATAGAAATATTTTTTTCACATTTTATTTCCGTTTAAAAACAGGTAAATCAATAGGGATTTTCGTACGGATAAGTACCCAGTGAACGGTTCGTTTAGCTTTATATATTGTTCCGGGTGGGCGTTGTATTGGTTTTTCGCATGTGTTAGACCTGTAAGAGAAAAATTTAAATGGTTGGGAAAGGCCATGGGATGTAGAAATATTTTTTTCACATTTTACTTCCTTGTAAAAACAGGAAAATCAATAGGGATTTTCGTACGGATAAGTACCCAGTGAACGGTTAGTTTAGCTTTATATATTGTTCCGGGTGGGCATTGTATTGGTTTTTCGGAAGTGTTAGACCTGTAAGAGAAAAATTTAAATGGTTGGGAAAGGCCATGGGATATAGAAATATTTTTTTTACATTTTATTTCCGTTTAAAAACAGGTAAATCAATAGGGATTTTCGTACGGATAAGGACCCAGTGAACGGTTCGTTTAGCTTTATATATTGTTCCGGGTGGGCGTTGTATTGGTTTTTCGCATGTGTTAGACCTGTAAGAGAAAAATTTAAATGGTTGGGAAAGGCCATGGGATGTAGAAATATTTTTTTCACACTTTACTCCTTGTAAAAACAGGTAAATCAATAGTGATTTACGTACGGATAAGTACCCAGTGAACGGTTCGTTTAGCTTTATATATTGTTCCGGGTGGGCGTTGTATTGGTTTTTCGGAAGTGTTAGACCTGTAAGAGAAAAATTTAAATGGTTGGGAAAGGCCATGGGATGTATAAATATTTTTTTCACATTTTACTTCCTTGTAAAAACAGGAAAATCAATAGGGATTTTCGTACGGATAAGTACCCAGTGAACGGTTCGTTTAGCTTTATATATTGTTCCGGGTGGGCGTTGTATTGGTTTTTCGCATGTGTTAGACCTGTAAGAGAAAAATTTAAATGGTTGGGAAAGGCCATGGGATGTAGAAATATTTTTTTCACATTTTACTCCTTGTAAAAACAGGTAAATCAATAGTGATTTTCGTACGGATAAGTACCCAGTGAACGGTTCGTTTAGCTTTATATATTGTTCCGGGTGGGCGTTATTTTGGTTTTTCGGAAGTGTTAGACCTGTAAGAGAAAAATTTAAATGGTTGGGAAAGGCCATGGGATGTAGAAATATTTTTTTCACATTTTACTTCCTTGTAAAAACAGGTAAATCGAGAGTGATTTTCGTACGGATAAGTACCCAGTGAACGGTTCGTTTAGCTTTATATATTGTTCCGGGTGGGCGTTGTATTGGTTTTTCGGAAGTGTTAGACCTGTAAGAGAAAAATTTAAATGGTTGGGAAAGGCCATGGGATGTATAAATATTTTTTTCACATTTTACTTCCTTGTAAAAACAGGAAAATCAATAGGGATTTTCGTACGGATAAGTACCCAGTGAACGGTTCGTTTATCTTTATATATTGTTCCGGGTGGGCGTTGTATTGGTTTTTCGGAAGTGTTACACCTGTAAGAGAAAAATTTAAATGGTTTGGAAAGGCCATGGGATGTAGAAATATTTTTTTCACATTTTACTTCCTTGTAAAAACAGGTAAAACAATAGGGATTTTTGTACGGATAAGTACCCAGTGAACGGTTCGTTTAGCTTTATATATTGTTCCGGGGGGGCGTTGTATTGGTTTTTCAGAAGTGTTAGACCTGTAAGAGAAAATTTTAAATGGTTGGGAAAGGCCATGGGATGTAGAAATATTTTTTTCACATTTTACTTCCTTGTTGTGGCAAGGGGGCTTGCGTAGTTCAGTGAAGCTATGAGCTATGCCGTGCAGGGCCACCCAAGACGGACAGGTCATAGCTGAGAGCTCTGACAAAAGGTGATCCACTGGAGAAGGCAATGGCAAACCACTCCAGTATCTTTGCCATGAAAACTCTATGGACAGTTCCAATAGGCATAACGATATGACGCTGGAAGATGAGCCCCTCAGGTCGGAAGGTGTCCAATATGCTACTGGGGATGAGCAGACGGCTAGTACGAGTAGCGCCAGAATGAATGAAGCGGCTGGGCCAAAGCCGAAAGGACGCTCAGTTGTGGAAGTAACTGGTGGCGAAAAGACAGTCCGATGCTGTAAAGATTTTTATTCCATAGGAACCTGGAACGTCAGATCCATGAATCAAGGCAAGCTGGACGTGGTTAAACAAGAAATGAGAAGACTGAACATCGACATTTTAGGAATCAGTGAACTAAAATGGACAGGAATGGGTGAATTTAATTCAGATGACCATCAGGTATACTACTGTGGACAAGAATCTCGCAGAAGAAATGGAGTAGCCTTCATAATCAATAAGAGAGTAGGAAAAGCAGTCTTGGGATACAATCCCCAAAATGACAGAATGATCTCAGTTCGAATCCAAGGCAAACCATTCAACATCACAGTGATCCAGGTCTACGCCCCAACCACTGCTGCTGAAGAGGATGAAGTTGATCAGTTCTATGAAGCCCTACAACACCTTCTAGAAGCAACGCCCAAAAATGATGTGCTTATCATCATGGGGGATTGGAATGCTAAAGTAGGAAGCCAAAAGATAACCGGGATAACAGGCAAGTTTGGCCTTGGAGTACAAAATGAAGCAGGGCACAGGCTGGTAGAATTTTGTCAAGAGAATACAATGGTCATAGCAAACACTCTTTTCCAGCAACCCAAGAGACGACTCTACACATGGACATCACCAGACGGTCAACACAGAAATCAGATTGACTATGTGCTCTGCAGCCAAAGATGGAAAAGTTCTATCCAGTCAATAAAAACAAGACCAGGAGCTGATTGTGGTTCAGATCATGAGCTTCTTGTTGCAAAATTTAGGCTTAAATTGAAGAAAGTAGGGAAAAGCAGTAGGCCACTCAGGTATGAACTAAATCATATCCCCGACGAATACACAGTGGAGGTGACAAATAGATTTAAGGAATTAGATCTGATAGACAGAGTGCCTGAAGAACTATGGACGGAGGTTCGCAACATTGTACAAGAGGTAGCAACTAAAACCATCCCAAAGAAAAAGAAATGCAAGAAATCAAAATGGCTGTCTGAGGAAGCTTTACAAATAGCTAAGGAGAGAAGGGAAGTGAAAGGCAAGGGAGAAAGAGAAAGATACACCCAATTGAATGCAGAATTCCAGAGAAAAGCTAGAAGAGATAAGAATGCCTTCTTAAATGAACAGTGCAAACAAATAGAAGAAAACAATAGAATGGGGAGGACCAGAGATCTTTTCAAGAAAATTGGAGATATGAAGAGAACGTTTCATGCAAAGATGGGTATGATAAGGGACCAAAATGGTAGGGACCTCACAGAAGCAGAAGAGATTAAACAAAGGTGGCAAAATTATACAGAAGAACTATACAAGAGCGAGCTTAACATCCCTGATGACCACAATGGGGTAGTTACTGACCTGGAGCCAGACATCCTGGAATGTGAAGTCAAATGGGCCTTAGAAAGTCTGAGCAACAATAAAGCTAGTGGTAGTGACAGCATTCCAGTTGAACTATTCAAAATCTTAAAGGACGATGCAGTAAAAGTGCTACACTCAATATGCCAGCAAATTTGGAAAACTCAACAATGGCCACAGGATTGGAAAAGGTCAGTTTACATTCCAATCCCAAAGAAGGGCAATGCCAAAGAATGTTCAAACTACCGCACCATTGCACTAATTTCTCATGCTAGCAAAGTTATGCTCAAAATCCTACAAGCTAGGCTCCAGCAATATGTGGACCGAGAACTTCCAGAAGTACAGGCAGGATTTCGAAGAGGCAGAGGAACTAGAGATCAAATTGCCAACATACGCTGGATCATGGAGAAAGCTAGGGAGTACCAGAAGAACGTCTACTTCTGCTTCATTGACTATGCTAAAGCCTTTGATTGTGTGGAGCACAACAAATTGTGGCAAGTTCTTAAAGAGATGGGAATACCAGAGCATCTTATTTGTCTCTTGAGAAATTTATATGCAGGTCAAGAAGCAACAGTGAGAACTGAACATGGAATCACTGACTGGTTCAAAATTGAGAAAGGAGTTCGGCAAGGCTGTATACTGTCGCCTTGCCTATTTAACTTGTATGCAGAGCACATCATGAGAAATGCGGGATTAGAGGAGTCACAAATTGGGATCAAGATTGCAGGGAGAAATATCAATAACCTCAGATATGCAGATGATACCACTCTAATGGCAGAAAGTGAAGAGGAACTAAAGAGCCTGTTGATGCGGGTGAAGGAGGAGAGTGCAAAAGTTGGCTTGAAACTCAACATCAAGAAAACAAAGATCATGGCATCCGGCCCTCTCAATTCCTGGCAAATAGAAGGGGAAGAAATGGAGATAGTGACAGATTTTATTTTCCTGGGCTCCAAGATCACTGCAGATGGGGACTGCAGCAAAGAAATTAAAAGACGCTTGCTCCTGGGGAGGAAAGCTATGGCAAATCTAGACAGCATCCTAAAAAGCAGAGACATCACCCTGCCAACAAAAGTGCGTTTAGTCAAGGCTATGGTCTTCCCAGTTGCAATGTATGGCTGCGAAAGTTGGACCATAAGGAAGGCCGAGCGTCAAAGAATTGAGGCTTTTGAACTCTGGTGCTGGAGAAGACTCTTGCGAGTCCCTTGGACTGCAAGGCGAACAAACCGGTCAGTCCTAGAGGAGATCAGCCCTGACTGCTCTTTAGAAGGCCAGATCCTGAAGATGAAACTCAAATATTTTGGCCACCTCATGAGAAGGAAGGACTCCCTGGAGAAGAGCCTAATGCTGGGAGCGATCGAGGGCAAAAGAAGAAGGGGACGACAGAGAATGAGGTGGCTGGATGGAGTCACTGAAGCAGTAGGTGCAAACTTAAATGGACTCCGGGGAATGGTAGAGGACAGGAAGGCCTGGAGGATCATTGTCCATGGGGTCGCGATGGGTCGGACACGACTTCGCACATAACAACAAAAAACAGGTAAATCAATAGTGATTTTCGTACGGATAAGTACCCAGTGAACGGTTCGTTTAGCTTTATATATTGTTCCGGGTGGGCGTTGTATTGGTTTTTCGGAAGTGTTAGACCTGTAAGAGAAAAATTTAAATGGTTGGGAAAGGCCATGGGATGTAGAAATATTTTTTTCACATTTTACTTCCTTGTAAAAACAGGAAAATCGATAGGGATTTTCATACGGATAAGTAGCTAGTGAACGGTTCGTTTATCTTTATATATTCTTCCGGGTGGGCGTTGTATTGGATTTTCAGAAGTGTTAGACCTGTAAGAGAAAAATTTAAATGGTTGGGAAAGGCCATGGTATGTAGAAATGTTTTTTTCACATTTTATTTCCTTGTAAATACAGGTAAATCGATAGGGATTTTCGTACGGATAAGTGCCCAGTGAACGGTTCGTTTAGCTTTATATATTGTTCCGGGTGGGCGTTGTATTGGTTTTTCGGAAGTGTTAGACCTGTAAGAGAAAAATTTAAATGGTTGGGAAAGGCCATGGGATGTAGAAATATTTTTCACATTTTATTTCCTTGTAAAAACAGGTAAATCAATAGGGTTTTTCGTACGGATAAGTGCCCAGTGAACGGTTCGTTTAGCTTTATATATTGTTCCGGATGGGCGTTGTTTGGGTTTTTCGGAAGTGTTAGACCTGTAAGAGAAAAATTTAAATGGTTGGGAAAGGCCATGGGATGTAGAAATGTTTTTTTCACATTTTATTTCCTTGTAAATACAGGTAAATCGATAGGGATTTTCGTACGGATAAGTGCCCAGTGAACGGTTCGTTTAGCTTTATATATTGTTCCGGGTGGGCATTGTATTGGTTTTTCAGAAGTGTTAGACCTGTAAGAGAAAAATTTAAATGGTTGGGAAAGGCCATGGGATGTAGAAATATTTTTCACATTTTATTTCCTTGTAACAACAGGTAAATCAATAGGGTTTTTCGTACGGATAAGTGCCCAGTGAACGGTTCGTTTAGCTTTATATATTGTTCCGGATGGGCGTTGTTTGGGTTTTTCGGAAGTGTTAGACCTGTAAGAGAAAAATTTAAATGGTTGGGAAAGGCCATGGGATGTAGAAATATTTTTTTCACATTTTATTTCCTTGTAAAAACAGGTAAATCAATAGGGTTTTTCGTACGGATAAATGCCCAGTGAACCGTTCGTTTAGCTTTATATATTGTTCCGGGTGGGCGTTGTTTTGGTTTTTCGGAAGTGTTAGACCTGTAAGAGAAAAATTTAAATGTTTGCGAAAGGCCATGGGATGTGGAAACATTTTTTTCACATTTTACTTCCTTGTAAAAACAGGAAAATCAATAGGGATTTTCGTACGGATAAGTACCCAGTGAACCGTTCGTTTAGCTTTATATATTCTTCCGGGTGGCCTTGTATTGGTTTTTCGGAAGTGTTAGACCTGTAAGAGGAAAATTTAAATGGTTGGGAAAGGCCATGGGATGTAGAAACATTTTTTTCACATTTACTTCCTTGTAAAAACAGGAAAATCAATAGGGATTTTCGTACGGATAAGTACCCAGATAACGGTTCGTTTAGCTTTATATATTGTTCCGGGTGGGCGTTGTTTTGGTTTTTCGGAAGTGTTAGACCTGTAAGAGAAAATTTTAAATGGTTGGGATAGGCCATGGTATGTAGAAATATTTTTTTCACATTTTATTTCCTTGAAAATACAGGTAAATCGATAGGGATTTTCGTACGGATAAGTGCCCAGTGAACGGTTCATTTAGCTTTATATATTGTTCCGGGTGGGCGTTGTATTGGTTTTTCAGAAGTGTTAGACCTGTAAGAGAAAAATTTAAATGGTTGGGAAAGGCCATGGGATGTAGAAATATTTTTTCACATTTTATATCCTTGTAAAACCAGGTAAATCAATTGGGTTTTTCGTACGGATAAGTGCCCAGTGAACGGTTCGTTTAGCTTTATATATTGTTCCGGGTGGGCGTTGTTTTGGTTTTTCGGAAGTGTTATACCTGTAAGAGAAAAATTTAAATGGTTGGGAAAGGCCATGGGATGTAGAAATATTTTTTTCACATTTACTTCCTTGTAAAAACAGGTAAATCAATAGGGTTTTTCGTAAGGGATAAATGCCGAGTGAACGGTTCGTTTAGCTTTATATATTGTTCCGGGTGGGCGTTGTTTTGGTTTTTCGGAAGTGTTAGACCTGTAAGAGAAAAATTTAAATATTTGGGAAAGGCCATGGGATGTAGAAATATTTTTTTCACATTTTACTTCCTTGTAAAAACAGGAAAATCGATAGGGATTTTCGTACGGATAAGTACCCAGTAAACGGTTCGTTTATCTTTATATATTCTTCCGGGTGGGCATTGTTTTGGTTTTTCGGAAGTGTTAGACCTGTAAGAGAAACATTTAAATGGTTGGGAAAGGCCATGGGATGTAGAAAAATTTTTTCACATTTTATTTCCTGGTAAAAACAGGTTAATCAATAGTGATTTTTGTACGGATAAGTACCCAGTGAACGGTTCGTTTAGCTTTATATATTTTTCCGGGTGGGAGTTGTATTGGTGTTTCGCAAGTGTTAGACCTGTAAGAGAAAAATTTAAATGGTTGGGAAAGGCCATGGGATGTAGAAATATTTTTTTCACATTTTATTTCCTTGTAAAAACAGGTAAATCAATAGGGTTTTTCGTACGGATAAGTGCCCAGTGAACCGTTCGTTTAGCTTTATATATTGTTCCGGGTGGGCGTTGTTTTGGTTTTTCGCAAGTGTTAGACCTGTAAGAGAAAAATTTAAATGTTTGGGAAAGGCCATGGGATGTAGAAATATTTTTTTCACATTTTACTTCCTTGTAAAAACAGGAAAATCAATAGGGATTTTCGTACGGATAAGTACCCAGTGAACGGTTCGTTTAGCTTTATATATTGTTCCGGGTGGGCGTTGTTTTGGTTTTTCGCAAGTGTTAGACCTGTAAGAGAAAAATTTAAATATTTGGGAAAGGCCATGGGATGTAGAAATATTTTTTTCACATTTTACTTCCTTGTAAAAACAGGAAAATCAATAGGGATTTTCGTACGGATAAGTACCCAGTGAACGGTTCGTTTATCTTTATATATTGTTCCGGGTGGGCGTTGTATTAGTTTTTCGGAAGTGTTACACCTGTAAGACAAAAATTAAAATGGTTTGGAAAGGCCATGGGATGTAGAAATATTTTTTTCACATTTTACTTCCTTGTAAAAACAGGTAAAACAATAGGGATTTTCGTACGGATAAGTACCCAGTGAACGGTTCGTTTATCTTTATATATTGTTCCGGGTGGGCGTTGTATTAGTTTTTCGGAAGTGTTACACCTGTAAGACAAAAATTAAAATGGTTGGGAAAGGCCATGGGATGTAGAAATATTTTTTTCACATTTTACTTCCTTGTAAAAACCGGAAAATCAATAGTGATTTTCGTACGGATAAGTACCCAGTGAACGGTTCGTTTAGCTTTATATATTGTTCCGGGTGGGCGTTGTATTGGTTTTTCGGAAGTGTTAGACCTGTAAGAGAAAAATTTAAATGGTTGGGAAAGGCCATGGGATGTATACATATTTTTTTCACATTTTACTTCCTTGTAAAAACAGGAAAATCAATAGGGATTTTCGTACGGATAAGTACCCAGTGAACGGTTCGTTTATCTTTATATATTGTTCCGGGTGGGCGTTGTATTGGTTTTTCGGAAGTGTTACACCTGTAAGAGAAAAATTTAAATGGTTTGGAAAGGCCATGGGATGTAGAAATATTTTTTTCACATTTTACTTCCTTGTAAAAACAGGTAAAACAATAGGGATTTTTGTACGGATAAGTACCCAGTGAACGGTTCGTTTAGCTTTATATATTGTTCCGGGGGGGCGTTGTATTGGTTTTTCAGAAGTGTTAGACCTGTAAGAGAAAAATTTAAATGGTTGGGAAAGGCCATGGGATGTAGAAATATTTTTTTCACATTTTACTTCCTTGTAAAAACAGGTAAATCAATAGTGATTTTCGTACGGATAAGTACCCAGTGAACGGTTCGTTTAGCTTTATATATTGTTCCGGGTGGGCGTTGTATTGGTTTTTCGGAAGTGTTAGACCTGTAAGAGCAAAATTTAAATGGTTGGGAAAGGCCATGGGATGTAGAAATATTTTTTTCACATTTTACTTCCTTGTAAAAACCGGAAAATCAATAGTGATTTTCGTACGGATAAGTACCCAGTGAACGGTTCGTTTAGCTTTATATATTGTTCCGGGTGGGCGTTGTATTGGTTTTTCGGAAGTGTTAGACCTGTAAGAGAAAAATTTAAATGGTTGGGAAAGGCCATGGGATGTATACATATTTTTTTCACATTTTACTTCCTTGTAAAAACAGGAAAATCAATAGGGATTTTCGTACGGATAAGTACCCAGTGAACGGTTCGTTTATCTTTATATATTGTTCCGGGTGGGCGTTGTATTGGTTTTTCGGAAGTGTTACACCTGTAAGAGAAAAATTTAAATGGTTTGGAAAGGCCATGGGATGTAGAAATATTTTTTTCACATTTTACTTCCTTGTAAAAACAGGTAAAACAATAGGGATTTTTGTACGGATAAGTACCCAGTGAACGGTTCGTTTAGCTTTATATATTGTTCCGGGGGGGCGTTGTATTGGTTTTTCAGAAGTGTTAGACCTGTAAGAGAAAAATTTAAATGGTTGGGAAAGGCCATGGGATGTAGAAATATTTTTTTCACATTTTACTTCCTTGTAAAAACAGGTAAATCAATAGTGATTTTCGTACGGATAAGTACCCAGTGAACGGTTCGTTTAGCTTTATATATTGTTCCGGGTGGGCGTTGTATTGGTTTTTCGGAAGTGTTAGACCTGTAAGAGAAAAATTTAAATGGTTGGGAAAGGCCATGGGATGTAGAAATTTTTTTTTCACATTTTACTTCCTTGTAAAAACAGGAAAATCGATAGGGATTTTCGTACGGATAAGTAGCTAGTGAACGGTTCGTTTATCTTTATATATTCTTCCGGGTGGGCGTTGTATTGGATTTTCAGAAGTGTTAGACCTGTAAGAGAAAAATTTAAATGGTTGGGAAAGGCCATGGGATATAGAAATATTTTTTTCACATTTTATTTCCGTTTAAAAACAGGTAAATCAATAGGGATTTTCGTACGGATAAGTACCCAGTGAACGGTTCGTTTAGCTTTATATATTGTTCCGGGTGGGCGTTTTATTGGTTTTTCGCATGTGTTAGACCTGTAAGAGAAACATTTAAATGGTTGGTAAAGGCCATGGGATGTAGAAATATTTTTTCACATTTTATTTCCTGGTAAAAACAGGTAAATCAATAGGGTTTTTCGTACGGATAAGTGCCCAGTGAACGGTTCATTTAGCTTTATATATTGTTCCGGGTGGGCGTTGTTTTGGTTTTTCGGAAGTGTTAGACCTGTAAGAGAAACATTTAAATGGTTGGTAAAGGCCATGGGATGTAGAAATATTTTTTCACATTTTATTTCCTGGTAAAAACAGGTAAATCAATAGTGATTTTCGTACGGATAAGTACCCAGTGAACGGTTCGTTTAACTTTATATATTTTTCCGGGTGGGAGTTGTATTGGTTTTTCGCAAGTGTTAGACTTGTAAGAGAAAAATTTAAATGGTTGGGAAAGGCCATGGTATGTAGAAATATTTTTTTCACATTTTATTTCCTTGTAAATACAGGTAAATCGATAAGGATTTTCATACGAATAAGTGCCCAGTGAACGGTTCGTTTAGCTTTATATATTGTTCCGGGTGGGCGTTGTATTGGTTTTTCGGAAGTGTTAGACCTGTAAGAGAAAAATTTAAATGGTTGGGAAAGGCCATGGGATGTAGAAACATTTTTTTCACATTTACTTCCTTGTAAAAACAGGAAAATCAATAGGGATTTTCGTACGGATAAGTACCCAGTGAACGGTTCGTTTAGCTTTATTTATTGTTCCGGGTGGGCGTTGTATTGTTTTTTCGGAAGTGTTAGACCTGAAAGAGAAAAATTTAAATGGTTGGGAAAGGCCATGGGATGTAGAAATATTTTTTTCACATTTTACTTCCTTGTAAAAACAGGAAAATCAATAGGGATTTTTGTATGGGTAAGTTCCCAGTGAACGGTTCGTTTAGCTTTATATATTGTTCCGGGTGGGCGTTGTATTGGTTTTTCGCATGTGTTAGACGCGTAAGAGAAAAATTTAAATGGTTGGGAAAGGCCATGGGATGTAGAAATATTTTTTCACATTTTACTTCCTTGTAAAACCAGGTAAATCAATTGGGGTTTTCGTACGGATAAGTGCCCAGTGAACGGTTCGTTTAGCTTTATATATTGTTCCGGGTGGGCGTTGTTTCGGTTTTTCGGAAGTGTTATACCTGTAAGAGAAAAATTTAAATGGTTGGGAAAGGCCATGGGATGTAGAAATATTTTTTTCACATTTACTTCCTTGTAAAAACAGGTAAATCAATAGGGTTTTTCGTACGGATAAATGCCGAGTGAACGGTTCGTTTAGCTTTATATATTGTTCCGGGTGGGCGTTGTTTTGGTTTTTCGGAAGTGTTAGACCTGTAAGAGAAAAATTTAAATATTTGGGAAAGGCCATGGGATGTAGAAATATTTTTTTCACATTTTACTTCCTTGTAAAAACAGGAAAATCGATAGGGATTTTCGTACGGATAAGTACCCAGTAAACGGTTCGTTTATCTTTATATATTCTTCCGGGTGGGCATTGTTTTGGTTTTTCGGAAGTGTTAGACCTGTAAGAGAAAAATTTAAATGGTTGGGAAAGGCCATGGGATATAGAAATATTTTTTTCACATTTTATTTCCGTTTAAAAACAGGTAAATCAATAGGGATTTTCGTACGGATAAGTACCCAGTGAACGGTTCGTTTAGCTTTATATATTGTTCCGGGTGGGCGTTTTATTGGTTTTTCGCATGTGTTAGACCTGTAAGAGAAAAATTTAAATGGTTGGGAAGGCCATGGGATGTAGAAATATTTTTTTCACATTTTACTTCCTTGTAAAAACAGGTAAATCAATAGTGATTTTCGTACGGATAAGTACCCAGTGAACGGTTCGTTTAGCTTTATATATTGTTCCGGGTGGGCGTTGTATTGGTTTTTCGGAAGTGTTAGACCTGTAAGAGAAAAATTTAAATGGTTGGGAAAGGCCATGGGATGTAGAAATATTTTTTTCACATTTTATTTCCTTGTAAAAACAGGTAAATCAATAGGGTTTTTCGTACGGATAAGTGCCCAGTGAACGGTTCATTTAGCTTTATATATTGTTCCGGGTGGGCGTTGTTTTGGTTTTTCGGAAGTGTTAGACCTCTAAGAGAAACATTTAAATGGTTGGTAAAGGCCATGGGATGTAGAAATATTTTTTCACATTTTATTTCCTGGTAAAAACAGGTAAATCAATAGTGATTTTCGTACGGATAAGTACCCAGTGAACGGTTCGTTTAACTTTATATATTTTTCCGGGTGGGAGTTGTATTGGTTTTTCGCAAGTGTTAGACTTGTAAGAGAAAAATTTAAATGGTTGGGAAAGGCCATGGTATGTAGAAATATTTTTTTCACATTTTATTTCCTTGTAAATACAGGTAAATCGATAAGGATTTTCATACGAATAAGTGCCCAGTGAACGGTTCGTTTAGCTTTATATATTGTTCCGGGTGGGCGTTGTATTGGTTTTTCGGAAGTGTTAGACCTGTAAGAGAAAAATTTAAATGGTTGGGAAAGGCCATGGGATGTAGAAACATTTATTTCACATTTACTTCCTTGTAAAAACAGGAAATAGACAGGAAAGTAAACAGGAAATAGAGCCTCTTGTGGCGCAGAGTGGTAAGGCAGCCGCCTGAAAGCTTTGCTCATGAGGTTGGGAGTTCGATCCCAGCAGCCGGCTCAAGGTTGACTCAGCCTTCCATCCTTCCGAGGTCGGTAAAATGAGTACCCAGCTTGCTGCTGGGGGGTAAACGGTCATGACTGGGGAAGGCACTGGCAAACCACCCCGTATTGAGTCTGCCATGAAAACGCTAGAGGGCGTCACCCCAAGGGTCAGACATGACTCGGTGCTTGCACAGGGGATACCTTTACCTTTACCTTTAAAAACAGGAAAATCAATAGGGATTTTCGTACGGATAAGTACCCAGTGAACGGTTCGTTTAGCTTTATTTATTGTTCCGGGTGGGCGTTGTATTGTTTTTTCGGAAGTGTTAGACCTGAAAGAGAAAAATTTAAATGGTTGGGAAAGGCCATGGGATGTAGAAATATTTTTTTCACATTTTACTTCCTTGTAAAAACAGGAAAATCAATAGGGATTTTTGTATGGGTAAGTTCCCAGTGAACGGTTCGTTTAGCTTTATATATTGTTCCGGGTGGGCGTTGTATTGGTTTTTCGCATGTGTTAGACGCGTAAGAGAAAAATTTAAATGGTTGGGAAAGGCCATGGGATGTAGAAATATTTTTTCACATTTTACTTCCTTGTAAAACCAGGTAAATCAATTGGGGTTTTCGTACGGATAAGTGCCCAGTGAACGGTTCGTTTAGCTTTATATATTGTTCCGGGTGGGCGTTGTTTTGGTTTTTCGGAAGTGTTATACCTGTAAGAGAAAAATTTAAATGGTTGGGAAAGGCCATGGGATGTAGAAATATTTTTTTCACATTTACTTCCTTGTAAAAACAGGTAAATCAATAGGGTTTTTCGTACGGATAAATGCCGAGTGAACGGTTCGTTTAGCTTTATATATTGTTCCGGGTGGGCGTTGTTTTGGTTTTTCGGAAGTGTTAGACCTGTAAGAGAAAAATTTAAATATTTGGGAAAGGCCATGGGATGTAGAAATATTTTTTTCACATTTTACTTCCTTGTAAAAACAGGAAAATCGATAGGGATTTTCGTACGGATAAGTACCCAGTAAACGGTTCGTTTATCTTTATATATTCTTCCGGGTGGGCATTGTTTTGGTTTTTCGGAAGTGTTAGACCTGTAAGAGAAACATTTAAATGGTTGGGAAAGGCCATGGGATGTAGAAAAATTTTTTCACATTTTATTTCCTGGTAAAAACAGGTTAATCAATAGTGATTTTTGTACGGATAAGTACCCAGTGAACGGTTCGTTTAGCTTTATATATTTTTCCGGGTGGGAGTTGTATTGGTGTTTCGCAAGTGTTAGACCTGTAAGAGAAAAATTTAAATGGTTGGGAAAGGCCATGGGATGTAGAAATATTTTTTTCACATTTTATTTCCTTGTAAAAACAGGTAAATCAATAGGGTTTTTCGTACGGATAAGTGCCCAGTGAACCGTTCGTTTAGCTTTATATATTGTTCCGGGTGGGCGTTGTTTTGGTTTTTTGCAAGTGTTAGACCTGTAAGAGAAAAATTTAAATGTTTGGGAAAGGCCATGGGATGTAGAAATATTTTTTTCACATTTTACTTCCTTGTAAAAACAGGAAAATCAATAGGGATTTTCGTACGGATAAGTACCCAGTGAACGGTTCGTTTAGCTTTATATATTGTTCCGGGTGGGCGTTGTTTTGGTTTTTCGCAAGTGTTAGACCTGTAAGAGAAAAATTTAAATATTTGGGAAAGGCCATGGGATGTAGAAATATTTTTTTCACATTTTACTTCCTTGTAAAAACAGGAAAATCAATAGGGATTTTCGTACGGATAAGTACCCAGTGAACGGTTCGTTTATCTTTATATATTGTTCCGGGTGGGCGTTGTATTAGTTTTTCGGAAGTGTTACACCTGTAAGACAAAAATTAAAATGGTTTGGAAAGGCCATGGGATGTAGAAATATTTTTTTCACATTTTACTTCCTTGTAAAAACAGGTAAAACAATAGGGATTTTCGTACGGATAAGTACCCAGTGAACGGTTCGTTTAGCTTTATATATTGTTCCGGGTGGGCGTTGTATTGGTTTTTCGGAAGTGTTAGACCTGTAAGAGCAAAATTTAAATGGTTGGGAAAGGCCATGGGATGTAGAAATATTTTTTTCACATTTTACTTCCTTGTAAAAACCGGAAAATCAATAGTGATTTTCGTACGGATAAGTACCCAGTGAACGGTTCGTTTAGCTTTATATATTGTTCCGGGTGGGCGTTGTATTGGTTTTTCGGAAGTGTTAGACCTGTAAGAGAAAAATTTAAATGGTTGGGAAAGGCCATGGGATGTATACATATTTTTTTCACATTTTACTTCCTTGTAAAAACAGGAAAATCAATAGGGATTTTCGTACGGATAAGTACCCAGTGAACGGTTCGTTTATCTTTATATATTGTTCCGGGTGGGCGTTGTATTGGTTTTTCGGAAGTGTTACACCTGTAAGAGAAAAATTTAAATGGTTTGGAAAGGCCATGGGATGTAGAAATATTTTTTTCACATTTTACTTCCTTGTAAAAACAGGTAAAACAATAGGGATTTTTGTACGGATAAGTACCCAGTGAACGGTTCGTTTAGCTTTATATATTGTTCCGGGGGGGCGTTGTATTGGTTTTTCAGAAGTGTTAGACCTGTAAGAGAAAAATTTAAATGGTTGGGAAAGGCCATGGGATGTAGAAATATTTTTTTCACATTTCACTTCCTTGTAAAAACAGGTAAATCAATAGTGATTTTCGTACGGATAAGTACCCAGTGAACGGTTCGTTTAGCTTTATATATTGTTCCGGGTGGGCGTTGTATTGGTTTTTCGGAAGTGTTAGACCTGTAAGAGAAAAATTTAAATGGTTGGGAAAGGCCATGGGATGTAGAAATTTTTTTTTCACATTTTACTTCCTTGTAAAAACAGGAAAATCAATAGGGATTTTCGTACGGATAAGTACCCAGTGAACGGTTCGTTTAGCTTTATATATTGTTCCGGGTGGGCGTTGTTTTGGTTTTTCGCAAGTGTTAGACCTGTAAGAGAAAAATTTAAATATTTGGGAAAGGCCATGGGATGTAGAAATATTTTTTTCACATTTTACTTCCTTGTAAAAACAGGAAAATCAATAGGGATTTTCGTACGGATAAGTACCCAGTGAACGGTTCGTTTATCTTTATATATTGTTCCGGGTGGGCGTTGTATTAGTTTTTCGGAAGTGTTACACCTGTAAGACAAAAATTAAAATGGTTTGGAAAGGCCATGGGATGTAGAAATATTTTTTTCACATTTTACTTCCTTGTAAAAACAGGTAAAACAATAGGGATTTTCGTACGGATAAGTACCCAGTGAACGGTTCGTTTAGCTTTATATATTGTTCCGGGTGGGCGTTGTATTGGTTTTTCGGAAGTGTTAGACCTGTAAGAGCAAAATTTAAATGGTTGGGAAAGGCCATGGGATGTAGAAATATTTTTTTCACATTTTACTTCCTTGTAAAAACCGGAAAATCAATAGTGATTTTCGTACGGATAAGTACCCAGTGAACGGTTCGTTTAGCTTTATATATTGTTCCGGGTGGGCGTTGTATTGGTTTTTCGGAAGTGTTAGACCTGTAAGAGAAAAATTTAAATGGTTGGGAAAGGCCATGGGATGTATACATATTTTTTTCACATTTTACTTCCTTGTAAAAACAGGAAAATCAATAGGGATTTTCGTACGGATAAGTACCCAGTGAACGGTTCGTTTATCTTTATATATTGTTCCGGGTGGGCGTTGTATTGGTTTTTCGGAAGTGTTACACCTGTAAGAGAAAAATTTAAATGGTTTGGAAAGGCCATGGGATGTAGAAATATTTTTTTCACATTTTACTTCCTTGTAAAAACAGGTAAAACAATAGGGATTTTTGTACGGATAAGTACCCAGTGAACGGTTCGTTTAGCTTTATATATTGTTCCGGGGGGGCGTTGTATTGGTTTTTCAGAAGTGTTAGACCTGTAAGAGAAAAATTTAAATGGTTGGGAAAGGCCATGGGATGTAGAAATATTTTTTTCACATTTCACTTCCTTGTAAAAACAGGTAAATCAATAGTGATTTTCGTACGGATAAGTACCCAGTGAACGGTTCGTTTAGCTTTATATATTGTTCCGGGTGGGCGTTGTATTGGTTTTTCGGAAGTGTTAGACCTGTAAGAGAAAAATTTAAATGGTTGGGAAAGGCCATGGGATGTAGAAATTTTTTTTTCACATTTTACTTCCTTGTAAAAACAGGAAAATCGATAGGGATTTTCGTACGGATAAGTAGCTAGTGAACGGTTCGTTTATCTTTATATATTCTTCCGGGTGGGCGTTGTATTGGATTTTCAGAAGTGTTAGACCTGTAATAGAAAAAGTTAAATGGTTGGGAAAGGCCATGGGATATAGAAATATTTTTTTCACATTTTATTTCCGTTTAAAAACAGGTAAATCAATAGGGATTTTCGTACGGATAAGTACCCAGTGAACGGTTCGTTTAGCTTTATATATTGTTCCGGGTGGGCGTTTTATTGGTTTTTCGCATGTGTTAGACCTGTAAGAGAAAAATTTAAATGGTTGGGAAAGGCCATGGGATGTAGAAATATTTTTTTCACATTTTACTTCCTTGTAAAAACAGGTAAATCAATAGTGATTTTCGTACGGATAAGTACCCAGTGAACGGTTCGTTTAGCTTTATATATTGTTCCGGGTGGGCGTTGTATTGGTTTTTCGGAAGTGTTAGACCTGTAAGAGAAAAATTTAAATGGTTGGGAAAGGCCATGGGATGTATAAATATTTTTTTCACATTTTACTTCCTTGTAAAAACAGGAAAATCAATAGGGATTTTCGTACGGATAAGTACCCAGTGAACGGTTCGTTTATCTTTATATATTGTTCCGGGTGGCGTTGTATTGGTTTTTCGGAAGTGTTACACCTGTAAGAGAAAAATTTAAATGGTTTGGAAAGGCCATGGGATGTAGAAATATTTTTTTCACATTTTACTTCCTTGTAAAAATAGGTAAAACAATAGGGATTTTTGTACGGATAAGTACCCAGTGAACGGTTCGTTTAGCTTTATATATTGTTCCGGGGGGGCGTTGTATTGGTTTTTCAGAAGTGTTAGACCTGTAAGAGAAAAATTTAAATGGTTGGGAAAGGCCATGGGATGTAGAAATATTTTTTTCACATTTTACTTCCTTGTAAAAACAGGTAAATCAATATTGATTTTCGTACGGATAAGTACCCAGTGAACGGTTCGTTTAGCTTTATATATTGTTCCGGGTGGGCGTTGTATTGGTTTTTCGGAAGTGTTAGACCTGTAAGAGAAAAATTTAAATGGTTGGGAAAGGCCATGGGATGTAGAAATATTTTTTTCACATTTTACTTCCTTGTAAAAACAGGAAAATCGATAGGGATTTTCGTACGGATAAGTAGCTAGTGAACGGTTCGTTTATCTTTATATATTCTTCCGGGTGGGCGTTGTATTGGATTTTCAGAAGTGTTAGACCTGTAAGAGAAAAATTTAAATGGTTGGGAAAGGCCATGGGATATAGAAATATTTTTTTCACATTTTATTTCCGTTTAAATACAGGTAAATCAATAGGGATTTTCGTACGGATAAGTACCCAGTGAACAGTTCGTTTAGCTTTATATATTGTTCCGGGTGGGCGTTTTATTGGTTTTTCGCATGTGTTAGACCTGTAAGAGAAAAATTTAAATGGTTGGGAAAGGCCATGGGATGTAGAAATATTTTTTTCACATTTTACTTCCTTGTAAAAACAGGTAAATCAATAGTGATTTTCGTACGGATAAGTACCCAGTGAACGGTTCGTTTAGCTTTATATATTGTTCCGGGTGGGCGTTGTATTGGTTTTTCGGAAGTGTTACACCTGTAAGAGAAAAATTTAAATGGTTGGGAAAGGCCATGGGATGTAGAAATATTTTTTTCACATTTTACTTCCTTGTAAAAACAGGTAAATCAATAGGGATTTTCGTACGGATAAGTACCCAGTGAACGGTTCGTTTAGCTTTATATATTGTTCCGGGTGGGCGTTGTATTGGTTTTTCGGAAGTGTTAGACCTGTAAGAGAAAAATTTAAATGGTTGGGAAAAGCCATGGGATGTAGAAATATTTTTTTCACATTTTACTTCCTTGTAAAAACAGGTAAATCTATAGGGTTTTTCGTACGGATAAGTGCCCAGTGAACGGTTCGTTTAGCTTTATATATTGTTCCGGTTGGGCGTTGTATTGTTTTTTCGGAAGTGTTAGACCTGTAAGAGAAAAATTTAAATGGTTGGGAAAGACCATGGGATGTAGAAATATTTTTTTCACATTTTACTTCCTTGTAAAAACAGGAAAATCAATAGGGATTTTCGTACGGATAAGTACCCAGTGAACGGTTAGTTTAGCTTTATATATTGTTCCGGGTGGGCATTGTATTGGTTTTTCGGAAGTGTTAGACCTGTAAGGGAAAAATTTAAATGGTTGGGAAAGGCCATGGGATATAGAAATATTTTTTTTACATTTTATTTCCGTTTAAAAACAGGTAAATCAATAGGGATTTTCGTACGGATAAGTACCCAGTGAACGGTTCGTTTAGCTTTATATACTGTTCCGGGTGAGCGTTGTATTGGTTTTTCGCATGTGTTAGACCTGTAAGAGAAAAATTTAAATGGTTGGGAAAGGCCATGGGATGTAGAAATATTTTTTTCACATTTTACTCCTTGTAAAAACAGGTAAATCAATAGTGATTTTCGTACGGATAAGTACCCAGTGAACGGTTCGTTTAGCTTTATATATTGTTCCGGGTGGGCGTTGTATTGGTTTTTCGGAAGTGTTAGACCTGTAAGAGAAAAATTTAAATGGTTGGGAAAGGCCATGGTATGTAGAAATATTTTTTTCACATTTTATTTCCTTGTAAATACAGGTAAATCGATAGGGATTTTCGTACGGATAAGTGCCCAGTGAACGGTTCGTTTAGCTTTATATATTGTTCCGGGTGGGCGTTGTTTTGGTTTTTCGGAAGTGTTAGACCTGTAAGAGAAAAATTTAAATGGTTGGGAAAGGCCATGGGATGTAGAAATATTTTTTTCACATTTTACTTCCTTGTAAAAACAGGAAAATCGATAGGGATTTTCGTACGGATAAGTAGCTAGTTTACGGTTCGTTTATCTTTATATATTCTTCCGGGTGGGCGTTGTATTGGATTTTCAGAAGGGTTAGACCTGTAAGAGAAAAATTTAAATGGTTGGGAAAGGCCATGGGATATAGAAATATTTTTTTCACATTTTATTCCCGTTTAAAAACAGGTAAATCCATAGGGATTTTCGTACGGATAAGTACCCAGTGAACGGTTCGTTTAGCTTTATATATTGTTCCGGGTGGGCGTTGTATTGGTTTTTCGCATGTGTTAGACCTGTAAGAGAAAAATTTAAATGGTTGGGAAAGGCCATGGGATGTAGAAATATTTTTTTCACATTTTACTTCCTTGTAAAAACAGGAAAATCAATAGGGATTTTTGTATGGGTAAGTACCCAGTGAACGGTTAGTTTAGCTTTATATATTGTTCCGGGTGGGCATTGTATTGGTTTTTCGGAAGTGTTAGACCTGTAAGAGAAAAATTTAAATGGTTGGGAAAGGCCATGGGATATAGAAATATTTTTTTTACATTTTATTTCCGTTTAAAAACAGGTAAATCAATAGGGATTTTCGTACGGATAAGTACCCAGTGAACGGTTCGTTTAGCTTTATATATTGTTCCGGGTGGGCGTTGTATTGGTTTTTCGCATGTGTTAGACCTGTAAGAGAAAAATTTAAATGGTTGGGAAAGGCCATGGGATGTAGAAATATTTTTTTCACATTTTACTTCCTTGTAAAAACAGGAAAATCAATAGGGATTTTTGTATGGGTAAGTTCCCAGTGAACGGTTCGTTTAGCTTTATATATTGTTCCGGGTGGGCGTTGTATTGGTTTTTCGCATGTGTTAGACCCGTAAGAGAAAAATTTAAATGGTTGGGAAAGGCCATGGGATGTAGAAATATTTTTTCACATTTTACTTCCTTGTAAAAACAGGTAAATCAATAGTGATTTTCGTACGGATAAGTACCCAGTGAACGGTTCGTTTAGCTTTATATATTGTTCCGGGTGGGCGTTGTATTGGTTTTTCGGAAGTGTTAGACCTGTAAGAGAAAAATTTAAATGGTTGGGAAAGGCCATGGGATGTATAAATATTTTTTTCACATTTTACTTCCTTGTAAAAACAGGAAAATCAATAGGGATTTTCGTACGGATAAGTACCCAGTGAACGGTTCGTTTATCTTTATATATTGTTCCGGGTGGCGTTGTATTGGTTTTTCGGAAGTGTTACACCTGTAAGAGAAAAATTTAAATGGTTTGGAAAGGCCATGGGATGTAGAAATATATTTTTCACATTTTACTTCCTTGTAAAAACAGGTAAAACAATAGGGATTTTTGTACGGATAAGTACCCAGTGAACGGTTCGTTTAGCTTTATATATTGTTCCGGGGGGGCGTTGTATTGGTTTTTCAGAAGTGTTAGACCTGTAAGAGAAAAATTTAAATGGTTGGGAAAGGCCATGGGATGTAGAAATATTTTTTTCACATTTTACTTCCTTGTAAAAACAGGTAAATCAATAGTGATTTTCGTACGGATAAGTACCCAGTGAACGGTTCGTTTAGCTTTATATATTGTTCCGGGTGGGCGTTGTATTGGTTTTTCGGAAGTGTTAGACCTGTAAGAGAAAAATTTAAATGGTTGGGAAAGGCCATGGGATGTAGAAATATTTTTTTCACATTTTACTTCCTTGTAAAAACAGGAAAATCGATAGGGATTTTCGTACGGATAAGTAGCTAGTGAACGGTTCGTTTATCTTTATATATTCTTCCGGGTGGGCGTTGTATTGGATTTTCAGAAGTGTTAGACCTGTAAGAGAAAAATTTAAATGGTTGGGAAAGCCCATGGGATATAGAAATATTTTTTTCACATTTTATTTCCGTTTAAAAACAGGTAAATCAATAGGGATTTTCGTACGGATAAGTACCCAGTGAACAGTTCGTTTAGCTTTATATATTGTTCCGGGTGGGCGTTTTATTGGTTTTTCGCATGTGTTAGACCTGTAAGAGAAAAATTTAAATGGTTGGGAAAGGCCATGGGATGTAGAAATATTTTTTTCACATTTTACTTCCTTGTAAAAACAGGTAAATCAATAGTGATTTTCGTACGGATAAGTACCCAGTGAACGGTTCGTTTAGCTTTATATATTGTTCCGGGTGGGCGTTGTATTGGTTTTTCGGAAGTGTTACACCTGTAAGAGAAAAATTTAAATGGTTGGGAAAGGCCATGGGATGTAGAAATATTTTTTTCACATTTTACTTCCTTGTAAAAACAGGCAAATCAATAGGGATTTTCGTACGGATAAGTACCCAGTGAACGGTTCGTTTAGCTTTATATATTGTTCCGGGTGGGCGTTGTATTGGTTTTTCGCATGTGTTAGACCCGTAAGAGAAAAATTTAAATGGTTGGGAAAGGCCATGGGATGTAGAAATATTTTTTCACATTTTACTTCCTTGTAAAAACAGGTAAATCAATAGTGATTTTCGTACGGATAAGTACCCAGTGAACGGTTCGTTTAGCTTTATATATTGTTCCGGGTGGGCGTTGTATTGGTTTTTCGGAAGTGTTAGACCTGTAAGAGAAAAATTTAAATGGTTGGGAAAGGCCATGGGATGTATAAATATTTTTTTCACATTTTACTTCCTTGTAAAAACAGGAAAATCAATAGGGATTTTCGTACGGATAAGTACCCAGTGAACGGTTCGTTTATCTTTATATATTGTTCCGGGTGGCGTTGTATTGGTTTTTCGGAAGTGTTACACCTGTAAGAGAAAAATTTAAATGGTTTGGAAAGGCCATGGGATGTAGAAATATTTTTTTCACATTTTACTTCCTTGTAAAAACAGGTAAAACAATAGGGATTTTTGTACGGATAAGTACCCAGTGAACGGTTCGTTTAGCTTTATATATTGTTCCGGGGGGGCGTTGTATTGGTTTTTCAGAAGTGTTAGACCTGTAAGAGAAAAATTTAAATGGTTGGGAAAGGCCATGGGATGTAGAAATATTTTTTTCACATTTTACTTCCTTGTAAAAACAGGTAAATCAATAGTGATTTTCGTACGGATAAGTACCCAGTGAACGGTTCGTTTAGCTTTATATATTGTTCCGGGTGGGCGTTGTATTGGTTTTTCGGAAGTGTTAGACCTGTAAGAGAAAAATTTAAATGGTTGGGAAAGGCCATGGGATGTAGAAATATTTTTTTCACATTTTACTTCCTTGTAAAAACAGGAAAATCGATAGGGATTTTCGTACGGATAAGTAGCTAGTGAACGGTTCGTTTATCTTTATATATTCTTCCGGGTGGGCGTTGTATTGGATTTTCAGAAGTGTTAGACCTGTAAGAGAAAAATTTAAATGGTTGGGAAAGCCCATGGGATATAGAAATATTTTTTTCACATTTTATTTCCGTTTAAAAACAGGTAAATCAATAGGGATTTTCGTACGGATAAGTACCCAGTGAACAGTTCGTTTAGCTTTATATATTGTTCCGGGTGGGCCTTTTATTGGTTTTTCGCATGTGTTAGACCTGTAAGAGAAAAATTTAAATGGTTGGGAAAGGCCATGGGATGTAGAAATATTTTTTTCACATTTTACTTCCTTGTAAAAACAGGTAAATCAATAGTGATTTTCGTACGGATAAGTACCCAGTGAACGGTTCGTTTAGCTTTATATATTGTTCCGGGTGGGCGTTGTATTGGTTTTTCGGAAGTGTTACACCTGTAAGAGAAAAATTTAAATGGTTGGGAAAGGCCATGGGATGTAGAAATATTTTTTTCACATTTTACTTCCTTGTAAAAACAGGCAAATCAATAGGGATTTTCGTACGGATAAGTACCCAGTGAACGGTTCGTTTAGCTTTATATATTGTTCCGGGTGGGCGTTGTATTGGTTTTTCGGAAGTGTTAGACCTGTAAGAGAAAAATTTAAATGGTTGGGAAAAGCCATGGGATGTAGAAATATTTTTTTCACATTTTACTTCCTTGTAAAAACAGGTAAATCTATAGGGTTTTTCGTACGGATAAGTGCCCAGTGAACGGTTCGTTTAGCTTTATATATTGTTCCGGGTGGGCGTTGTATTGTTTTTTCGCAAGTGTTAGACCTGTAAGAGAAAAATTTAAATGGTTGGGAAAGACCATGGGATGTAGAAATATTTTTTTCACATTTTACTTCCTTGTAAAAACAGGAAAATCAATAGGGATTTTCGTACGGATAAGTACCCAGTGAACGGTTAGTTTAGCTTTATATATTGTTCCGGGTGGGCATTGTATTGGTTTTTCGGAAGTGTTAGACCTGTAAGAGAAAAATTTAAATGGTTGGGAAAGGCCATGGGATATAGAAATATTTTTTTTACATTTTATTTCCGTTTAAAAACAGGTAAATCAATAGGGATTTTCGTACGGATAAGTACCCAGTGAACGGTTCGTTTAGCTTTATATATTGTTCCGGGTGGGCGTTGTATTGGTTTTTCGGAAGTGTTAGACCTGTAAGAGAAAAATTTAAATGGTTGGGAAAGGCCATGGTATGTAGAAATATTTTTTTCACATTTTATTTCCTTGTAAATACAGGTAAATCGATAGGGATTTTCGTACGGATAAGTGCCCAGTGAACGGTTCGTTTAGCTTTATATATTGTTCCGGGTGGGCGTTGTTTTGGTTTTTCGGAAGTGTTAGACCTGTAAGAGAAAAATTTAAATGGTTGGGAAAGGCCATGGGATGTAGAAATATTTTTTTCACATTTTACTTCCTTGTAAAAACAGGAAAATCGATAGGGATTTTCGTACGGATAAGTAGCTAGTTTACGGTTCGTTTATCTTTATATATTCTTCCGGGTGGGCGTTGTATTGGATTTTCAGAAGGGTTAGACCTGTAAGAGAAAAATTTAAATGGTTGGGAAAGGCCATGGGATATAGAAATATTTTTTTCACATTTTATTCCCGTTTAAAAACAGGTAAATCCATAGGGATTTTCGTACGGATAAGTACCCAGTGAACGGTTCGTTTAGCTTTATATATTGTTCCGGGTGGGCGTTGTATTGGTTTTTCGCATGTGTTAGACCTGTAAGAGAAAAATTTAAATGGTTGGGAAAGGCCATGGGATGTAGAAATATTTTTTTCACATTTTACTTCCTTGTAAAAACAGGAAAATCAATAGGGATTTTCGTACGGATAAGTACCCAGTGAACGGTTAGTTTAGCTTTATATATTGTTCCGGGTGGGCATTGTATTGGTTTTTCGGAAGTGTTAGACCTGTAAGAGAAAAATTTAAATGGTTGGGAAAGGCCATGGGATATAGAAATATTTTTTTTACATTTTATTTCCGTTTAAAAACAGGTAAATCAATAGGGATTTTCGTACGGATAAGTACCCAGTGAACGGTTCGTTTAGCTTTATATATTGTTCCGGGTGGGCGTTGTGTTGGTTTTTCGCATGTGTTAGACCTGTAAGAGAAAAATTTAAATGGTTGGGAAAGGCCATGGGATGTAGAAATATTTTTTTCACATTTTACTCCTTTTAAAAACAGGTAAATCAATAGTGATTTTCGTACTGATAAGTACCCAGTGAACGGTTCGTTTAGCTTTATATATTGTTCCGGGTGGGCGTTGTATTGGTTTTTCGGAAGTGTTAGACCTGTAAGAGAAAAATTTAAATGGTTGGGAAAGGCCATGGTATGTAGAAATATTTTTTTCACATTTTATTTCCTTGTAAATACAGGTAAATCGATAGGGATTTTCGTACGGATAAGTGCCCAGTGAACGGTTCGTTTAGCTTTATATATTGTTCCGGGTGGGCGTTGTTTTGGTTTTTCGGAAGTGTTAGACCTGTAAGAGAAAAATTTAAATGGTTGGGAAAGGCCATGGGATGTAGAAATATTTTTTTCACATTTTACTTCCTTGTAAAAACAGGAAAATCGATAGGGATTTTCGTACGGATAAGTAGCTAGTTTACGGTTCGTTTATCTTTATATATTCTTCCGGGTGGGCGTTGTATTGGATTTTCAGAAGGGTTAGACCTGTAAGAGAAAAATTTAAATGGTTGGGAAAGGCCATGGGATATAGAAATATTTTTTTCACATTTTATTTCCGTTTAAAAACAGGTAAATCAATAGGGATTTTCGTACGGATAAGTACCCAGTGAACGGTTCGTTTAGCTTTATATATTGTTCCGGGTGGGCGTTGTATTGGTTTTTCGCATGTGTTAGACCTGTAAGAGAAAAATTTAAATGGTTGGGAAAGGCCATGGGATGTAGAAATATTTTTTTCACATTTTACTTCCTTGTAAAAACAGGTAAATCAATAGTGATTTTCGTACGGATAAGTACCCAGTGAACGGTTCGTTTAGCTTTATATATTGTTCCGGGTGGGCGTTGTATTGGTTTTTCGGAAGTGTTAGACCTGTAAGAGAAAAATTTAAATGGTTGGGAAAGGCCATGGGATGTATAAATATTTTTTTCACATTTTACTTCCTTGTAAAAACAGGAAAATCAATAGGGATTTTCGTACGGATAAGTACCCAGTGAACGGTTCGTTTATCTTTATATATTGTTCCGGGTGGGCGTTGTATTGCTTATTCGGAAGTGTTACACCTGTAAGAGAAAAATTTAAATGGTTTGGAAAGGCCATGGGATGTAGAAATATTTTTTTCACATTTTACTTCCTTGTAAAAACAGGTAAAACAATAGGGATTTTTGTACGGATAAGTACCCAGTGAACGGTTCGTTTAGCTTTATATATTGTTCCGGGTGGGCGTTGTATTGGTTTTTCGCATGTGTTAGACCTGTAAGAGAAAAATTTAAATGGTTGGGAAAGGCCATGGGATGTAGAAATATTTTTCTCACATTTTACTTCCTTGTAAAAACAGGTAAATCAATAGTGATTTTCGTACGGATAAGTACCCAGTGAACGGTTCGTTTAGCTTTATATATTGTTCCGGGTGGGCGTTGTATTGGTTTTTCGGAAGTGTTAGACCTGTAAGAGAAAAATTTAAATGGTTGGGAAAGGCCATGGGATGTATAAATATTTTTTTCACATTTTACTTCCTTGTAAAAACAGGAAAATCAATAGGGATTTTCGTACGGATAAGTACCCAGTGAACGGTTCGTTTATCTTTATATATTGTTCCGGGTGGGCGTTGTATTGGTTTTTCGGAAGTGTTACACCTGTAAGAGAAAAATTTAAATGGTTTGGAAAGGCCATGGGATGTAGAAATATTTTTTTCACATTTTACTTCCTTGTAAAAACAGGTAAAACAATAGTGATTTTCGTACGGATAAGTACCCAGTGAACGGTTCGTTTAGCTTTATATATTGTTCCGGGTGGGCGTTGTATTGGTTTTTCAGAAGTGTTAGACCTGTAAGAGAAAAATTTAAATGGTTGGGAAAGGCCATGGGATGTAGAAATATTTTTTTCACATTTTACTTCCTTGTAAAAACAGGTAAATCAATAGTGATTTTCGTACGGATAAGTACCCAGTGAACGGTTCGTTTAGCTTTATATATTGTTCCGGGTGGGCGTTGTATTGGTTTTTCGGATGTAGAAATATTTTTTTCACATTTTACTTCCTTGTAAAAACAGGTAAAACAATAGTGATTTTCGTACGGATAAGTACCCAGTGAACGGTTCGTTTAGCTTTATATATTGTTCCGGGTGGGCGTTGTATTGGTTTTTCAGAAGTGTTAGACCTGTAAGAGAAAAATTTAAATGGTTGGGAAAGGCCATGGGATGTAGAAATATTTTTTTCACATTTTACTTCCTTGTAAAAACAGGTAAATCAATAGTGATTTTCGTACGGATAAGTACCCAGTGAACGGTTCGTTTAGCTTTATATATTGTTCCGGGTGGGCGTTGTATTGGTTTTTCGGAAGTGTTAGACCTGTAAGAGAAAAATTTAAATGGTTGGGAAAGGCCATGGGATGTATAAATATTTTTTTCACATTTTACTTCCTTGTAAAAACAGGAAAATCAATAGGGATTTTCGTACGGATAAGTACCCAGTGAACGGTTCGTTTATCTTTATATATTGTTCCGGGTGGGCGTTGTATTGCTTATTCGGAAGTGTTACACCTGTAAGAGAAAAATTTAAATGGTTTGGAAAGGCCATGGGATGTAGAAATATTTTTTTCACATTTTACTTCCTTGTAAAAACAGGTAAAACAATAGGGATTTTTGTACGGATAAGTACCCAGTGAACGGTTCGTTTAGCTTTATATATTGTTCCGGGTGGGCGTTGTATTGGTTTTTCGCATGTGTTAGACCTGTAAGAGAAAAATTTAAATGGTTGGGAAAGGCCATGGGATGTAGAAATATTTTTCTCACATTTTACTTCCTTGTAAAAACAGGTAAATCAATAGTGATTTTCGTACGGATAAGTACCCAGTGAACGGTTCGTTTAGCTTTATATATTGTTCCGGGTGGGCGTTGTATTGGTTTTTCGGAAGTGTTAGACCTGTAAGAGAAAAATTTAAATGGTTGGGAAAGGCCATGGGATGTATAAATATTTTTTTCACATTTTACTTCCTTGTAAAAACAGGAAAATCAATAGGGATTTTCGTACGGATAAGTACCCAGTGAACGGTTCGTTTATCTTTATATATTGTTCCGGGTGGGCGTTGTATTGGTTTTTCGGAAGTGTTACACCTGTAAGAGAAAAATTTAAATGGTTTGGAAAGGCCATGGGATGTAGAAATATTTTTTTCACATTTTACTTCCTTGTAAAAACAGGTAAAACAATAGTGATTTTCGTACGGATAAGTACCCAGTGAACGGTTCGTTTAGCTTTATATATTGTTCCGGGTGGGCGTTGTATTGGTTTTTCAGAAGTGTTAGACCTGTAAGAGAAAAATTTAAATGGTTGGGAAAGGCCATGGGATGTAGAAATATTTTTTTCACATTTTACTTCCTTGTAAAAACAGGTAAATCAATAGTGATTTTCGTACGGATAAGTACCCAGTGAACGGTTCGTTTAGCTTTATATATTGTTCCGGGTGGGCGTTGTATTGGTTTTTCGGAAGTGTTAGACCTGTAAGAGAAAAATTTAAAGGGTTGGGAAAGGCCATGGGATGTATAAATATTTTTTTCACATTTTACTTCCTTGTAAAAACAGGAAAATCAATAGGGATTTTCGTACGGATAAGTACCCAGTGAACGGTTCGTTTATCTTTATATATTGTTCCGGGTGGGCGTTGTATTGGTTTTTCGGAAGTGTTACACCTGTAAGAGAAAAATTTAAATGGTTTGGAAAGGCCATGGGATGTAGAAATATTTTTTTCACATTTTACTTCCTGGTAAAACAATAGGGATTTTTGTACGGATAAGTACCCAGTGAACGGTTCGTTTAGCTTTATATATTGTTCCGGGGGGGCGTTGTATTGGTTTTTCAGAAGTGTTAGACCTGTAAGAGAAAAATTTAAATGGTTGGGAAAGGCCATGGGATGTAGAAATATTTTTTTCACATTTTACTTCCTTGTAAAAACAGGTAAATCAATAGTGATTTTCGTACGGATAAGTACCCAGTGAACGGTTCGTTTAGCTTTATATATTGTTCCGGGTGGGCGTTGTATTGGTTTTTCGGAAGTGTTAGACCTGTAAGAGAAAAATTTAAATGGTTGGGAAAGGCCATGGGATGTAGAAATATTTTTTTCACATTTTACTTCCTTGTAAAAACAGGAAAATCGATAGGGATTTTCATACGGATAAGTAGCTAGTGAACGGTTAGTTTAGCTTTATATATTGTTCCGGGTGGGCGTTGTATTGGTTTTTCGGAAGTGTTAGACCTGTAAGAGAAAAATTTAAATGGTTGGGAAAGGCCATGGGATGTAGAAATATTTTTCACATTTTATTTCCTTGTAAAAACAGGTAAATCAATAGGGTTTTTCGTACGGATAAGTGCCCAGTGAACGGTTCGTTTAGCTTTATATATTGTTCCGGATGGGCGTTGTTTGGGTTTTTCAGAAGTGTTAGACCTGTAAGAGAAAAATTTAAATGGTTGGGAAAGGCCATGGGATGTAGAAATATTTTTTTCACATTTTATTTCCTTGTAAAAACAGGTAAATCAATAGGGTTTTTCGTACGGATAAATGCCCAGTGAACCGTTCGTTTAGCTTTATATATTGTTCCGGGTGGGCGTTGTTTTGGTTTTTCGGAAGTGTTAGACCTGTAAGAGAAAAATTTAAATGTTTGCGAAAGGCCATGGGATGTGGAAACATTTTTTTCACATTTTACTTCCTTGTAAAAACAGGAAAATCAATAGGGATTTTCGTACGGATAAGTACCCAGTGAACCGTTCGTTTAGCTTTATATATTCTTCCGGGTGGGCGTTGTATTGGTTTTTCGGAAGTGTTAGACCTGTAAGAGGAAAATTTAAATGGTTGGGAAAGGCCATGGGATGTAGAAACATTTTTTTCACATTTACTTCCTTGTAAAAACAGGAAAATCAATAGGGATTTTCGTACGGATAAGTACCCAGATAACGGTTCGTTTAGCTTTATATATTGTTCCGGGTGGGCGTTGTTTTGGTTTTTCGGAAGTGTTAGACCTGTAAGAGAAAATTTTAAATGGTTGGGATAGGCCATGGTATGTAGAAATATTTTTTTCACATTTTATTTCCTTGAAAATACAGGTAAATCGATAGGGGTTTTCGTACGGATAAGTGCCCAGTGAACGGTTCGTTTAGCTTTATATATTGTTCCGGGTGGGCGTTGTATTGGTTTTTCAGAAGTGTTAGACAAGTAAGAGAAAAATTTAAATGGTTGGGAAAGGCCATGGGATGTAGAAATATTTTTTCACATTTTATATCCTTGTAAAACCAGGTAAATCAATTGGGTTTTTCGTACGGATAAGTGCCCAGTGAACGGTTCGTTTAGCTTTATATATTGTTCCGGGTGGGCGTTGTTTTGGTTTTTCAGAAGTGTTATACCTGTAAGAGAAAAATTTAAATGGTTGGGAAAGGCCATGGGATGTAGAAATATTTTTTTCACATTTACTTCCTTGTAAAAACAGGTAAATCAATAGGGTTTTTCGTACGGATAAATGCCGAGTGAACGGTTCGTTTAGCTTTATATATTTTTCCGGGTGGGAGTTGTATTGGTGTTTCGCAAGTGTTAGACCTGTAAGAGAAAAATTTAAATGGTTGGGAAAGGCCATGGGATGTAGAAATATTTTTCTCACATTTTACTTCCTTGTAAAAACAGGTAAATCAATAGTGATTTTCGTACGGATAAGTACCCAGTGAACGGTTCGTTTAGCTTTATATATTGTTCCGGGTGGGCGTTGTATTGGTTTTTCGGAAGTGTTAGACCTGTAAGAGAAAAATTTAAATGGTTGGGAAAGGCCATGGGATGTATAAATATTTTTTTCACATTTTACTTCCTTGTAAAAACAGGAAAATCAATAGGGATTTTCGTACGGATAAGTACCCAGTGAACGGTTCGTTTATCTTTATATATTGTTCCGGGTGGGCGTTGTATTGGTTTTTCGGAAGTGTTACACCTGTAAGAGAAAAATTTAAATGGTTTGGAAAGGCCATGGGATGTAGAAATATTTTTTTCACATTTTACTTCCTTGTAAAAACAGGTAAAACAATAGTGATTTTCGTACGGATAAGTACCCAGTGAACGGTTCGTTTAGCTTTATATATTGTTCCGGGTGGGCGTTGTATTGGTTTTTCAGAAGTGTTAGACCTGTAAGAGAAAAATTTAAATGGTTGGGAAAGGCCATGGGATGTAGAAATATTTTTTTCACATTTTACTTCCTTGTAAAAACAGGTAAATCAATAGTGATTTTCGTACGGATAAGTACCCAGTGAACGGTTCGTTTAGCTTTATATATTGTTCCGGGTGGGCGTTGTATTGGTTTTTCGGAAGTGTTAGACCTGTAAGAGAAAAATTTAAAGGGTTGGGAAAGGCCATGGGATGTATAAATATTTTTTTCACATTTTACTTCCTTGTAAAAACAGGAAAATCAATAGGGATTTTCGTACGGATAAGTACCCAGTGAACGGTTCGTTTATCTTTATATATTGTTCCGGGTGGGCGTTGTATTGGTTTTTCGGAAGTGTTACACCTGTAAGAGAAAAATTTAAATGGTTTGGAAAGGCCATGGGATGTAGAAATATTTTTTTCACATTTTACTTCCTGGTAAAACAATAGGGATTTTTGTACGGATAAGTACCCAGTGAACGGTTCGTTTAGCTTTATATATTGTTCCGGGGGGGCGTTGTATTGGTTTTTCAGAAGTGTTAGACCTGTAAGAGAAAAATTTAAATGGTTGGGAAAGGCCATGGGATGTAGAAATATTTTTTTCACATTTTACTTCCTTGTAAAAACAGGTAAATCAATAGTGATTTTCGTACGGATAAGTACCCAGTGAACGGTTCGTTTAGCTTTATATATTGTTCCGGGTGGGCGTTGTATTGGTTTTTCGGAAGTGTTAGACCTGTAAGAGAAAAATTTAAATGGTTGGGAAAGGCCATGGGATGTAGAAATATTTTTTTCACATTTTACTTCCTTGTAAAAACAGGAAAATCGATAGGGATTTTCATACGGATAAGTAGCTAGTGAACGGTTAGTTTAGCTTTATATATTGTTCCGGGTGGGCGTTGTATTGGTTTTTCGGAAGTGTTAGACCTGTAAGAGAAAAATTTAAATGGTTGGGAAAGGCCATGGGATGTAGAAATATTTTTCACATTTTATTTCCTTGTAAAAACAGGTAAATCAATAGGGTTTTTCGTACGGATAAGTGCCCAGTGAACGGTTCGTTTAGCTTTATATATTGTTCCGGATGGGCGTTGTTTGGGTTTTTCAGAAGTGTTAGACCTGTAAGAGAAAAATTTAAATGGTTGGGAAAGGCCATGGGATGTAGAAATATTTTTTTCACATTTTATTTCCTTGTAAAAACAGGTAAATCAATAGGGTTTTTCGTACGGATAAATGCCCAGTGAACCGTTCGTTTAGCTTTATATATTGTTCCGGGTGGGCGTTGTTTTGGTTTTTCGGAAGTGTTAGACCTGTAAGAGAAAAATTTAAATGTTTGCGAAAGGCCATGGGATGTGGAAACATTTTTTTCACATTTTACTTCCTTGTAAAAACAGGAAAATCAATAGGGATTTTCGTACGGATAAGTACCCAGTGAACCGTTCGTTTAGCTTTATATATTCTTCCGGGTGGGCGTTGTATTGGTTTTTCGGAAGTGTTAGACCTGTAAGAGGAAAATTTAAATGGTTGGGAAAGGCCATGGGATGTAGAAACATTTTTTTCACATTTACTTCCTTGTAAAAACAGGAAAATCAATAGGGATTTTCGTACGGATAAGTACCCAGATAACGGTTCGTTTAGCTTTATATATTGTTCCGGGTGGGCGTTGTTTTGGTTTTTCGGAAGTGTTAGACCTGTAAGAGAAAATTTTAAATGGTTGGGATAGGCCATGGTATGTAGAAATATTTTTTTCACATTTTATTTCCTTGAAAATACAGGTAAATCGATAGGGGTTTTCGTACGGATAAGTGCCCAGTGAACGGTTCGTTTAGCTTTATATATTGTTCCGGGTGGGCGTTGTATTGGTTTTTCAGAAGTGTTAGACAAGTAAGAGAAAAATTTAAATGGTTGGGAAAGGCCATGGGATGTAGAAATATTTTTTCACATTTTATATCCTTGTAAAACCAGGTAAATCAATTGGGTTTTTCGTACGGATAAGTGCCCAGTGAACGGTTCGTTTAGCTTTATATATTGTTCCGGGTGGGCGTTGTTTTGGTTTTTCAGAAGTGTTATACCTGTAAGAGAAAAATTTAAATGGTTGGGAAAGGCCATGGGATGTAGAAATATTTTTTTCACATTTACTTCCTTGTAAAAACAGGTAAATCAATAGGGTTTTTCGTACGGATAAATGCCGAGTGAACGGTTCGTTTAGCTTTATATATTTTTCCGGGTGGGAGTTGTATTGGTGTTTCGCAAGTGTTAGACCTGTAAGAGAAAAATTTAAATGGTTGGGAAAGGCCATGGGATGTAGAAATATTTTTTTCACATTTTATTTCCTTGTAAAAACAGGTAAATCAATAGGGTTTTTCGTACGGATAAGTGCCCAGTGAACCGTTCGTTTAGCTTTATATATTGTTCCGGGTGGGCGTTGTTTTGGTTTTTCGCACGTGTTAGACCTGTAAGAGAAAAATTTAAATGTTTGGGAAAGGCCATGGGATGTAGAAATATTTTTTTCACATTTTACTTCCTTGTAAAAACAGGAAAATCAATAGGGATTTTCGTACGGATAAGTACCCAGTAAACGGTTCGTTTAGCTTTATGTATTGTTCCGGGTGGGCGTTGTTTTGGTTTTTCGCAAGTGTTAGATCTGTAAGAGAAAAATTTAAATATTTGGGAAAGGCCATGGGATGTAGAAATATTTTTTTCACATTTTACTTCCTTGTAAAAACAGGAAAATCAATAGGGATTATCGTACGGATAAGTACCCAGTGAACGGTTCGTTTATCTTTATATATTGTTCCGGGTGGGCGTTGTATTAGTTTTTCGGAAGTGTTACACCTGTAAGACAAAAATTAAAATGGTTTGGAAAGGCCATGGGATGTAGAAATATTTTTTTCACATTTTACTTCCTTGTAAAAACAGGTAAAACAATAGGGATTTTCGTACGGATAAGTACCCAGTGAACGGTTCGTTTAGCTTTATATATTGTTCCGGGTGGGCGTTGTATTGGTTTTTCGGAAGTGTTTGACCTGTAAGAGCAAAATTTAAATGGTTGGGAAAGGCCATGGGATGTAGAAATATTTTTTTCACATTTTACTTCCTTGTAAAAACAGGAAAATCAATAGGGATTTTCGTACGGATAAGTACCCAGTGAACGGTTCGTTTATCTTTATATATTGTTCCGGGTGGGCGTTGTATTGGTTTTTCGGAAGTGTTACACCTGTAAGAGAAAAATTTAAATGGTTTGGAAAGGCCATGGGATGTAGAAATATTTTTTTCACATTTTACTTCCTTGTAAAAACAGGTAAAACAATAGGGATTTTTGTACGGATAAGTACCCAGTGAACGGTTCGTTTAGCTTTATATATTGTTCCGGGGGGGCGTTGTATTGGTTTTTCAGAAGTGTTAGACCTGTAAGAGAAACATTTAAATGGTTGGGAAAGGCCATGGGATGTAGAAATATTTTTTTCACATTTTACTTCCTTGTAAAAACAGGTAAATCAATAGTGATTTTCGTACGGATAAGTACCCAGTGAACGGTTCGTTTAGCTTTATATATTGTTCCGGGTGGGCGTTTTATTGGTTTTTCGCATGTGTTAGACCTGTAAGAGAAAAATTTAAATGGTTGGGAAAGGCCATGGGATGTAGAAATATTTTTTTCACATTTTACTTCCTTGTAAAAACAGGTAAATCAATAGTGATTTTCGTACGGATAAGTACCCAGTGAACGGTTCGTTTAGCTTTATATATTGTTCCGGGTGGGCGTTGTATTGGTTTTTCGGAAGTGTTAGACCTGTAAGAGAAAAATTTAAATGGTTGGGAAAGGCCATGGGATGTAGAAATATTTTTTTCACATTTTATTTCCTTGTAAAAACAGGTAAATCAATAGGGTTTTTCGTACGGATAAGTGCCCAGTGAACGGTTCATTTAGCTTTATATATTGTTCCGGGTGGGCGTTGTTTTGGTTTTTCGGAAGTGTTAGACCTGTAAGAGAAACATTTAAATGGTTGGGAAAGGCCATGGTATGTAGAAATATTTTTTTCACATTTTATTTCCTTGTAAATACAGGTAAATCGATAAGGATTTTCATACGGATAAGTGCCCAGTGAACGGTTCGTTTAGCTTTATATATTGTTCCGGGTGGGCGTTGTATTGGTTTTTCGGAAGTGTTAGACCTGTAAGAGAAAAATTTAAATGGTTGGGAAAGGCCATGGGATGTAGAAACATTTTTTTCACATTTACTTCCTTGTAAAAACAGGAAAATCAATAGGGATTTTCGTACGGATAAGTACCCAGTGAACGGTTCGTTTAGCTTTATTTATTGTTCCGGGTGGGCGTTGTATTGTTTTTTCGGAAGTGTTAGACCTGTAAGAGAAAAATTTAAATGGTTGGGAAAGGCCATGGGATGTAGAAATATTTTTTTCACATTTTACTTCCTTGTAAAAACAGGAAAATCAATAGGGATTTTTGTATGGATAAGTTCCCAGTGAACGGTTCGTTTAGCTTTATATATTGTTCCGGGTGGGCGTTGTATTGGTTTTTCGCATGAGTTAGACCCGTAAGAGAAAAATTTAAATGGTTGGGAAAGGCCATGGGATGTAGAAATATTTTTTTCACATTTTACTTCCTTGTAAAAACAGGAAAATCAATAGGGATTTTCGTACGGATAAGTACCCAGTGAACGGTTCGTTTATCTTTATATATTGTTCCGGGTGGGCGTTGTATTGGTTTTTCAGAAGTGTTAGACCTGTAAGAGAAAAATTTAAATGGTTGGGAAAGGCCATGGGATATAGAAATATTTTTTTCACATTTTATTTCCGTTTAAAAACAGGTAAATCAATAGTGATTTTCGTACGGATAAGTACCCAGTGAACGGTTCGTTTAGCTTTATATATTGTTCCGGGTGGGCGTTTTATTGGTTTTTCGCATGTGTTAGACCTGTAAGAGAAAAATTTAAATGTTTGGGAAAGGCCATGGGATGTAGAAATATTTTTTTCACATTTTACTTCCTTGTAAAAACAGGTAAATCAATAGTGATTTTCGTACAGATAAGTACCCAGTGAACGGTTCGTTTAGCTTTATATATTGTTCCGGGTGGGCGTTGTATTGGTTTTTCGGAAGTGTTAGACCTGTAAGAGAAAAATTTAAATGGTTGGGAAAGGCCATGGGATGTATAAATATTTTTTTCACATTTTACTTCCTTGTAAAAACAGGAAAATCATTAGGGATTTTCGTACGGATAAGTACCCAGTGAACGGTTCGTTTATCTTTATATATTGTTCCGGGTGGGCGTTGTATTGGTTTTTCGGAAGTGTTACACCTGTAAGAGAAAAATTTAAATGGTTTGGAAAGGCCATGGGATGTAGAAATATGTTTTTCACATTTTACTTTCTTGTAAAAACAGGTAAAACAATAGGGATTTTTGTACGGATAAGTACCCAGTGAACGGTTCGATTAGCTTTATATATTGTTCCGGGGGGGCGTTGTATTGTTTTTTCAGAAGTGTTAGACCTGTAAGAGAAAAATTTAAATGGTTGGGAAAGGCCATGGGATGTAGAAATATTTTTTTCACATTTTACTTCCTTGTAAAAACAGGAAAATCAATAGGGATTTTTGTACGGATAAGTACCCAGTGAACGGTTCGATTAGCTTTATATATTGTTCCGGGGGGGCGTTGTATTGGTTTTTCAGAAGTGTTAGACCTGTAAGAGAAAAATTTAAATGGTTGGGAAAGGCCATGGGATATAGAAATATTTTTTTCACATTTTATTACCTTTTAAAAACAGGTAAATCAATAGGGATTTTCGTACGGATAAGTAACCAGCGAACGGTTCGTTTAGCTTTATATATTGTTCCGGGTGGGCGTTGTATTGGTTTTTCGAAAGTGTCAGACCTGTAAGAGAAAAATTTTAATGGTTGGGAAAGGCCATGGGATGTAGAAATATTTTTTTCACATTTTACTTCCTTGTAAATACAGGAAAATCAATAGGGATTTTCGTACGGATAAGTACCCAGTGGACGGTTCGTTTAACTTTATATATTGTTCCGGGTGGGCGTTGTACTGGTTTTTCGGAAGTGTTAGACCTGTAAGAGAAAAATTTAAATGTTTGGGAAAGGCCATGGGATGTAGAAATATTTTTTTCACATTTTACTTCCTTGTAAAAACAGGAAAATCAATAGTGATTTTCGTACGGATAAGTACCCAGTGAACGGTTCGTTTAGCTTTATATATTGTTCCGGGTGGGCGTTGTATTGGTTTTTCGGAAGTGTTAGACCTGTAAGAGTAAAATTTAAATGGTTGGGAAAGGCCATGGGATGTAGTAATATTTTTATCACATTTTATTACCTTTTAAAAACAGGTAAATCAATAGGGATTTTCGTACGGATAAGTAACCAGTGAACGGTTCGTTTAGCTTTATATATTGTTCCGGGTGGGCGTTGTATTGGTTTTTCGAAAGTGTCAGACCTGTAAGAGAAAAATTTTAATGGTTGGGAAAGGCCATGGGATGTAGAAATATTTTTTTCACATTTTACTTCCTTGTAAATACAGGAAAATCAATAGGGATTTTCGTACGGATAAGTACCCAGTGGACGGTTCATTTAACTTTATATATTGTTCCGGGTGGGCGTTGTACTGGTTTTTCGGAAGTGTTAGACCTGTAAGAGAAAAATTTAAACGGTTGGGAAAGGCCATGGGATGTAGAAATATTTTTTTCACATTTTATTTCCTTGTAAAAACAGGTAAATCAATAGGATTTTTCGTACGGATAAGTGCCCAGTGAACGGTTCGTTTAGCTTTATATATTCTTCCGGGTGGGTGTTGTTTTGGTTTTTCGGAAGTGTTAGACCTGTAAGAGAAAAATTTAAATGGTTGGGAAAGGCCATGGGATGTAGAAATATTTTTTTCACATTTTACTTCCTTGTAAAAACAGGAAAATCGATAGGGATTTTCGTACGGATAAGTATTCAGTGAACGGTTCGTTTATCTTTATATATTCTTCCGGGTGGGCGTTGTATTGGTTTTTCGGAAGTGTTAGACTTGTAAGAGAAAAATTTAAATGGTTTGGAAAGGCCATGGGATTTAGAAATATTTTTTTCACATTTTATTTCCTTGTAAATACAGGTAAATCGATAGGGATTTTCGTACGGATAAGTGCCCAGTGAATGGTTCGTTTAGCTTTATATATAGTTCCGGGTGGGAGTTGTATTGGTATTTCGGAAGTGTTAGACTTGTAAGAGAAAAATTTAAATGGTTGGGAAAGGCCATGGGATGTAGAAATATTTTTTTCACATTTTATTTCCTTGTAAAAACAGGTAATTCAATAGGGTTTTTCGTACGGATAAGTATCTAGTGAACGGTTCGTTTATCTTTATATATTCTTCTGGGTGGGCGTTGTATACGATTTTCGGAAGTGTTAGACCTATAAGAGAAAAATTTAAATGGTTGGGAAAGGCCATGGGATGTAGAAATATTTTTTTCACATTTTATTTCCTTGTAAAAACAGGAAAATCAATAGGGATTTTCATACGGATAAGTACCCAGTGAACGGTTCGTTTAGCTTTATATATTGTTCCGGGTGGGCGTTGTATTGGTTTTTCGGAAGTGTTAGACCTGTAAGAGAAAGATTTAAATGGTTGGGAAAGGCCATGGGATGTAGAAATATTTTTTCACATTTTATTTCCTGGTAAAAACAGGTAAATCAATAGTGATTTTCGTATGGATAAGTACCCAGTGAACGGTTCGTTTAGCTTTATATATTTTTCCGGGTGGGAGTTGTATTGGTTTTTCGCAAGTGTTAGACCTGTAAGAGAAACATTTAAATGGTTGGGAAAGGCCATGGGATGTAGAAATATTTTTTTCACATTTTATTTCCTTGTAAAAACAGGTAGATCAACTGGGTTTTTCGTACGGATAAGTACCCAGTGAACGGTTCGTTTAGCTTTATATATTGTTCCGGGTGGGCGTTGTATTGGTTTTTCGGAAGTGTTAGACCTGTAAGAGAAAAATTTAAATGGTTGGGAAAGGCCATAGGATGTAGAAATATTTTTTTCACATTTTACTTCCTTGTAAATACAGGAAAATCGATTGGGATTTTCGTACGGATAAGTACCTAGTGAACGGTTCGTTTATCTTTATATATTCTTCCGGGTGGGCGTTGTATTGGATTTTTGGAAGTGTTAGACTTGTAACAGAAAAATTTAAATGTTTGGGAAAGGCCATGGGATGTAGAAATATTTTTTTCACATTTACTTCCTTGTAAAAACAGGTAAATCAATAGGGTTTTTCGTACGGATAAGTACCCAGTGAACGGTTCATTTAGCTTTATATATTGTTCTGGGTGGGCGTTGTATTGGTTTTTCGGAAGTGTTAGACCTGTAAGAGAAAAATTTAAATGGTTGGGAAAGGCCATGGGATGTAGAAATATTTTTTTCACATTTTATTTCCTTTTAAAAACAAGTAAATCAATAGGGTTTTTCGTACGGATAAGTGCCCAGTGAACGGTTCGTTTAGCTTTATATAATGTTCCGGGTGGGCGTTGTTTTGGTTTTTCGGAAGTGTTAGACCTGTAAGAGAAAATTTTAAATGGTTGGGAAAGGCCATGGGATGTAGAAATATTTTTTTCACATTTTACTTCCTTGTAAAAACAGGAAAATCGATTGGGATTTTCGTAAGGATAAGTACCTAATGAACGGTTCGTTTATCTTTATATATTCTTCCGGGTGGGCGTTGTATTGGATTTTCGGAAGTGTTAGACTTGTAAGAGAAAAATTTAAATGGTTGGGAAAGGCCATGGGATGTAGAAATATTTTTTTCACATTTACTTCCTTGTAAAAACAGGTAAATCAAATGGGTTTTTCGTACGGATAAGTACCCAGAGAACGGTTCGTTTAGCTTTATATATTGTTCTGGGTGGGCGTTGTATTGGTTTTTCGGAAGTGTTAGACCTGTAAGAGAAAAATTTAAATGGTTTGGAAAGGCCATGGGATTTAGAAATATTTTTTCACATTTTATTTCCTTGTAAATACAGGTAAATCGATAGGGATTTTCGTACGGATAAGTGCCCAGTGAATGGTTCGTTTAGCTTTATATATAGTTCCGGGTGGGAGTTGTATTGGTATTTCGGAAGTGTTAGACTTGTAAGAGAAAAATTTAAATGGTTGGGAAAGGCCATGGGATGTAGAAATATTTTTTTCACATTTTATTTCCTTGTAAAAACAGGTAATTCAATAGGGTTTTTCGTACGGATAAGTATCTAGTGAACGGTTCGTTTATCTTTATATATTCTTCCGGGTGGGCGTTGTATACGATTTTCGGAAGTGTTAGACCTATAAGAGAAAAATTTAAATGGTTGGGAAAGGCCATGGGATGTAGAAATATTTTTTTCACATTTTATTTCCTTGTAAAAACAGGAAAATCAATAGGGATTTTCATACGGATAAGTACCCAGTGAACGGTTCGTTTAGCTTTATATATTGTTCCGGGTGGGCGTTGTATTGGTTTTTCGGAAGTGTTAGACCTGTAAGAGAAAGATTTAAATGGTTGGGAAAGGCCATGGGATGTAGAAATATTTTTTTCACACTTTACTTCCTTGTAAAAACAGGAAAATCAGTAGGGATTTTCGTACGGATAAGTACCCAGTGAACGTTTCGTTTATCTTTATATATTCTTCCGGGTGGGCGTTGTATTGGTTTTTCGCAAGTGTTAGACCTGTAAGAGAAAAATTTAAATGGTTGGGAAAGGCCATGGGATGTAGAAATATTTTTTTCACATTTACTTCCTTGTAAAAACAGGTAAATCAATAGGGTTTTTCGTACGGATAAGTACCCAGTGAACGGTTCGTTTAGCTTTATATATTGTTCTGGGTGGGCATTGTATTGTTTTTTCGGAAGTGTTAGACCTGTAAGAGAAAAATTTAAATGGTTGGGAAAGGCCATGGGATGTAGAAATATTTTTTTCACATTTTACTTCCTTGTAAAAACAGGAAAATCAATAGGGATTTTTGTACGGATAAGTACCCAGTGAACGGTTCGTTTAGCTTTATATATTGTTCCTGGTGGGCGTGGTTTTGGTTTTTCGGAAGTGTTAGACCTGAAAGAGAAAAATTTAAATGGTTGGGAAAGGCCATGGGATGTAGAAATATTTTTTCACATTTTATTTCCTGGTAAAAACAGGTAAATCAATAGTGATTTTCGTATGGATAAGTACCCAGTGAACGGTTCGTTTAGCTTTATATATTTTTCCGGGTGGGAGTTGTATTGGTTTTTCGCAAGTGTTAGACCTGTAAGAGAAACATTTAAATGGTTGGGAAAGGCCATGGGATGTAGAAATATTTTTTTCACATTTTATTTCCTTGTAAAAACAGGTAGATCAACTGGGTTTTTCGTATGGATAAGTACCCAGTGAACGGTTCGTTTAGCTTTATATATTGTTCCGGGTGGGCGTTGTATTGGTTTTTCGGAAGTGTTAGACTTGTAAGAGAAAAATTTAAATGGTTGGGAAAGGCCATAGGATGTAGAAATATTTTTTTCACATTTTACTTCCTTGTAAATACAGGAAAATCGATTGGGATTTTCGTACGGATAAGTACCTAGTGAACGGTTCGTTTATCTTTATATATTCTTCCGGGTGGTCGTTGTATTGGATTTTCGGAAGTGTTAGACTTGTAACAGAAAAATTTAAATGTTTGGGAAAGGCCATGGGATGTAGAAATATTTTTTTCACATTTACTTCCTTGTAAAAACAGGTAAATCAATAGGGTTTTTCGTACGGATAAGTACCCAGTGAACGGTTCGTTTAGCTTTATATATTGTTCTGGGTGGGCGTTGTATTGGTTTTTCGGAAGTGTTAGACCTGTAAGAGAAAAATTTAAATGGTTGGGAAAGGCCATGGGATGTAGAAATATTTTTTTCACATTTTATTTCCTTTTAAAAACAAGTAAATCAATAGGGTTTTTCGTACGGATAAGTGCCCAGTGAACGGTTCGTTTAGCTTTATATATTGTTCCGGGTGGGCGTTGTTTTGGTTTTTCGGAAGTGTTAGACCTGTAAGAGAAAAATTTAAATGGTTGGGAAAGGCCATGGGATGTAGAAATATTTTTTTCACATTTACTTCCTTGTAAAAACAGGTAAATCAAATGGGTTTTTCGTACGGATAAGTACCCAGTGAACGGTTCGTTTAGCTTTATATATTGTTCCGGGTGGGCGTTGTATTGGTTTTTCGGAAGTGTTAGACCTGTAAGAGAAAAATTTAAATGGTTGGGAAAGGCCATGGGATGTAGAAATATTTTTTTCACATTTTATTTCCTTGTAAAAACAGGTAAATCAATAGGGATTTTCGTACGGATAAGTACCCAGTGAACGGTTCGTTTAGCTTTATATATTGTTCCGGGTGGGCGTTGTATTGGTTTTTCGGAAGTGTTAGACCTGTAAGAGAAAAATTTAAATGGTTGGGAAAGGCCATGGGATGTAGAAATATTTTTTTCACATTTTACTTCCTTGTAAAAACAGGAAAATCAATAGGGATTTTCGTACGGATATGTACCCAGTGAACAGTTCGTTTAGCTTTATATATTGTTCCGGGTGGGCGTTGTATTGGTTTTTCGGAAGTTTTAGACCTCTAAGAGAAAAATTTAAATGGTTGGGAAAGGCCATGGGATGTAGAAATATTTTTTTCATATTTTATTTCCTTGTAAAAACAGGTAAATCAATAGGGTTTTTCGTACGGATAAGTGCCCAGTGAACGGTTCGTTTAGCTTTATATATTGTTCCGGGTGGGCGTTGTTTTGGTTTTTCGGAAGTGTTAGACCTGTAAGAGAAAAATTTAAATGGTTGGGAAAGGCCATGGGATGTAGAAATATTTTTTTCACATTTTACTTCCTTGTAAAAACAGGAAAATCGATAGGGATTTTCGTACGGATAAGTAGCTAGTGAACGGTTCGTTTATCTTTATATATTCTTCCGGGTGGGCATTGTATTGGATTTTCGGGAGTGTTAGACATGTAAGAGAAAAATTTAAATGGTTGGGAAAGGCCATGGGATGTAGAAATATTTTTTTCACATTTACTTCCTTGTAAAAACAGGAAAATCAATAGGGATTTTCGTACGGATCAGTACCCAGTGAACGGTTCGTTTATCTTTATATATTGTTCCGGGTGGGCGTTGTATTGGTTTTTCGGAAGTGTTACACCTGTAAGAGAAAAATTTAAATGGTTTGGAAAGGCCATGGGATGTAGAAATATTTTTTTCACATTTTACTTCCTTGTAAAAACAGGTAAAAATATAGGGTTTTTCGTACGGATAAGTGCCCAGTGAACGGTTCGTTTAGCTTTATATATTGTTCCGGGTGGGCGTTGTTTGGGTTTTTCGGAAGTGTTAGACCTGTAAGAGAAAAATTTAAATGGTTGGGAAAGGCCATGGGATGTAGAAATATTTTTTTGACATTTTATTTCCTTGTAAAAACAGGTAAATCAATAGGGTTTTTCGTACGGATATGTGCCCAGTGAACGGTTCGTTTAGCTTTATATATTGTTCTGGGTTGGCGTTGTTTTGGTTTTTCGGAAGTGTTAGACCTGTAAGAGAAAAATTTAAATGGCTGGGAAAGGCCATGGGATGTAGAAATATTTTTTTCACATTTTACTTCCTTGTAAAAACAGGAAAATCGATAGGGATTTTCGTACGGATAAGTGCCCAGTGAACGGTGCATTTAGCTTTATATATTGTTCTGGGTGGGCGTTGTATTGGTTTTTCGGAGGTGTTAGACCTGTAAGAGAAAAATTTAAATGGTTGGGAAAGGCCATGGTATGTAGAAATATTTTTTCACATTTTATTTCCTTGTAAATACAGGTAAATCAATAGGGATTTTCGTACGAATAAGTGCCCAGTGAACGGTTCGTTTAGCTTTATATATTGTTCCGGGTGGGCGTTGTATTGGTTTTTCGCAAGTGTTAGACCTGTAAGAGTAAAATTTAAATGGTTGGGAAAGGCCATGGGATGTAGTAATATTTTTATCACATTTTATTACCTTTTAAAAACAGGTAAATCAATAGGGATTTTCGTACGGATAAGTAACCAGTGAACGGTTCGTTTAGCTTTATATATTGTTCCGGGTGGGCGTTGTATAGGTTTTTCGAAAGTGTCAGACCTGTAAGAGAAAAATTTTAATGGTTGGGAAAGGCCATGGGATGTAGAAATATTTTTTTCACATTTTACTTCCTTGTAAATACAGGAAAATCAATAGGGATTTTCGTACGGATAAGTACCCAGTGGACGGTTCGTTTAACTTTATATATTGTTCCGGGTGGGCGTTGTACTGGTTTTTCGGAAGTGTTAGACCTGTAAGAGAAAAATTTAAACGGTTGGGAAAGGCCATGGGATGTAGAAATATTTTTTTCACATTTTATTTCCTTGTAAAAACAGGTAAATCAATAGGGTTTTTCGTACGGATAAGTGCCCAGTGAACGGTTCGTTTAGCTTTATATATTGTTCCGGGTGGGCGTTGTTTTGGTTTTTCAGAAGTGTTAGACCTGTAAGAGAAAAATTTAAATGATTGGGAAAGGGCATGGGATGTAGAAATATTTTTTTCACATTTACTTCCTTGTAAAAACAGGAAAATCAATAGGGATTTTCGTACGGATAAGTACCCAGTGAACGGTTCGTTTAGCTTTATATATTGTCCGGGTGGGCGTTGTATTGGTTTTTCGGAAGTGTTAGACCTGTAAGAGAAAAATTTAAATGATTGGGAAAGGCCATGGGATGTAGAAATATTTTTTTCACATTTTACTTCCTTGTAAAAACAGGAAAATCGATAGGGATTTTCGTACGGATAAGTATCCAGTGAACGGTTCGTTTATCTTTATATATTCTTCCGGGTGGGCGTTGTATTGGTTTTTCGGAAGTGTTAGACCTGTAAGAGAAAAATTTAAATGGTTTGGAAAGGCCATGGGATTTAGAAATATTTTTTTCACATTTTATTTCCTTGTAAATACAGGTAAATCGATAGGGATTTTCGTACGGATAAGTGCCCAGTGAATGGTTCGTTTAGCTTTATATATTGTTCCGGGTGGGAGTTGTATTGGTATTTCGGAAGTGTTAGACTTGTAAGAGAAAAATTTAAATGGTTGGGAAAGGCCATGGGATGTAGAAATATTTTTTTCACATTTTATTTCCTTGTAAAAACAGGTAAATCAATAGGGTTTTTCGTACGGATAAGTACCTAGTGAACGGTTCATTTATCTTTATATATTCTTCCGGGTGGGCGTTGTATACGATTTTCGGAAGTGTTAGACCTATAAGAGAAAAATTTAAATGGTTGGGAAAGGCCATGGGATGTAGAAATATTTTTTTCACATTTTATTTCCTTGTAAAAACAGGAAAATCAATAGGGGTTTTCATACGGATAAGTACCCAGTGAACGGTTCGTTTAGCTTTATATATTGTTCCGGGTGGGCGTTGTATTGGTTTTTCGGAAGTGTTAGACCTGTAAGAGAAAAATTTAAATGGTTGGGAAAGGCCATGGGATGTAGAAATATTTTTTTCACATTTTACTTCCTTGTAAAAACAGGAAAATCAATAGGGATTTTCGTACGGATAAGTACCCAGTGGACGTTTCGTTTATCTTTATATATTCTTCCGGGTGGGCGTTGTATTGGTTTTTCGCAAGTGTTAGACCTGTAAGAGAAAAATTTAAATGGTTGGGAAAGGCCATGGGATGTAGAAATATTTTTTTCACATTTACTTCCTTGTAAAAACAGGTAAATCAATAGGGTTTTTCGTACGGATAAGTACCCAGTGAACGGTTCGTTTAGCTTTATATATTGTTCTGGGTGGGCATTGTATTGTTTTTTCGGAAGTGTTAGACCTGTAAGAGAAAAATTTAAATGGTTGGGAAAGGCCATGGGATGTAGAAATATTTTTTTCACATTTTACTTCCTTGTAAAAACAGGAAAATCAATAGGGATTTTTGTACGGATAAGTACCCAGTGAACGGTTCGTTTAGCTTTATATATTTTTCCGGGTGGGAGTTTTATTGGTTTTTCGCAAGTGTTAGACCTGTAAGAGAAAAATTTAAATGGTTGGGAAAGGCCATGGGATGTAGAAATATTTTTTTCACATTTTATTTCCTTGTAAAAACAGGTAGATCAATTGGGTTTTTCGTACGGATAAGTACCCAGTGAACGGTTCGTTTAGCTTCATATATTGTTCCGGGTGGGCGTTGTATTGGTTTTTCGGAAGTGTTAGACCTGTAAGAGAAAAATTTAAATGGTTGGGAAAGGCCATGGGATGTAGAAATATTTTTTTCACATTTTACTTCCTTGTAAAAACAGGAAAATCGATTGGGATTTTCGTACGGATAAGTACCTAGTGAACGGTTCGTTTATCTTTATATATTCTTCTGGGTGGGCGTTGTATTGGATTTTCGGAAGTGTTAGACTTGTAAGAGAAAAATTTAAATGTTTGGGAAAGGCCATGGGATGTAGAAATATTTTTTTCACATTTACTTCCTTGTAAAAACAGGAAAATCAATAGGGATTTTCGTACGGATAAGTACCCAGTGAACGTTTCGTTTATCTTTATATATTCTTCCGGGTGGGCGTTGTATTGGTTTTTCGCAAGTGTTAGACCTGTAAGAGAAAAATTTAAATGGTTGGGAAAGGCCATGGGATGTAGAAATATTTTTTTCACATTTACTTCCTTGTAAAAACAGGTAAATCAATAGGGTTTTTCGTACGGATAAGTACCCAGTGAACGGTTCATTTAGCTTTATATATTGTTCTGGCTGGGCATTGTATTGTTTTTTCGGAAGTGTTAGACCTGTAAGAGAAAAATTTAAATGGTTGGGAAAGGCCATGGGATGTAGAAATATTTTTTTCACATTTTACTTCCTTGTAAAAACAGGAAAATCAATTGGGGTTTTTTGTACGGATAAGTACCCAGTGAACGGTTCGTTTAGCTTTATATATTTTTCCAGGTGGGAGTTGTATTGGTTTTTCGCAAGTGTTAGACCTGTAAGAGAAAAATTTAAATGGTTGGGAAAGGCCATGGGATGTAGAAATATTTTTTTCACATTTTATTTCCTTTTAAAAACAAGTAAATCAATAGGGTTTTTCGTACGGATAAGTGCCCAGTGAACGGTTCGTTTAGCTTTATATATTGTTCCGGGTGGGCGTTGTTTTGGTTTTTCGGAAGTGTTAGACCTGTAAGAGAAAATTTTAAATGGTTGGGAAAGGCCATGGGATGTAGAAATATTTTTTTCACATTTTACTTCCTTGTAAAAACAGGAAAATCGATTGGGATTTTCGTAAGGATAAGTACCTAATGAACGGTTCGTTTATCTTTATATATTCTTCCGGGTGGGTGTTGTATTGGATTTTCGGAAGTGTTAGACTTGTAAGAGAAAAATTTAAATGGTTGGGAAAGGCCATGGGATGTAGAAATATTTTTTTCACATTTACTTCCTTGTAAAAACAGGTAAATCAAATGGGTTTTTCGTACGGATAAGTACCCAGTGAACGGTTCGTTTAGCTTAATATATTGTTCCGGGTGTGCGTTGTATTGGTTTTTCGGAAGTGTTAGACCTGAAAGAGAAATAATTAAATGGTTGGGAAAGGCCATGGGATGTAGAAATATTTTTTTCACATTTTACTTCCTTGTAAAAACAGGAAAATCAATAGGGATTTTCGTACGGATATGTACCCAGTGAACGGTTCGTTTAGCTTTATATATTGTTCCGGGTGGGCGTTGTATTGGTTTTTCGGAAGTGTTAGACCTGTAAGAGAAAAATTTAAATGGTTGGGAAAGGCCATGGGATGTAGAAATATTTTTTTCACATTTACTTCTATGTAAAAACAGGTAAATCAATACGGTTTTTCGTACGGATAAGTACCCAATGAACGGTTCGTTTAGCTTTATATATTGTTCCGGGTGGGCGTTGTATTGTTTTTTCGGAAGTGTTAGACCTGTAAGAGAAAAATTTAAATGGTTGGGAAAGGCCATGGGATGTAGAAACATTTTTTTCACATTTTACTTCCTTGTAAAAACAGGAAAATCAATAGGGATTTTCGTAAGGATAAGTACCCAGTGAACGGTTCGTTTAGCTTTATATATTGTTCCGGGTGGGCGTTGTATTGGTTTTTCGGAAGTATTAGACCTGTAAGAGAAAAATTTAAATGGTTGGGAAAGGCCATGGGATGTAGAAATATTTTTTTCACATTTTATTTCCTTGTAAAAACAGGTAAATCGATTGGGATTTTCGTACGGATAATTACATAGTGAACGGTTCGTTTATCTTTATATATTCTTCCGGGTGGGCGTTGTATTGGATTTTCGGAAGTGTTAGACTTGTAAGAGAAAAATTTAAATGGTTGGGAAAGGCCATGGGATGTAGAAATATTTTTTTCACATTTACTTCCTTGTAAAAACAGGTAAATCAATAGGGTTTTTCATACGGATAAGTACCCAGTGAACGGTTCGTTTAGCTTTATATATTGTTCCGGGTGGGCGTTGTATTGGTTTTTCGGAAGTATTAGACCTGTAAGAGAAAAATTTAAATGGTTGGGAAAGGCCATGGGATGTAGAAATATTTTTTTCACATTTTATTTCCTTTTAAAAACAAGTAAATCAATAGGGTTTTTCGTACGGATAAGTGCCCAGTGAACGGTTCGTTTAGCTTTATATATTGTTCCGGGTGGGCGTTGTTTTGGTTTTTCGGAAGTGTTAGACCTGTAAGAGAAAAATTTAAATGGTTGGGAAAGGCCATGGGATGTAGAAATATTTTTTTCACATTTACTTCCTTGTAAAAACAGGTAAATCAATAGGGTTTTTCGTACGGATAAGTACCCAGTGAACGGTTCGTTTAGCTTTATATATTGTTCCGGGTGTGCGTTGTATTGGTTTTTCGGAAGTGTTAGACCTGAAAGAGAAATAATTAAATGGTTGGGAAAGGCCATGGGATGTAGAAATATTTTTTTCACATTTTATTTCCTTTTAAAAACAGGTAAATCAATAGGGATTTTCGTACGGATAAGTACCCAGTGAATGGTTCGTTTAGCTTTATATATTGTTCCGGGTGGGCGTTGTATTGGTTTTTCGGAAGTGTTAGACCTGTAAGAGAAAAATTTAAATGGTTGGGAAAGGCCATGGGATGTAGAAATATTTTTTTCACATTTTACTTCCTTGTAAAAACAGGAAAATCAATAGGGATTTTCGTACGGATATGTACCCAGTGAACGGTTCGTTTAGCTTTATATATTGTTCCGGGTGGGCGTTGTATTGGTTTTTCGGAAGTTTTAGACCTGTAAGAGAAAAATTTAAATGGTTGGGAAAGGCCATGGGATGTAGAAATATTTTTTTCATATTTTATTTCCTTGTAAAAACAGGTAAATCAATAGGGTTTTTCGTACGGATAAGTGCCCAGTGAACGGTTCGTTTAGCTTTATATATTGTTCCGGGTGGGCGTTGTTTTGGTTTTTCGGAAGTGTTAGAACTGTAAGAGAAAAATTTAAATGGTTGGGAAAGGCCATGGGATGTAGAAATATTTTTTTCACGTTTTACTTCCTTGTAAAAACAGGAAAATCGATAGGGATTTTTGTACGGATAAGTACCCAGTGAACGGTTCATTTATCTTTATATATTCTTCCGGGTGGGCGTTGTATTGGTTTTTCGGAAGTGTTAGACCTGTAAGAGAAAAATTTAAATGGTTGGGAAAGGCCATGGGATGTAGAAATATTTTTTTCACATTTACTTCTATGTAAAAACAGGTAAATCAATACGGTTTTTCGTACGGATAAGTACCCAATGAACGGTTCGTTTAGCTTTATATATTGTTCCGGGTGGGCGTTGTATTGTTTTTTCGAAAGTGTAAGACCTGTAAGAGAAAAATTTAAATGGTTGGGAAAGGCCATGGGATGTAGAAATATTTTTTTCACATTTTACTTCCTTTTAAAAACAGGAAAATCAATAGGGATTTTCGTAAGGATAAGTACCCAGTGAACGGTTCGTTTATCTTTATATATTCTTCCGGGTGGGCGTTGTATTGGTTTTTCGGAAGTGTTAGACCTGTAAGAGAAAAATTTAAATGGTTGGGAAAGGCCATGGGATGTAGAAATATTTTTTTCACATTTACTTCTATGTAAAAACAGGTAAATCAATACGGTTTTTCGTACGGATAAGTACCCAATGAACGGTTCGTTTAGCTTTATATATTGTTCCGGGTGGGCGTTGTATTGTTTTTTCGGAAGTGTTAGACCTGTAAGAGAAAAATTTAAATGGTTGGGAAAGGCCATGGGATGTAGAAATATTTTTTTCACATTTTACTTCCTTGTAAAAACAGGAAAATCAATAGGGATTTTCGTAAGGATAAGTACCCAGTGAACGGTTCGTTTATCTTTATATATTCTTCCGGGTGGGCGTTGTATTGGTTTTTTGGAAGTGTTAGACCTGTAAGAGAAAAATTTAAACGGTTGGGAAAGGCCATGGGATGTAGAAATATTTTTTTCACATTTTACTTCCTTGTAAAAACAGGAAAATCAATAGGGTTTTTCGTACGGATAAGTACCCAGTGAATGGTTCGTTTAGCTTTATATATTGTTCTGGGTGGGCATTGTATTGTTTTTTCGGAAGTGTTAGACCTGTAAGAGAAAAATTTAAATGGCTGGGAAAGGCCATGGGATGTAGAAATATTTTTTTCACATTTTATTTCCTTGTAAAAACAGGTAGATCAATTGGGTTTTTCGTACTGATAAGTACCCAGTGAACCGTTCGTTTAGCTTTATATATTGTTCCGGGTGGGCGTTGTATTGGTTTTTCGGAAGTGTTAGACCTGTAAGAGAAAAATTTAAATGGTTGGGAAAGGCCATGGGATGTAGAAATATTTTTTTCACATTTTATTTCCTTGTAAAAACAGGTAAATCGATTGGGATTTTCGTACGGATAATTACATAGTGAACGGTTCGTTTATCTTTATATATTCTTCCGGGTGGGCGTTGTATTGGATTTTCGGAAGTGTTAGACTTGTAAGAGAAAAATTTAAATGGTTGGGAAAGGCCATGGGATGTAGAAATATTTTTTTCACATTTACTTCCTTGTAAAAACAGGTAAATCAATAGGGTTTTTCATACGGATAAGTACCCAGTGAACGGTTCGTTTAGCTTTATATATTGTTCCGGGTGGGCGTTGTATTGGTTTTTCGGAAGTATTAGACCTGTAAGAGAAAAATTTAAATGGTTGGGAAAGGCCATGGGATGTAGAAATATTTTTTTCACATTTTATTTCCTTTTAAAAACAAGTAAATCAATAGGGTTTTTCGTACGGATAAGTGCCCAGTGAACGGTTCGTTTAGCTTTATATATTGTTCCGGGTGGGCGTTGTTTTGGTTTTTCGGAAGTGTTAGACCTGTAAGAGAAAAATTTAAATGGTTGGGAAAGGCCATGGGATGTAGAAATATTTTTTTCACATTTACTTCCTTGTAAAAACAGGTAAATCAATAGGGTTTTTCGTACGGATAAGTACCCAGTGAACGGTTCGTTTAGCTTTATATATTGTTCCGGGTGGGCATTGTATTGTTTTTTCGGAAGTGTTAGACCTGTAAGAGAAAAATTTAAATGGTTGGGAAAGGCCATGGGATGTAGAAATATTTTTTTCACATTTTACTTCCTTGTAAAAACAGATAAATCAATAGGGATATTTGTACGGATAAGTACCCAGTGAACGGTTCGTTTAGCTTTATATATTGTTCCTGGTGGGCGTTGTTTCGGTTTTTCGGAAGTGTTAGACCTGAAAGAGAAAAATTTAAATGGTTGGTAAAGGCCATGGGATGTAGAAATATTTTTTCACATTTTATTTCCTGGTAAAAACAGGTAAATCAATAGTGATTTTCGTATGGATAAGTACCCACTGAACGGTTCGTTTAGCTTTATATATTGTTCCGGGTGGGCGTTGTATTGGTTTTTCGGAAGTGTTAGACCTGTAAGAGAAAAATTTAAATGGTTGGGAAAGGCCATGGGATGTAGAAATATTTTTTTCACATTTTATTTCCTTGTAAAAACAGGTAAATCAATAGGGTTTTTCGTACGGATAAGTGCCCAGTGAACGGTTCGTTTAGCTTTATATATTGTTCCGGGTGGGCGTTGTTTTGGTTTTTCGGAAGTGTTACACCAGTAAGAGAAAAATTTAAATGGTTTGGAAAGGCCATGGGATTTAGAAATATTTTTTTCACATTTACTTCCTTGTAAAAACAGGTAAATCAATAGGGTTTTTCGTACGGATAAGTGCCCAGTGAACGGTTCGTTTAGCTTTATATATTGTTCCGGGTGGGCGTTGTATTGGTTTTTCGGAAGTGTTAGACCTGTAAGAGAAAAATTTAAATGGTTGGGAAAGGCCATGGGATATAGAAATATTTTTTTCACATTTTATTTCCGTTTAAAAACAGGTAAATCAATAGGGATTTTCGTACGGATAAGTACCCAGTGAACGGTTCATTTAGCTTTATATATTGTTCCGGGTGGGCGTTGTATTGGTTTTTCGCATGTTTTAGACTTGTAAGAGAAAAATTTAAATGGTTGGGAAAGGCCATGGGATGTAGAAATATTTTTTTCACATTTTATTTCCTTTTAAAAACAGGTAAATCAATAGGGATTTTCGTACGGATAAGTACCCAGTGAACGGTTCGTTTAGCTTTATATATTGTTCTGGGTGGGCGTTGTATTGGTTTTTCGGAAGTGTTAGACCTGTAAGAGAAAAATTTAAATGGTTGGGAAAGGCCATGGGATGTAGAAATATTTTTTTCACATTTTACTTCCTTGTAAAAACAGGAAAATCAATAGCGATTTTGGTACGGATATGTACCCAGTGAACGGTTCGTTTAGCTTTATATATTGTTCCGGATGGGCGTTGTATTGGTTTTTCGGAAGTTTTAGACCTGTAAGAGAAAAATTTAAATGGTTGGGAAAGGCCATGGGATGTAGAAATATTTTTTTCATATTTACTTCCTTGTAAAAACAGGTAAATCAATAGGGTTTTTCGTACGGATAAGTGCCCAGTGAACGGTTCGTTTAGCTTTATATATTGTTCCGGGTGGGCGTTGTTTTGGTTTTTCGGAAGTGTTAGACCTGTAAGAGAAAAATTTAAATGGTTGGGAAAGGCCATGGGATGTAGAAATATTTTTTTCACATTTTACTTCCTTGTAAAAACAGGAAAATCGATAGGGATTTTTGTACGGATAAGTACCCAGTGAACGGTTCATTTATCTTTATATATTCTTCCGGGTGGGCGTTGTATTGGTTTTTCGGAAGTGTTAGACCTGTAAGAGAAAAATTTAAATGGTTGGGAAAGGCCATGGGATGTAGAAATATTTTTTTCACATTTATTCTATGTAAAAACAGGTAAATCAATAGGGTTTTTCGTACGGATAAGTACCCAGTGAATGGTTCGTTTAGCTTTATATATTGTTCCGGGTGGGCGTTGTATTGTTTTTTCGGAAGTGTTAGACCTGTAAGAGAAAAATTTAAATGGTTGGGAAAGGCCATGGGATGTAGAAATATTTTTTTCACATTTTACTTCCTTTTAAAAACAGGAAAATCAATAGGGATTTTCGTACGGATAAGTACCCAGTGAACCGTTCGTTTAGCTTTATATATTGTTACGGGTGGGCGTTGTATTGGTTTTTCGGAAGTGTTAGACCTGTAAGAGAAAAATCTAAATGGTTGGGAAAGGCCATGGGATGTAGAAATATTTTTTTCACATTTTACTTCCTTGTAAAAACAGGAAAATCAATAGGGATTTTCGTACGGATAAGTACCCAGTGAACGGTTCGTTTATCTTTATATATTCTTCCGGGTGGGCGTTGTATTGGTTTTTCGGAAGTGTTAGACCTGTAAGAGAAAAATTTAAATGGTTGGGAAAGGCCATGGGATGTAGAAATATTTTTGTCACATTTACTTCCTTGTAAAAACAGGTAAATCAATAGGGTTTTTCGTACGGATAAGTGCCCAGTGAACGGTTCGTTTAGCTTTATATATTGTTCCGGGTGGGCGTTGTTTTGGTTTTTCGGAAGTGTTAGACCTGTAAGAGAAAAATTTAAATGGTTGGGAAAGGCCATGGGATGTAGAAATATTTTTTTCACATTTTACTTCCTTGTAAAAACAGGAAAATCGATAGGGATTTTTGTACGGATAAGTACCCAGTGAACGGTTCATTTATCTTTATATATTCTTCCGGGTGGGCGTTGTATTGGTTTTTCGGAAGTGTTAGACCTGTAAGAGAAAAATTTAAATGGTTGGGAAAGGCCATGGGATGTAGAAATATTTTTTTCACATTTATTCTATGTAAAAACAGGTAAATCAATAGGGTTTTTCGTACGGATAAGTACCCAGTGAATGGTTCGTTTAGCTTTATATATTGTTCCGGGTGGGCGTTGTATTGTTTTTTCGGAAGTGTTAGACCTGTAAGAGAAAAATTTAAATGGTTGGGAAAGGCCATGGGATGTAGAAATATTTTTTTCACATTTTACTTCCTTTTAAAAACAGGAAAATCAATAGGGATTTTCGTACGGATAAGTACCCAGTGAACCGTTCGTTTAGCTTTATATATTGTTACGGGTGGGCGTTGTATTGGTTTTTCGGAAGTGTTAGACCTGTAAGAGAAAAATCTAAATGGTTGGGAAAGGCCATGGGATGTAGAAATATTTTTTTCACATTTTACTTCCTTGTAAAAACAGGAAAATCAATAGGGATTTTCGTACGGATAAGTACCCAGTGAACGGTTCGTTTATCTTTTTATATTCTTCCGGGTGGGCGTTGTATTGGTTTTTCGGAAGTGTTAGACCTGTAAGAGAAAAATTTAAATGGTTGGGAAAGGCCATGGGATGTAGAAATATTTTTGTCACATTTACTTCCTTGTTAAAACAGGTAAATCAATAGGGTTTTTCGTACGGATAAGTACCCAGTGAACGGTTCGTTTAGCTTTATATATTGTTCTGGGTGGGCATTGTATTGTTTTTTCGGAAGTGTTAGACCTGTAAGAGAAAAATTTAAATGGTTGGGAAAGGCCATGGTATGTAGAAATATTTTTTTCACATTTTACTTCCTTGTAAAAACAGATAAATCAATAGGGATATTTGTACGGATAAGTACCCAGTGAACGGTTCGTTTAGCTTTATATATTGTTCCTGGTGGGCGTTGTTTCGGTTTTTCGGAAGTGTTAGACCTGTAAGAGAAAAATTTAAATGGTTGGGAAAGGCCATGGGATGTAGAAATGTTTTTTTCACATTTTATTTCCTTGTAAAAACAGGTAAATCAATAGGGTTTTTCGTACGGATAAGAGCCCAGTGAACGGTTCGTTTAGCTTTATATATTGTTCCGGGTGGGCGTTGTTTTGGTTTTTCGGAAGTGTTACACCAGTAAGAGAAAAATTTAAATGGTTTGGAAAGGCCATGGGATTTAGAAATATTTTTTTCAAATTTACTTCCTTGTAAGAACAGGTAAATCAATAGGGTTTTTCGTACGGATAAGTGCCCAGTGAACGGTTCGTTTAGCTTAATATATTGTTCCGGGTGGGCGTTGTATTGGTTTTTCGGAAGTGTTAGACCTGTAAGAGAAAAATTTAAATGGTTGGTTGGGAAAGGCCATGGGATATAGAAATATTTTTTTCACATTTTATTTCCGTTTAAAAACAAGTAAATCAATAGGGATTTTCGTACGGATAAGTACCCAGTGAACGGTTCATTTAGCTTTATATATTGTTCCGGGTGGGCGTTGTATTGGTTTTTCGCATGTTTTAGACTTGTAAGAGAAAAATTTAAATGGTTGGGAAAGGCCATGGGATGTAGAAATATTTTTTTCACATTTTATTTCCTTTTAAAAACAGGTAAATCAATAGGGATTTTCGTACGGATAAGTACCCAGTGAACGGTTCGTTTAGCTTTATATATTGTTCCGGGTGGGCCTTGTATTGGTTTTTCGGAAGTGTTAGACCTGTAAGAGAAAATTTTAAATGGTTGGGAAAGGCCATGGGATGTAGAAATATTTTTTTCACATTTTACTTCCTTGTAAAAACAGGAAAATCAATAGGGATTTTCGTACGGATATGTACCCAGTGAACGGTTCGTTTAGCTTTATATATTGTTCCGGGTGGGCGTTGTATTGGTTTTTCGGAAGTTTTAGACCTGTAAGAGAAAAATTTAAATGGTTGGGAAAGGCCATGGGATGTAGAAATATTTTTTTCATATTTACTTCCTTGTAAAAACAGGTAAATCAATAGGCTTTTTCGTACGGATAAGTGCCCAGTGAACGGTTCGTTTAGCTTTATATATTGTTCCGGGTGGGCGTTGTTTTGGTTTTTCGGAAGTGTTAGACCTGTAAGAGAAAAATTTAAATGGTTGGGAAAGGCCATGGGATGTAGAAATATTTTTTTCACATTTTACTTCCTTGTAAAAACAGGAAAATCGATAGGGATTTTTGTACGGATAAGTACCCAGTGAACGGTTCATTTATCTTTATATATACTTGCGGGTGGGCGTTGTATTGGTTTTTCGGAAGTGTTAGACCTGTAAGAGAAAAATTTAAATGGTTGGGAAAGGCCATGGGATGTAGAAATATTTTTTTCACATTTACTTCTATGTAAAAACAGGTAAATCAATAGGGTTTTTCGTACGGATAAGTACCCAGTGAACGGTTCGTTTAGCTTTATATATTGTTCCGGGTGGGCGTTGTATTGTTTTTTCGGAAGTGTTAGACCTGTAAGAGAAAAATTTAAATGGTTGGGAAAGGCCATGGGATGTAGAAATATTTTTTTCACATTTTACTTCCTTTTAAAAACAGGAAAATCAATAGGGATCTTCGTACGGATAAGTACCCAGTGAACCGTTCGTTAAGCTTTATATATTGTTACGGGTGGGCGTTGTATTGGTTTTTCGGAAGTGTTAGACCTGTAAGAGAAAAATTTAAATGGTTGGGAAAGGCCATGGGATGTAGAAATATTTTTTTCACATTTACTTCCTTGTAAAAACAGGAAAATCAATAGGGATTTTCGTACGGATAAGTACCCAGTGAACGGTTCGTTTAGCTTTATATATTGTTCTGGGTGGGCATTGTATTGTTTTTTCGGAAGTGTTAGACCTGTAAGAGAAAAATTTAAATGGTTGGGAAAGGCCATGGGATGTAGAAATATTTTTTTCACATTTTATTTCCTTGTAAAAACAGGTAGATCAATTGGGTTTTTCGTACGGATAAGTACCCAGTGAACGGTTCGTTTAGCTTTATATATTGTTCCGGGTGGGCGTTGTATTGGTTTTTCGGAAGTGTTAGACCTGTAAGAGAAAAATTTAAATGGTTGGGAAAGGCCATGGGATGTAGAAATATTTTTTTCACATTTTACTTCCTTGTAAAAACAGGAAAATCGATTGGGATTTTCGTACGGATAAGTACCTAGTGAACGGTTCGTTTATCTTTATATATTCTTCCGGGTGGGCGTTGTATTGGATTTTCGGAAGTGTTAGACTTGTAAGGGAAAAATTTAAATGGTTGGGAAAGGCCATGGGATGTAGAAATATTTTTTTCACATTTACTTCCTTGTAAAAACAGGTAAATCAATAGGGTTTTTCGTACGGATAAGTACCCAGTGAACGGTTCGTTTAGCTTTATATATTGTTCCGGGTGGGCGTTGTATTGGTTTTTCGGAAGTGTTAAACCTGTAAGAGAAAAATTTAAATGGTTGGGAAAGGCCATGGGATATAGAAATATTTTTTTCACATTTTATTTCCGTTTAAAAACAGGTAAATCAATAGGGATTTTCGTACGGATAAGTACCCAGTGAACGGTTCATTTAGCTTTATATATTGTTCCGGGTGGGCGTTGTATTGGTTTTTCGCATGTTTTAGACTTGTAAGAGAAAAATTTAAATGGTTGGGAAAGGCCATGGGATGTAGAAATATTTTTTTCACATTTTACTTCCTTGTAAAAACAGGTAAATCAATAGTGATTTTCGTACAGATAAGTACCCAGTGAACGGTTCGTTTAGCTTTATATATTGTTCCGGGTGGGCGTTGTATTGGTTTTTCGGAAGTGTTAGACCTGTAAGAGAAAAATTTAAATGGTTGGGAAAGGCCATGGGATGTAGAAATATTTTTTTCACATTTTATTTCCTTGTAAATACAGGTAAATCGATAGGGATTTTCGTACGGATAAGTGCCCAGTGAACGGTTCGTTTAGCTTTATATATTGTTCCGGGTGGGCGTTGTATTGGTTTTTCTGAAGTGTTAGACCTGTAAGAGAAAAATTTAAATGGTTGGGAAAGGCCATGGGATGTAGAAATATTTTTTTCACATTTTATTTCCTTGTATAAACAGGAAAATCGATAGGGATTTTCGTACGGATAAGTACCTAGTGAACAGTTAGTTTATCTTTATATATTCTTCTGGGTGGGCGTTTTATTGGATTTTCGGAAGCGTTAGACCTGTAAGAGAAAAATTTAAATGGTTGGGAAGGCCATGGGATGTAGAAATACTTTTTTCACATTTACTTCCTTGTAAAAACAGGTAAATCAATAGGGTTTTTCATACGGATAAGTACCCAGTGAACGGTTCGTTTAGCTTTATATATTGTTCCGGGTGGGCGTTGTATTGGTTTTTCGGAAGTGTTAGACCTGTAAGAGAAGTATTTAAATGGTTGGGAAAGGCCATGGGATGTCGAAATATTTTTTTCACATTTTATTTCCTTGTAAAAACAGGTATATCAATAGGGTTTTTTGTACGGATAAGTGCCCAGTGAACGGTTCGTTTAGCTTTATATATTGTTCCGGGTGGGCGTTGTATTGGTTTTTCAGAAGTGTTAGACCTGTAAGAGAAAAATTTAAATGGTTGGGAAAGGCCATGGGATGTAGAAATATTTTTTTCACATTTTAATTCCTTGTAAAAACAGGAAAATCGATAGGGATTTTCGTACGGATAAGTACCCAGTGAACGGTTCATTTATCTTTATATATTCTTCCGGGTGGGCGTTGTATTGGTTTTTCGGAAGTGTTAGACCTGTAAGAGAAAAATTTAAATGGTTGGGAAAGGCCATGGAATGTAGAAATATTTTTTTCACATTTACTTCCTTGTAAAAACAGGTAAATCAATAGGGTTTTTCGTACGGATATGTACCCAGTGAACGGTTCGTTTAGCTTTATATATTGTTCCGGGTGGGCGTTGTATTGGTTTTTCGGAAGTGTTAGACCTGTAAGAGAAAAATTTAAATGGTTGGGAAAGGCCATGGGATGTAGAAATATTTTTTTCACATTTTACTTCCTTATAAAAACAGGAAAATCAATAGGGATTTTTGGATGGATAAGTACCCAGTGAACGGTTCGTTTAGCTTTATATATTGTTCCGTGTGGGCGTTGTTTTGGTTGTTCGGAAGTGTTAGACCTGTAAGAGAAAAATTTAAATGGTTGGGAAAGGCCAAGGTATGTAGAAATATTTTTTTCACATTTTATTTCCTTGTAAATACAGGTAAATCGATAGGGATTTTCGTATGGATAAGTGCCCAGTGAACGGTTCGTTTAGCTTTATATATTGTTCCGGGTGGGTGTTGTATTGGTTTTTCGCAAGTGTTAGACCTGTAAGAGAAAAATATAAATGGTTGGGAAAGGCCATGGGATGTAGAAATATTTTTTTCACATTTTATTTCCTTTTAAAAACAGGTAAATCAATAGGGATTTTCGTACGGATAAGTACCCAGTGAACGGTTCGTTTAGCTTTATATATTGTTCCGGGTGGGTGTGGTATTGTTTTTTCGGAAGTGTTAGACCTGTAAGAGAAAAATTTAAATGGTTGGGAAAGGCCATGGAATGTAGAAATATTTTTTTCACATTTTACTTCCTTGTAAAAACAGGAAAATCGATAGGGATTTTCGTACGGATAAGAACCCAGTGAACGGTTCGTTTATCTTTATATATTCCGGGTTGGCTTTGTATTGGTTTTTCGGAAGTGTTAGACCTGTAAGAGAAAAATTTAAATGGTTGGGAAAGGCCATGGGATGTAGAAATATTTTTTTCACATTTACTTCCTTGTAAATACAGGTAAATCAATAGGGTTTTTCGTACGGATAAGTACCCAGTGAACGGTTCGTTTAGCTTTATATATTGTTCCGGGTGGGCGTTGTATTGGTTTTTCGGAAGTGTTAGACCTGTAAGAGAAAAATTTAAATGGTTGGGAAAGGCCATGGGATGTAGAAATATTTTTTTCACATTTTACTTCCTTGTAAAAACAGGAAAATCAATAGGGATTTTTGTACGGATAAGTACCCAGTGAACGGTTCGTTTAGCTTTATATATTGTTCCGTGTGGGCGTTGTTTTGGTTGTTCGGAAGTATTAGACCTGTAAGAGAAAAATTTAAATGGTTGGGAAAGGCCAAGGTATGTAGAAATATTTTTTTCACATTTTATTTCCTTGTAAATACAGGTAAATCGATAGGGATTTTCGTACGGATAAGTGCCCAGTGAACGGTTCGTTTAGCTTTATATATTGTTCCGGGTGGGCGTTGTATTGGTTTTTCGCAAGTGTTAGACCTGTAAGAGAAAAATATAAATGGTTGGGAAAGGCCATGGGATGTAGAAATATTTTTTTCACATTTTATTTCCTTTTAAAAACAGGTAAATCAATAGGGATTTTCGTACGGATAAGTACCCAGTGAACGGTTCGTTTAGCTTTATATATTGTTCCGGGTGGGCGTTGTATTGGTTTTTCGGAAGTGTTAGACCTGTAAGAGAAAAATTTAAATGGTTGGGAAAGGCCATGGGATGTAGAAATATTTTTTTCACATTTTACTTCCTTGTAAAAACAGGAAAATCAATAGGGATTTTTGTACGGATAAGTACCCAGTGAACGGTTCGTTTAGCTTTATATATTGTTCCGTGTGGGCGTTGTATTGGTTTTTTGGAAGTGTTAGACCTGTAAGAGAAAAATTTAAATGGTTGGGAAGGCCAAGGTATGTAGAAATATTTTTTTCACATTTTATTTCCTTGTAAATACAGGTAAATCGATAGGGATTTTCGTACGGATAAGTGCCCAGTGAACGGTTCGTTTAGCTTTATATATTGTTCCGGGTGGGCGTTGTATTGGTTTTTCGCAAGTGTTAGACCTGTAAGAGAAAAATATAAATGGTTGGGAAAGGCCATGGGATGTAGAAATATTTTTTTCACATTTTATTTCCTTTTAAAAACAGGTAAATCAATAGGGATTTTCGTACGGATAATTACCCAGTGAACGGTTCGTTTAGCTTTATATATTGTTCCGGGTGGGTGTGGTATTGTTTTTTCGGAAGAGTTAGACCTGTAAGAGTAAAATTTAAATGGTTGGGAAAGGCCATGGAATGTAGAAATATTTTTTTCACATTTTACTTCCTTGTAAAAACAGGAAAATCGATAGGGATTTTCGTACGGATAAGTACCCAGTGAACGGTTCGTTTATCTTTATATATTCCGGGTGGGCGTTGTATTGGTTTTTCGGAAGTGTAAGACCTGTAAGAGAAAAATTTAAATGGTTGGGAAAGGCCATGGGATGTAGAAATATGTTTTTCACATTTTACTTCCTTGTAAAAACAGGAAGATCGATAGGGATTTTCGTACTGATAAGTACCCAGTGAACCGTTCGTTTAGCTTTATATATTGTTCCGGGTGGGCGTTGTATTGGTTTTTCGGAAGTGTTAGACCTGTAAGAGAAAAATTTAAATGTTTGGGAAAGGCCATGGGATGTAGAAATATTTTTTTCACATTTTACTTCCTTGTAAAAACAGGAAAATCAATAGGGATTTTTGTATGGATTAGTACCCAGTGAACGGTTCATTTAGCTTTATATATTGTTCCGGGTGGGCGTTGTTTTTGTTTTTCAGAAGTGTTAGACCTGTAAGAGAAAAATTTAAATGGTTGGGAAAGGCCAAGGTATGTAGAAATATTTATTTCACATTTTATTTCCTTGTAAATACAGGTAAATCGATAGGGATTTTCGTACGGATAAGTGCCCAGTGAACGGTGCATTTAGCTTTATATATTCTTCCGGGTGGGCGTTGTATTGTTTTTTCGGAAGTGTTAGACCTGTAAGAGAAAAATTTAAATGGTTGGGAAAGGCCATGGGATGTATAAATATTTTTTTCAAATTTACTTCCTTGTAAAAACAGGTAAATCAATAGGGTTTTTCGTACGGATAAGTGCCCAGTGAACGGTTCGTTTAGCTTTATATATTGTTCCGGGTGGGCGTTGTATTGGTTTTTCGGAAGTGTTACACCTGTAAGAGAAAAATTTAAATGGTTTGGAAAGGCCATGGGATTTAGAAATATTTTTTTCACATTTTACTTCCTTGTAAAAACAGGTAAATCAATAGGGATTTTCGTACGGATAAGTACCCAGTGAACCGTTCGTTTAGCTTTATATATTGTTCCGGGTGGGCGTTGTATTGGTTTTTCGAAAGTGTTAGACCTGTAAGAGAAAAATTTAAATGGTTGGGAAAGGCCATGGGATGTAGAAATATTTTTTTCACATTTTACTTCCTTGTAAAAACAGGAAAATCAATAGGGATTTTTGTACGGATTAGTACCCAGTGAACGGTTCGTTTAGCTTTATATATTGTTCCGGGTGGCATTGTTTTGGTTTTTCGGAAGTGTTAGACCTGTAAGAGAAAAATTTAAATGGTTGGGAAAGGCCAAGGTATGTAGAAATATTTTTTTCACATTTTATTTCCTTGTAAATACAGGTAAATCGATAGGGATTTTCGTACGGATAAGTGCCCAGTGAACGGTTCGTTTATCTTTATATATTCCGGGTGGGCGTTGTATTGGTTTTTCGGAAGTGTTAGACCTGTAAGAGAAAAATTTAAATGGTTGGGAAAGGCCATGGGATGTAGAAATATTTTTTTCACATTTACTTCCTTGTAAAAACAGGTAAATCGATAGGGATTTTCGTACGGATAAGTACCCAGTGAACGGTTCGTTTAGCTTTATATATTGTTCCGGGTGGGCTTTGTATTAGTTTTTCGCAAGTGTTAGACCTGTAAGAGAAAAATTTAAATGGTTGGGAAAGGCCATGGGATGTAGAAATATTTTTTTCACATTTACTTCCTTGTAAAAACAGGTAAATCAATAGGGTTTTTCGTACGGATAAGTACCCAGTGAACGGTTCGTTTAGCTTTATATATTGTTCCGGGTGGGCGTTGTATTGTTTTTTCGGAAGTGTTATACCTGTAAGAGAAAAATTTAAATGGTTGGGAAAGGCCATGGGATGTAGAAATATGTTTTTCACATTTTACTTCCTTGTAAAAACAGGAAAATCAATAGGGATTTTTGTTACGGATAAGTACCCAGTGAACGGTTCGTTTAGCCTTATATATTGTTCCGGGTGGGCGTTGTTTTGGTTTTTCGGAAGTGTTAGACCTGTAAGAGAAAAATTTAAATGGTTGGGAAAGGCCAAGGTATGTAGAAATATTTTTTTCACATTTTATTTCCTTGTAAATACAGGTAAATCGATAGGTATTTTCGCACGGATAAGTGCCCAGTGAAAGGTTCGTTTAGCTTTATATATTGTTCCGGGTGGGCGTTGTATTGGTTTCTCGCAAGTGTTAGACCTGTAAGAGAAAAATTTAAATGGTTGGGAATGGCCATGGGATGTAGAAATATTTTTTTCACATTTTATTTCCTTTTAAAAACAGGTAAATCAATAGGGATTTTCGTACGGATAAGTACCCAGTGAACGGTTAGTTTAGCTTTATATATTGTTCCGGGTGGGCGTTGTATTGGTTTTTCGGAAGTGTTAGACCTGTAAGAGAAAAATTTAAATGTTTGGGAAAGGCCATGGGATGTAGAAATATTTTTTTCACATTTTATTTCCTTGTAAAAACAGGTAAATCAATAGGGTTTTTCGTACGGATAAGTGCCCAGTGAACGGTTCGTTTAGCTTTATATATTGTTCTGGGTTGGCATTGTTTTGGTTTTTCGGAAGTGTTAGACCTGTAAGAGAAAAATTTAAATGGCTGGGAAAGGCCACGGGATGTAGAAATATTTTTTTCACATTTTACTACCTTGTAAAAACAGGAAAATCCATAGGGATTTTCGTACGGATAAGTGCCCAGTGAACGGTGCATTTAGCTTTATATATTCTTCCGGGTGGGCGTTGTATTGGTTTTTCGGAAGTGTTAGACCTGTAAGAGAAAAATTTAAATGGTTGGGAAAGGCCATGGGATGTATAAATATTTTTTTCACATTTACTTCCTTGTAAAAACAGGTAAATCGATAGGGTTTTTCGTACGGATAAGTGCCCAGTGAACGGTTCGTTTAGCTTTATATATTGTTCCGGGTGGGCGTTGTATTGGTTTTTCGGAAGTGTTAGACCTGTAAGAGAAAAATTTAAATGGTTGGGAAAGGCCATGGGATGTAGAAATATTTTTTTCACATTTTATTTCCGTTTAAAAACAGGTAAATCAATAGGGATTTTCGTACGGATATGTACCCAGTGAACGGTTCGTTTAGCATTATATATTCTTCCGGGTGGGCGTTGTATTGGTTTTTCGGAAGTGTTACACCTGTAAGAGAAAAATTTAAATGGTTTGGAAAGGCCATGGGATTTAGAAATATTTTTTTCACATTTTACTTCCTTGTAAAAACAGGTAAATCAATAGGGATTTTCATACGGATAAGTACCCAGTGAACCGTTCGTTTAGCTTTATATATTGTTCCGGGTGGGCGTTGTATTGGTTTTTCGGAAGTGTTAGACCTGTAAGAGAAAAATTTAAATGGTTGGGAAAGGCCATGGGATGTAGAAATATTTTTTTCACATTTTACTTCCTTGTAAAAACAGGAAAATCAATAGGGATTTTTGTACGGATTAGTACCCAGTGAACGGTTCGGTTAGCTTTATATATTGTTCCGGGTGGCATTGTTTTGGTTTTTCGGAAGTGTTAGACCTGTAAGAGAAAAATTTAAATGGTTGGGAAAGGCCAAGGTATGTAGAAATATTTTTTTCACATTTTATTTCCTTGTAAATACAGGTAAATCGATAGGGATTTTCGTACGGATAAGTGCCCAGTGAACGGTTCGTTTATCTTTATATATTCCGGGTGGGCGTTGTATTGGTTTTTCGGAAGTGTTAGACCTGTAAGAGAAAAATTTAAATGGTTGGGAAAGGCCATGGGATGTAGAAATATTTTTTTCACATTTACTTCCTTGTAAAAACAGGTAAATCGATAGGGATTTTCGTACGGATAAGTACCCAGTGAACGGTTCGTTTAGCTTTATATATTGTTCCGGGTGGGCTTTGTATTGGTTTTTCGCAAGTGTTAGACCTGTAAGAGAAAAATTTAAATGGTTGGGAAAGGCCATGGGATGTAGAAATATTTTTTTCACATTTTATTTCCTTTTAAAAACAGGTAAACCATTGGGATTATCGTACGGATAAGTACCCAGTGAACGGTTCGTTGAGTTTTATATATTGTTCCGGGTGGGCCTCGTATTGGTTTTTCGGAAGTGTTAGACCTGTAAGAGAAAAATTTAAATGGTTGGGAAAGGCCATGGGATGTAGAAATATTGTTTTCACATTTTATTTCCTTGTAAAAACAGGAAAATCAATAGGGATTTTTGTACGGATTAGTACCCAGTGAACGGTTCGTTTAGCTTTATATATTGTTCCGGGTGGCATTGTTTTGGTTTTTCGGAAGTGTTAGACCTGTAAGAGAAAAATTTAAATGGTTGGGAAAGGCCAAGGTATGTAGAAATATTTTTTTCACATTTTATTTCCTTGTAAATACAGGTAAATCGATAGGGATTTTCGTACGGATAAGTGCCCAGTGAACGGTTCGTTTATCTTTATATATTCCGGGTGGGCGTTGTATTGGTTTTTCGGAAGTGTTAGACCTGTAAGAGAAAAATTTAAATGGTTGGGAAAGGCCATGGGATGTAGAAATATTTTTTTCACATTTACTTCCTTGTAAAAACAGGTAAATCGATAGGGATTTTCGTACGGATAAGTACCCAGTGAACGGTTCGTTTAGCTTTATATATTGTTCCGGGTGGGCTTTGTATTGGTTTTTCGCAAGTGTTAGACCTGTAAGAGAAAAATTTAAATGGTTGGGAAAGGCCATGGGATGTAGAAATATTTTTTTCACATTTTATTTCCTTTTAAAAACAGGTAAACCATTGGGATTATCGTACGGATAAGTACCCAGTGAACGGTTCGTTGAGTTTTATATATTGTTCCGGGTGGGCCTCGTATTGGTTTTTCGGAAGTGTTAGACCTGTAAGAGAAAAAATTAAATGGTTGGGAAAGGCCATGGGATGTAGAAATATTGTTTTCACATTTTATTTCCTTGTAAAAACAGGTAAATCAATAGGGTTTTTCGTACGGATAAGTGCCCAGTGAACGGTTCGTTTAGCTTTATATATTGTTCTGGGTTGGCATTGTTTGGGTTTTTCGGAAGTGTTAGACCTGTAAGAGAAAAATTTAAATGGTTGGGAAAGGCCATGGGATGTAGAAATATTTTTTTCACATTTTATTTCCGTTTAAAAACAGGTAAATCAATAGGGATTTTCGTACGGATATGTACCCAGTGAACGGTTCGTTTAGCATTATATATTCTACCGGGTGGGCGTTGTATTGGTTTTTCGGAAGTGTTACACCTGTAAGAGAAAAATTTAAATGGTTTGGAAAGGCCATGGGATTTAGAAATATTTTTTTCACATTTTACTTCCTTGTAAAAACAGGTAAATCAATAGGGATTTTCGTACGGATAAGTACCCAGTGAACTGTTCGTTTAGCTTTATATATTGTTCCGGGTGGGCGTTGTATTGGTTTTTCGGAAGTGTTAGACCTGTAAGAGAGAAATTTAAATGGTTGGGAAAGGCCATGGGATGTAGAAATATTTTTTCACATTTTATTTCCTTGTAAAAACAGGTAAATCAATAGGGTTTTTCGTACGGATAAGTGCGCAGTGAACGGTTCGTTTAGCTTTATATATTGTTCCGGGAGGGCGTTGTTTTGGTTTTTCGGAAGTGTTAGACCTGTAAGAGAAAATTTAAATGGTTGGGAAAGGCCATGGGATGTAGAAATATTTGTTTCATAATTTATTTCCGTTTAAAAACAGGTAAATCAATTGTGATTTTCGTACGGATAAGTACCCAGTGAACGGTTCGTTTAGCTTTATATATTCTTCCGGGTGGGCGTTGTATTGGTATTTCGGAAGTGTTAGACCTGTAAGAGAAAAATTTCAATGGTTGGGAAAGGCCATGGGATGTAGAAATATTTTTTTCACATTTACTTCCTTGTAAAAACAGGTAAATCAATAGGGTTTTTCGTACGGATAATTACCCAGTGAACGGTTCGTTTAGCTTTATATATTGTTCCGGGTGGGCGTTGTATTGGTTTTTCGGAAGTGTTAGACCTGTAAGAGAAAAATTTAAATGGTTGGGAAAGGCCATGGGATGTAGAAATATTTTTTTCACATTTTACTTCCTTGTAAAAACAGGAATATCAATAGGGATTTTTGTACGGATAAGTACCCAGTGAACGGTTTGTTTAGCTTTATATATTGTTCCGGGTGGTCGTTGTTTTGGTTTTTCGGAAGTGTTAGACCTGTAAGAGAAAAATTTAAATGGTTGGGAAAGGCCATGGTATGTAGAAATATTTTTTTCACATTTTATTTCCTTGTAAATACAGGTAAATCGATAGGGATTTTCGTAAGTATAAGTGCCCAGTGAACAGTTCGTTTAGCTTTATATATTGTTCGGGGTGGGCGTTGTATTGGTTTTTCGCATGTGTTAGACCTGTAAGAGAAAAATTTAAATGGTTGGGAAAGGCCATGGTATGTAGAAATATTTTTTTCACATTTTATTTCCTTGTAAATACAGGTAAATCGATAGGGATTTTCGTAAGTATAAGTGCCCAGTGAACTGTTCGTTTAGCTTTATATATTGTTCCGGGTGGGCGTTGTATTGGTTTTTCGCATGTGTTAGACCTGTAAGAGAAAAATTTAAATGGTTGGGAAAGGCCATGGGATGTAGAAATATTTTTTCACATTTTATTTCCTTGTAAAAACAGGTAAATCAATAGGGTTTTTCGTACGGATAAGTGCGCAGTGACCGGTTCGTTTAGCTTTATATATTGTTCCGGGAGGGCGTTGTTTTGGTTTTTCGGAAGTGTTAGACCTGTAAGAGAAAATTTAAATGATTGGGAAAGGCCATGGGATGTAGAAATATTTGTTTCATATTTTATTTCCGTTTAAAAACAGGTAAATCAATTGTGATTTTCGTACGGATAAGTACCCAGTGAACGGTTTGTTTAGCTTTATATATTCTTCCGGGTGGGCGTTGTATTGGTATTTCGGAAGTGTTAGACCTGTAAGAGAAAAATTTCAATGGTTGGGAAAGGCCATGGGATGTAGAAATATTTTTTTCACATTTACTTCCTTATAAAAACAGGTAAATCAATAGGGTTTTTCGTACGGATAAGTACCCAGTGAACGGTTCGTTTATCTTTATATATTGTTCCGGGTGGGCGTTGTATTGGTTTTTCGGAAGTGTTAGACCTGTAAGAGAAAAATTTAAATGGTTGGGAAAGGCCATGGGATGTAGAAATATTTTTTTCACATTTTACTTCCTTGTAAAAACAGGAAAATCAATAGGGATTTTTGTACGGATAAGTACCAAGTGAACGGTTCGTTTAGCTTTATATATTGTTCCGGGTGGGCGTTGTTTTGGTTTTTCGGAAGTGTTAGACCTGTAAGAGAAAAATTTAAATGGTTGGGAAAGGCCATGGTATGTAGAAATATTTTTTTCACATTTTATTTCCTTGGAAATACAGGTAAATCGATAGGGATTTTCGTAAGTATAAGTGCCCAGTGAACTGTTCGTTTAGCTTTATATATTGTTCCGGGTGGGCGTTGTATTGGTTTTTCGCATGTGTTAGACCTGTAAGAGAAACATTTAAATGGTTGGGAAAGGCCATGGGATGTAGAAATATTTTTTCACTTTTTATTTCCTTGTAAAAACAGGTAAATCAATAGGATTTTTCGTACGGATAAGTGCGCAGTGAACGGTTCGTTTAGCTTTATATATTGTTCCGGGAGGGCGTTGTTTTGGTTTTTCGGAAGTGTTAGACCTGTAAGAGAAAATTTAAATGGTTGGGAAAGGCCATGGGATGTAGAAATATTTGTTTCATATTTTATTTCCGTTTAAAAACAGGTAAATCAATTGTGATTTTCGTACGGATAAGTACCCAGTGAACGGTTCGTTTAGCTTTATATATTCTTCCGGGTGGGCGTTGTATTGGTATTTCGGAAGTGTTAGACCTGTAAGAGAAAAATTTCAATGGTTGGGAAAGGCCATGGGATGTAGAAATATTTTTTTCACATTTACTTCCTTGTAAAAACAGGTAAATCAATAGGGTTTTTCGTACGGATAAGTACCCAGTGAACGGTTCGTTTAGCTTAATATATTGTTCCGGGTGGGCGTTGTATTGGTTTTTCGGAAGTGTTAGACCTGTAAGAGAAAAATTTAAATGGTTGGGAAAGGCCATGGGATGTAGAAATATTTTTTTCACATTTTACTTCCTTGTAAAAACAGGAAAATCAATAGGGATTTTTGTACGGATAAGTACCCAGTGAACGGTTCGTTTAGCTTTATATATTGTTCCGGGTGGGCGTTGTTTTGGTTTTTCGGAAGTGTTAGACCTGTAAGAGAAATATTTAAATGGTTGGGAAAGGCCAAGGTATGTAGAAATATTTTTTTCACATTTTATTTCCTTGTAAATACAGGTAAATTGATAGGGATTTTCGTACGGATAAGTGCCGAGTGAACGGTTAGTTTAGCTTTATATATTGTTCCGGGTGGGCGTTGTATTGGTTTTTCGGAAGTGTTAGACCTGTAAGAGAAAAATTTAAATGGTTGGGAAAGGCCATGGGATGTAGAAATATTTTTTTCACATTTTACTTCCTTGTAAAAACAGGAAAATCAATAGGGATTTTTGTACGGATAAGTACCCAGTGAACGGTTCGTTTAGCTTTATATATTGTTCCGGGTGGGCGTTGTTTTGGTTTTTCGGAAGTGTTAGACCTGTAAGAGAAAAATTTAAATGGTTGGGAAAGGCCATGGTATGTAGAAATATTTTTTTCACATTTTATTTCCTTGTAAATACAGGTAAATCGATAGGGATTTTTGTAAGTATAAGTGCCCAGTGAACTGTTCGTTTAGCTTTATATATTCTTCCGGGTGGGCGTTGTATTGGTATTTCGGAAGTGTTAGACCTGTAAGAGAAAAATTTCAATGGTTGGGAAAGGCCATGGGATGTAGAAATATTTTTTTCACATTTTATTTCCTTGTAAATACAGGTAAATCGATAGGGATTTTCGTAAGTATAAGTGCCCAGTGAACTGTTCGTTTAGCTTTATATATTATTCCGGGTGGGCGTTGTTTTGGTTTTTCGGAAGTGTTAGACCTGTAAGAGAAAATTTAAATTGTTGGGAAAGGCCATGGGATGTAGAAATATTTGTTTCACATTTTACTTCCTTGTAAAAACAGGAAAATCAATAGGGATTTTTGTACGGATAAGTACCCAGTGAACGGTTCGTTTAGCTTTATATATTGTTCCAGGTGGGCGTTGTTTTGGTTTTTCGGAAGTGTTAGACCTGTAAGAGAAAAATTTAAATGGTTGGGAAAGGCCATGGTATGTAGAAATATTTTTTTCACATTTTATTTCCTTGTAAATACAGGTAAATCGATAGGGATTTTCGTAAGTATAAGTGCCCAGTGAACTGTTTGTTTAGCTTTATATATTGTTCCGGGTGGGCGTTGTATTGGTTTTTCGCATGTGTTAGACCTGTAAGAGAAAAATTTAAATGGTTGGGAAAGGCCATGGGATGTAGAAATATTTTTTCACTTTTTATTTCCTTGTAAAAACAGGTAAATCAATAGGATTTTTCGTACGGATAAGTGCGCAGTGAACGGTTCGTTTAGCTTTATATATTGTTCCGGGAGGGCGTTGTTTTGGTTTTTCGGAAGTGTTAGACCTGTAAGAGAAAATTTAAATTGTTGGGAAAGGCCATGGGATGTAGAAATATTTGTTTCATATTTTATTTCCGTTTAAAAACAGGTAAATCAATTGTGATTTTCGTACGGATAAGTACCCAGTGAACGGTTCATTTAGCTTTATATATTCTTCCGGGTGGGCGTTGTATTGGTATTTCGGAAGTGTTAGACCTGTAAGAGAAAAATTTCAATGGTTGGGAAAGGCCATGGGATGTAGAAATATTTTTTTCACATTTACTTCCTTGTAAAAACAGGTAAATCAATAGGGTTTTTCGTACGGATAAGTACCCAGTGAACGGTTCGTTTAGCTTTATATATTGTTCCGGGTGGGCGTGGTATTGGTTTTTCGGAAGTGTTAGACCTGTAAGAGAAAAATTTAAATGGTTGGGAAATGCCATGGCATGTAGAAATATTTTTTTCACATTTTACTTCCTTGTAAAAACAGGAAAATCAATCGGGATTTTCGTACGGATAAGTACCCAGTGAACGGTTCGTTTAGCTTTATATATTGTTCCGGGTGGGCGTAGTTTTGGTTTTTCGGAAGTGTTAGACCTGTAAGAGAAAAATTTAAATGGTTGGGAAAGGCCAAGGTATGTAGAAATATTTTTTTCACATTTTATTTCCTTGTAAATACAGGTAAATTGATAGGGATTTTCGTACGGATAAGTGCCCAGTGAACGGTTAGTTTAGCTTTATATATTGTTCCGGGTGGGCGTTGTATTGGTTTTTCGCAAGTGTTAGACCTGTAGGAGAAAAATTTAAATGGTTGGGAAAGGCCATGGGATGTAGAAATATTTTTTTCACATTTTATTTCCTTTTAAAAACAGGTAAATCAATAGGGAATTTTGTACGGATAAGTACCCAGTGAACGGTTCGTTTAGCTTTATATATTGTTCCGGGTGGGCGTTGTATTGGTTTTTCGCATGTGTTAGACCTGTAAGAGAAAAATTTAAATGGTTGGGAAAGGCCATGGTATGTAGAAATATTTTTTTCACATTTTATTTCCTTGTAAATACAGGTAAATCGATAGGGATTTTCGTACGGATAAGTACCCAGTGAACCGTTCGTTTAGCTTTATATATTGTTCTGGGTGGGTGTTGTATTGGTTTTTCGGAAGTGTTAGACCTGTAAGAGAAAAATTTAAATGGTTGGGAAAGGCCATGGGATGTAGAAATATTTTTTTCACATTTTACTTCCTTGTAAAAACAGGAAAATCAATAGGGATTTTTGTACGGATAAGTACCCAGTGAACGGTTCATTTAGCCTTATATATTGTTCTGGGTGGGCGTTGTTTTGGTTTTTCGGAAGTGTTAGACCTGTAAGAGAAAAATTTAAATGGTTGGGAAAGGCCAAGGTATGTAGAAATATTTTTTTCACATTTTATTTCCTTGTAAATACAGGTAAATCGATAGGGATTTTCGTACGGATAAGTGCCCAGTGAACGGTTCGTTTAGCTTTATATATTGTTCCGGGTGGGCGTTGTATTGGTTTTTCGCAAGTGTTAGACCTGTAAGAGAAAAATTTAAATGGTTGGGAAAGGCAATGGGATGTAGAAATATTTTTTTCACATTTTATTTCCTTTTAAAAACAGGTAAATCAATAGGGTTTTTCATACGGATAAGTGCCCAGTGAACGGTTCGTTTAGCTTTATATATTGTTCTGGGTTGGCATTGTTTTGGTTTTTCGGAAGTGTTAGACCTGTAAGAAAAAAATTTAAATGGTTGGGAAAGGCCACGGGATGTAGAAATATTTTTTTCACATTTTACTACCTTGTAAAAACAGGAAAATCCATAGGGATTTTCGTACGGATAAGTGCCCAGTGAACGGTGCATTTAGCTTTATATATTCTTCCGGGTGGGCGTTGTATTGGTTTTTCGGAAGTGTTAGACCTGTAAGAGAAAAATTTAAATGGTTGGGAAAGGCCATGGGATGTAGAAATATTTTTTTCACATTTTACTTCCTTGTATAAACAGGTAAATCAATAGGGTTTTTCGTACGGATAAGTGCCCAGTGAACGGTTCGTTTAGCTTTATATATTGTTCCGGGTGGGCGTTGTATTGGTTTTTCGGAAGTGTTAGACCTGTAAGAGAAAAATTTAAAGTGTTGGGAAAGGCCATGGGATGTAGAAATATTTTTTTCACATTTTATTTCCGTTTCAAAACAGGTAAATCAATAGGGATTTTCGTACGGATATGTATTATTATTATTATTATATTATTATATTTATATTTATACCCCGCCTCCCCCCGAAGGCTCGAGGCGGCTTACATAAACCCGTCCCCTAAAACCATAAAATGACAATAAAAACCAATGATTTACAATAATTGTAACAGGATATGTACCCAGTGAACGGTTCGTTTAGCATTATATATTCTTCCGGGTGGGCGTTGTATTGGTTTTTCGGAAGTGTTACACCTGTAAGAGAAAAATTTAAATGGTTTGGAAAGGCCATGGGATTTAGAAATATTTATTTCACATTTTACTTCCTTGTAAAAACAGGTAAATCAATAGGGATTTTCGTACGGATAAGTACCCAGTGAACCGTTCGTTTAGCTTTATATATTGTTCCGGGTGGGCGTTGTATTGGTATTTCGGAAGTGTTAGATCTGTAAGAGAAAAATTTAAATGGTTGGGAAAGGCCATGGCAAGTAGAAATATTTTTTTCACATTTTACTTCCTTGTAAAAACAGGAAAATCAATAGGGATTTTTGTACGGATTAGTACCCAGTGTACGGTTCGTTTAGCTTTATATATTGTTCCGGGTGGGCGTTGTTTTGGTTTTTCGGAATTGTTAGACCTGTAAGAGAAAAATTTAAATGGTTGGGAAAGGCCAAGGTATGTAGAAATATTTTTTTCACATTTTATTTCCTTGTAAATACAGGTAAATCGATAGGGATTTTCGTACGGATAAGTGCCCAGTGAACGGTTCGTTTATCTTTATATATTCCGGGTGGGCGTTGTATTGGTTTTTCGGAAGTGTTAGACCTGTAAGAGAAAAATTTAAATGGTTGGGAAAGGCCATGGGATGTAGAAATATTTTTTTCACATTTTATTTCCTTTTAAAAACAGGTAAATCAATAGGGATTTTCGTATGGATAAGTACCCAGTGAACGGTTCGTTTAGCTTTATATATTGTTCCGGGTGGGCGTCGTATTGGTTTTTCGGAAGTGTTAGACCTGTAAGAGACAAATTTAAATGGTTGGGAAAGGCCATGGGATGTATAAATATTTTTTTCACATTTTATTTCCTTGTAAAAACAGGTAAATCAATAGGGTTTTTCGTACGGATAAGTGCCCAGTGAACGGTTCGTTTAGCTTTATATATTGTTCCGGGTGGGCGTTGTATTGGTTTTTCGGAAGTGTTAGACCTGTAAGAGAAAAATTTAAATGGTTGGGAAAGGCCATGGGATGTAGAAATATTTTTTTCACATTTTATTTCCGTTTAAAAACAGGTAAATCAATAGGGATTTTCGTACGGATATGTACCCAGTGAACGGTTCGTTTAGCTTTATATATTGTTCTGGGTGGGTGTTGTATTGGTTTTTCGGAAGTGTTAGACCTGTAAGAGAAAAATTTAAATGGTTGGGAAAGGCCATGGGATGTAGAAATATTTTTTTCACATTTTACTTCCTTGTAAAAACAGGAAAATCAATAGGGATTTTTGTACGGATAAGTACCCAGTGAACGGTTCATTTAGCCTTATATATTGTTCTGGGTGGGCGTTGTTTTGGTTTTTCGGAAGTGTTAGACCTGTAAGAGAAAAATTTAAATGGTTGGGAAAGGCCAAGGTATGTAGAAATATTTTTTTCACATTTTATTTCCTTGTAAATACAGGTAAATCGATAGGGATTTTCGTACGGATAAGTGCCCAGTGAACGGTTCGTTTAGCTTTATATATTGTTCCGGGTGGGCGTTGTATTGGTTTTTCGCAAGTGTTAGACCTGTAAGAGAAAAATTTAAATGGTTGGGAAAGGCAATGGGATGTAGAAATATTTTTTTCACATTTTATTTCCTTTTAAAAACAGGTAAATCAATAGGGTTTTTCATACGGATAAGTGCCCAGTGAACGGTTCGTTTAGCTTTATATATTGTTCTGGGTTGGCATTGTTTTGGTTTTTCGGAAGTGTTAGACCTGTAAGAAAAAAATTTAAATGGTTGGGAAAGGCCACGGGATGTAGAAATATTTTTTTCACATTTTACTACCTTGTAAAAACAGGAAAATCCATAGGGATTTTCGTACGGATAAGTGCCCAGTGAACGGTGCATTTAGCTTTATATATTCTTCCGGGTGGGCGTTGTATTGGTTTTTCGGAAGTGTTAGACCTGTAAGAGAAAAATTTAAATGGTTGGGAAAGGCCATGGGATGTAGAAATATTTTTTTCACATTTTACTTCCTTGTAAAAACAGGTAAATCAATAGGGTTTTTCGTACGGATAAGTGCCCAGTGAACGGTTCGTTTAGCTTTATATATTGTTCCGGGTGGGCGTTGTATTGGTTTTTCGGAAGTGTTAGACCTGTAAGAGAAAAATTTAAATGGTTGGGAAAGGCCATGGGATGTAGAAATATTTTTTTCACATTTTATTTCCGTTTCAAAACAGGTAAATCAATAGGGATTTTCGTACGGATATGTATTATTATTATTATTATATTATTATATTTATATTTATACCCCGCCTCCCCCCGAAGGCTCGAGGCGGCTTACATAAACCCGTCCCCTAAAACCATAAAATGACAATAAAAACCAATGATTTACAATAATTGTAACAGGATATGTACCCAGTGAACGGTTCGTTTAGCATTATATATTCTTCCGGGTGGGCGTTGTATTGGTTTTTCGGAAGTGTTACACCTGTAAGAGAAAAATTTAAATGGTTTGGAAAGGCCATGGGATTTAGAAATATTTATTTCACATTTTACTTCCTTGTAAAAACAGGTAAATCAATAGGGATTTTCGTACGGATAAGTACCCAGTGAACCGTTCGTTTAGCTTTATATATTGTTCCGGGTGGGCGTTGTATTGGTTTTTCGGAAGTGTTAGATCTGTAAGAGAAAAATTTAAATGGTTGGGAAAGGCCATGGCATGTAGAAATATTTTTTTCACATTTTACTTCCTTGTAAAAACAGGAAAATCAATAGGGATTTTTGTACGGATTAGTACCCAGTGTACGGTTCGTTTAGCTTTATATATTGTTCCGGGTGGGCGTTGTTTTGGTTTTTCGGAATTGTTAGACCTGTAAGAGAAAAATTTAAATGGTTGGGAAAGGCCAAGGTATGTAGAAATATTTTTTTCACATTTTATTTCCTTGTAAATACAGGTAAATCGATAGGGATTTTCGTACGGATAAGTGCCCAGTGAACGGTTCGTTTATCTTTATATATTCCGGGTGGGCGTTGTATTGGTTTTTCGGAAGTGTTAGACCTGTAAGAGAAAAATTTAAATGGTTGGGAAAGGCCATGGGATGTAGAAATATTTTTTTCACATTTACTTCCTTGTAAAAACAGGTAAATCAATAGGGTTTTTCGTACGGATAAGTACCCAGTGAACGGTTCGTTTAGCTTTATATATTGTTCCGGGTGGGCGTTGTATTGTTTTTTCGGAAGTGTTATACCTGTAAGAGAAAAATTTAAATGGTTGGGAAAGGCCATGGGATGTAGAAATATGTTTTTCACATTTTACTTCCTTGTAAAAACAGGAAAATCAATAGGGATTTTCGTACGGATAAGTACCCAGTGAACCGTTCGTTTAGCTTTATATATTGTTCCAGGTTGGCGTTGTATTGGTTTTTCGGAAGTGTTAGACCTGTAAGAGAAAAATTTAAATGGTTGGGAAAGGCCATGGGATGTAGAAATATTTTTTTCACATTTTACTTCCTTGTAAAAACAGGAAAATCAATAGGGATTTTCGTACGGATAAGTACCCAGTGAACGGTTCGTTTAGCTTTATATATTGTTCTGGGTGAGCGTTGTATTGGTTTTTCGGAAGTGTTAGACCTGTAAGAGAAAAATTTAAATGGTTGGGAAAGGCCATGGGATGTAGAAATATTTTTTTCACATTTTATTTCCTTTTAAAAACAGGTAAATCAATAGGGATTTTCGTATGGATAAGTACCCAGTGAACGGTTCGTTTAGCTTTATATATTGTTCCGGGTGGGCGTCGTATTGGTTTTTCGGAAGTGTTAGACCTGTAAGAGACAAATTTAAATGGTTGGGAAAGGCCATGGGATGTATAAATATTTTTTTCACATTTTATTTCCTTGTAAAAACAGGTAAATCAATAGGGTTTTTCGTACGGATAAGTGCCCAGTGAACGGTTCGTTTAGCTTTATATATTGTTCCGGGTGGGCGTTGTATTGGTTTTTCGGAAGTGTTAGACCTGTAAGAGAAAAATTTAAATGGTTGGGAAAGGCCATGGGATGTAGAAATATTTTTTTCACATTTTATTTCCGTTTAAAAACAGGTAAATCAATAGGGATTTTCGTACGGATATGTACCCAGTGAACGGTTCGTTTAGCATTATATATTCTTCCGGGTGGGCGTTGTATTGGTTTTTCGGAAGTGTTACACCTGTAAGAGAAAAATTTAAATCGTTTGGAAAGGCCATGGGATTTAGAAATATTTTTTTCACATTTTACTTCCTTGTAAAAACAGGTAAATCAATAGTGATTTTCGTACGGATAAGTACCCAGTGAACGGTTCGTTTAGCTTTATATATTGTTCTGGGTGAGCGTTGTATTGGTTTTTCGGAAGTGTTAGACCTGTAAGAGAAAAATTTAAATGGTTGGGAAAGGCCATGGGATGTAGAAATATTTTTTTCACATTTACTTCCTTGTAAAAACAGGTAAATCAATAGGGTTTTTCGTACGGATAAGTACCCAGTGAACGGTTCGTTTAGCTTTATATATTGTTCCGGGTGGGAGTTGTATTGGTTTTTCGGAAGTGTTAGACCTGTAAGAGAAAAATTTAAATGGTTGGGAAAAGCCATGGGATGTAGAAATATTTTTTTCACATTTACTTCCTTGTAAAAACAGGTAAATCAATAGGGTTTTTTGTACGGATAAGTACCCAGTGAACGGTTCGTTTAGCTTTATATATTGTTCCGGGTGGGCGTTGTATTGGTTTTTCGGAAGTGTTAGACCTGTAAGAGAAAAATTTAAATGGTTGGGAAAGGCCATGGGATGTAGAAATATTTTTTTCACATTTTATTTCCTTGTAAAAACAGGTAAATCAATAGGGTTTTTCGTACGGATAAGTGCCCAGTGAACGGTTCGTTTAGCTTTATATATTGTTCCGGGTGCGCGTTGTATTGGTTTTTCAGAAGTGTTAGACCTGTAAGAGAAAAATTTAAATGGTTGGGAAAGGCCATGGGATGTAGAAATATTTTTTTCACATTTTATTTCCGTTTAAAAACAGGTAAATCAATAGGGATTTTCGTACGGATAAGTACCCAGTGAACGGTTCGTTTATCTTTATATATTCTTCCGGGTGGGCGTTGTATTGGTTTTTCGGAAGTGTTAGACCTGTAAGAGAAAAATTTAAATGGTTGGAAAAGGCCATGGGATGTAGAAATATTTTTTTCACATTTACTTCCTTGTAAAAACAGGAAAATCTATAGGGATTTTCGTACGGATAAGTACCCAGTGAACGGTTCGTTTATCTTTATATATTCTTCCGGGTGGGCGTTGTATTGGTTTTTCGGAAGTGTTACACCTGTAAGAGAAAAATTTCAACGGTTTGGAAAGGCCATGCGATGTAGAAATATTTTTTTCACATTTTACTTCCTTGTAAAAACAGGTAAATCAATAGGGATTTTCGTACGGATAAGTACCCAGTGAACGGTTCGTTTAGCTTTATATATTGTTCCGGGTGGGCGTTGTATTGGTTTTTCGCATGTGTTAGACCTGTAAGAGAAATATTTAAATGGTTGGGAAAGGCCATGGGATGTAGAAATATTTTTTTCACATTTTACTTCCTTGTAAAAACAGGTAAATCAATAGTGATTTTCGTACGGATAAGTGACCAGTGAACGGTTCGTTTAGCTTTATATATTGTTGCGGGTGGGAGTTGTATTGGTTTTTCGGAAGTGTTAGACCTGTAAGAGAAAAATTTAAATGGTTGGGAAAGGCCATGGGATGTAGAAATATTTTTTTCACATTTTATTTCCTTGTAAAAACAGGTAAATCAATAGGGTTTTTCGTACGGATAAGTGCCCAGTGAACGGTTCGTTTAGCTTTATATATTGTTCCGGGTGGGCATTGTTTTGGTTTTTCGGAAGTGTTAGACCTGTAAGAGAAAAATTTAAATGGTTGGGAAAGGCTATGGGATGTAGAAATATTTTTTTCACATTTACTTCCTTGTAAAAACAGGTAAATCAATAGGGTTTTTCGTACGGATAAGTACCCAGTGAACGGTTCGTTTAGCTTTATATATTGTTCCGGGTGGGCGTTGTATTGGTTTTTCGCATGTGTTAGACCTGTAAAGGAAAAATTTAAATGGTTGGGAAAGGCCATGGGATGTAGAAATATTTTTTTCACATTTTATTTCCATTTAAAAACAGGTAAATCAATTGTGATTTTCATACGGATAAGTACCCAGTGAACGGTTCGTTTAGCTTTATATATTCTTCCGGGTGGGCGTTGTATTGGTTTTTCGGTATTGTTACACCTGTAAGAGAAAAATTTAAATGGTTTGGAAAGGCCATGGGATTTAGAAATATTTTTTTCACATTTTACTTCCTTGTAAAAACAGGTAAATCAATAGGGATTTTCGTACGGATAAGTACCCAGTGAACGGTTCGTTTAGCTTTATATATTGTTCCGGGTGGGCGTTGTATTGGTTTTTCGGAAGTGTTAGACCTGTAAGAGAAAAATTTAAATGGTTGGGAAAGGCCATGGGATGTAGAAATATTTTTTTCACATTTTATTTCCTTGTAAAAACAGGTAAATCAATAGGGTTTTTTGTACGGATAAGTGCTCAGTGAACGGTTCGTTTAGCTTAATATATTGTTCTGGGAGGGCGTTGTTTTGGTTTTTCGGAAGTGTTAGACCTGTAAGAGAAAAATTTAAATGGTTGGGAAAGGCCATGGGATGTAGAAATATTTTTTTCACATTTTATTTCCGTTTAAAAACAGGTAAATCAATTGTGATTTTCGTACGGATAAGTACCCAGTGAACGGTTCGTTTAGCTTTATATATTCTTCCGGGTGGGCGTTGTATTGGTTTTTCGGAAGTGTTAGACTTGTAAGAGAAAAATGTAAATGGTTGGGAAAAGCCATGGGATGTAGAAATATTTTTTTCACATTTTATTTCCGTTTAAAAACAGGTAAATCAATTGTGATTTTCGTACGGATAAGTACCCAGTGAACGGTTCGTTTAGCTTTATATATTCTTCCGGGTGGGCGTTGTATTGGTTTTTCGGTATTGTTACACCTGTAAGAGAAAAATTTAAATGGTTTGGAAAGGCCATGGGATTTAGAAATATTTTTTTCACATTTTACTTCCTTGTAAAAACAGGTAAATCAATAGGGATTTTCGTACGGATAAGTACCCAGTGAACGGTACGTTTAGCTTTATATATTATTCCGGGTGGGCGTTGTATTGGTTTTTCGCATGTGTTAGACCTGTAAGAGAAAAATTTAAATGGTTGGGAAAGGCCATGGGATGTAGAAATATTTTTTTCACATTTTATTTCCTTGTAAAAACAGGTAAATCAATAGGGTTTTTTGTACGGATAAGTGCTCAGTGAACGGTTCGTTTAGCTTAATATATTGTTTCGGGAGGGTGTTGTTTTGGTTTTTCTGAAGTGTTAGACCTGTAAGAGAAAAATTTAAATGTTTGGGAAAGGCCATGGGATTTAGAAATATTTTTTTCACATTTTATTTCCGTTTAAAAACAGGTAAATCAATTGTGATTTTCGTACGGATAAGTACCCAGTGAACGGTTCGTTTAGCTTTATATATTCTTCCGGGTGGGAGTTGTATTGGTTTTTCGGAAGTGTTAGACCTGTAAGAGAAAAATTTAAATGGTTGGGAAAGGCCATGGGATGTAGAAATATTTTTTTCACATTTACTTCCTTGTAAAAACAGGTAAATCAATAGGGTTTTTCGTACGGCTAAGTACCCAGTGAACGGTTCGTTTAGCTTTATATATTGTTCCGGGTGGGCGTTGTATTGGTTTTTCGCATGTGTTAGACCTGTAAGAGAAATATTTAAATGGTTGGGAAAGGCCATGGGATGTAGAAATATTTTTTTCACATTTTACTTCCTTGTAAAAACAGGTAAATCAATAGTGATTGTCGTACGGATAAGTGACCAGTGAACGGTTTGTTTAGCTTTATATATTGTTGCGGGTGGGCGTTGTATTGGTTTTTCGGAAGTGTTAGACCTGTAAGAGAAAAATTTAAATGGTTGGGAAAGGCCATGGGATGTAGAAATATTTTTTTCACATTTTATTTCCTTGTAAAAACAGGTAAATCAATAGGGTTTTTCGTACGGATAAGTGCCCAGTGAACGGTTCGTTTAGCTTTATATATTGTTCCGGGTGGGCGTTGTATTGGTTTTTCGCATGTGTTAGACCTGTAAAGGAAAAATTTAAATGGTTGGGAAAGGCCATGGGATGTAGAAATATTTTTTTCACATTTTAGTTCCTTGTAAAAACAGGTAAATCAATAGTGATTTTCGTACGGATAAGTACCCAGTGAACGGTTCGTTTAGCTTTATATATTGTTCCGGGTGGGCGTTGTATTGGTTTTTCGGAAGTGTTAGACCTGTAAGAGAAAAATTTAAATGGTTGGGAAAGGCCATGGGATGTAGAAATATTTTTTTCACATTTTATTACCGTTTAAAAACAGGTAAATCAATTGTGATTTTCGTACGGTTAAGTACCCAGTGAACGGTTCATTTAGCTTTATATATTCTTCCGGGTGGGCGTTGTATTGGTTTTTCGGAAGTGTTAGACTTGTAAGAGAAAAATGTAAATGGTTGGGAAAAGCCATGGGATGTAGAAATATTTTTTTCACATTTTATTTCCGTTTAAAAACAGGTAAATCAATTGTGATTTTCGTACGGATAAGTACCCAGTGAACGGTTCGTTTAGATTTATATATTCTTCCGGGTGGGCGTTGTATTGGTTTTTCGGTATTGTTACACCTGTAAGAGAAAAATTTAAATGGTTTGGAAAGGCCATGGGATTTAGAAATATTTTTTTTACATTTTACTTCCTTGTAAAAACAGGTAAATCAATAGGGATTTTCGTACGGATAAGTACCCAGTGAACGGTACGTTTAGCTTTATATATTATTCCGGGTGGGCGTTGTATTGGTTTTTCGCATGTGTTAGACCTGTAAGAGAAAAATTTAAATGGTTGGGAAAGGCCATGGGATGTAGAAATATTTTTTTCACATTTTATTTCCTTGTAAAAACAGGTAAATCAATAGGGTTTTTTGTACGGATAAGTGCTCAGTGAACGGTTCGTTTAGCTTAATATATTGTTTCGGGAGGGCGTTGTTTTGGTTTTTCTGAAGTGTTAGACCTGTAAGAGAAAAATTTAAATGTTTGGGAAAGGCCATGGGATTTAGAAATATTTTTTTCACATTTTATTTCCGTTTAAAAACAGGTAAATCAATTGTGATTTTCGTACGGATAAGTACCCAGTGAACGGTTCGTTTAGCTTTATATATTCTTCCGGGTGGGAGTTGTATTGGTTTTTCGGAAGTGTTAGACCTGTAAGAGAAAAATTTAAATGGTTGGGAAAGGCCATGGGATGTAGAAATATTTTTTTCACATTTACTTCCTTGTAAAAACAGGTAAATCAATAGGGTTTTTCGTACGGATAAGTACCCAGTGAACGGTTCGTTTAGCTTTATATATTGTTCCGGGTGGGCGTTGTATTGGTTTTTCGGAAGTGTTACACCTGTAAGAGAAAAATTTAAACGGTTTGGAAAGGCCATGGGATGTAGAAATATTTTTTTCACATTTTACTTCATTGTAAAAACAGGTAAATCAATAGGGATTTTCGTACGGATAAGTACCCAGTGAACGGTTCGTTTAGCTTTATATATTGTTCCGGGTGGGCGTTGTATTGGTTTTTCGCATGTGTTAGACCTGTAAGAGAAATATTTAAATGGTTGGGAAAGCCCATGGGATGTAGAAATATTTTTTTCACATTTTACTTCCTTGTAAAAACAGGTAAATCAATAGTGATTTTCGTACGGATAAGTGACCAGTGAACGGTTCGTTTAGCTTTATATATTGTTGCGGGTGGGCGTTGTGTTGGTTTTTCGGACGTGTTAGACCTGTAAGAGAAAAATTTAAATGGTTGGGAAAGGCCATGGGATGTAGAAATATTTTTTTCACATTTTATTTCTTTGTAAAAACAGGTAAATCAATAGGGTTTTTCGTACGGATAAGTGCCCCGTGAACGGTTCGTTTAGCTTTATATATTGTTCCGGGTGGGCGTTGTATTGGTTTTTCGCATGTGTTAGACCTGTAAAGGAAAAATTTAAATGGTTGGGAAAGGCCATGGGATGTAGAAATATTTTTTTCACATTTTAGTTCCTTGTAAAAACAGGTAAATCAATAGTGATTTTCGTACGGATAAGTACCCAGTGAACGGTTCGTTTAGCTTTATATATTGTTCCGGGTGGGCGTTGTATTGGTTTTTCGGAAGTGTTAGACCTGTAAGAGAAAAATTTAAATGGTTGGGAAAGGCCATGGGATGTAGAAATATTTTTTTCACATTTTATTTCCTTGTAAAAACAGGTAAATCAATAGGGTTTTTTGTACGGATAAGTGCTCAGTGAACGGTTCGTTTAGCTTAATATATTGTTCTGGGAGGGCGTTGTTTTGGTTTTTCGGAAGTGTTAGACCTGTAAGAGAAAAATTTAAATGGTTGGGAAAGGCCATGGGATGTAGAAATATTTTTTTCACATTTTATTTCCGTTTAAAAACAGGTAAATCAATTGTGATTTTCGTACGGATAAGTACCCAGTTAACGGTTCGTTTAGCTTTATATATTCTTCCGGGTGGGCGTTGTATTGGTTTTTCGGTATTGTTACACCTGTAAGAGAAAAATTTAAATGGTTTGGAAAGGCCATGGGATTTAGAAATATTTTTTTCACATTTTACTTCCTTGTAAAAACAGGTAAATCAATAGGGATTTTCGTACGGATAAGTACCCAGTGAACGGTTCGTTTAGCTTTATATATTGTTCTGGGTGGGCGTTGTATTGGTTTTTCGGAAGTGTTAGACCTGTAAGAGAAAAATTTAAATGGTTGGGAAAGGCCATGGGATTTAGAAATATTTTTTTTACATTTTACTTCCTTGTAAAAACAGGTAAATCAATAGGGATTTTCGTACGGATAAGTACCCAGTGAACGGTACGTTTAGCTTTATATATTATTCCGGGTGGGTGTTGTATTGGTTTTTCGCATGTGTTAGACCTGTAAGAGAAAAATTTAAATGGTTGGGAAAGGCCATGGGATGTAGAAATATTTTTTTCACATTTTATTTCCTTGTAAAAACAGGTAAATCAATAGGGTTTTTTGTACGGATAAGTGCTCAGTGAACGGTTCGTTTAGCTTAATATATTGTTTCGGGAGGGCGTTGTTTTGGTTTTTCTGAAGTGTTAGACCTGTAAGAGAAATATTTAAATGGTTGGGAAAGGCCATGGGATGTAGAAATATTTTTTTCACATTTTACTTCCTTGTAAAAACAGGTAAATCAATAGTGATTGTCGTACGGATAAGTGACCAGTGAACGGTTCGTTTAGCTTTATATATTGTTGCGGGTGGGCGTTGTATTGGTTTTTCGGAAGTGTTAGACCTGTAAGAGAAAAATTTAAATGGTTGGGAAAGGCCATGGGATGTAGAAATATTTTTTTCACATTTTATTTCCTTGTAAAAACAGGTAAATCAATAGGGTTTTTCGTACGGATAAGTGCCCAGTGAACGGTTCGTTTAGCTTTATATATTGTTCCGGGTGGGCGTTGTATTGGTTTTTCGCATGTGTTAGACCTGTAAAGGAAAAATTTAAATGGTTGGGAAAGGCCATGGGATGTAGAAATATTTTTTTCACATTTTAGTTCCTTGTAAAAACAGGTAAATCAATAGTGATTTTCGTACGGATAAGTACCCAGTGAACGGTTCGTTTAGCTTTATATATTGTTCCGGGTGGGCGTTGTATTGGTTTTTCGGAAGTGTTAGACCTGTAAGAGAAAAATTTAAATGGTTGGGAAAGGCCATGGGATGTAGAAATATTTTTTTCACATTTTATTACCGTTTAAAAACAGGTAAATCAATTGTGATTTTCGTACGGTTAAGTACCCAGTGAACGGTTCATTTAGCTTTATATATTCTTCCGGGTGGGCGTTGTATTGGTTTTTCGGAAGTGTTAGACTTGTAAGAGAAAAATGTAAATGGTTGGGAAAAGCCATGGGATGTAGAAATATTTTTTTCACATTTTATTTCCGTTTAAAAACAGGTAAATCAATTGTGATTTTCGTACGGATAAGTACCCAGTGAACGGTTCGTTTAGATTTATATATTCTTCCGGGTGGGCGTTGTATTGGTTTTTCGGTATTGTTACACCTGTAAGAGAAAAATTTAAATGGTTTGGAAAGGCCATGGGATTTAGAAATATTTTTTTTACATTTTACTTCCTTGTAAAAACAGGTAAATCAATAGGGATTTTCGTACGGATAAGTACCCAGTGAACGGTACGTTTAGCTTTATATATTATTCCGGGTGGGCGTTGTATTGGTTTTTCGCATGTGTTAGACCTGTAAGAGAAAAATTTAAATGGTTGGGAAAGGCCATGGGATGTAGAAATATTTTTTTCACATTTTATTTCCTTGTAAAAACAGGTAAATCAATAGGGTTTTTTGTACGGATAAGTGCTCAGTGAACGGTTCGTTTAGCTTAATATATTGTTTCGGGAGGGCGTTGTTTTGGTTTTTCTGAAGTGTTAGACCTGTAAGAGAAAAATTTAAATGTTTGGGAAAGGCCATGGGATTTAGAAATATTTTTTTCACATTTTATTTCCGTTTAAAAACAGGTAAATCAATTGTGATTTTCGTACGGATAAGTACCCAGTGAACGGTTCGTTTAGCTTTATATATTCTTCCGGGTGGGAGTTGTATTGGTTTTTCGGAAGTGTTAGACCTGTAAGAGAAAAATTTAAATGGTTGGGAAAGGCCATGGGATGTAGAAATATTTTTTTCACATTTACTTCCTTGTAAAAACAGGTAAATCAATAGGGTTTTTCGTACGGATAAGTACCCAGTGAACGGTTCGTTTAGCTTTATATATTGTTCCGGGTGGGCGTTGTATTGGTTTTTCGGAAGTGTTACACCTGTAAGAGAAAAATTTAAACGGTTTGGAAAGGCCATGGGATGTAGAAATATTTTTTTCACATTTTACTTCATTGTAAAAACAGGTAAATCAATAGGGATTTTCGTACGGATAAGTACCCAGTGAACGGTTCGTTTAGCTTTATATATTGTTCCGGGTGGGCGTTGTATTGGTTTTTCGCATGTGTTAGACCTGTAAGAGAAATATTTAAATGGTTGGGAAAGCCCATGGGATGTAGAAATATTTTTTTCACATTTTACTTCCTTGTAAAAACAGGTAAATCAATAGTGATTTTCGTACGGATAAGTGACCAGTGAACGGTTCGTTTAGCTTTATATATTGTTGCGGGTGGGCGTTGTGTTGGTTTTTCGGACGTGTTAGACCTGTAAGAGAAAAATTTAAATGGTTGGGAAAGGCCATGGGATGTAGAAATATTTTTTTCACATTTTATTTCTTTGTAAAAACAGGTAAATCAATAGGGTTTTTCGTACGGATAAGTGCCCCGTGAACGGTTCGTTTAGCTTTATATATTGTTCCGGGTGGGCGTTGTATTGGTTTTTCGCATGTGTTAGACCTGTAAAGGAAAAATTTAAATGGTTGGGAAAGGCCATGGGATGTAGAAATATTTTTTTCACATTTTAGTTCCTTGTAAAAACAGGTAAATCAATAGTGATTTTCGTACGGATAAGTACCCAGTGAACGGTTCGTTTAGCTTTATATATTGTTCCGGGTGGGCGTTGTATTGGTTTTTCGGAAGTGTTAGACCTGTAAGAGAAAAATTTAAATGGTTGGGAAAGGCCATGGGATGTAGAAATATTTTTTTCACATTTTATTTCCTTGTAAAAACAGGTAAATCAATAGGGTTTTTTGTACGGATAAGTGCTCAGTTAACGGTTCGTTTAGCTTAATATATTGTTCTGGGAGGGCGTTGTTTTGGTTTTTCGGAAGTGTTAGACCTGTAAGAGAAAAATTTAAATGGTTGGGAAAGGCCATGGGATGTAGAAATATTTTTTTCACATTTTATTTCCGTTTAAAAACAGGTAAATCAATTTGATTTTCGTACGGATAAGTACCCAGTTAACGGTTCGTTTAGCTTTATATATTCTTCCGGGTGGGCGTTGTATTGGTTTTTCGGTATTGTTACACCTGTAAGAGAAAAATTTAAGTGGTTTGGAAAGGCCATGGGATTTAGAAATATTTTTTTCACATTTTACTTCCTTGTAAAAACAGGTAAATCAATAGGGATTTTCGTACGGATAAGTACCCAGTGAACGGTTCGTTTAGCTTTATATATTGTTCTGGGTGGGCGTTGTATTGGTTTTTCGGAAGTGTTAGACCTGTAAGAGAAAAATTTAAATGGTTGGGAAAGGCCATGGGATTTAGAAATATTTTTTTTACATTTTACTTCCTTGTAAAAACAGGTAAATCAATAGGGATTTTCGTACGGATAAGTACCCAGTGAACGGTACGTTTAGCTTTATATATTATTCCGGGTGGGCGTTGTATTGGTTTTTCGCATGTGTTAGACCTGTAAGAGAAAAATTTAAATGGTTGGGAAAGGCCATGGGATGTAGAAATATTTTTTTCACATTTTATTTCCTTGTAAAAACAGGTAAATCAATAGGGTTTTTTGTACGGATAAGTGCTCAGTGAACGGTTCGTTTAGCTTAATATATTGTTTCGGGAGGGCGTTGTTTTGGTTTTTCTGAAGTGTTAGACCTGTAAGAGAAAAATTTAAATGTTTGGGAAAGGCCATGGGATTTAGAAATATTTTTTTCACATTTTATTTCCGTTTAAAAACAGGTAAATCAATTGTGATTTTCATACGGATAAGTACCCAGTGAACGGTTCGTTTAGCTTTATATATTCTTCCGGGTGGGAGTTGTATTGGTTTTTCGGAAGTGTTAGACCTGTAAGAGAAAAATTTAAATGGTTGGGAAAGGCCATGGGATGTAGAAATATTTTTTTCACATTTACTTCCTTGTAAAAACAGGTAAATCAATAGGGTTTTTCGTACGGATAAGTACCCAGTGAACGGTTCGTTTAGCTTTATATATTGTTCCGGGTGGGCGTTGTATTGGTTTTTCGGAAGTGTTACACCTGTAAGAGAAAAATTTAAACGGTTTGGAAAGGCCATGGGATGTAGAAATATTTTTTTCACATTTTACTTCATTGTAAAAACAGGTAAATCAATAGGGATTTTCGTACGGATAAGTACCCAGTGAACGGTTCGTTTAGCTTTATATATTGTTCCGGGTGGGCGTTGTATTGGTTTTTCGCATGTGTTAGACCTGTAAGAGAAATATTTAAATGGTTGGGAAAGCCCATGGGATGTAGAAATATTTTTTTCACATTTTACTTCCTTGTAAAAACAGGTAAATCAATAGTGATTTTCGTACGGATAAGTGACCAGTGAACGGTTCGTTTAGCTTTATATATTGTTGCGGGTGGGCGTTGTGTTGGTTTTTCGGACGTGTTAGACCTGTAAGAGAAAAATTTAAATGGTTGGGAAAGGCCATGGGATGTAGAAATATTTTTTTCACATTTTATTTCTTTGTAAAAACAGGTAAATCAATAGGGTTTTTCGTACGGATAAGTGCCCCGTGAACGGTTCGTTTAGCTTTATATATTGTTCCGGGTGGGCGTTGTATTGGTTTTTCGCATGTGTTAGACCTGTAAAGGAAAAATTTAAATGGTTGGGAAAGGCCATGGGATGTAGAAATATTTTTTTCACATTTTAGTTCCTTGTAAAAACAGGTAAATCAATAGTGATTTTCGTACGGATAAGTACCCAGTGAACGGTTCGTTTAGCTTTATATATTGTTCCGGGTGGGCGTTGTATTGGTTTTTCGGAAGTGTTAGACCTGTAAGAGAAAAATTTAAATGGTTGGGAAAGGCCATGGGATGTAGAAATATTTTTTTCACATTTTACTTCATTGTAAAAACAGGTAAATCAATAGGGATTTTCGTACGGATAAGTACCCAGTGAACGGTTCGTTTAGCTTTATATATTGTTCCGGGTGGGCGTTGTATTGGTTTTTCGCATGTGTTAGACCTGTAAGAGAAATATTTAAATGGTTGGGAAAGCCCATGGGATGTAGAAATATTTTTTTCACATTTTACTTCCTTGTAAAAACAGGTAAATCAATAGTGATTTTCGTACGGATAAGTGACCAGTGAACGGTTCGTTTAGCTTTATATATTGTTGCGGGTGGGCGTTGTATTGGTTTTTCGGAAGTGTTAGACCTGTAAGAGAAAAATTTAAATGGTTGGGAAAGGCCATGGGATGTAGAAATATTTTTTTCACATTTTATTTCTTTGTAAAAACAGGTAAATCAATAGGGTTTTTCGTACGGATAAGTGCCCCGTGAACGGTTCGTTTAGCTTTATATATTGTTCCGGGTGGGCGTTGTATTGGTTTTTCGCATGTGTTAGACCTGTAAAGGAAAAATTTAAATGGTTGGGAAAGGCCATGGGATGTAGAAATATTTTTTTCACATTTTAGTTCCTTGTAAAAACAGGTAAATCAATAGTGATTTTCGTACGGATAAGTACCCAGTGAACGGTTCGTTTAGCTTTATATATTGTTCCGGGTGGGCGTTGTATTGGTTTTTCGCATGTGTTAGACCTGTAAGAGAAAAATTTAAATGGTTGGGAAAGGCCATGGGATGTAGAAATATTTTTTTCACATTTTATTTCCTTGTAAAAACAGGTAAATCAATAGGGTTTTTTGTACGGATAAGTGCTCAGTGAACGGTTCGTTTAGCTTTATATATTGTTCTGGGAGGGCGTTGTTTTGGTTTTTCGGAAGTGTTAGACCTGTAAGAGAAAAATTTAAATGGTTGGGAAAGGCCATGGGATGTAGAAATATTTTTTTCACATTTTATTTCCGTTTAAAAACAGGTAAATCAATTGTGATTTTCGTACGGATAAGTACCCAGTGAACGGTTCGTTTAGCTTTATATATTCTTCCGGGTGGGCGTTGTATTGGTTTTTCGGTATTGTTACACCTGTAAGAGAAAAATTTAAATGGTTGGGAAAGGCCATGGGATTTAGAAATATTTTTTTCACATTTTACTTCCTTGTAAAAACAGGTAAATCAATAGGGATTTTCGTACGGATAAGTACCCAGTGAACGGTTCGTTTAGCTTTATATATTCTTCCGGGTGGGCGTTGTATTGGTTTTTCGGAAGTGTTAGACTTGTAAGAGAAAAATGTAAATGGTTGGGAAAAGCCATGGGATGTAGAAATATTTTTTTCACATTTTATTTCCGTTTAAAAACAGGTAAATCAATTGTGATTTTCGTACGGATAAGTACCCAGTGAACGGTTCGTTTAGCTTTATATATTCTTCCGGGTGGGCGTTGTATTGGTTTTTCGGTATTGTTACACCTGTAAGAGAAAAATTTAAATGGTTTGGAAAGGCCATGGGATTTAGAAATATTTTTTTCACATTTTACTTCCTTGTAAAAACAGGTAAATCAATAGGGATTTTCGTACGGATAAGTACCCAGTGAACGGTACGTTTAGCTTTATATATTATTCCGGGTGGGCGTTGTATTGGTTTTTCGCATGTGTTAGACCTGTAAGAGAAAAATTTAAATGGTTGGGAAAGGCCATGGGATGTAGAAATATTTTTTTCACATTTTACTTCCTTGTAAAAACAGGTAAATCAATAGTGATTTTCGTACGGATAAGTACCCAGTGAACGTTTCGTTTAGCTTTATATATTGTTCCGGGTGAGCGTTGTATTGGTTTTTCGGAAGTGTTAGACCTGTAAGAGAAAAATTTAAATGGTTGGGAAAGGCCATGGGATGTAGAAATATTTTTTTCACATTTTATTTCCTTGTAAAAACAGGTAAATCAATAGGGTTTTTTGTACGGATAAGTACTCAGTGAACGGTTCGTTTAGCTTAATATATTGTTCTGGGAGGGCGTTGTTTTGGTTTTTCGGAAGTGTTAGACCTGTAAGAGAAAAATTTAAATGGTTGGGAAAGGCCATGGGATGTAGAAATATTTTTTTCACATTTTATTTCCGTTTAAAAACAGGTAAATCAATTGTGATTTTCGTACGGATAAGTACCCAGTGAACGGTTCGTTTAGCTTTATATATTCTTCCGGGTGGGCGTTGTATTGGTTTTTCGGTATTGTTACACCTGTAAGAGAAAAATTTAAATGGTTTGGAAAGGCCATGGGATTTAGAAATATTTTTTTCACATTTTACTTCCTTGTAAAAACAGGTAAATCAATAGGGATTTTCGTACGGATAAGTACCCAGTGAACGGTTCGTTTAGCTTTATATATTGTTCTGGGTGGGCGTTGTATTGGTTTTTCGGAAGTGTTAGACCTGTAAGAGAAAAATTTAAATGGTTGGGAAAGGCCATGGGATGTAGAAATATTTTTTTCACATTTTATTTCCTTGTAAAAACAGGTAAATCACTAGGGTTTTTTGTACGGATAAGTGCTCAGTGAACGGTTCGTTTAGCTTAATATATTGTTCTGGGAGGGCGTTGTTTTGGTTTTTCGGAAGTGTTAGAACTGTAAGAGAAAAATTTAAATGGTTGGGAAAGGCCATGGGATGTAGAAATATTTTGTTCACATTTTATTTCCGTTTAAAAACAGGTAAATCAATTGTGATTTTCGTACGGATAAGTACCCAGTGAACGGTTCGTTTAGCTTTATATATTCTTCCGGGTGGGCGTTGTATTGGTTTTTCGGAAGTGTTAGACTTGTAAGAGAAAAATGTAAATGGTTGGGAAAAGCCATGGGATGTAGAAATATTTTTTTCACATTTTATTTCCGTTTAAAAACAGGTAAATCAATTGTGATTTTCGTACGGATAAGTACCCAGTGAACGGTTCGTTTAGCTTTATATATTCTTCCGGGTGGGCGTTGTATTGGTTTTTCGGTATTGTTACACCTGTAAGAGAAAAATTTAAATGGTTTGGAAAGGCCATGGGATTTAGAAATATTTTTTTCACATTTTACTTCCTTGTAAAAACAGGTAAATCAATAGGGATTTTCGTACGGATAAGTACCCAGTGAACGGTACGTTTAGCTTTATATATTATTCCGGGTGGGCGTTGTATTGGTTTTTCGCATGTGTTAGACCTGTAAGAGAAAAATTTAAATGGTTGGGAAAGGCCATGGGATGTAGAAATATTTTTTTCACATTTTACTACCTTGTAAAAACAGGTAAATCAATAGTGATTTTCGTACGGATAAGTACCCAGTGAACGTTTCGTTTAGCTTTATATATTGTTCCGGGTGAGCGTTGTATTGGTTTTTCGGAAGTGTTAGACGTGTAAGAGAAAAATTTAAATGGTTGGGAAAGGCCATGGGATGTAGAAATATTTTTTTCACATTTTATTTCCTTGTAAAAACAGGTAAATCAATAGGGTTTTTTGTACGGATAAGTGCTCAGTGAACGGTTCGTTTAGCTTAATATATTGTTCTGGGAGGGCGTTGTTTTGGTTTTTCGGAAGTGTTAGAACTGTAAGAGAAAAATTTAAATGGTTGGGAAAGGCCATGGGATGTAGAAATATTTTGTTCACATTTTATTTCCGTTTAAAAACAGGTAAATCAATTGTGATTTTCGTACGGATAAGTACCCAGTGAACGGTTCGTTTAGCTTTATATATTCTTCCGGGTGGGCGTTGTATTGGTTTTTCGGAAGTGTTAGACTTGTAAGAGAAAAATGTAAATGGTTGGGAAAAGCCATGGGATGTAGAAATATTTTTTTCACATTTTATTTCCGTTTAAAAACAGGTAAATCAATTGTGATTTTCGTACGGATAAGTACCCAGTGAACGGTTCGTTTAGCTTTATATATTGTTCCGGGTGGGCGTTGTATTGGTTTTTCGGAAGTGTTAGACCTGTAAGAGAAAAATTTAAATGGTTGGGAAAGGCCATGGGATGTAGAAATATTTTTTTCACATTTTATTTCCTTGTAAAAACAGGTAAATCAATAGGGTTTTTTGTACGGATAAGTGCTCAGTGAACGGTTCGTTTAGCTTAATATATTGTTCTGGGAGGGCGTTGTTTTGGTTTTTCGGAAGTGTTAGACCTGTAAGAGAAAAATTTAAATGGTTGGGAAAGGCCATGGGATGTAGAAATATTTTTTTCACATTTTATTTCCGTTTAAAAACAGGTAAATCAATTGTGATTTTCGTACGGATAAGTACCCAGTGAACGGTTCGTTTAGCTTTATATATTCTTCCGGGTGGGCGTTGTATTGGTTTTTCGGTATTGTTACACCTGTAAGAGAAAAATTTAAATGGTTGGGAAAAGCCATGGGATGTAGAAATATTTTTTTCACATTTTATTTCCGTTTAAAAACAGGTAAATCAATTGTGATTTTCGTACGGATAAGTACCCAGTGAACGGTTCGTTTAGCTTTATATATTCTTCCGGGTGGGCGTTGTATTGGTTTTTCGGTATTGTTACACCTGTAAGAGAAAAATTTAAATGGTTTGGAAAGGCCATGGGATTTAGAAATATTTTTTTCACATTTTACTTCCTTGTAAAAACAGGTAAATCAATAGGGATTTTCGTACGGATAAGTACCCAGTGAACGGTACGTTTAGCTTTATATATTATTCCGGGTGGGCGTTGTATTGGTTTTTCGCATGTGTTAGACCTGTAAGAGAAAAATTTAAATGGTTGGGAAAGGCCATGGGATGTAGAAATATTTTTTTCACATTTTACTACCTTGTAAAAACAGGTAAATCAATAGTGATTTTCGTACGGATAAGTACCCAGTGAACGTTTCGTTTAGCTTTATATATTGTTCCGGGTGAGCGTTGTATTGGTTTTTCGGAAGTGTTAGACGTGTAAGAGAAAAATTTAAATGGTTGGGAAAGGCCATGGGATGTAGAAATATTTTTTTCACATTTTATTTCCTTGTAAAAACAGGTAAATCAATAGGGTTTTTTGTACGGATAAGTGCTCAGTGAACGGTTCGTTTAGCTTAATATATTGTTCTGGGAGGGCGTTGTTTTGGTTTTTCGGAAGTGTTAGAACTGTAAGAGAAAAATTTAAATGGTTGGGAAAGGCCATGGGATGTAGAAATATTTTGTTCACATTTTATTTCCGTTTAAAAACAGGTAAATCAATTGTGATTTTCGTACGGATAAGTACCCAGTGAACGGTTCGTTTAGCTTTATATATTCTTCCGGGTGGGCGTTGTATTGGTTTTTCGGAAGTGTTAGACTTGTAAGAGAAAAATGTAAATGGTTGGGAAAAGCCATGGGATGTAGAAATATTTTTTTCACATTTTATTTCCGTTTAAAAACAGGTAAATCAATTGTGATTTTCGTACGGATAAGTACCCAGTGAACGGTTCGTTTAGCTTTATATATTCTTCCGGGTGGGCGTTGTATTGGTTTTTCGGTATTGTTACACCTGTAAGAGAAAAATTTAAATGGTTTGGAAAGGCCATGGGATTTAGAAATATTTTTTTCACATTTTACTTCCTTGTAAAAACAGGTAAATCAATAGGGATTTTCGTACGGATAAGTACCCAGTGAACGGTACGTTTAGCTTTATATATTATTCCGGGTGGGCGTTGTATTGGTTTTTCGCATGTGTTAGACCTGTAAGAGAAAAATTTAAATGGTTGGGAAAGGCCATGGGATGTAGAAATATTTTTTCACATTTTACTACCTTGTAAAAACAGGTAAATCAATAGTGATTTTCGTACGGATAAGTACCCAGTGAACGTTTCGTTTAGCTTTATATATTGTTCCGGGTGAGCGTTGTATTGGTTTTTCGGAAGTGTTAGACGTGTAAGAGAAAAATTTAAATGGTTGGGAAAGGCCATGGGATGTAGAAATATTTTTTTCACATTTTATTTCCTTGTAAAAACAGGTAAATCAATAGGGTTTTTTGTACGGATAAGTGCTCAGTGAACGGTTCGTTTAGCTTAATATATTGTTTCGGGAGGGCGTTGTTTTGGTTTTTCTGAAGTGTTAGACCTGTAAGAGAAAAATTTAAATGGTTGGGAAAGGCCATGGGATTTAGAAATATTTTTTTCACATTTTATTTCCGTTTAAAAACAGGTAAATCAATTGTGATTTTCGTACGGATAAGTACCCAGTGAACGGTTCGTTTAGCTTTATATATTCTTCCGGGTGGGAGTTGTATTGGTTTTTCGGAAGTGTTAGACCTGTAAGAGAAAAATTTAAATGGTTGGGAAAGGCCATGGGATGTAGAAATATTTTTTTCACATTTACTTCCTTGTAAAAACAGGTAAATCAATAGGGTTTTTCGTACGGATAAGTACCCAGTGAACGGTTCGTTTAGCTTTATATATTGTTCCGGGTGGGCGTTGTATTGGTTTTTCGCATGTGTTAGACCTGTAAGAGAAAAATTTAAATGGTTGGGAAAGGCCATGGGATGTAGAAATATTTTTTTCACATTTTATTTCCTTGTAAAAACAGGTAAATCAATAGGGTTTTATGTACGGATAAGTGCTCAGTGAACGGTTTGTTTAGCTTAATATATTGTTCCGGGATGGCGTTGTTTTGGTTTTTCGGAAGTGTTAGACCTGTAAGAGAAAAATTGAAACGGTTGGGAAAGGCCATGGGATGTAGAAATATTTTTTTCACATTTTATTTCCTTATAAAAACAGGTAAATCAAAAGGGATTTTCGTACGTGTAAGTACCCAGTTAACGGTTCGTTTAGCTTTATATATTCTTCCGGGTGGGCGTTGTATTGGTTTTTCGGAAGTGTTAGACTTGTAAGAGAAAAATGTAAATGGTTGGGAAAAGCCATGGGATGTAGAAATATTTTTTTCACATTTTATTTCCGTTTAAAAACAGGTAAATCAATTGTGATTTTCGTACGGATAAGTACCCAGTGAACGGTTCGTTTAGCTTTATATATTCTTCCGGGTGGGCGTTGTATTGGTTTTTCGGTATTGTTACACCTGTAAGAGAAAAATTTAAATGGTTTGGAAAGGCCATGGGATTTAGAAATATTTTTTTCACATTTTACTTCCTTGTAAAAACAGGTAAATCAATAGGGATTTTCGTACGGATAAGTACCCAGTGAACGGTACGTTTAGCTTTATATATTATTCCGGGTGGGCGTTGTATTGGTTTTTCGCATGTGTTAGACCTGTAAGAGAAAAATTTAAATGGTTGGGAAAGGCCATGGGATGTAGAAATATTTTTTTCACATTTTACTTCCTTGTAAAAACAGGTAAATCAATAGTGATTTTCGTACGGATAAGTACCCAGTGAACGTTTCGTTTAGCTTTATATATTGTTCCGGGTGAGCGTTGTATTGGTTTTTCGGAAGTGTTAGACCTGTAAGAGAAAAATTTAAATGGTTGGGAAAGGCCATGGGATGTAGAAATATTTTTTTCACATTTTATTTCCTTGTAAAAACAGGTAAATCAATAGGGTTTTTTGTACGGATAAGTGCTCAGTGAACGGTTCGTTTAGCTTAATATATTGTTATGGGAGGGCGTTGTTTTGGTTTTTCGGAAGTGTTAGACCTGTAAGAGAAAAATTTAAATGGTTGGGAAAGGCCATGGGATGTAGAAATATTTTTTTCACATTTTATTTCCGTTTAAAAACAGGTAAATCAATTGTGATTTTCGTACGGATAAGTACCCAGTGAACGGTTCGTTTAGCTTTATATATTCTTCCGGGTGGGCGTTGTATTGGTTTTTCGGTATTGTTACACCTGTAAGAGAAAAATTTAAATGGTTTGGAAAGGCCATGGGATTTAGAAATATTTTTTTCACATTTTACTTCCTTGTAAAAACAGGTAAATCAATAGGGATTTTCGTACGGATAAGTACCCAGTGAACGGTTCGTTTAGCTTTATATATTGTTCTGGGTGGGCGTTGTATTGGTTTTTCGGAAGTGTTAGACCTGTAAGAGAAAAATTTAAATGGTTGGGAAAGGCCATGGGATGTAGAAATATTTTTTTCACATTTTATTTCCTTGTAAAAACAGGTAAATCACTAGGGTTTTTTGTACGGATAAGTGCTCAGTGAACGGTTCATTTAGCTTAATATATTGTTCTGGGAGGGCGTTGTTTTGGTTTTTCGGAAGTGTTAGAACTGTAAGAGAAAAATTTAAATGGTTGGGAAAGGCCATGGGATGTAGAAATATTTTTTTCACATTTTATTTCCGTTTAAAAACAGGTAAATCAATTGTGATTTTCGTACGGATAAGTACCCAGTGAACGGTTCGTTTAGCTTTATATATTCTTCCGGGTGGGCGTTGTATTGGTTTTTCGGAAGTGTTAGACTTGTAAGAGAAAAATGTAAATGGTTGGGAAAAGCCATGGGATGTAGAAATATTTTTTTCACATTTTATTTCCGTTTAAAAACAGGTAAATCAATTGTGATTTTCGTACGGATAAGTACCCAGTGAACGGTTCGTTTAGCTTTATATATTCTTCCGGGTGGGCGTTGTATTGGTTTTTCGGTATTGTTACACCTGTAAGAGAAAAATTTAAATGGTTTGGAAAGGCCATGGGATTTAGAAATATTTTTTTCACATTTTACTTCCTTGTAAAAACAGGTAAATCAATAGGGATTTTCGTACGGATAAGTACCCAGTGAACGGTACGTTTAGCTTTATATATTATTCCGGGTGGGCGTTGTATTGGTTTTTCGCATGTGTTAGACCTGTAAGAGAAAAATTTAAATGGTTGGGAAAGGCCATGGGATGTAGAAATATTTTTTTCACATTTTACTTCCTTGTAAAAACAGGTAAATCAATAGTGATTTTCGTACGGATAAGTACCCAGTGAACGTTTCGTTTAGCTTTATATATTGTTCCGGGTGAGCGTTGTATTGGTTTTTCGGAAGTGTTAGACGTGTAAGAGAAAAATTTAAATGGTTGGGAAAGGCCATGGGATGTAGAAATATTTTTTTCACATTTTATTTCCTTGTAAAAACAGGTAAATCAATAGGGTTTTTTGTACGGATAAGTGCTCAGTGAACGGTTCGTTTAGCTTAATATATTGTTTCGGGAGGGCGTTGTTTTGGTTTTTCTGAAGTGTTAGACCTGTAAGAGAAAAATTTAAATGGTTGGGAAAGGCCATGGGATTTAGAAATATTTTTTTCACATTTTATTTCCGTTTAAAAACAGGTAAATCAATTGTGATTTTCGTACGGATAAGTACCCAGTGAACGGTTCGTTTAGCTTTATATATTCTTCCGGGTGGGAGTTGTATTGGTTTTTCGGAAGTGTTAGACCTGTAAGAGAAAAATTTAAATGGTTGGGAAAGGCCATGGGATGTAGAAATATTTTTTTCACATTTACTTCCTTGTAAAAACAGGTAAATCAATAGGGTTTTTCGTACGGATAAGTACCCAGTGAACGGTTCGTTTAGCTTTATATATTGTTCCGGGTGGGCGTTGTATTGGTTTTTCGCATGTGTTAGACCTGTAAGAGAAAAATTTAAATGGTTGGGAAAGGCCATGGGATGTAGAAATATTTTTTTCACATTTTATTTCCTTGTAAAAACAGGTAAATCAATAGGGTTTTATGTACGGATAAGTGCTCAGTGAACGGTTTGTTTAGCTTAATATATTGTTCCGGGATGGCGTTGTTTTGGTTTTTCGGAAGTGTTAGACCTGTAAGAGAAAAATTGAAACGGTTGGGAAAGGCCATGGGATGTAGAAATATTTTTTTCACATTTTATTTCCTTATAAAAACAGGTAAATCAATTGTGATTTTCGTACGTGTAAGTACCCAGTTAACGGTTCGTTTAGCTGTTATATTGTTCCGGGTGGGCGTTGTATTGGTTTTTCGCAAGTGTTAGACCTGTAAGAGAAAAATTTAAATGGTTGGGAAAGGCCATGGGATGTAGAAATATTTTTTTCACATTTACTTCCTTGTAAAAACAGGTAAATCAATAGGGTTTTTCGTACGGATAAGTACCCAGTGAACGGTTCGTTTAGCTTTATATATTGTTCCGGGTGGGAGTTGTATTGGTTTTTCGGAAGTGTTACACCTGTAAGAGAAAAATTTAAATGGTTGGGAAAAGCCATGGGATGTAGAAATATTTTTTTCACATTTACTTCCTTGTAAAAACAGGTAAATCAATAGGGTTTTTCGTACGGATAAGTACCCAGTGAACGGTTCGTTTAGCTTTATATATTGTTCCGGGTGTGCATTGTATTGGTTTTTCGGAAGTGTTAGACCTGTAAGAGAAAAATTTAAATGGTTGGGAAAGGCCAATGGATGTAGAAATATTTTTTTCACATTTTATTTCCTTGTAAAAACAGGTAAATCAATAGGGTTTTTCGTACGGATAAGTGCCCAGTGAACGGTTCGTTTAGCTTTATATATTGTTCCGGGTGGGCGTTGTATTGGTTTTTCAGAAGTGTTAGACCTGTAAGAGAAAAATTTAAATGGTTGGGAAAGGCCATGGGATGTAGAAATATTTTTTTCACATTTTATTTCCGTTTAAAAACAGGTAAATCAATTGTGATTTTCGTACGGATAAGTACCCAGTGAACGGTTCGTTTAGCTTTATATATTCTTCCGGGTGGGAGTTGTATTGGTTTTTCGGAAGTGTTAGACCTGTAAGAGAAAAATTTAAATGGTTGGGAAAGGCCATGGGATGTAGAAATATTTTTTTCACATTTTATTTCCTTGTAAAAACAGGTAAATCAATAGGGTATTTTGTACGGATAAGTGCTCAGTGAACGGTTCGTTTAGCTTAATATATTGTTTCGGGAGGGCGTTGTATTGGTTTTTCGCATGTGTTAGACCTGTAAGAGAAAAATTTAAATGGTTGGGAAAGGCCATGGGATGTAGAAATATTATTTTCACATTTTATTTCCTTGTAAAAACAGGTAAATCAATAGGGTTTTATGTACGGATAAGTGCTCAGTGAACGGTTTGTTTAGCTTAATATATTGTTCCGGGATGGCGTTGTTTTGGTTTTTCGGAAGTGTTACACCTGTAAGAGAAAAATTTAAACGGTTTGGAAAGGCCATGGGATGTAGAAATATTTTTTTCACATTTTACTTCCTTGTAAAAACAGGTAAATCAATAGTGATTTTCGTACGGATAAGTACCCAGTGAACGGTTCGTTTAGCTTTATATATTGTTCCGGGTGAGCGTTGTATTGGTTTTTCGGAAGTGTTAGACCTGTAAGAGAAAAATTTAAACGGTTGGGAAAGGCCATGGGATGTAGAAATATTTTTTTCACATTTACTTCCTTGTAAAAACAGGTAAATCAATAGGGTTTTTCGTACGGATAAGTACCCAGTGAACGGTTCGTTTAGCTTTATATATTGTTCCGGGTGAGCGTTGTATTGGTTTTTCGGAAGTGTTAGACGTGTAAGAGAAAAATTTAAATGGTTGGGAAAGGCCATGGGATGTAGAAATATTTTTTTCACATTTTATTTCCTTGTAAAAACAGGTAAATCAATAGGGTTTTTTGTACGGATAAGTGCTCAGTGAACGGTTCGTTTAGCTTAATATATTGTTTCGGGAGGGCGTTGTTTTGGTTTTTCTGAAGTGTTAGACCTGTAAGAGAAAAATTTAAATGGTTGGGAAAGGCCATGGGATTTAGAAATATTTTTTTCACATTTTATTTCCGTTTAAAAACAGGTAAATCAATTGTGATTTTCGTACGGATAAGTACCCAGTGAACGGTTCGTTTAGCTTTATATATTCTTCCGGGTGGGAGTTGTATTGGTTTTTCGGAAGTGTTAGACCTGTAAGAGAAAAATTTAAATGGTTGGGAAAGGCCATGGGATGTAGAAATATTTTTTTCACATTTACTTCCTTGTAAAAACAGGTAAATCAATAGGGTTTTTCGTACGGATAAGTACCCAGTGAACGGTTCGTTTAGCTTTATATATTGTTCCGGGTGGGCGTTGTATTGGTTTTTCGCATGTGTTAGACCTGTAAGAGAAAAATTTAAATGGTTGGGAAAGGCCATGGGATGTAGAAATATTTTTTTCACATTTTATTTCCTTGTAAAAACAGGTAAATCAATAGGGTTTTATGTACGGATAAGTGCTCAGTGAACGGTTTGTTTAGCTTAATATATTGTTCCGGGATGGCGTTGTTTTGGTTTTTCGGAAGTGTTAGACCTGTAAGAGAAAAATTGAAACGGTTGGGAAAGGCCATGGGATGTAGAAATATTTTTTTCACATTTTATTTCCTTATAAAAACAGGAAAATCAAAAGGGATTTTCGTACGTGTAAGTACCCAGTTAACGGTTCGTTTAGCTGTTATATTGTTCCGGGTGGGCGTTGTATTGGTTTTTCGCAAGTGTTAGACCTGTAAGAGAAAAATTTAAATGGTTGGGAAAGGCCATGGGATGTAGAAATATTTTTTTCACATTTACTTCCTTGTAAAAACAGGTAAATCAATAGGGTTTTTCGTACGGATAAGTACCCAGTGAACGGTTCGTTTAGCTTTATATATTGTTCCGGGTGGGAGTTGTATTGGTTTTTCGGAAGTGTTACACCTGTAAGAGAAAAATTTAAATGGTTGGGAAAAGCCATGGGATGTAGAAATATTTTTTTCACATTTACTTCCTTGTAAAAACAGGTAAATCAATAGGGTTTTTCGTACAGATAAGTACCCAGTGAACGGTTCGTTTAGCTTTATATATTGTTCCGGGTGTGCATTGTATTGGTTTTTCGGAAGTGTTAGACCTGTAAGAGAAAAATTTAAATGGTTGGGAAAGGCCAATGGATGTAGAAATATTTTTTTCACATTTTATTTCCTTGTAAAAACAGGTAAATCAATAGGGTTTTTCGTACGGATAAGTGCCCAGTGAACGGTTCGTTTAGCTTTATATATTGTTCCGGGTGGGCGTTGTATTGGTTTTTCAGAAGTGTTAGACCTGTAAGAGAAAAATTTAAATGGTTGGGAAAGGCCATGGGATGTAGAAATATTTTTTTCACATTTTATTTCCGTTTAAAAACAGGTAAATCAATAGGGATTTTCGTACGGATAAGTACCCAGTGAACGGTTCGTTTAGCTTTATATATTGTTCCGGGTGGGCGTTGTATTGGTTTTTCGGAAGTGTTAGACGTGTAAGAGAAAAATTTAAATGGTTGGGAAAGGCCATGGGATGTAGAAATATTTTTTTCACATTTTATTTCCTTGTAAAAACAGGTAAATCAATAGGGTATTTTGTACGGATAAGTGCTCAGTGAACGGTTCGTTTAGCTTAATATATTGTTTCGGGAGGGCGTTGTATTGGTTTTTCGCATGTGTTAGACCTGTAAGAGAAAAATTTAAATGGTTGGGAAAGGCCATGGGATGTAGAAATATTATTTTCACATTTTATTTCCTTGTAAAAACAGGTAAATCAATAGGGTTTTATGTACGGATAAGTGCTCAGTGAACGGTTTGTTTAGCTTAATATATTGTTCCGGGATGGCGTTGTTTTGGTTTTTCGGAAGTGTTAGACCTGTAAGAGAAAAATTTAAATGGTTGGGAAAGGCCATGGGATGTATAAATATTTTTTTCACATTTTATTTCCTTATAAAAACAGGTAAATCAAAAGGGATTTTCGTACGGGTAAGTACCCAGTTTACGGTTCATTTAGCTGTATATATTGTTCCGGGTGGGCGTTGTATTGGTTTTTTGCAAGTGTTAGACCTGTAAGAGAAAAATTTAAATGGTTGGGAAAGGCCATGGGATGTAGAAATATTTTTTTCACATTTTACTTCCTTGTGAAAACAGGAAAATCGATAGGGATTTTCGTACGGATAAGTACCCAGTGAACGGTTCGTTTATCTTTATATATTCTTCCGGGTGGGCGTTGTATTGGTTTTTCGGAAGTGTTAGACCTGTAAGAGAAAAATTTAAATGGTTGGGAAAGGCCATGGGATGTAGAAATATTTTTTTCACATTTACTTCCTTGTAAAAACAGGAAAATCTATAGGGATTTTCGTACGGATAAGTACCCAGTGAACGGTTCGTTTATCTTTATATATTCTTCCGGGTGGGCGTTGTATTGGCTTTTCGGAAGTGTTACACCTGTAAGAGAAAAATTTAAACGGTTTGGAAAGGCCATGGGATGTAGAAATATTTTTTTCACATTTTACTTCCTTGTAAAAACAGGTAAATCAATAGTGATTTTCGTACGGATAAGTACCCAGTGAACGGTTCGTTTAGCTTTATATATTGTTCCGGGTGAGCGTTGTATTGGTTTTTCGGAAGTGTTAGACCTGTAAGAGAAAAATTTAAATGGTTGGGAAAGGCCATGGGATGTAGAAATATTTTTTTCACATTTACTTCCTTGTAAAAACAGGTAAATCAATAGGGTTTTTCGTACGGATAAGTACCCAGTGAACGGTTCGTTTAGCTTTATATATTGTTCCGGGTGGGAGTTGTATTGGTTTTTCGGAAGTGTTAGACCTGTAAGAGAAAAATTTAAATGGTTGGGAAAAGCCATGGGATGTAGAAATATTTTTTTCACATTTACTTCCTTGTAAAAACAGGTAAATCAATAGGGTTTTTCGTACGGATAAGTACCCAGTGAACGGTTCGTTTAGCTTTATATATTGTTCCGGGTGTGCATTGTATTGGTTTTTCGGAAGTGTTAGACCTGTAAGAGAAAAATTTAAATGGTTGGGAAAGGCCAATGGATGTAGAAATATTTTTTTCACATTTTATTTCCTTGTAAAAACAGGTAAATCAATAGGGTTTTTCGTACGGATAAGTGCCCAGTGAACGGTTCGTTTAGCTTTATATATTGTTCCGGGTGGGCGTTGTATTGGTTTTTCAGAAGTGTTAGACCTGTAAGAGAAAAATTTAAATGGTTGGGAAAGGCCATGGGATGTAGAAATATTTTTTTCACATTTTATTTCCGTTTAAAAACAGGTAAATCAATAGGGATTTTCGTACGGATAAGTACCCAGTGAACGGTTCGTTTAGCTTTATATATTGTTCCGGGTGGGCGTTGTATTGGTTTTTCGGAAGTGTTAGACGTGTAAGAGAAAAATTTAAATGGTTGGGAAAGGCCATGGGATGTAGAAATATTTTTTTCACATTTTATTTCCTTGTAAAAACAGGTAAATCAATAGGGTATTTTGTACGGATAAGTGCTCAGTGAACGGTTCGTTTAGCTTAATATATTGTTTCGGGAGGGCGTTGTATTGGTTTTTCGCATGTGTTAGACCTGTAAGAGAAAAATTTAAATGGTTGGGAAAGGCCATGGGATGTAGAAATATTATTTTCACATTTTATTTCCTTGTAAAAACAGGTAAATCAATAGGGTTTTATGTACGGATAAGTGCTCAGTGAACGGTTTGTTTAGCTTAATATATTGTTCCGGGATGGCGTTGTTTTGGTTTTTCGGAAGTGTTAGACCTGTAAGAGAAAAATTTAAATGGTTGGGAAAGGCCATGGGATGTATAAATATTTTTTTCACATTTTATTTCCTTATAAAAACAGGTAAATCAAAAGGGATTTTCGTACGGGTAAGTACCCAGTTAACGGTTCGTTTAGCTGTATATATTGTTCCGGGTGGGCGTTGTATTGGTTTTTTGCAAGTGTTAGACCTGTAAGAGAAAAATTTAAATGGTTGGGAAAGGCCATGGGATGTAGAAATATTTTTTTCACATTTTACTTCCTTGTGAAAACAGGAAAATCGATAGGGATTTTCGTACGGATAAGTACCCAGTGAACGGTTCGTTTATCTTTATATATTCTTCCGGGTGGGCGTTGTATTGGTTTTTCGGAAGTGTTAGACCTGTAAGAGAAAAATTTAAATGGTTGGGAAAGGCCATGGGATGTAGAAATATTTTTTTCACATTTTATTTCCTTGTAAAAACAGGTAAATCAATAGGGTTTTTCGTACGGATAAGTGCCCGGTGAACGGTTCGTTTAGCTTTATATATTGGTCCGGGTGGGCATTGTATTGGTTTTTCGGAAGTGTTAGACCTGTAAGAGAAAAATTTAAATGGTTGGGAAAGGCCATGGGATGTAGAAATATTTTTTTCACATTTACTTCCTTGTAAAAACAGGTAAATCAATAGGGTTTTATGTACGGATAAGTGCTCAGTGAACGGTTTGTTTAGCTTAATATATTGTTCCGGGATGGCGTTGTTTTGGTTTTTCGGAAGTGTTAGACCTGTAAGAGAAAAATTTAAATGGTTGGGGAAGGCCATGGGATGTATAAATATTTTTTTCACATTTTATTTCCTTATAAAAACAGGTAAATCAAAAGGGATTTTCGTACGGGTAAGTACCCAGTTAACGGTTCGTTTAGCTGTATATATTGTTCCGGGTGGGCGTTGTATTGGTTTTTTGCAAGTGTTAGACCTGTAAGAGAAAAATTTAAATGGTTGGGAAAGGCCATGGGATGTAGAAATATTTTTTTCACATTTTACTTCCTTGTGAAAACAGGAAAATCGATAGGGATTTTCGTACGGATAAGTACCCAGTGAACGGTTCGTTTATCTTTATATATTCTTCCGGGTGGGCGTTGTATTGGTTTTTCGGAAGTGTTAGACCTGTAAGAGAAAAATTTAAATGGTTGGGAAAGGCCATGGGATGTAGAAATATTTTTTTCACATTTACTTCCTTGTAAAAACAGGAAAATCTATAGGGATTTTCGTACGGATAAGTACCCAGTGAACGGTTCGTTTATCTTTATATATTCTTCCGGGTGGGCGTTGTATTGGTTTTTCGGAAGTGTTACACCTGTAAGAGAAAAATTTAAACGGTTTGGAAAGGCCATGGGATGTAGAAATATTTTTTTCACATTTTACTTCCTTGTAAAAACAGGTAAATCAATAGTGATTTTCGTACGGATAAGTACCCAGTGAACGGTTCGTTTAGCTTTATATATTGTTCCGGGTGAGCGTTGTATTGGTTTTTCGGAAGTGTTAGACCTGTAAGAGAAAAATTTAAATGGTTGGGAAAGGCCATGGGATGTAGAAATATTTTTTTCACATTTAATTCCTTGTAAAAACAGGTAAATCAATAGGGTTTTTCGTACGGATAAGTACCCAGTGAACGGTTCGTTTAGCTTTATATATTGTTCCGGGTGGGAGTTGTATTGGTTTTTCGGAAGTGTTAGACCTGTAAGAGAAAAATTTAAATGGTTGGGAAAAGCCATGGGATGTAGAAATATTTTTTTCACATTTACTTCCTTGTAAAAACAGGTAAATCAATAGGGTTTTTCGTACGGATAAGTACCCAGTGAACGGTTCGTTTAGCTTTATATATTGTTCCGGGTGTGCGTTGTATTGGTTTTTCGGATGTGTTAGACCTGTAAGAGAAAAATTTAAATGGTTGGGAAAGGCCATGGGATGTAGAAATATTTTTTTCACATTTTATTTCCTTGTAAAAACAGGTAAATCAATAGGGTTTTTCGTACGGATAAGTGCCCAGTGAACGGTTCGTTTAGCTTTTTATATTGTTCCGGGTGGGCGTTGTATTGGTTTTTCAGAAGTGTTAGACCTGTAAGAGAAAAATTTAAATGGTTGGGAAAGGCCATGGGATGTAGAAATATTTTTTTCACATTTTATTTCCGTTTAAAAACAGGTAAATCAATAGGGATTTTCGTACGGATAAGTACCCAGTGAACGGTTCGTTTATCTTTATATATTCTTCCGGGTGGGCGTTGTATTGGTTTTTCGGAAGTGTTAGACCTGTAAGAGAAAAATTTAAATGGTTGGGAAAGGCCATGGGATGTAGAAATATTTTTTTCACATTTACTTCCTTGTAAAAACAGGAAAATCTATAGGGATTTTCGTACGGATAAGTACCCAGTGAACGGTTCGTTTATCTTTATATATTCTTCTGGGTGGGCGTTGTATTGGTTTTTCGGAAGTGTTACACCTGTAAGAGAAAAATTTAAACGGTTTGGAAAGGCCATGGGATTTAGAAATAATTTTTTCACATTTTACTTCCTTGTAAAAACAGGTAAATCAATAGGGATTTTCGTACGGATAAGTACCCAGTGAACGGTTCGTTTAGCTTTATATATTGTTCCGGGTGGGCGTTGTATTGGTTTTTCGCATATGTTAGACCTGTAAGAGAAAAATTTAAAAGGTTGGGAAAGGCCATGGGATGTAGAAATATTTTTTTCACATTTTACTTCCTTGTAAAAACAGGTAAATCAATAGTGATTTTCGTACGGATAAGTACCCAGTGAACGGTTCGTTTAGCTTTATATATTGTTCCGGGTGAGCGTTGTATTGGTTTTTCGGAAGTGTTAGACCTGTAAGAGAAAAATTTAAATGGTTGGGAAAGGCCATGGGATGTAGAAATATTTTTTTCACATTTACTTCCTTGTAAAAACAGGTAAATCAATAGGGTTTTTCGTACGGATAAGTACCCAGTGAACGGTTCGTTTAGCTGTATATATTGTTCCGGGTGGGCGTTGTATTGGTTTTTCGCAAGTGTTAGACCTGTAAGAGAAAAATTTAAAAGGTTGGGAAAGGCAATGGGATGTAGAAATATTTTTTTCACATTTTACTTCCTTGTAAAAACAGGTAAATCAATAGTGATTTTCGTACGGATAAGTACCCAGTGAACGGTTCGTTTAGCTTTATATATTGTTCCGGGTGAGCGTTGTATTGGTTTTTCGCATATGTTAGACCTGTAAGAGAAAAATTTAAAAGGTTGGGAAAGGCCATGGGATGTAGAAATATTTTTTTCACATTTTACTTCCTTGTAAAAACAGGTAAATCAATAGTGATTTTCGTACGGATAAGTACCCAGTGAACGGTTCGTTTAGCTTTATATATTGTTCCGGGTGAGCGTTGTATTGGTTTTTCGCATATGTTAGACCTGTAAGAGAAAAATTTAAAAGGTTGGGAAAGGCCATGGGATGTAGAAATATTTTTTTCACATTTACTTCCTTGTAAAAACAGGTAAATCAATAGTGATTTTCGTACGGATAAGTACCCAGTGAACGGTTCGTTTAGCTTTATATATTGTTCCGGGTGAGCGTTGTATTGGTTTTTCGGAAGTGTTAGACCTGTAAGAGAAAAATTTAAATGGTTGGGAAAGGCCATGGGATGTAGAAATATTTTTTTCACATTTACTTCCTTGTAAAAACAGGTAAATCAATAGTGATTTTCGTACGGATAAGTACCCAGTGAACGGTTCGTTTAGCTTTATATATTGTTCCGGGTGAGCGTTGTATTGGTTTTTCGGAAGTGTTAGACCTGTAAGAGAAAAATTTAAATGGTTGGGAAAGGCCATGGGATGTAGAAATATTTTTTTCACATTTACTTCCTTGTAAAAACAGGTAAATCAATAGGGTTTTTCGTACGGATAAGTACCCAGTGAACGGTTCGTTTAGCTGTATATATTGTTCCGGGTGGGCGTTGTATTGGTTTTTCGCAAGTGTTAGACCTGTAAGAGAAAAATTTAAAAGGTTGGGAAAGGCCATGGGATGTAGAAATATTTTTTTCACATTTTACTTCCTTGTAAAAACAGGTAAATCAATAGTGATTTTCGTACGGATAAGTACCCAGTGAACGGTTCGTTTAGCTTTATATATTGTTCCGGGTGAGCGTTGTATTGGTTTTTCGCATATGTTAGACCTGTAAGAGAAAAATTTAAAAGGTTGGGAAAGGCCATGGGATGTAGAAATATTTTTTTCACATTTTACTTCCTTGTAAAAACAGGTAAATCAATAGTGATTTTCGTACGGATAAGTACCCAGTGAACGGTTCGTTTAGCTTTATATATTGTTCCGGGTGAGCGTTGTATTGGTTTTTCGCATATGTTAGACCTGTAAGAGAAAAATTTAAAAGGTTGGGAAAGGCCATGGGATGTAGAAATATTTTTTTCACATTTACTTCCTTGTAAAAACAGGTAAATCAATAGTGATTTTCGTACGGATAAGTACCCAGTGAACGGTTCGTTTAGCTTTATATATTGTTCCGGGTGAGCGTTGTATTGGTTTTTCGGAAGTGTTAGACCTGTAAGAGAAAAATTTAAATGGTTGGGAAAGGCCATGGGATGTAGAAATATTTTTTTCACATTTACTTCCTTGTAAAAACAGGTAAATCAATAGTGATTTTCGTACGGATAAGTACCCAGTGAACGGTTCGTTTAGCTTTATATATTGTTCCGGGTGAGCGTTGTATTGGTTTTTCGCATATGTTAGACCTGTAAGAGAAAAATTTAAAAGGTTGGGAAAGGCCATGGGATGTAGAAATATTTTTTTCACATTTTACTTCCTTGTAAAAACAGGTAAATCAATAGTGATTTTCGTACGGATAAGTACCCAGTGAACGGTTCGTTTAGCTTTATATATTGTTCCGGGTGAGCGTTGTATTGGTTTTTCGCATATGTTAGACCTGTAAGAGAAAAATTTAAAAGGTTGGGAAAGGCCATGGGATGTAGAAATATTTTTTTCACATTTACTTCCTTGTAAAAACAGGTAAATCAATAGGGTTTTTCGTACGGATAAGTACCCAGTGAACGGTTCGTTTAGCTGTATATATTGTTCCGGGTGGGCGTTGTATTGGTTTTTCGCATGTGTTAGACCTGTAAAGGAAAAATTTAAATGGTTGGGAAAGGCCATGGGATGTAGAAATATTTTTTTCACATTTTAGTTCCTTGTAAAAACAGGTAAATCAATAGTGATTTTCGTACGGATAAGTACCCAGTGAACGGTTCGTTTAGCTTTATATATTGTTCCGGGTGGGCGTTGTATTGGTTTTTCGGAAGTGTTAGACCTGTAAGAGAAAAATTTAAATGGTTGGGAAAGGCCATGGGATGTAGAAATATTTTTTTCACATTTTATTTCCTTGTAAAAACAGGTAAATCAATAGGGTTTTTTGTACGGATAAGTGCTCAGTGAACGGTTCGTTTAGCTTAATATATTGTTCTGGGAGGGCGTTGTTTTGGTTTTTCGGAAGTGTTAGACCTGTAAGAGAAAAATTTAAATGGTTGGGAAAGGCCATGGGATGTAGAAATATTTTTTTCACATTTTATTTCCGTTTAAAAACAGGTAAATCAATTGTGATTTTCGTACGGATAAGTACCCAGTGAACGGTTCGTTTAGCTTTATATATTCTTCCGGGTGGGCGTTGTATTGGTTTTTCGGTATTGTTACACCTGTAAGAGAAAAATTTAAATGGTTGGGAAAGGCCATGGGATTTAGAAATATTTTTTTCACATTTTACTTCCTTGTAAAAACAGGTAAATCAATAGGGATTTTCGTACGGATAAGTATTATTATTATTATTATTATTTATTTGATTTGTATGACCGCCGCTCTCGGAAACCGGCTCGCGGCGGTTCACAATATTTTAATACAAATACAATATATTAACCATTAAAAATTCCCCATTAAAACCCCATTAAAACCCCATTAAAACAATGACTAAGTCACAATGATGGCGATTAAAAAAAAAAAAAAAAAAAAAAAAAAAAAACTATTCCCATACAGGCCCGCTGGATGAGCAGAAAGGAACGGAGGATAATTGGGCATAGGATGGAACACTCTGGGGAACCAGGTCAGTCTAGTACTGGCCTCCCCCCTCTGGGGAGAGGGGTCCGATCTTAGCCCCGGGCCATCACCCGGCCTTAGACAAACGCCTGGCGGAAGAGCTCCGTTTTGCAGGCTCTGCGGAACTCAGAGAGCTCCGACAGGGCCCGCAGCTCTTCAGGGAGCTCATTCCACCAGGTAGGGGCCAGGACCGAAAAGGCCCTGGCCCTTGTCGAGGCCAGGCGTGCCTCCCGGGGTCCTGGGATCATCAGCAGATTCTTACCCGCAGAGCGAAGTGCCCTGCGGGGGGCATAAGGAGATAGGCGGTCCCTCAAGTATGCAGGACCCAAGCCGCGTATAGTCTTAAAGGTTAATACCAAAACCTTGAACCTGATCCGGAAACAAACTGGCAACCAATGCAGCTGCTTCAGCAGAGGCTGAACATGGGACCTCCAAGATGATTTAGTGAGGACCCGTGCAGCTGCATTCTGTACCAGCTGTAACTTCCGGGTTAGAGACAAGGGTAGGCCCGCGTAGAGTGAGTTACAGAAGTCTAATCTAGAAGTAACCGTTGCATGGATCACAGTGGCCAGGTGTTCCGGGGGCAGGTAGGGCGCTAGTAGCCGAGCTTGGCGTAGATGGAGAAACGCCGTCCGGGCTACCTTAGTGACCTGGGCCTCCATGGAAAGTGAGGCATCCAGAATCACTCCCAAATTCCTGGCTTGGGGCACAGATGACAATTGTACCCCGTCCAGGCAGGGAAGACGCGCTTCCTGTTCCTGCTCCCTTCGGCCTAGCCAAAGGACCTCCGTCTTGGAGGGGTTGAGTCTCAGGCGGCTCTTCCTGATCCATCCAGCCACTGCTTCCAAACAACTGGCGAATTTTTCTGGGGGGAGATCTGGCCGGCCATCCATCAAGAGATAGAGCTGGGTATCATCAGCGTACTGATGACACCCAAGCCCATAACTCCGTACCAGCTGAGCCAGGGGACGCATATAGATGTTAAATAACGTGGGGGAGAGCACCGCTCCCTGTGGCACCCCACATGGGAGTGCAAAGGAGTCGGATAACTCCTCCCCCACAGCGACCCTCTGTGACCTGTTCTCTAGAAAGGAGGATAGCCATTTAAGAGCCACCCTTCCAATCCCAGTATCAGCGAGGCGGTGAACCAAGAGCTCGTGGTCAACCATATCAAATGCGGCTGACAGGTCTAATAGCACGAGAATGGCCGACCCGCCCCGGTCCAGCTGGCGCCGGAGATCATCTGTCAGGGCGACCAGCACGGTCTCCACCCCATGGCCAGGACGGAAGCCAGACTGGTATGGATCAAGGGCCGAAGTTTCCTCCAAAAATGCTAGGAGCTGGTCCGCGGCGGCCCTCTCAACTACCTTGCCCAGGAATGCAAGATGCAATACCGGGCGGTAGCTGGCGGGGTCCCGCGGATTCAGCGATGGTTTTTTCAGAAGAGGGCGAACCACTGCCTCCTTGAGCCGCTGAGGGAATTCTCCTGATGTAAGGGAGAGGTTTATAATCTCCCTCAGGGGAACACCTATCCGTGGGTCGCTGGTCTTAAGCAACCACGACGGACAGGGATCAAGGGGGCAAGTGGTCGCCCTCACCGACCCTAGCAATTTGTCCACTTCGGATAAAGAGAGCCGCCTGAAGCCATCAAACCTGATCCCCCGTAACGGCCACGGAGCTTCTAGTTCACAAACTGTATCAACTGTGGCGGTAAGGTCACGACGGAGCGACAAGATCTTATCCGCAAAATAGCTCACAAAAGCCTCACAGCCAAGTTCCAATTGACTACTATTTTGATGCCCTCCTTCGAGGGCGGTAAGAGTCCGAACTACCCTAAATAATTGGGCTGGGCGAGAGCTAGCGGACGCGATTTCCGCAGCAAAGTAGTCACACTTTGCCGCTTTCACCGCCATCTCATACGCCCTCATAAGCGTGCGATGAGATGTTCTTGTAGCTTCGTCGCGGGTCTTCCGCCACACTCGCTCTAGCCGTCTCACCTCCCTCTTCCTCTCCCGAAGCTCCGCGGTAAACCACGGGGCCTGCTTGAGGCGAGGGCGGAGAGGGCGCTCAGGAGCTATCTCGTCGATGGCGGCCAACAGGCGGGACTGCCAGTCCTCCACCAAGGCCTCCAACGAGACACCGGAGGGCATCGGGTCCCGCAGAGCATTCAGGAATCCTTCGGATTCCATAAGTCTCCGTGGGCGGACTAAAATGCGTCCGTCACCCAAACAGGGGAGGGGTGGCATCCGTAGGCGAGCCTTCAGGGTATGGTGGTCAGACCACGGAACGATGTTGTTAGCCACCAGATCGATCCCAACACCAGCACCAAAGATCAGATCCAGGGTGTGGCCAGCCTGATGAGTGGGACCAGCAACAAATTGCGAGAACCCCAGTGTCGCCATGGCCGACACCAGGTCCAGGCCAAGTCCTGGAGCCGACGACTCCGCATGGACATTAAAGTCCCCCAAAATTAATAATTTGGGGAACTGCAATGTCCAGGCGGCCGCCGCCTCCAGCAGGCCCAGCAGGGCATCAGGCGGGGCAGTGGGTGAACGGTACACCGCCCAGATGGCCACGTTCTCGACCGATTCCCACGTCAGTACCCAGTGAACGGTTCGTTTAGCTTTATATATTGTTCCGGGTGAGCGTTGTATTGGTTTTTCGGAAGTGTTAGACCTGTAAGAGAAAAATTTAAATGGTTGGGAAAGGCCATGGGATGTAGAAATATTTTTTTCACATTTACTTCCTTGTAAAAACAGGTAAATCAATAGGGTTTTTCGTACGGATAAGTACCCAGTGAACGGTTCGTTTAGCTGTATATATTGTTCCGGGTGGGCGTTGTATTGGTTTTTCGCAAGTGTTAGACCTGTAAGAGAAAAATTTAAAAGGTTGGGAAAGGCCATGGGATGTAGAAATATTTTTTTCACATTTTACTTCCTTGTAAAAACAGGTAAATCAATAGTGATTTTCGTACGGATAAGTACCCAGTGAACGGTTCGTTTAGCTTTATATATTGTTCCGGGTGAGCGTTGTATTGGTTTTTCGCATATGTTAGACCTGTAAGAGAAAAATTTAAAAGGTTGGGAAAGGCCATGGGATGTAGAAATATTTTTTTCACATTTTACTTCCTTGTAAAAACAGGTAAATCAATAGTGATTTTCGTACGGATAAGTACCCAGTGAACGGTTCGTTTAGCTTTATATATTGTTCCGGGTGAGCGTTGTATTGGTTTTTCGCATATGTTAGACCTGTAAGAGAAAAATTTAAAAGGTTGGGAAAGGCCATGGGATGTAGAAATATTTTTTTCACATTTTACTTCCTTGTAAAAACAGGTAAATCAATAGTGATTTTCGTACGGATAAGTACCCAGTGAACGGTTCGTTTAGCTTTATATATTGTTCCGGGTGAGCGTTGTATTGGTTTTTCGGAAGTGTTAGACCTGTAAGAGAAAAATTTAAATGGTTGGGAAAGGCCATGGGATGTAGAAATATTTTTTTCACATTTACTTCCTTGTAAAAACAGGTAAATCGATAGGGATTTTCGTGCGGATAAGTACCCAGTGAACGGTTCGTTTAGCTTTATATATTGTTCCGGGTGAGCGTTGTATTGGTTTTTCGGAAGTGTTAGACCTGTAAGAGAAAAATTTAAATGGTTGGGAAAGGCCATGGGATGTAGAAATATTTTTTTCACATTTACTTCCTTGTAGAAACAGGAAAATCTATAGGGATTTTCGTACGGATAAGTACCCAGTGAACGGTTCGTTTAGCTTTATATATTGTTCCGGGTGGGCGTTGTATTGGTTTTTCGCATGTGTTAGACCTGTAAGAGAAAAATTTAAAAGGTTGGGAAAGGCCATGGGATGTAGAAATATTTTTTTCACATTTTACTTCCTTGTAAAAACAGGTAAATCAATAGTGATTTTCGTACGGATAAGTACCCAGTGAACGGTTCGTTTACCTTTATATATTGTTCCGGGTGAGCGTTGTATTGGTTTTTCGGAAGTGTTAGACCTGTAAGAGAAAAATTTAAATGGTTGGGAAAGGCCATGGGATGTAGAAATATTTTTTTCACATTTACTTCCTTGTAAAAACAGGTAAATCAATAGGGTTTTTCGTACGGATAAGTACCCAGTGAACGGTTCGTTTATCTTTATATATTCTTCTGGGTGGGCGTTGTATTGGTTTTTCGGAAGTGTTACACCTGTAAGAGAAAAATTTAAACGGTTTGGATAGGCCATGGGATTTAGAAATAATTTTTTCACATTTTACTTCCTTGTAAAAACAGGTAAATCAATAGGCATTTTCGTACGGATAAGTATCCAGTGAACGGTTCGTTTAGCTTTATATATTGTTCCGGGTGGGCGTTGTATTGGTTTTTCGCATATGTTAGACCTGTAAGAGAAAAATTTAAAAGGTTGGGAAAGGCCATGGGATGTAGAAATATTTTTTTCACATTTTACTTCCTTGTAAAAACAGGTAAATCAATAGTGATTTTCGTACGGATAAGTACCCAGTGAACGGTTCGTTTAGCTTTATATATTGTTCCGGGTGAGCGTTGTATTGGTTTTTCGGAAGTGTTAGACCTGTAAGAGAAAAATTTAAATGGTTGGGAAAGGCCATGGGATGTAGAAATATTTTTTTCACATTTACTTCCTTGTAAAAACAGGTAAATCAATAGGGTTTTTCGTACGGATAAGTACCCAGTGAACGGTTCGTTTATCTTTATATATTCTTCCGGGTGGGCGTTGTATTGGTTTTTCAGAAGTGTTAGACCTGTAAGAGAAAAATTTAAATGGTTGGGAAAGGCTATGGGATGTAGAAATATTTTTTTCACATTTACTTCCTTGTAAAAACAGGAAAATCTATAGGGATTTTCGTACGGATAAGTACCCAGTGAACGGTTCGTTTATCTTTATATATTCTTCCGGGTGGGCGTTGTATTGGTTTTTCGGAAGTGTTACACCTGTAAGAGAAAAATTTAAATGGTTTGGAAAGGCCATGGGATGTAGAAATATTTTTTCACATTTTATTTCCTTGTAAAAACAGGTAAATCAATAGGGATTTTCGTACGGATAAGTACCCAGTGAACGGTTCGTTTAGCTTTATATATTGTTCCGGGTGGGCGTTGTATTGGTTTTTCGCATGTGTTAGACCTGTAAGAGAAAAATTTAAAAGGTTGGGAAAGGCCATGGGATGTAGAAATATTTTTTTCACATTTTACTTCCTTGTAAAAACAGGTAAATCAGTAGTGATTTTCCTACGGATAAGTACCCAGTGAACGGTTCGTTTAGCTTTATATATTGTTCCGGGTGAGCGTTGTATTGGTTTTTCGGAAGTGTTAGACCTGTAAGAGAAAAATTTAAATGGTTGGGAAAGGCCATGGGATGTAGAAATATTTTTTTCACATTTACTTCCTTGTAAAAACAGGTAAATCAATAGGGTTTTTCGTACGGATAAGTACCAAGTGAACGGTTAGTTTAGCTTTATATATTGTTCCGGGTGGGAGTTGTATTGGTTTTTCGGAAGTGTTAGACCTGTAAGAGAAAAATTTAAATGGTTGGGAAAGGCCATGGGATGTAGAAATATTTTTTTCACATTTTAATTCCGTTTAAAAACAGGTAAATCAATAGGGATTTTCGTACGGATAAGTACCCAGTGAACGGTTCGTTTAGCTTTATATATTGTTCCGAGTGGGCGTTGTATTGGTTTTTCGGAAGTGTTAGACGTGTAAGAGAAAAATTTAAATGGTTGGGAAAGGCCATGGGATTTAGAAATATTTTTTTCACATTTTATTTCCGTTTAAAAACAGGTAAATCAATTGTGATTTTCGTACGGATAAGTACCCAGTGAACGGTTCGTTTAGCTTTATATATTCTTCCGGGTGGGAGTTGTATTGGTTTTTCGGAAGTGTTAGACCTGTAAGAGAAAAATTTAAATGGTTGGGAAAGGCCATGGGATGTAGAAATATTTTTTTCACATTTACTTCCTTGTAAAAACAGGTAAATCAATAGGGTTTTTCGTACGGATAAGTACCCAGTGAACGGTTCGTTTAGCTTTATATATTGTTCCGGGTGGGCGTTGTATTGGTTTTTCGCATGTGTTAGACCTGTCCTGTAAGAGAAAAATTTAAATGGTTGGGAAAGGCCATGGGATGTAGAAATATTTTTTTCACATTTTATTTCCTTGTAAAAACAGGTAAATCAATAGGGTTTTATGTACGGATAAGTGCTCAGTGAACGGTTCGTTTAGCTTTATATATTGTTCAGGGTGGGCGTTGTATTGGTTTTTCAGAAGTGTTAGACCTGTAAGAGAAAAATTTAAATGGTTGGGAAAGGCCATGGGATGTAGAAATATTTTTTTCACATTTACTTCCTTGTAAAAACAGGAAAATCTATAGGGATTTTCGTACAGATAAGTACCCAGTGAACGGTTCGTTTATCTTTATATATTCTTCTGGGTGGGCGTTGTATTGGTTTTTCGGAAGTGTTACACCTGTAAGAGAAAAATTTAAACGGTTTGGAAAGGCCATGGGATTTAGAAATAATTTTTTCACATTTTACTTCCTTGTAAAAACAGGTAAATCAATAGGGATTTTCGTACGGATAAGTACCCAGTGAACGGTTCGTTTAGCTTTATATATTGTTCCGGGTGGGCGTTGTATTGGTTTTTCGCATATGTTAGACCTGTAAGAGAAAAATTTAAAAGGTTGGGAAAGGCCATGGGATGTAGAAATATTTTTTTCACATTTTACTTCCTTGTAAAAACAGGTAAATCAATAGTGATTTTCGTACGGATAAGTACCCAGTGAACGGTTCGTTTAGCTTTATATATTGTTCCAGGTGAGCGTTGTATTGGTTTTTCGGAAGTGTTAGACCTGTAAGAGAAAAATTTAAATGGTTGGGAAAGGCCATGGGATGTAGAAATATTTTTTTCACATTTACTTCCTTGTAAAAACAGGTAAATCAATAGGGTTTTTCGTACGGATAAGTACCCAGTGAACGGTTCGTTTATCTTTATATATTCTTCCGGGTGGGCGTTGTATTGGTTTTTCGGAAGTGTTAGACCTGTAAGAGAAAAATTTAAATGGTTGGGAAAGGCCATGGGATGTAGAAATATTTTTTTCACATTTTACTTCCTTGTAAAAACAGGTAAATCAATAGTGATTTTCGTACGGATAAGTACCCAGTGAACGGTTCGTTTACCTTTATATATTGTTCCGGGTGAGCGTTGTATTGGTTTTTCGGAAGTGTTAGACCTGTAAGAGAAAAATTTAAATGGTTGGGAAAGGCCATGGGATGTAGAAATATTTTTTTCACATTTACTTCCTTGTAAAAACAGGTAAATCAATAGGGTTTTTCGTACGGATAAGTACCCAGTGAACGGTTCGTTTAGCTTTATATATTGTTCAGGGTGGGCGTTGTATTGGTTTTTCAGAAGTGTTAGACCTGTAAGAGAAAAATTTAAATGGTTGGGAAAGGCCATGGGATGTAGAAATATTTTTTTCACATTTACTTCCTTGTAAAAACAGGAAAATCTATAGGGATTTTCGTACAGATAAGTACCCAGTGAACGGTTCGTTTATCTTTATATATTCTTCTGGGTGGGCGTTGTATTGGTTTTTCGGAAGTGTTACACCTGTAAGAGAAAAATTTAAACGGTTTGGAAAGGCCATGGGATTTAGAAATAATTTTTTCACATTTTACTTCCTTGTAAAAACAGGTAAATCAATAGGGATTTTCGTACGGATAAGTACCCAGTGAACGGTTCGTTTAGCTTTATATATTGTTCCGGGTGGGCGTTGTATTGGTTTTTCGCATATGTTAGACCTGTAAGAGAAAAATTTAAAAGGTTGGGAAAGGCCATGGGATGTAGAAATATTTTTTTCACATTTTACTTCCTTGTAAAAACAGGTAAATCAATAGTGATTTTCGTACGGATAAGTACCCAGTGAACGGTTCGTTTAGCTTTATATATTGTTCCAGGTGAGCGTTGTATTGGTTTTTCGGAAGTGTTAGACCTGTAAGAGAAAAATTTAAATGGTTGGGAAAGGCCATGGGATGTAGAAATATTTTTTTCACATTTACTTCCTTGTAAAAACAGGTAAATCAATAGGGTTTTTCGTACGGATAAGTACCCAGTGAACGGTTCGTTTATCTTTATATATTCTTCCGGGTGGGCGTTGTATTGGTTTTTCGGAAGTGTTAGACCTGTAAGAGAAAAATTTAAATGGTTGGGAAAGGCCATGGGATGTAGAAATATTTTTTTCACATTTACTTCCTTGTAAAAACAGGAAAATCTATAGGGATTTTCGTACGGATAAGTACCCAGTGAACGGTTCGTTTATCTTTATATATTCTTCCGGGTTGGCGTTGTATTGGTTTTTCGGAAGTGTTAAACCTGTAAGAGAAAAATTTAAACGGTTTGGAAAGGCCATGGGATGTAGAAATATTTTTTTCACATTTTACTTCCTTGTAAAAACAGGTAAATCAATAGGGATTTTCGTACGGATAAGTACCCAGTGAACGGTTCGTTTAGCTTTATATATTGTTCCGGGTGGGCGTTGTATTGGTTTTTCGCATGTGTTAGACCTGTAAGAGAAAAATTTAAAAGGTTGGGAAAGGCCATGGGATGTAGAAATATTTTTTTCACATTTTACTTCCTTGTAAAAACAGTTAAATCAATAGTGATTTTCGTACGGATAAGTACCCAGTGAACGGTTCGTTTAGCTTTATATATTGTTCCGGGTGAGCGTTGTATTGGTTTTTCGCATGTGTTAGACCTGTAAGAGAAAAATTTAAAAGGTTGGGAAAGGCCATGGGATGTAGAAATATTTTTTTCACATTTTACTTCCTTGTAAAAACAGGTAAATCAGTAGTGATTTTCCTACGGATAAGTACCCAGTGAACGGTTCGTTTAGCTTTATATATTGTTCCGGGTGAGCGTTGTATTGGTTTTTCGGAAGTGTTAGACCTGTAAGAGAAAAATTTAAATGGTTGGGAAAGGCCATGGGATGTAGAAATATTTTTTTCACATTTACTTCCTTGTAAAAACAGGTAAATCAATAGGGTTTTTCGTACGGATAAGTACCAAGTGAACGGTTAGTTTAGCTTTATATATTGTTCCGGGTGGGAGTTGTATTGGTTTTTCGGAAGTGTTAGACCTGTAAGAGAAAAATTTAAATGGTTGGGAAAGGCCATGGGATATAGAAATATTTTTTTCACATTTTAATTCCGTTTAAAAACAGGTAAATCAATAGGGATTTTCGTACGGATAAGTACCCAGTGAACGGTTCGTTTAGCTTTATATATTGTTCCGAGTGGGCGTTGTATTGGTTTTTCGGAAGTGTTAGACGTGTAAGAGAAAAATTTAAATGGTTGGGAAAGGCCATGGGATTTAGAAATATTTTTTTCACATTTTATTTCCGTTTAAAAACAGGTAAATCAATTGTGATTTTCGTACGGATAAGTACCCAGTGAACGGTTCGTTTAGCTTTATATATTCTTCCGGGTGGGAGTTGTATTGGTTTTTCGGAAGTGTTAGACCTGTAAGAGAAAAATTTAAATGGTTGGGAAAGGCCATGGGATGTAGAAATATTTTTTTCACATTTACTTCCTTGTAAAAACAGGTAAATCAATAGGGTTTTTCGTACGGATAAGTACCCAGTGAACGGTTCGTTTAGCTTTATATATTGTTCCGGGTGGGCGTTGTATTGGTTTTTCGCATGTGTTAGACCTGTCCTGTAAGAGAAAAATTTAAATGGTTGGGAAAGGCCATGGGATGTAGAAATATTTTTTTCACATTTTATTTCCTTGTAAAAACAGGTAAATCAATAGGGTTTTATGTACGGATAAGTGCTCAGTGAACGGTTCGTTTAGCTTTATATATTGTTCCGGGATGGCGTTGTTTTGGTTTTTCGGAAGTGTTAGACCTGTAAGAGAAAAATTTAAATGGTTGGGAAAGGCCATGGGATGTAGAAATATTTTTTTCACATTTACGTCCTTGTAAAAACAGGAAAATCTATAGGGATTTTCGTACGGATAAGTACCCAGTGAACGGTTCGTTTAGCTTTATATATTGTTCCGGGTGGGCGTTGTATTGGTTTTTCGCATGTGTTAGACCTGTAAGAGAAAAATTTAAAAGGTTGGGAAAGGCCATGGGATGTAGAAATATTTTTTTCACATTTTACTTCCTTGTAAAAACAGGTAAATCAATAGTGATTTTCGTACGGATAAGTACCCAGTGAACGGTTCGTTTACCTTTATATATTGTTCCGGGTGAGCGTTGTATTGGTTTTTCGGAAGTGTTAGACCTGTAAGAGAAAAATTTAAATGGTTGGGAAAGGCCATGGGATGTAGAAATATTTTTTTCACATTTACTTCCTTGTAAAAACAGGTAAATCAATAGGGTTTTTCGTACGGATAAGTACCCAGTGAACGGTTCGTTTAGCTTTATATATTGTTCAGGGTGGGCGTTGTATTGGTTTTTCAGAAGTGTTAGACCTGTAAGAGAAAAATTTAAATGGTTGGAAAGGCCATGGGATGTAGAAATATTTTTTTCACATTTACTTCCTTGTAAAAACAGGAAAATCTATAGGGATTTTCGTACGGATAAGTACCAAGTGAACGGTTCGTTTATCTTTATATATTCTTCTGGGTGGGCGTTGTATTGGTTTTTCGGAAGTGTTACACCTGTAAGAGAAAAATTTAAACGGTTTGGAAAGGCCATGGGATTTAGAAATAATTTTTTCACATTTTACTTCCTTGTAAAAACAGGTAAATCAATAGGGATTTTCGTACGGATAAGTACCCAGTGAACGGTTCGTTTAGCTTTATATATTGTTCCGGGTGGGCGTTGTATTGGTTTTTCGCATATGTTAGACCTGTAAGAGAAAAATTTAAAAGGTTGGGAAAGGCCATGGGATGTAGAAATATTTTTTTCACATTTTACTTCCTTGTAAAAACAGGTAAATCAATAGTGATTTTCGTACGGATAAGTACCCAGTGAACGGTTCGTTTAGCTTTATATATTGTTCCAGGTGAGCGTTGTATTGGTTTTTCGGAAGTGTTAGACCTGTAAGAGAAAAATTTAAATGGTTGGGAAAGGCCATGGGATGTAGAAATATTTTTTTCACATTTACTTCCTTGTAAAAACAGGTAAATCAATAGGGTTTTTCGTACGGATAAGTACCCAGTGAACGGTTCGTTTAGCTTTATATATTGTTCCGGGTGGGCGTTGTATTGGTTTTTCGCATGTGTTAGACCTGTCCTGTAAGAGAAAAATTTAAATGGTTGGGAAAGGCCATGGGATGTAGAAATATTTTTTTCACATTTTATTTCCTTGTAAAAACAGGTAAATCAATAGGGTTTTATGTACGGATAAGTGCTCAGTGAACGGTTCGTTTAGCTTTATATATTGTTCCGGGATGGCGTTGTTTTGGTTTTTCGGAAGTGTTAGACCTGTAAGAGAAAAATTTAAATGGTTGGGAAAGGCCATGGGATGTAGAAATATTTTTTTCACATTTACGTCCTTGTAAAAACAGGAAAATCTATAGGGATTTTCGTACGGATAAGTACCCAGTGAACGGTTCGTTTAGCTTTATATATTGTTCCGGGTGGGCGTTGTATTGGTTTTTCGCATGTGTTAGACCTGTAAGAGAAAAATTTAAAAGGTTGGGAAAGGCCATGGGATGTAGAAATATTTTTTTCACATTTTACTTCCTTGTAAAAACAGGTAAATCAATAGTGATTTTCGTACGGATAAGTACCCAGTGAACGGTTCGTTTACCTTTATATATTGTTCCGGGTGGGCGTTGTATTGGTTTTTCGGAAGTGTTACACCTGTAAGAGAAAAATTTAAACGGTTTGGAAAGGCCATGGGATTTAGAAATAATTTTTTCACATTTTACTTCCTTGTAAAAACAGGTAAATCAATAGGGATTTTCGTACGGATAAGTACCCAGTGAACGGTTCGTTTAGCTTTATATATTGTTCCGGGTGGGCGTTGTATTGGTTTTTCGCATATGTTAGACCTGTAAGAGAAAAATTTAAAAGGTTGGGAAAGGCCATGGGATGTAGAAATATTTTTTTCACATTTTACTTCCTTGTAAAAACAGGTAAATCAATAGTGATTTTCGTACGGATAAGTACCCAGTGAACGGTTCGTTTAGCTTTATATATTGTTCCAGGTGAGCGTTGTATTGGTTTTTCGGAAGTGTTAGACCTGTAAGAGAAAAATTTAAATGGTTGGGAAAGGCCATGGGATGTAGAAATATTTTTTTCACATTTACTTCCTTGTAAAAACAGGTAAATCAATAGGGTTTTTCGTACGGATAAGTACCCAGTGAACGGTTCGTTTATCTTTATATATTCTTCCGGGTGGGCGTTGTATTGGTTTTTCGGAAGTGTTAGACCTGTAAGAGAAAAATTTAAATGGTTGGGAAAGGCCATGGGATGTAGAAATATTTTTTTCACATTTACTTCCTTGTAAAAACAGGAAAATCTATAGGGATTTTCGTACGGATAAGTACCCAGTGAACGGTTCGTTTATCTTTATATATTCTTCCGGGTTGGCGTTGTATTGGTTTTTCGGAAGTGTTAAACCTGTAAGAGAAAAATTTAAACGGTTTGGAAAGGCCATGGGATGTAGAAATATTTTTTTCACATTTTACTTCCTTGTAAAAACAGGTAAATCAATAGGGATTTTCGTACGGATAAGTACCCAGTGAACGGTTCGTTTAGCTTTATATATTGTTCCGGGTGGGCGTTGTATTGGTTTTTCGCATGTGTTAGACCTGTAAGAGAAAAATTTAAAAGGTTGGGAAAGGCCATGGGATGTAGAAATATTTTTTTCACATTTTACTTCCTTGTAAAAACAGTTAAATCAATAGTGATTTTCGTACGGATAAGTACCCAGTGAACGGTTCGTTTAGCTTTATATATTGTTCCGGGTGAGCGTTGTATTGATTTTTCGGAAGTGTTAGACCTGTAAGAGAAAAATTTAAATGGTTGGGAAAGGCCATGGGATGTAGAAATATTTTTTTCACATTTACTTCATTGTAAAAACAGGTAAATCAATAGGGTTTTTCGTACGGATAAGTACCCAGTGAACGGTTCGTTTAGCTTTATATATTGTTCCGGGTGGGAGTTGTATTGGTTTTTCGGAAGTGTTAGACCTGTAAGAGAAAAATTTAAATGGTTGGGAAAAGCCATGGGATGTAGAAATATTTTTTTCACATTTACTTCCTTGTAAAAACAGGTAAATCAATAGGGTTTTTCGTACGGATAAGTACCCAGTGAACGGTTCGTTTAGCTTTATATATTGTTCCGGGTGTGCGTTGTATTGGTTTTTCGGAAGTGTTAGACCTGTAAGAGAAAAATTTAAATGGTTGGGAAAGGCCATGGGATGTAGAAATATTTTTTTCACATTTTATTTCCTTGTAAAAACAGGTAAATCAATAGGGTTTTTCGTACGGATAAGTGCCCAGTGAACGGTTCGTTTAGCTTTATATATTGTTCCGGGTGGGCGTTGTATTGGTTTTTCAGAAGTGTTAGACCTGTAAGAGAAAAATTTAAATGGTTGGGAAAGGCCATGGGATGTAGAAATATTTTTTTCACATTTTATTTCCGTTTAAAAACAGGTAAATCAATAGGGATTTTCGTACGTATAAGTACCCAGTGAACTGTTCGTTTATCTTTATATATTCTTCCGCGTGGGCGTTGTATTGGTTTTTCAGAAGTGTTAGACCTGTAAGAGAAAAATTTAAATGGTTGGGAAAGCCCATGGGATGTAGAAATATTTTTTTCACATTTACTTCCTTGTAAAAACAGGAAAATCTATAGGGATTTTCGTACGGATAAGTACCCAGTGAACGGTTCGTTTATCTTTATATATTCTTCTGGGTGGGCGTTGTATTGGTTTTTCGGAAGTGTTACACCTGTAAGAGAAAAATTTAAACGGTTTGGAAAGGCCATGGGATTTAGAAATAATTTTTTCACATTTTACTTCCTTGTAAAAACAGGTAAATCAATAGGGATTTTTGTACGGATAAGTACCCAGTGAACGGTTCGTTTAGCTTTATATATTGTTCCGGGTGGGTGTTGTATTGGTTTTTCGCATATGTTAGACCTGTAAGAGAAAAATTTAAAAGGTTGGGAAAGGCCATGGGATGTAGAAATATTTTTTTCACATTTTACTTCCTTGTAAAAACAGGTAAATCAATAGTGATTTTCGTACGGATAAGTACCCAGTGAACGGTTCGTTTAGCTTTATATATTGTTCCGGGTGAGCGTTGTATTGGTTTTTCGGAAGTGTTAGACCTGTAAGAGAAAAATTTAAATGGTTGGGAAAGGCCATGGGATGTAGAAATATTTTTTTCACATTTACTTCCTTGTAAAAACAGGTAAATCAATAGGGTTTTTCGTACGGATAAGTACCCAGTGAACGGTTCGTTTATCTTTATATATTCTTCCGGGTGGGCGTTGTATTGGTTTTTCGGAAGTGTTAGACCTGTAAGAGAAAAATTTAAATGGTTGGGAAAGGCCATGGGATGTAGAAATATTTTTTTCACATTTACTTCCTTGTAAAAACAGGAAAATCTATAGGGATTTTCGTACGGATAAGTACCCAGTGAACGGTTCATTTATCTTTATATATTCTTCCGGGTGGGCGTTGTATTGGTTTTTCGGAAGTGTTACACCTGTAAGAGAAAAATTTAAACGGTTTGGAAAGGCCATGGGATGTAAAAATATTTTTTTCACATTTTACTTCCTTGTAAAAACAGGTAAATCAATAGGGATTTTCGTACGGATAAGTACCCAGTGAACGGTTCGTTTATCTTTATATATTCTTCCGGGTGGGCGTTGTATTGGTTTTTCGGAAGTGTTACACCTGTAAGAGAAAAATTTAAACGGTTTGGAAAGGCCATGGGATTTAGAAATATTTTTTTCACATTTTACTTCCTTGTAAAAACAGGTAAATCAATAGGGATTTTCGTACGGATAAGTACCCAGTGAACGGTTCGTTTAGCTTTATATATTGTTCCGGGTGGGCATTGTATTGGTTTTTCGCATGTGTTAGACCTGTAAGAGAAAAATTTAAAAGGTTGGGAAAGGCCATGGGATGTAGAAATATTTTTTTCACATTTACTTCCTTGTAAAAACAGGTAAATCAATAGGGTTTTTCGTACGGATAAGTACCAAGTGAACGGTTAGTTTAGCTTTATATATTGTTCCGGGTGGGAGTTGTATTGGTTTTTCGGAAGTGTTAGACCTGTAAGAGAAAAATTTAAATGGTTGGGAAAAGCCATGGGATGTAGAAATATTTTTTTCACATTTTATTTCCGTTTAAAAACAGGTAAATCAATAGGGATTTTCGTACGGATAAGTACCCAGTGAACTGTTCGTTTATCTTTATATATTCTTCCGCGTGGGCGTTGTATTGGTTTTTCAGAAGTGTTAGACCTGTAAGAGAAAAATTTAAATGGTTGGGAAAGGCCATGGGATGTAGAAATATTTTTTTCACATTTACTTCCTTGTAAAAACAGGAAAATCTATAGGGATTTTCGTACGGATAAGTACCCAGTGAACGGTTCGTTTATCTTTATATATTCTTCTGGGTGGGCGTTGTATTGGTTTTTCGGAAGTGTTACACCTGTAAGAGAAAAATTTAAACGGTTTGGAAAGGCCATGGGATTTAGAAATAATTTTTTCACATTTTACTTCCTTGTAAAAACAGGTAAATCAATAGGGATTTTTGTACGGATAAGTACCCAGTGAACGGTTCGTTTAGCTTTATATATTGTTCCGGGTGGGTGTTGTATTGGTTTTTCGCATATGTTAGACCTGTAAGAGAAAAATTTAAAAGGTTGGGAAAGGCCATGGGATGTAGAAATATTTTTTTCACATTTTACTTCCTTGTAAAAACAGGTAAATCAATAGTGATTTTCGTACGGATAAGTACCCAGTGAACGGTTCGTTTAGCTTTATATATTGTTCCGGGTGAGCGTTGTATTGGTTTTTCGGAAGTGTTAGACCTGTAAGAGAAAAATTTAAATGGTTGGGAAAGGCCATGGGATGTAGAAATATTTTTTTCACATTTACTTCCTTGTAAAAACAGGTAAATCAATAGGGTTTTTCGTACGGATAAGTACCCAGTGAACGGTTCGTTTATCTTTATATATTCTTCCGGGTGGGCGTTGTATTGGTTTTTCGGAAGTGTTAGACCTGTAAGAGAAAAATTTAAATGGTTGGGAAAGGCCATGGGATGTAGAAATATTTTTTTCACATTTACTTCCTTGTAAAAACAGGAAAATCTATAGGGATTTTCGTACGGATAAGTACCCAGTGAACGGTTCATTTATCTTTATATATTCTTCCGGGTGGGCGTTGTATTGGTTTTTCGGAAGTGTTACACCTGTAAGAGAAAAATTTAAACGGTTTGGAAAGGCCATGGGATGTAAAAATATTTTTTTCACATTTTACTTCCTTGTAAAAACAGGTAAATCAATAGGGATTTTCGTACGGATAAGTACCCAGTGAACGGTTCGTTTATCTTTATATATTCTTCCGGGTGGGCGTTGTATTGGTTTTTCGGAAGTGTTACACCTGTAAGAGAAAAATTTAAACGGTTTGGAAAGGCCATGGGATTTAGAAATATTTTTTTCACATTTTACTTCCTTGTAAAAACAGGTAAATCAATAGGGATTTTCGTACGGATAAGTACCCAGTGAACGGTTCGTTTAGCTTTATATATTGTTCCGGGTGGGCATTGTATTGGTTTTTCGCATGTGTTAGACCTGTAAGAGAAAAATTTAAAAGGTTGGGAAAGGCCATGGGATGTAGAAATATTTTTTTCACATTTACTTCCTTGTAAAAACAGGTAAATCAATAGGGTTTTTCGTACGGATAAGTACCAAGTGAACGGTTAGTTTAGCTTTATATATTGTTCCGGGTGGGAGTTGTATTGGTTTTTCGGAAGTGTTAGACCTGTAAGAGAAAAATTTAAATGGTTGGGAAAAGCCATGGGATGTAGAAATATTTTTTTCACATTTACTTCCTTGTAAAAACAGGTAAATCGATAGGGTTTTTCGTACGGATAAGTACCCAGTGAACGGTTCGTTTAGCTTTATATATTGTTCCGGGTGGGCGTTGTATTGGTTTTTCGGAAGTGTTAGACCTGTAAGAGAAAAATTTAAATGGTTGGGAAAGGCCATGGGATGTAGAAATATTTTTTTCACATTTTATTTCCTTGTAAAAACAGGTAAATCAATAGGGTTTTTCGTACGGATAAGTGCCCAGTGAACGGTTCGTTTAGCTTTATATATTGTTCCGGGTGGGCGTTGTATTGGTTTTTCAGAAGTGTTAGACCTGTAAGAGAAAAATTTAAATGGTTGGGAAAGGCCATGGGATGTAGAAATATTTTTTTCACATTTTATTTCCGTTTAAAAACAGGTAAATCAATAGGGATTTTCGTACGGATAAGTACCCAGTGAACGGTTCGTTTATCTTTATATATTCTTCCGCGTGGGCGTTGTATTGGTTTTTCGGAAGTGTTAGACCTGTAAGAGAAAAATTTAAATGGTTGGGAAAGGCCATGGGATGTAGAAATATTTTTTTCACATTTACTTCCTTGTAAAAACAGGAAAATCTATAGGGATTTTCGTACGGATAAGTACCCAGTGAACGGTTCGTTTATCTTTATATATTCTTCTGGGTGGGCGTTGTATTGGTTTTTCGGAAGTGTTACACCTGTAAGAGAAAAATTTAAACGGTTTGGAAAGGCCATGGGATTTAGAAATAATTTTTTCACATTTTACTTCCTTGTAAAAACAGGTAAATCAATAGGGATTTTCGTACGGATAAGTACCAGTGAACGGTTCGTTTAGCTTTATATTTTGTTCCGGGTGGGCGTTGTATTGGTTTTTCGCATATGTTAGACCTGTAAGAGAAAAATTTAAAAGGTTGGGAAAGGCCATGGGATGTAGAAATATTTTTTTCACATTTTACTTCCTTGTAAAAACAGGTAAATCAATAGTGATTTTCGTACGGATAAGTACCCAGTGAACGGTTCGTTTAGCTTTATATATTGTTCCGGGTGAGCGTTGTATTGGTTTTTCGGAAGTGTTAGACCTGTAAGAGAAAAATTTAAATGGTTGGGAAAGGCCATGGGATGTAGAAATATTTTTTTCACATTTACTTCCTTGTAAAAACAGGTAAATCAATAGGGTTTTTCGTACGGATAAGTACCCAGTGAACGGTTCGTTTATCTTTATATATTCTTCCGCGTGGGCGTTGTATTGGTTTTTCGGAAGTGTTAGACCTGTAAGAGAAAAATTTAAATGGTTGGGAAAGGCCATGGGATGTAGAAATATTTTTTTCACATTTACTTCCTTGTAAAAACAGGAAAATCTATAGGGATTTTCGTACGGATAAGTACCCAGTGAACGGTTCATTTATCTTTATATATTCTTCCGGGTGGGCGTTGTATTGGTTTTTCGGAAGTGTTACACCTGTAAGAGAAAAATTTAAACGGTTTGGAAAGGCCATGGGATGTAAAAATATTTTTTTCACATTTTACTTCCTTGTAAAAACAGGTAAATCAATAGGGATTTTCGTACGGATAAGTACCCAGTGAACGGTTCGGTTATCTTTATATATTCTTCCGGGTGGGCGTTGTATTGGTTTTTCGGAAGTGTTACACCTGTAAGAGAAAAATTTAAACGGTTTGGAAAGGCCATGGGATTTAGAAATATTTTTTTCACATTTTAATTCCTTGCAAAAACAGGTAAATCAATAGGGATTTTCGTACGGATAAGTACCCAGTGAACGGTTCGTTTAGCTTTATATATTGTTCCGGGTGGGCATTGTATTGGTTTTTCGCATGTGTTAGACCTGTAAGAGAAAAATTTAAAAGGTTGGGAAAGGCCATGGGATGTAGAAATATTTTTTTCACATTTACTTCCTTGTAAAAACAGGTAAATCAATAGGGTTTTTCGTACGGATAAGTACCAAGTGAACGGTTAGTTTAGCTTTATATATTGTTCCGGGTGGGAGTTGTATTGGTTTTTCGGAAGTGTTAGACCTGTAAGAGAAAAATTTAAATGGTTGGGAAAAGCCATGGGATGTAGAAATATTTTTTTCACATTTACTTCCTTGTAAAAACAGGTAAATCGATAGGGTTTTTCGTACGGATAAGTACCCAGTGAACGGTTCGTTTAGCTTTATATATTGTTCCGGGTGGGCGTTGTATTGGTTTTTCGGAAGTGTTAGACCTGTAAGAGAAAAATTTAAATGGTTGGGAAAGGCCATGGGATGTAGAAATATTTTTTTCACATTTTATTTCCTTGTAAAAACAGGTAAATCAATAGGGTTTTTCGTACGGATAAGTGCCCAGTGAACGGTTCGTTTAGCTTTATATATTGTTCCGGGTGGGCGTTGTATTGGTTTTTCAGAAGTGTTAGACCTGTAAGAGAAAAATTTAAATGGTTGGGAAAGGCCATGGGATGTAGAAATATTTTTTTCACATTTTATTTCCGTTTAAAAACAGGTAAATCAATAGGGATTTTCGTACGGATAAGTACCCAGTGAACGGTTCGTTTATCTTTATATATTCTTCCGGGTGGGCGTTGTATTGGTTTTTCGGAAATGTTAGACCTGTAAGAGAAAAATTTAAAAGGTTGGGAAAGGCCATGGGATGTAGAAATATTTTTTTCACATTTACTTCCTTGTAAAAACAGGAAAATCTATAGGGATTTTCGTACGGATAAGTACCCAGTGAACGGTTCGTTTATCTTTATATATTCTTCCGGGTGGGCGTTGTATTGGTTTTTCGGAAGTGTTACACCTGTAAGAGAAAAATTTAAACGGTTTGGAAAGGCCATGGGATGTAGAAATATTTTTTTCACATTTTACTTCCTTGTAAAAACAGGTAAATCAATAGGGATTTTCGTACAGATAAGTACCCAGTGAACGGTTCGTTTATCTTTATATATTCTTCCGGGTGGGCGTTGTATTGGTTTTTCGGAAGTGTTACACCTGTAAGAGAAAAATTTAAACGGTTTGGAAAGGCCATGGGATTTAGAAATATTTTTTTTCACATTTTACTTCCTTGTAAAAACAGGTAAATCAATAGGGATTTTCGTACGGATAAGTACCCAGTGAACGGTTCGTTTAGCTTTATATATTGTTCCGGGTGGGCGTTGTATTGGTTTTTCGCATGTGTTAGACCTGTAAGAGAAAAATTTAAAAGGTTGGGAAAGGCCATGGGATGTAGAAATATTTTTTTCACATTTTACTTCCTTGTAAAAACAGGTAAATCAATAGTGATTTTCGTACGGATAAGTACCCAGTGAACGGTTCGTTTAGCTTTATATATTGTTCCGGGTGAGCGTTGTATTGGTTTTTCGGAAGTGTTAGACCTGTAAGAGAAAAATTTAAATGGTTGGGAAAGGCCATGGGATGTAGAAATATTTTTTTCACATTTACTTCCTTGTAAAAACAGGAAAATCTATAGGGATTTTCGTACGGATAAGTACCCAGTGAACGGTTCATTTATCTTTATATATTCTTCCGGGTGGGCGTTGTATTGGTTTTTCGGAAGTGTTACACCTGTAAGAGAAAAATTTAAACGGTTTGGAAAGGCCATGGGATGTAAAAATATTTTTTTCACATTTTACTTCCTTGTAAAAAAAGGTAAATCAATAGGGATTTTCGTACGGATAAGTACCCAGTGAACGGTTCGTTTATCTTTATATATTCTTCCGGGTGGGCGTTGTATTGGTTTTTCGGAAGTGTTACACCTGTAAGAGAAAAATTTAAACGGTTTGGAAAGGCCATGGGATTTAGAAATATTTTTTTCACATTTTACTTCCTTGTAAAAACAGGTAAATCAATAGGGATTTTCGTACGGATAAGTACCCAGTGAACGGTTCGTTTAGCTTTATATATTGTTCCGGGTGGGCATTGTATTGGTTTTTCGCATGTGTTAGACCTGTAAGAGAAAAATTTAAAAGGTTGGGAAAGGCCATGGGATGTAGAAATATTTTTTTCACATTTACTTCCTTGTAAAAACAGGTAAATCAATAGGGTTTTTCGTACGGATAAGTACCAAGTGAACGGTTAGTTTAGCTTTATATATTGTTCCGGGTGGGAGTTGTATTGGTTTTTCGGAAGTGTTAGACCTGTAAGAGAAAAATTTAAATGGTTGGGAAAAGCCATGGGATGTAGAAATATTTTTTTCACATTTACTTCCTTGTAAAAACAGGTAAATCGATAGGGTTTTTCGTACGGATAAGTACCAAGTGAACGGTTCGTTTAGCTTTATATATTGTTCCGGGTGGGCGTTGTATTGGTTTTTCGGAAGTGTTAGACCTGTAAGAGAAAAATTTAAATGGTTGGGAAAGGCCATGGGATGTAGAAATATTTTTTTCACATTTTATTTCCTTGTAAAAACAGGTAAATCAATAGGGTTTTTCGTACGGATAAGTGCCCAGTGAACGGTTCGTTTAGCTTTATATATTGTTCCGGGTGGGCGTTGTATTGGTTTTTCAGAAGTGTTAGACCTGTAAGAGAAAAATTTAAATGGTTGGGAAAGGCCATGGGATGTAGAAATATTTTTTTCACATTTTATTTCCGTTTAAAAACAGGTAAATCAATAGGGATTTTCGTACGGATAAGTACCCAGTGAACGGTTCGTTTATCTTTATATATTCTTCCGGGTGGGCGTTGTATTGGTTTTTCGGAAATGTTAGACCTGTAAGAGAAAAATTTAAAAGGTTGGGAAAGGCCATGGGATGTAGAAATATTTTTTTCACATTTACTTCCTTGTAAAAACAGGAAAATCTATAGGGATTTTCGTACGGATAAGTACCCAGTGAACGGTTCGTTTATCTTTATATATTCTTCCGGGTGGGCGTTGTATTGGTTTTTCGGAAGTGTTACACCTGTAAGAGAAAAATTTAAATGGTTTGGAAAGGCCATGGGATGTAGAAATATTTTTTTCACATTTTACTTCCTTGTAAAAACAGGTAAATCAATAGTGATTTTCGTACGGATAAGTACCCAGTGAACGGTTCGTTTAGCTTTATATATTGTTCCGGGTGAGCGTTGTATTGGTTTTTCGGAAGTGTTAGACCTGTAAGAGAAAAATTTCAATGGTTGGGAAAGGCCATGGGATGTAGAAATATTTTTTTCACATTTACTTCCTTATAAAAACAGGTAAATCAATAGGGTTTTTCGTACGGATAAGTACCCAGTGAACGGTTCGTTTATCTTTATATATTGTTCCGGGTGGGCGTTGTATTGGTTTTTCGGAAGTGTTAGACCTGTAAGAGAAAAATTTAAATGGTTGGGAAAGGCCATGGGATGTAGAAATATTTTTTTCACATTTTACTTCCTTGTAAAAACAGGAAAATCAATAGGGATTTTTGTACGGATAGGTACCAAGTGAACGGTTCGTTTAGCTTTATATATTGTTCCGGGTGGGCGTTGTTTTGGTTTTTCGGAAGTGTTAGACCTGTAAGAGAAAAATTTAAATGGTTGGGAAAGGCCATGGTATGTAGAAATATTTTTTTCACATTTTATTTCCTTGTAAATACAGGTAAATCGATAGGGATTTTCGTAAGTATAAGTGCCCAGTGAACTGTTCGTTTAGCTTTATATATTGTTCCGGGTGGGCGTTGTATTGGTTTTTCGCATGTGTTAGACCTGTAAGAGAAACATTTAAATGGTTGGGAAAGGCCATGGGATGTAGAAATATTTTTTCACTTTTTATTTCCTTGTAAAAACAGGTAAATCAATAGGATTTTTCGTACGGATAAGTGCGCAGTGAACGGTTCGTTTAGCTTTATATATTGTTCCGGGAGGGCGTTGTTTTGGTTTTTCGGAAGTGTTAGACCTGTAAGAGAAAATTTAAATGGTTGGGAAAGGCCATGGGATGTAGAAATATTTGTTTCATATTTTATTTCCGTTTAAAAACAGGTAAATCAATTGTGATTTTCGTACGGATAAGTACCCAGTGAACGGTTCGTTTAGCTTTATATATTCTTCCGGGTGGGCGTTGTATTGGTATTTCGGAAGTGTTAGACCTGTAAGAGAAAAATTTCAATGGTTGGGAAAGGCCATGGGATGTAGAAATATTTTTTTCACATTTACTTCCTTGTAAAAACAGGTAAATCAATAGGGTTTTTCGTACGGATAAGTACCCAGTGAACGGTTCGTTTAGCTTTATATATTGTTCCGGGTGGGCGTTGTATTGGTTTTTCGGAAGTGTTAGACCTGTAAGAGAAAAATTTAAATGGTTGGGAAAGGCCATGGGATGTAGAAATATTTTTTTCACATTTTACCTCCTTGTAAAAACAGGAAAATCAATAGGGATTTTTGTACGGATAAGTACCCAGTGAACGGTTCGTTTAGCTTTATATATTGTTCCGGGTGGGCGTTGTTTTGGTTTTTTGGAAGTGTTAGACCTGTAAGAGAAAAATTTAAATGGTTGGGAAAGGCCATGGTATGTAGAAATATTTTTTTCACATTTTATTTCCTTGTAAATACAGGTAAATTGATAGGGATTTTCGTAAGTATAAGTGCCCAGTGAACTGTTCGTTTAGCTTTATATATTCTTCCGGGTGGGCGTTGTATTGGTATTTCGGAAGTGTTAGACCTGTAAGAGAAAAATTTCAATGGTTGGGAAAGGCCATGGGATGTAGAAATATTTTTTTCACATTTACTTCCTTGTAAAAACAGGTAAATCAATAGGGTTTTTCGTACGGATAAGTACCCAGTGAACGGTTCGTTTAGCTTTATATATTGTTCCGGGTGGGCGTTGTATTGGTTTTTCGGAAGTGTTAGACCTGTAAGAGAAAAATTTCAATGGTTGGGAAAGGCCATGGGATGTAGAAATATTTTTTTCACATTTACTTCCTTGTAAAAACAGGTAAATCAATAGGGTTTTTCGTACGGATAAGTACCCAGTGAACGGTTCGTTTAGCTTTATATATTCTTCCGGGTGGGCGTTGTATTGGTATTTCGGAAGTGTTAGACCTGTAAGAGAAAAATTTCAATGGTTGGGAAAGGCCATGGGATGTAGAAATATTTTTTTCACATTTTACTTCCTTGTAAAAACAGGAAAATCAATAGGGATTTTTGTACGGATAAGTACCCAGTGAACGGTTCGTTTAGCTTTATATATTGTTCCGGGTGGGCGTTGTTTTGGTTTTTCGGAAGTGTTAGACCTGTAAGAGAAAAATTTAAATGGTTGGGAAAGGCCATGGTATGTAGAAATATTTTTTTCACATTTTATTTCCTTGTAAATACAGGTAAATCGATAGGGATTTTCGTAAGTATAAGTGCCCAGTGAACTGTTCGTTTAGCTTTATATATTGTTCCGGGTGGGCGTTGTATTGGTTTTTCGCATGTGTTAGACCTGTAAGAGAAAAATTTAAATGGTTGGGAAAGGCCATGGGATGTAGAAATATTTTTTCACTTTTTATTTCCTTGTAAAAACAGGTAAATCAATAGGATTTTTCGTACGGATAAGTGCGCAGTGAACGGTTCGTTTAGCTTTATATATTGTTCCGGGAGGGCGTTGTTTTGGTTTTTCGGAAGTGTTAGACCTGTAAGAGAAAATTTAAATTGTTGGGAAAGGCCATGGGATGTAGAAATATTTGTTTCATATTTTATTTCCGTTTAAAAACAGGTAAATCAATTGTGATTTTCGTACGGATAAGTACCCAGTGAACGGTTCGTTTAGCTTTATATATTCTTCCGGGTGGGCGTTGTATTGGTATTTCGGAAGTGTTAGACCTGTAAGAGAAAAATTTCAATGGTTGGGAAAGGCCATGGGATGTAGAAATATTTTTTTCACATTTACTTCCTTGTAAAAACAGGTAAATCAATAGGGTTTTTCGTACGGATAAGTACCCAGTGAACGGTTCGTTTAGCTTTATATATTGTTCCGGGTGGGCGTTGTATTGGTTTTTCGGAAGTGTTAGACCTGTAAGAGAAAAATTTAAATGGTTGGGAAAGGCCATGGGATGTAGAAATATTTTTTTTCACATTTTACTTCCTTGTAAAAACAGGAAAATCAATAGGGATTTTTGTACGGATAAGTACCCAGTGAACGGTTCGTTTAGCTTTATATATTGTTCCGGGTGGGCGTTGTTTTGGTTTTTCGGAAGTGTTAGACCTGTAAGAGAAAAATTTAAATGGTTGGGAAAGGCCAAGGTATGTAGAAATATTTTTTTCACATTTTATTTCCTTGTAAATACAGGTAAATTGATAGGGATTTTCGTACGGATAAGTGCCCAGTGAACGGTTACTTTAGCTTTATATATTGTTCCGGGTGGGCGTTGTATTGGTTTTTCGCAAGTGTTAGACCTGTAGGAGAAAAATTTAAATGGTTGGGAAAGGCCATGGGATGTAGAAATATTTTTTTCACATTTTATTTCCTTTTAAAAACAGGTAAATCAATAGGGATTTTTGTACGGATAAGTACCCAGTGAACGGTTCGTTTAGCTTTATATATTGTTCCGGGTGGGCGTTGTATTGGTTTTTCGCATGTGTTAGACCTGTAAGAGAAAAATTTAAATGATTGGGAAAGGCCATGGTATGTAGAAATATTTTTTTCACATTTTATTTCCTTGTAAATACAGGTAAAGCGATAGGGATTTTCGTACGGATAAGTACCCAGTGAACTGTTCGTTTAGCTTTATATATTGTTCCGGGTGGGCGTTGTATTGGTATTTCGGAAGTGTTAGACCTGTAAGAGAAAAATTTCAATGGTTGGGAAAGGCCATGGGATGTAGAAATATTTTTTTCACATTTAATTCCTTGTAAAAACAGGTAAATCAATAGGGTTTTTCGTACGGATAAGTACCCAGTGAACGGTTCGTTTAGCTTTATATATTGTTCCGGGTGGGCGTTGTTTTGGTTTTTCGGAAGTGTTAGACCTGTAAGAGAAAAATTTAAATGGTTGGGAAAGGCCATGGTATGTAGAAATATTTTTTTCCCATTTTATTTCCTTGTAAATACAGGTAAATCGATAGGGATTTTCGTAAGTATAAGTGCCCAGTGAACTGTTCGTTTAGCTTTATATATTGTTCCGGGTGGGCGTTGTATTGGTTTTTCGCATGTGTTAGACCTGTAAGAGAAAAATTTAAATGGTTGGGAAAGGCCATGGTATGTAGAAATATTTTTTTCACATTTTATTTCCTTGTAAATACAGGTAAATCGATAGGGATTTTCGTAAGTATAAGTGCCCAGTGAACTGTTCGTTTAGCTTTATATATTGTTCCGGGTGGGCGTTGTATTGGTTTTTCGGAAGTGTTAGACCTGTAAGAGAAAAATTTAAATGGTTGGGAAAGGCCATGTGATGTAGAAATATTTTTTCACATTTTACTTCCTTGTAAAAACAGGAAAATCAATAGGGATTTTTCTACGGATAAGTACCCAGTGAACGGTTCGTTTAGCTTTATATATTGTTCCGGGTGGGCGTTGTTTTGGTTTTTCGGAAGTGTTAGACCTGTAAGAGAAAAATTTAAATGGTTGGGAAAGGCCATGGGATGTAGAAATATTTGTTTCACATTTTACTTCCTTGTAAAAACAGGAAAATCAATAGGGATTTTTGTACGGATAAGTACCCAGTGAACGGTTCGTTTAGCTTTATATATTGTTCCGGGTGGGCGTTGTTTTGGTTTTTCGGAAGTGTTAGACCTGTAAGAGAAAAATTTAAATGGTTGGGAAAGGCCATGGTATGTAGAAATATTTTTTTCACATTTTATTTCCTTGTAAATACAGGTAAATCGATAGGGATTTTCGTAAGTATAAGTGCCCAGTGAACTGTTCGTTTAGCTTTATATATTGTTCCGGGTGGGCGTTGTATTGGTTTTTCGCATGTGTTAGACCTGTAAGAGAAAAATTTAAATGGTTGGGAAAGGCCATGGGATGTAGAAATATTTTTTCACTTTTTATTTCCGTTTAAAAACAGGTAAATCAATAGGATTTTTCGTACGGATAAGTGCGCAGTGAACGGTTCGTTTAGCTTTATATATTGTTCCGGGAGGGCGTTGTTTTGGTTTTTCGGAAGTGTTAGACCTGTAAGAGAAAATTTAAATTGTTGGGAAAGGCCATGGGATGTAGAAATATTTGTTTCATATTTTATTTCCGTTTAAAAACAGGTAAATCAATTGTGATTTTCGTACGGATAAGTACCCAGTGAACGGTTCGTTTAGCTTTATATATTCTTCCGGGTGGGCGTTGTATTGGTATTTCGGAAGTGTTAGACCTGTAAGAGAAAAATTTCAACGGTTGGGAAAGGCCATGGGATGTAGAAATATTTTTTTTCACATTTACTTCCTTGTAAAAACAGGTAAATCAATAGGGTTTTTCGTACGGATAAGTACCCAGTGAACGGTTCGTTTAGCTTTATATATTGTTCCGGGTGGGCGTTGTATTGGTTTTTCGGAAGTGTTAGACCTGTAAGAGAAAAATTTAAATGGTTGGGAAAGGCCATGGGATGTAGAAATATTTTTTTCACATTTTACTTCCTTGTAAAAACAGGAAAATCAATAGGGATTTTCGTACGGATAAGTACCCAGTGAACGGTTCGTTTAGCCTTATATATTGTTCCGGGTGGGCGTTGTATTGGTTTTTCGGAAGTGTTAGACCTGTAAGAGAAAAATTTAAATGGTTGGGAAAGGCCATGGGATGTAGAAATATTTTTTTCACATTTTATTTCCGTTTAAAAACAGGTAAATCAATAGGGATTTTCGTACGGATATGTACCCAGTGAACGGTTCGTTTAGCATTATATATTCTTCCGGGTGGGCGTTGTATTGTTTTTTCGGAAGTGTTACACCTGTAAGAGAAAAATTTAAATGGTTTGGAAAGGCCATGGGATTTAGAAATATTTTTTTCACATTTTAATTCCTTGTAAAAACAGGTAAATCAATAGTGATTTTCGTACGGATAAGTACCCAGTGAACGGTTCGTTTAGCTTTATATATTGTTCTGGGTGAGCGTTGTATTGGTTTTTCGGAAGTGTTAGACCTGTAAGAGAAAAATTTAAATGGTTGGGAAAGGCCATGGGATGTAGAAATATTTTTTTCACATTTACTTCCTTGTAAAAACAGGTAAATCAATAGGGTTTTTCGTACGGATAAGTACCCAGTGAACGGTTCGTTTAGCTTTATATATTGTTCCGGGTGGGAGTTGTATTGGTTTTTCGGAAGTGTTAGACCTGTAAGAGAAAAATTTAAATGTTTGGGAAAAGCCATGGGATGTAGAAATATTTTTTTCACATTTACTTCCTTGTAAAAACAGGTAAATCAATAGGGTTTTTTGTACGGATAAGTACCCAGTGAACGGTTCGTTTAGCTTTATATATTGTTCCGGGTGGGCGTTGTATTGGTTTTTCGGAAGTGTTAGACCTGTAAGAGAAAAATTTAAATGGTTGGGAAAGGCCATGGGATGTAGAAATATTTTTTTCACATTTTATTTCCTTTTAAAAACAGGTAAATCAATAGGGATTTTCGTATGGATAAGTACCCAGTGAACGGTTCGTTTAGCTTTATATATTGTTCCGGGTGGGCGTCGTATTGGTTTTTCGGAAGTGTTAGACCTGTAAGAGAAAAATTTAAATGGTTGGGAAAGGCCATGGGATGTATAAACATTTTTTTCACATTTTATTTCCTTGTAAAAACAGGTAAATCAATAGGGTTTTTCGTACGGATAAGTGCCCAGTGAACGGTTCGTTTAGCTTTATATATTGTTCCGGGTGGGCGTTGTATTGGTTTTTCGGAAGTGTTAGACCTGTAAGAGAAAAATTTAAATGGTTGGGAAAGGCCATGGGATGTAGAAATATTTTTTTCACATTTTATTTCCGTTTAAAAACAGGTAAATCAATAGGGATTTTCGTACGGATATGTACCCAGTGAACGGTTCGTTTAGCATTATATATTCTTCCGGGTGGGCGTTGTATTGGTTTTTCGGAAGTGTTACACCTGTAAGAGAAAAATTTAAATGGTTTGGAAAGGCCATGGGATTTAGAAATATTTTTTTCACATTTTACTTCCTTGTAAAAACAGGTAAATCAATAGTGATTTTCGTACGGATAAGTACCCAGTGAACGGTTCGTTTAGCTTTATATATTGTTCCGGGTGAGCGTTGTATTGGTTTTTCGGAAGTGTTAGACCTGTAAGAGAAAAATTTAAATGGTTGGGAAAGGCCATGGGATGTAGAAATATTTTTTTCACATTTACTTCCTTGTAAAAACAGGTAAATCAATAGGGTTTTTCGTACGGATAAGTACCCAGTGAACGGTTCGTTTAGCTTTATATATTGTTCCGGGTGGGAGTTGTATTGGTTTTTCGGAAGTGTTAGACCTGTAAGAGAAAAATTTAAATGGTTGGGAAAAGCCATGGGATGTAGAAATTTTTTTTTCACATTTACTTCCTTGTAAAATCAGGTAAATCAATAGGGTTTTTTGTACGGATAAGTACCCAGTGAACGGTTCGTTTAGCTTTATATATTGTTCCGGGTGGGCGTTGTATTGGTTTTTCGGAAGTGTTAGACCTGTAAGAGAAAAATTTAAATGGTTGGGAAAGGCCATGGGATGTAGAAATATTTTTTTCACATTTTATTTCCTTGTAAAAACAGGTAAATCAATAGGGTTTTTCGTACGGATAAGTGCCCAGTGAACGGTTCGTTTAGCTTTATATATTGTTCCGGGTGCGCGTTGTATTGGTTTTTCAGAAGTGTTAGACCTGTAAGAGAAAAATTTAAATGGTTGGGAAAGGCCATGGGATGTAGAAATATTTTTTTCACATTTTATTTCCGTTTAAAAACAGGTAAATCAATAGGGATTTTCGTACGGATAAGTACCCAGTGAACGGTTCGTTTATCTTTATATATTCTTCCGGGTGGGCGTTGTATTGGTTTTTCGGAAGTGTTAGACCTGTAAGAGAAAAATTTAAATGGTTGGAAAAGGCCATGGGATGTAGAAATATTTTTTTCACATTTACTTCCTTGTAAAAACAGGAAAATCTATAGGGATTTTCGTACGGATAAGTACCCAGTGAACGGTTCGTTTATCTTTATATATTCTTCCGGGTGGGCGTTGTATTGGTTTTTCGGAAGTGTTACACCTGTAAGAGAAAAATTTAAACGGTTTGGAAAGGCCATGGGATGTAGAAATATTTTTTTCACATTTTACTTCCTTGTAAAAACAGGTAAATCAATAGGGATTTTCGTACGGATAAGTACCCAGTGAACGGTTCGTTTAGCTTTATATATTGTTCCGGGTGGGCGTTGTATTGGTTTTTCGCATGTGTTAGACCTGTAAGAGAAATATTTAAATGGTTGGGAAAGGCCATGGGATGTAGAAATATTTTTTTCACATTTTACTTCCTTGTAAAAACAGGTAAATCAATAGTGATTTTCGTACGGATAAGTGACCAGTGAACGGTTCGTTTAGCTTTATATATTGTTGCGGGTGGGCGTTGTATTGGTTTTTCGGAAGTGTTAGACCTGTAAGAGAAAAATTTAAATGGTTGGGAAAGGCCATGGGATGTAGAAATATTTTTTTCACATTTTATTTCCTTGTAAAAACAGGTAAATCAATAGGGTTTTTCGTACGGATAAGTGCCCAGTGAACGGTTCGTTTAGCTTTATATATTGTTCCGGGTGGGCGTTGTATTGGTATTTCGGAAGTGTTAGACCTGTAAGAGAAAAATTTCAATGGTTGAGAAAGGCCATGGGATGTAGAAATATTTTTTTCACATTTACTTCCTTATAAAAACAGGTAAATCAATAGGGTTTTTCGTACGGATAAGTACCCAGTGAACGGTTCGTTTATCTTTATATATTGTTCCGGGTGGGCGTTGTATTGGTTTTTCGGAAGTGTTAGACCTGTAAGAGAAAAATTTAAATGGTTGGGAAAGGCCATGTGATGTAGAAATATTTTTTTCACATTTTACTTCCTTGTAAAAACAGGAAAATCAATAGGGATTTTTCTACGGATAAGTACCCAGTGAACGGTTCGTTTAGCTTTATATATTGTTCCGGGTGGGCGTTGTTTTGGTTTTTCGGAAGTGTTAGACCTGTAAGAGAAAAATTTAAATGGTTGGGAAAGGCCATGGTATGTAGAAATATTTTTTTCACATTTTATTTCCTTGTAAATACAGGTAAATCGATAGGGATTTTCGTAAGTATAAGTGCCCAGTGAACTGTTCGTTTAGCTTTATATATTATTCCGGGTGGGCGTTGTATTGGTTTTTCGCATGTGTTAGACCTGTAAGAGAAAAATTTAAATGGTTGGGAAAGGCCATGGGATGTAGAAATATTTTTTCACTTTTTATTTCCTTGTAAAAACAGGTAAATCAATAGGATTTTTCGTACGGATAAGTGCGCAGTGAACGGTTCGTTTAGCTTTATATATTGTTCCGGGAGGGCGTTGTTTTGGTTTTTCGGAAGTGTTAGACCTGTAAGAGAAAATTTAAATTGTTGGGAAAGGCCATGGGATGTAGAAATATTTGTTTCACATTTTATTTCCGTTTAAAAACAGGTAAATCAATAGGGATTTTCGTACGGATAAGTACCCAGTGAACGGTTCGTTTATCTTTATATATTCTTCCGGGTGGGCGTTGTATTGGTTTTTCGGAAGTGTTAGACCTGTAAGAGAAAAATTTAAATGGTTGGAAAAGGCCATGGGATGTAGAAATATTTTTTTCACATTTACTTCCTTGTAAAAACAGGAAAATCTATAGGGATTTTCGTACGGATAAGTACCCAGTGAACGGTTCGTTTATCTTTATATATTCTTCCGGGTGGGCGTTGTATTGGTTTTTCGGAAGTGTTACACCTGTAAGAGAAAAATTTAAACGGTTTGGAAAGGCCATGGGATGTAGAAATATTTTTTTCACATTTTATTTCCGTTTAAAAACAGGTAAATCAATAGGGATTTTCGTACGGATAAGTACCCAGTGAACGGTTCGTTTATCTTTATATATTCTTCCGGGTGGGCGTTGTATTGGTTTTTCGGAAGTGTTAGACCTGTAAGAGAAAAATTTAAATGGTTGGAAAAGGCCATGGGATGTAGAAATATTTTTTTCACATTTACTTCCTTGTAAAAACAGGAAAATCTATAGGGATTTTCGTACGGATAAGTACCCAGTGAACGGTTCGTTTATCTTTATATATTCTTCCGGGTGGGCGTTGTATTGGTTTTTCGGAAGTGTTACACCTGTAAGAGAAAAATTTAAACGGTTTGGAAAGGCCATGGGATGTAGAAATATTTTTTTCACATTTTACTTCCTTGTAAAAACAGGTAAATCAATAGGGATTTTCGTACGGATAAGTACCCAGTGAACGGTTCGTTTAGCTTTATATATTGTTCCGGGTGGGCGTTGTATTGGTTTTTCGCATGTGTTAGACCTGTAAGAGAAATATTTAAATGGTTGGGAAAGGCCATGGGATGTAGAAATATTTTTTTCACATTTTACTTCCTTGTAAAAACAGGTAAATCAATAGTGATTTTCGTACGGATAAGTGACCAGTGAACGGTTCGTTTAGCTTTATATATTGTTGCGGGTGGGCGTTGTATTGGTTTTTCGGAAGTGTTAGACCTGTAAGAGAAAAATTTAAATGGTTGGGAAAGGCCATGGGATGTAGAAATATTTTTTTCACATTTTATTTCCTTGTAAAAACAGGTAAATCAATAGGGTTTTTCGTACGGATAAGTGCCCAGTGAACGGTTCGTTTAGCTTTATATATTGTTCCGGGTGGGCGTTGTATTGGTATTTCGGAAGTGTTAGACCTGTAAGAGAAAAATTTCAATGGTTGAGAAAGGCCATGGGATGTAGAAATATTTTTTTCACATTTACTTCCTTATAAAAACAGGTAAATCAATAGGGTTTTTCGTACGGATAAGTACCCAGTGAACGGTTCGTTTATCTTTATATATTGTTCCGGGTGGGCGTTGTATTGGTTTTTCGGAAGTGTTAGACCTGTAAGAGAAAAATTTAAATGGTTGGGAAAGGCCATGTGATGTAGAAATATTTTTTTCACATTTTACTTCCTTGTAAAAACAGGAAAATCAATAGGGATTTTTCTACGGATAAGTACCCAGTGAACGGTTCGTTTAGCTTTATATATTGTTCCGGTTGGGCGTTGTTTTGGTTTTTCGGAAGTGTTAGACCTGTAAGAGAAAAATTTAAATGGTTGGGAAAGGCCATGGTATGTAGAAATATTTTTTTCACATTTTATTTCCTTGTAAATACAGGTAAATCGATAGGGATTTTCGTAAGTATAAGTGCCCAGTGAACTGTTCGTTTAGCTTTATATATTATTCCGGGTGGGCGTTGTATTGGTTTTTCGCATGTGTTAGACCTGTAAGAGAAAAATTTAAATGGTTGGGAAAGGCCATGGGATGTAGAAATATTTTTTCACTTTTTATTTCCTTGTAAAAACAGGTAAATCAATAGGATTTTTCGCACGGATAAGTGCGCAGTGAACGGTTCGTTTAGCTTTATATATTGTTCCGGGAGGGCGTTGTTTTGGTTTTTCGGAAGTGTTAGACCTGTAAGAGAAAATTTAAATTGTTGGGAAAGGCCATGGGATGTAGAAATATTTGTTTCACATTTTATTTCCGTTTAAAAACAGGTAAATCAATAGGGATTTTCGTACGGATAAGTACCCAGTGAACGGTTCGTTTATCTTTATATATTCTTCCGGGTGGGCGTTGTATTGGTTTTTCGGAAGTGTTAGACCTGTAAGAGAAAAATTTAAATGGTTGGAAAAGGCCATGGGATGTAGAAATATTTTTTTCACATTTACTTCCTTGTAAAAACAGGAAAATCTATAGGGATTTTCGTACGGATAAGTACCCAGTGAACGGTTCGTTTATCTTTATATATTCTTCCGGGTGGGCGTTGTATTGGTTTTTCGGAAGTGTTACACCTGTAAGAGAAAAATTTAAACGGTTTGGAAAGGCCATGGGATGTAGAAATATTTTTTTCACATTTTACTTCCTTGTAAAAACAGGTAAATCAATAGGGATTTTCGTACGGATAAGTACCCAGTGAACGGTTCGTTTAGCTTTATATATTGTTCCGGGTGGGCGTTGTATTGGTTTTTCGCATGTGTTAGACCTGTAAGAGAAATATTTAAATGGTTGGGAAAGGCCATGGGATGTAGAAATATTTTTTTCACATTTTACTTCCTTGTAAAAACAGGTAAATCAATAGTGATTTTCGTACGGATAAGTGACCAGTGAACGGTTCGTTTAGCTTTATATATTGTTGCGGGTGGGCGTTGTATTGGTTTTTCGGAAGTGTTAGACCTGTAAGAGAAAAATTTAAATGGTTGGGAAAAGCCATGGGATGTAGAAATATTTTTTTCACATTTTATTTCCTTGTAAAAACAGGTAAATCAATAGGGTTTTTCGTACGGATAAGTGCCCAGTGAACGGTTCGTTTAGCTTTATATATTGTTCCGGGTGGGCGTTGTATTGGTATTTCGGAAGTGTTAGACCTGTAAGAGAAAAATTTCAATGGTTGAGAAAGGCCATGGGATGTAGAAATATTTTTTTCACATTTACTTCCTTATAAAAACAGGTAAATCAATAGGGTTTTTCGTACGGATAAGTACCCAGTGAACGGTTCGTTTATCTTTATATATTGTTCCGGGTGGGCGTTGTATTGGTTTTTCGGAAGTGTTAGACCTGTAAGAGAAAAATTTAAATGGTTGGGAAAGGCCATGTGATGTAGAAATATTTTTTTCACATTTTACTTCCTTGTAAAAACAGGAAAATCAATAGGGATTTTTCTACGGATAAGTACCCAGTGAACGGTTCGTTTAGCTTTATATATTGTTCCGGGTGGGCGTTGTTTTGGTTTTTCGGAAGTGTTAGACCTGTAAGAGAAAAATTTAAATGGTTGGGAAAGGCCATGGTATGTAGAAATATGTTTTTCACATTTTATTTCCTTGTAAATACAGGTAAATCGATAGGGATTTTCGTAAGTATAAGTGCCCAGTGAACTGTTCGTTTAGCTTTATATATTGTTCCGGGTGGGCGTTGTATTGGTTTTTCGCATGTGTTAGACCTGTAAGAGAAAAATTTAAATGGTTGGGAAAGGCCATGGGATGTAGAAATATTTTTTCACTTTTTATTTCCTTGTAAAAACAGGTAAATCAATAGGATTTTTCGTACGGATAAGTGCGCAGTGAACGGTTCGTTTAGCTTTATATATTGTTCCGGGAGGGCGTTGTTTTGGTTTTTCGGAAGTGTTAGACCTGTAAGAGAAAATTTAAATTGTTGGGAAAGGCCATGGGATGTAGAAATATTTGTTTCATATTTTATTTCCGTTTAAAAACAGGTAAATCAATTGTGATTTTCGTACGGATAAGTACCCAGTGAACGGTTCGTTTAGCTTTATATATTCTTCCGGGTGGGCGTTGTATTGGTATTTCGGAAGTGTTAGACCTGTAAGAGAAAAATTTCAACGGTTGGGAAAGGCCATGGGATGTAGAAATATTTTTTTCACATTTACTTCCTTGTAAAAACAGGTAAATCAATAGGGTTTTTCGTACGGATAAGTACCCAGTGAACGGTTCGTTTAGCTTTATATATTGTTCCGGGTGGGCGTTGTATTGGTTTTTCGGAAGTGTTAGACCTGTAAGAGAAAAATTTAAATGGTTGGGAAAGGCCATGGGATGTAGAAATATTTTTTTCACATTTTACTTCCTTGTAAAAACAGGAAAATCAATAGGGATTTTTCTACGGATAAGTACCCAGTGAACGGTTCGTTTAGCTTTATATATTGTTCCGGGTGGGCGTTGTTTTGGTTTTTCGGAAGTGTTAGACCTGTAAGAGAAAAATTTAAATGGTTAGGAAAGTCCATGGTATGTAGAAATATTTTTTTCACATTTTATTTCCTTGTAAATACAGGTAAATCGATAGGGATTTTCGTAAGTATAAGTGCCCAGTGAACTGTTCGTTTAGCTTTATATATTATTCCGGGTGGGCGTTGTATTGGTTTTTCGCATGTGTTAGACCTGTAAGAGAAAAATTTAAATGGTTGGGAAAGGCCATGGGATGTAGAAATATTTTTTCACTTTTTATTTCCTTGTAAAAACAGGTAAATCAATAGGATTTTTCGTACGGATAAGTGCGCAGTGAACGGTTCGTTTAGCTTTATATATTGTTCCGGGAGGGCGTTGTTTTGGTTTTTCGGAAGTGTTAGACCTGTAAGAGAAAATTTAAATTGTTGGGAAAGGCCATGGGATGTAGAAATATTTGTTTCACATTTTACTTCCTTGTAAAAACAGGAAAATCAATAGGGATTTTTGTACGGATAAGTACCCAGTGAACGGTTCGTTTAGCTTTATATATTGTTCCGGGTGGGCGTTGTTTTGGTTTTTCGGAAGTGTTAGACCTGTAAGAGAAAAATTTAAATGGTTGGGAAAGGCCATGGTATGTAGAAATATTTTTTTCACATTTTATTTCCTTGTAAATACAGGTAAATCGATAGGGATTTTCGTAAGTATAAGTGCCCAGTGAACTGTTCGTTTAGCTTTATATATTGTTCCGGGTGGGCGTTGTATTGGTTTTTCGCATGTGTTAGACCTGTAAGAGAAAAATTTAAATGGTTGGGAAAGGCCATGGGATGTAGAAATATTTTTTCACTTTTTATTTCCTTGTAAAAACAGGTAAATCAATAGGATTTTTCGTACGGATAAGTGCGCAGTGAACGGTTCGTTTAGCTTTATATATTGTTCCGGGAGGGCGTTGTTTTGGTTTTTCGGAAGTGTTAGACCTGTAAGAGAAAATTTAAATTGTTGGGAAAGGCCATGGGATGTAGAAATATTTGTTTCATATTTTATTTCCGTTTAAAAACAGGTAAATCAATTGTGATTTTCGTACGGATAAGTACCCAGTGAACGGTTCGTTTAGCTTTATATATTCTTCCGGGTGGGCGTTGTATTGGTATTTCGGAAGTGTTAGACCTGTAAGAGAAAAATTTCAACGGTTGGGAAAGGCCATGGGATGTAGAAATATTTTTTTCACATTTACTTCCTTGTAAAAACAGGTAAATCAATAGGGTTTTTCGTACGGATAAGTACCCAGTGAACGGTTCGTTTAGCTTTATATATTGTTCCGGGTGGGCGTTGTATTGGTTTTTCGGAAGTGTTAGACCTGTAAGAGAAAAATTTAAATGGTTGGGAAAGGCCATGGGATGTAGAAATATTTTTTTCACATTTTACTTCCTTGTAAAAACAGGAAAATCAATAGGGATTTTCGTACGGATAAGTACCCAGTGAACGGTTCGTTTAGCCTTATATATTGTTCCGGGTGGGCGTTGTTTTGGTTTTTCGGAAGTGTTAGACCTGTAAGAGAAAAATTTAAATGGTTGGGAAAGGCCAAGGTATGTAGAAATATTTTTTTTCACATTTTATTTCCTTGTAAATACAGGTAAATCGATAGGGATTTTCGTACGGATAAGTGCCCAGTGAACGGTTCGTTTAGCTTTATATATTGTTCCGGGTGGGCGTTGTATTGGTTTTTCGCAAGTGTTAGACCTGTAAGAGAAAAATTTAAATGGTTGGGAAAGGCCATGGGATGTAGAAATATTTTTTTCACATTTTATTTCCTTTTAAAAACAGGTAAATCAATAGGGATTTTCGTATGGATAAGTACCCAGTGAACGGTTCGTTTAGCTTTATATATTGTTCCGGGTGGGCGTCGTATTGGTTTTTCGCATGTGTTAGACCTGTAAGAGAAAAATTTAAATGGTTGGGAAAGGCCATGGGATGTAGAAATATTTTTTCACTTTTTATTTCCTTGTAAAAACAGGTAAATCAATAGGATTTTTCGTACGGATAAGTGCGCAGTGAACGGTTCGTTTAGCTTTATATATTGTTCCGGGAGGGCGTTGTTTTGGTTTTTCGGAAGTGTTAGACCTGTAAGAGAAAATTTAAATTGTTGGGAAAGGCCATGGGATGTAGAAATATTTGTTTCATATTTTATTTCCGTTTAAAAACAGGTAAATCAATTGTGATTTTCGTACGGATAAGTACCCAGTGAACGGTTCGTTTAGCTTTATATATTCTTCCGGGTGGGCGTTGTATTGGTATTTCGGAAGTGTTAGACCTGTAAGAGAAAAATTTCAACGGTTGGGAAAGGCCATGGGATGTAGAAATATTTTTTTCACATTTACTTCCTTGTAAAAACAGGTAAATCAATAGGGTTTTTCGTACGGATAAGTACCCAGTGAACGGTTCGTTTAGCTTTATATATTGTTCCGGGTGGGCGTTGTATTGGTTTTTCGGAAGTGTTAGACCTGTAAGAGAAAAATTTAAATGGTTGGGAAAGGCCATGGGATGTAGAAATATTTTTTTCACATTTTACTTCCTTGTAAAAACAGGAAAATCAATAGGGATTTTTCTACGGATAAGTACCCAGTGAACGGTTCGTTTAGCTTTATATATTGTTCCGGGTGGGCGTTGTTTTGGTTTTTCGGAAGTGTTAGACCTGTAAGAGAAAAATTTAAATGGTTAGGAAAGTCCATGGTATGTAGAAATATTTTTTTCACATTTTATTTCCTTGTAAATACAGGTAAATCGATAGGGATTTTCGTAAGTATAAGTGCCCAGTGAACTGTTCGTTTAGCTTTATATATTATTCCGGGTGGGCGTTGTATTGGTTTTTCGCATGTGTTAGACCTGTAAGAGAAAAATTTAAATGGTTGGGAAAGGCCATGGGATGTAGAAATATTTTTTCACTTTTTATTTCCTTGTAAAAACAGGTAAATCAATAGGATTTTTCGTACGGATAAGTGCGCAGTGAACGGTTCGTTTAGCTTTATATATTGTTCCGGGAGGGCGTTGTTTTGGTTTTTCGGAAGTGTTAGACCTGTAAGAGAAAATTTAAATTGTTGGGAAAGGCCATGGGATGTAGAAATATTTGTTTCACATTTTACTTCCTTGTAAAAACAGGAAAATCAATAGGGATTTTTGTACGGATAAGTACCCAGTGAACGGTTCGTTTAGCTTTATATATTGTTCCGGGTGGGCGTTGTTTTGGTTTTTCGGAAGTGTTAGACCTGTAAGAGAAAAATTTAAATGGTTGGGAAAGGCCATGGTATGTAGAAATATTTTTTTCACATTTTATTTCCTTGTAAATACAGGTAAATCGATAGGGATTTTCGTAAGTATAAGTGCCCAGTGAACTGTTCGTTGAGCTTTATATATTGTTCCGGGTGGGCGTTGTATTGGTTTTTCGCATGTGTTAGACCTGTAAGAGAAAAATTTAAATGGTTGGGAAAGGCCATGGGATGTAGAAATATTTTTTCACTTTTTATTTCCTTGTAAAAACAGGTAAATCAATAGGATTTTTCGTACGGATAAGTGCGCAGTGAACGGTTCGTTTAGCTTTATATATTGTTCCGGGAGGGCGTTGTTTTGGTTTTTCGGAAGTGTTAGACCTGTAAGAGAAAATTTAAATTGTTGGGAAAGGCCATGGGATGTAGAAATATTTGTTTCATATTTTATTTCCGTTTAAAAACAGGTAAATCAATTGTGATTTTCGTACGGATAAGTACCCAGTGAACGGTTCGTTTAGCTTTATATATTCTTCCGGGTGGGCGTTGTATTGGTATTTCGGAAGTGTTAGACCTGTAAGAGAAAAATTTCAACGGTTGGGAAAGGCCATGGGATGTAGAAATATTTTTTTCACATTTACTTCCTTGTAAAAACAGGTAAATCAATAGGGTTTTTCGTACGGATAAGTACCCAGTGAACGGTTCGTTTAGCTTTATATATTGTTCCGGGTGGGCGTTGTATTGGTTTTTCGGAAGTGTTAGACCTGTAAGAGAAAAATTTAAATGGTTGGGAAAGGCCATGGGATGTAGAAATATTTTTTTCACATTTTACTTCCTTGTAAAAACAGGAAAATCAATAGGGATTTTCGTACGGATAAGTACCCAGTGAACGGTTCGTTTAGCCTTATATATTGTTCCGGGTGGGCGTTGTTTTGGTTTTTCGGAAGTGTTAGACCTGTAAGAGAAAAATTTAAATGGTTGGGAAAGGCCAAGGTATGTAGAAATATTTTTTTTCACATTTTATTTCCTTGTAAATACAGGTAAATCGATAGGGATTTTCGTACGGATAAGTGCCCAGTGAACGGTTCGTTTAGCTTTATATATTGTTCCGGGTGGGCGTTGTATTGGTTTTTCGCAAGTGTTAGACCTGTAAGAGAAAAATTTAAATGGTTGGGAAAGGCCATGGGATGTAGAAATATTTTTTTCACATTTTATTTCCTTTTAAAAACAGGTAAATCAATAGGGATTTTCGTATGGATAAGTACCCAGTGAACGGTTCGTTTAGCTTTATATATTGTTCCGGGTGGGCGTCGTATTGGTTTTTCGGAAGTGTTAGACCTGTAAGAGAAAAATTTAAATGGTTGGGAAAGGCCATGGGATGTATAAATATTTTTTTCACATTTTATTTCCTTGTAAAAACAGGTAAATCAATAGGGTTTTTCGTACGGATAAGTGCCCAGTGAACGGTTCGTTTAGCTTTATATATTGTTCCGGGTGGGCGTTGTATTGGTTTTTCGGAAGTGTTAGACCTGTAAGAGAAAAATTTAAATGGTTGGGAAAGGCCATGGGATGTAGAAATATTTTTTTCACATTTTATTTCCGTTTAAAAACAGGTAAATCAATAGGGATTTTCGTACGGATATGTACCCAGTGAACGGTTCGTTTAGCATTATATATTCTTCCGGGTGGGCGTTGTATTGGTTTTTCGGAAGTGTTACACCTGTAAGAGAAAAATTTAAATGGTTTGGAAAGGCCATGGGATTTAGAAATATTTTTTTCACATTTTACTTCCTTGTAAAAACAGGTAAATCAATAGTGATTTTCGTACGGATAAGTACCCAGTGAACGGTTCGTTTAGCTTTATATATTGTTCTGGGTGAGCGTTGTATTGGTTTTTCGGAAGTGTTAGACCTGTAAGAGAAAAATTTAAATGGTTGGGAAAGGCCATGGGATGTAGAAATATTTTTTTCACATTTACTTCCTTGTAAAAACAGGTAAATCAATAGGGTTTTTCGTACGGATAAGTACCCAGTGAACGGTTCGTTTAGCTTTATATATTGCTCCGGGTGGGAGTTGTATTGGTTTTTCGGAAGTGTTAGACCTGTAAGAGAAAAATTTAAATGGTTGGGAAAAGCCATGGGATGTAGAAATATTTTTTTCACATTTACTTCCTTGTAAAAACAGGTAAATCAATAGGGTTTTTTGTACGGATAAGTACCCAGTGAACGGTTCGTTTAGCTTTATATATTGTTCCGGGTGGGCGTTGTATTGGTTTTTCGGAAGTGTTAGACCTGTAAGAGAAAAATTTAAATGGTTGGGAAAGGCCATGGGATGTAGAAATATTTTTTTCACATTTTATTTCCTTGTAAAAACAGGTAAATCAATAGGGTTTTTCGTACGGATAAGTGCCCAGTGAACGGTTCGTTTAGCTTTATATATTGTTCCGGGTGCGCGTTGTATTGGTTTTTCAGAAGTGTTAGACCTGTAAGAGAAAAATTTAAATGGTTGGGAAAGGCCATGGGATGTAGAAATATTTTTTTCACATTTTATTTCCGTTTAAAAACAGGTAAATCAATAGGGATTTTCGTACGGATAAGTACCCAGTGAAAGGTTCGTTTATCTTTATATATTCTTCCGGGTGGGCGTTGTATTGGTTTTTCGGAAGTGTTAGACCTGTAAGAGAAAAATTTAAATGGTTGGAAAAGGCCATGGGATGTAGAAATATTTTTTTCACATTTACTTCCTTGTAAAAACAGGAAAATCTATAGGGATTTTCGTACGGATAAGTACCCAGTGAACGGTTCGTTTATCTTTATATATTCTTCCGGGTGGGCGTTGTATTGGTTTTTCGGAAGTGTTACACCTGTAAGAGAAAAATTTAAACGGTTTGGAAAGGCCATGGGATGTAGAAATATTTTTTTCACATTTTACTTCCTTGTAAAAACAGGTAAATCAATAGGGATTTTCGTACGGATAAGTACCCAGTGAACGGTTCGTTTAGCTTTATATATTGTTCCGGGTGGGCGTTGTATTGGTTTTTCGCATGTGTTAGACCTGTAAGAGAAATATTTAAATGGTTGGGAAAGGCCATGGGATGTAGAAATATTTTTTTCACATTTTACTTCCTTGTAAAAACAGGTAAATCAATAGTGATTTTCGTACGGATAAGTGACCAGTGAACGGTTCGTTTAGCTTTATATATTGTTGCGGGTGGGCGTTGTATTGGTTTTTCGGAAGTGTTAGACCTGTAAGAGAAAAATTTAAATGGTTGGGAAAGGCCATGGGATGTAGAAATATTTTTTTCACATTTTATTTCCTTGTAAAAACAGGTAAATCAATAGGGTTTTTCGTACGGATAAGTGCCCAGTGAACGGTTCGTTTAGCTTTATATATTGTTCCGGGTGGGCATTGTTTTGGTTTTTCGGAAGTGTTAGACCTGTAAGAGAAAAATTTAAATGGTTGGGAAAGGCTATGGGATGTAGAAATATTTTTTTCACATTTACTTCCTTGTAAAAACAGGTAAATCAATAGGGTTTTTCGTACGGATAAGTACCCAGTGAACGGTTCGTTTAGCTTTATATATTGTTCCGGGTGGGCGTTGTATTGGTTTTTCGCATGTGTTAGACCTGTAAAGGAAAAATTTAAATGGTTGGGAAAGGCCATGGGATGTAGAAATATTTTTTTCACATTTTATTTCCATTTAAAAACAGGTAAATTAATTGTGATTTTCGTACGGATAAGTACCCAGTGAACGGTTCGTTTAGCTTTATATATTCTTCCGGGTGGGCGTTGTATTGGTTTTTCGGAAGTGTTAGACTTGTAAGAGAAAAATGTAAATGGTTGGGAAAAGCCATGGGATGTAGAAATATTTTTTTCACATTTTATTTCCGTTTAAAAACAGGTAAATCAATTGTGATTTTCGTACGGATAAGTACCCAGTGAACGGTTCGTTTAGCTTTATATATTCTTCCGGGTGGGCGTTGTATTGGTTTTTCGGTATTGTTACACCTGTAAGAGAAAAATTTAAATGGTTTGGAAAGGCCATGGGATTTAGAAATATTTTTTTCACATTTTACTTCCTTGTAAAAACAGGTAAATCAATAGGGATTTTCGTACGGATAAGTACCCAGTGAACGGTACGTTTAGCTTTATATATTATTCCGGGTGGGCGTTGTATTGGTTTTTCGCATGTGTTAGACCTGTAAGAGAAAAATTTAAATGGTTGGGAAAGGCCATGGGATGTAGAAATATTTTTTTCACATTTTATTTCCGTTTAAAAACAGGTAAATCAATTGTGATTTTCGTACGGATAAGTACCCAGTGAACGGTTCGTTTAGCTTTATATATTCTTCCGGGTGGGAGTTGTATTGGTTTTTCGGAAGTGTTAGACCTGTAAGAGAAAAATTTAAATGGTTGGGAAAGGCCATGGGATGTAGAAATATTTTTTTCACATTTACTTCCTTGTAAAAACAGGTAAATCAATAGGGTTTTTCGTACGGATAAGTACCCAGTGAACGGTTCGTTTAGCTTTATATATTGTTCCGGGTGGGCGTTGTATTGGTTTTTCCGAAGTGTTACACCTGTAAGAGAAAAATTTAAATGGTTTGGAAAGGCCATGGGATGTAGAAATATTTTTTTCACATTTTACTTCATTGTAAAAACAGGTAAATCAATAGGGATTTTCGTACGGATAAGTACCCAGTGAACGGTTCGTTTAGCTTTATATATTGTTCCGGGTGGGCGTTGTATTGGTTTTTCGCATGTGTTAGACCTGTAAGAGAAATATTTAAATGGTTGGGAAAGGCCATGGGATGTAGAAATATTTTTTTCACATTTTACTTCCTTGTAAAAACAGGTAAATCAATAGTGATTTTCGTACGGATAAGTGACCAGTGAACGGTTCGTTTAGCTTTATATATTGTTGCGGGTGGGCGTTGTATTGGTTTTTCGGAAGTGTTAGACCTGTAAGAGAAAAATTTAAATGGTTGGGAAAGGCCATGGGATGTAGAAATATTTTTTTCACATTTTATTTCTTTGTAAAAACAGGTAAATCAATAGGGTTTTTCGTACGGATAAGTGCCCAGTGAACGGTTCGTTTAGCTTTATATATTGTTCCGGGTGGGCGTTGTATTGGTTTTTCGCATGTGTTAGACCTGTAAAGGAAAAATTTAAATGGTTGGGAAAGGCCATGGGATGTAGAAATATTTTTTTCACATTTTAGTTCCTTGTAAAAACAGGTAAATCAATAGTGATTTTCGTACGGATAAGTACCCAGTGAACGGTTCGTTTAGCTTTATATATTGTTCCGGGTGGGCGTTGTATTGGTTTTTCGGAAGTGTTAGACCTGTAAGAGAAAAATTTAAAAGGTTGGGAAAGGCCATGGGATGTAGAAATATTTTTTTCACATTTTATTTCCTTGTAAAAACAGGTAAATCAATAGGGTTTTTTGTACGGATAAGTGCTCAGTGAACGGTTCGTTTAGCTTAATATATTGTTCTGGGAGGGCGTTGTTTTGGTTTTTCGGAAGTGTTAGACCTGTAAGAGAAAAATTTAAATGGTTGGGAAAGGCCATGGGATGTAGAAATATTTTTTTCACATTTTATTTCCGTTTAAAAACAGGTAAATCAATTGTGATTTTCGTACGGATAAGTACCCAGTGAACAGTTCGTTTAGCTTTATATATTGTTCCGGGTGGGCGTTGTATTGGTTTTTCGGAAGTGTTAGACCTGTAAGAGAAAAATTTAAATGGTTGGGAAAGGCCATGGGATGTAGAAATATTTTTTTCACATTTTATTTCCGTTTAAAAACAGGTAAATCAATTGTGATTTTCGTACGGTTAAGTACCCAGTGAACGGTTCATTTAGCTTTATATATTCTTCCGGGTGGGCGTTTTATTGGTTTTTCGGAAGTGTTAGACTTGTAAGAGAAAAATGTAAATGGTTGGGAAAAGCCATGGGATGTAGAAATATTTTTTTCACATTTTATTTCCGTTTAAAAACAGGTAAATCAATTGTGATTTTCGTACGGATAAGTACCCAGTGAACGGTTCGTTTAGCTTTATATATTCTTCCGGGTGGGCGTTGTATTGGTTTTTCGGTATTGTTACACCTGTAAGAGAAAAATTTAAATGGTTTGGAAAGGCCATGGGATTTAGAAATATTTTTTTCACATTTTACTTCCTTGTAAAAACAGGTAAATCAATAGGGATTTTCGTACGGATAAGTACCCAGTGAACGGTACGTTTAGCTTTATATATTATTCCGGGTGGGCGTTGTATTGGTTTTTCGCATGTGTTAGACCTGTAAGAGAAAAATTTAAATGGTTGGGAAAGGCCATGGGATGTAGAAATATTTTTTTCACATTTTATTTCCGTTTAAAAACAGGTAAATCAATTGTGATTTTCGTACGGATAAGTACCCAGTGAACGGTTCGTTTAGCTTTATATATTCTTCCGGGTGGGAGTTGTATTGGTTTTTCGGAAGTGTTAGACCTGTAAGAGAAAAATTTAAATGGTTGGGAAAGGCCATGGGATGTAGAAATATTTTTTTCACATTTACTTCCTTGTAAAAACAGGTAAATCAATAGGGTTTTTCGTACGGATAAGTACCCAGTGAACGGTTCGTTTAGCTTTATATATTGTTCCGGGTGGGCGTTGTATTGGTTTTTCCGAAGTGTTACACCTGTAAGAGAAAAATTTAAACGGTTTGGAAAGGCCATGGGATGTAGAAATATTTTTTTCACATTTTACTTCATTGTAAAAACAGGTAAATCAATAGGGATTTTCGTACGGATAAGTACCCAGTGAACGGTTCGTTTAGCTTTATATATTGTTCCGGGTGGGCGTTGTATTGGTTTTTCGCATGTGTTAGACCTGTAAGAGAAATATTTAAATGGTTGGGAAAGGCCATGGGATGTAGAAATATTTTTTTCACATTTTACTTCCTTGTAAAAACAGGTAAATCAATAGTGATTTTCGTACGGATAAGTGACCAGTGAACGGTTCGTTTAGCTTTATATATTGTTGCGGGTGGGCGTTGTATTGGTTTTTCGGAAGTGTTAGACCTGTAAGAGAAAAATTTAAATGGTTGGGAAAGGCCATGGGATGTAGAAAAATTTTTTTCACATTTTATTTCTTTGTAAAAACAGGTAAATCAATAGGGTTTTTCGTACGGATAAGTGCCCAGTGAACGGTTCGTTTAGCTTTATATATTGTTCCGGGTGGGCGTTGTATTGGTTTTTCGCATGTGTTAGACCTGTAAAGGAAAAATTTAAATGGTTGGGAAAGGCCATGGGATGTAGAAATATTTTTTTCACATTTTAGTTCCTTGTAAAAACAGGTAAATCAATAGTGATTTTCGTACGGATAAGTACCCAGTGAACGGTTCGTTTAGCTTTATATATTGTTCCGGGTGGGCGTTGTATTGGTTTTTCGGAAGTGTTAGACCTGTAAGAGAAAAATTTAAAAGGTTGGGAAAGGCCATGGGATGTAGAAATATTTTTTTCACATTTTATTTCCTTGTAAAAACAGGTAAATCAATAGGGTTTTTTGTACGGATAAGTGCTCAGTGAACGGTTCGTTTAGCTTAATATATTGTTCTGGGAGGGCGTTGTTTTGGTTTTTCGGAAGTGTTAGACCTGTAAGAGAAAAATTTAAATGGTTGGGAAAGGCCATGGGATGTAGAAATATTTTTTTCACATTTTATTTCCGTTTAAAAACAGGTAAATCAATTGTGATTTTCGTACGGATAAGTACCCAGTGAACGGTTCGTTTAGCTTTATATATTCTTCCGGGTGGGCGTTGTATTGGTTTTTCGGTATTGTTACACCTGTAAGAGAAAAATTTAAATGGTTTGGAAAGGCCATGGGATTTAGAAATATTTTTTTCACATTTTACTTCCTTGTAAAAACAGGTAAATCAATAGGGATTTTCGTACGGATAAGTACCCAGTGAACGGTTCGTTTAGCTTTATATATTGTTCTGGGTGGGCGTTGTATAGGTTTTTCGGAAGTGTTAGACCTGTAAGAGAAAAATTTAAATGGTTGGGAAAGGCCATGGGATGTAGAAATATTTTTTTCACATTTTATTTCCTTGTAAAAACAGGTAAATCACTAGGGTTTTTTGTACGGATAAGTGCTCAGTGAACGGTTCGTTTAGCTTAATATATTGTTCTGGGAGGGCGTTGTTTTGGTTTTTCGGAAGTGTTAGAACTGTAAGAGAAAAATTTAAATGGTTGGGAAAGGCCATGGGATGTAGAAATATTTTTTTCACATTTTATTTCCGTTTAAAAACAGGTAAATCAATTGTGATTTTCGTACGGATAAGTACCCAGTGAACGGTTCGTTTAGCTTTATATATTCTTCCGGGTGGGCGTTGTATTGGTTTTTCGGAAGTGTTAGACTTGTAAGAGAAAAATGTAAATGGTTGGGAAAAGCCATGGGATGTAGAAATATTTTTTTCACATTTTATTTCCGTTTAAAAACAGGTAAATCAATTGTGATTTTCGTACGGATAAGTACCCAGTGAACGGTTCGTTTAGCTTTATATATTCTTCCGGGTGGGCGTTGTATTGGTTTTTCGGTATTGTTACACCTGTAAGAGAAAAATTTAAATGGTTTGGAAAGGCCATGGGATTTAGAAATATTTTTTTCACATTTTACTTCCTTGTAAAAACAGGTAAATCAATAGGGATTTTCGTACGGATAAGTACCCAGTGAACGGTACGTTTAGCTTTATATATTATTCCGGGTGGGCGTTGTATTGGTTTTTCGCATGTGTTAGACCTGTAAGAGAAAAATTTAAATGGTTGGGAAAGGCCATGGGATGTAGAAATATTTTTTTCACATTTTACTTCCTTGTAAAAACAGGTAAATCAATAGTGATTTTCGTACGGATAAGTACCCAGTGAACGTTTCGTTTAGCTTTATATATTGTTCCGGGTGAGCGTTGTATTGGTTTTTCGGAAGTGTTAGACGTGTAAGAGAAAAATTTAAATGGTTGGGAAAGGCCATGGGATGTAGAAATATTTTTTTCACATTTTATTTCCTTGTAAAAACAGGTAAATCAATAGGGTTTTTTGTACGGATAAGTGCTCAGTGAACGGTTCGTTTAGCTTAATATATTGTTTCGGGAGGGCGTTGTTTTGGTTTTTCTGAAGTGTTAGACCTGTAAGAGAAAAATTTAAATGGTTGGGAAAGGCCATGGGATTTAGAAATATTTTTTTCACATTTTATTTCCGTTTAAAAACAGGTAAATCAATTGTGATTTTCGTACGGATAAGTACCCAGTGAACGGTTCGTTTAGCTTTATATATTCTTCCGGGTGGGCGTTGTATTGGTTTTTCGCATGTGTTAGACCTGTAAGAGAAAAATTTAAATGGTTGGGAAAGGCCATGGGATGTAGAAATATTTTTTTCACATTTTATTTCCTTGTAAAAACAGGTAAATCAATAGGGTTTTATGTACGGATAAGTGCTCAGTGAACGGTTTGTTTAGCTTAATATATTGTTCCGGGATGGCGTTGTTTTGGTTTTTCGGAAGTGTTAGACCTGTAAGAGAAAAATTGAAACGGTTGGGAAAGGCCATGGGATGTAGAAATATTTTTTTCACATTTTATTTCCTTATAAAAACAGGTAAATCAAAAGGGATTTTCGTACGGGTAAGTACCCAGTTAACGGTTCGTTTAGCTGTTATATTGTTCCGGGTGGGCGTTGTATTGGTTTTTCGCAAGTGTTAGACCTGTAAGAGAAAAATTTAAATGGTTGGGAAAGGCCATGGGATGTAGAAATATTTTTTTCACATTTACTTCCTTGTAAAAACAGGTAAATCAATAGGGTTTTTTGTACGGATAAGTGCTCAGTGAACGGTTCGTTTAGCTTAATATATTGTTCTGGGAGGGCGTTGTTTTGGTTTTTCGGAAGTGTTAGAACTGTAAGAGAAAAATTTAAATGGTTGGGAAAGGCCATGGGATGTAGAAATATTTTTTTCACATTTTATTTCCGTTTAAAAACAGGTAAATCAATTGTGATTTTCGTACGGATAAGTACCCAGTGAACGGTTCGTTTAGCTTTATATATTCTTCCGGGTGGGCGTTGTATTGGTTTTTCGGAAGTGTTAGACTTGTAAGAGAAAAATGTAAATGGTTGGGAAAAGCCATGGGATGTAGAAATATTTTTTTCACATTTTATTTCCGTTTAAAAACAGGTAAATCAATTGTGATTTTCGTACGGATAAGTACCCAGTGAACGGTTCGTTTAGCTTTATATATTCTTCCGGGTGGGCGTTGTATTGGTTTTTCGGTATTGTTACACCTGTAAGAGAAAAATTTAAATGGTTTGGAAAGGCCATGGGATTTAGAAATATTTTTTTCACATTTTACTTCCTTGTAAAAACAGGTAAATCAATAGGGATTTTCGTACGGATAAGTACCCAGTGAACGGTACGTTTAGCTTTATATATTATTCCGGGTGGGCGTTGTATTGGTTTTTCGCATGTGTTAGACCTGTAAGAGAAAAATTTAAATGGTTGGGAAAGGCCATGGGATGTAGAAATATTTTTTTCACATTTTACTTCCTTGTAAAAACAGGTAAATCAATAGTGATTTTCGTACGGATAAGTACCCAGTGAACGTTTCGTTTAGCTTTATATATTGTTCCGGGTGAGCGTTGTATTGGTTTTTCGGAAGTGTTAGACGTGTAAGAGAAAAATTTAAATGGTTGGGAAAGGCCATGGGATGTAGAAATATTTTTTTCACATTTTATTTCCTTGTAAAAACAGGTAAATCAATAGGGTTTTTTGTACGGATAAGTGCTCAGTGAACGGTTCGTTTAGCTTAATATATTGTTTCGGGAGGGCGTTGTTTTGGTTTTTCTGAAGTGTTAGACCTGTAAGAGAAAAATTTAAATGGTTGGGAAAGGCCATGGGATTTAGAAATATTTTTTTCACATTTTATTTCCGTTTAAAAACAGGTAAATCAATTGTGATTTTCGTACGGATAAGTACCCAGTGAACGGTTCGTTTAGCTTTATATATTCTTCCGGGTGGGCGTTGTATTGGTTTTTCGCATGTGTTAGACCTGTAAGAGAAAAATTTAAATGGTTGGGAAAGGCCATGGGATGTAGAAATATTTTTTTCACATTTTATTTCCTTGTAAAAACAGGTAAATCAATAGGGTTTTATGTACGGATAAGTGCTCAGTGAACGGTTTGTTTAGCTTAATATATTGTTCCGGGATGGCGTTGTTTTGGTTTTTCGGAAGTGTTAGACCTGTAAGAGAAAAATTGAAACGGTTGGGAAAGGCCATGGGATGTAGAAATATTTTTTTCACATTTTATTTCCTTATAAAAACAGGTAAATCAAAAGGGATTTTCGTACGGGTAAGTACCCAGTTAACGGTTCGTTTAGCTGTTATATTGTTCCGGGTGGGCGTTGTATTGGTTTTTCGCAAGTGTTAGACCTGTAAGAGAAAAATTTAAATGGTTGGGAAAGGCCATGGGATGTAGAAATATTTTTTTCACATTTACTTCCTTGTAAAAACAGGTAAATCAATAGGGTTTTTCGTACGGATAAGTACCCAGTGAACGGTTCGTTTAGCTTTATATATTGTTCCGGGTGGGAGTTGTATTGGTTTTTCGCAAGTGTTAGACCTGTAAGAGAAAAATTTAAATGGTTGGGAAAAGCCATGGGATGTAGAAATATTTTTTTCACATTTACTTCCTTGTAAAAACAGGTAAATCAATAGGGTTTTTCGTACGGATAAGTACCCAGTGAACAGTTCGTTTAGCTTTATATATTGTTCCGGGTGTGCATTGTATTGGTTTTTCGGAAGTGTTAGACCTGTAAGAGAAAAATTTAAATGGTTGGGAAAGGCCATGGGATGTAGAAATATTTTTTTCACATTTTATTTCCGTTTAAAAACAGGTAAATCAATTGTGATTTTCGTACGGATAAGTACCCAGTGAACGGTTCGTTTAGCTTTATATATTCTTCCGGGTGGGCGTTGTATTGGTTTTTCGGAAGTGTTAGACTTGTAAGAGAAAAATGTAAATGGTTGGGAAAAGCCATGGGATGTAGAAATATTTTTTTCACATTTTATTTCCGTTTAAAAACAGGTAAATCAATAGGGATTTTCGTACGGATAAGTACCCAGTGAACGGTTCGTTTAGCTTTATATATTGTTCCGGGTGGGCGTTGTATTGGTTTTTCGGAAGTGTTAGACGTGTAAGAGAAAAATTTAAATGGTTGGGAAAGGCCATGGGATGTAGAAATATTTTTTTCACATTTTATTTCCTTGTAAAAACAGGTAAATCAATAGGGTATTTTGTACGGATAAGTGCTCAGTGAACGGTTCGTTTAGCTTAATATATTGTTTCGGGAGGGCGTTGTATTGGTTTTTCGCATGTGTTAGACCTGTAAGAGAAAAATTTAAATGGTTGGGAAAGGCCATGGGATGTAGAAATATTTTTTTCACATTTTATTTCCTTGTAAAAACAGGTAAATCAATAGGGTTTTATGTACGGATAAGTGCTCAGTGAACGGTTTGTTAAGCTTAATATATTGTTCCGGGATGGCGTTGTTTTGGTTTTTCGGAAGTGTTAGACCTGTAAGAGAAAAATTTAAATGGTTGGGAAAGGCCATGGGATGTATAAATATTTTTTTCACATTTTATTTCCTTATAAAAACAGGTAAATCAAAAGGGATTTTCGTACGGGTAAGTACCCAGTTAACGGTTCGTTTAGCTGTATATATTGTTCCGGGTGGGCGTTGTATTGGTTTTTCGCAAGTGTTAGACCTGTAAGAGAAAAATTTAAATGGTTGGGAAAGGCCATGGGATGTAGAAATATTTTTTTCACATTTTACTTCCTTGTGAAAACAGGAAAATCGATAGGGATTTTCGTACGGATAAGTACCCAGTGAACGGTTCGTTTATCTTTATATATTCTTCCGGGTGGGCGTTGTATTGGTTTTTCGGAAGTGTTAGACCTGTAAGAGAAAAATTTAAATGGTTGGGAAAGGCCATGGGATGTAGAAATATTTTTTTCACATTTACTTCCTTGTAAAAACAGGAAAATCTATAGGGATTTTCGTACGGATAAGTACCCAGTGAACGGTTCGTTTATCTTTATATATTCTTCCGGGTGGGCGTTGTATTGGTTTTTCGGAAGTGTTACACCTGTAAGAGAAAAATTTAAACGGTTTGGAAAGGCCATGGGATGTAGAAATATTTTTTTCACATTTTACTTCCTTGTAAAAACAGGTAAATCAATAGTGATTTTCGTACGGATAAGTACCCAGTGAACGGTTCGTTTAGCTTTATATATTGTTCCGGGTGAGCGTTGTATTGGTTTTTCGGAAGTGTTAGACCTGTAAGAGAAAAATTTAAATGGTTGGGAAAGGCCATGAGATGTAGAAATATTTTTTTCACATTTACTTCCTTGTAAAAACAGGTAAATCAATAGGGTTTTTCGTACGGATAAGTACCCAGTGAACGGTTCGTTTAGCTTTATATATTGTTCCGGGTGGGAGTTGTATTGGTTTTTCGGAAGTGTTAGACCTGTAAGAGAAAAATTTAAATGGTTGGGAAAAGCCATGGGATGTAGAAATATTTTTTTCACATTTACTTCCTTGTAAAAACAGGTAAATCAATAGGGTTTTTCGTACGGATAAGTACCCAGTGAACGGTTCGTTTAGCTTTATATATTGTTCCGGGTGTGCGTTGTATTGGTTTTTCGGATGTGTTAGACCTGTAAGAGAAAAATTTAAATGGTTGGGAAAGGCCATGGGATGTAGAAATATTTTTTTCACATTTTATTTCCTTGTAAAAACAGGTAAATCAATAGGGTTTTTCGTACGGATAAGTGCCCAGTGAACGGTTCGTTTAGCTTTTTATATTGTTCCGGGTGGGCGTTGTATTGGTTTTTCAGAAGTGTTAGACCTGTAAGAGAAAAATTTAAATGGTTGGGAAAGGCCATGGGATGTAGAAATATTTTTTTCACATTTTATTTCCGTTTAAAAACAGGTAAATCAATAGGGATTTTCGTACGGATAAGTACCCAGTGAACGGTTCGTTTATCTTTATATATTCTTCCGGGTGGGCGTTGTATTGGTTTTTCGGAAGTGTTAGACCTGTAAGAGAAAAATTTAAATGGTTGGGAAAGGCCATGGGATGTAGAAATATTTTTTTCACATTTACTTCCTTGTAAAAACAGGAAAATCTATAGGGATTTTCGTACGGATAAGTACCCAGTGAACGGTTCGTTTATCTTTATATATTCTTCTGGGTGGGCGTTGTATTGGTTTTTCGGAAGTGTTACACCTGTAAGAGAAAAATTTAAACGGTTTGGAAAGGCCATGGGATTTAGAAATAATTTTTTCACATTTTACTTCCTTGTAAAAACAGGTAAATCAATAGGGATTTTCGTACGGATAAGTACCCAGTGAACGGTTCGTTTAGCTTTATATATTGTTCCGGGTGGGCGTTGTATTGGTTTTTCGCATATGTTAGACCTGTAAGAGAAAAATTTAAAAGGTTGGGAAAGGCCATGGGATGTAGAAATATTTTTTTCACATTTTACTTCCTTGTAAAAACAGGTAAATCAATAGTGATTTTCGTACGGATAAGTACCCAGTGAACGGTTCGTTTAGCTTTATATATTGTTCCGGGTGAGCGTTGTATTGGTTTTTCGGAAGTGTTAGACCTGTAAGAGAAAAATTTAAATGGTTGGGAAAGGCCATGGGATGTAGAAATATTTTTTTCACATTTACTTCCTTGTAAAAACAGGTAAATCAATAGGGTTTTTCGTACGGATAAGTACCCAGTGAACGGTTCGTTTATCTTTATATATTCTTCCGGGTGGGAGTTGTATTGGTTTTTCGGAAGTGTTAGACCTGTAAGAGAAAAATTTAAATGGTTGGGAAAGGCCATGGGATGTAGAAATATTTTTTTCACATTTACTTCCTTGTAAAAACAGGAAAATCTATAGGGATTTTCGTACGGATAAGTACCCAGTGAACGGTTCGTTTATCTTTATATATTCTTCCGGGTGGGCGTTGTATTGGTTTTTCGGAAGTGTTACACCTGTAAGAGAAAAATTTAAACGGTTTGGAAAGGCCATGGGATGTAGAAATATTTTTTTCATATTTTACTTCCTTGTAAAAACAGGTAAATCAATAGTGATTTTCGTACGGATAAGTACCCAGTGAACGGTTCGTTTAGCTTTATATATTGTTCCGGGTGAGCGTTGTATTGGTTTTTCGGAAGTGTTAGACCTGTAAGAGAAAAATTTAAATGGTTGGGAAAGGCCATGGGATGTAGAAATATTTTTTTCACATTTACTTCCTTGTAAAAACAGGTAAATCAATAGGGTTTTTCGTACGGATAAGTACCCAGTGAACGGTTCGTTTAGCTTTATATATTGTTCCGGGTGGGAGTTGTATTGGTTTTTCGGAAGTGTTAGACCTGTAAGAGAAAAATTTAAATGGTTGGGAAAAGCCATGGGATGTAGAAATATTTTTTTCACATTTACTTCCTTGTAAAAACAGGTAAATCAATAGGGTTTTTCGTACGGATAAGTACCCAGTGAACGGTTCGTTTAGCTTTATATATTGTTCCGGGTGTGCGTTGTATTGGTTTTTCAGAAGTGTTAGACCTGTAAGAGAAAAATTTAAATGGTTGGGAAAGGCCATGGGATGTAGAAATATTTTTTTCACATTTTATTTCCTTGTAAAAACAGGTAAATCAATAGGGTTTTTCGTACGGATAAGTGCCCAGTGAACAGTTCGTTTAGCTTTTTATATTGTTCCGGGTGGGCGTTGTATTGGTTTTTCAGAAGTGTTAGACCTGTAAGAGAAAAATTTAAATGGTTGGGAAAGGCCATGGGATGTAGAAATATTTTTTTCACATTTACTTCCTTGTAAAAACAGGTAAATCTATAGGGATTTTCGTACGGATAAGTACCCAGTGAACGGTTCGTTTATCTTTATATATTCTTCTGGGTGGGCGTTGTATTGGTTTTTCAGAAGTGTTACACCTGTAAGAGAAAAATTTAAACGGTTTGGATAGGCCATGGGATTTAGAAATAATTTTTTCACATTTTACTTCCTTGTAAAAACAGGTAAATCAGTAGGGATTTTCGTACGGATAAGTACCCAGTGAACGGTTCGTTTAGCTTTATATATTGTTCCGGGTGGGCGTTGTATTGGTTTTTCGCATATGTTAGACCTGTAAGAGAAAAATTTAAAAGGTTGGGAAAGGCCATGGGATGTAGAAATATTTTTTTCACATTTACTTCCTTGTAAAAACAGGAAAATCTATAGGGATTTTCGTACGGATAAGTACCCAGTGAACGGTTCGTTTATCTTTATATATTCTTCCGGGTGGGCGTTGTATTGGTTTTTCGGAAGTGTTACACCTGTAAGAGAAAAATTTAAACGGTTTGGAAAGGCCATGGGATGTAGAAATATTTTTTTCATATTTTACTTCCTTGTAAAAACAGGTAAATCAATAGTGATTTTCGTACGGATAAGTACCCAGTGAACGGTTCGTTTAGCTTTATATATTGTTCCGGGTGAGCGTTGTATTGGTTTTTCGGAAGTGTTAGACCTGTAAGAGAAAAATTTAAATGGTTGGGAAAGGCCATGGGATGTAGAAATATTTTTTTCACATTTACTTCCTTGTAAAAACAGGTAAATCAATAGGGTTTTTCGTACGGATAAGTACCCAGTGAACGGTTCGTTTAGCTTTATATATTGTTCCGGGTGGGAGTTGTATTGGTTTTTCGGAAGTGTTAGACCTGTAAGAGAAAAATTTAAATGGTTGGGAAAAGCCATGGGATGTAGAAATATTTTTTTCACATTTACTTCCTTGTAAAAACAGGTAAATCAATAGGGTTTTTCGTACGGATAAGTACCCAGTGAACGGTTCGTTTAGCTTTATATATTGTTCCGGGTGTGCGTTGTATTGGTTTTTCAGAAGTGTTAGACCTGTAAGAGAAAAATTTAAATGGTTGGGAAAGGCCATGGGATGTAGAAATATTTTTTTCACATTTTATTTCCTTGTAAAAACAGGTAAATCAATAGGGTTTTTCGTACGGATAAGTGCCCAGTGAACGGTTCGTTTAGCTTTTTATATTGTTCCGGGTGGGCGTTGTATTGGTTTTTCAGAAGTGTTAGACCTGTAAGAGAAAAATTTAAATGGTTGGGAAAGGCCATGGGATGTAGAAATATTTTTTTCACATTTACTTCCTTGTAAAAACAGGTAAATCTATAGGGATTTTCGTACGGATAAGTACCCAGTGAACGGTTCGTTTATCTTTATATATTCTTCTGGGTGGGCGTTGTATTGGTTTTTCAGAAGTGTTACACCTGTAAGAGAAAAATTTAAACGGTTTGGATAGGCCATGGGATTTAGAAATAATTTTTTCACATTTTACTTCCTTGTAAAAACAGGTAAATCAATAGGGATTTTCGTACGGATAAGTACCCAGTGAACGGTTCGTTTAGCTTTATATATTGTTCCGGGTGGGCGTTGTATTGGTTTTTCGCATATGTTAGACCTGTAAGAGAAAAATTTAAAAGGTTGGGAAAGGCCATGGGATGTAGAAATATTTTTTTCACATTTTACTTCCTTGTAAAAACAGGTAAATCAATAGTGATTTTCGTACGGATAAGTACCCAGTGAACTGTTCTTTTAGCTTTATATATTGTTCCGGGTGAGCGTTGTATTGGTTTTTCGGAAGTGTTAGACCTGTAAGAGAAAAATTTAAATGGTTGGGAAAGGCCATGGGATGTAGAAATATTTTTTTCACATTTACATCCTTGTAAAAACAGGTAAATCAATAGGGTTTTTCGTACGGATAAGTACCCAGTGAACGGTTCGTTTATCTTTATATATTCTTCCGGGTGGGCGTTGTATTGGTTTTTCGGAAGTGTTAGACCTGTAAGAGAAAAATTTAAATGGTTGGGAAAGGCCATGGGATGTAGAAATATTTTTTTCACATTTTACTTCCTTGTGAAAACAGGAAAATCGATAGGGATTTTCGTACGGATAAGTACCCAGTGAACGGTTCGTTTATCTTTATATATTCTTCCGGGTGGGCGTTGTATTGGTTTTTCGGAAGTGTTAGACCTGTAAGAGAAAAATTTAAATGGTTGGGAAAGGCCATGGGATGTAGAAATATTTTTTTCACATTTACTTCCTTGTAAAAACAGGAAAATCTATAGGGATTTTCGTACGGATAAGTACCCAGTGAACGGTTCGTTTATCTTTATATATTCTTCCGGGTGGGCGTTGTATTGGTTTTTCGGAAGTGTTACACCTGTAAGAGAAAAATTTAAACGGTTTGGAAAGGCCATGGGATGTAGAAATATTTTTTTCACATTTTACTTCCTTGTAAAAACAGGTAAATCAATAGTGATTTTCGTACGGATAAGTACCCAGTGAACGGTTCGTTTAGCTTTATATATTGTTCCGGGTGAGCGTTGTATTGGTTTTTCGGAAGTGTTAGACCTGTAAGAGAAAAATTTAAATGGTTGGGAAAGGCCATGGGATGTAGAAATATTTTTTTCACATTTACTTCCTTGTAAAAACAGGTAAATCAATAGGGTTTTTCGTACGGATAAGTACCCAGTGAACGGTTCGTTTAGCTTTATATATTGTTCCGGGTGGGAGTTGTATTGGTTTTTCGGAAGTGTTAGACCTGTAAGAGAAAAATTTAAATGGTTGGGAAAAGCCATGGGATGTAGAAATATTTTTTTCACATTTACTTCCTTGTAAAAACAGGTAAATCAATAGGGTTTTTCGTACGGATAAGTACCCAGTGAACGGTTCGTTTAGCTTTATATATTGTTCCGGGTGTGCGTTGTATTGGTTTTTCGGATGTGTTAGACCTGTAAGAGAAAAATTTAAATGGTTGGGAAAGGCCATGGGATGTAGAAATATTTTTTTCACATTTTATTTCCTTGTAAAAACAGGTAAATCAATAGGGTTTTTCGTACGGATAAGTGCCCAGTGAACGGTTCGTTTAGCTTTTTATATTGTTCCGGGTGGGCGTTGTATTGGTTTTTCAGAAGTGTTAGACCTGTAAGAGAAAAATTTAAATGGTTGGGAAAGGCCATGGGATGTAGAAATATTTTTTTCACATTTTATTTCCGTTTAAAAACAGGTAAATCAATAGGGATTTTCGTACGGATAAGTACCCAGTGAACGGTTCGTTTATCTTTATATATTCTTCCGGGTGGGCGTTGTATTGGTTTTTCGGAAGTGTTAGACCTGTAAGAGAAAAATTTAAATGGTTGGGAAAGGCCATGGGATGTAGAAATATTTTTTTCACATTTACTTCCTTGTAAAAACAGGTAAATCAATAGGGTTTTTCGTACGGATAAGTACCCAGTGAACGGTTCGTTTATCTTTATATATTCTTCCGGGTGGGCGTTGTATTGGTTTTTCGGAAGTGTTAGACCTGTAAGAGAAAAATTTAAATGGTTGGGAAAGGCCATGGGATGTAGAAATATTTTTTTCACATTTACTTCCTTGTAAAAACAGGAAAATCTATAGGGATTTTCGTACGGATAAGTACCCAGTGAACGGTTCGTTTATCTTTATATATTCTTCCGGGTGGGCGTTGTATTGGTTTTTCGGAAGTGTTACACCTGTAAGAGAAAAATTTAAACGGTTTGGAAAGGCCATGGGATGTAGAAATATTTTTTTCACATTTTATTTCCTTATAAAAACAGGTAAATCAAAAGGGATTTTCGTACGGGTAAGTACCCAGTTAACGGTTCGTTTATCTTTATATATTCTTCCGGGTGGGCGTTGTATTGGTTTTTCGGAAGTGTTACACCTGTAAGAGAAAAATTTAAAAGGTTGGGAAAGGCCATGGGATGTAGAAATATTTTTTTCACATTTTATTTCCTTGTAAAAACAGGTAAATCAATAGGGTTTTATGTACGGATAAGTGCTCAGTGAACGGTTTGTTTAGCTTAATATATTGTTCCGGGATGGCGTTGTTTTGGTTTTTCGGAAGTGTTAGACCTGTAAGAGAAAAATTGAAACGGTTGGGAAAGGCCATGGGATGTAGAAATATTTTTTTCACATTTTATTTCCTTATAAAAACAGGTAAATCAAAAGGGATTTTCGTACGGGTAAGTACCCAGTTAACGGTTCGTTTAGCTGTTATATTGTTCCGGGTGGGCGTTGTATTGGTTTTTCGCAAGTGTTAGACCTGTAAGAGAAAAATTTAAATGGTTGGGAAAGGCCATGGGATGTAGAAATATTTTTTTCACATTTACTTCCTTGTAAAAACAGGTAAATCAATAGGGTTTTTCGTACGGATAAGTACCCAGTGAACGGTTCGTTTAGCTTTATATATTGTTCCGGGTGGGAGTTGTATTGGTTTTTCGGAAGTGTTAGACCTGTAAGAGAAAAATTTAAATGGTTGGGAAAAGCCATGGGATGTAGAAATATTTTTTTCACATTTACTTCCTTGTAAAAACAGGTAAATCAATAGGGTTTTTCGTACGGATAAGTACCCAGTGAACGGTTCGTTTAGCTTTATATATTGTTCCGGGTGTGCGTTGTATTGGTTTTTCGGATGTGTTAGACCTGTAAGAGAAAAATTTAAATGGTTGGGAAAGGCCATGGGATGTAGAAATATTTTTTTCACATTTTATTTCCTTGTAAAAACAGGTAAATCAATAGGGTTTTTCGTACGGATAAGTGCCCAGTGAACGGTTCGTTTAGCTTTTTATATTGTTCCGGGTGGGCGTTGTATTGGTTTTTCAGAAGTGTTAGACCTGTAAGAGAAAAATTTAAATGGTTGGGAAAGGCCATGGGATGTAGAAATATTTTTTTCACATTTTATTTCCGTTTAAAAACAGGTAAATCAATAGGGATTTTCGTACGGATAAGTACCCAGTGAACGGTTCGTTTATCTTTATATATTCTTCCGGGTGGGCGTTGTATTGGTTTTTCGGAAGTGTTAGACCTGTAAGAGAAAAATTTAAATGGTTGGGAAAGGCCATGGGATGTAGAAATATTTTTTTCACATTTACTTCCTTGTAAAAACAGGTAAATCAATAGGGTTTTTCGTACGGATAAGTACCCAGTGAACGGTTCGTTTATCTTTATATATTCTTCCGGGTGGGCGTTGTATTGGTTTTTCGGAAGTGTTAGACCTGTAAGAGAAAAATTTAAATGGTTGGGAAAGGCCATGGGATGTAGAAATATTTTTTTCACATTTACTTCCTTGTAAAAACAGGAAAATCTATAGGGATTTTCGTACGGATAAGTACCCAGTGAACGGTTCGTTTATCTTTATATATTCTTCCGGGTGGGCGTTGTATTGGTTTTTCGGAAGTGTTACACCTGTAAGAGAAAAATTTAAACGGTTTGGAAAGGCCATGGGATGTAGAAATATTTTTTTCACATTTTATTTCCTTATAAAAACAGGTAAATCAAAAGGGATTTTCGTACGGGTAAGTACCCAGTTAACGGTTCGTTTATCTTTATATATTCTTCCGGGTGGGCGTTGTATTGGTTTTTCGGAAGTGTTACACCTGTAAGAGAAAAATTTAAAAGGTTGGGAAAGGCCATGGGATGTAGAAATATTTTTTTCACATTTTATTTCCTTGTAAAAACAGGTAAATCAATAGGGTTTTATGTACGGATAAGTGCTCAGTGAACGGTTTGTTTAGCTTAATATATTGTTCCGGGATGGCGTTGTTTTGGTTTTTCGGAAGTGTTAGACCTGTAAGAGAAAAATTGAAACGGTTGGGAAAGGCCATGGGATGTAGAAATATTTTTTTCACATTTTATTTCCTTATAAAAACAGGTAAATCAAAAGGGATTTTCGTACGGGTAAGTACCCAGTTAACGGTTCGTTTAGCTGTTATATTGTTCCGGGTGGGCGTTGTATTGGTTTTTCGCAAGTGTTAGACCTGTAAGAGAAAAATTTAAATGGTTGGGAAAGGCCATGGGATGTAGAAATATTTTTTTCACATTTACTTCCTTGTAAAAACAGGTAAATCAATAGGGTTTTTCGTACGGATAAGTACCCAGTGAACGGTTCGTTTAGCTTTATATATTGTTCCGGGTGGGAGTTGTATTGGTTTTTCGCAAGTGTTAGACCTGTAAGAGAAAAATTTAAATGGTTGGGAAAAGCCATGGGATGTAGAAATATTTTTTTCACATTTACTTCCTTGTAAAAACAGGTAAATCAATAGGGTTTTTCGTACGGATAAGTACCCAGTGAACGGTTCGTTTAGCTTTATATATTGTTCCGGGTGTGCATTGTATTGGTTTTTCGGAAGTGTTAGACCTGTAAGAGAAAAATTTAAATGGTTGGGAAAGGCCATGGGATGTAGAAATATTTTTTTCACATTTTATTTCCGTTTAAAAACAGGTAAATCAATAGGGATTTTCGTACGGATAAGTACCCAGTGAACGGTTCGTTTAGCTTTATATATTGTTCCGGGTGGGCGTTGTATTGGTTTTTCGGAAGTGTTAGACGTGTAAGAGAAAAATTTAAATGGTTGGGAAAGGCCATGGGATGTAGAAATATTTTTTTCACATTTTATTTCCTTGTAAAAACAGGTAAATCAATAGGGTATTTTGTACGGATAAGTGCTCAGTGAACGGTTCGTTTAGCTTAATATATTGTTTCGGGAGGGCGTTGTATTGGTTTTTCGCATGTGTTAGACCTGTAAGAGAAAAATTTAAATGGTTGGGAAAGGCCATGGGATGTAGAAATATTTTTTTCACATTTTATTTCCTTGTAAAAACAGGTAAATCAATAGGGTTTTATGTATGGATAAGTGCTCAGTGAACGGTTTGTTTAGCTTAATATATTGTTCCGGGATGGCGTTGTTTTGGTTTTTCGGAAGTGTTAGACCTGTAAGAGAAAAATTTAAATGGTTGGGAAAGGCCATGGGATGTATAAATATTTTTTTCACATTTTATTTCCTTATAAAAACAGGTAAATCAAAAGGGATTTTCGTACGGGTAAGTACCCAGTTAACGGTTCGTTTAGCTGTATATATTGTTCCGGGTGGGCGTTGTATTGGTTTTTCGCAAGTGTTAGACCTGTAAGAGAAAAATTTAAATGGTTGGGAAAGGCCATGGGATGTAGAAATATTTTTTTCACATTTTACTTCCTTGTGAAAACAGGAAAATCGATAGGGATTTTCGTACGGATAAGTACCCAGTGAACGGTTCGTTTATCTTTATATATTCTTCCGGGTGGGCGTTGTATTGGTTTTTCGGAAGTGTTAGACCTGTAAGAGAAAAATTTAAATGGTTGGGAAAGGTCATGGGATGTAGAAATATTTTTTTCACATTTACTTCCTTGTAAAAACAGGAAAATCTATAGGGATTTTCGTACGGATAAGTACCCAGTGAACGGTTCGTTTATCTTTATATATTCATCCGGGTGGGCGTTGTATTGGTTTTTCGGAAGTGTTACACCTGTAAGAGAAAAATTTAAACGGTTTGGAAAGGCCATGGGATGTAGAAATATTTTTTTCACATTTTACTTCCTTGTAAAAACAGGTAAATCAATAGTGATTTTCGTACGGATAAGTACCCAGTGAACGTTTCGTTTAGCTTTATATATTGTTCCGGGTGAGCGTTGTATTGGTTTTTCGGAAGTGTTAGACCTGTAAGAGAAAAATTTAAATGGTTGGGAAAGGCCATGGGATGTAGAAATATTTTTTTCACATTTACTTCCTTGTAAAAACAGGTAAATCAATAGGGTTTTTCGTACGGATAAGTACCCAGTGAACGGTTCGTTTAGCTTTATATATTGTTCCGGGTGGGAGTTGTATTGGTTTTTCGGAAGTGTTAGACCTGTAAGAGAAAAATTTAAATGGTTGGGAAAAGCCATGGGATGTAGAAATATTTTTTTCACATTTACTTCCTTGTAAAAACAGGTAAATCAATAGGGTTTTTCGTACGGATAAGTACCCAGTGAACGGTTCGTTTAGCTTTATATATTGTTCCGGGTGTGCGTTGTATTGGTTTTTCGGATGTGTTAGACCTGTAAGAGAAAAATTTAAATGGTTGGGAAAGGCCATGGGATGTAGAAATATTTTTTTCACATTTTATTTCCTTGTAAATACAGGTAAATCAATAGGGTTTTTCGTACGGATAAGTGCCCAGTGAACGGTTCGTTTAGCTTTTTATATTGTTCCGGGTGGGCGTTGTATTGGTTTTTCAGAAGTGTTAGACCTGTAAGAGAAAAATTTAAATGGTTGGGAAAGGCCATGGGATGTAGAAATATTTTTTTCACATTTTATTTCCTTGTAAAAACAGGTAAATCAATAGTGTTTTATGTACGGATAAGTGCTTAGTGAACGGGTTGTTTAGCTTAATATATTGTTCCGGGATGGCGTTGTTTTGGTTTTTCGGAAGAGTTAGACCTGTAAGAGAAAAATTTAAATGGTTGGGAAAGGCCATGGGATGTAGAAATATTTTTTTCACATTTTATTTCCTTATAAAGCAGGTAAATCAAAAGGGATTTTCGTACGGGTAAGTACCCAGTGAACGGTTCGTTTAGCTGTATATATTGTTCCGGGTGGGCGTTGTATTGGTTTTTCGCAAGTGTTAGACCTGGAAGAGAAAAATTTAAATGGTTGGGAAAGGCCATGGGATGTAGAAATATTTTTTTCACATTTTACTTCCTTGTGAAAACAGGAAAATCGATAGGGATTTTCGTACGGATAAGTACCCAGTGAACGGTTCGTTTATCTTTATGTATTCTTCCGGGTGGGCGTTGTATTGGTTTTTCGGAAGTGTTAGACCTGTAAGAGAAAAATTTAAATGGTTGGGAAAGGCCATGGGATGTAGAAATATTTTTTTCACATTTTACTTCCTTGTAAAAACAGGTAAATCAATAGTGATTTTCGTACGGATAAGTACCCAGTGAACGGTTCGTTTAGCTTTATATATTTAAATGGTTGGGAAAAGCCATGGGATGTAGAAATATTTTTTTCACATTTACTTCCTTGTAAAAACAGGTAAATCAATAGGGTTTTTCGTACGGATAAGTACCCAGTGAACGGTTCGTTTAGCTTTATATATTGTTCTGGGTGTGCGTTGTATTGGTTTTTCGGAAGTGTTAGACCTGTAAGAGAAAAATTTAAATGGTTGGGAAAGGCCATGGGATGTAGAAATATTTTTTTCACATTTTATTTCCTTGTAAAAACAGGTAAATCAATAGGGTTTTTCGTACGGATAAGTGCCCAGTGAACGGTTCGTTTAGCTTTTTATATTGTTCCGGGTGGGCGTTGTATTGGTTTTTCAGAAGTGTTAGACCTGTAAGAGAAAAATTTAAATGGTTGGGAAAGGCCATGGGATGTAGAAATATTTTTTTCACATTTACTTCCTTGTAAAAACAGGTAAATCTATAGGGATTTTCGTACGGATAAGTACCCAGTGAACGGTTCGTTTATCTTTATATATTCTTCTGGGTGGGCGTTGTATTGGTTTTTCGGAAGTGTTACACCTGTAAGAGAAAAATTTAAACGGTTTGGATAGGCCATGGGATTTAGAAATAATTTTTTCACATTTTACTTCCTTGTAAAAACAGGTAAATCAATAGGGATTTTCGTACGGATAAGTACCCAGTGAACGGTTCGTTTAGCTTTATATATTGTTCCGGGTAGGCGTTGTATTGGTTTTTCGCATATGTTAGACCTGTAAGAGAAAAATTTAAAAGGTTGGGAAAGGCCATGGGATGTAGAAATATTTTTTTCACATTTTACTTCCTTGTAAAAACAGGTAAATCAATAGTGATTTTCGTACGGATAAGTACCCAGTGAACTGTTCGTTTAGCTTTATATATTGTTCCGGGTGAGCGTTGTATTGGTTTTTCGGAAGTGTTAGACCTGTAAGAGAAAAATTTAAATGGTTGGGAAAGGCCATGGGATGTAGAAATATTTTTTTCACATTTACTTCCTTGTAAAAACAGGTAAATCAATAGGGTTTTTCGTACGGATAAGTACCCAGTGAACGGTTCGTTTATCTTTATATATTCTTCCGGGTGGGCGTTGTATTGGTTTTTCGGAAGTGTTAGACCTGTAAGAGAAAAATTTAAATGGTTGGGAAAGGCCATGGGATGTAGAAATATTTTTTTCACATTTACTTCCTTGTAAAAACAGGAAAATCTATAGGGATTTTCGTACGGATAAGTACCCAGTGAACGGTTCGTTTATCTTTATATATTCTTCCGGGTGGGCGTTGTATTGGTTTTTCGGAAGTGTTACACCTGTAAGAGAAAAATTTAAACGGTTTGGAAAGGCCATGGGATGTAGAAATATTTTTTTCACATTTTATTTCCTTGTAAAAACAGGTAAATCAATAGGGATTTTCGTACGGATAAGTACCCAGTGAACGGTTCGTTTATCTTTATATATTCTTCCGGGTGGGCGTTGTATTGGTTTTTCGGAAGTGTTACACCTGTAAGAGAAAAATTTAAACGGTTTGGAAAGGCCATGGGATTTAGAAATATTTTTTTCATATTTTAATTCCTTGTAAAAACAGGTAAATCAATAGGGATTTTCGTACGGATAAGTAACCAGTGAACGGTTCGTTTAGCTTTATATATTGTTCCGGGTGGGCGTTGTATTGGTTTTTCGCATGTGTTAGACCTGTAAGAGAAAAATTTAAAAGGTTGGGAAAGGCCATGGGATGTAGAAATATTTTTTTCACATTTTACTTCCTTGTAAAAACAGGTAAATCAGTAGTGATTTTCGTACGGATAAGTACCCAGTGAACGGTTCGTTTAGCTTTATATATTGTTCCGGGTGAGCGTTGTATTGGTTTTTCGGAAGTGTTAGACCTGTAAGAGAAAAATTTAAATGGTTGGGAAAGGCCATGGGATGTAGAAATATTTTTTTCACATTTACTTCCTTGTAAAAACAGGTAAATCAATAGGGTTTTTCGTACGGATAAGTACCAAGTGAACGGTTAGTTTAGCTTTATATATTGTTCCGGGTGGGAGTTGTATTGGTTTTTCGGAAGTGTTAGACCTGTAAGAGAAAAATTTAAATGGTTGGGAAAGGCCATGGGATGTAGAAATATTTTTTTCACATTTTATTTCCTTGTAAAAACAGGTAAATCAATAGGGTTTTTCGTACGGATAAGTGCCCAGTGAACGGTTCGTTTAGCTTTATATATTGTTCCGGGTGGGCGTTGTATTGGTTTTTCAGAAGTGTTAGACCTGTAAGAGAAAAATTTAAATGGTTGGGAAAGGCCATGGGATGTAGAAATATTTTTTTCACATTTTAATTCCGTTTAAAAACAGGTAAATCAATAGGGTTTTTCGTACGGATAAGTACCAAGTGATCGGTTAGTTTAGCTTTATATATTGTTCCGGGTGGGAGTTGTATTGGTTTTTCGGAAGTGTTAGAACTGTAAGAGAAAAATTTAAATGGTTGGGAAAGGCCATGGGATGTAGAAATATTTTTTTCACATTTTATTTCCTTGTAAAAACAGGTAAATCAATAGGGTTTTTCGTACGGATAAGTGCCCAGTGAACGGTTCGTTTAGCTTTATATATTGTTCCGGGTGGGCGTTGTATTGGTTTTTCAGAAGTGTTAGACCTGTAAGAGAAAAATTTAAATGGTTGGGAAAGGCCATGGGATGTAGAAATATTTTTTTCACATTTTAATTCCGTTTAAAAACAGGTAAATCAATAGGGATTTTCGTACGGATAAGTACCCAGTGAACGGTTCGTTTAGCTTTATATATTGTTCCGGGTGGGCGTTGTATTGGTTTTTCGGAAGTGTTAGACGTGTAAGAGAAAAATTTAAATGGTTGGGAAAGGCCATGGGATTTAGAAATATTTTTTTCACATTTTATTTCCGTTTAAAAACAGGTAGATCAATTGTGATTTTCGTACGGATAAGTACCCAGTGAACGGTTCGTTTAGCTTTGTATATTGTTCCGGGTGGGCGTTGTATTGGTTTTTCGCATGTGTTAGACCTGTAAGAGAAAAATTTAAAAGGTTGGGAAAGGCCATGGGATGTAGAAATATTTTTTTCACATTTACTTCCTTGTAAAAACAGGTAAATCAATAGGGTTTTTCGTACGGATAAGTACCAAGTGAACGGTTAGTTTAGCTTTATATATTGTTCCGGGTGGGAGTTGTATTGGTTTTTCGGAAGTGTTAGACCTGTAAGAGAAAAATTTAAATGGTTGGGAAAAGCCATGGGATGTAGAAATATTTTTTTCACATTTACTTCCTTGTAAAAACAGGTAAATCAATAGGGTTTTTCGTACGGATAAGTACCCAGTGAACGGTTCGTTTAGCTTTATATATTCTTCCGGGTGGGCGTTGTATTGGTTTTTCGGAAATGTTAGACCTGTAAGAGAAAAATTTAAAATGTTGGGAAAGGCCATGGGATGTAGAAATATTTTTTTCACATTTACTTCCTTGTAAAAACAGGAAAATCTATAGGGATTTTCGTACGGATAAGTACCCAGTGAACGGTTCGTTTATCTTTATATATTCTTCCGGGTGGGCGTTGTATTGGTTTTTCGGAAGTGTTACACCTGTAAGAGAAAAATTTAAACGGTTTGGAAAGGCCATGGGATGTAAAAATATTTTTTTCACATTTTACTTCCTTGTAAAAACAGGTAAATCAATAGGGATTTTCGTACGGATAAGTACCCAGTGAACGGTTCGTTTATCTTTATATATTCTTCCGGGTGGGCGTTGTATTGGTTTTTCGGAAGTGTTACACCTGTAAGAGAAAAATTTAAATGGTTGGGAAAGGCCATGGGATGTAGAAATATTTTTTTCACATTTACTTCCTTGTAAAAACAGGAAAAACTATAGGGATTTTCGTACGGATAAGTACCCAGTGAACGGTTCGTTTATCTTTATATATTCTTCTTGGTGGGCGTTGTATTGGTTTTTCGGAAGTGTTACACCTGTAAGAGAAAAATTTAAACGGTTTGGAAAGGCCATGGGATTTAGAAATATTTTTTTCACATTTTACTACCTTGTAAAAACAGGTAAATCAATAGGGATTTTCGTACGGATAAGTACCCAGTGAACGGTTCGTTTAGCTTTATATATTGTTCCGGGTGGGCGTTGTATTGGTTTTTCGCATATGTTAGACCTGTAAGAGAAAAATTTAAAAGGTTGGGAAAGGCCATGGGATGTAGAAATATTTTTTTCACATTTTACTTCCTTGTAAAAACAGGTAAATCGATAGTGATTTTCGTACGGATAAGTACCCAGTGAACGGTTCGTTTAGCTTTATATATTGTTCCGGGTGAGCGTTGTATTGGTTTTTCGGAAGTGTTAGACCTGTAAGAGAAAAATTTAAATGGTTGGGAAAGGCCATGGGATGTAGAAATATTTTTTTCACATTTACTTCCTTGTAAAAACAGGTAAATCAATAGGGTTTTTCGTACGGATAAGTACCCAGTGAACGGTTTGTTTATCTTTATATATTCTTCCGGGTGGGCGTTGTATTGGTTTTTCGGAAGTGTTAGACCTGTAAGAGAAAAATTTAAATGGTTGGGAAAGGCCATGGGATGTAGAAATATTTTTTTCACATTTACTTCCTTGTAAAAACAGGAAAATCTATAGGGATTTTCGTACGGATAAGTACCCAGTGAACGGTTCGTTTATCTTTATATATTCTTCCGGGTGGGCGTTGTATTGGTTTTTCGGAAGTGTTACACCTGTAAGAGAAAAATTTAAACGGTTTGGAAAGGCCATGGGATTTAGAAATATTTTTTTCACATTTTACTTCCTTGTAAAAACAGGTAAATCAATAGGGATTTTCGTACGGATAAGTACCCAGTGAACGGTTCGTTTAGCTTTGTATATTGTTCCGGGTGGGCGTTGTATTGGTTTTTCGCATGTGTTAGACCTGTAAGAGAAAAATTTAAAAGGTTGGGAAAGGCCATGGGATGTAGAAATATTTTTTTCACATTTACTTCCTTGTAAAAACAGGTAAATCAATAGGGTTTTTCGTACGGATAAGTACCAAGTGAACGGTTAGTTTAGCTTTATATATTGTTCCGGGTGGGAGTTGTATTGGTTTTTCGGAAGTGTTAGACCTGTAAGAGAAAAATTTAAATGGTTGGGAAAAGCCATGGGATGTAGAAATATTTTTTTCACATTTACTTCCTTGTAAAAACAGGTAAATCGATAGGGTTTTTCGTACGGATAAGTACCCAGTGAACGGTTCGTTTAGCTTTATATATTCTTCCGGGTGGGCGTTGTATTGGTTTTTCGGAAATGTTAGTCCTGTAAGAGAAAAATTTAAAATGTTGGGAAAGGCCATGGGATGTAGAAATATTTTTTTCACATTTACTTCCTTGTAAAAACAGGAAAATCTATAGGGATTTTCGTACGGATAAGTACCCAGTGAACGGTTCGTTTATCTTTATATATTCTTCCGGGTGGGCGTTGTATTGGTTTTTCGGAAGTGTTACACCTGTAAGAGAAAAATTTAAACGGTTTGGAAAGGCCATGGGATGTAGAAATATTTTTTTCACATTTTACTTCCTTGTAAAAACAGGTAAATCAATAGGGATTTTCGTACAGATAAGTACCCAGTGAACGGTTCGTTTATCTTTATATATTCTTCCGGGTGGGCGTTGTATTGGTTTTTCGGAAGTGTTACACCTGTAAGAGAAAAATTTAAACGGTTTGGAAAGGCCATGGGATTTAGAAATAGTTTTTTTCACATTTTACTTCCTTGTAAAAACAGGTAAATCAATAGGGATTTTCGTACGGATAAGTACCCAGTGAACGGTTCGTTTAGCTTTATATATTGTTCCGGGTGGGCGTTGTATTGGTTTTTCGCATGTGTTAGACCTGTAAGAGAAAAATTTAAAAGGTTGGGAAAGGCCATGGGATGTAGAAATATTTTTTTCACATTTTACTTCCTTGTAAAAACAGGTAAATCAATAGTGATTTTCGTACGGATAAGTACCCAGTGAACGGTTCGTTTAGCTTTATATATTGTTCCGGGTGAGCGTTGTATTGGTTTTTCGGAAGTGTTAGACCTGTAAGAGAAAAATTTAAATGGTTGGGAAAGGCCATGGGATGTAGAAATATTTTTTTCACATTTACTTCCTTGTAAAAACAGGTAAATCAATAGGGTTTTTCGTACGGATAAGTACCCAGTGAACGGTTCGTTTAGCTTTATATATTGTTCCGGGTGGGAGTTGTATTGGTTTTTCGGAAGTGTTAGACCTGTAAGAGAAAAATTTAAATGGTTGGGAAAAGCCATGGGATGTAGAAATATTTTTTTCACATTTACTTCCTTGTAAAAACAGGTAAATCAATAGGGTTTTTTGTACGGATAAGTACCCAGTGAACGGTTCGTTTAGCTTTATATATTGTTCCGGGTGGGCGTTGTATTGGTTTTTCGGAAGTGTTAGACCTGTAAGAGAAAAATTTAAATGGTTGGGAAAGGCCATGGGATGTAGAAATATTTTTTTCACATTTTATTTCCTTGTAAAAACAGGTAAATCAATAGGGTTTTTCGTACGGATAAGTGCCCAGTGAACGGTTCGTTTAGCTTTATATATTGTTCCGGGTGCGCGTTGTATTGGTTTTTCGGAAGTGTTAGACCTGTAAGAGAAAAATTTAAATGGTTGGGAAACGCCATGGGATGTAGAAATATTTTTTTCACATTTACTTCCTTGTAAAAACAGGAAAATCTATAGGGATTTTCGTACGGATAAGTACCCAGTGAACGGTTCGTTTATCTTTATATATTCTTCCGGGTGGGCGTTGTATTGGTTTTTCGGAAGTGTTACACCTGTAAGAGAAAAATTTAAACGGTTTGGAAAGGCCATGGGATTTAGAAATATTTTTTTCACATTTTACTTCCTTGTAAAAACAGGTAAATCAATAGGGATTTTCGTACGGATAAGTACCCAGTGAACGGTTCGTTTAGCTTTATATATTGTTCCGGGTGGGCGTTGTATTGGTTTTTCGCATGTGTTAGACCTGTAAGAGAAAAATTTAAATGGTTGGGAAAGGCCATGGGATGTAGAAATATTTTTTTCACATTTTACTTCCTTGTGAAAACAGGAAAATCGATAGGGATTTTCGTACGGATAAGTACCCAGTGAACGGTTCGTTTATCTTTATATATTCTTCCGGGTGGGCGTTGTATTGGTTTTTCGGAAGTGTTAGACCTGTAAGAGAAAAATTTAAATGGTTGGGAAAGGCCATGGGATGTAGAAATATTTTTTTCACATTTACTTCCTTGTAAAAACAGTTAAATCTATAGAGATTTTCGTACGGATAAGTACCCAGTGAACGGTTCGTTTATCTTTATATATTGTTCCGGGTGGGCGTTGTATTGGTTTTTCGGAAGTGTTACACCTGTAAGAGAAAAATTTAAACGGTTTGGAAAGGCCATGGGATGTAGAAATATTTTTTTCACATTTACTTCCTTGTAAAAACAGGTAAATCAATAGGGTTTTTCGTACGGATAAGTACCAAGTGAACGGTTAGTTTAGCTTTATATATTGTTCCGGGTGGGAGTTGTATTGTTTTTTCGGAAGTGTTAGACCTGTAAGAGAAAAATTTAAATGGTTGGGAAAAGCCATGGGATGTAGAAATATTTTTTTCACATTTACTTCCTTGTAAAAACAGGTAAATCAATAGGGTTTTTCGTACGGATAAGTACCCAGTGAACGGTTCGTTTAGCTTTATATATTGTTCCGGGTGGGCGTTGTATTGGTTTTTCGGAAGTGTTAGACCTGTAAGAGAAAAATTTAAATGGTTGGGAAAGGCCATGGGATGTAGAAATATTTTTTTCACATTTTATTTCCTTGTAAAAACAGGTAAATCAATAGGGTTTTTTGTACGGATAAGTGCTCAGTGAACGGTTCGTTTAGCTTAATATATTGTTCTGGGAGGGCGTTGTTTTGGTTTTTCGGAAGTGTTAGACCTGTAAGAGAAAAATTTAAATGGTTGGGAAAGGCCATGGGATGTAGAAATATTTTTTTCACATTTTATTTCCGTTTAAAAACAGGTAAATCAATAGGGTTTTTTGTACGGATAAGTACCCAGTGAACGGTTCGTTTAGCTTTATATATTGTTCCGGGTGGGCGTTGTATTGGTTTTTCAGAAGTGTTAGACCTGTAAGAGAAAAATTTAAATGGTTGGGAAAGGCCATGGGATGTAGAAATATTTTTTTCACATTTTATTTCCGTTTAAAAACAGGTAAATCAATAGGGATTTTCGTACGGATAAGTACCCAGTGAACGGTTCGTTTATCTTTATATATTCTTCCGGGTGGGCGTTGTATTGGTTTTTCGGAAGTGTTAGACCTGTAAGAGAAAAATTTAAATGGTTGGGAAAGGCCATGGGATGTAGAAATATTTTTTTCACATTTAATTCCTTGTAAAAACAGGAAAATCTATAGGGATTTTCGTACGGATAAGTACCCAGTGAACGGTTCGTTTATCTTTATATATTCTTCCGGGTGGGCGTTGTATTGGTTTTTCGGAAGTGTTACACCTGTAAGAGAAAAATTTAAAAGGTTTGGAAAGGCCATGGGATGTAGAAATATTTTTTTCACATTTTACTTCCTTGTAAAAACAGGTAAATCAATAGGGATTTTCGTACAGATAAGTACCCAGTGAACGGTTCGTTTATCTTTATATATTCTTCCGGGTGGGCGTTGTATTGGTTTTTCGGAAGTGTTACACCTGTAAGAGAAAAATTTAAACGGTTTGGAAAGGCCATGGGATTTAGAAATATTTTTTTCACATTTTACTTCCTTGTAAAAACAGGTAAATAATTAGGGATTTTCGTACGGATAAGTACCCAGTGAACGGTTCGTTTAGCTTTATATATTGTTCCGGGTGGGCGTTGTATTGGTTTTTCGCATGTGTTAGACCTGTAAGAGAAAAATTTAAAAGGTTGGGAAAGGCCATGGGATGTAGAAATATTTTTTTCACATTTTACTTCCTTGTAAAAACAGGTAAATCAATAGTGATTTTCGTACGGATAAGTACCCAGTGAACGGTTCGTTTAGCTTTATATATTGTTCCGGGTGAGCGTTGTATTGGTTTTTCGGAAGTGTTAGACCTGTAAGAGAAAAATTTAAATGGTTGGGAAAGGCCATGGGATGTAGAAATATTTTTTTCACATTTACTTCCTTGTAAAAACAGGTAAATCAATAGGGTTTTTCGTACGGATAAGTACCCAGTGAACGGTTCGTTTAGCTTTATATATTGTTCCGGGTGGGAGTTGTATTGGTTTTTCGGAAGTGTTAGACCTGTAAGAGAAAAATTTAAATGGTTGGGAAAAGCCATGGGATGTAGAAATATTTTTTTCACATTTACTTCCTTGTAAAAACAGGTAAATCAATAGGGTTTTTCGTACGGATAAGTACCCAGTGAACGGTTCGTTTAGCTTTATATATTGTTCCGGGTGGGCGTTGTATTGGTTTGTCGGAAGTGTTAGACCTGTAAGAGAAAAATTTAAATGGTTGGGAAAGGCCATGGGATGTAGAAATATTTTTTTCACATTTTATTTCCTTGTAAAAACAGGTAAATCAATAGGGTTTTTCGTACGGATAAGTCCCCAGTGAACGGTTCGTTTAGCTTTATATATTGTTCCGGGTGGGCGTTGTATTTGTTTTTCAGAAGTGTTAGACTTGTAAGAGAAAAATTTAAATGGTTGGGAAAGGCCATGGGATGTAGAAATATTTTTTTCACATTTTATTTCCGTTTAAAAACAGGTAAATCAATAGGGATTTTCGTACGGATAAGTACCCAGTGAACGGTTCGTTTATCTTTATATATTCTTCCGGGTGGGCGTTGTATTGGTTTTTCGGAAGTGTTAGACCTGTAAGAGAAAAATTTAAATGGTTGGGAAAGGCCATGGGATGTAGAAATATTTTTTTCACATTTACTTCCTTGTAAAAACAGGAAAATCTATAGGGATTTTCGTACGGATAAGTACCCAGTGAACGGTTCGTTTAGCTTTATATATTCTTCCGGGTGGACGTTGTATTGGTTTTTCGGAAGTGTTACACCTGTAAGAGAAAAATTTAAAAGGTTGGGAAAGGCCATGGGATGTAGAAATATTTTTTTCACATTTTACTTCCTTGTAAAAACAGGTAAATCAATAGTGATTTTCGTACGGATAAGTACCCAGTGAACGGTTCGTTTAGTTTTATATATTGTTCCGGGTGAGCGTTGTATTGGTTTTTCGGAAGTGTTAGACCTGTAAGAGAAAAATTTAAATGGTTGGGAAAGGCCATGGGATGTAGAAATATTTTTTTCACATTTTATTTCCGTTTAAAAACAGGTAAATCAATAGGGATTTTCGTACAGATAAGTACCCAGTGAACGGTTCGTTTAGCTTTATATATTGTTCCGGGTGGGCGTTGTATTGGTTTTTCGCATGTGTTAGACCTGTAAGAGAAAAATTTAAATGGTTGGGAAAGGCCATGGGATGTAGAAATATTTTTTTCACATTTTACTTCCTTGTAAAAACAGGTAAATCAATAGTGATTTTCGTACGGATAAGTACCCAGTGAACGGTTCGTTTATCTTCATATATTCTTCCGGGTGGGCGTTGTACTGGTTTTTCGGAAGTGTTAGACCTGTAAGAGAAAAATTTAAATGGTTGGGAAAGGCCATGGTATGTAGAAATATTTTTTTCACATTTTATTTCCTTGTAAATACAGGTAAATCGATAGGGATTTTCGTACGGATAAGTGCCAAGTGAACGGTTCGTTTAGCTTTATATATTGTTCCGGGTGGGCGTTGTATTGGTTTTTCGGAAGTGTTAGACCTGTAAGAGAAAAATTTAAATGGTTGGGAAAGGCCATGGGATGTAGAAATATTTTTTTCACATTTACTTCCTTGTAAAAACAGGAAAATCTATAGGGATTTTCGTATGGATAAGTACCCAGTGAACGGTTCGTTTATCTTTATATATACTTCCGGGTGGGCGTTGTATTGGTTTTTCGGAAGTGTTAGACCTGTAAGAGAAAAATTTAAATGGTTGGGAAAGGCCATGGGATGTAGAAATATTTTTTTCACATTTACTTCCTTGTAAAAACAGTTAAATCTATAGAGATTTTCGTACGGATAAGTACCCAGTGAACGGTTCGTTTATCTTTATATATTCTTCCGGGTGGGCGTTGTATTGGTTTTTCGGAAGTGTTACACCTGTAAGAGAAAAATTTAAACGGTTTGGAAAGGCCATGGGATTTAGAAATATTTTTTTCACATTTTACTTCCTTGTAAAAACAGGTAAATCAATAGGGATTTTCGGACGGATAAGTACCCAGTGAACGGTTCGTTTAGCTTTATATATTGTTCCGGGTGGGCGTTGTATTGGTTTTTCGCATGTGTTAGACCTGTAAGAGAAAAATTTAAATGGTTGGGAAAGGCCATGGGATGTAGAAATATTTTTTTCACATTTTACTTCCTTGTAAAAACACGTAAATCAATAGTGATTTTCGTACGGATAATTACCCAGTGAATGGTTCGTTTAGCTTTATATATTGTTCCGGGTGAGCGTTGTATTGGTTTTTCGGAAGTGTTAGACCTGTAAGAGAAAAATTTAAATGGTTGGGAAAGGCCATGGGATGTAGAAATATTTTTTTCACATTTTACTTCCCTGTAAAAACAGGTAAATCAATAGTGATTTTCGTACGGATAAGTACCCAGTGAACGGTTCGTTTATCTTCATATATTCTTCCGGGTGGGCGTTGTACTGGTTTTTCGGAAGTGTTAGACCTGTAAGAGAAAAATTTAAATGGTTGGGAAAGGCCATGGTATGTAGAAATATTTTTTTCACATTTTATTTCCTTGTAAATACAGGTAAATCGATAGGGATTTTCGTACGGATAAGTGCCAAGTGAACGGTTCGTTTAGCTTTATATATTGTTCCGGGTGGGCGTTGTATTGGTTTTTCGGAAGTGTTAGACCTGTAAGAGAAAAATTTAAATGGTTGGGAAAGGCCATGGGATGTAGAAATATTTTTTTCACATTTACTTCCTTGTAAAAACAGGAAAATCTATAGGGATTTTCGTACGGATAAGTACCCAGTGAACGGTTCGTTTATCTTTATATATTCTTCCGGGTGGGCGTTGTATTGGTTTTTCGGAAGTGTTAGACCTGTAAGAGAAAAATTTAAATGGTTGGGAAAGGCCATGGGATGTAGAAATATTTTTTTCACATTTACTTCCTTGTAAAAACAGTTAAATCTATAGAGATTTTCGTACGGATAAGTACCCAGTGAACGGTTCGTTTATCTTTATATATTCTTCCGGGTGGGCGTTGTATTGGTTTTTCGGAAGTGTTACACCTGTAAGAGAAAAATTTAAACGGTTTGGAAAGGCCATGGGATTTAGAAATATTTTTTTCACATTTTACTTCCTTGTAAAAACAGGTAAATCAATAGGGATTTTCGGACGGATAAGTACCCAGTGAACGGTTCGTTTAGCTTTATATATTGTTCCGGGTGGGCGTTGTATTGGTTTTTCGCATGTGTTAGACCTGTAAGAGAAAAATTTAAATGGTTGGGAAAGGCCATGGGATGTAGAAATATTTTTTTCACATTTTACTTCCTTGTAAAAACACGTAAATCAATAGTGATTTTCGTATGGATAATTACCCAGTGAATGGTTCGTTTAGCTTTATATATTGTTCCGGGTGAGCGTTGTATTGGTTTTTCGGAAGTGTTAGACCTGTAAGAGAAAAATTTAAATGGTTGGGAAAGGCCATGGGATGTAGAAATATTTTTTTCACATTTACTTCTTTGTAAAAACAGGTAAATCAATAGGGTTTTTCGTACGGATAAGTACCCAGTGAACGGTTCGTTTAGCTTTATATATTGTTCCGGGTGGGAGTTGTATTGGTTTTTCGGAAGTGTTAGACCTGTAAGAGAAAAATTTAAATGGTTGGGAAAAGCCATGGGATGTAGAAATATTTTTTTCACATTTACTTCCTTGTAAAAACAGGTAAATCAATAGGGTTTTTCGTACGGATAAGTACCCAGTGAACGGTTCGTTTAGCTTTATATATTGTTCCGGGTGGGCGTTGTATTGGTTTTTCGGAAGTGTTAGAACTGTAAGAGAAAAATTTAAATGGTTGGGAAAAGCCATGGGATGTAGAAATATTTTTTTCACATTTACTTCCTTGTAAAAACAGGTAAATCAATAGGGTTTTTCGTACGGATAAGTACCCAGTGAACGGTTCGTTTAGCTTTATATATTGTTCCGGGTGGGCGTTGTATTGGTTTGTCGGAAGTGTTAGACCTGTAAGAGAAAAATTTAAATGGTTGGGAAAGGCCATGGGATGTAGAAATATTTTTTTCACATTTTATTTCCTTGTAAAAACAGGTAAATCAATAGGGTTTTTCGTACGGATAAGTCCCCAGTGAACGGTTCGTTTAGCTTTATATATTGTTCCGGGTGGGCGTTGTATTGGTTTTTCAGAAGTGTTAGACCTGTAAGAGAAAAATTTAAATGGTTGGGAAAGGCCATGGGATGTAGAAATATTTTTTTCACATTTACTTCCTTCTAAAAACAGGAAAATCTATAGGGATTTTCGTACGGATAAGTACCCAGTGAACGGTTCGTTTAGCTTTATATATTCTTCCGGGTGGACGTTGTATTGGTTTTTCGGAAGTGTTACACCTGTAAGAGAAAAATTTAAATGGTTGGGAAAGGCCATGGTATGTAGAAATATTTTTTTCACATTTTATTTCCTTGTAAATACAGGTAAATCGATAGGGATTTTCGTACGGATAAGTGCCAAGTGAACGGTTCGTTTAGCTTTATATATTGTTCCGGGTGGGCGTTGTATTGGTTTTTCGGAAGTGTTAGACCTGTAAGAGAAAAATTTAAATGGTTGGGAAAGGCCATGGGATGTATAAATATTTTTTCACATTTACTTCCTTGTAAAAACAGGAAAATCTATAGGGATTTTCGTACGGATAAGTACCCAGTGAACGGTTCGTTTATCTTTATATATTCTTCCGGGTGGGCGTTGTATTGGTTTTTCGGAAGTGTTACACCTGTAAGAGAAAAATTTAAATGGTTTGGAAAGGCCATGGGATTTAGAAATATTTTTTTCACATTTTACTTCCTTGTAAAAACAGGTAAATCAATAGGGATTTTCGTACGGATAAGTACCCAGTGAACAGTTCGTTTAGCTTTATATATTGTTCCGGGTGGGCGTTGTATTGGTTTTTCGCATGTGTTAGACCTGTAAGAGAAAAATTTAAATGGTTGGGAAAGGCCATGGGATGTAGAAATATTTTTTTCACATTTTACTTCCTTGTGAAAACAGGAAAATCGATAGGGATTTTCGTACGGATAAGTACCCAGTGAACGGTTCGTTTATCTTTATATATTCTTCCGGGTGGGCGTTGTATTGGTTTTTCGGAAGTGTTAGACCTGTAAGAGAAAAATTTAAATGGTTGGGAAAGGCCATGGGATGTAGAAGTATTTTTTTCACATTTACTTCCTTGTAAAAACAGTTAAATCTATAGAGATTTTCGTACGGATAAGTACCCAGTGAACGGTTCGTTTATCTTAATATATTCTTCCGGGTGGGCGTTGTATTGGTTTTTCGGAAGTGTTACACCTGTAAGAGAAAAATTTAAACGGTTTGGAAAGGCCATGGGATTTAGAAATATTTTTTTCACATTTTACTTCCTTGTAAAAACAGGTAAATCAATAGGGATTTTCGGACGGATAAGTACCCAGTGAACGGTTCGTTTAGCTTTATATATTGTTCCGGGTGGGCGTTGTATTGGTTTTTCGCATGTGTTAGACCTGTAAGAGAAAAATTTAAATGGTTGGGAAAGGCCATGGGATGTAGAAATATTTTTTTCACATTTTACTTCCTTGTAAAAACAGGTAAATCAATAGTGATTTTCGTACGGATAATTACCCAGTGAATGGTTCGTTTAGCTTTATATATTGTTCCGGGTGAGCGTTGTATTGGTTTTTCGGAAGTGTTAGACCTGTAAGAGAAAAATTTAAATGGTTGGGAAAAGCCATGGGATGTAGAAATATTTTTTTCACATTTACTTCCTTGTAAAAACAGGTAAATCAATAGGGTTTTTCGTACGGATAAGTACCCAGTGAACGGTTCGTTTAGCTTTATATATTGTTCCGGGTGGGCGTTGTATTGGTTTTTCGGAAGTGTTAGAACTGTAAGAGAAAAATTTAAATGGTTGGGAAAAGCCATGGGATGTAGAAATATTTTTTTCACATTTACTTCCTTGTAAAAACAGGTAAATCAATAGGGTTTTTCGTACGGATAAGTACCCAGTGAACGGTTCGTTTAGCTTTATATATTGTTCCGGGTGGGCGTTGTATTGGTTTGTCGGAAGTGTTAGACCTGTAAGAGAAAAATTTAAATGGTTGGGAAAGGCCATGGGATGTAGAAATATTTTTTTCACATTTTATTTCCTTGTAAAAACAGGTAAATCAATAGGGTTTTTCGTACGGATAAGTCCCCAGTGAACGGTTCGTTTAGCTTTATATATTGTTCCGGGTGGGCGTTGTATTGGTTTTTCAGAAGTGTTAGACCTGTAAGAGAAAAATTTAAATGGTTGGGAAAGGCCATGGGATGTAGAAATATTTTTTTCACATTTTATGTCCGTTTAAAAACAGGTAAATCAATAGGGATTTTCGTACGGATAAGTACCCAGTGAACGGTTCGTTTATCTTTATATATTCTTCCGGGTGGGCGTTGTATTGGTTTTTCGCATGTGTTAGACCTGTAAGAGAAAAATTTAAATGGTTGGGAAAGGCCATGGGATGTAGAAATATTTTTTTCACATTTTACTTCCTTGTGAAAACAGGAAAATCGATAGGGATTTTCGTACGGATAAGTACCCAGTGAACGGTTCGTTTATCTTTATATATTCTTCCGGGTGGGCGTTGTATTGGTTTTTCGGAAGTGTTAGACCTGTAAGAGAAAAATTTAAATGGTTGGGAAAGGCCATGGGATGTAGAAATATTTTTTTCACATTTACTTCCTTGTAAAAACAGTTAAATCTATAGAGATTTTCGTACGGATAAGTACCCAGTGAACGGTTCGTTTATCTTAATATATTCTTCAGGGTGGGCGTTGTATTGGTTTTTCGGAAGTGTTACACCTGTAAGAGAAAAATTTAAACGGTTTGGAAAGGCCATGGGATTTAGAAATATTTTTTTCACATTTTACTTCCTTGTAAAAACAGGTAAATCAATAGGGATTTTCGGACGGATAAGTACCCAGTGAACGGTTCGTTTAGCTTTATATATTGTTCCGGGTGGGCGTTGTATTGGTTTTTCGCATGTGTTAGACCTGTAAGAGAAAAATTTAAATGGTTGGGAAAGGCCATGGGATGTAGAAATATTTTTTTCACATTTTACTTCCTTGTAAAAACAGGTAAATCAATAGTGATTTTCGTACGGATAATTACCCAGTGAATGGTTCGTTTAGCTTTATATATTGTTCCGGGTGAGCGTTGTATTGGTTTTTCGGAAGTGTTAGACCTGTAAGAGAAAAATTTAAATGGTTGGGAAAGGCCATGGGATGTAGAAATATTTTTTTCACATTTACTTCCTTGTAAAAACAGGTAAATCAATAGGGTTTTTCGTACGGATAAGTACCCAGTGAACGGTTCGTTTAGCTTTATATATTGTTCCGGGTGAGAGTTGTATTGGTTTTTCGGAAGTGTTAGACCTGTAAGAGAAAAATTTAAATGGTTGGGAAAAGCCATGGGATGTAGAAATATTTTTTTCACATTTACTTCCTTGTAAAAACAGGTAAATCAATAGGGTTTTTCGTACGGATAAGTACCCAGTGAACGGTTCGTTTAGCTTTATATATTGTTCCGGGTGGGCGTTGTATTGGTTTTTCGGAAGTGTTAGAACTGTAAGAGAAAAATTTAAATGGTTGGGAAAAGCCATGGGATGTAGAAATATTTTTTTCACATTCTATTTCCTTGTAAAAACAGGTAAATCAATAGGGTTTTTCGTACGGATAAGTACCCAGTGAACGGTTCGTTTAGCTTTATATATTGTTCCGGGTGGGAGTTGTATTGGTTTTTCGGAAGTGTTAGACCTGTAAGAGAAAAAGTTAAATGGTTGGGAAAAGCCATGGGATGTAGAAATATTTTTTTCACATTTACTTCCTTGTAAAAACAGGTAAATCAATAGGGTTTTTCGTACGGATAAGTTCCCAGTGAACGGTTCGTTTAGCTTTATATATTGTTCCGGGTGGGCGTTGTATTGGTTTTTCGGAAGTGTTAGAACTGTAAGAGAAAAATTTAAATGGTTGGGAAAAGCCATGGGATGTAGAAATATTTTTTTCACATTCTATTTCCTTGTAAAAACAGGTAAATCAATAGGGTTTTTCGTACGGATAAGTGCCCAGTGAACGGTTCGTTTAGCTTTATATATTGTTCCGGGTGGGCGTTGTATTGGTTTTTCAGAAGTGTTAGACCTGTAAGAGAAAAATTTAAATGGTTGGGAAATCCATGGGATGTAGAAATATTTTTTTCACATTTACTTCCTTGTAAAAACAGGTAAATCAATAGGGTTTTTCGTACGGATAAGTGCCCAGTGAACGGTTCGTTTAGCTTTATATATTGTTCCGGGTGGGCGTTGTATTGGTTTTTCAAAAGTGTTAGACCTGTAAGAGAAAAATTTAAATGGTTGGGAAATCCATGGGATGTAGAAATATTTTTTTCACATTTTATTTCCGTTTAAAAACAGGTAAATCAATAGGGTTTTTCGTACGGATAAGTGCCCAGTGAACGGTTCGTTTAGTTTTATATATTGTTCCGGGTGGGCGTTGTATTGGTTTTTCAGAAGTGTTAGACCTGTAAGAGAAAAATTTAAATGGTTGGGAAAGGCCATGGGATGTAGAAATATTTTTTTCACATTTACTTCCTTGTAAAAACAGGTAAATCAATAGGGTTTTTCGTACGGATAAGTACCCAGTGAACGGTTCGTTTAGCTTTATATATTGTTCCGGGTGAGAGTTGTATTGGTTTTTCGGAAGTGTTAGACCTGTAAGAGAAAAATTTAAATGGTTGGGAAAAGCCATGGGATGTAGAAATATTTTTTTCACATTTACTTCCTTGTAAAAACAGGTAAATCAATAGGGTTTTTCGTACGGATAAGTACCCAGTGAACGGTTCGTTTAGCTTTATATATTGTTCCGGGTGGGCGTTGTATTGGTTTTTCGGAAGTGTTAGAACTGTAAGAGAAAAATTTAAATGGTTGGGAAAAGCCATGGGATGTAGAAATATTTTTTTCACATTCTATTTCCTTGTAAAAACAGGTAAATCAATAGGGTTTTTCGTACGGATAAGTACCCAGTGAACGGTTCGTTTAGCTTTATATATTGTTCCGGGTGGGAGTTGTATTGGTTTTTCGGAAGTGTTAGACCTGTAAGAGAAAAATTTAAATGGTTGGGAAAAGCCATGGGATGTAGAAATATTTTTTTCACATTTACTTCCTTGTAAAAACAGGTAAATCAATAGGGTTTTTCGTACGGATAAGTTCCCAGTGAACGGTTCGTTTAGCTTTATATATTGTTCCGGGTGGGCGTTGTATTGGTTTTTCGGAAGTGTTAGAACTGTAAGAGAAAAATTTAAATGGTTGGGAAAAGCCATGGGATGTAGAAATATTTTTTTCACATTCTATTTCCTTGTAAAAACAGGTAAATCAATAGGGTTTTTCGTACGGATAAGTGCCCAGTGAACGGTTCGTTTAGCTTTATATATTGTTCCGGGTGGGCGTTGTATTGGTTTTTCAGAAGTGTTAGACCTGTAAGAGAAAAATTTAAATGGTTGGGAAATCCATGGGATGTAGAAATATTTTTTTCACATTTACTTCCTTGTAAAAACAGGTAAATCAATAGGGTTTTTCGTACGGATAAGTGCCCAGTGAACGGTTCGTTTAGCTTTATATATTGTTCCGGGTGGGCGTTGTATTGGTTTTTCAAAAGTGTTAGACCTGTAAGAGAAAAATTTAAATGGTTGGGAAATCCATGGGATGTAGAAATATTTTTTTCACATTTTATTTCCGTTTAAAAACAGGTAAATCAATAGGGTTTTTCGTACGGATAAGTGCCCAGTGAACGGTTCGTTTAGTTTTATATATTGTTCCGGGTGGGCGTTGTATTGGTTTTTCAGAAGTGTTAGACCTGTAAGAGAAAAATTTAAATGGTTGGGAAATCCATGGGATGTAGAAATATTTTTTTCACATTTTATTTCCGTTTAAAAACTGGTAAATCAATAGGGATTTTCGTACGGATAAGTACCCAGTGAACCGTTCGTTTAGCTTTATATATTCTTCCGGGTGGGCGTTGTATTGGTTTTTAGGAAGTGTTACACCTGTAAGAGAAAAATTTAAATGGTTTGGAAAGGCCATGGGATTTAGAAATATTTTTTTAACATTTTACTTCCTTGTAAAAACAGGTAAATCAATAGTGATTTTCGTACGGATAAGTCCCGGGGGAACGGTTCGTTTAGCTTTATATATTGTTCCGGGTGGGCGTTGTATTGGTTTTTCGCATGTGTTAGACCTGTAAGAGAAAAATTTAAATGGTTGGGAAAGGCCATGGGATGTAGAAATATTTTTTTCACATTTTACTTCCTTGTAAAAACAGGTAAATCAATAGTGATTTTCGTACGGATAAGTACCCAGTGAACGGTTCGTTTAGCTTTATATATTTTTCCGGGTGGGCGTTGTATTGGTTTTTCGGAAGTGTTACACATGTAAGAGAAAAATTTAAACGGTTTGGAAAGGCCATGGAATTTAGAAATATTTTTTTCACATTTTACTTCCTTGTAAAAACAGGTAAATCAATAGGGATTTTCGTACGGATAAGTACCCAGTGAACGGTTCGTTTAGCTTTATATATTGTTCCGGGTGGGCGTTGTATTGGTTTTTCGCATGTGTTAGACCTGTAAGAGAAAAATTTAAAAGGTTGGGAAAGGCCATGGGATGTAGAAATATTTTTTTCACATTTTACTTCCTTGTAAAACAGGTAAATCAATAGTGATTTTCGTACGGATAAGTACCCAGTGAACGGTTCGTTTAGCTTTATATATTGTTCCGGGTGAGCGTTGTATTGGTTTTTCGGAAGTGTTAGACCTGTAAGAGAAAAATTTAAATGGTTGGGAAAGGCCATGGGATGTAGAAATATTTTTTTCACATTTACTTCCTTGTAAAAACAGGTAAATCAATAGGGTTTTTCGTACGGATAAGTACCCAGTGAACGGTTCGTTTAGCTTTATATATTGTTCCGGGTGGGAGTTGTATTGGTTTTTCGGAAGTGTTAGACCTGTAAGAGAAAAATTTAAATGGTTGGGAAAAGCCATGGGATGTAGAAATATTTTTTTCACATTTACTTCCTTGTAAAAACAGGTAAATCAATAGGGTTTTTCGTACGGATAAGTACCCAGTGAACGGTTCGTTTAGCTTTATATATTGTTCCGGGTGGGCGTTGTATTGGTTTGTCGGAAGTGTTAGACCTGTAAGAGAAAAATTTAAATGGTTGGGAAAGGCCATGGGATGTAGAAATATTTTTTTCACATTTTATTTCCTTGTAAAAACAGGTAAATCAATAGGGTTTTTCGTACGGATAAGTCCCCAGTGAACGGTTCGTTTAGCTTTATATATTGTTCCGGGTGGGCGTTGTATTTGTTTTTCAGAAGTGTTAGACCTGTAAGAGAAAAATTTAAATGGTTGGGAAAGGCCATGGGATGTAGAAATATTTTTTTCACATTTTATTTCCGTTTAAAAACAGGTAAATCAATAGGGATTTTCATACGGATAAGTACCCAGTGAACGGTTCGTTTATCTTTATATATTCTTCCGGGTGGGCGTTGTATTGGTTTTTCGGAAGTGTTAGACCTGTAAGAGAAAAATTTAAATGGTTGGGAAAGGCCATGGGATGTAGAAATATTTTTTTCACATTTACTTCCTTGTAAAAACAGGAAAATCTATAGGGATTTTCGTACGGATAAGTACCCAGTGAACGGTTCGTTTAGCTTTATATATTCTTCCGGGTGGACGTTGTATTGGTTTTTCGGAAGTGTTACACCTGTAAGAGAAAAATTTAAAAGGTTGGGAAAGGCCATGGGATGTAGAAATATTTTTTTCACATTTTACTTCCTTGTAAAAACAGGTAAATCAATAGTGATTTTCGTACGGATAAGTACCCAGTGAACGGTTCGTTTAGTTTTATATATTGTTCCGGGTGAGCGTTGTATTGGTTTTTCGGAAGTGTTAGACCTGTAAGAGAAAAATTTAAATGGTTGGGAAAGGCCATGGGATGTAGAAATATTTTTTTCACATTTTATTTCCGTTTAAAAACAGGTAAATCAATAGGGATTTTCGTACAGATAAGTACCCAGTGAACGGTTCGTTTAGCTTTATATATTCTTCCGGGTGGGCGTTGTATTGGTTTTTCGGTAGTGTTACACCTGTAAGAGAAAAATTTAAATGGTTTGGAAAGGCCATGGGATTTAGAAATATTTTTTTAACATTTTACTTCCTTGTAAAAACAGGTAAATCAATAGTGATTTTCGTACGGATAAGTACCCAGTGAACGGTTCGTTTAGCTTTATATATTGTTCCGGGTGGGCGTTGTATTGGTTTTTCGCATGTGTTAGACCTGTAAGAGAAAAATTTAAATGGTTGGGAAAGGCCATGGGATGTAGAAATATTTTTTTCACATTTTACTTCCTTGTAAAAACAGGTAAATCAATAGTGATTTTCGTACGGATAAGTACCCAGTGAACGGTTCGTTTATCTTCATATATTCTTCCGGGTGGGCGTTGTACTGGTTTTTCGGAAGTGTTAGACCTGTAAGAGAAAAATTTAAATGGTTGGGAAAGGCCATGGTATGTAGAAATATTTTTTTCACATTTTATTTCCTTGTAAATACAGGTAAATCGATAGGGATTTTCGTACGGATAAGTGCCAAGTGAACGGTTCGTTTAGCTTTATATATTGTTCCGGGTGGGCGTTGTATTGGTTTTTCGGAAGTGTTAGACCTGTAAGAGAAAAATTTAAATGGTTGGGAAAGGCCATGGGATGTAGAAATATTTTTTTCACATTTACTTCCTTGTAAAAACAGGAAAATCTATAGGGATTTTCGTACGGATAAGTACCCAGTGAACGGTTCGTTTATCTTTATATATTCTTCCGGGTGGGTGTTGTATTGGTTTTTCGGAAGTGTTAGACCTGTAAGAGAAAAATTTAAATGGTTGGGAAAGGCCATGGGATGTAGAAATATTTTTTTCACATTTACTTCCTTGTAAAAACAGTTAAATCTATAGAGATTTTCGTACGGATAAGTACCCAGTGAACGGTTCGTTTATCTTTATATATTCTTCCGGGTGGGCGTTGTATTGGTTTTTCGGAAGTGTTACACCTGTAAGAGAAAAATTTAAACGGTTTGGAAAGGCCATGGGATTTAGAAATATTTTTTTCACATTTTACTTCCTTGTAAAAACAGGTAAATCAATAGGGATTTTCGGACGGATAAGTACCCAGTGAACGGTTCGTTTAGCTTTATATATTGTTCCGGGTGGGCGTTGTATTGGTTTTTCGCATGTGTTAGACCTGTAAGAGAAAAATTTAAATGGTTGGGAAAGGCCATGGGATGTAGAAATATTTTTTTCACATTTTACTTCCTTGTAAAAACACGTAAATCAATAGTGATTTTCGTATGGATAATTACCCAGTGAATGGTTCGTTTAGCTTTATATATTGTTCCGGGTGAGCGTTGTATTGGTTTTTCGGAAGTGTTAGACCTGTAAGAGAAAAATTTAAATGGTTGGGAAAGGCCATGGGATGTAGAAATATTTTTTTCACATTTACTTCTTTGTAAAAACAGGTAAATCAATAGGGTTTTTCGTACGGATAAGTACCCAGTGAACGGTTCGTTTAGCTTTATATATTGTTCCGGGTGGGAGTTGTATTGGTTTTTCGGAAGTGTTAGACCTGTAAGAGAAAAATTTAAATGGTTGGGAAAAGCCATGGGATGTAGAAATATTTTTTTCACATTTACTTCCTTGTAAAAACAGGTAAATCAATAGGGTTTTTCGTACGGATAAGTACCCAGTGAACGGTTCGTTTATCTTTATATATTCTTCCGGGTGGGCGTTGTATTGGTTTTTCGGAAGTGTTAGACCTGTAAGAGAAAAATTTAAATGGTTGGGAAAGGCCATGGGATGTAGAAATATTTTTTTCACATTTACTTCCTTCTAAAAACAGGAAAATCTATAGGGATTTTCGTACGGATAAGTACCCAGTGAACGGTTCGTTTAGCTTTATATATTCTTCCGGGTGGACGTTGTATTGGTTTTTCGGAAGTGTTACACCTGTAAGAGAAAAATTTAAATGGTTGGGAAAGGCCATGGTATGTAGAAATATTTTTTTCACATTTTATTTCCTTGTAAATACAGGTAAATCGATAGGGATTTTCGTACGGATAAGTACCCAGTGAACGGTTCGTTTAGCTTTATATATTGTTCCGGGTGGGCGTTGTATTGGTTTTTCGCATGTGTTAGACCTGTAAGAGAAAAATTTAAATGGTTGGGAAAGGCCATGGGATGTAGAAATATTTTTTTCACATTTTACTTCCTTGTGAAAACAGGAAAATCGATAGTGATTTTCGTATGGATAATTACCCAGTGAATGGTTCGTTTAGCTTTATATATTGTTCCGGGTGAGCGTTGTATTGGTTTTTCGGAAGTGTTAGACCTGTAAGAGAAAAATTTAAATGGTTGGGAAAGGCCATGGGATGTAGAAATATTTTTTTCACATTTACTTCTTTGTAAAAACAGGTAAATCAATAGGGTTTTTCGTACGGATAAGTACCCAGTGAACGGTTCGTTTAGCTTTATATATTGTTCCGGGTGGGAGTTGTATTGGTTTTTCGGAAGTGTTAGACCTGTAAGAGAAAAATTTAAATGGTTGGGAAAAGCCATGGGATGTAGAAATATTTTTTTCACATTTACTTCCTTGTAAAAACAGGTAAATCAATAGGGTTTTTCGTACGGATAAGTACCCAGTGAACGGTTCGTTTAGCTTTATATATTGTTCCGGGTGGGCGTTGTATTGGTTTTTCGGAAGTGTTAGAACTGTAAGAGAAAAATTTAAATGGTTGGGAAAAGCCATGGGATGTAGAAATATTTTTTTCACATTTACTTCCTTGTAAAAACAGGTAAATCAATAGGGTTTTTCGTACGGATAAGTACCCAGTGAACGGTTCGTTTAGCTTTATATATTGTTCCGGGTGGGCGTTGTATTGGTTTGTCGGAAGTGTTAGACCTGTAAGAGAAAAATTTAAATGGTTGGGAAAGGCCATGGGATGTAGAAATATTTTTTTCACATTTTATTTCCTTGTAAAAACAGGTAAATCAATAGGGTTTTTCGTACGGATAAGTCCCCAGTGAACGGTTCGTTTAGCTTTATATATTGTTCCGGGTGGGCGTTGTATTGGTTTTTCAGAAGTGTTAGACCTGTAAGAGAAAAATTTAAATGGTTGGGAAAGGCCATGGGATGTAGAGATATTTTTTTCACATTTTATTTCCGTTTAAAAACAGGTAAATCAATAGGGATTTTCGTACGGATAAGTACCCAGTGAACGGTTCGTTTATCTTTATATATTCTTCCGGGTGGGCGTTGTATTGGTTTTTCGGAAGTGTTAGACCTGTAAGAGAAAAATTTAAATGGTTGGGAAAGGCCATGGGATGTAGAAATATTTTTTTCACATTTACTTCCTTCTAAAAACAGGAAAATCTATAGGGATTTTCGTACGGATAAGTACCCAGTGAACGGTTCGTTTAGCTTTATATATTCTTCCGGGTGGACGTTGTATTGGTTTTTCGGAAGTGTTACACCTGTAAGAGAAAAATTTAAATGGTTGGGAAAGGCCATGGTATGTAGAAATATTTTTTTCACATTTTATTTCCTTGTAAATACAGGTAAATCGATAGGGATTTTCGTACGGATAAGTGCCAAGTGAACGGTTCGTTTAGCTTTATATATTGTTCCGGGTGGGCGTTGTATTGGTTTTTCGGAAGTGTTAGACCTGTAAGAGAAAAATTTAAATGGTTGGGAAAGGCCATGGGATGTATAAATATTTTTTCACATTTACTTCCTTGTAAAAACAGGAAAATCTATAGGGATTTTCGTACGGATAAGTACCCAGTGAACGGTTCGTTTATCTTTATATATTCTTCCGGGTGGGCGTTGTATTGGTTTTTCGGAAGTGTTACACCTGTAAGAGAAAAATTTAAATGGTTTGGAAAGGCCATGGGATTTAGAAATATTTTTTTCACATTTTAATTCCTTGTAAAAACAGGTAAATCAATAGGGATTTTCGTACGGATAAGTACCCAGTGAACGGTTCGTTTAGCTTTATATATTGTTCCGGGTGGGCGTTGTATTGGTTTTTCGCATGTGTTAGACCTGTAAGAGAAAAATTTAAATGGTTGGGAAAGGCCATGGGATGTAGAAATATTTTTTTCACATTTTACTTCCTTGTGAAAACAGGAAAATCGATAGGGATTTTCGTACGGATAAGTACCCAGTGAACGGTTCGTTTATCTTTATATATTCTTCCGGGTGGGCGTTGTATTGGTTTTTCGGAAGTGTTAGACCTGTAAGAGAAAAATTTAAATGGTTGGGAAAGGCCATGGGATGTAGAAATATTTTTTTCACATTTACTTCCTTGTAAAAACAGTTAAATCTATAGAGATTTTCGTACGGATAAGTACCCAGTGAACGGTTCGTTTATCTTAATATATTCTTCCGGGTGGGCGTTGTATTGGTTTTTCGGAAGTGTTACACCTGTAAGAGAAAAATTTAAACGGTTTGGAAAGGCCATGGGATTTAGAAATATTTTTTTCACATTTTACTTCCTTGTAAAAACAGGTAAATCAATAGGGATTTTCGGACGGATAAGTACCCAGTGAACGGTTCGTTTAGCTTTATATATTGTTCCGGGTGGGCGTTGTATTGGTTTTTCGCATGTGTTAGACCTGTAAGAGAAAAATTTAAATGGTTGGGAAAGGCCATGGGATGTAGAAATATTTTTTTCACATTTACTTCCTTCTAAAAACAGGAAAATCTATAGGGATTTTCGTACGGATAAGTACCCAGTGAACGGTTCGTTTAGCTTTATATATTCTTCCGGGTGGACGTTGTATTGGTTTTTCGGAAGTGTTACACCTGTAAGAGAAAAATTTAAATGGTTGGGAAAGGCCATGGTATGTAGAAATATTTTTTTCACATTTTATTTCCTTGTAAATACAGGTAAATCGATAGGGATTTTCGTACGGATAAGTGCCAAGTGAACGGTTCGTTTAGCTTTATATATTGTTCCGGGTGGGCGTTGTATTGGTTTTTCGGAAGTGTTAGACCTGTAAGAGAAAAATTTAAATGGTTGGGAAAGGCCATGGGATGTATAAATATTTTTTCACATTTACTTCCTTGTAAAAACAGGAAAATCTATAGGGATTTTCGTACGGATAAGTACCCAGTGAACGGTTCGTTTATCTTTATATATTCTTCCGGGTGGGCGTTGTATTGGTTTTTCGGAAGTGTTACACCTGTAAGAGAAAAATTTAAATGGTTTGGAAAGGCCATGGGATTTAGAAATATTTTTTTCACATTTTACTTCCTTGTAAAAACAGGTAAATCAATAGGGATTTTCGTACGGATAAGTACCCAGTGAACGGTTCGTTTAGCTTTATATATTGTTCCGGGTGGGCGTTGTATTGGTTTTTCGCATGTGTTAGACCTGTAAGAGAAAAATTTAAATGGTTGGGAAAGGCCATGGGATGTAGAAATATTTTTTTCACATTTTACTTCCTTGTGAAAACAGGAAAATCGATAGTGATTTTCGTATGGATAATTACCCAGTGAATGGTTCGTTTAGTTTTATATATTGTTCCGGGTGAGCGTTGTATTGGTTTTTCGGAAGTGTTAGACCTGTAAGAGAAAAATTTAAATGGTTGGGAAAGGCCATGGGATGTAGAAATATTTTTTTCACATTTACTTCTTTGTAAAAACAGGTAAATCAATAGGGTTTTTCGTACGGATAAGTACCCAGTGAACGGTTCGTTTAGCTTTATATATTGTTCCGGGTGGGAGTTGTATTGGTTTTTCGGAAGTGTTAGACCTGTAAGAGAAAAATTTAAATGGTTGGGAAAAGCCATGGGATGTAGAAATATTTTTTTCACATTTACTTCCTTGTAAAAACAGGTAAATCAATAGGGTTTTTAGTACGGATAAGTACCCAGTGAACGGTTCGTTTAGCTTTATATATTGTTCCGGGTGGGCGTTGTATTGGTTTTTCGGAAGTGTTAGAACTGTAAGAGAAAAATTTAAATGGTTGGGAAAAGCCATGGGATGTAGAAATATTTTTTTCACATTTACTTCCTTGTAAAAACAGGTAAATCAATAGGGTTTTTCGTACGGATAAGTACCCAGTGAACGGTTCGTTTAGCTTTATATATTGTTCCGGGTGGGCGTTGTATTGGTTTGTCGGAAGTGTTAGACCTGTAAGAGAAAAATTTAAATGGTTGGGAAAGGCCATGGGATGTAGAAATATTTTTTTCACATTTTATTTCCTTGTAAAAACAGGTAAATCAATAGGGTTTTTCGTACGGATAAGTCCCCAGTGAACGGTTCGTTTAGCTTTATATATTGTTCCGGGTGGGCGTTGTATTGGTTTTTCAGAAGTGTTAGACCTGTAAGAGAAAAATTTAAATGGTTGGGAAAGGCCATGGGATGTAGAAATATTTTTTTCACATTTTATTTCCGTTTAAAAACAGGTAAATCAATAGGGATTTTCGTACGGATAAGTACCCAGTGAACGGTTCGTTTATCTTTATATATTCTTCCGGGTGGGCGTTGTATTGGTTTTTCGGAAGTGTTAGACCTGTAGGAGAAAAATTTAAATGGTTGGGAAAGGCCATGGGATGTAGAAATATTTTTTTCACATTTACTTCCTTCTAAAAACAGGAAAATCTATAGGGATTTTCGTACGGATAAGTACCCAGTGAACGGTTCGTTTAGCTTTATATATTCTTCCGGGTGGACGTTGTATTGGTTTTTCGGAAGTGTTACACCTGTAAGAGAAAAATTTAAATGGTTGCGAAAGGCCATGGTATGTAGAAATATTTTTTTCACATTTTATTTCCTTGTAAATACAGGTAAATCGATAGGGATTTTCGTACGGATAAGTGCCAAGTGAACGGTTCGTTTAGCATTATATATTGTTCCGGGTGGGCGTTGTATTGGTTTTTCGGAAGTGTTAGACCTGTAAGAGAAAAATTTAAATGGTTGGGAAAGGCCATGGGATGTATAAATATTTTTTCACATTTACTTCCTTGTAAAAACAGGAAAATCTATAGGGATTTTCGTACGGATAAGTACCCAGTGAACGGTTCGTTTATCTTTATATATTCTTCCGGGTGGGCGTTGTATTGGTTTTTCGGAAGTGTTACACCTGTAAGAGAAAAATTTAAATGGTTTGGAAAGGCCATGGGATGTAGAAATATTTTTTTCACATTTACTTCCTTGTAAAAACAGGTAAATCAATAGGGTTTTTCGTACGGATAAGTACCCAGTGAACGGTTCGTTTAGCTTTATATATTGTTCCGGGTGAGAGTTGTATTGGTTTTTCGGAAGTGTTAGACCTGTAAGAGAAAAATTTAAATGGTTGGGAAAAGCCATGGGATGTAGAAATATTTTTTTCACATTTACTTCCTTGTAAAAACAGGTAAATCAATAGGGTTTTTCGTACGGATAAGTACCCAGTGAACGGTTCGTTTAGCTTTATATATTGTTCCGGGTGGGCGTTGTATTGGTTTTTCGGAAGTGTTAGAACTGTAAGAGAAAAATTTAAATGGTTGGGAAAAGCCATGGGATGTAGAAATATTTTTTTCACATTCTATTTCCTTGTAAAAACAGGTAAATCAATAGGGTTTTTCGTACGGATAAGTACCCAGTGAACGGTTCGTTTAGCTTTATATATTGTTCCGGGTGGGAGTTGTATTGGTTTTTCGGAAGTGTTAGACCTGTAAGAGAAAAAGTTAAATGGTTGGGAAAAGCCATGGGATGTAGAAATATTTTTTTCACATTTACTTCCTTGTAAAAACAGGTAAATCAATAGGGTTTTTCGTACGGATAAGTTCCCAGTGAACGGTTCGTTTAGCTTTATATATTGTTCCGGGTGGGCGTTGTATTGGTTTTTCGGAAGTGTTAGAACTGTAAGAGAAAAATTTAAATGGTTGGGAAAAGCCATGGGATGTAGAAATATTTTTTTCACATTCTATTTCCTTGTAAAAACAGGTAAATCAATAGGGTTTTTCGTACGGATAAGTGCCCAGTGAACGGTTCGTTTAGCTTTATATATTGTTCCGGGTGGGAGTTGTATTGGTTTTTCAGAAGTGTTAGACCTGTAAGAGAAAAATTTAAATGGTTGGGAAATCCATGGGATGTAGAAATATTTTTTTCACATTTACTTCCTTGTAAAAACAGGTAAATCAATAGGGTTTTTCGTACGGATAAGTGCCCAGTGAACGGTTCGTTTAGCTTTATATATTGTTCCGGGTGGGCGTTGTATTGGTTTTTCAAAAGTGTTAGACCTGTAAGAGAAAAATTTAAATGGTTGGGAAATCCATGGGATGTAGAAATATTTTTTTCACATTTTATTTCCGTTTAAAAACAGGTAAATCAATAGGGTTTTTCGTACGGATAAGTGCCCAGTGAACGGTTCGTTTAGTTTTATATATTGTTCCGGGTGGGCGTTGTATTGGTTTTTCAGAAGTGTTAGACCTGTAAGAGAAAAATTTAAATGGTTGGGAAAGGCCATGGGATGTAGAAATATTTTTTTCACATTTACTTCCTTGTAAAAACAGGTAAATCAATAGGGTTTTTCGTACGGATAAGTACCCAGTGAACGGTTCGTTTAGCTTTATATATTGTTCCGGGTGAGAGTTGTATTGGTTTTTCGGAAGTGTTAGACCTGTAAGAGAAAAATTTAAATGGTTGGGAAAAGCCATGGGATGTAGAAATATTTTTTTCACATTTACTTCCTTGTAAAAACAGGTAAATCAATAGGGTTTTTCGTACGGATAAGTACCCAGTGAACGGTTCGTTTAGCTTTATATATTGTTCCGGGTGGGCGTTGTATTGGTTTTTCGGAAGTGTTAGAACTGTAAGAGAAAAATTTAAATGGTTGGGAAAAGCCATGGGATGTAGAAATATTTTTTTCACATTCTATTTCCTTGTAAAAACAGGTAAATCAATAGGGTTTTTCGTACGGATAAGTACCCAGTGAACGGTTCGTTTAGCTTTATATATTGTTCCGGGTGGGAGTTGTATTGGTTTTTCGGAAGTGTTAGACCTGTAAGAGAAAAATTTAAATGGTTGGGAAAAGCCATGGGATGTAGAAATATTTTTTTCACATTTACTTCCTTGTAAAAACAGGTAAATCAATAGGGTTTTTCGTACGGATAAGTTCCCAGTGAACGGTTCGTTTAGCTTTATATATTGTTCCGGGTGGGCGTTGTATTGGTTTTTCGGAAGTGTTAGAACTGTAAGAGAAAAATTTAAATGGTTGGGAAAAGCCATGGGATGTAGAAATATTTTTTTCACATTCTATTTCCTTGTAAAAACAGGTAAATCAATAGGGTTTTTCGTACGGATAAGTGCCCAGTGAACGGTTCGTTTAGCTTTATATATTGTTCCGGGTGGGCGTTGTATTGGTTTTTCAGAAGTGTTAGACCTGTAAGAGAAAAATTTAAATGGTTGGGAAAGGCCATGGGATGTAGAAATATTTTTTTCACATTTTATTTCCGTTTAAAAACAGGTAAATCAATAGGGATTTTCGTACGGATAAGTACCCAGTGAACGGTTCGTTTATCTTTATATATTCTTCCGGGTGGGCGTTGTATTGGTTTTTCGGAAGTGTTAGACCTGTAAGAGAAAAATTTAAATGGTTGGGAAAGGCCATGGGATGTAGAAATATTTTTTTCACATTTACTTCCTTCTAAAAACAGGAAAATCTATAGGGATTTTCGTACGGATAAGTACCCAGTGAACGGTTCGTTTAGCTTTATATATTCTTCCGGGTGGACGTTGTATTGGTTTTTCGGAAGTGTTACACCTGTAAGAGAAAAATTTAAATGGTTGGGAAAGGCCATGGTATGTAGAAATATTTTTTTCACATTTTATTTCCTTGTAAATACAGGTAAATCGATAGGGATTTTCGTACGGATAAGTGCCAAGTGAACGGTTCGTTTAGCTTTATATATTGTTCCGGGTGGGCGTTGTATTGGTTTTTCGGAAGTGTTAGACCTGTAAGAGAAAAATTTAAATGGTTGGGAAAGGCCATGGGATGTATAAATATTTTTTCACATTTACTTCCTTGTAAAAACAGGAAAATCTATAGGGATTTTCGTACGGATAAGTACCCAGTGAACGGTTCGTTTATCTTTATATATTCTTCCGGGTGGGCGTTGTATTGGTTTTTCGGAAGTGTTACACCTGTAAGAGAAAAATTTAAATGGTTTGGAAAGGCCATGGAATTTAGAAATATTTTTTTCACATTTTACTTCCTTGTAAAAACAGGTAAATCAATAGGGATTTTCGTACGGATAAGTACCCAGTGAACGGTTCGTTTAGCTTTATATATTGTTCCGGGTGGGCGTTGTATTGGTTTTTCGCATGTGTTAGACCTGTAAGAGAAAAATTTAAATGGTTGGGAAAGGCCATGGGATGTAGAAATATTTTTTTCACATTTTACTTCCTTGTGAAAACAGGAAAATCGATAGGGATTTTCGTACAGATAAGTACCCAGTGAACGGTTCGTTTATCTTTATATATTCTTCCGGGTGGGCGTTGTATTGGTTTTTCGGAAGTGTTAGACCTGTAAGAGAAAAATTTAAATGGTTGGGAAAGGCCATGGGATGTAGAAATATTTTTTTCACATTTACTTCCTTGTAAAAACAGTTAAATCTATAGAGATTTTCGTACGGATAAGTACCCAGTGAACGGTTCGTTTATCTTAATATATTCTTCAGGGTGGGCGTTGTATTGGTTTTTCGGAAGTGTTACACCTGTAAGAGAAAAATTTAAACGGTTTGGAAAGGCCATGGGATTTAGAAATATTTTTTTCACATTTTACTTCCTTGTAAAAACAGGTAAATCAATAGGGATTTTCGGACGGATAAGTACCCAGTGAACGGTTCGTTTAGCTTTATATATTGTTCCGGGTGGGCGTTGTATTGGTTTTTCGCATGTGTTAGACCTGTAAGAGAAAAATTTAAATGGTTGGGAAAGGCCATGGGATGTAGAAATATTTTTTTCACATTTTACTTCCTTGTAAAAACAGGTAAATCAATAGTGATTTTCGTACGGATAATTACCCAGTGAATGGTTCGTTTAGCTTTATATATTGTTCCGGGTGAGCGTTGTATTGGTTTTTCGGAAGTGTTAGACCTGTAAGAGAAAAATTTAAATGGTTGGGAAAGGCCATGGGATGTAGAAATATTTTTTTCACATTTACTTCCTTGTAAAAACAGGTAAATCAATAGGGTTTTTCGTACGGATAAGTACCCAGTGAACGGTTCGTTTAGCTTTATATATTGTTCCGGGTGAGAGTTGTATTGGTTTTTCGGAAGTGTTAGACCTGTAAGAGAAAAATTTAAATGGTTGGGAAAAGCCATGGGATGTAGAAATATTTTTTTCACATTTACTTCCTTGTAAAAACAGGTAAATCAATAGGGTTTTTCGTACGGATAAGTACCCAGTGAACGGTTCGTTTAGCTTTATATATTGTTCCGGGTGGGCGTTGTATTGGTTTTTCGGAAGTGTTAGAACTGTAAGAGAAAAATTTAAATGGTTGGGAAAAGCCATGGGATGTAGAAATATTTTTTTCACATTCTATTTCCTTGTAAAAACAGGTAAATCAATAGGGTTTTTCGTACGGATAAGTACCCAGTGAACGGTTCGTTTAGCTTTATATATTGTTCCGGGTGGGAGTTGTATTGGTTTTTCGGAAGTGTTAGACCTGTAAGAGAAAAAGTTAAATGGTTGGGAAAAGCCATGGGATGTAGAAATATTTTTTTCACATTTACTTCCTTGTAAAAACAGGTAAATCAATAGGGTTTTTCGTACGGATAAGTTCCCAGTGAACGGTTCGTTTAGCTTTATATATTGTTCCGGGTGGGCGTTGTATTGGTTTTTCGGAAGTGTTAGAACTGTAAGAGAAAAATTTAAATGGTTGGGAAAAGCCATGGGATGTAGAAATATTTTTTTCACATTCTATTTCCTTGTAAAAACAGGTAAATCAATAGGGTTTTTCGTACGGATAAGTGCCCAGTGAACGGTTCGTTTAGCTTTATATATTGTTCCGGGTGGGAGTTGTATTGGTTTTTCAGAAGTGTTAGACCTGTAAGAGAAAAATTTAAATGGTTGGGAAATCCATGGGATGTAGAAATATTTTTTTCACATTTACTTCCTTGTAAAAACAGGTAAATCAATAGGGTTTTTCGTACGGATAAGTGCCCAGTGAACGGTTCGTTTAGCTTTATATATTGTTCCGGGTGGGCGTTGTATTGGTTTTTCAAAAGTGTTAGACCTGTAAGAGAAAAATTTAAATGGTTGGGAAATCCATGGGATGTAGAAATATTTTTTTCACATTTTATTTCCGTTTAAAAACAGGTAAATCAATAGGGTTTTTCGTACGGATAAGTGCCCAGTGAACGGTTCGTTTAGTTTTATATATTGTTCCGGGTGGGCGTTGTATTGGTTTTTCAGAAGTGTTAGACCTGTAAGAGAAAAATTTAAATGGTTGGGAAAGGCCATGGGATGTAGAAATATTTTTTTCACATTTACTTCCTTGTAAAAACAGGTAAATCAATAGGGTTTTTCGTACGGATAAGTACCCAGTGAACGGTTCGTTTAGCTTTATATATTGTTCCGGGTGAGAGTTGTATTGGTTTTTCGGAAGTGTTAGACCTGTAAGAGAAAAATTTAAATGGTTGGGAAAAGCCATGGGATGTAGAAATATTTTTTTCACATTTACTTCCTTGTAAAAACAGGTAAATCAATAGGGTTTTTCGTACGGATAAGTACCCAGTGAACGGTTCGTTTAGCTTTATATATTGTTCCGGGTGGGCGTTGTATTGGTTTTTCGGAAGTGTTAGAACTGTAAGAGAAAAATTTAAATGGTTGGGAAAAGCCATGGGATGTAGAAATATTTTTTTCACATTCTATTTCCTTGTAAAAACAGGTAAATCAATAGGGTTTTTCGTACGGATAAGTACCCAGTGAACGGTTCGTTTAGCTTTATATATTGTTCCGGGTGGGAGTTGTATTGGTTTTTCGGAAGTGTTAGACCTGTAAGAGAAAAATTTAAATGGTTGGGAAAAGCCATGGGATGTAGAAATATTTTTTTCACATTTACTTCCTTGTAAAAACAGGTAAATCAATAGGGTTTTTCGTACGGATAAGTTCCCAGTGAACGGTTCGTTTAGCTTTATATATTGTTCCGGGTGGGCGTTGTATTGGTTTTTCGGAAGTGTTAGAACTGTAAGAGAAAAATTTAAATGGTTGGGAAAAGCCATGGGATGTAGAAATATTTTTTTCACATTCTATTTCCTTGTAAAAACAGGTAAATCAATAGGGTTTTTCGTACGGATAAGTGCCCAGTGAACGGTTCGTTTAGCTTTATATATTGTTCCGGGTGGGCGTTGTATTGGTTTTTCAGAAGTGTTAGACCTGTAAGAGAAAAATTTAAATGGTTGGGAAATCCATGGGATGTAGAAATATTTTTTTCACATTTACTTCCTTGTAAAAACAGGTAAATCAATAGGGTTTTTCGTACGGATAAGTGCCCAGTGAACGGTTCGTTTAGCTTTATATATTGTTCCGGGTGGGCGTTGTATTGGTTTTTCAAAAGTGTTAGACCTGTAAGAGAAAAATTTAAATGGTTGGGAAATCCATGGGATGTAGAAATATTTTTTTCACATTTTATTTCCGTTTAAAAACAGGTAAATCAATAGGGTTTTTCGTACGGATAAGTGCCCAGTGAACGGTTCGTTTAGTTTTATATATTGTTCCGGGTGGGCGTTGTATTGGTTTTTCAGAAGTGTTAGACCTGTAAGAGAAAAATTTAAATGGTTGGGAAATCCATGGGATGTAGAAATATTTTTTTCACATTTTATTTCCGTTTAAAAACTGGTAAATCAATAGGGATTTTCGTACGGATAAGTACCCAGTGAACCGTTCGTTTAGCTTTATATATTCTTCCGGGTGGGCGTTGTATTGGTTTTTAGGAAGTGTTACACCTGTAAGAGAAAAATTTAAATGGTTTGGAAAGGCCATGGGATTTAGAAATATTTTTTTAACATTTTACTTCCTTGTAAAAACAGGTAAATCAATAGTGATTTTCGTACGGATAAGTCCCCGGGGAACGGTTCGTTTAGCTTTATATATTGTTCCGGGTGGGCGTTGTATTGGTTTTTCGCATGTGTTAGACCTGTAAGAGAAAAATTTAAATGGTTGGGAAAGGCCATGGGATGTAGAAATATTTTTTTCACATTTTACTTCCTTGTAAAAACAGGTAAATCAATAGTGATTTTCGTACGGATAAGTACCCAGTGAACGGTTCGTTTAGCTTTATATATTTTTCCGGGTGGGCGTTGTATTGGTTTTTCGGAAGTGTTACACCTGTAAGAGAAAAATTTAAACGGTTTGGAAAGGCCATGGAATTTAGAAATATTTTTTTCACATTTTACTTCCTTGTAAAAACAGGTAAATCAATAGGGATTTTCGTACGGATAAGTACCCAGTGAACGGTTCGTTTAGCTTTATATATTGTTCCGGGTGGGCGTTGTATTGGTTTTTCGCATGTGTTAGACCTGTAAGAGAAAAATTTAAATGGTTGGGAAAGGCCATGGGATGTAGAAATATTTTTTTCACATTTTACTTCCTTGTAAAAACAGGTAAATCAATAGTGATTTTCGTACGGATAAGTACCCAGTGAACGGTTCGTTTAGCTTTATATATTGTTCCGGGTGAGCGTTGTATTGGTTTTTCGGAAGTGTTAGACGTGTAAGAGAAAAATTTAAATGGTTGGGAAAGGCCATGGGATGTAGAAATATTTTTTTCACATTTACTTCCTTGTAAAAACAGGTAAATCAATAGGGTTTTTCGTACGGATAAGTACCCAGTGAACGGTTCGTTTAGCTTCATATATTGTTCCGGGTGGGAGTTGTATTGGTTTTTCAGAAGTGTTAGACCTGTAAGAGAAAAATGTAAATGGTTGGGAAAGGCCATGGGATGTAGAAATATTTTTTTCACATTTTACTTCCTTGTGAAAACAGGAAAATCGATAGGGATTTTCGTACGGATAAGTACCCAGTGAACGGTTCGTTTATCTTTATATATTCTTCCGGGTGGGCGTTGTATTGGTTTTTCGGAAGTGTTAGACCTGTAAGAGAAAAATTTAAATGGTTGGGAAAGGCCATGGGATGTAGAAATATTTTTTTCACATTTACTTCCTTGTAAAAACAGGTAAATCAATAGGGTTTTTCGTACGGATAAGTACCCAGTGAACGGTTCGTTTAGCTTTATATATTGTTCCGGGTGGGCGTTGTATTGGTTTTTCGGAAGTGTTAGACATGTAAGAGAAAAATTTAAATGGTTGGGAAAGGCCATGGGATGTAGAAATATTTTTTTCACATTTACTTCCTTGTAAAAACAGGAAAATCGATAGGGATTTTCGTACGGATAAGTACCCAGTGAACGGTTCGTTTAGCTTTATATATTCTTCCGGGTGGACGTTGTATTGGTTTTTCGGAAGTGTTACACCTGTAAGAGAAAAATTTAAATGGTTGGGAAAGGCCATGGTATGTAGAAATATTTTTTTCACATTTTATTTCCTTGTAAATACAGGTAAATCGATAGGGATTTTCGTACGGATAAGTGCCAAGTGAACGGTTCATTTAGCTTTATATATTGTTCCGGGTGGGCGTTGTATTGGTTTTTCGGAAGTGTTAGACCTGTAAGAGAAAAATTTAAATGGTTGGGAAAGGCCATGGGATGTAGAAATATTTTTTTCACATTTACTTCCTTGTAAAAATAGGAAAATCTATAGGGATTTTCGTACGGATAAGTGCCCAGTGAACGGTTCGTTTAGTTTTATATATTGTTCCGGGTGGGCGTTGTATTGGTTTTTCAGAAGTGTTAGACCTGTAAGAGAAAAATTTAAATGGTTGGGAAATCCATGGGATGTAGAAATATTTTTTTCACATTTTATTTCCGTTTAAAAACAGGTAAATCAATAGGGATTTTCGTACGGATAAGTACCCAGTGAACCGTTCGTTTAGCTTTATATATTCTTCCGGGTGGGCGTTGTATTGGTTTTTCGGAAGTGTTACACCTGTAAGAGAAAAATTTAAATGGTTTGGAAAGGCCATGGGATTTAGAAATATTTTTTAAACATTTTACTTCCTTGTAAAAACAGGTAAATCAATAGTGATTTTCGTACGGATAAGTCCCCGGGGAACGGTTCGTTTAGCTTTATATATTGTTCCGGGTGGGCGTTGTATTGGTTTTTCGCATGTGTTACACCTGTAAGAGAAAAATTTAAATGGTTGGGAAAGGCCATGGGATGTAGAAATATTTTTTTCACATTTTACTTCCTTGTAAAAACAGGTAAATCAATAGTGATTTTCGTACGGATAAGTACCCAGTGAACGGTTCGTTTAGCTTTATATATTGTTCCGGGTGAGCGTTGTATTGGTTTTTCGGAAGTGTTAGACGTGTAAGAGAAAAATTTAAATGGTTGGGAAAGGCCATGGGATGTAGAAATATTTTTTTCACATTTACTTCCTTGTAAAAACAGGTAAATCAATAGGGTTTTTCGTACGGATAAGTACCCAGTGAACGGTTCGTTTAGCTTTATATATTGTTCCGGGTGGGAGTTGTATTGGTTTTTCAGAAGTGTTAGACCTGTAAGAGAAAAATTTAAATGGTTGGGAAAGGCCATGGTATGTAGAAATATTTTTTTCACATTTTATTTCCTTGTAAATACAGGTAAATCGATAGGGATTTTCGTACGGATAAGTGCCAAGTGAACGGTTCGTTTAGCTTTATATATTCTTCCGGGTGGGCGTTGTATTGGTTTTTCGGAAGTGTTAGACCTGTAAGAGAAAAATTTAAATGGTTGGGAAAGGCCATGGGATGTAGAAATATTTTTTTCACATTTACTTCCTTGTAAAAACAGGTAAATCAATAGGGTTTTTCGTACGGATAAGTACCCAGTGAACGGTTCGTTTAGCTTTATATATTGTTCCGGGTGGGCGTTGTATTGGTTTGTCGGAAGTGTTAGACCTGTAAGAGAAAAATTTAAATGGTTGGGAAAGGCCATGGGATGTAGAAATATTTTTTTCACATTTTATTTCCTTGTAAAAACAGGTAAATCAATAGGGTTTTTCGTACGGATAAGTCCCCAGTGAACGGTTCGTTTAGCTTTATATATTGTTCCGGGTGGGCGTTGTATTGGTTTTTCGGAAGTGTTAGACCTGTAAGAGAAAAATTTAAATGGTTGGGAAAGGCCATGGGATGTAGAAATATTTTTTTCCCATTTTATTTCCGTTTAAAAACAGGTAAATCAATAGGGATTTTCGTACGGATAAGTACCCAGTGAACGGTTCGTTTATCTTTATATATTCTTCCGGGTGGGCGTTGTATTGGTTTTTCGGAAGTGTTAGACCTGTAAGAGAAAAATTTAAATGGTTGGGAAAGGCCATGGGATGTAGAAATATTTTTTTCACATTCACTTCCTTGTAAAAACAGGAAAATCTATAGGGATTTTCGTACGGATAAGTACCCAGTGAACGGTTCGTTTAGCTTTATATATTCTTCCGGGTGGACGTTGTATTGGTTTTTCGGAAGTGTTACACCTGTAAGAGAAAAATTTAAATGGTTTGGAAAGGCCATGGGATTTAGAAATATTTTTTTCACATTTTACTTCCTTGTAAAAACAGGTAAATCAATAGGGATTTTCGTACGGATAAGTACCCAGTGAACGGTTCGTTTAGCTTTATATATTGTTCCGGGTGGGCGTTGTATTGGTTTTTCGCATGTGTTAGACCTGTAAGAGAAAAATTTAAATGGTTGGGAAAGGCCATGGGATGTAGAAATATTTTTTTCACATTTTACTTCCTTGTGAAAACAGGAAAATCGATAGAGATTTTCGTACGGATAAGTACCCAGTGAACGGTTCGTTTATCTGTATATATTCTTCCGGGTGGGCGTTGTATTGGTTTTTCGGAAGTGTTAGACCTGTAAGAGAAAAATTTAAATGGTTGGGAAAGGCCATGGGATGTAGAAATATTTTTTTCACATTTACTTCCTTGTAAAAACAGTTAAATCTATAGAGATTTTCGTACGGATAAGTACCCAGTGAACGGTTCGTTTATCTTTATATATTCTTCCGGGTGGGCGTTGTATTGGTTTTTCGGAAGTGTTAGACCTGTAAGAGAAAAATTTAAATGGTTGGGAAAGGCCATGGGATGTAGAAATATTTTTTTCACATTTTACTTCCTTGTAAAAACAGGTAAATCAATAGTGATTTTCGTACGGATAATTACCCAGTGAATGGTTCGTTTAGCTTTATATATTGTTCCGGGTGAGCGTTGTATTGGTTTTTCGGAAGTGTTAGACCTGTAAGAGAAAAATTTAAATGGTTGGGAAAGGCCATGGGATGTAGAAATATTTTTTTCACATTTACTTCCTTGTAAAAACAGGTAAATCAATAGGGTTTTTCGTACGGATAAGTACCCAGTGAACGGTTCGTTTAGCTTTATATATTGTTCCGGGTGAGAGTTGTATTGGTTTTTCGGAAGTGTTAGACCTGTAAGAGAAAAATTTAAATGGTTGGGAAAAGCCATGGGATGTAGAAATATTTTTTTCACATTTACTTCCTTGTAAAAACAGGTAAATCAATAGGGTTTTTCGTACGGATAAGTACCCAGTGAACGGTTCGTTTAGCTTTATATATTGTTCCGGGTGGGCGTTGTATTGGTTTTTCGGAAGTGTTAGAACTGTAAGAGAGAAATTTAAATGGTTGGGAAAAGCCATGGGATGTAGAAATATTTTTTTCACATTCTATTTCCTTGTAAAAACAGGTAAATCAATAGGGTTTTTCGTACGGATAAGTACCCAGTGAACGGTTCGTTTAGCTTTATATATTGTTCCGGGTGGGAGTTGTATTGGTTTTTCGGAAGTGTTAGACCTGTAAGAGAAAAATTTAAATGGTAGGGAAAAGCCATGGTATGTAGAAATATTTTTTTCACATTTACTTCCTTGTAAAAACAGGTAAATCAATAGGGTTTTTCGTACGGATAAGTTCCCAGTGAACGGTTCGTTTAGCTTTATATATTGTTCCGGGTGGGCGTTGTATTGGTTTTTCGGAAGTGTTAGAACTGTAAGAGAAAAATTTAAATGGTTGGGAAAAGCCATGGGATGTAGAAATATTTTTTTCACATTCTATTTCCTTGTAAAAACAGGTAAATCAATAGGGTTTTTCGTACGGATAAGTGCCCAGTGAACGGTTCGTTTAGCTTTATATATTGTTCCGGGTGGGAGTTGTATTGGTTTTTCAGAAGTGTTAGACCTGTAAGAGAAAAATTTAAATGGTTGGGAAAGGCCATGGTATGTAGAAATATTTTTTTCACATTTTATTTCCTTGTAAATACAGGTAAATCGATAGGGATTTTCGTACGGATAAGTGCCAAGTGAACGGTTCGTTTAGCTTTATATATTCTTCCGGGTGGGCGTTGTATTGGTTTTTCGGAAGTGTTAGACCTGTAAGAGAAAAATTTAAATGGTTGGGAAAGGCCATGGGATGTAGAAATATTTTTTTCACATTTACTTCCTTGTAAAAACAGGTAAATCAATAGGGTTTTTCGTACGGATAAGTACCCAGTGAACGGTTCGTTTAGCTTTATATATTGTTCCGGGTGGGCGTTGTATTGGTTTGTCGGAAGTGTTAGACCTGTAAGAGAAAAATTTAAATGGTTGGGAAAGGCCATGGGATGTAGAAATATTTTTTTCACATTTTATTTCCTTGTAAAAACAGGTAAATCAATAGGGTTTTTCGTACGGATAAGTCCCCAGTGAACGGTTCGTTTAGCTTTATATATTGTTCCGGGTGGGCGTTGTATTGGTTTTTCGGAAGTGTTAGACCTGTAAGAGAAAAATTTAAATGGTTGGGAAAGGCCATGGGATGTAGAAATATTTTTTTCACATTTTATTTCCGTTTAAAAACAGGTAAATCAATAGGGATTTTCGTACGGATAAGTACCCAGTGAACGGTTCGTTTATCTTTATATATTCTTCCGGGTGGGCGTTGTATTGGTTTTTCGGAAGTGTTAGACCTGTAAGAGAAAAATTTAAATGGTTGGGAAAGGCCATGGGATGTAGAAATATTTTTTTCACATTCACTTCCTTGTAAAAACAGGAAAATCTATAGGGATTTTCGTACGGATAAGTACCCAGTGAACGGTTCGTTTAGCTTTATATATTCTTCCGGGTGGACGTTGTATTGGTTTTTCGGAAGTGTTACACCTGTAAGAGAAAAATTTAAATGGTTTGGAAAGGCCATGGGATTTAGAAATATTTTTTTCACATTTTACTTCCTTGTAAAAACAGGTAAATCAATAGGGATTTTCGTACGGATAAGTACCCAGTGAACGGTTCGTTTAGCTTTATATATTGTTCCGGGTGGGCGTTGTATTGGTTTTTCGCATGTGTTAGACCTGTAAGAGAAAAATTTAAATGGTTGGGAAAGGCCATGGGATGTAGAAATATTTTTTTCACATTTTACTTCCTTGTGAAAACAGGAAAATCGATAGAGATTTTCGTACGGATAAGTACCCAGTGAACGGTTCGTTTATCTGTATATATTCTTCCGGGTGGGCGTTGTATTGGTTTTTCGGAAGTGTTAGACCTGTAAGAGAAAAATTTAAATGGTTGGGAAAGGCCATGGGATGTAGAAATATTTTTTTCACATTTACTTCCTTGTAAAAACAGTTAAATCTATAGAGATTTTCGTACGGATAAGTACCCAGTGAACGGTTCGTTTATCTTTATATATTCTTCCGGGTGGGCGTTGTATTGGTTTTTCGGAAGTGTTAGACCTGTAAGAGAAAAATTTAAATGGTTGGGAAAGGCCATGGGATGTAGAAATATTTTTTTCACATTTTACTTCCTTGTAAAAACAGGTAAATCAATAGTGATTTTCGTACGGATAATTACCCAGTGAATGGTTCGTTTAGCTTTATATATTGTTCCGGGTGAGCGTTGTATTGGTTTTTCGGAAGTGTTAGACCTGTAAGAGAAAAATTTAAATGGTTGGGAAAGGCCATGGGATGTAGAAATATTTTTTTCACATTTACTTCCTTGTAAAAACAGGTAAATCAATAGGGTTTTTCGTACGGATAAGTACCCAGTGAACGGTTCGTTTAGCTTTATATATTGTTCCGGGTGAGAGTTGTATTGGTTTTTCGGAAGTGTTAGACCTGTAAGAGAAAAATTTAAATGGTTGGGAAAAGCCATGGGATGTAGAAATATTTTTTTCACATTTACTTCCTTGTAAAAACAGGTAAATCAATAGGGTTTTTCGTACGGATAAGTACCCAGTGAACGGTTCGTTTAGCTTTATATATTGTTCCGGGTGGGCGTTGTATTGGTTTTTCGGAAGTGTTAGAACTGTAAGAGAGAAATTTAAATGGTTGGGAAAAGCCATGGGATGTAGAAATATTTTTTTCACATTCTATTTCCTTGTAAAAACAGGTAAATCAATAGGGTTTTTCGTACGGATAAGTACCCAGTGAACGGTTCGTTTAGCTTTATATATTGTTCCGGGTGGGAGTTGTATTGGTTTTTCGGAAGTGTTAGACCTGTAAGAGAAAAATTTAAATGGTAGGGAAAAGCCATGGTATGTAGAAATATTTTTTTCACATTTACTTCCTTGTAAAAACAGGTAAATCAATAGGGTTTTTCGTACGGATAAGTTCCCAGTGAACGGTTCGTTTAGCTTTATATATTGTTCCGGGTGGGCGTTGTATTGGTTTTTCGGAAGTGTTAGAACTGTAAGAGAAAAATTTAAATGGTTGGGAAAAGCCATGGGATGTAGAAATATTTTTTTCACATTCTATTTCCTTGTAAAAACAGGTAAATCAATAGGGTTTTTCGTACGGATAAGTGCCCAGTGAACGGTTCGTTTAGCTTTATATATTGTTCCGGGTGGGCGTTGTATTGGTTTTTCAGAAGTGTTAGACCTGTAAGAGAAAAATTTAAATGGTTGGGAAATCCATGGGATGTAGAAATATTTTTTTCACATTTACTTCCTTGTAAAAACAGGTAAATCAATATGGTTTTTCGTACGGATAAGTGCCCAGTGAACGGTTCGTTTAGCTTTATATATTGTTCCGGGTGGGCGTTGTATTGGTTTTTCAGAAGTGTTAGACCTGTAAGAGAAAAATTTAAATGGTTGGGAAATCCATTGGATGTAGAAATATTTTTTTCACATTTTATTTCCGTTTAAAAACAGGTAAATCAATAGGGTTTTTCGTACGGATAAGTGCCCAGTGAACGGTTCGTTTAGTTTTATATATTGTTCCGGGTGGGCGTTGTATTGGTTTTTCAGAAGTGTTAGACCTGTAAGAGAAAAATTTAAATGGTTGGGAAATCCATGGGATGTAGAAATATTTTTTTCACATTTTATTTCCGTTTAAAAACAGGTAAATCAATAGGGATTTTCGTACGGATAAGTACCCAGTGAACCGTTCGTTTAGCTTTATATATTCTTCCGGGTGGGCGTTGTATTGGTTTTTCGGAAGTGTTACACCTGTAAGAGAAAAATTTAAATGGTTTGGAAAGGCCATGGGATTTAGAAATATTTTTTTAACATTTTACTTCCTTGTAAAAACAGGTAAATCAATAGTGATTTTCGTACGGATAAGTCCCCGGGGAACGGTTCGTTTAGCTTTATATATTGTTCCGGGTGGGCGTTGTATTGGTTTTTCGCATGTGTTAGACCTGTAAGAGAAAAATTTAAATGGTTGGGAAAGGCCATGGGATGTAGAAATATTTTTTTCACATTTTACTTCCTTGTAAAAACAGGTAAATCAATAGTGATTTTCGTACGGATAAGTACCCAGTGAACGGTTCGTTTAGCTTTATATATTTTTCCGGGTGGGCGTTGTATTGGTTTTTCGGAAGTGTTACACCTGTAAGAGAAAAATTTAAACGGTTTGGAAAGGCCATGGAATTTAGAAATATTTTTTTCACATTTTACTTCCTTGTAAAAACAGGTAAATCAATAGGGATTTTCGTACGGATAAGTACCCAGTGAACGGTTCGTTTAGCTTTATATATTGTTCCGGGTGGGCGTTGTATTGGTTTTTCGCATGTGTTAGACCTGTAAGAGAAAAATTTAAATGGTTGGGAAAGGCCATGGTATGTAGAAATATTTTTTTCACATTTTATTTCCTTGTAAATACAGGTAAATCGATAGGGATTTTCGTACGGATAAGTGCCAAGTGAACGGTTCGTTTAGCTTTATATATTCTTCCGGGTGGGCGTTGTATTGGTTTTTCGGAAGTGTTAGACCTGTAAGAGAAAAATTTAAATGGTTGGGAAAGGCCATGGGATGTAGAAATATTTTTTTCACATTTACTTCCTTGTAAAAACAGGTAAATCAATAGGGTTTTTCGTACGGATAAGTACCCAGTGAACGGTTCGTTTAGCTTTATATATTGTTCCGGGTGGGCGTTGTATTGGTTTGTCGGAAGTGTTAGACCTGTAAGAGAAAAATTTAAATGGTTGGGAAAGGCCATGGGATGTAGAAATATTTTTTTCACATTTTATTTCCTTGTAAAAACAGGTAAATCAATAGGGTTTTTCGTACGGATAAGTCCCCAGTGAACGGTTCGTTTAGCTTTATATATTGTTCCGGGTGGGCGTTGTATTGGTTTTTCGGAAGTGTTAGACCTGTAAGAGAAAAATTTAAATGGTTGGGAAAGGCCATGGGATGTAGAAATATTTTTTTCACATTTTATTTCCGTTTAAAAACAGGTAAATCAATAGGGATTTTCGTACGGATAAGTACCCAGTGAACGGTTCGTTTATCTTTATATATTCTTCCGGGTGGGCGTTGTATTGGTTTTTCGGAAGTGTTAGACCTGTAAGAGAAAAATTTAAATGGTTGGGAAAGGCCATGGGATGTAGAAATATTTTTTTCACATTCACTTCCTTGTAAAAACAGGAAAATCTATAGGGATTTTCGTACGGATAAGTACCCAGTGAACGGTTCGTTTAGCTTTATATATTCTTCCGGGTGGACGTTGTATTGGTTTTTCGGAAGTGTTACACCTGTAAGAGAAAAATTTAAATGGTTTGGAAAGGCCATGGGATTTAGAAATATTTTTTTCACATTTTACTTCCTTGTAAAAACAGGTAAATCAATAGGGATTTTCGTACGGATAAGTACCCAGTGAACGGTTCGTTTAGCTTTATATATTGTTCCGGGTGGGCGTTGTATTGGTTTTTCGCATGTGTTAGACCTGTAAGAGAAAAATTTAAATGGTTGGGAAAGGCCATGGGATGTAGAAATATTTTTTTCACATTTTACTTCCTTGTGAAAACAGGAAAATCGATAGAGATTTTCGTACGGATAAGTACCCAGTGAACGGTTCGTTTATCTGTATATATTCTTCCGGGTGGGCGTTGTATTGGTTTTTCGGAAGTGTTAGACCTGTAAGAGAAAAATTTAAATGGTTGGGAAAGGCCATGGGATGTAGAAATATTTTTTTCACATTTACTTCCTTGTAAAAACAGTTAAATCTATAGAGATTTTCGTACGGATAAGTACCCAGTGAACGGTTCGTTTATCTTTATATATTCTTCCGGGTGGGCGTTGTATTGGTTTTTCGGAAGTGTTAGACCTGTAAGAGAAAAATTTAAATGGTTGGGAAAGGCCATGGGATGTAGAAATATTTTTTTCACATTTTACTTCCTTGTAAAAACAGGTAAATCAATAGTGATTTTCGTACGGATAATTACCCAGTGAATGGTTCGTTTAGCTTTATATATTGTTCCGGGTGAGCGTTGTATTGGTTTTTCGGAAGTGTTAGACCTGTAAGAGAAAAATTTAAATGGTTGGGAAAGGCCATGGGATGTAGAAATATTTTTTTCACATTTACTTCCTTGTAAAAACAGGTAAATCAATAGGGTTTTTCGTACGGATAAGTACCCAGTGAACGGTTCGTTTAGCTTTATATATTGTTCCGGGTGAGAGTTGTATTGGTTTTTCGGAAGTGTTAGACCTGTAAGAGAAAAATTTAAATGGTTGGGAAAAGCCATGGGATGTAGAAATATTTTTTTCACATTTACTTCCTTGTAAAAACAGGTAAATCAATAGGGTTTTTCGTACGGATAAGTACCCAGTGAACGGTTCGTTTAGCTTTATATATTGTTCCGGGTGGGCGTTGTATTGGTTTTTCGGAAGTGTTAGAACTGTAAGAGAGAAATTTAAATGGTTGGGAAAAGCCATGGGATGTAGAAATATTTTTTTCACATTCTATTTCCTTGTAAAAACAGGTAAATCAATAGGGTTTTTCGTACGGATAAGTACCCAGTGAACGGTTCGTTTAGCTTTATATATTGTTCCGGGTGGGAGTTGTATTGGTTTTTCGGAAGTGTTAGACCTGTAAGAGAAAAATTTAAATGGTAGGGAAAAGCCATGGGATGTAGAAATATTTTTTTCACATTTACTTCCTTGTAAAAACAGGTAAATCAATAGGGTTTTTCGTACGGATAAGTTCCCAGTGAACGGTTCGTTTAGCTTTATATATTGTTCCGGGTGGGCGTTGTATTGGTTTTTCGGAAGTGTTAGAACTGTAAGAGAAAAATTTAAATGGTTGGGAAAAGCCATGGGATGTAGAAATATTTTTTTCACATTCTATTTCCTTGTAAAAACAGGTAAATCAATAGGGTTTTTCGTACGGATAAGTGCCCAGTGAACGGTTCGTTTAGCTTTATATATTGTTCCGGGTGGGCGTTGTATTGGTTTTTCAGAAGTGTTAGACCTGTAAGAGAAAAATTTAAATGGTTGGGAAATCCATGGGATGTAGAAATATTTTTTTCACATTTACTTCCTTGTAAAAACAGGTAAATCAATATGGTTTTTCGTACGGATAAGTGCCCAGTGAACGGTTCGTTTAGCTTTATATATTGTTCCGGGTGGGCGTTGTATTGGTTTTTCAGAAGTGTTAGACCTGTAAGAGAAAAATTTAAATGGTTGGGAAATCCATTGGATGTAGAAATATTTTTTTCACATTTTATTTCCGTTTAAAAACAGGTAAATCAATAGGGTTTTTCGTACGGATAAGTGCCCAGTGAACGGTTCGTTTAGTTTTATATATTGTTCCGGGTGGGCGTTGTATTGGTTTTTCAGAAGTGTTAGACCTGTAAGAGAAAAATTTAAATGGTTGGGAAATCCATGGGATGTAGAAATATTTTTTTCACATTTTATTTCCGTTTAAAAACAGGTAAATCAATAGGGATTTTCGTACGGATAAGTACCCAGTGAACCGTTCGTTTAGCTTTATATATTCTTCCGGGTGGGCGTTGTATTGGTTTTTCGGAAGTGTTACACCTGTAAGAGAAAAATTTAAATGGTTTGGAAAGGCCATGGGATTTAGAAATATTTTTTTAACATTTTACTTCCTTGTAAAAACAGGTAAATCAATAGTGATTTTCGTACGGATAAGTCCCCGGGGAACGGTTCGTTTAGCTTTATATATTGTTCCGGGTGGGCGTTGTATTGGTTTTTCGCATGTGTTAGACCTGTAAGAGAAAAATTTAAATGGTTGGGAAAGGCCATGGGATGTAGAAATATTTTTTTCACATTTTACTTCCTTGTAAAAACAGGTAAATCAATAGTGATTTTCGTACGGATAAGTACCCAGTGAACGGTTCGTTTAGCTTTATATATTTTTCCGGGTGGGCGTTGTATTGGTTTTTCGGAAGTGTTACACCTGTAAGAGAAAAATTTAAACGGTTTGGAAAGGCCATGGAATTTAGAAATATTTTTTTCACATTTTACTTCCTTGTAAAAACAGGTAAATCAATAGGGATTTTCGTACGGATAAGTACCCAGTGAACGGTTCGTTTAGCTTTATATATTGTTCCGGGTGGGCGTTGTATTGGTTTTTCGCATGTGTTAGACCTGTAAGAGAAAAATTTAAATGGTTGGGAAAGGCCATGGGATGTAGAAATATTTTTTTCACATTTTACTTCCTTGTAAAAACAGGTAAATCAATAGTGATTTTCGTACGGATAAGTACCCAGTGAACGGTTCGTTTAGCTTTATATATTGTTCCGGGTGAGCGTTGTATTGGTTTTTCGGAAGTGTTAGACGTGTAAGAGAAAAATTTAAATGGTTGGGAAAGGCCATGGGATGTAGAAATATTTTTTTCACATTTACTTCCTTGTAAAAACAGGTAAATCAATAGGGTTTTTCGTACGGATAAGTACCCAGTGAACGGTTCGTTTAGCTTTATATATTGTTCCGGGTGGGAGTTGTATTGGTTTTTCAGAAGTGTTAGACCTGTAAGAGAAAAATTTAAATGGTTGGGAAAGGCCATGGTATGTAGAAATATTTTTTTCACATTTTATTTCCTTGTAAATACAGGTAAATCGATAGGGATTTTCGTACGGATAAGTGCCAAGTGAACGGTTCGTTTAGCTTTATATATTGTTCCGGGTGGGCGTTGTATTGGTTTTTCGGAAGTGTTAGACCTGTAAGAGAAAAATTTAAATGGTTGGGAAAGGCCATGGGATGTAGAAATATTTTTTTCACATTTTACTTCCTTGTGAAAACAGGAAAATCGATAGGGATTTTCGTACGGATAAGTACCCAGTGAACGGTTCGTTTATCTTTATATATTATTCCGGGTGGGCGTGGTATTGGTTTTTCGGAAGTGTTAGAACTGTAAGAGAAAAATTTAAATGGTTGGGAAAAGCCATGGGATGTAGAAATATTTTTTTCACATTTACTTCCTTGTAAAAACAGGTAAATCAATAGGGTTTTTCGTACGGATAAGTACCCAGTGAACGGTTCGTTTATCTTTATATATTGTTCCGGGTGGGAGTTGTATTGGTTTTTCGGAAGTGTTACAACTGTAAGAGAAAAATTTAAATGGTTGGGAAAAGCCATGGGATGTAGAAATATTTTTTTCACATTCTATTTCCTTGTAAAAACAGGTAAATCAATAGGGTTTTTCGTACGGATAAGTGCCCAGTGAACGGTTCGTTTAGCTTTATATATTGTTCCGGGTGGGCGTTGTATTGGTTTTTCAGAAGTGTTAGACCTGTAAGAGAAAAATTTAAATGGTTGGGAAATCCATGGGATGTAGAAATATTTTTTTCACATTTACTTCCTTGTAAAAACAGGTAAATCAATAGGGTTTTTCGTACGGATAAGTGCCCAGTGAACGGTTCGTTTAGCTTTATATATTGTTCCGGGTGGGCGTTGTATTGGTTTTTCAGAAGTGTTAGACCTGTAAGAGAAAAATTTAAATGGTTGGGAAAAGCCATGGGATGTAGAAATATTTTTTTCACATTCTATTTCCTTGTAAAAACAGGTAAATCAATAGGGTTTTTCGTACGGATAAGTGCCCAGTGAACGGTTCGTTTAGCTTTATATATTGTTCCGGGTGGGCGTTGTATTGGTTTTTCAGAAGTGTTAGACCTGTAAGAGAAAAATTTAAATGGTTGGGAAATCCATGGGATGTAGAAATATTTTTTTCACATTTACTTCCTTGTAAAAACAGGTAAATCAATATGGTTTTTCGTACGGATAAGTGCCCAGTGAACGGTTCGTTTAGCTTTATATATTGTTCCGGGTGGGCGTTGTATTGGTTTTTCAGAAGTGTTAGACCTGTAAGAGAAAAATTTAAATGGTTGGGAAATCCATTGGATGTAGAAATATTTTTTTCACATTTTATTTCCGTTTAAAAACAGGTAAATCAATAGGGTTTTTCGTACGGATAAGTGCCCAGTGAACGGTTCGTTTAGTTTTATATATTGTTCCGGGTGGGCGTTGTATTGGTTTTTCAGAAGTGTTAGACCTGTAAGAGAAAAATTTAAATGGTTGGGAAAGGCCATGGGATGTAGAAATATTTTTTTCACATTTTATTTCCGTTTAAAAACAGGTAAATCAATAGGGATTTTCGTACGGATAAGTACCCAGTGAACCGTTCGTTTAGCTTTATATATTCTTCCGGGTGGGCGTTGTATTGGTTTTTCGGAAGTGTTACACCTGTAAGAGAAAAATTTAAATGGTTTGGAAAGGCCATGGGATTTAGAAATATTTTTTTAACATTTTACTTCCTTGTAAAAACAGGTAAATCAATAGTGATTTTCGTACGGATAAGTCCCCGGGGAACGGTTCGTTTAGCTTTATATATTGTTCCGGGTGGGCGTTGTATTGGTTTTTCGCATGTGTTAGACCTGTAAGAGAAAAATTTAAATGGTTGGGAAAGGCCATGGGATGTAGAAATATTTTTTTCACATTTTACTTCCTTGTAAAAACAGGTAAATCAATAGGGATTTTCGTACGGATAAGTACCCAGTGAACGGTTCGTTTAGCTTTATATATTGTTCCGGGTGAGCGTTGTATTGGTTTTTCGCATGTGTTAGACCTGTAAGAGAAAAATTTAAATGGTTGGGAAAGGCCATGGGATGTAGAAATATTTTTTTCACATTTACTTCCTTGTAAAAACAGGTAAATCAATAGGGTTTTTCGTACGGATAAGTACCCAGTGAACGGTTCGTTTAGCTTTATATATTGTTCCGGGTGGGAGTTGTATTGGTTTTTCAGAAGTGTTAGACCTGTAAGAGAAAAATTTAAATGGTTGGGAAAGGCCATGGTATGTAGAAATATTTTTTTCACATTTTATTTCCTTGTAAATACAGGTAAATCGATAGGGATTTTCGTACGGATAAGTGCCAAGTGAACGGTTCGTTTAGCTTTATATATTGTTCCGGGTGGGCGTTGTATTGGTTTTTCGGAAGTGTTAGACCTGTAAGAGAAAAATTTAAATGGTTGGGAAAGGCCATGGGATGTAGAAATATTTTTTTCACATTTTACTTCCTTGTGAAAACAGGAAAATCGATAGGGATTTTCGTACGGATAAGTACCCAGTGAACGGTTCGTTTATCTTTATATATTATTCCGGGTGGGCGTTGTATTGGTTTTTCGGAAGTGTTAGACCTGTAAGAGAAAAATTTAAATGGTTGGGAAAGGCCATGGGATGTAGAAATATTTTTTTCACATTTACTTCCTTGTAAAAACAGGTAAATCAATAGTGATTTTCGTACGGATAAGTACCCAGTGAACGGTTCGTTTAGCTTTATATATTGTTCCGGGTGGGCGTTGTATTGGTTTTTCGCATGTGTTAGACCTGTAAGAGAAAAATTTAAATGGTTGGGAAAGGCCATGGGATGTAGAAATATTTTTTTCACATTTACTTCCTTGTAAAAACAGTTAAATCTATAGAGATTTTCGTACGGATAAGTACCCAGTGAACGGTTCGTTTATCTTTATATATTCTTCCGGGTGGGCGTTGTATTGGTTTTTCGGAAGTGTTACACCTGTAAGAGAAAAATTTAAATGGTTGGGAAAGGCCATGGGATGTAGAAATATTTTTTTCACATTTTACTTCCTTGTAAAAACAGGTAAATAATAGTGATTTTCGTACGGATAAGTACCCAGTGAATGGTTCGTTTAGCTTTATATATTGTTCCAGGTGAGCGTTGTATTGGTTTTTCGAAGTGTTAGACCTGTAAGAGAAAAATTTAAATGGTTGGGAAAGGCCATGGGATGTAGAAATATTTTTTTCACATTTACTTCCTTGTAAAAACAGGTAAATCAATAGGGTTTTTCGTACGGATAAGTACCCAGTGAACGGTTCGTTTAGATTTATATATTGTTCCGGGTGGGAGTTGTATTGGTTTTTTGGAAGTGTTAGACCTGTAAGAGAAATATTTAAATGGTTGGGAAAAGCCATGGGATGTAGAAATATTTTTTTCACATTTTACTTCCTTGTAAAAACAGGTAAATCAATAGGGATTTTCGTACGGATAAGTACCCAGTGAACGGTTCGTTTAGCTTTATATATTGTTCCTGGTGGGGGTTGTATTGGTTTTTCGGAAGTGTTAGACCTGTAAGAGAAAAATTTAAATGGTTGGGAAAGGCCATGGGATGTAGAAATATTTTTTTTCACATTTTACTTCCTTGTAAAAACAGGTAAATCTATAGGGTTTTTCGTACGGATAAGTGCCCAGTGAACGGTTCGTTTAGCTTTATATATTGTTCCGGGTGGGCGTTGTATTGGTTTTTCGGAAGTGTTACACCTGTAAGAGAAAAATTTAAATGGTTGGGAAAGGCCATGGGATGTATAAATATTTTTTTCACATTTTACTTCCTTGTAAAAAAAGGAAAATCAATAGGGATTTTCGTACGGATAAGTACCCAGTGAACGGTTCGTTTATCTTTATATATTGTTCCGGGTGGGCGTTGTATTGGTTTTTCGGAAGTGTTACACCTGTAAGAGAAAAATTTAAATGGTTGGGAAAGGCCATGGTATGTAGAAATATTTTTTTCACATTTTACTTCCTTGTAAAAACAGGTAAATCAATAGGGATTTTCGTACGGATAAGTACCCAGTGAACGGTTCGTTTAGCTTTATATATTGTTCCTGGTGGGGGTTGTATTGGTTTTTCGGAAGTGTTAGACCTGTAAGAGAAAAATTTAAATGGTTGGGAAAGGCCATGGGATGTAGAAATATTTTTTTCACATTTTACTTCCTTGTAAAAACAGGTAAATCTATAGGGTTTTTCGTACGGATAAGTGCCCAGTGAACGGTTCGTTTAGCTTTATATATTGTTCCGGGTGGGCGTTGTATTGTTTTTTCGGAAGTGTTAGACCTGTAAGAGAAAAATTTAAATGGTTGGGAAAGGCCATGGGATGTAGAAATATTTTTTTCACATTTTACTTCCTTGTAAAAACAGGAAAATCAATAGGGATTTTCGTACGGATAAGTACCCAGTGAACGGTTAGTTTAGCTTTATATATTGTTCCGGGTGGGCATTGTATTGGTTTTTCGGAAGTGTTAGACCTGTAAGAGAAAAATTTAAATGGTTGGGAAAGGCCATGGGATATAGAAATATTTTTTTTACATTTTATTTCCGTTTAAAAACATGTAAATCAATAGGGATTTTCGTACGGATAAGTACCCAGTGAACGGTTCGTTTAGCTTTATATATTGTTCCGGGTGGGCGTTGTATTGGTTTTTCGCATGTGTTAGACCTGTAAGAGAAAAATTTAAATGGTTGGGAAAGGCCATGGGATGTAGAAATATTTTTTTCACATTTTACTCCTTGTAAAAACAGGTAAATCAATAGTGATTTTCGTACGGATAAGTACCCAGTGAACGGTTCGTTTAGCTTTATATATTGTTCCAGGTGGGCGTTGTATTGGGTTTTCGGAAGTGTTAGACCTGTAAGAGAAAAATTTAAATGGTTGGGAAAGGCCATGGTATGTAGAAATATTTTTTTCACATTTTATTTCCTTGTAAATACAGGTAAATCGATAGGGATTTTCGTACGGATAAGTGCCCAGTGAACGGTTCGTTTAGCTTTATATATTGTTCCGGGTGGGCGTTGTTTTGGTTTTTCGGAAGTGTTAGACCTGTAAGAGAAAAATTTAAATGGTTGGGAAAGGCCATGGGATGTAGAAATATTTTTTTCCCATTTTACTTCCTTGTAAAAACAGGAAAATCGATAGGGATTTTCGTACGGATAAGTAGCTAGTTTACGGTTCGTTTATCTTTATATATTCTTCCGGGTGGGCGTTGTATTGGATTTTCAGAAGGGTTAGACCTGTAAGAAAAAATTTAAATGGTTGGGAAAGGCCATGGGATATAGAAATATTTTTTTCACATTTTATTTCCGTTTAAAAACAGGTAAATCAATAGGGATTTTCGTACGGATAAGTACCCAGTGAACGGTTCGTTTAGCTTTATATATTGTTCCGGGTGGGCGTTGTATTGGTTTTTCGCATGTGTTAGACCTGTAAGAGAAAAATTTAAATGGTTGGGAAAGGCCATGGGATGTAGAAATATTTTTTTCACATTTTACTTCCTTGTAAAAACAGGTAAATCAATAGTGATTTTCGTACGGATAAGTACCCAGTGAACGGTTCGTTTAGCTTTATATATTGTTCCGGGTGGGCGTTGTATTGGTTTTTCGGAAGTGTTAGACCTGTAAGAGAAAAATTTAAATGGTTGGGAAAGGCCATGGGATGTATAAATATTTTTTTCACATTTTACTTCCTTGTAAAAACAGGAAAATCAATAGGGATTTTCGTACGGATAAGTACCCAGTGAACGGTTCGTTTATCTTTATATATTGTTCCGGGTGGGCGTTGTATTGGTTTTTCGGAAGTGTTACACCTGTAAGAGAAAAATTTAAATGGTTTGGAAAGGCCATGGGATGTAGAAATATTTTTTTCACATTTTACTTCCTTGTAAAAACAGGTAAAACAATAGGGATTTTTGTACGGATAAGTACCCAGTGAACGGTTCGTTTAGCTTTATATATTGTTCCGGGGGGGCGTTGTATTGGTTTTTCAGAAGTGTTAGACCTGTAAGAGAAAAATTTAAATGGTTGGGAAAGGCCATGGGATGTAGAAATATTTTTTTCACATTTTACTTCCTTGTAAAAACAGGTAAATCAATAGTGATTTTCGTACGGATAAGTACCCAGTGAACGGTTCGTTTAGCTTTATATATTGTTCCGGTTGGGCGTTGTATTGGTTTTTCGGAAGTGTTACACCTGTAAGAGAAAAATTTAAATGGTTCGGAAAGGCCATGGGATGTAGAAATATTTTTTTCACATTTTACTTCCTTGTAAAAACAGCAAAATCGATAGGGATTTTCATACGGATAAGTAGCTAGTGAACGGTTCGTTTATCTTTATATATTCTTCCGGGTGGGCGTTGTATTGGATTTTCAGAAGTGTTAGACATGTAAGAGAAAAATTTAAATGGTTGGGAAAGGCCATGGGATGTAGAAATATTTTTTTCACATTTTATTTCCTTGTAAATACAGGTAAATCGATAGGGATTTTCGTACGGATAAGTGCCAAGTGAACGGTTCGTTTAGCTTTATATATTGTTCCGGGTGGGCGTTGTATTGGTTTTTCGGAAGTGTTAGACCTGTAAGAGAAAAATTTAAATGGTTGGGAAAGGCCATGGGATGTAGAAATATTTTTTTCACATTTTACTTCCTTGTGAAAACAGGAAAATCGATAGGGATTTTCGTACGGATAAGTACCCAGTGAACGGTTCGTTTATCTTTATATATTATTCCGGGTGGGCGTTGTATTGGTTTTTCGGAAGTGTTAGACCTGTAAGAGAAAAATTTAAATGGTTGGGAAAGGCCATGGGATGTAGAAATATTTTTTTCACATTTACTTCCTTGTAAAAACAGGTAAATCAATAGTGATTTTCGTACGGATAAGTACCCAGTGAACGGTTCGTTTAGCTTTATATATTGTTCCGGGTGGGCGTTGTATTGGTTTTTCGCATGTGTTAGACCTGTAAGAGAAAAATTTAAATGGTTGGGAAAGGCCATGGGATGTAGAAATATTTTTTTCACATTTACTTCCTTGTAAAAACAGTTAAATCTATAGAGATTTTCGTACGGATAAGTACCCAGTGAACGGTTCGTTTATCTTTATATATTCTTCCGGGTGGGCGTTGTATTGGTTTTTCGGAAGTGTTACACCTGTAAGAGAAAAATTTAAATGGTTGGGAAAGGCCATGGGATGTAGAAATATTTTTTTCACATTTTACTTCCTTGTAAAAACAGGTAAATCAATAGTGATTTTCGTACGGATAAGTACCCAGTGAATGGTTCGTTTAGCTTTATATATTGTTCCAGGTGAGCATTGTATTGGTTTTTCGAAGTGTTAGACCTGTAAGAGAAAAATTTAAATGGTTGGGAAAGGCCATGGGATGTAGAAATATTTTTTTCACATTTACTTCCTTGTAAAAACAGGTAAATCAATAGGGTTTTTCGTACGGATAAGTACCCAGTGAACGGTTCGTTTAGATTTATATATTGTTCCGGGTGGGAGTTGTATTGGTTTTTTGGAAGTGTTAGACCTGTAAGAGAAAAATTTAAATGGTTGGGAAAAGCCATGGGATGTAGAAATATTTTTTTCACATTTTACTTCCTTGTAAAAACAGGTAAATCAATAGGGATTTTCGTACGGATAAGTACCCAGTGAACGGTTCGTTTAGCTTTATATATTGTTCCTGGTGGGGGTTGTATTGGTTTTTCGGAAGTGTTAGACCTGTAAGAGAAAAATTTAAATGGTTGGGAAAGGCCATGGTATGTAGAAATATTTTTTTCACATTTTACTTCCTTGTAAAAACAGGTAAATCAATAGGGATTTTCGTACGGATAAGTACCCAGTGAACGGTTCGTTTAGCTTTATATATTGTTCCTGGTGGGGGTTGTATTGGTTTTTCGGAAGTGTTAGACCTGTAAGAGAAAAATTTAAATGGTTGGGAAAGGCCATGGGATGTAGAAATATTTTTTTCACATTTTACTTCCTTGTAAAAACAGGTAAATCTATAGGGTTTTTCGTACGGATAAGTGCCCAGTGAACGGTTCGTTTAGCTTTATATATTGTTCCGGGTGGGCGTTGTATTGTTTTTTCGGAAGTGTTAGACCTGTAAGAGAAAAATTTAAATGGTTGGGAAAGGCCATGGGATGTAGAAATATTTTTTTCACATTTTACTTCCTTGTAAAAACAGGAAAATCAATAGGGATTTTCGTACGGATAAGTACCCAGTGAACGGTTAGTTTAGCTTTATATATTGTTCCGGGTGGGCATTGTATTGGTTTTTCGGAAGTGTTAGACCTGTAAGAGAAAAATTTAAATGGTTGGGAAAGGCCATGGGATATAGAAATATTTTTTTTACATTTTATTTCCGTTTAAAAACATGTAAATCAATAGGGATTTTCGTACGGATAAGTACCCAGTGAACGGTTCGTTTAGCTTTATATATTGTTCCGGGTGGGCGTTGTATTGGTTTTTCGCATGTGTTAGACCTGTAAGAGAAAAATTTAAATGGTTGGGAAAGGCCATGGGATGTAGAAATATTTTTTTCACATTTTACTCCTTGTAAAAACAGGTAAATCAATAGTGATTTTCGTACGGATAAGTACCCAGTGAACGGTTCGTTTAGCTTTATATATTGTTCCAGGTGGGCGTTGTATTGGGTTTTCGGAAGTGTTAGACCTGTAAGAGAAAAATTTAAATGGTTGGGAAAGGCCATGGTATGTAGAAATATTTTTTTCACATTTTATTTCCTTGTAAATACAGGTAAATCGATAGGGATTTTCGTACGGATAAGTGCCCAGTGAACGGTTCGTTTAGCTTTATATATTGTTCCGGGTGGGCGTTGTTTTGGTTTTTCGGAAGTGTTAGACCTGTAAGAGAAAAATTTAAATGGTTGGGAAAGGCCATGGGATGTAGAAATATTTTTTTCCCATTTTACTTCCTTGTAAAAACAGGAAAATCGATAGGGATTTTCGTACGGATAAGTAGCTAGTTTACGGTTCGTTTATCTTTATATATTCTTCCGGGTGGGCGTTGTATTGGATTTTCAGAAGGGTTAGACCTGTAAGAAAAAATTTAAATGGTTGGGAAAGGCCATGGGATATAGAAATATTTTTTTCACATTTTATTTCCGTTTAAAAACAGGTAAATCAATAGTGATTTTCGTACGGATAAGTACCCAGTGAACGGTTCGTTTAGCTTTATATATTGTTCCGGGTGGGCGTTGTATTGGTTTTTCGGAAGTGTTAGACCTGTAAGAGAAAAATTTAAATGGTTGGGAAAGGCCATGGGATGTATAAATATTTTTTTCACATTTTACTTCCTTGTAAAAACAGGAAAATCAATAGGGATTTTCGTACGGATAAGTACCCAGTGAACGGTTCGTTTATCTTTATATATTGTTCCGGGTGGGCGTTGTATTGGTTTTTCGGAAGTGTTACACCTGTAAGAGAAAAATTTAAATGGTTTGGAAAGGCCATGGGATGTAGAAATATTTTTTTCACATTTTACTTCCTTGTAAAAACAGGTAAAACAATAGGGATTTTTGTACGGATAAGTACCCAGTGAACGGTTCGTTTAGCTTTATATATTGTTCCGGGGGGGCGTTGTATTGGTTTTTCAGAAGTGTTAGACCTGTAAGAGAAAAATTTAAATGGTTGGGAAAGGCCATGGGATGTAGAAATATTTTTTTCACATTTTACTTCCTTGTAAAAACAGGTAAATCAATAGTGATTTTCGTACGGATAAGTACCCAGTGAACGGTTCGTTTAGCTTTATATATTGTTCCGGGTGGGCGTTGTATTGGTTTTTCGGAAGTGTTACACCTGTAAGAGAAAAATTTAAATGGTTCGGAAAGGCCATGGGATGTAGAAATATTTTTTTCACATTTTACTTCCTTGTAAAAACAGCAAAATCGATAGGGATTTTCATACGGATAAGTAGCTAGTGAACGGTTCGTTTATCTTTATATATTCTTCCGGGTGGGCGTTGTATTGGATTTTCAGAAGTGTTAGACATGTAAGAGAAAAATTTAAATGGTTGGGAAAGGCCATGGTATGTAGAAATGTTTTTTTCACATTTTATTTCCTTGTAAATACAGGTAAATCGATAGGGATTTTCGTACGGATAAGTGCCCAGTGAACGGTTCGTTTAGCTTTATATATTGTTCCGGGTGGGCGTTGTATTGGTTTTTCGGAAGTGTTAGACCTGTAAGAGAAAAATTTAAATGGTTGGGAAAGGCCATGGGATGTAGAAATATTTTTCACATTTTATTTCCTTGTAAAAACAGGTAAATCAATAGGGTTTTTCGTACGGATAAGTGCCCAGTGAACGGTTCGTTTAGCTTTATATATTGTTCCGGATGGGCGTTGTTTGGGTTTTTCGGAAGTGTTAGACCTGTAAGAGAAAAATTTAAATGGTTGGGAAAGGCCATGGGATGTAGAAATGTTTTTTTCACATTTTATTTCCTTGTAAATACAGGTAAATCGATAGGGATTTTCGTACGGATAAGTACCCAGTGAACGGTTCGTTTAGCTTTATATATTGTTCCGGGTGGGCATTGTATTGGTTTTTCAGAAGTGTTAGACCTGTAAGAGAAAAATTTAAATGGTTGGGAAAGGCCATGGGATGTAGAAATATTTTTCACATTTTATTTCCTTGTAAAAACAGGTAAATCAATAGGGTTTTCGTACGGATAAGTGCCCAGTGAACGGTTCGTTTAGCTTTATATATTGTTCCGGATGGGCGTTGTTTGGGTTTTTCGGAAGTGTTAGACCTGTAAGAGAAAAATTTAAATGGTTGGGAAAGGCCATGGGATGTAGAAATATTTTTTTCACATTTTATTTCCTTGTAAAAACAGGTAAATCAATAGGGTTTTTCGTACGGATAAATACCCAGTGAACCGTTCGTTTAGCTTTATATATTGTTCCGGGTGGGCGTTGTTTTGGTTTTTCGGAAGTGTTAGACCTGTAAGAGAAAAATTTAAATGTTTGCGAAAGGCCATGGGATGTAGAAATATTTTTTTCACATTTTACTTCCTTGTAAAAACAGGAAAATCAATAGGGATTTTCGTACGGATAAGTACCCAGTGAACCATTCGTTTAGCTTTATATATTCTTCCGGGTGGGCGTTGTATTGGTTTTTCGGAAGTGTTAGACCTGTAAGAGAAAAATTTAAATGGTTGGGAAAGGCCATGGGATGTAGAAACATTTTTTTCACATTTACTTCCTTGTAAAAACAGGAAAATCAATAGGGATTTTCGTACGGATAAGTACCCAGATAACGGTTCGTTTAGCTTTATATATTGTTCCGGGTGGGCGTTGTTTTGGTTTTTCGGAAGTGTTAGACCTGTAAGAGAAAATTTTAAATGGTTGGGATAGGCCATGGTATGTAGAAATATTTTTTTCACATTTTATTTCCTTGAAAATACAGGTAAATCGATAGGGATTTTCGTACGGATAAGTGCCCAGTGAACGGTTCATTTAGCTTTATATATTGTTCCGGGTGGGCGTTGTATTGGTTTTTCAGAAGTGTTAGACCTGTAAGAGAAAAATTTAAATGGTTGGGAAAGGCCATGGGATGTAGAAATATTTTTTCACATTTTATATCCTTGTAAAACCAGGTAAATCAATTGGGTTTTTCGTACGGATAAGTGCCCAGTGAACGGTTCGTTTAGTTTTATATATTGTTCCGGGTGGGCGTTGTTTTCGTTTTTCGGAAGTGTTATACCTGTAAGAGAAAAATTTAAATGGTTGGGAAAGGCCATGGGATGTAGAAATATTTTTTTCACATTTACTTCCTTGTAAAAACAGGTAAATCAATAGGGTTTTTCGTACGGATAAATGCCGAGTGAACGGTTCGTTTAGCTTTATATATTGTTCCGAGTGGGCGTTGTTTTGGTTTTTCGGAAGTGTTAGTCCTGTAAGAGAAAAATTTAAATATTTGGGAAAGGCCATGGGATGTAGAAATATATTTTTCACATTTTACTTCCTTGTAAAAACAGGAAAATCGATAGGGATTTTCGTACGGATAAGTACCCAGTAAACGGTTCGTTCATCTTTATATATTCTTCCGGGTGGGCATTGTTTTGGTTTTTCGGAAGTGTTAGACCTGTAAGAGAAACATTTAAATGGTTGGGAAAGGCCATGGGATGTAGAAAATTTTTTTCACATTTTATTTCCTGGTAAAAACAGGTTAATCAATAGTGATTTTCGTACGGATAAGTACCCAGTGAACGGTTCGTTTAGCTTTATATATTTTTCCGGGTGGGAGTTGTATTGGTGTTTCGCAAGTGTTAGACCTGTAAGAGAAAAATTTAAATGGTTGGGAAAGGCCATGGGATGTAGAAATATTTTTTTCACATTTTATTTCCTTGTAAAAACAGGTAAATCAATAGGGTTTTTCGTACGGATAAGTGCCCAGTGAACCGTTCGTTTAGCTTTATATATTGTTCCGGGTGGGCGTTGTTTTGGTTTTTCGCAAGTGTTAGACCTGTAAGAGAAAAATTTAAATGGTTGGGAAAGGCCATGGGATGTAGAAATATTTTTTTCACATTTTACTTCTTTGTAAAAACAGGAAAATCAATAGGGATTTTCGTACGGATAAGTACCCAGTGAACGGTTCGTTTAGCTTTATATATTCTTCCGGGTGGGCGTTGTATTGGTTTTTCGGAAGTGTTACACCTGTAAGAGAAAAATTAAAATGGTTTGGAAAGGCCATGGGATGTAGAAATATTTTTTTCACATTTTACTTCCTTGTAAAAACAGGTAAAACAATAGGGATTTTCGTACGGATAAGTACCCAGTGAACGGTTCGTTTAGCTTTATATATTGTTCCGGGTGGGCGTTGTATTGGTTTTTCGGAAGTGTTAGACCTGTAAGAGAAAAATTTAAATGGTTGGGAAAGGCCATGGGATGTAGAAATATTTTTTTCACATTTTACTTCCTTGTAAAAACCGGAAAATCAATAGTGATTTTCGTACGGATAAGTACCCAGTGAACGGTTCGTTTAGCTTTATATATTGTTCCGGGTGGGCGTTGTATTGGTTTTTCAGAAGTGTTAGACCTGTAAGAGAAAAATTTCAATGGTTGGGAAAGGCCATGGGATGTAGAAATATTTTTTTCACATTTTAATTCCTTGTAAAAACAGGAAAACCAATAGGGTTTTTCGTACGGATAAGTGCCCAGTGAACGGTTCGTTTAGCTTTATATATTGTTCCGGGTGGGCGTTGTTTTGGTTTTTTGCAAGTGTTAGACCTGTAAGAGAAAAATTTAAATGGTTGGGAAAGGCCATGGGATGTAGAAATATTTTTTCACATTTTATTTCCTGGTAAAAACAGGTAAATCAATAGTGATTTTCGTACGGATAAGTACCCAGTGAACGGTTCGTTTAGCTTTATATATTGTTCCGGGTGGGCGTTGTATTGGTTTTTCGCAAGTGTTAGACTTGTAAGAGAAAAATTTAAATGGTTGGGAAAGGCCATGGTATGTGGAAATATTTTTTTCACATTTTATTTCCTTGTAAATACAGGTAAATCGACAGGGATTTTCGTACGGATAAGTGCCCAGTGAACGGTTCGTTTAGCTTTATATATTGTTCCGGGTGGGCGTTGTTTTGGTTTTTCGCAAGTGTTAGACCTGTAAATGAAAAATTTAAATGGTTGGGAAAGGCCATGGGATGTAGAAATATTTTTTCACATTTTATTTCCTTGTAAAAACAGGTAAATCAATAGGGTTTTTCGTACGGATAAGTGCCGAGTGAACGGTTCGTTTAGCTTTATATATTGTTCCGGGTGGGCGTTGTTTTGGTTTTTCGGAAGTGTTAGACCTGTAAGAGAAAAATTTAAATGGTTGGGAAAGGCCATGGGATGTAGAAATATTTTTTTCACATTTTATTTCCTTTTAAAAACAGGTAAATCAATAGGGATTTTCGTACGGATAAGTACCCAGTGAACGGTTCGTTTAGCTTTATATATTGTTCCGGGTGGGCGTTGTATTGGTTTTTCGCATGTGTTAGACCTGTAAGAGAGAAATTTAAATGGTTGGGAAAGGCCATGGGATGTAGAAATATTTTTTTCACATTCTATTTCCTTGTAAAAACAGGTAAATCAATAGGGTTTTTCGTACGGATAAGTGCCCAGTGAACGGTTCGTTTAGCTTTATATATTGTTCCGGGTGGGCGTTGTATTGGTTTTTCGGAAGTGTTAGACCTGTAAGAGAAAAATTTAAATGGTTGGGAAAGGCCATGGTATGTAGAAATATTTTTTTCACATTTTATTTCCTTGTAAATACAGGTAAATCGATAGGGATTTTCGTACGGATAAGTGCCCAGTGAACGGTTCGTTTAGCTTTATATATTGTTCCGGGTGGGCGTTGTTTTGGTTTTTCGGAAGTGTTAGACCTGTAAGAGAAAAATTTAAATGGTTGGGAAAGGCCATGGGATGTAGAAACATTTTTTTCACATTTTACTTCCTTGTAAAAACAGGAAAATCGATAGGGATTTTCGTACGGATAAGTAGCTAGTGAACGGTTCGTTTATCTTTATATATTCTTCCGGGTGGGCGTTGTATTGGATTTTCAGAAGTGTTAGACCTGTAAGAGAAAAATTTAAATGGTTGGGAAAGGCCATGGGATATAGAAATATTTTTTTCACATTTTATTTCCGTTTAAAAACAGGTAAATCAATAGGGATTTTCGTACGGATAAGTACCCAGTGAACGGTTCGTTTAGCTTTATATATTTTTCCGGGTGGGAGTTGTATTGGTGTTTCGCAAGTGTTAGACCTGTAAGAGAAATATTTAAATGGTTGGGAAAGGCCATGGGATGTAGAAATATTTTTTTCACATTTTATTTCCTTGTAAAAACAGGTAAATCAATAGGGTTTTTCGTACGGATAAGTGCCCAGTGAACCGTTCGTTTAGCTTTATATATTGTTCCGGGTGGGCGTTGTTTTGGTTTTTCGCAAGTGTTAGACCTGTAAGAGAAAAATTTAAATGGTTGGGAAAGGCCATGGGATGTAGAAATATTTTTTTCACATTTTACTTCTTTGTAAAAACAGGAAAATCAATAGGGATTTTCGTACGGATAAGTACCCAGTGAACGGTTCGTTTAGCTTTATATATTCTTCCGGGTGGGCGTTGTATTGGTTTTTCGGAAGTGTTACACCTGTAAGAGAAAAATTAAAATGGTTTGGAAAGGCCATGGGATGTAGAAATATTTTTTTCACATTTTACTTCCTTGTAAAAACAGGTAAAACAATAGGGATTTTCGTACGGATAAGTACCCAGTGAACGGTTCGTTTAGCTTTATATATTGTTCCGGGTGGGCGTTGTATTGGTTTTTCGGAAGTGTTAGACCTGTAAGAGAAAAATTTAAATGGTTGGGAAAGGCCATGGGATGTAGAAATATTTTTTTCACATTTTACTTCCTTGTAAAAACCGGAAAATCAATAGTGATTTTCGTACGGATAAGTACCCAGTGAACGGTTCGTTTAGCTTTATATATTGTTCCGGGTGGGCGTTGTATTGGTTTTTCAGAAGTGTTAGACCTGTAAGAGAAAATTTCAATGGTTGGGAAAGGCCATGGGATGTAGAAATATTTTTTTCACATTTTAATTCCTTGTAAAAACAGGAAAACCAATAGGGTTTTTCGTACGGATAAGTGCCCAGTGAACGGTTCGTTTAGCTTTATATATTGTTCCGGGTGGGCGTTGTTTTGGTTTTTTGCAAGTGTTAGACCTGTAAGAGAAAAATTTAAATGGTTGGGAAAGGCCATGGGATGTAGAAATATTTTTTCACATTTTATTTCCTGGTAAAAACAGGTAAATCAATAGTGATTTTCGTACGGATAAGTACCCAGTGAACGGTTCGTTTAGCTTTATATATTGTTCCGGGTGGGCGTTGTATTGGTTTTTCGCAAGTGTTAGACTTGTAAGAGAAAAATTTAAATGGTTGGGAAAGGCCATGGTATGTGGAAATATTTTTTTCACATTTTATTTCCTTGTAAATACAGGTAAATCGACAGGGATTTTCGTACGGATAAGTGCCCAGTGAACGGTTCGTTTAGCTTTATATATTGTTCCGGGTGGGCGTTGTTTTGGTTTTTCGCAAGTGTTAGACCTGTAAATGAAAAATTTAAATGGTTGGGAAAGGCCATGGGATGTAGAAATATTTTTTCACATTTTATTTCCTTGTAAAAACAGGTAAATCAATAGGGTTTTTCGTACGGATAAGTGCCGAGTGAACGGTTCGTTTAGCTTTATATATTGTTCCGGGTGGGCGTTGTTTTGGTTTTTCGGAAGTGTTAGACCTGTAAGAGAAAAATTTAAATGGTTGGGAAAGGCCATGGGATGTAGAAATATTTTTTTCACATTTTATTTCCTTTTAAAAACAGGTAAATCAATAGGGATTTTCGTACGGATAAGTACCCAGTGAACGGTTCGTTTAGCTTTATATATTGTTCCGGGTGGGCGTTGTATTGGTTTTTCGCATGTGTTAGACCTGTAAGAGAGAAATTTAAATGGTTGGGAAAGGCCATGGGATGTAGAAATATTTTTTTCACATTCTATTTCCTTGTAAAAACAGGTAAATCAATAGGGTTTTTCGTACGGATAAGTGCCCAGTGAACGGTTCGTTTAGCTTTATATATTGTTCCGGGTGGGCGTTGTATTGGTTTTTCGGAAGTGTTAGACCTGTAAGAGAAAAATTTAAATGGTTGGGAAAGGCCATGGTATGTAGAAATATTTTTTTCACATTTTATTTCCTTGTAAATACAGGTAAATCGATAGGGATTTTCGTACGGATAAGTGCCCAGTGAACGGTTCGTTTAGCTTTATATATTGTTCCGGGTGGGCGTTGTTTTGGTTTTTCGGAAGTGTTAGACCTGTAAGAGAAAAATTTAAATGGTTGGGAAAGGCCATGGGATGTAGAAACATTTTTTTCACATTTTACTTCCTTGTAAAAACAGGAAAATCGATAGGGATTTTCGTACGGATAAGTAGCTAGTGAACGGTTCGTTTATCTTTATATATTCTTCCGGGTGGGCATTGTATTGGATTTTCAGAAGTGTTAGACCTGTAAGAGAAAAATTTAAATGGTTGGGAAAGGCCATGGGATATAGAAATATTTTTTTCACATTTTATTTCCGTTTAAAAACAGGTAAATCAATAGGGATTTTCGTACGGATAAGTACCCAGTGAACGGTTCGTTTAGCTTTATATATTTTTCCGGGTGGGAGTTGTATTGGTGTTTCGCAAGTGTTAGACCTGTAAGAGAAAAATTTAAATGGTTGGGAAAGGCCATGGGATGTAGAAATATTTTTTTCACATTTTATTTCCTTGTAAAAACAGGTAAATCAATAGGGTTTTTCGTACGGATAAGTGCCCAGTGAACCGTTCGTTTAGCTTTATATATTGTTCCGGGTGGGCGTTGTTTTGGTTTTTCGCAAGTGTTAGACCTGTAAGAGAAAAATTTAAATGGTTGGGAAAGGCCATGGGATGTAGAAATATTTTTTTCACATTTTACTTCTTTGTAAAAACAGGAAAATCAATAGGGATTTTCGTACGGATAAGTACCCAGTGAACGGTTCGTTTAGCTTTATATATTCTTCCGGGTGGGCGTTGTATTGGTTTTTCGGAAGTGTTACACCTGTAAGAGAAAAATTAAAATGGTTTGGAAAGGCCATGGGATGTAGAAATATTTTTTTCACATTTTACTTCCTTGTAAAAACAGGTAAAACAATAGGGATTTTCGTACGGATAAGTACCCAGTGAACGGTTCGTTTAGCTTTATATATTGTTCCGGGTGGGCGTTGTATTGGTTTTTCGGAAGTGTTAGACCTGTAAGAGAAAAATTTAAATGGTTGGGAAAGGCCATGGGATGTAGAAATATTTTTTTCACATTTTACTTCCTTGTAAAAACCGGAAAATCAATAGTGATTTTCGTACGGATAAGTACCCAGTGAACGGTTCGTTTAGCTTTATATATTGTTCCGGGTGGGCGTTGTATTGGTTTTTCAGAAGTGTTAGACCTGTAAGAGAAGAATTTAAATGGTTGGGAAAGGCCATGGTATGTAGAAATATTTTTTTCACATTTTATTTCCTTGTAAATACAGGTAAATCGATAGGGATTTTCGTACGGATAAGTGCCCAGTGAACGGTTCGTTTAGCTTTATATATTGTTCCGGGTGGGCGTTGTTTTGGTTTTTCGGAAGTGTTAGACCTGTAAGAGAAAAATTTAAATGGTTGGGAAAGGCCATGGGATGTAGAAATATTTTTTTCACATTTTACTTCCTTGTAAAAACAGGAAAATCGATAGGGATTTTCGTACGGATAAGTAGCTAGTTTACGGTTCGTTTATCTTTATATATTCTTCCGAGTGGGCGTTGTATTGGATTTTCAGAAGGGTTAGACCTGTAAGAGAAAAATTTAAATGGTTGGGAAAGGCCATGGGATATAGAAATATTTTTTTCACATTTTATTTCCGTTTAAAAACAGGTAAATCAATAGGGATTTTCGTACGGATAAGTACCCAGTGAACGGTTCGTTTAGCTTTATATATTGTTCCGGGTGGGCGTTGTATTGGTTTTTCGCATGTGTTAGACCTGTAAGAGAAAAATTTAAATGGTTGGGAAAGGCCATGGGATGTAGAAATATTTTTTTCACATTTTACTTCCTTGTAAAAACAGGAAAATCAATAGGGATTTTCGTACGGATAAGTACCCAGTGAACGGTTAGTTTAGCTTTATATATTGTTCCGGGTGGGCATTGTATTGGTTTTTCGGAAGTGTTAGACCTGTAAGAGAAAAATTTAAATGGTTGGGAAAGGCCATGGGATATAGAAATATTTTTTTTACATTTTATTTCCGTTTAAAAACAGGTAAATCAATAGGGATTTTCGTACGGATAAGTACCCAGTGAACGGTTCGTTTAGCTTTATATATTGTTCCGGGTGGGCGTTGTATTGGTTTTTCGCATGTGTTAGACCTGTAAGAGAAAAATTTAAATGGTTGGGAAAGGCCATGGGATGTAGAAATATTTTTTTCACATTTTACTTCCTTGTAAAAACAGGTAAATCAATAGTGATTTTCGTACGGATAAGTACCCAGTGAACGGTTCGTTTAGCTTTATATATTGTTCCGGGTAGGCGTTGTATTGGTTTTTCGGAAGTGTTAGACCTGTAAGAGAAAAATTTAAATGGTTGGGAAAGGCCATGGGATGTATAAATATTTTTTTCACATTTTACTTCCTTGTAAAAACAGGAAAATCAATAGGGATTTTCGTACGGATAAGTACCCAGTGAACGGTTCGTTTATCTTTATATATTGTTCCGGGTGGGCGTTGTATTGGTTTTTCGGAAGTGTTACACCTGTAAGAGAAAAATTTAAATGGTTTGGAAAGGCCATGGGATGTAGAAATATTTTTTTCACATTTTACTTCCTTGTAAAAACAGGTAAAACAATAGGGATTTTTGTACGGATAAGTACCCAGTGAACGGTTCGTTTAGCTTTATATATTGTTCCGGGTGGGCGTTGTATTGGTTTTTCGCATGTGTTAGACCTGTAAGAGAAAAATTTAAATGGTTGGGAAAGGCCATGGGATGTAGAAATATTTTTTTCCCATTTTACTTCCTTGTAAAAACAGGTAAATCAATAGTGATTTTCGTACGGATAAGTACCCAGTGAACGGTTCGTTTAGCTTTATATATTGTTCCGGGTGGGCGTTGTATTGGTTTTTCGGAAGTGTTAGACCTGTAAGAGAAAAATTTAAATGGTTGGGAAAGGCCATGGGATGTATAAATATTTTTTTCACATTTTACTTCCTTGTAAAAACAGGAAAATCAATAGGGATTTTCGTACAGATAAGTACCCAGTGAACGGTTCGTTTATCTTTATATATTGTTCCGGGTGGGCGTTGTATTGGTTTTTCGGAAGTGTTAGACCTGTAAGAGAAAAATTTAAATGGTTTGGAAAGGCCATGGGATGTAGAAATATTTTTTTCACATTTTACTTCCTTGTAAAAACAGGTAAAACAATAGGGATTTTTGTACGGATAAGTACCCAGTGAACGGTTCGTTTAGCTTTATATATTGTTCCGGGTGGGCGTTGTATTGGTTTTTCAGAAGTGTTAGACCTGTAAGAGAAAAATTTAAATGGTTGGGAAAGGCCATGGGATGTAGAAATATTTTTTTCACATTTTACTTCCTTGTAAAAACAGGTAAATCAATAGTGATTTTCGTACGGATAAGTACCCAGTGAACGGTTCGTTTAGCTTTATATATTGTTCCGGGTGGGCGTTGTATTGGTTTTTCGGAAGTGTTATACCTGTAAGAGAAAAATTTAAATGGTTGGGAAAGGCCATGGGATGTATAAATATTTTTTTCACATTTTACTTCCTTGTAAAAACAGGAAAATCAATAGGGATTTTCGTACGGATAAGTACCCAGTGAACGGTTCGTTTATCTTTATATATTGTTCCGGGTGGGCGTTGTATTGGTTTTTCGGAAGTGTTACACCTGTAAGAGAAAAATTTAAATGGTTTGGAAAGGCCATGGGATGTAGAAATATTTTTTTCACATTTTACTTCCTTGTAAAAACAGGTAAAACAATAGGGATTTTTGTACGGATAAGTACCCAGTGAACGGTTCGTTTAGCTTTATATATTGTTCCGGGTGGGCGTTGTATTGGTTTTTCGCATGTGTTAGACCTGTAAGAGAAAAATTTAAATGGTTGGGAAAGGCCATGGGATGTAGAAATATTTTTTTCACATTTTACTTCCTTGTAAAAACAGGTAAATCAATAGTGATTTTCGTACGGATAAGTACCCAGTGAACGGTTCGTTTAGCTTTATATATTGTTCCGGGTGGGCGTTGTATTGGTTTTTCGGAAGTGTTAGACCTGTAAGAGAAAAATTTAAATGGTTGGGAAAGGCCATGGGATGTATAAATATTTTTTTCACATTTTACTTCCTTGTAAAAACAGGAAAATCAATAGGGATTTTCGTACGGATAAGTACCCAGTGAACGGTTCGTTTATCTTTATATATTGTTCCGGGTGGGCGTTGTATTGGTTTTTCGGAAGTGTTACACCTGTAAGAGAAAAATTTAAATGGTTTGGAAAGGCCATGGGATGTAGAAATATTTTTTTCACATTTTACTTCCTTGTAAAAACAGGTAAAACAATAGGGATTTTTGTACGGATAAGTACCCAGTGAACGGTTCGTTTAGCTTTATATATTGTTCCGGGTGGGCGTTGTATTGGTTTTTCAGAAGTGTTAGACCTGTAAGAGAAAAATTTAAATGGTTGGGAAAGGCCATGGGATGTAGAAATATTTTTTTCACATTTTACTTCCTTGTAAAAACAGGTAAATCAATAGTGATTTTCGTACGGATAAGTACCCAGTGAACGGTTCGTTTAGCTTTATATATTGTTCCGGGTGGGCGTTGTATTGGTTTTTCGGAAGTGTTATACCTGTAAGAGAAAAATTTAAATGGTTGGGAAAGGCCATGGGATGTATAAATATTTTTTTCACATTTTACTTCCTTGTAAAAACAGGAAAATCAATAGGGATTTTCGTACGGATAAGTACCCAGTGAACGGTTCGTTTATCTTTATATATTGTTCCGGGTGGGCGTTGTATTGGTTTTTCGGAAGTGTTACACCTGTAAGAGAAAAATTTAAATGGTTTGGAAAGGCCATGGGATGTAGAAATATTTTTTTCACATTTTACTTCCTTGTAAAAACAGGTAAAACAATAGGGATTTTTGTACGGATAAGTACCCAGTGAACGGTTCGTTTAGCTTTATATATTGTTCCGGGGGGGCGTTGTATTGGTTTTTCGCAAGTGTTAGACCTGTAAGAGAAAAATTTAAATGGTTGGGAAAGGCCATGGGATGTAGAAATATTTTTTTCACATTTTACTTCCTTGTAAAAACTGGTAAATCAATAGTGATTTTCGTACGGATAAGTACCCAGTGAACGGTTCGTTTAGCTTTATATATTGTTCCGGGTGGGCGTTGTATTGGTTTTTCGGAAGTGTTAGACCTGTAAGAGAAAAATTTAAATGGTTGGGAAAGGCCATGGGATGTAGAAATATTTTTTTCACATTTTACTTCCTTGTAAAAACAGGAAAATCGATAGGGATTTTCATACGGATAAGTAGCTAGTGAACGGTTCGTTTATCTTTATATATTCTTCCGGGTGGGCGTTGTATTGGTTTTTCGGAAGTGTTAGACCTGTAAGAGAAAAATTTAAATGGTTGGGAAAGGCCATGGGATGTAGAAATATTTTTTTCACATTTTACTTCCTTGTAAAAACAGGAAAATCGATAGGGATTTTCATACGGATAAGTAGCTAGTGAACGGTTCGTTTATCTTTATATATTCTTCCGGGTGGGCGTTGTATTGGATTTTCAGAAGTGTTAGACCTGTAAGAGAAAAATTTAAATGGTTGGGAAAGGCCATGGTATGTAGAAATGTTTTTTTCACATTTTATTTCCTTGTAAATACAGGTAAATCGATAGGGATTTTCGTACGGATAAGTGCCCAGTGAACGGTACGTTTAGCTTTATATATTGTTCCGGGTGGGCGTTGTATTGGTTTTTCGGAAGTGTTAGACCTGTAAGAGAAAAATTTAAATGGTTGGGAAAGGCCATGGGATGTAGAAATATTTTTCACATTTTATTTCCTTGTAAAAACAGGTAAATCAATAGGGTTTTTCGTACGGATAAGTGCCCAGTGAACGGTTCGTTTAGCTTTATATATTGTTCCGGATGGGCGTTGTTTGGGTTTTTCGGAAGTGTTAGACCTGTAAGAGAAAAATTTAAATGGTTGGGAAAGGCCATGGGATGTAGAAATGTTTTTTTCACATTTTATTTCCTTGTAAATACAGGTAAATCGATAGGGATTTTCGTACGGATAAGTGCCCAGTGAACGGTTCGTTTAGCTTTATATATTGTTCCGGGTGGGCATTGTATTGGTTTTTCAGAAGTGTTAGACCTGTAAGAGAAAAATTTAAATGGTTGGGAAAGGCCATGGGATGTAGAAATATTTTTCACATTTTATTTCCTTGTAACTACAGGTAAATCAATAGGGTTTTTCGTACGGATAAGTGCCCAGTGAACGGTTCGTTTAGCTTTATATATTGTTCCGGATGGGCGTTGTTTGGGTTTTTCGGAAGTGTTAGACCTGTAAGAGAAAAATTTAAATGGTTGGGAAAGGCCATGGGATGTAGAAATATTTTTTTCACATTTTATTTCCTTGTAAAAACAGGTAAATCAATAGGGTTTTTCGTACGGATAAAGGCCCAGTGAACCGTTCGTTTAGCTTTATATATTGTTCCGGGTGGGCGTTGTTTTGGTTTTTCGGAAGTGTTAGACCTGTAAGAGAAAAACTTAAATGTTTGCGAAAGGCCATGGGATGTGGAAATATTTTTTTCACTTTTTACTTCCTTGTAAAAACAGGAAAATCAATAGGGATTTTCATACGGATAAGTAGCTAGTGAACGGTTCGTTTATCTTTATATATTCTTCCGGGTGGGCGTTGTATTGGATTTTCAGAAGTGTTAGACCTGTAAGAGCAAAATTTAAATGGTTGGGAAAGGCCATGGTATGTAGAAATGTTTTTTTCACATTTTATTTCCTTGTAAATACAGGTAAATCGATAGGGATTTTCGTACGGATAAGTGCCCAGTGAACGGTAGGTTTAGCTTTATATATTGTTCCGGGTGGGCGTTGTATTGGTTTTTCGGAAGTGTTAGACCTGTAAGAGAAAAATTTAAATGGTTGGGAAAGGCCATGGGATGTAGAAATATTTTTCACATTTTATTTCCTTGTAAAAACAGGTAAATCAATAGGGTTTTTCGTACGGATAAGTGCCCAGTGAACGGTTCGTTTAGCTTTATATATTGTTCCGGATGGGCGTTGTTTGGGTTTTTCGGAAGTGTTAGACCTGTAAGAGAAAAATTTAAATGGTTGGGAAAGGCCATGGGATGTAGAAATGTTTTTTTCACATTTTATTTCCTTGTAAATACAGGTAAATCGATAGGGATTTTCGTACGGATAAGTGCCCAGTGAACGGTTCGTTTAGCTTTATATATTGTTCCGGGTGGGCATTGTATTGGTTTTTCAGAAGTGTTAGACCTGTAAGAGAAAAATTTAAATGGTTGGGAAAGGCCATGGGATGTAGAAATATTTTTCACATTTTATTTCCTTGTAACAACAGGTAAATCAATAGGGTTTTTCGTACGGATAAGTGCCCAGTGAACGGTTCGTTTAGCTTTATATATTGTTCCGGATGGGCGTTGTTTGGGTTTTTCGGAAGTGTTAGACCTGTAAGAGAAAAATTTAAATGGTTGGGAAAGGCCATGGGATGTAGAAATATTTTTTTCACATTTTATTTCCTTGTAAAAACAGGTAAATCAATAGGGTTTTTCGTACGGATAAAGGCCCAGTGAACCGTTCGTTTAGCTTTATATATTGTTCCCGGTGGGCGTTGTTTTGGTTTTTCGGAAGTGTTAGACCTGTAAGAGAAAAATTTAAATGTTTGCGAAAGGCCATGGGATGTGGAAATATTTTTTTCACATTTTACTTCCTTGTAAAAACAGGAAAATCAATAGGGATTTTCGTACGGATAAGTACCCAGTGAACCGTTCGTTTAGCTTTATATATTCTTCCGGGTGGGCGTTGTATTGGATTTTCAGAAGGGTTAGACCTGTAAGAGAAAAATTTAAATGGTTGGGAAAGGCCATGGGATATAGAAATATTTTTTTCACATTTTATTTCCGTTTAAAAACAGGTAAATCAATAGGGATTTTCGTACGGATAAGTACCCAGTGAACGGTTCGTTTAGCTTTATATATTGTTCCGGGTGGGCGTTGTATTGGTTTTTCGCATGTGTTAGACCTGTAAGAGAAAAATTTAAATGGTTGGGAAAGGCCATGGGATGTAGAAATATTTTTTTCACATTTTACTTCCTTGTAAAAACAGGTAAATCAATAGTGATTTTCGTACGGATAAGTACCCAGTGAACGGTTCGTTTAGCTTTATATATTGTTCCGGGTAGGCGTTGTATTGGTTTTTCGGAAGTGTTAGACCTGTAAGAGAAAAATTTAAATGGTTGGGAAAGGCCATGGTATGTAGAAATGTTTTTTTCACATTTTATTTCCTTGTAAATACAGGTAAATCGATAGGGATTTTCGTACGGATAAGTGCCCAGTGAACGGTACGTTTAGCTTTATATATTGTTCCGGGTGGGCGTTGTATTGGTTTTTCGGAAGTGTTAGACCTGTAAGAGAAAAATTTAAATGGTTGGGAAAGGCCATGGGATGTAGAAATATTTTTCACATTTTATTTCCTTGTAAAAACAGGTAAATCAATAGGGTTTTTCGTACGGATAAGTGCCCAGTGAACGGTTCGTTTAGCTTTATATATTGTTCCGGATGGGCGTTGTTTGGGTTTTTCGGAAGTGTTAGACCTGTAAGAGAAAAATTTAAATGGTTGGGAAAGGCCATGGGATGTAGAAATGTTTTTTTCACATTTTATTTCCTTGTAAATACAGGTAAATCGATAGGGATTTTCGTACGGATAAGTGCCCAGTGAACGGTTCGTTTAGCTTTATATATTGTTCCGGGTGGGCATTGTATTGGTTTTTCAGAAGTGTTAGACCTGTAAGAGAAAAATTTAAATGGTTGGGAAAGGCCATGGGATGTAGAAATATTTTTCACATTTTATTTCCTTGTAACTACAGGTAAATCAATAGGGTTTTTCGTACGGATAAGTGCCCAGTGAACGGTTCGTTTAGCTTTATATATTGTTCCGGATGGGCGTTGTTTGGGTTTTTCGGAAGTGTTAGACCTGTAAGAGAAAAATTTAAATGGTTGGGAAAGGCCATGGGATGTAGAAATATTTTTTTCACATTTTATTTCCTTGTAAAAACAGGTAAATCAATAGGGTTTTTCGTACGGATAAAGGCCCAGTGAACCGTTCGTTTAGCTTTATATATTGTTCCGGGTGGGCGTTGTTTTGGTTTTTCGGAAGTGTTAGACCTGTAAGAGAAAAACTTAAATGTTTGCGAAAGGCCATGGGATGTGGAAATATTTTTTTCACTTTTTACTTCCTTGTAAAAACAGGAAAATCAATAGGGATTTTCATACGGATAAGTAGCTAGTGAACGGTTCGTTTATCTTTATATATTCTTCCGGGTGGGCGTTGTATTGGATTTTCAGAAGTGTTAGACCTGTAAGAGCAAAATTTAAATGGTTGGGAAAGGCCATGGTATGTAGAAATGTTTTTTTCACATTTTATTTCCTTGTAAATACAGGTAAATCGATAGGGATTTTCGTACGGATAAGTGCCCAGTGAACGGTAGGTTTAGCTTTATATATTGTTCCGGGTGGGCGTTGTATTGGTTTTTCGGAAGTGTTAGACCTGTAAGAGAAAAATTTAAATGGTTGGGAAAGGCCATGGGATGTAGAAATATTTTTCACATTTTATTTCCTTGTAAAAACAGGTAAATCAATAGGGTTTTTCGTACGGATAAGTGCCCAGTGAACGGTTCGTTTAGCTTTATATATTGTTCCGGATGGGCGTTGTTTGGGTTTTTCGGAAGTGTTAGACCTGTAAGAGAAAAATTTAAATGGTTGGGAAAGGCCATGGGATGTAGAAATGTTTTTTTCACATTTTATTTCCTTGTAAATACAGGTAAATCGATAGGGATTTTCGTACGGATAAGTGCCCAGTGAACGGTTCGTTTAGCTTTATATATTGTTCCGGGTGGGCATTGTATTGGTTTTTCAGAAGTGTTAGACCTGTAAGAGAAAAATTTAAATGGTTGGGAAAGGCCATGGGATGTAGAAATATTTTTCACATTTTATTTCCTTGTAACAACAGGTAAATCAATAGGGTTTTTCGTACGGATAAGTGCCCAGTGAACGGTTCGTTTAGCTTTATATATTGTTCCGGATGGGCGTTGTTTGGGTTTTTCGGAAGTGTTAGACCTGTAAGAGAAAAATTTAAATGGTTGGGAAAGGCCATGGGATGTAGAAATATTTTTTTCACATTTTATTTCCTTGTAAAAACAGGTAAATCAATAGGGTTTTTCGTACGGATAAAGGCCCAGTGAACCGTTCGTTTAGCTTTATATATTGTTCCGGGTGGGCGTTGTTTTGGTTTTTCGGAAGTGTTAGACCTGTAAGAGAAAAATTTAAATGTTTGCGAAAGGCCATGGGATGTGGAAATATTTTTTTCACATTTTACTTCCTTGTAAAAACAGGAAAATCAATAGGGATTTTCGTACGGATAAGTACCCAGTGAACCGTTCGTTTAGCTTTATATATTCTTCCGGGTGGGCGTTGTATTGGATTTTCAGAAGGGTTAGACCTGTAAGAGAAAAATTTAAATGGTTGGGAAAGGCCATGGGATATAGAAATATTTTTTTCACATTTTATTTCCGTTTAAAAACAGGTAAATCAATAGGGATTTTCGTACGGATAAGTACCCAGTGAACGGTTCGTTTAGCTTTATATATTGTTCCGGGTGGGCGTTGTATTGGTTTTTCGCATGTGTTAGACCTGTAAGAGAAAAATTTAAATGGTTGGGAAAGGCCATGGGATGTAGAAATATTTTTTTCACATTTTACTTCCTTGTAAAAACAGGTAAATCAATAGTGATTTTCGTACGGATAAGTACCCAGTGAACGGTTCGTTTAGCTTTATATATTGTTCCGGGTAGGCGTTGTATTGGTTTTTCGGAAGTGTTAGACCTGTAAGAGAAAAATTTAAACGGTTGGGAAAGGCCATGGGATGTATAAATATTTTTTTCACATTTTACTTCCTTGTAAAAACAGGAAAATCAATAGGGATTTACGTACGGATAAGTACCCAGTGAACGGTTCGTTTATCTTTATATATTGTTCCGGGTGGGCGTTGTATTGGTTTTTCGGAAGTGTTACACCTGTAAGAGAAAAATTTAAATGGTTTGGAAAGGCCATGGGATGTAGAAATATTTTTTTCACATTTTACTTCCTTGTAAAAACAGGTAAAACAATAGGGATTTTTGTACGGATAAGTACCCAGTGAACGGTTCGTTTAGCTTTATATATTGTTCCGGGTGGGCGTTGTATTGGTTTTTCAGAAGTGTTAGACCTGTAAGAGAAAAATTTAAATGGTTGGGAAAGGCCATGGGATGTAGAAATATTTTTTTCACATTTTACTTCCTTGTAAAAACAGGTAAATCAATAGTGATTTTCGTACGGATAAGTACCCAGTGAACGGTTCGTTTAGCTTTATATATTGTTCCGGGTGGGCGTTGTATTGGTTTTTCGGAAGTGTTAGACCTGTAAGAGAAAAATTTAAATGGTTGGGAAAGGCCATGGGATGTATAAATATTTTTTTCACATTTTACTTCCTTGTAAAAACAGGAAAATCAATAGGGATTTTCGTACGGATAAGTACCCAGTGAACGGTTCGTTTATCTTTATATATTGTTCCGGGTGGGCGTTGTATTGGTTTTTCGGAAGTGTTACACCTGTAAGAGAAAAATTTAAATGGTTTGGAAAGGCCATGGGATGTAGAAATATTTTTTTCACATTTTACTTCCTTGTAAAAACAGGTAAAACAATAGGGATTTTTGTACGGATAAGTACCCAGTGAACGGTTCGTTTAGCTTTATATATTGTTCCGGGGGGGCGTTGTATTGGTTTTTCAGAAGTGTTAGACCTGTAAGAGAAAAATTTAAATGGTTGGGAAAGGCCATGGGATGTAGAAATATTTTTTTCACATTTTACTTCCTTGTAAAAACAGGTAAATCAATAGTGATTTTCGTACGGATAAGTACCCAGTGAACGGTTCGTTTAGCTTTATATATTGTTCCGGGTGGGCGTTGTATTGGTTTTTCGGAAGTGTTAGACCTGTAAGAGAAAAATTTAAATGGTTGGGAAAGGCCATGGGATGTAGAAATATTTTTTTCACATTTTACTTCCTTGTAAAAACAGGAAAATCGATAGGGATTTTCATACGGATAAGTAGCTAGTGAACGGTTCGTTTATCTTTATATATTCTTCCGGGTGGGCGTTGTATTGGATTTTCAGAAGTGTTAGACCTGTAAGAGAAAAATTTAAATGGTTGGGAAAGGCCATGGTATGTAGAAATGTTTTTTTCACATTTTATTTCCTTGTAAATACAGGTAAATCGATAGGGATTTTCGTACGGATAAGTGCCCAGTGAACGGTTCGTTTAGCTTTATATATTGTTCCGGGTGGGCGTTGTATTGGTTTTTCGGAAGTGTTAGACCTGTAAGAGAAAAATTTAAATGGTTGGGAAAGGCCATGGGATGTAGAAATATTTTTCACATTTTATTTCCTTGTAAAAACAGGTAAATCAATAGGGTTTTTCGTACGGATAAGTGCCCAGTGAACGGTTCGTTTAGCTTCATATATTGTTCCGGATGGGCGTTGTTTGGGTTTTTCGGAAGTGTTAGACCTGTAAGAGAAAAATTTAAATGGTTGGGAAAGGCCATGGGATGTAGAAATGTTTTTTTCACATTTTATTTCCTTGTAAATACAGGTAAATCGATAGGGATTTTCGTACGGATAAGTGCCCAGTGAACGGTTCGTTTAGCTTTATATATTGTTCCGGGTGGGCATTGTATTGGTTTTTCAGAAGTGTTAGACCTGTAAGAGAAAAATTTAAATGGTTGGGAAAGGCCATGGGATGTAGAAATATTTTTCACATTTTATTTCCTTGTAACAACAGGTAAATCAATAGAGTTTTTCGTACGGATAAGTGCCCAGTGAACGGTTCGTTTAGCTTTATATATTGTTCCGGATGGGCGTTGTTTGGGTTTTTCGGAAGTGTTAGACCTGTAAGAGAAAAATTTAAATGGTTGGGAAAGGCCATGGGATGTAGAAATATTTTTTTCACATTTTATTTCCTTGTAAAAACAGGTAAATCAATAGGGTTTTTCGTACGGATAAATGCCCAGTGAACCGTTCGTTTAGCTTTATATATTGTTCCGGGTGGGCGTTGTTTTGGTTTTTCGGAAGTGTTAGACCTGTAAGAGAAAAATTTAAATGTTTGCGAAAGGCCATGGGATGTGGAAATATTTTTTTCACATTTTACTTCCTTGTAAAAACAGGAAAATCAATAGGGATTTTCGTACGGATAAGTACCCAGTGAACCGTTCGTTTAGCTTTATATATTCTTCCGGGTGGGCGTTGTATTGGTTTTTCGGAAGTGTTAGACCTGTAAGAGGAAAATTTAAATGGTTGGGAAAGGCCATGGGATGTAGAAACATTTTTTTCACATTTACTTCCTTGTAAAAACAGGAAAATCAATAGGGATTTTCGTACGGATAAGTACCCAGATAACAGTTCGTTTAGCTTTATATATTGTTTCGGGTGGGCGTTGTTTTGGTTTTTCGGAAGTGTTAGACCTGTAAGAGAAAATTTTAAATGGTTGGGATAGGCCATGGTATGTAGAAATATTTTTTTTCACATTTTATTTCCTTGAAAATACAGGTAAATCGATAGGGATTTTCGTACGGATAAGTGCCCAGTGAACGGTTCATTTAGCTTTATATATTGTTCCGGGTGGGCGTTGTATTGGTTTTTCAGAAGTGTTAGACCTGTAAGAGAAAAATTTAAATGGTTGGGAAAGGCCATGGGATGTAGAAATATTTTTTCACATTTTATATCCTTGTAAAACCAGGTAAATCAATTGGGTTTTTCGTACGGATAAGTGCCCAGTGAACGGTTCGTTTAGCTTTATATATTGTTCCGGGTGGGCGTTGTTTTGGTTTTTCGGAACTGTTATACCTGTAAGAGAAAAATTTAAATGGTTGGGAAAGGCCATGGGATGTAGAAATATTTTTTTCACATTTACTTCCTTGTAAAAACAGGTAAATCAATTGGGTTTTTCGTACGGATAAATGCCGAGTGAACGGTTCGTTTAGCTTTATATATTGTTCCGGGTGGGCGTTGTTTTGGTTTTTCGGAAGTGTTAGACCTGTAAGAGAAAAATTTAAATATTTGGGAAAGGCCATGGGATGTAGAAATATTTTTTTCACATTTTACTTCCTTGTAAAAACAGGAAAATCGATAGGGATTTTCGTACGGATAAGTACCCAGTAAACGGTTCGTTTATCTTTATATATTCTTCCGGGTGGGCATTGTTTTGGTTTTTCGGAAGTGTTAGACCTGTAAGAGAAACATTTAAATGGTTGGGAAAGGCCATGGGATGTAGAAAAATTTTTTCACATTTTATTTCCTGGTAAAAACAGGTTAATCAATAGTGATTTTCGTACGGATAAGTACCCAGTGAACGGTTCGTTTAGTTTTATATATTTTTCCGGGTGGGAGTTGTATTGGTGTTTCGCAAGTGTTAGACCTGTAAGAGAAAAATTTAAATGGTTGGGAAAGGCCATGGGATGTAGAAATATTTTTTTCACATTTTATTTCCTTGTAAAAACAGGTAAATCAATAGGGTTTTTCGTACGGATAAGTGCCCAGTGAACCGTTCGTTTAGCTTTATATATTGTTCCGGGTGGGCGTTGTTTTGGTTTTTCGCAAGTGTTAGACCTGTAAGAGAAAAATTTAAATGGTTGGGAAAGGCCATGGGATGTAGAAATATTTTTTTCACATTTTACTTCCTTGTAAAAACAGGAAAATCAATAGGGATTTTCGTACGGATAAGTACCCAGTGAACGGTTCGTTTAGCTTTATATATTCTTCCGGGTGGGCGTTGTATTGGTTTTTCGGAAGTGTTACACCTGTAAGAGAAAAATTTAAATGGTTGGGAAAGGCCATGGGATGTAGAAATATTTTTTTCACATTTTACTTCCTTGTAAATACAGGTAAATCGATAGGGATTTTCGTACGGATAAGTGCCCAGTGAACGGTTCGTTTAGCTTTATATATTGTTCCGGGTGGGCGTTGTATTGGTTTTTCAGAAGTGTTAGACCTGTAAATGAAAAATTTAAATGGTTGGGAAAGGCCATGGGATGTAGAAATATTTTTTCACATTTTATTTCCTTGTAAAAACAGGTAAATCAATAGGGTTTTTCGTACGGATAAGTGCCGAGTGAACGGTTTGTTTAGCTTTATATATTGTTCCGGGTGGGCGTTGTTTTGGTTTTTCGGAAGTGTTAGACCTGTAAGAGAAAAATTTAAATGGTTGGGAAAGGCCATGGGATGTAGAAATATTTTTTTCACATTTTACTTCCTTGTAAAAACAGGAATATCGATAGGGATTTTCGTACGGATAAGTACCGAGTAAACGGTTCGTTTATCTTTATATATTCTTCCGGGTGGGCGTTGTATTGGTTTTTCAGAAGTGTTAGACCTGTAAGAGAAAAATTTAAATGGTTGGGAAAGGCCAAGGGATGTAGAAACATTTTTTTCACATTTACTTCCTTGTAAAAACAGGAAAATCAATAGGGATTTTCGTACGGATAAGTACCCAGTGAACGGTTCGTTTAGCGTTATTTATTGTTCCGGGTGGGCGTTGTATTGTTTTTTCGGAAGTGTTAGACCTGTAAGAGAAAAATTTAAATGGTTGGGAAAGGCCATGGGATGTAGAAATATTTTTTTCACATTTTACTTCCTTGTAAAAACAGGTAAATCAATAGGGATTTTTGTATGGATAAGTACCCAGTGAACGGTTCGTTTAGCTTTATATATTGTTCCTGGTGGGCGTTGTTTTGGTTTATCGGAAGTGTTAGACCTGTAAGAGCAACATTTAAATGGTTGGGAAAGGCCATGGGATGTAGAAATATTTTTTCACATTTTATTTCCTGATAAAAACAGGTAAATCGATAGTGATTTTTGTACGGATAAGTACCCAGTGAACGGTTCGTTTAGCTTTATATATTTTTCCGGGTGGGAGTTGTATTGGTTTTTCGCAAGTGTTAGACCTGTAAGAGAAAAATTTAAATGGTTGGGAAAAGCCATGGAATGTAGAAATATTTTTTTCACATTTTATTTCCTTGTAAAAACAGGTAAATCAATAGGGTTTTTCGTACGGATAAGTGCCCAGTGAACGGTTCGTTTAGCTTTATATATTGTTCCGGGTGGGCGTTGTATTGGTTTTTCGGAAGCGTTAGACCTGTAAGAAAAAAATTTAAATGGTTGGGAAAGGCCATGGGATGTAGAAATATTTTTTTCACATTTTATTTCCTTGTAAAAACAGGTAAATCAATAGGGTTTTTCGTACGGATAAGTGCCCAGTGAACGATTCGTTTAGCTTTATATATTGTTCCGGGTGGGCGTTGTTTTGGTTTTTCGGAAGTGTTAGACCTGTAAGAGAAAAATTTAAATGGTTGGGAAAGGCCATGGGATGTAGAAATATTTTTTTAACATATACTTCCTTGTAAAAACAGGTAAATCAATAGGGTTTTTCGTACGGATAAGTACCCAGTGAACGGTTCGTTTAGCTTTATATATTGTTCCGGGTGGGCGTTGTATCGGTTTTTCGGAAGTGTTAGACCTGTAAGAGAAAAATTTAAATGGTTGGGAAAGGCCATGGGATGTAGAAATATTTTTTTCACATTTACTTCCTTGTAAAAACAGGTAAATCAATAGGGTTTTTCGTACGGATAAGTACCCAGTGAACGGTTCGTTTAGCTTTATATATTGTTCCGGGTGGGCGTTGTATTGGTTTTTCAGAAGTGTTGGACCTGTAAGAGAAAAATGTAAATGGTTGGGAAAGGCCATGGGATGTAGAAATATTTTTTTCACATTTTATATCCTTTTAAAAACAGGTAAATCAATAGGGATTTTCGTACGGATAAGTACCCAATGAACGGTTCGTTTAGCTTTATATATTGTTCCGGGTGGGCGTTGTATCAGTTTTTTGGAAGTGTTAGACCTGTAAGAGAAAAATTTAAATGGTTGGGAAAGGCCATGGGATGTAGAAATATTTTTTCACATTTACTTCCTTGTAATAACAGGTAAATCAATAGGGATTTTCGTACGGATAAGTACCGAGTGAACGGTTCGTTTAGCTTTATATATTGTTCCGGGTGGGAGTTGTATTGGTTTTTTGGAAGTGTTAGACCTGTAAGAGAAAAATTTAAATGGTTGGGAAAGGCCATGGGATGTAGAAATATTTTTTTCACATTTTACTTTCTTATAAAAACAGGAAAATCGATAGGGATTTTCGTACGGATATGTACCCAGTGAACGGTTCGTTTAGCTTTATATATTGTTCCGGGTGGGCGTTGTATTGGTTTTTCGGAAGCGTTAGACCTGTAAGAGAAAAATTTAAATGTTTGCGAAAGGCCATGGGATGTGGAAATATTTTTTTCACATTTTACTTCCTTGTAAAAACAGGAAAATCAATAGGGATTTTCGTACGGATAAGTACCCAGTGAACCGTTCGTTTAGCTTTATATATTCTTCCGGGTGGGCGTTGTATTGGTTTTTCGGAAGTGTTAGACCTGTAAGAGGAAAATTTAAATGGTTGGGAAAGGCCATGGGATGTAGAAACATTTTTTTCACATTTACTTCCTTGTAAAAACAGGAAAATCGATAGGGATTTTCGTACGGATAAGTACCCAGATAACAGTTCGTTTAGCTTTATATATTGTTCCGGGTGGGCGTTGTTTTGGTTTTTCGGAAGTGTTAGACCTGTAAGAGAAAATTTTAAATGGTTGGGATAGGCCATGGTATGTAGAAATATTTTTTTTCACATTTTATTTCCTTGAAAATACAGGTAAATCGATAGGGATTTTCGTACGGATAAGTGCCCAGTGAACGGTTCATTTAGCTTTATATATTGTTCCGGGTGGGCGTTGTATTGGTTTTTCAGAAGTGTTAGACCTGTAAGAGAAAAATTTAAATGGTTGGGAAAGGCCATGGGATGTAGAAATATTTTTTCACATTTTATATCCTTGTAAAACCAGGTAAATCAATTGGGTTTTTCGTACGGATAAGTGCCCAGTGAACGGTTCGTTTAGCTTTATATATTGTTCCGGGTGGGCGTTGTTTTGGTTTTTCGGAACTGTTATACCTGTAAGAGAAAAATTTAAATGGTTGGGAAAGGCCATGGGATGTAGAAATATTTTTTTCACATTTTATTTCCTTGTAAAAACAGGTAAATCAATAGGGTTTTTCGTACGGATAAGTGCCCAGTGAACCGTTCGTTTAGCTTTATATATTGTTCCGGGTGGGCGTTGTTTTGGTTTTTCGCAAGTGTTAGACCTGTAAGAGAAAAATTTAAATGGTTGGGAAAGGCCATGGGATGTAGAAATATTTTTTTCACATTTTACTTCCTTGTAAAAACAGGAAAATCAATAGGGATTTTCGTACGGATAAGTACCCAGTGAACGGTTCGTTTAGCTTTATATATTCTTCCGGGTGGGCGTTGTATTGGTTTTTCGGAAGTGTTACACCTGTAAGAGAAAAATTTAAATGGTTGGGAAAGGCGATGGGATGTAGAAATATTTTTTTCACATTTTACTTCCTTGTAAATACAGGTAAATCGATAGGGATTTTCGTACGGATAAGTGCCCAGTGAACGGTTCGTTTAGCTTTATATATTGTTCCGGGTGGGCGTTGTATTGGTTTTTCAGAAGTGTTAGACCTGTAAATGAAAAATTTAAATGGTTGGGAAAGGCCATGGGATGTAGAAATATTTTTTCACATTTTATTTCCTTGTAAAAACAGGTAAATCAATAGGGTTTTTCGTACGGATAAGTGCCGAGTGAACGGTTTGTTTAGCTTTATATATTGTTCCGGGTGGGCGTTGTATTGGTTTTTCAGAAGTGTTGGACCTGTAAGAGAAAAATTTAAATGGTTGGGAAAGGCCATGGGATGTAGAAATATTTTTTTCACATTTTATATCCTTTTAAAAACAGGTAAATCAATAGGGATTTTCGTACGGATAAGTACCCAATGAACGGTTCGTTTAGCTTTATATATTGTTCCGGGTGGGCGTTGTATCAGTTTTTTGGAAGTGTTAGACCTGTAAGAGAAAAATTTAAATGGTTGGGAAAGGCCATGGGATGTAGAAATATTTTTTCACATTTACTTCCTTGTAATAACAGGTAAATCAATAGGGATTTTCGTACGGATAAGTACCGAGTGAACGGTTCGTTTAGCTTTATATATTGTTCCGGGTGGGAGTTGTATTGGTTTTTCGGAAGTGTTAGACCTGTAAGAGAAAAATTTAAATGGTTGGGAAAGGCCATGGGATGTAGAAATATTTTTTTCACATTTTACTTTCTTATAAAAACAGGAAAATCGATAGGGATTTTCGTACGGATATGTACCCAGTGAACGGTTCGTTTAGCTTTATATATTGTTCCGGGTGGGCGTTGTATTGGTTTTTCGGAAGCGTTAGACCTGTAAGAAAAAAATTTAAATGGTTGGGAAAGGCCATGGGATGTAGAAATATTTTTTTCACATTTTATTTCCTTGTAAAAACAGGTAAATCAATAGGGTTTTTCGTACGGATAAGTGCCCAGTGAACGATTCGTTTATCTTTATATATTCTTCCGGGTGGGCATTGTTTTGGTTTTTCGGAAGTGTTAGACCTGTAAGAGAAAAATTTAAATGGTTGGGAAAGGCCATGGGATGTAGAAATATTTTTTTCACATTTACTTCCTTGTAAAAACAGGTAAATCAATAGGGTTTTTCGTACGGATAAGTACCCAGTGAACGGTTCGTTTAGCTTTATATATTGTTCCGGGTGGGCGTTGTATTGGTTTTTCAGAAGTGTTGGACCTGTAAGAGAAAAATTTAAATGGTTGGGAAAGGCCATGGGATGTAGAAATATTTTTTTCACATTTTATATCCTTTTAAAAACAGGTAAATCGATAGGGATTTTCGTACGGATAAGTACCCAATGAACGGTTCGTTTAGCTTTATATATTGTTCCGGGTGGGCGTTGTATCGGTTTTTCGGAAGTGTTAGACCTGTAAGAGAAAAATTTAAATGGTTGGGAAAGGCCATGGGATGTAGAAATATTTTTTCACATTTACTTCCTTGTAAAAACAGGTAAATCAATAGGGTTTTTCGTACGGATAAGTACCCAGTGAACGGTTCGTTTAGCTTTATATATTGTTCCGGGTGGGCGTTGTTTTGGTTTTTCAGAAGTGTTGGACCTGTAAGAGAAAAATTTAAATATTTGGGAAAGGCCATGGGATGTAGAAATATTTTTTTCACATTTTATATCCTTTTAAAAACAGGTAAATCAATAGGGATTTTCGTACGGATAAATGCCGAGTGAACGGTTCGTTTAGCTTTATATATTGTTCCGGGTGGGCGTTGTATCAGTTTTTTGGAAGTGTTAGACCTGTAAGAGAAAAATTTAAATGGTTGGGAAAGGCCATGGGATGTAGAAATATTTTTTCACATTTACTTCCTTGTAATAACAGGTAAATCAATAGGGATTTTCGTACGGATAAGTACCCAGTAAACGGTTCGTTTAGCTTTATATATTGTTCCGGGTGGGAGTTGTATTGGTTTTTTGGAAGTGTTAGACCTGTAAGAGAAAAATTTAAATGGTTGGGAAAGGCCATGGGATGTAGAAATATTTTTTTCACATTTTACTTTCTTATAAAAACAGGAAAATCGATAGGGATTTTCGTACGGATATGTACCCAGTGAACGGTTCGTTTAGCTTTATATATTGTTCCGGGTGGGCGTTGTATTGGTTTTTCGGAAGCGTTAGACCTGTAAGAAAAAAATTTAAATGGTTGGGAAAGGCCATGGGATGTAGAAATATTTTTTTCACATTTTATTTCCTTGTAAAAACAGGTAAATCAATAGGGTTTTTCGTACGGATAAGTGCCCAGTGAACGATTCGTTTATCTTTATATATTCTTCCGGGTGGGCATTGTTTTGGTTTTTCGGAAGTGTTAGACCTGTAAGAGAAAAATTTAAATGGTTGGGAAAGGCCATGGGATGTAGAAATATTTTTTTCACATTTACTTCCTTGTAAAAACAGGTAAATCAATAGGGTTTTTCGTACGGATAAGTACCCAGTGAACGGTTCGTTTAGCTTTATATATTGTTCCGGGTGGGCGTTGTATTGGTTTTTCAGAAGTGTTGGACCTGTAAGAGAAAAATTTAAATGGTTGGGAAAGGCCATGGGATGTAGAAATATTTTTTTCACATTTTATATCCTTTTAAAAACAGGTAAATCGATAGGGATTTTCGTACGGATAAGTACCCAATGAACGGTTCGTTTAGCTTTATATATTGTTCCGGGTGGGCGTTGTATCGGTTTTTTGGAAGTGTTAGACCTGTAAGAGAAAAATTTAAATGGTTGGGAAAGGCCATGGGATGTAGAAATATTTTTTCACATTTACTTCCTTGTAAAAACAGGTAAATCAATAGGGTTTTTCGTACGGATAAGTACCCAGTGAACGGTTCGTTTAGCTTTATATATTGTTCCGGGTGGGCGTTGTTTTGGTTTTTCGGAAGTGTTAGACCTGTAAGAGAAAAATTTAAATATTTGGGAAAGGCCATGGGATGTAGAAATATTTTTTTCACATTTACTTCCTTGTAAAAACAGGTAAATCAATAGGGTTTTTCGTACGGATAAATGCCGAGTGAACGGTTCGTTTAGCTTTATATATTGTTCCGGGTGGGCGTTGTTTTGGTTTTTCGGAAGTGTTAGACCTGTAAGAGAAAAATTTAAATATTTGGGAAAGGCCATGGGATGTAGAAATATTTTTTTCACATTTTACTTCCTTGTAAAAACAGGAAAATCGATAGGGATTTTCGTACGGATAAGTACCCAGTAAACGGTTCGTTTATCTTTATATATTCTTCCGGGTGGGCATTGTTTTGGTTTTTCGGAAGTGTTAGACCTGTAAGAGAAACATTTAAATGGTTGGGAAAGGCCATGGGATGTAGAAAAATTTTTTCACATTTTATTTCCTGGTAAAAACAGGTTAATCAATAGTGATTTTCGTACGGATAAGTACCCAGTGAACGGTTCGTTTAGTTTTATATATTTTTCCGGGTGGGAGTTGTATTGGTGTTTCGCAAGTGTTAGACCTGTAAGAGAAAAATTTAAATGGTTGGGAAAGGCCATGGGATGTAGAAATATTTTTTTCACATTTTATTTCCTTGTAAAAACAGGTAAATCAATAGGGTTTTTCGTACGGATAAGTGCCCAGTGAACCGTTCGTTTAGCTTTATATATTGTTCCGGGTGGGCGTTGTTTTGGTTTTTCGCAAGTGTTAGACCTGTAAGAGAAAAATTTAAATGTTTGGGAAAGGCCATGGGATGTAGAAATATTTTTTTCACATTTTACTTCCTTGTAAAAACAGGAAAATCAATAGGGATTTTCGTACGGATAAGTACCCAGTGAACGGTTCGTTTAGCTTTATATATTCTTCCGGGTGGGCGTTGTATTGGTTTTTCGGAAGTGTTACACCTGTAAGAGAAAAATTAAAATGGTTTGGAAAGGCCATGGGATGTAGAAATATTTTTTTCACATTTTACTTCCTTGTAAAAACAGGTAAAACAATAGGGATTTTCGTACGGATAAGTACCCAGTGAACGGTTCGTTTAGCTTTATATATTGTTCCGGGTGGGCGTTGTATTGGTTTTTCGGAAGTGTTAGACCTGTAAGAGAAAAATTTAAATGGTTGGGAAAGGCCATGGGATGTAGAAATATTTTTTTCACATTTTACTTCCTTGTAAAAACCGGAAAATCAATAGTGAATTTCGTACGGATAAGTACCCAGTGAACGGTTCGTTTAGCTTTATATATTGTTCCGGGTGGGCGTTGTATTGGTTTTTCAGAAGTGTTAGACCTGTAAGAGAAAAATTTAAATGGTTGGGAAAGGCCATGGGATGTAGAAATATTTTTTTCACATTTTATTTCCTTGTAAAAACAGGAAAACCAATAGGGTTTTTCGTACGGATAAGTGCCCAGTGAACGGTTCGTTTAGCTTTATATATTGTTCCGGGTGGGCGTTGTTTTGGTTTTTCGCAAGTGTTAGACCTGTAAGAGAAAAATTTAAATGGTTGGGAAAGGCCATGGGATGTAGAAATATTTTTTTCACATTTTACTTCCTTGTAAATACAGGTAAATCGATAGGGATTTTCGTACGGATAAGTGCCCAGTGAACGGTTCGTTTAGCTTTATATATTGTTCCGGGTGGGCGTTGTATTGGTTTTTCAGAAGTGTTAGACCTGTAAATGAAAAATTTAAATGGTTGGGAAAGGCCATGGGATGTAGAAATATTTTTTCACATTTTATTTCCTTGTAAAAACAGGTAAATCAATAGGGTTTTTCGTACGGATAAGTACCGAGTAAACGGTTCGTTTATCTTTATATATTCTTCCGGGTGGGCGTTGTATTGGTTTTTCAGAAGTGTTAGACCTGTAAGAGAAAAATTTTAATGGTTGGGAAAGGCCAAGGGATGTAGAAACATTTTTTTCACATTTACTTCCTTGTAAAAACAGGAAAATCAATAGGGATTTTCGTACGGATAAGTACCCAGTGAACGGTTCGTTTAGCTTTATTTATTGTTCCGGGTGGGCGTTGTATTGTTTTTTCGGAAGTGTTAGACCTGTAAGAGAAAAATTTAAATGGTTGGGAAAGGCCATGGGATGTAGAAATATTTTTTTCACATTTTACTTCCTTGTAAAAACAGGTAAATCAATAGGGATTTTTGTATGGATAAGTACCCAGTGAACGGTTCGTTTAGCTTTATATATTGTTCCTGGTGGGCGTTGTTTTGGTTTTTCGGAAGTGTTAGACCTGTAAGAGCAACATTTAAATGGTTGGGAAAGGCCATGGGATGTAGAAATATTTTTTCACATTTTATTTCCTGATAAAAACAGGTAAATCAATAGTGATTTTTGTACGGATAAGTACCCAGTGAACGGTTCGTTTAGCTTTATATATTTTTCCGGGTGGGAGTTGTATTGGTTTTTCGCAAGTGTTAGACCTGTAAGAGAAAAATTTAAATGGTTGGGAAAAGCCATGGAATGTAGAAATATTTTTTTCACATTTTATTTCCTTGTAAAAACAGGTAAATCAATAGGGTTTTTCGTACGGATAAGTGCCCAGTGAACCGTTCGTTTAGCTTTATATATTGTTCCGGGTGGGCGTTGTTTTGGTTTTTCGCAAGTGTTAGACCTGTAAGAGAAAAATTTAAATATTTGGGAAAGGCCATGGGATGTAGAAATATTTTTTTCACATTTTACTTCCTTGTAAAAACAGGAAAATCAATAGGGATTTTCGTACGGATAAGTACCCAGTGAACGGTTCGTTTATCTTTATATATTGTTCCGGGTGGGCGTTGTATTAGTTTTTCGGAAGTGTTACACCTGTAAGACAAAAATTAAAATGGTTTGGAAAGGCCATGGGTTGTAGAAATATTTTTTTCACATTTTACTTCCTTGTAAAAACAGGTAAAACAATAGGGATTTTCGTACGGATAAGTACCCAGTGAACGGTTCGTTTAGCTTTATATATTGTTCCGGGTGGGAGTTGTATTGGTTTTTTGGAAGTGTTAGACCTGTAAGAGAAAAATTTAAATGGTTGGGAAAGGCCATGGGATGTAGAAATATTTTTTTCACATTTTACTTTCTTATAAAAACAGGAAAATCAATAGGGATTTTCGTACGGATATGTACCCAGTGAACGGTTCGTTTAGCTTTATATATTGTTCCGGGTGGGCGTTGTATTGGTTTTTCGGAAGCGTTAGACCTGTAAGAAAAAAATTTAAATGGTTGGGAAAGGCCATGGGATGTAGAAATATTTTTTTCACATTTTATTTCCTTGTAAAAACAGGTAAATCAATAGGGTTTTTCGTACGGATAAGTGCCCAGTGAACGATTCGTTTAGCTTTATATATTGTTCCAGGTGGGCGTTGTTTTGGTTTTTCGGAAGTGTTAGACCTGTAAGAGAAAAATTTAAATGGTTGGGAAAGGCCATGGGATGTAGAAATATTTTTTTCACATATACTTCCTTGTAAAAACAGGTAAATCAATAGGGTTTTTCGTACGGATAAGTACCCAGTGAACGGTTCGTTTAGCTTTATATATTGTTCCGGGTGGGCGTTGTATCGGTTTTTCGGAAGTGTTAGACCTGTAAGAGAAAAATTTAAATGGTTGGGAAAGGCCATGGGATGTAGAAATATTTTTTTCACATTTACTTCCTTGTAAAAACAGGTAAATCAATAGGGTTTTTCGTACGGATAAGTACCCAGTGAACGGTTCGTTTAGCTTTATATATTGTTCCGGGTGGGCGTTGTATTGGTTTTTCAGAAGTGTTGGACCTGTAAGAGAAAAATTTAAATGGTTGGGAAAGGCCATGGGATGTAGAAATATTTTTTTCACATTTTATATCCTTTTAAAAACAGGTAAATCAATAGGGATTTTCGTACGGATAAGTACCCAATGAACGGTTCGTTTAGCTTTATATATTGTTCCGGGTGGGCGTTGTATCGGTTTTTTGGAAGTGTTAGACCTGTAAGAGAAAAATTTAAATGGTTGGGAAAGGCCATGGGATGTAGAAATATTTTTTCACATTTACTTCCATGTAAAAACAGGTAAATCAATAGGGTTTTTCGTACGGATAAGTACCCAGTGAACGGTTCGTTTAGCTTTATATATTGTTCCGGGTGGGCGTTGTATTGGTTTTTCAGAAGTGTTAGACCTGTAAGAGAAAAATTTAAATGGTTGGGAAAGGCCATGGGATGTAGAAATATTTTTTTCACATTTTATTTCCTTTTAAAAACAGGTAAATCAATAGGGATTTTTGTACGGATAAGTACCCAGTGAACGGTTCGTTTAGCTTTATATATTGTTCCGGGTGGGCGTTGTATTGGTTTTTTGGAAGTGTTAGACCTGTAAGAGAAAAATTTAAATGGTTGGGAAAGGCCATGGGATGTAGAAATATTTTTTTCACATTTTATTTCCTTGTAAAAACAGGTAAATCAATAGGGATTTTCGTACGAATAAGTGCCCAGTGAACGGTTCGTTTAGCTTTATATATTGTTCCGGGTGGGCATTGTATTGGTTTTTCGCAAGTGTTAGACCTGTAAGAGTAAAATTTAAATGGTTGGGAAAGGCCATGGGATGTAGTAATATTTTTTTCACATTTTATTACCTTTTAAAAACAGGTAAATCAATAGGGATTTTCGTACGGATAAGTAACCAGTGAACGGTTCGTTTAGCTTTATATATTGTTCCGGGTGGGAGTTGTATTGGTTTTTCGCAAGTGTTAGACCTGTAAGAGAAAAATTTAAAAGGTTGGGAAAAGCCATGGAATGTAGAAATATTTTTTTCACATTTTATTTCCTTGTAAAAACAGGTAAATCAATAGGGTTTTTCGTACGGATAAGTGCCCAGTGAACCGTTCGTTTAGCTTTATATATTGTTCCGGGTGGGCGTTGTTTTGGTTTTTCGCAAGTGTTAGACCTGTAAGAGAAAAATTTAAATATTTGGGAAAGGCCATGGGATGTAGAAATATTTTTTTCATATTTTACTTCCTTGTAAAAACAGGAAAATCAATAGGGATTTTCGTACGGATAAGTACCCAGTGAACGGTTCGTTTATCTTTATATATTGTTCCGGGTGGGCGTTGTATTAGTTTTTCGGAAGTGTTACACCTGTAAGACAAAAATTAAAATGGTTTGGAAAGGCCATGGGATGTAGAAATATTTTTTTCACATTTTACTTCCTTGTAAAAACAGGTAAAACAATAGGGATTTTCGTACGGATAAGTACCCAGTGAACGGTTCGTTTAGCTTTATATATTGTTCCGGGTGGGAGTTGTATTGGTTTTTTGGAAGTGTTAGACCTGTAAGAGAAAAATTTAAATGGTTGGGAAAGGCCATGGGATGTAGAAATATTTTTTTCACATTTTACTTTCTTATAAAAACAGGAAAATCAATAGGGATTTTCGTACGGATATGTACCCAGTGAACGGTTCGTTTAGCTTTATATATTGTTCCGGGTGGGCGTTGTATTGGTTTTTCGGAAGCGTTAGACCTGTAAGAAAAAAATTTAAATGGTTGGGAAAGGCCATGGGATGTAGAAATATTTTTTTCACATTTTATTTCCTTGTAAAAACAGGTAAATCAATAGGGTTTTTCGTACGGATAAGTGCCCAGTGAACGATTCGTTTAGCTTTATATATTGTTCCAGGTGGGCGTTGTTTTGGTTTTTCGGAAGTGTTAGACCTGTAAGAGAAAAATTTAAATGGTTGGGAAAGGCCATGGGATGTAGAAATATTTTTTTCACATATACTTCCTTGTAAAAACAGGTAAATCAATAGGGTTTTTCGTACGGATAAGTACCCAGTGAACGGTTCGTTTAGCTTTATATATTGTTCCGGGTGGGCGTTGTATCGGTTTTTCGGAAGTGTTAGACCTGTAAGAGAAAAATTTAAATGGTTGGGAAAGGCCATGGGATGTAGAAATATTTTTTTCACATTTACTTCCTTGTAAAAACAGGTAAATCAATAGGGTTTTTCGTACGGATAAGTACCCAGTGAACCGTTCGTTTAGCTTTATATATTGTTCCGGGTGGGCGTTGTATTGGTTTTTCAGAAGTGTTGGACCTGTAAGAGAAAAATTTAAATGGTTGGGAAAGGCCATGGGATGTAGAAATATTTTTTTCACATTTTATATCCTTTTAAAAACAGGTAAATCAATAGGGATTTTCGTACGGATAAGTACCCAATGAACGGTTCGTTTAGCTTTATATATTGTTCCGGGTGGGCGTTGTATCGGTTTTTTGGAAGTGTTAGACCTGTAAGAGAAAAATTTAAATGGTTGGGAAAGGCCATGGGATGTAGAAATATTTTTTCACATTTACTTCCTTGTAAAAACAGGTAAATCAATAGGGTTTTTCGTACGGATAAGTACCCAGTGAACGGTTCGTTTAGCTTTATATATTGTTCCGGGTGGGCGTTGTATTGGTTTTTCAGAAGTGTTAGACCTGTAAGAGAAAAATTTAAATGGTTGGGAAAGGCCATGGGATGTAGAAATATTTTTTTCACATTTTATTCCCTTTTAAAAACAGGTAAATCAATAGGGATTTTTGTACGGATAAGTACCCAGTGAACGGTTCGTTTAGCTTTATATATTGTTCCGGGTGGGCGTTGTATTGGTTTTTTGGAAGTGTTAGACCTGTAAGAGAAAAATTTAAATGGTTGGGAAAGGCCATGGGATGTAGAAATATTTTTTTCACATTTTATTTCCTTGTAAAAACAGGTAAATCAATAGGGATTTTCGTACGAATAAGTGCCCAGTGAACGGTTCGTTTAGCTTTATATATTGTTCCGGGTGGGCATTGTATTGGTTTTTCGCAAGTGTTAGACCTGTAAGAGTAAAATTTAAATGGTTGGGAAAGGCCATGGGATGTAGTAATATTTTTTTCACATTTTATTACCTTTTAAAAACAGGTAAATCAATAGGGATTTTCGTACGGATAAGTAACCAGTGAACAGTTCGTTTAGCTTTATATATTGTTCCGGGTGGGCGTTGTATTGGTTTTTCGAAAGTGTTAGACCTGTAAAAGAAAAATTTTAATGGTTGGGAAAGGCCATGGGATGTAGAAATATTTTTTTCACATTTTACTTCCTTGTAAAAACAGGAAAATCGATAGGGATTTTCGGACGGATAAGTACCCAGTGAACGGTTCATTTATCTTTATATATTCTTCCGGGTGGGCGTTGTATTGGTTTTTCGGAAGTGTTACACCTGTAAGAGAAAAATTTAAATGGTTTGGAAAGGCCATGGGATTTAGAAATATTTTTTTCACATTTTATTTCCTTGTAAATACAGGTAAATCGATAGGGATTTTCGTACGGATAAGTGCCCAGTGAATGGTTCGTTTAGCTTTATATATTGTTCCGGGTGGGAGTTGTATTGGTATTTCAGAAGTGTTAGGTCTGTAAGAGAAAAATTTAAATGGTTGGGAAAGGCCATGGGATGTAGAAATTTTTTTTTCACATTTTATTTCCTTGTAAAAACAGGTAAATCAATAGGGTTTTTCGTACGGATAAGTGCCCAGTGAACGGTTCGTTTAGCTTTATATATTGTTCCGGGTGGGCGTTGTTTTGGTTTTTCGGGAGAGTTAGACCTGTAAGAGAAAAATTTAAATGGTTGGGAAAGGCCATGGGATGTAGAAATATTTTTTTCACATTTTACTTCCTTGTAAAATCAGGAAAATCGATAGGAATTTTCGTACGGATAAGTACCTAGTGAACGGTTCGTTTATCTTTATATATTCTTCCGGGTGGGCGTTGTATTGGATTTTCGGAAGTGTTAGACCTGTAAGAGAAAAATTTAAATATTTGGGAAAGGCCATGGGATGTAGAAATATTTTTTTCACATTTTACTTCCTTGTAAAAACAGGAAAATCGATAGGGATTTTCGTACGGATAAGTACCCAGTAAACGGTTCGTTTATCTTTATATATTCTTCCGGGTGGGCATTGTTTTGGTTTTTCGGAAGTGTTAGACCTGTAAGAGAAACATTTAAATGGTTGGGAAAGGCCATGGGATGTAGAAAAATTTTTTCACATTTTATTTCCTGGTAAAAACAGGTTAATCAATAGTGATTTTCGTACGGATAAGTACCCAGTGAACGGTTCGTTTAGTTTTATATATTTTTCCGGGTGGGAGTTGTATTGGTGTTTCGCAAGTGTTAGACCTGTAAGAGAAAAATTTAAATGGTTGGGAAAGGCCATGGGATGTAGAAATATTTTTTTCACATTTTATTTCCTTGTAAAAACAGGTAAATCAATAGGGTTTTTCGTACGGATAAGTGCCCAGTGAACCGTTCGTTTAGCTTTATATATTGTTCCGGGTGGGCGTTGTTTTGGTTTTTCGCAAGTGTTAGACCTGTAAGAGAAAATTTAAATGTTTGGGAAAGGCCATGGGATGTAGAAATATTTTTTTCACATTTTACTTCCTTGTAAAAACAGGAAAATCAATAGGGATTTTCGTACGGATAAGTACCCAGTGAACGGTTCGTTTAGCTTTATATATTCTTCCGGGTGGGCGTTGTATTGGTTTTTCGGAAGTGTTACACCTGTAAGAGAAAAATTAAAATGGTTTGGAAAGGCCATGGGATGTAGAAATATTTTTTTCACATTTTACTTCCTTGTAAAAACAGGTAAAACAATAGGGATTTTCGTACGGATAAGTACCCAGTGAACGGTTCGTTTAGCTTTATATATTGTTCCGGGTGGGCGTTGTATTGGTTTTTCGGAAGTGTTAGACCTGTAAGAGAAAAATTTAAATGGTTGGGAAAGGCCATGGGATGTAGAAATATTTTTTTCACATTTTACTTCCTTGTAAAAACCGGAAAATCAATAGTGAATTTCGTACGGATAAGTACCCAGTGAACGGTTCGTTTAGCTTTATATATTGTTCCGGGTGGGCGTTGTATTGGTTTTTCAGAAGTGTTAGACCTGTAAGAGAAAAATTTAAATGGTTGGGAAAGGCCATGGGATGTAGAAATATTTTTTTCACATTTTATTTCCTTGTAAAAACAGGAAAACCAATAGGGTTTTTCGTACGGATAAGTGCCCAGTGAACGGTTCGTTTAGCTTTATATATTGTTCCGGGTGGGCGTTGTTTTGGTTTTTCGCAAGTGTTAGACCTGTAAGAGAAAAATTTAAATGGTTGGGAAAGGCCATGGGATGTAGAAATATTTTTTTCACATTTTACTTCCTTGTAAATACAGGTAAATCGATAGGGATTTTCGTACGGATAAGTGCCCAGTGAACGGTTCGTTTAGCTTTATATATTGTTCCGGGTGGGCGTTGTATTGGTTTTTCAGAAGTGTTAGACCTGTAAATGAAAAATTTAAATGGTTGGGAAAGGCCATGGGATGTAGAAATATTTTTTCACATTTTATTTCCTTGTAAAAACAGGTAAATCAATAGGGTTTTTCGTACGGATAAGTGCCGAGTGAACGGTTTGTTTAGCTTTATATATTGTTCCGGGTGGGCGTTGTTTTGGTTTTTCGGAAGTGTTAGACCTGTAAGAGAAAAATTTAAATGGTTGGGAAAGGCCATGGGATGTAGAAATATTTTTTTCACATTTTACTTCCTTGTAAAAACAGGAATATCGATAGGGATTTTCGTACGGATAATGACCGAGTAAACGGTTCGTTTATCTTTATATATTCTTCTGGGTGGGCGTTGTATTGGTTTTTCAGAAGTGTTAGACCTGTAAGAGAAAAATTTAAATGGTTGGGAAAGGCCAAGGGATGTAGAAACATTTTTTTCACATTTACTTCCTTGTAAAAACAGGAAAATCAATAGGGATTTTCGTACGGATAAGTACCCAGTGAACGGTTCGTTTAGCTTTATTTATTGTTCCGGGTGGGCGTTGTATTGTTTTTTCGGAAGTGTTAGACCTGTAAGAGAAAAATTTAAATGGTTGGGAAAGGCCATGGGATGTAGAAATATTTTTTTCACATTTTACTTCCTTGTAAAAACAGGTAAATCAATAGGGATTTTTGTATGGATAAGTACCCAGTGAACGGTTCGTTTAGCTTTATATATTGTTCCTGGTGGGCGTTGTTTTGGTTTTTCGGAAGTGTTAGACCTGTAAGAGCAACATTTAAATGGTTGGGAAAGGCCATGGGATGTAGAAATATTTTTTCACATTTTATTTCCTGATAAAAACAGGTAAATCAATAGTGATTTTTGTACGGATAAGTACCCAGTGAACGGTTCGTTTAGCTTTATATATTTTTCCGGGTGGGAGTTGTATTGGTTTTTCGCAAGTGTTAGACCTGTAAGAGAAAAATTTAAATGGTTGGGAAAAGCCATGGAATGTAGAAATATTTTTTTCACATTTTATTTCCTTGTAAAAACAGGTAAATCAATAGGGTTTTTCGTACGGATAAGTGCCCAGTGAACCGTTCGTTTAGCTTTATATATTGTTCCGGGTGGGCGTTGTTTTGGTTTTTCGCAAGTGTTAGACTTGTAAGAGAAAAATTTAAATATTTGGGAAAGGCCATGGGATGTAGAAATATTTTTTTCACATTTTACTTCCTTGTAAAAACAGGAAAATCAATAGGGATTTTCGTACGGATAAGTACCCAGTGAACGGTTCGTTTATCTTTATATATTGTTCCGGGTGGGCGTTGTATTAGTTTTTCGGAAGTGTTACACCTGTAAGACAAAAATTAAAATGGTTTGGAAAGGCCATGGGATGTAGAAATATTTTTTTCACATTTTACTTCCTTGTAAAAACAGGTAAAACAATAGGGATTTTCGTACGGATAAGTACCCAGTGAACGGTTCGTTTAGCTTTATATATTGTTCCGGGTGGGAGTTGTATTGGTTTTTTGGAAGTGTTAGACCTGTAAGAGAAAAATTTAAATGGTTGGGAAAGGCCATGGGATGTAGAAATATTTTTTTCACATTTTACTTTCTTATAAAAACAGGAAAATCAATAGGGATTTTCGTACGGATATGTACCCAGTGAACGGTTCGTTTAGCTTTATATATTGTTCCGGGTGGGCGTTGTATTGGTTTTTCGGAAGCGTTAGACCTGTAAGAAAAAAATTTAAATGGTTGGGAAAGGCCATGGGATGTAGAAATATTTTTTTCACATTTTATTTCCTTGTAAAAACAGGTAAATCAATAGGGTTTTTCGTACGGATAAGTGCCCAGTGAACGATTCGTTTAGCTTTATATATTGTTCCAGGTGGGCGTTGTTTTGGTTTTTCGGAAGTGTTAGACCTGTAAGAGAAAAATTTAAATGGTTGGGAAAGGCCATGGGATGTAGAAATATTTTTTTCACATTTACTTCCTTGTAAAAACAGGTAAATCAATAGGGTTTTTCGTACGGATAAGTACCCAGTGAACGGTTCGTTTAGCTTTATATATTGTTCCGGGTGGGCGTTGTATTGGTTTTTCAGAAGTGTTGGACCTGTAAGAGAAAAATTTAAATGGTTGGGAAAGGCCATGGGATGTAGAAATATTTTTTTCACATTTTATATCCTTTTAAAAACAGGTAAATCAATAGGGATTTTCGTACGGATAAGTACCCAATGAACGGTTCGTTTAGCTTTATATATTGTTCCGGGTGGGCGTTGTATCGGTTTTTTGGAAGTGTTAGACCTGTAAGAGAAAAATTTAAATGGTTGGGAAAGGCCATGGGATGTAGAAATATTTTTTCACATTTACTTCCTTGTAAAAACAGGTAAATCAATAGGGTTTTTCGTACGGATAAGTACCCAGTGAACGGTTCGTTTAGCTTTATATATTGTTCCGGGTGGGCGTTGTATTGGTTTTTCAGAAGTGTTAGACCTGTAAGAGAAAAATTTAAATGGTTGGGAAAGGCCATGGGATGTAGAAATATTTTTTTCACATTTTATTTCCTTTTAAAAACAGGTAAATCAATAGGGATTTTTGTACGGATAAGTACCCAGTGAACGGTTCGTTTAGCTTTATATATTGTTCCGGGTGGGCGTTGTATTGGTTTTTTGGAAGTGTTAGACCTGTAAGAGAAAAATTTAAATGGTTGGGAAAGGCCATGGGATGTAGAAATATTTTTTTCACATTTTATTTCCTTGTAAAAACAGGTAAATCAATAGGGATTTTCGTACGAATAAGTGCCCAGTGAACGGTTCGTTTAGCTTTATATATTGTTCCGGGTGGGCATTGTATTGGTTTTTCGCAAGTGTTAGACCTGTAAGAGTAAAATTTAAATGGTTGGGAAAGGCCATGGGATGTAGTAATATTTTTTTCACATTTTATTACCTTTTAAAAACAGGTAAATCAATAGGGATTTTCGTACGGATAAGTAACCAGTGAACGGTTCATTTAGCTTTATATATTGTTCCGGGTGGGAGTTGTATTGGTTTTTCGCAAGTGTTAGACCTGTAAGAGAAAAATTTAAATGGTTGGGAAAAGCCATGGAATGTAGAAATATTTTTTTCACATTTTATTTCCTTGTAAAAACAGGTAAATCAATAGGGTTTTTCGTACGGATAAGTGCCCAGTGAACCGTTCGTTTAGCTTTATATATTGTTCCGGGTGGGCGTTGTTTTGGTTTTTCGCAAGTGTTAGACCTGTAAGAGAAAAATATAAATATTTGGGAAAGGCCATGGGATGTAGAAATATTTTTTTCACATTTTACTTCCTTGTAAAAACAGGAAAATCAATAGGGATTTTCGTACGGATAAGTACCCAGTGAACGGTTCGTTTATCTTTATATATTGTTCCGGGTGGGCGTTGTATTAGTTTTTCGGAAGTGTTACACCTGTAAGACAAAAATTAAAATGGTTTGGAAAGGCCATGGGATGTAGAAATATTTTTTTCACATTTTACTTCCTTGTAAAAACAGGTAAAACAATAGGGATTTTCGTACGGATAAGTACCCAGTGAACGGTTCGTTTAGCTTTATATATTGTTCCGGGTGGGAGTTGTATTGGTTTTTTGGAAGTGTTAGACCTGTAAGAGAAAAATTTAAATGGTTGGGAAAGGCCATGGGATGTAGAAATATTTTTTTCACATTTTACTTTCTTATAAAAACAGGAAAATCAATAGGGATTTTCGTACGGATATGTACCCAGTGAACGGTTCGTTTAGCTTTATATATTGTTCCGGGTGGGCGTTGTATTGGTTTTTCGGAAGCGTTAGACCTGTAAGAAAAAAATTTAAATGGTTGGGAAAGGCCATGGGATGTAGAAATATTTTTTTCACATTTTATTTCCTTGTAAAAACAGGTAAATCAATAGGGTTTTTCGTACGGATAAGTGCCCAGTGAACGATTCGTTTAGCTTTATATATTGTTCCAGGTGGGCGTTGTTTTGGTTTTTCGGAAGTGTTAGACCTGTAAGAGAAAAATTTAAATGGTTGGGAAAGGCCATGGGATGTAGAAATATTTTTTTCACATATACTTCCTTGTAAAAACAGGTAAATCAATAGGGTTTTTCGTACGGATAAGTACCCAGTGAACGGTTCGTTTAGCTTTATATATTGTTCCGGGTGGGCGTTGTATCGGTTTTTCGGAAGTGTTAGACCTGTAAGAGAAAAATTTAAATGGTTGGGAAAGGCCATGGGATGTAGAAATATTTTTTTCACATTTTACTTTCTTATAAAAACAGGAAAATCAATAGGGATTTTCGTACGGATATGTACCCAGTGAACGGTTCGTTTAGCTTTATATATTGTTCCGGGTGGGCGTTGTATTGGTTTTTCGGAAGCGTTAGACCTGTAAGAAAAAAATTTAAATGGTTGGGAAAGGCCATGGGATGTAGAAATATTTTTTTCACATTTTATTTCCTTGTAAAAACAGGTAAATCAATAGGGTTTTTCGTACGGATAAGTGCCCAGTGAACGATTCGTTTAGCTTTATATATTGTTCCAGGTGGGCGTTGTTTTGGTTTTTCGGAAGTGTTAGACCTGTAAGAGAAAAATTTAAATGGTTGGGAAAGGCCATGGGATGTAGAAATATTTTTTTCACATATACTTCCTTGTAAAAACAGGTAAATCAATAGGGTTTTTCGTACGGATAAGTACCCAGTGAACGGTTCGTTTAGCTTTATATATTGTTCCGGGTGGGCGTTGGATCGGTTTTTCGGAAGTGTTAGACCTGTAAGAGAAAAATTTAAATGGTTGGGAAAGGCCATGGGATGTAGAAATATTTTTTTCACATTTACTTCCTTGTAAAAACAGGTAAATCAATAGGGTTTTTCGTACGGATAAGTACCCAGTGAACGGTTCGTTTAGCTTTATATATTGTTCCGGGTGGGCGTTGTATTGGTTTTTCAGAAGTGTTGGACCTGTAAGAGAAAAATTTAAATGGTTGGGAAAGGCCATGGGATGTAGAAATATTTTTTTCACATTTTATATCCTTTTAAAAACAGGTAAATCAATAGGGATTTTCGTACGGATAAGTACCCAATGAACGGTTCGTTTAGCTTTATATATTGTTCCGGGTGGGCGTTGTATCGGTTTTTTGGAAGTGTTAGACCTGAAAGAGAAAAATTTAAATGGTTGGGAAAGGCCATGGGATGTAGAAATATTTTTTCACATTTACTTCCTTGTAAAAACAGGTAAATCAATAGGGTTTTTCGTACGGATAAGTACCCAGTGAACGGTTCGTTTAGCTTTATATATTGTTCCGGGTGGGAGTTGTATTGGTTTTTTGGAAGTGTTAGACCTGTAAGAGAAAAATTTAAATGGTTGGGAAAGGCCATGGGATGTAGAAATATTTTTTTCACATTTTACTTTCTTATAAAAACAGGAAAATCAATAGGGATTTTCGTACGGATATGTACCCAGTGAACGGTTCGTTTAGCTTTATATATTGTTCCGGGTGGGCGTTGTATTGGTTTTTCGGAAGCGTTAGACCTGTAAGAAAAAAATTTAAATGGTTGGGAAAGGCCATGGGATGTAGAAATATTTTTTTCACATTTTATTTCCTTGTAAAAACAGGTAAATCAATAGGGTTTTTCGTACGGATAAGTGCCCAGTGAACGATTCGTTTAGCTTTATATATTGTTCCAGGTGGGCGTTGTTTTGGTTTTTCGGAAGTGTTAGACCTGTAAGAGAAAAATTTAAATGGTTGGGAAAGGCCATGGGATGTAGAAATATTTTTTTCACATATACTTCCTTGTAAAAACAGGTAAATCAATAGGGTTTTTCGTACGGATAAGTACCCAGTGAACGGTTCGTTTAGCTTTATATATTGTTCCGGGTGGGCGTTGTATCGGTTTTTCGGAAGTGTTAGACCTGTAAGAGAAAAATTTAAATGGTTGGGAAAGGCCATGGGATGTAGAAATATTTTTTTCACATTTACTTCCTTGTAAAAACAGGTAAATCAATAGGGTTTTTCGTACGGATAAGTACCCAGTGAACGGTTCGTTTAGCTTTATATATTGTTCCGGGTGGGCGTTGTATTGGTTTTTCAGAAGTGTTGGACCTGTAAGAGAAAAATTTAAATGGTTGGGAAAGGCCATGGGATGTAGAAATATTTTTTTCACATTTTATTTCCTTTTAAAAACAGGTAAATCAATAGGGATTTTTGTACGGATAAGTACCCAGTGAACGGTTCGTTTAGCTTTATATATTGTTCCGGGTGGGCGTTGTATTGGTTTTTCGGAAGCGTTAGACCTGTAAGAAAAAAATTTAAATGGTTGGGAAAGGCCATGGGATGTAGAAATATTTTTTTCACATTTTATTTCCTTGTAAAAACAGGTAAATCAATAGGGTTTTTCGTACGGATAAGTGCCCAGTGAACGATTCGTTTAGATTTATATATTGTTCCAGGTGGGCGTTGTTTTGGTTTTTCGGAAGTGTTAGACCTGTAAGAGAAAAATTTAAATGGTTGGGAAAGGCCATGGGATGTAGAAATATTTTTTTCACATATACTTCCTTGTAAAAACAGGTAAATCAATAGGGTTTTTCGTACGGATAAGTACCCAGTGAACGGTTCGTTTAGCTTTATATATTGTTCCGGGTGGGCGTTGTATCGGTTTTTCGGAAGTGTTAGACCTGTAAGAGAAAAATTTAAATGGTTGGGAAAGGCCATGGGATGTAGAAATATTTTTTTCACATTTACTTCCTTGTAAAAACAGGTAAATCAATAGGGTTTTTCGTACGGATAAGTACCCAGTGAACGGTTCGTTTAGCTTTATATATTGTTCCGGGTGGGCGTTGTATCGGTTTTTCGGAAGTGTTAGACCTGTAAGAGAAAAATTTAAATGGTTGGGAAAGGCCATGGGATGTAGAAATATTTTTTTCACATTTTACTTTCTTATAAAAACAGGAAAATCAATAGGGATTTTCGTACGGATATGTACCCAGTGAACGGTTCGTTTAGCTTTATATATTGTTCCGGGTGGGCGTTGTATTGGTTTTTCGGAAGCGTTAGACCTGTAAGAAAAAAATTTAAATGGTTGGGAAAGGCCATGGGATGTAGAAATATTTTTTTCACATTTTATTTCCTTGTAAAAACAGGTAAATCAATAGGGTTTTTCGTACGGATAAGTGCCCAGTGAACGATTCGTTTAGCTTTATATATTGTTCCAGGTGGGCGTTGTTTTGGTTTTTCGGAAGTGTTAGACCTGTAAGAGAAAAATTTAAATGGTTGGGAAAGGCCATGGGATGTAGAAATATTTTTTTCACATATACTTCCTTGTAAAAACAGGTAAATCAATAGGGTTTTTCGTACGGATAAGTACCCAGTGAACGGTTCGTTTAGCTTTATATATTGTTCCGGGTGGGCGTTGGATCGGTTTTTCGGAAGTGTTAGACCTGTAAGAGAAAAATTTAAATGGTTGGGAAAGGCCATGGGATGTAGAAATATTTTTTTCACATTTACTTCCTTGTAAAAACAGGTAAATCAATAGGGTTTTTCGTACGGATAAGTACCCAGTGAACGGTTCGTTTAGCTTTATATATTGTTCCGGGTGGGCGTTGTATTGGTTTTTCAGAAGTGTTGGACCTGTAAGAGAAAAATTTAAATGGTTGGGAAAGGCCATGGGATGTAGAAATATTTTTTTCACATTTTATATCCTTTTAAAAACAGGTAAATCAATAGGGATTTTCGTACGGATAAGTACCCAATGAACGGTTCGTTTAGCTTTATATATTGTTCCGGGTGGGCGTTGTATCGGTTTTTTGGAAGTGTTAGACCTGAAAGAGAAAAATTTAAATGGTTGGGAAAGGCCATGGGATGTAGAAATATTTTTTCACATTTACTTCCTTGTAAAAACAGGTAAATCAATAGGGTTTTTCGTACGGATAAGTACCCAGTGAACGGTTCGTTTAGCTTTATATATTGTTCCGGGTGGGAGTTGTATTGGTTTTTTGGAAGTGTTAGACCTGTAAGAGAAAAATTTAAATGGTTGGGAAAGGCCATGGGATGTAGAAATATTTTTTTCACATTTTACTTTCTTATAAAAACAGGAAAATCAATAGGGATTTTCGTACGGATATGTACCCAGTGAACGGTTCGTTTAGCTTTATATATTGTTCCGGGTGGGCGTTGTATTGGTTTTTCGGAAGCGTTAGACCTGTAAGAAAAAAATTTAAATGGTTGGGAAAGGCCATGGGATGTAGAAATATTTTTTTCACATTTTATTTCCTTGTAAAAACAGGTAAATCAATAGGGTTTTTCGTACGGATAAGTGCCCAGTGAACGATTCGTTTAGCTTTATATATTGTTCCAGGTGGGCGTTGTTTTGGTTTTTCGGAAGTGTTAGACCTGTAAGAGAAAAATTTAAATGGTTGGGAAAGGCCATGGGATGTAGAAATATTTTTTTCACATATACTTCCTTGTAAAAACAGGTAAATCAATAGGGTTTTTCGTACGGATAAGTACCCAGTGAACGGTTCGTTTAGCTTTATATATTGTTCCGGGTGGGCGTTGTATCGGTTTTTCGGAAGTGTTAGACCTGTAAGAGAAAAATTTAAATGGTTGGGAAAGGCCATGGGATGTAGAAATATTTTTTTCACATTTACTTCCTTGTAAAAACAGGTAAATCAATAGGGTTTTTCGTACGGATAAGTACCCAGTGAACGGTTCGTTTAGCTTTATATATTGTTCCGGGTGGGCGTTGTATTGGTTTTTCAGAAGTGTTGGACCTGTAAGAGAAAAATTTAAATGGTTGGGAAAGGCCATGGGATGTAGAAATATTTTTTTCACATTTTATTTCCTTTTAAAAACAGGTAAATCAATAGGGATTTTTGTACGGATAAGTACCCAGTGAACGGTTCGTTTAGCTTTATATATTGTTCCGGGTGGGCGTTGTATTGGTTTTTCGGAAGCGTTAGACCTGTAAGAAAAAAATTTAAATGGTTGGGAAAGGCCATGGGATGTAGAAATATTTTTTTCACATTTTATTTCCTTGTAAAAACAGGTAAATCAATAGGGTTTTTCGTACGGATAAGTGCCCAGTGAACGATTCGTTTAGATTTATATATTGTTCCAGGTGGGCGTTGTTTTGGTTTTTCGGAAGTGTTAGACCTGTAAGAGAAAAATTTAAATGGTTGGGAAAGGCCATGGGATGTAGAAATATTTTTTTCACATATACTTCCTTGTAAAAACAGGTAAATCAATAGGGTTTTTCGTACGGATAAGTACCCAGTGAACGGTTCGTTTAGCTTTATATATTGTTCCGGGTGGGCGTTGTATCGGTTTTTCGGAAGTGTTAGACCTGTAAGAGAAAAATTTAAATGGTTGGGAAAGGCCATGGGATGTAGAAATATTTTTTTCACATTTACTTCCTTGTAAAAACAGGTAAATCAATAGGGTTTTTCGTACGGATAAGTACCCAGTGAACGGTTCGTTTAGCTTTATATATTGTTCCGGGTGGGCGTTGTATTGGTTTTTCAGAAGTGTTGGACCTGTAAGAGAAAAATTTAAATGGTTGGGAAAGGCCATGGGATGTAGAAATATTTTTTTCACATTTTATATCCTTTTAAAAACAGGTAAATCAATAGGGATTTTCGTACGGATAAGTACCCAATGAACGGTTCGTTTAGCTTTATATATTGTTCCGGGTGGGCGTTGTATCGGTTTTTTGGAAGTGTTAGACCTGTAAGAGAAAAATTTAAATGGTTGGGAAAGGCCATGGGATGTAGAAATATTTTTTCACATTTACTTCCTTGTAAAAACAGGTAAATCAATAGGGTTTTTCGTACGGATAAGTACCCAGTGAACGGTTCGTTTAGCTTTATATATTGTTCCGGGTGGGCGTTGTATTGGTTTTTCAGAAGTGTTAGACCTGTAAGAGAAAAATTTAAATGGTTGGGAAAGGCCATGGGATGTAGAAATATTTTTTTCACATTTTATTTCCTTTTAAAAACAGGTAAATCAATAGGGATTTTTGTACGGATAAGTACCCAGTGAACGGTTCGTTTAGCTTTATATATTGTTCCGGGTGGGCGTTGTATTGGTTTTTTGGAAGTGTTAGACCTGTAAGAGAAAAATTTAAATGGTTGGGAAAGGCCATGGGATGTAGAAATATTTTTTTCACATTTTATTTCCTTGTAAAAACAGGTAAATCAATAGGGATTTTCGTACGAATAAGTGCCCAGTGAACGGTTCGTTTAGCTTTATATATTGTTCCGGGTGGGCATTGTATTGGTTTTTCGCAAGTGTTAGACCTGTAAGAGTAAAATTTAAATGGTTGGGAAAGGCCATGGGATGTAGTAATATTTTTTTCACATTTTATTACCTTTTAAAAACAGGTAAATCAATAGGGATTTTCGTACGGATAAGTAACCAGTGAACAGTTCGTTTAGCTTTATATATTGTTCCGGGTGGGCGTTGTATTGGTTTTTCGAAAGTGTTAGACCTGTAAAAGAAAAATTTTAATGGTTGGGAAAGGCCATGGGATGTAGAAATATTTTTTTCACATTTTACTTCCTTGTAAAAACAGGAAAATCGATAGGGATTTTCGTACGGATAAGTACCCAGTGAACGGTTCATTTATCTTTATATATTCTTCCGGGTGGGCGTTGTATTGGTTTTTCGGAAGTGTTACACCTGTAAGAGAAAAATTTAAATGGTTTGGAAAGGCCATGGGATTTAGAAATATTTTTTTCACATTTTATTTCCTTGTAAATACAGGTAAATCGATAGGGATTTTCGTACGGATAAGTGCCCAGTGAATGGTTCGTTTAGCTTTATATATTGTTCCGGGTGGGAGTTGTATTGGTATTTCAGAAGTGTTAGGTCTGTAAGAGAAAAATTTAAATGGTTGGGAAAGGCCATGGGATGTAGAAATTTTTTTTTCACATTTTATTTCCTTGTAAAAACAGGTAAATCAATAGGGTTTTTCGTACGGATAAGTGCCCAGTGAACGGTTCGTTTAGCTTTATATATTGTTCCGGGTGGGCGTTGTTTTGGTTTTTCGGGAGAGTTAGACCTGTAAGAGAAAAATTTAAATGGTTGGGAAAGGCCATGGGATGTAGAAATATTTTTTTCACATTTTACTTCCTTGTAAAATCAGGAAAATCGATAGGAATTTTCGTACGGATAAGTACCTAGTGAACGTTTCGTTTATCTTTATATATTCTTCCGGGTGGGCGTTGTATTGGATTTTCGGAAGTGTTAGACCTGTAAGAGAAAAATTTAAATGGTTGGGAAAGGCCATGGGATGTAGAAATATCTTTTTCACATTTACTTCCTTGTAAAAACAGGTAAATCAATAGGGTTTTTCGTACGGATAAGTACCCAGTGAACGGTTCGTTTAGCTTTATATATTTTTCCGGGTGGGCGTTGTATTGGTTTTTCGGAAGTGTTAGACCTGTAAGAGAAAAATTTAAATGGTTGGGAAAGGCCATGGGATGTAGAAATATTTTTTTCACATTTTATTTCCTTGTAAAAACAGGAAAATCAATAGGGATTTTCGTACGGATAAGTACCCAGTGAACAGTTCGTTTAGCTTTATATATTGTTCCGGGTGGGCGTTGTATTGGTTTTTCGGAAGTGTTAGACCTGTAAGAGAAAAATTTAAATGGTTGGGAAAGGCCATGGGATGTAGCAATATTTTTTTCACATTTTACTTCCTTGTAAAAATAGGAAAATCGATAGGGATTTTCGTACGGATAAGTACCCAGTGAACGGTTCGTTTATCTTTATATATTGTTCCGGGTGGGCGTGGTATTGGTTTTTCGGAAGTGTTAGACCTGTAAGAGAAAAATTTAAATGGTTGGGAAAGGCCATGGGATGTAGAAATATTTTTTTCACATTTACTTCCTTGTAAAAACAGGTAAATCAATAGGGTTTTTCGTACGCATAAGTACCCAGTGAACGGTTCGTTTAGCTTTATATATTATTCTGGGTGGGTGTTGTATTGGTTTTTCGGAAGTGTTAGACCTTTAAGAGAAAAATTTAAATGGTTGGGAAAGGCCATGGGATGTAGAAATATTTTTTTCACATTTTATTTCCTTGTAAAAACAGGTAAATCGATAGGGATTATCGTACGGATAAGTGCCCAGTGAACGGTTCGTTTAGCTTTATATATTGTTCCGGGTGGGCGTTGTTTTGGTTTTTCGGAAGTGTTAGACCTGTAAGAGAAAAATTTAAATGGTTGGGAAAGGCCATGGGATGTAGAAATATTTTTTTCACATTTTACTTCCTTGTAAAAATAGGTAAATCAATAGTGATTTTCGTACGGATAAGTAGCTAGTGAACGGTTCGTTTATCTTTATATATTCTTCCGGGTGGGCGTTGTATTGGATTTTCGGAAGTGTTAGACCTATAAGAGAAAAATTTAAATGGTTGGGAAAGGCCATGGGATGTAGAAATATTTTTTTCACATTTACTTCCTTGTAAAAACAGGTAAATCAATAGGGTTTTTCGTACGCATAAGTACCCAGTGAACGGTTCGTTTAGCTTTATATATTATTCTGGGTGGGTGTTGTATTGGTTTTTCGGAAGTGTTAGACCTGTAAGAGAAAAATTTAAATGGTTGGGAAGGCCATGGGATGTAGAAATATTTTTTTCACATTTTATTTCCTTGTAAAAACAGGTAAATCAATCGGGTTTTTCGTACGGATAAGTGCCGAGTGAACGGTTCGTTTAGCTTTATATATTGTTCCGGGTGGGCGTTGTTTTGGTTTTTCGGAAGTGTTAGACCTGTAAGAGAAAAATTTAAATGGTTGGGAAAGGCCATGGGATGTACAAATATTTTTTTCACATTTTATTTCCTTTTAAAAACAGGTAAATCAATAGGGATTTTCGTACGGATAAGTACCCAGTGAACGGTTCGTTTAGCTTTATATATTGTTCCGGGTGGGCGTTGTATTGGTTTTTCGGAAGTGTTAGACCTGTAAGAGAAAAATTTAAATGGTTGGGAAAGGCCATGGGATGTAGAAATATTTTTTTCACATTTTACTTCCTTGTAAAAACAGGTAAATCAATAGGGTTTTTCGTACAGATAAGTGCCCAGTGAACGGTTCGTTTAGCTTTATATATTGTTCCGGGTGGGCGTTGTATTGGTTTTTCGGAAGTGTTAGACCTGTAAGAGAAAAATTTAAATGGTTGGGAAAGGCCATGGGATGTAGAAATATTTTTTTCACATTTTATTTCCTTGTAAAAACAGGTAAATCAATAGGGTTTTTCGTACGAATAAGTGCCCAGTGAACGGTTCGTTTAGCTTTATATATTGTTCCGGGTGGGCGTTGTTTTGGTTTTTCGGAAGTGTTAGACCTGTAAGAGAAAAATTTAAATGGTTGGGAAAGGCCATGGGATGTAGAAATATTTTTTTCACATTTACTTCCTTGTAAAAACAGGTAAATCAATAGGGTTTTTCGTACGGATAAGTACCCAGTGAACGGTTCGTTTATCTTTATATATTCTTCCGGGTGGGCATTGTATTGGATTTTCGGAAGTGGTAGACCTGTAAGAGAAAAATTTAAATGGTTGGGAAAGGCCATGGGATGTAGAAATATTTTTTTCACATTTACTTCCTTGTAAAAACAGGTAAATCAATAGGGTTTTCGTACGGATAAGTACCCAGTGAACGGTTCGTTTATCTTTATATATTGTTCCGGGTGGGCGTTGTATTGGTTTTTCGGAAGTGTTAGACCTGTAAGAGAAAAATTTAAATGGTTGGGAAAGGCCATGGGATGTAGAAATATTTTTTTCACATTTACTTCCTTGTAAAAACAGGTAAATCAATAGGGTTTTTCGTACGCATAAGAACCCAGTGAACGGTTCGTTTAGCTTTATATATTATTCTGGGTGGGTGTTGTATTGGTTTTTCGGAAGTGTTAGACCTGTAAGAGAAAAATTTAAATGGTTGGGAAAGGCCATGGGATGTAGAAATATTTTTTTCACATTTTATTTCCTTGTAAAAACAGGTAAATCAATCGGGTTTTTCGTACGGATAAGTGCCGAGTGAACGGTTCGTTTAGCTTTATATATTGTTCCGGGTGGGCGTTGTTTTGGTTTTTCGGAAGTGTTAGACCTGTAAGAGAAAAATTTAAATGGTTGGGAAAGGCCATGGGATGTAGAAATATTTTTTTCACATTTTATTTCCTTTTAAAAACAGGTAAATCAATAGGGATTTTCGTACGGATAAGTACCAAGTGAACGGTTCGTTTAGCTTTATATATTGTTCCGGGTGGGCGTTGTATTGGTTTTTCGGAAGTGTTAGACCTGTAAGAGAAAAATTTAAATGGTTGGGAAAGGCCATGGGATGTAGAAATATTTTTTTCACATTTTACTTCCTTGTAAAAACAGGTAAATCAATAGGGTTTTTCGTACAGATAAGTGCCCAGTGAACTGTTCGTTTAGCTTTATATATTGTTCCGGGTGGGCGTTGTATTGGTTTTTCGGAAGTGTTAGACCTGTAAGAGAAAAATTTAAATGGTTGGGAAAGGCCATGGGATGTAGAAATATTTTTTTCACATTTTATTTCCTTGTAAAAACAGGTAAATCAATAGGGTTTTTCGTACGAATAAGTGCCCAGTGAACGGTTCGTTTAGCTTTATATATTGTTCCGGGTGGGCGTTGTATCGGTTTTTCGGAAGTGTTAGACCTGTAAGAGAAAAATTTAAATGGTTGGGAAAGGCCATGGGATGTAGAAATATTTTTTTCACATTTTACTTTCTTATAAAAACAGGAAAATCAATAGGGATTTTCGTACGGATATGTACCCAGTGAACGGTTCGTTTAGCTTTATATATTGTTCCGGGTGGGCGTTGTATTGGTTTTTCGGAAGCGTTAGACCTGTAAGAAAAAAATTTAAATGGTTGGGAAAGGCCATGGGATGTAGAAATATTTTTTTCACATTTTATTTCCTTGTAAAAACAGGTAAATCAATAGGGTTTTTCGTACGGATAAGTGCCCAGTGAACGATTCGTTTAGCTTTATATATTGTTCCAGGTGGGCGTTGTTTTGGTTTTTCGGAAGTGTTAGACCTGTAAGAGAAAAATTTAAATGGTTGGGAAAGGCCATGGGATGTAGAAATATTTTTTTCACATATACTTCCTTGTAAAAACAGGTAAATCAATAGGGTTTTTCGTACGGATAAGTACCCAGTGAACGGTTCGTTTAGCTTTATATATTGTTCCGGGTGGGCGTTGGATCGGTTTTTCGGAAGTGTTAGACCTGTAAGAGAAAAATTTAAATGGTTGGGAAAGGCCATGGGATGTAGAAATATTTTTTTCACATTTACTTCCTTGTAAAAACAGGTAAATCAATAGGGTTTTTCGTACGGATAAGTACCCAGTGAACGGTTCGTTTAGCTTTATATATTGTTCCGGGTGGGCGTTGTATTGGTTTTTCAGAAGTGTTGGACCTGTAAGAGAAAAATTTAAATGGTTGGGAAAGGCCATGGGATGTAGAAATATTTTTTTCACATTTTATATCCTTTTAAAAACAGGTAAATCAATAGGGATTTTCGTACGGATAAGTACCCAATGAACGGTTCGTTTAGCTTTATATATTGTTCCGGGTGGGCGTTGTATCGGTTTTTTGGAAGTGTTAGACCTGAAAGAGAAAAATTTAAATGGTTGGGAAAGGCCATGGGATGTAGAAATATTTTTTCACATTTACTTCCTTGTAAAAACAGGTAAATCAATAGGGTTTTTCGTACGGATAAGTACCCAGTGAACGGTTCGTTTAGCTTTATATATTGTTCCGGGTGGGAGTTGTATTGGTTTTTTGGAAGTGTTAGACCTGTAAGAGAAAAATTTAAATGGTTGGGAAAGGCCATGGGATGTAGAAATATTTTTTTCACATTTTACTTTCTTATAAAAACAGGAAAATCAATAGGGATTTTCGTACGGATATGTACCCAGTGAACGGTTCGTTTAGCTTTATATATTGTTCCGGGTGGGCGTTGTATTGGTTTTTCGGAAGCGTTAGACCTGTAAGAAAAAAATTTAAATGGTTGGGAAAGGCCATGGGATGTAGAAATATTTTTTTCACATTTTATTTCCTTGTAAAAACAGGTAAATCAATAGGGTTTTTCGTACGGATAAGTGCCCAGTGAACGATTCGTTTAGCTTTATATATTGTTCCAGGTGGGCGTTGTTTTGGTTTTTCGGAAGTGTTAGACCTGTAAGAGAAAAATTTAAATGGTTGGGAAAGGCCATGGGATGTAGAAATATTTTTTTCACATATACTTCCTTGTAAAAACAGGTAAATCAATAGGGTTTTTCGTACGGATAAGTACCCAGTGAACGGTTCGTTTAGCTTTATATATTGTTCCGGGTGGGCGTTGTATCGGTTTTTCGGAAGTGTTAGACCTGTAAGAGAAAAATTTAAATGGTTGGGAAAGGCCATGGGATGTAGAAATATTTTTTTCACATTTACTTCCTTGTAAAAACAGGTAAATCAATAGGGTTTTTCGTACGGATAAGTACCCAGTGAACGGTTCGTTTAGCTTTATATATTGTTCCGGGTGGGCGTTGTATTGGTTTTTCAGAAGTGTTGGACCTGTAAGAGAAAAATTTAAATGGTTGGGAAAGGCCATGGGATGTAGAAATATTTTTTTCACATTTTATTTCCTTTTAAAAACAGGTAAATCAATAGGGATTTTTGTACGGATAAGTACCCAGTGAACGGTTCGTTTAGCTTTATATATTGTTCCGGGTGGGCGTTGTATTGGTTTTTCGGAAGCGTTAGACCTGTAAGAAAAAAATTTAAATGGTTGGGAAAGGCCATGGGATGTAGAAATATTTTTTTCACATTTTATTTCCTTGTAAAAACAGGTAAATCAATAGGGTTTTTCGTACGGATAAGTGCCCAGTGAACGATTCGTTTAGATTTATATATTGTTCCAGGTGGGCGTTGTTTTGGTTTTTCGGAAGTGTTAGACCTGTAAGAGAAAAATTTAAATGGTTGGGAAAGGCCATGGGATGTAGAAATATTTTTTTCACATATACTTCCTTGTAAAAACAGGTAAATCAATAGGGTTTTTCGTACGGATAAGTACCCAGTGAACGGTTCGTTTAGCTTTATATATTGTTCCGGGTGGGCGTTGTATCGGTTTTTCGGAAGTGTTAGACCTGTAAGAGAAAAATTTAAATGGTTGGGAAAGGCCATGGGATGTAGAAATATTTTTTTCACATTTACTTCCTTGTAAAAACAGGTAAATCAATAGGGTTTTTCGTACGGATAAGTACCCAGTGAACGGTTCGTTTAGCTTTATATATTGTTCCGGGTGGGCGTTGTATTGGTTTTTCAGAAGTGTTGGACCTGTAAGAGAAAAATTTAAATGGTTGGGAAAGGCCATGGGATGTAGAAATATTTTTTTCACATTTTATATCCTTTTAAAAACAGGTAAATCAATAGGGATTTTCGTACGGATAAGTACCCAATGAACGGTTCGTTTAGCTTTATATATTGTTCCGGGTGGGCGTTGTATCGGTTTTTTGGAAGTGTTAGACCTGTAAGAGAAAAATTTAAATGGTTGGGAAAGGCCATGGGATGTAGAAATATTTTTTCACATTTACTTCCTTGTAAAAACAGGTAAATCAATAGGGTTTTTCGTACGGATAAGTACCCAGTGAACGGTTCGTTTAGCTTTATATATTGTTCCGGGTGGGCGTTGTATTGGTTTTTCAGAAGTGTTAGACCTGTAAGAGAAAAATTTAAATGGTTGGGAAAGGCCATGGGATGTAGAAATATTTTTTTCACATTTTATTTCCTTTTAAAAACAGGTAAATCAATAGGGATTTTTGTACGGATAAGTACCCAGTGAACGGTTCGTTTAGCTTTATATATTGTTCCGGGTGGGCGTTGTATTGGTTTTTTGGAAGTGTTAGACCTGTAAGAGAAAAATTTAAATGGTTGGGAAAGGCCATGGGATGTAGAAATATTTTTTTCACATTTTATTTCCTTGTAAAAACAGGTAAATCAATAGGGATTTTCGTACGAATAAGTGCCCAGTGAACGGTTCGTTTAGCTTTATATATTGTTCCGGGTGGGCATTGTATTGGTTTTTCGCAAGTGTTAGACCTGTAAGAGTAAAATTTAAATGGTTGGGAAAGGCCATGGGATGTAGTAATATTTTTTTCACATTTTATTACCTTTTAAAAACAGGTAAATCAATAGGGATTTTCGTACGGATAAGTAACCAGTGAACAGTTCGTTTAGCTTTATATATTGTTCCGGGTGGGCGTTGTATTGGTTTTTCGAAAGTGTTAGACCTGTAAAAGAAAAATTTTAATGGTTGGGAAAGGCCATGGGATGTAGAAATATTTTTTTCACATTTTACTTCCTTGTAAAAACAGGAAAATCGATAGGGATTTTCGTACGGATAAGTACCCAGTGAACGGTTCATTTATCTTTATATATTCTTCCGGGTGGGCGTTGTATTGGTTTTTCGGAAGTGTTACACCTGTAAGAGAAAAATTTAAATGGTTTGGAAAGGCCATGGGATTTAGAAATATTTTTTTCACATTTTATTTCCTTGTAAATACAGGTAAATCGATAGGGATTTTCGTACGGATAAGTGCCCAGTGAATGGTTCGTTTAGCTTTATATATTGTTCCGGGTGGGAGTTGTATTGGTATTTCAGAAGTGTTAGGTCTGTAAGAGAAAAATTTAAATGGTTGGGAAAGGCCATGGGATGTAGAAATTTTTTTTTCACATTTTATTTCCTTGTAAAAACAGGTAAATCAATAGGGTTTTTCGTACGGATAAGTGCCCAGTGAACGGTTCGTTTAGCTTTATATATTGTTCCGGGTGGGCGTTGTTTTGGTTTTTCGGGAGAGTTAGACCTGTAAGAGAAAAATTTAAATGGTTGGGAAAGGCCATGGGATGTAGAAATATTTTTTTCACATTTTACTTCCTTGTAAAATCAGGAAAATCGATAGGAATTTTCGTACGGATAAGTACCTAGTGAACGTTTCGTTTATCTTTATATATTCTTCCGGGTGGGCGTTGTATTGGATTTTCGGAAGTGTTAGACCTGTAAGAGAAAAATTTAAATGGTTGGGAAAGGCCATGGGATGTAGAAATATCTTTTTCACATTTACTTCCTTGTAAAAACAGGTAAATCAATAGGGTTTTTCGTACGGATAAGTACCCAGTGAACGGTTCGTTTAGCTTTATATATTTTTCCGGGTGGGCGTTGTATTGGTTTTTCGGAAGTGTTAGACCTGTAAGAGAAAAATTTAAATGGTTGGGAAAGGCCATGGGATGTAGAAATATTTTTTTCACATTTTATTTCCTTGTAAAAACAGGAAAATCAATAGGGATTTTCGTACGGATAAGTACCCAGTGAACAGTTCGTTTAGCTTTATATATTGTTCCGGGTGGGCGTTGTATTGGTTTTTCGGAAGTGTTAGACCTGTAAGAGAAAAATTTAAATGGTTGGGAAAGGCCATGGGATGTAGCAATATTTTTTTCACATTTTACTTCCTTGTAAAAATAGGAAAATCGATAGGGATTTTCGTACGGATAAGTACCCAGTGAACGGTTCGTTTATCTTTATATATTGTTCCGGGTGGGCGTGGTATTGGTTTTTCGGAAGTGTTAGACCTGTAAGAGAAAAATTTAAATGGTTGGGAAAGGCCATGGGATGTAGAAATATTTTTTTCACATTTACTTCCTTGTAAAAACAGGTAAATCAATAGGGTTTTTCGTACGCATAAGTACCCAGTGAACGGTTCGTTTAGCTTTATATATTATTCTGGGTGGGTGTTGTATTGGTTTTTCGGAAGTGTTAGACCTTTAAGAGAAAAATTTAAATGGTTGGGAAAGGCCATGGGATGTAGAAATATTTTTTTCACATTTTATTTCCTTGTAAAAACAGGTAAATCGATAGGGATTATCGTACGGATAAGTGCCCAGTGAACGGTTCGTTTAGCTTTATATATTGTTCCGGGTGGGCGTTGTTTTGGTTTTTCGGAAGTGTTAGACCTGTAAGAGAAAAATTTAAATGGTTGGGAAAGGCCATGGGATGTAGAAATATTTTTTTCACATTTTACTTCCTTGTAAAAATAGGTAAATCAATAGTGATTTTCGTACGGATAAGTAGCTAGTGAACGGTTCGTTTATCTTTATATATTCTTCCGGGTGGGCGTTGTATTGGATTTTCGGAAGTGTTAGACCTATAAGAGAAAAATTTAAATGGTTGGGAAAGGCCATGGGATGTAGAAATATTTTTTTCACATTTACTTCCTTGTAAAAACAGGTAAATCAATAGGGTTTTTCGTACGCATAAGTACCCAGTGAACGGTTCGTTTAGCTTTATATATTATTCTGGGTGGGTGTTGTATTGGTTTTTCGGAAGTGTTAGACCTGTAAGAGAAAAATTTAAATGGTTGGGAAGGCCATGGGATGTAGAAATATTTTTTTCACATTTTATTTCCTTGTAAAAACAGGTAAATCAATCGGGTTTTTCGTACGGATAAGTGCCGAGTGAACGGTTCGTTTAGCTTTATATATTGTTCCGGGTGGGCGTTGTTTTGGTTTTTCGGAAGTGTTAGACCTGTAAGAGAAAAATTTAAATGGTTGGGAAAGGCCATGGGATGTACAAATATTTTTTTCACATTTTATTTCCTTTTAAAAACAGGTAAATCAATAGGGATTTTCGTACGGATAAGTACCCAGTGAACGGTTCGTTTAGCTTTATATATTGTTCCGGGTGGGCGTTGTATTGGTTTTTCGGAAGTGTTAGACCTGTAAGAGAAAAATTTAAATGGTTGGGAAAGGCCATGGGATGTAGAAATATTTTTTTCACATTTTACTTCCTTGTAAAAACAGGTAAATCAATAGGGTTTTTCGTACAGATAAGTGCCCAGTGAACGGTTCGTTTAGCTTTATATATTGTTCCGGGTGGGCGTTGTATTGGTTTTTCGGAAGTGTTAGACCTGTAAGAGAAAAATTTAAATGGTTGGGAAAGGCCATGGGATGTAGAAATATTTTTTTCACATTTTATTTCCTTGTAAAAACAGGTAAATCAATAGGGTTTTTCGTACGAATAAGTGCCCAGTGAACGGTTCGTTTAGCTTTATATATTGTTCCGGGTGGGCGTTGTTTTGGTTTTTCGGAAGTGTTAGACCTGTAAGAGAAAAATTTAAATGGTTGGGAAAGGCCATGGGATGTAGAAATATTTTTTTCACATTTACTTCCTTGTAAAAACAGGTAAATCAATAGGGTTTTTCGTACGGATAAGTACCCAGTGAACGGTTCGTTTATCTTTATATATTCTTCCGGGTGGGCATTGTATTGGATTTTCGGAAGTGGTAGACCTGTAAGAGAAAAATTTAAATGGTTGGGAAAGGCCATGGGATGTAGAAATATTTTTTTCACATTTACTTCCTTGTAAAAACAGGTAAATCAATAGGGTTTTCGTACGGATAAGTACCCAGTGAACGGTTCGTTTATCTTTATATATTGTTCCGGGTGGGCGTTGTATTGGTTTTTCGGAAGTGTTAGACCTGTAAGAGAAAAATTTAAATGGTTGGGAAAGGCCATGGGATGTAGAAATATTTTTTTCACATTTACTTCCTTGTAAAAACAGGTAAATCAATAGGGTTTTTCGTACGCATAAGAACCCAGTGAACGGTTCGTTTAGCTTTATATATTATTCTGGGTGGGTGTTGTATTGGTTTTTCGGAAGTGTTAGACCTGTAAGAGAAAAATTTAAATGGTTGGGAAAGGCCATGGGATGTAGAAATATTTTTTTCACATTTTATTTCCTTGTAAAAACAGGTAAATCAATCGGGTTTTTCGTACGGATAAGTGCCGAGTGAACGGTTCGTTTAGCTTTATATATTGTTCCGGGTGGGCGTTGTTTTGGTTTTTCGGAAGTGTTAGACCTGTAAGAGAAAAATTTAAATGGTTGGGAAAGGCCATGGGATGTAGAAATATTTTTTTCACATTTTATTTCCTTTTAAAAACAGGTAAATCAATAGGGATTTTCGTACGGATAAGTACCAAGTGAACGGTTCGTTTAGCTTTATATATTGTTCCGGGTGGGCGTTGTATTGGTTTTTCGGAAGTGTTAGACCTGTAAGAGAAAAATTTAAATGGTTGGGAAAGGCCATGGGATGTAGAAATATTTTTTTCACATTTTACTTCCTTGTAAAAACAGGTAAATCAATAGGGTTTTTCGTACAGATAAGTGCCCAGTGAACTGTTCGTTTAGCTTTATATATTGTTCCGGGTGGGCGTTGTATTGGTTTTTCGGAAGTGTTAGACCTGTAAGAGAAAAATTTAAATGGTTGGGAAAGGCCATGGGATGTAGAAATATTTTTTTCACATTTTATTTCCTTGTAAAAACAGGTAAATCAATAGGGTTTTTCGTACGAATAAGTGCCCAGTGAACGGTTCGTTTAGCTTTATATATTGTTCCGGGTGGGCGTTGTTTTGGTTTTTCGGAAGTGTTAGACCTGTAAGAGAAAAATTTAAATGGTTGGGAAAGGCCATGGGATGTAGAAATATTTTTTTCACATTTACTTCCTTGTAAAAACAGGTAAATCAATAGGGTTTTTCGTACGGATAAGTACCCAGTGAACGGTTCGTTTATCTTTATATATTCTTCCGGGTGGGCATTGTATTGGATTTTCGGAAGTGGTAGACCTGTAAGAGAAAAATTTAAATGGTTGGGAAAGGCCATGGGATGTAGAAATATTTTTTTCACATTTACTTCCTTGTAAAAACAGGTAAATCAATAGGGTTTTCGTACGGATAAGTACCCAGTGAACGGTTCGTTTATCTTTATATATTGTTCCGGGTGGGCGTTGTATTGGTTTTTTGGAAGTGTTAGACCTCTAAGAGAAAAATTTAAATGGTTGGGAAAGGCCATGGGATGTAGAAATATTTTTTTCACATTTTATTTCCTTGTAAAAACAGGTAAATCAATCGGGTTTTTCGTACGGATAAGTGCCGAGTGAACGGTTCGTTTAGCTTTATATATTGTTCCGGGTGGGCGTTGTTTTGGTTTTTCGGAAGTGTTAGACCTGTAAGAGAAAAATTTAAATGGTTGGGAAAGGCCATGGGATGTAGAAATATTTTTTTCACATTTTATTTCCTTTTAAAAACAGGTAAATCAATAGGGATTTTCGTACGGATAAGTACCCAGTGAACGGTTCGTTTAGCTTTATATATTGTTCCGGGTGGGCGTTGTTTTGGTTTTTCGGAAGTGGTAGACCTGTAAGAGAAAAATTTAAATCGTTGGGAAAGGCCATGGGATGTAGAAATATTTTTTTCACATTTTATTTCCTTGTAAAAACAGGTAAATCAATAGGGTTTTTCGTACGAATAAGTGCCCAGTGAACGGTTCGTTTAGCTTTATATATTGTTCCGGGTGGGCGTTGTTTTGGTTTTTCGGAAGTGTTAGACCTGTAAGAGAAAAAGTTAAATGGTTGGGCAAGGCCATGGGATGTAGAAATATTTTTTTCACATTTACTTCCTTGTAAAAATAGGTAAATCAATAGTGATTTTCGTACGGATAAGTACGCAGTGAACGGTTCGTTTATCTTTATATATTCTTCCGGGTGGGCATTGTATTGGATTTTCGGAAGTGGTAGACCTGTAAGAGAAAAATTTAAATGGTTGGGAAAGGCCATGGGATGTAGAAATATTTTTTTCACATTTTATTTCCTTGTAAAAACAGGTAAATCAATAGGGTTTTTCGTACGAATAAGTGCCCAGTGAACGGTTCGTTTAGCTTTATATATTGTTCCGGGTGGGCGTTGTTTTGGTTTTTCGGAAGTGTTAGACCTGTAAGAGAAAAATTTAAATGGTTGGGCAAGGCCATGGGATGTAGAAATATTTTTTTCACATTTACTTCCTTGTAAAAATAGGTAAATCAATAGTGATTTTCGTACGGATAAGTACCCAGTGAACGGTTCGTTTATCTTTATATATTCTTCCGGGTGGGCATTGTATTGGATTTTCGGAAGTGGTAGACCTGTAAGAGAAAAATTTAAATGGTTGGGAAAGGCCATGGGATGTAGAAATATTTTTTTCACATTTTATTTCCTTGTAAAAACAGGTAAATCAATAGGGTTTTTCGTACGAATAAGTGCCCAGTGAACGGTTCGTTTAGCTTTATATATTGTTCCGGGTGGGCGTTGTATTGGTTTTTCGCATGTGTTAGACCTGTAAGAGAAAAATTTAAATGGTTGGGAAAGGCCATGGGATGTAGAAATATTTTTTTCACATTTTACTTCCTTGTAAAAATATGTAAATCAATAGTGATTTTCGTACGGATAAGTACCCAGTGAACGGTTCGTTTCGCTTTATATATTGTTCCGGGTGGGCGTTGTATTGGTTTTTCGGAAGTGTTAGACCTGTAAGAGAAAAATTTAAATGGTTGGGAAAGGCTATGGGATGTAGAAATATTTTTTTCACATTTTATTTCCTTGTAAAAACAGGTAAATCAATAGGGTTTTTCGTACGAATAAGTGCCCAGTGAACGGTTCGTTTAGCTTTATATATTGTTCCGGGTGGGCGTTGTTTTGGTTTTTCGGAAGTGTTAGACCTGTAAGAGAAAAATTTACATGGTTGGGAAAGGCCATGGGATGTAGAAATATTTTTTTCACATTTTATTTCCTTGTAAATACAGGTAAATCAATAGGGATTTTCGTACGGATAAGTGCCCAGTGAACGGTTCGTTTATCTTTATATATTCTTCCGGGTGGGCATTGTATTGGATTTTCGGAAGTGGTAGACCTGTAAGAGAAAAATTTAAATGGTTGGGAAAGGCCATGGGATGTAGAAATATTTTTTTCACATTTACTTCCTTGTAAAAACAGGTAAATCAATAGGGTTTTCGTACGGATAAGTACCCAGTGAACGGTTCGTTTAGCTTTATATATTGTTCCGGGTGGGCGTTGTATTGGTTTTTCGCATGTGTTAGACCTGTAAGAGAAAAATTTAAATGGTTGGGAAAGGCCATGGGATGTAGAAATATTTTTTTCACATTTTATTTCCTTGTAAAAACAGGTAAATCGATAGGGATTTTCGTACGGATAAGTGCCCAGTGAACGGTTCGTTTAGCTTTATATATTGTTCCGGGTGGGCGTTGTATTGGTTTTTCGGAAGTGTTAGACCTGTAAGAGAAAAATTTAAATGGTTGGGAAAGGCTATGGGATGTAGAAATATTTTTTTCACATTTTATTTCCTTGTAAAAACAGGTAAATCAATAGGGTTTTTCGTACAGATAAGTGCCCAGTGAACGGTTCGTTTAGCTTTATATATTGTTCCGGGTGGGCGTTGTATTGGTTTTTCGGAAGTGTTAGACCTGTAAGAGAAAAATTTAAATGGTTGGGCAAGGCCATGGGATGTAGAAATATTTTTTTCACATTTTACTTCCTTGTAAAAATAGGTCAATCAATAGTGATTTTCGTACGGATAAGTAGCTAGTGAACGGTTCGTTTATCTTTACATATTCTTCCGGGTGGGCGTTGTATTGGATTTTCGGAAGTGTTAGGCCTGTAAGAGAAAAATTTAAATGGTTGGGAAAGGCCATGGGATGTAGCAATATTTTTTTCACATTTTACTTCCTTGTAAAAATAGGAAAATCGATAGGGATTTTCGTACGGATAAGTACCCAGTGAACGGTTCGTTTATCTTTATATATTGTTCCGGGTGGGCGTGGTATTGGTTTTTCGGAAGTGTTAGACCTGTAAGAGAAAAATTTAAATGGTTGGGAAAGGCCATGGGATGTAGAAATATTTTTTTCACATTTACTTCCTTGTAAAAACAGGTAAATCAATAGGGTTTTTCGTACGCATAAGTACCCAGTGAACGGTTCGTTTAGCTTTATATATTATTCTGGGTGGGTGTTGTATTGGTTTTTCGGAAGTGTTAGACCTGTAAGAGAAAAATTTAAATGGTTGGGAAAGGCCATGGGATGTAGAAATATTTTTTTCACATTTTATTTCCTTGTAAAAACAGGTAAATCGATAGGGATTATCGTACGGATAAGTGCCCAGTGAACGGTTCGTTTAGCTTTATATATTGTTCCGGGTGGGCGTTGTTTTGGTTTTTCGGAAGTGTTAGACCTGTAAGAGAAAAATTTAAATGGTTGGGAAAGGCCATGGGATGTAGAAATATTTTTTTCACATTTTACTTCCTTGTAAAAATAGGTAAATCAATAGTGATTTTCGTACGGATAAGTAGCTAGTGAACGGTTCGTTTATCTTTATATATTCTTCCGGGTGGGCGTTGTATTGGATTTTCGGAAGTGTTAGACCTATAAGAGAAAAATTTAAATGGTTGGGAAAGGCCATGGGATGTAGAAATATTTTTTTCACATTTACTTCCTTGTAAAAACAGGTAAATCAATAGGGTTTTTTGTACGCATAAGTACCCAGTGAACGGTTCGTTTAGCTTTATATATTATTCTGGGTGGGTGTTGTATTGGTTTTTCGGAAGTGTTAGACCTGTAAGAGAAAAATTTAAATGGTTGGGAAAGGCCATGGGATGTAGAAATATTTTTTTCACATTTTATTTCCTTGTAAAAACAGGTAAATCAATCGGGTTTTTCGTACGGATAAGTGCCGAGTGAACGGTTCGTTTAGCTTTATATATTGTTCCGGGTGGGCGTTGTTTTGGTTTTTCGGAAGTGTTAGACCTGTAAGAGAAAAATTTAAATGGTTGGGAAAGGCCATGGGATGTAGAAATATTTTTTTCACATTTTATTTCCTTTTAAAAACAGGTAAATCAATAGGGATTTTCGTACGGATAAGTACCCAGTGAACGGTTCGTTTAGCTTTATATATTGTTCCGGGTGGGCGTTGTATTGGTTTTTCGGAAGTGTTAGACCTGTAAGAGAAAAATTTAAATGGTTGGGAAAGGCCATGGGATGTAGAAATATTTTTTTCACATTTTACTTCCTTGTAAAAACAGGTAAATCAATAGGGTTTTTCGTACAGATAAGTGCCCAGTGAACGGTTCGTTTAGCTTTATATATTGTTCCGGGTGGGCGTTGTATTGGTTTTTCGGAAGTGTTAGACCTGTAAGAGAAAAATTTAAATGGTTGGGAAAGGCCATGGGATGTAGAAATATTTTTTTCACATTTTATTTCCTTGTAAAAACAGGTAAATCAATAGGGTTTTTCGTACGAATAAGTGCCCAGGGAACGGTTCGTTTAGCTTTATATATTGTTCCGGGTGGGCGTTGTTTTGGTTTTTCGGAAGTGTTAGACCTGTAAGAGAAAAATTTAAATGGTTGGGAAAGGCCATGGGATGTAGAAATATTTTTTTCACATTTACTTCCTTGTAAAAACAGGTAAATCAATAGGGTTTTTCGTACGGATAAGTACCCAGTGAACGGTTCGTTTATCTTTATATATTCTTCCGGGTGGGCATTGTATTGGATTTTCGGAAGTGGTAGACCTGCAAGAGAAAAATTTAAATGGTTGGGAAAGGCCATGGGATGTAGAAATATTTTTTTCACATTTACTTCCTTGTAAAAACAGGTAAATCAATAGGGTTTTCGTACGGATAAGTACCCAGTGAACGGTTCGTTTATCTTTATATATTGTTCCGGGTGGGCGTTGTATTGGTTTTTCGGAAGTGTTAGACCTCTAAGAGAAAAATTTAAATGGTTGGGAAAGGCCATGGGATGTAGAAATATTTTTTTCACATTTTATTTCCTTGTAAAAACAGGTAAATCAATCGGGTTTTTCGTACGGATAAGTGCCGAGTGAACGGTTCGTTTAGCTTTATATATTGTTCCGGGTGGGCGTTGTTTTGGTTTTTCGGAAGTGTTAGACCTGTAAGAGAAAAATTTAAATGGTTGGGAAAGGCCATGGGATGTAGAAATATTTTTTTCACATTTTATTTCCTTTTAAAAACAGGTAAATCAATAGGGATTTTCGTACGGATAAGTACCCAGTGAACGGTTCGTTTAGCTTTATATATTGTTCCGGGTGGGCGTTGTTTTGGTTTTTCGGAAGTGGTAGACCTGTAAGAGAAAAATTTAAATGGTTGGGAAAGGCCATGGGATGTAGAAATATTTTTTTCACATTTTATTTCCTTGTAAAAACAGGTAAATCAATAGGGTTTTTCGTACGAATAAGTGCCCAGTGAACGGTTCGTTTAGCTTTATATATTGTTCCGGGTGGGCGTTGTTTTGGTTTTTCGGAAGTGTTAGACCTGTAAGAGAAAAATTTAAATGGTTGGGCAAGGCCATGGGATGTAGAAATATTTTTTTCACATTTACTTCCTTGTAAAAATAGGTAAATCAATAGTGATTTTCGTACGGATAAGTACCCAGTGAACGGTTCGTTTATCTTTATATATTCTTCCGGGTGGGCATTGTATTGGATTTTCGGAAGTGGTAGACCTGTAAGAGAAAAATTTAAATGGTTGGGAAAGGCCATGGGATGTAGAAATATTTTTTTCACATTTTATTTCCTTGTAAAAACAGGTAAATCAATAGGGTTTTTCGTACGAATAAGTGCCCAGTGAACGGTTCGTTTAGCTTTATATATTGTTCCGGGTGGGCGTTGTTTTGGTTTTTCGGAAGTGTTAGACCTGTAAGAGAAAAATTTAAATGGTTGGGCAAGGCCATGGGATGTAGAAATATTTCTTTCACATTTACTTCCTTGTAAAAATAGGTAAATCAATAGTGATTTTCGTACGGATAAGTACCCAGTGAACGGTTCGTTTATCTTTATATATTCTTCCGGGTGGGCATTGTATTGGATTTTCGGAAGTGGTAGACCTGTAAGAGAAAAATTTAAATGGTTGGGAAAGGCCATGGGATGTAGAAATATTTTTTTCACATTTTATTTCCTTGTAAAAACAGGTAAATCAATAGGGTTTTTCGTACGAATAAGTGCCCAGTGAACGGTTCGTTTAGCTTTATATATTGTTCCGGGTGGGCGTTGTATTGGTTTTTCGCATGTGTTAGACCTGTAAGAGAAAAATTTAAATGGTTGGGAAAGGCCATGGGACGTAGAAATATTTTTTTCACATTTTACTTCCTTGTAAAAATATGTAAATCAATAGTGATTTTCGTACGGATAAGTACCCAGTGAACGGTTCGTTTCGCTTTATATATTGTTCCGGGTGGGCGTTGTATTGGTTTTTCGGAAGTGTTAGACCTGTAAGAGAAAAATTTAAATGGTTGGGAAAGGCTATGGGATGTAGAAATATTTTTTTCACATTTTATTTCCTTGTAAAAACAGGTAAATCAATAGGGTTTTTCGTACGAATAAGTGCCCAGTGAACGGTTCGTTTAGCTTTATATATTGTTCCGGGTGGGCGTTGTTTTGGTTTTTCGGAAGTGTTAGACCTGTAAGAGAAAAATTTACATGGTTGGGAAAGGCCATGGGATGTAGAAATATTTTTTTCACATTTTATTTCCTTGTAAATACAGGTAAATCAATAGGGATTTTCGTACGGATAAGTGCCCAGTGAACGGTTCGTTTATCTTTATATATTCTTCCGGGTGGGCATTGTATTGGATTTTCGGAAGTGGTAGACCTGTAAGAGAAAAATTTAAATGGTTGGGAAAGGCCATGGGATGTAGAAATATTTTTTTCACATTTACTTCCTTGTAAAAACAGGTAAATCAATAGGGTTTTCGTACGGATAAGTACCCAGTGAACGGTTCGTTTAGCTTTATATATTGTTCCGGGTGGGCGTTGTATTGGTTTTTCGCATGTGTTAGACCTGTAAGAGAAAAATTTAAATGGTTGGGAAAGGCCATGGGATGTAGAAATATTTTTTTCACATTTTATTTCCTTGTAAAAACAGGTAAATCGATAGGGATTTTCGTACGGATAAGTGCCCAGTGAACGGTTCGTTTAGCTTTATATATTGTTCCGGGTGGGCGTTGTTTTGGTTTTTCGGAAGTGTTAGACCTGTAAGAGAAAAATTTAAATGGTTGGGAAAGGCCATGGGATGTAGAAATATTTTTTTCACATTTTATTTCCTTTTAAAAACAGGTAAATCAATAGGGATTTTCGTACGGATAAGTACCCAGTGAACGGTTCGTTTAGCTTTATATATTGTTCCGGGTGGGCGTTGTATTGGTTTTTCGGAAGTGTTAGACCTGTAAGAGAAAAATTTAAATGGTTGGGAAAGGCCATGGGATGTAGAAATATTTTTTTCACATTTTACTTCCTTGTAAAAACAGGTAAATCAATAGGGTTTTTCGTACAGATAAGTGCCCAGTGAACGGTTCGTTTAGCTTTATATATTGTTCCGGGTGGGCGTTGTATTGGTTTTTCGGAAGTGTTAGACCTGTAAGAGAAAAATTTAAATGGTTGGGAAAGGCCATGGGATGTAGAAATATTTTTTTCACATTTTATTTCCTTGTAAAAACAGGTAAATCAATAGGGTTTTTCGTACGAATAAGTGCCCAGTGAACGGTTCGTTTAGCTTTATATATTGTTCCGGGTGGGCGTTGTTTTGGTTTTTCGGAAGTGTTAGACCTGTAAGAGAAAAATTTAAATGGTTGGGAAAGGCCATGGGATGTAGAAATATTTTTTTCACATTTACTTCCTTGTAAAAACAGGTAAATCAATAGGGTTTTTCGTACGGATAAGTACCCAGTGAACGGTTCGTTTATCTTTATATATTCTTCCGGGTGGGCGTTGTATTGGTTTTTCGGAAGTGTTAGACCTCTAAGAGAAAAATTTAAATGGTTGGGAAAGGCCATGGGATGTAGAAATATTTTTTTCACATTTTATTTCCTTGTAAAAACAGGTAAATCAATCGGGTTTTTCGTACGGATAAGTGCCGAGTGAACGGTTCGTTTAGCTTTATATATTGTTCCGGGTGGGCGTTGTTTTGGTTTTTCGGAAGTGTTAGACCTGTAAGAGAAAAATTTAAATGGTTGGGAAAGGCCATGGGATGTAGAAATATTTTTTTCACATTTTATTTCCTTTTAAAAACAGGTAAATCAATAGGGATTTTCGTACGGATAAGTACCCAGTGAACGGTTCGTTTAGCTTTATATATTGTTCCGGGTGGGCGTTGTTTTGGTTTTTCGGAAGTGGTAGACCTGTAAGAGAAAAATTTAAATGGTTGGGAAAGGCCATGGGATGTAGAAATATTTTTTTCACATTTTATTTCCTTGTAAAAACAGGTAAATCAATAGGGTTTTTCGTACGAATAAGTGCCCAGTGAACGGTTCGTTTAGCTTTATATATTGTTCCGGGTGGGCGTTGTTTTGGTTTTTCGGAAGTGTTAGACCTGTAAGAGAAAAATTTAAATGGTTGGGCAAGGCCATGGGATGTAGAAATATTTTTTTCACATTTACTTCCTTGTAAAAATAGGTAAATCAATAGTGATTTTCGTACGGATAAGTACCCAGTGAACGGTTCGTTTATCTTTATATATTCTTCCGGGTGGGCATTGTATTGGATTTTCGGAAGTGGTAGACCTGTAAGAGAAAAATTTAAATGGTTGGGAAAGGCCATGGGATGTAGAAATATTTTTTTCACATTTTATTTCCTTGTAAAAACAGGTAAATCAATAGGGTTTTTCGTACGAATAAGTGCCCAGTGAACGGTTCGTTTAGCTTTATATATTGTTCCGGGTGGGCGTTGTTTTGGTTTTTCGGAAGTGTTAGACCTGTAAGAGAAAAATTTAAATGGTTGGGCAAGGCCATGGGATGTAGAAATATTTCTTTCACATTTACTTCCTTGTAAAAATAGGTAAATCAATAGTGATTTTCGTACGGATAAGTACCCAGTGAACGGTTCGTTTATCTTTATATATTCTTCCGGGTGGGCATTGTATTGGATTTTCGGAAGTGGTAGACCTGTAAGAGAAAAATTTAAATGGTTGGGAAAGGCCATGGGATGTAGAAATATTTTTTTCACATTTTATTTCCTTGTAAAAACAGGTAAATCAATAGGGTTTTTCGTACGAATAAGTGCCCAGTGAACGGTTCGTTTAGCTTTATATATTGTTCCGGGTGGGCGTTGTATTGGTTTTTCGCATGTGTTAGACCTGTAAGAGAAAAATTTAAATGGTTGGGAAAGGCCATGGGACGTAGAAATATTTTTTTCACATTTTACTTCCTTGTAAAAATATGTAAATCAATAGTGATTTTCGTACGGATAAGTACCCAGTGAACGGTTCGTTTCGCTTTATATATTGTTCCGGGTGGGCGTTGTATTGGTTTTTCGGAAGTGTTAGACCTGTAAGAGAAAAATTTAAATGGTTGGGAAAGGCTATGGGATGTAGAAATATTTTTTTCACATTTTATTTCCTTGTAAAAACAGGTAAATCAATAGGGTTTTTCGTACGAATAAGTGCCCAGTGAACGGTTCGTTTAGCTTTATATATTGTTCCGGGTGGGCGTTGTTTTGGTTTTTCGGAAGTGTTAGACCTGTAAGAGAAAAATTTACATGGTTGGGAAAGGCCATGGGATGTAGAAATATTTTTTTCACATTTTATTTCCTTGTAAATACAGGTAAATCAATAGGGATTTTCGTACGGATAAGTGCCCAGTGAACGGTTCGTTTATCTTTATATATTCTTCCGGGTGGGCATTGTATTGGATTTTCGGAAGTGGTAGACCTGTAAGAGAAAAATTTAAATGGTTGGGAAAGGCCATGGGATGTAGAAATATTTTTTTCACATTTACTTCCTTGTAAAAACAGGTAAATCAATAGGGTTTTCGTACGGATAAGTACCCAGTGAACGGTTCGTTTAGCTTTATATATTGTTCCGGGTGGGCGTTGTATTGGTTTTTCGCATGTGTTAGACCTGTAAGAGAAAAATTTAAATGGTTGGGAAAGGCCATGGGATGTAGAAATATTTTTTTCACATTTTATTTCCTTGTAAAAACAGGTAAATCGATAGGGATTTTCGTACGGATAAGTGCCCAGTGAACGGTTCGTTTAGCTTTATATATTGTTCCGGGTGGGCGTTGTTTTGGTTTTTCGGAAGTGTTAGACCTGTAAGAGAAAAATTTAAATGGTTGGGAAAGGCCATGGGATGTAGAAATATTTTTTTCACATTTTATTTCCTTTTAAAAACAGGTAAATCAATAGGGATTTTCGTACGGATAAGTACCCAGTGAACGGTTCGTTTAGCTTTATATATTGTTCCGGGTGGGCGTTGTATTGGTTTTTCGGAAGTGTTAGACCTGTAAGAGAAAAATTTAAATGGTTGGGAAAGGCCATGGGATGTAGAAATATTTTTTTCACATTTTACTTCCTTGTAAAAACAGGTAAATCAATAGGGTTTTTCGTACAGATAAGTGCCCAGTGAACGGTTCGTTTAGCTTTATATATTGTTCCGGGTGGGCGTTGTATTGGTTTTTCGGAAGTGTTAGACCTGTAAGAGAAAAATTTAAATGGTTGGGAAAGGCCATGGGATGTAGAAATATTTTTTTCACATTTTATTTCCTTGTAAAAACAGGTAAATCAATAGGGTTTTTCGTACGAATAAGTGCCCAGTGAACGGTTCGTTTAGCTTTATATATTGTTCCGGGTGGGCGTTGTTTTGGTTTTTCGGAAGTGTTAGACCTGTAAGAGAAAAATTTAAATGGTTGGGCAAGGCCATGGGATGTAGAAATATTTTTTTCACATTTACTTCCTTGTAAAAATAGGTAAATCAATAGTGATTTTCGTACGGATAAGTACCCAGTGAACGGTTCGTTTATCTTTATATATTCTTCCGGGTGGGCATTGTATTGGATTTTCGGAAGTGGTAGACCTGTAAGAGAAAAATTTAAATGGTTGGGAAAGGCCATGGGATGTAGAAATATTTTTTTCACATTTTATTTCCTTGTAAAAACAGGTAAATCAATAGGGTTTTTCGTACGAATAAGTGCCCAGTGAACGGTTCGTTTAGCTTTATATATTGTTCCGGGTGGGCGTTGTTTTGGTTTTTCGGAAGTGTTAGACCTGTAAGAGAAAAATTTAAATGGTTGGGCAAGGCCATGGGATGTAGAAATATTTCTTTCACATTTACTTCCTTGTAAAAATAGGTAAATCAATAGTGATTTTCGTACGGATAAGTACCCAGTGAACGGTTCGTTTATCTTTATATATTCTTCCGGGTGGGCATTGTATTGGATTTTCGGAAGTGGTAGACCTGTAAGAGAAAAATTTAAATGGTTGGGAAAGGCCATGGGATGTAGAAATATTTTTTTCACATTTTATTTCCTTGTAAAAACAGGTAAATCAATAGGGTTTTTCGTACGAATAAGTGCCCAGTGAACGGTTCGTTTAGCTTTATATATTGTTCCGGGTGGGCGTTGTATTGGTTTTTCGCATGTGTTAGACCTGTAAGAGAAAAATTTAAATGGTTGGGAAAGGCCATGGGACGTAGAAATATTTTTTTCACATTTTACTTCCTTGTAAAAATATGTAAATCAATAGTGATTTTCGTACGGATAAGTACCCAGTGAACGGTTCGTTTCGCTTTATATATTGTTCCGGGTGGGCGTTGTATTGGTTTTTCGGAAGTGTTAGACCTGTAAGAGAAAAATTTAAATGGTTGGGAAAGGCTATGGGATGTAGAAATATTTTTTTCACATTTTATTTCCTTGTAAAAACAGGTAAATCAATAGGGTTTTTCGTACGAATAAGTGCCCAGTGAACGGTTCGTTTAGCTTTATATATTGTTCCGGGTGGGCGTTGTTTTGGTTTTTCGGAAGTGTTAGACCTGTAAGAGAAAAATTTACATGGTTGGGAAAGGCCATGGGATGTAGAAATATTTTTTTCACATTTTATTTCCTTGTAAATACAGGTAAATCAATAGGGATTTTCGTACGGATAAGTGCCCAGTGAACGGTTCGTTTATCTTTATATATTCTTCCGGGTGGGCATTGTATTGGATTTTCGGAAGTGGTAGACCTGTAAGAGAAAAATTTAAATGGTTGGGAAAGGCCATGGGATGTAGAAATATTTTTTTCACATTTACTTCCTTGTAAAAACAGGTAAATCAATAGGGTTTTCGTACGGATAAGTACCCAGTGAACGGTTCGTTTAGCTTTATATATTGTTCCGGGTGGGCGTTGTATTGGTTTTTCGCATGTGTTAGACCTGTAAGAGAAAAATTTAAATGGTTGGGAAAGGCCATGGGATGTAGAAATATTTTTTTCACATTTTATTTCCTTGTAAAAACAGGTAAATCGATAGGGATTTTCGTACGGATAAGTGCCCAGTGAACGGTTCGTTTAGCTTTATATATTGTTCCGGGTGGGCGTTGTTTTGGTTTTTCGGAAGTGTTAGACCTGTAAGAGAAAAATTTAAATGGTTGGGAAAGGCCATGGGATGTAGAAATATTTTTTTCACATTTTATTTCCTTTTAAAAACAGGTAAATCAATAGGGATTTTCGTACGGATAAGTACCCAGTGAACGGTTCGTTTAGCTTTATATATTGTTCCGGGTGGGCGTTGTATTGGTTTTTCGGAAGTGTTAGACCTGTAAGAGAAAAATTTAAATGGTTGGGAAAGGCCATGGGATGTAGAAATATTTTTTTCACATTTTACTTCCTTGTAAAAACAGGTAAATCAATAGGGTTTTTCGTACAGATAAGTGCCCAGTGAACGGTTCGTTTAGCTTTATATATTGTTCCGGGTGGGCGTTGTATTGGTTTTTCGGAAGTGTTAGACCTGTAAGAGAAAAATTTAAATGGTTGGGAAAGGCCATGGGATGTAGAAATATTTTTTTCACATTTTATTTCCTTGTAAAAACAGGTAAATCAATAGGGTTTTTCGTACGAATAAGTGCCCAGTGAACGGTTCGTTTAGCTTTATATATTGTTCCGGGTGGGCGTTGTTTTGGTTTTTCGGAAGTGTTAGACCTGTAAGAGAAAAATTTAAATGGTTGGGAAAGGCCATGGGATGTAGAAATATTTTTTTCACATTTACTTCCTTGTAAAAACAGGTAAATCAATAGGGTTTTTCGTACGGATAAGTACCCAGTGAACGGTTCGTTTATCTTTATATATTCTTCCGGGTGGGCATTGTATTGGATTTTCGGAAGTGGTAGACCTGTAAGAGAAAAATTTAAATGGTTGGGAAAGGCCATGGGATGTTGAAATATTTTTTTCACATTTACTTCCTTGTAAAAACAGGTAAATCAATAGGGTTTTCGTACGGATAAGTACCCAGTGAACGGTTCGTTTATCTTTATATATTGTTCCGGGTGGGCGTTGTATTGGTTTTTCGGAAGTGTTAGACCTCTAAGAGAAAAATTTAAATGGTTGGGAAAGGCCATGGGATGTAGAAATATTTTTTTCACATTTTATTTCCTTGTAAAAACAGGTAAATCAATCGGGTTTTTCGTACGGATAAGTGCCGAGTGAACGGTTCGTTTAGCTTTATATATTGTTCCGGGTGGGCGTTGTTTTGGTTTTTCGGAAGTGTTAGACCTGTAAGAGAAAAATTTAAATGGTTGGGAAAGGCCATGGGATGTAGAAATATTTTTTTCACATTTTATTTCCTTTTAAAAACAGGTAAATCAATAGGGATTTTCGTACGGATAAGTACCCAGTGAACGGTTCGTTTAGCTTTATATATTGTTCCGGGTGGGCGTTGTTTTGGTTTTTCGGAAGTGGTAGACCTGTAAGAGAAAAATTTAAATGGTTGGGAAAGGCCATGGGATGTAGAAATATTTTTTTCACATTTTATTTCCTTGTAAAAATAGGTAAATCAATAGGGTTTTTCGTACGAATAAGTGCCCAGTGAACGGTTCGTTTAGCTTTATATATTGTTCCGGGTGGGCGTTGTTTTGGTTTTTCGGAAGTGTTAGACCTGTAAGAGAAAAATTTAAATGGTTGGGCAAGGCCATGGGATGTAGAAATATTTTTTTCACATTTACTTCCTTGTAAAAATAGGTAAATCAATAGTAATTTTCGTACGGATAAGTACCCAGTGAACGGTTCGTTTATCTTTATATATTCTTCCGGGTGGGCATTGTATTGGATTTTCGGAAGTGGTAGACCTGTAAGAGAAAAATTTAAATGGTTGGGAAAGGCCATGGGATGTAGAAATATTTTTTTCACATTTTATTTCCTTGTAAAAACAGGTAAATCAATAGGGTTTTTCGTACGAATAAGTGCCCAGTGAACGGTTCGTTTAGCTTTATATATTGTTCCGGGTGGGCGTTGTTTTGGTTTTTCGGAAGTGTTAGACCTGTAAGAGAAAAATTTAAATGGTTGGGCAAGGCCATGGGATGTAGAAATATTTTTTTCACATTTACTTCCTTGTAAAAATAGGTAAATCAATAGTGATTTTCGTACGGATAAGTACCCAGTGAACGGTTCGTTTATCTTTATATATTCTTCCGGGTGGGCATTGTATTGGATTTTCGGAAGTGGTAGACCTGTAAGAGAAAAATTTAAATGGTTGGGAAAGGCCATGGGATGTAGAAATATTTTTTTCACATTTTATTTCCTTGTAAAAACAGGTAAATCAATAGGGTTTTTCGTACGAATAAGTGCCCAGTGAACGGTTCGTTTAGCTTTATATATTGTTCCGGGTGGGCGTTGTATTGGTTTTTCGCATGTGTTAGACCTGTAAGAGAAAAATTTAAATGGTTGGGAAAGGCCATGGGATGTAGAAATATTTTTTTCACATTTTACTTCCTTGTAAAAATATGTAAATCAATAGTGATTTTCGTACGGATAAGTACCCAGTGAACGGTTCGTTTCGCTTTATATATTGTTCCGGGTGGGCGTTGTATTGGTTTTTCGGAAGTGTTAGACCTGTAAGAGAAAAATTTAAATGGTTGGGAAAGGCTATGGGATGTAGAAATATTTCTTTCACATTTACTTCCTTGTAAAAATAGGTAAATCAATAGTGATTTTCGTACGGATAAGTACCCAGTGAACGGTTCGTTTATCTTTATATATTCTTCCGGGTGGGCATTGTATTGGATTTTCGGAAGTGGTAGACCTGTAAGAGAAAAATTTAAATGGTTGGGAAAGGCCATGGGATGTAGAAATATTTTTTTCACATTTTATTTCCTTGTAAAAACAGGTAAATCAATAGGGTTTTTCGTACGAATAAGTGCCCAGTGAACGGTTCGTTTAGCTTTATATATTGTTCCGGGTGGGCGTTGTATTGGTTTTTCGCATGTGTTAGACCTGTAAGAGAAAAATTTAAATGGTTGGGAAAGGCCATGGGACGTAGAAATATTTTTTTCACATTTTACTTCCTTGTAAAAATATGTAAATCAATAGTGATTTTCGTACGGATAAGTACCCAGTGAACGGTTCGTTTCGCTTTATATATTGTTCCGGGTGGGCGTTGTATTGGTTTTTCGGAAGTGTTAGACCTGTAAGAGAAAAATTTAAATGGTTGGGAAAGGCTATGGGATGTAGAAATATTTTTTTCACATTTTATTTCCTTGTAAAAACAGGTAAATCAATAGGGTTTTTCGTACGAATAAGTGCCCAGTGAACGGTTCGTTTAGCTTTATATATTGTTCCGGGTGGGCGTTGTTTTGGTTTTTCGGAAGTGTTAGACCTGTAAGAGAAAAATTTACATGGTTGGGAAAGGCCATGGGATGTAGAAATATTTTTTTCACATTTTATTTCCTTGTAAATACAGGTAAATCAATAGGGATTTTCGTACGGATAAGTGCCCAGTGAACGGTTCGTTTATCTTTATATATTCTTCCGGGTGGGCATTGTATTGGATTTTCGGAAGTGGTAGACCTGTAAGAGAAAAATTTAAATGGTTGGGAAAGGCCATGGGATGTAGAAATATTTTTTTCACATTTACTTCCTTGTAAAAACAGGTAAATCAATAGGGTTTTCGTACGGATAAGTACCCAGTGAACGGTTCGTTTAGCTTTATATATTGTTCCGGGTGGGCGTTGTATTGGTTTTTCGCATGTGTTAGACCTGTAAGAGAAAAATTTAAATGGTTGGGAAAGGCCATGGGATGTAGAAATATTTTTTTCACATTTTATTTCCTTGTAAAAACAGGTAAATCGATAGGGATTTTCGTACGGATAAGTGCCCAGTGAACGGTTCGTTTAGCTTTATATATTGTTCCGGGTGGGCGTTGTTTTGGTTTTTCGGAAGTGTTAGACCTGTAAGAGAAAAATTTAAATGGTTGGGAAAGGCCATGGGATGTAGAAATATTTTTTTCACATTTTATTTCCTTTTAAAAACAGGTAAATCAATAGGGATTTTCGTACGGATAAGTACCCAGTGAACGGTTCGTTTAGCTTTATATATTGTTCCGGGTGGGCGTTGTATTGGTTTTTCGGAAGTGTTAGACCTGTAAGAGAAAAATTTAAATGGTTGGGAAAGGCCATGGGATGTAGAAATATTTTTTTCACATTTTACTTCCTTGTAAAAACAGGTAAATCAATAGGGTTTTTCGTACAGATAAGTGCCCAGTGAACGGTTCGTTTAGCTTTATATATTGTTCCGGGTGGGCGTTGTATTGGTTTTTCGGAAGTGTTAGACCTGTAAGAGAAAAATTTAAATGGTTGGGAAAGGCCATGGGATGTAGAAATATTTTTTTCACATTTTATTTCCTTGTAAAAACAGGTAAATCAATAGGGTTTTTCGTACGAATAAGTGCCCAGTGAACGGTTCGTTTAGCTTTATATATTGTTCCGGGTGGGCGTTGTTTTGGTTTTTCGGAAGTGTTAGACCTGTAAGAGAAAAATTTAAATGGTTGGGAAAGGCCATGGGATGTAGAAATATTTTTTTCACATTTACTTCCTTGTAAAAACAGGTAAATCAATAGGGTTTTTCGTACGGATAAGTACCCAGTGAACGGTTCGTTTATCTTTATATATTCTTCCGGGTGGGCATTGTATTGGATTTTCGGAAGTGGTAGACCTGTAAGAGAAAAATTTAAATGGTTGGGAAAGGCCATGGGATGTTGAAATATTTTTTTCACATTTACTTCCTTGTAAAAACAGGTAAATCAATAGGGTTTTCGTACGGATAAGTACCCAGTGAACGGTTCGTTTATCTTTATATATTGTTCCGGGTGGGCGTTGTATTGGTTTTTCGGAAGTGTTAGACCTCTAAGAGAAAAATTTAAATGGTTGGGAAAGGCCATGGGATGTAGAAATATTTTTTTCACATTTTATTTCCTTGTAAAAACAGGTAAATCAATCGGGTTTTTCGTACGGATAAGTGCCGAGTGAACGGTTCGTTTAGCTTTATATATTGTTCCGGGTGGGCGTTGTTTTGGTTTTTCGGAAGTGTTAGACCTGTAAGAGAAAAATTTAAATGGTTGGGAAAGGCCATGGGATGTAGAAATATTTTTTTCACATTTTATTTCCTTTTAAAAACAGGTAAATCAATAGGGATTTTCGTACGGATAAGTACCCAGTGAACGGTTCGTTTAGCTTTATATATTGTTCCGGGTGGGCGTTGTTTTGGTTTTTCGGAAGTGGTAGACCTGTAAGAGAAAAATTTAAATGGTTGGGAAAGGCCATGGGATGTAGAAATATTTTTTTCACATTTTATTTCCTTGTAAAAATAGGTAAATCAATAGGGTTTTGCGTACGAATAAGTGCCCAGTGAACGGTTCGTTTAGCTTTATATATTGTTCCGGGTGGGCGTTGTTTTGGTTTTTCGGAAGTGTTAGACCTGTAAGAGAAAAATTTAAATGGTTGGGCAAGGCCATGGGATGTAGAAATATTTTTTTCACATTTACTTCCTTGTAAAAATAGGTAAATCAATAGTAATTTTCGTACGGATAAGTACCCAGTGAACGGTTCGTTTATCTTTATATATTCTTCCGGGTGGGCATTGTATTGGATTTTCGGAAGTGGTAGACCTGTAAGAGAAAAATTTAAATGGTTGGGAAAGGCCATGGGATGTAGAAATATTTTTTTCACATTTTATTTCCTTGTAAAAACAGGTAAATCAATAGGGTTTTTCGTACGAATAAGTGCCCAGTGAACGGTTCGTTTAGCTTTATATATTGTTCCGGGTGGGCGTTGTTTTGGTTTTTCGGAAGTGTTAGACCTGTAAGAGAAAAATTTAAATGGTTGGGCAAGGCCATGGGATGTAGAAATATTTTTTTCACATTTACTTCCTTGTAAAAATAGGTAAATCAATAGTGATTTTCGTACGGATAAGTACCCAGTGAACGGTTCGTTTATCTTTATATATTCTTCCGGGTGGGCATTGTATTGGATTTTCGGAAGTGGTAGACCTGTAAGAGAAAAATTTAAATGGTTGGGAAAGGCCATGGGATGTAGAAATATTTTTTTCACATTTTATTTCCTTGTAAAAACAGGTAAATCAATAGGGTTTTTCGTACGAATAAGTGCCCAGTGAACGGTTCGTTTAGCTTTATATATTGTTCCGGGTGGGCGTTGTATTGGTTTTTCGCATGTGTTAGACCTGTAAGAGAAAAATTTAAATGGTTGGGAAAGGCCATGGGATGTAGAAATATTTTTTTCACATTTTACTTCCTTGTAAAAATATGTAAATCAATAGTGATTTTCGTACGGATAAGTACCCAGTGAACGGTTCGTTTCGCTTTATATATTGTTCCGGGTGGGCGTTGTATTGGTTTTTCGGAAGTGTTAGACCTGTAAGAGAAAAATTTAAATGGTTGGGAAAGGCTATGGGATGTAGAAATATTTTTTTCACATTTTATTTCCTTGTAAAAACAGGTAAATCAATAGGGTTTTTCGTACGAATAAGTGCCCAGTGAACGGTTCGTTTAGCTTTATATATTGTTCCGGGTGGGCGTTGTTTTGGTTTTTCGGAAGTGTTAGACCTGTAAGAGAAAAATTTACATGGTTGGGAAAGGCCATGGGATGTAGAAATATTTTTTTCACATTTTATTTCCTTGTAAATACAGGTAAATCAATAGGGATTTTCGTACGGATAAGTGCCCAGTGAACGGTTCGTTTATCTTTATATATTCTTCCGGGTGAGCATTGTATTGGATTTTCGGAAGTGGTAGACCTGTAAGAGAAAAATTTAAATGGTTGGGAAAGGCCATGGGATGTAGAAATATTTTTTTCACATTTACTTCCTTGTAAAAACAGGTAAATCAATAGGGTTTTCGTACGGATAAGTACCCAGTGAACGGTTCGTTTAGCTTTATATATTGTTCCGGGTGGGCGTTGTATTGGTTTTTCGGAAGTGTTAGACCTGTAAGAGAAAAATTTAAATGGTTGGGAAAGGCCATGGGATGTAGAAATATTTTTTTCACATTTTACTTCCTTGTAAAAATAGGTAAATCAATAGTGATTTTCGTACGGATAAGTAGCTAGTGAACGGTTCGTTTATCTTTATATATTCTTCCGGGTGGGCGTTGTATTGGATTTTCGGAAGTGTTAGACCTGTAAGAGAAAAATTTAAATGGTTGGGAAAGGCCATGGGATGTAGAAATATTTTTTTCACATTTACTTCCTTGTAAAAACAGGTAAATCAATAGGGTTTTCGTACGGATAAGTACCCAGTGAACGGTTCGTTTAGCTTTATATATTGTTCCGGGTGGGCGTTGTATTGGTTTTTCGCATGTGTTAGACCTGTAAGAGAAAAATTTAAATGGTTGGGAAAGGCCATGGGATGTAGAAATATTTTTTTCACATTTTACTTCCTTGTAAAAATATGTAAATCAATAGTGATTTTCGTACGGATAAGTACCCAGTGAACGGTTCGTTTCGCTTTATATATTGTTCCGGGTGGGCGTTGTATTGGTTTTTCGGAAGTGTTAGACCTGTAAGAGAAAAATTTACATGGTTGGGAAAGGCCATGGGATGTAGAAATATTTTTTTCACATTTTATTTCCTTGTAAATACAGGTAAATCAATAGGGATTTTCGTACGAATAAGTGCCCAGTGAACGGTTCGTTTAGCTTTATATATTGTTCCGGGTGGGCGTTGTATTGGATTTTCGGAAGTGGTAGACCTGTAAGAGAAAAATTTAAATGGTTGGGAAAGGCCATGGGATGTAGAAATATTTATTTCACATTTACTTCCTTGTAAAAACAGGTAAATCAATAGGGTTTTCGTACGGATAAGTACCCAGTGAACGGTTCGTTTAGCTTTATATATTGTTCCGGGTGGGCGTTGTATTGGTTTTTCGCATGTGTTAGACCTGTAAGAGAAAAATTTAAATGGTTGGGAAAGGCCATGGGATGTAGAAATATTTTTTTCACAATTTATTTCCTTGTAAATACAGGTAAATCGATAGGGATTATCGTACGGATAAGTGCCCAGTGAACGGTTCGTTTAGCTTTATATATTGTTCCGGGTGGGCGTTGTATTGGTTTTTCGGAAGTGTTAGACCTGTAAGAGAAAAATTTAAATGGTTGGGAAAGGCCATGGGATGTAGAAATATTTTTTTCACATTTTATTTCCTTGTAAAAACAGGTAAATCAATAGGGTTTTTCGTACGAATAAGTGCCCAGTGAACGGTTCGTTTAGCTTTATATATTGTTCCGGGTGGGCGTTGTTTTGGTTTTTCGGAAGTGTTAGACCTGTAAGAGAAAAATTTAAATGGTTGGGAAAGGCCATGGGATGTAGAAATATTTTTTTCACATTTACTTCCTTGTAAAAACAGGTAAATCAATAGGGTTTTTCGTACGGATAAGTACCCAGTGAACGGTTCGTTTATCTTTATATATTCTTCCGGGTGGGCATTGTATTGGATTTTTGGAAGTGGTAGACCTGTAAGAGAAAAATTTAAATGGTTGGGAAAGGCCATGGGATGTAGAAATATTTTTTTCACATTTACTTCCTTGTAAAAACAGGTAAATCAATAGGGTTTTTCGTACGAATAAGTGCCCAGTGAACGGTTCGTATAGCTTTATATATTGTTCCGGGTGGGCGTTGTTTTGGTTTTTCGGAAGTGTTAGACCTGTAAGAGAAAAATTTACATGGTTGGGAAAGGCCATGGGATGTAGAAATATTTTTTTCACATTTACTTCCTTGTAAAAACAGGTAAATCAATAGGGTTTTTCGTACGCATAAGTACCCAGTGAACGGTTCGTTTATCTTTATATATTATTCTGGGTGGGTGTTGTATTGGTTTTTCAGAAGTGTTAGACCTGTAAGAGAAAAATTTAAATGGTTGGGAAAGGCCATGGGATGTAGAAATATTTTTTTTCACATTTTATTTCCTTGTAAAAACAGGTAAATCAATCGGGTTTTTCGTACGGATAAGTGCCGAGTGAACGGTTCGTTTAGCTTTATATATTGTTCCGGGGGGGCGTTGTTTTGGTTTTTCGGAAGTGTTAGACCTGTAAGAGAAAAATTTAAATGGTTGGGAAAGGCCATGGGATGTAGAAATATTTTTTTCACATTTTATTTCCTTTTAAAAACAGGTAAATCAATAGGGATTTTCGTACGGATAAGTACCCAGTGAACGGTTCGTTTAGCTTTATATATTGTTCCGGGTGGGCGTTGTATTGGTTTTTCGCATGTGTTAGACCTGTAAGAGAAATATTTAAATGGTTGGGAAAGGCCATGGGATGTAGAAATATTTTTTTCACATTTTATTTCCTTGTAAAAACAGGTAAATCGATAGGGATTTTCGTACGGATAAGTGCCCAGTGAACGGTTCGTTTAGCTTTATATATTGTTCCGGGTGGGCGTTGTATTGGTTTTTCGGAAGTGTTAGACCTGTAAGAGAAAAATTTAAATGGTTGGGAAAGGCCATGGGATGTAGAAATATTTATTTCACATTTACTTCCTTGTAAAAACAGGTAAATCAATAGGGTTTTCGTACGGATAAGTACCCAGTGAACGGTTCGTTTAGCTTTATATATTGTTCCGGGTGGGCGTTGTATTGGTTTTTCGCATGTGTTAGACCTGTAAGAGAAAAATTTAAATGGTTGGGAAAGGCCATGGGATGTAGATATATTTTTTTCACAATTTATTTCCTTGTAAATACAGGTAAATCGATAGGGATTATCGTACGGATAAGTGCCCAGTGAACGGTTCGTTTAGCTTTATATATTGTTCCGGGTGGGCGTTGTATTGGTTTTTCGGAAGTGTTAGACCTGTAAGAGAAAAATTTAAATGGTTGGGAAAGGCCATGGGATGTAGAAATATTTTTTTCACATTTTATTTCCTTGTAAAAACAGGTAAATCAATAGGGTTTTTCGTACGAATAAGTGCCCAGTGAACGGTTCGTTTAGCTTTATATATTGTTCCGGGTGGGCGTTGTTTTGGTTTTTCGGAAGTGTTAGACCTGTAAGAGAAAAATTTAAATGGTTGGGAAAGGCCATGGGATGTAGAAATATTTTTTTCACATTTACTTCCTTGTAAAAACAGGTAAATCAATAGGGTTTTTCGTACGGATAAGTACCCAGTGAACGGTTCGTTTATCTTTATATATTCTTCCGGGTGGGCATTGTATTGGATTTTTGGAAGTGGTAGACCTGTAAGAGAAAAATTTAAATGGTTGGGAAAGGCCATGGGATGTAGAAATATTTTTTTCACATTTACTTCCTTGTAAAAACAGGTAAATCAATAGGGTTTTTCGTACGAATAAGTGCCCAGTGAACGGTTCGTATAGCTTTATATATTGTTCCGGGTGGGCGTTGTTTTGGTTTTTCAGAAGTGTTAGACCTGTAAGAGAAAAATTTACATGGTTGGGAAAGGCCATGGGATGTAGAAATATTTTTTTCACATTTACTTCCTTGTAAAAACAGGTAAATCAATAGGGTTTTTCGTACGCATAAGTACCCAGTGAACGGTTCGTTTATCTTTATATATTATTCTGGGTGGGTGTTGTATTGGTTTTTCAGAAGTGTTAGACCTGTAAGAGAAAAATTTAAATGGTTGGGAAAGGCCATGGGATGTAGAAATATTTTTTTTCACATTTTATTTCCTTGTAAAAACAGGTAAATCAATCGGGTTTTTCGTACGGATAAGTGCCGAGTGAACGGTTCGTTTAGCTTTATATATTGTTCCGGGTGGGCGTTGTTTTGGTTTTTCGGAAGTGTTAGACCTGTAAGAGAAAAATTTAAATGGTTGGGAAAGGCCATGGGATGTAGAAATATTTTTTTCACATTTTATTTCCTTTTAAAAACAGGTAAATCAATAGGGATTTTCGTACGGATAAGTACCCAGTGAACGGTTCGTTTAGCTTTATATATTGTTCCGGGTGGGCGTTGTATTGGTTTTTCGCATGTGTTAGACCTGTAAGAGAAATATTTAAATGGTTGGGAAAGGCCATGGGATGTAGAAATATTTTTTTCACATTTTATTTCCTTGTAAAAACAGGTAAATCGATAGGGATTTTCGTACGGATAAGTGCCCAGTGAACGGTTCGTTTAGCTTTATATATTGTTCCGGGTGGGCGTTGTATTGGTTTTTCGGAAGTGTTAGACCTGTAAGAGAAAAATTTAAATGGTTGGGAAAGGCTATGGGATGTAGAAATATTTTTTTCACATTTTATTTCCTTGTAAAAACAGGTAAATCAATAGGGTTTTTCGTACAGATAAGTGCCCAGTGAACGGTTCGTTTAGCTTTATATATTGTTCCGGGTGGGCGTTGTATTGGTTTTTCGGAAGTGTTAGACCTGTAAGAGAAAAATTTAAATGGTTGGGCAAGGCCATGGGATGTAGAAATATTTTTTTCACATTTTACTTCCTTGTAAAAATAGGTAAATCAATAGTGATTTTCGTACGGATAAGTAGCTAGTGAACGGTTCGTTTATCTTTATATATTCTTCCGGGTGGGCGTTGTATTGGATTTTCGGAAGTGTTAGACCTGTAAGAGAAAAATTTAAATGGTTGGGAAAGGCCATGGGATGTAGAAATATTTTTTTCACATTTACTTCCTTGTAAAAACAGGTAAATCAATAGGGTTTTCGTACGGATAAGTACCCAGTGAACGGTTCGTTTAGCTTTATATATTGTTCCGGGTGGGCGTTGTATTGGTTTTTCGCATGTGTTAGACCTGTAAGAGAAAAATTTAAATGGTTGGGAAAGGCCATGGGATGTAGAAATATTTTTTTCACATTTTACTTCCTTGTAAAAATATGTAAATCAATAGTGATTTTCGTACGGATAAGTACCCAGTGAACGGTTCGTTTCGCTTTATATATTGTTCCGGGTGGGCGTTGTATTGGTTTTTCGCATGTGTTAGACCTGTAAGAGAAAAATTTAAATGGTTGGGAAAGGCCATGGGATGTAGAAATATTTTTTTCACATTTTATTTCCTTGTAAATACAGGTAAATCGATAGGGATTTTCGTACGGATAAGTGCCCAGTGAACGGTTCGTTTAGCTTTATATATTGTTCCGGGTGGGCGTTGTATTGGTTTTTCGGAAGTGTTAGACCTGTAAGAGAAAAATTTAAATGGTTGGGAAAGGCCATGGGATGTAGAAATATTTTTTTCACATTTTATTTCCTTGTAAAAACAGGTAAATCAATAGGGTTTTTCGTACAGATAAGTGCCCAGTGAACGGTTCGTTTAGCTTTATATATTGTTCCGGGTGGGCGTTGTATTGGTTTTTCAGAAGTGTTAGACCTGTAAGAGAAAAATTTAAATGGTTGGGCAAGGCCATGGGATGTAGAAATATTTTTTTCACATTTTACTTCCTTGTAAAAATAGGTAAATCAATAGTGATTTTCGTACGGATAAGTAGCTAGTGAACGGTTCGTTTATCTTTATATATTCTTCCGGGTGGGCATTGTTTTGGATTTTCGGAAGTGGTAGACCTGTAAGAGAAAAATTTAAATGGTTGGGAAAGGCCATGGGATGTAGAAATATTTTTTTCACATTTTATTTCCTTGTAAAAACAGGTAAATCAATAGGGTTTTTCGTACGAATAAGTGCCCAGTGAACGGTTCGTTTAGCTTTATATATTGTTCCGGGTGGGCGTTGTTTTGGTTTTTCGGAAGTGTTAGACCTGTAAGAGAAAAATTTACATGGTTGGGAAAGGCCATGGGATGTAGAAATATTTTTTTCACATTTACTTCCTTGTAAAAACAGGTAAATCAATAGGGTTTTTCGTACGCATAAGTACCCAGTGAACGGTTCGTTTATCTTTATATATTATTCTGGGTGGGCGTTGTATTGGTTTTTCGGAAGTGTTAGACCTGTAAGAGAAAAATTTAAATGGTTGGGAAAGGCCATGGGATGTAGAAATATTTTTTTTCACATTTTATTTCCTTGTAAAAACAGGTAAATCAATCGGGTTTTTCGTACGGATAAGTGCCGAGTGAACGGTTCGTTTAGCTTTATATATTGTTCCGGGTGGGCGTTGTTTTGGTTTTTCGGAAGTGTTAGACCTGTAAGAGAAAAATTTAAATGGTTGGGAAAGGCCATGGGATGTAGAAATATTTTTTTCACATTTTATTTCCTTTTAAAAACAGGTAAATCAATAGGGATTTTCGTACGGATAAGTACCCAGTGAACGGTTCGTTTAGCTTTATATTGTTCCGGGTGGGCGTTGTATTGGTTTTTCGCATGTGTTAGACCTGTAAGAGAAATATTTAAATGGTTGGGAAAGGCCATGGGATGTAGAAATATTTTTTTCACATTTTATTTCCTTGTAAAAACAGGTAAATCGATAGGGATTTTCGTACGGATAAGTGCCCAGTGAACGGTTCGTTTAGCTTTATATATTGTTCCGGGTGGGCGTTGTATTGGTTTTTCGGAAGTGTTAGACCTGTAAGAGAAAAATTTAAATGGTTGGGAAAGGCTATGGGATGTAGAAATATTTTTTTCACATTTTATTTCCTTGTAAAAACAGGTAAATCAATAGGGTTTTTCGTACAGATAAGTGCCCAGTGAACGGTTCGTTTAGCTTTATATATTGTTCCGGGTGGGCGTTGTATTGGTTTTTCGGAAGTGTTAGACCTGTAAGAGAAAAATTTAAATGGTTGGGCAAGGCCATGGGATGTAGAAATATTTTTTTCACATTTTACTTCCTTGTAAAAATAGGTAAATCAATAGTGATTTTCGTACGGATAAGTAGCTAGTGAACGGTTCGTTTATCTTTATATATTCTTCCGGGTGGGCGTTGTATTGGATTTTCGGAAGTGTTAGACCTGTAAGAGAAAAATTTAAATGGTTGGGAAAGGCCATGGGATGTAGAAATATTTTTTTCACATTTACTTCCTTGTAAAAACAGGTAAATCAATAGGGTTTTCATACGGATAAGTACCCAGTGAACGGTTCGTTTAGCATTATATATTGTTCCGGGTGGGCGTTGTATTGGTTTTTCGCATGTGTTAGACCTGTAAGAGAAAAATTTAAATGGTTGGGAAAGGCCATGGGATGTAGAAATATTTTTTTCACATTTTACTTCCTTGTAAAAATATGTAAATCAATAGTGATTTTCGTACGGATAAGTACCCAGTGAACGGTTCGTTTCGCTTTATATATTGTTCCGGGTGGGCGTTGTATTGGTTTTTCGGAAGTGTTAGACCTGTAAGAGAAAAATTTAAATGGTTGGGAAAGGCTATGGGATGTAGAAATATTTTTTTCACATTTTATTTCCTTGTAAAAACAGGTAAATCAATAGGGTTTTTCGTACGAATAAGTGCCCAGTGAACGGTTCGTTTAGCTTTATATATTGTTCCGGGTGGGCGTTGTTTTGGTTTTTCGGAAGTGTTAGACCTGTAAGAGAAAAATTTACATGGTTGGGAAAGGCCATGGGATGTAGAAATATTTTTTTCACATTTACTTCCTTGTAAAAACAGGTAAATCAATAGGGTTTTCGTACGGATAAGTACCCAGTGAACGGTTCGTTTAGCTTTATATATTGTTCCGGGTGGGCGTTGTATTGGTTTTTCGCATGTGTTAGACCTGTAAGAGAAAAATTTAAATGGTTGGGAAAGGCCATGGGATGTAGAAATATTTTTTTCACATTTTATTTCCTTGTAAATACAGGTAAATCGATAGGGATTTTCGTACGGATAAGTGCCCAGTGAACGGTTCGTTTAGCTTTATATATTGTTCCGGGTGGGCGTTGTATTGGTTTTTCGGAAGTGTTAGACCTGTAAGAGAAAAATTTAAATGGTTGGGAAAGGCCATGGGATGTAGAAATATTTTTTTCACATTTTATTTCCTTGTAAAAACAGGTAAATCAATAGGGTTTTTCGTACAGATAAGTGCCCAGTGAACGGTTCGTTTAGCTTTATATATTGTTCCGGGTGGGCGTTGTATTGGTTTTTCAGAAGTGTTAGACCTGTAAGAGAAAAATTTAAATGGTTGGGCAAGGCCATGGGATGTAGAAATATTTTTTTCACATTTTACTTCCTTGTAAAAATAGGTAAATCAATAGTGATTTTCGTACGGATAAGTAGCTAGTGAACGGTTCGTATATCTTTATATATTCTTCCGGGTGGGCATTGTTTTGGATTTTCGGAAGTGGTAGACCTGTAAGAGAAAAATTTAAATGGTTGGGAAAGGCCATGGGATGTAGAAATATTTTTTTCACATTTTATTTCCTTGTAAAAACAGGTAAATCAATAGGGTTTTTCGTACGAATAAGTGCCCAGTGAACGGTTCGTTTAGCTTTATATATTGTTCCGGGTGGGCGTTGTTTTGGTTTTTCGGAAGTGTTAGACCTGTAAGAGAAAAATTTACATGGTTGGGAAAGGCCATGGGATGTAGAAATATTTTTTTCACATTTACTTCCTTGTAAAAACAGGTAAATCAATAGGGTTTTTCGTACGCATAAGTACCCAGTGAACGGTTCGTTTATCTTTATATATTATTCTGGGTGGGCGTTGTATTGGTTTTTCGGAAGTGTTAGACCTGTAAGAGAAAAATTTAAATGGTTGGGAAAGGCCATGGGATGTAGAAATATTTTTTTTCACATTTTATTTCCTTGTAAAAACAGGTAAATCAATCGGGTTTTTCGTACGGATAAGTGCCGAGTGAACGGTTCGTTTAGCTTTATATATTGTTCCGGGTGGGCGTTGTTTTGGTTTTTCAGAAGTGTTAGACCTGTAAGAGAAAAATTTAAATGGTTGGGCAAGGCCATGGGATGTAGAAATATTTTTTTCACATTTTACTTCCTTGTAAAAATAGGTAAATCAATAGTGATTTTCGTACGGATAAGTAGCTAGTGAACGGTTCGTTTATCTTTATATATTCTTCCGGGTGGGCATTGTTTTGGATTTTCGGAAGTGGTAGACCTGTAAGAGAAAAATTTAAATGGTTGGGAAAGGCCATGGGATGTAGAAATATTTTTTTCACATTTTATTTCCTTGTAAAAACAGGTAAATCAATAGGGTTTTTCGTACGAATAAGTGCCCAGTGAACGGTTCGTTTAGCTTTATATATTGTTCCGGGTGGGCGTTGTTTTGGTTTTTCGGAAGTGTTAGACCTGTAAGAGAAAAATTTACATGGTTGGGAAAGGCCATGGGATGTAGAAATATTTTTTTCACATTTACTTCCTTGTAAAAACAGGTAAATCAATAGGGTTTTTCGTACGCATAAGTACCCAGTGAACGGTTCGTTTATCTTTATATATTATTCTGGGTGGGCGTTGTATTGGTTTTTCGGAAGTGTTAGACCTGTAAGAGAAAAATTTAAATGGTTGGGAAAGGCCATGGGATGTAGAAATATTTTTTTTCACATTTTATTTCCTTGTAAAAACAGGTAAATCAATCGGGTTTTTCGTACGGATAAGTGCCGAGTGAACGGTTCGTTTAGCTTTATATATTGTTCCGGGTGGGCGTTGTTTTGGTTTTTCGGAAGTGTTAGACCTGTAAGAGAAAAATTTAAATGGTTGGGAAAGGCCATGGGATGTAGAAATATTTTTTTCACATTTTATTTCCTTTTAAAAACAGGTAAATCAATAGGGATTTTCGTACGGATAAGTACCCAGTGAACGGTTCGTTTAGCTTTATATATTGTTCCGGGTGGGCGTTGTATTGGTTTTTCGCATGTGTTAGACCTGTAAGAGAAATATTTAAATGGTTGGGAAAGGCCATGGGATGTAGAAATATTTTTTTCACATTTTATTTCCTTGTAAAAACAGGTAAATCGATAGGGATTTTCGTACGGATAAGTGCCCAGTGAACGGTTCGTTTAGCTTTATATATTGTTCCGGGTGGGCGTTGTATTGGTTTTTCGGAAGTGTTAGACCTGTAAGAGAAAAATTTAAATGGTTGGGAAAGGCTATGGGATGTAGAAATATTTTTTTCACATTTTATTTCCTTGTAAAAACAGGTAAATCAATAGGGTTTTTCGTACAGATAAGTGCCCAGTGAACGGTTCGTTTAGCTTTATATATTGTTCCGGGTGGGCGTTGTATTGGTTTTTCGGAAGTGTTAGACCTGTAAGAGAAAAATTTAAATGGTTGGGCAAGGCCATGGGATGTAGAAATATTTTTTTCACATTTTACTTCCTTGTAAAAATAGGTAAATCAATAGTGATTTTCGTACGGATAAGTAGCTAGTGAACGGTTCGTTTATCTTTATATATTCTTCCGGGTGGGCGTTGTATTGGATTTTCGGAAGTGTTAGACCTGTAAGAGAAAAATTTAAATGGTTGGGAAAGGCCATGGGATGTAGAAATATTTTTTTCACATTTACTTCCTTGTAAAAACAGGTAAATCAATAGGGTTTTCGTACGGATAAGTACCCAGTGAACGGTTCGTTTAGCTTTATATATTGTTCCGGGTGGGCGTTGTATTGGTTTTTCGCATGTGTTAGACCTGTAAGAGAAAAATTTAAATGGTTGGGAAAGGCCATGGGATGTAGAAATATTTTTTTCACATTTTACTTCCTTGTAAAAATATGTAAATCAATAGTGATTTTCGTACGGATAAGTACCCAGTGAACGGTTCGTTTCGCTTTATATATTGTTCCGGGTGGGCGTTGTATTGGTTTTTCGGAAGTGTTAGACCTGTAAGAGAAAAATTTAAATGGTTGGGAAAGGCTATGGGATGTAGAAATATTTTTTTGACATTTTATTTCCTTGTAAAAACAGGTAAATCAATAGGGTTTTTCGTACGAATAAGTGCCCAGTGAACGGTTCGTTTAGCTTTATATATTGTTCCGGGTGGGCGTTGTTTTGGTTTTTCGGAAGTGTTAGACCTGTAAGAGAAAAATTTACATGGTTGGGAAAGGCCATGGGATGTAGAAATATTTTTTTCACATTTACTTCCTTGTAAAAACAGGTAAATCAATAGGGTTTTCGTACGGATAAGTACCCAGTGAACGGTTCGTTTAGCTTTATATATTGTTCCGGGTGGGCGTTGTATTGGTTTTTCGCATGTGTTAGACCTGTAAGAGAAAAATTTAAATGGTTGGGAAAGGCCATGGGATGTAGAAATATTTTTTTCACATTTTATTTCCTTGTAAATACAGGTAAATCGATAGGGATTTTCGTACGGATAAGTGCCCAGTGAACGGTTCGTTTAGCTTTATATATTGTTCCGGGTGGGCGTTGTATTGGTTTTTCGGAAGTGTTAGACCTGTAAGAGAAAAATTTAAATGGTTGGGAAAGGCCATGGGATGTAGAAATATTTTTTTCACATTTTATTTCCTTGTAAAAACAGGTAAATCAATAGGGTTTTTCGTACAGATAAGTGCCCAGTGAACGGTTCGTTTAGCTTTATATATTGTTCCGGGTGGGCGTTGTATTGGTTTTTCAGAAGTGTTAGACCTGTAAGAGAAAAATTTAAATGGTTGGGCAAGGCCATGGGATGTAGAAATATTTTTTTCACATTTTACTTCCTTGTAAAAATAGGTAAATCAATAGTGATTTTCGTACGGATAAGTAGCTAGTGAACGGTTCGTTTATCTTTATATATTCTTCCGGGTGGGCATTGTTTTGGATTTTCGGAAGTGGTAGACCTGTAAGAGAAAAATTTAAATGGTTGGGAAAGGCCATGGGATGTAGAAATATTTTTTTCACATTTTATTTCCTTGTAAAAACAGGTAAATCAATAGGGTTTTTCGTACGAATAAGTGCCCAGTGAACGGTTCGTTTAGCTTTATATATTGTTCCGGGTGGGCGTTGTTTTGGTTTTTCGGAAGTGTTAGACCTGTAAGAGAAAAATTTACATGGTTGGGAAAGGCCATGGGATGTAGAAATATTTTTTTCACATTTACTTCCTTGTAAAAACAGGTAAATCAATAGGGTTTTTCGTACGCATAAGTACCCAGTGAACGGTTCGTTTATGTTTATATATTATTCTGGGTGGGCGTTGTATTGGTTTTTCGGAAGTGTTAGACCTGTAAGAGAAAAATTTACATGGTTGGGAAAGGCCATGGGATGTAGAAATATTTTTTTCACATTTTACTTCCTTGTAAAAATATGTAAATCAATAGTGATTTTCGTACGGATAAGTACCCAGTGAACGGTTCGTTTCGCTTTATATATTGTTCCGGGTGGGCGTTGTATTGGTTTTTCGAAAGTGTTAGACCTGTAAGAGAAAAATTTAAATGGTTGGGAAAGGCTATGGGATGTAGAAATATTTTTTTCACATTTTATTTCCTTGTAAAAACAGGTAAATCAATAGGGTTTTTCGTACGAATAAGTGCCCAGTGAACGGTTCGTTTAGCTTTATATATTGTTCCGGGTGGGCGTTGTTTTGGTTTTTCGGAAGTGTTAGACCTGTAAGAGAAAAATTTACATGGTTGGGAAAGGCCATGGGATGTAGAAATATTTTTTTCACATTTACTTCCTTGTAAAAACAGGTAAATCAATAGGGTTTTCGTACGGATAAGTACCCAGTGAACGGTTCGTTTAGCTTTATATATTGTTCCGGGTGGGCGTTGTATTGGTTTTTCGCATGTGTTAGACCTGTAAGAGAAAAATTTAAATGGTTGGGAAAGGCCATGGGATGTAGAAATATTTTTTTCACATTTTATTTCCTTGTAAATACAGGTAAATCGATAGGGATTTTCGTACGGATAAGTGCCCAGTGAACGGTTCGTTTAGCTTTATATATTGTTCCGGGTGGGCGTTGTATTGGTTTTTCGGAAGTGTTAGACCTGTAAGAGAAAAATTTAAATGGTTGGGAACGGCCATGGGATGTAGAAATATTTTTTTCACATTTTATTTCCTTGTAAAAACAGGTAAATCAATAGGGTTTTTCGTACAGATAAGTGCCCAGTGAACGGTTCGTTTAGCTTTATATATTGTTCCGGGTGGGCGTTGTATTGGTTTTTCGGAAGTGTTAGACCTGTAAGAGAAAAATTTAAATGGTTGGGCAAGGCCATGGGATGTAGAAATATTTTTTTCACATTTTACTTCCTTGTAAAAATAGGTAAATCAATAGTGATTTTCGTACGGATAAGTAGCTAGTGAACGGTTCGTTTATCTTTATATATTCTTCCGGGTGGGCATTGTTTTGGATTTTCGGAAGTGGTAGACCTGTAAGAGAAAAATTTAAATGGTTGGGAAAGGCCATGGGATGTAGAAATATTTTTTTCACATTTTATTTCCTTGTAAAAACAGGTAAATCAATAGGGTTTTTCGTACGAATAAGTGCCCAGTGAACGGTTCGTTTAGCTTTATATATTGTTCCGGGTGGGCGTTGTTTTGGTTTTTCGGAAGTGTTAGACCTGTAAGAGAAAAATTTACATGGTTGGGAAAGGCCATGGGATGTAGAAATATTTTTTTCACATTTACTTCCTTGTAAAAACAGGTAAATCAATAGGGTTTTTCGTACGCATAAGTACCCAGTGAACGGTTCGTTTATCTTTATATATTATTCTGGGTGGGCGTTGTATTGGTTTTTCGGAAGTGTTAGACCTGTAAGAGAAAAATTTACATGGTTGGGAAAGGCCATGGGATGTAGAAATATTTTTTTCACATTTACTTCCTTGTAAAAACAGGTAAATCAATAGAGTTTTTCGTACGCATAAGTACCCAGTGAACGGTTCGTTTATCTTTATATATTATTCTGGGTGGGTGTTGTATTGGTTTTTCGGAAGTGTTAGACCTGTAAGAGAAAAATTTAAATGGTTGGGAAAGGCCATGGGATGTAGAAATATTTTTTTTCACATTTTATTTCCTTGTAAAAACAGGTAAATCAATCGGGTTTTTCGTACGGATAAGTGCCGAGTGAACGGTTCGTTTAGCTTTATATATTGTTCCGGGTGGGCGTTGTTTTGGTTTTTCGGAAGTGTTAGACCTGTAAGAGAAAAATTTAAATGGTTGGGAAAGGCCATGGGATGTAGAAATATTTTTTTCACATTTTATTTCCTTTTAAAAACAGGTAAATCAATAGGGATTTTCGTACGGATAAGTACCCAGTGAACGGTTCGTTTAGCTTTATATATTGTTCCGGGTGGGCGTTGTATTGGTTTTTCGCATGTGTTAGACCTGTAAGAGAAAAATTTAAATGGTTGGGAAAGGCCATGGGATGTAGAAATATTTTTTTCACATTTTATTTCCTTGTAAAAACAGGTAAATCGATAGGGATTTTCGTACGGATAAGTGCCCAGTGAACGGTTCGTTTAGCTTTATATATTGTTCCGGGTGGGCGTTGTATTGGTTTTTCGGAAGTGTTAGACCTGTAAGAGAAAAATTTAAATGGTTGGGAAAGGCTATGGGATGTAGAAATATTTTTTTCACATTTTATTTCCTTGTAAAAACAGGTAAATCAATAGGGTTTTTCGTACAGATAAGTGCCCAGTGAACGGTTCGTTTAGCTTTATATATTTTTCCGGGTGGGCGTTGTATTGGTTTTTCGGAAGTGTTAGACCTGTAAGAGAAAAATTTAAATGGTTGGGCAAGGCCATGGGATGTAGAAATATTTTTTCACATTTTACTTCCTTGTAAAAATAGGTAAATCAATAGTGATTTTCGTACGGATAAGTAGCTAGTGAACGGTTCGTTTATCTTTATATATTCTTCCGGGTGGGCGTTGTATTGGATTTTCGGAAGTGTTAGACCTGTAAGAGAAAAATTTAAATGGTTGGGAAAGGCCATGGGATGTAGAAATATTTTTTTCACATTTACTTCCTTGTAAAAACAGGTAAATCAATAGGGTTTTCGTACGGATAAGTACCCAGTGAACGGTTCGTTTAGCTTTATATATTGTTCCGGGTGGGCGTTGTATTGGTTTTTCGCATGTGTTAGACCTGTAAGAGAAAAATTTAAATGGTTGGGAAAGGCCATGGGATGTAGAAATATTTTTTTCACATTTTATTTCCTTGTAAATACAGGTAAATCGATAGGGATTTTCGTACGGATAAGTGCCCAGTGAACGGTTCGTTTAGCTTTATATATTGTTCCGGGTGGGCGTTGTATTGGTTTTTCGGAAGTGTTAGACCTGTAAGAGAAAAATTTAAATGGTTGGGAAAGGCCATGGGATGTAGAAATATTTTTTTCACATTTTATTTCCTTGTAAAAACAGGTAAATCAATAGGGTTTTTCGTACAGATAAGTGCCCAGTGAACGGTTCGTTTAGCTTTATATATTGTTCCGGGTGGGCGTTGTATTGGTTTTTCGGAAGTGTTAGACCTGTAAGAGAAAAATTTAAATGGTTGGGCAAGGCCATGGGATGTAGAAATATTTTTTTCACATTTTACTTCCTTGTAAAAATAGGTAAATCAATAGTGATTTTCGTACGGATAAGTAGCTAGTGAACGGTTCGTTTATCTTTATATATTCTTCCGGGTGGGCATTGTATTGGATTTTCGGAAGTGGTAGACCTGTAAGAGAAAAATTTAAATGGTTGGGAAAGGCCATGGGATGTAGAAATATTTTTTTCACATTTTATTTCCTTGTAAAAACAGGTAAATCAATAGGGTTTTTCGTACGAATAAGTGCCCAGTGAACGGTTCGTTTAGCTTTATATATTGTTCCGGGTGGGCGTTGTTTTGGTTTTTCGGAAGTGTTAGACCTGTAAGAGAAAAATTTACATGGTTGGGAAAGGCCATGGGATGTAGAAATATTTTTTTCACATTTACTTCCTTGTAAAAACAGGTAAATCAATAGGGTTTTCGTACGGATAAGTACCCAGTGAACGGTTCGTTTAGCTTTATATATTGTTCCGGGTGGGCGTTGTATTGGTTTTTCGCATGTGTTAGACCTGTAAGAGAAAAATTTAAATGGTTGGGAAAGGCCATGGGATGTAGAAATATTTTTTTCACATTTTATTTCCTTGTAAATACAGGTAAATCGATAGGGATTTTCGTACGGATAAGTGCCCAGTGAACGGTTCGTTTAGCTTTATATATTGTTCCGGGTGGGCGTTGTATTGGTTTTTCGGAAGTGTTAGACCTGTAAGAGAAAAATTTAAATGGTTGGGAAAGGCCATGGGATGTAGAAATATTTTTTTCACATTTTATTTCCTTGTAAAAACAGGTAAATCAATAGGGTTTTTCGTACAGATAAGTGCCCAGTGAACGGTTCGTTTAGCTTTATATATTGTTCCGGGTGGGCGTTGTATTGGTTTTTCAGAAGTGTTAGACCTGTAAGAGAAAAATTTAAATGGTTGGGCAAGGCCATGGGATGTAGAAATATTTTTTTCACATTTTACTTCCTTGTAAAAATAGGTAAATCAATAGTGATTTTCGTACGGATAAGTAGCTAGTGAACGGTTCGTTTATCTTTATATATTCTTCCGGGTGGGCATTGTTTTGGATTTTCGGAAGTGGTAGACCTGTAAGAGAAAAATTTAAATGGTTGGGAAAGGCCATGGGATGTAGAAATATTTTTTTCACATTTTATTTCCTTGTAAAAACAGGTAAATCAATAGGGTTTTTCGTACGAATAAGTGCCCAGTGAACGGTTCGTTTAGCTTTATATATTGTTCCGGGTGGGCGTTGTTTTGGTTTTTCGGAAGTGTTAGACCTGTAAGAGAAAAATTTACATGGTTGGGAAAGGCCATGGGATGTAGAAATATTTTTTTCACATTTACTTCCTTGTAAAAACAGGTAAATCAATAGGGTTTTTCGTACGCATAAGTACCCAGTGAACGGTTCGTTTATCTTTATATATTATTCTGGGTGGGCGTTGTATTGGTTTTTCGGAAGTGTTAGACCTGTAAGAGAAAAATTTAAATGGTTGGGAAAGGCCATGGGATGTAGAAATATTTTTTTTCACATTTTATTTCCTTGTAAAAACAGGTAAATCAATCGGGTTTTTCGTACGGATAAGTGCCGAGTGAACGGTTCGTTTAGCTTTATATATTGTTCTGGGTGGGCGTTGTATTGGTTTTTCGGAAGTGTTAGACCTGTAAGAGAAAAATTTAAATGGTTGGGAAAGGCCATGGGATGTAGAAATATTTTTTTCACATTTTATTTCCTTGTAAAAACAGGTAAATCAATAGGGTTTTTCGTACAGATAAGTGCCCAGTGAACGGTTCGTTTAGCTTTATATATTGTTCCGGGTGGGCGTTGTATTGGTTTTTCGGAAGTGTTAGACCTGTAAGAGAAAAATTTAAATGGTTGGGAAAGGCCATGGGATGTAGAAATATTTTTTTCACATTTTATTTCCTTGTAAATACAGGTAAATCGATAGGGATTTTCGTACGGATAAGTGCCCAGTGAACGGTTCGTTTAGCTTTATATATTGTTCCGGGTGGGCGTTGTATTGGTTTTTCGGAAGTGTTAGACCTGTAAGAGAAAAATTTAAATGGTTGGGAAAGGCCATGGGATGTAGAAATATTTTTTTCACATTTTATTTCCTTGTAAAAACAGGTAAATCAATAGGGTTTTTCGTACAGATAAGTGCCCAGTGAACGGTTCGTTTAGCTTTATATATTGTTCCGGGTGGGCGTTGTATTGGTTTTTCAGAAGTGTTAGACCTGTAAGAGAAAAATTTAAATGGTTGGGCAAGGCCATGGGATGTAGAAATATTTTTTTCACATTTTACTTCCTTGTAAAAATAGGTAAATCAATAGTGATTTTCGTACGGATAAGTAGCTAGTGAACGGTTCGTTTATCTTTATATATTCTTCCGGGTGGGCATTGTTTTGGATTTTCGGAAGTGGTAGACCTGTAAGAGAAAAATTTAAATGGTTGGGAAAGGCCATGGGATGTAGAAATATTTTTTTCACATTTTATTTCCTTGTAAAAACAGGTAAATCAATAGGGTTTTTCGTACGAATAAGTGCCCAGTGAACGGTTCGTTTAGCTTTATATATTGTTCCGGGTGGGCGTTGTTTTGGTTTTTCGGAAGTGTTAGACCTGTAAGAGAAAAATTTACATGGTTGGGAAAGGCCATGGGATGTAGAAATATTTTTTTCACATTTACTTCCTTGTAAAAACAGGTAAATCAATAGGGTTTTTCGTACGCATAAGTACCCAGTGAACGGTTCGTTTATCTTTATATATTATTCTGGGTGGGCGTTGTATTGGTTTTTCGGAAGTGTTAGACCTGTAAGAGAAAAATTTAAATGGTTGGGAAAGGCCATGGGATGTAGAAATATTTTTTTTCACATTTTATTTCCTTGTAAAAACAGGTAAATCAATCGGGTTTTTCGTACGGATAAGTGCCGAGTGAACGGTTCGTTTAGCTTTATATATTGTTCCGGGTGGGCGTTGTTTTGGTTTTTCAGAAGTGTTAGACCTGTAAGAGAAAAATTTAAATGGTTGGGCAAGGCCATGGGATGTAGAAATATTTTTTTCACATTTTACTTCCTTGTAAAAATAGGTAAATCAATAGTGATTTTCGTACGGATAAGTAGCTAGTGAACGGTTCGTTTATCTTTATATATTCTTCCGGGTGGGCATTGTTTTGGATTTTCGGAAGTGGGAGACCTGTAAGAGAAAAATTTAAATGGTTGGGAAAGGCCATGGGATGTAGAAATATTTTTTTCACATTTTATTTCCTTGTAAAAACAGGTAAATCGATAGGGATTTTCGTACGGATAAGTGCCCAGTGAACGGTTCGTTTAGCTTTATATATTGTTCCGGGTGGGCGTTGTATTGGTTTTTCGGAAGTGTTAGACCTGTAAGAGAAAAATTTAAATGGTTGGGAAAGGCTATGGGATGTAGAAATATTTTTTTCACATTTTATTTCCTTGTAAAAACAGGTAAATCAATAGGGTTTTTCGTACAGATAAGTGCCCAGTGAACGGTTCGTTTAGCTTTATATATTGTTCCGGGTGGGCGTTGTATTGGTTTTTCGGAAGTGTTAGACCTGTAAGAGAAAAATTTAAATGGTTGGGCAAGGCCATGGGATGTAGAAATATTTTTTTCACATTTTACTTCCTTGTAAAAATAGGTAAATCAATAGTGATTTTTGTACGGATAAGTAGCTAGTGAACGGTTCGTTTATCTTTATATATTCTTCCGGGTGGGCGTTGTATTGGATTTTCGGAAGTGTTAGACCTGTAAGAGAAAAATTTAAATGGTTGGGAAAGGCCATGGGATGTAGAAATATTTTTTTCACATTTACTTCCTTGTAAAAACAGGTAAATCAATAGGGTTTTCGTACGGATAAGTACCCAGTGAACGGTTCGTTTAGCTTTATATATTGTTCCGGGTGGGCGTTGTATTGGTTTTTCGCATGTGTTAGACCTGTAAGAGAAAAATTTAAATGGTTGGGAAAGGCCATGGGATGTAGAAATATTTTTTTCACATTTTATTTCCTTGTAAATACAGGTAAATCGATAGGGATTTTCGTACGGATAAGTGCCCAGTGAACGGTTCGTTTAGCTTTATATATTGTTCCGGGTGGGCGTTGTATTGGTTTTTCGGAAGTGTTAGACCTGTAAGAGAAAAATTTAAATGGTTGGGAAAGGCCATGGGATGTAGAAATATTTTTTTCACATTTTATTTCCTTGTAAAAACAGGTAAATCAATAGGGTTTTTCGTACAGATAAGTGCCCAGTGAACGGTTCGTTTAGCTTTATATATTGTTCCGGGTGGGCGTTGTATTGGTTTTTCGGAAGTGTTAGACCTGTAAGAGAAAAATTTAAATGGTTGGGCAAGGCCATGGGATGTAGAAATATTTTTTTCACATTTTACTTCCTTGTAAAAATAGGTAAATCAATAGTGATTTTCGTACGGATAAGTAGCTAGTGAACGGTTCGTTTATCTTTATATATTCTTCCGGGTGGGCATTGTATTGGATTTTCGGAAGTGGTAGACCTGTAAGAGAAAAATTTAAATGGTTGGGAAAGGCCATGGGATGTAGAAATATTTTTTTCACATTTTATTTCCTTGTAAAAACAGGTAAATCAATAGGGTTTTTCGTACGAATAAGTGCCCAGTGAACGGTTCGTTTAGCTTTATATATTGTTCCGGGTGGGCGTTGTTTTGGTTTTTCGGAAGTGTTAGACCTGTAAGAGAAAAATTTACATGGTTGGGAAAGGCCATGGGATGTAGAAATATTTTTTTCACATTTTATTTCCTTGTAAAAACAGGTAAATCAATAGGGTTTTTCGTACGAATAAGTGCCCAGTGAACGGTTCGTTTAGCTTTATATATTGTTCCGGGTGGGCGTTGTTTTGGTTTTTCGGAAGTGTTAGACCTGTAAGAGAAAAATTTACATGGTTGGGAAAGGCCATGGGATGTAGAAATATTTTTTTCACATTTACTTCCTTGTAAAAACAGGTAAATCAATAGGGTTTTTCGTACGCATAAGTACCCAGTGAACGGTTCGTTTATCTTTATATATTATTCTGGGTGGGCGTTGTATTGGTTTTTCGGAAGTGTTAGACCTGTAAGAGAAAAATTTAAATGGTTGGGAAAGGCCATGGGATGTAGAAATATTTTTTTTCACATTTTATTTCCTTGTAAAAACAGGTAAATCAATCGGGTTTTTCGTACGGATAAGTGCCGAGTGAACGGTTCGTTTAGCTTTATATATTGTTCCGGGTGGGCGTTGTATTGGTTTTTCGGAAGTGTTAGACCTGTAAGAGAAAAATTTAAATGGTTGGGAAAGGCCATGGGATGTAGAAATATTTTTTTCACATTTTATTTCCTTGTAAAAACAGGTAAATCAATAGGGTTTTTCGTACAGATAAGTGCCCAGTGAACGGTTCGTTTAGCTTTATATATTGTTCCGGGTGGGCGTTGTATTGGTTTTTCGGAAGTGTTAGACCTGTAAGAGAAAAATTTAAATGGTTGGGAAAGGCCATGGGATGTAGAAATATTTTTTTCACATTTTATTTCCTTGTAAATACAGGTAAATCGATAGGGATTTTCGTACGGATAAGTGCCCAGTGAACGGTTCGTTTAGCTTTATATATTGTTCCGGGTGGGCGTTGTATTGGTTTTTCGGAAGTGTTAGACCTGTAAGAGAAAAATTTAAATGGTTGGGAAAGGCCATGGGATGTAGAAATATTTTTTTCACATTTTATTTCCTTGTAAAAACAGGTAAATCAATAGGGTTTTTCGTACAGATAAGTGCCCAGTGAACGGTTCGTTTAGCTTTATATATTGTTCCGGGTGGGCGTTGTATTGGTTTTTCAGAAGTGTTAGACCTGTAAGAGAAAAATTTAAATGGTTGGGCAAGGCCATGGGATGTAGAAATATTTTTTTCACATTTTACTTCCTTGTAAAAATAGGTAAATCAATAGTGATTTTCGTACGGATAAGTAGCTAGTGAACGGTTCGTTTATCTTTATATATTCTTCCGGGTGGGCATTGTTTTGGATTTTCGGAAGTGGTAGACCTGTAAGAGAAAAATTTAAATGGTTGGGAAAGGCCATGGGATGTAGAAATATTTTTTTCACATTTTATTTCCTTGTAAAAACAGGTAAATCAATAGGGTTTTTCGTACGAATAAGTGCCCAGTGAACGGTTCGTTTAGCTTTATATATTGTTCCGGGTGGGCGTTGTTTTGGTTTTTCGGAAGTGTTAGACCTGTAAGAGAAAAATTTACATGGTTGGGAAAGGCCATGGGATGTAGAAATATTTTTTTCACATTTACTTCCTTGTAAAAACAGGTAAATCAATAGGGTTTTTCGTACGCATAAGTACCCAGTGAACGGTTCGTTTATCTTTATATATTATTCTGGGTGGGCGTTGTATTGGTTTTTCGGAAGTGTTAGACCTGTAAGAGAAAAATTTAAATGGTTGGGAAAGGCCATGGGATGTAGAAATATTTTTTTTCACATTTTATTTCCTTGTAAAAACAGGTAAATCAATCGGGTTTTTCGTACGGATAAGTGCCGAGTGAACGGTTCGTTTAGCTTTATATATTGTTCCGGGTGGGCGTTGTTTTGGTTTTTCAGAAGTGTTAGACCTGTAAGAGAAAAATTTAAATGGTTGGGCAAGGCCATGGGATGTAGAAATATTTTTTTCACATTTTACTTCCTTGTAAAAATAGGTAAATCAATAGTGATTTTCGTACGGATAAGTAGCTAGTGAACGGTTCGTTTATCTTTATATATTCTTCCGGGTGGGCATTGTTTTGGATTTTCGGAAGTGGGAGACCTGTAAGAGAAAAATTTAAATGGTTGGGAAAGGCCATGGGATGTAGAAATATTTTTTTCACATTTTATTTCCTTGTAAAAACAGGTAAATCGATAGGGATTTTCGTACGGATAAGTGCCCAGTGAACGGTTCGTTTAGCTTTATATATTGTTCCGGGTGGGCGTTGTATTGGTTTTTCGGAAGTGTTAGACCTGTAAGAGAAAAATTTAAATGGTTGGGAAAGGCTATGGGATGTAGAAATATTTTTTTCACATTTTATTTCCTTGTAAAAACAGGTAAATCAATAGGGTTTTTCGTACAGATAAGTGCCCAGTGAACGGTTCGTTTAGCTTTATATATTGTTCCGGGTGGGCGTTGTATTGGTTTTTCGGAAGTGTTAGACCTGTAAGAGAAAAATTTAAATGGTTGGGCAAGGCCATGGGATGTAGAAATATTTTTTTCACATTTTACTTCCTTGTAAAAATAGGTAAATCAATAGTGATTTTTGTACGGATAAGTAGCTAGTGAACGGTTCGTTTATCTTTATATATTCTTCCGGGTGGGCGTTGTATTGGATTTTCGGAAGTGTTAGACCTGTAAGAGAAAAATTTAAATGGTTGGGAAAGGCCATGGGATGTAGAAATATTTTTTTCACATTTACTTCCTTGTAAAAACAGGTAAATCAATAGGGTTTTCGTACGGATAAGTACCCAGTGAACGGTTCGTTTAGCTTTATATATTGTTCCGGGTGGGCGTTGTATTGGTTTTTCGCATGTGTTAGACCTGTAAGAGAAAAATTTAAATGGTTGGGAAAGGCCATGGGATGTAGAAATATTTTTTTCACATTTTATTTCCTTGTAAATACAGGTAAATCGATAGGGATTTTCGTACGGATAAGTGCCCAGTGAACGGTTCGTTTAGCTTTATATATTGTTCCGGGTGGGCGTTGTATTGGTTTTTCGGAAGTGTTAGACCTGTAAGAGAAAAATTTAAATGGTTGGGAAAGGCCATGGGATGTAGAAATATTTTTTTCACATTTTATTTCCTTGTAAAAACAGGTAAATCAATAGGGTTTTTCGTACAGATAAGTGCCCAGTGAACGGTTCGTTTAGCTTTATATATTGTTCCGGGTGGGCGTTGTATTGGTTTTTCGGAAGTGTTAGACCTGTAAGAGAAAAATTTAAATGGTTGGGCAAGGCCATGGGATGTAGAAATATTTTTTTCACATTTTACTTCCTTGTAAAAATAGGTAAATCAATAGTGATTTTCGTACGGATAAGTAGCTAGTGAACGGTTCGTTTATCTTTATATATTCTTCCGGGTGGGCATTGTATTGGATTTTCGGAAGTGGTAGACCTGTAAGAGAAAAATTTAAATGGTTGGGAAAGGCCATGGGATGTAGAAATATTTTTTTCACATTTTATTTCCTTGTAAAAACAGGTAAATCAATAGGGTTTTTCGTACGAATAAGTGCCCAGTGAACGGTTCGTTTAGCTTTATATATTGTTCCGGGTGGGCGTTGTTTTGGTTTTTCGGAAGTGTTAGACCTGTAAGAGAAAAATTTACATGGTTGGGAAAGGCCATGGGATGTAGAAATATTTTTTTCACATTTTATTTCCTTTTAAAAACAGGTAAATCAATAGGGTTTTTCGTACGCATAAGTACCCAGTGAACGGTTCGTTTATCTTTATATATTATTCTGGGTGGGTGTTGTATTGGTTTTTCGGAAGTGTTAGACCTGTAAGAGAAAAATTTAAATGGTTGGGAAAGGCCATGGGATGTAGAAATATTTTTTTTCACATTTTATTTCCTTGTAAAAACAGGTAAATCAATCCGGTTTTTCGTACGGATAAGTGCCGAGTGAACGGTTCGTTTAGCTTTATATATTGTTCCGGGTGGGCGTTGTTTTGGTTTTTCGGAAGTGTTAGACCTGTAAGAGAAAAATTTAAATGGTTGGGAAAGGCCATGGGATGTAGAAATATTTTTTTCACATTTTATTTCCTTTTAAAAACAGGTAAATCAATAGGGATTTTCGTACGGATAAGTACCCAGTGAACGGTTCGTTTAGCTTTATATATTGTTCCGGGTGGGCGTTGTATTGGTTTTTCGCATGTGTTAGACCTGTAAGAGAAAAATTTAAATGGTTGGGAAAGGCCATGGGATGTAGAAATATTTTTTTCACATTTTATTTCCTTGTAAAAACAGGTAAATCAATAGGGTTTTTCGTACGAATAAGTGCCCAGTGAACGGTTCGTTTAGCTTTATATATTGTTCCGGGTGGGCGTTGTTTTGGTTTTTCGGAAGTGTTAGACCTGTAAGAGAAAAATTTAAATGGTTGGGAAAGGCCATGGGATGTAGAAATATTTTTTTCACATTTACTTCCTTGTAAAAACAGGTAAATCAATAGGGTTTTTCGTACGGATAAGTGCCCAGTGAACGGTTCGTTTATCTTTATATATTCTTCCGGGTGGGCATTGTATTGGATTTTCGGAAGTGGTAGACCTGTAAGAGAAAAATATAAATGGTTGGGAAAGGCCATGGGATGTAGAAATATTTTTTTCACATTTACTTCCTTGTAAAAACAGGTAAATCAATAGGGTTTTTCGTACGGATAAGTACCCAGTGAACGGTTCGTTTATCTTTATATATTCTTCCGGGTGGGCATTGTATTGGATTTTCGCATGTGTTAGACCTGTAAGAGAAAAATTTAAATGGTTGGGAAAGGCCATGGGATGTAGAAATATTTTTTTCACATTTTACTTCCTTGTAAAAATAGGTAAATCAATAGTGATTTTCGTACGGATAAGTACCCAGTGAACGGTTCGTTTAGCTTTATATATTGTTCCGGGTGGGCGTTGTTTTGGTTTTTCGCATGTGTTAGACCTGTAAGAGAAAAATTTAAATGGTTGGGAAAGGCCATGGGATGTAGAAATATTTTTTTCACATTTTACTTCCTTGTAAAAATATGTAAATCAATAGTGATTTTCGTACGGATAAGTACCCAGTGAACGGTTCGTTTCGCTTTATATATTGTTCCGGGTGGGCGTTGTATTGGTTTTTCGGAAGTGTTAGACCTGTAAGAGAAAAATTTAAATGGTTGGGAAAGGCTATGGGATGTAGAAATATATTTTTCACATTTTATTTCCTTGTAAAAACAGGTAAATCAATAGGGTTTTTCGTACGAATAAGTACCCAGTGAACGGTTCGTTTAGCTTTATATATTGTTCCGGGTGGGCGTTGTATTGGTTTTTCGCATGTGTTAGACCTGTAAGAGAAAAATTTAAATGGTTGGGAAAGGCCATGGGATGTAGAAATATTTTTTTCACATTTTATTTCCTTGTAAAAACAGGTAAATCGATAGGGATTTTCGTACGGATAAGTGCCCAGTGAACGGTTCGTTTAGCTTTATATATTGTTCCGGGTGGGCGTTGTATTGGTTTTTCGGAAGTGTTAGACCTGTAAGAGAAAAATTTAAATGGTTGGGAAAGGCTATGGGATGTAGAAATATTTTTTTCACATTTTATTTCCTTGTAAAAACAGGTAAATCAATAGGGTTTTTCGTACGGATAAGTAGCTAGTGAACGGTTCGTTTATCTTTATATATTCTTCCGGGTGGGCGTTGTATTGGATTTTCGGAAGTGTTAGACCTGTAAGAGAAAAATTTAAATGGTTGGGAAAGGCCATGGGATGTAGAAATATTTTTTTCACATTTACTTCCTTGTAAAAACAGGTAAATCAATAGGGTTTTCGTACGGATAAGTACCCAGTGAACGGTTCGTTTAGATTTATATATTGTTCCGGGTGGGCGTTGTTTTGGTTTTTCGGAAGTGTTAGACCTGTAAGAGAAAAATTTAAATGGTTGGGAAAGGCCATGGGATGTAGAAATATTTTTTTCACATTTACTTCCTTGTAAAAACAGGTAAATCAATAGGGTTTTTCGTACGGATAAGTACCCAGTGAACGGTTCGTTTATCTTTATATATTCTTCCGGGTGGGCATTGTATTGGATTTTCGGAAGTGGTAGACCTGTAAGAGAAAAATTTAAATGGTTGGGAAAGGCCATGGGATGTAGAAATATTTTTTTCACATTTTATTTCCTTGTAAAAACAGGTAAATCAATAGGGTTTTTCGTACGAATAAGTGCCCAGTGAACGGTTCGTTTAGCTTTATATATTGTTCCGGGTGGGCGTTGTTTTGGTTTTTCGGAAGTGTTAGACCTGTAAGAGAAAAATTTACATGGTTGGGAAAGGCCATGGGATGTAGAAATATTTTTTTCACATTTACTTCCTTGTAAAAACAGGTAAATCAATAGGGTTATTCGTACGCATAAGTACCCAGTGAACGGTTCGTTTAGCTTTATATATTATTCTGGGTGGGTGTTGTATTGGTTTTTCGGAAGTGTTAGACCTGTAAGAGAAAAATTTAAATGGTTGGGAAAGGCCATGGGATGTAGAAATATTTTTTTCACATTTTATTTCCTTGTAAAAACAGGTAAATCAATCGGGTTTTTCGTACGGATAAGTGCCGAGTGAACGGTTCGTTTAGCTTTATATATTGTTCCGGGTGGGCGTTGTTTTGGTTTTTCGGAAGTGTTAGACCTGTAAGAGAAAAATTTAAATGGTTGGGAAAGGCCATGGGATGTAGAAATATTTTTTTCACATTTTATTTCCTTGTAAAAACAGGTAAATCAATAGGGTTTTTCGTACGGATAAGTACCCAGTGAACGGTTCGTTTAGCTTTATATATTGTTCCGGGTGGGCGTTGTATTGGTTTTTCGGAAGTGTTAGACCTGTAAGAGAAAAATTTAAATGGTTGGGAAAGTCCATGGGATGTAGAAATATTTTTTTCACATTTTACTTCCTTGTAAAAACAGGTAAATCAATAGGGTTTTTCGTACAGATAAGTGCCCAGTGAACGGTTCGTTTAGCTTTATATATTGTTCCGGGTGGGCGTTGTATTGGTTTTTCGGAAGTGTTAGACCTGTAAGAGAAAAATTTAAATGGTTGGGAAAGGCCATGGGATGTAGAAATATTTTTTTCACATTTTATTTCCTTGTAAAAACAGGTAAATCAATAGGGTTTTTCGTACGAATAAGTGCCCAGTGAACGGTTCGTTTAGCTTTATATATTGTTCCGGGTGGGCGTTGTTTTGGTTTTTCGGAAGTGTTAGACCTGTAAGAGAAAAATTTAAATGGTTGGGAAAGGCCATGGGATGTAGAAATATTTTTTTCACATTTACTTCCTTGTAAAAACAGGTAAATCAATAGGGTTTTTCGTACGGATAAGTACCCAGTGAATGGTTCGTTTAGCTTTATATATTGTTCCGGGTGGGCGTTGTTTTGGTTTTTCGGAAGTGTTAGACCTGTAGGAGAAAAATTTAAATGGTTGGGAAAGGCCATGGGATGTAGAAATATTTTTTTCACATTTACTTCCTTGTAAAAACAGGTAAATCAATAGGGTTTTTCGTACGGATAAGTACCCAGTGAACGGTTCGTTTATCTTTATATATTCTTCCGGGTGGGCATTGTATTGGATTTTCGCATGTGTTAGACCTGTAAGAGAAAAATTTAAATGGTTGGGAAAGTCCATGGGATGTAGAAATATTTTTTTCACATTTACTTCCTTGTAAAAACAGGTAAATCAATAGGGTTTTTCGTACGGATAAGTACCCAGTGAATGGTTCGTTTAGCTTTATATATTGTTCCGGGTGGGCGTTGTTTTGGTTTTTCGGAAGTGTTAGACCTGTAGGAGAAAAATTTAAATGGTTGGGAAAGGCCATGGGATGTAGAAATATTTTTTTCACATTTTACTTCCTTGTAAAAATAGGTAAATCAATAGTGATTTTCGTACGGATAAGTACCCAGTGAACGGTTCGTTTATCTTTATATATTCTTCCGGGTGGGCATTGTATTGGATTTTCGCATGTGTTAGACCTGTAAGAGAAAAATTTAAATGGTTGGGAAAGTCCATGGGATGTAGAAATATTTTTTTCACATTTACTTCCTTGTAAAAACAGGTAAATCAATAGGGTTTTTCGTACGGATAAGTACCCAGTGAATGGTTCGTTTAGCTTTATATATTGTTCCGGGTGGGCGTTGTTTTGGTTTTTCGGAAGTGTTAGACCTGTAGGAGAAAAATTTAAATGGTTGGGAAAGGCCATGGGATGTAGAAATATTTTTTTCACATTTATTTCCTTGTAAAAACAGGTAAATCAATAGGGTTTTTCGTACGGATAAGTACCCAGTGAACGGTTCGTTTAGCTTTATATATTGTTCCGGGTGGGCGTTGTATTGGTTTTTCGGAAGTGTTAGACCTGTAAGAGAAAAATTTAAATGGTTGGGAAAGTCCATGGGATGTAGAAATATTTTTTTCACATTTACTTCCTTGTAAAAACAGGTAAATCAATAGGGTTTTTCGTACGGATAAGTACCCAGTGAATGGTTCGTTTAGCTTTATATATTGTTCCGGGTGGGCGTTGTTTTGGTTTTTCGGAAGTGTTAGACCTGTAGGAGAAAAATTTAAATGGTTGGGAAAGGCCATGGGATGTAGAAATATTTTTTTCACATTTTACTTCCTTGTAAAAATAGGTAAATCAATAGTGATTTTCGTACGGATAAGTACCCAGTGAATGGTTCGTTTAGCTTTATATATTGTTCCGGGTGGGCGTTGTTTTGGTTTTTCGCATGTGTTAGACCTGTAAGAGAAAAATTTAAATGGTTGGGAAAGGCCATGGGATGTAGAAATATTTTTTTCACATTTTACTTCCTTGTAAAAATATGTAAATCAATAGTGATTTTCGTACGGATAAGTACCCAGTGAACGGTTCGTTTCGCTTTATATATTGTTCCGGGTGGGCGTTGTATTGGTTTTTCGGAAGTGTTAGACCTGTAAGAGAAAAATTTAAATGGTTGGGAAAGGCTATGGGATGTAGAAATATTTTTTTCACATTTTATTTCCTTGTAAAAACAGGTAAATCAATAGGGTTTTTCGTACGAATAAGTACCCAGTGAACGGTTCGTTTAGCTTTATATATTGTTCCGGGTGGGCGTTGTATTGGTTTTTCGCATGTATTAGACCTGTAAGAGAAAAATTTAAATGGTTGGGAAAGGCCATGGGATGTAGAAATATTTTTTTCACATTTTATTTCCTTGTAAAAACAGGTAAATCAATAGGGTTTTTCGTACGGATAAGTAGCTAGTGAACGGTTCGTTTATCTTTATATATTCTTCCGGGTGGGCGTTGTATTGGATTTTCGGAAGTGTTAGACCTGTAAGAGAAAAATTTAAATGGTTGGGAAAGGCCATGGGATGTAGAAATATTTTTTTCACATTTACTTCCTTGTAAAAACAGGTAAATCAATAGGGTTTTCGTACGGATATGTACCCAGTGAACGGTTCGTTTAGCTTTATATATTGTTCCGGGTGGGCGTTGTATTGGTTTTTCGCATGTGTTAGACCTGTAAGAGAAAAATTTAAATGGTTGGGAAAGGCCATGGGATGTAGAAATATTTTTTTCACATTTTACTTCCTTGTAAAAATATGTAAATCAATAGTGATTTTCGTACGGATAAGTACCCAGTGAACGGTTCGTTTAGCTTTATATATTGTTCCGGGTGGGCGTTGTATTGGTTTTTCGGAAGTGTTAGACCTGTAAGAGAAAAATTTAAATGGTTGGGAAAGGCCATGGGATGTAGAAATATTTTTTTCACATTTTATTTCCTTGTAAAAAGAGGTAAATCAATAGGGTGTTTCGTACAGATAAGTGCCCAGTGAACGGTTCGTTTAGCTTTATATATTGTTCCGGGTGGGCGTTGTATTGGTTTTTCGGAAGTGTTAGACCTGTAAGAGAAAAATTTAAATGGTTGGGAAAGGCCATGGGATGTAGAAATATTTTTTTCACATTTTATTTCCTTGTAAAAACAGGTAAATCAATAGGGTTTTTCGTACGAATAAGTGCCCAGTGAACGGTTCGTTTAGCTTTATATATTGTTCCGGGTGGGCGTTGTTTTGGTTTTTCGGAAGTGTTAGACCTGTAAGAGAAAAATTTAAATGGTTGGGAAAGGCCATGGGATGTAGAAATATTTTTTTCACATTTACTTCCTTGTAAAAACAGGTAAATCAATAGGGTTTTTCGTACGGATAAGTACCCAGTGAACGGTTCGTTTATCTTTATATATTCTTCCGGGTGGGCATTGTATTGGATTTTCGGAAGTGTTAGACCTGTAAGAGAAAAATTTAAATGGTTGGGAAAGGCCATGGGATGTAGAAATATTTTTTTCACATTTACTTCCTTGTAAAAACAGGTAAATCAATAGGGTTTTCGTACGGATAAGTACCCAGTGAACGGTTCGTTTAGCTTTATATATTGTTCCGGGTGGGCGTTGTATTGGTTTTTCGCATGTGTTAGACCTGTAAGAAAAAAATTTAAATGGTTGGGAAAGGCCATGGGATGTAGAAATATTTTTTTCACATTTTACTTCCTTGTAAAAATATGTAAATCAATAGTGATTTTCGTACGGATAAGTACCCAGTGAACGGTTCGTTTCGCTTTATATATTGTTCCGGGTGGGCGTTGTATTGGTTTTTCGGAAGTGTTAGACCTGTAAGAGAAAAATTTAAATGGTTGGGAAAGGCTATGGGATGTAGAAATATTTTTTCACATTTTATTTCCTTGTAAAAACAGGTAAATCAATAGGGTTTTTCGTACGAATAAGTGCCCAGTGAACGGTTCGTTTAGCTTTATATATTGTTCCGGGTGGGCGTTGTTTTGGTTTTTCGGAAGTGTTAGACCTGTAAGAGAAAAATTTACATGGTTGGGAAAGGCCATGGGATGTAGAAATATTTTTTTCACATTTACTTCCTTGTAAAAACAGGTAAATCAATAGGGTTTTCGTACGGATAAGTACCCAGTGAACGGTTCGTTTAGCTTTATATATTGTTCCGGGTGGGCGTTGTATTGGTTTTTCGCATGTGTTAGACCTGTAAGAGAAAAATTTAAATGGTTGGGAAAGGCCATGGGATGTAGAAATATTTTTTTCACATTTTATTTCCTTGTAAATACAGGTAAATCGATAGGGATTTTCGTACGGATAAGTGCCCAGTGAACGGTTCGTTTAGCTTTATATATTGTTCCGGGTGGGCGTTGTATTGGTTTTTCGGAAGTGTTAGACCTCTAAGAGAAAAATTTAAATGGTTGGGAAAGGCCATGGTATGTAGAAATATTTTTTTCACATTTTATTTCCTTGTAAATACAGGTAAATCAATAGGGATTTTCGTACGGATAAGTGCCCAGTGAATGGTTCGTTTAGCTTTATATATTGTTCCGGGTGGGCGTTGTATTGGTTTTTCGGAAGTGTTAGACCTGTAAGAGAAAAATTTAAATGGTTGGGAAAGGCCATGGCATGTAGAAATATTTTTTTCACATTTTATTTCCTTGTAAAAACAGGTAAATCAATAGGGATTGTCGTACGGATAAGTACCCAGTGAACGGTTCGTTTAGCTTTATATATTGTTCCGGGTGGGCGTTGTATTGGTTTTTTGGAAGTGTTAGACCTGTAAGAGAAAAATTTAAATGGTTGGGAAAGGCCATGGGATGTAGAAATATTTTTTTCACATTTACTTCCTTGTAAAAACAGGTAAATCAATAGGGTTTTTCGTACGCATAAGTACCCAGTGAACGGTTCGTTTAGCTTTATATATTGTTCCGGGTGGGCGTTGTATTGGTTTCTCGGAAGTGTTAGACCTGTAAGAGAAAAATTTAAATGGTTGGGAAAGGCCATGGGATGTAGAAATATTTTTTTTCACATTTTATTTCCTTGTAAAAACAGGTAAATCAATCGGGTTTTTCGTACGGAGAAGTGCCCAGTGAACGGTTCGTTTAGCTTTATATATTGTTCCTGGTGGGCGTTGTTTTGGTTTTTCGGAAGTGTTAGACCTGTAAGAGAAACATTTAAATGGTTGGGAAAGGCCATGGGATGTAGAAATATTTTTTTCACATTTTACTTCCTTGTAAAAATAGGTAAATCAATAGTGATTTTCGTACGGATAAGTAGCTAGTGAACGGTTCGTTTATCTTTATATATTCTTCCGGGTGGGCGTTGTATTGGTTTTTCGGAAGTGTTAGACCTGTAAGAGAAAAATTTAAATGGTTGGGAAAGGCCATGGGATGTAGAAATATTTTTTTCACATTTACTTCCTTGTAAAAACAGGTAAATCAATAGGGTTTTTCGTACGCATAAGTACCCAGTGAACGGTTCGTTTAGCTTTATATATTATTCTGGGTGGGTGTTGTATTGGTTTTTCGGAAGTGTTAGACCTGTAAGAGAAAAATTTAAATGGTTGGGAAAGGCCATGGGATGTAGAAATATTTTTTTCACATTTTATTTCCTTGTAAATACAGGTAAATCGATAGGGATTATCGTACGGATAAGTGCCGAGTGAACGGTTCGTTTAGCTTTATATATTGTTCCGGGTGGGCGTTGTTTTGGTTTTTCGGAAGTGTTAGACCTGTAAGAGAAAAATTTAAATGGTTGGGAAAGGCCATGGGATGTAGAAATATTTTTTTCACATTTTATTTCCTTGTAAATACAGGTAAATCGATAGGGATTTTCGTACGGATAAGTGCCCAGTGAACGGTTCGTTTAGCTTTATATATTGTTTCGGGTGGGCGTTGTATTGGTTTTTCGGAAGTGTTAGACCTGTAAGAGAAAAATTTAAATGGTTGGGAAAGGCCATGGGATGTAGAAATATTTTTTTCACATTTTATTTCCTTGTAAAAACAGGTAAATCAATAGGGTTTTTCGTACGAATAAGTGCCCAGTGAACGGTTCGTTTAGCTTTATATATTGTTCCGGGTGGGCGTTGTATTGGTTTTTCGGAAGTGTTAGACCTGTAAGAGAAAAATTTAAATGGTTGGGAAAGGCTATGGGATGTAGAAATATTTTTTTCACATGTTATTTCCTTGTAAAAACAGGTAAATCAATAGGGTTTTTCGTACGAATAAGTGCCCAGTGAACGGTTCGTTTAGCTTTATATATTGTTCCGGGTGGGCGTTGTATTGGTTTCTCGGAAGTGTTAGACCTGTAAGAGAAAAATTTAAATGGTTGGGAAAGGCCATGGTATGTAGAAATATTTTTTTCACATTTTACTTCCTTGTAAAAACAGGAAAATAGATAGGAATTTTCGTACGGATAAGTACCCAGTAATCGGTTCGTTTATCTTTATATATTGTTCCTGGTGGGCGTTGTATTGGTTTTTCAGAAGTGTTAGAGCTGTAAGAGAAAAATTTAAATGGTTGGGAAAGGCTATGGGATGTAGAAACATTTTTTTCACATTTACTTCCTTGTAAAAATAGGTAAATCAATAGTGATTTTCGTACGGATAAGTAGCTAGTGAACGGTTCGTTTATCTTTATATATTGTTCCTGGTGGGCGTTGTTTTGGTTTTTCGGAAGTGTTAGACCTGTAAGAGAAACATTTAAATGGTTGGGAAAGGCCATGGGATGTAGAAATATTTTTTTCACATTTACTTCCTTGTAAAAACAGGTAAATCAATAGGGTTTTCGTACGCATAAGTACCCAGTGAACGGTTCGTTTAGCTTTATATATTTTTCCGGGTGGGAGTTGTATTGGTTTTTCGCATGTGTTAGACCTGTAAGAGAAAAATTTAAATGGTTGGGAAAGGCCATGGGATGTAGAAATATTTTTTTCACATTTTATTTCCTTGTAAAAACAGGTAAATCAATAGGGTTTTTCGTACGGATAAGTGCCCAGTGAACGGTTCGTTTAGCTTTATATATTGTTCCGGGTGGGCGTTGTTTCGGTTTTTCGGAAGTGTTAGACCTGTAAGAGAAAAATTTAAATGGTTGGGAAAGGCCATGGGATGTAGAAATATTTTTTTCACATTTTATTTCCTTTTAAAAACAGGTAAATCAGTAGGGATTTTCGTACGGATAAGTACCAAGTGAACGGTTCGTTTAGCTTTATATATTGTTCCGGGTGGGCGTTGTATTGGTTTTTCGGAAGTGTTAGACCTGTAAGAGAAAAATTTAAATGGTTGGGCAAGGCCATGGGATGTAGAAATATTTTTTTCACATTTTACGTCCTTGTAAAAACAGGAAAATCAATAGTGATTTTCGTACGGATAAGTAGCTAGTGAACGGTTCGTTTAGCTTTATATATTGTTCCGGGTGGGCGTTGAATTGGTTTTTCGGAAGTGTTAGACCTGTAAGAGAAAAATTTAAATGGTTGGGAAAGGCCATGGGATGTAGAAATATTTTTTTCACATTTTATTTCCTTGTAAAAACAGGTAAATCAATAGGGTTTTTCGTACGCATAAGTACCCAGTGAACGGTTCGTTTAGCTTTATATATTATTCTGGGTGGGTGTTGTATTGGTTTTTCGGAAGTGTTAGACCTGTAAGAGAAAAATTTAAATGGTTGGGAAAGGCCATGGGATGTAGAAATATTTTTTTTCACATTTTATTTCCTTGTAAAAACAGGTAAATCAATCGGGTTTTTCGTACGGATAAGTGCCGAGTGAACGGTTCGTTTAGCTTTATATATTGTTCCGGGTGGGCGTTGTTTTGGTTTTTCGCATGTGTTAGACCTGTAAGAGAAAAATTTAAATGGTTGGGAAAGGCCATGGGATGTAGAAATATTTTTTTCACATTTTATTTCCTTGTAAAAACACGTAAATCAATAGGGATTTTCGTACGGATAAGTACCCAGTGAACGGTTCGTTTAGCTTTATATATTGTTCCGGGTGGGCGTTGTATTGGTTTTTCGAAAGTGTTAGACCTGTAAGAGAAAAATTTAAATGGTTGGGAAAGGCCATGGGAAGTAGAAATATTTTTTTCACATTTACTTCCTTGTAAAAACAGGAAAATCTATTGGGATTTTCGTACGGATAAGTACCCAGTGAACGGTTCGTTTAGCTTTATATATTCTTCCGGGTGGACGTTGTATTGGTTTTTCGGAAGTGTTACACCTGTAAGAGAAAAATTTAAACGGTTTGGAAAGGCCATGGGATCTAGAAATATTTTTTTCACATTTTACTTCCTTGTAAAAACACGTAAATCAATAGGGATTTTCGTACGGATAAGTACCCAGTGAACGGTTCGTTTAGCTTTATATATTGTTCCGGGTGGGCGTTGTATTGGTTTTTCGCATATGTTAGACCTGTAAGAGAAAAATTTAAAAGGTTGGGAAAGGCCATGGGATGTAGAAATATTTTTTTCACATTTTACTTCCTTGTAAAAACAGGTAAATCAATAGTGATTTTCATACGGATAAGTACCCAGTGAACTGTTCGTTTAGTTTTATATATTGTTCCGGGTGAGCGTTGTATTGGTTTTTCGGAAGTGTTAGACCTGTAAGAGAAAAATTTAAATGGTTGGGAAAGGCCATGGTATGTAGAAATATTTTTTTCACATTTACTTCCTTGTAAAAACAGGTAAATCAATAGGGTTTTTCGTACGGATAAGTACCCAGTGAACGGTTCGTTTAGCTTTATATATTGTTCCGGGTGGGAGTTGTATTGGTTTTTCGGAAGTGTTAGACCTGTAAGAGAAAAATTTAAATGGTTGGGAAAAGCCATGGGATGTAGAAATATTTTTTTCACATTTACTTCCTTGTAAAAACAGGTAAATCAATAGGGTTTTTCGTACGGATAAGTACCCAGTGAACGGTTCGTTTAGCTTTATATATTGTTCCGGGTGGGCGTTTTATTGGTTTTTCGGAAGTGTTAGACCTGTAAGAGAAAAATTTAAATGGTTGGGAAAGGCCATGGGATGTAGAAATATTTTTTTCACATTTTATTTCCTTGTAAAAACAGATAAATCAATAGGGTTTTTCGTACGGATAAGTGCCCAGTGAACGGTTCGTTTAGCTTTATATATTGTTCCGGGTGGGCGTTGTATTGGTTTTTCAGAAGTGTTAGACCTGTAAGAGAAAAATTTAAATGGTTGGGAAAGGCCATGGGATGTAGAAATATTTTTTTCACATTTTATTTCCGTTTAAAAACAGGTAAATCAATAGGGATTTTCGTACAGATAAGTACCCAGTGAACGGTTCGTTTAGCTTTATATATTCTTCCGGGTGGGCGTTGTATTGGTTTTTCGGAAGTGTTACACCTGTAAGAGAAAAATTTAAATGGTTTGGAAAGGCCATGGGATTTAGAAATATTTTTTTAACATTTTACTTCCTTGTAAAAACAGGTAAATCAATAGTGATTTTCGTACGGATAAGTACCCAGTGAACGGTTCGTTTAGCTTTATATATTGTTCCGGGTGGGCGTTGTATTGGTTTTTCGCATGTGTTAGACCTGTAAGAGAAAAATTTAAATGGTTGGGAAAGGCCATGGTATGTAGAAATATTTTTTTCACATTTTACTTCCTTGTAAAAACAGGTAAATCAATAGTGATTTTCGTACGGATAAGTACCCAGTGAACGGTTCGTTTAGCTTTATATATTGTTCCGGGTGGGCTTTGTATTGGTTTTTCGGAAGTGTTAGACCTGTAAGAGAAAAATTTAAATGGTTGGGAAAGGCCATGGTATGTAGAAATATTTTTTTCACATTTTATTTCCTTGTAAATACAGGTAAATCGATAGGGATTTTCGTACGGATAAGTGCCAAGTGAACGGTTCGTTTAGCTTTATATATTGTTCCGGGTGGGCGTTGTATTGGTTTTTCGGAAGTGTTAGACCTGTAAGAGAAAAATTTAAATGGTTGGGAAACGCCATGGGATGTAGAAATATTTTTTTCACATTTACTTCCTTGTAAAAACAGGAAAATCTATAGGGATTTTCGTACGGATAAGTACCCAGTGAATGGTTCGTTTATCTTTATATATTCTTCCGGGTGGGCGTTGTATTGGTTTTTCGGAAGTGTTACACCTGTAAGAGAAAAATTTAAACGGTTTGGAAAGGCCATGGGATTTAGAAATATTTTTTTCACATTTTACTTCCTTGTAAAAACAGGTAAATCAATAGGGATTTTCGTACGGATAAGTACCCAGTGAACGGTTCGTTTAGCTTTATATATTGTTCCGGGTGGGCGTTGTATTGGTTTTTCGCATGTGTTAGACCTGTAAGAGAAAAATTTAAATGGTTGGGAAAGGCCATGGGATGTAGAAATATTTTTTTCACATTTACTTCCTTGTAAAAACAGGTAAATCAATAGGGTTTTTCGTACGGATAAGTACCAAGTGAACGGTTAGTTTAGCTTTATATATTGTTCCGGGTGGGAGTTGTATTGGTTTTTCGGAAGTGTTAGACCTGTAAGAGAAAAATTTAAATGGTTGGGAAAAGCCATGGGATGTAGAAATATTTTTTTCACATTTACTTCCTTGTAAAAACAGGTAAATCAATAGGGTTTTTCGTACGGATAAGTACCCAGTGAACGGTTCGTTTAGCTTTATATATTGTTCCGGGTGGGCGTTGTATTGGTTTTTCGGAAGTGTTAGACCTGTAAGAGAAAAATTTAAATGGTTGGGAAAGGCCATGGGATGTAGAAATATTTTTTTCACATTTTATTTCCTTGTAAAAACAGGTAAATCAATAGGGTTTTTTGTACGGATAAGTGCTCAGTGAACGGTTCGTTTAGCTTAATATATTGTTCTGGGAGGGCGTTGTTTTGGTTTTTCGGAAGTGTTAGACCTGTAAGAGAAAAATTTAAATGGTTGGGAAAGGCCATGGGATGTAGAAATATTTTTTTCACATTTTATTTCCGTTTAAAAACAGGTAAATCAATAGGGTTTTTTGTACGGATAAGTACCCAGTGAACGGTTCGTTTAGCTTTATATATTGTTCCGGGTGGGCGTTGTATTGGTTTTTCAGAAGTGTTACACCTGTAAGAGAAAAATTTAAATGGTTGGGAAAGGCCATGGGATGTAGAAATATTTTTTTCACATTTTATTTCCGTTTAAAAATAGGTAAATCAATAGGGATTTTCGTACGGATAAGTACCCAGTGAACGGTTCGTTTATCTTTATATATTCTTCCGGGTGGGCGTTGTATTGGTTTTTCGGAAGTGTTAGACCTGTAAGAGAAAAATTTAAATGGTTGGGAAAGTCCATGGGATGTAGAAATATTTTTTTCACATTTACTTCCTTGTAAAAACAGGAAAATCTATAGGGATTTTCGTACGGATAAGTACCCAGTGAACGGTTCGTTTATCTTTATATATTCTTCCGGGTGGGCGTTGTATTGGTTTTTCGGAAGTGTTACACCTGTAAGAGAAAAATTTAAAAGGTTTGGAAAGGCCATGGGATGTAGAAATATTTTTTTCACATTTTACTTCCTTGTAAAAACAGGTAAATCAATAGGGATTTTCGTACAGATAAGTACCCAGTGAACGGGTCGTTTATCTTTATATATTCTTCCGGGTGGGCGTTGTATTGGTTTTTCGGAAGTGTTACACCTGTAAGAGAAAAATTTAAACGGTTTGGAAAGGCCATGGGATTTAGAAATATTTTTTTCACATTTTACTTCCTTGTAAAAACAGGTAAATCATTAGGGATTTTCGTACGGATAAGTACCCAGTGAACGGTTCGTTTAGCTTTATATATTGTTCCGGGTGGGCGTTGTATTGGTTTTTCGCATGTGTTAGACCTGTAAGAGAAAAATTTAAATGGTTGGGAAAGGCCATGGGATGTAGAAATATTTTTTTCACATTTTACTTCCTTGTAAAAACACGTAAATCAATAGTGATTTTCGTACGGATAATTACCCAGTGAATGGTTCGTTTAGCTTAATATATTGTTCCGGGTGAGCGTTGTATTGGTTTTTCGGAAGTGTTAGACCTGTAAGAGAAAAATTTAAATGGTTGGGAAAGGCCATGGGATGTAGAAATATTTTTTTCACATTTACTTCCTTGTAAAAACAGGTAAATCAATAGGGTTTTTCGTACGGATAAGTACCCAGTGAACGGTTCGTTTAGCTTTATATATTGTTCCGGGTGGGAGTTGTATTGGTTTTTCGGAAGTGTTAGACCTGTAAGAGAAAAATTTAAATGGTTGGGAAAAGCCATGGGATGTAGAAATATTTTTTTCACATTTACTTCCTTGTAAAAACAGGTAAATCAATAGGGTTTTTCGTACGGATAAGTGCCCAGTGAACGGTTCGTTTAGCTTTATATATTGTTCCGGGTGGGCGTTGTATTGGTTTTTCGGAAGTGTTAGAACTGTAAGAGAAAAATTTAAATGGTTGGGAAAAGCCATGGGATGTAGAAATATTTTTTTCACATTTACTTCCTTGTAAAAACAGGAAAATCAATAGGGTTTTTCGTACGGATAAGTACCCAGTGAACGGTTCGTTTAGCTTTATATATTCTTCCGGGTGGACGTTGTATTGGTTTTTCGGAAGTGTTACACATGTAAGAGAAAAATTTAAAAGGTTGGGAAAGGCCATGGGATGTAGAAATATTTTTTTCACATTTTACTTCCTTGTAAAAACAGGTAAATCAATAGTGATTTTCGTACGGATAAGTACCCAGTGAACGGTTCGTTTAGTTTTATATATTGTTCCGGGTGAGCGTTGTATTGGTTTTTCGGAAGTGTTAGACCTGTAAGAGAAAAATTTAAATGGTTGGGAAAGGCCATGGGATGTAGAAATATTTTTTTCACATTTTATTTCCGTTTAAAAACAGGTAAATCAATAGGGTTTTTCGTACGGATAAGTGCCCAGTGAACGGTTCGTTTAGTTTTATATATTGTTCCGGGTGGGCGTTGTATTGGTTTTTCAGAAGTGTTAGACCTGTAAGAGAAAAATTTAAATGGTTGGGAAATCCATGGGATGTAGAAATATTTTTTTCACATTTTATTTCCGTTTAAAAACAGGTAAATCAATAGGGATTTTCGTACGGATAAGTACCCAGTGAACCGTTCGTTTAGCTTTATATATTCTTCCGGGTGGGCGTTGTATTGGTTTTTCGGAAGTGTTACACCTGTAAGAGAAAAATTTAAATGGTTTGGAAAGGCCATGGGATTTAGAAATATTTTTTTAACATTTTACTTCCTTGTAAAAACAGGTAAATCAATAGTGATTTTCGTACGGATAAGTCCCCGGGGAACGGTTCGTTTAGCTTTATATATTGTTCCGGGTGGGCGTTGTATTGGTTTTTCGCATGTGTTAGACCTGTAAGAGAAAAATTTAAATGGTTGGGAAAGGCCATGGGATGTAGAAATATTTTTTTCACATTTTACTTCCTTGTAAAAACAGGTAAATCAATAGTGATTTTCGTACGGATAAGTACCCAGTGAACGGTTCGTTTAGCTTTATATATTTTTCCGGGTGGGCGTTGTATTGGTTTTTCGGAAGTGTTACACCTGTAAGAGAAAAATTTAAACGGTTTGGAAAGGCCATGGAATTTAGAAATATTTTTTTCACATTTTAATTCCTTGTAAAAACAGGTAAATCAATAGGGATTTTCGTACGGATAAGTACCCAGTGAACGGTTCGTTTAGCTTTATATATTGTTCCGGGTGGGCGTTGTATTGGTTTTTCGCATGTGTTAGACCTGTAAGAGAAAAATTTAAATGGTTGGGAAAGGCCATGGGATGTAGAAATATTTTTTTCACATTTTACTTCCTTGTAAAAACAGGTAAATCAATAGTGATTTTCGTACGGATAAGTACCCAGTGAACGGTTCGTTTAGCTTTATATATTGTTCCGGGTGAGCGTTGTATTGGTTTTTCGGAAGTGTTAGACGTGTAAGAGAAAAATTTAAATGGTTGGGAAAGGCCATGGGATGTAGAAATATTTTTTTCACATTTACTTCCTTGTAAAAACAGGTAAATCAATAGGGTTTTTCGTACGGATAAGTACCCAGTGAACGGTTCGTTTAGCTTTATATATTGTTCCGGGTGGGAGTTGTATTGGTTTTTCGGAAGTGTTAGACCTGTAAGAGAAAAATTTAAATGGTTGGGAAAGGCCATGGTATGTAGAAATATTTTTTTCACATTTTATTTCCTTGTAAATACAGGTAAATCGATAGGGATTTTCGTACGGATAAGTGCCAAGTGAACGGTTCGTTTAGCTTTATATATTCTTCCGGGTGGGCGTTGTATTGGTTATTCGGAAGTGTTAGACCTGTAAGAGAAAAATTTAAATGGTTGGGAAAGGCCATGGGATGTAGAAATATTTTTTTCACATTTTACTTCCTTGTGAAAACAGGAAAATCGATAGGGATTTTCGTACGGATAAGTACCCAGTGAACGGTTCGTTTATCTTTATATATTCTTCCGGGTGGGCGTTGTATTGGTTTTTCGGAAGTGTTAGACCTGTAAGAGAAAAATTTAAATGGTTGGGAAAGGCCATGGGATGTAGAAATATTTTTTTCACATTTACTTCCTTGTAAAAACAGTTAAATCTATAGAGATTTTCGTACGGATAAGTACCCAGTGAACGGTTCGTTTATCTTTATATATTCTTCCGGGTGGGCGTTGTATTGGTTTTTCGGAAGTGTTACACCTGTAAGAGAAAAATTTAAACGGTTTGGAAAGGCCATGGGATTTAGAAATATTTTTTTCACATTTTACTTCCTTGTAAAAACAGGTAAATCAATAGGGATTTTCGTACGGATAAGTACCCAGTGAACGGTTCGTTTAGCTTTATATATTGTTCCGGGTGGGCGTTGTATTGGTTTTTCGCATGTGTTAGACCTGTAAGAGAAAAATTTAAATGGTTGGGAAAGGCCATGGTATGTAGAAATGTTTTTTTCACATTTTATTTCCTTGTAAATACAGGTAAATCGATAGGGATTTTCGTACGGATAAGTGCCCAGTGAACGGTTCGTTTAGCTTTATATATTGTTCCGGGTGGGCGTTGTATTGGTTTTTCGGAAGTGTTAGACCTGTAAGAGAAAAATTTAAATGGTTGGGAAAGGCCATGGGATGTAGAAATATTTTTCACATTTTATTTCCTTGTAAAAACAGGTAAATCGATAGGGTTTTTCGTACGGATAAGTGCCCAGTGAACGGTTCGTTTAGCTTTATATATTGTTCCGGATGGGCGTTGTTTGGGTTTTTCGGAAGTGTTAGACCTGTAAGAGAAAAATTTAAATGGTTGGGAAAGGCCATGGGATGTAGAAATGTTTTTTTCACATTTTATTTCCTTGTAAATACAGGTAAATCGATAGGGATTTTCGTACGGATAAGTACCCAGTGAACGGTTCGTTTAGCTTTATATATTGTTCCGGGTGGGCATTGTATTGGTTTTTCAGAAGTGTTAGACCTGTAAGAGAAAAATTTAAATGGTTGGGAAAGGCCATGGGATGTAGAAATATTTTTCACATTTTATTTCCTTGTAAAAACAGGTAAATCAATAGGGTTTTTCGTACGGATAAGTGCCCAGTGAACGGTTCGTTTAGCTTTATATATTGTTCCGGATGGGCGTTGTTTGGGTTTTTCGGAAGTGTTAGACCTGTAAGAGAAAAATTTAAATGGTTGGGAAAGGCCATGGGATGTAGAAATATTTTTTTCACATTTTATTTCCTTGTAAAAACAGGTAAATCAATAGGGTTTTTCATACGGATAAATGCCCAGTGAACCGTTCGTTTAGCTTTATATATTGTTCCGGGTGGGCGTTGTTTTGGTTTTTCGGAAGTGTTAGACCTGTAAGAGAAAAATTTAAATGTTTGCGAAAGGCCATGGGATGTAGAAATATTTTTTTCACATTTTACTTCCTTGTAAAAACAGGAAAATCAATAGGGATTTTCGTACGGATAAGTACCCAGTGAACCATTCGTTTAGCTTTATATATTCTTCCGGGTGGGCGTTGTATTGGTTTTTCGGAAGTGTTAGACCTGTAAGAGAAAAATTTAAATGGTTGGGAAAGGCCATGGGATGTAGAAACATTTTTTTCACATTTACTTCCTTGTAAAAACAGGAAAATCAATAGGGATTTTCGTACGGATAAGTACCCAGATAACGGTTCGTTTAGCTTTATATATTGTTCCGGGTGGGCGTTGTTTTGGTTTTTCGGAAGTGTTAGACCTGTAAGAGAAAATTTTAAATGGTTGGGATAGGCCATGGTATGTAGAAATATTTTTTTCACATTTTATTTCCTTGAAAATACAGGTAAATCGATAGGGATTTTCGTACGGATAAGTGCCCAGTGAACGGTTCATTTAGCTTTATATATTGTTCCGGGTGGGCGTTGTATTGGTTTTTCAGAAGTGTTAGACCTGTAAGAGAAAAATTTAAATGGTTGGGAAAGGCCATGGGATGTAGAAATATTTTTTCACATTTTATATCCTTGTAAAACCAGGTAAATCAATTGGGTTTTTCGTACGGATAAGTGCCCAGTGAACGGTTCGTTTAGCTTTATATATTGTTCCGGGTGGGCGTTGTTTTGGTTTTTCGGAAGTGTTATACCTGTAAGAGAAAAATTTAAATGGTTGGGAAAGGCCATGGGATGTAGAAATATTTTTTTCACATTTACTTCCTTGTAAAAACAGGTAAATCAATAGGGTTTTTCGTACGGATAAATGCCGAGTGAACGGTTCGTTTAGCTTTATATATTGTTCCGGGTGGGCGTTGTTTTGGTTTTTCGGAAGTGTTAGTCCTGTAAGAGAAAAATTTAAATATTTGGGAAAGGCCATGGGATGTAGAAATATATTTTTCACATTTTACTTCCTTGTAAAAACAGGAAAATCGATAGGGATTTTCGTACGGATAAGTACCCAGTAAACGGTTCGTTCATCTTTATATATTCTTCCGGGTGGGCATTGTTTTGGTTTTTCGGAAGTGTTAGACCTGTAAGAGAAACATTTAAATGGTTGGGAAAGGCCATGGGATGTAGAAAATTTTTTTCACATTTTATTTCCTGGTAAAAACAGGTTAATCAATAGTGATTTTCGTACGGATAAGTACCCAGTGAACGGTTCGTTTAGCTTTATATATTTTTCCGGGTGGGAGTTGTATTGGTGTTTCGCAAGTGTTAGACCTGTAAGAGAAAAATTTAAATGGTTGGGAAAGGCCATGGGATGTAGAAATATTTTTTTCACATTTTATTTCCTTGTAAAATCAGGTAAATCAATAGGGTTTTTCGTACGGATAAGTGCCGAGTGAACCGTTCGTTTAGCTTTATATATTTTTCCGGGTGGGCGTTGTTTTGGTTTTTCGCAAGTGTTAGACCTGTAAGAGAAAAATTTAAATGGTTGGGAAAGGCCATGGGATGTAGAAATATTTTTTTCACATTTTACTTCTTTGTAAAAACAGGAAAATCAATAGGGATTTTCGTACGGATAAGTACCCAGTGAACGGTTCGTTTAGCTTTATATATTGTTCCGGGTGGGCGTTGTATTGGTTTTTCGCATGTGTTAGACCTGTAAGAGAGAAATTTAAATGGTTGGGAAAGGCCATGGGATGTAGAAATATTTTTTTCACATTCTATTTCCTTTTAAAAACAGGTAAATCAATAGGGTTTTTCGTACGGATAAGTGCCCAGTGAACGGTTCGTTTAGCTTTATATATTGTTCCGGGTGGGCGTTGTATTGGTTTTTCGGAAGTGTTAGACCTGTAAGAGAAAAATTTAAATGGTTGGGAAAGGCCATGGTATGTAGAAATATTTTTTTCACATTTTATTTCCTTGTAAATACAGGTAAATCGATAGGGATTTTCGTACGGATAAGTGCCCAGTGAACGGTTCGTTTAGCTTTATATATTGTTCCGAGTGGGCGTTGTTTTGGTTTTTCGGAAGTGTTAGACCTGTAAGAGAAAAATTTAAATGGTTGGGAAAGGCCATGGGATGTAGAAATATTTTTTTCACATTTTACTTCCTTGTAAAAACAGGAAAATCGATAGGGATTTTCGTACGGATAAGTAGCTAGTGAACGGTTCGTTTATCTTTATATATTCTTCCGGGTGGGCGTTGTATTGGATTTTCAGAAGTGTTAGACCTGTAAGAGAAAAATTTAAATGGTTGGGAAAGGCCATGGGATATAGAAATATTTTTTTCACATTTTATTTCCGTTTAAAAACAGGTAAATCAATAGGGATTTTCGTACGGATAAGTACCCAGTGAACGGTTCGTTTAGCTTTATATATTGTTCCGGGTGGGCGTTTTATTGGTTTTTCGCATGTGTTAGACCTGTAAGAGAAAAATTTAAATGGTTGGGAAAGGCCATGGGATGTAGAAATATTTTTTTCACATTTTACTTCCTTGTAAAAACAGGTAAATCAATAGTGATTTTCGTACGGATAAGTACCCAGTGAACGGTTCGTTTAGCTTCATATATTGTTCCGGGTGGGCGTTGTATTGGTTTTTCGGAAGTGTTACACCTGTAAGAGAAAAATTTAAATGGTTGGGAAAGGCCATGGGATGTATAAATATTTTTTTCACATTTTACTTCCTTGTAAAAACAGGAAAATCAATAGGGATTTTCGTACGGATAAGTACCCAGTGAACGGTTCGTTTATCTTTATATATTGTTCCGGGTGGGCGTTGTATTGGTTTTTCGGAAGTGTTACACCTGTAAGAGAAAAATTTAAATGGTTGGATAAGGCCATGGGATGTAGAAATATTTTTTTCACATTTTACTTCCTTGTAAAAACAGGTAAATCTATAGGGTTTTTCGTACGGATAAGTGCCCAGTGAACGGTTCGTTTAGCTTTATATATTGTTCCGGGTGGGCGTTGTATTGTTTTTTCGGAAGTGTTAGACCTGTAAGAGAAAAATTTAAATGGTTGGGAAAGACCATGGGATGTAGAAATATTTTTTTCACATTTTACTTCCTTGTAAAAACAGGAAAATCAATAGGGATTTTCGTACGGATAAGTACCCAGTGAACGGTTAGTTAAGCTTTATATATTGTTCCGGGTGGGCATTGTATTGGTTTTTCGGAAGTGTTAGACCTGTAAGAGAAAAATTTAAATGGTTGGGAAAGGCCATGGGATATAGAAATATTTTTTTTACATTTTATTTCCGTTTAAAAACAGGTAAATCAATAGGGATTTTCGTACGGATAAGTACCCAGTGAACGGTTCGTTTAGCTTTATATATTGTTCCGGGTGGGCGTTGTATTGGTTTTTCGCATGTGTTAGACCTGTAAGAGAAAAATTTAAATGGTTGGGAAAGGCCATGGGATGTAGAAATATTTTTTTCACATTTTACTCCTTGTAAAAACAGGTAAATCAATAGTGATTTTCGTACGGATAAGTACCCAGTGAACGGTTCGTTTAGCTTTATATATTGTTCCGGGTGGGCGTTGTTTTGGTTTTTCGGAAGTGTTAGACCTGTAAGAGAAAAATTTTAATGGTTGGGAAAGGCCATGGTATGTAGAAATATTTTTTTCACATTTTATTTCCTTGTAAATACAGGTAAATCGATAGGGATTTTCGTACGGATAAGTGCCCAGTGAACGGTTCGTTTAGCTTTATATATTGTTCCGGGTGGGCGTTGTTTTGCTTTTTCGGAAGTGTTAGACCTGTAAGAGAAAAATTTAAATGGTTGGGAAAGGCCATGGGATGTAGAAATATTTTTTTCACATTTTACTTCCTTGTAAAAATAGGAAAATCGATAGGGATTTTCGTACGGATAAGTAGCTAGTTTACGGTTCGTTTATCTTTATATATTCTTCCGGGTGGGCGTTGTATTGGATTTTCAGAAGGGTTAGACCTGTAAGAGAAAAATTTAAATGGTTGGGAAAGGCCATGGGATATAGAAATATTTTTTTCACATTTTATTTCCGTTTAAAAACAGGTAAATCAATAGGGATTTTCGTACGGATAAGTACCCAGTGAACGGTTCGTTTAGCTTTATATATTGTTCCGGGTGGGCGTTGTATTGGTTTTTCGCATGTGTTAGACCTGTAAGAGAAAAATTTAAATGGTTGGGAAAGGCCATGGGATGTAGAAATATTTTTTTCACATTTTACTTCCTTGTAAAAACAGGTAAATCAATAGGGATTTTCGTACGGATAAGTACCCAGTGAACGGTTCGTTTAGCTTTATATATTGTTCCGGGTAGGCGTTGTATTGGTTTTTCGGAAGTGTTAGACCTGTAAGAGAAAAATTTAAATGGTTGGGAAAGGCCATGGGATGTATAAATATTTTTTTCACATTTTACTTCCTTGTAAAAACAGGAAAATCAATAGGGATTTTCGTACGGATAAGTACCCAGTGAACGGTTCGTTTATCTTTATATATTGTTCCGGGTGGGCGTTGTATTGGTTTTTCGGAAGTGTTACACCTGTAAGAGAAAAATTTAAATGGTTTGGAAAGGCCATGGGATGTAGAAATATTTTTTTCACATTTTACTTCCTTGTAAAAACAGGTAAAACAATAGGGATTTTTGTACGGATAAGTACCCAGTGAACGGTTCGTTTAGCTTTATATATTGTTCCGGGTGGGCGTTGTATTGGTTTTTCGGAAGTGTTACACCTGTAAGAGAAAAATTTAAATGGTTGGGAAAGGCCATGGGATGTAGAAATATTTTTTTCACATTTTACTTCCTTGTAAAAACAGGTAAATCAATAGTGATATTCGTACGGATAAGTACCCAGTGAACGGTTCGTTTAGCTTTATATATTGTTCCGGGTGGGCGTTGTATTGGTTTTTCGGAAGTGTTAGACCTGTAAGAGAAAAATTTAAATGGTTGGGAAAGGCCATGGGATGTATAAATATTTTTTTCACATTTTACTTCCTTGTAAAAACAGGAAAATCAATAGGGATTTTCGTACGGATAAGTACCCAGTGAACGGTTCGTTTATCTTTATATATTGTTCCGGGTGGGCGTTGTATTGGTTTTTCGGAAGTGTTACACCTGTAAGAGAAAAATTTAAATGGTTTGGAAAGGCCATGGGATGTAGAAATATTTTTTTCACATTTTACTTCCTTGTAAAAACAGGTAAAACAATAGGGATTTTTGTACGGATAAGTACCCAGTGAACGGTTCGTTTAGCTTTATATATTGTTCCGGGTGGGCGTTGTATTGGTTTTTCAGAAGTGTTAGACCTGTAAGAGAAAAATTTAAATGGTTGGGAAAGGCCATGGGATGTAGAAATATTTTTTTCACATTTTACTTCCTTGTAAAAACAGGTAAATCAATAGTGATTTTCGTACGGATAAGTACCCAGTGAACGGTTCGTTTAGCTTTATATATTGTTCCGGGTGGGCGTTGTATTGGTTTTTCGGAAGTGTTAGACCTGTAAGAGAAAAATTTAAATGGTTGGGAAAGGCCATGGGATGTATAAATATTTTTTTCACATTTTACTTCCTTGTAAAAACAGGAAAATCAATAGGGATTTTCGTACGGATAAGTACCCAGTGAACGGTTCGTTTATCTTTATATATTGTTCCGGGTGGGCGTTGTATTGGTTTTTCGGAAGTGTTACACCTGTAAGAGAAAAATTTAAATGGTTTGGAAAGGCCATGGGATGTAGAAATATTTTTTTCACATTTTACTTCCTTGTAAAAACAGGTAAAACAATAGGGATTTTTGTACGGATAAGTACCCAGTGAACGGTTCGTTTAGCTTTATATATTGTTCCGGGGGGGCGTTGTATTGGTTTTTCAGAAGTGTTAGACCTGTAAGAGAAAAATTTAAATGGTTGGGAAAGGCCATGGGATGTAGAAATATTTTTTTCACATTTTACTTCCTTGTAAAAACAGGTAAATCAATAGTGATTTTCGTACGGATAAGTACCCAGTGAACGGTTCGTTTAGCTTTATATATTGTTCCGGGTGGGCGTTGTATTGGTTTTTCGGAAGTGTTAGACCTGTAAGAGAAAAATTTAAATGGTTGGGAAAGGCCATGGGATGTAGAAATATTTTTTTCACATTTTACTTCCTTGTAAAAACAGGAAAATCGATAGGGATTTTCATACGGATAAGTAGCTAGTGAACGGTTCGTTTATCTTTATATATTCTTCCGGGTGGGCGTTGTATTGGATTTTCAGAAGTGTTAGACCTGTAAGAGAAAAATTTAAATGGTTGGGAAAGGCCATGGTATGTAGAAATGTTTTTTTCACATTTTATTTCCTTGTAAATACAGGTAAATCGATAGGGATTTTCGTACGGATAAGTGCCCAGTGAACGGTACGTTTAGCTTTATATATTGTTCCGGGTGGGCGTTGTATTGGTTTTTCGGAAGTGTTAGACCTGTAAGAGAAAAATTTAAATGGTTGGGAAAGGCCATGGGATGTAGAAATATTTTTCACATTTTATTTCCTTGTAAAAACAGGTAAATGAATAGGGTTTTTCGTACGGATAAGTGCCCAGTGAACGGTTCGTTTAGCTTTATATATTGTTCCGGATGGGCGTTGTTTGGGTTTTTCGGAAGTGTTAGACCTGTAAGAGAAAAATTTAAATGGTTGGGAAAGGCCATGGGATGTAGAAATGTTTTTTTCACATTTTATTTCCTTGTAAATACAGGTAAATCGATAGGGATTTTCGTACGGATAAGTGCCCAGTGAACGGTTCGTTTAGCTTTATATATTGTTCCGGGTGGGCATTGTATTGGTTTTTCAGAAGTGTTAGACCTGTAAGAGAAAAATTTAAATGGTTGGGAAAGGCCATGGGATGTAGAAATATTTTTCACATTTTATTTCCTTGTAACAACAGGTAAATCAATAGGGTTTTTCGTACGGATAAGTGCCCAGTGAACGGTTCGTTTAGCTTTATATATTGTTCCGGATGGGCGTTGTTTGGGTTTTTCGGAAGTGTTAGACCTGTAAGAGAAAAATTTAAATGGTTGGGAAAGGCCATGGGATGTAGAAATATTTTTTTCACATTTTATTTCCTTGTAAAAACAGGTAAATCAATAGGGTTTTTCGTACGGATAAATGCCCAGTGAACCGTTCGTTTAGCTTTATATATTGTTCCGGGTGGGCGTTGTTTTGGTTTTTCGGAAGTGTTAGACCTGTAAGAGAAAAATTTAAATGTTTGCGAAAGGCCATGGGATGTGGAAATATTTTTTTCACATTTTACTTCCTTGTAAAAACAGGAAAATCAATAGGGATTTTCGTACGGATAAGTACCCAGTGAACCGTTCGTTTAGCTTTATATATTCTTCCGGGTGGGCGTTGTATTGGATTTTCAGAAGGGTTAGACTTGTAAGAGAAAAATTTAAATGGTTGGGAAAGGCCATGGGATATAGAAATATTTTTTTCACATTTTATTTCCGTTTAAAAACAGGTAAATCAATAGGGATTTTCGTACGGATAAGTACCCAGTGAACGGTTCGTTTAGCTTTATATATTGTTCCGGGTGGGCGTTGTATTGGTTTTTCGCATGTGTTAGACCTGTAAGAGAAAAATTTAAATGGTTGGGAAAGGCCATGGGATGTAGAAATATTTTTTTCACATTTTACTTCCTTGTAAAAACAGGTAAATCAATAGTGATTTTCGTACGGATAAGTACCCAGTGAACGGTTCGTTTAGCTTTATATATTGTTCCGGGTAGGCGTTGTATTGGTTTTTCGGAAGTGTTACACCTGTAAGAGAAAAATTTAAATGGTTGGGAAAGGCCATGGGATGTATAAATATTTTTTTCACATTTTACTTCCTTGTAAAAACAGGAAAATCAATAGGGATTTTCGTACGGATAAGTACCCAGTGAACGGTTCGTTTATCTTTATATATTGTTCCGGGTGGGCGTTGTATTGGTTTTTCGGAAGTGTTACACCTGTAAGAGAAAAATTTAAATGGTTTGGAAAGGCCATGGGATGTAGAAATATTTTTTTCACATTTTACTTCCTTGTAAAAACAGGTAAAACAATAGGGATTTCGTACGGATAAGTACCCAGTGAACGGTTCGTTTAGCTTTATATATTGTTCCGCGTGGGTGTTGTATTGGTTTTTCGCATGTGTTAGACCTGCAAGAGAAAAATTTAAATGGTTGGGAAAGGCCATGGGATGTAGAAATATTTTTTTCACATTTTACTTCCTTGTAAAAACAGGTATATCAATAGTGATATTCGTACGGATAAGTACCCAGTGAACGGTTCGTTTAGCTTTATATATTGTTCCGGGTGGGCGTTGTATTGGTTTTTCGGAAGTGTTAGACCTGTAAGAGAAAAATTTAAATGGTTGGGAAAGGCCATGGGATGTATAAATATTTTTTTCACATTTTACTTCCTTGTAAAAACAGGAAAATCAATAGGGATTTTCGTACGGATAAGTACCCAGTGAACGGTTCGTTTATCTTTATATATTGTTCCGGGTGGGCGTTGTATTGGTTTTTCGGAAGTGTTACACCTGTAAGAGAAAAATTTAAATGGTTTGGAAAGGCCATGGGATGTAGAAATATTTTTTTCACATTTTACTTCCTTGTAAAAACAGGTAAAACAATAGGGATTTTTGTACGGATAAGTACCCAGTGAACGGTTCGTTTAGCTTTATATATTGTTCCGGGTGGGCGTTGTATTGGTTTTTCAGAAGTGTTAGACCTGTAAGAGAAAAATTTAAATGGTTGGGAAAGGCCATGGGATGTAGAAATATTTTTCACATTTTATTTCCTTGTAAAAACAGGTAAATGAATAGGGTTTTTCGTACGGATAAGTGCCCAGTGAACGGTTCGTTTAGCTTTATATATTGTTCCGGATGGGCGTTGTTTGGGTTTTTCGGAAGTGTTAGACCTGTAAGAGAAAAATTTAAATGGTTGGGAAAGGCCATGGGATGTAGAAATGTTTTTTTCACATTTTATTTCCTTGTAAATACAGGTAAATCGATAGGGATTTTCGTACGGATAAGTGCCCAGTGAACGGTTCGTTTAGCTTTATATATTGTTCCGGGTGGGCATTGTATTGGTTTTTCAGAAGTGTTAGACCTGTAAGAGAAAAATTTAAATGGTTGGGAAAGGCCATGGGATGTAGAAATATTTTTCACATTTTATTTCCTTGTAACAACAGGTAAATCAATAGGGTTTTTCGTACGGATAAGTGCCCAGTGAACGGTTCGTTTAGCTTTATATATTGTTCCGGATGGGCGTTGTTTGGGTTTTTCGGAAGTGTTAGACCTGTAAGAGAAAAATTTAAATGGTTGGGAAAGGCCATGGGATGTAGAAATATTTTTTTCACATTTTATTTCCTTGTAAAAACAGGTAAATCAATAGGGTTTTTCGTACGGATAAATGCCCAGTGAACCGTTCGTTTAGCTTTATATATTGTTCCGGGTGGGCGTTGTTTTGGTTTTTCGGAAGTGTTAGACCTGTAAGAGAAAAATTTAAATGTTTGCGAAAGGCCATGGGATGTGGAAATATTTTTTTCACATTTTACTTCCTTGTAAAAACAGGAAAATCAATAGGGATTTTCGTACGGATAAGTACCCAGTGAACCGTTCGTTTAGCTTTATATATTCTTCCGGGTGGGCGTTGTATTGGATTTTCAGAAGGGTTAGACTTGTAAGAGAAAAATTTAAATGGTTGGGAAAGGCCATGGGATATAGAAATATTTTTTTCACATTTTATTTCCGTTTAAAAACAGGTAAATCAATAGGGATTTTCGTACGGATAAGTACCCAGTGAACGGTTCGTTTAGCTTTATATATTGTTCCGGGTGGGCGTTGTATTGGTTTTTCGCATGTGTTAGACCTGTAAGAGAAAAATTTAAATGGTTGGGAAAGGCCATGGGATGTAGAAATATTTTTTTCACATTTTACTTCCTTGTAAAAACAGGTAAATCAATAGTGATTTTCGTACGGATAAGTACCCAGTGAACGGTTCGTTTAGCTTTATATATTGTTCCGGGTAGGCGTTGTATTGGTTTTTCGGAAGTGTTACACCTGTAAGAGAATAATTTAAATGGTTGGGAAAGGCCATGGGATGTATAAATATTTTTTTCACATTTTACTTCCTTGTAAAAACAGGAAAATCAATAGGGATTTTCGTACGGATAAGTACCCAGTGAACGGTTCGTTTATCTTTATATATTGTTCCGGGTGGGCGTTGTATTGGTTTTTCGGAAGTGTTACACCTGTAAGAGAAAAATTTAAATGGTTTGGAAAGGCCATGGGATGTAGAAATATTTTTTTCACATTTTACTTCCTTGTAAAAACAGGTAAAACAATAGGGATTTCGTACGGATAAGTACCCAGTGAACGGTTCGTTTAGCTTTATATATTGTTCCGCGTGGGTGTTGTATTGGTTTTTCGCATGTGTTAGACCTGCAAGAGAAAAATTTAAATGGTTGGGAAAGGCCATGGGATGTAGAAATATTTTTTTCACATTTTACTTCCTTGTAAAAACAGGTATATCAATAGTGATATTCGTACGGATAAGTACCCAGTGAACGGTTCGTTTAGCTTTATATATTGTTCCGGGTGGGCGTTGTATTGGTTTTTCGGAAGTGTTAGACCTGTAAGAGAAAAATTTAAATGGTTGGGAAAGGCCATGGGATGTATAAATATTTTTTTCACATTTTACTTCCTTGTAAAAACAGGAAAATCAATAGGGATTTTCGTACGGATAAGTACCCAGTGAACGGTTCGTTTATCTTTATATATTGTTCCGGGTGGGCGTTGTATTGGTTTTTCGGAAGTGTTACACCTGTAAGAGAAAAATTTAAATGGTTTGGAAAGGCCATGGGATGTAGAAATATTTTTTTCACATTTTACTTCCTTGTAAAAACAGGTAAAACAATAGGGATTTTTGTACGGATAAGTACCCAGTGAACGGTTCGTTTAGCTTTATATATTGTTCCGGGTGGGCGTTGTATTGGTTTTTCAGAAGTGTTAGACCTGTAAGAGAAAAATTTAAATGGTTGGGAAAGGCCATGGGATGTAGAAATATTTTTCACATTTTATTTCCTTGTAAAAACAGGTAAATGAATAGGGTTTTTCGTACGGATAAGTGCCCAGTGAACGGTTCGTTTAGCTTTATATATTGTTCCGGATGGGCGTTGTTTGGGTTTTTCGGAAGTGTTAGACCTGTAAGAGAAAAATTTAAATGGTTGGGAAAGGCCATGGGATGTAGAAATGTTTTTTTCACATTTTATTTCCTTGTAAATACAGGTAAATCGATAGGGATTTTCGTACGGATAAGTGCCCAGTGAACGGTTCGTTTAGCTTTATATATTGTTCCGGGTGGGCATTGTATTGGTTTTTCAGAAGTGTTAGACCTGTAAGAGAAAAATTTAAATGGTTGGGAAAGGCCATGGGATGTAGAAATATTTTTCACATTTTATTTCCTTGTAACAACAGGTAAATCAATAGGGTTTTTCGTACGGATAAGTGCCCAGTGAACGGTTCGTTTAGCTTTATATATTGTTCCGGATGGGCGTTGTTTGGGTTTTTCGGAAGTGTTAGACCTGTAAGAGAAAAATTTAAATGGTTGGGAAAGGCCATGGGATGTAGAAATATTTTTTTCACATTTTATTTCCTTGTAAAAACAGGTAAATCAATAGGGTTTTTCGTACGGATAAATGCCCAGTGAACCGTTCGTTTAGCTTTATATATTGTTCCGGGTGGGCGTTGTTTTGGTTTTTCGGAAGTGTTAGACCTGTAAGAGAAAAATTTAAATGTTTGCGAAAGGCCATGGGATGTGGAAATATTTTTTTCACATTTTACTTCCTTGTAAAAACAGGAAAATCAATAGGGATTTTCGTACGGATAAGTACCCAGTGAACCGTTCGTTTAGCTTTATATATTCTTCCGGGTGGGCGTTGTATTGGATTTTCAGAAGGGTTAGACTTGTAAGAGAAAAATTTAAATGGTTGGGAAAGGCCATGGGATATAGAAATATTTTTTTCACATTTTATTTCCGTTTAAAAACAGGTAAATCAATAGGGATTTTCGTACGGATAAGTACCCAGTGAACGGTTCGTTTAGCTTTATATATTGTTCCGGGTGGGCGTTGTATTGGTTTTTCGCATGTGTTAGACCTGTAAGAGAAAAATTTAAATGGTTGGGAAAGGCCATGGGATGTAGAAATATTTTTTTCACATTTTACTTCCTTGTAAAAACAGGTAAATCAATAGTGATTTTCGTACGGATAAGTACCCAGTGAACGGTTCGTTTAGCTTTATATATTGTTCCGGGTAGGCGTTGTATTGGTTTTTCGGAAGTGTTACACCTGTAAGAGAAAAATTTAAATGGTTGGGAAAGGCCATGGGATGTATAAATATTTTTTTCACATTTTACTTCCTTGTAAAAACAGGAAAATCAATAGGGATTTTCGTACGGATAAGTACCCAGTGAACGGTTCGTTTATCTTTATATATTGTTCCGGGTGGGCGTTGTATTGGTTTTTCGGAAGTGTTACACCTGTAAGAGAAAAATTTAAATGGTTTGGAAAGGCCATGGGATGTAGAAATATTTTTTTCACATTTTACTTCCTTGTAAAAACAGGTAAAACAATAGGGATTTCGTACGGATAAGTACCCAGTGAACGGTTCGTTTAGCTTTATATATTGTTCCGCGTGGGTGTTGTATTGGTTTTTCGCATGTGTTAGACCTGCAAGAGAAAAATTTAAATGGTTGGGAAAGGCCATGGGATGTAGAAATATTTTTTTCACATTTTACTTCCTTGTAAAAACAGGTATATCAATAGTGATATTCGTACGGATAAGTACCCAGTGAACGGTTCGTTTAGCTTTATATATTGTTCCGGGTGGGCGTTGTATTGGTTTTTCGGAAGTGTTAGACCTGTAAGAGAAAAATTTAAATGGTTGGGAAAGGCCATGGGATGTATAAATATTTTTTTCACATTTTACTTCCTTGTAAAAACAGGAAAATCAATAGGGATTTTCGTACGGATAAGTACCCAGTGAACGGTTCGTTTATCTTTATATATTGTTCCGGGTGGGCGTTGTATTGGTTTTTCGGAAGTGTTACACCTGTAAGAGAAAAATTTAAATGGTTTGGAAAGGCCATGGGATGTAGAAATATTTTTTTCACATTTTACTTCCTTGTAAAAACAGGTAAAACAATAGGGATTTTTGTACGGATAAGTACCCAGTGAACGGTTCGTTTAGCTTTATATATTGTTCCGGGTGGGCGTTGTATTGGTTTTTCAGAAGTGTTAGACCTGTAAGAGAAAAATTTAAATGGTTGGGAAAGGCCATGGGATGTAGAAATATTTTTTTCACATTTTACTTCCTTGTAAAAACAGGTAAATCAATAGTGATTTTCGTACGGATAAGTACCCAGTGAACGGTTCGTTTAGCTTTATATATTGTTCCGGGTGGGCGTTGTATTGGTTTTTCGGAAGTGTTAGACCTGTAAGAGAAAAATTTAAATGGTTGGGAAAGGCCATGGGATGTATAAATATTTTTTTCACATTTTACTTCCTTGTAAAAACAGGAAAATCAATAGGGATTTTCGTACGGATAAGTACCCAGTGAACGGTTCGTTTATCTTTATATATTGTTCCGGGTGGGCGTTGTATTGGTTTTTCGGAAGTGTTACACCTGTAAGAAAAAAATTTAAATGGTTTGGAAAGGCCATGGGATGTAGAAATATTTTTTTCACATTTTACTTCCTTGTAAAAACAGGTAAAACAATAGGGATTTTTGTACGGATAAGTACCCAGTGAACGGTTCGTTTAGCTTTATATATTGTTCCGGGGGGGCGTTGTATTGGTTTTTCAGAAGTGTTAGACCTGTAAGAGAAAAATTTAAATGGTTGGGAAAGGCCATGGGATGTAGAAATATTTTTTTCACATTTTACTTTCTTGTAAAAACAGGTAAATCAATAGTGATTTTCGTACGGATAAGTACCCAGTGAACGGTTCGTTTAGCTTTATATATTGTTCCGGGTGGGCGTTGTATTGGTTTTTCGGAAGTGTTAGACCTGTAAGAGAAAAATTTAAATGGTTGGGAAAGGCCATGGGATGTAGAAATATTTTTTTCACATTTTACTTCCTTGTAAAAACAGGAAAATCGATAGGGATTTTCATACGGATAAGTAGCTAGTGAACGGTTCGTTTATCTTTATATATTCTTCCGGGTGGGCGTTGTATTGGATTTTCAGAAGTGTTAGACCTGTAAGAGAAAAATTTAAATGGTTGGGAAAGGCCATGGTATGTAGAAATGTTTTTTTCACATTTTATTTCCTTGTAAATACAGGTAAATCGATAGGGATTTTCGTACGGATAAGTGCCCAGTGAACGGTACGTTTAGCTTTATATATTGTTCCGGGTGGGCGTTGTATTGGTTTTTCGGAAGTGTTAGACCTGTAAGAGAAAAATTTAAATGGTTGGGAAAGGCCATGGGATGTAGAAATATTTTTCACATTTTATTTCCTTGTAAAAACAGGTAAATGAATAGGGTTTTTCGTACGGATAAGTGCCCAGTGAACGGTTCGTTTAGCTTTATATATTGTTCCGGATGGGCGTTGTTTGGGTTTTTCGGAAGTGTTAGACCTGTAAGAGAAAAATTTAAATGGTTGGGAAAGGCCATGGGATGTAGAAATGTTTTTTTCACATTTTATTTCCTTGTAAATACAGGTAAATCGATAGGGATTTTCGTACGGATAAGTGCCCAGTGAACGGTTCGTTTAGCTTTATATATTGTTCCGGGTGGGCATTGTATTGGTTTTTCAGAAGTGTTAGACCTGTAAGAGAAAAATTTAAATGGTTGGGAAAGGCCATGGGATGTAGAAATATTTTTCACATTTTATTTCCTTGTAACAACAGGTAAATCAATAGGGTTTTTCGTACGGATAAGTGCCCAGTGAACGGTTCGTTTAGCTTTATATATTGTTCCGGATGGGCGTTGTTTGGGTTTTTCGGAAGTGTTAGACCTGTAAGAGAAAAATTTAAATGGTTGGGAAAGGCCATGGGATGTAGAAATATTTTTTTCACATTTTATTTCCTTGTAAAAACAGGTAAATCAATAGGGTTTTTCGTACGGATAAATGCCCAGTGAACCGTTCGTTTAGCTTTATATATTGTTCCGGGTGGGCGTTGTTTTGGTTTTTCGGAAGTGTTAGACCTGTAAGAGAAAAATTTAAATGTTTGCGAAAGGCCATGGGATGTGGAAATATTTTTTTCACATTTTACTTCCTTGTAAAAACAGGAAAATCAATAGGGATTTTCGTACGGATAAGTACCCAGTGAACCGTTCGTTTAGCTTTATATATTCTTCCGGGTGGGCGTTGTATTGGATTTTCAGAAGGGTTAGACTTGTAAGAGAAAAATTTAAATGGTTGGGAAAGGCCATGGGATATAGAAATATTTTTTTCACATTTTATTTCCGTTTAAAAACAGGTAAATCAATAGGGATTTTCGTACGGATAAGTACCCAGTGAACGGTTCGTTTAGCTTTATATATTGTTCCGGGTGGGCGTTGTATTGGTTTTTCGCATGTGTTAGACCTGTAAGAGAAAAATTTAAATGGTTGGGAAAGGCCATGGGATGTAGAAATATTTTTTTCACATTTTACTTCCTTGTAAAAACAGGTAAATCAATAGTGATTTTCGTACGGATAAGTACCCAGTGAACGGTTCGTTTAGCTTTATATATTGTTCCGGGTAGGCGTTGTATTGGTTTTTCGGAAGTGTTAGACCTGTAAGAGAAAAATTTAAATGGTTGGGAAAGGCCATGGGATGTATAAATATTTTTTTCACATTTTACTTCCTTGTAAAAACAGGAAAATCAATAGGGATTTTCGTACGGATAAGTACCCAGTGAACGGTTCGTTTATCTTTATATATTGTTCCGGGTGGGCGTTGTATTGGTTTTTCGGAAGTGTTACACCTGTAAGAGAAAAATTTAAATGGTTTGGAAAGGCCATGGGATGTAGAAATATTTTTTTCACATTTTACTTCCTTGTAAAAACAGGTAAATCAATAGGGATTTTTGTACGGATAAGTACCCAGTGAACGGTTCGTTTAGCTTTATATATTGTTCCGGGTGGGCGTTGTATTGGTTTTTCGCATGTGTTAGACCTGTAAGAGAAAAATTTAAATGGTTGGGAAAGGCCATGGGATGTAGAAATATTTTTTTCACATTTTACTTCCTTGTAAAAACAGGTAAATCAATAGTGATTTTCGTACGGATAAGTACCCAGTGAACGGTTCGTTTAGCTTTATATATTGTTCCGGGTGGGCGTTGTATTGGTTTTTCGGAAGTGTTAGACCTGTAAGAGAAAAATTTAAATGGTTGGGAAAGGCCATGGGATGTATAAATATTTTTTTCACATTTTACTTCCTTGTAAAAACAGGAAAATCAATAGGGATTTTCGTACGGATAAGTACCCAGTGAACGGTTCGTTTATCTTTATATATTGTTCCGGGTGGGCGTTGTATTGGTTTTTCGGAAGTGTTACACCTGTAAGAGAAAAATTTAAATGGTTTGGAAAGGCCATGGGATGTAGAAATATTTTTTTCACATTTTACTTCCTTGTAAAAACAGGTAAAACAATAGGGATTTTTGTACGGATAAGTACCCAGTGAACGGTTCGTTTAGCTTTATATATTGTTCCGGGTGGGCGTTGTATTGGTTTTTCAGAAGTGTTAGACCTGTAAGAGAAAAATTTAAATGGTTGGGAAAGGCCATGGGATGTAGAAATATTTTTTTCACATTTTACTTCCTTGTAAAAACAGGTAAATCAATAGTGATTTTCGTACGGATAAGTACCCAGTGAACGGTTCGTTTAGCTTTATATATTGTTCCGGGTGGGCGTTGTATTGGTTTTTCGGAAGTGTTAGACCTGTAAGAGAAAAATTTAAATGGTTGGGAAAGGCCATGGGATGTATAAATATTTTTTTCACATTTTACTTCCTTGTAAAAACAGGAAAATCAAGAGTGATTTCCGTACGGATAAGTACCCAGTGAACGGTTCGTTTATCTTTATATATTGTTCCGGGTGGGCGTTGTATTGGTTTTTCGGAAGTGTTACACCTGTAAGAGAAAAATTTAAATGGTTTGGAAAGGCCATGGGATGTAGAAATTTTTTTTTCACATTTTACTTCCTTGTAAAAACAGGTAAAACAATAGGGATTTTTGTACGGATAAGTACCCAGTGAACGGTTCGTTTAGCTTTATATATTGTTCCGGGGGGGCGTTGTATTGGTTTTTCAGAAGTGTTAGACCTGTAAGAGAAAAATTTAAATGGTTGGGAAAGGCCATGGGATGTAGAAATATTTTTTTCACATTTTACTTCCTTGTAAAAACAGGTAAATCAATAGTGATTTTCGTACGGATAAGTACCCAGTGAACGGTTCGTTTAGCTTTATATATTGTTCCGGGTGGGCGTTGTATTGGTTTTTCGGAAGTGTTAGACCTGTAAGAGAAAAATTTAAATGGTTGGGAAAGGCCATGGGATGTAGAAATATTTTTTTCACATTTTACTTCCTTGTAAAAACAGGAAAATCGATAGGGATTTTCATACGGATAAGTAGCTAGTGAACGGTTCGTTTATCTTTATATATTCTTCCGGGTGGGCGTTGTATTGGATTTTCAGAAGTGTTAGACCTGTAAGAGAAAAATTTAAATGGTTGGGAAAGGCCATGGTATGTAGAAATGTTTTTTTCACATTTTATTTCCTTGTAAATACAGGTAAATCGATAGGGATTTTCGTACGGATCAGTGCCCAGTGAACGGTTCGTTTAGCTTTATATATTGTTCCGGGTGGGCGTTGTATTGGTTTTTCGGAAGTGTTAGACCTGTAAGAGAAAAATTTAAATGGTTGGGAAAGGCCATGGGATGTAGAAATATTTTTCACATTTACTTCCTTGTAAAAACAGGTAAATCAATAGGGTTTTTCGTATGGATAAATGCCGAGTGAACGGTTCGTTTAGCTTTATATATTGTTCCGGGTGGGCGTTGTTTTGGTTTTTCGGAAGTGTTAGACCTGTAAGAGAAAAATTTAAATATTTGGGAAAGGCCATGGGATGTAGAAATATTTTTTTCACATTTTACTTCCTTGTAAAAACAGGAAAATCGATACGGATTTTCGTACGGATAAGTACCCAGTAAACGGTTCGTTTATCTTTATATATTCTTCCGGGTGGGCATTGTTTTGGTTTTTCGGAAGTGTTAGACCTGTAAGAGAAACATTTAAATGGTTGGGAAAGGCCATGGGATGTAGAAAAATTTTTTCACATTTTATTTCCTGGTAAAAACAGGTTAATCAATAGTGATTTTCGTACGGATAAGTACCCAGTGAACGGTTCGTTTAGTTTTATATATTTTTCCGGGTGGGAGTTGTATTGGTGTTTCGCAAGTGTTAGACCTGTAAGAGAAAAATTTAAATGGTTGGGAAAGGCCATGGGATGTAGAAATATTTTTTTCACATTTTATTTCCTTGTAAAAACAGGTAAATCAATAGGGTTTTTCGTACGGATAAGTGCCCAGTGAACCGTTCGTTTAGCTTTATATATTGTTCCGGGTGGGCGTTGTTTTGGTTTTTCGCAAGTGTTAGACCTGTAAGAGAAAAATTTAAATGTTTGGGAAAGGCCATGGGATGTAGAAATATTTTTTTCACATTTTACTTCCTTGTAAAAACAGGAAAATCAATAGGGATTTTCGTACGGATAAGTACCCAGTGAACGGTTCGTTTAGCTTTATATATTCTTCCGGGTGGGCGTTGTATTGGTTTTTCGGAAGTGTTACACCTGTAAGAGAAAAATTAAAATGGTTTGGAAAGGCCATGGGATGTAGAAATATTTTTTTCACATTTTACTTCCTTGTAAAAACAGGTAAAACAATAGGGATTTTCGTACGGATAAGTACCCAGTGAACGGTTCGTTTAGCTTTATATATTGTTCCGGGTGGGCGTTGTATTGGTTTTTAGGAAGTGTTAGACCTGTAAGAGAAAAATTTAAATGGTTGGGAAAGGCCATGGGATGTAGAAATATTTTTTTCACATTTTACTTCCTTGTAAAAACCGGAAAATCAATAGTGATTTTCGTACGGATAAGTACCCAGTGAACGGTTCGTTTAGCTTTATATATTGTTCCGGGTGGGCGTTGTATTGGTTTTTCAGAAGTGTTAGACCTGTAAGAGAAAAATTTAAATGGTTGGGAAAGGCCATGGGATGTAGAAATATTTTTTTCACATTTTATTTCCTTGTAAAAACAGGAAAACCAATAGGGTTTTTCGTACGGATAAGTGCCCAGTGAACGGTTCGTTTAGCTTTATATATTGTTCCGGGTGGGCGTTGTTTTGGTTTTTCGCAAGTGTTAGACCTGTAAGAGAAAAATTTAAATGGTTGGGAAAGGCCATGGGATGTAGAAATATTTTTTTCACATTTTACTTCCTTGTAAATACAGGTAAATCGATAGGGATTTTCGTACGGATAAGTACCCAGTGAACGGTTCGTTTAGCTTTATATATTGTTCCGGGTGGGCGTTGTATTGGTTTTTCAGAAGTGTTAGACCTGTAAATGAAAAATTTAAATGGTTGGGAAAGGCCATGGGATGTAGAAATATTTTTTCACATTTTATTTCCTTGTAAAAACAGGTAAATCAATAGGGTTTTTCGTACGGATAAGTGCCGAGTGAACGGTTCGTTTAGCTTTATATATTGTTCCGGGTGGGCGTTGTTTTGGTTTTTCGGAAGTGTTAGACGTGTAAGAGAAAAATTTAAATGGTTGGGAAAGGCCATGAGATGTAGAAATATTTTTTTCACATTTTACTTCCTTGTAAAAACAGGAATATCGATAGGGATTTTCGTACGGATAAGTACCGAGTAAACGGTTCGTTTATCTTTATATATTCTTCCGGGTGGGCGTTGTATTGGTTTTTCAGAAGTGTTAGACCTGTAAGAGAAAAATTTAAATGGTTGGGAAAGGCCATGGGATGTAGAAACATTTTTTTCACATTTACTTCCTTGTAAAAACAGGAGAATCAATAGGGATTTTCGTACGGATAAGTACCCAGTGAACGGTTCGTTTAGCTTTATATATTGTTCCGGGTGGGCGTTGTATTGGTTTTTCGGAAGTGTTAGACCTGTAAGAGAAAAATTTAAATGGTTGGGAAAGGCCATGGGATGTAGAAATATTTTTTTCACATTTTACTTCCTTGTAAAAACAGGTAAATCAATAGGGATTTTTGTATGGATAAGTACCCAGTGAATGGTTCGTTTAGCTTTATATATTGTTCCTGGTGGGCGTTGTTTTGGTTTTTCGGAAGTGTTAGACCTGTAAGAGCAACATTTAAATGGTTGGGAAAGGCCATGGGATGTAGAAATATTTTTTCACATTTTATTTCCTGATAAAAACAGGTAAATCAATAGTGATTTTTGTACGGATAAGTACCCAGTGAACGGTTCGTTTAGCTTTATATATTTTTCCGGGTGGGAGTTGTATTGGTTTTTCGCAAGTGTTAGACCTGTAAGAGAAAAATTTAAATGGTTGGGAAAAGCCATGGAATGTAGAAATATTTTTTTCACATTTTATTTCCTTGTAAAAACAGGTAAATCAATAGGGTTTTTCGTACGGATAAGTGCCCAGTGAACCGTTCGTTTAGCTTTATATATTGTTCCGGGTGGGCGTTGTTTTGGTTTTTCGCAAGTGTTAGACCTGTAAGAGAAAAATTTAAATATTTGGGAAAGGCCATGGGATGTAGAAATATTTTTTTCACATTTTACTTCCTTGTAAAAACAGGAAAATCAATAGGGATTTTCGTACGGATAAGTACCCAGTGAAAGGTTCGTTTATCTTTATATATTGTTCCGGGTGGGCGTTGTATTAGTTTTTCGGAAGTGTTACACCTGTAAGACAAAAATTAAAATGGTTTGGAAAGGCCATGGGATGTAGAAATATTTTTTTCACATTTTACTTCCTTGTAAAAACAGGTAAAACAATAGGGATTTTCGTACGGATAAGTACCCAGTGAACGGTTCGTTTAGCTTTATATATTGTTCCGGGTGGGCGTTGTATTGGTTTTTCGGAAGTGTTAGACCTGTAAGAGCAAAATTTAAATGGTTGGGAAAGGCCATGGGATGTAGAAATATTTTTTTCACATTTTACTTCCTTGTAAAAACCGGAAAATCAATAGTGATTTTCGTACGGATAAGTACCCAGTGAACGGTTCGTTTAGCTTTATATATTGTTCCGGGTGGGCGTTGTATTGGTTTTTCGGAAGTGTTAGACCTGTAAGAGAAAAATTTAAATGGTTGGGAAAGGCCATGGGATGTATACATATTTTTTTCACATTTTACTTCCTTGTAAAAACAGGAAAATCAATAGGGATTTTCGTACGGATAAGTACCCAGTGAACGGTTCATTTATCTTTATATATTGTTCCGGGTGGGCGTTGTATTGGTTTTTCGGAAGTGTTACACCTGTAAGAGAAAAATTTAAATGGTTTGGAAAGGCCATGGGATGTAGAAATATTTTTTTCACATTTTACTTCCTTGTAAAAACAGGTAAAACAATAGGGATTTTTGTACGGATAAGTACCCAGTGAACGGTTCGTTTAGCTTTATATATTGTTCCGGGGGGGCGTTGTATTGGTTTTTCGGAAGTGTTAGACCTGTAAGAGAAAAATTTAAATGGTTGGGAAAGGCCATGGGATATAGAAATATTTTTTTCACATTTTATTTCCGTTTAAAAACAGGTAAATCAATAGGGATTTTCGTACGGATAAGTACCCAGTGAACGGTTCGTTTAGCTTTATATATTGTTCCGGGTGGGCGTTTTATTGGTTTTTCGCATGTGTTAGACCTGTAAGAGAAAAATTTAAATGGTTGGGAAAGGCCATGGGATGTAGAAATATTTTTTTCACATTTTACTTCCTTGTAAAAACAGGTAAATCAATAGTGATTTTCGTACGGATAAGTACCCAGTGAACGGTTCGTTTAGCTTTATATATTGTTCCGGGTGGGCGTTGTTTTGGTTTTTCGGAAGTGTTAGACCTGTAAGAGAAAAATTTAAATGGTTGGGAAAGGCCATGGGATGTAGAAATATTTTTTTCACATTTTATTTCCTTGTAAAAACAGGTAAATCAATAGGGTTTTTCGTACGGATAAGTGCCCAGTGAACGGTTCATTTAGCTTTATATATTGTTCCGGGTGGGCGTTGTTTTGGTTTTTCGGAAGTGTTAGACCTGTAAGAGAAACATTTAAATGGTTGGTAAAGGCCATGGGATGTAGAAATATTTTTTCACATTTTATTTCCTGGTAAAAACAGGTAAATCAATAGTGATTTTCGTACGGATAAGTACCCAGTGAACGGTTCGTTTAACTTTATATATTTTTCCGGGTGGGAGTTGTATTGGTTTTTCGCAAGTGTTAGACTTTTTAAGAGAAAAATTTAAAGGGTTGGGAAAGGCCATGGTATGTAGAAATATTTTTTTCACATTTTATTTCCTTGTAAATACAGGTAAATCGATAAGGATTTTCATACGGATAAGTGCCCAGTGAACGGTACGTTTAGCTTTATATATTGTTCCGGGTGGGCGTTGTATTGGTTTTTCGGAAGTGTTCGACCTGTAAGAGAAAAATTTAAATGGTTGGGAAAGGCCATGGGATGTAGAAACATTTTTTTCACATTTACTTCCTTGTAAAAACAGGAAAATCAATAGGGATTTTCGTACGGATAAGTACCCAGTGAACGGTTCGTTTAGCTTTATATATTGTTCCGGGTGGGCGTTGTATTGGTTTTTCGGAAGTGTTAGACCTGTAAGAGAAAAATTTAAATGGTTGGGAAAGGCCATGGGATGTAGAAATTTTTTTTTCACATTTTACTTCCTTGTAAAAACAGGAAAATCGATAGGGATTTTCGTACGGATAAGTAGCTAGTGAACGGTTCGTTTATCTTTATATATTCTTCCGGGTGGGCGTTGTATTGGATTTTCAGAAGTGTTAGACCTGTAAGAGAAAAATTTAAATGGTTGGGAAAGGCCATGGGATATAGAAATATTTTTTTCACATTTTATTTCCGTTTAAAAACAGGTAAATCAATAGGGATTTTCGTACGGATAAGTACCCAGTGAACGGTTCGTTTAGCTTTATATATTGTTCCGGGTGGGCATTTTATTGGTTTTTCGCATGTGTTAGACCTGTATGAGAAAAATTTAAATGGTTGGGAAAGGCCATGGGATGTAGAAATATTTTTTTCACATTTTACTTCCTTGTAAAAACAGGTAAATCAATAGTGATTTTCGTACGGATAAGTACCCAGTGAACGGTTCGTTTAGCTTTATATATTGTTCCGGGTGTGCGTTGTATTGGTTTTTCGGAAGTGTTAGACCTGTAAGAGAAAAATTTAAATGGTTGGGAAAGGCCATGGGATGTAGAAATATTTTTTTCACATTTTATTTCCTTGTAAAAACAGGTAAATCAATAGGGTTTTTCGTACGGATAAGTGCCCAGTGAACGGTTCATTTAGCTTTATATATTGTTCCGGGTGGGCGTTGTTTTGGTTTTTCGGAAGTGTTAGACCTGTAAGAGAAACATTTAAATGGTTGGTAAAGGCCATGGGATGTAGAAATATTTTTTCACATTTTATTTCCTGGTAAAAACAGGTAAATCAATAGTGATTTTCGTACGGATAAGTACCCAGTGAACGGTTCGTTTAACTTTATATATTTTTCCGGGTGGGAGTTGTATTGGTTTTTCGCAAGTGTTAGACTTGTAAGAGAAAAATTTAAATGGTTGGGAAAGGCCATGGTATGTAGAAATATTTTTTTCACATTTTATTTCCTTGTAAATACAGGTAAATCGATAAGGATTTTCATACGGATAAGTGCCCAGTGAACGGTTCGTTTAGCTTTATATATTGTTCCGGGTGGGCGTTGTATAGGTTTTTCGGAAGTGTTAGACCTGTAAGAGAAAAATTTAAATGGTTGGGAAAGGCCATGGGATGTAGAAACATTTTTTCACATTTTAATTCCTTGTAAAAACAGGTAAATCAATAGTGATTTTCGTACGGATAAGTACCCAGTGAACGGTTCGTTTAGCTTTATATATTGTTCCGGGTGGGCGTTGTATTGGTTTTTCGGAAGTGTTAGACCTGTAAGAGAAAAATTTAAATGGTTGGGAAAGGCCATGGGATGTATAAATATTTTTTTCACATTTTACTTCCTTGTAAAAACAGGAAAATCAATAGGGATTTTCGTACGGATAAGTACCCAGTGAACGGTTCGTTTAGCTTTATATATTCTTCCGGGTGGGCGTTGTATTGGTTTTTCGGAAGTGTTACACCTGTAAGAGAAAAATTAAAATGGTTTGGAAAGGCCATGGGATGTAGAAATATTTTTTTTAACATTTTACTTCCTTGTAAAAACAGGTAAAACAATAGGGATTTTCGTACGGATAAGTACCCAGTGAACGGTTCGTTAAGCTTTATATATTGTTCCGGGTGGGCGTTGTATTGGTTTTTCGCATGTGTTAGACCTGTAAGAGAAAAATTTAAATGGTTGGGAAAGGCCATGGGATGTAGAAATATTTTTTTCACATTTTACTTCCTTGTAAAAACAGGTAAATCAATAGTGATTTTCGTACGGATAAGTACCCAGTGAACGGTTCGTTTAGCTTTATATATTGTTCCGGGTGGGCGTTGTATTGGTTTTTCGGAAGTGTTAGACCTGTAAGAGAAAAATTTAAATGGTTGGGAAAGGCCATGGGATGTAGAAATATTTTTTTCACATTTTATTTCCTTGTAAAAACAGGTAAATCAATAGGGTTTTTCGTACGGATAAGTGCCCAGTGAACGGTTCATTTAGCTTTATATATTGTTCCGGGTGGGCGTTGTTTTGGTTTTTCGGAAGTGTTAGACCTGTAAGAGAAACATTTAAATGGTTGGTAAAGGCCATGGGATGTAGAAATATTTTTTCACATTTTATTTCCTGGTAAAAACAGGTAAATCAATAGTGATTTTCGTACGGATAAGTACCCAGTGAACGGTTCGTTTAACTTTATATATTTTTCCGGGTGGGAGTTGTATTGGTTTTTCGCAAGTGTTAGACTTGTAAGAGAAAAATTTAAATGGTTGGGAAAGGCCATGGTATGTAGAAATATTTTTTTCACATTTTATTTCCTTGTAAATACAGGTAAATCGATAAGGATTTTCATACGGATAAGTGCCCAGTGAACGGTTCGTTTAGCTTTATATATTGTTCCGGGTGGGCGTTGTATAGGTTTTTCGGAAGTGTTAGACCTGTAAGAGAAAAATTTAAATGGTTGGGAAAGGCCATGGGATGTAGAAACATTTTTTCACATTTTAATTCCTTGTAAAAACAGGTAAATCAATAGTGATTTTCGTACGGATAAGTACCCAGTGAACGGTTCGTTTAGCTTTATATATTGTTCCGGGTGGGCGTTGTATTGGTTTTTCGGAAGTGTTAGACCTGTAAGAGAAAAATTTAAATGGTTGGGAAAGGCCATGGGATGTATAAATATTTTTTTCACATTTTACTTCCTTGTAAAAACAGGAAAATCAATAGGGATTTTCGTACGGATAAGTACCCAGTGAACGGTTCGTTTAGCTTTATATATTCTTCCGGGTGGGCGTTGTATTGGTTTTTCGGAAGTGTTACACCTGTAAGAGAAAAATTAAAATGGTTTGGAAAGGCCATGGGATGTAGAAATATTTTTTTCACATTTTACTTCCTTGTAAAAACAGGTAAAACAATAGGGATTTTCGTACGGATAAGTACCCAGTGAACGGTTCGTTAAGCTTTATATATTGTTCCGGGTGGGCGTTGTATTGGTTTTTAGGAAGTGTTAGACCTGTAAGAGAAAAATTTAAATGGTTGGGAAAGGCCATGGGATGTAGAAATATTTTTTTCACATTTTACTTCCTTGTAAAAACCGGAAAATCAATAGTGATTTTCGTACGGATAAGTACCCAGTGAACGGTTCGTTTAGCTTTATATATTGTTCCGGGTGGGCGTTGTATTGGTTTTTCAGAAGTGTTAGACCTGTAAGAGAAAAATTTAAATGGTTGGGAAAGGCCATGGGATGTAGAAATATTTTTTTCACATTTTATTTCCTTGTAAAAACAGGAAAACCAATAGGGTTTTTCGTACGGATAAGTGCCCAGTGAACGGTTCGTTTAGCTTTATATATTGTTCCGGGTGGGCGTTGTTTTGGTTTTTCGCAAGTGTTAGACCTGTAAGAGAAAAATTTAAATGGTTGGGAAAGGCCATGGGATGTAGAAATATTTTTTTCACATTTTACTTCCTTGTAAATACAGGTAAATCGATAGGGATTTTCGTACGGATAAGTGCCCAGTGAACGGTTCGTTTAGCTTTATATATTGTTCCGGGTGGGCGTTGTATTGGTTTTTCAGAAGTGTTAGACCTGTAAATGAAAAATTTAAATGGTTGGGAAAGGCCATGGGATGTAGAAATATTTTTTCACATTTTATTTCCTTGTAAAAACAGGTAAATCAATAGGGTTTTTCGTACGGATAAGTGCCGAGTGAACGGTTCGTTTAGCTTTATATATTGTTCCGGGTGGGCGTTGTTTTGGTTTTTCGGAAGTGTTAGACCTGTAAGAGAAAAATTTAAATGGTTGGGAAAGGCCATGGGATGTAGAAATATTTTTTTCACATTTTACTTCCTTGTAAAAACAGGAATATCGATAGGGATTTTCGTACGGATAAGTACCGAGTAAACGGTTCGTTTATCTTTATATATTCTTCCGGGTGGGCGTTGTATTGGTTTTTCAGAAGTGTTAGACCTGTAAGAGAAAAATTTAAATGGTTGGGAAAGGCCATGGGATGTAGAAACATTTTTTTCACATTTACTTCCTTGTAAAAACAGGAAAATCAATAGGGATTTTCGTACGGATAAGTACCCAGTGAACGGTTCGTTTAGCTTTATTTATTGTTCCGGGTGGGCGTTGTATTGTTTTTTCGGAAGTGTTAGACCTGTAAGAGAAAAATTTAAATGGTTGGGAAAGGCCATGGGATGTAGAAATATTTTTTTCACATTTTACTTCCTTGTAAAAACCGGAAAATCAATAGTGATTTTCGTACGGATAAGTACCCAGTGAACGGTTGGTTTAGCTTTATATATTGTTCCGGGTGGGCGTTGTATTGGTTTTTCGGAAGTGTTAGACCTGTAAGAGAAAAATTTAAATGGTTGGGAAAGGCCATGGGATGTATACATATTTTTTTCACATTTTACTTCCTTGTAAAAACAGGAAAATCAATAGGGATTTTCGTACGGATAAGTACCCAGTGAACGGTTCGTTTATCTTTATATATTGTTCCGGGTGGGCGTTGTATTGGTTTTTCGGAAGTGTTACACCTGTAAGAGAAAAATTTAAATGGTTTGGAAAGGCCATGGGATGTAGAAATATTTTTTTCACATTTTACTTCCTTGTAAAAACAGGTAAAACAATAGGGATTTTTGTACGGATAAGTACCCAGTGAACGGTTCGTTTAGCTTTATATATTGTTCCGGGGGGGCGTTGTATTGGTTTTTCAGAAGTGTTAGACCTGTAAGAGAAAAATTTAAATGGTTGGGAAAGGCCATGGGATGTAGAAATATTTTTTTCACATTTTACTTCCTTGTAAAAACAGGTAAATCAATCGTGATTTTCGTACGGATAAGTACCCAGTGAACGGTTCGTTTATATTTATATATTGTTCCGGGTGGGCGTTGTATTGGTTTTTCGGAAGTGTTAGACCTGTAAGAGAAAAATTTAAATGGTTGGGAAAGGCCATGTGATGTAGAAATTTTTTTTTCACATTTTACTTCCTTGTAAAAACAGGAAAATCGATAGGGATTTTCGTACGGATAAGTAGCTAGTGAACGGTTCGTTTATCTTTATATATTCTTCCGGGTGGGCGTTGTATTGGATTTTCAGAAGTGTTAGACCTGTAAGAGAAAAATTTAAATGGTTGGGAAAGGCCATGGGATATAGAAATATTTTTTTCACATTTTATTTCCGTTTAAAAACAGGTAAATCAATAGGGATTTTCGTACGGATAAGTACCCAGTGAACGGTTCGTTTAGCTTTATATATTGTTCCGGGTGGGCGTTTTATTGGTTTTTCGCATGTGTTAGACCTGTAAGACAAAAATTTAAATGGTTGGGAAAGGCCATGGGATGTAGAAATATTTTTTTCACATTTTACTTCCTTGTAAAAACAGGTAAATTAATAGTGATTTTCGTACGGATAAGTACCCAGTGAACGGTTCGTTTAGCTTTATATATTGTTCCGGGTGGGCATTGTATTGGTTTTTCGGAAGTGTTAGACCTGTAAGAGAAAAATTTAAATGGTTGGGAAAGGCCATGGGATGTAGAAATATTTTTTTCACATTTTATTTCCTTGTAAAAACAGGTAAATCAATAGGGTTTTTCGTATGGATAAGTGCCCAGTGAACGGTTCATTTAGCTTTATATATTGTTCCGGGTGGGCGTTGTTTTGGTTTTTCGGAAGTGTTAGACCTGTAAGAGAAACATTTAAATGGTTGGTAAAGGCCATGGGATGTAGAAATATTTTTTCACATTTTATTTCCTGGTAAAAACAGGTAAATCAATAGTGATTTTCGTACGGATAAGTACCCAGTGAACGGTTCGTTTAACTTTATATATTTTTACGGGTGGGAGTTGTATTGGTTTTTCGCAAGTGTTAGACTTGTAAGAGAAAAATTTAAATGGTTGGGAAAGGCCATGGTATGTAGAAATATTTTTTTCACATTTTATTTCCTTGTAAATACAGGTAAATCGATAAGGATTTTCATACGGATAAGTGCCCAGTGAACGGTTCGTTTAGCTTTATATATTGTTCCGGGTGGGCGTTGTATTGGTTTTTCGCATGTGTTAGACCTGTAAGAGAAAAATTTAAATGGTTGGGAAAGGCCATGGGATGTAGAAACATTTTTTTCACATTTACTTCCTTGTAAAAACAGGAAAATCAATAGGGATTTTCGTACGGATAAGTACCCAGTGAACGGTTCGTTTAGCTTTATTTATTGTTCCGGGTGGGCGTTGTATTGATTTTCGGAAGTGTTAGACCTGTAAGAGAAAAATTTAAATGGTTGGGAAAGGCCATGGGATGTAGAAATATTTTTTTCACATTTTACTTCCTTGTAAAAACAGGAAAATCAATAGGGATTTTTGTATGGATAAGTTCCCAGTGAACGGTTCGTTTAGCTTTATATATTGTTCCGGGTGGGCGTTGTATTGGTTTTTCGCATGTGTTAGACCCGTAAGAGAAAAATTTAAATGGTTGGGAAAGGCCATGGGATGTAGAAATATTTTTTCACATTTTACTTCCTTGTAAAAACAGGTAAATCAATAGTGATTTTCGTACGGATAAGTACCCAGTGAACGGTTCGTTTAGCTTTATATATTGTTCCGGGTGGGCGTTGTATTGGTTTTTCGGAAGTGTTAGACCTGTAAGAGAAAAATTTAAATGGTTGGGAAAGGCCATGGGATGTATAAATATTTTTTTCACATTTTACTTCCTTGTAAAAACAGGAAAATCAATAGGGATTTTTGTACGGATAAGTACCCAGTGAACGGTTCGTTTAGCTTTATATATTGTTCTGGGGGGGCGTTGTATTGGTTTTTCAGAAGTGTTAGACCTGTAAGAGAAAAATTTAAATGGTTGGGAAAGGCCATGGGATGTAGAAATATTTTTTTCACATTTTACTTCCTTGTAAAAACAGGTAAATCAATAGTGATTTTCGTACGGATAAGTACCCAGTGAACGGTTCGTTTAGCTTTATATATTGTTCCGGGTGGGCGTTGTATTGGTTTTTCGGAAGTGTTAGACCTGTAAGAGAAAAATTTAAATGGTTGGGAAAGGCCATGGGATGTAGAAATGTTTTTTTCACATTTTTCTTCCTTGTAAAAACAGGAAAATCGATAGGGATTTTCGTACGGATAAGTAGCTAGTGAACGGTTCGTTTATCTTTATATATTCTTCCGGGTGGGCGTTGTATTGGATTTTCAGAAGTGTTAGACCTGTAAGAGAAAAATTTAAATGGTTGGGAAAGGCCATGGGATATAGAAATATTTTTTTCACATTTTATTTCCGTTTAAAAACAGGTAAATCAATAGGGATTTTCGTACGGATAAGTACCCAGTGAACGGTTCGTTTAGCTTTATATATTGTTCCGGGTGGTCGTTTTATTGGTTTTTCGCATGTGTTAGACCTGTAAGAGAAAAATTTAAATGGTTGGGAAAGGCCATGGGATGTAGAAATATTTTTTTCACATTTTACTTCCTTGTAAAAACAGGTAAATCAATAGTGATTTTCGTACGGATAAGTACCCAGTGAACGTTTCGTTTATCTTTATATATTCTTCCGGGTGGGCGTTGTATTGGTTTTTCGCAAGTGTTAGACCTGTAAGAGAAAAATTTAAATGGTTGGGAAAGGCCATGGGATGTAGAAATATTTTTTTCACATTTACTTCCTTGTAAAAACAGGTAAATTAATAGGGTTTTTCGTACGGATAAGTACCCAGTGAACGGTTCGTTTAGCTTTATATATTGTTCTGGGTGGGCATTGTATTGTTTTTTCGGAAGTGTTAGACCTGTAAGAGAAAAATTTAAATGGTTGGGAAAGGCCATGGGATGTAGAAATATTTTTTTCACATTTTACTTCCTTGTAAAAACAGGAAAATCAATAGGGATTTTTGTACGGATAAGTACCCAGTGAACGGTTCGTTTAGCTTTATATATTGTTCCTGGTGGGCGTAGTTTTGGTTTTTCGGAAGTGTTAGACCTGAAAGAGAAAAATTTAAATGGTTGGGAAAGGCCATGGGATGTAGAAATATTTTTTCACATTTTATTTCCTGGTAAAAACAGGTAAATCAATAGTGATTTTCGTATGGATAAGTACCCAGTGAACGGTTCGTTTAGCTTTATATATTTTTCCGGGTGGGAGTTGTATTGGTTTTTCGCAAGTGTTAGACCTGTAAGAGAAACATTTAAATGGTTGGGAAAGGCCATGGGATGTAGAAATATTTTTTTCACATTTTATTTCCTTTTAAAAACAAGTAAATCAATAGGGTTTTTCGTACGGATAAGTGCCCAGTGAACGGTTTGTTTAGCTTTATATATTGTTCCGGGTGGGCGTTGTTTTGGTTTTTCGGAAGTGTTAGACCTGTAAGAGAAAATTTTAAATGGTTGGGAAAGGCCATGGGATGTAGAAATATTTTTTTCACATTTTACTTCCTTGTAAAAACAGGAAAATCGATTGGGATTTTCGTAAGGATAAGTACCTAATGAACGGTTCGTTTATCTTTATATATTCTTCCGGGTGGGCGTTGTATTGGATTTTCGGAAGTGTTAGACTTGTAAGAGAAAAATTTAAATGGTTGGGAAAGGCCATGGGATGTAGAAATATTTTTTTCACATTTACTTCCTTGTAAAAACAGGTAAATCAAATGGGTTTTTCGTACGGATAAGTACCCAGTGAACGGTTCGTTTAGCTTTATATATTGTTCCGGGTGGGCGTTGTATTGGTTTTTCGGAAGTGTTAGACCTGTAAGAGAAAAATTTAAATGGTTGGGAAAGGCCATGGGATGTAGAAATATTTTTTTCACATTTTATTTCCTTTTAAAAACAGGTAAATCAATAGGGATTTCCGTACGGATAAGTACCCAGTGAACGGTTCGTTTAGCTTTATATATTGTTCCGGGTGGGCGTTGTATTGGTTTTTCGGAAGTGTTAGACCTGTAAGAGAAAAATTTAAATGGTTGGGAAAGGCCATGGGATGTAGAAATATTTTTTTCACATTTTACTTCCTTGTAAAAACAGGAAAATCAATAGGGATTTTCGTACGGATATGTACCCAGTGAACAGTTCGTTTAGCTTTATATATTGTTCCGGGTGGGCGTTGTTTTGGTTTTTCGGAAGTGTTAGACCTGTAAGAGAAAAATTTAAATGGTTGGGAAAGGCCATGGGATGTAGAAATATTTTTTTCACATTTTACTTCCTTGTAAAAACAGGAAAATCGATAGGGATTTTCGTACGGATAAGTAGCTAGTGAACGGTTCGTTTATCTTTATATATTCTTCCGGGTGGGCATTGTATTGGATTTTCGGGAGTGTTAGACGTGTAAGAGAAAAATTTAAATGGTTGGGAAAGGCCATGGGATGTAGAAATATTTTTTTCACATTTACTTCCTTGTAAAAACAGGAAAATCAATAGGGATTTTCGTACGGATCAGTACCCAGTGAACGGTTCGTTTATCTTTATATATTGTTCCGGGTGGGCGTTGTATTGGTTTTTCGGAAGTGTTACACCTGTAAGAGAAAAATTTAAATGGTTTGGAAAGGCCATGGGATGTAGAAATATTTTTTTCACATTTTACTTCCTTGTAAAAACAGGTAAAACTATAGGGTTTTTCGTACGGATAAGTGCCCAGTGAACGGTTCGTTTAGCTTTATATATTGTTCCGGGTGGGCGTTGTTTTGGTTTTTCGGAAGTGTTAGACCTGTAAGAGAAAAATTTAAATGGTTGGGAAAGGCCATGGGATGTAGAAATATTTTTTTCACATTTTACTTCCTTGTAAAAACAGGTAAATCAATAGGGATTTTCGTACGGATAAGTGCCCAGTGAACGGTGCATTTAGCTTTATATATTGTTCTGGGTGGGCGTTGTATTGGTTTTTCGGAGGTGTTAGACCTGTAAGAGAAAAATTTAAATGGTTGGAAAGGCCATGGTATGTAGAAATATTTTTTCACATTTTATTTCCTTGTAAATACAGGTAAATCAATAGGGATTTTCGTACGAATAAGTGCCCAGTGAACGGTTCGTTTAGCTTTATATATTGTTCCGGGTGGGCGTTGTATTGGTTTTTCGCAAGTGTTAGACCTGTAAGAGTAAAATTTAAATGGTTGGGAAAGGCCATGGGATGTAGTAATATTTTTATCACATTTTATTACCTTTTAAAAACAGGTAAATCAATAGGGATTTTCGTACGGATAAGTAACCAGTGAACGGTTCGTTTAGCTTTATATATTGTTCCGGGTGGGCGTTGTATACGATTTTCGGAAGTGTTAGACCTATAAGAGAAAAATTTAAATGGTTGGGAAAGGCCATGGGATGTAGAAATATTTTTTTCACATTTTATTTCCTTGTAAAAACAGGTAAATCAATAGGATTTTTTGTACGGATAAGTGCCCAGTGAACGGTTCGTTTAGCTTTATATATTCTTCCGGGTGGGTGTTGTTTTGGTTTTTCGGAAGTGTTAGACCTGTAAGAGAAAAATTTAAATGGTTGGGAAAGGCCATGGGATGTAGAAATATTTTTTTCACATTTTACTTCCTTGTAAAAACAGGAAAATCGATAGGGATTTTCGTACGGATAAGTATCCAGTGAACGGTTCGTTTATCTTTATATATTCTTCCGGGTGGGCGTTGTATTGGTTTTTCGGAAGTGTTAGACCTGTAAGAGAAAAATTTAAATGGTTTGGAAAGGCCATGGGATTTAGAAATATTTTTTTCACATTTTATTTCCTTGTAAATACAGGTAAATCGATAGGGATTTTCGTACGGATAAGTGCCCAGTGAATGGTTCGTTTAGCTTTATATATTGTTCCGGGTGGGAGTTGTATTGGTATTTCGGAAGTGTTAGACTTGTAAGAGAAAAATTTAAATGGTTGGGAAAGGCCATGGGATGTAGAAATATTTTTTTCACATTTTATTTCCTTGTAAAAACAGGTAAATCAATAGGGTTTTTCGTACGGATAAGTACCTAGTGAACGGTTCGTTTATCTTTATATATTCTTCCGGGTGGGCGTTGTATACGATTTTCGGAAGTGTTAGACCTATAAGAGAAAAATTTAAATGGTTGGGAAAGGCCATGGGATGTAGAAATATTTTTTTCACATTTTATTTCCTTGTAAAAACAGGAAAATCAATAGGGATTTTCATACGGATAAGTACCCAGTGAACGGTTCGTTTAGCTTTATATATTGTTCCGGGTGGGCGTTGTATTGGTTTTTCGGAAGTGTTAGACCTGTAAGAGAAAAATTTAAATGGTTGGGAAAGGCCATGGGATGTAGAAATATTTTTTTCACATTTTACTTCCTTGTAAAAACAGGAAAATCAATAGGGATTTTCGTACGGATAAGTACCCAGTGAACGTTTCGTTTATCTTTATATATTCGTCCGGGTGGGCGTTGTATTGGTTTTTCGCAAGTGTTAGACCTGTAAGAGAAAAATTTAAATGGTTGGGAAAGGCCATGGGATGTAGAAATTTTTTTTTCCCATTTACTTCCTTGTAAAAACAGGTAAATCAATAGGGTTTTTCGTACGGATAAGTACCCAGTGAACGGTTCGTTTAGCTTTATATATTGTTCTGGGTGGGCATTGTATTGTTTTTTCGGAAGTGTTAGACCTGTAAGAGAAAAATTTAAATGGTTGGGAAAGGCCATGGGATGTAGAAATATTTTTTTCACATTTTACTTCCTTGTAAAAACAGGAAAATCAATAGGGATTTTTGTACGGATAAGTACCCAGTGAACGGTTCGTTTAGCTTTATATATTTTTCCGGGTGGGAGTTGTATTGGTTTTTCGCAAGTGTTAGACCTGTAAGAGAAAAATTTAAATGGTTGGGAAAGGCCATGGGATGTAGAAATATTTTTTTCACATTTTATTTCCTTGTAAAAACAGGTAGATCAATTGGGTTTTTCGTACGGATAAGTACCCAGTGAACGGTTCGTTTATCTTTATATATTGTTCTGGGTGGGCGTTGTATTGGTTTTTCGGAAGTGTTAGACCTGTAAGAGAAAAATTTAAATGGTTGGGAAAGGCCATGGGATGTAGAAATATTTTTTTCACATTTTACTTCCTTGTAAAAACAGGAAAATCGATTGGGATTTTCGTACGGATAAGTACCTAGTGAACGGTTCGTTTATCTTTATATATTCTTCCGGGTGGGCGTTGTATTGGATTTTCGGAAGTGTTAGACTTGTAAGAGAAAAATTTAAATGTTTGGGAAAGGCCATGGGATGTAGAAATATTTTTTTCACATTTACTTCCTTGTAAAAACAGGTAAATCAATAGGGTTTTTCGTACGGATAAGTACCCAGTGAACGGTTCGTTTAGCTTTATATATTGTTCTGGGTGGGCGTTGTATTGGTTTTTCGGAAGTGTTAGACCTGTAAGAGAAAAATTTAAATGGTTGGGAAAGGCCATGGGATGTAGAAATATTTTTTTCACATTTTATTTCCTTTTAAAAACAAGTAAATCAATAGGGTTTTTCGTACGGATAAGTGCCCAGTGAACGGTTCGTTTAGCTTTATATATTGTTCCGGGTTGGCGTTGTTTTGGTTTTTCGGAAGTGTTAGACCTGTAAGAGAAAATTTTAAATGGTTGGGAAAGGCCATGGGATGTAGAAATATTTTTTTCACATTTTACTTCCTTGTAAAAACAGGAAAATCGATTGGGATTTTCGTAAGGATAAGTACCTAATGAACGGTTCGTTTACCTTTATATATTCTTCCGGGTGGGCGTTGTATTGGATTTTCTGAAGTGTTAGACTTGTAAGAGAAAAATTTCAATGGTTGGGAAAGGCCATGAGATGTAGAAATATTTTTTTCACATTTACTTCCTTGTAAAAACAGGTAAATCAAATGGGTTTTTCGTACGGATAAGTACCCAGTGAACGGTTCGTTTAGCTTAATATATTGTTCCGGGTGTGCGTTGTATTGGTTTTTCGGTAGACCAGAAAGAGAAATAATTAAATGGTTGGGAAAGGCCATGGGATGTAGAAATATTTTTTTCACATTTTATTTCCTTTTAAAAACAGGTAAATCAATAGGGATTTTCGTACGGATAAGTACCCAGTGAATGGTTCGTTTAGCTTTATATATTGTTCCGGGTGGGCGTTGTATTGGTTTTTCGGAAGTGTTAGACCTGTAAGAGAAAAATTTAAATGGTTGGGAAAGGCCATGGGATGTAGAAATATTTTTTTCACATTTTACTTCCTTGTAAATCAGGAAAATCAATAGGGATTTTCGTACGGATATGTACCCAGTGAACGGTTCGTTTAGCTTTATATATTGTTCCGGGTGGGCGTTGTATTAGTTTTTCGGAAGTTTTAGACCTGTAAGAGAAAAATTTAAATGGTTGGGAAAGGCCATGGGATGTAGAAATATTTTTTTCATATTTTATTTCCTTGTAAAAACAGGTAAATCAATAGGGTTTTTCGTACGGATATGTACCCAGTGAACGGTTCGTTTAGCTTTATATATTGTTCCGGGTGGGCGTTGTTTTCGTTTTTCGGAAGTGTTAGACCTGTAAGAGAAAAATTTAAATGGTTGGGAAAGGCCATGGGATGTAGAAATATTTTTTTCACGTTTTACTTCCTTGTAAAAACAGGAAAATCGATAGGGATTTTTGTACGGATAAGTACCCAGTGAACGGTTCATTTATCTTTATATATTCTTCCGGGTGGGTGTTGTATTGGTTTTTCGGAAGTGTTAGACCTGTAAGAGAAAAATTTAAATGGTTGGGAAAGGCCATGGGATGTAGAAATATTTTTTTCACATTTACTTCTATGTAAAAACAGGTAAATCAATACGGTTTTTCGTACGGATAAGTACCCAATGAACGGTTCGTTTAGCTTTATATATTGTTCCGGGTGGGCGTTGTATTGTTTTTTCGGAAGTGTTAGACCTGTAAGAGAAAAATTTAAATGGTTGGGAAAGGCCATGGGATGTAGAAATATTTTTTTCACATTTTACTTCCTTTTAAAAACAGGAAAATCAATAGGGATTTTCGTAAGGATAAGTACCCAGTGAACGGTTCGTTTATCTTTATATATTCTTCCGGGTGGGCGTTGTATTGGTTTTTCGGAAGTGTTAGACCTGTAAGAGAAAAATTTAAATGGTTGGGAAAGGCCATGGGATGTAGAAATATTTTTTTCACATTTACTTCTATGTAAAAACAGGTAAATCAATACGGTTTTTCGTACGGATAAGTACCCAATGAACGGTTCGTTTAGCTTTATATATTGTTCCGGGTGGGCGTTGTATTGTTTTTTCGGAAGTGTTAGACCTGTAAGAGAAAAATTTAAATGGTTGGGAAAGGCCATGGGATGTAGAAATATTTTTTTCACATTTTACTTCCTTGTAAAAACAGGAAAATCAATAGGGATTTTCGTAAGGATAAGTACCCAGTGAACGGTTCGTTTATCTTTATATATTCTTCCGGGTGGGCGTTGTATTGGTTTTTCGGAAGTGTTAGACCTGTAAGAGAAAATTTTAAATGGTTGGGAAAGGCCATGGGATGTAGAAATATTTTTTTCACATTTTACTTCCTTGTAAAAACAGGAAAATCGATTGGGATTTTCGTAAGGATAAGTACCTAATGAACGGTTCGTTTACCTTTATATATTCTTCCGGGTGGGCGTTGTATTGGATTTTCTGAAGTGTTAGACTTGTAAGAGAAAAATTTCAATGGTTGGGAAAGGCCATGAGATGTAGAAATATTTTTTTCACATTTACTTCCTTGTAAAAACAGGTAAATCAAATGGGTTTTTCGTACGGATAAGTACCCAGTGAACGGTTCGTTTAGCTTAATATATTGTTCCGGGTGTGCGTTGTATTGGTTTTTCGGTAGACCAGAAAGAGAAATAATTAAATGGTTGGGAAAGGCCATGGGATGTAGAAATATTTTTTTCACATTTTATTTCCTTTTAAAAACAGGTAAATCAATAGGGATTTTCGTACGGATAAGTACCCAGTGAATGGTTCGTTTAGCTTTATATATTGTTCCGGGTGGGCGTTGTATTGGTTTTTCGGAAGTGTTAGACCTGTAAGAGAAAAATTTAAATGGTTGGGAAAGGCCATGGGATGTAGAAATATTTTTTTCACATTTTACTTCCTTGTAAATCAGGAAAATCAATAGGGATTTTCGTACGGATATGTACCCAGTGAACGGTTCGTTTAGCTTTATATATTGTTCCGGGTGGGCGTTGTATTAGTTTTTCGGAAGTTTTAGACCTGTAAGAGAAAAATTTAAATGGTTGGGAAAGGCCATGGGATGTAGAAATATTTTTTTCATATTTTATTTCCTTGTAAAAACAGGTAAATCAATAGGGTTTTTCGTACGGATATGTACCCAGTGAACGGTTCGTTTAGCTTTATATATTGTTCCGGGTGGGCGTTGTTTTCGTTTTTCGGAAGTGTTAGACCTGTAAGAGAAAAATTTAAATGGTTGGGAAAGGCCATGGGATGTAGAAATATTTTTTTCACGTTTTACTTCCTTGTAAAAACAGGAAAATCGATAGGGATTTTTGTACGGATAAGTACCCAGTGAACGGTTCATTTATCTTTATATATTCTTCCGGGTGGGTGTTGTATTGGTTTTTCGGAAGTGTTAGACCTGTAAGAGAAAAATTTAAATGGTTGGGAAAGGCCATGGGATGTAGAAATATTTTTTTCACATTTACTTCTATGTAAAAACAGGTAAATCAATACGGTTTTTCGTACGGATAAGTACCCAATGAACGGTTCGTTTAGCTTTATATATTGTTCCGGGTGGGCGTTGTATTGTTTTTTCGGAAGTGTTAGACCTGTAAGAGAAAAATTTAAATGGTTGGGAAAGGCCATGGGATGTAGAAATATTTTTTTCACATTTTACTTCCTTTTAAAAACAGGAAAATCAATAGGGATTTTCGTAAGGATAAGTACCCAGTGAACGGTTCGTTTATCTTTATATATTCTTCCGGGTGGGCGTTGTATTGGTTTTTCGGAAGTGTTAGACCTGTAAGAGAAAAATTTAAATGGTTGGGAAAGGCCATGGGATGTAGAAATATTTTTTTCACATTTACTTCTATGTAAAAACAGGTAAATCAATACGGTTTTTCGTACGGATAAGTACCCAATGAACGGTTCGTTTAGCTTTATATATTGTTCCGGGTGGGCGTTGTATTGTTTTTTCGGAAGTGTTAGACCTGTAAGAGAAAAATTTAAATGGTTGGGAAAGGCCATGGGATGTAGAAATATTTTTTTCACATTTTACTTCCTTGTAAAAACAGGAAAATCAATAGGGATTTTCGTAAGGATAAGTACCCAGTGAACGGTTCGTTTATCTTTATATATTCTTCCGGGTGGGCGTTGTATTGGTTTTTCGGAAGTGTTAGACCTGTAAGAGAAAAATTTAAATGGTTGGGAAAGGCCATGGGATGTAGAAATATTTTTTTCACATTTTACTTCCTTGTAAAAACAGGAAAATCAATAGGGTTTTTCGTACGGATAAGTACCCAGTGAACGGTTCGTTTAGCTTTATATATTGTTCTGGGTGGGCATTGTATTGTTTTTTCGGAAGTGTTAGACCTGTAAGAGAAAAATTTAAATGGCTGGGAAAGGCCATGGGATGTAGAAATATTTTTTTCACATTTTATTTCCTTGTAAAAAGAGGTAGATCAATTGGGTTTTTCGTACGGATAAGTACCCAGTGAACCGTTCGTTTAGCTTTATATATTGTTCCGGGTGGGCGTTGTATTGGTTTTTCGGAAGTGTTAGACCTGTAAGAGAAAAATTTAAATGGTTGGGAAAGGCCATGGGATGTAGAAATATTTTTTTCACATTTTATTTCCTTGTAAAAACAGGTAAATCGATTGGGATTTTCGTACGGATAATTACATAGTGAACGGTTCATTTATCTTTATATATTCTTCCGGGTGGGCGTTGTATTGGATTTTCGGAAGTGTTAGACTTGTAAGAGAAAAATTTAAATGGTTGGGAAAGGCCATGGGATGTAGAAATATTTTTTTCACATTTACTTCCTTGTAAAAACAGGTAAATCAATAGGGTTTTTCATACGGATAAGTACCCAGTGAACGGTTCGTTTAGCTTTATATATTGTTCCGGGTGGGCGTTGTATTGGTTTTTCGGAAGTATTAGACCTGTAAGAGAAAAATTTAAATGGTTGGGAAAGGCCATGGGATGTAGAAATATTTTTTTCACATTTTATTTCCTTTTAAAAAAAAGTAAATCAATAGGGTTTTTCGTACGGATAAGTGCCCAGTGAACGGTTCGTTTAGCTTTATATATTGTTCCGGGTGGGCGTTGTTTTGGTTTTTCGGAAGTGTTAGACCTGTAAGAGAAAAATTTAAATGGTTGGGAAAGGCCATGGGATGTAGAAATATTTTTTTCACATTTTACTTCCTTGTAAAAACAGGAAAATCAATAGGGATTTTCGTACGGATAAGTACCCAGTGAACGGTTCGTTTACCTTTATATATTCTTCCGGGTGGGCGTTGTATAGGTTTTTCGGAAGTGTTAGACCTGTAAGAGAAAAATTTAAATGGTTGGGAAAGGCCATGGGATGTAGAAATATTTTTTTCACATTTACTTCCTTGTAAAAACAGGTAAATCAATAGGGTTTTTCGTACGGATAAGTACCCAGTGAACGGTTCGTTTAGCTTTATATATTGTTCCGGGTGGGCATTGTATTGTTTTTTTGGAAGTGTTAGACCTGTAAGAGAAAAATTTAAATGGTTGGGAAAGGCCATGGGATGTAGAAATATTTTTTTCACATTTTACTTCCTTGTAAAAACAGATAAATCAATAGGGATATTTGTACGGATAAGTACCCAGTGAACGGTTCGTTTAGCTTTATATATTGTTCCTGGTGGGCGTTGTTTCGGTTTTTCGGAAGTGTTAGACCTGAAAGAGAAAAATTTAAATGGTTGGTAAAGGCCATGGGATGTAGAAATATTTTTTCACATTTTATTTCCTGGTAAAAACAGGTAAATCAATAGTGATTTTCGTATGGATAAGTACCCACTGAACGGTTCGTTTAGCTTTATATATTGTTCCGGGTGGGCGTTGTATTGGTTTTTCGTAAGTGTTAGACCTGTAAGAGAAAAATTTAAATGGTTGGGAAAGGCCATGGGATGTAGAAATATTTTTTTCACATTTTATTTCCTTGTAAAAACAGGTAAATCAATAGGGTTTTTCGTACGGATAAGTGCCCAGTGAAGGGTTCGTTTAGCTTTATATATTGTTCCGGGTGGGCGTTGTTTTGGTTTTTCGGAAGTGTTACACCAGTAAGAGAAAAATTTAAATGGTTTGGAAAGGCCATGGGATTTAGAAATATTTTTTTCACATTTACTTCCTTGTAAAAACAGGTAAATCAATAGGGTTTTTCGTACGGATAAGTGCCCAGTGAACGGTTCGTTTAGCTTTATATATTGTTCCGGGTGGGCGTTGTATTGGTTTTTCGGAAGTGTTAGACCTGTAAGAGAAAAATTTAAATGGTTGGGAAAGGCCATGGGATGTAGAAATATTTTTTTCACATTTACTTCTATGTAAAAACAGGTAAATCAATACGGTTTTTCGTACGGATAAGTACCCAATGAACGGTTCGTTTAGCTTTATATATTGTTCCGGGTGGGCGTTGTATTGTTTTTTCGGAAGTGTTAGACCTGTAAGAGAAAAATTTAAATGGTTGGGAAAGGCCATGGGATGTAGAAATATTTTTTTCACATTTTACTTCCTTTTAAAAACAGGAAAATCAATAGGGATTTTCGTAAGGATAAGTACCCAGTGAACGGTTCGTTTATCTTTATATATTCTTCCGGGTGGGCGTTGTATTGGTTTTTCGGAAGTGTTAGACCTGTAAGAGAAAAATTTAAATGGTTGGGAAAGGCCATGGGATGTAGAAATATTTTTTTCACATTTACTTCTATGTAAAAACAGGTAAATCAATACGGTTTTTCGTACGGATAAGTACCCAATGAACGGTTCGTTTAGCTTTATATATTGTTCCGGGTGGGCGTTGTATTGTTTTTTCGGAAGTGTTAGACCTGTAAGAGAAAAATTTAAATGGTTGGGAAAGGCCATGGGATGTAGAAATATTTTTTTCACATTTTACTTCCTTGTAAAAACAGGTAAATCAATAGTGATTTTCGTACGGATAAGTACCCAGTGAACGTTTCGTTTATCTTTATATATTCTTCCGGGTGGGCGTTGTATTGGTTTTTCGCAAGTGTTAGACCTGTAAGAGAAAAATTTAAATGGTTGGGAAAGGCCATGGGATGTAGAAATATTTTTTTCACATTTACTTCCTTGTAAAAACAGGTAAATTAATAGGGTTTTTCGTACGGATAAGTACCCAGTGAACGGTTCGTTTAGCTTTATATATTGTTCTGGGTGGGCATTGTATTGTTTTTTCGGAAGTGTTAGACCTGTAAGAGAAAAATTTAAATGGTTGGGAAAGGCCATGGGATGTAGAAATATTTTTTTCACATTTTACTTCCTTGTAAAAACAGGAAAATCAATAGGGATTTTTGTACGGATAAGTACCCAGTGAACGGTTCGTTTAGCTTTATATATTGTTCCTGGTGGGCGTAGTTTTGGTTTTTCGGAAGTGTTAGACCTGAAAGAGAAAAATTTAAATGGTTGGGAAAGGCCATGGGATGTAGAAATATTTTTTCACATTTTATTTCCTGGTAAAAACAGGTAAATCAATAGTGATTTTCGTATGGATAAGTACCCAGTGAACGGTTCGTTTAGCTTTATATATTTTTCCGGGTGGGAGTTGTATTGGTTTTTCGCAAGTGTTAGACCTGTAAGAGAAACATTTAAATGGTTGGGAAAGGCCATGGGATGTAGAAATATTTTTTTCACATTTTATTTCCTTGTAAAAACAGGTAGATCAACTGGGTTTTTCGTACGGATAAGTACCCAGTGAACGGTTCGTTTAGCTTTATATATTGTTCCGGGTGGGCGTTGTATTGGTTTTTCGGAAGTGTTAGACCTGTAAGAGAAAAATTTAAATGGTTGGGAAAGGCCATGGGATGTAGAAATATTTTTTTCACATTTTACTTCCTTGTAAATACAGGAAAATCGATTGGGATTTTCGTACGGATAAGTACCTAGTGAACGGTTCGTTTATCTTTATATATTCTTCCGGGTGGGCGTTGTATTGGATTTTCGGAAGTGTTAGACTTGTAACAGAAAAATTTAAATGTTTGGGAAAGGCCATGGGATGTAGAAATATTTTTTTCACATTTACTTCCTTGTAAAAACAGGTAAATCAATAGGGTTTTTCGTACGGATAAGTACCCAGTGAACGGTTCGTTTAGCTTTATATATTGTTCTGGGTGGGCGTTGTATTGGTTTTTCGGAAGTGTTAGACCTGTAAGAGAAAAATTTAAATGGTTGGGAAAGGCCATGGGATGTAGAAATATTTTTTTCACATTTTATTTCCTTTTAAAAACAAGTAAATCAATAGGGTTTTTCGTACGGATAAGTGCCCAGTGAACGGTTTGTTTAGCTTTATATATTGTTCCGGGTGGGCGTTGTTTTGGTTTTTCGGAAGTGTTAGACCTGTAAGAGAAAATTTTAAATGGTTGGGAAAGGCCATGGGATGTAGAAATATTTTTTTCACATTTTACTTCCTTGTAAAAACAGGAAAATCGATTGGGATTTTCGTAAGGATAAGTACCTAATGAACGGTTCGTTTATCTTTATATATTCTTCCGGGTGGGCGTTGTATTGGATTTTCGGAAGTGTTAGACTTGTAAGAGAAAAATTTAAATGGTTGGGAAAGGCCATGGGATGTAGAAATATTTTTTTCACATTTACTTCCTTGTAAAAACAGGTAAATCAAATGGGTTTTTCGTACGGATAAGTACCCAGTGAACGGTTCGTTTAGCTTTATATATTGTTCCGGGTGGGCGTTGTATTGGTTTTTCGGAAGTGTTAGACCTGTAAGAGAAAAATTTAAATGGTTGGGAAAGGCCATGGGATGTAGAAATATTTTTTTCACATTTTATTTCCTTTTAAAAACAGGTAAATCAATAGGGATTTCCGTACGGATAAGTACCCAGTGAACGGTTCGTTTAGCTTTATATATTGTTCCGGGTGGGCGTTGTATTGGTTTTTCGGAAGTGTTAGACCTGTAAGAGAAAAATTTAAATGGTTGGGAAAGGCCATGGGATGTAGAAATATTTTTTTCACATTTTACTTCCTTGTAAAAACAGGAAAATCAATAGGGATTTTCGTACGGATATGTACCCAGTGAACAGTTCGTTTAGCTTTATATATTGTTCCGGGTGGGCGTTGTTTTGGTTTTTCGGAAGTGTTAGACCTGTAAGAGAAAAATTTAAATGGTTGGGAAAGGCCATGGGATGTAGAAATATTTTTTTCACATTTTACTTCCTTGTAAAAACAGGAAAATCGATAGGGATTTTCGTACGGATAAGTAGCTAGTGAACGGTTCGTTTATCTTTATATATTCTTCCGGGTGGGCATTGTATTGGATTTTCGGGAGTGTTAGACGTGTAAGAGAAAAATTTAAATGGTTGGGAAAGGCCATGGGATGTAGAAATATTTTTTTCACATTTACTTCCTTGTAAAAACAGGAAAATCAATAGGGATTTTCGTACGGATCAGTACCCAGTGAACGGTTCGTTTATCTTTATATATTGTTCCGGGTGGGCGTTGTATTGGTTTTTCGGAAGTGTTACACCTGTAAGAGAAAAATTTAAATGGTTTGGAAAGGCCATGGGATGTAGAAATATTTTTTTCACATTTTACTTCCTTGTAAAAACAGGTAAAACTATAGGGTTTTTCGTACGGATAAGTGCCCAGTGAACGGTTCGTTTAGCTTTATATATTGTTCCGGGTGGGCGTTGTTTTGGTTTTTCGGAAGTGTTAGACCTGTAAGAGAAAAATTTAAATGGTTGGGAAAGGCCATGGGATGTAGAAATATTTTTTTCACATTTTACTTCCTTGTAAAAACAGGTAAATCAATAGGGATTTTCGTACGGATAAGTGCCCAGTGAACGGTGCATTTAGCTTTATATATTGTTCTGGGTGGGCGTTGTATTGGTTTTTCGGAGGTGTTAGACCTGTAAGAGAAAAATTTAAATGGTTGGAAAGGCCATGGTATGTAGAAATATTTTTTCACATTTTATTTCCTTGTAAATACAGGTAAATCAATAGGGATTTTCGTACGAATAAGTGCCCAGTGAACGGTTCGTTTAGCTTTATATATTGTTCCGGGTGGGCGTTGTATTGGTTTTTCGCAAGTGTTAGACCTGTAAGAGTAAAATTTAAATGGTTGGGAAAGGCCATGGGATGTAGTAATATTTTTATCACATTTTATTACCTTTTAAAAACAGGTAAATCAATAGGGATTTTCGTACGGATAAGTAACCAGTGAACGGTTCGTTTAGCTTTATATATTGTTCCGGGTGGGCGTTGTATACGATTTTCGGAAGTGTTAGACCTATAAGAGAAAAATTTAAATGGTTGGGAAAGGCCATGGGATGTAGAAATATTTTTTTCACATTTTATTTCCTTGTAAAAACAGGTAAATCAATAGGATTTTTTGTACGGATAAGTGCCCAGTGAACGGTTCGTTTAGCTTTATATATTCTTCCGGGTGGGTGTTGTTTTGGTTTTTCGGAAGTGTTAGACCTGTAAGAGAAAAATTTAAATGGTTGGGAAAGGCCATGGGATGTAGAAATATTTTTTTCACATTTTACTTCCTTGTAAAAACAGGAAAATCGATAGGGATTTTCGTACGGATAAGTATCCAGTGAACGGTTCGTTTATCTTTATATATTCTTCCGGGTGGGCGTTGTATTGGTTTTTCGGAAGTGTTAGACCTGTAAGAGAAAAATTTAAATGGTTTGGAAAGGCCATGGGATTTAGAAATATTTTTTTCACATTTTATTTCCTTGTAAATACAGGTAAATCGATAGGGATTTTCGTACGGATAAGTGCCCAGTGAATGGTTCGTTTAGCTTTATATATTGTTCCGGGTGGGAGTTGTATTGGTATTTCGGAAGTGTTAGACTTGTAAGAGAAAAATTTAAATGGTTGGGAAAGGCCATGGGATGTAGAAATATTTTTTTCACATTTTATTTCCTTGTAAAAACAGGTAAATCAATAGGGTTTTTCGTACGGATAAGTACCTAGTGAACGGTTCGTTTATCTTTATATATTCTTCCGGGTGGGCGTTGTATACGATTTTCGGAAGTGTTAGACCTATAAGAGAAAAATTTAAATGGTTGGGAAAGGCCATGGGATGTAGAAATATTTTTTTCACATTTTATTTCCTTGTAAAAACAGGAAAATCAATAGGGATTTTCATACGGATAAGTACCCAGTGAACGGTTCGTTTAGCTTTATATATTGTTCCGGGTGGGCGTTGTATTGGTTTTTCGGAAGTGTTAGACCTGTAAGAGAAAAATTTAAATGGTTGGGAAAGGCCATGGGATGTAGAAATATTTTTTTCACATTTTACTTCCTTGTAAAAACAGGAAAATCAATAGGGATTTTCGTACGGATAAGTACCCAGTGAACGTTTCGTTTATCTTTATATATTCGTCCGGGTGGGCGTTGTATTGGTTTTTCGCAAGTGTTAGACCTGTAAGAGAAAAATTTAAATGGTTGGGAAAGGCCATGGGATGTAGAAATTTTTTTTTCCCATTTACTTCCTTGTAAAAACAGGTAAATCAATAGGGTTTTTCGTACGGATAAGTACCCAGTGAACGGTTCGTTTAGCTTTATATATTGTTCTGGGTGGGCATTGTATTGTTTTTTCGGAAGTGTTAGACCTGTAAGAGAAAAATTTAAATGGTTGGGAAAGGCCATGGGATGTAGAAATATTTTTTTCACATTTTACTTCCTTGTAAAAACAGGAAAATCAATAGGGATTTTTGTACGGATAAGTACCCAGTGAACGGTTCGTTTAGCTTTATATATTTTTCCGGGTGGGAGTTGTATTGGTTTTTCGCAAGTGTTAGACCTGTAAGAGAAAAATTTAAATGGTTGGGAAAGGCCATGGGATGTAGAAATATTTTTTTCACATTTTATTTCCTTGTAAAAACAGGTAGATCAATTGGGTTTTTCGTACGGATAAGTACCCAGTGAACGGTTCGTTTATCTTTATATATTGTTCTGGGTGGGCGTTGTATTGGTTTTTCGGAAGTGTTAGACCTGTAAGAGAAAAATTTAAATGGTTGGGAAAGGCCATGGGATGTAGAAATATTTTTTTCACATTTTACTTCCTTGTAAAAACAGGAAAATCGATTGGGATTTTCGTACGGATAAGTACCTAGTGAACGGTTCGTTTATCTTTATATATTCTTCCGGGTGGGCGTTGTATTGGATTTTCGGAAGTGTTAGACTTGTAAGAGAAAAATTTAAATGTTTGGGAAAGGCCATGGGATGTAGAAATATTTTTTTCACATTTACTTCCTTGTAAAAACAGGTAAATCAATAGGGTTTTTCGTACGGATAAGTACCCAGTGAACGGTTCGTTTAGCTTTATATATTGTTCTGGGTGGGCGTTGTATTGGTTTTTCGGAAGTGTTAGACCTGTAAGAGAAAAATTTAAATGGTTGGGAAAGGCCATGGGATGTAGAAATATTTTTTTCACATTTTATTTCCTTTTAAAAACAAGTAAATCAATAGGGTTTTTCGTACGGATAAGTGCCCAGTGAACGGTTCGTTTAGCTTTATATATTGTTCCGGGTTGGCGTTGTTTTGGTTTTTCGGAAGTGTTAGACCTGTAAGAGAAAATTTTAAATGGTTGGGAAAGGCCATGGGATGTAGAAATATTTTTTTCACATTTTACTTCCTTGTAAAAACAGGAAAATCGATTGGGATTTTCGTAAGGATAAGTACCTAATGAACGGTTCGTTTACCTTTATATATTCTTCCGGGTGGGCGTTGTATTGGATTTTCTGAAGTGTTAGACTTGTAAGAGAAAAATTTCAATGGTTGGGAAAGGCCATGAGATGTAGAAATATTTTTTTCACATTTACTTCCTTGTAAAAACAGGTAAATCAAATGGGTTTTTCGTACGGATAAGTACCCAGTGAACGGTTCGTTTAGCTTAATATATTGTTCCGGGTGTGCGTTGTATTGGTTTTTCGGTAGACCAGAAAGAGAAATAATTAAATGGTTGGGAAAGGCCATGGGATGTAGAAATATTTTTTTCACATTTTATTTCCTTTTAAAAACAGGTAAATCAATAGGGATTTTCGTACGGATAAGTACCCAGTGAATGGTTCGTTTAGCTTTATATATTGTTCCGGGTGGGCGTTGTATTGGTTTTTCGGAAGTGTTAGACCTGTAAGAGAAAAATTTAAATGGTTGGGAAAGGCCATGGGATGTAGAAATATTTTTTTCACATTTTACTTCCTTGTAAATCAGGAAAATCAATAGGGATTTTCGTACGGATATGTACCCAGTGAACGGTTCGTTTAGCTTTATATATTGTTCCGGGTGGGCGTTGTATTAGTTTTTCGGAAGTTTTAGACCTGTAAGAGAAAAATTTAAATGGTTGGGAAAGGCCATGGGATGTAGAAATATTTTTTTCATATTTTATTTCCTTGTAAAAACAGGTAAATCAATAGGGTTTTTCGTACGGATATGTACCCAGTGAACGGTTCGTTTAGCTTTATATATTGTTCCGGGTGGGCGTTGTTTTCGTTTTTCGGAAGTGTTAGACCTGTAAGAGAAAAATTTAAATGGTTGGGAAAGGCCATGGGATGTAGAAATATTTTTTTCACGTTTTACTTCCTTGTAAAAACAGGAAAATCGATAGGGATTTTTGTACGGATAAGTACCCAGTGAACGGTTCATTTATCTTTATATATTCTTCCGGGTGGGTGTTGTATTGGTTTTTCGGAAGTGTTAGACCTGTAAGAGAAAAATTTAAATGGTTGGGAAAGGCCATGGGATGTAGAAATATTTTTTTCACATTTACTTCTATGTAAAAACAGGTAAATCAATACGGTTTTTCGTACGGATAAGTACCCAATGAACGGTTCGTTTAGCTTTATATATTGTTCCGGGTGGGCGTTGTATTGTTTTTTCGGAAGTGTTAGACCTGTAAGAGAAAAATTTAAATGGTTGGGAAAGGCCATGGGATGTAGAAATATTTTTTTCACATTTTACTTCCTTTTAAAAACAGGAAAATCAATAGGGATTTTCGTAAGGATAAGTACCCAGTGAACGGTTCGTTTATCTTTATATATTCTTCCGGGTGGGCGTTGTATTGGTTTTTCGGAAGTGTTAGACCTGTAAGAGAAAAATTTAAATGGTTGGGAAAGGCCATGGGATGTAGAAATATTTTTTTCACATTTACTTCTATGTAAAAACAGGTAAATCAATACGGTTTTTCGTACGGATAAGTACCCAATGAACGGTTCGTTTAGCTTTATATATTGTTCCGGGTGGGCGTTGTATTGTTTTTTCGGAAGTGTTAGACCTGTAAGAGAAAAATTTAAATGGTTGGGAAAGGCCATGGGATGTAGAAATATTTTTTTCACATTTTACTTCCTTGTAAAAACAGGAAAATCAATAGGGATTTTCGTAAGGATAAGTACCCAGTGAACGGTTCGTTTATCTTTATATATTCTTCCGGGTGGGCGTTGTATTGGTTTTTCGGAAGTGTTAGACCTGTAAGAGAAAAATTTAAATGGTTGGGAAAGGCCATGGGATGTAGAAATATTTTTTTCACATTTTACTTCCTTGTAAAAACAGGAAAATCAATAGGGTTTTTCGTACGGATAAGTACCCAGTGAACGGTTCGTTTAGCTTTATATATTGTTCTGGGTGGGCATTGTATTGTTTTTTCGGAAGTGTTAGACCTGTAAGAGAAAAATTTAAATGGCTGGGAAAGGCCATGGGATGTAGAAATATTTTTTTCACATTTTATTTCCTTGTAAAAAGAGGTAGATCAATTGGGTTTTTCGTACGGATAAGTACCCAGTGAACCGTTCGTTTAGCTTTATATATTGTTCCGGGTGGGCGTTGTATTGGTTTTTCGGAAGTGTTAGACCTGTAAGAGAAAAATTTAAATGGTTGGGAAAGGCCATGGGATGTAGAAATATTTTTTTCACATTTTATTTCCTTGTAAAAACAGGTAAATCGATTGGGATTTTCGTACGGATAATTACATAGTGAACGGTTCATTTATCTTTATATATTCTTCCGGGTGGGCGTTGTATTGGATTTTCGGAAGTGTTAGACTTGTAAGAGAAAAATTTAAATGGTTGGGAAAGGCCATGGGATGTAGAAATATTTTTTTCACATTTACTTCCTTGTAAAAACAGGTAAATCAATAGGGTTTTTCATACGGATAAGTACCCAGTGAACGGTTCGTTTAGCTTTATATATTGTTCCGGGTGGGCGTTGTATTGGTTTTTCGGAAGTATTAGACCTGTAAGAGAAAAATTTAAATGGTTGGGAAAGGCCATGGGATGTAGAAATATTTTTTTCACATTTTATTTCCTTTTAAAAAAAAGTAAATCAATAGGGTTTTTCGTACGGATAAGTGCCCAGTGAACGGTTCGTTTAGCTTTATATATTGTTCCGGGTGGGCGTTGTTTTGGTTTTTCGGAAGTGTTAGACCTGTAAGAGAAAAATTTAAATGGTTGGGAAAGGCCATGGGATGTAGAAATATTTTTTTCACATTTTACTTCCTTGTAAAAACAGGAAAATCAATAGGGATTTTCGTACGGATAAGTACCCAGTGAACGGTTCGTTTACCTTTATATATTCTTCCGGGTGGGCGTTGTATAGGTTTTTCGGAAGTGTTAGACCTGTAAGAGAAAAATTTAAATGGTTGGGAAAGGCCATGGGATGTAGAAATATTTTTTTCACATTTACTTCCTTGTAAAAACAGGTAAATCAATAGGGTTTTTCGTACGGATAAGTACCCAGTGAACGGTTCGTTTAGCTTTATATATTGTTCCGGGTGGGCATTGTATTGTTTTTTTGGAAGTGTTAGACCTGTAAGAGAAAAATTTAAATGGTTGGGAAAGGCCATGGGATGTAGAAATATTTTTTTCACATTTTACTTCCTTGTAAAAACAGATAAATCAATAGGGATATTTGTACGGATAAGTACCCAGTGAACGGTTCGTTTAGCTTTATATATTGTTCCTGGTGGGCGTTGTTTCGGTTTTTCGGAAGTGTTAGACCTGAAAGAGAAAAATTTAAATGGTTGGTAAAGGCCATGGGATGTAGAAATATTTTTTCACATTTTATTTCCTGGTAAAAACAGGTAAATCAATAGTGATTTTCGTATGGATAAGTACCCACTGAACGGTTCGTTTAGCTTTATATATTGTTCCGGGTGGGCGTTGTATTGGTTTTTCGGAAGTGTTAGACCTGTAAGAGAAAAATTTAAATGGTTGGGAAAGGCCATGGGATGTAGAAATATTTTTTTCACATTTTATTTCCTTGTAAAAACAGGTAAATCAATAGGGTTTTTCGTACGGATAAGTGCCCAGTGAAGGGTTCGTTTAGCTTTATATATTGTTCCGGGTGGGCGTTGTTTTGGTTTTTCGGAAGTGTTACACCAGTAAGAGAAAAATTTAAATGGTTTGGAAAGGCCATGGGATTTAGAAATATTTTTTTCACATTTACTTCCTTGTAAAAACAGGTAAATCAATAGGGTTTTTCGTACGGATAAGTGCCCAGTGAACGGTTCGTTTAGCTTTATATATTGTTCCGGGTGGGCGTTGTATTGGTTTTTCGGAAGTGTTAGACCTGTAAGAGAAAAATTTAAATGGTTGGGAAAGGCCATGGGATGTAGAAATATTTTTTTCACATTTACTTCTATGTAAAAACAGGTAAATCAATACGGTTTTTCGTACGGATAAGTACCCAATGAACGGTTCGTTTAGCTTTATATATTGTTCCGGGTGGGCGTTGTATTGTTTTTTCGGAAGTGTTAGACCTGTAAGAGAAAAATTTAAATGGTTGGGAAAGGCCATGGGATGTAGAAATATTTTTTTCACATTTTACTTCCTTTTAAAAACAGGAAAATCAATAGGGATTTTCGTAAGGATAAGTACCCAGTGAACGGTTCGTTTATCTTTATATATTCTTCCGGGTGGGCGTTGTATTGGTTTTTCGGAAGTGTTAGACCTGTAAGAGAAAAATTTAAATGGTTGGGAAAGGCCATGGGATGTAGAAATATTTTTTTCACATTTACTTCTATGTAAAAACAGGTAAATCAATACGGTTTTTCGTACGGATAAGTACCCAATGAACGGTTCGTTTAGCTTTATATATTGTTCCGGGTGGGCGTTGTATTGTTTTTTCGGAAGTGTTAGACCTGTAAGAGAAAAATTTAAATGGTTGGGAAAGGCCATGGGATGTAGAAATATTTTTTTCACATTTTACTTCCTTGTAAAAACAGGAAAATCAATAGGGTTTTTCGTACGGATAAGTACCCAGTGAACGGTTCGTTTAGCTTTATATATTGTTCTGGGTGGGCATTGTATTGTTTTTTCGGAAGTGTTAGACCTGTAAGAGAAAAATTTAAATGGCTGGGAAAGGCCATGGGATGTAGAAATATTTTTTTCACATTTTATTTCCTTGTAAAAAGAGGTAGATCAATTGGGTTTTTCGTACGGATAAGTACCCAGTGAACCGTTCGTTTAGCTTTATATATTGTTCCGGGTGGGCGTTGTATTGGTTTTTCGGAAGTGTTAGACCTGTAAGAGAAAAATTTAAATGGTTGGGAAAGGCCATGGGATGTAGAAATATTTTTTTCACATTTTATTTCCTTGTAAAAACAGGTAAATCGATTGGGATTTTCGTACGGATAATTACATAGTGAACGGTTCGTTTATCTTTATATATTCTTCTGGGTGGGCGTTGTATTGGATTTTCGGAAGTGTTAGACTTGTAAGAGAAAAATTTAAATGGTTGGGAAAGGCCATGGGATGTAGAAATATTTTTTTCACATTTACTTCCTTGTAAAAACAGGTAAATCAATAGGGTTTTTCGTACGGATAAGTACCCAGTGAACGGTTCGTTTAGCTTTATATATTGTTCCGGGTGGGCGTTGTATTGGTTTTTCAGAAGTATTAGACCTGTAAGAGAAAAATTTAAATGGTTGGGAAAGGCCATGGGATGTAGAAATATTTTTTTCACATTTTATTTCCTTTTAAAAACAAGTAAATCAATAGGGTTTTTCGTACGGATAAGTGCCCAGTGAACGGTTCGTTTAGCTTTATATATTGTTCCGGGTGGGCGTTGTTTTGGTTTTTCGGAAGTGTTAGACCTGTAAGAGAAAAATTTAAATGGTTGGGAAAGGCCATGGGATGTAGAAATATTTTTTTCACATTTTACTTCCTTGTAAAAACAGGAAAATCAATAGGGATTTTCGTACGGATAAGTACCCAGTGAACGGTTCGTTTACCTTTATATATTCTTCCGGGTGGGCGTTGTATAGGTTTTTCGGAAGTGTTAGACCTGTAAGAGAAAAATTTAAATGGTTGGGAAAGGCCATGGGATGTAGAAATATTTTTTTCACATTTACTTCCTTGTAAAAACAGGTAAATCAATAGGGTTTTTCGTACGGATAAGTACCCAGTGAACGGTTCGTTTAGCTTTATATATTGTTCCGGGTGGGCATTGTATTGTTTTTTCGGAAGTGTTAGACCTGTAAGAGAAAAATTTAAATGGTTGGGAAAGGCCATGGGATGTAGAAATATTTTTTTCACATTTTACTTCCTTGTAAAAACAGATAAATCAATAGGGATATTTGTACGGATAAGTACCCAGTGAACGGTTCGTTTAGCTTTATATATTGTTCCTGGTGGGCGTTGTTTCGGTTTTTCGGAAGTGTTAGACCTGAAAGAGAAAAATTTAAATGGTTGGTAAAGGCCATGGGATGTAGAAATATTTTTTCACATTTTATTTCCTGGTAAAAACAGGTAAATCAATAGTGATTTTCGTATGGATAAGTACCCACTGAACGGTTCGTTTAGCTTTATATATTGTTCCGGGTGGGCGTTGTATTGGTTTTTCGGAAGTGTTAGACCTGTAAGAGAAAAATTTAAATGGTTGGGAAAGGCCATGGGATGTAGAAATATTTTTTTCACATTTTATTTCCTTGTAAAAACAGGTAAATCAATAGGGTTTTTCGTACGGATAAGTGCCCAGTGAAGGGTTCGTTTAGCTTTATATATTGTTCCGGGTGGGCGTTGTTTTGGTTTTTCGGAAGTGTTACACCAGTAAGAGAAAAATTTAAATGGTTTGGAAAGGCCATGGGATTTAGAAATATTTTTTTCACATTTACATCCTTGTAAAAACAGGTAAATCAATAGGGTTTTTCGTACGGATAAGTGCCCAGTGAACGGTTCGTTTAGCTTTATATATTGTTCCGGGTGGGCGTTGTATTGGTTTTTCGGAAGTGTTAGACATGTAAGAGAAAAATTTAAATGGTTGGGAAAGGCCATGGGATATAGAAATATTTTTTTCACATTTTATTTCCGTTTAAAAACAGGTAAATCAATAGGGATTTTCGTACGGATAAGTACCCAGTGAACGGTTCATTTAGCTTTATATATTGTTCCGGGTGGGCGTTGTATTGGTTTTTCGCATGTTTTAGACTTGTAAGAGAAAAATTTAAATGGTTGGGAAAGGCCATGGGATGTAGAAATATTTTTTTCACATTTTATTTCCTTTTAAAAACAGGTAAATCAATAGGGATTTTCGTACGGATAAGTACCCAGTGAACGGTTCGTTTAGCTTTATATATTGTTCCGGGTGGGCGTTGTATTGGTTTTTCGGAAGTGTTAGACCTGTAAGAGAAAAATTTAAATGGTTGGGAAAGGCCATGGGATGTAGAAATATTTTTTTCACATTTTACTTCCTTGTAAAAACAGGAAAATCAATAGGGATTTTGGTACGGATATGTACCCAGTGAACGGTTCGTTTAGCTTTATATATTGTTCCGGATGGGCGTTGTATTGGTTTTTCGGAAGTTTTAGACCTGTAAGAGAAAAATTTAAATGGTTGGGAAAGGCCATGGGATGTAGAAATATTTTTTTCACATTTTATTTCCTTTTAAAAACAGGTAAATCAATAGGGTTTTTCGTACGGATAAGTGCCCAGTGAACGGTTCGTTTAGCTTTATATATTGTTCCGGGTGGGCGTTGTTTTGGTTTTTCGGAAGTGTTAGACCTGTAAGAGAAAAATTTAAATGGTTGGGAAAGGCCATGGGATGTAGAAATATTTTTTTCACATTTTACTTCCTTGTAAAAACAGGAAAATCGATAGGGATTTTTGTACGGATAAGTACCCAGTGAACGGTTCATTTATCTTTATATATTCTTCCGGGTGGGCGTTGTATTGGTTTTTCGGAAGTGTTAGACCTGTAAGAGAAAAATTTAAATGGTTGGGAAAGGCCATGGGATGTAGAAATATTTTTTTCACATTTTACTTCCTTTTAAAAACAGGAAAATCAATAGGGATTTTCGTAAGGATAAGTACCCAGTGAACGGTTCGTTTATCTTTATATATTCTTCCGGGTGGGCGTTGTATTGGTTTTTCGGAAGTGTTAGACCTGTAAGAGAAAAATTTAAATGGTTGGGAAAGGCCATGGGATGTAGAAATATTTTTTTCACATTTACTTCTATGTAAAAACAGGTAAATCAATACGGTTTTTCGTACGGATAAGTACCCAATGAACGGTTCGTTTAGCTTTATATATTGTTCCGGGTGGGCGTTGTATTGTTTTTTCGGAAGTGTTAGACCTGTAAGAGAAAAATTTAAATGGTTGGGAAAGGCCATGGGATGTAGAAATATTTTTTTCACATTTTACTTCCTTGTAAAAACAGGAAAATCAATAGGGTTTTTCGTACGGATAAGTACCCAGTGAACGGTTCGTTTAGCTTTATATATTGTTCTGGGTGGGCATTGTATTGTTTTTTCGGAAGTGTTAGACCTGTAAGAGAAAAATTTAAATGGCTGGGAAAGGCCATGGGATGTAGAAATATTTTTTTCACATTTTATTTCCTTGTAAAAAGAGGTAGATCAATTGGGTTTTTCGTACGGATAAGTACCCAGTGAACCGTTCGTTTAGCTTTATATATTGTTCCGGGTGGGCGTTGTATTGGTTTTTCGGAAGTGTTAGACCTGTAAGAGAAAAATTTAAATGGTTGGGAAAGGCCATGGGATGTAGAAATATTTTTTTCACATTTTATTTCCTTGTAAAAACAGGTAAATCGATTGGGATTTTCGTACGGATAATTACATAGTGAACGGTTCGTTTATCTTTATATATTCTTCTGGGTGGGCGTTGTATTGGATTTTCGGAAGTGTTAGACTTGTAAGAGAAAAATTTAAATGGTTGGGAAAGGCCATGGGATGTAGAAATATTTTTTTCACATTTACTTCCTTGTAAAAACAGGTAAATCAATAGGGTTTTTCGTACGGATAAGTACCCAGTGAACGGTTCGTTTAGCTTTATATATTGTTCCGGGTGGGCGTTGTATTGGTTTTTCAGAAGTATTAGACCTGTAAGAGAAAAATTTAAATGGTTGGGAAAGGCCATGGGATGTAGAAATATTTTTTTCACATTTTATTTCCTTTTAAAAACAAGTAAATCAATAGGGTTTTTCGTACGGATAAGTGCCCAGTGAACGGTTCGTTTAGCTTTATATATTGTTCCGGGTGGGCGTTGTTTTGGTTTTTCGGAAGTGTTAGACCTGTAAGAGAAAAATTTAAATGGTTGGGAAAGGCCATGGGATGTAGAAATATTTTTTTCACATTTTACTTCCTTGTAAAAACAGGAAAATCAATAGGGATTTTCGTACGGATAAGTACCCAGTGAACGGTTCGTTTACCTTTATATATTCTTCCGGGTGGGCGTTGTATAGGTTTTTCGGAAGTGTTAGACCTGTAAGAGAAAAATTTAAATGGTTGGGAAAGGCCATGGGATGTAGAAATATTTTTTTCACATTTACTTCCTTGTAAAAACAGGTAAATCAATAGGGTTTTTCGTACGGATAAGTACCCAGTGAACGGTTCGTTTAGCTTTATATATTGTTCCGGGTGGGCATTGTATTGTTTTTTCGGAAGTGTTAGACCTGTAAGAGAAAAATTTAAATGGTTGGGAAAGGCCATGGGATGTAGAAATATTTTTTTCACATTTTACTTCCTTGTAAAAACAGATAAATCAATAGGGATATTTGTACGGATAAGTACCCAGTGAACGGTTCGTTTAGCTTTATATATTGTTCCTGGTGGGCGTTGTTTCGGTTTTTCGGAAGTGTTAGACCTGAAAGAGAAAAATTTAAATGGTTGGTAAAGGCCATGGGATGTAGAAATATTTTTTCACATTTTATTTCCTGGTAAAAACAGGTAAATCAATAGTGATTTTCGTATGGATAAGTACCCACTGAACGGTTCGTTTAGCTTTATATATTGTTCCGGGTGGGCGTTGTATTGGTTTTTCGGAAGTGTTAGACCTGTAAGAGAAAAATTTAAATGGTTGGGAAAGGCCATGGGATGTAGAAATATTTTTTTCACATTTTATTTCCTTGTAAAAACAGGTAAATCAATAGGGTTTTTCGTACGGATAAGTGCCCAGTGAAGGGTTCGTTTAGCTTTATATATTGTTCCGGGTGGGCGTTGTTTTGGTTTTTCGGAAGTGTTACACCAGTAAGAGAAAAATTTAAATGGTTTGGAAAGGCCATGGGATTTAGAAATATTTTTTTCACATTTACATCCTTGTAAAAACAGGTAAATCAATAGGGTTTTTCGTACGGATAAGTGCCCAGTGAACGGTTCGTTTAGCTTTATATATTGTTCCGGGTGGGCGTTGTATTGGTTTTTCGGAAGTGTTAGACGTGTAAGAGAAAAATTTAAATGGTTGGGAAAGGCCATGGGATATAGAAATATTTTTTTCACATTTTATTTCCGTTTAAAAACAGGTAAATCAATAGGGATTTTCGTACGGATAAGTACCCAGTGAACGGTTCATTTAGCTTTATATATTGTTCCGGGTGGGCGTTGTATTGGTTTTTCGCATGTTTTAGACTTGTAAGAGAAAAATTTAAATGGTTGGGAAAGGCCATGGGATGTAGAAATATTTTTTTCACATTTTATTTCCTTTTAAAAACAGGTAAATCAATAGGGATTTTCGTACGGATAAGTACCCAGTGAACGGTTCGTTTAGCTTTATATATTGTTCCGGGTGGGCGTTGTATTGGTTTTTCGGAAGTGTTAGACCTGTAAGAGAAAAATTTAAATGGTTGGGAAAGGCCATGGGATGTAGAAATATTTTTTTCACATTTTACTTCCTTGTAAAAACAGGAAAATCAATAGGGATTTTGGTACGGATATGTACCCAGTGAACGGTTCGTTTAGCTTTATATATTGTTCCGGATGGGCGTTGTATTGGTTTTTCGGAAGTTTTAGACCTGTAAGAGAAAAATTTAAATGGTTGGGAAAGGCCATGGGATGTAGAAATATTTTTTTCACATTTTATTTCCTTTTAAAAACAGGTAAATCAATAGGGTTTTTCGTACGGATAAGTGCCCAGTGAACGGTTCGTTTAGCTTTATATATTGTTCCGGGTGGGCGTTGTTTTGGTTTTTCGGAAGTGTTAGACCTGTAAGAGAAAAATTTAAATGGTTGGGAAAGGCCATGGGATGTAGAAATATTTTTTTCACATTTTACTTCCTTGTAAAAACAGGAAAATCGATAGGGATTTTTGTACGGATAAGTACCCAGTGAACGGTTCATTTATCTTTATATATTCTTCCGGGTGGGCGTTGTATTGGTTTTTCGGAAGTGTTAGACCTGTAAGAGAAAAATTTAAATGGTTGGGAAAGGCCATGGGATGTAGAAATATTTTTTTCACATTTATTCTATGTAAAAACAGGTAAATCAATAGGGTTTTTCGTACGGATAAGTACCCAGTGAACGGTTCGTTTATCTTTATATATTGTTCCGGGTGGGCGTTGTATTGGTTTTTCGGAAGTGTTAGACCTGTAAGAGAAAAATTTAAATGGTTGGGAAAGGCCATGGGATGTAGAAATATTTTTTTCACATTTAATTCCTTGTAAAAACAGGTAAATCAATAGGGTTTTTCGTACGGATAAGTACCCAGTGAACGGTTCGTTTAGCTTTATATATTGTTCTGGGTGGGCATTGTATTGTTTTTTCGGAAGTGTTAGACCTGTAAGAGAAAAATTTAAATGGTTGGGAAAGGCCATGGGATGTAGAAATATTTTTTTCACATTTTACTTCCTTGTAAAAACAGATAAATCAATAGGGATATTTGTACGGATAAGTACCCAGTGAACGGTTCGTTTAGCTTTATATATTGTTCCTGGTGGGCGTTGTTTCGGTTTTTCGGAAGTGTTAGACCTGAAAGAGAAAAATTTAAATGGTTGGGAAAGGCCATGGGATGTAGAAATATTTTTTCACATTTTATTTCCTGGTAAAAACAGGTAAATCAATAGTGATTTTCGTATGGATAAGTACCCACTGAACGGTTCGTTTAGCTTTATATATTGTTCCGGGTGGGCGTTGTATTGGTTTTTCGGAAGTGTTAGACCTGTAAGAGAAAAATTTAAATGGTTGGGAAAGGCCATGGGATGTAGAAATGTTTTTTTCACATTTTATTTCCTTGTAAAAACAGGTAAATCAATAGGGTTTTTCGTACGGATAAGTGCCCAGTGAACGGTTCGTTTAGCTTTATATATTGTTCCGGGTGGGCGTTGTTTTGGTTTTTCGGAAGTGTTACACCAGTAAGAGAAAAATTTAAATGGTTTGGAAAGGCCATGGGATTTAGAAATATTTTTTTCACATTTACTTCCTTGTAAGAACAGGTAAATCAATAGGGTTTTTCGTACGGATAAGTGCCCAATGAACGGTTCGTTTAGCTTAATATATTGTTCCGGGTGGGCGTTGTATTGGTTTTTCGGAAGTGTTAGACCTGTAAGAGAAAAATTTAAATGGTTGGGAAAGGCCATGGGATATAGAAATATTTTTTTCACATTTTATTTCCGTTTAAAAACAGGTAAATCAATAGGGATTTTCGTACGGATAAGTACCCAGTGAACGGTTCATTTAGCTTTATATATTGTTCCGGGTGGGCGTTGTATTGGTTTTTCGCATGTTTTAGACTTGTAAGAGAAAAAATTTAAATGGTTGGGAAAGGCCATGGGATGTAGAAATATTTTTTTTCACATTTTATTTCCTTTTAAAAACAGGTAAATCAATAGGGCCCCCTTCAAGGATCGCTGCCTTGTTGTGGCAAGGGGGCTTGCGTAGTTCAGTGAAGCTATGAGCTATACCGTGCAGGGCCACCCAAGACGGACAGGTCATAGCTGAGAGCTCTGACAAAAGGTGATCCACTGGAGAAGGAAATGGCAAACCACTCCAGTATCTTTGCCATGAAAACTCTATGGACAGTTCCAATAGGCATAACGATATGACGCTGGAAGATGAGCCCCTCAGGTCGGAAGGTGTCCAATATGCTACTGGGGATGAGCAGACGGCTAGTACGAGTAGCGCCAGAATGAATGAAGCGACTGGGCCAAAGCCGAAAGGACGCTCAGTTGTGGAAGTAACTGGTGGCGAAAAGACAGTCCGATGCTGTAAAGATTTTTATTCCATAGGAACCTGGAACGTCAGATCCATGAATCAAGGTAAGCTGGACGTAGTCAAACAAGAAATGACAAGACTGAACATCGACATTTTAGGAATCAGTGAACTAAAATGGACAGGAATGGGTGAATTCAATTCAGATGACCATCAGGTATACTACTGTGGACAAGAATCTCGCAGAAGAAATGGAGTAGCCTTCATAATCAATAAAAGAGTAGGAAAAGCAGTCTTGGGATACAATCCCCAAAATGACAGAATGATCTCAGTTCGAATCCAAGGCAAACCATTCAATATCACAGTGATCCAGGTCTATGCCCCAACCACTGCTGCTGAAGAGGATGAAGTTGATCAGTTCTATGAAGCCCTACAACACCTTCTAGAAGCAACGCCAAAAAATGATGTGCTTATCATCATGGGGGATTGGAATGCTAAAGTAGGAAGCCAAAAGATAACCGGGATAACAGGCAGGTTTGGCCTTGGAGTACAAAATGAAGCAGGACACAGGCTGGTAGAATTTTGTCAAGAGAATACAATGGTCATAGCAAACACTCTTTTCCAACAACCCAAGAGACGACTCTACACATGGACATCACCAGACGGTCAACACAGAAATCAGATTGACTATGTGCTCTGCAGCCAAAGATGGAAAAGTTCTATCCAGTCAATAAAAACAAGACCAGGAGCTGATTGTGGTTCAGATCATGAGCTTCTTGTTGCAAAATTTAGGCTTAAATTGAAGAAAGTAGGGAAAAGCACTAGGCCTCTCAGGTATGAACTAAATCATATCCCCGACGAATACACAGTAGAGGTGACAAATAGATTTAAGGAATTAGATCTGATAGACAGAGTGCCTGAAGAACTATGGACGGAGGTTCGCAACATTGTACAAGAGGTAGCAACTAAAACCATCCCAAAGAAAAAGAAATGCAAGAAATCAAAATGGCTGTCTGAGGAAGCTTTACAAATAGCTAAGGAGAGAAGGGAAGTGAAAGGCAATGGAGAAAGAGAAAGATACACCCAACTGAATGCAGAATTCCAGAGAAAAGCTAGAAGAGATAAGAATGCCTTCTTAAATGAACAGTGCAAACAAATAGAAGAAAACAATAGAATGGGGAGGACCAGAGATCTTTTCAAGAAAATTGGAGATATGAAGAGAACATTTCATGCAAAGTTGGGTATGATAAGAGACCAAAATGGTAGGGACCTCACAGAAGCAGAAGAGATTAAACAAAGGTGGCAAAATTATACAGAACAACTATACAAGAGCGAGCTTAACATCCCTGATGACCACAGTGGGGTAGTTACTGACCTGGAGCCAGACATCCTGGAATGTGAAGTCAAATGGGCCTTAGGAAGTCTGAGCAACAATAAAGCTAGTGGTGGTGACAGCATTCCAGTTGAACTATTCAAAATCTTAAAGGACGATGCAGTAAAAGTGCTACACTCAATATGCCAGCAAATTTGGAAAACTCAACAATGGCCACAGGATTGGAAAAGGTCAGTTTACATTCCAATCCCAAAGAAGGGCAATGCCAAAGAATGTTCAAACTACCGCACCATTGCACTAATTTATCATGCTAGCAAAGTTATGCTCAAAATCCTACAAGCTAGGCTCCAGCAATATGTGGACCGAGAACTTCCAGAAGTACAGGCAGGATTTCGAAGAGGCAGAGGAACTAGAGATCAAATTGCCAACATACGCTGGATCATCGAGAAAGCTAGGGAGTACCAGAAGAACGTCTACTTCTGCTTCATTGACTATGCTAAAGCCTTTGATTGTGTGGAGCACAACAAATTGTGGCAAGTTCTTAAAGAGATGGGAATACCAGAGCATCTTATTGGTCTCTTGAGAAATTTATATGCAGGTCAAGAAGCAACAGTGAGAACTGAACATGGAATCACTGACTGGTTCAAAATTGAGAAAGGAGTTCGGCAAGGCTGTATACTGTCACCTTGCCTATTTAACTTGTATGCAGAGCACATCATGAGAAATGCGGGATTAGAGGAGTCACAAATTGGGATCAAGATTGCAGGGAGAAATATCAACAACCTCAGATATGCAGATGATACCACTCTAATGGCAGAAAGTGAAGAGGAACTAAAGAGCCTGTTGATGCGGGTGAAGGAGGAGAGTGCAAAAGTTGGCTTGAAACTCAACATCAAGAAAACAAAGATCATGGCATCCGGCCCTCTCAATTCCTGGCAAATAGATGGGGAAGAAATGGAGATAGTGACAGATTTTATTTTCCTGGGCTCCAAGATCACTGCAGATGGGGACTGCAGCAAAGAAATTAAAAGACGCTTGCTCCTGGGGAGGAAAGCTATGGCAAATCTAGACAGCATCCTAAAAAGCAGAGACATCACCCTGCCAACAAAAGTGCGTTTAGTCAAGGCTATGGTATTCCCAGTTGCAATGTATGGCTGCGAGAGTTGGACCATAAGGAAGGCCGAGCGTCAAAGAATTGAGGCTTTTGAACTCTGGTGCTGGAGAAGACTCTTGCGAGTCCCTTGGACTGCAAGGCGAACAAACCGGTCAGTCCTAGAGGAGATCAGGCCTGACTGCTCTTTAGAAGGCCTGATCCTGAAGATGAAACTCAAATACTTTGGCCACCTCATGAGAAGGAAGGACTCCCTGGAGAAGAGCCTAATGCTGGGAGCGATCGAGGGCAAAAGAAGAAGGGGACGACAGAGAATGAGGTGGCTGGATGGAGTCACTGAAGCAGTAGGTGCAAACTTAAATGGACTCCGGGGAATGGTAGAGGACAGGAAGGCCTGGAGGATCATTGTCCATGGGGTCGCGATGGGTCGGACACGACTTCGCACATAACAACAACAACAAATCAATAGGGATTTTCGTACGGATAAGTACCCAGTGAATGGTTCGTTTAGCTTTATATATTGTTCCGGGTGGGCGTTGTATTGGTTTTTCGGAAGTGTTAGACCTGTAAGAGAAAAATTTAAATGGTTGGGAAAGGCCATGGGATGTAGAAATATTTTTTTCACATTTACTTCCTTGTAAAAACAGGAAAATCAATAGGGATTTTCGTACGGATAAGTACCCAGTGAACGGTTCGTTTAGCTTTATATATTGTTCCGGGTGGGCATTGTATTGTTTTTTCTGAAGTGTTAGACCTGTAAGAGAAAAATTTAAATGGTTGGGAAAGGCCATGGGATGTAGAAATATTTTTTTCACATTTTATTTCCTTGTAAAAACAGGTAGATCAATTGGGTTTTTCGTACGGATAAGTACCCAGTGAACGGTTCGTTTAGCTTTATATATTGTTCCGGGTGGGCGTTGTATTGGTTTTTCGGAAGTGTTAGACCTGTAAGAGAAAAATTTAAGTGGTTGGGAAAGGCCATGGGATGTAGAAATATTTTTTTCACATTTTACTTCCTTGTAAAAACAGGAAAATCGATTGGGATTTTCGTACGGATAAGTACCTAGTGAACGGTTCGTTTATCTTTATATATTCTTCCGGGTGGGCGTTGTATTGGATTTTCGGAAGTGTTAGACTTGTAAGAGAAAAATTTAAATGGTTGGGAAAGGCCATGGGATGTAGAAATATTTTTTTCACATTTACTTCCTTGTAAAAACAGGTAAATCAATAGGGTTTTTCGTACGGATAAGTACCCAGTGAATGGTTCGTTTAGCTTTATATATTGTTCCGGGTGGGCGTTGTATTGGTTTTTCGGAAGTGTTAAACCTGTAAGAGAAAAATTTAAATGGTTGGGAAAGGCCATGGGATATAGAAATATTTTTTTCACATTTTATTTCCGTTTAAAAACAGGTAAATCAATAGGGATTTTCGTACGGATAAGTACCCAGTGAACGGTTCATTTAGCTTTATATATTGTTCCGGGTGGGCGTTGTATTGGTTTTTCGCATGTTTTAGACCTGTAAGAGAAAAATTTAAATGGTTGGGAAAGGCCATGGGATGTAGAAATATTTTTTTCACATTTTACTTCCTTGTAAAAACAGGTAAATCAATAGTGATTTTCGTACAGATAAGTACCCAGTGAACGGTTCGTTTAGCTTTATATATTGTTCCGGGTGGGCGTTGTATTGGTTTTTCGGAAGTGTTAGACCTGTAAGAGAAAAATTTAAATGGTTGGGAAAGGCCATGGGATGTAGAAATATTTTTTTCACATTTTATTTCCTTGTAAATACAGGTAAATCGATAGGGATTTTCGTACGGATAAGTGCCCAGTGAACGGTTCGTTTAGCTTTATATATTGTTCCGGGTGGGCGTTGTATTGGTTTTTCTGAAGTGTTAGACCTGTAAGAGAAAAATTTAAATGGTTGGGAAAGGTCATGGGATGTAGAAATATTTTTTTCACATTTTATTTCCTTGTAAAAACAGGTAAATCAATAGGGTTTTTCGTACGGATAAGTGCCCAGTGAACGGTTCGTTTAGCTTTATATATAGTTCCGGGTGGGCGTTGTTTTGGTTTTTCTTAAGTGTTAGACCTGTAAGAGAAAACTTTAAATGGCTGGGAAAGGCCATGGGATGTAGAAATATATTTTTCACATTTTACTTCCTTGTATAAACAGGAAAATCGATAGGGATTTTCGTACGGATAAGTACCTAGTGAACAGTTCGTTTATCTTTATATATTGTTCCGGGTGGGCGTTGTGTTGGTTTTTCGGAAGAGAAAAATTTAAAAAATTTAAATGGTTGGGAAAAATTTAAATGGTTGGGCGTTGTATTGGTTTTTCAGAAGTGTTAGACCTGTAAGAGAAAAATTTAAATGGTTCGGAAAGGCCATGGGATGTAGAAATATTTTTTTCACATTTACTTCCTTGTAAAAACAGGTAAATCAATAGGGTTTTTCGTACGGATAAGTACCCAGTGAACGGTTCGTTTAGCTTTATATATTGTTCCGGGTGGGCGTTGTATTGGTTTTTCGGAAGTGTTAGATCTGTAAGAGAAAAATTTAAATGGTTGGGAAAGGCCATGGGATGTAGAAATATTTTTTTCACATTTTACTTCCTTATAAAAACAGGAAAATCAATAGGGATTTTTGTATGGATAAGTACCCAGTGAACGGTTCGTTTAGCTTTATATATTGTTCCGTGTGGGCGTTGTTTTGGTTGTTCGGAAGTGTTAGACCTGTAAGAGAAAAATTTAAATGGTTGGGAAAGGCCAAGGTATGTAGAAATATTTTTTTCACATTTTATTTCCTTGTAAATACAGGTAAATCGATAGGGATTTTCGTACGGATAAGTGCCCAGTGAACGGTTCGTTTAGCTTTATATATTGTTCCGGGTGGGCGTTGTATTGGTTTTTCGCAAGTGTTAGACCTGTAAGAGAAAAATATAAATGGTTGGGAAAGGCCATGGGATGTAGAAATATTTTTTTCACATTTTATTTCCTTTTAAAAACAGGTAAATCAATAGGGATTTTCGTACGGATAAGTACCCAGTGAACGGTTCGTTTAGCTTTATATATTGTTCCGGGTGGGTGTGGTATTGTTTTTTCGGAAGTGTTAGACCTGTAAGAGCAAAATTTTAATGGTTGGGAAAGGCCATGGAATGTAGAAATATTTTTTTCACATTTTACTTCCTTGTAAAAACAGGAAAATCGATAGGGATTTTCGTACGGATAAGAACCCAGTGAACGGTTCGTTTATCTTTATATATTCCGGGTGGGCTTTGTATTGGTTTTTCGGAAGTGTTAGACCTGTAAGAGAAAAATTTAAATGGTTGGGAAAGGCCATGGGATGTAGAAATATTTTTTTCACATTTACTTCCTTGTAAATACAGGTAAATCAATAGGGTTTTTCGTACGGATAAGTACCCAGTGAACGGTTCGTTTAGCTTTATATATTGTTCCGGGTGGGCGTTGTATTGGTTTTTCGGAAGTGTTAGACCTGTAAGAGAAAAATTTAAATGGTTGGGAAAGGCCATGGGATGTAGAAATATTTTTTTCACATTTTACTTCCTTGTAAAAACAGGAAAATCAATAGGGATTTTTGTACGGATAAGTACCCAGTGAACGGTTCGTTTAGCTTTATATATTGTTCCGTGTGGGCGTTGTTTTGGTTGTTCGGAAGTGTTAGACCTGTAAGAGAAAAATTTAAATGGTTGGGAAAGGCCAAGGTATGTAGAAATATTTTTTTCACATTTTATTTCCTTGTAAATACAGGTAAATCGATAGGGATTTTCGTACGGATAAGTGCCCAGTGAACGGTTCGTTTAGCTTTATATATTGTTCCGGGTGGGCGTTGTATTGGTTTTTCGCAAGTGTTAGACCTGTAAGAGAAAAATATAAATGGTTGGGAAAGGCCATGGGATGTAGAAATATTTTTTTCACATTTTATTTCCTTTTAAAAACAGGTAAATCAATAGGGATTTTCGTACGGATAAGTACCCAGTGATCGGTTCGTTTAGCTTTATATATTGTTCCGGGTGGGCCTTGTATTGGTTTTTCGGAAGTGTTAGACCTGTAAGAGAAAAATTTAAATGGTTGGGAAAGGCCATGGGATGTAGAAATATTTTTTTCACATTTTACTTCCTTGTAAAAACAGGAAAATCAATAGGGATTTTTGTACGGATAAGTACCCAGTGAACGGTTCGTTTAGCTTTATATATTGTTCCGTGTGGGCGTTGTTTTGGTTGTTCGGAAGTGTTAGACCTGTAAGAGAAAAATTTAAATGGTTGGGAAAGGCCAAGGTATGTAGAAATATTTTTTTCACATTTTATTTCCTTGTAAATACAGGTAAATCGATAGGGATTTTCGTACGGATAAGTGCCCAGTGAACGGTTCGTTTAGCTTTATATATTGTTCCGGGTGGGCGTTGTATTGGTTTTTCGCAAGTGTTAGACCTGTAAGAGAAAAATATAAATGGTTGGGAAAGGCCATGGGATGTAGAAATATTTTTTTCACATTTTATTTCCTTTTAAAAACAGGTAAATCAATAGGGATTTTCGTACGGATAAGTACCCATTGAACGGTTCGTTTAGCTTTATATATTGTTCCGGGTGGGTGTGGTATTGTTTTTTCGGAAGTGTTAGACCTGTAAGAGTAAAATTTAAATGGTTGGGAAAGGCCATGGAATGTAGAAATATTTTTTTCACATTTTACTTCCTTGTAAAAACAGGAAAATCGATAGGGATTTTCGTACGGATAAGTACCCAGTGAACGGTTCGTTTATCTTTATATATTCCGGGTGGGCGTTGTATTGGTTTTTCGGAAGTGTAAGACCTGTAAGAGAAAAATTTAAATGGTTGGGAAAGGCCATGGGATGTAGAAATATGTTTTTCACATTTTACTTCCTTGTAAAAACAGGAAGATCGATAGGGATTTTCGTACTGATAAGTACCCAGTGAACCGTTCGTTTAGCTTTATATATTGTTCCGGGTGGGCGTTGTATTGGTTTTTCGGAAGTGTTAGACGTGTAAGAGAAAAATTTAAATGGTTGGGAAAGGCCATGGGATGTAGAAATATTTTTTTCACATTTTACTTCCTTGTAAAAACAGGAAAATCAATAGGGATTTTTGTATGGATTAGTACCCAGTGAACGGTTCATTTAGCTTTATATATTGTTCCGGGTGGGCGTTGTTTTAGTTTTTCAGAAGTGTTAGACCTGTAAGAGAAAAATTTAAATGGTTGGGAAAGGCCAAGGTATGTAGAAATATTTATTTCACATTTTATTTCCTTGTAAATACAGGTAAATCGATAGGGATTTTCGTACGGATAAGTGCCCAGTGAACGGTTCGTTTATCTTTATATATTCCGGGTGGGCGTTGTATTGGTTTTTCGGAAGTGTAAGACCTGTAAGAGAAAAATTTAAATGGTTGGGAAAGGCCATGGGATGTAGAAATATTTTTTTCACATTTACTTCCTTGTAAAAACAGGTAAATCAATAGGGTTTTTCGTACGGATAAGTACCCAGTGAACGGTTCGTTTAGCTTTATATATTGTTCCGGGTGGGCGTTGTATTGTTTTTTCGGAAGTGTTATACCTGTAAGAGAAAAATTTAAATGGTTGGGAAAGGCCATGGGATGTAGAAATATGTTTTTCACATTTTACTTCCTTGTAAAAACAGGAAAATCAATAGGGATTTTTGTTACGGATAAGTACCCAGTGAACGGTTCGTTTAGCCTTATATATTGTTCCGGGTGGGCGTTGTTTTGGTTTTTCGGAAGTGTTAGACCTGTAAGAGAAAAATTTAAATGGTTGGGAAAGGCCAAGGTATGTAGAAATATTTTTTTCACATTTTATTTCCTTGTAAATACAGGTAAATCAATAGGGTTTTTCGTACGGATAAGTACCCAGTGAACCGTTCGTTTAGCTTTATATATTGTTCCGGGTGGGCGTTGCATTGGTTTTTCGGAAGTGTTAGACCTGTAAGAGAAAAATTTAAATGGTTGGGAAAGGCCATGGGATGTAGAAATATTTTTTTCACATTTTACTTCCTTGTAAAAACAGGAAGATCGATAGGGATTTTCGTACTGATAAGTACCCAGTGAACCGTTCGTTTAGCTTTATATATTGTTCCGGGTGGGCGTTGTATTGGTTTTTCGGAAGTGTTAGACCTGTAAGAGAAAAATTTAAATGGTTGGGAAAGGCCATGGGATGTAGAAATATTTTTTTCACATTTTACTTCCTTGTAAAAACAGGAAAATCAATAGGGATTTTTGTATGGATTAGTACCCAGTGAACGGTTCATTTAGCTTTATATATTGTTCCGGGTGGGCGTTGTTTTGGTTTTTCAGAAGTGTTAGACCTGTAAGAGAAAAATTTAAATGGTTGGGAAAGGCCAAGGTATGTAGAAATATTTTTTTCACATTTTATTTCCTTGTAAATACAGGTAAATCGATAGGGATTTTCGTACGGATAAGTGCCCAGTGAACTGTTCGTTTATCTTTATATATTCCGGGTGGGCGTTGTATTGGTTTTTCGGAAGTGTAAGATCTGTAAGAGAAAAATTTAAATGGTTGGGAAAGGCCATGGGATGTAGAAATATTTTTTTCACATTTACTTCCTTGTAAAAACAGGTAAATCAATAGGGTTTTTCGTACGGATAAGTACCCAGTGAACGGTTCGTTTAGCTTTATATATTGTTCCGGGTGGGCGTTGTATTGTTTTTTCGGAAGTGTTATACCTGTAAGAGAAAAATTTAAATGGTTGGGAAAGGCCATGGGATGTAGAAATATGTTTTTCACATTTTACTTCCTTGTAAAAACAGGAAAATCAATAGGGATTTTTGTTACGGATAAGTACCCAGTGAACGGTTCGTTTAGCCTTATATATTGTTCCGGGTGGGCGTTGTTTTGGTTTTTCGGAAGTGTTAGACCTGTAAGAGAAAAATTTAAATGGTTGGGAAAGGCCAAGGTATGTAGAAATATTTTTTTCACATTTTATTTCTTTGTAAATACAGGTAAATCAATAGGGTTTTTCGTACGGATAAGTACCCAGTGAACGGTTCGTTTAGCTTTATATATTGTTCCGGGTGGGCGTTGTATTGGTTTTTCGGAAGTGTTAGACCTGTAAGAGAAAAATTTAAATGGTTGGGAAAGGCCATGGGATGTAGAAATATTTTTTTCACATTTTACTTCCTTGTAAAAACAGGAAAATCAATAGGGATTTTTGTACGGATAAGTACCCAGTGAACGGTTCGTTTAGCTTTATATATTGTTCCGGGTGGGCGTTGTTTTGGTTGTTCGGAAGTGTTAGACCTGTAAGAGAAAAATTTAAATGGTTGGGAAAGGCCAAGGTATGTAGAAATATTTTTTTCACATTTTATTTCCTTGTAAATACAGGTAAATCGATAGGGATTTTCGTACGGATAAGTGCCCAGTGAACGGTTCGTTTAGCTTTATATATTGTTCCGGGTGGGCATTGTATTGGTTTTTCGCAAGTGTTAGACCTGTAAGAGAAAAATATAAATGGTTGGGAAAGGCCATGGGATGTAGAAATATTTTTTTCACATTTTATTTCCTTTTAAAAACAGGTAAATCAATAGGGATTTTCGTACGGAAAAGTACCCAGTGAACGGTTCGTTTACCTTTATATATTGTTCCGGGTGGGTGTGGTATTGTTTTTTCGGAAGTGTTAGACCTGTAAGAGTAAAATTTAAATGGTTGGGAAAGGCCATGGAATGTAGAAATATTTTTTTCACATTTTACTTCCTTGTAAAAACAGGAAAATCGATAGGGATTTTCGTACGGATAAGTACCCAGTGAACGGTTCGTTTATCTTTATATATTCCGGGTGGGCGTTGTATTGGTTTTTCAGAAGTGTAATACCTGTAAGAGAAAAATTTAAATGGTTGGGAAAGGCCATGGGATGTAGAAATATTTTTTTCACATTTACTTCCTTGTAAAAACAGGTAAATCAATAGGGTTTTTCGTACGGATAAGTACCCAGTGAACGGTTCGTTTAGCTTTATATATTGTTCCGGGTGGGCGTTGTATTGTTTTTTCGGAAGTGTTATACCTGTAAGAGAAAAATTTAAATGGTTGGGAAAGGCCATGGGATGTAGAAATATGTTTTTCACATTTTACTTCCTTGTAAAAACAGGAAGATCGATAAGGATTTTCGTACTGATAAGTACCCAGTGAACCGTTCGTTTAGCTTTATATATTGTTCCGGGTGGGCGTTGTATTGGTTTTTCGGAAGTGTTAGACCTGTAAGAGAAAAATTTAAATGGTTGGGAAAGGCCATGGGATGTAGAAATATTTTTTTCACATTTTACTTCCTTGTAAAAACAGGAAAATCGATAGGGATTTTTGTATGGATTAGTACCCAGTGAACGGTTCATTTAGCTTTATATATTGTTCCGGGTGGGCGTTGTTTTGGTTTTTCAGAAGTGTTAGACCTGTAAGAGAAAAATTTAAATGGTTGGGAAAGGCCAAGGTATGTAGAAATATTTTTTTCACATTTTATTTCCTTGTAAATACAGGTAAATCGATAGGGATTTTCGTACGGATAAGTGCCCAGTGAACGGTTCGTTTATCTTTATATATTCCGGGTGGGCGTTGTATTGGTTTTTCGGAAGTGTAAGACCTGTAAGATTAAAATTTAAATGGTTGGGAAAGGCCATGGGATGTAGAAATATTTTTTTCACATTTACTTCCTTGTAAAAACAGGTAAATCAATAGGGTTTTTCGTACGGATAAGTACCCAGTGAACGGTTCGTTTAGCTTTATATATTGTTCCGGGTGGGCGTTGTATTGGTTTTTCGGAAGTGTTAGACCTGTAAGAGAAAAATTTAAATGGTTGGGAAAGGCCATGGGATGTAGAAATATTTTTTTCACATTTTATTTCCTTGTAAAAACAGGTAAATCAATAGGGTTTTTCGTACGGATAAGTGCCCAGTGAACGGTTCGTTTAGCTTTATATATTGTTCTGGGTTGGCATTGTTTTGGTTTTTCGGAAGTGTTAGACCTGTAAGAGAAAAATTTAAATGGCTGGGAAAGGCCACGGGATGTAGAAATATTTTTTTCACATTTTACTACCTTGTAAAAACAGGAAAATCCATAGGGATTTTCGTACGGATAAGTGCCCAGTGAACGGTGCATTTAGCTTTATATATTCTTCCGGGTGGGCGTTGTATTGGTTTTTCGGAAGTGTTAGACCTGTAAGAGAAAAATTTAAATGGTTGGGAAAGGCCATGGGATGTATAAATATTTTTTTCACATTTACTTCCTTGTAAAAACAGGTAAATCAATAGGGTTTTTCGTACGGATAAGTGCCCAGTGAACGGTTCGTTTAGCTTTATATATTGTTCCGGGTGGGCGTTGTATTGGTTTTTCGGAAGTGTTAGACCTGTAAGAGAAAAATTTAAATGGTTGGGAAAGGCCATGGGATGTAGAAATATTTTTTTCACATTTTATTTCCGTTTAAAAATAGGTAAATCAATAGGGATTTTCGTACGGATATGTACCCAGTGAACGGTTCGTTTAGCATTATATATTCTTCCGGGTGGGCGTTGTATTGGTTTTTCGGAAGTGTTACACCTGTAAGAGAAAAATTTACATGGTTTGGAAAGGCCATGGGATTTAGAAATATTTTTTTCACATTTTACTTCCTTGTAAAAACAGGTAAATCAATAGGGATTTTCGTACGGATAAGTACCCAGTGAACCGTTCGTTTAGCTTTATATATTGTTCCGGGTGGGCGTTGTATTGGTTTTTCGGAAGTGTTAGACCTGTAAGAGAAAAATTTAAATGGTTGGGAAAGGCCATGGGATGTAGAAATATTTTTTTCACATTTTACTTCCTTGTAAAAACAGGAAAATCAATAGGGATTTTTGTACGGATTAGTACCCAGTGAATGGTTCGTTTAGCTTTATATATTGTTCCGGGTGGCATTGTTTTGGTTTTTCGGAAGAGTTAGACCTGTAAGAGAAAAATTTAAATGGTTGGAAAAGGCCATGGGATGTATAAATATTTTTTTCACATTTACTTCCTTGTAAAAACAGGTAAATCAATAGGGTTTTTCATACGGATAAGTGCCCAGTGAACGGTTCGTTTAGCTTTATATATTGTTCCGGGTGGGCGTTGTATTGGTTTTTCGGAAGTGTTAGACCTGTAAGAGAAAAATTTAAATGGTTGGGAAAGGCCATGGGATGTAGAAATATTTTTTTCACATTTTATTTCCGTTTAAAAACAGGTAAATCAATAGGGATTTTCGTACGGATATGTACCCAGTGAACGGTTCGTTTAGCATTATATATTCTACCGGGTGGGCGTTGTATTGGTTTTTCGGAAGTGTTACACCTGTAAGAGAAAAATTTAAATGGTTTGGAAAGGCCATGGGATTTAGAAATATTTTTTTCACATTTTACTTCCTTGTAAAAACAGGTAAATCAATAGGGATTTTCGTACGGATAAGTACCCAGTGAACTGTTCGTTTAGCTTTATATATTGTTCCGGGTGGGAGTTGTATTGGTTTTTCGGAAGTGTTAGACCTGTAAGAGAGAAATTTAAATGGTTGGGAAAGGCCATGGGATGTAGAAATATTTTTTCACATTTTATTTCCTTGTAAAAACAGGTAAATCAATAGGGTTTTTCGTACGGATAAGTGCGCAGTGAACGGTTCGTTTAGCTTTATATATTGTTCCGGGAGGGCGTTGTTTTGGTTTTTCGGAAGTGTTAGACCTGTAAGAGAAAATTTAAATGGTTGGGAAAGGCCATGGGATGTAGAAATATTTGTTTCATAATTTATTTCCGTTTAAAAACAGGTAAATCAATTGTGATTTTCGTACGGATAAGTACCCAGTGAACGGTTCGTTTAGCTTTATATATTCTTCCGGGTGGGCGTTGTATTGGTATTTCGGAAGTGTTAGACCTGTAAGAGAAAAATTTCAATGGTTGGGAAAGGCCATGGGATGTAGAAATATTTTTTTCACATTTACTTCCTTGTAAAAACAGGTAAATCAATAGGGTTTTTCGTACGGATAATTACCCAGTGAACGGTTCGTTTAGCTTTATATATTGTTCCGGGTGGGCGTTGTATTGGTTTTTCGGAAGTGTTAGACCTGTAAGAGAAAAATTTAAATGGTTGGGAAAGGCCATGGGATGTAGAAATATTTTTTTCACATTTTACTTCCTTGTAAAAACAGGAATATCAATAGGGATTTTTGTACGGATAAGTACCCAGTGAACGGTTTGTTTAGCTTTATATATTGTTCCGGGTGGGCGTTGTTTTGGTTTTTCGGAAGTGTTAGACCTGTAAGAGAAAAATTTAAATGGTTGGGAAAGGCCATGGTATGTAGAAATATTTTTTTCACATTTTATTTCCTTGTAAATACAGGTAAATCGATAGGGATTTTCGTAAGTATAAGTGCCCAGTGAACTGTTCGTTTAGCTTTATATATTGTTCCGGGTGGGCGTTGTATTGGTTTTTCGCATGTGTTAGACCTGTAAGAGAAAAATTTAAATGGTTGGGAAAGGCCATGGTATGTAGAAATATTTTTTTCACATTTTATTTCCTTGTAAATACAGGTAAATCGATAGGGATTTTCGTAAGTATAAGTGCCCAGTGAACTGTTCGTTTAGCTTTATATATTGTTCCGGGTGGGCGTTGTATTGGTTTTTCGCATGTGTTAGACCTGTAAGAGAAAAATTTAAATGGTTGGGAAAGGCCATGGGATGTAGAAATATTTTTTCACATTTTATTTCCTTGTAAAAACAGGTAAATCAATAGGGTTTTTCGTACGGATAAGTGCGCAGTGAACGGTTCGTTTAGCTTTATATATTGTTCCGGGAGGGCGTTGTTTTGGTTTTTCGGAAGTGTTAGACCTGTAAGAGAAAATTTAAATGGTTGGGAAAGGCCATGGGATGTAGAAATATTTGTTTCATATTTTATTTCCGTTTAAAAACAGGTAAATCAATTGTGATTTTCGTACGGATAAGTACCCAGTGAACGGTTCGTTTAGCTTTATATATTGTTCCGGGTGGGCGTTGTATTGGTATTTCGGAAGTGTTAGACCTGTAAGAGAAAAATTTCAATGGTTGGGAAAGGCCATGGGATGTAGAAATATTTTTTTCACATTTACTTCCTTGTAAAAACAGGTAAATCAATAGGGTTTTTCGTACGGATAATTACCCAGTGAACGGTTCGTTTAGCTTTATATATTGTTCCGGGTGGGCGTTGTATTGGTTTTTCGGAAGTGTTAGACCTGTAAGAGAAAAATTTAAATGGTTGGGAAAGGCCATGGGATGTAGAAATATTTTTTTCACATTTTACTTCCTTGTAAAAACAGGAATATCAATAGGGATTTTTGTACGGATAAGTACCCAGTGAACGGTTTGTTTAGCTTTATATATTGTTCCGGGTGGGCGTTGTTTTGGTTTTTCGGAAGTGTTAGACCTGTAAGAGAAAAATTTAAATGGTTGGGAAAGGCCATGGTATGTAGAAATATTTTTTTCACATTTTATTTCCTTGTAAATACAGGTAAATCGATAGGGATTTTCGTAAGTATAAGTGCCCAGTGAACTGTTCGTTTAGCTTTATATATTGTTCCGGGTGGGCGTTGTATTGGTTTTTCGCATGTGTTAGACCTGTAAGAGAAAAATTTAAATGGTTGGGAAAGGCCATGGGATGTAGAAATATTTTTTCACATTTTATTTCCTTGTAAAAACAGGTAAATCAATAGGGTTTTTCGTACGGATAAGTGCGCAGTGAACGGTTCGTTTAGCTTTATATATTGTTCCGGGAGGGCGTTGTTTTGGTTTTTCAGAAGTGTTAGACCTGTAAGAGAAAATTTAAATGGTTGGGAAAGGCCATGGGATGTAGAAATATTTGTTTCATATTTTATTTCCGTTTAAAAACAGGTAAATCAATTGTGATTTTCGTACGGATAAGTACCCAGTGAACGGTTCGTTTAGCTTTATATATTGTTCCGGGTGGGCGTTGTATTGGTTTTTCGGAAGTGTTAGACCTGTAAGAGAAAAATTTAAATGGTTGGGAAAGGCCATGGGATGTAGAAATATTTTTTTCACATTTTACTTCCTTGTAAAAACAGGAAAATCAATAGGGATTTTTGTACGGATAAGTACCCAGTGAACGATTCGTTTAGCTTTATATATTGTTCCTTGTGGGCGTTGTTTTGGTTTTTCGGAAGTGTTAGACCTGTAAGAGAAAAATTTAAATGGTTGGGAAAGGCCATGGTATGTAGAAATATTTTTTTCACATTTTATTTCCTTGTAAATAAGGTAAATCGATAGGGATTTTCGTAAGTATAAGTGCCCAGTGAACTGTTCGTTTAGCTTTATATATTCTTCCAGGTGGGCGTTGTATTGGTATTTCGGAAGTGTTAGACCTGTAAGAGAAAAATTTCAATGGTTGGGAAAGGCCATGGGATGTAGAAATATTTTTTTCACATTTACTTCCTTGTAAAAACAGGTAAATCAATAGGGTTTTTCGTACGGATAAGTACCCAGTGAACGGTTCGTTTAGCTTTATATATTGTTCCGGGTGGGCGTTGTATTGGTTTTTCGGAAGTGTTAGACCTGTAAGAGAAAAATTTAAATGGTTGGGAACGGCCATGGGATGTAGAAATATTTTTTTCACATTTTACTTCCTTGTAAAAACAGGAAAATCAATAGGGATTTTTGTACGGATAAGTACCCAGTGAACGGTTCGTTTAGCTTTATATATTGTTCCCGGTGGGCGTTGTTTTGGTTTTTCGGAAGTGTTAGACCTGTAAGAGAAAAATTTAAATGGTTGGGAAAGGCCATGGTATGTAGAAATATTTTTTTCACATTTTATTTCCTTGTAAATACAGGTAAATCGATAGGGATTTTCGTAAGTATAAGTGCCCAGTGAACTGTTCGTTTAGCTTTATATATTGTTCCGGGTGGGCGTTGTATTGGTTTTTCGCATGTGTTAGACCTGTAAGAGAAAAATTTAAATGGTTGGGAAAGGCCATGGTATGTAGAAATATTTTTTTCACATTTTATTTCCTTGTAAAAACAGTTAAATCAATAGGGTTTTTCGTACGGATAAGTGCGCAGTGAACGGTTCGTTTAGCTTTATATATTGTTCCGGGAGGGCGTTGTTTTGGTTTTTCGGAAGTGTTAGACCTGTAAGAGAAAATTTAAATGGTTGGGAAAGGCCATGGGATGTAGAAATATTTGTTTCATATTTTATTTCCGTTTAAAAACAGGTAAATCAATTGTGATTTTCGTACGGATAAGTACCCAGTGAACGGTTCGTTTAGCTTTATATATTCTTCCGGGTGGGCGTTGTATTGGTATTTCGGAAGTGTTAGACCTGTAAGAGAAAAATTTCAATGGTTGGGAAAGGCCATGGGATGTAGAAATATTTTTTTCACATTTACTTCCTTATAAAGGTAAAGGTAAAGGTATCCCCTGTGCAAGCACCGAGTCATGTCTGACCCTTGGGGTGACGCCCTCTAGCGTTTTCATGGCAGACTCAATACGGGGTGGTTTGCCAGTGCCTTCCCCAGTCATGACCGTTTACCCCCCAGCAGCAAGCTGGGTACTCATTACTTCCTTATAAAAACAGGTAAATCAATAGGGTTTTTCGTACGGATAAGTACCCAGTGAACGGTTCGTTTATCTTTATATATTGTTCCGGGTGGGCGTTGTATTGGTTTTTCGGAAGTGTTAGACCTGTAAGAGAAAAATTTAAATGGTTGGGAAAGGCCATGGGATGTAGAAATATTTTTTTCACATTTTACTTCCTTGTAAAAACAGGAAAATCAATAGGGATTTTTGTACGGATAAGTACCAAGTGAACGGTTCGTTTAGCTTTATATATTGTTCCGGGTGGGCGTTGTTTTGGTTTTTCGGAAGTGTTAGACCTGTAAGAGAAAAATTTAAATGGTTGGGAAAGGCCATGGTATGTAGAAATATTTTTTTCACATTTTATTTCCTTGTAAATACAGGTAAATCGATAGGGATTTTCGTAAGTATAAGTGCCCAGTGAACTGTTCGTTTAGCTTTATATATTGTTCCGGGTGGGCGTTGTATTGGTTTTTCGCATGTGTTAGACCTGTAAGAGAAACATTTAAATGGTTGGGAAAGGCCATGGGATGTAGAAATATTTTTTCACTTTTTATTTCCTTGTAAAAACAGGTAAATCAATAGGATTTTTCGTACGGATAAGTGCGCAGTGAACGGTTCGTTTAGCTTTATATATTGTTCCGGGAGGGCGTTGTTTTGGTTTTTCGGAAGTGTTAGACCTGTAAGAGAAAATTTAAATGGTTGGGAAAGGCCATGGGATGTAGAAATATTTGTTTCATATTTTATTTCCGTTTAAAAACAGGTAAATCAATTGTGATTTTCGTACGGATAAGTACCCAGTGAACGGTTCGTTTAGCTTTATATATTCTTCCGGGTGGGCGTTGTATTGGTATTTCGGAAGTGTTAGACCTGTAAGAGAAAAATTTCAATGGTTGGGAAAGGCCATGGGGTGTAGAAATATTTTTTTCACATTTACTTCCTTGTAAAAACAGGTAAATCGATAGGGATTTTCGTACGGATAAGTACCCAGTGAACGGTTCGTTTAGCTTTATATATTGTTCCGGGTGGGCGTTGTATTGGTTTTTCGGAAGTGTTAGACCTGTAAGAGAAAAATTTAAATGGTTGGGAAAGGCCATGGGATGTAGAAATATTTTTTTCACATTTACTTCCTTGTAAAAACAGGTAAATTGATAGGGATTTTCGTACGGATAAGTACCGAGTGAACGGTTCGTTTAGCTTTATATATTGTTCCGGGTGGGCTTTGTATTGGTTTTTCGCAAGTGTTAGACCTGTAAGAGAAAAATTTAAATGGCTGGGAAAGGCCATGGGATGTAGAAATATTTTTTTCACATTTTATTTCCTTTTAAAAACAGGTAAACCATTGGGATTATCGTACGGATAAGTACCCAGTGAACGGTTCGTTGAGTTTTATATATTGTTCCGGGTGGGCCTCGTATTGGTTTTTCGGAAGTGTTAGACCTGTAAGAGAAAAATTTAAATGGTTGGGAAAGGCCATGGGATGTAGAAATATTGTTTTCACATTTTATTTCCTTGTAAAAACAGGTAAATCAATAGGGTTTTTCGTACGGATAAGTGCCCAGTGAACGGTTCGTTTAGCTTTATATATTGTTCTGGGTTGGCATTGTTTGGGTTTTTCGGAAGTGTTAGACCTGTAAGAGAAAAATTTAAATGGTTGGGAAAGGCCATGGGATGTAGAAATATTTTTTTCACATTTTACTACCTTGTAAAAACAGGAAAATCCATAGGGATTTTCGTACGGATAAGTGCCCAGTGAACGGTGCATTTAGCTTTATATATTCTTCCGGGTGGGCGTTGTATTGGTTTTTCGGAAGAGTTAGACCTGTAAGAGAACAATTTAAATGGTTGGAAAAGGCCATGGGATGTATAAATATTTTTTTCACATTTACTTCCTTGTAAAAACAGGTAAATCAATAGGGTTTTTCATACGGATAAGTGCCCAGTGAACGGTTCGTTTAGCTTTATATATTGTTCCGGGTGGGCGTTGTATTGGTTTTTCGGAAGTGTTAGACCTGTAAGAGAAAAATTTAAATGGTTGGGAAAGGCCATGGGATGTAGAAATATTTTTTTCACATTTTATTTCCGTTTAAAAACAGGTAAATCAATAGGGATTTTCGTACGGATATGTACCCAGTGAACGGTTCGTTTAGCATTATATATTCTACCGGGTGGGCGTTGTATTGGTTTTTCGGAAGTGTTACACCTGTAAGAGAAAAATTTAAATGGTTTGGAAAGGCCATGGGATTTAGAAATATTTTTTTCACATTTTACTTCCTTGTAAAAACAGGTAAATCAATAGGGATTTTCGTACGGATAAGTACCCAGTGAACTGTTCGTTTAGCTTTATATATTGTTCCGGGTGGGAGTTGTATTGGTTTTTCGGAAGTGTTAGACCTGTAAGAGAGAAATTTAAATGGTTGGGAAAGGCCATGGGATGTAGAAATATTTTTTCACATTTTATTTCCTTGTAAAAACAGGGAAATCAATAGGGTTTTTCGTACGGATAAGTGCGCAGTGAACGGTTCGTTTAGCATTATATATTCTACCGGGTGGGCGTTGTATTGGTTTTTCGGAAGTGTTACACCTGTAAGAGAAAAATTTAAATGGTTTGGAAAGGCCATGGGATTTAGAAATATTTTTTTCACATTTACTTCCTTGTAAAAACAGGTAAATCAATAGGGTTTTTCGTACGGATAATTACCCAGTGAACGGTTCGTTTAGCTTTATATATTGTTCCGGGTGGGCGTTGTATTGGTTTTTCGGAAGTGTTAGACCTGTAAGAGAAAAATTTAAATGGTTGGGAAAGGCCATGGGATGTAGAAATATTTTTTTCACATTTTACTTCCTTGTAAAAACAGGAATATCAATAGGGATTTTTGTACGGATAAGTACCCAGTGAACGGTTTGTTTAGCTTTATATATTGTTCCGGGTGGGCTTTGTTTTGGTTTTTCGGAAGTGTTAGACCTGTAAGAGAAAAATTTAAATGGTTGGGAAAGGCCATGCTATGTAGAAATATTTTTTTCACATTTTATTTCCTTGTAAATACAGGTAAATCGATAGGGATTTTCGTAAGTATAAGTGCCCAGTGAACTGTTCGTTTAGCTTTATATATTGTTCCGGGTGGGCGTTGTATTGGTTTTTCGCATGTGTTAGACCTGTAAGAGAAAAATTTAAATGGTTGGGAAAGGCCATGGTATGTAGAAATATTTTTTTCACATTTTATTTCCTTGTAAATACAGGTAAATCGATAGGGATTTTCGTAAGTATAAGTGCCCAGTGAACTGTACGTTTAGCTTTATATATTGTTCCGGGTGGGCGTTGTATTGGTTTTTCGCATGTGTTAGACCTGTAAGAGAAAAATTTAAATGGTTGGGAAAGGCCATGGGATGTAGAAATATTTTTTCACATTTTATTTCCTTGTAAAAACAGGTAAATCAATAGGGTTTTTCGTACGGATAAGTGCGCAGTGAACGGTTCGTTTAGCTTTATATATTGTTCCGGGAGGGCGTTGTTTTGGTTTTTCGGAAGTGTTAGACCTGTAAGAGAAAATTTAAATGGTTGGGAAAGGCCATGGGATGTAGAAATATTTGTTTCATATTTTATTTCCGTTTAAAAACAGGTAAATCAATTGTGATTTTCGTACGGATAAGTACCCAGTGAACGGTTCGTTTAGCTTTATATATTGTTCCGGGTGGGCGTTGTATTGGTTTTTCGGAAGTGTTAGACCTGTAAGAGAAAAATTTAAATGGTTGGGAAAGGCCATGGGATGTAGAAATATTTTTTTCACATTTTACTTCCTTGTAAAAACAGGAAAATCAATAGGGATTTTTGTACGGATAAGTACCCAGTGAACGATTCGTTTAGCTTTATATATTGTTCCTTGTGGGCGTTGTTTTGGTTTTTCGGAAGTGTTAGACCTGTAAGAGAAAAATTTAAATGGTTGGGAAAGGCCATGGTATGTAGAAATATTTTTTTCACATTTTATTTCCTTGTAAATAAGGTAAATCGATAGGGATTTTCGTAAGTATAAGTGCCCAGTGAACTGTTCGTTTAGCTTTATATATTCTTCCAGGTGGGCGTTGTATTGGTATTTCGGAAGTGTTAGACCTGTAAGAGAAAAATTTCAATGGTTGGGAAAGGCCATGGGATGTAGAAATATTTTTTTCACATTTACTTCCTTGTAAAAACAGGTAAATCAATAGGGTTTTTCGTACGGATAAGTACCCAGTGAACGGTTCGTTTAGCTTTATATATTGTTCCGGGTGGGCGTTGTATTGGTTTTTCGGAAGTGTTAGACCTGTAAGAGAAAAATTTAAATGGTTGGGAACGGCCATGGGATGTAGAAATATTTTTTTCACATTTTACTTCCTTGTAAAAACAGGAAAATCAATAGGGATTTTTGTACGGATAAGTACCCAGTGAACGGTTCGTTTAGCTTTATATATTGTTCCCGGTGGGCGTTGTTTTGGTTTTTCGGAAGTGTTAGACCTGTAAGAGAAAAATTTAAATGGTTGGGAAAGGCCATGGTATGTAGAAATATTTTTTTCACATTTTATTTCCTTGTAAATACAGGTAAATCGATAGGGATTTTCGTAAGTATAAGTGCCCAGTGAACTGTTCGTTTAGCTTTATATATTGTTCCGGGTGGGCGTTGTATTGGTTTTTCGCATGTGTTAGACCTGTAAGAGAAAAATTTAAATGGTTGGGAAAGGCCATGGTATGTAGAAATATTTTTTTCACATTTTATTTCCTTGTAAAAACAGTTAAATCAATAGGGTTTTTCGTACGGATAAGTGCGCAGTGAACGGTTCGTTTAGCTTTATATATTGTTCCGGGAGGGCGTTGTTTTGGTTTTTCGGAAGTGTTAGACCTGTAAGAGAAAATTTAAATGGTTGGGAAAGGCCATGGGATGTAGAAATATTTGTTTCATATTTTATTTCCGTTTAAAAACAGGTAAATCAATTGTGATTTTCGTACGGATAAGTACCCAGTAAACGGTTCGTTTAGCTTTATATATTCTTCCGGGTGGGCGTTGTATTGGTATTTCGGAAGTGTTAGACCTGTAAGAGAAAAATTTCAATGGTTGGGAAAGGCCATGGGATGTAGAAATATTTTTTTCACATTTACTTCCTTGTAAAAACAGGTAAATCAATAGGGTTTTTCGTACGGATAAGTACCCAGTGAACGGTTCGTTTAGCTTTATATATTGTTCCGGGTGGGCGTTGTATTGGTTTTTCGGAAGTGTTAGACCTGTAAGAGAAAAATTTAAATGGTTGGGAAAGGCCATGGGATGTAGAAATATTTTTTTCACATTTTACTTCGTTGTAAAAACAGGAAAATCAATAGGGATTTTTGTACGGATAAGTACCCAGTGAACGGTTCGTTTAGCTTTATATATTGTTCCGGGTGGGCGTTGTTTTGGTTTTTCGGAAGAGTCAGACCTGTAAGAGAAAAATTTAAATGGTTGGGAAAGGCCATGGTATGTAGAAATATTTTTTTCACATTTTATTTCCTTGTAAATACAGGTAAATCGATAGGGATTTTCGTAAGTATAAGTGCCCAGTGAACTGTTCGTTTAGCTTTATATATTGTTCCGGGTGGGCGTTGTATTGGTTTTTCGCATGTGTTAGACCTGTAAGAGAAAAATTTAAATGGTTGGGAAAGGCCATGGTATGTAGAAATATTTTTTTCACATTTTATTTCCTTGTAAATACAGATAAATCGATAGGGATTTTCGTAAGTATAAGTGCCCAGTGAACTGTTCGTTTAGCTTTATATATTGTTCCGGGTGGGCGTTGTATTGGTTTTTCGCATGTGTTAGACCTGTAAGAGAAAAATTTAAATGGTTGGGAAAGGCCATGGGATGTAGAAATATTTTTTCACATTTTATTTCCTTGTAAAAACAGGTAAATCAATAGGGTTTTTCGTACGGATAAGTGCGCAGTGAACGGTTCGTTTAGCTTTATATATTGTTCCGGGAGGGCGTTGTTTTGGTTTTTCGGAAGTGTTAGACCTGTAAGAGAAAATTTAAATGGTTGGGAAAGGCCATGGGATGTAGAAATATTTGTTTCATATTTTATTTCCGTTTAAAAACAGGTAAATCAATTGTGATTTTCGTACGGATAAGTACCCAGTGAACGGTTCGTTTAGCTTTATATATTCTTCCGGGTGGGCGTTGTATTGGTATTTCGGAAGTGTTAGACCTGTAAGAGAAAAATTTCAATGGTTGGGAAAGGCCATGGGATGTAGAAATATTTTTTTCACATTTACTTCCTTATAAAAACAGGTAAATCAATAGGGTTTTTTGTACGGATAAGTACCCAGTGAACGGTTCGTTTATCTTTATATATTGTTCCGGGTGGGCGTTGTATTGGTTTTTCGGAAGTGTTAGACCTGTAAGAGAAAAATTTAAATGGTTGGGAAAGGCCATGGGATGTAGAAATATTTTTTTCACATTTTACTTCCTTGTAAAAACAGGAAAATCAATAGGGATTTTTGTACGGATAAGTACCCAGTGAACGGTTCGTTTAGCTTTATATATTGTTCCGGGTGGGCGTTGTTTTGGTTTTTCGGAAGTGTTAGACCTGTAAGAGAAAAATTTAAATGGTTGGGAAAGGCCATGGTATGTAGAAATATTTTTTTCACATTTTATTTCCTTGTAAATACAGGTAAATCGATAGGGATTTTCGTAAGTATAAGTGCCCAGTGAACTGTTCGTTTAGCTTTATATATTGTTCCGGGTGGGCGTTGTATTGGTTTTTCGCATGTGTTAGACCTGTAAGAGAAAAATTTAAATGGTTGGGAAAGGCCATGGGATGTAGAAATATTTTTTCACTTTTTATTTCCTTGTAAAAACAGGTAAATCAATAGGATTTTTCGTACGGATAAGTGCGCAGTGAACGGTTCGTTTAGCTTTATATATTGTTCCGGGAGGGCGTTGTTTTGGTTTTTCGGAAGTGTTAGACCTGTAAGAGAAAATTTAAATTGTTGGGAAAGGCCATGGGATGTAGAAATATTTGTTTCATATTTTATTTCCGTTTAAAAACAGGTAAATCAATTGTGATTTTCTTACGGATAAGTACCCAGTGAACGGTTCGTTTAGCTTTATATATTCTTCCGGGTGGGCGTTGTATTGGTATTTCGGAAGTGTTAGACCTGTAAGAGAAAAATTTCAATGGTTGGGAAAGGCCATGGGATGTAGAAATATTTTTTTCACATTTACTTCCTTGTAAAAACAGGTAAATCAATAGGGTTTTTCGTACGGATAAGTACCCAGTGAACGGTTCGTTTAGCTTTATATATTGTTCCGGGTGGGCGTTGTATTGGTTTTTCGGAAGTGTTAGACCTGTAAGAGAAAAATTTAAATGGTTGGGAAAGGCCATGGGATGTAGAAATATTTTTTTTCACATTTTACTTCCTTGTAAAAACAGGAAAATCAATAGGGATTTTTGTACGGATAAGTGCCCAGTGAACTGTTCGTTTAGCTTTATATATTGTTCCGGGTGGGCGTTGTATTGGTTTTTCGGAAGTGTTAGACCTGTAAGAGAAAAATTTAAATGGTTGGGAAAGGCCAAGGTATGTAGAAATATTTTTTTTCACATTTTATTTCCTTGTAAATACAGGTAAATTGATAGGGATTTTCGTACGGATAAGTGCCCAGTGAACGGTTAGTTTAGCTTTATATATTGTTCCGGGTGGGCGTTGTATTGGTTTTTCGCAAGTGTTAGACCTGTAGGAGAAAAATTTAAATGGTTGGGAAAGGCCATGGGATGTAGAAATATTTTTTTCACATTTTATTTCCTTTTAAAAACAGGTAAATCAATAGGGATTTTTGTACGGATAAGTACCCAGTGAACGGTTCGTTTAGCTTTATATATTGTTCCGGGTGGGCGTTGTATTGGTTTTTCGCATGTGTTAGACCTGTAAGAGAAAAATTTAAATGGTTGGGAAAGGCCATGGTATGTAGAAATATTTTTTTCACATTTTATTTCCTTGTAAATACAGGTAAAGCGATAGGGATTTTCGTACGGATAAGTACCCAGTGAACTGTTCGTTTAGCTTTATATATTGTTCCGGGTGGGCGTTGTATTGGTTTTTCGCATGTGTTAGACCTGTAAGAGAAAAATTTAAATGGTTGGGAAAGGCCAAGGTATGTAGAAATATTTTTTTCACATTTTATTTCCTTGTAAATACAGGTAAATTGATAGGGATTTTCGTACGGATAAGTGCCCAGTGAACGGTTAGTTTAGCTTTATATATTGTTCCGGGTGGGCGTTGTATTGGTTTTTCGGAAGTGTTAGACCTGTAAGAGAAAAATTTAAATGGTTGGGAAAGGCCATGGGATGTAGAAATATTTTTTTCACATTTTACTTCCTTGTAAAAACAGGAAAATCAATAGGGATTTTTGTACGGATAAGTACCCAGTGAACGGTTCGTTTATATATTGTTCCGGGTGGGCGTTGTTTTGGTTTTTCGGAAGTGTTAGACCTGTAAGAGAAAAATTTAAATGGTTGGGAAAGGCCATGGTATGTAGAAATATTTTTTTCACATTTTATTTCCTTGTAAATACAGGTAAATCGATAGGGATTTTCGTAAGTATAAGTGCCCAGTGAACTGTTCGTTTAGCTTTATATATTCTTCCGGGTGGGCGTTGTATTGGTATTTCGGAAGTGTTAGACCTGTAAGAGAAAAATTTCAATGGTTGGGAAAGGCCATGGGATGTAGAAATATTTTTTTCACATTTACTTCCTTGTAAAAACAGGTAAATCAATAGGGTTTTTCGTACGGATAAGTACCCAGTGAACGGTTCGTTTAGCTTTATATATTGTTCCGGGTGGGCGTTGTATTGGTTTTTCGGAAGTGTTAGACCTGTAAGAGAAAAATTTAAATGGTTGGGAAAGGCCATGGGATGTAGAAATATTTTTTTCACATTTTACTTCGTTGTAAAAACAGGAAAATCAATAGGGATTTTTGTACGGATAAGTACCCAGTGAACGGTTCGTTTAGCTTTATATATTGTTCCGGGTGGGCGTTGTTTTGGTTTTTCGGAAGTGTTAGACCTGTAAGAGAAAAATTTAAATGGTTGGGAAAGGCCATGGCATGTAGAAATATTTTTTTCACATTTTATTTCCTTGTAAATACAGGTAAATCGAAAGGGATTTTCGTAAGTATAAGTGCCCAGTGAACTGTTCGTTTAGCTTTATATATTGTTCCGGGTGGGCGTTGTATTGGTTTTTCGCATGTGTTAGACCTGTAAGAGAAAAATTTAAATGGTTGGGAAAGGCCATGGGATGTAGAAATATTTTTTCACATTTTATTTCCTTGTAAAAACAGGTAAATCAATAGGGTTTTTCGTACGGATAAGTGCGCAGTGAACGGTTCGTTTAGCTTTATATATTGTTCCGGGAGGGCGTTGTTTTGGTTTTTCGGAAGTGTTAGACCTGTAAGAGAAAATTTAAATGGTTGGGAAAGGCCATGGGCTGTAGAAATATTTGTTTCATATTTTATTTCCGTTTAAAAACAGGTAAATCAATTGTGATTTTCGTACGGATAAGTACCCAGTGAACGGTTCGTTTAGCTTTATATATTCTTCCGGGTGGGCGTTGTATTGGTATTTCGGAAGTGTTAGACCTGTAAGAGAAAAATTTCAATGGTTGAGAAAGGCCATGGGATGTAGAAATCTTTTTTTCACATTTACTTCCTTATAAAAACAGGTAAATCAATAGGGTTTTTCGTACGGATAAGTACCCAGTGAACGGTTCGTTTATCTTTATATATTGTTCCGGGTGGGCGTTGTATTGGTTTTTCGGAAGTGTTAGACCTGTAAGAGAAAAATTTAAATGGTTGGGAAAGGCCATGGTATGTAGAAATATTTTTTTCACATTTTATTTCCTTGTAAATACAGGTAAATCGATAGGGATTTTCGTAAGTATAAGTGCCCAGTGAACTGTTCGTTTAGCTTTATATATTATTCCGGGTGGGCGTTGTATTGGTTTTTCGCATGTGTTAGACCTGTAAGAGAAAAATTTAAATGGTTGGGAAAGGCCATGGGATGTAGAAATATTTTTTCACTTTTTATTTCCTTGTAAAAACAGGTAAATCAATAGGGATTTTCGTACGGATAAGTACCCAGTGAACGGTTCGTTTAGCCTTATATATTGTTCCGGGTGGGCGTTGTTTTGGTTTTTCGGAAGTGTTAGACCTGTAAGAGAAAAATTTAAATGGTTGGGAAAGGCCAAGGTATGTAGAAATATTTTTTTTCACATTTTATTTCCTTGTAAATACAGGTAAATCGATAGGGATTTTCGTACGGATAAGTGCCCAGTGAACGGTTCGTTTAGCTTTATATATTGTTCCGGGTGGGCGTTGTATTGGTTTTTCGCAAGTGTTAGACCTGTAAGAGAAAAATTTAAATGGTTGGGAAAGGCCATGGGATGTAGAAATATTTTTTTCACATTTTATTTCCTTTTAAAAACAGGTAAATCAATAGGGATTTTCGTATGGATAAGTACCCAGTGAACGGTTCGTTTAGCTTTATATATTGTTCCGGGTGGGCGTCGTATTGGTTTTTCGGAAGTGTTAGACCTGTAAGAGAAAAATTTAAATGGTTGGGAAAGGCCATGGGATGTATAAATATTTTTTTCACATTTTATTTCCTTGTAAAAACAGGTAAATCAATAGGGTTTTTCGTACGGATAAGTGCCCAGTGAACGGTTCGTTTAGCTTTATATATTGTTCCGGGTGGGCGTTGTATTGGTTTTTCGGAAGTGTTAGACCTGTAAGAGAAAAATTTAAATGGTTGGGAAAGGCCATGGGATGTAGAAATATTTTTTTCACATTTTATTTCCGTTTAAAAACAGGTAAATCAATAGGGTTTTTCGTACGGATAAGTACCCAGTGAACGGTTCGTTTAGCTTTATATATTGTTCCGGGTGGGAGTTGTATTGGTTTTTCGGAAGTGTTAGACCTGTAAGAGAAAAATTTAAATGGTTGGGAAAAGCCATGGGATGTAGAAATATTTTTTTCACATTTACTTCCTTGTAAAAACAGGTAAATCAATAGGGTTTTTTGTACGGATAAGTACCCAGTGAACGGTTCGTTTAGCTTTATATATTGTTCCGGGTGGGCGTTGTATTGGTTTTTCGGAAGTGTTAGACCTGTAAGAGAAAAATTTAAATGGTTGGGAAAGGCCATGGGATGTAGAAATATTTTTTTCACATTTTATTTCCTTGTAAAAACAGGTAAATCAATAGGGTTTTTCGTACGGATAAGTGCCCAGTGAACGGTTCGTTTAGCTTTATATATTGTTCCGGGTGGGCGTTGTATTGGTTTTTCGGAAGTGTTAGACCTGTAAGAGAAAAATTTAAATGGTTGGGAAAGGCCATGGGATGTAGAAATATTTTTTTCACATTTTATTTCCGTTTAAAAACAGGTAAATCAATAGGGATTTTCGTACGGATATGTACCCAGTGAACGGTTCGTTTAGCATTATATATTCTTCCGGGTGGGCGTTGTATTGGTTTTTCGGAAGTGTTACACCTGTAAGAGAAAAATTTAAATGGTTTGGAAAGGCCATGGGATTTAGAAATATTTTTTTCACATTTTACTTCCTTGTAAAAACAGGTAAATCAATAGTGATTTTCGTACGGATAAGTACCCAGTGAACGGTTCGTTTAGCTTTATATATTGTTCCGGGTGGGCGTTGTATTGGTTTTTCGCATGTGTTAGACCTGTAAGAGAAAAATTTAAATGGTTGGGAAAGGCCATGGTATGTAGAAATATTTTTTTCACATTTTATTTCCTTGTAAATACAGATAAATCGATAGGGATTTTCGTAAGTATAAGTGCCCAGTGAACTGTTCGTTTAGCTTTATATATTGTTCCGGGTGGGCGTTGTATTGGTTTTTCGCATGTGTTAGACCTGTAAGAGAAAAATTTAAATGGTTGGGAAAGGCCATGGGATGTAGAAATATTTTTTCACATTTTATTTCCTTGTAAAAACAGGTAAATCAATAGGGTTTTTCGTACGGATAAGTGCGCAGTGAACGGTTCGTTTAGCTTTATATATTGTTCCGGGAGGGCGTTGTTTTGGTTTTTCGGAAGTGTTAGACCTGTAAGAGAAAATTTAAATGGTTGGGAAAGGCCATGGGATGTAGAAATATTTGTTTCATATTTTATTTCCGTTTAAAAACAGGTAAATCAATTGTGATTTTCGTACGGATAAGTACCCAGTGAACGGTTCGTTTAGCTTTATATATTCTTCCGGGTGGGCGTTGTATTGGTATTTCGGAAGTGTTAGACCTGTAAGAGAAAAATTTCAATGGTTGGGAAAGGCCATGGGATGTAGAAATATTTTTTTCACATTTACTTCCTTATAAAAACAGGTAAATCAATAGGGTTTTTTGTACGGATAAGTACCCAGTGAACGGTTCGTTTATCTTTATATATTGTTCCGGGTGGGCGTTGTATTGGTTTTTCGGAAGTGTTAGACCTGTAAGAGAAAAATTTAAATGGTTGGGAAAGGCCATGGGATGTAGAAATATTTTTTTCACATTTTACTTCCTTGTAAAAACAGGAAAATCAATAGGGATTTTTGTACGGATAAGTACCCAGTGAACGGTTCGTTTAGCTTTATATATTGTTCCGGGTGGGCGTTGTTTTGGTTTTTCGGAAGTGTTAGACCTGTAAGAGAAAAATTTAAATGGTTGGGAAAGGCCATGGTATGTAGAAATATTTTTTTCACATTTTATTTCCTTGTAAATACAGGTAAATCGATAGGGATTTTCGTAAGTATAAGTGCCCAGTGAACTGTTCGTTTAGCTTTATATATTGTTCCGGGTGGGCGTTGTATTGGTTTTTCGCATGTGTTAGACCTGTAAGAGAAAAATTTAAATGGTTGGGAAAGGCCATGGGATGTAGAAATATTTTTTCACTTTTTATTTCCTTGTAAAAACAGGTAAATCAATAGGATTTTTCGTACGGATAAGTGCGCAGTGAACGGTTCGTTTAGCTTTATATATTGTTCCGGGAGGGCGTTGTTTTGGTTTTTCGGAAGTGTTAGACCTGTAAGAGAAAATTTAAATTGTTGGGAAAGGCCATGGGATGTAGAAATATTTGTTTCATATTTTATTTCCGTTTAAAAACAGGTAAATCAATTGTGATTTTCTTACGGATAAGTACCCAGTGAACGGTTCGTTTAGCTTTATATATTCTTCCGGGTGGGCGTTGTATTGGTATTTCGGAAGTGTTAGACCTGTAAGAGAAAAATTTCAATGGTTGGGAAAGGCCATGGGATGTAGAAATATTTTTTTCACATTTACTTCCTTGTAAAAACAGGTAAATCAATAGGGTTTTTCGTACGGATAAGTACCCAGTGAACGGTTCGTTTAGCTTTATATATTGTTCCGGGTGGGCGTTGTATTGGTTTTTCGGAAGTGTTAGACCTGTAAGAGAAAAATTTAAATGGTTGGGAAAGGCCATGGGATGTAGAAATATTTTTTTTCACATTTTACTTCCTTGTAAAAACAGGAAAATCAATAGGGATTTTTGTACGGATAAGTGCCCAGTGAACTGTTCGTTTAGCTTTATATATTGTTCCGGGTGGGCGTTGTATTGGTTTTTCGGAAGTGTTAGACCTGTAAGAGAAAAATTTAAATGGTTGGGAAAGGCCAAGGTATGTAGAAATATTTTTTTTCACATTTTATTTCCTTGTAAATACAGGTAAATTGATAGGGATTTTCGTACGGATAAGTGCCCAGTGAACGGTTAGTTTAGCTTTATATATTGTTCCGGGTGGGCGTTGTATTGGTTTTTCGCAAGTGTTAGACCTGTAGGAGAAAAATTTAAATGGTTGGGAAAGGCCATGGGATGTAGAAATATTTTTTTCACATTTTATTTCCTTTTAAAAACAGGTAAATCAATAGGGATTTTTGTACGGATAAGTACCCAGTGAACGGTTCGTTTAGCTTTATATATTGTTCCGGGTGGGCGTTGTATTGGTTTTTCGCATGTGTTAGACCTGTAAGAGAAAAATTTAAATGGTTGGGAAAGGCCATGGTATGTAGAAATATTTTTTTCACATTTTATTTCCTTGTAAATACAGGTAAAGCGATAGGGATTTTCGTACGGATAAGTACCCAGTGAACTGTTCGTTTAGCTTTATATATTGTTCCGGGTGGGCGTTGTATTGGTTTTTCGCATGTGTTAGACCTGTAAGAGAAAAATTTAAATGGTTGGGAAAGGCCAAGGTATGTAGAAATATTTTTTTCACATTTTATTTCCTTGTAAATACAGGTAAATTGATAGGGATTTTCGTACGGATAAGTGCCCAGTGAACGGTTAGTTTAGCTTTATATATTGTTCCGGGTGGGCGTTGTATTGGTTTTTCGGAAGTGTTAGACCTGTAAGAGAAAAATTTAAATGGTTGGGAAAGGCCATGGGATGTAGAAATATTTTTTTCACATTTTACTTCCTTGTAAAAACAGGAAAATCAATAGGGATTTTTGTACGGATAAGTACCCAGTGAACGGTTCGTTTATATATTGTTCCGGGTGGGCGTTGTTTTGGTTTTTCGGAAGTGTTAGACCTGTAAGAGAAAAATTTAAATGGTTGGGAAAGGCCATGGTATGTAGAAATATTTTTTTCACATTTTATTTCCTTGTAAATACAGGTAAATCGATAGGGATTTTCGTAAGTATAAGTGCCCAGTGAACTGTTCGTTTAGCTTTATATATTCTTCCGGGTGGGCGTTGTATTGGTATTTCGGAAGTGTTAGACCTGTAAGAGAAAAATTTCAATGGTTGGGAAAGGCCATGGGATGTAGAAATATTTTTTTCACATTTACTTCCTTGTAAAAACAGGTAAATCAATAGGGTTTTTCGTACGGATAAGTACCCAGTGAACGGTTCGTTTAGCTTTATATATTGTTCCGGGTGGGCGTTGTATTGGTTTTTCGGAAGTGTTAGACCTGTAAGAGAAAAATTTAAATGGTTGGGAAAGGCCATGGGATGTAGAAATATTTTTTTCACATTTTACTTCGTTGTAAAAACAGGAAAATCAATAGGGATTTTTGTACGGATAAGTACCCAGTGAACGGTTCGTTTAGCTTTATATATTGTTCCGGGTGGGCGTTGTTTTGGTTTTTCGGAAGTGTTAGACCTGTAAGAGAAAAATTTAAATGGTTGGGAAAGGCCATGGCATGTAGAAATATTTTTTTCACATTTTATTTCCTTGTAAATACAGGTAAATCGAAAGGGATTTTCGTAAGTATAAGTGCCCAGTGAACTGTTCGTTTAGCTTTATATATTGTTCCGGGTGGGCGTTGTATTGGTTTTTCGCATGTGTTAGACCTGTAAGAGAAAAATTTAAATGGTTGGGAAAGGCCATGGGATGTAGAAATATTTTTTCACATTTTATTTCCTTGTAAAAACAGGTAAATCAATAGGGTTTTTCGTACGGATAAGTGCGCAGTGAACGGTTCGTTTAGCTTTATATATTGTTCCGGGAGGGCGTTGTTTTGGTTTTTCGGAAGTGTTAGACCTGTAAGAGAAAATTTAAATGGTTGGGAAAGGCCATGGGCTGTAGAAATATTTGTTTCATATTTTATTTCCGTTTAAAAACAGGTAAATCAATTGTGATTTTCGTACGGATAAGTACCCAGTGAACGGTTCGTTTAGCTTTATATATTCTTCCGGGTGGGCGTTGTATTGGTATTTCGGAAGTGTTAGACCTGTAAGAGAAAAATTTCAATGGTTGAGAAAGGCCATGGGATGTAGAAATCTTTTTTTCACATTTACTTCCTTATAAAAACAGGTAAATCAATAGGGTTTTTCGTACGGATAAGTACCCAGTGAACGGTTCGTTTATCTTTATATATTGTTCCGGGTGGGCGTTGTATTGGTTTTTCGGAAGTGTTAGACCTGTAAGAGAAAAATTTAAATGGTTGGGAAAGGCCATGGTATGTAGAAATATTTTTTTCACATTTTATTTCCTTGTAAATACAGGTAAATCGATAGGGATTTTCGTAAGTATAAGTGCCCAGTGAACTGTTCGTTTAGCTTTATATATTATTCCGGGTGGGCGTTGTATTGGTTTTTCGCATGTGTTAGACCTGTAAGAGAAAAATTTAAATGGTTGGGAAAGGCCATGGGATGTAGAAATATTTTTTCACTTTTTATTTCCTTGTAAAAACAGGTAAATCAATAGGGATTTTCGTACGGATAAGTACCCAGTGAACGGTTCGTTTAGCCTTATATATTGTTCCGGGTGGGCGTTGTTTTGGTTTTTCGGAAGTGTTAGACCTGTAAGAGAAAAATTTAAATGGTTGGGAAAGGCCAAGGTATGTAGAAATATTTTTTTTCACATTTTATTTCCTTGTAAATACAGGTAAATCGATAGGGATTTTCGTACGGATAAGTGCCCAGTGAACGGTTCGTTTAGCTTTATATATTGTTCCGGGTGGGCGTTGTATTGGTTTTTCGCAAGTGTTAGACCTGTAAGAGAAAAATTTAAATGGTTGGGAAAGGCCATGGGATGTAGAAATATTTTTTTCACATTTTATTTCCTTTTAAAAACAGGTAAATCAATAGGGATTTTCGTATGGATAAGTACCCAGTGAACGGTTCGTTTAGCTTTATATATTGTTCCGGGTGGGCGTCGTATTGGTTTTTCGGAAGTGTTAGACCTGTAAGAGAAAAATTTAAATGGTTGGGAAAGGCCATGGGATGTATAAATATTTTTTTCACATTTTATTTCCTTGTAAAAACAGGTAAATCAATAGGGTTTTTCGTACGGATAAGTGCCCAGTGAACGGTTCGTTTAGCTTTATATATTGTTCCGGGTGGGCGTTGTATTGGTTTTTCGGAAGTGTTAGACCTGTAAGAGAAAAATTTAAATGGTTGGGAAAGGCCATGGGATGTAGAAATATTTTTTTCACATTTTATTTCCGTTTAAAAACAGGTAAATCAATAGGGTTTTTCGTACGGATAAGTACCCAGTGAACGGTTCGTTTAGCTTTATATATTGTTCCGGGTGGGAGTTGTATTGGTTTTTCGGAAGTGTTAGACCTGTAAGAGAAAAATTTAAATGGTTGGGAAAAGCCATGGGATGTAGAAATATTTTTTTCACATTTACTTCCTTGTAAAAACAGGTAAATCAATAGGGTTTTTTGTACGGATAAGTACCCAGTGAACGGTTCGTTTAGCTTTATATATTGTTCCGGGTGGGCGTTGTATTGGTTTTTCGGAAGTGTTAGACCTGTAAGAGAAAAATTTAAATGGTTGGGAAAGGCCATGGGATGTAGAAATATTTTTTTCACATTTTATTTCCTTGTAAAAACAGGTAAATCAATAGGGTTTTTCGTACGGATAAGTGCCCAGTGAACGGTTCGTTTAGCTTTATATATTGTTCCGGGTGGGCGTTGTATTGGTTTTTCGGAAGTGTTAGACCTGTAAGAGAAAAATTTAAATGGTTGGGAAAGGCCATGGGATGTAGAAATATTTTTTTCACATTTTATTTCCGTTTAAAAACAGGTAAATCAATAGGGATTTTCGTACGGATATGTACCCAGTGAACGGTTCGTTTAGCATTATATATTCTTCCGGGTGGGCGTTGTATTGGTTTTTCGGAAGTGTTACACCTGTAAGAGAAAAATTTAAATGGTTTGGAAAGGCCATGGGATTTAGAAATATTTTTTTCACATTTTACTTCCTTGTAAAAACAGGTAAATCAATAGTGATTTTCGTACGGATAAGTACCCAGTGAACGGTTCGTTTAGCTTTATATATTGTTCTGGGTGAGCGTTGTATTGGTTTTTCGGAAGTGTTAGACCTGTAAGAGAAAAATTTAAATGGTTGGGAAAGGCCATGGGATGTAGAAATATTTTTTTCACATTTTATTTCCTTGTAAAAACAGGTAAATCAATAGGGTTTTTCGTACGGATAAGTGCCCAGTGAACGGTTCGTTTAGCTTTATATATTGTTCCGGGTGGGCGTTGTATTGGTTTTTCGGAAGTGTTAGACCTGTAAGAGAAAAATTTAAATGGTTGGGAAAGGCCATGGGATGTAGAAATATTTTTTTCACATTTTATTTCCGTTTAAAAACAGGTAAATCAATAGGGATTTTCGTACGGATATGTACCCAGTGAACGGTTCGTTTAGCATTATATATTCTTCCGGGTGGGCGTTGTATTGGTTTTTCGGAAGTGTTACACCTGTAAGAGAAAAATTTAAATGGTTTGGAAAGGCCATGGGATTTAGAAATATTTTTTTCACATTTTACTTCCTTGTAAAAACAGGTAAATCAATAGTGATTTTCGTACGGATAAGTACCCAGTGAACGGTTCGTTTAGCTTTATATATTGTTCTGGGTGAGCGTTGTATTGGTTTTTCGGAAGTGTTAGACCTGTAAGAGAAAAATTTAAATGGTTGGGAAAGGCCATGGGATGTAGAAATATTTTTTTCACATTTACTTCCTTGTAAAAACAGGTAAATCAATAGGGTTTTTCGTACGGATAAGTACCCAGTGAACGGTTCGTTTAGCTTTATATATTGTTCCGGGTGGGAGTTGTATTGGTTTTTCGGAAGTGTTAGACCTGTAAGAGAAAAATTTAAATGGTTGGGAAAAGCCATGGGATGTAGAAATATTTTTTTCACATTTACTTCCTTGTAAAAACAGGTAAATCAATAGGGTTTTTTGTACGGATAAGTACCCAGTGAACGGTTCGTTTAGCTTTATATATTGTTCCGGGTGGGCGTTGTATTGGTTTTTCGGAAGTGTTAGACCTGTAAGAGAAAAATTTAAATGGTTGGGAAAGGCCATGGGATGTAGAAATATTTTTTTCACATTTTATTTCCTTGTAAAAACAGGTAAATCAATAGGGTTTTTCGTACGGATAAGTGCCCAGTGAACGGTTCGTTTAGCTTTATATATTGTTCCGGGTGGGCGTTGTATTGGTTTTTCGGAAGTGTTAGACCTGTAAGAGAAAAATTTAAATGGTTGGGAAAGGCCATGGGATGTAGAAATATTTTTTTCACATTTTATTTCCGTTTAAATACAGGTAAATCAATAGGGATTTTCGTACGGATATGTACCCAGTGAACGGTTCGTTTAGCATTATATATTCTTCCGGGTGGGCGTTGTATTGGTTTTTCGGAAGTGTTACACCTGTAAGAGAAAAATTTAAATGGTTTGGAAAGGCCATGGGATTTAGAAATATTTTTTTCACATTTTACTTCCTTGTAAAAACAGGTAAATCAATAGTGATTTTCGTACGGATAAGTACCCAGTGAACGGTTCGTTTAGCTTTATATATTGTTCTGGGTGAGCGTTGTATTGGTTTTTCGGAAGTGTTAGACCTGTAAGAGAAAAATTTAAATGGTTGGGAAAGGCCATGGGATGTAGAAATATTTTTTTCACATTTTATTTCCTTGTAAAAACAGGTAAATCAATAGGGTTTTTCGTACGGATAAGTGCCCAGTGAACGGTTCGTTTAGCTTTATATATTGTTCCGGGTGGGCGTTGTATTGGTTTTTCGGAAGTGTTAGACCTGTAAGAGAAAAATTTAAATGGTTGGGAAAGGCCATGGGATGTAGAAATATTTTTTTCACATTTTATTTCCGTTTAAAAACAGGTAAATCAATAGGGATTTTCGTACGGATATGTACCCAGTGAACGGTTCGTTTAGCATTATATATTCTTCCGGGTGGGCGTTGTATTGGTTTTTCGGAAGTGTTACACCTGTAAGAGAAAAATTTAAATGGTTTGGAAAGGCCATGGGATTTAGAAATATTTTTTTCACATTTTACTTCCTTGTAAAAACAGGTAAATCAATAGTGATTTTCGTACGGATAAGTACCCAGTGAACGGTTCGTTTAGCTTTATATATTGTTCTGGGTGAGCGTTGTATTGGTTTTTCGGAAGTGTTAGACATGTAAGAGAAAAATTTAAATGGTTGGGAAAGGCCATGGGATGTAGAAATATTTTTTTCACATTTACTTCCTTGTAAAAACAGGTAAATCAATAGGGTTTTTCGTACGGATAAGTACACAGTGAACGGTTCGTTTAGCTTTATATATTGTTCCGGGTGGGAGTTGTATTGGTTTTTCGGAAGTGTTAGACCTGTAAGAGAAAAATTTAAATGGTTGGGAAAAGCCATGGGATGTAGAAATATTTTTTTCACATTTACTTCCTTGTAAAAACAGGTAAATCAATAGGGTTTTTTGTACGGATAAGTACCCAGTGAACGGTTCGTTTAGCTTTATATATTGTTCCGGGTGGGCGTTGTATTGGTTTTTCAGAAGTGTTAGACCTGTAAGAGAAAAATTTAAATGGTTGGGAAAGGCCATGGGATGTAGAAATATTTTTTTCACATTTTATTTCCGTTTAAAAACAGGTAAATCAATAGGGATTTTCGTACGGATAAGTACCCAGTGAACGGTTCGTTTATCTTTATATATTCTTCCGGGTGGGCGTTGTATTGGTTTTTCGGAAGTGTTAGACCTGTAAGAGAAAAATTTAAATGGTTGGAAAAGGCCATGGGATGTAGAAATATTTTTTTCACATTTACTTCCTTGTAAAAACAGGAAAATCTATTGGGATTTTCGTACGGATAAGTACCCAGTGAACGGTTCGTTTAGCTTTATATATTCTTCCGGGTGGACGTTGTATTGGTTTTTCGGAAGTGTTACACCTGTAAGAGAAAAATTTAAACGGTTTGGAAAGGCCATGGGATCTAGAAATATTTTTTTCACATTTTACTTCCTTGTAAAAACAGGTAAATCGATAGGGATTTTCGTTAGGATAAGAGCACCTGAAATTAAGTGAAGGGGCCTTTGCTGCCGCGGGGCCGAAGCACCAGGAAGACGCTGCGGGGAGGTTGGGACTACACGTCCCAGCATCCTTTGCGGCCGGCGCAGGTGCGACGGCGGGGAAGGGAGGGGCAGAGGCCGAGGCTCCTTTATAAGGAGCTGCGCTGACGGGCCCGGCCTCTTCTCCCGCTCCGTGCCTGTTTGAAAGGCCGGAGCGCCGGGTGATTGGAAAAAACGACTGCGCAATTGCGGCCTGCCGCAAATTCGAGTCGTTGGGCCCTTGGAGACTAGCGGGAACGGCTGAGGGGAACGATTCGTTCCTGGCCCTCCTGGCTTGGGCTTTTTAAGTGCGGAGAAGGGCGAGAACTTAAAAAAAAAAAAAAAATTTACCTCAGAACGGGCTGGGATGGCGCCGAAGAAGCAGCCTAGTGGGACAGTGGGAGGCAAGCGAAGGAACCGCAAGGCCACCGCGACACAGGCTGCTGGGCCTACGGGGAGCGTCCCGTTCGGGGATACAGCGCCAGCCAGGGATCAGGCCAGGGCTTGGCCTAGCGGGGAAAGGGGTGAGGGGGGCCCCTCTAGAGGCGTGGCAACGGGTCCATATGGGACTCGTTCGGCGCGGAGGAGGGCAGCTCAGGCTGCGGCAGGGCGCCAGGCGCAGCCAGGGCAGGCTCAACAAGGGCAGGCTGGTCATGATGGGGGGGGAGGATTATTACCCCTGTCAACGCCAGCTCCAGTTCAGGCGCAAGTGGGAGCTGCTGGCACATATAGGGTGGCTCAGCCTGTGGGAACATGGCAAGAAAATGCTATGGGGGGGCCTGGCGGATTGGTAAGCGAGGCCAGTGGCAGGCAGGGCGTGGCTTGGCCTTACCCGCAGATGAGTGGGCAGGTGTTAGTCCCAATGGCACAATATGGCAACGGCATACAGGGAACATATGGATGGACAACGGGTCCTGGTGCACAGCAGCCGCCAGTGTCTACAGCCTCTTATGGGGATATAAGCTACTGGCCAGCCCCCAGGCAAAATATGATGGGGATTCCTCAGTGGCATTCGACAGCTGCGGGGTCTGCTTCAAATGTGGAGCTTAGTGCAACAGGCCAGTCTTGGCAGGGGTCTGGAGGTTTGGGTTCACAGCCAGTAGGAGGTGGTGAGCATCAGCAAGGGGGGGGTCAGAATCTGGCGGAGATTCAACGGTGGCCACCTCCAGTGTTAGCTTCAAGGGATGCTGGGGTTTCGGGCTCATTGTGGCAGGGGTCTGGCGGGCAATTGCCCACTCCTGTAAGTGGCCAGAGTGGGCAGCGCACTGGTGTTCAGCACTGGCAAGGATCCAACAATCAAGGGCAGTGGCAAGGCCAAGGGCAACAAGAAAACGTTTCCCAAATGGGTGAATCAGGGTCATGGCAGCAGAGTGGGGATGCGGCAGCCCAAGGGGTGGGGGCATACAGACAGTTTTGGCCCATCTCTGCTAATGCTCAGGCCTTGCCATCAGGATCGCATGCGGTCAATGATAATGGAGTTGTGACACAAGGGCTATCAGGGACGCTTGGGGCGACGGGGGCAATGCCTCTGGTGGTAACGGGGGCAGTTCCGCCAGTGTCTCTAGGTGCAGAGGGTGTGCCGCAGGATTCTCAGAAGAAAAAGAGAACAAGGAGAGGAGGCTCTAAGAGGGCGCGGGCAAGACAGGAGTCCACCTCAACTGGTGAGTCTTCCTCTACGGAGGATGAGACAGCAGAGATTAAGCGGGATGGCAACTATTGGTTGCATGGGGCGTTAGTCCCGGGTATTCCGGCATGGTGGGCTTCTCGCAGGGAGTCTGCAAAGGAATATTACAAGGCAAAAGGGGATGGTTTTACGGGGGCTCCACCAGTTGGTTATGCAAGGGGGGAGAATCCTCCTGGTACGCACCTCACTACAAAAATGAGGGAAAGAGCATTGGACGGGTGCTACGTGGATGTGTTCCGCCTAGTGCGCCCTGATGACGAGGCCCCTTTTACTGGGTCCAGGAGGGATAGAAAGGGAAGGGAGTCTGGCAAGACTGACCAATCCTTTCACAACTGGATGTTGGGTTATGGCCAGTACATGGGTATGGTAGTGGGTGCTTATCCAGAGAGAGGATGGCACATGGTACAACATCTCAACAACGTTTTGGAGGCGAGGTCCCTTTCTGGGGATACTGCGGCTATTGCTTACGATAAGTTGATGAGGGAACGGGCTTCCAATAATCACCAGGCTAGATGGGATGTAAAGGATCACGATGCGTGGATCGTGAAAGTGGGCCCTTATGTTAGGAAACAGGAACAAGAAAGAAGGAGATTTGGGGGTAAGAGGGATTGGAGAGGGGCCTGCTGGGATTACAATAGGGGCACGTGTCGGCGGCGTCGATGCCGCTTTGAGCATTGTTGTGAGGAATGCGGGGGCAGTCACTCTAAGCAAGACTGCGAGAAGTCAACAGGCAGCCAACAGCCCTTTCGAGGGGGCCGGCCTTCTTCCAAAAAAGGAGGAGGGTCGGGAAATGACAATGGAAAGAAGAGCGCATGAGGTGCCTATGGAACTGAGATCATTAGCCCGCACGCCGATTTGTCTGGAGGTGCTGCTGCAGTGGTTAAGTCGATATCCTAATAAAAAAGCGGCAGATTACCTTGCGGCAGGATTTACTGAAGGTTTCAGAATCCCATTTACGGGCTTGAGGGTTGCAACGATGAGCGGCAATTTAAAATCGGCAAGCCAACTACCTGAGATCCTGGCGTCCAAGATCGGTAAGGAATGCGCCGCTGGGCGGATGGCGGGTCCTTACAGCACTCCTCCTCTTCATAATTTAAGGGTATCACCGTTAGGGGTCGTGCCAAAGAAGGCCCCCGGCCAGTTTCGAATGATACATCACCTATCGTACCCCAAAGGTGCGTCGGTCAATGATGCAATAGCGCCAGAACTGTGTTCGGTCAAGTATGCATCATTGGATCATGCGGTGGCAATCATTCGAGCGTGCGGTCGGGGGTCTCTTATGGCAAAATGTGATATTCAGTCAGCTTTTCGTTTGCTGCCAGTTCACCCAGATGATTTCTGCTTGCTGGGATGTCAATTTGAGGGTTTCTGGTATGTGGACAAGGCTTTGCCCATGGGATGTTCAATTTCATGTGCAGCTTTTGAAACATTCAGTACCTTTTTGGAATGGGAACTGAAAGAGAGGACGGGATGTCCCTATATAACCCACTACCTTGATGACTTTTTGATAGTGGGCCCAGCTGATTCTGACCTATGTGGCGATCGTTTGGCAGTGTTCAAAACGTTGACTGATGAACTGGGTGTTCCTTTGGCCCATGAAAAAACAGAGGGTCCAGTTTCCAGTTTAACTTACTTGGGGATTCGGCTGGACTCGGTGGCAGGGGTATCACAGTTACCACAGGATAAGCTGAGCGCTTTGAGGGACTTAATCGGTAATATGTTGGGGAAAAAGAAATGCACCTTAAAAGAGATGCAGGTTATTCTTGGGCATCTGAATTTTGCCTGCAAAGCCGTGTCGCCTGGTAGGGCCTTTTGTGCGCGGATGGCGAGGTCTACGGCTGGTGTATCTTCTCCTCATCATCATATACGATTGACAAAATCACTTAAGGAAGATTTTAGGGTGTGGTTAGAGTTTTTGGAGGGTTTTAATGGGGTTGCTATTTGGCAATCATCGTTAACCCCTGAGAACTCTTTACAAGTTCACTCGGATGCTGCCGGCAGTTTGGGTTTTGGTGTGATTTACCAAAACAGTTGGTGTTCTGAACGCTGGCCGGCAGGGTGGGAGGAGACGGGCATTTTGAGGGATTTGACTTTTCTCGAGCTCTTTCCGGTGGTGGTGGCTGTCACCTTGTGGAAAAATTTATTTAAAAATCACAAGGTCCTATTCTGGTGTGACAACCAAGCGGTTGTAAGGGTTGTTAACAGGCAGTCTAGCCGATCGGAAAGGGTTATGAGATTAGTCAGGCATTTGGTTCTGACATGTTTGGTCTATAACATTACATTTCATGCGAGACACATTCCTGGAGTAGCAAATGACGTGGCGGATGCTTTGTCTCGATTCCAGGAGGACCGGTTTCGGGTTTTAGCTCCATCAGCGAACCGGAGTCCGGATCCGTTCCCGGAGGAGCTGTGGAGTCTTGGCAGCGAACCATCCAACGAGCAGTGATGGGTTCTTTGGCTCCGTCCACGTTGAGGGCATACTCCAGTGCTGTTTCGGGTTATATGCAGTTTGCAACGTTACAGGGTTATGACAGCCCGTTTCCGCCATGGGAGGATATAATTTTGCATTATTTGGCACACCTACATGGACAGGGGGCGGCACCTAAGACATTGGCAGTCCGTTTGGCTGGTTTGTCCTTCTTCTGCAAGTCTCAGCGTTGGTGGGACCCAGCAACGTCTTTTCTAGCCAGGAGAGCGCTACTCGGGTGGAAGCGTTCTTCTCCCGCAAGGCGGGATTTTAGACGCCCAATTTCAATACACACGCTCCAAAAGTTACTGTTGGAATTACCGAGAGTTTGTGATTCGGTGTATGAGACCACCTTGTTCACAGCGACCTTTACGGTCTTGTACTTTGGGGCGTTTAGGTGTAGTGAAATTGTGTCGGCTAGTAAGACTGTGGCTGGGAATCAGGCACTATGTGTTCAAGATATTGAGATAGGCGAAACAGAATTGAAAATTCACCTCAGAAGGAGTAAAACGGATCAACTGGGGAGGGGGAATCACATAGTGCTTAATGAATCAGGTGAAGGTTTGCCTTGCCCAGTAAGAAGTGTCAGGGCATACCTCTTGATTCGCCCACCAATCGAAGGACCATTTTTTGTGCACACGGACGGATATTTGCTATCCAGGTTTCAGGTTATAGCGGTAATGCGTTCAGCCATATCTAGGTTGGGGCTGCCTGCGGGTCAGTATGGGACTCATTCGTTCCGCATTGGAGCAGCGACTCAGGCAGCAGTGGGGGGCGCTGGTCTGGATGGTATAAAAGCAGTAGGTCGATGGAAATCAAGTGCATGCAGGAGTTATATAAGACCAGACCTCCTTCTTTGATTCTTTTGCCTTTCCAGAACTGGCGATGGCTGTTCCCAAGCTATGGATTGTAGGACACAGCATTGTGTTTTGGGCAGCACGTTACGCGGCTGATTCTGGCTGGGAAAGATGCCTTGGATTGTCAGGACAAGTTCAGATCCAATGGAGAGGGAGGCGAGGAATGCGGTGGCCATCCTTCTTGGAGATGCTGGCGGAGATGCTGCACAAGGACGGATGCCCGGATGGGTTGATCATACAATTGGGAGAGAATGACTTACCTGTGCAGTCCGGTCGACGCTTATCCAGGATGGTGATGAATGATCTGACGACACTGAGATCTTGGCTGCCTACGGTTGCTATCATTTGGTCTTCGCTCCTGGAACGGCGAATCTGGAGGGGGGCCGTCTCGCCTAGCCGAGTAGATCTGGCCAGGAGACGGGCTAATAAGGCGGTATCGAAATTTGTGGAATCGCATGGGGGATTGGTCATTCAGCACCCTGAGATTGGTTACAGGCAATGGGCACTGTATAGGGCTGACGGGGTCCATCTCTCAGAGTGGGGGATGGATACCTGGCTTTTTGATGTACGGCATGCGATTTTACAATGGCTGCAGTGGTGAGAGGTGGCGGGAGCGCAGGGAGGAAGCTCCCTGAGCTCGGTGGCGGTTGGTTAGCTGGAAGCGAAGGTTATGGTGGGTGCCAAGCTTGCGCGCTGGCATCCCTAGTAGTTGGGGGCCCCCTTAAGGGGCTGAGTGGATGCGGAGCCGGTTTGGTGGGCTCGCATTTCCGGGTGGCAGGCGAAACCCAGCAGAGGCAAAAACGCCCGGCGGGTTCGCGTATAGTTGCCACCTCCCACGTTTGCAGGTCATGGCCGGGAATATGCATGCGCATGGGCCAGCAATTCCCGTTGAGGAAGACCTGCCGGGTAAATTTGGGGCTGCCTCGTAGGTCGGCTGACCACGAGAAGGCAAGTTCGCTTCCAGGCTGGGGGGTGCCACTCTCAATAAAAACGGCTGTGGCCATTTTCATGCCAAAGAACAGGTGTGTGGCGTCTTTAATGGGGCGACGAATGGGGACCCTGCAAAGCAAGAGCACCTGAAATTAAGTGAAGGGGCCTTTGCTGCCGCGGGGCCGAAGCACCAGGAAGACGCTGCGGGGAGGTTGGGACTACACGTCCCAGCATCCTTTGCGGCCGGCGCAGGTGCGACGGCGGGGAAGGGAGGGGCAGAGGCCGAGGCTCCTTTATAAGGAGCTGCGCTGACGGGCCCGGCCTCTTCTCCCGCTCCGTGCCTGTTTGAAAGCCCACCCACCCTCCCTTTATGTTATGGGTTAAGGGATGAAGGTTCATATGTTGTTAAATATAAAAGGAGAAAAGGGGAGGAGTTTATGGTTAAATGTTTTATTGAATGAAATATTTGAAAGTTTTAAACTTTTGTCACAGCCGGCGGTTGGTTAGCTGGAAGCGAAGGTTATGGTGGGTGCCAAGCTTGCGCGCTGGCATCCCTAGTAGTTGGGGGCCCCCTTAAGGGGCTGAGTGGATGCGGAGCCGGTTTGGTGGGCTCGCATTTCCGGGTGGCAGGCGAAACCCAGCAGAGGCAAAAACGCCCGGCGGGTTCGCGTATAGTTGCCACCTCCCACGTTTGCAGGTCATGGCCGGGAATATGCATGCGCATGGGCCAGCAATTCCCGTTGAGGAAGACCTGCCGGGTAAATTTGGGGCTGCCTCGTAGGTCGGCTGACCACGAGAAGGCAAGTTCGCTTCCAGGCTTGGGGGTGCCACTCTCAATAAAAATGGCTGTGGCCATTTTCATGCCAAAGAACAGGTGTGTGGCGTCTTTAATGGGGCGACGAATGGGGACCCTGCAAAGCAAGTGCCCAGTGAACGGTGAATTTAGCTTTATATATTGTTCTGGGTGGGCGTTGTATTGGTTTTTCGGAAGTGTTAGACCTGTAAGAGAAAAATTTAAATGGTTGGGAAAGGCCATGGGATGTAGAAATATTTTTTTCACATTTTATTTCCTTTTAAAAACAGGTAAATCAATAGGGATTTTCGTACGGATAAGTACCCAGTGAACGGTTCGTTTAGCTTTATATATTGTTCCGGGTGGGCGTTGTATTGGTTTTTCGCATGTGTTAGACCTGTAAGAGAAAAATTTAACCGGTTGGGAAAGGCCATGGTATGTAGAAATATTTTTTTAACATTTTATTTCCTTGTAAATACAGGTAAATCGATAGGGATTTTCGTACGGATAAGTACCCAGTGAACTGTTCGTTTAGCTTTATATATTGTTCCGGGTGGCGTTGTATTGGTTTTTCGCATGTGTTAGACCTGTAAGAGAAAAATTTAAATGGTTGGGAAAGGCCATGGTATGTAGAAATATTTTTTTCACATTTTATTTCCTTGTAAATACAGGTAAATCGATAGGGATTTTCGTTAGGATAAGTGCCCAGTGAACGGTGAATTTAGCTTTATATATTGTTCTGGGTGGGCGTTGTATTGGTTTTTCGGAAGTGTTAGACCTGTAAGAGAAAAATTTAAATCGTTGGGAAAGGCCATGGGATGTAGAAATATTTTTTCACATTTTATTTCCCTGTAAAAACAGGTAAATCAATAGGGTTTTTCGTACGGATAAGTGCGCAGTGAACGGTTCGTTTAGCTTTATATATTGTTCCGGGAGGGCGTTGTTTTGGTTTTTCGGAAGTGTTAGACCTGTAAGAGAAAATTTAAATGGTTGGGAAAGGCCATGGGATGTAGAAATATTTGTTTCATATTTTATTTCCGTTTAAAAACAGGTAAATCAATTGTGATTTTCGTACGGATAAGTACCCAGTGAACGGTTCGTTTAGCTTTATATATTCTTCCGGGTGGGCGTTGTATTGGTATTTCGGAAGTGTTAGACCTGTAAGAGAAAAATGTAAATGGTTGGGAAAGGCCATGGGATGTAGAAATATTTTTTTCACATTTACTTCCTTGTAAAAACAGGTAAATCAATAGGGTTTTTCGTACGGATAAGTACCCAGTGAACGGTTCGTTTAGCTTTATATATTGTTCCGGGTGGGCGTTGTATTGGTTTTTCGGAAGTGTTAGACCTGTAAGAGAAAAATTTAAATGGTTGGGAAAGGCCATGGGATGTAGAAATATTTTTTTCACATTTTACTTCCTTGTAAAAACAGGAAAATCAATAGGGATTTTTGTACGGATAAGTACCCAGTGAACGGTTCGTTTAGCTTTATATATTGTTTCGGGTGGGCGTTGTTTTGGTTTTTCAGAAGTGTTAGACCTGTAAGAGAAAAATTTAAATGGTTGGGAAAGGCCATGGGATGTAGAAATATTTTTTTCACATTTACTTCCTTGTAAAAACAGGTAAATCAATAGGGTTTTTTGTACGGATAAGTACCCAGTGAACGGTTCGTTTAGCTTTATATATTGTTCCGGGTGGGCGTTGTATTGGTTTTTCGGAAGTGTTAGACCTGTAAGAGAAAAATTTAAATGGTTGGGAAAGGCCATGGGATGTAGAAATATTTTTTTCACATTTTATTTCCTTGTAAAAACAGGTAAATCAATAGGGTTTTTCGTACGGATAAGTGCCCAGTGAACGGTTCGTTTAGCTTTATATATTGTTCCGGGTGGGCGTTGTATTGGTTTTTCGGAAGTGTTAGACCTGTAAGAGAAAAATTTAAATGGTTGGGAAAGGCCATGGGATGTAGAAATATTTTTTTCACATTTTATTTCCGTTTAAAAACAGGTAAATCAATAGGGATTTTCGTACGGATATGTACCCAGTGAACGGTTCGTTTAGCATTATATATTCTTCCGGGTGGGCGTTGTATTGGTTTTTCGGAAGTGTTACACCTGTAAGAGAAAAATTTAAATGGTTTGGAAAGGCCATGGGATTTAGAAATATTTTTTTCACATTTTACTTCCTTGTAAAAACAGGTAAATCAATAGTGATTTTCGTACGGATAAGTACCCAGTGAACGGTTCGTTTAGCTTTATATATTGTTCTGGGTGAGCGTTGTATTGGTTTTTCGGAAGTGTTAGACCTGTAAGAGAAAAATTTAAATGGTTGGGAAAGGCCATGGGATGTAGAAATATTTTTTTCACATTTACTTCCTTGTAAAAACAGGTAAATCAATAGGGTTTTTCGTACGGATAAGTACACAGTGAACGGTTCGTTTAGCTTTATATATTGTTCCGGGTGGGAGTTGTATTGGTTTTTCGGAAGTGTTAGACTTGTAAGAGAAAAATTTAAATGGTTGGGAAAAGCCATGGGATGTAGAAATATTTTTTTCACATTTACTTCCTTGTAAAAACAGGTAAATCAATAGGGTTTTTTGTACGGATAAGTACCCAGTGAACGGTTCGTTTAGCTTTATATATTGTTCCGGGTGGGCGTTGTATTGGTTTTTCAGAAGTGTTAGACCTGTAAGAGAAAAATTTAAATGGTTGGGAAAGGCCATGGGATGTAGAAATATTTTTTTCACATTTTATTTCCGTTTAAAAACAGGTAAATCAATAGGGATTTTCGTACGGATAAGTACCCAGTGAACGGTTCGTTTATCTTTATATATTCTTCCGGGTGGGCGTTGTATTGGTTTTTCGGAAGTGTTAGACCTGTAAGAGAAAAATTTAAATGGTTGGAAAAGGCCATGGGATGTAGAAATATTTTTTTCACATTTACTTCCTTGTAAAAACAGGAAAATCTATTGGGATTTTCGTACGGATAAGTACCCAGTGAACGGTTCGTTTAGCTTTATATATTCTTCCGGGTGGACGTTGTATTGGTTTTTCGGAAGTGTTACACCTGTAAGAGAAAAATTTAAACGGTTTGGAAAGGCCATGGGATCTAGAAATATTTTTTTCACATTTTACTTCCTTGTAAAAACAGGTAAATCAATAGGGATTTTCGTACGGATAAGTACTTAGTGAACGGTTCGTTTAGCTTTATATATTGTTCCGGGTGGGCGTTGTATTGGTTTTTCGGAAGTGTTAGACCTGTAAGAGAAAAATTTAAATGGTTGGGAAAGGCCATGGGATGTAGAAATATTTTTTTCACATTTTACTTCCTTGTGAAAACAGGTAAATCGATAGGGATTTTCGTACGGATAAGTGCCCAGTGAACGGTTAGTTTAGCTTTATATATTGTTCCGGGTGGGCGTTGTATTGGTTTTTCGCAAGTGTTAGACCTGTAAGAGAAAAATTTAAATGGTTGGGAAAGGCCATGGGATGTAGAAATATTTTTTTCACATTTTATTTCCTTTTAAAAACAGGTAAATCAATAGGGATTTTCGTACGGATAAGTACCCAGTGAACGGTTCGTTTAGCTTTATATATTGTTCCGGGTGGGCGTTGTATTGGTTTTTCGCATGTGTTAGACCTGTAAGAGAAAAATTTAACCGGTTGGGAAAGGCCATGGTATGTAGAAATATTTTTTTAACATTTTATTTCCTTGTAAATACAGGTAAATCGATAGGGATTTTCGTACGGATAAGTACCCAGTGAACTGTTCGTTTAGCTTTATATATTGTTCCGGGTGGCGTTGTATTGGTTTTTCGCATGTGTTAGACCTGTAAGAGAAAAATTTAAATGGTTGGGAAAGGCCATGGTATGTAGAAATATTTTTTTCACATTTTATTTCCTTGTAAATACAGGTAAATCGATAGGGATTTTCGTTAGGATAAGTGCCCAGTGAACGGTGAATTTAGCTTTATATATTGTTCTGGGTGGGCGTTGTATTGGTTTTTCGGAAGTGTTAGACCTGTAAGAGAAAAATTTAAATCGTTGGGAAAGGCCATGGGATGTAGAAATATTTTTTCACATTTTATTTCCTTGTAAAAACAGGTAAATCAATAGGGTTTTTCGTACGGATAAGTGCGCAGTGAACGGTTCGTTTAGCTTTATATATTGTTCCGGGAGGGCGTTGTTTTGGTTTTTCGGAAGTGTTAGACCTGTAAGAGAAAATTTAAATGGTTGGGAAAGGCCATGGGATGTAGAAATATTTGTTTCATATTTTATTTCCGTTTAAAAACAGGTAAATCAATTGTGATTTTCGTACGGATAAGTACCCAGTGAACGGTTCGTTTAGCTTTATATATTCTTCCGGGTGGGCGTTGTATTGGTATTTCGGAAGTGTTAGACCTGTAAGAGAAAAATGTAAATGGTTGGGAAAGGCAATGGGATGTAGAAATATTTTTTTCACATTTACTTCCTTGTAAAAACAGGTAAATCAATAGGGTTTTTCGTACGGATAAGTACCCAGTGAACGGTTCGTTTAGCTTTATATATTGTTTCGGGTGGGCGTTGTATTGGTTTTTCGGAAGTGTTAGACCTGTAAGAGAAAAATTTAAATGGTTGGGAAAGGCCATGGGATGTAGAAATATTTTTTTCACATTTTACTTCCTTGTAAAAACAGGAAAATCAATAGGGATTTTTGTACGGATAAGTACCCAGTGAACGGTTCGTTTAGCTTTATATATTGTTTCGGGTGGGCGTTGTTTTGGTTTTTCAGAAGTGTTAGACCTGTAAGAGAAAAATTTAAATGGTTGGGAAAGGCCATGGGATGTAGAAATATTTTTTTCACATTTTATTTCCTTGTAAAAACAGGTAAATCAATAAGGTTTTTCGTACGGATAAGTGCCCAGTGAACGGTTCGTTTAGCTTTATATATTGTTCTGGGTGGGCGTTGTTTTGTTTTTTCGGAAATGTTAGATCTGTAAGAGAAAAATTTAAATGGTTGGGAAAGGCCATTGGATGTAGAAATATATTTTTCACATTTTATTTCCGTTTAAAAACAGGTAAATCAATAGGGATTTTCGTACGGATATGTACCCAGTGAACGGTTCGTTTAGCATTATATATTCTTCCGGGTGGGCGTTGTATTGGTTTTTCGGAAGTGTTACACTTGTAAGAGAAAAATTTAAATGGTTTGGAAAGGCCATGGGATTTAGAAATATTTTTTTCACATTTTACTTCCTTGTAAAAACAGGTAAATCAATAGGGATTTTCGTACGGATAAGTACCCAGTGAACTGTTCGTTTAGCTTTATATATTGTTCTGGGTGGGCGTTGTATTGGTTTTTCGCATGTGTTAGACCTGTAAGAGAAAAATTTAAATGGTTGGGAAAGGCCATGGTATGTAGAAATATTTTTTTCACATTTTATTTCCTTGTAAATACAGGTAAATCGATAGGGATTTTCGTACGGATAAGTGCCCAGTGAACGGTTCGTTTAGCTTTATATATTGTTCCGGGTGGGCGTTGTATTGGTTTTTCGAAAGTGTTAGACCTGTAAGAGAAAAATTTAAATGGTTGGGAAAGGCCATGGGATGTAGAAATATTTTTTTCACATTTTACTTCCTTGTAAAAAGAGGAAAATCAATAGGGATTTTCGTACGGATAAGTACCCAGTGAACGGTTCGTTTAGCTTTATATATTGTTCCGGGTGGGCGTTGTATTGGTTTTTCGGAAGTGTTAGACCTGTAAGAGAAAAATTTAAATGGTTGGGAAAGGCCATTGGATGTAGAAATATATTTTTCACATTTTACTTCCTTGTGAAAACAGGAAAATCAATAGGGTTTTTCGTACGGATAAGTGCCCAGTGAACGGTTCGTTTAGCTTTATATATTGTTCTGGGTTGGCATTGTTTTGGTTTTTCGGAAGTGTTAGACCTGTAAGAGAAAAATTTAAATGGCTGGGAAAGGCCACGGGATGTAGAAATATCAGGAAAATCCATAGGGATTTTCGTACGGATAAGTACCCAGTGAACGGTTCGTTTAGCTTTATATATTGTTCCGGGTGGGCGTTGTATTGGTTTTTCGGAAGTGTTAGACCTGTAAGAGAAAAATTTAAATGGTTGGGAAAGGCCATTGGATGTAGAAATATATTTTTCACATTTTACTTCCTTGTGAAAACAGGAAAATCAATAGGGTTTTTCGTACGGATAAGTGCCCAGTGAACGGTTCGTTTAGCTTTATATATTGTTCTGGGTTGGCATTGTTTTGGTTTTTCGGAAGTGTTAGACCTGTAAGAGAAAAATTTAAATGGCTGGGAAAGGCCACGGGATGTAGAAATATTTTTTTCACATTTTACTACCTTGTAAAATCAGGAAAATCCATAGGGATTTTCGTACGGATAAGTGCCCAGTGAACGGTGCATTTAGCTTTATATATTGTTCCGGGTGGGCGTTGTTTTGGTTTTTCGGAAGTGTTAGACCTGTAAGAGAAAAATTTAAATGGTTGGGAAAGGCCATGGGATGTATAAATATTTTTTTCACATTTACTTCCTTGTAAAAACAGGTAAATCAATTGGGTTTTTCGTACGGATAAGTGCCCAGTGAACGGTTCGTTTAGCTTTATATATTGTTCCGGGTGGGCGTTATATTTGTTTTTCGGAAGTGTTAGACCTGTAAGAGAAAAATTTAAATGGTTGGGAAAGGCCATGGGATGTAGAAATATTTTTTTCACATTTTATTTCTGTTTAAAAACAGGTAAATCAATAGGGATTTTCGTACGGATATGTACCCAGTGAACGGTTCGTTTAGCTTTATATATTCTTCCGGGTGGGCGTTGTATTGGTTTTTCGGAAGTGTTACACCTATAAGAGAAAAATTTAAATGGTTTGGAAAGGCCATGGGATTTAGAAATATTTTTTTCACATTTTACTTCCTTGTAAAAACAGGTAAATCAATACGGATTTTCGTACGGATAAGTACCCAGTGAACTGTTCGTTTAGCTTTATATATTGTTCCGGGTGGGCGTTGTATTGGTTTTTCGCATGTGTTAGACCTGTAAGAGAAAAATTTAAATGGTTGGGAAAGGCCATGGTATGTAGAAATATTTTTTTCACATTTTATTTCCTTGTAAATACAGGTAAATCGATAGGGATTTTCGTACGGATAAGTGCCCAGTGAACGGTTCGTTTAGCTTTATATATTGTTCCGGGTGGGCGTTGTATTGGTTTTTCGGAAGTGTTAGACCTGTAAGAGAAAAATTTAAATGGTTGGGAAAGGCCATGGGATGTAGAAATATTTTTTTCACATTTTACTTCCTTGTGAAAACAGGAAAATCGATAGGGATTTTCGTACGGATAAGTACCCAGTGAACGGTTCGTTTATCTTTATATATTGTTCCGGGTGGGTGTTGTATTGGTTTTTCGGAAGTGTTAGACCTGTAAGAGAAAAATTTAAATGGTTGGGAAAGGCCATGGGATGTAGAAATATTTTTTTCACATTTTACTTCCTTGTGAAAACAGGAAAATCGATAGGGATTTTCGTACGGATAAGTACCCAGTGAACGGTTCGTTTATCTTTATATATTCTTCCGGGTGGGCGTTGTATTGGTTTTTCGGAAGTGTTAGACCTGTAAGAGAAAAGTTTAAATGGTTGGGAAAGGCCATGGGATGTAGAAATATTTTTTTCACATTTACTTCCTTGTAAAAACAGGAAAATCGATAGGGATTTTCGTACGGAAAAGTGCCCAGTGAACGGTTAGTTTAGCTTTATATATTGTTCCGGGTGGGCGTTGTATTGGTATTTCGGAAGTGTTAGACCTGTAAGAGAAAAATTTAAATGGTTGGGAAAGGCCATGGGATGTAGAAATATTTTTTTCACATTTTACTTCCTTGTAAAAACAGGAAAATCAATAGGGATTTTCGTACGGATAAGTGCCCAGTGAACGGTTAGTTTAGCTTTATATATTGTTCCGGGTGGGCGTTGTATTGGTTTTTCGCAAGTGTTAGACCTGTAAGAGAAAAATTTAAATGGTTGGGAAAGGCCATGGGATGTAGAAATATTTTTTTCACATTTTATTTCCTTTTAAAACAGGTAAATCAATAGGGATTTTCGTACGGATAAGTACTCAGTGAACGGTTCGTTTAGCTTTATATATTGTTCCGGGTGGGCGTTGTATTGGTTTTTCGCATGTGTTAGACCTGTAAGAGAAAAATTTAAACGGTTGGGAAAGGCCATGGTATGTAGAAATATTTTTTTCACATTTTATTTCCTTGTAAATACAGGTAAATCGATAGGGATTTTCGTACGGATAAGTGCCCAGTGAACGGTTCGTTTAGCTTTATATATTGTTCCGGGTGGGCGTTGTATTGGTTTTTCGAAAGTGTTAGACCTGTAAGAGAAAAATTTAAATGGTTGGGAAAGGCCATGGGATGTAGAAATATTTTTTTCACATTTTACTTCCTTGTAAAAAGAGGAAAATCAATAGGGATTTTCGTACGGATAAGTACCCAGTGAACGGTTCGTTTAGCTTTATATATTGTTCCGGGTGGGCGTTGTATTGGTTTTTCGGAAGTGTTAGACCTGTAAGAGAAAAATTTAAATGGTTGGGAAAGGCCATTGGATGTAGAAATATATTTTTCACATTTTACTTCCTTGTGAAAACAGGAAAATCAATAGGGTTTTTCGTACGGATAAGTGCCCAGTGAACGGTTCGTTTAGCTTTATATATTGTTCTGGGTTGGCATTGTTTTGGTTTTTCGGAAGTGTTAGACCTGTAAGAGAAAAATTTAAATGGCTGGGAAAGGCCATGGGATGTAGAAATATTTTTTTCACATTTTACTTCCTTGTAAAAACAGGAAAATCAATAGGGATTTTTGTACGGATAAGTACCCAGTGAACGGTTCATTTAGCTTTATATATTGTTCCGGGTGGGCGTTGTATTGGTTTTTCGGAAGTGTTAGACCTGTAAGAGAAAAATTTAAATGGTTGGGAAAGGCCATTGGATGTAGAAATATATTTTTCACATTTTACTTCCTTGTGAAAACAGGAAAATCAATAGGGTTTTTCGTACGGATAAGTGCCCAGTGAACGGTTCGTTTAGCTTTATATATTGTTCTGGGTTGGCATTGTTTTGGTTTTTCGGAAGTGTTAGACCTGTAAGAGAAAAATTTAAATGGCTGGGAAAGGCCACGGGATGTAGAAATATTTTTTTCACATTTTACTACCTTGTAAAATCAGGAAAATCCATAGGGATTTTCGTACGGATAAGTGCCCAGTGAACGGTGCATTTAGCTTTATATATTGTTCCGGGTGGGCGTTGTATTGGTTTTTCGGAAGTGTTAGACCTGTAAGAGAAAAATTTAAATGGTTGGGAAAGGCCATGGGATGTAGAAATATTTTTTTCACATTTTACTTCCTTGTAAAAAGAGGAAAATCAATAGGGATTTTCGTACGGATAAGTACCCAGTGAACGGTTCGTTTATCTTTATATATTCTTCCGGGTGGGCGTTGTATTGGTTTTTCGGAAGTGTTAGACCTGTAAGAGAAAAATTTAAATTGTTTGGAAAGGCCATGGGATTTAGAAATATTTTTTTCACATTTTACTTCCTTGTGAAAACAGGAAAATCAATAGGGTTTTTCGTACGGATAAGTGCCCAGTGAACGGTTCGTTTAGCTTTATATATTGTTCTGGGTTGGCATTGTTTTGGTTTTTCGGAAGTGTTAGACCTGTAAGAGAAAAATTTAAATGGTTGGGAAAGGCCATGGGATGTAGAAATATTTTTTTCACATTTTACTACCTTGTAAAATCAGGAAAATCCATAGGGATTTTCGTACGGATAAGTGCCCAGTGAACGGTGCATTTAGCTTTATATATTGTTCCGGGTGGGCGTTGTATTGGTTTTTCGGAAGTGTTAGACCTGTAAGAGAAAAATTTAAATGGTTGGGAAAGGCCATGGGATGTATAAATATTTTTTTCACATTTACTTCCTTGTAAAAACAGGTAAATCAATAGGGTTTTTCGTACGGATAAGTGCCCAGTGAACGGTTCGTTTAGCTTTATATATTGTTCCGGGTGGGCGTTGTATTGGTTTTTCGGAAGTGTTAGACCTGTAAGAGAAAAATTTAAATGGTTGGGAAAGGCCATGGGATGTAGAAATATTTTTTTCACATTTTATTTCCGTTTAAAAACAGGTAAATCAATAGGGATTTTCGTACGGATATGTACCCAGTGAACGGTTCGTTTAGCTTTATATATTCTTCCGGGTGGGCGTTGTATTGGTTTTTCGGAAGTGTTACACCTGTAAGAGAAAAATTTAAATGGTTTGGAAAGGCCATGGGATTTAGAAATATTTTTTTCACATTTTACTTCCTTGTAAAAACAGGTAAATCAATAGGGATTTTCGTACGGATAAGTACCCAGTGAACTGTTCGTTTAGCTTTATATATTGTTCCGGGTGGGCGTTGTATTGGTTTTTCGCATGTGTTAGACCTGTAAGAGAAAAATTTAAATGGTTGGGAAAGGCCATGGTATGTAGAAATATTTTTTTCACATTTTATTTCCTTGTAAATACAGGTAAATCGATAGGGATTTTTGTACGGATAAGTGCCCAGTGAACGGTTCGTTTAGCTTTAAATATTGTTCCGGGTGGGCGTTGTATTGGTTTTTCGGAAGTGTTAGACCTGTAAGAGAAAAATTTAAATGGTTGGGAAAGGCCATGGGATGTAGAAATATTTTTTTCTCATTTTACTTCCTTGTGAAAACAGGAAAATCGATAGGGATTTTCGTACGGATAAGTACCCAGTGAACGGTTCGTTTATCTTTATATATTCTTCCGGGTGGGTGTTGTATTGGTTTTTCGGAAGTGTTAGACCTGTAAGAGAAAAATTTAAATGGTTGGGAAAGGCCATGGGATGTAGAAATATTTTTTTCACATTTTACTTCCTTGTGAAAACAGGAAAATCGATAGGGATTTTCGTACGGATAAGTACCCAGTGAACGGTTCGTTTATCATTATATATTCTTCAGGGTAGGCGTTGTATTAGTTTTTCAGAAGTGTTAGACCTGTAAGAGAAAAATTTAAATGGTTGGGAAAGGCCATGGGATGTAGAAATATTTTTTTCACATTTACTTCCTTGTAAAAACAGGAAAATCGATAGGGATTTTCGTACGGATAAGTACCCAGTGAACAGTTCGTTTATCTTTATATATTCTTCCGGGTGGGCGTTGTATTGGTTTTTCGGAAGTGTTAGACCTGTAAGAGAAAAATTTAAATTGTTTGGAAAGGCCATGGGATTTAGAAATATTTTTTTCACATTTTACTTCCTTGTGAAAACAGGAAAATCAATAGGGTTTTTCGTACGGATAAGTGCCCAGTGAACGGTTCGTTTAGCTTTATATATTGTTCTGGGTTGGCATTGTTTTGGTTTTTCGGAAGTGTTAGACCTGTAAGAGAAAAATTTAAATGGTTGGGAAAGGCCATGGGATGTAGAAATATTTTTTTCACATTTTACTACCTTGTAAAATCAGGAAAATCCATAGGGATTTTCGTACGGATAAGTGCCCAGTGAACGGTGCATTTAGCTTTATATATTGTTCCGGGTGGGCGTTGTATTGGTTTTTCGGAAGTGTTAGACCTGTAAGAGAAAAATTTAAATGGTTGGGAAAGGCCATGGGATGTATAAATATTTTTTTCACATTTACTTCCTTGTAAAAACAGGTAAATCAATAGGGTTTTTCGTACGGATAAGTGCCCAGTGAACGGTTCGTTTAGCTTTATATATTGTTCCGGGTGGGCGTTGTATTGGTTTTTCGGAAGTGTTAGACCTGTAAGAGAAAAATTTAAATGGTTGGGAAAGGCCATGGGATGTAGAAATATTTTTTTCACATTTTATTTCCGTTTAAAAACAGGTAAATCAATAGGGATTTTCGTACGGATATGTACCCAGTGAACGGTTCGTTTAGCTTTATATATTCTTCCGGGTGGGCGTTGTATTGGTTTTTCGGAAGTGTTACACCTGTAAGAGAAAAATTTAAATGGTTTGGAAAGGCCATGGGATTTAGAAATATTTTTTTCACATTTTACTTCCTTGTAAAAACAGGTAAATCAATAGGGATTTTCGTACGGATAAGTACCCAGTGAACTGTTCGTTTAGCTTTATATATTGTTCCGGGTGGGCGTTGTATTGGTTTTTCGCATGTGTTAGACCTGTAAGAGAAAAATTTAAATGGTTGGGAAAGGCCATGGTATGTAGAAATATTTTTTTCACATTTTATTTCCTTGTAAATACAGGTAAATCGATAGGGATTTTTGTACGGATAAGTGCCCAGTGAACGGTTCGTTTAGCTTTAAATATTGTTCCGGGTGGGCGTTGTATTGGTTTTTCGGAAGTGTTAGACCTGTAAGAGAAAAATTTAAATGGTTGGGAAAGGCCATGGGATGTAGAAATATTTTTTTCTCATTTTACTTCCTTGTGAAAACAGGAAAATCGATAGGGATTTTCGTACGGATAAGTACCCAGTGAACGGTTCGTTTATCTTTATATATTCTTCCGGGTGGGTGTTGTATTGGTTTTCCGGAAGTGTTAGACCTGTAAGAGAAAAATTTAAATGGTTGGGAAAGGCCATGGGATGTAGAAATATTTTTTTCACATTTTACTTCCTTGTGAAAACAGGAAAATCGATAGGGATTTTCGTACGGATAAGTACCCAGTGAACGGTTCGTTTATCATTATATATTCTTCAGGGTAGGCGTTGTATTAGTTTTTCAGAAGTGTTAGACCTGTAAGAGAAAAATTTAAATGGTTGGGAAAGGCCATGGGATGTAGAAATATTTTTTTCACATTTACTTCCTTGTAAAAACAGGAAAATCGATAGGGATTTTCGTACGGATAAGTACCCAGTGAACAGTTCGTTTATCTTTATATATTCTTCCGGGTGGGCGTTGTATTGGTTTTTCGGAAGTGTTAGACCTGTAAGAGAAAAATTTAAATTGTTTGGAAAGGCCATGGGATTTAGAAATATTTTTTTCACATTTTACTACCTTGTAAAAACAGGTAAATCAATAGGGATTTTCGTACGGATACGTACCCAGTGAACGGTTCGTTTATCTTTATATATTGTTCCGGGTGGGTGTTGTATTGGTTTTTCGGAAGTGTTAGACCTGTAAGAGAAAAATTTAAATGGTTGGGAAAGGCCATGGGATGTAGAAATATTTTTTTCACATTTTACTTCCTTGTGAAAACAGGAAAATCGATAGGGATTTTCGCACGGATAAGTACCCAGTGAACGGTTCGTTTATCTTTATATATTCTTCCGGGTGGGCGTTGTATTGGTTTTTCGGAAGTGTTAGACCTGTAAGAGAAAAGTATAAATGGTTGGGAAAGGCCATGGGATGTAGAAATATTTTTTTCACATTTTATTTCCTTGTAAAAACAGGTAAATCAATAGGGTTTTTCGTACGGATAAATGCCCAGTGAACGGTTCGTTTAGCTTTATATATTGTTCTGGGTTGGCATTGTTTTGGTTTTTCGGAAGTGTTAGACCTGTAAGAGAAAAATTTAAATGGCTGGGAAAGGCCACGGGATGTAGAAATATTTTTTTCACATTTTACTACCCTGTAAAAACAGGAAAATCCATAGGGATTTTCGTACGGATAAGTGCCCAGTGAACGGTGCATTTAGCTTTATATATTGTTCCAGGTGGGCGTTGTATTGGTTTTTCGGAAGTGTTAGACCTGTAAGAGAAAAATTTAAATGGTTGGGAAAGGCCATGGGATGTATAAATATTTTTTTCACATTTACTTCCTTGTAAAAACAGGTAAATCAATAGGGTTTTTCGTACGGATAAGTGCCCAGTGAACGGTTCGTTTAGCTTTATATATTGTTCCGGGTGGGCGTTGTATTGGTTTTTCGGAAGTGTTAGACCTGTAAGAGAAAAATTTAAATGGTTGGGAAAGGCCATGGGATGTAGAAATATTTTTTTCACATTTTATTTCCGTTTAAAAACACGTAAATCAATAGGGATTTTCGTACGGATATGTACCCAGTGAACGGTTCGTTTAGCTTTATATATTCTTCCGGGTGGGCGTTGTATTGGTTTTTCGGAAGTGTTACACCTGTAAGAGAAAAATTTAAATGGTTTGGAAAGGCCATGGGATTTAGAAATATTTTTTTCACATTTTACTTCCTTGTAAAAACAGGTAAATCAATAGGGATTTTCGTACGGATAAGTACCCAGTGAACTGTTCGTTTAGCTTTATATATTGTTCCGGGTGGGCGTTGTATTGGTTTTTCGCATGTGTTAGACCTGTAAGAGAAAAATTTAAATGGTTGGGAAAGGCCATGGTATGTAGAAATATTTTTTTCACATTTTATTTCCTTGTAAATACAGGTAAATCGATAGGGATTTTCGTACGGATAAGTGCCCAGTGAACGGTTCGTTTAGCTTTATATATTGTTCCGGGTGGGCGTTGTATTGGTTTTTCGGAAGTGTTAGACCTGTAAGAGAAAAATTTAAATGGTTGGGAAAGGCCATGGGATGTAGAAATATTTTTTTTCACATTTTACTTCCTTGTGAAAACAGGAAAATCGATAGGGATTTTCGTACGGATAAGTACCTAGTGAACGGTTCGTTTATCTTTATATATTCTTCCGGGTAGGCGTTGTATTGGTTTTTCAGAAGTGTTAGACCTGTAAGAGAAAAGTTTAAATGGTTGGGAAAGGCCATGGGATGTAGAAATATTTTTTTCACATTTACTTCCTTGTAAAAACAGGAAAATCGATAGGGATTTTCGTACGGATAAGTACCCAGTGAACAGTTCGTTTATCTTTATATATTCTTCCGGGTGGGCGTTGTATTGGTTTTTCGGAAGTGTTAGACCTGTAAGAGAAAAATTTAAATAGTTTGGAAAGGCCATGGGATTTAGAAATATTTTTTTCACATTTTACTTCCTTGTAAAAACAGGTAAATCAATAGGGATTGTCGTACGGATAAGTACCCAGTGAACGGTTCGTTTATCTTTATATATTCTTCCGGGTGGGTGTTGTATTGGTTTTTCGGAAGTGTTAGACCTGTAAGAGAAAAATTTAAATGGTTGGGAAAGGCCATGGGATGTAGAAATATTTTTTTCACATTTTACTTCCTTGTGAAAACAGGAAAATCGATAGGGATTTTCGTACGGATAAGTACCCAGTGAACGGTTCGTTTATCATTATATATTCTTCAGGGTAGGCGTTGTATTGGTTTTTCAGAAGTGTTAGACCTGTAAGAGAAAAGTTTAAATGGTTGGGAAAGGCCATGGGATGTAGAAATATTTTTTTCACATTTACTTCCTTGTAAAAACAGGAAAATCGATAGGGATTTTCGTACGGATAAGTACCCAGTGAACAGTTCGTTTATCTTTATATATTCTTCCGGGTGGGCGTTGTATTGGTTTTTCGGAAGTGTTAGGCCTGTAAGAGAAAAATTTAAATTGTTTGGAAAGGCCATGGGATTTAGAAATATTTTTTTCACATTTTACTTCCTTGTAAAAACAGGTAAATCAATAGGGATTTTCGTACGGATACGTACCCAGTGAACGGTTCGTTTATCTTTATATATTGTTCCGGGTGGGTGTTGTATTGGTTTTTCGGAAGTGTTAGACCTGTAAGAGAAAAATTTAAATGGCTGGGAAAGGCCACGGGATGTAGAAATATTTTTTTCACATTTTACTTCCTTGTAAAAACAGGAAAATCCATAGGGATTTTCGTACGGATAAGTGCCCAGTGAACGGTGCATTTAGCTTTATATATTGTTCCGGGTGGGCGTTGTATTGGTTTTTCGGAAGTGTTAGACCTGTAAGAGAAAAATTTAAATGGTTGGGAAAGGCCATGGGATGTATAAATATTTTTTTCACATTTACTTCCTTGTAAAAACAGGTAAATCAATAGGGTTTTTTGTACGGATAAGTGCCCAGTGAACGGTTCGTTTAGCTTTATATATTCTTCCGGGTGGGCGTTGTATTGGTTTTTCGGAAGTGTTAGACCTGTAAGAGAAAAATTTAAATGGTTGGGAAAGGCCATGGGATGTAGAAATATTTTTTCACATTTTATTTCCGTTTAAAAACAGGTAAATCAATAGGGATTTTCGTACGGATATGTTCCCAGTGAACGGTTCGTTTAGCTTTATATATTCTTCCGGGTGGGCGTTGTATTGGTTTTTCGGAAGTGTTACACCTGTAAGAGAAAAATTTAAATGGTTTGGAAAGGCCATGGGATTTAGAAATATTTTTTTCACATTTTACTTCCTTGTAAAAACAGGTAAATCAATAGGGATTTTCGTACGGATAAGTACCCAGTGAACTGTTCGTTTAGCTTTATATATTCTTCCGGGTGGGCGTTGTATTGGTTTTTCGGAAGTGTTAGACCTGTAAGAGAAAAGTATAAATGGTTGGGAAAGGCCATGGGATGTAGAAATATTTTTTTCACATTTTATTTCCTTGTAAAAACAGGTAAATCAATAGGGTTTTTCGTACGGATAAGTGCCCAGTGAACGGTTCGTTTAGCTTTATATATTGTTCCGGGTGGGCTTTATATTGGTTTTTCGGAAGTGTTAGACCTGTAAGAGAAAAATTTAAATGGTTGGGAAAGGCCATGGGATGTAGAAATATTTTTTTCACATTTTATTTCCGTTTAAAAACACGTAAATCAATAGGGATTTTCGTACGGATATGTACCCAGTGAACGGTTCGTTTAGCTTTATATATTCTTCCGGGTGGGCGTTGTATTGGTTTTTCGGAAGTGTTACATCTGTAAGAGAAAAATTTAAATGGTTTGGAAAGGCCATGGGATTTAGAAATATTTTTTTCACATTTTACTTCCTTGTAAAAACAGGTAAATCAATAGGGATTTTCGTACGGATAAGTACCCAGTGAACTGTTCGTTTAGCTTTATATATTGTTCCAGGTGGGCGTTGTATTGGTTTTTCGGAAGTGTTAGACCTGTAAGAGAAAAATTTAAATGGTTGGGAAAGGCCATGGGATGTATAAATATTTTTTTCACATTTACTTCCTTGTAAAAACAGGTAAATCAATAGGGTTTTTCGTACGGATAAGTGCCCAGTGAACGGTTCGTTTAGCTTTATATATTGTTCCGGGTGGGCGTTGTATTGGTTTTTCGGAAGTGTTAGACCTGTAAGAGAAAAATTTAAATGGTTGGGAAAGGCCATGGGATGTAGAAATATTTTTTTCACATTTTATTTCCGTTTAAAAACACGTAAATCAATAGGGATTTTCGTACGGATATGTACCCAGTGAACGGTTCGTTTAGCTTTATATATTCTTCCGGGTGGGCGTTGTATTGGTTTTTCGGAAGTGTTACACCTGTAAGAGAAAAATTTAAATGGTTTGGAAAGGCCATGGGATTTAGAAATATTTTTTTCACATTTTACTTCCTTGTAAAAACAGGTAAATCAATAGGGATTTTCGTACGGATAAGTACCCAGTGAACTGTTCGTTTAGCTTTATATATTGTTCCGGGTGGGCGTTGTATTGGTTTTTCGCATGTGTTAGACCTGTAAGAGAAAAATTTAAATGGTTGGGAAAGGCCATGGTATGTAGAAATATTTTTTTCACATTTTATTTCCTTGTAAATACAGGTAAATCGATAGGGATTTTCGTACGGATAAGTGCCCAGTGAACGGTTCGTTTAGCTTTATATATTGTTCCGGGTGGGCGTTGTATTGGTTTTTCGGAAGTGTTAGACCTGTAAGAGAAAAATTTAAATGGTTGGGAAAGGCCATGGGATGTAGAAATATTTTTTTTCACATTTTACTTCCTTGTGAAAACAGGAAAATCGATAGGGATTTTCGTACGGATAAGTACCCAGTGAACGGTTCGTTTATCTTTATATATTCTTCCGGGTAGGCGTTGTATTGGTTTTTCAGAAGTGTTAGACCTGTAAGAGAAAAGTTTAAATGGTTGGGAAAGGCCATGGGATGTAGAAATATTTTTTTCACATTTACTTCCTTGTAAAAACAGGAAAATCGATAGGGATTTTCGTACGGATAAGTACCCAGTGAACAGTTCGTTTATCTTTATATATTCTTCCGGGTGGGCGTTGTATTGGTTTTTCGGAAGTGTTAGACCTGTAAGAGAAAAATTTAAATAGTTTGGAAAGGCCATGGGATTTAGAAATATTTTTTTCACATTTTACTTCCTTGTAAAAACAGGTAAATCAATAGGGATTGTCGTACGGATAAGTACCCAGTGAACGGTTCGTTTATCTTTATATATTGTTCCGGGTGGATGTTGTATTGGTTTTTCGGAAGTGTTAGACCTGTAAGAGAAAAATTTAAATGGTTGGGAAAGGCCATGGGATGTAGAAATATTTTTTTCAAATTTTGCTTCCTTGTGAAAACAGGAAAATCGATAGGGATTTTCGCACGGATAAGTACCCAGTGAACGGTTCGTTTATCTTTATATATTCTTCCGGGTGGGCGTTGTATTGGTTTTTCGGAAGTGTTAGACCTGTAAGAGAAAAGTATAAATGGTTGGGAAAGGCCATGGGATGTAGAAATATTTTTTTCACATTTTATTTCCTTGTAAAAACAGGTAAATCAATAGGGTTTTTCGTACGGATAAGTGCCCAGTGAACGGTTCGTTTAGCTTTATATATTGTTCTGGGTTGGCATTGTTTTGGTTTTTCGGAAGTGTTAGACCTGTAAGAGAAAAATTTAAATGGCTGGGAAAGGCCACGGGATGTAGAAATATTTTTTTCACATTTTACTTCCTTGTAAAAACAGGAAAATCCATAGGGATTTTCGTACGGATAAGTGCCCAGTGAACGGTGCATTTAGCTTTATATATTGTTCCGGGTGGGCGTTGTATTGGTTTTTCGGAAGTGTTAGACCTGTAAGAGAAAAATTTAAATGGTTGGGAAAGGCCATGGGATGTATAAATATTTTTTTCACATTTACTTCCTTGTAAAAACAGGTAAATCAATAGGGTTTTTTGTACGGATAAGTGCCCAGTGAACGGTTCGTTTAGCTTTATATATTGTTCCGGGTGGGCGTTGTATTGGTTTTTCGGAAGTGTTAGACCTGTAAGAGAAAAATTTAAATGGTTGGGAAAGGCCATGGGATGTAGAAATATTTTTTCACATTTTATTTCCGTTTAAAAACAGGTAAATCAATAGGGATTTTCGTACGGATATGTTCCCAGTGAACGGTTCGTTTAGCTTTATATATTCTTCCGGGTGGGCGTTGTATTGGTTTTTCGGAAGTGTTACACCTGTAAGAGAAAAATTTAAATGGTTTGGAAAGGCCATGGGATTTAGAAATATTTTTTTCACATTTTACTTCCTTGTAAAAACAGGTAAATCAATAGGGATTTTCGTACGGATAAGTACCCAGTGAACTGTTCGTTTAGCTTTATATATTGTTCCGGGTGGGCGTTGTATTGGTTTTTCGCATGTGTTACACCTGTAAGAGAAAAATTTAAATGGTTGGGAAAGGCCATGGTATGTAGAAATATTTTTTTCACATTTTATTTCCTTGTAAATACAGGTAAATCGATAGGGATTTTCGTACGGATAAGTGACCAGTGAACGGTTCGTTTAGCTTTATATATTGTTCCGGGTGGGCGTTGTATTGGTTTTTCGGAAGTGTTAGACCTGTAAGAGAAAAATTTAAATGGTTGGGAAAGGCCATGGGATGTAGAAATATTTTTTTCACATTTTACTTCCTTGTGAAAACAGGAAAATCGATAGGGATTTTCGTACGGATAAGTACCCAGTGAACGGTTCGTTTATCTTTATATATTGTTCCGGGTGGGTGTTGTATTGGTTTTTCGGAAGTGTTAGACCTGTAAGAGAAAAATGTAAATGGTTGGGAAAGGCCATGGGATGTAGAAATATTTTTTTCACATTTTACTTCCTTGTGAAAACAGGAAAATCGATAGGGATTTTCGTACGGATAAGTACCCAGTGAACGGTTCCTTTATCTTTATATATTCTTCCGGGTGGGCGTTGTATTGGTTTTTCGGAAGTGTTAGACCTCTAAGAGCAAAGTTTAAATGGTTGGGAAAGGCCATGGGATGTAGAAATATTTTTTTCACATTTACTTCCTTGTAAAAACAGGAAAATCGATAGGGATTTTCGTACGGATAAGTACCCAGTGAACGGTTCGTTTATCTTTATATATTCTTCCGGGTGGGCGTTGTATTGGTTTTTCGGAAGTGTTACACCTGTAAGAGAAAAATTTAAATTGTTTGGAAAGGCCATGGGATTTAGAAATATTTTTTTCACATTTTACTTCCTTGTAAGAACAGGTAAATCAATAGGGATTTTCGTACGGATAAGTACCCAGTGAACGGTTCGTTTATCTTTATATATTGTTCCGGGTGGGTGTTGTATTGGTTTTTCGGAAGTGTTAGACCTGTAAGAGAAAAATTTAAATGGTTGGGAAAGGCCATGGGATGTAGAAATATTTTTTTTCACATTTTACTTCCTTGTGAAAACAGGAAAATCGATAGGGATTTTCGTACGGATAAGTACCTAGTGAACGGTTCGTTTATCTTTATATATTCTTCCGGGTAGGCGTTGTATTGGTTTTTCAGAAGTGTTAGACCTGTAAGAGAAAAGTTTAAATGGTTGGGAAAGGCCATGGGATGTAGAAATATTTTTTTCACATTTACTTCCTTGTAAAAACAGGAAAATCGATAGGGATTTTCGTACGGATAAGTGCCCAGTGAACAGTTCGTTTATCTTTATATATTCTTCCGGGTGGGCGTTGTATTGGTTTTTCGGAAGTGTTAGACCTGTAAGAGAAAAATTTAAATAGTTTGGAAAGGCCATGGGATTTAGAAATATTTTTTTCACATTTTACTTCCTTGTAAAAACAGGTAAATCAATAGGGATTGTCGTACGGATAAGTACCCAGTGAACGGTTCGTTTATCTTTATATATTCTTCCGGGTGGGTGTTGTATTGGTTTTTCGGAAGTGTTAGACCTGTAAGAGAAAAATTTAAATGGTTGGGAAAGGCCATGGGATGTAGAAATATTTTTTTCACATTTTACTTCCTTGTGAAAACAGGAAAATCGATAGGGATTTTCGTACGGATAAGTACCCAGTGAACGGTTCGTTTATCATTATATATTCTTCAGGGTAGGCGTTGTATTGGTTTTTCAGAAGTGTTAGACCTGTAAGAGAAAAGTTTAAATGGTTGGGAAAGGCCATGGGATGTAGAAATATTTTTTTCACATTTACTTCCTTGTAAAAACAGGAAAATCGATAGGGATTTTCGTACGGATAAGTACCCAGTGAACAGTTCGTTTATCTTTATATATTCTTCCGGGTGGGCGTTGTATTGGTTTTTCGGAAGTGTTAGGCCTGTAAGAGAAAAATTTAAATTGTTTGGAAAGGCCATGGGATTTAGAAATATTTTTTTCACATTTTACTTCCTTGTAAAAACAGGTAAATCAATAGGGATTTTCGTACGGATACGTACCCAGTGAACGGTTCGTTTATCTTTATATATTGTTCCGGGTGGGTGTTGTATTGGTTTTTCGGAAGTGTTAGACCTGTAAGAGAAAAATTTAAATGGTTGGGAAAGGCCATGGGATGTAGAAATATTTTTTTCACATTTTACTTCCTTGTGAAAACAGGAAAATCGATAGGGATTTTCGCACGGATAAGTACCCAGTGAACGGTTCGTTTATCTTTATATATTCTTCCGGGTGGGCGTTGTATTGGTTTTTCGGAAGTGTTAGACCTGTAAGAGAAAAGTATAAATGGTTGGGAAAGGCCATGGGATGTAGAAATATTTTTTTCACATTTTATTTCCTTGTAAAAACAGGTAAATCAATAGGGTTTTTCGTGCGGATAAATGCCCAGTGAACGGTTCGTTTAGCTTTATATATTGTTCTGGGTTGGCATTGTTTTGGTTTTTCGGAAGTGTTAGACCTGTAAGAGAAAAATTTAAATGGCTGGGAAAGGCCACAGGATGTAGAAATATTTTTTTCACATTTTACTACCCTGTAAAAACAGGAAAATCCATAGGGATTTTCGTACGGATAAGTGCCCAGTGAACGGTGCATTTAGCTTTATATATTGTTCCAGGTGGGCGTTGTATTGGTTTTTCGGAAGTGTTAGACCTGTAAGAGAAAAATTTAAATGGTTGGGAAAGGCCATGGGATGTATAAATATTTTTTTCACATTTACTTCCTTGTAAAAACAGGTAAATCAATAGGGTTTTTCGTACGGATAAGTGCCCAGTAAACGGTTCGTTTAGCTTTATATATTGTTCCGGGTGGGCGTTGTATTGGTTTTTCGGAAGTGTTAGACCTGTAAGAGAAAAATTTAAATGGTTGGGAAAGGCCATGGGATGTAGAAATATTTTTTTCACATTTTATTTCCGTTTAAAAACACGTAAATCAATAGGGATTTTCGTACGGATATGTACCCAGTGAACGGTTCGTTTAGCTTTATATATTCTTCCGGGTGGGCGTTGTATTGGTTTTTCGGAAGTGTTACACCTGTAAGAGAAAAATTTAAATGGTTTGGAAAGGCCATGGGATTTAGAAATATTTTTTTCACATTTTACTTCCTTGTAAAAACAGGTAAATCAATAGGGATTTTCGTACGGATAAGTACCCAGTGAACTGTTCGTTTAGCTTTATATATTGTTCCGGGTGGGCGTTGTATTGGTTTTTCGCATGTGTTAGACCTGTAAGAGAAAAATTTAAATGGTTGGGAAAGGCCATGGTATGTAGAAATATTTTTTTCACATTTTATTTCCTTGTAAATACAGGTAAATCGATAGGGATTTTCGTACGGATAAGTGCCCAGTGAACGGTTCGTTTAGCTTTATATATTGTTCCGGGTGGGCGTTGTATTGGTTTTTCGGAAGTGTTAGACCTGTAAGAGAAAAATTTAAATGGTTGGGAAAGGCCATGGGATGTAGAAATATTTTTTTTCACATTTTACTTCCTTGTGAAAACAGGAAAATCGATAGGGATTTTCGTACGGATAAGTACCTAGTGAACGGTTCGTTTATCTTTATATATTCTTCCGGGTAGGCGTTGTATTGGTTTTTCAGAAGTGTTAGACCTGTAAGAGAAAAGTTTAAATGGTTGGGAAAGGCCATGGGATGTAGAAATATTTTTTTCACATTTACTTCCTTGTAAAAACAGGAAAATCGATAGGGATTTTCGTACGGATAAGTACCCAGTGAACAGTTCGTTTATCTTTATATATTCTTCCGGGTGGGCGTTGTATTGGTTTTTCGGAAGTGTTAGACCTGTAAGAGAAAAATTTAAATAGTTTGGAAAGGCCATGGGATTTAGAAATATTTTTTTCACATTTTACTTCCTTGTAAAAACAGGTAAATCAATAGGGATTGTCGTACGGATAAGTACCCAGTGAACGGTTCGTTTATCTTTATATATTGTTCCGGGTGGGTGTTGTATTGGTTTTTCGGAAGTGTTAGACCTGTAAGAGAAAAATTTAAATGGTTGGGAAAGGCCATGGGATGTAGAAATATTTTTTTCAAATTTTGCTTCCTTGTGAAAACAGGAAAATCGATAGGGATTTTCGCACGGATAAGTACCCAGTGAACGGTTCGTTTATCTTTATATATTCTTCCGGGTGGGCGTTGTATTGGTTTTTCGGAAGTGTTAGACCTGTAAGAGAAAAGTATAAATGGTTGGGAAAGGCCATGGGATGTAGAAATATTTTTTTCACATTTTATTTCCTTGTAAAAACAGGTAAATCAATAGGGTTTTTCGTACGGATAAGTGCCCAGTGAACGGTTCGTTTAGCTTTATATATTGTTCTGGGTTGGCATTGTTTTGGTTTTTCGGAAGTGTTAGACCTGTAAGAGAAAAATTTAAATGGCTGGGAAAGGCCACGGGATGTAGAAATATTTTTTTCACATTTTACTACCTTGTAAAAACAGGAAAATCCATAGGGATTTTCGTACGGATAAGTGCCCAGTGAACGGTGCATTTAGCTTTATATATTGTTCCGGGTGGGCGTTGTATTGGTTTTTCGGAAGTGTTAGACCTGTAAGAGAAAAATTTATATGGTTGGGAAAGGCCATGGGATGTATAAATATTTTTTTCACATTTACTTCCTTGTAAAAACAGGTAAATCAATAGGGTTTTTCGTATGGATAAGTGCCCAGTGAACGGTTCGTTTAGCTTTATATATTGTTCCGGGTGGGCGTTGTATTGGTTTTTCGGAAGTGTTAGACCTGTAAGAGAAAAATTTAAATGGTTGGGAAAGGCCATGGGATGTAGAAATATTTTTTCACATTTTATTTCCGTTTAAAAACAGGTAAATCAATAGGGATTTTCGTACGGATATGTACCCAGTGAACGGTTCGTTTAGCTTTATATATTCTTCCGGGTGGGCGTTGTATTGGTTTTTCGGAAGTGTTACACCTGTAAGAGAAAAATTTAAATGGTTTGGAAAGGCCATGGGATTTAGAAATATTTTTTTCACATTTTACTTCCTTGTAAAAACAGGTAAATCAATAGGGATTTTCGTACGGATAAGTACCCAGTGAACTGTTCGTTTAGCTTTATATATTGTTCCGGGTGGGCGTTGTATTGGTTTTTCGCATGTGTTACACCTGTAAGAGAAAAATTTAAATTGTTTGGAAAGGCCATGGGATTTAGAAATATTTTTTTCACATTTTACTTCCTTGTGAAAACAGGTAAATCAATAGGGATTTTCGTACGGATACGTACCGAGTGAACGGTTCGTTTATCTTTATATATTGTTCCGGGTGGGTGTTGTATTGGTTTTTCGGAAGTGTTAGACCTGTAAGAGAAAAATTTAAATGGTTGGGAAAGGCCATGGGATGTAGAAATATTTTTTTCACATTTTACTTCCTTGTGAAAACAGGAAAATTGATAGGGATTTTCGCACGGATAAGTACCCAGTGAACGGTTCGTTTATCTTTATATATTCTTCCGGGTGGGCGTTGTATTGGTTTTTCGGAAGTGTTAGACCTGTAAGAGAAAAGTATAAATGGTTGGGAAAGGCCATGGGATGTAGAAATATTTTTTTCACATTTTATTTCCTTGTAAAAACAGGTAAATCAATAGGGTTTTTCGTACGGATAAGTGCCCAGTGAACGGTTCGTTTAGCTTTATATATTGTTCCGGGTGGGCTTTGTATTGGTTTTTCGGAAGTGTTAGACCTGTAAGAGAAAAATTTAAATGGTTGGGAAAGGCCATGGGATGTAGAAATATTTTTTTCACATTTTATTTCCGTTTAAAAACACGTAAATCAATAGGGATTTTCGTACGGATATGTACCCAGTGAACGGTTCGTTTAGCTTTATATATTCTTCCGGGTGGGCGTTGTATTGGTTTTTCGGAAGTGTTACATCTGTAAGAGAAAAATTTAAATGGTTTGGAAAGGCCATGGGATTTAGAAATATTTTTTTCACATTTTACTTCCTTGTAAAAACAGGTAAATCAATAGGGATTTTCGTACGGATAAGTACCCAGTGAACTGTTCGTTTAGCTTTATATATTGTTCCAGGTGGGCGTTGTATTGGTTTTTCGGAAGTGTTAGACCTGTAAGAGAAAAATTTAAATGGTTGGGAAAGGCCATGGGATGTATAAATATTTTTTTCACATTTACTTCCTTGTAAAAACAGGTAAATCAATAGGGTTTTTCGTACGGATAAGTGCCCAGTGAACGGTTCGTTTAGCTTTATATATTGTTCCGGGTGGGCGTTGTATTGGTTTTTCGGAAGTGTTAGACCTGTAAGAGAAAAATTTAAATGGTTGGGAAAGGCCATGGGATGTAGAAATATTTTTTTCACATTTTATTTCCGTTTAAAAACACGTAAATCAATAGGGATTTTCGTACGGATATGTACCCAGTGAACGGTTCGTTTAGCTTTATATATTCTTCCGGGTGGGCGTTGTATTGGTTTTTCGGAAGTGTTACACCTGTAAGAGAAAAATTTAAATGGTTTGGAAAGGCCATGGGATTTAGAAATATTTTTTTCACATTTTACTTCCTTGTAAAAACAGGTAAATCAATAGGGATTTTCGTACGGATAAGTACCCAGTGAACTGTTCGTTTAGCTTTATATATTGTTCCGGGTGGGCGTTGTATTGGTTTTTCGCATGTGTTAGACCTGCAAGAGAAAAATTTAAATGGTTGGGAAAGGCCATGGTATGTAGAAATATTTTTTTCACATTTTATTTCCTTGTAAATACAGGTAAATCGATAGGGATTTTCGTACGGATAAGTGCCCAGTGAACGGTTCGTTTAGCTTTATATATTGTTCCGGGCGGGCGTTGTATTGGTTTTTCGGAAGTGTTAGACCTGTAAGAGAAAAATTTAAATGGTTGGGAAAGGCCATGGGATGTAGAAATATTTTTTTTCACATTTTACTTCCTTGTGAAAACAGGAAAATCGATAGGGATTTTCGTACGGATAAGTACCCAGTGAACGGTTCGTTTATCTTTATATATTCTTCCGGGTAGGCGTTGTATTGGTTTTTCAGAAGTGTTAGACCTGTAAGAGAAAAGTTTAAATGGTTGGGAAAGGCCATGGGATGTAGAAATATTTTTTTCACATTTACTTCCTTGTAAAAACAGGAAAATCGATAGGGATTTTCGTACGGATAAGTGCCCAGTGAACGGTTCGTTTAGCTTTATATATTGTTCTGGGTTGGCATTGTTTTGGTTTTTCGGAAGTGTTAGACCTGTAAGAGAAAAATTTAAATGGCTGGGAAAGGCCACGGGATGTAGAAATATTTTTTTCACATTTTACTTCCTTGTAAAAACAGGAAAATCCATAGGGATTTTCGTACGGATAAGTGCCCAGTGAACGGTGCATTTAGCTTTATATATTGTTCCGGGTGGGCGTTGTATTGGTTTTTCGGAAGTGTTAGACCTGTAAGAGAAAAATTTAAATGGTTGGGAAAGGCCATGGGATGTATAAATATTTTTTTCACATTTACTTCCTTGTAAAAACAGGTAAATCAATAGGGTTTTTTGTACGGATAAGTGCCCAGTGAACGGTTCGTTTAGCTTTATATATTCTTCCGGGTGGGCGTTGTATTGGTTTTTCGGAAGTGTTAGACCTGTAAGAGAAAAATTTAAATGGTTGGGAAAGGCCATGGGATGTAGAAATATTTTTTCACATTTTATTTCCGTTTAAAAACAGGTAAATCAATAGGGATTTTCGTACGGATATGTTCCCAGTGAACGGTTCGTTTAGCTTTATATATTCTTCCGGGTGGGCGTTGTATTGGTTTTTCGGAAGTGTTACACCTGTAAGAGAAAAATTTAAATGGTTTGGAAAGGCCATGGGATTTAGAAATATTTTTTTCACATTTTACTTCCTTGTAAAAACAGGTAAATCAATAGGGATTTTCGTACGGATAAGTACCCAGTGAACTGTTCGTTTAGCTTTATATATTCTTCCGGGTGGGCGTTGTATTGGTTTTTCGGAAGTGTTAGACCTGTAAGAGAAAAGTATAAATGGTTGGGAAAGGCCATGGGATGTAGAAATATTTTTTTCACATTTTATTTCCTTGTAAAAACAGGTAAATCAATAGGGTTTTTCGTACGGATAAGTGCCCAGTGAACGGTTCGTTTAGCTTTATATATTGTTCCGGGTGGGCTTTGTATTGGTTTTTCGGAAGTGTTAGACCTGTAAGAGAAAAATTTAAATGGTTGGGAAAGGCCATGGGATGTAGAAATATTTTTTTCACATTTTATTTCCGTTTAAAAACACGTAAATCAATAGGGATTTTCGTACGGATATGTACCCAGTGAACGGTTCGTTTAGCTTTATATATTCTTCCGGGTGGGCGTTGTATTGGTTTTTCGGAAGTGTTACATCTGTAAGAGAAAAATTTAAATGGTTTGGAAAGGCCATGGGATTTAGAAATATTTTTTTCACATTTTACTTCCTTGTAAAAACAGGTAAATCAATAGGGATTTTCGTACGGATAAGTACCCAGTGAACTGTTCGTTTAGCTTTATATATTGTTCCAGGTGGGCGTTGTATTGGTTTTTCGGAAGTGTTAGACCTGTAAGAGAAAAATTTAAATGGTTGGGAAAGGCCATGGGATGTATAAATATTTTTTTCACATTTACTTCCTTGTAAAAACAGGTAAATCAATAGGGTTTTTCGTACGGATAAGTGCCCAGTGAACGGTTCGTTTAGCTTTATATATTGTTCCGGGTGGGCGTTGTATTGGTTTTTCGGAAGTGTTAGACCTGTAAGAGAAAAATTTAAATGGTTGGGAAAGGCCATGGGATGTAGAAATATTTTTTTCACATTTTATTTCCGTTTAAAAACACGTAAATCAATAGGGATTTTCGTACGGATATGTACCCAGTGAACGGTTCGTTTAGCTTTATATATTCTTCCGGGTGGGCGTTGTATTGGTTTTTCGGAAGTGTTACACCTGTAAGAGAAAAATTTAAATGGTTTGGAAAGGCCATGGGATTTAGAAATATTTTTTTCACATTTTACTTCCTTGTAAAAACAGGTAAATCAATAGGGATTTTCGTACGGATAAGTACCCAGTGAACTGTTCGTTTAGCTTTATATATTGTTCCGGGTGGGCGTTGTATTGGTTTTTCGCATGTGTTAGACCTGTAAGAGAAAAATTTAAATGGTTGGGAAAGGCCATGGTATGTAGAAATATTTTTTTCACATTTTATTTCCTTGTAAATACAGGTAAATCGATAGGGATTTTCGTACGGATAAGTGCCCAGTGAACGGTTCGTTTAGCTTTATATATTGTTCCGGGTGGGCGTTGTATTGGTTTTTCGGAAGTGTTAGACCTGTAAGAGAAAAATTTAAATGGTTGGGAAAGGCCATGGGATGTAGAAATATTTTTTTTCACATTTTACTTCCTTGTGAAAACAGGAAAATCGATAGGGATTTTCGTACGGATAAGTACCCAGTGAACGGTTCGTTTATCTTTATATATTCTTCCGGGTAGGCGTTGTATTGGTTTTTCAGAAGTGTTAGACCTGTAAGAGAAAAGTTTAAATGGTTGGGAAAGGCCATGGGATGTAGAAATATTTTTTTCACATTTACTTCCTTGTAAAAACAGGAAAATCGATAGGGATTTTCGTACGGATAAGTACCCAGTGAACAGTTCGTTTATCTTTATATATTCTTCCGGGTGGGCGTTGTATTGGTTTTTCGGAAGTGTTAGACCTGTAAGAGAAAAATTTAAATAGTTTGGAAAGGCCATGGGATTTAGAAATATTTTTTTCACATTTTACTTCCTTGTAAAAACAGGTAAATCAATAGGGATTGTCGTACGGATAAGTACCCAGTGAACGGTTCGTTTATCTTTATATATTGTTCCGGGTGGATGTTGTATTGGTTTTTCGGAAGTGTTAGACCTGTAAGAGAAAAATTTAAATGGTTGGGAAAGGCCATGGGATGTAGAAATATTTTTTTCAAATTTTGCTTCCTTGTGAAAACAGGAAAATCGATAGGGATTTTCGCACGGATAAGTACCCAGTGAACGGTTCGTTTATCTTTATATATTCTTCCGGGTGGGCGTTGTATTGGTTTTTCGGAAGTGTTAGACCTGTAAGAGAAAAGTATAAATGGTTGGGAAAGGCCATGGGATGTAGAAATATTTTTTTCACATTTTATTTCCTTGTAAAAACAGGTAAATCAATAGGGTTTTTCGTACGGATAAGTGCCCAGTGAACGGTTCGTTTAGCTTTATATATTGTTCTGGGTTGGCATTGTTTTGGTTTTTCGGAAGTGTTAGACCTGTAAGAGAAAAATTTAAATGGCTGGGAAAGGCCACGGGATGTAGAAATATTTTTTTCACATTTTACTTCCTTGTAAAAACAGGAAAATCCATAGGGATTTTCGTACGGATAAGTGCCCAGTGAACGGTGCATTTAGCTTTATATATTGTTCCGGGTGGGCGTTGTATTGGTTTTTCGGAAGTGTTAGACCTGTAAGAGAAAAATTTAAATGGTTGGGAAAGGCCATGGGATGTATAAATATTTTTTTCACATTTACTTCCTTGTAAAAACAGGTAAATCAATAGGGTTTTTTGTACGGATAAGTGCCCAGTGAACGGTTCGTTTAGCTTTATATATTGTTCCGGGTGGGCGTTGTATTGGTTTTTCGGAAGTGTTAGACCTGTAAGAGAAAAATTTAAATGGTTGGGAAAGGCCATGGGATGTAGAAATATTTTTTCACATTTTATTTCCGTTTAAAAACAGGTAAATCAATAGGGATTTTCGTACGGATATGTTCCCAGTGAACGGTTCGTTTAGCTTTATATATTCTTCCGGGTGGGCGTTGTATTGGTTTTTCGGAAGTGTTACACCTGTAAGAGAAAAATTTAAATGGTTTGGAAAGGCCATGGGATTTAGAAATATTTTTTTCACATTTTACTTCCTTGTAAAAACAGGTAAATCAATAGGGATTTTCGTACGGATAAGTACCCAGTGAACTGTTCGTTTAGCTTTATATATTGTTCCGGGTGGGCGTTGTATTGGTTTTTCGCATGTGTTACACCTGTAAGAGAAAAATTTAAATGGTTGGGAAAGGCCATGGTATGTAGAAATATTTTTTTCACATTTTATTTCCTTGTAAATACAGGTAAATCGATAGGGATTTTCGTACGGATAAGTGACCAGTGAACGGTTCGTTTAGCTTTATATATTGTTCCGGGTGGGCGTTGTATTGGTTTTTCGGAAGTGTTAGACCTGTAAGAGAAAAATTTAAATGGTTGGGAAAGGCCATGGGATGTAGAAATATTTTTTTCACATTTTACTTCCTTGTGAAAACAGGAAAATCGATAGGGATTTTCGTACGGATAAGTACCCAGTGAACGGTTCGTTTATCTTTATATATTGTTCCGGGTGGGTGTTGTATTGGTTTTTCGGAAGTGTTAGACCTGTAAGAGAAAAATTTAAATGGTTGGGAAAGGCCATGGGATGTAGAAATATTTTTTTCACATTTTACTTCCTTGTGAAAACAGGAAAATCGATAGGGATTTTCGTACGGATAAGTACCCAGTGAACGGTTCCTTTATCTTTATATATTCTTCCGGGTGGGCGTTGTATTGGTTTTTCGGAAGTGTTAGACCTCTAAGAGCAAAGTTTAAATGGTTGGGAAAGGCCATGGGATGTAGAAATATTTTTTTCACATTTACTTCCTTGTAAAAACAGGAAAATCGATAGGGATTTTCGTACGGATAAGTACCCAGTGAACGGTTCGTTTATCTTTATATATTCTTCCGGGTGGGCGTTGTATTGGTTTTTCGGAAGTGTTACACCTGTAAGAGAAAAATTTAAATTGTTTGGAAAGGCCATGGGATTTAGAAATATTTTTTTCACATTTTACTTCCTTGTAAGAACAGGTAAATCAATAGGGATTTTCGTACGGATAAGTACCCAGTGAACGGTTCGTTTATCTTTATATATTGTTCCGGGTGGGTGTTGTATTGGTTTTTCGGAAGTGTTAGACCTGTAAGAGAAAAATTTAAATGGTTGGGAAAGGCCATGGGATGTAGAAATATTTTTTTCACATTTTAATTCCTTGTGAAAATAGGAAAATCGATAGGGATTTTCGTACGGATAAGTACCCAGTGAACGGTTCGTTTATCTTTATATATTCTTCCGGGTGGGCGTTGTATTGGTTTTTCGGAAGTGTTAGACCTGTAAGAGAAAAGTATAAATGGTTGGGAAAGGCCATGGGATGTAGAAATATTTTTTTCACATTTTACTTCCTTGTAAAAACAGGTAAATCAATAGTGATTTTCGTACGGATAAGTACCCAGTGAACGGTTCGTTTAGCTTTATATATTGTTCCGGTTGGGCGTTGTATTGGTTTTTCAGAAGTGTTAGACCGGTAAGAGAAAAATTTAAATGGTTGGGAAAGGCCATGGTATGTAGAAATATTTTTTTCACATTTTATTTCCTTGTAAATACAGGTAAATCGATAGGGATTTTTGTACGTATAAGTGCCCAGTGAACGGTTCGTTTAGCTTTATATATTGTTGCGGGTGGGCGTTGTATTGGTTTTTCGGAAGTGTTAGACCTGTAAGAGAAAAATTTAAATGGTTGGGAAATGCCATGGGATGTAGAAATATTTTTTTCACATTTACTTCCTTGTAAAAACAGGTAAATCAATAGGGATTTTCATACGGATAAGTGCCCAGTGAACGGTTCGTTTAGCTTTATATATTGTTCCGGGTGGGCGTTGTTTTGGTTTTTCGGAAGTGTTAGACGTGTAAGAGAAAAATTTAAATGGTTGGGAAAGGCCATGGGATGTAGAAATATTTTTTTCACATTTTACTTCCTTGTAAAAACAGGAAAACCAATAGGGATTTTCGTACGGATAAGTACCCAGTGAACGGTTCGTTTAGCTTTATATATTGTTCCGGGTGGGCGTTGTATTGGTTTTTCGGAAGTGTTAGACCTGTAAGAGAAAAATTTAAATGGTTGGGAAAGGCCATGGGATGTAGAAATATTTTTTTCACATTTTATTTCCTTGTAAAAACAGGTAAATCAATAGGGTTTTTCGTACGGATAAGTGCCCAGTGAACGGTTCGTTTAGCTTTATATATTGTTCCGGTTGGGCGTTGTTTTGGTTTTTCGAAACTGTTAGACCTGTAAGAGAAAAATTTAAATGGTTGGGAAAGGCCATGGGATGTAGAAATATTTTTTTCACATTTACTTCCTTGTAAAAACAGGAAAATCGATAGGGATTTTCGTACGGATAAGTACCCAGTGAACGGTTCGTTTATCTTTATATATTCTTACGGGTGGGTGTTGTATTTGTTTTTCGGAAGTGTTACACCTGTAAGAGAAAAATTTAAATGGTTTGGAAAGGCCATGGGATTTAGAAATATTTTTTTCACATCTACTTCCTTGTAAAAACAGGTAAATCAATAGGGATTTTCGTACGGATAAGTACCCAGTGAACGGTTCGTTTAGCTTTATATATTGTTCCGGGTGGGCGTTGTATTGGTTTTTCGCATGTGTTAGTCCTGTAAAGGAAAAATTTAAATGGTTGGGAAAGGCCATGGGATGTAGAAATATTTTTTTCACATTTTACTTCCTTGTAAAAACAGGTAAATCAATAGTGATTTTCGTACGGATAAGTACCCAGTGAACGGTTCGTTTAGCTTTATATATTGTTCCAGGTGGGCGTTGTATTGGTTTTTCGGAAGTGTTACACCTGTAAGGGAAAAATTTAAATGGTTGGGAAAGGCCATGGGATGTAGAAATATTTTTTTCACATTTTACTTCCTTGTAAAAACAGGTAAATCAATAGTGATTTTCGTACGGATAAGTACCCAGTGAACGGTTCGTTTAGCTTTATATATTGTTCCGGTTGGGCGTTGTATTGGTTTTTCAGAAGTGTTAGACCGGTAAGAGAAAAATTTAAATGGTTGGGAAAGGCCATGGTATGTAGAAATATTTTTTTCACATTTTATTTCCTTGTAAATACAGGTAAATCGATAGGGATTTTTGTACGTATAAGTGCCCAGTGAACGGTTCGTTTAGCTTTATATATTGTTGCGGGTGGGCGTTGTATTGGTTTTTCGGAAGTGTTAGACCTGTAAGAGAAAAATTTAAATGGTTGGGAAATGCCATGGGATGTAGAAATATTTTTTTCACTTTTACTTCCTTGTAAAAACAGGTAAATCAATAGGGATTTTCGTACGGATAAGTGCCCAGTGAACGGTTCGTTTAGCTTTATATATTGTTCCGGGTGGGCGTTGTATTGGTTTTTCGGAAGTGTTAGACCTGTAAGAGAAAAATTTAAATGGTTGGGAAAGGCCATGGGATGTAGAAATATTTTTTTCACATTTTATTTCCGTTTAAAAACAGGTAAATCAATAGGGATTTTCGTACGGATAAGTACCCAGTGAACGGTTCGTTTAGCTTTATATATTCTTCCGGGTGGGCGTTGTATTGGTTTTTCGCATGTGTTAGACCTGTAAGAGAAAAATTAAAATGGTTGGGAAAGGCCATGGGATGTAGAAATATTTTTTTCACATTTTACTTCCTTGTAAAAACAGGTAAATCTATAGTGATTTTTGTACGGATAAGTACCCAGTGAACGGTTCGTTTAGCTTTATATTTTGTTCCGGGTGGGCGTTGTATTGGTTTTTCGGAAGTGTTAGACCTGTAAGAGAAACATTTAAATGGTTGGGAAAGGCCATGGTATGTAGAAATATTTTTTTCACATTTTATTTCCTTGTAAATACAGGTAAATCGATAGTGATTTTCGTACGGATAAGTACCCAGTGAACGGTTCGTTTAGCTTTATATATTGTTCCGGGTGGGCGTTGTATTGGTTTTTCGGAAGTGTTAGACCTGTAAGAGTAAAATTTAAATGGTTGGGAAAGGCCATGGCATGTAGAAATATTTTTTTCACATTTTATTTCCGTTTAAAAACAGGTAAATCAATAGGGATTTTCGTATGGATATGTACCCAGTGAACGGTTCGTTTAGCTTTATATATTCTTCCGGGTGGGCGTTGTATTGGTTTTTCGGAAGTGTTACACCTGTAAGAGAAAAATTTAAATGGTTTGGAAAGGCCATGGGATTTAGAAATACTTTTTCACATTTTACTTCCTTGTAAAAACAGGTAAATCAATAGGGATTTTCGTACGGATAAGTAGCCAGTGAGCGGTTCGTTTAGCTTTATATATTGTTCCGGGTGGGCGTTCTATTGGTTTTTAGCATGTGTTAGACCTGTAAGAGAAAAATTTAAATGGTTGGGAAACGCCATGGGATGTAGAAATATTTTTTTCACATTTTACTTCCTTGTAAAAACAGGTAAATCAATAGTGATTTTCGTACGGATAAGTACCCAGTGAACGGTTCGTTTAGCTTTATATATTGTTCCGGGTGGGCGTTGTATTGGGTTTTCGGAAGTGTTAGACCTGTAAGAGAAAAATTTAAATGGTTGGGAAAGGCCATGGTATGTAGAAATATTTTTTTCACATTTTATTTCCTTGTAAATACAGGTAAATCGATAGGGATTTTTGTACGGATAAGTGCCCAGTGAACGGTTCGTTTAGCTTTATATATTGTTGCGGGTGGGCGTTGTATTGGTTTTTCGGAAGTGTTAGACCTGTAAGAGAAAAATTTAAATGGTTGGGAAAGGCCATGGGATGTAGAAATATTTTTTTCACATTTTATTTCCTTGTAAAAACAGGTAAATCAATAGGGTTTTTCGTACGGATAAGTGCCCAGTGAACGGTTCGTTTAGCTTTATATATTCTTCCGGGTGGGCGTTGTATTGGTTTTTCGGAAGTGTTACACCTGTAAGAGAAAAATTTAAATGGTTTGGAAAGGCCATGGGATTTAGAAATATTTTTTTCACATTTTACTTCCTTGTAAAAACAGAAAAATCAATAGGGATTTTCGTACGGATAAGTACCCAGTGAACGGTTCGTTTAGCTTTATATATTGTTCCGGGTGGGCGTTGTATTGGTTTTTCGCATGTGTTAGACCTGTAAGAGAAAAATTAAAATGGTTGGGAAAGGCCATGGGATGTAGAAATATTTTTTTCACATTTTACTTCCTTGTAAAAACAGGTAAATCAATAGTGATTTTCGTACGGATAAGTACCCAGTGAACGGTTCGTTTAGCTTTATATTTTGTTCCGGGTGGGCGTTGTATTGGTTTTTCGGATGTGTTAGACCTGTAAGAGAAACATTTAAATGGTTGGGAAAGGCCATGGTATGTAGAAATATTTTTTTCACATTTTATTTCCTTGTAAATACAGGTAAATCGATAGTGATTTTCGTACGGATAAGTACCCAGTGAACGGTTCGTTTAGCTTTATATATTGTTCCGGGTGGGCGTTGTATTGGTTTTTCGGAAGTGTTAGACCTGTAAGAGTAAAATTTAAATGGTTGGGAAAGGCCATGGCATGTAGAAATATTTTTTTCACATTTTATTTCCGTTTAAAAACAGGTAAATCAATAGGGATTTTCGTATGGATATGTACCCAGTGAACGGTTCGTTTCGCTTTATATATTCTTCCGGGTGGGCGTTGTATTGGTTTTTCGGAAGTGTTAGACCTGTAAGAGAAACATTTAAATGGTTGGGAAAGGCCATGGTATGTAGAAATATTTTTTTCACATTTTATTTCCTTGTAAATACAGGTAAATCGATAGTGATTTTCGTACGGATAAGTACCCAGTGAACGGTTCGTTTAGCTTTATATATTGTTCCGGGTGGGCGTTGTATTGGTTTTTCGGAAGTGTTAGACCTGTAAGAGTAAAATTTAAATGGTTGGGAAAGGCCATGGCATGTAGAAATATTTTTTTCACATTTTATTTCCGTTTAAAAACAGGTAAATCAATAGGGATTTTCGTATGGATATGTACCCAGTGAACGGTTCGTTTAGCTTTATATATTCTTCCGGGTGGGCGTTGTATTGGTTTTTCGGAAGTGTTACACCTGTAAGAGAAAAATTTAAATGGTTTGGAAAGGCCATGGGATTTAGAAATACTTTTTCACATTTTACTTCCTTGTAAAAACAGGTAAATCAATAGGGATTTTCGTACGGATAAGTAGCCAGTGAGCGGTTCGTTTAGCTTTATATATTGTTCCGGGTGGGCGTTCTATTGGTTTTTAGCATGTGTTAGACCTGTAAGAGAAAAATTTAAATGGTTGGGAAACGCCATGGGATGTAGAAATATTTTTTTCACATTTTACTTCCTTGTAAAAACAGGTAAATCAATAGTGATTTTCGTACGGATAAGTACCCAGTGAACGGTTCGTTTAGCTTTATATATTGTTCCGGGTGGGCGTTGTATTGGGTTTTCGGAAGTGTTAGACCTGTAAGAGAAAAATTTAAATGGTTGGGAAAGGCCATGGTATGTAGAAATATTTTTTTCACATTTTATTTCCTTGTAAATACAGGTAAATCGATAGGGATTTTTGTACGGATAAGTGCCCAGTGAACGGTTCGTTTAGCTTTATATATTGTTGCGGGTGGGCGTTGTATTGGTTTTTCGGAAGTGTTAGACCTGTAAGAGAAAAATTTAAATGGTTGGGAAAGGCCATGGGATGTAGAAATATTTTTTTCACATTTTATTTCCTTGTAAAAACAGGTAAATCAATAGGGTTTTTCGTACGGATAAGTGCCCAGTGAACGGTTCGTTTAGCTTTATATATTCTTCCGGGTGGGCGTTGTATTGGTTTTTCGGAAGTGTTACACCTGTAAGAGAAAAATTTAAATGGTTTGGAAAGGCCATGGGATTTAGAAATATTTTTTTCACATTTTACTTCCTTGTAAAAACAGAAAAATCAATAGGGATTTTCGTACGGATAAGTACCCAGTGAACGGTTCGTTTAGCTTTATATATTGTTCCGGGTGGGCGTTGTATTGGTTTTTCGCATGTGTTAGACCTGTAAGAGAAAAATTAAAATGGTTGGGAAAGGCCATGGGATGTAGAAATATTTTTTTCACATTTTACTTCCTTGTAAAAACAGGTAAATCAATAGTGATTTTCGTACGGATAAGTACCCAGTGAACGGTTCGTTTAGCTTTATATTTTGTTCCGGGTGGGCGTTGTATTGGTTTTTCGGAAGTGTTAGACCTGTAAGAGAAACATTTAAATGGTTGGGAAAGGCCATGGTATGTAGAAATATTTTTTTCACATTTTATTTCCTTGTAAATACAGGTAAATCGATAGTGATTTTCGTACGGATAAGTACCCAGTGAACGGTTCGTTTAGCTTTATATATTGTTCCGGGTGGGCGTTGTATTGGTTTTTCGGAAGTGTTAGACCTGTAAGAGTAAAATTTAAATGGTTGGGAAAGGCCATGGCATGTAGAAATATTTTTTTCACATTTTATTTCCGTTTAAAAACAGGTAAATCAATAGGGATTTTCGTATGGATATGTACCCAGTGAACGGTTCGTTTCGCTTTATATATTCTTCCGGGTGGGCGTTGTATTGGTTTTTCGGAAGTGTTACACCTGTAAGAGAAAAATTTAAATGGTTTGGAAAGGCCATGGGATTTAGAAATACTTTTTCACATTTTACTTCCTTGTAAAAACAGGTAAATCAATAGTGATTTTCGTACGGATAAGTACCCAGTGAACGGTTCGTTTAGCTTTATATATTGTTCCGGGTGGGCGTTGTATTGGGTTTTCGGAAGTGTTAGACCTGTAAGAGAAAAATTTAAATGGTTGGGAAAGGCCATGGTATGTAGAAATATTTTTTTCACATTTTATTTCCTTGTAAATACAGGTAAATCGATAGGGATTTTTGTACGGATAAGTGCCCAGTGAACGGTTCGTTTAGCTTTATATATTGTTGCGGGTGGGCGTTGTATTGGTTTTTCGGAAGTGTTAGACCTGTAAGAGAAAAATTTAAATGGTTGGGAAAGGCCATGGGATGTAGAAATATTTTTTTCACATTTTATTTCCTTGTAAAAACAGGTAAATCGATAGGGTTTTTCGTACGGATAAGTGCCCAGTGAACGGTTCGTTTAGCTTTATATATTCTTCCGGGTGGGCGTTGTATTGGTTTTTCGGAAGTGTTACACCTGTAAGAGAAAAATTTAAATGGTTTGGAAAGGCCATGGGATTTAGAAATATTTTTTTCACATTTTACTTCCTTGTAAAAACAGATGAATCAATAGGGATTTTCGTACGGATAAGTACCCAGTGAACGGTTCGTTTAGCTTTATATATTGTTCCGGGTGGGCGTTGTATTGGTTTTTCGCATGTTTTAGACCTGTAAGAGAAAAATTAAAATGGTTGGGAAAGGCCATGGGATGTAGAAATATTTTTTTCACATTTTACTTCCTTGTAAAAACAGGTAAATCAATAGTGATTTTCGTACGGATAAGTACCCAGTGAACGGTTCGTTTAGCTTTATATTTTGTTCCGGGTGGGCGTTGTATTGGTTTTTCGGAAGTGTTAGACCTGTAAGAGAAAAATTTAAATGGTTGGGAAAGGCCATGGTATGTAGAAATATTTTTTTCACATTTTATTTCCTTGTAAATACAGGTAAATCGATAGTGATTTTCGTACGGATAAATACCCAGTGAACGGTTCGTTTGCTTTATATATTCTTCCGGGTGGGCGTTGTATTGGTTTTTCGGAAGTGTTACACCTGTAAGAGAAAAATTTAAATGGTTTGGAAAGGCCATGGGATTTAGAAATACTTTTTCACATTTTACTTCCTTGTAAAAACAGGTAAATCAATAGGGATTTTCGTACGGATAAGTACCCAGTGAACGGTTCGTTTAGATTTATATATTGTTCGCGGTGGGCGTTGTATTGGTTTTTCGCATGTGTTAGACCTGTAAGAGAAAAATTTAAATGGTTGGGAAAGACCATGGGATGTAGAAATATTTTTTTCACATTTACTTCCTTGTAAAAACAGGTAAATCAATAGGGTTTTTCGTACGGATAAATACCCAGTGAACGGTTCGTTTAGCTTTATATATTGTTCCGGATGGGCGTTGTATTTGTTTTTCGGAAGTGTTAGACCTGTAAGAGAAAAATTTAAATGGTTGGGAAAGGCCATGGGATGTAGAAATATTTTTTTCACTTTTACTTCCTTGTTAAAACAGGTAAATCAATAGGGTTTTTCGTACGGATAAGTACCCAGTGAACGGTTCGTTTAGCTTTATATATTGTTCCGGGTGGGCGTTGTATTGGTTTTTCGGAAGTGTTAGACCTGTAAGAGAAAAATTTAAATGGTTGGGAAAGGCCATGGGATGTAGAAATATTTTTTTCACATTTTATTTCCTTGTAAATACAGGTAAATCGATAGGGATTTTCGTACGGAAAAGTACCCAGTGAACGGTTCGTTTAACTTTATATATTGTTCCGGGTGGACGTTGTATGGGTTTTTCGGAAGTGTTAGACCTGTAAGAGAAAAATTTAAATGGTTGGGAAAGGCCATGGGATGTAGAAATATTTTTTTCACATTTTATTTCCGTTTAAAAACAGGTAAATCAATAGGGATTTTCGTACGGATATGTACCCAGTGAACGGTTCGTTTAGCTTTATATATTCTTCCGGGTGGGCGTTGTATTGGTTTTTCGGAAGTGTTACACCTGTAAGAGAAAAATTTAAATGGTTTGGAAAGGCCATGGGATTTAGAAATATTTTTTTCACATTTTACTTCCTTGTAAAAACAGGTAAATCAATAGTGATTTTCGTACGGATAAGTACCCAGTGAACGGTTCGTTTAGCTTTATATATTGTTCCGGGTGGGCGTTGTATTGGTTTTTCGCATGTGTTAGACCTGTAAGAGAAAAATTTAAATGGTTGGGAAAGGCCATGGGATGTAGAAATATTTTTTTCACATTTTACTTCCTTGTAAAAACAGGTAAATCAATAGTGATTTTCGTACGGATAAGTACCCAGTGAACGGTTCGTTTAGCTTTATATATTGTTCCGGGTGGGCGTTGTATTGGTTTTTCGCAAGTGTTAGACCTGTAAGAGAAAAATTTAAATGGTTGGGAAAGGCCATGGGATGTAGAAATATTTTTTTCACATTTTATTTCCGTTTAAAAACAGGTAAATCAATAGGGATTTTTGTACGGATAAGTGCCTAGTGAACGGGTCGTTTAGCTTTATATATTGTTGCGGGTGGGCGTTGTATTGGTTTTTCGGAAGTGTTAGACCTGTAAGAGAAAAATTTAAATGGTTGGGAAAGGCCATGGGATGTAGAAATATTTTTTTCACATTTACTTCCTTGTAAAAACAGGTAAATCAATAGGGATTTTCGTACGGATAAGTACCCAGTGAACGGTTCGTTTAGCTTTATATATTGTTCCGGGTGGGCGTTGTATTGGTTTTTCGCATGTGTTAGACCTGTAAAGGAAAAATTTAAATGGTTGGGAAAGGCCATGGGAAGTAGAAATATTTTTTTCACATTTTACTTCCTTGTAAAAACAGGTAAATCAATAGTGATTTTCGTACGGATAAGTGCCCAGTGAACAGTTCGTTTAGCTTTATATATTGTTCCGGGTGGGTGTTGTATTGGTTTTTCAGAAGTGTTAGACCTGTAAGAGAAAAATTTAAATGGTTGGGAAAGGCCATGGTATGTAGAAATATTTTTTTCACATTTTATTTCCTTGTAAATACAAGTAAATCGATAGGGATTTTCGTACGGATAAGTGCCCAGTGAACGGTTCGTTTAGCTTTATATATTGTTGCGGGTGGGCGTTGTATTGGTTTTTCGGAAGTGTTAGACCTGTAAGAGAAAAATTTAAATGGTTGGGAAAGGCCATGGGATGTAGAAATATTTTTTTCACATTTTATTTCCTTGTAAAAACAGGTAAATCAAAAGGGTTTTTCGTACGGATAAGTGCCCAGTGAACAGTTCGTTTAGCTTTATATATTGTTCCGGGTGGGCGTTGTATTGGTTTTTCGGAAGTGTTAGACCTGTAACAGAAAAATTTAAATGGTTGGGAAAGGCCATGGGATGTAGAAATATTTTTTTCACATTTTATTTCCGTTTAAAAACAGGTAAATCAATAGGGATTTTCGTACGGATAAGTACCCAGTGAACGGTTCGTTTAGCTTTATATATTCTTCCGGGTGGGCGTTGTATTGGTTTTTCGGAAGTGTTACACCTGTAAGAGAAAATTTTAAATGGTTTGGAAAGGCCATGGGATTGAGAAATATTTTTTTCACATTTTACTTCCTTGTAAAAACAGATAAATCAATAGGGATTTTCGTACGGATAAGTACCCAGTGAACGGTTCGTTTAGCTTTATATATTGTTCCGGGTGGGCGTTGTATTGGTTTTTCGCATGTGTTAGACCTGTAAGAGAAAAATTAAAATGGTTGGGAAAGGCCATGGGATGTAGAAATATTTTTTTCACATTTTACTTCCTTGTAAAAACAGGTAAATCAATAGTGATTTTCGTACGGATAAGTACCCAGTGAACGGTTCGTTTAGCTTTATATATTGTTCCGGGTGGGCGTTGTATTGGTTTTTCGGAAGTGTTAGACCTGTAAGAGAAAAATTTAAATGGTTGGGAAAGGCCATGGTATGTAGAAATATTTTTTTCACATTTTATTTCCTTGTAAATACAGGTTAATCGATAGTGATTTTCGTACGGATAAGTACCCAGTGAACGGTTCGTTTAGCTTTATATATTGTTCCGGGTGGGCGTTGTATTGGTTTTTCGGAAGTGTTAGACCTGTAAGAGAAAAATTTAAATGGTTGGGAAAGGCCATGGCATGTAGAAATATTTTTTTCACATTTTATTTCCGTTTAAAAACAGGTAAATCAATAGGGATTTTCGTACGGATATGTACCCAGTGAACGGTTCGTTTAGCTTTATATATTCTTCCGGGTGGGCGTTGTATTGGTTTTTCGGAAGTGTTACACCTGTAAGAGAAAAATTTAAATGGTTTGGAAAGGCCATGGGATTCAGAAATACTTTTTCACATTTTACTTCCTTGTAAAAACAGGTAAATCAATAGGGATTTTCGTACGGATAAGTACCCAGTGAACGGTTCGTTTAGCTTTATATATTGTTCCGGGTGGGCGTTGTATTGGTTTTTCGCATGTGTTAGACCTGTAAAGGAAAAATTTAAATGGTTGGGAAAGGCCATGGGATGTAGAAATATTTTTTTCACATTTTAGTTCCTTGTAAAAACAGGTAAATCAATAGTGATTTTCGTACGGATAAGTACCCAGTGAACGGTTCGTTTAGCTTTATATATTGTTCCGGGTGGGCGTTGTATTGGTTTTTCGGAAGTGTTAGACCTGTAAGAGAAAAATTTAAATGGTTGGGAAAGGCCATGGGATGTAGAAATATTTTTTTCACATTTTATTTCCTTGTAAAAACAGGTAAATCAATAGGGTTTTTCGTACGGATAAGTGCCCAGTGAACGGTTCGTTTAGCTTTATATATTGTTCCGGGAGGGCGTTGTATTGGTTTTTCGGAAGTGTTAGACCTGTAAGAGAAAAATTTAAATGGTTGGGAAAGGCCATGGGATGTAGAAATATTTTTTTCACATTTTATTTCCTTGTAAATACAGGTAAATCGATAGGGATTTTCGTACGGATAAGTACCCAGTGAACGGTTCGTTTAACTTTATATATTGTTCCGGGTGGACGTTGTATTGGTTTTTCGGAAGTGTTAGACCTGTAAGAGAAAAATTTAAATGGTTGGGAAAGGCCATGGGATGTAGAAATATTTTTTTCACATTTTATTTCCGTTTAAAAACAGGTAAATCATTAGGGATTTTCGTACGGATATGTACCCAGTGAACGGTTCGTTTAGCTTTATATATTGTTCCGGGTGGGCGTTGTATTGGTTTTTCGCATGTGTTAGACCTGTAAGAGAAAAATTTAAATGGTTGGGAAAGGCCATGGGATGTAGAAATATTTTTTTCACATTTTACTTCCTTGTAAAAACAGGTAAATCAATAGTGATTTTCGTACGGATAAGTACCCAGTGAACGGTTCGTTTAGCTTTATATATTGTTCCGGGTGGGCGTTGTATTGGTTTTTCGGAAGTGTTAGACCTGTAAGAGAAAAATTTAAATGGTTGGGAAAGGCCATGGGATGTAGAAATATTTTTTTCACATTTTATTTCCGTTTAAAAACAGGTAAATCAATAGGGATTTTTGTACGGATAAGTGCCTAGTGAACGGGTCGTTTAGCTTTATATATTGTTGCGGGTGGGCGTTGTATTGGTTTTTCGGAAGTTTTAGACCTGTAAGAGAAAAATTTAAATGGTTGGGAAAGGCCATGGGATGTAGAAATATTTTTTTCACATTTACTTCCTTTTAAAAACAGGTAAATCAATAGGGATTTTCGTACGGATAAGTACCCAGTGAACGGTTCGTTTAGCTTTATATATTGTTCCGGGTGGGCGTTGTATTGGTTTTTCGCATGTGTTAGACCTGTAAAGGAAAAATTTAAATGGTTGGGAAAGGCCATGGGAAGTAGAAATATTTTTTTCACATTTTACTTCCTTGTAAAAACAGGTAAATCAATAGTGATTTTCGTACGGATAAGTACCCAGTGAACGGTTCGTTTAGCTTTATATATTGTTCCGGGTGGGCGTTGTATTGGTTTTTCAGAAGTGTTAGACCTGTAAGAGAAAAATTTAAATGGTTGGGAAAGGCCATGGTATGTAGAAATATTTTTTTCACATTTTATTTCCTTGTAAATACAAGTAAATCGATAGGGATTTTCGTACGGATAAGTGCCCAGTGAACGGTTCGTTTAGCTTTATATATTGTTGCGGGTGGGCGTTGTATTGGTTTTTCGGAAGTGTTAGACCTGTAAGAGAAAAATTTAAATGGTTGGGAAAGGCCATGGGATGTAGAAATATGTTTTTCACATTTTATTTCCTTGTAAAAACAGGTAAATCAAAAGGGTTTTTCGTACGGATAAGTGCCCAGTGAACAGTTCGTTTAGCTTTATATATTGTTCCGGGTGGGCGTTGTATTGGTTTTTCGGAAGTGTTAGACCTGTAACAGAAAAATTTAAATGGTTGGGAAAGGCCATGGGATGTAGAAATATTTTTTTCACATTTTACTTCCTTGTAAAAACAGGTAAATCAATAGGGATTTTCGTACGGATAAGTACCCAGTGAACGGTTCGTTTAGCTTTATATATTCTTCCGGGTGGGCGTTGTATTGGTTTTTCGGAAGTGTTACACCTGTAAGAGAAAATTTTAAATGGTTTGGAAAGGCCATGGGATTGAGAAATATTTTTTTCACATTTTACTTCCTTGTAAAAACAGATAAATCAATAGGGATTTTCGTACGGATAAGTACCCAGTGAACGGTTCGTTTAGCTTTATATATTGTTCCGGGTGGGCGTTGTATTGGTTTTTCGCATGTGTTAGACCTGTAAGAGAAAAATTTAAATGGTTGGGAAAGGCCATGGGATTTAGAAATATTTTTTTCACATTTTACTTCCTTGTAAAAACAGGTAAATCAATAGTGATTTTTGTACGGATAAGTACCCAGTGAACGGTTCGTTTAGCTTTATATATTGTTCCGGGTGGGCGTTGTATTGGTTTTTCGGAAGTGTTAGACCTGTAAGAGAAAAATTTAAATGGTTGGGAAAGGCCATGGTATGTAGAAATATTTTTTTCACATTTTATTTCCTTGTAAATACAGGTAAATCGATAGTGATTTTCGTACGGATAAGTACCCAGTGAACGGTTCGTTTAGCTTTATATATTGTTCCGGGTGGGCGTTGTATTGGTTTTTCGGAAGTATTACACCTGTAAGAGAAAAATTTAAATGGTTGGGAAAGGCCATGGCATGTAGAAATATTTTTTTCACATTTTATTTCCGTTTAAAAACAGGTAAATCAATAGGGATTTTCGTACGGATATGTACCCAGTGAACGGTTCGTTTAGCTTTATATATTCTTCCGGGTGGGCGTTGTATTGGTTTTTCGGAAGTGTTACACCTGTAAGAGAAAAATTTAAATGGTTTGGAAAGGCCATGGGATTTAGAAATACTTTTTCACATTTTACTTCCTTGTAAAAACAGGTAAATCAATAGGGATTTTCGTACGGATAAGTACCCAGTGAACGGTTCGTTTAGCTTTATATATTGTTCCGGGTGGGCGTTGTATTGGTTTTTCGCATGTGTTAGACCTGTAAGAGAAAAATTAAAATGGTTGGGAAAGGCCATGGGATGTAGAAATATTTTTTTCACATTTTAGTTCCTTGTAAAAACAGGTAAATCAATAGTGATTTTCGTACGGATAAGTACCCAGTGAACGGTTCGTTTAGCTTTATATATTGTTCCGGGTGGGCGTTGTATTGGTTTTTCGGAAGTGTTAGACCTGTAAGAGAAAAATTTAAATGGTTGGGAAAGGCCATGGGATGTAGAAATATTTTTTTCACATTTTATTTCCTTGTAAAAACAGGTAAATCAATAGGGTTTTTTGTACGGATAAGTGCTCAGTGAACGGTTCGTTTAGCTTAATATATTGTTCTGGGAGGGCGTTGTTTTGGTTTTTCGGAAGTGTTAGACCTGTAAGAGAAAAATTTAAATGGTTGGGAAAGGCCATGGGATGTAGAAATATTTTTTTCACATTTTATTTCCGTTTAAAAACAGGTAAATCTATTGTGATTTTCGTACGGATAAGTACCCAGTTAACGGTTCGTTTAGCTTTATATATTCTTCCGGGTGGGCGTTGTATTGGTTTTTCGGAAGTGTTACACCTGTAAGAGAAAATTTTAAATGGTTTGGAAAGGCCATGGGATTGAGAAATATTTTTTTCACATTTTACTTCCTTGTAAAAACAGATAAATCAATAGGGATTTCGGTACGGATAAGTACCCAGTGAACGGTTCGTTTAGCTTTATATATTGTTCCGGGTGGGCGTTGTATTGGTTTTTCGCATGTGTTAGACCTGTAAGAGAAAAATTAAAATGGTTGGGAAAGGCCATGGGATGTAGAAATATTTTTTTCACATTTTACTTCCTTGTAAAAACAGGTAAATCAATAGTGATTTTCGTACGGATAAGTACCCAGTGAACGGTTCGTTTAGCTTTATATATTGTTCCGGGTGGGCGTTGTATTGGTTTTTCGGAAGTGTTAGACCTGTAAGAGAAAAATTTAAATGGTTGGGAAAGGCCATGGTATGTAGAAATATTTTTTTCACATTTTATTTCCTTGTAAATACAGGTAAATCGATAGTGATTTTCGTACGGATAAGTACCCAGTGAACGGTTCGTTTAGCTTTATATATTGTTCCGGGTGGGCGTTGTATTGGTTTTTCGGAAGTGTTAGACCTGTAAGAGAAAAATTTAAATGGTTGGGAAAGGCCATGGCATGTAGAAATATTTTTTTCACATTTTATTTCCGTTTAAAAACAGGTAAATCAATAGGGATTTTCGTACGGATATGTACCCAGTGAACGGTTCGTTTAGCTTTATATATTCTTCCGGGTGGGCATTGTATTGGTTTTTCGGAAGTGTTAGACCTGTAAGAGAAAAATTTAAATGGTTGGGAAAGGCCATGGGATGTAGAAATATTTTTTTCACATTTTATTTCCGTTTAAAAACAGGTAAATCAATTGTGATTTTCGTACGGATAAGTACCCAGTGAACGGTACGTTTAGCTTTATATATTCTTCCGGGTGGGCGTTGAATTGGTTTTTCGGAAGTGTTAGACTTGTAAGAGAAAAATGTAAATGGTTGGGAAAAGCCATGGGATGTAGAAATATTTTTTTCACATTTTATTTCCGTTTAAAAACAGGTAAATCAATTGTGATTTTCGTACGGATAAGTACCCAGTGAACGGTTCGTTTAGCTTTATATATTCTTCCGGGTGGGCGTTGTATTGGTTTTTCGGTATTGTTACACCTGTAAGAGAAAAATTTAAATGGTTTGGAAAGGCCATGGGATTTAGAAATATTTTTTTCACATTTTACTTCCTTGTAAAAACAGGTAAATCAATAGGGATTTTCGTACGGATAAGTACCCAGTGAACGGTACGTTTAGCTTTATATATTATTCCGGGTGGGCGTTGTATTGGTTTTTCGCATGTGTTAGAGCTGTAAGAGAAAAATTTAAATGGTTGGGAAAGGCCATGGGATGTAGAAATATTTTTTTCACATTTTACTTCCTTGTAAAAACAGGTAAATCAATAGTGATTTTCGTACGGATAAGTACCCAGTGAACGTTTCGTTTAGCTTTATATATTGTTCCGGGTGAGCGTTGTATTGGTTTTTCGGAAGTGTTAGACGTGTAAGAGAAAAATTTAAATGGTTGGGAAAGGCCATGGGATGTAGAAATATTTTTTTCACATTTTATTTCCTTGTAAAAACAGGTAAATCAATAGGGTTTTTCGTACGGATAAGTACCCAGTGAACGGTTCGTTTAGCTTTATATATTGTTCCGGGTGGGCGTTGTTTTGGTTTTTCGGAAGTGTTAGACCTGTAAGAGAAAAATTTAAATGGTTGGGAAAGGCCATGGGATGTAGAAATATTTTTTTCACATTTTACTTCCTTGTAAAAACAGGTAAATCAATAGTGATTTTCGTACGGATAAGTACCCAGTGAACGGTTCGTTTAGCTTTATATATTGTTCCAGGTGGGCGTTGTATTGGTTTTTCGGAAGTGTTACACCTGTAAGGGAAAAATTTAAATGGTTGGGAAAGGCCATGGGATGTAGAAATATTTTTTTCACATTTTATTTCCTTGTAAAAACAGGTAAATCAATAGGGTTTTTCGTACGGATAAGTGCCCAGTGAACGGTTCGTTTAACTTAATATATTGTTCCGGGAGGGCGTTGTTTTGGTTTTTCGGAAGTGTTAGACCTGTAAGAGAAAAATTTAAATGGTTGGGAAAGGCCATGGGATGTAGAAATATTTTTTTCACGTTTTATTTCCGTTTAAAAACAGGTAAATCAATTGTGATTTTCGTACGGATAAGTACCCAGTGAACGGTTCGTTTAGCTTTATATATTCTTCTGGGTGGGCGTTGTATTGGTTTTTCGGAAGTGTTAGACCTGTAAGAGAAAAATTTAAATGGTTGGGAAAGGCCATGGGATGTAGAAATATTTTTTTCACATTTTACTTCCTTGTAAAAACAGGTAAATCAATAGTGATTTTCGTACGGATAAGTACCCAGTGAACGGTTCGTTTAGCTTTATATATTGTTCCGGGTGGGCGTTGTATTGGTTTTTCGGAAGTGTTAGACCTGTAAGAGAAAAATTTAAATGGTTGGGAAAGCCCATGGGATGTAGAAATATTTTTTTCACATTTACTTCCTTGTAAAAACAGGTAAATCAATAGGGTTTTTCGTACGGATAAGTATCCTGTGAACGGTTCGTTTAGCTTTATATATTGTTCCAGGTGGGCGTTGTATTGGTTTTTCGGAAGTGTTAGACCTGTAAGAGAAAAATTTAAATGGTTGGGAAAGGCCATGGGTTGTAGAAATATTTTTTTCACATTTTATTTCCTTTTAAAAACATGTAAATCAATAGGGATTTTCGTACGGATAAGTACCCAGTGAACGGTTCGTTTAGCTTTATATATTGTTCCGGGTGGGCGTTGTATTGGTTTTTCGGAAGTGTTAGACCTGTAAGAGAAAAATTTAAATGGTTGGGAAAGGCCATGGGATGTAGAAATATTTTTTTCACATTTTACTTCCTTGTAAAAACAGGAAAATCAATAGGGATTTTCGTACGGATAAGTACCCAGTGAACGGTTCGTTTAGCTTTATATATTATTCCGGGTGGGCGTTGTATTGGTTTTTCAGAAGTGTTAGACCTGTAAGAGAAAAATTTAAATGGTTGGGAAAGGCCATGGGATGTAGAAATATTTTTTTCACATTTTATTTCCTTGTAAAAACAGGTAAATCAATAGGGTTTTTCGTACGGAGAAGTGCCCAGTGAACGGTTCGTTTAGCTTTATATATTGTTCCGGGTGGGCGTTGTTTTGGTTTATCGAAAGTGTAAGACCTGTAAGAGAAAAATTTAAATGGTTGGGAAAGGCCGTGGGATGTAGAAATATTTTTTTCACATTTACTTCCTTGTAAAAACATGTAAATCAATAGGGATTTTCGTACGGATAAGTACCCAGTGAACGGTTCGTTTAGCTTTATATATTGTTCCGGGTGGGCGTTGTATTGGTTTTTCGGAAGTGTTAGACCTGTAAGAGAAAAATTTAAATGGTTGGGAAAGGCCATGGGATGTAGAAATATTTTTTTCACATTTTACTTCCTTGTAAAAACAGGAAAATCAATAGGGATTTTCGTACGGATAAGTACCCAGTGAACGGTTCGTTTAGCTTTATATATTGTTCCGGGTGGGCGTTGTATTGGTTTTTCGGAAGTGTTAGACCTGTAAGAGAAAAATTTAAATGGTTGGGAAAGCCCATGGGATGTAGAAATATTTTTTTCACATTTACTTCCTTGTAAAAACAGGTAAATCAATAGGGTTTTTCGTACGGATAAGTATCCAGTGAACGGTTCGTTTAGCTTTATATATTGTTCCGGGTGGGCGTTGTATTGGTTTTTCGGAAGTGTTAGACCTGTAAGAGAAAAATTTAAATGGTTGGGAAAGGCCATGGGTTGTAGAAATATTTTTTTCACATTTTATTTCCTTTTAAAAACATGTAAATCAATAGGGATTTTCGTACGGATAAGTACCCAGTGAACGGTTCGTTTAGCTTTATATATTGTTCCGGGTGGGCGTTGTATTGGTTTTTCGGAAGTGTTAGACCTGTAAGAGAAAAATTTAAATGGTTGGGAAAGGCCATGGGATGTAGAAATATTTTTTTCACATTTTACTTCCTTGTAAAAACAGGAAAATCAATAGTGATTTTCGTACGGATAAGTACCCAGTGAACGGTTCGTTTAGCTTTATATATTATTCCGGGTGGGCGTTGTATTGGTTTTTCAGAAGTGTTAGACCTGTAAGAGAAAAATTTAAATGGTTGGGAAAGGCCATGGGATGTAGAAATATTTTTTTTCACATTTTATTTCCTTGTAAAAACAGGTAAATCAATAGGGTTTTTCGTACGGAGAAGTGCCCAGTGAACGGTTCGTTTAGCTTTATATATTGTTCCGGGTGGGCGTTGTTTTGGTTTATCGAAAGTGTTAGACCTGTAAGAGAAAAATTTAAATGGTTGGGAAAGGCCGTGGGATGTAGAAATATTTTTTTCACATTTACTTCCTTGTAAAAACAGGTAAATCAATAGGGATTTTCGTACGGATAAGTACCCAGTGAACGGTTCGTTTAGCTTTATATATTGTTCCGGGTGGGCGTTGTATTGGGTTTTCGGAAGTGTTAGACCTGTAGGAGAAAAATTTAAATGGTTGGGAAAGGCCATGGAATGTAGAAATATTTTTTTCACATTTTACTTCCTTGTGAAAACAGGAAAATCGATAGGGATTTTCGTACGGATAAGTACCCAGTGAACGGTTCGTTTAGCTTTATATATTGTTCCGGGTGGGTGTTGTATTGGTTTTTCGGAAGTGTTAGACCTGTAAGAGAAAAATTTAAATGGTTGGGAAAGGCCATGGGATGTAGAAATATTTTTTTCACATTTTACTTCCTTGTGAAAACATTAAAATCGATAGGGATTTTCGTACGGATAAGTACCCAGTGAACGGTTCGTTTATCTTTATATATTCTTCCGGGTGGGCGTTGTATTGGTTTTTCGGAAGTGTTAGACCTGTAAGAGAAAAGTTTAAATGGTTGGGAAAGGCCATGGGATGTAGAAATATTTTTTTCACATTTACTTCCTTGTAAAAACAGGAAAATCAATAGGGATTTTCGTACGGATAAGTGCCCAGTGAACGGTTCGTTTAGCTTTATATATTGTTCTGGGTGGGCGTTGTTTTGGTTTTTCGGAAGTGTTAGACCTGTAAGATAAAAATTTAAATGGTTGGGAAAGGCCATGGGATGTAGAAATATTTTTTCACATTTTATTTCCTTTTAAAAACATGTAAATCAATAGGGATTTTCGTACGGATAAGTACCCAGTGAACGGTTCGTTTAGCTTTATATATTGTTCCGGGTGGGCGTTGTATTGGTTTTTTGGAAGTGTTAAACCTGTAAGAGAAAAATTTAAATGGTTGGGAAAGGCCATGGGATGTAGAAATATTTTTTTCACATTTTAATTCCTTGTAAAAACAGGAAAACCAATAGGGATTTTCGTACGGATAAGTACCCAGTGAACGGTTCGTTTAGCTTTATATATTGTTCCGGGTGGGCGTTGTATTGGTTTTTCGGAAGTGTTAGACCTGTAAGAGAAAAATTTAAATGGTTGGGAAAGGCCATGGGATGTAGAAATATTTTTTTCACATTTTATTTCCTTGTAAAATCAGGTAAATCAATAGGGTTTTTCGTACGGATATGTGCCCAGTGAACGGTTCGTTTAGCTTTATATATTGTTCCGGGTGGGCGTTGTTTTGGTTTTTCGAAACTGTTAGACCTGTAAGAGAAAAATTTAAGTGGTTGGGAAAGGCCATGGGATGTAGAAATATTTTTTTCACATTTACTTCCTTGTAAAAACAGGAAAATCGATAGGGATTTTCGTACGGATAAGTACCCAGTGAACGGTTCGTTTATCTTTATATATTCTTACGGGTGGGTGTTGTATTTGTTTTTCGGAAGTGTTACACCTGTAAGAGAAAAATTTAAATGGTTTGGAAAGGCCATGGGATTTAGAAATATTTTTTTCACATCTACTTCCTTGTAAAAACAGGTAAATCAATAGGGATTTTCGTACGGATAAGTACCCAGTGAACGGTTCGTTTAGCTTTATATATTGTTCCGGGTGGGCGTTGTATTGGTTTTTCGCATGTGTTAGTCCTGTAAAGGAAAAATTTAAATGGTTGGGAAAGGCCATGGGATGTAGAAATATTTTTTTCACATTTTACTTCCTTGTAAAAACAGGTAAATCAATAGTGATTTTCGTACGGATAAGTACCCAGTGAACGGTTCGTTTAGCTTTATATATTGTTCCAGGTGGGCGTTGTATTGGTTTTTCGGAAGTGTTACACCTGTAAGGGAAAAATTTAAATGGTTGGGAAAGGCCATGGGATGTAGAAATATTTTTTTCACATTTTATTTCCTTGTAAAAACAGGTAAATCAATAGGGTTTTTCGTACGGATAAGTGCCCAGTGAACGGTTCGTTTAACTTAATATATTGTTCCGGGAGGGCTTTGTATTGGTTTTTCGGAAGTGTTAGACCTGTAAGAGAAAAATTTAAATGGTTGGGAAAGGCCATGGGATGTAGAAATATTTTTTTCACATTTTACTTCCTTGTAAAAACAGGTAAATCAATAGTGATTTTCGTACGGATAAGTACCCAGTGAACGGTTCGTTTAGCTTTATATATTGTTCCGGGTGGGCGTTGTATTGGTTTTTCGGAAGTGTTAGACCTGTAAGAGAAAAATTTAAATGGTTGGGAAAGCCCATGGGATGTAGAAATATTTTTTTCACATTTACTTCCTTGTAAAAACAGGTAAATCAATAGGGTTTTTCGTACGGATAAGTATCCAGTGAACGGTTCGTTTAGCTTTATATATTGTTCCGGGTGGGCGTTGTATTGGGTTTTCGGAAGTGTTAGACCTGTAAGAGAAAAATTTAAATGGTTGGGAAAGGCCATGGGATGTAGAAATATTTTTTTCACATTTTACTTCGTTGTAAAAACAGGAAAATCAATAGGGATTTTCGTACGGATAAGTACCCAGTGAACGGTTCGTTTAGCTTTATATATTATTCCGGGTGGCCGTTGTATTGGTTTTTCAGAAGTGTTAGACCTGTAAGAGAAAAATTTAAATGGTTGGGAAAGGCCATGGGATGTAGAAATATTTTTTTCACATTTTATTTCCTTGTAAAAACAGGTAAATCAATAGGGTTTTTCGTACGGATAAGTACCCAGTGAACGGTTCGTTTATCTTTATATATTCTTCCGGGTGGGTGTTGTATTGGTTTTTCGGAAGTGTTACACCTGTAAGAGAAAAATTTAAATGGTTTGGAAAGACCATGGGATTTAGAAATATTTTTTTCACATTTACTTCCTTGTAAAAACAGGTAAATCAATAGGGATTTTCGTACGGATAAGTACCCAGTGAACGGTTCGTTTAGCTTTATATATTGTTCCGGGTGGGCGTTGTATTGGGTTTTCGGAAGTGTTAGACCTGTAGGAGAAAAATTTAAATGGTTGGGAAAGGCCATGGAATGTAGAAATATTTTTTCACATTTTACTTCCTTGTGAAAACAGGAAAATCGATAGGGATTTTCGTACGGATAAGTACCCAGTGAACGGTTCGTTTATCTTTATATATTGTTCCGGGTGGGTGTTGTATTGGTTTTTCGGAAGTGTTCGACCTGTAAGAGAAAAATTTAAATGGTTGGGAAAGGCCATGGGATGTAGAAATATTGTTTCACATTTTACTTCCTTGTGAAAACAGTAAAATCGATAGGGATTTTCGTACGGATAAGTACCCAGTGAACGGTTCGTATATCTTTATATATTCTTCCGGGTGGGCGTTGTATTGGTTTTTCGGAAGTGTTAGACCTGTAAGAGAAAAGTTTAAATGGTTGGGAAAGGCCATGGGATGTAGAAATATTTTTTTCACATTTACTTCCTTGTAAAAACAGGAAAATCGATAGGGATTTTCGTACGGATAAGTACCCAGTGAACGGTTCGTTTAGCTGTATATATTGTTCCGGGTGGGCGTTGTATTGGTTTTTCGCATGTGTTAGACCTGTAAGAGAAAAATTTAAATGGTTGGGAAAGGCCATGGGATGTAGAAATATTTTTTTCACATTTACTTCCTTGTAAAAACAGGTAAATCAATAGTGATTTTCGTACGGATAAATACCCAGTGAACGGTTTGTTTAGCTTTATATATTGTTCTGGGTGGACGTTGTATTGGTTTTTCGGAAGTGTTAGACCTGTAAGAGAAAAATTTAAATGGTTGGGAAAGGCCATGGGATGTAGAAATATTTTTTTCACATTTTATTTCCTTGTAAAAACAGGTAAATCAATAGGGTTTTTTGTACGGATAAGTGCTCAGTGAACGGTTCGTTTAGCTTAACATATTGTTCCGGGAGGGCGTTGTTTTGGTTTTTCGGAAGTGTTAGACCTGTAAGAGAAAAATTTAAATGGTTGGGAAAGTCCATGGGATGTAGAAATATTTTTTTCACATTTACTTCCTTGTAAAAACAGGAAAATCGACAGGGATTTTCGTACGGATATGTACCCAGTGAACGGTTCGTTTATCTTTATATATTCTTCCGGGTGGGCGTTGTATTGGTTTTTCGGAAGTGTTACACATGTAAGACAAAAATTTAAATGGTTTGGAAAGGCCATGGGATTTAGAAATATTTTTTTCACATTTTACTTCCTTGTAAAAACAGGTATATCAATAGGGATTTTCGTACGGATAAGTACCCAGTGAACGGTTCGTTTAGCTTTATATATTGTTCCGGGTGGGCGTTGTATTGGGTTTTCGGAAGTGTTAGACCTGTAGGAGAAAAATTTAAATGGTTGGGAAAGGCCATGGAATGTAGAAATATTTTTTTCACATTTTACTTCCTTGTGAAAACAGGAAAATCGATAGGGATTTTCGTACGGATAAGTACCCAGTGAACGGTTCGTTTATCTTTATATATTGTTCCGGGTGGGTGTTGTATTGGTTTTTCAGAAGTGTTAGACCTGTAAGAGAAAAATTTAAATGGTTGGGAAAGGCCATGGGATGTAGAAATATTTTTTTCACATTTTATTTCCTTGTAAAAACAGGTAAATCAATAGGGTTTTTCGTACGGATAAGTACCCAGTGAACGGTTCGTTTATCTTTATATATTCTTCCGGGTGGGCGTTGTATTGGTTTTTCGGAAGTGTTACACCTGTAAGAGAAAAATTTAAATGGTTTGGAAAGACCATGGGATTTAGAAATATTTTTTTCACATTTACTTCCTTGTAAAAACAGGTAAATCAATAGGGATTTTCGTACGGATAAGTACCCAGTGAACGGTTCGTTTAGCTTTATATATTGTTCCGGGTGGGCGTTGTATTGGGTTTTCGGAAGTGTTAGACCTGTAGGAGAAAAATTTAAATGGTTGGGAAAGGCCATGGAATGTAGAAATATTTTTTCACATTTTACTTCCTTGTGAAAACAGGAAAATCGATAGGGATTTTCGTACGGATAAGTACCCAGTGAACGGTTCGTTTATCTTTATATATTGTTCCGGGTGGGTGTTGTATTGGTTTTTCGGAAGTGTTCGACCTGTAAGAGAAAAATTTAAATGGTTGGGAAAGGCCATGGGATGTAGAAATATTGTTTCACATTTTACTTCCTTGTGAAAACAGTAAAATCGATAGGGATTTTCGTACGGATAAGTACCCAGTGAACGGTTCGTTTATCTTTATATATTCTTCCGGGTGGGCGTTGTATTGGTTTTTCGGAAGTGTTAGACCTGTAAGAGAAAAGTTTAAATGGTTGGGAAAGGCCATGGGATGTAGAAATATTTTTTTCACATTTACTTCCTTGTAAAAACAGGAAAATCGATAGGGATTTTCGTACGGATAAGTACCCAGTGAACGGTTCGTTTAGCTGTATATATTGTTCCGGGTGGGCGTTGTATTGGTTTTTCGCATGTGTTAGACCTGTAAGAGAAAAATTTAAATGGTTGGGAAAGGCCATGGGATGTAGAAATATTTTTTTCACATTTACTTCCTTGTAAAAACAGGTAAATCAATAGTGATTTTCGTACGGATAAATACCCAGTGAACGGTTTGTTTAGCTTTATATATTGTTCTGGGTGGACGTTGTATTGGTTTTTCGGAAGTGTTAGACCTGTAAGAGAAAAATTTAAATGGTTGGGAAAGGCCATGGGATGTAGAAATATTTTTTTCACATTTTATTTCCTTGTAAAAACAGGTAAATCAATAGGGTTTTTTGTACGGATAAGTGCTCAGTGAACGGTTCGTTTAGCTTAACATATTGTTCCGGGAGGGCGTTGTTTTGGTTTTTCGGAAGTGTTAGACCTGTAAGAGAAAAATTTAAATGGTTGGGAAAGTCCATGGGATGTAGAAATATTTTTTTCACATTTACTTCCTTGTAAAAACAGGAAAATCGACAGGGATTTTCGTACGGATATGTACCCAGTGAACGGTTCGTTTATCTTTATATATTCTTCCGGCTGGGCGTTGTATTGGTTTTTCGGAAGTGTTACACATGTAAGAGAAAAATTTAAATGGTTTGGAAAGGCCATGGGATTTAGAAATATTTTTTTCACATTTTACTTCCTTGTAAAAACAGGTATATCAATAGGGATTTTCGTACGGATAAGTACCCAGTGAACGGTTCGTTTAGCTTTATATATTGTTCCGGGTGGGCGTTGTATTGGGTTTTCGGAAGTGTTAGACCTGTAGGAGAAAAATTTAAATGGTTGGGAAAGGCCATGGAATGTAGAAATATTTTTTTCACATTTTACTTCCTTGTGAAAACAGGAAAATCGATAGGGATTTTCGTACGGATAAGTACCCAGTGAACGGTTCGTTTATCTTTATATATTGTTCCGGGTGGGTGTTGTATTGGTTTTTCGGAAGTGTTCGACCTGTAAGAGAAAAATTTAAATGGTTGGGAAAGGCCATGGGATGTAGAAATTTTGTTTCACATTTTACTTCCTTGTGAAAACAGGAAAATCGATAGGGATTTTCGTACGGATAAGTACCCAGTGAACGGTTCGTTTATCTTTATATATTCTTCCGGGTGGGCGTTGTATTGGTTTTTCGGAAGTGTTAGACCTGTAAGAGAAAAGTTTAAATGGTTGGGAAAGGCCATGGGATGTAGAAATATTTTTTTCACATTTACTTCCTTGTAAAAACAGGAAAATCGATAGGGATTTTCGTACGGATAAGTACCCAGTGAACGGTTCGTTTATCTTTATATATTCTTCCGGGTGGGCGATGTATTGGTTTTTCGGAAATGTTACACCTGTAAGAGAAAAATTTAAATGGTTTGGAAAGGCCATGGGATTTAGAAATATTTTTTTCACATTTTATTTCCTTGTAAAAACAGGTAAATCAATAGGGTTTTTCGTACGGATAAGTTCCCAGTGAACGGTTCGTTTAGCTTTATATATTGTTCCGGGTGGGCGTTTTATTGGTTTTTCGGAAGTGTTAGACCTGTAAGAGAAACATTTAAATGGTTGGGAAAGGCCATGGGATGTAGAAATATTTTTTTCACTTTTTATTTCCTTGTAAAAACAGGTAAATCAATAGGGTTTTTTGTACGGATAAGTGCTCAGTGAACGGTTCGTTTAGCTTAATATATTGTTCCGGGAGGGCGTTGTTTTGGTTTTTCAGAAGTGTTAGACCTGTAAGAGAAAAATTTAAATGGTTGGGAAAGTCCATGGGATGTAGAAATGTTTTTTCACATTTACTTCCTTGTAAAAACAGGAAGATCGATAGGGATTTTCGTACGGATAAGTACCCAGTGAACGGTTCGTTTATCTTTATATATTCTTCCGGGTAGGCGTTGTATTGGTTTTTCGGAAGTGTTACACCTGTAAGAGAAAAATTTAAATGGTTGGGAAAGGCCATGGGATTTAGAAATATTTTTTTCACATTTTACTTCCTTGTAAAAACAGGTAAATCAATAGGGATTATCGTACGGATAAGTACCCAGTGAACGGTTCGTTTAGCTGTATATATTGTTCCGGGTGGGCGTTGTATTGGTTTTTCGCATGTGTTAGACCTGTAAGAGAAAAATTTAAATGGTTGGGAAAGGCCATGGGATGTAGAAATATTTTTTTCACATATTACTTCCTTGTGAAAACAATAAAATCGATAGGGATTTTCGTACGGATAAGTACCCAGTGAACGGTTCGTTTAGCTTTATATATTGTTCCGGGTGAGCGTTGTATTGGTTTTTCGGAAGTGTTAGACCTGTAAGAGAAAAATTTAAATGGTTGGGAAAGGCCATGGGATGTAGAAATATTTTTTTAACATTTACTTCCTTGTAAAAACAGGTAAATCAATAGGGTTTTTTGTACGGATAAGTGCTCAGTGAACGGTTCGTTTAGCTTAATATATTGTTCCGGGGGGGGCGTTGTTTTGGTTTTTCGGAAGTGTTAGACCTGTAAGAGAAAAATTTAAATGGTTGGGAAAGTCCATGGGATGTAGAAATGTTTTTTCACATTTACTTCCTTGTAAAAACAGGAAAATCGATAGGGATTTTCGTACGGATAAGTACCCAGTGAACGGTTCGTTTATCTTTATATATTCTTCCAGGTGGGCGTTGTATTGGTTTTTCGGAAGTGTTACACCTGTAAGAGGATAATTTAAATGGTTTGGAAAGGCCATGGGATTTAGAAATATTTTTTTCACATTTTACTTCCTTGTAAAAACAGGTAAATCAATAGGGATTTTCGTACGGATAAGTACCAAGTGAAAGGTTCGTTTAGCTGTATATATTCTTCCGGGTGGGCGTTGTATTGGTTTTTCGGAAGTGTTACACCTGTAAGAGAAAAATTTAAATGGTTTGGAAAGGCCATGGGATTTAGAAATATTTTTTTCACATTTTACTTCCTTGTAAAAACAGGTATATCAATAGGGATTTTCGTACGGATAAGTACCCAGTGAACGGTTCGTTTAGCTTTATATATTGTTCCGGGTGGGCGTTGTATTGGGTTTTCGGAAGTGTTAGACCTGTAGGAGAAAAATTTAAATGGTTGGGAAAGGCCATGGAATGTAGAAATATTTTTTTCACATTTTACTTCCTTGTGAAAACAGGAAAATCGATAGGGATTTTCGTACGGATAAGTACCCAGTGAACGGTTCGTTTATCTTTATATATTGTTCCGGGTGGGTGTTGTATTGGTTTTTCGGAAGTGTTCGACCTGTAAGAGAAAAATTTAAATGGTTGGGAAAGGCCATGGGATGTAGAAATATTGTTTCACATTTTACTTCCTTGTGAAAACAGGAAAATCGATAGGGATTTTCGTACGGATAAGTACCCAGTGAACGGTTCGTTTAGCTTTATATATTCTTCCGGGTGGGCGTTGTATTGGTTTTTCGGAAGTGTTAGACCTGTAAGAGAAAAGTTTAAATGGTTGGGAAAGGCCATGGGATGTAGAAATATTTTTTTCACATTTACTTCCTTGTAAAAACAGGAAAATCGATAGGGATTTTCGTACGGATAAGTACCCAGTGAACGGTTCGTTTATCTTTATATATTCTTCCGGGTGGGCGATGTATTGGTTTTTCGGAAATGTTACACCTGTAAGAGAAAAATTTAAATGGTTTGGAAAGGCCATGGGATTTAGAAATATTTTTTTCACATTTTATTTCCTTGTAAAAACAGGTAAATCAATAGGGTTTTTCGTACGGATAAGTACCCAGTGAACGGTTCGTTTAGCTTTATATATTGTTCCGGGTGGGCGTTTTATTGGTTTTTCGGAAGTGTTAGACCTGTAAGAGAAACATTTAAATGGTTGGGAAAGGCCATGGGATGTAGAAATATTTTTTTCACTTTTTATTTCCTTGTAAAAACAGGTAAATCAATAGGGTTTTTTGTACGGATAAGTGCTCAGTGAACGGTTCGTTTAGCTTAATATATTGTTCCGGGAGGGCGTTGTTTTGGTTTTTCGGAAGTGTTAGACCTGTAAGAGAAAAATTTAAATGGTTGGGAAAGTCCATGGGATGTAGAAATGTTTTTTCACATTTACTTCCTTGTAAAAACAGGAAGATCGATAGGGATTTTCGTACGGATAAGTACCCAGTGAACGGTTCGTTTATCTTTATATATTCTTCCGGGTGGGCGTTGTATTGGTTTTTCAGAAGTGTTACACCTGTAAGAGAAAAATTTAAATGGTTGGGAAAGGCCATGGGATTTAGAAATATTTTTTTCACATTTTACTTCCTTGTAAAAACAGGTAAATCAATAGGGATTTTCGTATGGATAAGTACCCAGTGAACGGTTCGTTTAGCTGTATATATTGTTCCGGGTGGGCGTTGTATTGGTTTTTCGCATGTGTTAGACCTGTAAGAGAAAAATTTAAATGGTTGGGAAAGGCCATGGGATGTAGAAATATTTTTTTCACATATTACTTCCTTGTGAAAACAATAAAATCGATAGGGATTTTCGTACGGATAAGTACCCAGTGAACGGTTCGTTTAGCTTTATATATTGTTCCGGGTGAGCGTTGTATTGGTTTTTCGGAAGTGTTAGACCTGTAAGAGAAAAATTTAAATGGTTGGGAAAGGCCATGGGATGTAGAAATATTTTTTTCACATTTACTTCCTTGTAAAAACAGGTAAATCAATAGGGATTTTCGTACGGATAAGTACCAAGTGAACGGTTCGTTTAGCTGTATATATTCTTCCGGGTGGGCGTTGTATTGGTTTTTCGGAAGTGTTACACCTGTAAGAGAAAAATTTAAATGGTTTGGAAAGGCCATGGGATTTAGAAATATTTTTTTCACATTTTACTTCCTTGTAAAAACAGGTATATCAATAGGGATTTTCGTACGGATAAGTACCCAGTGAACGGTTCGTTTAGCTTTATATATTGTTCCGGGTGGGCGTTGTATTGGGTTTTCGGAAGTGTTAGACCTGTAGGAGAAAAATTTAAATGGTTGGGAAAGGCCATGGAATGTAGAAATATTTTTTTCACATTTTACTTCCTTGTGAAAACAGGAAAATCGATAGGGATTTTCGTACGGATAAGTACCCAGTGAACGGTTCGTTTATCTTTATATATTGTTCCGGGTGGGTGTTGTATTGGTTTTTCGGAAGTGTTCGACCTGTAAGAGAAAAATTTAAATGGTTGGGAAAGGCCATGGGATGTAGAAATATTGTTTCACATTTTACTTCCTTGTGAAAACAGGAAAATCGATAGGGATTTTCGTACGGATAAGTACCCAGTGAACGGTTCGTTTAGCTTTATATATTCTTCCGGGTGGGCGTTGTATTGGTTTTTCGGAAGTGTTAGACCTGTAAGAGAAAAGTTTAAATGGTTGGGAAAGGCCATGGGATGTAGAAATATTTTTTTCACATTTACTTCCTTGTAAAAACAGGAAAATCGATAGGGATTTTCGTACGGATAAGTACCCAGTGAACGGTTCGTTTATCTTTATATATTCTTCCGGGTGGGCGATGTATTGGTTTTTCGGAAATGTTACACCTGTAAGAGAAAAATTTAAATGGTTTGGAAAGGCCATGGGATTTAGAAATATTTTTTTCACATTTTATTTCCTTGTAAAAACAGGTAAATCAATAGGGTTTTTCGTACGGATAAGTACCCAGTGAACGGTTCGTTTAGCTTTATATATTGTTCCGGGTGGGCGTTTTATTGGTTTTTCGGAAGTGTTAGACCTGTAAGAGAAACATTTAAATGGTTGGGAAAGGCCATGGGATGTAGAAATATTTTTTTCACTTTTTATTTCCTTGTAAAAACAGGTAAATCAATAGGGTTTTTTGTACGGATAAGTGCTCAGTGAACGGTTCGTTTAGCTTAATATATTGTTCCGGGAGGGCGTTGTTTTGGTTTTTCGGAAGTGTTAGACCTGTAAGAGAAAAATTTAAATGGTTGGGAAAGTCCATGGGATGTAGAAATGTTTTTTCACATTTACTTCCTTGTAAAAACAGGAAGATCGATAGGGATTTTCGTACGGATAAGTACCCAGTGAACGGTTCGTTTATCTTTATATATTCTTCCGGGTGGGCGTTGTATTGGTTTTTCAGAAGTGTTACACCTGTAAGAGAAAAATTTAAATGGTTGGGAAAGGCCATGGGATTTAGAAATATTTTTTTCACATTTTACTTCCTTGTAAAAACAGGTAAATCAATAGGGATTTTCGTATGGATAAGTACCCAGTGAACGGTTCGTTTAGCTGTATATATTGTTCCGGGTGGGCGTTGTATTGGTTTTTCGCATGTGTTAGACCTGTAAGAGAAAAATTTAAATGGTTGGGAAAGGCCATGGGATGTAGAAATATTTTTTTCACATATTACTTCCTTGTGAAAACAATAAAATCGATAGGGATTTTCGTACGGATAAGTACCCAGTGAACGGTTCGTTTAGCTTTATATATTGTTCCGGGTGAGCGTTGTATTGGTTTTTCGGAAGTGTTAGACCTGTAAGAGAAAAATTTAAATGGTTGGGAAAGGCCATGGGATGTAGAAATATTTTTTTCACATTTACTTCCTTGTAAAAACAGGTAAATCAATAGGGTTTTTTGTACGGATAAGTGCTCAGTGAACGGTTCGTTTAGCTTAATATATTGTTCCGGGGGGGCGTTGTTTTGGTTTTTCATAAGTGTTAGACCTGTAAGAGAAAAATTTAAATGGTTGGGAAAGTCCATGGGATGTAGAAATGTTTTTTCACATTTACTTCCTTGTAAAAACAGGAAAATCGATAGGGATTTTCGTATGGATAAGTACCCAGTGAACGGTTCGTTTAGCTTAATATATTGTTCCGGGGGGGCGTTGTATTGGTTTTTCGGAAGTGTTACACCTGTAAGAGAAAAATTTAAATGGTTTGGAAAGGCCATGGGATTTAGAAATATTTTTTTTCACATTTTACTTCCTTGTAAAAACAGGTAAATCAATAGGGATTTTCGTACGGATAAGTACCCAGTGAACGGTTCGTTTAGCTGTATATATTGTTCCGGGTGGGCGTTGTATGGGTTTTTCGCATGTGTTAGACCTGTAAGAGAAAAATTTAAATGGTTGGGAAAGGCCATGGGATGTAGAAATATTTTTTTCACATTTACTTCCTTGTAAAAACAGGTAAATCAATAGTGATTTTCGTACGGATAAATACCCAGTGAACGGTTTGTTTAGCTTTATATATTGTTCTGGGTGGGCGTTGTATTGGTTTTTCGGAAGTGTTAGACCTGTAAGAGAAAAATTTAAATGGTTGGGAAAGGCCATGGGATGTAGAAATATTTTTTTCACATTTTATTTCCTTGTAAAAACAGGTAAATCAATAGGGTTTTTTGTACGGATAAGTGCTCAGTGAACGGTTCGTTTAGCTTAACATATTGTTCCGGGAGGGCGTTGTTTTGGTTTTTCGGAAGTGTTAGACCTGTAAGAGAAAAATTTAAATGGTTGGGAAAGTCCATGGGATGTAGAAATATTTTTTTCACATTTACTTCCTTGTAAAAACAGGAAAATCGACAGGGATTTTCGTACGGATAAGTACCCAGTGAACGGTTCGTTTATCTTTATATATTCTTCCGGGTGGGCGTTGTATTGGTTTTTCGGAAGTGTTACACCTGTAAGAGAAAAATTTAAATGGTTTGGAAAGGCCATGGGATTTAGAAATATTTTTTTCACATTTTACTTCCTTGTAAAAACAGGTATATCAATAGGGATTTTCGTACGGATAAGTACCCAGTGAACGGTTCGTTTAGCTTTATATATTGTTCCGGGTGGGCGTTGTATTGGGTTTTCGGAAGTGTTAGACCTGTAGGAGAAAAATTTAAATGGTTGGGAAAGGCCATGGAATGTAGAAATATTTTTTTCACATTTTACTTCCTTGTGAAAACAGGAAAATCGATAGGGATTTTCGTACGGATACGTACCCAGTGAACGGTTCGTTTATCTTTATATATTGTTCCGGGTGGGTGTTGTATTGGTTTTTCGGAAGTGTTCGACCTGTAAGAGAAAAATTTAAATGGTTGGGAAAGGCCATGGGATGTAGAAATATTGTTTCACATTTTACTTCCTTGTGAAAACAGGAAAATCGATAGGGATTTTCGTACGGATAAGTACCCAGTGAACGGTTCGTTTATCTTTATATATTCTTCCGGGTGGGCATTGTATTGGTTTTTCGGAAGTGTTAGACCTGTAAGAGAAAAGTTTAAATGGTTGGGAAAGGCCATGGGATGTAGAAAAATTTTTTTCACATTTACTTCCTTGTAAAAACAGGAAAATCGATAGGGATTTTCGTACGGATAAGTACCCAGTGAACGGTTCGTTTATCTTTATATATTCTTCCGGGTGGGCGATGTATTGGTTTTTCGGAAATGTTACACCTGTAAGAGAAAAATTTAAATGGTTGGGAAAGGCCATGGGATGTAGAAATATTTTTTTCACTTTTTATTTCCTTGTAAAAACAGGTAAATCAATAGGGTTTTTTGTACGGATAAGTGCTCAGTGAACGGTTCGTTTAGCTTAATATATTGTTCCGGGAGGGCGTTGTTTTGGTTTTTCGGAAGTGTTAGACCTGTAAGAGAAAAATTTAAATGGTTGGGAAAGTCCATGGGATGTAGAAATGTTTTTTCACATTTACTTCCTTGTAAAAACAGGAAGATCGATAGGGATTTTCGTACGGATAAGTACCCAGTGAACGGTTCGTTTATCTTTATATATTCTTCCGGGTGGGCGTTGTATTGGTTTTTCGGAAGTGTTACACCTGTAAGAGAAAAATTTAAATGGTTGGGAAAGGCCATGGGATTTAGAAATATTTTTTTCACATTTTACTTCCTTGTAAAAACAGGTAAATCAATAGGGATTTTCGTATGGATAAGTACCCAGTGAACGGTTCGTTTAGCTGTATATATTGTTCCGGGTGGGCGTTGTATTGGTTTTTCGCATGTGTTAGACCTGTAAGAGAAAAATTTAAATGGTTGGGAAAGGCCATGGGATGTAGAAATATTTTTTTCACATATTACTTCCTTGTGAAAACAATAAAATCGATAGGGATTTTCGTACGGATAAGTACCCAGTGAACGGTTCGTTTAGCTTTATATATTGTTCCGGGTGAGCGTTGTATTGGTTTTTCGGAAGTGTTAGACCTGTAAGAGAAAAATTTAAATGGTTGGGAAAGGCCATGGGATGTAGAAATATTTTTTTCACATTTACTTCCTTGTAAAAACAGGTAAATCAATAGGGTTTTTTGTACGGATAAGTGCTCAGTGAACGGTTCGTTTAGCTTAATATATTGTTCCGGGGGGGCGTTGTTTTGGTTTTTCGGAAGTGTTAGACCTGTAAGAGAAAAATTTAAATGGTTGGGAAAGTCCATGGGATGTAGAAATGTTTTTTCACATTTACTTCCTTGTAAAAACAGGAAAATCGATAGGGATTTTCGTACGGATAAGTACCCAGTGAACGGTTCGTTTATCTTTACATATTCTTCCAGGTGGGCGTTGTATTGGTTTTTCGGAAGTGTTACACCTGTAAGAGAAAAATTTAAATGGTTTGGAAAGGCCATGGGATTTAGAAATATTTTTTTCACATATTACTTCCTTGTAAACACAGGTAAATCAATAGGGATTTTCGTACGGATAAGTACCCAGTGAACGGTTCGTTTAGCTTTATATATTGTTCCGGGTGGGCGTTGTTTTGGTTTTTCGAAAGTGTTAGACCTGTAAGAGAAAAATTTAAATGGTTGGGAAAGGCCATGTGATGTAGAAATATTTTTTTCACATTTACTTCCTTGTAAAAACAGGAAAATCGATAGGGATTTTCGTACGGATAAGTACCCAGTGAACGGTTCGTTTATCTTTATATATTGTTCCGGGTGGGCGTTGTATTGGTTTTTCGGAAGTGTTAGACATGTAAGAGAAAAATTTAAATGGTTGGGAAAGGCCATGGGATTTAGAAATATTTTTTTCACATTTACTTCCTTGTAAAAACAGGAAAATCGATAGGGATTTTCGTACGGTAAGTACCCAGTGAACGGTTCGTTTAGCTTTATATATTGTTCCGGGTGGGAGTTGTATTGGTTTTTCGGAAGTGTTAGACCTGTAAGAGAAAAATTTAAATGGTTGGGAAAAGCCATGGGATGTAGAAATATTTTTTTCACATTTACTTCCTTGTAAAAACAGGTAAATCAATAGGGTTTTTCGACGGATAAGTACCCAGTGAACGGTACGTTTAGCTTTATATATTGTTCCGGGTGGGCGTTGTATTGGTTTTTCGGAAGTGTTAGAACTGTAAGAGAAAAATTTAAATGGTTTGGAAAGGCCATGGGATTTAGAAATATTTTTTTCACATCTACTTCCTTGTAAAAACAGGTAAATCAATAGGGTTTTTCGTACGGATAAGTGCCCAGTGAACGGTTCGTTTAGCTTTATATATTGTTCCGGGTGGGCGTTGTATTGGTTTTTCGCATGTGTTAGTCCTGTAAAGGAAAAATTTAAATGGTTGGGAAAGGCCATGGGATGTAGAAATATTTTTTTCACATTTTACTTCCTTGTAAAAACAGGTAAATCAATAGTGATTTTCGTACGGATAAGTACCCAGTGAACAGTTCGTTTAGCTTTATATATTGTTCCAGGTGGGCGTTGTATTGGTTTTTCGGAAGTGTTACACCTGTAAGGGAAAAATTTAAATGGTTGGGAAAGGCCATGGGATGTAGAAATATTTTTTTCACATTTTATTTCCTTGTAAAAACAGGTGAATCAATAGGGTTTTTCGTACGGATAAGTGCCCAGTGAACGGTTCGTTTAACTTAATATATTGTTCCGGGAGGGCTTTGTATTGGTTTTTCGGAAGTGTTAGACCTGTAAGAGAAAAATTTAAATGGTTGGGAAAGGCCATGGGATGTAGAAATATTTTTTTCACATTTTACTTCCTTGTAAAAACAGGTAAATCAATAGTGATTTTCGTACGGATAAGTACCCAGTGAACGGTTCGTTTAGCTTTATATATTGTTCCGGGTGGGCGTTGTATTGGTTTTTCGGAAGTGTTAGACCTGTAAGAGAAAAATTTAAATGGTTGGGAAAGCCCATGGGATGTAGAAATATTTTTTTCACATTTACTTCCTTGTAAAAACAGGTAAATCAATAGGGTTTTTCGTACGGATAAGTATCCAGTGAACGGTTCGTTTAGCTTTATATATTGTTCCGGGTGGGCGTTGTATTGGTTTTTCGGAAGTGTTAGACCTGTAAGAGAAAAATTTAAATGGTTGGGAAAGGCCATGGGTTGTAGAAATATTTTTTTCACATTTTATTTCCTTTTAAAAACATGTAAATCAATAGGGATTTTCGTACGGATAAGTACCCAGTGAACGGTTCGTTTAGCTTTATATATTGTTCCGGGTGGGCGTTGTATTGGTTTTTCAGAAGTGTTAGACCTGTAAGAGAAAAATTTAAATGGTTGGGAAAGGCCATGGGATGTAGAAATATTTTTTTCACATTTTACTTCCTTGTAAAAACAGGAAAATCAATAGGGATTTTCGTACGGATAAGTACCCAGTGAACGGTTCGTTTAGCTTTATATATTATTCCGGGTGGGCGTTGTATTGGTTTTTCAGAAGTGTTAGACCTGTAAGAGAAAAATTTAAATGGTTGGGAAAGGCCATGGGATGTATAAATATTTTTTTCACATTTTATTTCCTTGTAAAAACAGGTAAATCAATAGGGTTTTTCGTACGGATAAGTGCCCAGTGAACGGTTCGTTTAGCTTTATATATTGTTCCGGGTGGGCGTTGTTTTGGTTTATCGAAAGTGTTAGACCTGTAAGAGAAAAATTTAAATGGTTGGGACAGGCCGTGGGATGTAGAAATATTTTTTTCACATTTACTTCCTTGTAAAAACAGGAAAATCGATAGGGATTTTCGTACGGATAAGTACCCAGTGAACGGTTCGTTTATCTTTATATATTCTTCCGGGTGGGTGTTGTATTGGTTTTTCGGAAGTGTTACACCTGTAAGAGAAAAATTTAAATGGTTTGGAAAGACCATGGGATTTAGAAATATTTTTTTCACATTTACTTCCTTGTAAAAACAGGTAAATCAATAGGGATTTTCGTACGGATAAGTACCCAGTGAACGGTTCGTTTAGCTTTATATATTGTTCCGGGTGGGCGTTGTATTGGGTTTTCGGAAGTGTTAGACCTGTAGGAGAAAAATTTAAATGGTTGGGAAAGGCCATGGAATGTAGAAATATTTTTTTCACATTTTACTTCCTTCTGAAAACAGGAAAATCGATAGGGATTTTCGTACGGATAAGTACCCAGTGAACGGTTCGTTTAGCTTTATATATTTTTCCGGGTGGGCGTTGTATTGGTTTTTCGGAAGTGTTAGACCTGTAAGAGAAAAATTTAAATGGTTGGGAAAGGCCATGGGATGTAGAAATATTTTTTTCACATTTACTTCCTTGTAAAAACAGGTAAATCAATAGGGTTTTTCGTACGGATAAGTATCCAGTGAACGGTTCGTTTAGCTTTATATATTGTTCTGGGTGGGCGTTGTATTGGTTTTTCGGAAGTGTTAGACCTGTAAGAGAAAAATTTAAATGGTTGGGAAAGGCCATGGGATGTAGAAATATTTTTTTCACATTTTATTTCCTTTTAAAAACATGTAAATCAATAGGGATTTTCGTACGGATAAGTACCCAGTGAACGGTTCGTTTAGCTTTATATATTGTTCCGGGTGGGCGTTGTATTGGTTTTTCGGAAGTGTTAGACCTGTAAGAGAAAAATTTAAATGGTTGGGAAAGGCCATGGGATGTAGAAATATTTTTTTCACATTTTTCTTCCTTGTAAAAACAGGAAAATCAATAGGGATTTTCGTACGGATAAGTACCCAGTGAACGGTTCGTTTAGCTTTATATATTATTCCGGGTGGGCGTTGTATTGGTTTTTCAGAAGTGTTAGACCTGTAAGAGAAAAATTTAAATGGTTGGGAAAGGCCATGGGATGTAGAAATATTTTTTTCACATTTTATTTCCTTGTAAAAACAGGTAAATCAATAGGGTTTTTCGTACGGATAAGTGCCCAGTGAACGGTTCGTTTAGCTTTATATATTGTTCCGGGTGGGCGTTGTTTTGGTTTATCGAAAGTGTTAGACCTGTAAGAGAAACATTTAAATGGTTGGGAAAGGCCGTGGGATGTAGAAATATTTTTTTCACATTTACTTCCTTGTAAAAACAGGAAAATCGATAGGGATTTTCGTACGGATAAGTACCCAGTGAACGGTTCGTTTATCTTTATATATTCTTCCGGGTGGGTGTTGTATTGGTTTTTCGGAAGTGTTACACCTGTAAGAGAAAAATTTAAATGGTTTGGAAAGACCATGGGATTTAGAAATATTTTTTTCACATTTACTTCCTTGTAAAAACAGGTAAATCAATAGGGATTTTCGTACGGATAAGTACCCAGTGAACGGTTCGTTTAGCTTTATATATTGTTCCGGGTGGGCGTTGTATTGGGTTTTCGGAAGTGTTAGACCTGTAGGAGAAAAATTTAAATGGTTGGGAAAGGCCATGGAATGTAGAAATATTTTTTTCACATTTTACTTCCTTCTGAAAACAGGAAAATCGATAGGGATTTTCGTACGGATAAGTACCCAGTGAACGGTTCGTTTAGCTTTATATATTGTTCCGGGTGGGCGTTGTATTGGTTTTTCGGAAGTGTTAGACCTGTAAGAGAAAAATTTAAATGGTTGGGAAAGGCCATGGGATGTAGAAATATTTTTTTCACATTTTACTTCCTTGTAAAAACAGGAAAATCAATAGGGATTTTCGTACGGATAAGTACCCAGTGAACGGTTCATTTAGCTTTATATATTGTTCCGGGTGGGCGTTGTATTGGTTTTTCGGAAGTGTTAGACCTGTAAGAGAAAAATTTAAATGGTTGGGAAAGGCCATGGGATTTAGAAATATTTTTTTCACATTTTACTTCCTTGTAAAAACAGGTAAATCAATAGGGATTTTCGTACGGATAAGTACCCAGTGAACGGTTCGTTTAGCTTTATATATTGTTCCGGGTGGGCGTTGTATTGGTTTTTCGCATGTGTTAGACATGTAAGAGAAAAATTTAAATGGTTGGGAAAGGCCATGGGATGTAGAAATATTTTTTTCACATTTTACTTCCTTGTAAAAACAGGTAAATCAATAGTGATTTTCGTACGGATAAGTACCCAGTGAATGGTTCGTTTAGCTTTATATATTGTTCCGGGTGAGCATTGTATTGGTTTTTCGGAAGTGTTAGACCTGTAAGAGAAAAATTTAAATGGTTGGGAAAGGCCATGGGATGTAGAAATATTTTTTTCACATTTACTTCCTTGTAAAAACAGGTAAATCAATAGGGTTTTTCATACGCATAAGTACCCAGTGAACGGTTCGTTTAGCTTTATATATTGTTCCGGGTGGGAGTTGTATTGGTTTTTCGGAAGTGTTAGACCTGTAAGAGAAAAATTTAAATGGTTGGGAAAAGCCATGGGATGTAGAAATATTTTTTTCACATTTACTTCCTTGTAAAAACAGGTAAATCAATAGGGTTTTTCGTACGGATAAGTACCCAGTGAACGGTTCGTTTAGCTTTATATATTGTTCCGGGTGGGCGTTGTATTGGTTTTTCGGAAGTGTTAGACCTGTAAGAGAAAAATTTAAATGGTTTGGAAAGGCCATGGGATTTAGAAATATTTTTTTCACATCTACTTCCTTGTAAAAACAGGTAAATCAATAGGGATTTTCGTACGGATAAGTACCCAGTGAACGGTTCGTTTAGCTTAATATATTGTTCCGGGTGGGCGTTGTATTGGTTTTTCGCATGTGTTAGTCCTGTAAAGGAAAAATTTAAATGGTTTGGAAAGGACATGGGATTTAGAAAGATTTTTTTCACATTTACTTCCTTGTAAAAACAGGTAAATCAATAGGGTTTTTCGTACGGATAAGTACCCAGTGAACGGTTCGTTTAGCTTTATATATTGTTCCAGGTGGGCGTTGTATTGGTTTTTCGCATGTGTTAGTCCTGTAAAGGAAAAATTTAAATGGTTTGGAAAGGCCATGGGATTTAGAAATATTTTTTTCACATTTACTTCCTTGTAAAAACAGGTAAATCAATAGGGTTTTTCGTACGGATAAGTACCCAGTGAACGGTTTGTTTAGCTTTATATATTGTTCCGGGTGGGCGTTGTATTGGTTTTTCGCATGTGTTAGTCCTGTAAATGAAAAATTTAAATGGTTTGGAAAGGCCATGGGATTTAGAAATATTTTTTTCACATTTACTTCCTTGTAAAAACAGGTAAATCAATAGGGTTTTTCGTACGGATAAGTACCCAGTGAACGGTTCGTTTAGCTTTATATATTGTTCCGGGTGGGCGTTGTATTGGTTTTTCGGAAGTGTTAGAACTGTAAGAGAAAAATTTAAATGGTTTGGAAAGGCCATGGGATTTAGAAATATTTTTTCACATCTACTTCCTTGTAAAAACAGGTAAATCAATAGGGATTTTCGTACGGATAAGTACCCAGTGAACGGTTCGTTTAGCTTTATATATTGTTCCGGGTGGGCGTTGTATTGGTTTTTCGCATGTGTTAGTCCTGTAAAGGAAAAATTTAAATGGTTGGGAAAGGCCATGGGATGTAGAAATATTTTTTTCACATTTTGCTTCCTTGTAAAAACAGGTAAATCAATAGTGATTTTCGTACGGATAAGTACCCAGTGAACGGTTCGTTTAGCTTTATATATTGTTCCAGGTGGGCGTTGTATTGGTTTTTCGGAAGTGTTACACCTGTAAGGGAAAAATTTACATGGTTGGGAAAGGCCATGGGATGTAGAAATATTTTTTTCACATTTTATTTCCTTGTAAAAACAGGTAAATCAATAGGGTTTTTCGTACGGATAAGTGCCCAGTGAACGGTTCGTTTAACTTAATATATTGTTCCGGGAGGGCTTTGTATTGGTTTTTCGGAAGTGTTAGACCTGTAAGAGAAAAATTTAAATGGTTTGGAAAGGCCATGGGATTTAGAAATATTTTTTTCACATCTACTTCCTTGTAAAAACAGGTAAATCAATAGGGATTTTCGTACGGATAAGTACCCAGTGAACGGTTCGTTTAGCTTTATATATTGTTCCGGGTGGGCGTTGTATTGGTTTTTCGCATGTGTTAGTCCTGTAAAGGAAAAATTTAAATGGTTGGGAAAGGCCATGGGATGTAGAAATATTTTTTTCACATTTTACTTCCTTGTAAAAACAGGAAAATCGATAGGGATTTTCGTACGGATAAGTACCCAGTGAACGGTTCGTTTAGCTTTATATATTTTTCCGGGTGGGCGTTGTATTGGTTTTTCGGAAGTGTTAGACCTGTAAGAGAAAAATTTAAATGGTTGGGAAAGGCCATGGGATGTAGAAATATTTTTTTCACATTTACTTCCTTGTAAAAACAGGTAAATCAATAGGGTTTTTCGTACGGATAAGTATCCAGTGAACGGTTCGTTTAGCTTTATATATTGTTCTGGGTGGGCGTTGTATTGGTTTTTCGGAAGTGTTAGACCTGTAAGAGAAAAATTTAAATGGTTGGGAAAGGCCATGGGATGTAGAAATATTTTTTTCACATTTTATTTCCTTTTAAAAACATGTAAATCAATAGGGATTTTCGTACGGATAAGTACCCAGTGAACGGTTCGTTTAGCTTTATATATTGTTCCGGGTGGGCGTTGTATTGGTTTTTCGGAAGTGTTAGACCTGTAAGAGAAAAATTTAAATGGTTGGGAAAGGCCATGGGATGTAGAAATATTTTTTTCACATTTTACTTCCTTGTAAAAACAGGAAAATCAATAGGGATTTTCGTACGGATAAGTACCCAGTGAACGGTTCGTTTAGCTTTATATATTATTCCGGGTGGGCGTTGTATTGGTTTTTCAGAAGTGTTAGACCTGTAAGAGAAAAATTTAAATGGTTGGGAAAGGCCATGGGATGTAGAAATATTTTTTTCACATTTTATTTCCTTGTAAAAACAGGTAAATCAATAGGGTTTTTCGTACGGATAAGTGCCCAGTGAACGGTTCGTTTAGCTTTATATATTGTTCCGGGTGGGCGTTGTTTTGGTTTATCGAAAGTGTTAGACCTGTAAGAGAAACATTTAAATGGTTGGGAAAGGCCGTGGGATGTAGAAATATTTTTTTCACATTTACTTCCTTGTAAAAACAGGAAAATCGATAGGGATTTTCGTACGGATAAGTACCCAGTGAACGGTTCGTTTATCTTTATATATTCTTCCGGGTGGGTGTTGTATTGGTTTTTCGGAAGTGTTACACCTGTAAGAGAAAAATTTAAATGGTTTGGAAAGACCATGGGATTTAGAAATATTTTTTTCACATTTACTTCCTTGTAAAAACAGGTAAATCAATAGGGATTTTCGTACGGATAAGTACCCAGTGAACGGTTCGTTTAGCTTTATATATTGTTCCGGGTGGGCGTTGTATTGGGTTTTCGGAAGTGTTAGACCTGTAGGAGAAAAATTTAAATGGTTGGGAAAGGCCATGGAATGTAGAAATATTTTTTTCACATTTTACTTCCTTCTGAAAACAGGAAAATCGATAGGGATTTTCGTACGGATAAGTACCCAGTGAACGGTTCGTTTAGCTTTATATATTGTTCCGGGTGGGCGTTGTATTGGTTTTTCGGAAGTGTTAGACCTGTAAGAGAAAAATTTAAATGGTTGGGAAAGGCCATGGGATGTAGAAATATTTTTTTCACATTTTACTTCCTTGTAAAAACAGGAAAATCAATAGGGATTTTCGTACGGATAAGTACCCAGTGAACGGTTCATTTAGCTTTATATATTGTTCCGGGTGGGCGTTGTATTGGTTTTTCGGAAGTGTTAGACCTGTAAGAGAAAAATTTAAATGGTTGGGAAAGGCCATGGGATTTAGAAATATTTTTTTCACATTTTACTTCCTTGTAAAAACAGGTAAATCAATAGGGATTTTCGTACGGATAAGTACCCAGTGAACGGTTCGTTTAGCTTTATATATTGTTCCGGGTGGGCGTTGTATTGGTTTTTCGCATGTGTTAGACATGTAAGAGAAAAATTTAAATGGTTGGGAAAGGCCATGGGATGTAGAAATATTTTTTTCACATTTTACTTCCTTGTAAAAACAGGTAAATCAATAGTGATTTTCGTACGGATAAGTACCCAGTGAATGGTTCGTTTAGCTTTATATATTGTTCCGGGTGAGCATTGTATTGGTTTTTCGGAAGTGTTAGACCTGTAAGAGAAAAATTTAAATGGTTGGGAAAGGCCATGGGATGTAGAAATATTTTTTTCACATTTACTTCCTTGTAAAAACAGGTAAATCAATAGGGTTTTTCATACGGATAAGTACCCAGTGAACGGTTCGTTTAGCTTTATATATTGTTCCGGGTGGGAGTTGTATTGGTTTTTCGGAAGTGTTAGACCTGTAAGAGAAAAATTTAAATGGTTGGGAAAAGCCATGGGATGTAGAAATATTTTTTTCACATTTACTTCCTTGTAAAAACAGGTAAATCAATAGGGTTTTTCGTACGGATAAGTACCCAGTGAACGGTTCGTTTAGCTTTATATATTGTTCCGGGTGGGCGTTGTATTGGTTTTTCGGAAGTGTTAGACCTGTAAGAGAAAAATTTAAATGGTTTGGAAAGGCCATGGGATTTAGAAATATTTTTTTCACATCTACTTCCTTGTAAAAACAGGTAAATCAATAGGGATTTTCGTACGGATAAGTACCCAGTGAACGGTTCGTTTAGCTTTATATATTGTTCCGGGTGGGCGTTGTATTGGTTTTTCGCATGTGTTAGTCCTGTAAAGGAAAAATTTAAATGGTTTGGAAAGGACATGGGATTTAGAAAGATTTTTTTCACATTTACTTCCTTGTAAAAACAGGTAAATCAATAGGGTTTTTCGTACGGATAAGTACCCAGTGAACGGTTCGTTTAGCTTTATATATTGTTCCAGGTGGGCGTTGTATTGGTTTTTCGCATGTGTTAGTCCTGTAAAGGAAAAATTTAAATGGTTTGGAAAGGCCATGGGATTTAGAAATATTTTTTTCACATTTACTTCCTTGTAAAAACAGGTAAATCAATAGGGTTTTTCGTACGGATAAGTACCCAGTGAACGGTTCGTTTAGCTTTATATATTGTTCCGGGTGGGCGTTGTATTGGTTTTTCGCATGTGTTAGTCCTGTAAATGAAAAATTTAAATGGTTTGGAAAGGCCATGGGATTTAGAAATATTTTTTTCACATTTACTTCCTTGTAAAAACAGGTAAATCAATAGGGTTTTTCGTACGGATAAGTACCCAGTGAACGGTTCGTTTAGCTTTATATATTGTTCCGGGTGGGCGTTGTATTGGTTTTTCGCATGTGTTAGTCCTGTAAAGGAAAAATTTAAATGGTTGGGAAAGGCCATGGGATGTAGAAATATTTTTTTCACATTTTACTTCCTTGTAAAAACAGGTAAATCAATAGTGATTTTCGTACGGATAAATACCCAGTGAACGGTTCGTTTAGCTTTATATTTTGTTCCAGGTGGGCGTTGTATTGGTTTTTCGGAAGTGTTAGACCTGTAAGAGAAAAATTTAAATGGTTGGGAAAGGCCATGGGATGTAGAAATATTTTTTTCACATTTTACTTCCTTGTAAAAACAGGAAAATCAATAGGGATTTTCGTACGGATAAGTGCCCAGTGAACGGTTCGTTTAGCTTTATATATTGTTCCGGGTGGGCGTTGTTTTGGTTTATCGAAAGTGTTAGACCTGTAAGAGAAACATTTAAATGGTTGGGAAAGGCCGTGGGATGTAGAAATATTTTTTTCACATTTACTTCCTTGTAAAAACAGGAAAATCGATAGGGATTTTCGTACGGATAAGTACCCAGTGAACGGTTCGTTTATCTTTATATATTCTTCCGGGTGGGTGTTGTATTGGTTTTTCGGAAGTGTTACACCTGTAAGAGAAAAATTTAAATGGTTTGGAAAGACCATGGGATTTAGAAATATTTTTTTCACATTTACTTCCTTGTAAAAACAGGTAAATCAATAGGGATTTTCGTACGGATAAGTACCCAGTGAACGGTTCGTTTAGCTTTATATATTGTTCCGGGTGGGCGTTGTATTGGGTTTTCGGAAGTGTTAGACCTGTAGGAGAAAAATTTAAATGGTTGGGAAAGGCCATGGAATGTAGAAATATTTTTTTCACATTTTACTTCCTTCTGAAAACAGGAAAATCGATAGGGATTTTCGTACGGATAAGTACCCAGTGAACGGTTCGTTTAGCTTTATATATTGTTCCGGGTGAGCATTGTATTGGTTTTTCGGAAGTGTTAGACCTGTAAGAGAAAAATTTAAATGGTTGGGAAAGGCCATGGGATGTAGAAATATTTTTTTCACATTTACTTCCTTGTAAAAACAGGTAAATCAATAGGGTTTTTCATACGGATAAGTACCCAGTGAACGGTTCGTTTAGCTTTATATATTGTTCCGGGTGGGAGTTGTATTGGTTTTTCGGAAGTGTTAGACCTGTAAGAGAAAAATTTAAATGGTTGGGAAAAGCCATGGGATGTAGAAATATTTTTTTCACATTTACTTCCTTGTAAAAACAGGTAAATCAATAGGGTTTTTCGTACGGATAAGTACCCAGTGAACGGTTCGTTTAGCTTTATATATTGTTCCGGGTGGGCGTTGTATTGGTTTTTCGGAAGTGTTAGACCTGTAAGAGAAAAATTTAAATGGTTTGGAAAGGCCATGGGATTTAGAAATATTTTTTTCACATCTACTTCCTTGTAAAAACAGGTAAATCAATAGGGATTTTCGTACGGATAAGTACCCAGTGAACGGTTCGTTTAGCTTTATATATTGTTCCGGGTGGGCGTTGTATTGGTTTTTCGCATGTGTTAGTCCTGTAAAGGAAAAATTTAAATGGTTTGGAAAGGACATGGGATTTAGAAAGATTTTTTTCACATTTACTTCCTTGTAAAAACAGGTAAATCAATAGGGTTTTTCGTACGGATAAGTACCCAGTGAACGGTTCGTTTAGCTTTATATATTGTTCCAGGTGGGCGTTGTATTGGTTTTTCGCATGTGTTAGTCCTGTAAAGGAAAAATTTAAATGGTTTGGAAAGGCCATGGGATTTAGAAATATTTTTTTCACATTTACTTCCTTGTAAAAACAGGTAAATCAATAGGGTTTTTCGTACGGATAAGTACCCAGTGAACGGTTCGTTTAGCTTTATATATTGTTCCGGGTGGGCGTTGTATTGGTTTTTCGCATGTGTTAGTCCTGTAAATGAAAAATTTAAATGGTTTGGAAAGGCCATGGGATTTAGAAATATTTTTTTCACATTTACTTCCTTGTAAAAACAGGTAAATCAATAGGGTTTTTCGTACGGATAAGTACCCAGTGAACGGTTCGTTTAGCTTTATATATTGTTCCGGGTGGGCGTTGTATTGGTTTTTCGGAAGTGTTAGAACTGTAAGAGAAAAATTTAAATGGTTTGGAAAGGCCATGGGATTTAGAAATATTTTTTCACATCTACTTCCTTGTAAAAACAGGTAAATCAATAGGGATTTTCGTACGGATAAGTACCCAGTGAACGGTTCGTTTAGCTTTATATATTGTTCCGGGTGGGCGTTGTATTGGTTTTTCGCATGTGTTAGTCCTGTAAAAGAAAAATTTAAATGGTTGGGAAAGGCCATGGGATGTAGAAATATTTTTTTCACATTTTGCTTCCTTGTAAAAACAGGTAAATCAATAGTGATTTTCGTACGGATAAGTACCCAGTGAACGGTTCGTTTAGCTTTATATATTGTTCCAGGTGGGCGTTGTATTGGTTTTTCGGAAGTGTTACACCTGTAAGGGAAAAATTTACATGGTTGGGAAAGGCCATGGGATGTAGAAATATTTTTTTCACATTTTATTTCCTTGTAAAAACAGGTAAATCAATAGGGTTTTTCGTACGGATAAGTGCCCAGTGAACGGTTCGTTTAACTTAATATATTGTTCCGGGAGGGCTTTGTATTGGTTTTTCGGAAGTGTTAGACCTGTAAGAGAAAAATTTAAATGGTTTGGAAAGGCCATGGGATTTAGAAATATTTTTTTCACATCTACTTCCTTGTAAAAACAGGTAAATCAATAGGGATTTTCGTACGGATAAGTACCCAGTGAACGGTTCGTTTAGCTTTATATATTGTTCCGGGTGGGCGTTGTATTGGTTTTTCGCATGTGTTAGTCCTGTAAAGGAAAAATTTAAATGGTTGGGAAAGGCCATGGGATGTAGAAATATTTTTTTCACATTTTACTTCCTTGTAAAAACAGGTAAATCAATAGTGATTTTCGTACGGATAAATACCCAGTGAACGGTTCGTTTAGCTTTATATTTTGTTCCAGGTGGGCGTTGTATTGGTTTTTCGGAAGTGTTAGACCTGTAAGAGAAAAATTTAAATGGTTGGGAAAGGCCATGGGATGTAGAAATATTTTTTTCACATTTTACTTCCTTGTAAAAACAGGAAAATCAATAGGGATTTTCGTACGGATAAGTGCCCAGTGAACGGTTCGTTTAGCTTTATATATTGTTCCGGGTGGGCGTTGTTTTGGTTTATCGAAAGTGTTAGACCTGTAAGAGAAACATTTAAATGGTTGGGAAAGGCCGTGGGATGTAGAAATATTTTTTTCACATTTACTTCCTTGTAAAAACAGGAAAATCGATAGGGATTTTCGTACGGATAAGTACCCAGTGAACGGTTCGTTTATCTTTATATATTCTTCCGGGTGGGTGTTGTATTGGTTTTTCGGAAGTGTTACACCTGTAAGAGAAAAATTTAAATGGTTTGGAAAGACCATGGGATTTAGAAATATTTTTTTCACATTTACTTCCTTGTAAAAACAGGTAAATCAATAGGGATTTTCGTACGGATAAGTACCCAGTGAACGGTTCGTTTAGCTTTATATATTGTTCCGGGTGGGCGTTGTATTGGGTTTTCGGAAGTGTTAGACCTGTAGGAGAAAAATTTAAATGGTTGGGAAAGGCCATGGAATGTAGAAATATTTTTTTCACATTTTACTTCCTTCTGAAAACAGGAAAATCGATAGGGATTTTCGTACGGATAAGTACCCAGTGAACGGTTCGTTTAGCTTTATATATTGTTCCGGGTGGGCGTTGTATTGGTTTTTCGGAAGTGTTAGACCTGTAAGAGAAAAATTTAAATGGTTGGGAAAGGCCATGGGATGTAGAAATATTTTTTTCACATTTTACTTCCTTGTAAAAACAGGAAAATCAATAGGGATTTTCGTACGGATAAGTACCCAGTGAACGGTTCATTTAGCTTTATATATTGTTCCGGGTGGGCGTTGTATTGGTTTTTCGGAAGTGTTAGACCTGTAAGAGAAAAATTTAAATGGTTGGGAAAGGCCATGGGATTTAGAAATATTTTTTTCACATTTTACTTCCTTGTAAAAACAGGTAAATCAATAGGGATTTTCGTACGGATAAGTACCCAGTGAACGGTTCGTTTAGCTTTATATATTGTTCCGGGTGGGCGTTGTATTGGTTTTTCGCATGTGTTAGACATGTAAGAGAAAAATTTAAATGGTTGGGAAAGGCCATGGGATGTAGAAATATTTTTTTCACATTTTACTTCCTTGTAAAAACAGGTAAATCAATAGTGATTTTCGTACGGATAAGTACCCAGTGAACGGTTCGTTTAGCTTTATATATTGTTCCGGGTGGGAGTTGTATTGGTTTTTCGGAAGTGTTAGACCTGTAAGAGAAAAATTTAAATGGTTGGGAAAAGCCATGGGATGTAGAAATATTTTTTTCACATTTACTTCCTTGTAAAAACAGGTAAATCAATAGGGTTTTTCGTACGGATAAGTACCCAGTGAACGGTTCGTTTAGCTTTATATATTGTTCCGGGTGGGCGTTGTATTGGTTTTTCGGAAGTGTTAGACCTGTAAGAGAAAAATTTAAATGGTTTGGAAAGGCCATGGGATTTAGAAATATTTTTTTCACATCTACTTCCTTGTAAAAACAGGTAAATCAATAGGGATTTTCGTACGGATAAGTACCCAGTGAACGGTTCGTTTAGCTTTATATATTGTTCCGGGTGGGCGTTGTATTGGTTTTTCGCATGTGTTAGTCCTGTAAAGGAAAAATTTAAATGGTTTGGAAAGGACATGGGATTTAGAAAGATTTTTTTCACATTTACTTCCTTGTAAAAACAGGTAAATCAATAGGGTTTTTCGTACGGATAAGTACCCAGTGAACGGTTCGTTTAGCTTTATATATTGTTCCAGGTGGGCGTTGTATTGGTTTTTCGCATGTGTTAGTCCTGTAAAGGAAAAATTTAAATGGTTTGGAAAGGCCATGGGATTTAGAAATATTTTTTTCACATTTACTTCCTTGTAAAAACAGGTAAATCAATAGGGTTTTTCGTACGGATAAGTACCCAGTGAACGGTTCGTTTAGCTTTATATATTGTTCCGGGTGGGCGTTGTATTGGTTTTTCGCATGTGTTAGTCCTGTAAATGAAAAATTTAAATGGTTTGGAAAGGCCATGGGATTTAGAAATATTTTTTTCACATTTACTTCCTTGTAAAAACAGGTAAATCAATAGGGTTTTTCGTACGGATAAGTACCCAGTGAACGGTTCGTTTAGCTTTATATATTGTTCCGGGTGGGCGTTGTATTGGTTTTTCGGAAGTGTTAGAACTGTAAGAGAAAAATTTAAATGGTTTGGAAAGGCCATGGGATTTAGAAATATTTTTTCACATCTACTTCCTTGTAAAAACAGGTAAATCAATAGGGATTTTCGTACGGATAAGTACCCAGTGAACGGTTCGTTTAGCTTTATATATTGTTCCGGGTGGGCGTTGTATTGGTTTTTCGCATGTGTTAGTCCTGTAAAGGAAAAATTTAAATGGTTGGGAAAGGCCATGGGATGTAGAAATATTTTTTTCACATTTTGCTTCCTTGTAAAAACAGGTAAATCAATAGTGATTTTCGTACGGATAAGTACCCAGTGAACGGTTCGTTTAGCTTTATATATTGTTCCAGGTGGGCGTTGTATTGGTTTTTCGGAAGTGTTACACCTGTAAGGGAAAAATTTACATGGTTGGGAAAGGCCATGGGATGTAGAAATATTTTTTTCACATTTTATTTCCTTGTAAAAACAGGTAAATCAATAGGGTTTTTCGTACGGATAAGTGCCCAGTGAACGGTTCGTTTAACTTAATATATTGTTCCGGGAGGGCTTTGTATTGGTTTTTCGGAAGTGTTAGACCTGTAAGAGAAAAATTTAAATGGTTTGGAAAGGCCATGGGATTTAGAAATATTTTTTTCACATCTACTTCCTTGTAAAAACAGGTAAATCAATAGGGATTTTCGTACGGATAAGTACCCAGTGAACGGTTCGTTTAGCTTTATATATTGTTCCGGGTGGGCGTTGTATTGGTTTTTCGCATGTGTTAGTCCTGTAAAGGAAAAATTTAAATGGTTGGGAAAGGCCATGGGATGTAGAAATATTTTTTTCACATTTTACTTCCTTGTAAAAACAGGTAAATCAATAGTGATTTTCGTACGGATAAATACCCAGTGAACGGTTCGTTTAGCTTTATATTTTGTTCCAGGTGGGCGTTGTATTGGTTTTTCGGAAGTGTTACACCTGTAAGGGAAAAATTTAAATGGTTGGGAAAGGCCATGGGATGTAGAAATATTTTTTTCACATTTTATTTCCTTGTAAAAACAGGTAAATCAATAGGGTTTTTCGTACGGATAAGTACCCAGTGAACGGTTTGTTTAGCTTTATATATTGTTCCAGGTGGGCGTTGTATTGGTTTTTCGGAAGTGTTACACCTGTAAGGGAAAAATTTAAATGGTTTGGAAAGGCCATGGGATTTAGAAATATTTTTTTCACATTTTATTTCCTTGTAAAAACAGGTAAATCAATAGGGTTTTTCGTACTGATAAGTACCCAGTGAACGGTTCGTTTAACTTAATATATTGTTCCGGGAGGGCGTTGTATTGGTTTTTCGGAAGTGTTAGAACTGTAAGAGAAAAATTTAAATGGTTGGGAAAGGCCATGGGATGTAGAAATATTTTTTTCACATTTTATTTCCGTTTAAAAACAGGTAAATCAATAGGGATTTTCGTACGGATAAGTACCCAGTGAACCGTTCGTTTAGCTTTATATATTCTTCCGGGTGGGCGTTGTATTGGTTTTTCGGAAGTGTTACACCTGTAAGGGAAAAATTTAAATGGTTGGGAAAGGCCATGGGATGTAGAAATATTTTTTTCACATTTTATTTCCTTGTAAAAACAGGTAAATCAATAGGGTTTTTCGTACGGATAAGTACCCAGTGAACGGTTTGTTTAGCTTTATATATTGTTCCGGGTGGGCGTTGTATTGGTTTTTCGGAAGTGTTACACCTGTAAGGGAAAAATTTAAATGGTTGGGAAAGGCCATGGGATGTAGAAATATTTTTTTCACATTTTATTTCCTTGTAAAAACAGGTAAATCAATAGGGTTTTTCGTACGGATAAGTGCCCAGTGAACGGTTCGTTTAACTTAATATATTGTTCCGGGAGGGCTTTGTATTGGTTTTTCGGAAGTGTTAGACCTGTAAGAGAAAAATTTAAATGGTTTGGAAAGGCCATGGGATTTAGAAATATTTTTTTCACATCTACTTCCTTGTAAAAACAGGTAAATCAATAGGGATTTTCGTACGGATAAGTACCCAGTGAACGGTTCGTTTAGCTTTAAATATTGTTCCGGGTGGGCGTTGTATTGGTTTTTCGCATGTGTTAGTCCTGTAAAGGAAAAATTTAAATGGTTGGGAAAGGCCATGGGATGTAGAAATATTTTTTTCACATTTTACTTCCTTGTAAAAACAGGTAAATCAATAGTGATTTTCGTACGGATAAGTACCCAGTGAACGGTTCGTTTAGCTTTATATATTGTTCCAGGTGGGCGTTGTATTGGTTTTTCGGAAGTGTTACACCTGTAAGGGAAAAATTTAAATGGTTGGGAAAGGCCATGGGATGTAGAAATATTTTTTCACATTTTATTTCCTTGTAAAAACAGGTAAATCAATAGGGTTTTTCGTACGGATAAGTGCCCAGTGAACGGTTCGTTTAACTTAATATATTGTTCCGGGAGGGCTTTGTATTGGTTTTTCGGAAGTGTTAGACATGTAAGAGAAAAATTTTAATGGTTTGGAAAGGCCATGGGATTTAGAAATATTTTTTTCACATCTACATCCTTGTAAAAACAGGTAAATCAATAGGGATTTTCGTACGGATAAGTACCCAGTGAACAGTTCGTTTAGCTTTATATATTGTTCCGGGTGGGCGTTGTATTGGTTTTTCGCATGTGTTAGTCCTGTAAAGGAAAAATTTAAATGGTTGGGAAAGGCCATGGGATGTAGAAATATTTTTTTCACATTTTACTTCCTTGTAAATACAGGTAAATCAATAGTGATTTTCGTACGGATAAGTACCCAGTGAATGGTTCGTTTAGCTTTATATATTGTTCCGGATGAGCATTGTATTGGTTTTTCGCATGTGTTAGTCCTGTAAAGGAAAAATTTAAATGGTTTGGAAAGGCCATGGGATTTAGAAATATTTTTTTCACATTTACTTCCTTGTAAAAACAGGTAAATCAATAGGGTTTTTCGTACTGATAAGTACCCAGTGAACGGTTCGTTTAGCTTTATATATTGTTCTGGGTGGGCGTTGTATTGGTTTTTCGGAAGTGTTAGAACTGTAAGAGAAAAATTTAAATGGTTTGGAAAGGCCATGGGATTTAGAAATATTTTTTTCACATCTACTTCCTTGTAAAAACAGGTAAATCAATAGGGATTTTCGTACGGATAAGTACCCAGTGAACGGTTCATTTAGCTTTATATATTGTTCCGGGTGGGCGTTGTATTGATTTTTCAGAAGTGTTAGACCTGTAAGAGAAAAATTTAAATGGTTGGGAAAGGCCATGGGATGTAGAAATATTTTTTTCACATTTTATTTCCTTGTAAAAACAGGTAAATCAATAGGGTTTTTCGTACGGATAAGTGCCCAGTGAACGGTTCGTTTAACTTAATATATTGTTCCGGGAGGGCTTTGTATTGGTTTTTCGGAAGTGTTAGACCTGTAAGAGAAAAATTTTAATGGTTTGGAAAGGCCATGGGATTTAGAAATATTTTTTTCACATCTACATCCTTGTAAAAACAGGTAAATCAATAGGGATTTTCGTACGGATAAGTACCCAGTGAACAGTTCGTTTAGCTTTATATATTGTTCCGGGTGGGCGTTGTATTGGTTTTTCGCATGTGTTAGTCCTGTAAAGGAAAAATTTAAATGGTTGGGAAAGGCCATGGGATGTAGAAATATTTTTTTCACATTTTACTTCCTTGTAAAAACAGGTAAATCAATAGTGATTTTCGTACGGATAAGTACCCAGTGAATGGTTCGTTTAGCTTTATATATTGTTCCGGATGAGCATTGTATTGGTTTTTCGCATGTGTTAGTCCTGTAAAGGAAAAATTTAAATGGTTTGGAAAGGCCATGGGATTTAGAAATATTTTTTTCACATTTACTTCCTTGTAAAAACAGGTAAATCAATAGGGTTTTTCGTACTGATAAGTACCCAGTGAATGGTTCGTTTAGCTTTATATATTGTTCCGGGTGGGCGTTGTATTGGTTTTTCGGAAGTGTTAGACCTGTAAGAGAAAAATTTAAATGGTTGGGCAAAGCCATGGGATTTAGAAATATTTTTTTCACATCTACTTCCTTGTAAAAACAGGTAAATCAATAGGGATTTTCGTACGGATAACTACCCAGTGAACGGTTCATTTAGCTTTATATATTGTTCCGGGTGGGCGTTGTATTGATTTTTCAGAAGTGTTAGACCTGTAAGAGAAAAATTTAAATGGTTGGGAAAGGCCATGGGATGTAGAAATATTTTTTTCACATTTTATTTCCGTTTAAAAACAGGTAAATCAATAGGGATTTTCGTACGGATAAGTACCCAGTGAACCGTTCGTTTAGCTTTATATATTCTTCCGGGTGGGCGTTGTATTGGTTTTTCGGAAGTGTTACACCTGTAAGAGAAAAATTTAAATGGTTTGGAAAGGCCATGGGATTTAGAAATATTTTTTTAACATTTTACTTCCTTGTAAAAACAGGTAAATCAATAGTGATTTTCGTACGGATAAGTACCCAGTGAACGGTTCGTTTAGCTTTATATATTGTTCCGGGTGGGCGTTGTATTGGTTTTTCGCATGTGTTAGACCTGTAAGAGAAAAATTTAAATGGTTTGGAAAGGCCATGGGATGTAGAAATATTTTTTTCACATTTTACTTCCTTGTAAAAACAGGAAAATCAATAGTGATTTTCGTACGGATAAGTACCCAGTGAACGGTTCGTTTAGCTTTATATATTGTTCCGGGTGGGAGTTGTATTGGTTTTTCGGAAGTGTTAGACCTGTAAGAGAAATTTTAAATGGTTGGGAAAAGCCATGGGATGTAGAAATATTTTTTTCACATTTACTTCCTTGTAAAAACAGGTAAATCAATAGGGTTTTTCGTACGGATAAGTACCCAGTGAACGGTTCGTTTAGCTTTATATATTGTTCCGGGTGGGCGTTGTATTGGTTTTTCGGAAGTGTTAGAACTGTAAGAGAAAAATTTAAATGGTTGGGAAAGGCCATGGGATGTAGAAATATTTTTTTCACATTCTATTTCCTTGTAAAAACAGGTAAATCAATAGGGTTTTTCGTACGGATAAGTGCCCAGTGAACGGTTCGTTTAGCTTTATATATTGTTCCGGGTGGGCGTTGTATTGATTTTTCAGAAGTGTTAGACCTGTAAGAGAAAAATTTAAATGGTTGGGAAAGGCCATGGGATGTAGAAATATTTTTTTCACATTTTATTTCCGTTTAAAAACAGGTAAATCAATAGGGATTTTCGTACGGATAACTACCCAGTGAACGGTTCGTTTAGCTTTATATATTCTTCCGGGTGGGCGTTGTATTGGTTTTTCGGAAGTGTTACACCTGTAAGAGAAAAATTTAAATGGTTTGGAAAGGCCATGGGATGTAGAAATATTTTTTTTAACATTTTACTTCCTTGTAAAAACAGGTAAATCAATAGTGATTTTCGTACGGATAAGTACCCAGTGAACGGTTCGTTTAGCTTTATATATTGTTCCGGGTGGGCGTTGTATTGGTTTTTCGCATGTGTTAGACCTGTAAGAGAAAAATTTAAATGGTTGGGAAAGGCCATGGGATGTAGAAATATTTTTTTCACATTTTACTTCCTTGTAAAAACAGGTAAATCAATAGTGATTTTCGTACGGATAAGTACCCAGTGAACGGTTCGTTTAGCTTTATATATTGTTGCGGGTGGGCGTTGTATTGGTTTTTCGCATGTGTTAGACCTGTAAGAGAAAAATTTAAATGGTTGGGAAAGGCCATGGGATGTAGAAATATTTTTTTCACATTTTACTTCCTTGTAAAAACAGGTAAATCAATAGTGATTTTCGTACGGATAAGTACCCAGTGAATGGTTCGTTTAGCTTTATATATTGTTCCGGGTGAGCATTGTATTGGTTTTTCGGAAGTGTTAGACCTGTAAGAGAAAAATTTAAATGGTTGGGAAAGGCCATGGGATGTAGAAATATTTTTTTCACATTTACTTCCTTGTAAAAGCAGGTAAATCAATAGGGTTTTTCGTACGGATAAGTACCCAGTGAACGGTTCGTTTAGCTTTATATATTGTTCCGGGTGGGCGTTGTATTGGTTTTTCGCATGTGTTAGACCTGTAAGAGAGAAATTTAAATGGTTGGGAAAGGCCATGGGATGTAGAAATATTTTTTTCACATTCTATTTCCTTGTAAAAACAGGTAAATCAATAGGGTTTTTCGTACGGATAAGTGCCCAGTGAACGGTTCGTTTAGCTTGATATATTGTTCCGCGTGGGCGTTGTATTGGTTTTTCAGAAGTGTTAGACCTGTAAGAGAAAAATTTAAATGGTTGGGAAAGGCCATGGGATGTAGAAATATTTTTTTCACATTTTATTTCCGTTTAAAAACAGGTAAATCAATAGGGATTTTCGTACGGATAAGTACCCAGTGAACCGTTCGTTTAGCTTTATATATTCTTCCGGGTGGGCGTTGTATTGGTTTTTCGGAAGTGTTACACCTGTAAGAGAAAAATTTAAATGGTTTGGAAAGGCCATGGGATTTAGAAATATTTTTTTAACATTTTACTTCCTTGTAAAAACAGGTAAATCAATAGTGATTTTCGTACGGATAAGTACCCAGTGAACGGTTCGTTTATCTTTATATATTGTTCCGGGTCGGTGTTGTATTGGTTTTTCGCATGTGTTAGACCTGTAAGAGAAAAATTTAAATGGTTGGGAAAGGCCATGGGATGTAGAAATATTTTTTTCACATTTTACTTCCTTGTAAAAACAGGTAAATCAATAGTGATTTTCGAACGGATAAGTACCCAGTGAACGGTTCGTTTAGCTTTATATATTGTTCCGGGTGGGCGTTGTATTGGTTTTTCGCATGTGTTAGACCTGTAAGAGAAAAATTTAAATGGTTGGGAAAGGCCATGGGATGTAGAAATATTTTTTTCACATTTTACTTCCTTGTAAAAACAGGTAAATCAATAGTGATTTTCGTACGGATAAGTACCCAGTGAATGGTTCGTTTAGCTTTATATATTGTTCCGGGTGAGCATTGTATTGGTTTTTCGGAAGTGTTAGACCTGTAAGAGAAAAATTTAAATGGTTGGGAAAGGCCATGGGATGTAGAAATATTTTTTTCACATTTACTTCCTTGTAAAAACAGGTAAATCAATAGGGTTTTTCGTACGGATAAGTACCCAGTGAACGGTTCGTTTAGCTTTATATATTGTTCCGGGTGGGAGTTGTATTGGTTTTTCGGAAGTGTTAGACCTGTAAGAGAAAAATTTAAATGGTTGGGAAAAGCCATGGGATGTAGAAATATTTTTTTCACATTTACTTCCTTGTAAAAACAGGTAAATCAATAGGGTTTTTCGTACGGATAAGTACCCAGTGAACGGTTCGTCTAGCTTTATATATTGTTCCGGGTGGGCGTTGTATTGGTTTTTCGGAAGTGTTAGAACTGTAAGAGAAAAATTTAAATGGTTGGGAAAGGCCATGGGATGTAGAAATATTTTTTTCACATTCTATTTCCTTGTAAAAACAGGTAAATCAATAGGGTTTTTCGTACGGATAAGTGCCCAGTGAACGGTTCGTTTAGCTTTATATATTGTTCCGGGTGGGCGTTGTATTGGTTTTTCAGAAGTGTTAGACCTGTAAGAGAAAAATTTAAATGGTTGGGAAAGGCCATGGGATGTAGAAATATTTTTTTCACATTTTACTTCCTTGTAAAAACAGGTAAATCAATAGGGATTTTCGTACGGATAAGTACCCAGTGAACGGTTCGTTTAGCTTTATATATTGTTCCGGGTGAGCATTGTATTGGTTTTTCGGAAGTGTTAGACCTGTAAGAGAAAAATTTAAATGGTTGGGAAAGGCCATGGGATGTAGAAATATTTTTTTCACATTTACTTCCTTGTAAAAACAGGTAAATCAATAGGGTTTTTCGTACGGATAAGTACCCAGTGAACGGTTCGTTTAGCTTTATATATTGTTCCGGGTGGGAGTTGTATTGGTTTTTCGGAAGTGTTAGACCTAAGATAAAAATTTAAATGGTTGGGCAAAGCCATGGGATGTAGAAATATTTTTTTCACATTTACTTCCTTGTAAAAACAGGTAAATCAATAGGGTTTTTCGTACGGATAAGTACCCAGTGAACGGTTCGTTTAGCTTTATATATTGTTCCGGGTGGGCATTGTATTGGTTTTTCGCATGTGTTAGACCTGTAAGAGAGAAATTTAAATGGTTGGGAAAGGCCATGGGATGTAGAAATATTTTTTTCACATTCTATTTCCTTGTAAAAACAGGTAAATCAATAGTGTTTTTCGTACGGATAAGTGCCCAGTGAACGGTTCGTTTAGCTTTATATATTGTTCCGGGTGGGCGTTGTATTGGTTTTTCAGAAGTGTTAGACCTGTAAGAGAAAAATTTAAATGGTTGGGAAAGGCCATGGGATGTAGAAATATTTTTTTCACATTTTATTTCCGTTTAAAAACAGGTAAATCAATAGTGATTTTCGTACGGATAAGTACCCAGTGAACGGTTCGTTTAGCTTTATATATTGTTCCGGGTCGGTGTTGTATTGGTTTTTCGCATGTGTTAGACCTGTAAGAGAAAAATTTAAATGGTTGGGAAAGGCCATGGGATGTAGAAATATTTTTTTCACATTTTACTTCCTTGTAAAAACAGGTAAATCAATAGTGATTTTCGTACGGATAAGTACCCAGTGAACGGTTCGTTTAGCTTTATATATTGTTCCGGGTGGGCGTTGTATTGGTTTTTCGCATGTGTTAGACCTGTAAGAGAAAAATTTAAATGGTTGGGAAAGGCCATGGGATGTAGAAATATTTTTTTCACATTTTACTTCCTTGTAAAAACAGGTAAATCAATAGTGATTTTCGTACGGATAAGTACCCAGTGAATGGTTCGTTTAGCTTTATATATTGTTCCGGGTGAGCATTGTATTGGTTTTTCGGAAGTGTTAGACCTGTAAGAGAAAAATTTAAATGGTTGGGAAAGGCCATGGGATGTAGAAATATTTTTTTCACATTTACTTCCTTGTAAAAACAGGTAAATCAATAGGGTTTTTCGTACGGATAAGTACCCAGTGAACGGTTCGTTTAGCTTTATATATTGTTCCGGGTGGGAGTTGTATTGGTTTTTCGGAAGTGTTAGACCTGTAAGATAAAAATTTAAATGGTTGGGAAAAGCCATGGGATGTAGAAATATTTTTTTCACATTTACTTCCTTGTAAAAACAGGTAAATCAATAGGGTTTTTCGTACGGATAAGTACCCAGTGAACGGTTCGTTTAGCTTTATATATTGTTCCGGGTGGGCGTTGTATTGGTTTTTCGGAAGTGTTAGAACTGTAAGAGAAAAATTTAAATGGTTGGGAAAGGCCATGGGATGTAGAAATATTTTTTTCACATTCTATTTCCTTGTAAAAACAAGTAAATCAATAGGGTTTTTCGTACGGATAAGTGCCCAGTGAACGGTTCGTTTAGCTTTATATATTGTTCCGGGTGGGCGTTGTATTGGTTTTTCAGAAGTGTTAGACCTGTAAGAGAAAAATTTAAATGGTTGGGAAAGGCCATGGGATGTAGAAATATTTTTTTCACATTTTATTTCCGTTTAAAAACAGGTAAATCAATAGGGATTTTCGTACGGATAAGTACCCAGTGAACCGTTCGTTTAGCTTTATATATTCTTTCGGGTGGGCGTTGTATTGGTTTTTCGGAAGTGTTACACCTGTAAGAGAAAAATTTAAATGGTTTGGAAAGGCCATGGGATTTAGAAATATTTTTTTAACATTTTACTTCCTTGTAAAAACAGGTAAATCAATAGTGATTTTCGTACGGATAAGTACCCAGTGAATGGTTCGTTTAGCTTTATATATTGTTCCGGGTGAGCATTGTATTGGTTTTTCGGAAGTGTTAGACCTGTAAGAGAAAAATTTAAATGGTTGGGAAAGGCCATGGGATGTAGAAATATTTTTTTCACATTTACTTCCTTGTAAAAACATGTAAATCAATAGGGTTTTTCGTACGGATAAGTACCCAGTGAACGGTTCGTTTAGCTTTATATATTGTTCCGGGTGGGAGTTGTATTGGTTTTTCGGAAGTGTTAGACCTGTAAGAGAAAAATTTAAATGGTTGGGCAAAGCCATGGGATGTAGAAATATTTTTTTCACATTTACTTCCTTGTAAAAACAGGTAAATCAATAGGGTTTTTCGTACGGATAAGTACCCAGTGAACGGTTCGTTTAGCTTTATATATTGTTCCGGGTGGGCGTTGTATTGGTTTTTCGCATGTGTTAGACCTGTAAGAGAGAAATTTAAATGGTTGGGAAAGGCCATGGGATGTAGAAATATTTTTTTCACATTCTATTTCCTTGTAAAAACAAGTAAATCAATAGGGTTTTTCGTACGGATAAGTGCCCAGTGAACGGTTCGTTTAGCTTTATATATTGTTCCGGGTGGGAGTTGTATTGGTTTTTCGGAAGTGTTAGACCTGTAAGATAAAAATTTAAATGGTTGGGAAAAGCCATGGGATGTAGAAATATTTTTTTCACATTTACTTCCTTGTAAAAACAGGTAAATCAATAGGGTTTTTCGTACGGATAAGTACCCAGTGAACGGTTCGTTTAGCTTTATATATTGTTCCGGGTGGGCGTTGTATTGGTTTTTCGGAAGTGTTAGAACTGTAAGAGAAAAATTTAAATGGTTGGGAAAGGCCATGGGATGTAGAAATATTTTTTTCACATTCTATTTCCTTGTAAAAACAAGTAAATCAATAGGGTTTTTCGTACGGATAAGTGCCCAGTGAACGGTTCGTTTAGCTTTATATATTGTTCCGGGTGGGCGTTGTATTGGTTTTTCAGAAGTGTTAGACCTGTAAGAGAAAAATTTAAATGGTTGGGAAAGGCCATGGGATGTAGAAATATTTTTTTCACATTTTATTTCCGTTTAAAAACAGGTAAATCAATAGGGATTTTCGTACGGATAAGTACCCAGTGAACCGTTCGTTTAGCTTTATATATTCTTTCGGGTGGGCGTTGTATTGGTTTTTCGGAAGTGTTACACCTGTAAGAGAAAAATTTAAATGGTTTGGAAAGGCCATGGGATTTAGAAATATTTTTTTAACATTTTACTTCCTTGTAAAAACAGGTAAATCAATAGTGATTTTCGTACGGATAAGTACCCAGTGAATGGTTCGTTTAGCTTTATATATTGTTCCGGGTGAGCATTGTATTGGTTTTTCGGAAGTGTTAGACCTGTAAGAGAAAAATTTAAATGGTTGGGAAAGGCCATGGGATGTAGAAATATTTTTTTCACATTTACTTCCTTGTAAAAACATGTAAATCAATAGGGTTTTTCGTACGGATAAGTACCCAGTGAACGGTTCGTTTAGCTTTATATATTGTTCCGGGTGGGAGTTGTATTGGTTTTTCGGAAGTGTTAGACCTGTAAGAGAAAAATTTAAATGGTTGGGCAAAGCCATGGGATGTAGAAATATTTTTTTCACATTTACTTCCTTGTAAAAACAGGTAAATCAATAGGGTTTTTCGTACGGATAAGTACCCAGTGAACGGTTCGTTTAGCTTTATATATTGTTCCGGGTGGGCGTTGTATTGGTTTTTCGCATGTGTTAGACCTGTAAGAGAGAAATTTAAATGGTTGGGAAAGGCCATGGGATGTAGAAATATTTTTTTCACATTCTATTTCCTTGTAAAAACAGGTAAATCAATAGGGTTTTTCGTACGGATAAGTGCCCAGTGAACGGTTCGTTTAGCTTTATATATTGTTCCGGGTGGGCGTTGTATTGGTTTTTCAGAAGTGTTAGACCTGTAAGAGAAAAATTTAAATGGTTGGGAAAGGCCATGGGATGTAGAAATATTTTTTTCACATTTTATTTCCGTTTAAAAACAGGTAAATCAATAGGGATTTTCGTACGGATAAGTACCCAGTGAACTGTTCGTTTAGCTTTATATATTCTTCCGGGTGGGCGTTGTATTGGTTTTTCGGAAGTGTTACACCTGTAAGAGAAAAATTTAAATGGTTTGGAAAGGCCATGGGATTTAGAAATATTTTTTTAACATTTTACTTCCTTGTAAAAACAGGTAAATCAATAGTGATTTTCGTACGGATAAGTACCCAGTGAACGGTTCGTTTAGCTTTATATATTGTTCCGGGTCGGCGTTGTATTGGTTTTCCGCATGTGTTAGACCTGTAAGAGAAAAATTTAAATGGTTGGGAAAGGCCATGGGATGTAGAAATATTTTTTTCACATTTCACTTCCTTGTAAAAACAGGTAAATCAATAGTGATTTTCGTACGGATAAGTACCCAGTGAACGGTTCGTTTAGCTTTATATATTGTTCCGGGTGGGCGTTGTATTGGTTTTTCGCATGTGTTAGACCTGTAAGAGAAAAATTTAAATGGTTGGGAAAGGCCATGGGATGTAGAAATATTTTTTTCACATTTTACTTCCTTGTAAAAACAGGTAAATCAATAGTGATTTTCGTACGGATAAGTACCCAGTGAATGGTTCGTTTAGCTTTATATATTGTTCCGGGTGAGCATTGTATTGGTTTTTCGGAAGTGTTAGACCTGTAAGAGAAAAATTTAAATGGTTGGGAAAGGCCATGGGATGTAGAAATATTTTTTTCACATTTACTTCCTTGTAAAAACAGGTAAATCAATAGGGTTTTTCGTACGGATAAGTACCCAGTGAACGGTTCGTTTAGCTTTATATATTGTTCCGGGTGGGAGTTGTATTGGTTTTTCGGAAGTGTTAGGACTGTAAGAGAAAAATTTAAATGGTTGGGAAAGGCCATGGGATGTAGAAATATTTTTTTCACATTCTATTTCCTTGTAAAAACAGGTAAATCAATAGGGTTTTTCGTACGGATAAGTGCCCAGTGAACGGTTCGTTTAGCTTTATATATTGTTCCGGGTGGGCGTTGTATTGGTTTTTCAGAAGTGTTAGACCTGTAAGAGAAAAATTTAAATGGTTGGGAAAGGCCATGGGATGTAGAAATATTTTTTTCACATTTTATTTCCGTTTAAAAACAGGTAAATCAATAGGGATTTTCGTACGGATAAGTACCCAGTGAACCGTTCGTTTAGCTTTATATATTCTTCCGGGTGGGCGTTGTATTGGTTTTTCGGAAGTGTTACACCTGTAAGAGAAAAATTTAAATGGTTTGGAAAGGCCATGGGATTTAGAAATATTTTTTTAACATTTTACTTCCTTGTAAAAACAGGTAAATCTATAGTGATTTTCGTACGGATAAGTACCCAGTGAACGGTTCGTTTAGCTTTATATATTGTTCCGGGTCGGCGTTGTATTGGTTTTTCGCATGTGTTAGACCTGTAAGAGAAAAATTTAAATGGTTGGGAAAGGCCATGGGATGTAGAAATATTTTTTTCACATTTTACTTCCTTGTAAAAACAGGTAAATCAATAGTGATTTTCGTACGGATAAGTACCCAGTGAACGGTTCGTTTAGCTTTATATATTGTTCCGGGTGGGCGTTGTATTGGTTTTTCGCATGTGTTAGACCTGTAAGAGAAAAATTTAAATGGTTGGGAAAGGCCATGGGATGTAGAAATATTTTTTTCACATTTTACTTCCTTGTAAAAACAGGTAAATCAATAGTGATTTTCGTACGGATAAGTACCCAGTGAATGTTTCGTTTAGCTTTATATATTGTTCCGGGTGAGCATTGTATTGGTTTTTCGGAAGTGTTAGACCTGTAAGAGAAAAATTTAAATGGTTGGGAAAGGCCATGGGATGTAGAAATATTTTTTTCACATTTACTTCCTTGTAAAAACAGGTAAATCAATAGGGTTTTTCGTACGGATAAGTACCCAGTGAACGGTTCGTTTAGCTTTATATATTGTTCCGGGTAGGAGTTGTATTGGTTTTTCGGAAGTGTTAGACCTGTAAGATAAAAATTTAAATGGTTGGGAAAAGCCATGGGATGTAGAAATATTTTTTTCACATTTACTTCCTTGTAAAAACAGGTAAATCAATAGGGTTTTTCGTACGGATAAGTACCCAGTGAACGGTTCGTTTAGCTTTATATATTGTTCCGGGTGGGCGTTGTATTGGTTTTTCAGAAGTGTTAGACCTGTAAGAGAAAAATTTAAATGGTTGGGAAAGGCCATGGGATGTAGAAATATTTTTTCACATTTTATTTCCGTTTAAAAACAGGTAAATCAATAGTGATTTTCGTACGGATAAGTACCCAGTGAACCGTTCGTTTAGCTTTATATATTCTTCCGGGTGGGCGTTGTATTGGTTTTTCGGAAGTGTTACACCTGTAAGAGAAAAATTTAAATGGTTTGGAAAGGCCATGGGATTTAGAAATATTTTTTTAACATTTTACTTCCTTGTAAAAACAGGTAAATCAATAGTGATTTTCGTACGGATAAGTACCCAGTGAACGGTTCGTTTAGCTTTATATATTGTTCCGGGTGGGCGTTGTATTGGTTTTTCGCATGTGTTAGACCTGTAAGAGAAAAATTTAAAAGGTTGGGAAAGGCCATGGGATGTAGAAATATTTTTTTCACATTTTACTTCCTTGTAAAAACAGGTAAATCAATAGTGATTTTCATACGGATAAGTACCCAGTGAACGGTTCGTTTAGCTTTATATATTTTTCCGGGTGGGCGTTGTATCGGTTTTTCGGAAGTGTTACACCTGTAAGAGAAAAATTTAAACGGTTTGGAAAGGCCATGGGATTTAGAAATATTTTTTTCACATTTTACTTCCTTGTAAAAACAGGTAAATCAATAGTGATTTTCGTACGGATAAGTACCCAGTGAACGGTTCGTTTAGCTTTATATATTGTTCCGGGTGGGCGTTGTATTGGTTTTTCGCATGTGTTAGACCTGTAAGAGAAAAATTTAAATGGTTGGGAAAGGCCATGGGATGTAGAAATATTTTTTCACATTTTACTTCCTTGTAAAAACAGGTAAATCAATAGTGATTTTCGTACGGATAAGTACCCATTGAACGGTTCGTTTAGCTTTATATATTGTTCCGGGTGGGCGTTGTATTGGTTTTTCGCATGTGTTAGACCTGTAAGAGAAAAATTTAAATGGTTGGGAAAGGCCATGGGATGTAGAAATATTTTTTTCACATTTTACTTCCTTGTAAAAACAGGTAAATCAATAGTGATTTTCGTACGGATAAGTACCCAGTGAATGGTTCGTTTAGCTTTATATATTGTTCCGGGTGAGCATTGTATTGGTTTTTCGGAAGTGTTAGACCTGTAAGAGAAAAATTTAAATGGTTGGGAAAGGCCATGGGATGTAGAAATATTTTTTTCACATTTACTTCCTTGTAAAAACAGGTAAATCAATAGGGTTTTTCGTACGGATAAGTACCCAGTGAACGGTTCATTTAGCTTTATATATTGTTCCGGGTGGGAGTTGTATGGGTTTTTCGCATGTGTTAGACCTGTAAGAGAAAAATTTAAATGGTTGGGCAAAGCCATGGGATGTAGAAATATTTTTTTCACATTTACTTCCTTGTAAAAACAGGTAAATCAATAGGGTTTTTCGTACGGATAAGTGCCCAGTGAACGGTTCGTTTAGCTTTATATATTGTTCCGGGTGGGCGTTGTATTGGTTTTTCAGAAGTGTTAGACCTGTAAGAGAAAAATTTAAATGGTTGGGAAAGGCCATGGGATGTAGAAATATTTTTTTCACATTTTATTTCCGTTTAAAAACAGGTAAATCAATAGGGATTTTCGTACGGATAAGTACCCAGTGAACCGTTCGTTTAGCTTTATATATTCTTCCGGGTGGGCGTTGTATTGGTTTTTCGGAAGTGTTACACCTGTAAGAGAAAAATTTAAATGGTTTGGAAAGGCCATGGGATTTAGAAATATTTTTTTAACATTTTACTTCCTTGTAAAAACAGGTAAATCAATAGTGATTTTCGTACGGATAAGTACCCAGTGAACGGTTCGTTTAGCTTTATATATTGTTCCGGGTGGGCGTTGTATTGGTTTTTCGCATGTGTTAGACCTGTAAGAGAAAAATTTAAATGGTTGGGAAAGGCCATGGGATGTAGAAATATTTTTTTCACATTTTACTTCCTTGTAAAAACAGGTAAATCAATAGTGATTTTCGTACGGATAAGTACCCAGTGAACGGTTCGTTTAGCTTTATATATTGTTCCGGGTGGGCGTTGTATTGGTTTTTCGCTTGTGTTAGACCTGTAAGAGAAAAATTTAAATGGTTGGGAAAGGCCATGGGATGTAGAAATATTTTTTTCACATTTTACTTCCTTGTAAAAACAGGTAAATCAATAGTGATTTTCGTACGGATAAGTACCCAGTGAATGGTTCGTTTAGCTTTATATATTGTTCCGGGTGAGCATTGTATTGGTTTTTCGGAAGTGTTAGACCTGTAAGAGAAAAATTTAAATGGTTGGGAAAGGCCATGGGATGTAGAAATATTTTTTTCACATTTACTTCCTTGTAAAAACAGGTAAATCAATAGGGTTTTTCGTACGGATAAGTACCCAGTGAATGGTTCGTTTAGCTTTATATATTGTTCCGGGTGGGCGTTGTATTGGTTTTTCGGAAGTGTTAGAACTGTAAGAGAAAAATTTAAATGGTTGGGAAAGGCCATGGGATGTAGAAATATTTTTTTCACATTCTATTTCCTTTTAAAAACAGGTAAATCAATAGGGTTTTTCGTACGGATAAGTGCCCAGTGAACGGTTCGTTTAGCTTTATATATTGTTCCGGGTGGGCATTGTATTGGTTTTTCAGAAGTGTTAGACCTGTAAGAGAAAAATTTAAATGGTTGGGAAAGGCCATGGGATGTAGAAATATTTTTTTCACATTTTATTTCCGTTTAAAAACAGGTAAATCAATAGGGATTTTCGTACGGATAAGTACCCAGTGAACCGTTCGTTTAGCTTTATATATTCTTCCGGGTGGGCGTTGTATTGGTTTTTCGGAAGTGTTACACCTGTAAGAGAAAAATTTAAATGGTTTGGAAAGGCCATGGGATTTAGAAATATTTTTTTAACATTTTACTTCCTTGTAAAAACAGGTAAATCAATAGTGATTTTCGTACGGATAAGTACCCAGTGAACAGTTCGTTTAGCTTTATATATTGTTCCGGGTGGGCGTTGTATTGGTTTTTCGCATGTGTTAGACCTGTAAGAGAAAAATTTAAATGGTTGGGAAAGGCCATGGGATGTAGAAATATTTTTTTCACATTCTATTTCCTTGTAAAAACAGGTAAATCAGTAGGGTTTTTCGTACGGATAAGTGCCCAGTGAACGGTTCGTTTAGCTTTATATATTGTTCCGGGTGGGCGTTGTATTGGTTTTTCAGAAGTGTTAGACCTGTAAGAGAAAAATTTAAATGGTTGGGAAAGGCCATGGGATGTAGAAATATTTTTTTCACATTTTATTTCCGTTTAAAAACAGGTAAATCAATAGGGATTTTCGTACGGATAAGTACCCAGTGAACCGTTCGTTTAGCTTTATATATTCATCCGGGTGGGCGTTGTATTGGTTTTTCGGAAGTGTTACACCTGTAAGAGAAAAATTTAAATGGTTGGGAAAGGCCATGGGATGTAGAAATATTTTTTTCACATTTTACTTCCTTGTAAAAACAGGTAAATCAATAGTGATTTTCGTACGGATAAGTACCCAGTGAACGGTTCGTTTAGCTTTATATATTTTTCCGGGTGGGCGTTGTATCGGTTTTTCGGAAGTGTTACACCTGTAAGAGAAAAATTTAAACGGTTTGGAAAGGCCATGGGATTTAGAAATATTTTTTTAACATTTTACTTCCTTGTAAAAACAGGTAAATCAATAGTGATTTTCGTACTGATAAGTACCCAGTGAACGGTTCGTTTAGCTTTATATATTGTTCCGGGTGGGCGTTGTATTGGTTTTTCGCATGTGTTAGACCTGTAAGAGAAAAATTTAAATGCTTGGGAAAGGCCATGGGATGTAGAAATATTTTTTTCACATTTTACATCCTTGTAAAAACAGGTAAATCAATAGTGATTTTCGTTCGGATAAGTACCCAGTGAACGGTTCGTTTAGCTTTATATATTGTTCCGGGTGAGCGTTGTATTGGTTTTTCGGAAGTGTTAGACCTGTAAGAGAAAAATTTAAATGGTTGGGAAAAGCCATGGGATGTAGAAATATTTTTTTCACATTTACTTCCTTGTAAAAACAGGTAAATCAATAGGGTTTTTCGTACGGATATGTACCCAGTGAACGGTTCGTTTAGCTTTATATATTGTTCCGGGTGGGAGTTGTATTGGTTTTTCGGAAGTGTTAGACCTGTAAGAGAAAAATTTAAATGGTTGGGAAAGGCCATGGTATGTAGAAATATTTTTTTCACATTTTATTTCCTTGTAAATACAGGTAAATCGATAGGGATTTTCGTACGGATAAGTGCCAAGTGAACGGTTCGTTTAGCTTTATATATTGTTCCGGGTGGGCGTTGTATTGGTTTTTTGGAAGTGTTAGACCTGTAAGAGAAAAATTTAAATGGTTGGGAAAGGCCATGGGATGTAGAAATATTTTTTTCACATTTACTTCCTTGTAAAAACAGGTAAATCAATAGGGTTTTTCGTACGGATAAGTACCCAGTGAACGGTTCGTTTAGCTTTATATATTGTTCCGGGTAGGAGTTGTATTGGTTTTTCGGAAGTGTTAGACCTGTAAGATAAAAATTTAAATGGTTGGGAAAAGCCATGGGATGTAGAAATATTTTTTTCACATTTACTTCCTTGTAAAAACAGGTAAATCAATAGGGTTTTTCGTACGGATAAGTACCCAGTGAACGGTTCGTTTAGCTTTATATATTGTTCCGGGTGGGCGTTGTATTGGTTTTTCGGAAGTGTTAGAACTGTAAGAGAAAAATTTAAATGGTTGGGAAAGGCCATGGGATGTAGAAATATTTTTTTCACATTCTATTTCCTTGTAAAAACAGGTAAATCAATAGGGTTTTTTGTACGGATAAGTGCCCAGTGAACGGTTCGTTTAGCTTTATATATTGTTCCGGGTGGGCGTTGTATTGGTTTTTCAGAAGTGTTACACCTGTAAGAGAAAAATTTAAATGGTTTGGAAAGGCCATGGGATTTAGAAATATTTTTTTAACATTTTACTTCCTTGTAAAAACAGGTAAATCAATAGTGATTTTCGTACGGATAAGTACCCAGTGAACGGTTCGTTTAGCTTTAGATATTGTTCCGGGTGGGCGTTGTATTGGTTTTTCGCATGTGTTAGACCTGTAAGAGAAAAATTTAAATGGTTGGGAAAGGCCATGGGATGTAGAAATATTTTTTTCACATTTTACTTCCTTGTAAAAACAGGTAAATCAATAGTGATTTTCGTACGGATAAGTACCCAGTGAACGGTTCGTTTAGCTTTATATATTGTTCCGGGTGGGCGTTGTATTGGTTTTTCGCATCTGTTAGACCTGTAAGAGAAAAATTTAAATGGTTGGGAAAGGCCATGGGATGTAGAAATATTTTTTTCACATTTTACTTCCTTGTAAAAACAGGTAAATCAATAGTGATTTTCGTACGGATAAGTACCCAGTGAATGGTTCGTTTAGCTTTATATATTGTTCCGGGTGAGCATTGTATTGGTTTTTCGGAAGTGTTAGACCTGTAAGAGAAAAATTTAAATGGTTGGGAAAGGCCATGGGATGTAGAAATATTTTTTTCACATTTACTTCCTTGTAAAAACAGGTAAATCAATAGGGTTTTTCGTACGGATAAGTACCCAGTGAACGGTTCGTTTAGCTTTATATATTGTTCCGGGTGGGCGTTGTATTGGTTTTTCAGAAGTGTTAGACCTGTAAGAGAAAAATTTAAATGGTTGGGAAAGGCCATGGGATGTAGAAATATTTTTTTCACATTTTATTTCCGTTTAAAAACAGGTAAATCAATAGGGATTTTCGTACGGATAAGTACCCAGTGAACCGTTCGTTTAGCTTTATATATTCTTCCGGGTGGGCGTTGTATTGGTTTTTCGGAAGTGTTACACCTGTAAGAGAAAAATTTAAATGGTTTGGAAAGGCCATGGGATTTAGAAATATTTTTTTAACATTTTACTTCCTTGTAAAAACAGGTAAATCAATAGTGATTTTCGTACGGATAAGTACCCAGTGAACGGTTCGTTTAGCTTTAGATATTGTTCCGGGTGGGCGTTGTATTGGTTTTTCGCATGTGTTAGACCTGTAAGAGAAAAATTTAAATGGTTGGGAAAGGCCATGGGATGTAGAAATATTTTTTCACATTTTACTTCCTTGTAAAAACAGGTAAATCAATAGTGATTTTCGTACGGATAAGTACCCAGTGAACGGTTCGTTTAGCTTTATATATTGTTCCGGGTGGGCGTTGTATTGGTTTTTCGCATGTGTTAGACCTGTAAGAGAAAAATTTAAATGGTTGGGAAAGGCCATGGGATGTAGAAATATTTTTTTCACATTTTACTTCCTTGTAAAAACAGGTAAATCAATAGTGATTTTCGTACGGATAAGTACCCAGTGAATGGTTCGTTTAGCTTTATATATTGTTCCGGGTGAGCATTGTATTGGTTTTTCGGAAGTGTTAGACCTGTAAGAGAAAAATTTAAATGGTTGGGAAAGGCCATGGGATGTAGAAATATTTTTTTCACATTTACTTCCTTGTAAAAACAGGTAAATCAATAGGGTTTTTCGTACGGATAAGTACCCAGTGAACGGTTCGTTTAGCTTTATATATTGTTCCGGGTGGGCGTTGTATTGGTTTTTCAGAAGTGTTAGACCTGTAAGAGAAAAATTTAAATGGTTGGGAAAGGCCATGGGATGTAGAAATATTTTTTTCACATTTTATTTCCGTTTAAAAACAGGTAAATCAATAGGGATTTTCGTACGGATAAGTACCCAGTGAACCGTTCGTTTAGCTTTATATATTCTTCCGGGTGGGCGTTGTATTGGTTTTTCGGAAGTGTTACACCTGTAAGAGAAAAATTTAAATGGTTTGGAAAGGCCATGGGATTTAGAAATATTTTTTTAACATTTTACTTCCTTGTAAAAACAGGTAAATCAATAGTGATTTTCGTACGGATAAGTACCCAGTGAACGGTTCGTTTAGCTTTAGATATTGTTCCGGGTGGGCGTTGTATTGGTTTTTCGCATGTGTTAGACCTGTAAGAGAAAAATTTAAATGGTTGGGAAAGGCCATGGGATGTAGAAATATTTTTTTCACATTTTACTTCCTTGTAAAAACAGGTAAATCAATAGTGATTTTCGTACGGATAAGTACCCAGTGAACGGTTCGTTTAGCTTTATATATTGTTCCGGGTGGGCGTTGTATTGGTTTTTCGCATGTGTTAGACCTGTAAGAGAAAAATTTAAATGGTTGGGAAAGGCCATGGGATGTAGAAATATTTTTTTCACATTTTACTTCCTTGTAAAAACAGGTAAATCAATAGTGATTTTCGTACGGATAAGTACCCAGTGAATGGTTCGTTTAGCTTTATATATTGTTCCGGGTGAGCATTGTATTGGTTTTTCGGAAGTGTTAGACCTGTAAGAGAAAAATTTAAATGGTTGGGAAAGGCCATGGGATGTAGAAATATTTTTTTCACATTCTATTTCCTTGTAAAAACAGGTAAATCAATAGGGTTTTTCGTACGGATAAGTGCCCAGTGAACGGTTCGTTTAGCTTTATATATTGTTCCGGGTGGGCGTTGTATTGGTTTTTCAGAAGTGTTAGACCTGTAAGAGAAAAATTTAAATGGTTGGGAAAGGCCATGGGATGTAGAAATATTTTTTTCACATTTTATTTCCGTTTAAAAACAGGTAAATCAATAGGGATTTTCGTACGGATAAGTACCCAGTGAACCGTTCGTTTAGCTTTATATATTCTTCCGGGTGGGTGTTGTATTGGTTTTTCGGAAGTGTTACACCTGTAAGAGAAAAATTTAAATGGTTTGGAAAGGCCATGGGATTTAGAAATATTTTTTTAACATTTTACTTCCTTGTAAAAACAGGTAAATCAATAGTGATTTTCGTACGGATAAGTACCCAGTGAACGGTTCGTTTAGCTTTATATATTGTTCCGGGTGGGCGTTGTATTGGTTTTTCGCATGTGTTAGACCTGTAAGAGAAAAATTTAAAAGGTTGGGAAAGGCCATGGGATGTAGAAATATTTTTTTCACATTTTACTTCCTTGTAAAAACAGGTAAATCAATAGTGATTTTCATACGGATAAGTACCCAGTGAACGGTTCGTTTAGCTTTATATATTTTTCCGGGTGGGCGTTGTATCGGTTTTTCGGAAGTGTTACACCTGTAAGAGAAAAATTTAAACGGTTTGGAAAGGCCATGGGATTTAGAAATATTTTTTTCACATTTTACTTCCTTGTAAAAACAGGTAAATCAATAGTGATTTTCGTACGGATAAGTACCCAGTGAACGGTTCGTTTAGCTTTATATATTGTTCCGGGTGGGCGTTGTATTGGTTTTTCGCATGTGTTAGACCTGTAAGAGAAAAATTTAAATGGTTGGGAAAGGCCATGGGATGTAGAAATATTTTTTTCACATTTTACTTCCTTGTAAAAACAGGTAAATCAATAGTGATTTTCGTACGGATAAGTACCCATTGAACGGTTCGTTTAGCTTTATATATTGTTCCGGGTGGGCGTTGTATTGGTTTTTCGCATGTGTTAGACCTGTAAGAGAAAAATTTAAATGGTTGGGAAAGGCCATGGGATGTAGAAATATTTTTTTCACATTTTACTTCCTTGTAAAAACAGGTAAATCAATAGTGATTTTCGTACGGATAAGTACCCAATGAATGGTTCGTTTAGCTTTATATATTGTTCCGGGTGAGCATTGTATTGGTTTTTCGGAAGTGTTAGACCTGTAAGAGAAAAATTTAAATGGTTGGGAAAGGCCATGGGATGTAGAAATATTTTTTTCACATTTACTTCCTTGTAAAAACAGGTAAATCAATAGGGTTTTTCGTACGGATAAGTACCCAGTGAACGGTTCGTTTAGCTTTATATATTGTTCCGGGTGGGAGTTGTATTGGTTTTTCGGAAGTGTTAGACCTGTAAGAGAAAAATTTAAATGGTTGCGAAAAGCCATGGGATGTAGAAATATTTTTTTCACATTTACTTCCTTGTAAAAACAGGTATATCAATAGGGTTTTTCATACGGATAAGTACCCAGTGAACGGTTCGTTTAGCTTTATATATTGTTCCGGGTGGGCGTTGTATTGGTTTTTCGGAAGTGTTAGAACTGTAAGAGAAAAATTTAAATGGTTGGGAAAGGCCATGGGATGTAGAAATATTTTTTTCACATTCTATTTCCTTGTAAAAACAGGTAAATCAATAGGGTTTTTCGTACGGATAAGTGCCCAGTGAACGGTTCGTTTAGCTTTATATATTGTTCCGGGTGGGCGTTGTATTGGTTTTTCAGAAGTGTTAGACCTGTAAGAGAAAAATTTAAATGGTTGGGAAAGGCCATGGGATGTAGAAATATTTTTTTCACATTTTATTTCCGTTTAAAAACAGGTAAATCAATAGGGATTTTCGTACGGATAAGTACCCAGTGAACCGTTCGTTTAGCTTTATATATTCTTCCGGGTGGGCGTTGTATTGGTTTTTTGGAAGTGTTACACCTGTAAGAGAAAAATTTAAATGGTTTGGAAAGGCCATGGGATTTAGAAACATTTTTTTAACATTTTACTTCCTTGTAAAAACAGGTAAATCAATAGTGATTTTCGTACGGATAAGTACCCAGTGAACGGTTCGTTTAGCTTTATATATTGTTCCGGGTGGGCGTTGTATTGGTTTTTCGCATGTGTTAGACCTGTAAGAGAAAAATTTAAATGGTTGGGAAAGGCCATGGGATGTAGAAATATTTTTTTCACATTCTATTTCCTTGTAAAAACAGGTAAATCAATAGGGTTTTTCGTACGGATAAGTGCCCAGTGAACGGTTCGTTTAGCTTTATATATTGTTCCGGGTGGGCGTTGTATTGGTTTTTCAGAAGTGTTAGACCTGTAAGAGAAAAATTTAAATGGTTGGGAAAGGCCATGGGATGTAGAAATATTTTTTTCACATTTTATTTCCGTTTAAAAACAGGTAAATCAATAGGGATTTTCGTACGGATAAGTACCCAGTGAACCGTTCGTTTATCTTTATATATTCTTCCGGGTGGGCGTTGTATTGGTTTTTCGGAAGTGTTACACCTGTAAGAGAAAAATTTAAATGGTTTGGAAAGGCCATGGGATTTAGAAATATTTTTTTAACATTTTACTTCCTTGTAAAAACAGGTAAATCAATAGTGATTTTCGTACGGATAAGTACCCAGTGAACGGTTCGTTTAGCTTTATATATTGTTCCGGGTGGGCGTTGTATTGGTTTTTCGCATGTGTTAGACCTGTAAGAGAAAAATTTAAATGGTTGGGAAAGGCCATGGGATGTAGAAATATTTTTTTCACATTTTACTTCCTTGTAAAAACAGGTAAATCAATAGTGATTTTCGTACGGATAAGTACCCAGTGAACGGTTCGTTTAGCTTTATATATTTTTCCGGGTGGGCGTTGTATCGGTTTTTCGGAAGTGTTACACCTGTAAGAGAAAAATTTAAACGGTTTGGAAAGGCCATGGGATTTAGAAATATTTTTTTCACATTTTACTTCCTTGTAAAAACAGGTAAATCAATAGTGATTTTCGTACGGATAAGTACCCAGTGAACGGTTCGTTTAGCTTTATATATTGTTCCGGGTGGGCGTTGTATTGGTTTTTCGCATGTGTTAGACCTGTAAGAGAAAAATTTAAATGGTTGGGAAAGGCCATGGGATGTAGAAATATTTTTTTCACATTTTACATCCTTGTAAAAACAGGTAAATCAATAGTGATTTTCGTTCGGATAAGTACCCAGTGAACGGTTCGTTTAGCTTTATATATTGTTCCGGGTGAGCGTTGTATTGGTTTTTCGGAAGTGTTAGACCTGTAAGAGAAAAATTTAAATGGTTGGGAAAAGCCATGGGATGTAGAAATATTTTTTTCACATTTACTTCCTTGTAAAAACAGGTAAATCAATAGGGTTTTTCGTACGGATATGTACCCAGTGAACGGTTCGTTTAGCTTTATATATTGTTCCGGGTGGGAGTTGTATTGGTTTTTCGGAAGTGTTAGACCTGTAAGAGAAAAATTTAAATGGTTGGGAAAGGCCATGGTATGTAGAAATATTTTTTTCACATTTTATTTCCTTGTAAATACAGGTAAATCGATAGGGATTTTCGTACGGATAAGTGCCAAGTGAACGGTTCGTTTAGCTTTATATATTGTTCCGGGTGGGCGTTGTATTGGTTTTTCAGAAGTGTTAGACCTGTAAGTGAAAAATTTAAATGGTTGGGAAAGGCCATGGGATGTAGAAATATTTTTTTCACATTTTACTTCCTTGTGAAAACAGGAAAATCGATAGGGATTTTCGTACGGATAAGTACCCAGTGAACGGTTCGTTTATCTTTATATATTCTTCCGGGTGGGCATTGTATTGGTTTTTCGGAAGTGTTAGCCCTGTAAGAGAAAAATTTCAATGGTTGGGAAAGGCCATGGGATGTAGAAATATTTTTTTCACATTTACTTCCTTGTAAAAACAGTTAAATCTATAGAGATTTTCGTACGGATAAGTACCCAGTGAACGGTTCGTTTATCTTTATATATTCTTCCGGGTGGGCGTTGTATTGGTTTTTCGGAAGTGTTACACTTGTAAGAGAAAAATTTAAACGGTTTGGAAAGGCCATGGGATTTAGAAATATTTTTTTCACATTTTACTTCCTTGTAAAAACAGGTAAATCAATAGGGATTTTCGTACGGATAAGTACCCAGTGAACGGTTCGTTTAGCTTTATATATTGTTCCGGGTGGGCGTTGTATTGGTTTTTCGCATGTGTTAGACCTGTAAGAGAAAAATTTAAATGGTTGGGAAAGGCCATGGGATGTAGAAATATTTTTTTCACATTTTACTTCCTTGTAAAAACAGGTAAATCAATAGTGATTTTCGTACGGATAAGTACCCAGTGAATGGTTCGTTTAGCTTTATATATTGTTCCGGGTGAACATTGTATTGGTTTTTCGGAAGTGTTAGACCTGTAAGAGAAAAATTTAAATGGTTGGGAAAGGCCATGGGATGTAGAAATATTTTTTTCACATTTACTTCCTTGTAAAAACAGGTAAATCAATAGGGTTTTTCGTACGGATAAGTACCCAGTGAACGGTTCGTTTAGCTTTATATATTGGTCCGGGTGGGAGTTGTATTGGTTTTTCGGAAGTGTTAGACCTGTAAGAGAAAAATTTAAATGGTTGGGAAAAGCCATGGGATGTAGAAATATTTTTTTCACATTTACTTCCTTGTAAAAACAGGTAAATCAATAGGGTTTTTCGTACGGATAAGTACCCAGTGAACGGTTCGTTTAGCTTTATATATTGTTCCGGGTGGGCGTTGTATTGGTTTTTCGGAAGTGTTAGACCTGTAAGAGAAAAATTTAAATGGTTGGGAAAGGCCATGGGATGTAGAAATATTTTTTTCACATTTTACTTCCTTGTAAAAACAGGTAAATCAATAGTGATTTTCGTACGGATAAGTACCCAGTGAACGGTTCGTTTAGCTTTATATATTGTTCCGGGTGGGCGTTGTATTGGTTTTTCGGAAGTGTTAGACCTGTAAGAGAAAAATTTAAATGGTTGGGAAAGGCCATGGGATTTAGAAATATTTTTTCACATTTTACTTCCTTGTAAAAACAGGTAAATCAATAGTGATTTTCGTATGGATAAGTACCCAGTGAACGGTTCGTTTAGCTTTATATATTGTTCCGGGTGGGCGTTGTATTGGTTTTTCGCATGTGTTAGACCTGTAAGAGAAAAATTTAAATGGTTGGGAAAGGCCATGGGATGTAGAAATATTTTTTTCACATTTTACTTCCTTGTAAAAACACGTAAATCAATAGTGATTTTCGTACGGATAAGTACCCAGTGAACGGTTCGTTTAGCTTTATATATTTTTCCGGGTGGGCGTTGTATCGGTTTTTCGGAAGTGTTACACCTGTAAGAGAAAAATTTAAACGGTTTGGAAAGGCCATGGGATTTAGAAATATTTTTTTCACATTTTACTTCCTTGTAAAAACAGGTAAATCAATAGTGATTTTCGTACGGATAAGTACCCAGTGAACGGTTCGTTTAGCTTTATATATTGTTCCGGGTGGGCGTTGTATTGGTTTTTCGCATGTGTTAGAACTGTAAGAGAAAAATTTAAATGGTTGGGAAAGGCCATGGGATGTAGAAATATTTTTTTCACATTTTACTTCCTTGTAAAAACAGGTAAATCAATAGTGATTTTCGTACGGATAAGTACCCATTGAACGGTTCGTTTAGCTTTATATATTGTTCCGGGTGGGCGTTGTATTGGTTTTTCGCATGTGTTAGACCTGTAAGAGAAAAATTTAAATGGTTGGGAAAGGCCATGGGATGTAGAAATATTTTTTTCACATTTTACTTCCTTGTAAAAACAGGTAAATCAATAGTGATTTTCGTACGGATAAGTACCCAGTGAATGGTTCGTTTAGCTTTATATATTGTTCCGGGTGAGCATTGTATTGGTTTTTCGGAAGTGTTAGACCTGTAAGAGAAAAATTTAAATGGTTGGGAAAGGCCATGGGATGTAGAAATATTTTTTTCACATTTACTTCCTTGTAAAAACAGGTAAATCAATAGGGTTTTTCGTACGGATAAGTACCCAGTGAACGGTTCGTTTAGCTTTATATATTGTTCCGGGTGGGAGTTGTATTGGTTTTTCGGAAGTGTTAGACCTGTAAGAGAAAAATTTAAATGGTTGGGAAAAGCCATGGGATGTAGAAATATTTTTTTCACATTTACTTCCTTGTAAAAACAGGTATATCAATAGGGTTTTTCGTACGGATAAGTACCCAGTGAACGGTTCGTTTAGCTTTATATATTGTTCCGGGTGGGCGTTGTATTGGTTTTTCGGAAGTGTTAGAACTGTAAGAGAAAAATTTAAATGGTTGGGAAAGGCCATGGGATGTAGAAATATTTTTTTCACATTCTATTTCCTTGTAAAAACAGGTAAATCAATAGGGTTTTTCGTACGGATAAGTGCCCAGTGAACGGTTCGTTTAGCTTTATATATTGTTCCGGGTGGGCGTTGTATTGGTTTTTCAGAAGTGTTAGACCTGTAAGAGAAAAATTTCAATGGTTGGGAAAGGCCATGGGATGTAGAAATATTTTTTTCACATTTTATTTCCGTTTAAAAACAGGTAAATCAATAGGGATTTTCGTACGGATAAGTACCCAGTGAACCGTTCGTTTAGCTTTATATATTCTTCCGGGTGGGCGTTGTATTGGTTTTTCGGAAGTGTTACACCTGTAAGAGAAAAATTTAAATGGTTTGGAAAGGCCATGGGATTTAGAAATATTTTTTTAACATTTTACTTCCTTGTAAAAACAGGTAAATCAATAGTGATTTTCGTACGGATAAGTACCCAGTGAACGGTTCGTTTAGCTTTATATATTGTTCCGGGTGGGCGTTGTATTGGTTTTTCGCATGTGTTAGACCTGTAAGAGAAAAATTTAAATGGTTGGGAAAGGCCATGGGATGTAGAAATATTTTTTTCACATTCTATTTCCTTGTAAAAACAGGTAAATCAATAGGGTTTTTCGTACGGATAAGTGCCCAGTGAACGGTTCGTTTAGCTTTATATATTGTTCCGGGTGGGCGTTGTATTGGTTTTTCAGAAGTGTTAGACCTGTAAGAGAAAAATTTAAATGGTTGGGAAAGGCCATGGGATGTAGAAATATTTTTTTCACATTTTATTTCCGTTTAAAAACAGGTAAATCAATAGGGATTTTCGTACGGATAAGTACCCAGTGAACCGTTCGTTTAGCTTTATATATTCTTCCGGGTGGGCGTTGTATTGGTTTTTCGGAAGTGTTACACCTGTAAGAGAAAAATTTAAATGGTTTGGAAAGGCCATGGGATTTAGAAATATTTTTTTAACATTTTACTTCCTTGTAAAAACAGGTAAATCAATAGTGATTTTCGTACGGATAAGTACCCAGTGAACGGTTCGTTTAGCTTTATATATTGTTCCGGGTGGGCGTTGTATTGGTTTTTCGCATGTGTTAGACCTGTAAGAGAAAAATTTAAATGGTTGGGAAAGGCCATGGGATGTAGAAATATTTTTTTCACATTTTACTTCCTTGTAAAAACAGGTAAATCAATAGTGATTTTCGTACGGATAAGTACCCAGTGAACGGTTCGTTTAGCTTTATATATTTTTCCGGGTGGGCGTTGTATCGGTTTTTCGGAAGTGTTACACCTGTAAGAGAAAAATTTAAACGGTTTGGAAAGGCCATGGGATTTAGAAATATTTTTTTCACATTTTACTTCCTTGTAAAAACAGGTAAATCAATAGTGATTTTCGTACGGATAAGTACCCAGTGAACGGTTCGTTTAGCTTTATATATTGTTCCGGGTGGGCGTTGTATTGGTTTTTCGCATGTGTTAGACCTGTAAGAGAAAAATTTAAATGCTTGGGAAAGGCCATGGGATGTAGAAATATTTTTTTCACATTTTACATCCTTGTAAAAACAGGTAAATCAATAGTGATTTTCGTTCGGATAAGTACCCAGTGAACGGTTCGTTTAGCTTTATATATTGTTCCGGGTGAGCGTTGTATTGGTTTTTCGGAAGTGTTAGACCTGTAAGAGAAAAATTTAAATGGTTGGGAAAAGCCATGGGATGTAGAAATATTTTTTTCACATTTACTTCCTTGTAAAAACAGGTAAATCAATAGGGTTTTTCGTACGGATATGTACCCAGTGAACGGTTCGTTTAGCTTTATATATTGTTCCGGGTGGGAGTTGTATTGGTTTTTCGGAAGTGTTAGACCTGTAAGAGAAAAATTTAAATGGTTGGGAAAGGCCATGGTATGTAGAAATATTTTTTTCACATTTTATTTCCTTGTAAATACAGGTAAATCGATAGGGATTTTCGTACGGATAAGTGCCAAGTGAACGGTTCGTTTAGCTTTATATATTGTTCCGGGTGGGCGTTGTATTGGTTTTTCAGAAGTGTTAGACCTGTAAGAGAAAAATTTAAATGGTTGGGAAAGGCCATGGGATGTAGAAATATTTTTTTCACATTTTACTTCCTTGTGAAAACAGGAAAATCGATAGGGATTTTCGTACGGATAAGTACCCAGTGAACGGTTCGTTTATCTTTATATATTCTTCCGGGTGGGCGTTGTATTGGTTTTTCGGAAGTGTTAGCCCTGTAAGAGAAAAATTTCAATGGTTGGGAAAGGCCATGGGATGTAGAAATATTTTTTTCACATTTACTTCCTTGTAAAAACAGTTAAATCTATAGAGATTTTCGTACGGATAAGTACCCAGTGAACGGTTCGTTTATCTTTATATATTCTTCCGGGTGGGCGTTGTATTGGTTTTTCGGAAGTGTTACACCTGTAAGAGAAAAATTTAAACGGTTTGGAAAGGCCATGGGATTTAGAAATATTTTTTTCACATTTTACTTCCTTGTAAAAACAGGTAAATCAATAGGGATTTTCGTACGGATAAGTACCCAGTGAACGGTTCGTTTATCTTTATATATTGTTCCGGGTGGGCGTTGTATTGGTTTTTCGCATGTGTTAGACCTGTAAGAGAAAAATTTAAATGGTTGGGAAAGGCCATGGGATGTAGAAATATTTTTTTCACATTTTACTTCCTTGTAAAAACAGGTAAATCAATAGTGATTTTCGTACGGATAAGTACCCAGTGAATGGTTCGTTTAGCTTTATATATTGTTCCGGGTGAACATTGTATAGGTTTTTCGGAAGTGTTAGACCTGTAAGAGAAAAATTTAAATGGTTGGGAAAGGCCATGGGATGTAGAAATATTTTTTTCACATTTACTTCCTTGTAAAAACAGGTAAATCAATAGGGTTTTTCGTACGGATAAGTACCCAGTGAACGGTTCGTTTAGCTTTATATATTGGTCCGGGTGGGAGTTGTATTGGTTTTTCAGAAGTGTTAGACCTGTAAGAGAAAAATTTAAATGGTTGGGAAAAGCCATGGGATGTAGAAATATTTTTTTCACATTTACTTCCTTGTAAAAACAGGTAAATCAATAGGGTTTTTCGTACGGATAAGTACCCAGTGAACGGTTCGTTTAGCTTTATATATTGTTCCGGGTGGGCGTTGTATTGGTTTTTCGGAAGTGTTAGACCTGTAAGAGAAAAATTTAAATGGTTGGGAAAGGCCATGGGATGTAGAAATATTTTTTTCACATTTTACTTCCTTGTAAAAACAGGTAAATCAATAGTGATTTTCGTACGGATAAGTACCCAGTGAACGGTTCGTTTAGCTTTATATATTGTTCCGGGTGGGCGTTGTATTGGTTTTTCGCATGTGTTAGACCTGTAAGAGAAAAATTTAAATGGTTGGGAAAGGCCATGGGATGTAGAAATATTTTTTTCACATTTTACTTCCTTGTAAAAACAGGTAAATCAATAGTGATTTTCGTACGGATAAGTACCCAGTGAACGGTTCGTTTAGCTTTATATATTTTTCCGGGTGGGCGTTGTATCGGTTTTTCGGAAGTGTTACACCTGTAAGAGAAAAATTTAAACGGTTTGGAAAGGCCATGGGATTTAGAAATATTTTTTTCACATTTTACTTCCTTGTAAAAACAGGTAAATCAATAGTGATTTTCGTACGGATAAGTACCCAGTGAACGGTTCGTTTAGCTTTATATATTGTTCCGGGTGGGCGTTGTATTGGTTTTTCGCATGTGTTAGACCTGTAAGAGAAAAATTTAAATGCTTGGGAAAGGCCATGGGATGTAGAAATATTTTTTTCACATTTTACATCCTTGTAAAAACAGGTAAATCAATAGTGATTTTCGTTCGGATAAGTACCCAGTGAACGGTTCGTTTAGCTTTATATATTGTTCCGGGTGAGCGTTGTATTGGTTTTTCGGAAGTGTTAGACCTGTAAGAGAAAAATTTAAATGGTTGGGAAAAGCCATGGGATGTAGAAATATTTTTTTCACATTTACTTCCTTGTAAAAACAGGTAAATCAATAGGGTTTTTCGTACGGATATGTACCCAGTGAACGGTTCGTTTAGCTTTATATATTGTTCCGGGTGGGAGTTGTATTGGTTTTTCGGAAGTGTTAGACCTGTAAGAGAAAAATTTAAATGGTTGGGAAAGGCCATGGTATGTAGAAATATTTTTTTCACATTTACTTCCTTGTAAAAACAGGTAAATCAATAGGGTTTTTCGTACGGATAAGTACCCAGTGAACGGTTCGTTTAGCTTTATATATTGTTCCGGGTGGGAGTTGTATTGGTTTTTCGGAAGTGTTAGACCTGTAAGAGAAAAATTTAAATGGTTGGGAAAAGCCATGGGATGTAGAAATATTTTTTTCACATTTACTTCCTTGTAAAAACAGGTATATCAATAGGGTTTTTCGTACGGATAAGTACCCAGTGAACGGTTCGTTTAGCTTTATATATTGTTCCGGGTGGGCGTTGTATTGGTTTTTCGGAAGTGTTAGAACTGTAAGAGAAAAATTTAAATGGTTGGGAAAGGCCATGGGATGTAGAAATATTTTTTTCACATTCTATTTCCTTGTAAAAACAGGTAAATCAATAGGGTTTTTCGTACGGATAAGTGCCCAGTGAACGGTTCGTTTAGCTTTATATATTGTTCCGGGTGGGCGTTGTATTGGTTTTTCAGAAGTGTTAGACCTGTAAGAGAAAAATTTAAATGGTTGGGAAAGGCCATGGGATGTAGAAATATTTTTTTCACATTTTATTTCCGTTTAAAAACAGGTAAATCAATAGGGATTTTCGTACGGATAAGTACCCAGTGAACCGTTCGTTTAGCTTTATATATTCTTCCGGGTGGGCGTTGTATTGGTTTTTCGGAAGTGTTACACCTGTAAGAGAAAAATTTAAATGGTTTGGAAAGGCCATGGGATTTAGAAATATTTTTTTAACATTTTACTTCCTTGTAAAAACAGGTAAATCAATAGTGATTTTCGTACGGATAAGTACCCAGTGAACGGTTCGTTTAGCTTTATATATTGTTCCGGGTGGGCGTTGTATTGGTTTTTCGCATGTGTTAGACTTGTAAGAGAAAAATTTAAATGGTTGGGAAAGGCCATGGGATGTAGAAATATTTTTTTCAAATTCTATTTCCTTGTAAAAACAGGTAAATCAATAGGGTTTTTCGTACGGATAAGTGCCCAGTGAACGGTTCGTTTAGCTTTATATATTGTTCCGGGTGGGCGTTGTATTGGTTTTTCAGAAGTGTTAGACCTGTAAGAGAAAAATTTAAATGGTTGGGAAAGGCCATGGGATGTAGAAATATTTTTTTCACATTTTATTTCCGTTTAAAAACAGGTAAATCAATAGGGATTTTCGTACGGATAAGTACCCAGTGAACCGTTCGTTTAGCTTTATATATTCTTCCGGGTGGGCGTTGTATTGGTTTTTCGGAAGTGTTACACCTGTAAGAGAAAAATTTAAATGGTTTGGAAAGGCCATGGGATTTAGAAATATTTTTTTAACATTTTACTTCCTTGTAAAAACAGGTAAATCAATAGTGATTTTCGTACGGATAAGTACCCAGTGAACGGTTCGTTTAGCTTTATATATTGTTCCGGGTGGGCGTTGTATTGGTTTTTCGCATGTGTTAGACCTGTAAGAGAAAAATTTAAATGGTTGGGAAAGGCCATGGGATGTAGAAATATTTTTTTCACATTTTACTTCCTTGTAAAAACAGGTAAATCAATAGTGATTTTCGTACGGATAAGTACCCAGTGAACGGTTCGTTTAGCTTTATATATTTTTCCGGGTGGGCGTTGTATCGGTTTTTCGGAAGTGTTACACCTGTAAGAGAAAAATTTAAACGGTTTGGAAAGGCCATGGGATTTAGAAATATTTTTTTCACATTTTACTTCCTTGTAAAAACAGGTAAATCAATAGTGATTTTCGTACGGATAAGTACCCAGTGAACGGTTCGTTTAGCTTTATATATTGTTCCGGGTGGGCGTTGTATTGGTTTTTCGCATGTGTTAGACCTGTAAGAGAAAAATTTAAATGGTTGGGAAAGGCCATGGGATGTAGAAATATTTTTTTCACATTTTACATCCTTGTAAAAACAGGTAAATCAATAGTGATTTTCGTTCGGATAAGTACCCAGTGAACGGTTCGTTTAGCTTTATATATTGTTCCGGGTGAGCGTTGTATTGGTTTTTCGGAAGTGTTAGACCTGTAAGAGAAAAATTTAAATGGTTGGGAAAAGCCATGGGATGTAGAAATATTTTTTTCACATTTACTTCCTTGTAAAAACAGGTAAATCAATAGGGTTTTTCGTACGGATATGTACCCAGTGAACGGTTCGTTTAGCTTTATATATTGTTCCGGGTGGGAGTTGTATTGGTTTTTCGGAAGTGTTAGACCTGTAAGAGAAAAATTTAAATGGTTGGGAAAGGCCATGGTATGTAGAAATATTTTTTTCACATTTTATTTCCTTGTAAATACAGGTAAATCGATAGGGATTTTCGTACGGATAAGTGCCAAGTGAACGGTTCGTTTAGCTTTATATATTGTTCCGGGTGGGCGTTGTATTGGTTTTTCAGAAGTGTTAGACCTGTAAGAGAAAAATTTAAATGGTTGGGAAAGGCCATGGGATGTAGAAATATTTTTTTCACATTTTACTTCCTTGTGAAAACAGGAAAATCGATAGGGATTTTCGTACGGATAAGTACCCAGTGAACGGTTCGTTTAGCTTTATATATTGTTCCGGGTGGGCGTTGTATTGGTTTTTCGCATGTGTTAGACCTGTAAGAGAAAAATTTAAATGGTTGGGAAAGGCCATGGGATGTAGAAATATTTTTTTCACATTTTACATCCTTGTAAAAACAGGTAAATCAATAGTGATTTTCGTTCGGATAAGTACCCAGTGAACGGTTCGTTTAGCTTTATATATTGTTCCGGGTGAGCGTTGTATTGGTTTTTCGGAAGTGTTAGACCTGTAAGAGAAAAATTTAAATGGTTGGGAAGGGCCATGGGATGTAGAAATATTTTTTTCACATTTACTTCCTTGTAAAAACAGGTAAATCAATAGGGTTTTTCGTACGGATATGTACCCAGTGAACGGTTCGTTTAGCTTTATATATTGTTCCGGGTGGGAGTTGTATTGGTTTTTCGGAAGTGTTAGACCTGTAAGAGAAAAATTTAAATGGTTGGGAAAGGCCATGGTATGTAGAAATATTTTTTTCACATTTTATTTCCTTGTAAATACAGGTAAATCGATAGGGATTTTCGTACGGATAAGTGCCAAGTGAACGGTTCGTTTAGCTTTATATATTGTTCCGGGTGGGCGTTGTATTGGTTTTTCAGAAGTGTTAGACCTGTAAGAGAAAAATTTAAATGGTTGGGAAAGGCCATGGGATGTAGAAATATTTTTTTCACATTTTACTTCCTTGTGAAAACAGGAAAATCGATAGGGATTTTCGTACGGATAAGTACCCAGTGAACGGTTCGTTTATCTTTATATATTCTTCCGGGTGGGCGTTGTATTGGTTTTTCGGAAGTGTTAGCCCTGTAAGAGAAAAATTTAAATGGTTGGGAAAGGCCATGGGATGTAGAAATATTTTTTTCACATTTACTTCCTTGTAAAAACAGTTAAATCTATAGAGATTTTCGTACGGATAAGTACCCAGTGAACGGTTCGTTTATCTTTATATATTCTTCCGGGTGGGCGTTGTATTGGTTTTTCGGAAGTGTTACACCTGTAAGAGAAAAATTTAAACGGTTTGGAAAGGCCATGGGATTTAGAAATATTTTTTTCACATTTTACTTCCTTGTAAAAACAGGTAAATCAATAGTGATTTTCGTACGGATAAGTACCCAGTGAATGGTTCGTTTAGCTTTATATATTGTTCCGGGTGAACATTGTATTGGTTTTTCGGAAGTGTTAGACCTGTAAGAGAAAAATTTAAATGGTTGGGAAAGGCCATGGGATGTAGAAATATTTTTTTCACATTTACTTCCTTGTAAAAACAGGTAAATCAATAGGGTTTTTCGTACGGATAAGTACCCAGTGAACGGTTCGTTTAGCTTTATATATTGTTCCGGGTGGGAGTTGTATTGGTTTTTCGGAAGTGTTAGACCTGTAAGAGAAAAATTTAAATGGTTGGGAAAAGCCATGGGATGTAGAAATATTTTTTTCACATTTACTTCCTTGTAAAAACAGGTAAATCAATAGGGTTTTTCGTACGGATAAGTACCCAGTGAACGGTTCGTTTAGCTTTATATATTGTTCCGGGTGGGCGTTGTATTGGTTTTTCGGAAGTGTTAGAACTGTAAGAGAAAAATTTAAATGGTTGGGAAAGGCCATGGGATGTAGAAATATTTTTTTCACATTCTATTTCCTTGTAAAAACAGGTAAATCAATAGGGTTTTTCGTACGGATATGTGCCCAGTGAACGGTTCGTTTAGCTTTATATATTGTTCCGGGTGGGCGTTGTATTGGTTTTTCAGAAGTGTTAGACCTGTAAGAGAAAAATTTAAATGGTTGGGAAAGGCCATGGGATGTAATAATATTTTTTTCACATTTTATTTCCGTTTAAAAACAGGTAAATCAATAGGGATTTTCGTACAGATAAGTACCCAGTGAACCGTTCGTTTAGCTTTATATATTCTTCCGGGTGGGCGTTGTATTGGTTTTTCGGAAGTGTTACACCTGTAAGAGAAAAATTTAAACGGTTTGGAAAGGCCATGGGATTTAGAAATATTTTTTTCACATTTTACTTCCTTGTAAAAACAGGTAAATCAATAGGGATTTTCGTACGGATAAGTACCCAGTGAACGGTTCGTTTAGCTTTATATATTGTTCCGGGTGGGCGTTGTATTGGTTTTTCGCATGTGTTAGACCTGTAAGAGAAAAATTTAAATGGTTGGGAAAGGCCATGGGATGTAGAAATATTTTTTTCACATTTTACTTCCTTGTAAAAACAGGTAAATCAATAGTGATTTTCGTACGGATAAGTACCCAGTGAATGGTTCGTTTAGCTTTATATATTGTTCCGGGTGAACATTGTATTGGTTTTTCAGAAGTGTTAGACCTGTAAGAGAAAAATTTAAATGGTTGGGAAAGGCCATGGGATGTAGAAATATTTTTTTCACATTTACTTCCTTGTAAAAACAGGTAAATCAATAGGGTTTTTCGTACGGATAAGTACCCAGTGAACGGTTCGTTTAGCTTTATATATTGTTCCGGGTGGGAGTTGTATTGGTTTTTCGGAAGTGTTAGACCTGTAAGAGAAAAATTTAAATGGTTGGGAAAAGCCATGGGATGTAGAAATATTTTTTTCACATTTACTTCCTTGTAAAAACAGGTAAATCAATAGGGTTTTTCGTACGGATAAGTACCCAGTGAACGGTTCGTTTAGCTTTATATATTGTTCCGGGTAGGCGTTGTATTGGTTTTTCGGAAGTGTTAGAACTGTAAGAGAAAAATTTAAATGGTTGGGAAAGGCCATGGGATGTAGAAATATTTTTTTCACATTTACTTCCTTGTAAAAACAGGTAAATCAATAGGGTTTTTCGTACGGATAAGTACCCAGTGAACGGTTCGTTTAGCTTTATATATTGTTCCGGGTGGGAGTTGTATTGGTTTTTCGGAAGTGTTAGACCTGTAAGAGAAAAATTTAAATGGTTGGGAAAGGCCATGGGATGTAGAAATATTTTTTTCACATTTACTTCCTTGTAAAAACAGGTAAATCAATAGGGTTTTTCGTACGGATAAGTACCCAGTGAACGGTTCGTTTAGCTTTATATATTGTTCCAGGTGGGAGTTGTATTGGTTTTTCGGAAGTGTTAGACCTGTAAGAGAAAAATTTAAATGGTTGGGAAAAGCCATGGGATGTAGAAATATTTTTTTCACATTTACTTCCTTGTAAAAACAGGTAAATCAATAGGGTTTTTCGTACGGATAAGTACCCAGTGAACTGTTCGTTTAGCTTTATATATTGTTCCGGGTAGGCGTTGTATTGGTTTTTCGGAAGTGTTAGAACTGTAAGAGAAAAATTTAAATGGTTGGGAAAGGCCATGGGATGTAGAAATATTTTTTTCACATTCTATTTCCTTGTAAAAACAGGTAAATCAATAGGGTTTTTCGTACGGATATGTGCCCAGTGAACGGTTCGTTTAGCTTTATATATTGTTCCGGGTGGGCGTTGTATTGGTTTTTCAGAAGTGTTAGACCTGTAAGAGAAAAATTTAAATGGTTGGGAAAGGCCATGGGATGTAATAATATTTTTTTCACATTTTATTTCCGTTTAAAAACAGGTAAATCAATAGGGATTTTCGTACGGATAAGTACCCAGTGAACCGTTCGTTTAGCTTTATATATTCTTCCGGGTGGGCGTTGTATTGGTTTTTCGGAAGTGTTACACCTGTAAGAGAAAAATTTAAATGGTTGGGAAAGGCCATGGGATGTAATAATATTTTTTTCACATTTTATTTCCGTTTAAAAACAGGTAAATCAATAGGGATTTTCGTACGGATAAGTACCCAGTGAACCGTTCGTTTAGCTTTATATATTCTTCCGGGTGGGCGTTGTATTGGTTTTTCGGAAGTGTTACACCTGTAAGAGAAAAATTTAAACGGTTTGGAAAGGCCATGGGATTTAGAAATATTTTTTTCACATTTTACTTCCTTGTAAAAACAGGTAAATCAATAGGGATTTTCGTACGGATAAGTACCCAGTGAACGGTTCGTTTAGCTTTATATATTGTTCCGGGTGGGCGTTGTATTGGTTTTTCGCATGTGTTAGACCTGTAAGAGAAAAATTTAAATGGTTGGGAAAGGCCATGGGATGTAGAAATATTTTTTTCACATTTTACTTCCTTGTAAAAACAGGTAAATCAATAGTGATTTTCGTACGGATAAGTACCCAGTGAACGGTTCGTTTAGCTTTATATATTGTTCCGGGTGAGTGTTGTATTGGTTTTTCGGAAGTGTTAGACCTGTAAGAGAAAAATTTAAATGGTTGGGAAAGGCCATGGGATGTAGAAATATTTTTTTCACATTTACTTCCTTGTAAAAACAGGTAAATCAATAGGGTTTTTCGTACGGATAAATACCCAGTGAACGGTTCGTTTAGCTTTATATATTGTTCCGGGTGGGAGTTGTATTGGTTTTTCGGAAGTGTTAGACCTGTAAGAGAAATATTTAAATGGTTGGGAAAAGCCATGGGATGTAGAAATATTTTTTTCACATTTACTTCCTTGTAAAAACAGGTAAATCAATAGTGTTTTTCGTACGGATAAGTACCCAGTGAACGGTTCGTTTAGCTTTATATATTGTTCCGGGTGGGCGTTGTATTGGTTTTTCGGAAGTGTTAGACCTGTAAGAGAAAAATTTAAATGGTTGGGAAAGGCCATGGGATGTAGAAATATTTTTTTCACATTTTATTTCCTTGTAAAAAGAGGTAAATCAATAGGGTTTTTCGTACGGATAAGTGCCCAGTGAACGGTTCGTTTAGCTTTATATATTGTTCCGGGTGGGCGTTGTATTGGTTTTTCAGAAGTGTTAGACCTGTAAGAGAAAAATTTAAATGGTTGGGAAAGGCCATGGGATGTAGAAACATTTTTTTCACATTTTATTTCCGTTTAAAAACAGGTAAATCAATAGGGATTTTCGTACGGATAAGTACCCAGTGAACGGTTCGTTTAGCTTTATATATTCTTCCGGGTGGGCGTTGTATTGGTTTTTCGGAAGTGTTACACCTGTAAGAGAAAAATTTAAATGGTTGGGAAAGGCCATGGGATGTAGAAATATTTTTTTCACATTTTACTTCCTTGTAAAAACAGGTAAATCAATAGTGATTTTCGTACGGATAAGTACCCAGTAAACGGTTCGTTTAGCTTTATATATTTTTCTGGGTGGGCTTTGTATTGGTTTTTCGGAAGTGTTAGACCTGTAAGAGAACAATTTAAATGGTTGGGAAAGGCCATGGTATGTAGAAATATTTTTTCCACTTTTTATTTCCTTGTAAATACAGGTAAATCGATAGGGATTTTCGTACGGATAAGTGCCCAGTGAACGGTTCGTTTATCTTTATATATTGTTCCGGGTGGGCGTTGTATTGGTTTTTCGGAAGTGTTAGACCTGTAAGAGAAAAATTTAAATGGTTGGGAAAGGCCATGGGATGTAGAAATATTTTTTTCACATTTTATTTCCGTTTAAAAACAGGTAAATCAATAGGGATTTTCGTACGGATAAGTACCCAGTGAACGGTTCGTTTAGCTTTATATATTCTTCCGGGTGGGCGTTGTATTGGTTTTTCGGAAGTGTTACACCTGTAAGAGAAAAATTTAAATGGTTTGGAAAGGCCATGGGATTTAGAAATATTTTTTTCACATTTTACTTCCTTGTAAAAACAGGTAAATCAATAGTGATTTTCGTACGGATAAGTACCCAGTGAACGGTTCGTTTAGCTTTATATATTGTTCCGGGTGGGCGTTGTATTGGTTTTTCGCATGTGTTAGACCTGTAAGAGAAAAATTTAAATGGTTGGGAAAGGCCATGGGATGTAGAAATATTTTTTTCACATTTTACTTCCTTGTAAAAACAGGTAAATCAATAGTGATTTTCGTACGGATAAGTACCCAGTGAACGGTTCGTTTAGCTTTATATATTTTTCCGGGTGGGCTTTGTATTGGTTTTTCAGAAGTGTTAGACCTGTAAGAGAAAAATTTAAATGGTTGGGAAAGGCCATGGTATGTAGAAATATTTTTTTCACATTTTATTTCCTTGTAAATACAGGTAAATCGATAGGGATTTTCGTACGGATAAGTGCCCAGTGAACGGTTCGTTTAGCTTTATATATTGTTCCGGGTGGGCGTTGTATTGGTTTTTCGGAAGTGTTAGACCTGTAAGAGAAAAATTTAAATGGTTGGGAAAGGCCATGGGATGTAATAATATTTTTTTCACATTTTATTTCCGTTTAAATACAGGTAAATCAATAGGGATTTTCGTACGGATAAGTACCCAGTGAACCGTTCGTTTAGCTTTATATATTCTTCCGGGTGGGCGTTGTATTGGTTTTTCGGAAGTGTTACACCTGTAAGAGAAAAATTTAAATGGTTTGGAAAGGCCATGGGATTAGAAATATTTTTTTAACATTTTACTTCCTTGTAAAAACAGGTAAATCAATAGTGATTTTCGTACGGATAAGTACCCAGTGAACGGTTCGTTTAGCTTTATATATTGTTCCGGGTGGGCGTTGTATTGGTTTTTCGCATGTGTTAGACCTGTAAGAGAAAAATTTAAATGGTTGGGAAAGGCCATGGGATGTAGAAATATTTTTTTCACATTTTACTTCCTTGTAAAAACAGGTAAATCAATAGTGATTTTCGTACGGATAAGTACCCAGTGAACGGTTCGTTTAGCTTTATATATTTTTCCGGGTGGGCGTTGTATTGGTTTTTCGGATGTGTTACACCTGTAAGAGAAAAATTTAAACGGTTTGGAAAGGCCATGGGATTTAGAAATATTTTTTTCACATTTTACTTCCTTGTAAAAACAGGTAAATCAATAGGGATTTTCGTACGGATAAGTACCCAGTGAACGGTTCGTTTAGCTTTATATATTGTTCCGGGTGAGTGTTGTATTGGTTTTTCGGAAGTGTTAGACCTGTAAGAGAAAAATTTAAATGGTTGGGAAAGGCCATGGGATGTAGAAATATTTTTTTCACATTTACTTCCTTGTAAAAACAGGTAAATCAATAGGGTTTTTCGTACGGATAAGTACCCAGTGAACGGTTCGTTTAGCTTTATATATTGTTCCAGGTGGGAGTTGTATTGGTTTTTCAGAAGTGTTAGACCTGTAAGAGAAATATTTAAATGGTTGGGAAAAGCCATGGGATGTAGAAATATTTTTTTCACATTTACTTCCTTGTAAAAACAGGTAAATCAATAGGGTTTTTCGTACGGATAAGTACCCAGTGAACGGTTCGTTTAGCTTTATATATTGTTCCGGGTGGGCGTTGTATTGGTTTTTCGGAAGTGTTAGACCTGTAAGAGAAAAATTTAAATGGTTGGGAAAGGCCATGGGATGTAGAAACATTTTTTTCACATTTTATTTCCGTTTAAAAACAGGTAAATCAATAGGGATTTTCGTACGGATAAGTACCCAGTGAACGGTTCGTTTAGCTTTATATATTCTTCCGGGTGGGCGTTGTATTGGTTTTTCGGAAGTGTTACACCTGTAAGAGAAAAATTTAAATGGTTGGGAAAGGCCATGGGATGTAGAAATATTTTTTTCACATTTTACTTCCTTGTAAAAACAGGTAAATCAATAGTGATTTTCGTACGGATAAGTACCCAGTAAACGGTTCGTTTAGCTTTATATATTTTTCTGGGTGGGCTTTGTATTGGTTTTTCGGAAGTGTTAGACCTGTAAGAGAACAATTTAAATGGTTGGGAAAGGCCATGGTATGTAGAAATATTTTTTCCACTTTTTATTTCCTTGTAAATACAGGTAAATCGATAGGGATTTTCGTACGGATAAGTGCCCAGTGAACGGTTCGTTTATCTTTATATATTGTTCCGGGTGGGCGTTGTATTGGTTTTTCGGAAGTGTTAGACCTGTAAGAGAAAAATTTAAATGGTTGGGAAAGGCCATGGGATGTAGGAATATTTTTTTCACATTTTATTTCCGTTTAAAAACAGGTAAATCAATAGGGATTTTCGTACGGATAAGTACCCAGTGAACGGTTCGTTTAGCTTTATATATTCTTCCGGGTGGGCGTTGTATTGGTTTTTCGGAAGTGTTACACCTGTAAGAGAAAAATTTAAATGGTTTGGAAAGGCCATGGGATTTAGAAATATTTTTTTCACATTTTACTTCCTTGTAAAAACAGGTAAATCAATAGTGATTTTCGTACGGATAAGTACCCAGTGAACGGTTCGTTTAGCTTTATATATTGTTCCGGGTGGGCGTTGTATTGGTTTTTCGCATGTGTTAGACCTGTAAGAGAAAAATTTAAATGGTTGGGAAAGGCCATGGGATGTAGAAATATTTTTTTCACATTTTACTTCCTTGTAAAAACAGGTAAATCAATAGTGATTTTCGTACGGATAAGTACCCAGTGAACGGTTCGTTTAGCTTTATATATTTTTCCGGGTGGGCTTTGTATTGGTTTTTCAGAAGTGTTAGACCTGTAAGAGAAAAATTTAAATGGTTGGGAAAGGCCATGGTATGTAGAAATATTTTTTTCACATTTTATTTCCTTGTAAATACAGGTAAATCGATAGGGATTTTCGTACGGATAAGTGCCCAGTGAACGGTTCGTTTAGCTTTATATATTGTTCCGGGTGGGCGTTGTATTGGTTTTTCGGAAGTGTTAGACCTGTAAGAGAAAAATTTAAATGGTTGGGAAAGGCCATGGGATGTAGAAATATTTTTTTCACATTTACTTCCTTGTAAAAACAGGAAAATCTATAGGGATTTTCGTACGGATAAGTACCCAGTGAACGGTTCTTTTATCTTTATATATTCTTCCGGGTGGGCGTTGTATTGGTTTTTCGGAAGTGTTACACCTGTAAGAGAAAAATTTAAATGGTTGGGAAAGGCCATGGGATGTAGAAATATTTTTTTCACATTTTATTTCCGTTTAAAAACAGGTAAATCAATAGGGATTTTCTTACGGATAAGTACCCAGTGAACGGTTCGTTTAGCTTTATATATTCTTCCGGGTGGGCGTTGTATTGGTTTTTCGGAAGTGTTACACCTGTAAGAGAAAAATTTAAATGGTTTGGAAAGGCCATGGGATTTAGAAATATTTTTTTCACATTTTACTTCCTTGTAAAAACAGGTAAATCAATAGTGATTTTCGTACGGATAAGTACCTAGTGAACGGTTCGTTTAGCTTTATATATTGTTCCGGGTGGGCGTTGTATTGGTTTTTCGCATGTGTTAGACCTGTAAGAGAAAAATTTAAATGGTTGGGAAAGGCCATGGGATGTAGAAATATTTTTTTCACATTTTACTTCCTTGTAATACAGGTAAATCAATAGTGATTTTCGTACGGATAAGTACCCAGTGAACGGTTCGTTTAGCTTTATATATTGTTCCGGGTGGGCGTTGTATTGGTTTTTCGGAAGTGTTAGACCTGTAAGAGAAAAATTTAAATGGTTGGGAAAGGCCATGGGATGTAGAAATATTTTTTTCACATTTTACTTCCTTGTAAAAACAGGTAAATCAATAGTGATTTTCGTACGGATAAGTACCCAGTAAACGGTTCGTTTAGCTTTATATATTCTTCCGGGTGGGCTTTGTATTGGTTTTTCGGAAGTGTTAGACCTGTAAGAGAACAATTTAAATGGTTGGGAAAGGCCATGGTATGTAGAAATATTTTTTCCACTTTTTATTTCCTTGTAAATACAGGTAAATCGATAGGGATTTTCGTACGGATAAGTGCCCAGTGAACGGTTCGTTTATCTTTATATATTGTTCCGGGTGGGCGTTGTATTGGTTTTTCGGAAGTGTTAGACCTGTAAGAGAAAAATTTAAATGGTTGGGAAAGGCCATGGGATGTAGAAATATTTTTTTCACATTTTATTTCCGTTTAAAAACAGGTAAATCAATAGGGATTTTCGTACGGATAAGTACCCAGTGAACGGTTCGTTTAGCTTTATATATTCTTCCGGGTGGGCGTTGTATTGGTTTTTCGGAAGTGTTACACCTGTAAGAGAAAAATTTAAATGGTTTGGAAAGGCCATGGGATTTAGAAATATTTTTTTCACATTTTACTTCCTTGTAAAAACAGGTAAATCAATAGTGATTTTCGTACGGATAAGTACCCAGTGAACGGTTCGTTTAGCTTTATATATTGTTCCGGGTGGGCGTTGTATTGGTTTTTCGCATGTGTTAGACCTGTAAGAGAAAAATTTAAATGGTTGGGAAAGGCCATGGGATGTAGAAATATTTTTTTCACATTTTACTTCCTTGTAATACAGGTAAATCAATAGTGATTTTCGTACGGATAAGTACCCAGTGAACGGTTCGTTTAGCTTTATATATTGTTCCGGGTGGGCGTTGTATTGGTTTTTCGGAAGTGTTAGACCTGTAAGAGAACAATTTAAATGGTTGGGAAAGGCCATGGTATGTAGAAATATTTTTTCCACATTTTATTTCCTTGTAAATACAGGTAAATCGATAGGGATTTTCGTACGGATAAGTGCCCAGTGAACGGTTCGTTTATCTTTATATATTGTTCCGGGTGGGCGTTGTATTGGTTTTTCGGAAGTGTTAGACCTGTAAGAGAAAAATTTAAATGGTTGGGAAAGGCCATGGGATGTAGAAATATTTTTTTCACATTTTATTTCCGTTTAAAAACAGGTAAATCAATAGGGATTTTCGTACAGATAAGTACCCAGTGAACGGTTCGTTTAGCTTTATATATTCTTCCGGGTGGGCGTTGTATTGGTTTTTCGGAAGTGTTACACCTGTAAGAGAAAAATTTAAATGGTTTGGAAAGGCCATGGGATTTAGAAATATTTTTTTCACATTTTACTTCCTTGTAAAAACAGGTAAATCAATAGTGATTTTCGTACGGATAAGTACCCAGTGAACGGTTCGTTTAGCTTTATATATTGTTCCGGGTGTGCGTTGTATTGGTTTTTCGCATGTGTTAGACCTGTAAGAGAAAAATTTAAATGGTTGGGAAAGGCCATGGGATGTAGAAATATTTTTTTCACATTTTACTTCTTTGTAAAAACAGGTAAATCAATAGTGATTTTCGTACGGATAAGTACCCAGTGAACGGTTCGTTTATCTTTATATATTGTTCCGGGTGGGCGTTGTATTGGTTTTTCGGAAGTGTTAGACCTGTAAGAGAAAAATTTAAATGGTTGGGAAAGGCCATGGGATGTAGAAATATTTTTTTCACATTTTATTTCCGTTTAAAAACAGGTAAATCAATAGGGATTTTCGTACGGATAAGTACCCAGTGAACGGTTCGTTTAGCTTTATATATTCTTCCGGGTGGGCGTTGTATTGGTTTTTCGGAAGTGTTACACCTGTAAGAGAAAAATTTAAATGGTTTGGAAAGGCCATGGGATTTAGAAATATTTTTTTCACATTTTACTTCCTTGTAAAAACAGGTAAATCAATAGTGATTTTCGTACGGATAAGTACCCAGTGAACGGTTCGTTTAGCTTTATATATTGTTCCGGGTGGGCGTTGTATTGGTTTTTCGCATGTGTTAGACCTGTAAGAGAAAAATTTAAATGGTTGGGAAAGGCCATGGGATGTAGAAATATTTTTTTCACATTTTACTTCCTTGTAAAAACAGGTAAATCAATAGTGATTTTCGTACGGATAAGTACCCAGTGAACGGTTCGTTTAGCTTTATATATTTTTCCGGGTGGGCTTTGTATTGGTTTTTCAGAAGTGTTAGACCTGTAAGAGAAAAATTTAAATGGTTGGGAAAGGCCATGGTATGTAGAAATATTTTTTTCACATTTTATTTCCTTGTAAATACAGGTAAATCGATAGGGATTTTCGTACGGATAAGTGCCCAGTGAACGGTTCGTTTAGCTTTATATATTGTTCCGGGTGGGCGTTGTATTGGTTTTTCGGAAGTGTTAGACCTGTAAGAGAAAAATTTAAATGGTTGGGAAAGGCCATGGGATTTAGAAATATTTTTTTAACATTTTACTTCCTTGTAAAAACAGGTAAATCAATAGTGATTTTCGTACGGATAAGTACCTAGTGAACGGTTCGTTTAGCTTTATATATTGTTCCGGGTGGGCGTTGTATTGGTTTTTCGCATGTGTTAGACCTGTAAGAGAAAAATTTAAATGGTTGGGAAAGGCCATGGGATGTAGAAATATTTTTTTCACATTTTACTTCCTTGTAATACAGGTAAATCAATAGTGATTTTCGTACGGATAAGTACCCAGTGAACGGTTCGTTTAGCTTTATATATTGTTCCGGGTGGGCGTTGTATTGGTTTTTCGCATGTGTTAGACCTGTAAGAGAAAAATTTAAATGGTTGGGAAAGGCCATGGGATGTAGAAATATTTTTTTCACATTTTACTTCCTTGTAAAAACAGGTAAATCAATAGTGATTTTCGTACGGATAAGTACCCAGTGAACGGTTCGTTTAGCTTTATATATTTTTCCGGGTGGGCTTTGTATTGGTTTTTCAGAAGTGTTAGACCTGTAAGAGAAAAATTTAAATGGTTGGGAAAGGCCATGGGATGTAGAAATATTTTTTTCACATTTACTTCCTTGTAAAAACAGGAAAATCTATAGGGATTTTCGTACGGATAAGTACCCAGTGAACGGTTCTTTTATCTTTATATATTCTTCCGGGTGGCCGTTGTATTGGTTTTTCGGAAGTGTTACACCTGTAAGAGAAAAATTTAAATGGTTGGGAAAGGCCATGGGATGTAGAAATATTTGTTTCACATTTTATTTCCGTTTAAAAACAGGTAAATCAATAGGGATTTTCTTACGGATAAGTACCCAGTGAACGGTTCGTTTAGCTTTATATATTCTTCCGGGTGGGCGTTGTATTGGTTTTTCGGAAGTGTTACACCTGTAAGAGAAAAATTTAAATGGTTTGGAAAGGCCATGGGATTTAGAAATATTTTTTTAACATTTTACTTCCTTGTAAAAACAGGTAAATCAATAGTGATTTTCGTACGGATAAGTACCCAGTGAACGGTTCGTTTAGCTTTATATATTGTTCCGGGTGGGCGTTGTATTGGTTTTTCGCATGTGTTAGACCTGTAAGAGAAAAATTTAAATGGTTGGGAAAGGCCATGGGATGTAGAAATATTTTTTTCACATTTTACTTCCTTGTAATACAGGTAAATCAATAGTGATTTTCGTACGGATAAGTACCCAGTGAACGGTTCGTTTAGCTTTATATATTGTTCCGGGTGGGCGTTGTATTGGTTTTTCGGAAGTGTTAGACCTGTAAGAGAACAATTTAAATGGTTGGGAAAGGCCATGGTATGTAGAAATATTTTTTCCACATTTTATTTCCTTGTAAATACAGGTAAATCGATAGGGATTTTCGTACGGATAAGTGCCCAGTGAACGGTTCGTTTATCTTTATATATTGTTCCGGGTGGGCGTTGTATTGGTTTTTCGGAAGTGTTAGACCTGTAAGAGAAAAATTTAAATGGTTGGGAAAGGCCATGGGATGTAGAAATATTTTTTTCACATTTTATTTCCGTTTAAAAACAGGTAAATCAATAGGGATTTTCGTACGGATAAGTACCCAGTGAACGGTTCGTTTAGCTTTATATATTCTTCCGGGTGGGCGTTGTATTGGTTTTTCGGAAGTGTTACACCTGTAAGAGAAAAATTTAAATGGTTTGGAAAGGCCATGGGATTTAGAAATATTTTTTTCACATTTTACTTCCTTGTAAAAACAGGTAAATCAATAGTGATTTTCGTACGGATAAGTACCCAGTGAACGGTTCGTTTAGCTTTATATATTGTTCCGGGTGGGCGTTGTATTGGTTTTTCGCATGTGTTAGACCTGTAAGAGAAAAATTTAAATGGTTGGGAAAGGCCATGGGATGTAGAAATATTTTTTTCACATTTTACTTCCTTGTAAAAACAGGTAAATCAATAGTGATTTTCGTACGGATAAGTACCCAGTGAACGGTTCGTTTAGCTTTATATATTGTTCCGGGTGGGCGTTGTATTGGTTTTTCGGAAGTGTTAGACCTGTAAGAGAAAAATTTAAATGGTTGGGAAAGGCCATGGGATGTAGAAATATTTTTTTCACATTTTACTTCCTTGTAAAAACAGGTAAATCAATAGTGATTTTCGTACGGATAAGTACCCAGTAAACGGTTCGTTTAGCTTTATATATTCTTCCGGGTGGGCTTTGTATTGGTTTTTCGGAAGTGTTAGACCTGTAAGAGAACAATTTAAATGGTTGGGAAAGGCCATGGTATGTAGAAATATTTTTTCCACTTTTTATTTCCTTGTAAATACAGGTAAATCGATAGGGATTTTCGTACGGATAAGTGCCCAGTGAACGGTTCGTTTATCTTTATATATTGTTCTGGGTGGGCGTTGTATTGGTTTTTCGGAAGTGTTAGACCTGTAAGAGAAAAATTTAAATGGTTGGGAAAGGCCATGGGATGTAGAAATATTTTTTTCACATTTACTTCCTTGTAAAAACAGGAAAATCTATAGGGATTTTCGTACGGATAAGTACCCAGTGAACGGTTCGTTTAGCTTTATATATTCTTCCGGGTGGGCGTTGTATTGGTTTTTCGGAAGTGTTACACCTGTAAGAGAAAAATTTAAATGGTTTGGAAAGGCCATGGGATTTAGAAATATTTTTTTCACATTTTACTTCCTTGTAAAAACAGGTAAATCAATAGTGATTTTCGTACGGATAAGTACCCAGTGAACGGTTCGTTTAGCTTTATATATTGTTCCGGGTGGGCGTTGTATTGGTTTTTCGCATGTGTTAGACCTGTAAGAGAAAAATTTAAATGGTTGGGAAAGGCCATGGGATGTAGAAATATTTTTTTCACATTTTACTTCCTTGTAAAAACAGGTAAATCAATAGTGATTTTCGTACGGATAAGTACCCAGTGAACGGTTCGTTTAGCTTTATATATTTTTCCGGGTGGGCTTTGTATTGGTTTTTAAGAAGTGTTAGACCTGTAAGAGAAAAATTTAAATGGTTGGGAAAGGCCATGGTATGTAGAAATATTTTTTTCACATTTTATTTCCTTGTAAATACAGGTAAATCGATAGGGATTTTCGTACGGATAAGTGCCCAGTGAACGGTTCGTTTAGCTTTATATATTGTTCCGGGTGGGCGTTGTATTGGTTTTTCGGAAGTGTTAGACCTGTAAGAGAAAAATTTAAATGGTTGGGAAAGGCCATGGGATGTAGAAATATTTTTTTCACATTTACTTCCTTGTAAAAACAGGAAAATCTATAGGGATTTTCGTACGGATAAGTACCCAGTGAACGGTTCTTTTATCTTTATATATTCTTCCGGGTGGGCGTTGTATTGGTTTTTCGGAAGTGTTACACCTGTAAGAGAAAAATTTAAATGGTTGGGAAAGGCCATGGGATGTAGAAATATTTTTTTCACATTTTATTTCCGTTTAAAAACAGGTAAATCAATAGGGATTTTCTTACGGATAAGTACCCAGTGAACGGTTCGTTTAGCTTTATATATTCTTCCGGGTGGGCGTTGTATTGGTTTTTCGGAAGTGTTACACCTGTAAGAGAAAAATTTAAATGGTTTGGAAAGGCCATGGGATTTAGAAATATTTTTTTAACATTTTACTTCCTTGTAAAAACAGGTAAATCAATAGTGATTTTCGTACGGATAAGTACCCAGTGAACGGTTCGTTTAGCTTTATATATTGTTCCGGGTGGGCGTTGTATTGGTTTTTCGCAAGTGTTAGACCTGTAAGAGAAAAATTTAAATGGTTGGGAAAGGCCATGGGATGTAGAAATATTTTTTTCACATTTTACTTCCTTGTAATACAGGTAAATCAATAGTGATTTTCGTACGGATAAGTACCCAGTGAACGGTTCGTTTAGCTTTATATATTGTTCCGGGTGGGCGTTGTATTGGTTTTTCGGAAGTGTTAGACCTGTAAGAGAACAATTTAAATGGTTGGGAAAGGCCATGGTATGTAGAAATATTTTTTCCACATTTTATTTCCTTGTAAATACAGGTAAATCGATAGGGATTTTCGTACGGATAAGTGCCCAGTGAACGGTTCGTTTATCTTTATATATTGTTCCGGGTGGGCTTTGTATTGGTTTTTCGGAAGTGTTAGACCTGTAAGAGAAAAATTTAAATGGTTGGGAAAGGCCATGGGATGTAGAAATATTTTTTTCACATTTTATTTCCGTTTAAAAACAGGTAAATCAATAGGGATTTTCGTACGGATAAGTACCCAGTGAACGGTTCGTTTAGCTTTATATATTCTTCCGGGTGGGCGTTGTATTGGTTTTTCGGAAGTGTTACACCTGTAAGAGAAAAATTTAAATGGTTTGGAAAGGCCATGGGATTTAGAAATATTTTTTTCACATTTTACTTCCTTGTAAAAACAGGTAAATCAATAGTGATTTTCGTACGGATAAGTACCCAGTGAACGGTTCGTTTAGCTTTATATATTGTTCCGGGTGGGCGTTGTATTGGTTTTTCGCATGTGTTAGACCTGTAAGAGAAAAATTTAAATGGTTGGGAAAGGCCATGGGATGTAGAAATATTTTTTTCACATTTTACTTCCTTGTAAAAACAGGTAAATCAATAGTGATTTTCGTACGGATAAGTACCCAGTGAACGGTTCGTTTAGCTTTATATATTTTTCCGGGTGGGCTTTGTATTGGTTTTTCAGAAGTGTTAGACCTGTAAGAGAAAAATTTAAATGGTTGGGAAAGGCCATGGTATGTAGAAATATTTTTTTCACATTTTATTTCCTTGTAAATACAGGTAAATCGATAGGGATTTTCGTACGGATAAGTGCCCAGTGAACGGTTCGTTTAGCTTTATATATTGTTCCGGGTGGGCGTTGTATTGGTTTTTCAGAAGTGTTAGACCTGTAAGAGAAAAATTTAAATGGTTGGGAAAGGCCATGGGATGTAGAAATATTTTTTTCACATTTACTTCCTTGTAAAAACAGGAAAATCTATAGGGATTTTCGTACGGATAAGTACCCAGTGAACGGTTCTTTTATCTTTATATATTCTTCCGGGTGGGCGTTGTATTGGTTTTTCGGAAGTGTTACACCTGTAAGAGAAAAATTTAAATGGTTGGGAAAGGCCATGGGATGTAGAAATATTTTTTTCACATTTTATTTCCGTTTAAAAACAGGTAAATCAATAGGGATTTTCTTACGGATAAGTACCCAGTGAACGGTTCGTTTAGCTTTATATATTCTTCCGGGTGGGCGTTGTATTGGTTTTTCGGAAGTGTTACACCTGTAAGAGAAAAATTTAAATGGTTTGGAAAGGCCATGGGATTTAGAAATATTTTTTTAACATTTTACTTCCTTGTAAAAACAGGTAAATCAATAGTGATTTTCGTACGGATAAGTACCCAGTGAACGGTTCGTTTAGCTTTATATATTGTTCCGGGTGGGCGTTGTATTGGTTTTTCGCATGTGTTAGACCTGTAAGAGAAAAATTTAAATGGTTGGGAAAGGCCATGGGATGTAGAAATATTTTTTTCACATTTTACTTCCTTGTAAAAACAGGTAAATCAATAGTGATTTTCGTACGGATAAGTACCCAGTGAACGGTTCGTTTAGCTTTATATATTGTTCCGGGTGGGAGTTGTATTGGTTTTTCGGAAGTGTTAGACCTGTAAGAGAAATATTTAAATCGTTGGGAAAAGCCATGGGATGTAGAAATATTTTTTTCACATTTTATTTCCTTGTAAAAACAGGTAAATCAATAGGGTTTTTCGTACGGATAAGTACCCAGTGAACGGTTCGTTTAGCTTTATATATTGTTCCGGGTGGGCGTTGTATTGGTTTTTCGGAAGTGTTAGACCTGTAAGAGAAAAATTTAAATGGTTGGGAAAGGCCATGGGATGTAGAAATATTTTTTTCACATTTTATTTCCTTGTAAAAACAGGTAAATCAATAGGGATTTTCGTACGGATAAGTGCCCAGTGAACGGTTCGTTTAGCTTTATATATTGTTCCGGGTGGGCGTTGTATTGGTTTTTCGCATGTGTTAGACCTGTAAGAGAAAAATTTAAATGGTTGGGAAAGGCCATGGGATGTAGAAATATTTTTTTCACATTTTACTTCCTTGTAAAAACAGGTAAATCAATAGTGATTTTCGTACGGATAAGTACCCAGTGAACGGTTCGTTTAGCTTTATATATTTTTCCGGGTGGGCGTTGTATTGGTTTTTCGGAAGTGTTACACCTGTAAGAGAAAAATTTAAACGGTTTGGAAAGGCCATGGGATTTAGAAATATTTTTTTCACATTTTACTTCCTTGTAAAAACAGGTAAATCAATAGGGATTTTCGTACGGATAAGTACCCAGTGAACGGTTCGTTTAGCTTTATATATTGTTCCGGGTGGACTTCCGGTTGAGCTACTAACGAGGTAGGACGCAGGGCGGCTCTCTCTCTACTCAGGATTATAACATTAACAGCTGAGACTTTTATCTTAATTGAGTCAGCACAGTGATATGATTTTAGGAGCTCCGTCTTCTGCTTTGGAATTTTAACTATTTGTTTCGGCTAGCTGAGTACAAAGATAAGGACTCCCTACCGAGACCTTCCTACCTCTCGTTCTCGCTTTCCACCCCACCCACGTATGCCGTAAAACCTTGCAAAACCTTGCAAAACCTCTATAGAAAATATTTCTGGAAGCTTAGTCTGGAAGTCTGGAAGTTTGAATGCCGGAAGATATTAGTAGTTGCTGATTTGTAGTAGGATATTTTACTTTAATGAGCATTGCAATGGGTGGAAGTAAGAGGAGAAGAGACGCAGAGGGGGATAGCAAAGAGGAGGAGGTGGTTTTGCCAGCTAACAAACAAAAGAAAATTGATGATTTTTTTAAAAAGAAAGGATCCATAGCATTTAACGTGCCAGTCCCAAATCACTATTCGACTTTGTCAGTAAGGCAAGACAACTCCAGCGGACCACAGCCCCAAATTGAGAGGAAGATTGGGAATGAGAAGCCCGAAATCAGCTATGAGGAGATAAGCTCTGAGGAGACTGGAGCCAGCTTAATAGCAAGATATGCAACTCTGACCGCAAGTACTGTATCGAGTATTTTTGATATGGTAGGAGATATCAAAAAGGATTTGAGAGATCTCTCTCTAAAAATTGAACCATTAATAAATGTGGTACAGTCAATACAAGGAAGTAATGCCCAGCACTTCACTAAGCCATTAGAGAGGAAGCCTGGAAGTATTGGTTGGGCAACAGCTCAGACTACCCAACCACTGTCTCATACCCAGAAGCTTATTCTCCAAAAAGAAAAAATTTGCCTGACAGTCTGCCCACAAGGAGGATTCCTACCACCATGGGCCCCCCTAAGAATAGCAATAAGACATCTGAGCAACATCTTAAGGAGACCACTATATTCCATCAACCTGATTGCAACGGAGTTGCTAAACAGCCTGAAACAAACAACAAAAGTAGTATTAACTTTTAGTTCTGCAGCTATCCCTAGGCTGTTGATGAGGCAGAAGGAAAGGCTAAATAGGATGGGGCTCTTCCCTTGTAGGGTATTTAAGAACAATGATATCATGCCTCTTTTAATCTACAAACATCAGCTGAAAGAAGAATCAGTTCTGAAACATATCCCAGCAGCTTTGAATAAAAATTTATCAGAACAGACACTGACTAATCAAAGTAAAAATAATGGACAAAAAGAGACAGAGAGTGGGACATTTTATCTGGAAAACTCGATAGAAGAAGATCTTTTAAAGTCTTTTGGAAAACTGCCCAAGGTTGAACAGGATGTAATAACATCACGCTTGAAGGATCTTGGGGCTAAGTTAGAAGAAGTAGCGACCAGCGTAAACAGAATGGAAACGGCCTATACAACCCCTTATGAAAATGTACAATGTACAATGATGGAATCAGCTCAGCCCACTGATGTGAATCTGGATGTGCCTTCCCTACATAAGAACACCAGTGACTGTGTTGGACAACTATCCCAGATGTTGCCTAATAATAATTCGCCACAGAAACATCAACACATCATGGGGAGCGAATCTTTGCCACCAAAGAATGGATGTGTTTTCAATGATCAAGATGGTCAACTGGATCTTATCACTTTGGACTGACTAGATAAGCAAGAACTGAGGGAAGAGGTTGTGGGAGGGCAGGACCTTACCTTGATATCATGGAACACCAGAGGTTGGATTATTAGGAAAACTGATCCACAAGTCTCCAAGTTTCTTAACTCCTTTGATGTTATCATGGTTCAGGAGACATGGCTTCTAGATTCCCCATATTTACCTGGCTATAAGTCATTTGATCTTCCAGCACAGGCTTCTATGCATGGTAGGGCAAAAGGGGGGCTAGCCATTTTAGTGTCCACTCAGCTAACGATAAAATCAGAATCATTGTCTAATTTTGGACAGCTAGCCATGGCTGTGATCTTGTCATTCCAACAGATGAAATACTTGCTTGTAAATGTATACTTTCCCCCAGGGGGAACAAAAGCAGAAGTGGAGGCTACCTGGGAGGGCTTTGAGAACTATGTAAGTCAACTAATGCATGCTCATCCCTTTGCATTTTTTATACTTGGAGGAGATTTTAATGCTAGGATGGGTTATGATGATTGTGCCCTATATGCTGGCTATAATTTACATGTACCTGAAATTGACATACCTGAGCCTTTACTCGCAAGAGTGTTCAAAGACACCAAATACAACTATGCTGGACTTATGCTGGCTCAGATGGCACATAGATTGGATTTAGTTATTTTAAATGGTGCAGCAATTGAGGACCATCCAGCTGAGTTTACATTTTGGGCTGGGGATAAAATGAGTACAATTGATTATATAATTGTCTCTATAAATCTGATACAAGTTCTGAGGTCATTTGAGGTTTCATCCTTCTATGATAGTGACCATTTGCCCTTAGTAATATCTTGTACTCTTCCATTTAATCGGCTTCGGTTAACCCAGTGCTTTGAGGGTCTTGCAGCTGATGAGAACTGTCTACCAAGAATTAAATGGAACATCAAGACAGACAAAATAATTAATGATCTGTTTACCCTAACATCTTTTATTAACAATACAAAAGAATTTCTCTCTAACTCTGAAAGCACCTCAATCCTAAACAGGTATGAAAGCTTGATTGAGGTCTTTCAGGATGCATTATCTAATGCTATGCAAGGTAAAAATAAGCAGACAAACAGCCACTCCAATACTTGGTTCGATGGAGAATGTAGAGCCATAAAACGGGCCCTAAGAGATAAATACATATATTATAGAACTGATCCCTCTGATGTTATAGGAAATGAGATCAAGCAATTAAAACAGAAGTATAAAAGTGTGATAATTGTTAAAAAGAAGAAGGCTGCTCGAGAAGCCTGGGAACAAATCAGGCAAGCTGTTCTCGATAAAAACTCATCTTGGTTCTGGAAACTAGTGTCTGATTGTAAAGCAAAATCAGTTTCAGCTTCAACCATCCCACCGGGAATATGGGAAGCACATTATAAGGCGCTATACTCTTCATTAGAGATAAAGCTAATCCAGTCAACAGATGTGGGAGAGCTGACCAGGATACCGGAATGGCCACAAGTTAATCACTCTGAAGTCAGGAAGCTCATTGGTACCCTTAAATCAGGGAAAGCCCCTGGCTACGATTTAGTACCTCCTGAACTAATTAGAAGGAACATAGAATGGTGGGTGCCAGTATTGGCTAAGCTGTTTACAACAATTGATAGAACAGGTATCCTTCCAAAAGGTTGGGAAGTAGCAGTGGTGGTACCCATATACAAGAGAGGAAATAGGAAGGAACCCCAAAACTACAGACCAATAAGCCTCCTCAGCACCATAAGTAAGCTGTATGCTAGGCACCTATGCTGGAAATATAGAGACTGGCTAGAAGAAGAGAACATCCTAGCAGAGGAACAAGGAGGCTTTAGAGAAGGATATTCCACACTGGATCATTGTATGCTGGTAGATCACCTAATAGCTAAATACTCCTCAAAGAAATCAACCTCCCTTTATATCTCATTTATTGATTTTAAATCTGCATTTGACTCCATTCCAAGAGATCTGTTATGGGCCAAATTAGGCAGGACCTCCATAGACAGGAGGCTACTTGTGCTTATTAAAAAACTACATGAAAATACTGCCATAAGAGTTAAATGTAGCCCTCAAGGACATCTCACAGATTTAATCAAGACAACAAAGGGAGTTAAACAGGGATGCATACTGGCCCCCCTCCTATTTAATTACTTTATTAATGATATTGGCAGCTACCTCAAAAACCCAAATTTCCATCCTCCAAAAATCAGTGGAAAACACATTTCATTTTTGCTTTATGCCGATGATCTAGCCTTATTCTCTAGGACTCCCATAGGAATGAGAAGAGCTTTGAGTGCCTTAAACTTGTACTGTCAAGCAAACTACCTTGAAGTGAACCACAATAAAACTCAGGTGATGGTTTGTGGAAAGAGGCCAAAATCTCACATTTGGAGAATAAATGGGACCCTGATAGAGCAAGTAAAACAATACAAATATCTGGGAGTCATAATTCAGGCCACACAAGCTAGAACTGCACATATAAATTATATCTCATCAAACGCGCAGAAAAGCTCAAGTGCAATTCAGAAATTTTTTTGGCAAAAAGGTGGAAGATGCATACAAGCGGCTATCAACATCTTTAAGGCCAAAGCTCTTGCACAACTAACCTATGGGGCCCCAATAAGCATCTCTGGTAATCTGTCTAACCTAGAGAAGGTCCAGTCTAAATTTCTGAGAACTATTCTCCAATTGCCAAATAACATCTCCAATATCGCAATTAGGATAGAGACTGGAATGGTTAATGTTCAGACTAGGCTCTGGATGGCAACCGTTATGTTCTGGCTTAAACTGGTATTTCGGCAGAGGGGTCTTATCAGCCTCCTACTGACAGATTCATTTGTCGCCCCCTGGTTAAAAGCACTACCAGAGAAGCTGTGCTCCTATGGTCTGTCCTATCAATTTATTTTGGGCCTGGGACATGACAAAGCGAAAGAATTAATAAGGAACAGAGTAATAGATGTAGAAAGACAGCATGATATCAATAAGATATTGGACCCACTTTTTGGGAAAGACCTTCTTAATAAGGCTGTCTTAATGCCGTATTTAACTGATCTTCTAAATTCTGAACAAAGAAGATCTTTTACTCTTCTCCGCTATAATGCCCTCCCTTCCGCATTCCTGGAAGGAAAGTTCAAGGGGCTACCGATAGAAGCACGTAAGTGTGTCTGTGGCGAAGGTCAAATAGAGACAGCTGAACATGTCCTATTTGAGTGCAGGCTCTATCGTCACCTCCGTACAAATTCACTGGCCCCATTGCTCGCAGAATGCCCCAGAGGTTTGAGGAAACAGCGTCTTAGGCTACTACTTTCAGACACAAATAAAGATCTAACAAAAATTATTGCTAGATTTGCTTGGGTAGCTATAAAAATAAGGCAGAGCTGGACCAACCCTGTTCCCTAGTGCTTTTATATTGGATCCATATACAATTGTTCTTATTTCTTAGTTTTCACCCATTTATAATTGATTTTATATCTGTAATTTTATGTTTTTTACTGGCTGGTCTATGACCGTAAATAAAATTGATTGATTTCACTGATTGTTCCGGGTGGGCGTTGTATTGGTTTTTCGCATGTGTTAGACCTGTAAGAGAAAAATTTAAATGGTTGGGAAAGGCCATGGGATGTAGAAATATTTTTTTCACATTTTACTTCCTTGTAAAAACAGGTAAATCAATAGTGATTTTCGTACGGATAAGTACCCAGTGAACGGTTCGTTTAGCTTTATATATTGTTCCGGGTGAGCGTTGTATTGGTTTTTCGGAAGTGTTAGACCTGTAAGAGAAAAATTTAAATGGTTGGGAAAGGCCATGGGATGTAGAAATATTTTTTTCACATTTACTTCCTTGTAAAAACAGGTAAATCAATAGGGTTTTTCGTACGGATAAGTACCCAGTGAACGGTTCGTTTAGCTTTATATATTGTTCCGGGTGGGAGTTGTATTGGTTTTTCGGAAGTGTTAGACCTGTAAGAGAAATATTTAAATCGTTGGGAAAAGCCATGGGATGTAGAAATATTTTTTTCACATTTACTTCCTTGTAAAAACAGGTAAATCAATAGGGTTTTTCGTACGGATAAGTACCCAGTGAACGGTTCGTTTAGCTTTATATATTGTTCCGGGTGGGCGTTGTATTGGTTTTTCGGAAGTGTTAGACCTGTAAGAGAAAAATTTAAATGGTTGGGAAAGGCCATGGGATGTAGAAATATTTTTTTCACATTTTATTTCCTTGTAAAAACAGGTAAATCAATAGGGTTTTTCGTACGGATAAGTGCCCAGTGAACGGTTCGTTTAGCTTTATATATTGTTCCGGGTGGGCGTTGTATTGGTTTTTCAGAAGTGTTAGACCTGTAAGAGAAAAATTTAAATGGTTGGGAAAGGCCATGGGATGTAGAAATATTTTTTTCACATTTTATTTCCGTTTAAAAACAGGTAAATCAATAGGGATTTTCGTACGGATAAGTACCCAGTGAACGGTTCGTTTAGCTTTATATATTCTTCCGGGTGGGCGTTGTATTGGTTTTTCGGAAGTGTTACACCTGTAAGAGAAAAATTTAAATGGTTGGGAAAGGCCATGGGATGTAGAAATATTTTTTTCACATTTTACTTCCTTGTAAATACAGGTAAATCAATAGGTATTTTCATACGGATAAGTACCCAGTGAACGGTTCGTTTATCTTTATATATTGTTCCGGGTGGGCGTTGTATTGGTTTTTCAGAAGTGTTACACCTGTAGGAGAAAAATTTAAATGGTTTGGAAAGGCCATGGGATGTAGAAATATTTTTTTCACATTTTACTTCCTTGTAAAAACTGGTAAAACAATAGGGATTTTCTTACGGATAAGTACCCAGTGAACGGTTCGTTTAGCTTTATATATTGTTCCGGGGGGGCGTTGTATTGGTTTTTCAGAAGTGTTAGACCTGTAAGAGAAAAATTTAAATGGTTGGGAAAGGCCATGGTATGTAGAAATATTTTTTTCACATTTTATTTCCTTGTAAATACAGGTAAATCGATAGGGATTTTTGTACGGATAAGTGCCCAGTGAACGGTTCGTTTAGCTTTATATATTGTTCCGGGTGGGCGTTGTATTGGTTTTTCGGAAGTGTTAGACCTGTAAGAGAAAAATTTAAATGGTTGGGAAAGGCCATGGGATGTAGAAATATTTTTTTCACATTTTGTTTCCTTGTAAAAACAGGTAAATCAATAGGGTTTTTCGTACGGATAAGTGCCCAGTGAACGGTTCGTTTAGCTTTATATATTGTTCCGGGTGGGCGTTGTTTTGGTTTTTCGCATGTGTTAGACCTGTAAGAGAAAAATTTAAATGGTTGGGAAAGGGCATGGGATGTAGAAATATTTTTTTCACATTTTATTTCCTTGTAAAAACAGGAAAATCAATAGGGTTTTTCGTACGGATAAGTGCCCAGTGAACGGTTCGTTTAGCTTTATATATTGTTCCGGGTGGGCGTTGTTTTGGTTTTTCGCAAGTGTTAGACCTGTAAGAGAAAAATTTAAATGGTTGGGAAAGGCCATGGGATGTAGAAATATTTTTTTCACATTTTACTTCCTTGTAAAAACAGGTAAATCAATAGGGATTTTCGTACGGATAAGTACCCAGTGAACGGTTCGTTTAGCTTTATATATTGTTCCGGGTGGGCATTGTATTGGTTTTTCGGAAGTGTTAGAGCTGTAAGAGAAAAATTTAAATGGTTGGGAAAGGCCATGGGATGTAGAAATTTTTTTTCACATTTTATTTCCGTTTAAAAACAGGTAAATCAATTGTGATTTTCGTACGGATAAGTACCCAGTGAACGGTTTGTTTAGCTTTATATATTCTTCCGGGTGGGCGTTGTATTGGTTTTTCGGAAGTGTTAGACCTGTAAGAGAAAAATTTAAATGGTTGGGAAAGGCCATGGGATGTAGAAATATTTTTTTCACATTTACTTCCTTGTAAAAACAGGTAAATCAATAGGCATTTTCGTACGGATAATTATTATTATTATTATTATTATTATTATTATTATTAGATTTATTTCCCGCCTCTCCCGACAGGCTCGAGGCGGGTCACAACAACCAATCCCATTAAAATTCCCATTAAAACATCACTCTACTAACATGGCGGCTAAAAATCCCATCCCTCCCCCAATTATTAAGAGGTGAAAAGGAAAGGATAGGGGAGTAGCGTACACTCCAACTCCTAGGGGGGGAGCGATGTCCCTGATTTGCTGACCCCAGCCTCAACCATAGACCTGGTGGAAGAGTTCCGTTTTACAGGCCCTGCGGAAAGCTGACAAATCCCGCAGGGCCCGCAGATCACCTGGGAGCTCATTCCACCAGGTAGGGGCCAGGACTGAAAAGGCCCTGGCCCTGGTCGAGGCTAGGCGCGCTTCCTTCGGGCCGGGGACGACCAACAGGTTCTCACCCGCAGAGCGTAAGGCCCTGCGGGGGGCATAGAGCGGTAGGCGGTCCCTCAGGTATGTGGGTCCCAACCCGCGTATGGCCTTGAAGGTTAAAACCAAAACCTTGAACCGGATCCGGGCAGCAATTGGCAGCCAATGCAGCTGCCTCAGCACCGGCTGGATGTGGGCCCTCCAAGATGTTCCAGTGAGGACCCTGGCAGCTGCATTTTGTACCAGCTGTAGTTTCCGGATCAGGGACAAGGGTAGGCCTGCGTAGAGCGAGTTACAGAAATCTATTCTGGAGGTGACTGTCGCATGGATCACTGTGGCCAAGTGGTCAGGGGACAGGTAGGGCGCTAGTAGCCGGGCCTGGCGAAGGTAGAAAAATGCCTGGCCCGCTACTCTCTTGACCTGAGCCTCCATAGTCAGGGAGGCATCAATGGTCACACCCAAATTCCTAGCTTGGGGCACGATGGTAAGTTGCACCCCTGCTAGGGTGGGTAAACGCGCTATCTGTTCCCGCCCCCTTCCCCCCAGCCACAGGACCTCCGTCTTGGAGGAGTTGAGTTTCAGGCGACTCTGCTCGAACCATTCTGTCACTGCTTCCAAACATCTGGCAAATGGTTCCGGGAGGGAGTTCGGGTGACCGTCGGGAGATAGAGCTGGGTGTCATCAGCGTACTGATGGCAACCCAGCCCAAAGCTCCGTACCAGCTGGGCCAGAGGGCGCATAAAGATGTTAAACAATGTGGGAGAGAGGACCGCACCCTGAGGGACCCCGCAAGGGAGTCTATAGGGCCGCGAGAGCTCTTCCCCCACAGCAACCCTCTGGGACCGGTTCTGGAGGAAGGAGCGTATCCAGCACAAGGCTGTGCCCCGTATCCCCGTACCGGCCAGGCGATGGACCAACAGTTCGTGGTCCACGATGTCAAAGGCAGCCGATAGGTCTAAAAGGACCAACACGGCTGACCCGCCTCTATCCAGCTGGCGACGGAGGTCATCCAGCAGAGCGACCGAAACCATCTCCACCCCGTGGCCAGGGCGGAAGCCAGACTGATATGGATCGAGTGCTGAAGTTTCCTCCAAGAGAGCCAGGAGCTGGTCCGCTGCCGCCCTCTCCACCACTTTGCCCAGGAACGCTAAATTGCCCAGTGAACGGTGCATTTAGCTTTATATATTGTTCCGGGTGGGCGTTGTATTGGTTTTTCGCAAGTGTTAGACCTGTAAGAGAAAAATTTAAATGGTTGGGAAAGGCCATGGGATGTAGAAATATTTTTTTCACATTTACTTCCTTGTAAAAACAGGAAAATCTATAGGGATTTTCGTACGGATAAGTACCCAGTGAACGGTTCGTTTATCTTTATATATTCTTCCGGGTGGGCGTTGTATTGGTTTTTCGGAAGTGTTACACCTGTAAGAGAAAAATTTAAACGGTTTGGAAAGGCCATGGGATTTAGAAATATTTTTTTCACATTTTACTTCCTTGTAAAAACAGGTAAATCAATAGGGATTTTCGTACGGATAAGTACCCAGTGAACGGTTCGTTTAGCTTTATATATTGTTCCGGGTGGGCGTTGTATTGGTTTTTCGCATGTGTTACACCTGTAAGAGAAAAATTTAAATGGTTGGGAAAGGCCATGGGATGTAGAAATATTTTTTTCACATTTACTTCCTTGTAAAAACAGGTAAATCAATAGGGTTTTTCGTACGGATAAGTACCCAGTGAACGGTTCGTTTAGCTTTATATATTGTTCCGGGTGGGAGTTGTATTGGTTTTTCGGAAGTGTTAGACCTGTAAGAGAAAAATTTAAATGGTTGGGAAAAGCCATGGGATGTAGAAATATTTTTTTCACATTTACTTCCTTGTAAAAACAGGTAAATCAATAGGGTTTTTCGTACGGATAAGTACCCAGTGAACGGTTCGTTTAGCTTTATATATTGTTCCGGGTGGGCGTTGTATTGGTTTTTCGGAAGTGTTAGACCTGTAAGAGAAAAATTTAAATGGTTGGGAAAGGCCATGGGATGTAGAAATATTTTTTTCACATTTTATTTCCTTGTAAAAACAGGTAAATCAATAGGGTTTTTCGTACGGATAAGTGCCCAGTGAACGGTTCGTTTAGCTTTATATATTGTTCCGGGTGGGCGTTGTATTGGTTTTTCAGAAGTGTTAGACCTGTAAGAGAAAAATTTAAATGGTTGGGAAAGGCCATGGGATGTAGAAATATTTTTTTCACATTTTATTTCCGTTTAAAAACAGGTAAATCAATAGGGATTTTCGTACGGATAAGTACCCAGTGAACGGTTTGTTTATCTTTATATATTCTTCCGGGTGGGCTTTGTATTGGTTTTTCGGAAGTGTTAGACCTGTAAGAGATAAATTTAAATGGTTGGGAAAGGCCGTGGTATGTAGAAATATTTTTTTCACATTTTATTTCCTTGTAAAAAAGGGAAAATCTATAGGGATTTTCGTACGGATAAGTGCCCAGTGAACGGTTCGTTTAGCTTTATATATTGTTCCGGGTGGGCGTTGTATTGGTTTTTCGGAAGTGTTAGACCTGTAAGAGAAAAATTTAAATGGTTGGGAAAGGCCATGGGATGTAGAAATATTTTTTTCACATTTACTTCCTTGTAAAAACAGGTAAATCAATAGGGTTTTTCGTACGGAAAAGTGCCCAGTGAACGGTTCGTTTAGCTTTATATATTGTTCCGGGTGGGCGTTGTATTGGTTTTTCAGAAGTGTTAGACCTGTAAGAGAAAAATTTAAATGGTTGGGAAATGCCATGGGATGTATAAATATTTTTTTCACATTTTATATCCGTTTAAAAACAGGTAAATCAATAGGGATTTTCGTACGGATAAGTACCCAGTGAACGGTTGGTTTAGCTTTATATATTGTTCCGGGTGGGCGTTGTATTGGTTTTTCGGAAGTGTTAGACCTGTAAGAGAAAAATTTAAATGGTTGGGAAAGGCCATGGGATGTAGAAATATTTTTTTCACATTTACTTCCTTGTAAAAACAGGAAAATCTATAGGGATTTTCGTACGGATAAGTACCCAGTGAACGGTTCGTTTATCTTTATATATTCTTCCGGGTGGGCGTTGTATTGGTTTTTCGGAAGTGTTACACCTGTAAGAGAAAAATTTAAACGGTTTGGAAAGGCCATGGTATTTAGAAATATTTTTTTCACATTTTACTTCCTTGTAAAAACAGGTAAATCAATAGGGATTTTCGTACGGATAAGTACCCAGTGAACGGTTTGTTTATCTTTATATATTCTTCCAGGTGGGCGTTGTATTGGTTTTTCGGAAGTGTTAGACCTGTAAGAGAAAAATTTAAATGGTTGGGAAAGGCCATGGGATGTAGAAATATTTTTTTCACATTTACTTCCTTGTAAAAACAGGAAAATCTATAGGGATTTTCGTACGGATAAGTACCCAGTGAACGGTTCGTTTATCTTTATATATTCTTCCGGGTGGGCGTTGTATTGGTTTTTCGGAAGTGTTACACATGTAAGAGAAAAATTTAAAGGGTTTGGAAAGGCCATGGGATTTAGAAATATTTTTTTCACATTTTACTTCCTTGTAAAAACAGGTAAATCAATAGGGATTTTCGTACGGATAAGTACCCAGTGAACGGTTCGTTTAGCTTTATATATTGTTCCGGGTGGGCGTTCTATTGGTTTTTCGCATGTGTTACACCTGTAAGAGAAAAATTTAAATGGTTGGGAAAGGCCATGGGATGTAGAAATATTTTTTTCACATTTACTTCCTTGTAAAAACAGGTAAATCAATAGGGTTTTTCGTACGGATAAGTACCCAGTGAACGGTTCGTTTAGCTTTATATATTGTTCCGGGTGGGAGTTGTATTGGTTTTTCGGAAGTTTTAGACCTGTAAGAGAAAAATTTAAATGGTTGGGAAAAGCCATGGGATGTAGAAATATTTTTTTCACATTTACTTCCTTGTAAAAACAGGTAAATCAATAGGGTTTTTCGTACGGATAAGTACCCAGTGAACGGTTCGTTTAGCTTTATATATTGTTCCGGGTGGGCGTTGTATTGGTTTTTCGGAAGTGTTAGACCTGTAAGAGAAAAATTTAAATGGTTGGGAAAGGCCATGGGATGTAGAAATATTTTTTTCACATTTTATTTCCTTGTAAAAACAGGTAAATCAATAGGGTTTTTCGTACGGATAAGTACCCAGTGAACGGTTCGTTTAGCTTTATATATTGTTCCGGGTGGGCGTTGTATTGGTTTTTCAGAAGTGTTAGACCTGTAAGAGAAAAATTTAAATGGTTGGGAAAGGCCATGGGATGTAGAAATATTTTTTTCACATTTTATTTCCGTTTAAAAACAGGTAAATCAATAGGGATTTTCGTACGGATAAGTACCCAGTGAACGGTTCGTTTAGCTTTATATATTCTTCCGGGTGGGCGTTGTATTGGTTTTTCGCATGTGTTAGACCTGTAAGAGAAAAATTTAAATGGTTGGGAAAGGCCATGGGATGTAGAAATATTTTTTTCACATTTTACTTCCTTGTAAAAACAGGTAAATCAATAGTGATTTTCGTACGGATAAGTACCCAGTGAACGGTTCGTTTAGCTTTATATATTGTTCCGGGTGGGCGTTGTATTGGTTTTTCGCATGTGTTAGACCTGTAAGAGAAAAATTTAAATGGTTGGGAAAGGCCATGGGATGTAGAAATATTTTTTTCACATTTACTTCCTTGTAAAAACAGGAAAATCTATAGGGATTTTCGTACGGATAAGTACCCAGTGAACGGTTCGTTTATCTTTATATATTCTTCCGGGTGGGCGTTGTATTGGTTTTTCGGAAGTGTTACACATGTAAGAGAAAAATTTAAACGGTTTGGAAAGGCCATGGGATTTAGAAATATTTTTTTCACATTTTACTTCCTTGTAAAAACAGGTAAATCAATAGGGATTTTCGTACGGATAAGTACCCAGTGAACGGTTCGTTTAGCTTTATATATTGTTCCGGGTGGGCGTTCTATTGGTTTTTCGCATGTGTTACACCTGTAAGAGAAAAATTTAAATGGTTGGGAAAGGCCATGGGATGTAGAAATATTTTTTTCACATTTACTTCCTTGTAAAAACAGGTAAATCAATAGGGTTTTTCGTACGGATAAGTACCCAGTGAACGGTTCGTTTAGCTTTATATATTGTTCCGGGTGGGAGTTGTATTGGTTTTTCGGAAGTGTTAGACCTGTAAGAGAAAAATTTAAATAGTTGGGAAAAGCCATGGGATGTAGAAATATTTTTTTCACATTTACTTCCTTGTAAAAACAGGTAAATCAATAGGGTTTTTCGTACGGATAAGTACCCAGTGAACGGTTCGTTTAGCTTTATATATTGTTCCGGGTGGGCGTTGTATTGGTTTTTCGGAAGTGTTAGACCTGTAAGAGAAAAATTTAAATGGTTGGGAAAGGCCATGGGATGTAGAAATATTTTTTTCACATTTTATTTCCTTGTAAAAACAGGTAAATCAATAGGGTTTTTCGTACGGATAAGTACCCAGTGAACGGTTCGTTTAGCTTTATATATTGTTCCGGGTGGGCGTTGTATTGGTTTTTCAGAAGTGTTAGACCTGTAAGAGAAAAATTTAAATGGTTGGGAAAGGCCATGGGATGTAGAAATATTTTTTTCACATTTTATTTCCGTTTAAAAACAGGTAAATCAATAGGGATTTTCGTACGGATAAGTACCCAGTGAACGGTTCGTTTAGCTTTATATATTCTTCCGGGTGGGCTTTGTATTGGTTTTTCGGAAGTGTTAGACCTGTAAGAGAAAAATTTAAATGGTTGGGAAAGGCCGTGGTATGTAGAAATATTTTTTTCACATTTTATTTCCTTGTAAATACAGGTAAATCAATAGGGTTTTTCGTACGGATAAGTACCCAGTGAACGGTTCGTTTAGCTTTATATATTGTTCCGGGTGGGCGTTGTATTGGTTTTTCAGAAGTGTTAGACCTGTAAGAGAAAAATTTAAATGGTTGGGAAAGGCCATGGGATGTAGAAATATTTTTTTCACATTTTATTTCCGTTTAAAAACAGGTAAATCAATAGGGATTTTCGTACGGATAAGTACCCAGTGAACGGTTCGTTTAGCTTTATATATTCTTCCGGGTGGGCGTTGTATTGGTTTTTCGCATGTGTTAGACCTGTAAGAGAAAAATTTAAATGGTTGGGAAAGGCCATGGGATGTAGAAATATTTTTTTCACATTTTACTTCCTTGTAAAAACAGGTAAATCAATAGTGATTTTCGTACGGATAAATACCCAGTGAACGGTTCGTTTAGCTTTATATATTGTTCCGGGTGGGCGTTGTATTGGTTTTTCGCATGTGTTAGACCTGTAAGAGAAAAATTTAAATGGTTGGGAAAGGCCATGGGATGTAGAAATATTTTTTTCACATTTACTTCCTTGTAAAAACAGGAAAATCTATAGGGATTTTCGTACGGATAAGTACCCAGTGAACGGTTCGTTTATCTTTATATATTCTTCCGGGTGGGCGTTATATTGGTTTTTCGGAAGTGTTACACATGTAAGAGAAAAATTTAAACGGTTTGGAAAGGCCATGGGATTTAGAAATATTTTTTTCACATTTTACTTCCTTGTAAAAACAGGTAAATCAATAGGGATTTTCGTACGGATAAGTACCCAGTGAACGGTTCGTTTAGCTTTATATATTGTTTTTGGTGGGCGTTCTATTGGTTTTTCGCATGTGTTACACCTGTAAGAGAAAAATTTAAATGGTTGGGAAAGGCCATGGGATGTAGAAATATTTTTTTCACATTTACTTCCTTGTAAAAACAGGTAAATCAATAGGGTTTTTCGTACGGATAAGTACCCAGTGAACGGTTCGTTTAGCTTTATATATTGTTCCGGGTGGGAGTTGTATTGGTTTTTCGGAAGTGTTAGACCTGTAAGAGAAAAATTTAAATAGTTGGGAAAAGCCATGGGATGTAGAAATATTTTTTTCACATTTACTTCCTTGTAAAAACAGGTAAATCAATAGGGTTTTTCGTACGGATAAGTACCCAGTGAACGGTTCGTTTAGCTTTATATATTGTTCCGGGTGGGCGTTGTATTGGTTTTTCGGAAGTGTTAGACCTGTAAGAGAAAAATTTAAATGGTTGGGAAAGGCCATGGGATGTAGAAATATTTTTTTCACATTTTATTTCCTTGTAAAAACAGGTAAATCAATAGGGTTTTTCGTACGGATAAGTACCCAGTGAACGGTTCGTTTAGCTTTATATATTGTTCCGGGTGGGCGTTGTATTGGTTTTTCAGAAGTGTTAGACCTGTAAGAGAAAAATTTAAATGGTTGGGAAAGGCCATGGGATGTAGAAATATTTTTTTCACATTTTATTTCCGTTTAAAAACAGGTAAATCAATAGGGATTTTCGTACGGATAAGTACCCAGTGAACGGTTCGTTTAGCTTTATATATTCTTCCGGGTGGGCTTTGTATTGGTTTTTCGGAAGTGTTAGACCTGTAAGAGAAAAATTTAAATGGTTGGGAAAGGCCGTGGTATGTAGAAATATTTTTTTCACATTTTATTTCCTTGTAAATACAGGTAAATCGATAGGGATTTTCGTACGGATAAGTGCCCAGTGAACGGTTCGTTTAGCTTTATATATTGTTCCGGGTGGGCGTTGTATTGGTTTTTCGGAAGTGTTAGACCTGTAAGAGAAAAATTTAAATGGTTGGGAAAGGCCATGGGATGTAGAAATATTTTTTTCACATTTACTTCCTTGTAAAAACAGGTAAATCAATAGGGTTTTTCGTACGGATAAGTACCCAGTGAACGGTTCGTTTAGCTTTATATATTGTTCCGGGTGGGAGTTGTATTGGTTTTTCGGAAGTATTAGACCTGTAAGAGAAAAATTTAAATGGTTGGGAAAAGCCATGGGATGTAGAAATATTTTTTTCACATTTACTTCCTTGTAAAAACAGGTAAATCAATAGGGTTTTTCGTACGGATAAGTACCCAGTGAACGGTTCGTTTAGCTTTATATATTGTTCCGGGTGGGCGTTGTATTGGTTTTTCGGAAGTGTTAGACCTGTAAGAGAAAAATTTAAATGGTTGGGAAAGGCCATGGGATGTAGAAATATTTTTTTCACATTTTATTTCCTTGTAAAAACAGGTAAATCAATAGGGTTTTTCGTACGGATAAGTACCCAGTGAACGGTTCGTTTAGCTTTATATATTGTTCCGGGTGGGCGTTGTATTGGTTTTTCAGAAGTGTTAGACCTGTAAGAGAAAAATTTAAATGGTTGGGAAAGGCCATGGGATGTAGAAATATTTTTTTCACATTTTATTTCCGTTTAAAAACAGGTAAATCAATAGGGATTTTCGTACGGATAAGTACCCAGTGAACGGTTCGTTTAGCTTTATATATTCTTCCGGGTGGGCGTTGTATTGGTTTTTCGCATGTGTTAGACCTGTAAGAGAAAAATTTAAATGGTTGGGAAAGGCCATGGGATGTAGAAATATTTTTTTCACATTTTACTTCCTTGTAAAAACAGGTAAATCAATAGGGATTTTCGTACGGATAAGTACCCAGTGAACGGTTCGTTTATCTTTATATATTCTTCCGGGTGGGCGTTGTATTGGTTTTTCGGAAGTGTTACACATGTAAGAGAAAAATTTAAACGGTTTGGAAAGGCCATGGGATTTAGAAATATTTTTTTCACATTTTACTTCCTTGTAAAAACAGGTAAATCAATAGGGATTTTCGTACGGATAAGTACCCAGTGAACGGTTCGTTTAGCTTTATATATTGTTCCGGGTGGGCGTTCTATTGGTTTTTCGCATGTGTTACACCTGTAAGAGAAAAATTTAAATGGTTGGGAAAGGCCATGGGATGTAGAAATATTTTTTTCACATTTACTTCCTTGTAAAAACAGGTAAATCAATAGGGTTTTTCGTACGGATAAGTACCCAGTGAACGGTTCGTTTAGCTTTATATATTGTTCCGGGTCGGAGTTGTATTGGTTTTTCGGAAGTGTTAGACCTGTAAGAGAAAAATTTAAATAGTTGGGAAAAGCCATGGGATGTAGAAATATTTTTTTCACATTTACTTCCTTGTAAAAACAGGTAAATCAATAGGGTTTTTCGTACGGATAAGTACCCAGTGAACGGTTCGTTTAGCTTTATATATTGTTCCGGGTGGGCGTTGTATTGGTTTTTCGGAAGTGTTAGACCTGTAAGAGAAAAATTTAAATGGTTGGGAAAGGCCATGGGATGTAGAAATATTTTTTTCACATTTTATTTCCTTGTAAAAACAGGTAAATCAATAGGGTTTTTCGTACGGATAAGTACCCAGTGAACGGTTCGTTTAGCTTTATATATTGTTCCGGGTGGGCGTTGTATTGGTTTTTCAGAAGTGTTAGACCTGTAAGAGAAAAATTTAAATGGTTGGGAAAGGCCATGGGATGTAGAAATATTTTTTTCACATTTTATTTCCGTTTAAAAACAGGTAAATCAATAGGGATTTTCGTACGGATAAGTACCCAGTGAACGGTTCGTTTAGCTTTATATATTCTTCCGGGTGGGCTTTGTATTGGTTTTTCGGAAGTGTTAGACCTGTAAGAGAAAAATTTAAATGGTTGGGAAAGGCCGTGGTATGTAGAAATATTTTTTTCACATTTTATTTCCTTGTAAATACAGGTAAATCAATAGGGTTTTTCGTACGGATAAGTACCCAGTGAACGGTTCGTTTAGCTTTATATATTGTTCCGGGTGGGCGTTGTATTGGTTTTTCAGAAGTGTTAGACCTGTAAGAGAAAAATTTAAATGGTTGGGAAAGGCCATGGGATGTAGAAATATTTTTTTCACATTTTATTTCCGTTTAAAAACAGGTAAATCAATAGGGATTTTCGTACGGATAAGTACCCAGTGAACGGTTCGTTTAGCTTTATATATTCTTCCGGGTGGGCGTTGTATTGGTTTTTCGCATGTGTTAGACCTGTAAGAGAAAAATTTAAATGGTTGGGAAAGGCCATGGGATGTAGAAATATTTTTTTCACATTTTACTTCCTTGTAAAAACAGGTAAATCAATAGTGATTTTCGTACGGATAAATACCCAGTGAACGGTTCGTTTAGCTTTATATATTGTTCCGGGTGGGCGTTGTATTGGTTTTTCGCATGTGTTAGACCTGTAAGAGAAAAATTTAAATGGTTGGGAAAGGCCATGGGATGTAGAAATATTTTTTTCACATTTACTTCCTTGTAAAAACAGGAAAATCTATAGGGATTTTCGTACGGATAAGTACCCAGTGAACGGTTCGTTTATCTTTATATATTCTTCCGGGTGGGCGTTGTATTGGTTTTTCGGAAGTGTTACACATGTAAGAGAAAAATTTAAACGGTTTGGAAAGGCCATGGGATTTAGAAATATTTTTTTCACATTTTACTTCCTTGTAAAAACAGGTAAATCAATAGGGATTTTCGTACGGATAAGTACCCAGTGAACGGTTCGTTTAGCTTTATATATTGTTCCTGGTGGGCGTTCTATTGGTTTTTCGCATGTGTTACACCTGTAAGAGAAAAATTTAAATGGTTGGGAAAGGCCATGGGATGTAGAAATATTTTTTTCACATTTACTTCCTTGTAAAAACAGGTAAATCAATAGGGTTTTTCGTACGGATAAGTACCCAGTGAACGGTTCGTTTAGCTTTATATATTGTTCCGGGTGGGAGTTGTATTGGTTTTTCGGAAGTGTTAGACCTGTAAGAGAAAAATTTAAATAGTTGGGAAAAGCCATGGGATGTAGAAATATTTTTTTCACATTTACTTCCTTGTAAAAACAGGTAAATCAATAGGGTTTTTCGTACGGATAAGTACCCAGTGAACGGTTCGTTTAGCTTTATATATTGTTCCGGGTGGGCGTTGTATTGGTTTTTCGGAAGTGTTAGACCTGTAAGAGAAAAATTTAAATGGTTGGGAAAGGCCATGGGATGTAGAAATATTTTTTTCACATTTTATTTCCTTGTAAAAACAGGTAAATCAATAGGGTTTTTCGTACGGATAAGTACCCAGTGAACGGTTCGTTTAGCTTTATATATTGTTCCGGGTGGGCGTTGTATTGGTTTTTCAGAAGTGTTAGACCTGTAAGAGAAAAATTTAAATGGTTGGGAAAGGCCATGGGATGTAGAAATATTTTTTTCACATTTTATTTCCGTTTAAAAACAGGTAAATCAATAGGGATTTTCGTACGGATAAGTACCCAGTGAACGGTTCGTTTAGCTTTATATATTCTTCCGGGTGGGCTTTGTATTGGTTTTTCGGAAGTGTTAGACCTGTAAGAGAAAAATTTAAATGGTTGGGAAAGGCCGTGGTATGTAGAAATATTTTTTTCACATTTTATTTCCTTGTAAATACAGGTAAATCGATAGGGATTTTCGTACGGATAAGTGCCCAGTGAACGGTTCGTTTAGCTTTATATATTGTTCCGGGTGGGCGTTGTATTGGTTTTTCAGAAGTGTTAGACCTGTAAGAGAAAAATTTAAATGGTTGGGAAATGCCATGGGATGTATAAATATTTTTTTCACATTTACTTCCTTGTAAAAACAGGAAAATCTATAGGGATTTTCGTACGGATAAGTACCCAGTGAACGGTTCGTTTAGCTTTATATATTGTTCCGGGTGGGCGTTGTATTGGTTTTTCGGAAGTGTTAGACCTGTAAGAGAAAAATTTAAATGGTTGGGAAAGGCCATGGGATGTAGAAATATTTTTTTCACATTTACTTCCTTGTAAAAACAGGAAAATCTATAGGGATTTTCGTACGGATAAGTACCCAGTGAACGGTTCGTTTATCTTTATATATTCTTCCGGGTGGGCGTTGTATTGGTTTTTCGGAAGTGTTACACCTGTAAGAGAAAAATTTAAACGGTTTGGAAAGGCCATGGTATTTAGAAATATTTTTTTCACATTTTACTTCCTTGTAAAAACAGGTATATCAATAGGGATTTTCGTACGGATAAGTACCCAGTGAACGGTTCGTTTAGCTTTATATATTGTTCCGGGTGGGCGTTGTATTGGTTTTTCGCATGTGTTAGACCTGTAAGAGAAAAATTTAAATGGTTGGGAAAGGCCATGGGATGTAGAAATATTTTTTTCACATTTACTTCCTTGTAAAAACAGGTAAATCAATAGGGTTTTTCGTACGGATAAGTACCCAGTGAACGGTTCGTTTAGCTTTATATATTGTTCCGGGTGGGCGTTGTATTGGTTTTTCGGAAGTGTTAGACCTGTAAGAGAAAAATTTAAATGGTTGGGAAAGGCCATGGGATGTAGAAATATTTTTTTCACATTTTATTTCCTTGTAAAAACAGGTAAATCAATAGGGTTTTTCGTACGGATAAGTGCCCAGTGAACGGTTCGTTTAGCTTTATATATTGTTCCGGGTGGGCGTTGTATTGGTTTTTCAGAAGTGTTAGACCTGTAAGAGAAAAATTTAAATGGTTGGGAAAGGCCATGGGATGTAGAAATATTTTTTTCACATTTTATTTCCGTTTAAAAACAGGTAAATCAATAGGGATTTTCGTACGGATAAGTACCCAGTGAACGGTTCGTTTAGCTTTATATATTGTTCCTGGTGGGCGTTCTATTGGTTTTTCGCATGTGTTACACCTGTAAGAGAAAAATTTAAATGGTTGGGAAAGGCCATGGGATGTAGAAATATTTTTTTCACATTTACTTCCTTGTAAAAACAGGTAAATCAATAGGGTTTTTCGTACGGATAAGTACCCAGTGAACGGTTCGTTTAGCTTTATATATTGTTCCGGGTGGGAGTTGTATTGGTTTTTCGGAAGTGTTAGACCTGTAAGAGAAAAATTTAAATAGTTGGGAAAAGCCATGGGATGTAGAAATATTTTTTTCACATTTACTTCCTTGTAAAAACAGGTAAATCAATAGGGTTTTTCGTACGGATAAGTACCCAGTGAACGGTTCGTTTAGCTTTATATATTGTTCCGGGTGGGCGTTGTATTGGTTTTTCGGAAGTGTTAGACCTGTAAGAGAAAAATTTAAATGGTTGGGAAAGGCCATGGGATGTAGAAATATTTTTTTCACATTTTATTTCCTTGTAAAAACAGGTAAATCAATAGGGTTTTTCGTACGGATAAGTACCCAGTGAACGGTTCGTTTAGCTTTATATATTGTTCCGGGTGGGCGTTGTATTGGTTTTTCAGAAGTGTTAGACCTGTAAGAGAAAAATTTAAATGGTTGGGAAAGGCCATGGGATGTAGAAATATTTTTTTCACATTTTATTTCCGTTTAAAAACAGGTAAATCAATAGGGATTTTCGTACGGATAAGTACCCAGTGAACGGTTCGTTTAGCTTTATATATTCTTCCGGGTGGGCTTTGTATTGGTTTTTCGGAAGTGTTAGACCTGTAAGAGAAAAATTTAAATGGTTGGGAAAGGCCGTGGTATGTAGAAATATTTTTTTCACATTTTATTTCCTTGTAAATACAGGTAAATCGATAGGGATTTTCGTACGGATAAGTGCCCAGTGAACGGTTCGTTTAGCTTTATATATTGTTCCGGGTGGGCGTTGTATTGGTTTTTCAGAAGTGTTAGACCTGTAAGAGAAAAATTTAAATGGTTGGGAAATGCCATGGGATGTATAAATATTTTTTTCACATTTACTTCCTTGTAAAAACAGGAAAATCTATAGGGATTTTCGTACGGATAAGTACCCAGTGAACGGTTCGTTTAGCTTTATATATTGTTCCGGGTGGGCGTTGTATTGGTTTTTCGGAAGTGTTAGACCTGTAAGAGAAAAATTTAAATGGTTGGGAAAGGCCATGGGATGTAGAAATATTTTTTTCACATTTACTTCCTTGTAAAAACAGGAAAATCTATAGGGATTTTCGTACGGATAAGTACCCAGTGAACGGTTCGTTTATCTTTATATATTCTTCCGGGTGGGCGTTGTATTGGTTTTTCGGAAGTGTTACACCTGTAAGAGAAAAATTTAAACGGTTTGGAAAGGCCATGGTATTTAGAAATATTTTTTTCACATTTTACTTCCTTGTAAAAACAGGTATATCAATAGGGATTTTCGTACGGATAAGTACCCAGTGAACGGTTCGTTTAGCTTTATATATTGTTCCGGGTGGGCGTTGTATTGGTTTTTCGCATGTGTTAGACCTGTAAGAGAAAAATTTAAATGGTTGGGAAAGGCCATGGGATGTAGAAATATTTTTTTCACATTTACTTCCTTGTAAAAACAGGTAAATCAATAGGGTTTTTCGTACGGATAAGTACCCAGTGAACGGTTCGTTTAGCTTTATATATTGTTCCGGGTGGGCGTTGTATTGGTTTTTCGGAAGTGTTAGACCTGTAAGAGAAAAATTTAAATGGTTGGGAAAGGCCATGGGATGTAGAAATATTTTTTTCACATTTTATTTCCTTGTAAAAACAGGTAAATCAATAGGGTTTTTCGTACGGATAAGTGCCCAGTGAACGGTTCGTTTAGCTTTATATATTGTTCCGGGTGGGCGTTGTATTGGTTTTTCAGAAGTGTTAGACCTGTAAGAGAAAAATTTAAATGGTTGGGAAAGGCCATGGGATGTAGAAATATTTTTTTCACATTTTATTTCCGTTTAAAAACAGGTAAATCAATAGGGATTTTCGTACGGATAAGTACCCAGTGAACGGTTCGTTTAGCTTTATATATTCTTCCGGGTGGGCGTTGTATTGGTTTTTCGGAAGTGTTACACCTGTAAGAGAAAAATTTAAATGGTTTGGAAAGGCCATGGGATTTAGAAATATTTTTTTAACATTTTACTTCCTTGTAAAAACAGGTAAATCAATAGTGATTTTCGTACGGATAAGTACCCAGTGAACGGTTCGTTTAGCTTTATATATTGTTCCGGGTGGGCGTTGTATTGGTTTTTCGCATGTGTTAGACCTGTAAGAGAAAAATTTAAATGGTTGGGAAAGGCCATGGGATGTAGAAATATTTTTTTCACATTTTACTTCCTTGTAAAAACAGGTAAATCAATAGTGATTTTCGTACGGATAAGTACCCAGTGAACGGTTCGTTTAGCTTTATATATTTTTCCGGGTGGGCTTTGTATTGGTTTTTCGGAAGTGTTAGACCTGTAAGAGAAAAATTTAAATGGTTGGGAAAGGCCATGGTATGTAGAAATATTTTTTTCACATTTTATTTCCTTGTAAATACAGGTAAATCGATAGGGATTTTCGTACGGATAAGTGCCCAGTGAACGGTTCGTTTAGCTTTATATATTGTTCCGGGTGGGCGTTGTATTGGTTTTTCGGAAGTGTTAGACCTGTAAGAGAAAAATTTAAATGGTTGGGAAAGGCCATGGGATGTAGAAATATTTTTTTCACATTTTATTTCCGTTTAAAAACAGGAAAATCAATAGGGATTTTCGTACGGATAAGTACCCAGTGAACGGTTCGTTTAGCTTTATATATTCTTCCGGGTGGGCGTTGTATTGGTTTTTCGGAAGTGTTACACCTGTAAGAGAAAAATTTAAATGGTTTGGAAAGGCCATGGGATTTAGAAATATTTTTTTAACATTTTACTTCCTTGTAAAAACAGGTAAATCAATAGTGATTTTCGTACGGATAAGTACCCAGTGAACGGTTCGTTTAGCTTTATATATTGTTCCGGGTGGGCGTTGTATTGGTTTTTCGCATGTGTTAGACCTGTAAGAGAAAAATTTAAATGGTTGGGAAAGGCCATGGGATGTAGAAATATTTTTTTCACATTTTACTTCCTTGTAAAAACAGGTAAATCAATAGTGATTTTCGTACGGATAAGTACCCAGTGAACGGTTCGTTTAGCTTTATATATTGTTCCGGGTGGGCTTTGTATTGGTTTTTCGGAAGTGTTAGACCTGTAAGAGAAAAATTTAAATGGTTGGGAAAGGCCATGGTATGTAGAAATATTTTTTTCACATTTTATTTCCTTGTAAATACAGGTAAATCGATAGGGATTTTCGTACGGATAAGTGCCCAGTGAACGGTTCGTTTAGCTTTATATATTGTTCCGGGTGGGCGTTGTATTGGTTTTTCGGAAGTGTTAGACCTGTAAGAGAAAAATTTAAATGGTTGGGAAAGGCCATGGGATGTAGAAATATTTTTTTCACATTTACTTCCTTGTAAAAACAGGAAAATCTATAGGGATTTTCGTACGGATAAGTACCCAGTGAACGCTTCGTTTATCTTTATATATTCTTCCGGGTGGGCGTTGTATTGGTTTTTCGGAAGTGTTACACCTGTAAGAGAAAAATTTAAACGGTTTGGAAAGGCCATGGGATTTAGAAATATTTTTTTCACATTTTACTTCCTTGTAAAAACAGGTAAATCAATAGGGATTTTCGTACGGATAAGTACCCAGTGAACGGTTCGTTTAGCTTTATATATTGTTCCGGGTGGGCGTTGTATTGGTTTTTCGCATGTGTTAGACCTGTAAGAGAAAAATTTAAATGGTTGGGAAAGGCAATGGGATGTAGAAATATTTTTTTCACATTTTACTTCCTTGTAAAAACAGGTAAATCAATAGTGATTTTCGTACGGATAAGTACCCAGTGAACGGTTCGTTTAGCTTTATATATTGTTCCGGGTGAGCGTTGTATTGGTTTTTCAGAAGTGTTAGACCTGTAAGAGAAAAATTTAAATGGTTGGGAAAGGCCATGGGATGTAGAAATATTTTTTTCACATTTACTTCCTTGTAAAAACAGGTAAATCAATAGGGTTTTTCGTACGGATAAGTGCCCAGTGAACGGTTCGTTTAGCTTTATATATTGTTCCGGGTGGGAGTTGTATTGGTTTTTCGGAAGTGTTAGACCTGTAAGAGAAAAATTTAAATGCTTGGGAAAGGCCATGGGATGTAGAAATATTTTTTTCACATTTTATTTCCTTGTAAAAACAGGTAAATCATTAGGGTTTTTCGTACGGATAAGTGCCCAGTGAACGGTTCGTTTAGCTTTATATATTCTTCCGGGTGGGCGTTGTATTGGTTTTTTGGAAGTGTTAGACGTGTAAGAGAAAAATTTAAATGGTTGGGAAAGGCCATGGGATGTAGAAATATTTTTTTCACATTTTATTTCCTTGTAAAAACAGGTAAATCAATAGGGTTTTTCGTACGGATAAGTGCCCAGTGAACGGTTCGTTTAGCTTTATATATTGTTCCGGGTGGGCGTTGTTTTGGTTTTTCGCATGTGTTAGACCTGTAAGAGAAAAATTTAAATGGTTGGGAAAGGCCATGGGATGTAGAAATATTTTTTTCACATTTTATTTCCGTTTAAAAACAGGTAAATCAATAGGGATTTTCGTACGGATAAGTACCCAGTGAACGGTTCGTTTAGCTTTATATATTCTTCCGGGTGGGCGTTGTATTGGTTTTTCGGAAGTGTTACACCTGTAAGAGAAAAATTTAAATGGTTTGGAAAGGCCATGGGATTTAGAAATATTTTTTTCACATTTTACTTCCATTTAAAAACAGGTAAATCAATAGTGATTTTCGTACGGATAAGTACCCAGTGAACGGTTCGTTTAGCTTTATATATTTTTCCGGGTGGGCTTTGTATTGGTTTTTCGGAAGTGTTAGACCTGTAAGCGAAAAATTTAAATGGTTGGGAAAGGCCATGGTAGGTAGAAATATTTTTTTCACATTTTATTTCCTTGTAAATACAGGTAAATCGATAGGGATTTACGTACGGATAAGTGCCCAGTGAACGGTTCGTTTAGCTTTATATATTGTTCCGGGAGGGCGTTGTATTGGTTTTTCGGAAGTGTTAGACCTGTAAGAGAAAAATTTAAATGGTTGGGAAAGGCCATGGGATGTAGAAATATTTTTTTCACATTTTATTTCCGTTTAAAAACAGGTAAATCAATAGGGATTTTCGTACGGATAAGTACCCAGTGAACGGTTCGTTTAGCTTTATATATTCTTCCGGGTGGGCGTTGTATTGATTTTTCGGAAGTGTTACACCTGTAAGAGAAAAATTTAAATGGTTTGGAAAGGCCATGGGATTTAGAAATATTTTTTTAACATTTTACTTCCTTGTAAAAACAGGTAAATCAATAGTGATTTTCGTACGGATAAGTACCCAGTGAACGGTTCGTTTAGCTTTATATATTGTTCCTGGTGGGCGTTGTATTGGTTTTTCGCATGTGTTAGACCTGTAAGAGAAAAATTTAAATGGTTGGGAAAGGCCATGGGATGTAGAAATATTTTTTTCACATTTTACTTCCTTGTTAAAAACAGGTAAATCAATAGTGATTTTCGTACGGATAAGTACCCAGTGAACGGTTCGTTTAGCTTTATATATTTTTCCGGGTGGGCTTTGTATTGGTTTTTCGGAAGTGTTAGACCTGTAAGAGAAAAATTTAAATGGTTGAGAAAGGCCATGGTATGAAGAAATATTTTTTTCACATTTTATTTCCTTGTAAATACAGGTAAATCGATAGGGATTTTCGTACGGATAAGTGCCCAGTGAACGGTTCGTTTAGCTTTATATATTGTTCCGGGTGGGCTTTGTATTGGTTTTTCGGAAGTGTTAGACCTGTAAGAGAAAAATTTAAATGGTTGGGAAAGGCCATGGTATGTAGAAATATTTTTTTCACATTTTATTTCCTTGTAAATACAGGTAAATCGATAGGGATTTTCGTACGGATAAGTGCCCAGTGAACGGTTCGTTTAGCTTTATATATTGTTCCGGTGGGCGTTGTATTGGTTTTTCGGAAGTGTTAGACCTGTAAGAGAAAAATTTAAATGGTTGGGAAAGGCCATGGGATGTAGAAATATTTTTTTCACATTTACTTCCTTGTAAAAACAGGAAAATCTATAGGGATTTTCGTACGGATAAGTACCCAGTGAACGCTTCGTTTATCTTTATATATTCTTCCGGGTGGGCGTTGTATTGGTTTTTCGGAAGTGTTACACCTGTAAGAGAAAAATTTAAACGGTTTGGAAAGGCCATGGGATTTAGAAATATTTTTTTCACATTTTACTTCCTTGTAAAAACAGGTAAATCAATAGGGATTTTCGTACGGATAAGTACCCAGTGAACGGTTCGTTTAGCTTTATATATTGTTCCGGGTGGGCGTTGTATTGGTTTTTCGCATGTGTTAGACCTGTAAGAGAAAAATTTAAATGGTTGGGAAAGGCAATGGGATGTAGAAATATTTTTTTCACATTTTACTTCCTTGTAAAAACAGGTAAATCAATAGTGATTTTCGTACGGATAAGTACCCAGTGAACGGTTCGTTTAGCTTTATATATTGTTCCGGGTGAGCGTTGTATTGGTTTTTCAGAAGTGTTAGACCTGTAAGAGAAAAATTTAAATGGTTGGGAAAGGCCATGGGATGTAGAAATATTTTTTTCACATTTACTTCCTTGTAAAAACAGGTAAATCAATAGGGTTTTTCGTACGGATAAGTGCCCAGTGAACGGTTCGTTTAGCTTTATATATTGTTCCGGGTGGGAGTTGTATTGGTTTTTCGGAAGTGTTAGACCTGTAAGAGAAAAATTTAAATGCTTGGGAAAGGCCATGGGATGTAGAAATATTTTTTTCACATTTTATTTCCTTGTAAAAACAGGTAAATCATTAGGGTTTTTCGTACGGATAAGTGCCCAGTGAACGGTTCGTTTAGCTTTATATATTCTTCCGGGTGGGCGTTGTATTGGTTTTTTGGAAGTGTTAGACGTGTAAGAGAAAAATTTAAATGGTTGGGAAAGGCCATGGGATGTAGAAATATTTTTTTCACATTTTATTTCCTTGTAAAAACAGGTAAATCAATAGGGTTTTTCGTACGGATAAGTGCCCAGTGAACGGTTCGTTTAGCTTTATATATTGTTCCGGGTGGGCGTTGTTTTGGTTTTTCGCATGTGTTAGACCTGTAAGAGAAAAATTTAAATGGTTGGGAAAGGCCATGGGATGTAGAAATATTTTTTTCACATTTTATTTCCGTTTAAAAACAGGTAAATCAATAGGGATTTTCGTACGGATAAGTACCCAGTGAACGGTTCGTTTAGCTTTATATATTCTTCCGGGTGGGCGTTGTATTGGTTTTTCGGAAGTGTTACACCTGTAAGAGAAAAATTTAAATGGTTTGGAAAGGCCATGGGATTTAGAAATATTTTTTTCACATTTTACTTCCATTTAAAAACAGGTAAATCAATAGTGATTTTCGTACGGATAAGTACCCAGTGAACGGTTCGTTTAGCTTTATATATTTTTCCGGGTGGGCTTTGTATTGGTTTTTCGGAAGTGTTAGACCTGTAAGCGAAAAATTTAAATGGTTGGGAAAGGCCATGGTAGGTAGAAATATTTTTTTCACATTTTATTTCCTTGTAAATACAGGTAAATCGATAGGGATTTACGTACGGATAAGTGCCCAGTGAACGGTTCGTTTAGCTTTATATATTGTTCCGGGAGGGCGTTGTATTGGTTTTTCGGAAGTGTTAGACCTGTAAGAGAAAAATTTAAATGGTTGGGAAAGGCCATGGGATGTAGAAATATTTTTTTCACATTTTATTTCCGTTTAAAAACAGGTAAATCAATAGGGATTTTCGTACGGATAAGTACCCAGTGAACGGTTCGTTTAGCTTTATATATTCTTCCGGGTGGGCGTTGTATTGGTTTTTCGGAAGTGTTACACCTGTAAGAGAAAAATTTAAATGGTTTGGAAAGGCCATGGGATTTAGAAATATTTTTTTAACATTTTACTTCCTTGTAAAAACAGGTAAATCAATAGTGATTTTCGTACGGATAAGTACCCAGTGAACGGTTCGTTTAGCTTTATATATTGTTCCTGGTGGGCGTTGTATTGGTTTTTCGCATGTGTTAGACCTGTAAGAGAAAAATTTAAATGGTTGGGAAAGGCCATGGGATGTAGAAATATTTTTTTCACATTTTACTTCCTTGTAAAAACAGGTAAATCAATAGTGATTTTCGTACGGATAAGTACCCAGTGAACGGTTCGTTTAGCTTTATATATTTTTCCGGGTGGGCTTTGTATTGGTTTTTCGGAAGTGTTAGACCTGTAAGAGAAAAATTTAAATGGTTGAGAAAGGCCATGGTATGAAGAAATATTTTTTTCACATTTTATTTCCTTGTAAATACAGGTAAATCGATAGGGATTTTCGTACGGATAAGTGCCCAGTGAACGGTTCGTTTAGCTTTATATATTGTTCCGGGTGGGCGTTGTATTGGTTTTTCGGAAGTGTTAGACCTGTAAGAGAAAAATTTAAATGGTTGGGAAAGGCCATGGGATGTAGAAATATTTTTTTCACATTTACTTCCTTGTAAAAACAGGAAAATCTATAGGGATTTTCGTACGGATAAGTACCCAGTGAACGGTTCGTTTATCTTTATATATTGTTCCGGGTGGGCGTTGTATTGGTGTTTCGGAAGTGTTAGAACTGTAAGAGAAAAATTTAAATGGTTGGGAAAGGCCATGGGATGTAGAAATATTTTTTTCACATTTACTTCCTTGTAAAAACAGGAAAATCTATAGGGATTTTCGTACGGATAAGTACCCAGTGAACAGTTCGTTTATCTTTATATATTCTTTCGGGTGGGCGTTGTATTGGTTTTTCGGAAGTGTTACACCTGTAAGAGAAAAATTTAAACGGTTTGGAAAGGCCATGGGATTTAGAAATATTTTTTTCACATTTTACTTCCTTGTAAAAACAGGTAAATCAATAGGGATTTTCGTACGGATAAGTACCCAGTGAACGGTTCGTTTAGCTTTATATATTGTTCCGGGTGGGCGTTGTATTGGTTTTTCGCATGTGTTAGACCTGTAAGAGAAAAATTTAAATGGTTGGGAAAGGCCATGGGATGTAGAAATATTTTTTTCACATTTTATTTCCGTTTAAAAACAGGTAAATCAATAGGGATTTTCGTACGGATAAGTACCCAGTGAACGGTTCGTTTAGCTTTATATATTCTTCCGGGTGGGCGTTGTATTGGTTTTTCGCATGTGTTAGACCTGTAAGAGAAAAATTTAAATGGTTGGGAAAGGCCATGGGATGTAGAAATATTTTTTTCACATTTTATTTCCTTGTAAAAACAGGTATATCAATAGGGTTTTTCGTACGGATAAGTGCCCAGTGAACGGTTCGTTTAGCTTTATATATTGTTCCGGGTGGGCGTTGTTTTGGTTTTTTGCAAGTGTTAGACCTGTAAGAGAAAAATTTAAATGGTTGGGAAAGGCCATGGGATGTAGAAATATTTTTTTCACATTTTATTTCCATTTAAAAACAGGAAAATCAATTGTGATTTTCGTACGGGTAAGTACCCAGTGAACGGTTTGTTTAGCTTTATATATTCTTCCGGGTGGGCGTTGTATTGGTTTTTCGGAAGTGTTAGACCTGTAAGAGAAAAATTTAAATGGTTGGGAAAGGCCATGGGATGTATAAATATTTTTTTCACATTTACTTCCTTGTAAAAACAGGTAAATCAATAGGGTTTTTCGTACGGATAAGTGCCCAGTGAACGGTTCGTTTAGCTTTATATATTGTTCCGGGTGGGCTTTGTATTGGTTTTTCGGAAGTGTTAGACCTGTAAGAGAAAAATTTAAATGGTTGGGAAAGGCCATGGTATGTAGAAATATTTTTTTCACATTTTATTTCCTTGTAAATACAGGTAAATCGATAGGGATTTTCGTACGCATAAGTGCCCAGTGAACGGTTCGTTTAGCTTTATATATTGTTCCGGGTGGGCGTTGTATTGGTTTTTTGGAAGTGTTAGACGTGTAAGAGAAAAATTTGAATGGTTGGGAAAGGCCATGGGATGTAGAAATATTTTTTTCACATTTTATTTCCTTGTAAAAACAGGTAAATCAATAGGGTTTTTCATACGGATAAGTGCCCAGTGAACGGTTCGTTTATCTTTATATATTGTTCCGGGTGGGCGTTGTTTTGGTTTTTCGCATGTGTTAGACCTGTAAGAGAAAAATTTAAATTGTTGGGAAAGGCCATGGGATGTAGAAATATTTTTTTCACATTTTATTTCCTTGTAAAAATAGGAAAATCAATAGGGTTTTTCGTACGGATAAGTGCCCAGTGAACGGTTCGTTTAGCTTTATATATTGTTCCGGGTGGGCGTTGTTTTGGTTTTTCGCAAGTGTTAGACCTGTAAGAGAAAAATTTAAATGGTTGGGAAAGGCCATGGGATGTAGAAATATTTTTTTCACATTTTACTTCCTTGTAAAAACAGGTAAATCAATAGGAATTTTCGTACGGATTAGTACCCAGTGAACGGTTCGTTTAGCTTTATATATTGTTCCGGGTGGGCGTTGTTTTGGTTTTTCGCAAGTGTTAGACCTGTAAGAGAAAAATTTAAATGGTTGGGAAAGGCCATGGGATGTAGAAATATTTTTTTCACATTTTACTTCCTTGTAAAAACAGGTAAATCAATAGGGATTTTCGTACGGATAAGTAGGCAGTGAACGGTTCGTTTAGCTTTATATATTGTTCCGGGTGGGCGTTGTATTGGTTTTTCGGAAGTGTTAGACCTGTAAGAGAAAAATTTAAATGGTTGGGAAAGGCCATGGGATGTAGAAATATTTTTTTCACATTTTATTTCCATTTAAAAACAGGTAAATCAATTGTGATTTTCGTACGGATAAGTACCCAGTGAACGGTTTGTTTAGCTTTATATATTCTTCCGGGTGGGCGTTGTATTGGTTTTTCGGAAGTGTTAGACCTGTAAGAGAAAAATTTAAATGGTTGGGAAAGGCCATGGGATGTATAAATATTTTTTTCACATTTACTTCCTTGTAAAAACAGGTAAATCAATAGGGTTTTTCGTACGGATAAGTGCCCAGTGAACGGTTCGTTTAGCTTTATATATTGTTCCGGGTAGGCGTTGTATTGGTTTTTCGGAAGTGTTAGACCTGTAAGAGAAAAATTTAAATGGTTGGGAAAGGCCATGGGATGTAGAAATATTTTTTTCACATTTTATTTCCTTGTAAAAACAGGTAAATCAATAGGGTTTTTCGTACGGATAAGTGCCCAGTGAACGGTTCGTTTATCTTTATATATTGTTCCGGGTGGGCGTTGTTTTGGTTTTTCGCATGTGTTAGACCTGTAAGAGAAAAATTTAAATGGTTGGGAAAGGCCATGGGATGTAGAAATATTTTTTTCACATTTTATTTCCTTGTAAAAATAGGAAAATCAATAGGGTTTTTCGTACGGATAAGTGCCCAGTGAACGGTTCGTTTAGCTTTATATATTGTTCCGGGTGGGTGTTGTTTTGGTTTTTCGCAAGTGTTAGAATTGTAAGAGAAAAATTTAAATGGTTGGGAAAGGCCATGGGATGTAGAAATATTTTTTTCACATTTTACTTCCTTGTAAAAACAGGTAAATCTATAGGGATTTTCGTACGGATTAGTACCCAGAGAACGGTTCGTTTAGCTTTATATATTGTTCCGAGTGGGCGTTGTATTGGTTTTTCGGAAGTGTTAGACCTGTAAGAGAAAAATTTAAATGGTTGGGAAAGGCCATGGGATGTAGAAATATTTTTTTCACATTTTATTTCCGTTTAAAAACAGGTAAATCAATTGTGATTTTCGTACGGATAAGTACCCAGTGAACGGTTTGTTTAGCTTTATATATTCTTCCGGGTAGGCGTTGTATTGGTTTTTCGGAAGTGTTAGACCTGTAAGAGAAAAATTTAAATGGTTGGGAAAGGCCATGGGATGTATAAATATTTTTTTCACATTTACTTCCTTGTAAAAACAGGTAAATCAATAGGGTTTTTCGTACGGATAAGTGCCCAGTGAACGGTTCGTTTAGCTTTATATATTGTTCCGGGTGGGCGTTGTATTGGTTTTTCGGAAGTGTTAGACCTGTAAGAGAAAAATTTAAATGGTTGGGAAAGGCCATGGGATATAGAAATATTTTTTTCACATTTTATATCCGTTTAAAAACAGGTAAATCAATAGGGATTTTCGTACGGATAAGTACCCAGTGAACGGTTCGTTTAGCTTTATATATTCTTCCGGGTGGGCGTTGTATTGGTTTTTCGGAAGTGTTACACCTGTAAGAGAAAAATTTAAATGGTTTGGAAAGGCCATGGGATTTAGAAATATTTTTTTCACATTTTACTTCCTTGTAAAAACAGGTAAATCAATAGGGTTTTTCGTACGGATAAGTACCCAGTGAACGGTTCGTTTAGCTTTATATATTGTTCCGGGTGGGAGTTGTATTGGTTTTTCGGAAGTGTTAGACCTGTAAGAGAAAAATTTAAATGGTTGGGAAAGGCCACGGGATGTAGAAATATTTTTTTCACATTTTATTTCCTTGTAAAAACAGGTAAATCATTAGGGTTTTTCGTACGGATAAGTGCCCAGTGAACGGTTCGTTTAGCTTTATATATTCTTCCGGGTGGGCGTTATATTGGTTTTTCGCAAGTGTTAGACCTGTAAGAGAAAAATTTAAATGGTTGGGAAAGGCCATGGGATTTAGAAATATTTTTTTAACATTTTACTTCCTTGTAAAAACAGGTAAATCAATAGTGATTTTCGTACGGATAAGTACCCAGTAAACGGTTCGTTTAGCTTTATATATTGTTCCGGGTGGGCGTTGTATTGGTTTTTCGCATGTGTTAGACCTGTAAGAGAAAAATTTAAATGGTTGGGAAAGGCCATGGGATGTAGAAATATTTTTTTCACATTTTATTTCCTTGTAAAAACAGGTAAATCATTAGGGTTTTTCGTACGGATAAGTGCCCAGTGAACGGTTCGTTTAGCTTTATATATTCTTCCAGGTGGGCGTTGTATTGGTTTTTCGGAAGTGTTACACCTGTAAGAGAAAAATTTAAATGGTTTGGAAAGGCCATGGGATTTAGAAATATTTTTTTAACATTTTACTTCCTTGTAAAAACAGGTAAATCAATAGTGATTTTCGTACGGATAAGTACCCAGTGAACGGTTCGTTTAGCTTTATATATTGTTCCGGGTGGGCGTTGTATTGGTTTTTCGCATGTGTTAGACCTGTAAGAGAAAAATTTAAATGGTTGGGAAAGGCCATGGGATGTATAAATATTTTTTTCACATTTACTTCCTTGTAAAAACAGGTAAATCAATAGGGTTTTTCGTACGGATAAGTGCCCAGTGAACGGTTCGTTTAGCTTTATATATTGTTCCGGGTGGGCTTTGTATTGGTTTTTCGGAAGTGTTAGACCTGTAAGAGAAAAATTTAAATGGTTGGGAAAGGCCATGGTATGTAGAAATATTTTTTTCACATTTTATTTCCTTGTAAATACAGGTAAATCGATAGGGATTTTCGTACGCATAAGTGCCCAGTGAACGGTTCGTTTAGCTTTATATATTGTTCCGGGTGGGCGTTGTATTGGTTTTTTGGAAGTGTTAGACGTGTAAGAGAAAAATTTGAATGGTTGGGAAAGGCCATGGGATGTAGAAATATTTTTTTCACATTTTATTTCCTTGTAAAAACAGGTAAATCAATAGGGTTTTTCATACGGATAAGTGCCCAGTGAACGGTTCGTTTATCTTTATATATTGTTCCGGGTGGGCGTTGTTTTGGTTTTTCGCATGTGTTAGACCTGTAAGAGAAAAATTTAAATTGTTGGGAAAGGCCATGGGATGTAGAAATATTTTTTTCACATTTTATTTCCTTGTAAAAATAGGAAAATCAATAGGGTTTTTCGTACGGATAAGTGCCCAGTGAACGGTTCGTTTAGCTTTATATATTGTTCCGGGTGGGCGTTGTTTTGGTTTTTCGCAAGTGTTAGACCTGTAAGAGAAAAATTTAAATGGTTGGGAAAGGCCATGGGATGTAGAAATATTTTTTTCACATTTTACTTCCTTGTAAAAACAGGTAAATCAATAGGAATTTTCGTACGGATTAGTACCCAGTGAACGGTTCGTTTAGCTTTATATATTGTTCCGGGTGGGCGTTGTTTTGGTTTTTCGCAAGTGTTAGACCTGTAAGAGAAAAATTTAAATGGTTGGGAAAGGCCATGGGATGTAGAAATATTTTTTTCACATTTTACTTCCTTGTAAAAACAGGTAAATCAATAGGGATTTTCGTACGGATAAGTAGGCAGTGAACGGTTCGTTTAGCTTTATATATTGTTCCGGGTGGGCGTTGTATTGGTTTTTCGGAAGTGTTAGACCTGTAAGAGAAAAATTTAAATGGTTGGGAAAGGCCATGGGATGTAGAAATATTTTTTTCACATTTTATTTCCATTTAAAAACAGGTAAATCAATTGTGATTTTCGTACGGATAAGTACCCAGTGAACGGTTTGTTTAGCTTTATATATTCTTCCGGGTGGGCGTTGTATTGGTTTTTCGGAAGTGTTAGACCTGTAAGAGAAAAATTTAAATGGTTGGGAAAGGCCATGGGATGTATAAATATTTTTTTCACATTTACTTCCTTGTAAAAACAGGTAAATCAATAGGGTTTTTCGTACGGATAAGTGCCCAGTGAACGGTTCGTTTAGCTTTATATATTGTTCCGGGTAGGCGTTGTATTGGTTTTTCGGAAGTGTTAGACCTGTAAGAGAAAAATTTAAATGGTTGGGAAAGGCCATGGGATGTAGAAATATTTTTTTCACATTTTATTTCCTTGTAAAAACAGGTAAATCAATAGGGTTTTTCGTACGGATAAGTGCCCAGTGAACGGTTCGTTTATCTTTATATATTGTTCCGGGTGGGCGTTGTTTTGGTTTTTCGCATGTGTTAGACCTGTAAGAGAAAAATTTAAATGGTTGGGAAAGGCCATGGGATGTAGAAATATTTTTTTCACATTTTATTTCCTTGTAAAAATAGGAAAATCAATAGGGTTTTTCGTACGGATAAGTGCCCAGTGAACGGTTCGTTTAGCTTTATATATTGTTCCGGGTGGGTGTTGTTTTGGTTTTTCGCAAGTGTTAGAATTGTAAGAGAAAAATTTAAATGGTTGGGAAAGGCCATGGGATGTAGAAATATTTTTTTCACATTTTACTTCCTTGTAAAAACAGGTAAATCTATAGGGATTTTCGTACGGATTAGTACCCAGAGAACGGTTCGTTTAGCTTTATATATTGTTCCGAGTGGGCGTTGTATTGGTTTTTCGGAAGTGTTAGACCTGTAAGAGAAAAATTTAAATGGTTGGGAAAGGCCATGGGATGTAGAAATATTTTTTTCACATTTTATTTCCGTTTAAAAACAGGTAAATCAATTGTGATTTTCGTACGGATAAGTACCCAGTGAACGGTTTGTTTAGCTTTATATATTCTTCCGGGTAGGCGTTGTATTGGTTTTTCGGAAGTGTTAGACCTGTAAGAGAAAAATTTAAATGGTTGGGAAAGGCCATGGGATGTATAAATATTTTTTTCACATTTACTTCCTTGTAAAAACAGGTAAATCAATAGGGTTTTTCGTACGGATAAGTGCCCAGTGAACGGTTCGTTTAGCTTTATATATTGTTCCGGGTGGGCGTTGTATTGGTTTTTCGGAAGTGTTAGACCTGTAAGAGAAAAATTTAAATGGTTGGGAAAGGCCATGGGATATAGAAATATTTTTTTCACATTTTATATCCGTTTAAAAACAGGTAAATCAATAGGGATTTTCGTACGGATAAGTACCCAGTGAACGGTTCGTTTAGCTTTATATATTCTTCCGGGTGGGCGTTGTATTGGTTTTTCGGAAGTGTTACACCTGTAAGAGAAAAATTTAAATGGTTTGGAAAGGCCATGGGATTTAGAAATATTTTTTTCACATTTTACTTCCTTGTAAAAACAGGTAAATCAATAGGGTTTTTCGTACGGATAAGTACCCAGTGAACGGTTCGTTTAGCTTTATATATTGTTCCGGGTGGGAGTTGTATTGGTTTTTCGGAAGTGTTAGACCTGTAAGAGAAAAATTTAAATGGTTGGGAAAGGCCACGGGATGTAGAAATATTTTTTTCACATTTTATTTCCTTGTAAAAACAGGTAAATCATTAGGGTTTTTCGTACGGATAAGTGCCCAGTGAACGGTTCGTTTAGCTTTATATATTCTTCCGGGTGGGCGTTATATTGGTTTTTCGCAAGTGTTAGACCTGTAAGAGAAAAATTTAAATGGTTGGGAAAGGCCATGGGATTTAGAAATATTTTTTTAACATTTTACTTCCTTGTAAAAACAGGTAAATCAATAGTGATTTTCGTACGGATAAGTACCCAGTAAACGGTTCGTTTAGCTTTATATATTGTTCCGGGTGGGCGTTGTATTGGTTTTTCGCATGTGTTAGACCTGTAAGAGAAAAATTTAAATGGTTGGGAAAGGCCATGGGATGTAGAAATATTTTTTTCACATTTTATTTCCTTGTAAAAACAGGTAAATCATTAGGGTTTTTCGTACGGATAAGTGCCCAGTGAACGGTTCGTTTAGCTTTATATATTCTTCCAGGTGGGCGTTGTATTGGTTTTTCGGAAGTGTTACACCTGTAAGAGAAAAATTTAAATGGTTTGGAAAGGCCATGGGATTTAGAAATATTTTTTTAACATTTTACTTCCTTGTAAAAACAGGTAAATCAATAGTGATTTTCGTACGGATAAGTACCCAGTGAACGGTTCGTTTAGCTTTATATATTGTTCCGGGTGGGCGTTGTATTGGTTTTTCGCATGTGTTAGACCTGTAAGAGAAAAATTTAAATGGTTGGGAAAGGCCATGGGATGTAGAAATATTTTTTTCACGTTTTACTTCCTTGTAAAACCAGGTAAATCAATAGTGATTTTCGTACGGATAAGTACCCAGTGAACGGTTCGTTTAGCTTTATATATTGTTCCGGGTGGGCTTTGTATTGGTTTTTCGGAAGTGTTAGACCTGTAAGAGAAAAATTTAAATGGTTGGGAAAGGCCATGGTATGTAGAAATATTTTTTTCACATTTTATTTCCTTGTAAATACAGGTAAATCGATAGGGATTTTCGTACGGATAAGTGCCCAGTGAACGGTTCGTTTAGCTTTATATATTGTTCCGGGTGGGCGTTGTATTGGTTTTTTGGAAGTGTTAGACCTGTAAGAGAAAAATTTAAATGGTTGGGAAAGGCCATGGGATGTAGAAATATTTTTTTCACATTTTATTTCCTTGTAAAAACAGGAAAATCAATAGGGTTTTTCGTACGGATAAGTGCCCAGTGAACGGTTCGTTTAGCTTTATATATTGTTCCGGGTGGGCGTTGTTTTGGTTTTTCGCAAGTGTTAGGCCTGTAAGAGAAAAATTTAAATGGTTGGGAAAGGCCATGGGATGTAGAAATATTTTTTTCACATTTTACTTCCTTGTAAAAACAGGTAAATCAATAGGGATTTTCGTACGGATAAGTACCCAGTGAACGGTTCGTTTAGCTTTATATATTGTTCCGGGTGGGCGTTGTATTGGTTTTTCGGAAGTGTTAGACCTGTAAGAGAAAAATTTAAATGGTTGGGAAAGGCCATGGGATGTAGAAATATTTTTTTCACATTTTATTTCCGTTTAAAAACAGGTAAATCAATTGTGATTTTCGTACGGATAAGTACCCAGTGAACGGTTTGTTTAGCTTTATATATTCTTCCGGGTGGGCGTTGTATTGGTTTTTCGGAAGTGTTAGACCTGTAAGAGAAAAATTTAAATGGTTGGGAAAGGCCATGGGATGTAGAAATATTTTTTTCACATTTACTTCCTTGTAAAAACAGGTAAATCAATAGGGTTTTTCGTACGTATAAGTACCCAGTGAACGGTTCGTTTAGCTTTATATATTGTTCCGGGTGGGCGTTGTATTGGTTTTTCGGAAGTGTTAGACCTGTAAGAGAAAAATTTAAATGGTTGGGAAAGGCCATGGGATGTAGAAATATTTTTTTCACATTTTATTTCCTTGTAAAAACAGGAAAAACCAAAGGGATTTTCGTACGGATAATTGCCCAGTGAACGGTGCATTTAGCTTTATATATTCTTCCGGGTGGGCGTTGTATTGGTTTTTCGCAAGTGTTAGACCTGTAAGAGAAAAATTTAAATGGTTGGGAAAGGCCATGGGATGTATAAATATTTTTTTCACATTTACTTCCTTGTAAAAACAGGTAAATCAATAGGGTTTTTCGTACGGATAAGTGCCCAGTGAACGGTTCGTTTAGCTTTATATATTTTTCCGGGTGGGCGTTGTATTGGTTTTTCGGAAGTGTTAGACCTGTAAGAGAAAAATTTAAATGGTTGGGAAAGGCCATGGGATGTAGAAATATTTTTTTCACGTTTTACTTCCTTGTAAAACCAGGTAAATCAATAGTGATTTTCGTACGGATAAGTACCCAGTGAACGGTTCGTTTAGCTTTATATATTGTTCCGGGTGGGCTTTGTATTGGTTTTTCGGAAGTGTTAGACCTGTAAGAGAAAAATTTAAATGGTTGGGAAAGGCCATGGTATGTAGAAATATTTTTTTCACATTTTATTTCCTTGTAAATACAGGTAAATCGATAGGGATTTTCGTACGGATAAGTGCCCAGTGAACGGTTCGTTTAGCTTTATATATTGTTCCGGGTGGGCGTTGTATTGGTTTTTTGGAAGTGTTAGACCTGTAAGAGAAAAATTTAAATGGTTGGGAAAGGCCATGGGATGTAGAAATATTTTTTTCACATTTTATTTCCTTGTAAAAACAGGAAAATCAATAGGGTTTTTCGTACGGATAAGTGCCCAGTGAACGGTTCGTTTAGCTTTATATATTGTTCCGGGTGGGCGTTGTTTTGGTTTTTCGCAAGTGTTAGGCCTGTAAGAGAAAAATTTAAATGGTTGGGAAAGGCCATGGGATGTAGAAATATTTTTTTCACATTTTACTTCCTTGTAAAAACAGGTAAATCAATAGGGATTTTCGTACGGATAAGTACCCAGTGAACGGTTCGTTTAGCTTTATATATTGTTCCGGGTGGGCGTTGTATTGGTTTTTCGGAAGTGTTAGACCTGTAAGAGAAAAATTTAAATGGTTGGGAAAGGCCATGGGATGTAGAAATATTTTTTTCACATTTTATTTCCGTTTAAAAACAGGTAAATCAATTGTGATTTTCGTACGGATAAGTACCCAGTGAACGGTTTGTTTAGCTTTATATATTCTTCCGGGTGGGCGTTGTATTGGTTTTTCGGAAGTGTTAGACCTGTAAGAGAAAAATTTAAATGGTTGGGAAAGGCCATGGGATGTAGAAATATTTTTTTCACATTTACTTCCTTGTAAAAACAGGTAAATCAATAGGGTTTTTCGTACGTATAAGTACCCAGTGAACGGTTCGTTTAGCTTTATATATTGTTCCGGGTGGGCGTTGTATTGGTTTTTCGGAAGTGTTAGACCTGTAAGAGAAAAATTTAAATGGTTGGGAAAGGCCATGGGATGTAGAAATATTTTTTTCACATTTTATTTCCTTGTAAAAACAGGAAAAACCAAAGGGATTTTCGTACGGATAATTGCCCAGTGAACGGTGCATTTAGCTTTATATATTCTTCCGGGTGGGCGTTGTATTGGTTTTTCGCAAGTGTTAGACCTGTAAGAGAAAAATTTAAATGGTTGGGAAAGGCCATGGGATGTATAAATATTTTTTTCACATTTACTTCCTTGTAAAAACAGGTAAATCAATAGGGTTTTTCGTACGGATAAGTGCCCAGTGAACGGTTCGTTTAGCTTTATATATTTTTCCGGGTGGGCGTTGTATTGGTTTTTCGGAAGTGTTAGACCTGTAAGAGAAAAATTTAAATGGTTGGGAAAGGCCATGGGATGTAGAAATATTTTTTTCACATTTTATATACGTTTAAAAACAGGTAAATCAATAGGGATTTTCGTACGGATAAGTACCCAGTGAACGGTTCGTTAAGATTTATATATTCTTCCGGGTGGGCGTTGTATTGGTTTTTCGGAAGTGTTACACCTGTAAGAGAAAAATTTAAATGGTTTGGAAAGGCCATGGGATTTAGAAATATTTTTTTCACATTTTACTTCCTTGTAAAAACAGGTAAATCAATAGGGATTTTCGTACGGATAAGTACCCAGTGAACGGTTCGTTTAGCTTTATATATTGTTCCGGGTGGGCGTTGTATTGGTTTTTCGGAAGTGTTAGACCTGTAAGAGAAAAATTTAAATGGTTGGGAAAGGCCATGGGATGTAGAAATATTTTTTTCACATTTTATTTCCTTGTAAAAACAGGAAAATGGATAGGGATTTTCGTACGGATAATTGCCCAGTGAACGGTGCATTTAGCTTTATATATTGTTCCGGGTGGGCGTTGTATTGGTTGTTCGCAAGTGTTAGACCTGTAAGAGAAAAATTTAAATGGTTGGGAAAGGCCATGGGATGTATAAATATTTTTTTCACATTTACTTCCTTGTAAAAACAGGTAAATCAATAGGGTTTTTCGTACGGATAAGTGCCCAGTGAACGGTTCGTTTAGCTTTATATATTGTTCCGGGTGGGCGTTGTATTGGTTTTTCGGAAGTGTTAGACCTGTAAGAGAAAAATTTAAATGGTTGGGAAAGGCCATGGGATGCAGAAATATTTTTTTCACATTTTATTTCCTTGTAAAAACAGGTAAATCAATAGGGATTTTCGTACGGATAAGTACCCAGTGAACGGTTCGTTTAGCTTTATGTATTGTTCCTGGTGGGCGTTGTATTGGTTTTTCGGAAGTGTTACACCTGTAAGAGAAAAATTTAAATGGTTTGGAAAGGCCATGGGATTTAGAAATATTTTTTTCACATTTTACTTCCTTGTAAAAACAGGTAAATCAATAGGGATTTTCGTACGGATAAGTACCCAGTGAACGGTTCGTTTAGCTTTATATATTGTTCCGGGTGGGCGTTGTATTGGTTTTTCGGAAGTGTTAGACCTGTAAGAGAAAAATTTAAATGGTTTGGAAAGGCCATGGGATGTAGAAATATTTTTTTCACATTTTATTTCCGTTTCAAAACAGGTAAATCAATTGTGATTTTCGTACGGATAAGTACCCAGTGAACGGTTTGTTTAGCTTTATATATTCTTCCGGGTGGGCGTTGTATTGGTTTTTCGGAAGTGTTAGAACTGTAAGAGAAAAATTTAAATGGTTGGGAAAGGCCATGGGATGTAGAAATATTTTTTTCACATTTACTTCCTTGTAAAAACAGGTAAATCAATAGGGTTTTTCGTACGGATAAGTACCCAGTGAACGGTTCGTTTAGCTTTATATATTGTTCCGGGTGGGCGTTGTATTGGTTTTTCGGAAGTGTTAGACCTGTAAGAGAAAAATTTAAATGGTTGGGAAAGGCCATGGGATGTAGAAATATTTTTTTCACATTTTATTTCCTTGTAAAAACAGGAAAATGGATAGGGATTTTCGTACGGATAATTGCCCAGTGAACGGTGCATTTAGCTTTATATATTGTTCCGGGTGGGCGTTGTATTGGTTGTTCGCAAGTGTTAGACCTGTAAGAGAAAAATTTAAATGGTTGGGAAAGGCCATGGGATGTATAAATATTTTTTTCACATTTACTTCCTTGTAAAAGCAGGTAAATCAATAGGGTTTTTCGTACGGATAAGTGCCCAGTGAACGGTGCATTTAGCTTTATATATTCTTCCGGGTTCGTTTAGCTTTATATATTAAACAAGTGTTAGACCTGTATTAAACAAGTGTTAGACCTGTAAGAGAAAAATTTAAATGGTTGTGAAAGGCCATGGTATGTAGAAATATTTTTTTCACATTTTATTTCCTTGTAAATACAGGTAAATTGATAGGGATTTTCGTACGGATAAGTGCCCAGTGAACGGTTCGTTTAGCTTTATATATTGTTCCGGGTGGGCGTTGTATTGGTTTTTCGGAAGTGTTAGACCTGTAAGAGAAAAATTTAAATGGTTGGGAAAGGCCATGGGATGTAGAAATATTTTTTTCACATTTTATTTCCTTGAAAAAACAGGTAAATCAATAGGGTTTTTCGTACGGAAAAGTGCTCAGTGAACGGTTCGTTTAGCTTTATATATTGTTCCGCGTGGGCGTTGTTTTGGTTTTTCGGAAGTGTTAGACCTGTAAGAGAAAAATTTAAATGGTTGGGAAAGGCCATGGGATGTAGAAATATTTTTTTCACATTTTATTTTCTTGTAAAAACAGGAAAATCAATAGGGTTTTTCGTACGGATAAGTGCCCAGTGATCGGTTCGTTTAGCTTTATATATTGTTCCGGGTGGGCGTTGTTTTGGTTTTTCGCAAATGTTAGATCTGTAAGAGAAAAATTTAAATGGTTGGGAAAGGCCATGGGAGGTAGAAATATTTTTTTCACATTTTATTTCCTTTTAAAAACAGGTAAATCAATAGGGATTTTCGTACGGATAAGTGCCCAGTGAACGGTTCGTTTAGCTTTATATATTGTTCCGGGTGGGCGTTGTATTGGTTTTTCGGAAGTGTTAGACCTGTAAGAGAAAAATTTAAATGGTTGGGAAAGGCCATGGGATGTAGAAATATTTTTTTCACATTTTATTTCCTTGAAAAAACAGGTAAATCAATAGGGTTTTTCGTACGGATAATTACCCAGTGAACGGTTCGTTTAGCTTTATATATTGTTTCGGGTGGGCGTTGTATTGGTTTTTCGGAAGTGTTAGACCTGTAAGAGAAAAATTTAAATGGTTGGGAAAGGCCATGGGATGTAGAAATATTTTTTTCACATTTTATTTCCGTTTAAAAACAGGTAAATCAATTGTGATTTTCGTACGGATAAGTACCCAGTGAACGATTCGTTTAGCTTTATATATTCTTCCGGGTGGGCGTTGTATTGGTGTTTCGGAAGTGTTATACCTGTAAGAGAAAAATTTAAATGGTTGGGAAAGGCCATGGGATGTAGAAATATTTTTTTCACATTTTATTTCCTTGTAAAAACAGGAAAATCAATAGGGATATTTGTACGGATAAGTACCCAGTGAACGGTTCGTTTAGCTTTATGTATTGTTCCTGGTGGGCGTTGTTTTGGTTTTTCGGAAGTGTTAGACCTGTAAGAGAAAAATTTAAATGGTTGGGAAAGGCCATGGGATGTAGAAATATTTTTTCACATTTTATTTCCTGGTAAAAACAGGTAAATCAATAGTGATTTTCGTACGGATAAGTACCCAGTGAACGGTTCGTTTAGCTTTATATATTTTTCCGGGTGGGAGTTGTATTGGTTTTTCGCAAGTGTTAGACCTGTAAGAGAAAAATTTAAATGGTTGGGAAAGGCCATGGGATATAGAAATATTTTTTTCACATTTTACTTCCTTGTAAAAACAGGAAAATCAATAGGGATTTTGGTACGGATAAGTACCCAGTGAACGGTTCGTTTAGCTTTATATATTGTTCCGGGTGGGCGTTGTTTTGGTTTTTCGGAAATGTTAGACCTGTAAGAGAAAAATTTAAATGGTTGGGAAAGGCCATGGGATGTAGAAATATTTTTTTCACATTTTATTTCCTTGTAAAAACAGGTAAATCAATAGGTTTTTTCGTACGGATAAGTGCCCAGTGAACGGTTCGTTTAGCTTTATATATTGTTCCGGGTGGGCGTTGTTTTGGTTTTTCGCAAGTGTTAGAACTGTAAGAGAAAAATTTAAATGGTTGGGAAAGGCCATGGGATGTAGAAATATTTTTTTCACATTTTAATTCCTTGTAAAAACAGGTAAATCAATAGGGATTTTCGTACGGATAATTACCCAGTGAACGGTTCGTTTAGCTTTATATATTGTTTCGGGTGGGCGTTGTATTGGTTTTTCGGAAGTGTTAGACCTGTAAGAGAAAAATTTAAATGGTTGGGAAAGGCCATGGGATGTAGAAATATTTTTTTCACATTTTAATTCCTTGTAAAAACAGGTAAATCAATAGGGATTTTCGTACGGATAATTACCCAGTGAACGGTTCGTTTAGCTTTATATATTGTTTCGGGTGGGCGTTGTATTGGTTTTTCGGAAGTGTTAGACCTGTAAGAGAAAAATTTAAATGGTTGGGAAAGGCCATGGGATGTAGAAATATTTTTTTCACATTTTATTTCTGTTTAAAAACAGGAAAATCAATAGGGATTTTCGTACGGATAAGTACCCAGTGAACCGTTCGTTTAGCTTTATATATTCTTCCGGGTGGGCGTTGTATTGGTGTTTCGGAAGTGTTAGACCTGTAAGAGAAAAATTTAAATGGTTGGGAAAGGCCATGGGATGTAGAAATATTTTTTTCACATTTACTTCCTTGTAAAAACAGGAAAATCGATAGGGATTTTCGTATGGATAAGTACCCAGTGAACGGTTCGTTTATCTTTATATATTCTTCCGGGTGGGCATTGTATTGGTTTTTCGGAAGTGTTAGACCTGTAAGAGAAAAATTTAAATGGTTGGGAAAGGCCATGGGATGTAGAAATATTTTTTTCACATTTTATTTCCTTGTAAAAACAGGTAAATCAATAGGGTTTTTCGTACGGATAAGTGCCCAATGAACGGTTCGTTTAGCTTTATATATTGTTCCGGGTGGGCGTTGTTTTGTTTTTTAGGAAGTGTTAGACCTGTAAGAGAAAAATTTAAATGGTTGGGAAAGGCCATGGGATGTAGAAATATTTTTTTCACATATACTTTCTTGTAAAAACAGGTAAATCAATAGGGTTTTTCGTACGGATAAGTACCCAGTGAACGGTTCGTTTAGCTTTATATATTGTTCCGGGTGGGCGTTGTATTGGTTTTTCGGAAGTGTTAGACCTGTAAGAGAAAAATTTAAATGGTTGGGAAAGGCCATGGGATGTAGAAATATTTTTTTCACATTTACTTCCTTGTAAAAACAGGTAAATCAATAGGGTTTTTCGTACGGATAAGTACCCAGTGAACGGTTCGTTTAGCTTTATATATTGTTCCGGGTGGGCGTTGTATTGGTTTTTCAGAAGTGTTAGACCTGTAAGAGAAAAATTTAAATGGTTGGGAAAGGCCATGGGATGTAGAAATATTTTTTTCACATTTACTTCCTTGTAAAAACAGGTAAATCAATAGGGTTTTTCGTACGGATAAGTACCCAGTGAACGGTTCGTTTAGCTTTATATATTGTTCCGGGTGGGCGTTGTATTGGTTTTTCAGAAGTGTTAGACCTGTAAGAGAAAAATTTAAATGGTTGGGAAAGGCCATGGGATGTAGAAATATTTTTTTCACATTTTATTTCCTTTTAAAAACAGGTAAATCAATAGGGATTTCCGTACGGATAAGTACCCAGTGAACGGTTCGTTTAGCTTTATATATTGTTCCGGGTGGGCGTTGTATTGGTTTTTCGGAAGTGTTAGACCTGTAAGAGAAAAATTTAAATGGTTGGGAAAGGCCATGGGATGTAGAAATATTTTTTTCACATTTTATTTCCTTGTAAATACAGGTAAATCGATAGGGATTTTCGTACGGATAAGTGCCCAGTGAACGGTTCGTTTAGCTTTATATATTGTTCCGGGTGGGCGTTGTATTGGTTTTTCGGAAGTGTTAGACCTGTAAGAGAAAAATTTAAATGGTTGGGAAAGGCCATGGGATGTAGAAATATTTTTTTCACATTTTATTTCCTTGAAAAAACAGGTAAATCAATAGGGTTTTTCGTACGGAAAAGTGCTCAGTGAACGGTTCGTTTAGCTTTATATATTGTTCCGCGTGGGCGTTGTTTTGGTTTTTCGGAAGTGTTAGACCTGTAAGAGAAAAATTTAAATGGTTGGGAAAGGCCATGGGATGTAGAAATATTTTTTTCACATTTTATTTTCTTGTAAAAACAGGAAAATCAATAGGGTTTTTCGTACGGATAAGTGCCCAGTGATCGGTTCGTTTAGCTTTATATATTGTTCCGGGTGGGCGTTGTTTTGGTTTTTCGCAAATGTTAGATCTGTAAGAGAAAAATTTAAATGGTTGGGAAAGGCCATGGGATGTAGAAATATTTTTTTCACATTTTACTTCCTTGTAAAAACAGGAAAATCGATAGGGATTTTCATACGGATAAGTATTATTATTATTATTATTTATTTGATTTGTATGACCGCCGCTCTCGGAAACCGGCTCGCGGCGGTTCACAACATTTTAATACAATACAATATATTAACCATTAAAATTCCCCATTAAAACCCCATTAAAACAATGACTAAGTCACAATGATGGCGATTAAAACTATTCCCGTACAGGCCCACTGGATGAGCAGAGGGAACGGAGGATAATTGGGCATAGGATGGAACACTCTGGGGAACCAGGTCAGTTTAGTACTGGCCTCCCCCCTCCGGGGAGAGGGGTCCGATCTTAGCCCCGGGCCATCACCCGGCCTTAGACAAACGCCTGGCGGAAGAGCTCCGTTTTGCAGGCTCTGCGGAACTCAGAGAGCTCCGACAGGGCCCGCAGCTCTTCAGGGAGCTCATTCCACCAGGTAGGGGCCAGGACCGAAAAGGCCCTGGCCCTTGTCGAGGCCAGGCGTGCCTCCCGGGGTCCTGGGATCATCAGCAGATTCTTACCCGCAGAGCGAAGTGCCCTGCGGGGGGCATAAGGAGATAGGCGGTCCCTCAAGTATGCAGGACCCAAGCCGCGTATAGTCTTAAAGGTTAGTACCAAAACCTTGAACCTGATCCGGAAACAAACTGGCAACCAGTGCAGCTGCTTCAGCAGAGGCTGAACATGGGACCTCCAAGATGATTTAGTGAGGACCCGTGCAGCTGCATTCTGTACCAGCTGTAACTTCCGGGTTAGAGACAAGGGTAGGCCCGCGTAGAGCGAGTTACAGAAGTCTAATCTAGAAGTAACCGTTGCATGGATCACAGTGGCCAGGTGTTCCGGGGGCAGGTAGGGCGCTAGTAGCCGAGCTTGGCGTAGATGGAGAAACGCCGTCCGGGCTACCTTAGTGACCTGGGCCTCCATGGAAAGTGAGGCATCCAGAATCACTCCCAAATTCCTGGCTTGGGGCACAGATGACAATTGTACCCCGTCCAGGCAGGGAAGACGCGCTTCCTGTTCCTGCTCCCTTCGGCCTAGCCAAAGGACCTCCGTCTTGGAGGGGTTGAGTCTCAGGCGGCTCTTCCTGATCCATCCAGCCACTGCTTCCAAACAACTGGCGAATTTTTCTGGGGGGAGATCTGGCCGGCCATCCATCAAGAGATAGAGCTGGGTATCATCAGCGTACTGGTGACACCCAAGCCCATAACTCCGTACCAGCTGAGCCAGGGGACGCATATACCCAGCGAACGGTTCGTTTATCTTTATATATTCTTCCGGGTGGGCGTTGTATTGGTTTTTCGGAAGTGTTAGACCTGTAAGAGAAAAATTTATATGGTTGGGAAAGGCCATGGGATGTAGAAATATTTTTTTCACATTTTACTTCCTTGTAAAAACAGGTAAATCAATAGGGATTTTCGTACGGATAAGTACCCAGTGAACCGTTTGTTTAGCTTTATATATTGTTCCGGGTGGGCGTTGTTTTGGTTTTTCGGAAGTGTTAGACCTGTAAGAGAAAAATTTAAATGGTTGGGAAAGGCCATGGGATGTAGAAATATTTTTTTCACATTTTATTTCCTTGTAAAAACAGGTAAATCAATAGGGTTTTTCGTACGGATAAGTGCCCAGTGAACGGTTCGTTTAGCTTTATATATTGTTCCGGGTGGGCGTTGTTTTGTTTTTTAGGAAGTGTTAGACCTGTAAGAGAAAAATTTAAATGGTTGGGAAAGGCCATGGGATGTAGAAATATTTTTTTCACATATACTTCCTTGTAAAAACAGGTAAATCAATAGGGTTTTTCGTACGGATAAGTACCCAGTGAACGGTTCGTTTAGCTTTATATATTGTTCCGGGTGGGCGTTGTATTGGTTTTTCGGAAGCGTTAGACCTGTAAGAAAAAAATTTAAATGGTTGGGAAAGGCCATGAGATGTAGAAATATTTTTTTCACATTTTATTTCCTTGTAAAAACAGGTAGATCAATAGAGTTTTTCGTACGGATAAGTGCCCAGTGAACGGTTTGTTTAGCTTTATACATTGTTCCGGGTGGGCGTTGTATTGTTTTTTCGGAAGTGTTAGACCTGTAAGAGAAAAATTTAAATGGTTGGGAAAGGCCATGAGATGTAGAAATATTTTTTTCACATTTTACTTCCTTGTAAAAACAGGAAAATCGATAGGGATTTTCATACGGATAAGTACCCAGTGAACGGTTCGTTTATCTTTATATATTCTTCCGGGTGGGCGTTGTATTGGTTTTTCTGAAGTGTTAGACCTGTAAGAGAAAAATTTAAATGGTTGGGAAAGGCCATGGGATGTAGAAATATTTTTTTCACATTTACTTCCTTGTAAAAACAGGTAAATCAATAGGGTTTTTCGTACGGATAAGTACCCAGTGAACCGTTCGTTTAGCATTATATATTGTTCCGGGTGGGCGTTGTATTGGTTTTTCGGAAGTGTTAGACCTGTAAGAGAAAAATTTAAATGGTTGGGAAAGGCCATGGGATGTAGAAATATTTTTTTCACATTTTACTTCCTTGTAAAAACAGGAAAATCAATAGGGATTTTCGTACGGATAAGTACCCAGTGAACCGTTCGTTTAGCTTTATATATTGTTCCGGGTGGGCGTTGTATTGGTTTTTCAGAAGTGTTAGACCTGTAAGAGAAAAATTTAAATGGTTGGGAAAGGCCATGGGATGTAGAAATATTTTTTTCACATTTTATTTCCTTTTAAAAACAGGTAAATCAATAGGGATTTTCGTACGGCTAAGTACCCAGTGAACGGTTCGTTTAGCTTTATATATTGTTCCGGGTGGGCGTTGTATTGGTTTTTTGGAAGTGTTAGACCTGTAAGAGAAAAATTTAAATGGTTGGGAAAGGCCATGGGATGTAGAAATATTTTTTTCACATTTTATTTCCTTTTAAAAACAGGTAAATCAATAGGGATTTTCGTACGGATAAGTACCCAGTGAACGGTTCGTTTATCTTTATATATTCTTCCGGGTGGCCGTTGTATTGGTTTTTCGGAAGTGTTAGACCTGTAAGAGAAAAATTTAAATGGTTGGGTAAGGCCATGGGATGTAGAAATATTTTTTTCACATTTTACTTCCTTGTAAAAACAGGAAAATCAATAGGGATTTTCGTACGGATAAGTACCCAGTGAACCGTTCGTTTAGCTTTATATATTGTTCCGGGTGGGCGTTGTTTTGGTTTTTCGGAAGTGTTAGACCTGTAAGAGAAAAATTTAAATGGTTGGGAAAGGCCATGGGATGTAGAAATATTTTTTTCACATTTACTTCCTTGTAAAAACAGGTAAATCAATAGTGATTTTCGTACGGATAAGTGCCCAGTGAACGGTTTGTTTAGCTTTATACATTGTTCCGGGTGGGCGTTGTATTGTTTTTTCGGAAGTGTTAGACCTGTAAGAGAAAAATTTAAATGGTTGGGAAAGGCCATGAGATGTAGAAATATTTTTTTCACATTTTACTTCCTTGTAAAAACAGGAAAATCGATAGGGATTTTCATACGGATAAGTACCCAGTGAACGGTTCGTTTATCTTTATATATTCTTCCGGGTGGGCGTTGTATTGGTTTTTCAGAAGTGTTAGACCTGTAAGAGAAAAATTTAAATGGTTGGGAAAGGCCATGGGATGTAGAAATATTTTTTTCACATTTTATTTCCTTTTAAAAACAGGTAAATCAATAGGGATGTTCGTACGGATAAGTACCCAGTGAACGGTTCGTTTAGCTTTATATATTGTTCCGGGTGGGCGTTGTATTGGTTTTTTGGAAGTGTTAGACCTGTAAGAGAAAAATTTAAATGGTTGGGAAAGGCAATGGGATGTAGAAATATTTTTTTCACATTTTATTTCCTTTTAAAAACAGGTAAATCAATAGGGATTTTCGTACGGATAAGTACCCAGTGAACGGTTCGTTTATCTTTATATATTCTTCCGGGTGGCCGTTGTATTGGTTTTTCGGAAGTGTTAGACCTGTAAGAGAAAAATTTAAATGGTTGGGTAAGGCCATGGGATGTAGAAATATTTTTTTCACATTTTATTTCCTTTTAAAAACAGGTAAATCAATAGGGATTTTCGTACGGATAAGTACCCAGTGAACGGTTCGTTTATCTTTATATATTCTTCCGGGTGGCCGTTGTATTGGTTTTTCGGAAGTGTTAGACCTGTAAGAGAAAAATTTAAATGGTTGGGTAAGGCCATGGGATGTAGAAATATTTTTTTCACATTTTACTTCCTTGTAAAAACAGGAAAATCAATAGGGATTTTCGTACGGATAAGTACCCAGTGAACCGTTCGTTTAGCTTTATATATTGTTCCGGGTGGGCGTTGTTTTGGTTTTTCGGAAGTGTTAGACCTGTAAGAGAAAAATTTAAATGGTTGGGAAAGGCCATGGGATGTAGAAATATTTTTTTCACATTTACTTCCTTGTAAAAACAGGTAAATCAATAGTGATTTTCGTACGGATAAGTGCCCAGTGAACGGTTTGTTTAGCATTATACATTGTTCCGGGTGGGCGTTGTATTGTTTTTTCGGAAGTGTTAGACCTGTAAGAGAAAAATTTAAATGGTTGGGAAAGGCCATGAGATGTAGAAATATTTTTTTCACATTTTACTTCCTTGTAAAAACAGGAAAATCGATAGGGATTTTCATACGGATAAGTACCCAGTGAACGGTTCGTTTATCTTTATATATTCTTCCGGGTGGGCGTTGTATTGGTTTTTCAGAAGTGTTAGACCTGTAAGAGAAAAATTTAAATGGTTGGGAAAGGCCATGGGATGTAGAAATATTTTTTTCACATTTTATTTCCTTTTAAAAACAGGTAAATCAATAGGGATGTTCGTACGGATAAGTACCCAGTGAACGGTTCGTTTAGCTTTATATATTGTTCCGGGTGGGCGTTGTATTGGTTTTTTGGAAGTGTTAGACCTGTAAGAGAAAAATTTAAATGGTTGGGAAAGGCAATGGGATGTAGAAATATTTTTTTCACATTTTATTTCCTTTTAAAAACAGGTAAATCAATAGGGATTTTCGTACGGATAAGTACCCAGTGAACGGTTCGTTTATCTTTATATATTCTTCCGGGTGGCCGTTGTATTGGTTTTTCGGAAGTGTTAGACCTGTAAGAGAAAAATTTAAATGGTTGGGTAAGGCCATGGGATGTAGAAATATTTTTTTCACATTTTACTTCCTTGTAAAAACAGGAAAATCAATAGGGTTTTTCGTACGGATAAGTACCCAGTGAACCGTTCGTTTAGCTTTATATATTGTTCCGGGTGGGCGTTGTATTGGTTTTTCGGAAGTGTTAGACCTGTAAGAGAAAAATTTAAATGGTTGGGAAAGGCCATGGGATGTAGAAATATTTTTTTCACATTTTACTTCCTTGTAAAAACAGGAAAATCAATAGGGATTTTCGTACGGATAAGTACCCAGTGAACCGTTCGTTTAGCTTTATATATTGTTCCGGGTGGGCGTTGTATTGGTTTTTCAGAAGTGTTAGACCTGTAAGAGAAAAATTTAAATGGTTGGGAAAGGCCATGGGATGTAGAAATATTTTTTTCACATTTTATTTCCTTTTAAAAACAGGTAAATCAATAGGGATTTTCGTACGGCTAAGTACCCAGTGAACGGTTCGTTTAGCTTTATATATTGTTCCGGGTGGGCGTTGTATTGGTTTTTTGGAAGTGTTAGACCTGGAAGAGAAAAATTTAAATGGTTGGGAAAGGCCATGGGATGTAGAAATATTTTTTTCACATTTTATTTCCTTTTAAAAACAGGTAAATCAATAGGGATTTTCGTACGGATAGGTACCCAGTGAACGGTTCGTTTATCTTTATATATTCTTCCGGGTGGCCGTTGTATTGGTTTTTCGGAAGTGTTAGACCTGGAAGAGAAAAATTTAAATGGTTGGGTAAGGCCATGGGATGTAGAAATATTTTTTTCACATTTTACTTCCTTGTAAAAACAGGAAAATCAATAGGGATTTTCGTACGGATAAGTACCCAGTGAACCGTTCGTTTAGCTTTATATATTGTTCCGGGTGGGCGTTGTTTTGGTTTTTCGGAAGTGTTAGACCTGTAAGAGAAAAATTTAAATGGTTGGGAAAGGCCATGGGATGTAGAAATATTTTTTTCACATTTACTTCCTTGTAAAAACAGGTAAATCAATAGTGATTTTCGTACGGATAAGTGCCCAGTGAACGGTTTGTTTAGCTTTATACATTGTTCCGGGTGGGCGTTGTATTGTTTTTTCGGAAGGGTTAGACCTGTAAGAGAAAAATTTAAATGGTTGGGAAAGGCCATGAGATGTAGAAATATTTTTTTCACATTTTACTTCCTTGTAAAAACAGGAAAATCGATAGGGATTTTCATACGGATAAGTACCCAGTGAACGGTTCGTTTATCTTTATATATTCTTCCGGGTGGGCGTTGTATTGGTTTTTCAGAAGTGTTAGACCTGTAAGAGAAAAATTTAAATGGTTGGGAAAGGCCATGGGATGTAGAAATATTTTTTTCACATTTTATTTCCTTTTAAAAACAGGTAAATCAATAGGGATTTTCGTACGGATAAGTACCCAGTGAACGGTTCGTTTAGCTTTATATATTGTTCCGGGTGGGCGTTGTATTGGTTTTTTGGAAGTGTTAGACCTGTAAGAGAAAAATTTAAATGGTTGGGAAAGGCCATGGGATGTAGAAATATTTTTTTCACATTTTATTTCCTTTTAAAAACAGGTAAATCAATAGGGATTTTCGTACGGATAAGTACCCAGTGAACGGTTCGTTTATCTTTATATATTCTTCCGGGTGGCCGTTGTATTGGTTTTTCGGAAGTGTTAGACCTGTAAGAGAAAAATTTAAATGGTTGGGTAAGGCCATGGGATGTAGAAATATTTTTTTCACATTTTACTTCCTTGTAAAAACAGGAAAATCAATAGGGATTTTCGTACGGATAAGTACCCAGTGAACCGTTCGTTTAGCTTTATATATTGTTCCGGGTGGGCGTTGTTTTGGTTTTTCGGAAGTGTTAGACCTGTAAGAGAAAAATTTAAATGGTTGGGAAAGGCCATGGGATGTAGAAATATTTTTTTCACATTTACTTCCTTGTAAAAACAGGTAAATCAATAGGGTTTTTCGTACGGATAATTACCCAGTGAACCGTTCGTTTAGCTTTATATATTGTTCCGGGTGGGCGTTGTTTTGGTTTTTCGGAAGCGTTAGACCTGTAAGAAAAAAATTTAAATGGTTGGGAAAGGCCATGAGATGTAGAAATATTTTTTTCACATTTTATTTCCTTGTAAAAACAGGTAAATCAATAGGGTTTTTCGTACGGATAAGTGCCCAGTGAACGGTTTGTTTAGCTTTATATATTGTTCCGGGTGGGCGTTGTTTTGGTTTTTCGGAAGTGTTAGACCTGTAAGAGAAAAATTTAAATGGTTGGGAAAGGCCATGGGATGTAGAAATATTTTTTTCACATTTTACTTACTTGTAAAAACAGGAAAATCGATAGGGATTTTCATACGGATAAGTACCCAGTGAACGGTTCGTTTATCTTTATATATTCTTCCGGGTGGGCGTTGTATTGGTTTTTCGGAAGTGTTAGACCTGTAAGAGAAAAATTTATATGGTTGGGAAAGGCCATGGGATGTAGAAATATTTTTTTCACATTTTACTTCCTTGTAAAAACAGGAAAATCAATAGGGATTTTCGTACGGATAAGTACCCAGTGAACCGTTCGTTTAGCTTTATATATTGTTCCGGGTGGGCGTTGTTTTGGTTTTTCGGAAGTGTTAGACCTGTAAGAGAAAAATTTAAATTGTTGGGAAAGGCCATGGGATGTAGAAATATTTTTTTCACATTTTATTTCCTTGTAAAAACAGGTAAATCAATAGGGTTTTTCGTACGGATAAGTGCCCAGTGAACGGTTCGTTTAGCTTTATATATTGTTCCGGGTGGGCGTTGTTTTGTTTTTTAGGAAGTGTTAGACCTGTAAGAGAAAAATTTAAATGGTTGGGAAAGGCCATGGGATGTAGAAATATTTTTTTCACATATACTTCCTTGTAAAAACAGGTAAATCAATAGGGTTTTTCGTACGGATAAGTACCCAGTGAACGGTTCGTTTAGCTTTATATATTGTTCCGGGTGGGCGTTGTATTGGTTTTTCAGAAGTGTTAGACCTGTAAGAGAAAAATTTAAATGGTTGGGAAAGGCCATGGGATGTAGAAATATTTTTTTCACATTTTATTTCCTTTTAAAAACAGGTAAATCAATAGGGATTTTCGTACGGATAAGTACCCAGTGAACGGTTCGTTTAGCTTTATATATTGTTCCGGGTGGGCGTTGTATTGGTTTTTTGGAAGTGTTAGACCTGTAAGAGAAAAATTTAAATGGTTGGGAAAGGCCATGGGATGTAGAAATATTTTTTTCACATTTTATTTCCTTTTAAAAACAGGTAAATCAATAGGGATTTTCGTACGGATAAGTACCCAGTGAACGGTTCGTTTATCTTTATATATTCTTCCGGGTGGCCGTTGTATTGGTTTTTCGGAAGTGTTAGACCTGTAAGAGAAAAATTTAAATGGTTGGGTAAGGCCATGGGATGTAGAAATATTTTTTTCACATTTTACTTCCTTGTAAAAACAGGAAAATCAATAGGGATTTTCGTACGGATAAGTACCCAGTGAACCGTTCGTTTAGCTTTATATATTGTTCCGGGTGGGCGTTGTTTTGGTTTTTCGGAAGTGTTAGACCTGTAAGAGAAAAATTTAAATGGTTGGGAAAGGCCATGGGATGTAGAAATATTTTTTTCACATTTTATTTCCTTTTAAAAACAGGTAAATCAATAGGGATTTTCGTACGGATAAGTACCCAGTGAACGGTTCGTTTATCTTTATATATTCTTCCGGGTGGCCGTTGTATTGGTTTTTCGGAAGTGTTAGACCTGTAAGAGAAAAATTTAAATGGTTGGGTAAGGCCATGGGATGTAGAAATATTTTTTTCACATTTTACTTCCTTGTAAAAACAGGAAAATCAATAGGGATTTTCGTACGGATAAGTACCCAGTGAACCGTTCGTTTAGCTTTATATATTGTTCCGGGTGGGCGTTGTTTTGGTTTTTCGGAAGTGTTAGACCTGTAAGAGAAAAATTTAAATGGTTGGGAAAGGCCATGGGATGTAGAAATATTTTTTTCACATTTACTTCCTTGTAAAAACAGGTAAATCAATAGGGTTTTTCGTACGGATAATTACCCAGTGAACCGTTCGTTTAGCTTTATATATTGTTCCGGGTGGGCGTTGTTTTGGTTTTTCGGAAGCGTTAGACCTGTAAGAAAAAAATTTAAATGGTTGGGAAAGGCCATGAGATGTAGAAATATTTTTTTCACATTTTATTTCCTTGTAAAAACAGGTAAATCAATAGGGTTTTTCGTACGGATAAGTGCCCAGTGAACGGTTTGTTTAGCTTTATATATTGTTCCGGGTGGGCGTTGTTTTGGTTTTTCGGAAGTGTTAGACCTGTAAGAGAAAAATTTAAATGGTTGGGAAAGGCCATGGGATGTAGAAATATTTTTTTCACATTTTACTTACTTGTAAAAACAGGAAAATCGATAGGGATTTTCATACGGATAAGTACCCAGTGAACGGTTCGTTTATCTTTATATATTCTTCCGGGTGGGCGTTGTATTGGTTTTTCGGAAGTGTTAGACCTGTAAGAGAAAAATTTATATGGTTGGGAAAGGCCATGGGATGTAGAAATATTTTTTTCACATTTTACTTCCTTGTAAAAACAGGAAAATCAATAGGGATTTTCGTACGGATAAGTACCCAGTGAACCGTTCGTTTAGCTTTATATATTGTTCCGGGTGGGCGTTGTTTTGTTTTTTAGGAAGTGTTAGACCTGTAAGAGAAAAATTTAAATGGTTGGGAAAGGCCATGGGATGTAGAAATATTTTTTTCACATATACTTCCTTGTAAAAACAGGTAAATCAATAGGGTTTTTCGTACGGATAAGTACCCAGTGAACGGTTCGTTTAGCTTTATATATTGTTCCGGGTGGGCGTTGTATTGGTTTTTCAGAAGTGTTAGACCTGTAAGAGAAAAATTTAAATGGTTGGGAAAGGCCATGGGATGTAGAAATATTTTTTTCACATTTTATTTCCTTTTAAAAACAGGTAAATCAATAGGGATTTTCGTACGGATAAGTACCCAGTGAACGGTTCGTTTAGCTTTATATATTGTTCCGGGTGGGCGTTGTATTGGTTTTTTGGAAGTGTTAGACCTGTAAGAGAAAAATTTAAATGGTTGGGAAAGGCCATGGGATGTAGAAATATTTTTTTCACATTTTATTTCCTTTTAAAAACAGGTAAATCAATAGGGATTTTCGTACGGATAAGTACCCAGTGAACGGTTCGTTTATCTTTATATATTCTTCCGGGTGGCCGTTGTATTGGTTTTTCGGAAGTGTTAGACCTGTAAGAGAAAAATTTAAATGGTTGGGTAAGGCCATGGGATGTAGAAATATTTTTTTCACATTTTACTTCCTTGTAAAAACAGGAAAATCAATAGGGATTTTCGTACGGATAAGTACCCAGTGAACCGTTCGTTTAGCTTTATATATTGTTCCGGGTGGGCGTTGTTTTGGTTTTTCGGAAGTGTTAGACCTGTAAGAGAAAAATTTAAATGGTTGGGAAAGGCCATGGGATGTAGAAATATTTTTTTCACATTTTATTTCCTTTTAAAAACAGGTAAATCAATAGGGATTTTCGTACGGATAAGTACCCAGTGAACGGTTCGTTTATCTTTATATATTCTTCCGGGTGGGCGTTGTATTGGTTTTTCGGAAGTGTTAGACCTGTAAGAGAAAAATTTATATGGTTGGGAAAGGCCATGGGATGTAGAAATATTTTTTTCACATTTTACTTCCTTGTAAAAACAGGAAAATCAATAGGGATTTTCGTACGGATAAGTACCCAGTGAACCGTTCGTTTAGCTTTATATATTGTTCCGGGTGGGCGTTGTTTTGGTTTTTCGGAAGTGTTAGACCTGTAAGAGAAAAATTTAAATGGTTGGGAAAGGCCATGGGATGTAGAAATATTTTTTTCACATTTTATTTCCTTGTAAAAACAGGTAAATCAATAGGGTTTTTCGTACGGATAAGTGCCCAGTGAACGGTTCGTTTAGCTTTATATATTGTTCCGGGTGGGCGTTGTTTTGTTTTTTAGGAAGTGTTAGACCTGTAAGAGAAAAATTTAAATGGTTGGGAAAGGCCATGGGATGTAGAAATATTTTTTTCACATATACTTCCTTGTAAAAACAGGTAAATCAATAGGGTTTTTCGTACGGATAAGTACCCAGTGAACGGTTCGTTTAGCTTTATATATTGTTCCGGGTGGGCGTTGTATTGGTTTTTCGGAAGTGTTAGACCTGTAAGAGAAAAATTTAAATGGTTGGGAAAGGCCATGGGATGTAGAAATATTTTTTTCACATTTACTTCCTTGTAAAAACAGGTAAATCAATAGGGATTTTCGTACGGATAAGTACCCAGTGAACGGTTCGTTTAGCTTTATATATTGTTCCGGGTGGGCGTTGTATTGGTTTTTCAGAAGTGTTAGACCTGTAAGAGAAAAATTTAAATGGTTGGGAAAGGCCATGGGATGTAGAAATATTTTTTTCACATTTTATTTCCTTTTAAAAACAGGTAAATCAATAGGGATTTTCGTACGGATAAGTACCCAGTGAACGGTTCGTTTAGCTTTATATATTGTTCCGGGTGGGCGTTGTATTGGTTTTTTGGAAGTGTTAGACCTGTAAGAGAAAAATTTAAATGGTTGGGAAAGGCCATGGGATGTAGAAATATTTTTTTCACATTTTATTTCCTTGTAAAAACAGGTAAATCAATAGGGATTTTCGTACGGATAAGTACCCAGTGAACGGTTCGTTTAGCTTTATATATTGTTCCGGGTGGGCGTTGTATTGGTTTTTCAGAAGTGTTAGACCTGTAAGAGAAAAATTTAAATGGTTGGGAAAGGCCATGGGATGTAGAAATATTTTTTTCACATTTTATTTCCTTTTAAAAACAGGTAAATCAATAGGGATTTTCGTACGGATAAGTACCCAGTGAACGGTTCGTTTAGCTTTATATATTGTTCCGGGTGGGCGTTGTATTGGTTTTTTGGAAGTGTTAGACCTGTAAGAGAAAAATTTAAATGGTTGGGAAAGGCCATGGGATGTAGAAATATTTTTTTCACATTTTATTTCCTTTTAAAAACAGGTAAATCAATAGGGATTTTCGTACGGATAAGTACCCAGTGAACGGTTCGTTTATCTTTATATATTCTTCCGGGTGGCCGTTGTATTGGTTTTTCGGAAGTGTTAGACCTGTAAGAGAAAAATTTAAATGGTTGGGTAAGGCCATGGGATGTAGAAATATGTTTTTCACATTTTACTTCCTTGTAAAAACAGGAAAATCAATAGGGTTTTTCGTACGGATAAGTACCCAGTGAACGGTTCGTTTAGCTTTATATATTGTTCCGGGTGGGCGTTGTATTGGTTTTTCGGAAGCGTTAGACCTGTAAGAAAAAAATTTAAATGGTTGGGAAAGGCCATGAGATGTAGAAATATTTTTTTCACATTTTACTTCCTTGTAAAAACAGGAAAATCGATAGGGATTTTCATACGGATAAGTACCCAGTGAACGGTTCGTTTATCTTTATATATTCTTCCGGGTGGGCGTTGTATTGGTTTTTCTGAAGTGTTAGACCTGTAAGAGAAAAATTTAAATGGTTGGGAAAGGCCATGGGATGTAGAAATATTTTTTTCACATTTACTTCCTTGTAAAAACAGGTAAATCAATAGGGTTTTTCGTACGGATAAGTACCCAGTGAACCGTTCGTTTAGCTTTATATATTGTTCCGGGTAGGCGTTGTATTGGTTTTTCGGAAGTGTTAGACCTGTAAGAGAAAAATTTAAATGGTTGGGAAAGGCCATGGGATGTAGAAATATTTTTTTCACATTTTACTTCCTTGTAAAAACACGAAAATCAATAGGGATTTTCGTACGGATAAGTACCCAGTGAACCGTTCGTTTAGCTTTATATATTGTTCCGGGTGGGCGTTGTTTTGGTTTTTCAGAAGTGTTAGACCTGTAAGAGAAAATTTTAAATGGTTGGGAAAGGCCATGGGATGTAGAAATATTTTTTTCACATTTTACTTCCTAGTAAAAACAGGAAAATCCATATGGATTTTCATACGGATAAGTACCCAGTGAACGGTTCGTTTATCTTTATATATTCTTCCGGGTGGGCGTGGTATTGGTTTTTCGGAAGTGTTAGACCTGTAAGAGAAAAATTTAAATGGTTGGGAAAGGCCATGGGATGTAGAAATATTTTTTTCACATTTTATTTCCTTGTAAAAACAGGTAAATCAATAGGGTTTTTCGTACGGATAAGTGCCCAGTGAACGGTTCGTTTAGCTTTATATATTGTTCCGGGTGGGCGTTGTTTTGGTTTTTCGGAAGTGTTAGACCTGTAAGAGAAAAATTTAAATGGTTGGGAAAGGCCATGGGATGTAGAAATATTTTTTTCACATATACTTCCTTGTAAAAACAGGAAAATCATTAGGGATTTTCGTACGGATAAGTACCCAGTGAACCGTTCGTTTAGCTTTATATATTGTTCCGGGTGGGCGTTGTTTTGGTTTTTCGGAAGTGTTAGACCTGTAAGAGAAAAATTTAAATGGTTGGGAAAGGCCATGGGATGTAGAAATATTTTTTTCACATTTTATTTCCTTGTAAAAACAGGTAAATCAATAGGGTTTTTCGTACGGATAAGTGCCCAGTGAACGGTTCGTTTAGCTTTATATATTGTTCCGGGTGGGCGTTGTATTGGTTTTTCAGAAGTGTTAGACCTTTAAAAGAAAAATTTAAATGGTTGGGAAAGGCCATGGGATGTAGAAATATTTTTTTCACATTTTATTTCCTTTTAAAAACAGGTAAATCAATAGGGATTTTCGTACGGATAAGTACCCAGTGAACGGTTCGTTTAGCTTTATATATTGTTCCGGGTGGGCGTTGTATCGGTTTTTCGGAAGTGTTAGACCTGTAAGAGAAAAATTTAAATGGTTGGGAAAGGCCATGGGATGTAGAAATATTTTTTTCACATTTACTTCCTTGTAAAAACAGGTAAATCAATAGGGTTTTTCTTACGGATAAGTACCCAGTGAACGGTTTGTTTAGCTTTATATATTGTTCCTGGTGGGCGTTGTATTGGTTTTTCAGAAGTGTTGGACCTGTAAGAGAAAAATTTAAATGGTTGGGAAAGGCCATGGGATGTAGAAATATTTTTTTCACATTTTATTTCCTTTTAAAAACAGGTAAATCAATAGGGATTTTCGTACGGATAAGTACCCAATGAACGGTTCGTTTAGCTTTATATATTGTTCCGGGTGGGCGTTGTATCGGTTTTTTGGAAGTGTTAGACCTGTAAGAGAAAAATTTAAATGGTTGGGAAAGGCCATGGGATGTAGAAATATTTTTTTCACATTTACTTCCTTGTAAAAACAGGTAAATCAATAGGGTTTTTCGTACGGATAAGTACCCAGTGAATGGTTCGTTTAGCTTTATATATTGTTCCGGGTGGGCGTTGTATTGGTTTTTCAGAAGTGTTAGACCTGTAAGAGAAAAATTTAAATGGTTGGGAAAGGCCATGGGATGTAGAAATATTTTTTTCACATTTTATTTCCTTTTAAAAACAGGTAAATCAATAGGGATTTTCGTACGGATAAGTACCCAGTGAACGGTTCGTTGAGCTTTATATATTGTTCCGGGTGGGCGTTGTATTGGTTTTTTGGAAGTGTTAGACCTGTAAGAGAAAAATTTAAATGGTTGGGAAAGGCCATGGGATGTAGAAATATTTTTTTCACATTTTACTTCCTTATAAAAACAGGAAAATCAATAGGGATTTTCGTACGGATATGTACCCAGTGAACGGTTCGTTTAGCTTTATATATTGTTCCGGGTGGGCGTTGTATTGGTTTTTCGGAAGCGTTAGACCTGTAAGAAAAAAATTTAAATGGTTGGGAAAGGCCATGGGATGTAGAAATATTTTTTTCACATTTTATTTCCTTGTAAAAACAGGTAAATCAATAGGGTTTTTCGTACGGATAAGTGCCCAGTGAACGGTTCGTTTAGCTTTATATATTGTTCCGGGTGGGCGTTGTTTTGGTTTTTAGGAAGTGTTAGACCTGTAAGAGAAAAATTTAAATGGTTGGGAAAGGCCATGGGATGTAGAAATATTTTTTTCACATATACTTCCTTGTAAAAACAGGTAAATCAATAGGGTTTTTCATACGGATAAGTACCCAGTGAACGGTTCGTTTAGCTTTATATATTGTTCCGGGTGGGCGTTGTATTGGTTTTTCGGAAGTGTTAGACCTGTAAGAGAAAAATTTAAATGGTTGGGAAAGGCCATGGGATGTAGAAATATTTTTTTCACATTTACTTCCTTGTAAAAACAGGTAAATCAATAGGGTTTTTCTTACGGATAAGTACCCAGTGAACGGTTTGTTTAGCTTTATATATTGTTCCTGGTGGGCGTTGTATTGGTTTTTCAGAAGTGTTGGACCTGTAAGAGAAAAATTTAAATGGTTGGGAAAGGCCATGGGATGTAGAAATATTTTTTTCACATTTTATTTCCTTTTAAAAACAGGTAAATCAATAGGGATTTTCGTACGGATAAGTACCCAATGAACGGTTCGTTTAGCTTTATATATTGTTCCGGGTGGGCGTTGTATCGGTTTTTTGGAAGTGTTAGACCTGTAAGAGAAAAATTTAAATGGTTGGGAAAGGCCATGGGATGTAGAAATATTTTTTTCACATTTACTTCCTTGTAAAAACAGGTAAATCAATAGGGTTTTTCGTACGGATAAGTACCCAGTGAATGGTTCGTTTAGCTTTATATATTGTTCCGGGTGGGCGTTGTATTGGTTTTTCAGAAGTGTTAGACCTGTAAGAGAAAAATTTAAATGGTTGGGAAAGGCCATGGGATGTAGAAATATTTTTTTCACATTTTATTTCCTTTTAAAAACAGGTAAATCAATAGGGATTTTCGTACGGATAAGTACCCAGTGAACGGTTCGTTGAGCTTTATATATTGTTCGGGGTGGGCGTTGTATTGGTTTTTTGGAAGTGTTAGACCTGTAAGAGAAAAATTTAAATGGTTGGGAAAGGCCATGGGATGTAGAAATATTTTTTTCACATTTTACTTCCTTATAAAAACAGGAAAATCAATAGGGATTTTCGTACGGATATGTACCCAGTGAACGGTTCGTTTAGCTTTATATATTGTTCCGGGTGGGCGTTGTATTGGTTTTTCGGAAGCGTTAGACCTGTAAGAAAAAAATTTAAATGGTTGGGAAAGGCCATGGGATGTAGAAATATTTTTTTCACATTTTATTTCCTTGTAAAAACAGGTAAATCAATAGGGTTTTTCGTACGGATAAGTGCCCAGTGAACGGTTCGTTTAGCTTTATATATTGTTCCGGGTGGGCGTTGTTTTGGTTTTTAGGAAGTGTTAGACCTGTAAGAGAAAAATTTAAATGGTTGGGAAAGGCCATGGGATGTAGAAATATTTTTTTCACATATACTTCCTTGTAAAAACAGGTAAATCAATAGGGTTTTTCATACGGATAAGTACCCAGTGAACGGTTCGTTTAGCTTTATATATTGTTCCGGGTGGGCGTTGTATTGGTTTTTCGGAAGTGTTAGACCTGTAAGAGAAAAATTTAAATGGTTGGGAAAGGCCATGGGATGTAGAAATATTTTTTTCACATTTACTTCCTTGTAAAAACAGGTAAATCAATAGGGTTTTTCGTACGGATAAGTACCCAGTGAACGGTTCGTTGAGCTTTATATATTGTTCCGGGTGGGCGTTGTATTGGTTTTTCAGAAGTGTTAGACCTGTAAAAGAAAAATTTAAATGGTTGGGAAAGGCCATGGGATGTAGAAATATTTTGTTCACATTTTATTTCCTTTTAAAAACAGGTAAATCAATAGGGATTTTCGTACGGATAAGTACCCAGTGAACGGTTCGTTTAGCTTTATATATTGTTCCGGGTGGGCGTTGTATTGGTTTTTTGGAAGTGTTAGACCTGTAAGAGAAAAATTTAAATGGTTGGGAAAGGCCATGGGATGTAGAAATATTTTTTTCACATTTTATTTCCTTTTAAAAACAGGTAACTCAATAGGGATTTTCGTACGGATAATTACCCAGTGAACGGTTCGTTTAGCTTTATATATTGTTCCGGGTGGGCGTTGTATTGGTTTTTTGGAAGTGTTAGACCTGTAAGAGAAAAATTTAAGTGGTTGGGAAAGGCCATGGGATGTAGAAATATTTTTTTCACATTTTACTTCCTAATAAAAACTGGAAAATCAATAGGGATTTTCGTACGGATATGTACCCAGTGAACGGTTCGTTTAGCTTTATATATTGTTCCGGGATGGCGTTGTATTGGTTTTTCGGAAGTGTTAGACCTGTAAGAGAAAAATTTAAATGGTTGGGAAAGGCCATGGGATGTAGAAATATTTTTTTCACATTTACTTCCTTGTAAAAACAGGTAAATCAATAGGGTTTTTCTTACGGATAAGTACCCAGTGAACGGTTTGTTTAGCTTTATATATTGTTCCTGGTGGGCGTTGTATTGGTTTTTCAGAAGTGTTGGACCTGTAAGAGAAAAATTTAAATGGTTGGGAAAGGCCATGGGATGTAGAAATATTTTTTTCACATTTTATTTCCTTTTAAAAACAGGTAAATCAATAGGGATTTTCGTACGGATAAGTACCCAATGAACGGTTCGTTTAGCTTTATATATTGTTCCGGGTGGGCGTTGTATCGGTTTTTTGGAAGTGTTAGACCTGTAAGAGAAAAATTTAAATGGTTGGGAAAGGCCATGGGATGTAGAAATATTTTTTTCACATTTACTTCCTTGTAAAAACAGGTAAATCAATAGGGTTTTTCGTACGGATAAGTACCCAGTGAATGGTTCGTTTAGCTTTATATATTGTTCCGGGTGGGCGTTGTATTGGTTTTTCAGAAGTGTTAGACCTGTAAGAGAAAAATTTAAATGGTTGGGAAAGGCCATGGGATGTAGAAATATTTTTTTCACATTTTATTTCCTTTTAAAAACAGGTAAATCAATAGGGATTTTCGTACGGATAAGTACCCAGTGAACGGTTCGTTGAGCTTTATATATTGTTCCGGGTGGGCGTTGTATTGGTTTTTTGGAAGTGTTAGACCTGTAAGAGAAAAATTTAAATGGTTGGGAAAGGCCATGGGATGTAGAAATATTTTTTTCACATTTTACTTCCTTATAAAAACAGGAAAATCAATAGGGATTTTCGTACGGATATGTACCCAGTGAACGGTTCGTTTAGCTTTATATATTGTTCCGGGTGGGCGTTGTATTGGTTTTTCGGAAGCGTTAGACCTGTAAGAAAAAAATTTAAATGGTTGGGAAAGGCCATGGGATGTAGAAATATTTTTTTCACATTTTATTTCCTTGTAAAAACAGGTAAATCAATAGGGTTTTTCGTACGGATAAGTGCCCAGTGAACGGTTCGTTTAGCTTTATATATTGTTCCGGGTGGGCGTTGTTTTGGTTTTTAGGAAGTGTTAGACCTGTAAGAGAAAAATTTAAATGGTTGGGAAAGGCCATGGGATGTAGAAATATTTTTTTCACATATACTTCCTTGTAAAAACAGGTAAATCAATAGGGTTTTTCATACGGATAAGTACCCAGTGAACGGTTCGTTTAGCTTTATATATTGTTCCGGGTGGGCGTTGTATTGGTTTTTCGGAAGTGTTAGACCTGTAAGAGAAAAATTTAAATGGTTGGGAAAGGCCATGGGATGTAGAAATATTTTTTTCACATTTACTTCCTTGTAAAAACAGGTAAATCAATAGGGTTTTTCGAACGGATAAGTACCCAGTGAACGGTTCGTTGAGCTTTATATATTGTTCCGGGTGGGCGTTGTATTGGTTTTTCAGAAGTGTTAGACCTGTAAAAGAAAAATTTAAATGGTTGGGAAAGGCCATGGGATGTAGAAATATTTTGTTCACATTTTATTTCCTTTTAAAAACAGGTAAATCAATAGGGATTTTCGTACGGATAAGTACCCAGTGAACGGTTCGTTTAGCTTTATATATTGTTCCGGGTGGGCGTTGTATTGGTTTTTTGGAAGTGTTAGACCTGTAAGAGAAAAATTTAAATGGTTGGGAAAGGCCATGGGATGTAGAAATATTTTTTTCACATTTTATTTCCTTTTAAAAACAGGTAACTCAATAGGGATTTTCGTACGGATAATTACCCAGTGAACGGTTCGTTTAGCTTTATATATTGTTCCGGGTGGGCGTTGTATTGGTTTTTTGGAAGTGTTAGACCTGTAAGAGAAAAATTTAAGTGGTTGGGAAAGGCCATGGGATGTAGAAATATTTTTTTCACATTTTACTTCCTAATAAAAACTGGAAAATCAATAGGGATTTTCGTACGGATATGTACCCAGTGAACGGTTCGTTTAGCTTTATATATTGTTCCGGGTGGGCGTTGTATTGGTTTTTCGGAAGTGTTAGACCTGTAAGAGAAAAATTTAAATGGTTGGGAAAGGCCATGGGATGTAGAAATATTTTTTCACATATACTTCCTTGTAAAAACAGGTAAATCAATAGGGTTTTTCGTACGGATAAGTACCCAGTGAACGGTTCGTTTAGCTTTATATATTGTTCCGGGTGGGCGTTGTATTGGTTTTTCGGAAGTGTTGGACCTGTAAGAGAAAAATTTAAATGGTTGGGAAAGGCCATGGGATGTAGAAATATTTTTTTCACATTTACTTCCTTGTAAAAACAGGTAAATCAATAGGGTTTTTCGTACGGATAAGTACCCAGTGAACGGTTCGTTGAGCTTTATATATTGTTCCGGGTGGGCGTTGTATTGGTTTTTCAGAAGTGTTAGACCTGTAAAAGAAAAATTTAAATGGTTGGGAAAGGCCATGGGATGTAGAAATATTTTTTTCACATTTTATTTCCTTTTAAAAACAGGTAAATCAATAGGGATTTTCGTACGGATAAGTACCCAGTGAACGGTTCGTTTAGCTTTATATATTGTTCCGGGTGGGCGTTGTATTGGTTTTTTGGAAGTGTTAGACCTGTAAGAGAAAAATTTAAATGGTTGGGAAAGGCCATGGGATGTAGAAATATTTTTTTCACATTTACTTCCTTGTAAAAACAGGTAAATCAATAGGGTTTTTCGTACGGATAAGTACCCAGTGAACGGTTCGTTTAGCTTTATATATTGTTCCGGGTGGGCGTTGTATTGGTTTTTTGGAAGTGTTAGACCTGTAAGAGAAAAATTAAAATGGTTGGGAAAGGCCATGGGATGTAGAAATATTTTTTTCACATTTTACTTCCTTGTAAAAACAGGAAAATCAATAGGGATTTTCGTACGGATAAGTACCCAGTGAACCGTTCGTTTAGCTTTATATATTGTTCCGGGTGGGCGTTGTTTTGGTTTTTCGGAAGTGTTAGACCTGTAAGAGAAAAATTTAAATGGTTGGGAAAGGCCATGGAATGTAGAAATATTTTTTTCACATTTTACTTCCTTGTAAAAACAGGTAAATCAATAGGGTTTTTCGTACGGATAAGTACCCAGTGAACCGTTCGTTTAGCTTTATATATTGTTCCGGGTGGGCGTTGTATTGTTTTTTCGGAAGTGTTAGACCTGTAAGAGAAAAATTTAAATGGTTGGGAAAGACCATGGGATGTAGAAATATTTTTTTCACATTTTATTTCCTTTTAAAAACAGGTAAATCAATAGGGATTTTCGTACGGATAATTACGAAGTGAACGGTTCGTTTAGCTTTATATATTGTTCCGGGTGGGCGTTGTATTGGTTTTTTGGAAGTGTTAGACATGTAAGAGAAAAATTTAAATGGCTGGGAAAGGCCATGGGATGTAGAAATATTTTTTTCACATTTTACTTCCTTATAAAAACAGGAAAATCAATAGGGATTTTGGTACGGATATGTACCCAGTGAACGGTTCGTTTAGCTTTATATATTGGTCCGGGTGGGCGTTGTATTGGTTTTTCGGAAGCGTTAGACCTGTAAGAAAAAAATTTAAATGGTTGGGAAAGGCCATGGGATGTAGAAATATTTTTTTCACATTTTATTTCCTTGTAAAAACAGGTAAATCAATAGGGTTTTTCGTACGGATAAGTGCCCAGTGAACGGTTTGTTTAGCTTTATACTTTGTTCCGCGTGGGCGTTGTATTGTTTTTTCGGAAGTGTTAGACCTGTAAGAGAAAAATTTAAATGGTTGGGAAAGGCCATGGGATGTAGAAATATTTTTTTTCACATTTACTTCCTTGTAAAAACAGGTAAATCAATAGGGTTTTTCGTACGGATAAGTACCCAGTGAACTGTTCGTTTAGCTTTATATATTGTTCCGGGTGGGCGTTATATTGTTTTTTCGGAAGTGTTAGACCTGTAAGAGAAAAATTTAAATGGTTGGGAAAGGCCATGGGATGTAGAAATATTTTTTTCACATTTTACTTCCTTGTAAAAACAGGTAAATCAATAGGGATTTTCGTACGGATAATTACCCAGTGAACGGTTCGTTTAGCTTTATATATTGTTCCGGGTGGGCGTTGTATTGGTTTTTTGGAAGTGTTAGACATGTAAGAGAAAAATTTAAATGGTTGGGAAAGGCCATGGGATGTAGAAATATTTTTTTCACATTTTACTTCCTTATAAAAACAGGAAAATCAATAGGGATTTTCGTACGGATATGTACCCAGTGAACGGTTCGTTTAGCTTTATATATTGTTCCGGGTGGGCGTTGTATTGGTTTTTCGGAAGCGTTAGACCTGTAAGAGAAAAATTTAAATGGTTGGGAAAGGCCATGGGATGTAGAAATATTTTTTTCACATTTTACTTCCTTGTAAAAACAGGAAAATCGATAGGGATTTTCATACGGATAAGTACCCAGTGAACGGTTCGTTTATCTTTATATATTCTTCCGGGTGGGCGTTGTATTGGTTTTTCGGAAGTGTTAGACCTGTAAGAGAAAAATTTAAATGGTTGGGAAAGGCCATGGGATGTAGAAATATTTTTTTCACATTTTACTTCCTTGTAAAAACAGGAAAATCGATAGGGATTTTCATACGGATAAGTACCCAGTGAACGGTTCGTTTATCTTTATATATTCTTCCGGGTGGGCGTTGTATTGGTTTTTCTGAAGTGTTAGACCTGTAAGAGAAAAATTTAAATTGTTGGGAAAGGCCATGGGATGTAGAAATATTTTTTTCACATTTACTTCCTTGTAAAAACAGGTAAATCAATAGGGTTTTTCGTACGGATAAGTGCCCAGTGAACGGTTCGTTTAGCTTTATATATTGTTCCGGGTGGGCGTTGTTTTGGTTTTTCGGAAGTGTTAGACCTGTAAGAGAAAAATTTAAATGGTTGGGAAAGGCCATGGGATGTAGAAATATTTTTTTCACATATACTTCCTTGTAAAAACAGGTAAATCGATAGGGTTTTTCGTACGGATAAGTACCCAGTGAACGGTTCGTTTATCTTTATATATTCTTCCCGGTGGGCGTTGTATTGGTTTTTCGGAAGTGTTAGACCTGTAAGAGAAAAATTTAAATGGTTGGGAAAGGCCATGGGATGTAGAAATATTTTTTTCACATTTACTTCCTTGTAAAAACAGGTAAATCAATAGGGTTTTTCGTACGGATAAGTACCCAGTGAACGGTTCGTTGAGCTTTATATATTGTTCCGGGTGGGCGTTGTATTGGTTTTTCGGAAGTGTTAGACCTGTAAAAGAAAAATTTAAATGGTTGGGAAAGGCCATGGGATGTAGAAATATTTTTTTCACATTTTATTTCCTTTTAAAAACAGTTAAATCAATAGGGATTTTCGTACCGATAAGTACCCAGTGAACCGTTCGTTTAGCTTTATATATTGTTCCGGGTGGGCGTTGTTTTGGTTTTTCGGAAGTGTTAGACCTGTAAGGGAAAAATTTAAATGGTTGGGAAAGGCCATGGGATGTAGAAATATTTTTTTCACATTTACTTCCTTGTAAAAACAGGTAAATCAATAGGGTTTTTCGTACGGATAAGTACCCAGTGAACGGTTCGTTTAGCTTTATATATTGTTCCGGGTGGGCGTTGTATTGGTTTTTTGGAAGTGTTAGACCTGTAAGAGAAAAATTTAAATGGTTGGGAAAGGCCATGGGATGTAGAAATATTTTTTTCACATATACTTCCTTGTAAAAACAGGTAAATCAATAGGGTTTTTCGTACGGATAAGTACCCAGTGAACGGTTCGTTTAGCTTTATATATTGTTCCGGGTGGGCGTTGTATTGGTTTTTCGGAAGTGTTAGACCTGTAAGAGAAAAATTTAAATGGTTGGGAAAGGCCATGGGATGTAGAAATATTTTTTTCACATTTACTTCCTTGTAAAAACAGGTAAATCAATAGGGTTTTTCGTACGGATAAGTACCCAGTGAACGGTTCGTTGAGCTTTATATATTGTTCCGGGTGGGCGTTGTATTGGTTTTTCAGAAGTGTTAGACCTGTAAAAGAAAAATTTAAATGGTTGGGAAAGGCCATGGGATGTAGAAATATTTTTTTCACATTTTACTTCCTTGTAAAAACAGGAAAATCAATAGGGATTTTCGTACGGATAAGTACCCAGTGAACCGTTCGTTTAGCTTTATATATTGTTCCGGGTGGGCGTTGTTTTGGTTTTTCGGAAGTGTTAGACCTGTAAGAGAAAAATTTAAATGGTTGGGAAAGGCCATGGAATGTAGAAATATTTTTTTCACATTTTACTTCCTTGTAAAAACAGGAAAATCGATAGGGATTTTCGTACGGATAAGTACCCAGTGAACGGTTCGTTTATCTTTATATATTCTTCCGGGTGGGCGTTGTATTGGTTTTTCAGAAGTGTTAGACCTGTAAGAGAAAAATTTAAATGGTTGGGAAAGGCTATGGGATGTAGAAATATTTTTTTCACATTTACTTCCTTGTAAAAACAGGTAAATCAATAGGGTTTTTCGTACGGATAAGTACCCAGTGAACGGTTCGTTTAGCTTTATATATTGTTCCGGGTGGGCGTTGTTTTGGTTTTTCGGAAGTGTTAGACCTGTAAGAGAAAAATTTAAATGGTTGGGAAAGGCCATGGGATGTAGAAATATTTTTTTCACATATACTTCCTTGTAAAAACAGGTAAATCGATAGGGTTTTTCGTACGGATAAGTACCCAGTGAACGGTTCGTTTATCTTTATATATTCTTCCCGGTGGGCGTTGTATTGGTTTTTCGGAAGTGTTAGACCTGTAAGAGAAAAATTTAAATGGTTGGGAAAGGCCATGGGATGTAGAAATATTTTTTTCACATTTACTTCCTTGTAAAAACAGGTAAATCAATAGGGTTTTTCGTACGGATAAGTACCCAGTGAACGGTTCGTTGAGCTTTATATATTGTTCCGGGTGGGCGTTGTATTGGTTTTTCGGAAGTGTTAGACCTGTAAAAGAAAAATTTAAATGGTTGGGGAAGGCCATGGGATGTAGAAATATTTTTTTCACATTTTATTTCCTTTTAAAAACAGGTAAATCAATAGGGATTTTCGTACCGATAAGTACCCAGTGAACCGTTCGTTTAGCTTTATATATTGTTCCGGGTGGGCGTTGTTTTGGTTTTTCGGAAGTGTTAGACCTGTAAGAGAAAAATTTAAATGGTTGGGAAAGGCCATGGGATGTAGAAATATTTTTTTCACATTTACTTCCTTGTAAAAACAGGTAAATCAATAGGGTTTTTCGTACGGATAAGTACCCAGTGAACGGTTCGTTTAGCTTTATATATTGTTCCGGGTGGGCGTTGTATAGGTTTTTTGGAAGTGTTAGACCTGTAAGAGAAAAATTTAAATGGTTGGGAAAGGCCATGGGATGTAGAAATATTTTTTTCACATTTTATTTCCTTTTAAAAACAGGTAACTCAATAGGGATTTTCGTACGGATAATTACCCAGTGAACGGTTCGTTTAGCTTTATATATTGTTCCGGGTGGGCGTTGTATTGGTTTTTTGGAAGTGTTAGACCTGTAAGAGAAAAATTTAAGTGGTTGGGAAAGGCCATGGGATGTAGAAATATTTTTTTCACATTTTACTTCCTAATAAAAACTGGAAAATCAATAGGGATTTTCGTACGGATATGTACCCAGTGAACGGTTCGTTTAGCTTTATATATTGTTCCGGGTGGGCGTTGTATTGGTTTTTCGGAAGTGTTAGACCTGTAAGAGAAAAATTTAAATGGTTGGGAAAGGCCATGGGATGTAGAAATATTTTTTTCACATATACTTCCTTGTAAAAACAGGTAAATCAATAGGGTTTTTCGTACGGATAAGTACCCAGTGAACGGTTCGTTTAGCTTTATATATTGTTCCGGGTGGGCGTTGTATTGGTTTTTCGGAAGTGTTAGACCTGTAAGAGAAAAATTTAAATGGTTGGGAAAGGCCATGGGATGTAGAAATATTTTTTTCACATTTACTTCCTTGTAAAAACAGGTAAATCAATAGGGTTTTTCGTACGGATAAGTACCCAGTGAACGGTTCGTTGAGCTTTATATATTGTTCCGGGTGGGCGTTGTATTGGTTTTTCAGAAGTGTTAGACCTGTAAAAGAAAAATTTAAATGGTTGGGAAAGGCCATGGGATGTAGAAATATTTTTTTCACATTTTATTTCCTTTTAAAAACAGGTAAATCAATAGGGATTTTCGTACGGATAAGTACCCAGTGAACGGTTCGTTTAGCTTTATATATTGTTCCGGGTGGGCGTTGTATTGGTTTTTTGGAAGTGTTAGACCTGTAAGAGAAACATTTAAATGGTTGGGAAAGGCCATGGGATGTAGAAATATTTTTTTCACATTTACTTCCTTGTAAAAACAGGTAAATCAATAGGGTTTTTCGTACGGATAAGTACCCAGTGAACGGTTCGTTTAGCTTTATATATTGTTCCGGGTGGGCGTTGTATTGGTTTTTTGGAAGTGTTAGACCTGTAAGAGAAAAATTTAAATGGTTGGGAAAGGCCATGGGATGTAGAAATATTTTTTTCACATTTTACTTCCTTGTAAAAACAGGAAAATCAATAGGGATTTTCGTACGGATAAGTACCCAGTGAACCGTTCGTTTAGCTTTATATATTGTTCCGGGTGGGCGTTGTTTTGGTTTTTCGGAAGTGTTAGACCTGTAAGAGAAAAATTTAAATGGTTGGGAAAGGCCATGGAATGTAGAAATATTTTTTTCACATTTTACTTCCTTGTAAAAACAGGAAAATCGATAGGGATTTTCGTACGGATAAGTACCCAGTGAACGGTTCGTTTATCTTTATATATTCTTCCGGGTGGGCGTTGTATTGGTTTTTCAGAAGTGTTAGACCTGTAAGAGAAAAATTTAAATGGTTGGGAAAGGCTATGGGATGTAGAAATATTTTTTTCACATTTACTTCCTTGTAAAAACAGGAAAATCAATAGGGATTTTCGTACAGATAAGTACCCAGTGAACCGTTCGTTTAGCTTTATATATTGTTCCGGGTGGGCGTTGTTTTGGTTTTTCGGAAGTGTTAGACCTGTAAGAGAAAAATTTAAATGGTTGGGAAAGGCCATGGGATGTAGAAATATTTTTTTCACATTTTATTTCCTTGTAATACAGGTAAATCAATAGGGTTTTTCGTACGGATAAGTGCCCAGTGAACGGTTCGTTTAGCTTTATATATTGTTCCGGGTGGGCGTTGTTTTGGTTTTTCAGAAGTGTTAGACCTGTAAGAGAAAAATTTAAATGGTTGGGAAAGGCCATGGGATGTAGAAATATTTTTTTCACATATACTTCCTTGTAAAAACAGGTAAATCAATAGGGTTTTTCGTACGGATAAGTACCCAGTGAACGGTTCGTTTAACTTTATATATTGTTCCGGGTGGGCGTTTTATTGGTTTTTCGGAAGTGTTAGACCTGTAAGAGAAAAATTTAAATGCTTGGGAAAGGCCATGGGATGTAGAAATATTTTTTTCACATTTACTTCCTTGTAAAAACAGGTAAATCAATAGGGTTTTTTGTACGGATAAGTACCCAGTGAACGGTTCGTTTAGCTTTATATATTGTTCCGGGTGGGCGTTGTATTGGTTTTTCAGAAGTGTTAGACCTGTAAGAGAAAAATTTAAATGGTTGGGAAAGGCCATGGGATGTAGAAATATTTTTTTCACATTTTATTTCCTTTTAAAAACAGGTAAATCAATAGGGATTATCGTACGGATAAGTACCCAGTGAACGGTTCGTTTAGCTTTATATATTGTTCCGGGTGGGCGTTGTATTGGTTTTTCGGAAGTGTTAGACCTGTAAGAGAAAAATTTAAATGGTTGGGAAAGGCCATGGGATGTAGAAATATTTTTTTCACATTTACTTCCTTGTAAAAACAGGTAAATCAATAGGGTTTTTCGTACGGATAAGTACCCAGTGAACGGTTCGTTTAGCTTTATATATTGTTCCGGGTGGGCGTTGTATTGGTTTTTTGGAAGTGTTAGACATGTAAGAGAAAAATTTAAATGGTTGGGAAAGGCCATGGGATGTAGAAATATTTTTTTCACATTTTATTTCCTTTTAAAAACAGGTAAATCAATAGGGATTTTCGTACGGATAATTACCCAGTGAACGGTTCGTTTAGCTTTATATATTGTTCCGGGTGGGTGTTGTATTGGTTTTTTGGAAGTGTTAGACATGTAAGAGAAAAATTTAAATGGTTGGGAAAGGCCATGGGATGTAGAAATATTTTTTTCACATTTTACTTCCTTATAAAAACAGGAAAATCAATAGGGATTTTCGTACGGATATGTACCCAGTGAACGGTTCGTTTAGCTTTATATATTGTTCCGGGTGGGCGTTGTATTGGTTTTTCGGAAGCATTAGACCTGTAAGAAAAAAATTTAAATGGTTGGGAAAGGCCATGGGATGTAGAAATATTTTTTTCACATTTTATTTCCTTGTAAAAACAGGTAAATCAATAGGGTTTTTTGTACGGATAAGTGCCCAGTGAACGGTTTGTTTAGCTATATACATTGTTCCGGGTGGGCGTTGTATTGTTTTTTCGGAAGTGTTAGACCGGTAAGAGAAAAATTTAAATGGTTGGGAAAGGCCATGGGATGTAGAAATATTTTTTTCACATTTTACTTCCTTGTAAAAACAGGAAAATCGATAGGGATTTTCATACGGATAAGTACCCAGTGAACCGTTCGTTTAGCTTTATATATTGTTCCGGGTGGGCGTTGTTTTGGTTTTTCGGAAGTGTTAGACCTGTAAGAGAAAAATTTAAATGGTTGGGAAAGGCCATGGGATGTAGAAATATTTTTTTCACATTTTATTTCCTTGTAATACAGGTAAATCAATAGGGTTTTTCGTACGGATAAGTGCCCAGTGAAAGGTTCGTTTAGCTTTATATATTGTTCCGGGTGGGCGTTGTTTTGGTTTTTCGGAAGTGTTAGACCTGTAAGAGAAAAATTTAAATGGTTGGGAAAGGCCATGGGATGTAGAAATATTTTTTTCACTTATACTTCCTTGTAAAAACAGGTAAATCAATAGGGTTTTTCGTACGGATAAGTACCCAGTGAACGGTTCGTTTAGCTTTATATATTGTTCCGGGTGGGCGTTGTATTGGTTTTTCGGAAGTGTTAGACCTGTAAGAGAAAAATTTAAATGGTTGGGAAAGGCCATGGGATGTAGAAATATTTTTTTCACATTTACTTCCTTGTAAAAACAGGTAAATCAATAGGGTTTTTCGTACGGATAAGTACCCAGTGAAAGGTTCGTTTAGCTTTATATATTGTTCCGGGTGGGCGTTGTATTGGTTTTTCAGAAGTGTTAGACCTGTAAGAGAAAAATTTAAATGGTTGGGAAAGGCCATGGGATGTAGAAATATTTTTTTCACATTTTATTTCCATTTAAAAACAGGTAAATCAATAGGGATTTTCGTACGGATAAGTACCCAGTGAACGGTTCGTTTAGCTTTATATATTGTTCCGGGTGGGCGTTGTATTGTTTTTTCGGAAGTGTTAGACCTGTAAGAGAAAAATTTAAATGGTTGGGAAAGGCCATGGGATGTAGAAATATTTTTTTCACATTTTACTTCCTTGTAAAAACAGGAAAATCGATAGGGATTTTCATACGGATAAGTACCCAGTGAACGGTTCGTTTATCTTTATATATTCTTCCGGGTGGGCGTTGTATTGTTTTTTCGGAAGTGTTAGACCTGTAAGAGAAAAATTTAAACGGTTGGGAAAGGCCATGGGATGTAGAAATATTTTTTTCACATTTTACTTCCTTGTAAAAACAGGAAAATCAATAGGGATTTTCGTACGGATAAGTACCCAGTGAACCGTACGTTTAGCTTTATATATTGTTCCGGGTGGGCGTTGTTTTGGTTTTTCAGAAGTGTTAGACCTGTAAGAGAAAAATTTAAATGGTTGGGAAAGGCCATGGGATGTAGAAATACTTTTTTCACATTTTATTTCCTTGTAATACAGGTAAATCAATAGGGTTTTTCGTACGGATAAGTGCCCAGTGAACGGTTCGTTTAGCTTTATATATTGTTCCGGGTGGGCGTTGTTTTGGTTTTTCAGAAGTGTTAGACCTGTAAGAGAAAAATTAAATGGTTGGGAAAGGCCATGGGATGTAGAAATATTTTTTTCACATTTACTTCCTTGTAAAAACAGGTAAATCAATAGGGTTTTTCGTACGGATAAGTACCCAGTGAACGGTTCGTTTAGCTTTATATATTGTTCCGGGTGGGCGTTGTATTGGTTTTTCAGAAGTGTTAGACCTGTAAGAGAAAAATTTAAATGGTTGGGAAAGGCCATGGGATGTAGAAATATTTTTTTCACATTTTATTTCCATTTAAAAACAGGTAAATCAATAGGGATTTTCGTACGGATAAGTACCCAGTGAACGGTTCGTTTAGCTTTATATATTGTTCCGGGTGGGCGTTGTATTGTTTTTTCGGAAGTGTTAGACCTGTAAGAGAAAAATTTAAATGGTTGGGAAAGGCCATGGGATGTAGAAATATTTTTTTCACATTTTACTTCCTTGTAAAAACAGGAAAATCGATAGGGATTTTCATACGGATAAGTACCCAGTGAACGGTTCGTTTATCTTTATATATTCTTCCGGGTGGGCGTTGTATTGTTTTTTCGGAAGTGTTAGACCTGTAAGAGAAAAATTTAAACGGTTGGGAAAGGCCATGGGATGTAGAAATATTTTTTTCACATTTTACTTCCTTGTAAAAACAGGAAAATCAATAGGGATTTTCGTACGGATAAGTACCCAGTGAACCGTACGTTTAGCTTTATATATTGTTCCGGGTGGGCGTTGTTTTGGTTTTTCAGAAGTGTTAGACCTGTAAGAGAAAAATTTAAATGGTTGGGAAAGGCCATGGGATGTAGAAATACTTTTTTCACATTTTATTTCCTTGTAATACAGGTAAATCAATAGGGTTTTTCGTACGGATAAGTGCCCAGTGAACGGTTCGTTTAGCTTTATATATTGTTCCGGGTGGGCGTTGTTTTGGTTTTTCAGAAGTGTTAGACCTGTAAGAGAAAAATTTAAATGGTTGGGAAAGGCCATGGGATGTAGAAATATTTTTTTCACATTTACTTCCTTGTAAAAACAGGTAAATCAATAGGGTTTTTCGTACGGATAAGTACCCAGTGAACGGTTCGTTTAGCTTTATATATTGTTCCGGGTGGGCGTTGTATTGGTTTTTCAGAAGTGTTAGACCTGTAAGAGAAAAATTTAAATGGTTGGGAAAGGCCATGGGATGTAGAAATATTTTTTTCACATTTACTTCCTTGTAAAAACAGGTAAATCAATAGGGTTTTTCGTACGGATAAGTACCCAGTGAACGGTTCGTTTAGCTTTATATATTGTTCCGGGTGGGCGTTGTATTGGTTTTTTGGAAGTGTTAGACCTGTAAGAGCAAAATTTAAATGGTTGGGAAAGGCCATGGGATGTTGAAATATTTTTTTCACATTTTATTTCCTTGTAAAAACAGGTAAATCAATAGGGTTTTTTGTACGGATAAGTGCCCAGTGAACGGTTTGTTTAGCTATATACATTGTTCCGGGTGGGCGTTGTATTGTTTTTTCGGAAGTGTTAGACCGGTAAGAGAAAAATTTAAATGGTTGGGAAAGGCCATGGGATGTAGAAATATTTTTTTCACATTTTACTTCCTTGTAAAAACAGGAAAATCGATAGGGATTTTCATACGGATAAGTACCCAGTGAACCGTTCGTTTAGCTTTATATATTGTTCCGGGTGGGCGTTGTTTTGGTTTTTCGGAAGTGTTAGACCTGTAAGAGAAAAATTTAAATGGTTGGGAAAGGCCATGGGATGTAGAAATATTTTTTTCACATTTTATTTCCTTGTAATACAGGTAAATCAATAGGGTTTTTCGTACGGATAAGTGCCCAGTGAAAGGTTCGTTTAGCTTTATATATTGTTCCGGGTGGGCGTTGTTTTGGTTTTTCGGAAGTGTTAGACCTGTAAGAGAAAAATTTAAATGGTTGGGAAAGGCCATGGGATGTAGAAATATTTTTTTCACTTATACTTCCTTGTAAAAACAGGTAAATCAATAGGGTTTTTCGTACGGATAAGTACCCAGTGAACGGTTCGTTTAGCTTTATATATTGTTCCGGGTGGGCGTTGTATTGGTTTTTCGGAAGTGTTAGACCTGTAAGAGAAAAATTTAAATGGTTGGGAAAGGCCATGGGATGTAGAAATATTTTTTTCACATTTACTTCCTTGTAAAAACAGGTAAATCAATAGGGTTTTTCGTACGGATAAGTACCCAGTGAAAGGTTCGTTTAGCTTTATATATTGTTCCGGGTGGGCGTTGTATTGGTTTTTCAGAAGTGTTAGACCTGTAAGAGAAAAATTTAAATGGTTGGGAAAGGCCATGGGATGTAGAAATATTTTTTTCACATTTTATTTCCATTTAAAAACAGGTAAATCAATAGGGATTTTCGTACGGATAAGTACCCAGTGAACGGTTCGTTTAGCTTTATATATTGTTCCGGGTGGGCGTTGTATTGTTTTTTCGGAAGTGTTAGACCTGTAAGAGAAAAATTTAAATGGTTGGGAAAGGCCATGGGATGTAGAAATATTTTTTTCACATTTTACTTCCTTGTAAAAACAGGAAAATCGATAGGGATTTTCATACGGATAAGTACCCAGTGAACGGTTCGTTTATCTTTATATATTCTTCCGGGTGGGCGTTGTATTGTTTTTTCGGAAGTGTTAGACCTGTAAGAGAAAAATTTAAACGGTTGGGAAAGGCCATGGGATGTAGAAATATTTTTTTCACATTTTACTTCCTTGTAAAAACAGGAAAATCAATAGGGATTTTCGTACGGATAAGTACCCAGTGAACCGTACGTTTAGCTTTATATATTGTTCCGGGTGGGCGTTGTTTTGGTTTTTCAGAAGTGTTAGACCTGTAAGAGAAAAATTTAAATGGTTGGGAAAGGCCATGGGATGTAGAAATACTTTTTTCACATTTTATTTCCTTGTAATACAGGTAAATCAATAGGGTTTTTCGTACGGATAAGTGCCCAGTGAACGGTTCGTTTAGCTTTATATATTGTTCCGGGTGGGCGTTGTTTTGGTTTTTCAGAAGTGTTAGACCTGTAAGAGAAAAATTAAATGGTTGGGAAAGGCCATGGGATGTAGAAATATTTTTTTCACATTTACTTCCTTGTAAAAACAGGTAAATCAATAGGGTTTTTCGTACGGATAAGTACCCAGTGAACGGTTCGTTTAGCTTTATATATTGTTCCGGGTGGGCGTTGTATTGGTTTTTCAGAAGTGTTAGACCTGTAAGAGAAAAATTTAAATGGTTGGGAAAGGCCATGGGATGTAGAAATATTTTTTTCACATTTTATTTCCATTTAAAAACAGGTAAATCAATAGGGATTTTCGTACGGATAAGTACCCAGTGAACGGTTCGTTTAGCTTTATATATTGTTCCGGGTGGGCGTTGTATTGTTTTTTCGGAAGTGTTAGACCTGTAAGAGAAAAATTTAAATGGTTGGGAAAGGCCATGGGATGTAGAAATATTTTTTTCACATTTTACTTCCTTGTAAAAACAGGAAAATCGATAGGGATTTTCATACGGATAAGTACCCAGTGAACGGTTCGTTTATCTTTATATATTCTTCCGGGTGGGCGTTGTATTGTTTTTTCGGAAGTGTTAGACCTGTAAGAGAAAAATTTAAACGGTTGGGAAAGGCCATGGGATGTAGAAATATTTTTTTCACATTTTACTTCCTTGTAAAAACAGGAAAATCAATAGGGATTTTCGTACGGATAAGTACCCAGTGAACCGTACGTTTAGCTTTATATATTGTTCCGGGTGGGCGTTGTTTTGGTTTTTCAGAAGTGTTAGACCTGTAAGAGAAAAATTTAAATGGTTGGGAAAGGCCATGGGATGTAGAAATACTTTTTTCACATTTTATTTCCTTGTAATACAGGTAAATCAATAGGGTTTTTCGTACGGATAAGTGCCCAGTGAACGGTTCGTTTAGCTTTATATATTGTTCCGGGTGGGCGTTGTTTTGGTTTTTCAGAAGTGTTAGACCTGTAAGAGAAAAATTTAAATGGTTGGGAAAGGCCATGGGATGTAGAAATATTTTTTTCACATTTACTTCCTTGTAAAAACAGGTAAATCAATAGGGTTTTTCGTACGGATAAGTACCCAGTGAACGGTTCGTTTAGCTTTATATATTGTTCCGGGTGGGCGTTGTATTGGTTTTTCAGAAGTGTTAGACCTGTAAGAGAAAAATTTAAATGGTTGGGAAAGGCCATGGGATGTAGAAATATTTTTTTCACATTTACTTCCTTGTAAAAACAGGTAAATCAATAGGGTTTTTCGTACGGATAAGTACCCAGTGAACGGTTCGTTTAGCTTTATATATTGTTCCGGGTGGGCGTTGTATTGGTTTTTTGGAAGTGTTAGACCTGTAAGAGCAAAATTTAAATGGTTGGGAAAGGCCATGGGATGTTGAAATATTTTTTTCACATTTTATTTCCTTGTAAAAACAGGTAAATCAATAGGGTTTTTTGTACGGATAAGTGCCCAGTGAACGGTTTGTTTAGCTTTATACATTGTTCCGGGTGGGCGTTGTATTGTTTTTTCGGAAGTGTTAGACCGGTAAGAGAAAAATTTAAATGGTTGGGAAAGGCCATGGGATGTAGAAATATTTTTTTCACATTTTACTTCCTTGTAAAAACAGGAAAATCGATAGGGATTTTCATACGGATAAGTACCCAGTGAACCGTTCGTTTAGCTTTATATATTGTTCCGGGTGGGCGTTGTTTTGGTTTTTCGGAAGTGTTAGACCTGTAAGAGAAAAATTTAAATGGTTGGGAAAGGCCATGGGATGTAGAAATATTTTTTTCACATTTTATTTCCTTGTAATACAGGTAAATCAATAGGGTTTTTCGTACGGATAAGTGCCCAGTGAAAGGTTCGTTTAGCTTTATATATTGTTCCGGGTGGGTGTTGTTTTGGTTTTTCGGAAGTGTTAGACCTGTAAGAGAATAATTTAAATGGTTGGGAAAGGCCATGGGATGTAGAAATATTTTTTTCACTTATACTTCCTTGTAAAAACAGGTAAATCAATAGGGTTTTTCGTACGGATAAGTACCCAGTGAACGGTTCGTTTAGCTTTATATATTGTTCCGGGTGGGCGTTGTATTGGTTTTTCGGAAGTGTTAGACCTGTAAGAGAAAAATTTAAATGGTTGGGAAAGGCCATGGGATGTAGAAATATTTTTTTCACATTTACTTCCTTGTAAAAACAGGTAAATCAATAGGGTTTTTCGTACGGATAAGTACCCAGTGAAAGGTTCGTTTAGCTTTATATATTGTTCCGGGTGGGCGTTGTATTGGTTTTTCAGAAGTGTTAGACCTGTAAGAGAAAAATGTAAATGGTTGGGAAAGGCCATGGGATGTAGAAATATTTTTTTCACATTTTATTTCCATTTAAAAACAGGTAAATCAATAGGGATTTTCGTACGGATAAGTACCCAGTGAACGGTTCGTTTAGCTTTATATATTGTTCCGGGTGGGCGTTGTATTGTTTTTTCGGAAGTGTTAGACCTGTAAGAGAAAAATTTAAATGGTTGGGAAAGGCCATGGGATGTAGAAATATTTTTTTCACATTTTACTTCCTTGTAAAAACAGGAAAATCGATAGGGATTTTCATACGGATAAGTACCCAGTGAACGGTTCGTTTATCTTTATATATTCTTCCGGGTGGGCGTTGTATTGTTTTTTCGGAAGTGTTAGACCTGTAAGAGAAAAATTTAAACGGTTGGGAAAGGCCATGGGATGTAGAAATATTTTTTTCACATTTTACTTCCTTGTAAAAACAGGAAAATCAATAGGGATTTTCGTACGGATAAGTACCCAGTGAACCGTTCGTTTAGCTTTATATATTGTTCCGGGTGGGCGTTGTTTTGGTTTTTCAGAAGTGTTAGACCTGTAAGAGAAAAATTTAAATGGTTGGGAAAGGCCATGGGATGTAGAAATACTTTTTTCACATTTTATTTCCTTGTAATACAGGTAAATCAAAAGGGTTTTTCGTACGGATAAGTGCCCAGTGAACGGTTCGTTTAGCTTTATATATTGTTCCGGGTGGGCGTTGTTTTGGTTTTTCAGAAGTGTTAGACCTGTAAGAGAAAAATTTAAATGGTTGGGAAAGGCCATGGGATGTAGAAATATTTTTTTCACATTTACTTCCTTGTAAAAACAGGTAAATCAATAGGGTTTTTCGTACGGATAAGTACCCAGTGAACGGTTCGTTTAGCTTTATATATTGTTCCGGGTGGGCGTTGTATTGGTTTTTCAGAAGTGTTAGACCTGTAAGAGAAAAATTTAAATGGTTGGGAAAGGCCATGGGATGTAGAAATATTTTTTTCACATTTACTTCCTTGTAAAAACAGGTAAATCAATAGGGTTTTTCGTACGGATAAGTACCCAGTGAACGGTTCGTTTAGCTTTATATATTGTTCCGGGTGGGCGTTGTATTGGTTTTTTGGAAGTGTTAGACCTGTAAGAGCAAAATTTAAATGGTTGGGAAAGGCCATGGGATGTTGAAATATTTTTTTCACATTTTATTTCCTTGTAAAAACAGGTAAATCAATAGGGTTTTTCGTACGGATAAGTGCCCAGTGAACGGTTTGTTTAGCTTTATACATTGTTCCGGGTGGGCGTTGTATTGTTTTTTCGGAAGTGTTAGACCTGTAAGAGAAAAATTTAAATGGTTGGGAAAGGCCATGGGATGTAGAAATATTTTTTTCGCATTTTACTTCCTTGTAAAAACAGGAAAATCGATAGGGATTTTCATACGGATAAGTACCCAGTGAACGGTTCGTTTATCTTTATATATTGTTCCGGGTGGGCGTTGTATTGGTTTTTCGGATGTGTTAGACCTGTAAGAGAAAAATTTAAATGGTTGGGAAAGGCCATGGGATGTAGAAATATTTTTTTCACATTTACTTCCTTGTAAAAACAGGTAAATCAATAGGGTTTTTCGTATGGATAAGTACCCAGTGAACCGTTCGTTTAGCTTTATATATTGTTCCGGGTGGGCGTTGTATTGTTTTTCGGAAGTGTTAGACCTGTAAGAGAAAAATTTAAATGGTTGGGAAAGGCCATGGGATGTAGAAATATTTTTTTCACATTTTACTTCCTTGTAAAAACAGGTAAATCAATAGGGATTTTCGTACGGATAATTACCCAGTGAACGGTTCGTTTAGCTTTATATATTGTTCCGGGTGGGCGTTGTATTGGTTTTTTGGAAGTGTTAGACATGTAAGAGAAAAATTTAAATGGTTGGGAAAGGCCATGGGATGTAGAAATATTTTTTTCACATTTTACTTCCTTATAAAAACAGGAAAATCAATAGGGATTTTCGTACGGATATGTACCCAGTGAACGGTTCGTTTAGCTTTATATATTGTTCCGGGTGGGCGTTGTATTGGTTTTTCGGAAGCGTTAGACCTGTAAGAAAGAAATTTACATGGTTGGGAAAGGCCATGGGATGTAGAAATATTTTTTTCACATTTTATTTCCTTGTAAAAACAGGTAAATCAATAGGGTTTTTCGTACGGATAAGTGCCCAGTGAACGGTTTGTTTAGCTTTATACATTGTTCCGGGTGGGCGTTGTATTGTTTTTTCGGAAGTGTTAGACCTGTAAGAGAAAAATTTAAATGGTTGGGAAAGGCCATGGGATGTAGAAATATTTTTTTCACATTTTACTTCCTTGTAAAAACAGGAAAATTGATAGGGATTTTCATACGGAAAAGTACCCAGTGAACGGTTCGTTTATCTTTATATATTCTTCCGGGTGGGCGTTGTATTGTTTTTTCGGAAGTGTTAGACCTGTAAGAGAAAAATTTAAACGGTTGGGAAAGGCCATGGGATGTAGAAATATTTTTTTCACATTTTACTTCCTTGTAAAAACAGGAAAATCAATAGGGATTTTCGTATGGATAAGTACCCAGTGAACCGTACGTTTAGCTTTATATATTGTTCCAGGTGGGCGTTGTTTTGGTTTTTCAGAAGTGTTAGACCTGTAAGAGAAAAATTTAAATGGTTGGGAAAGGCCATGGGATGTAGAAATATTTTTTTCACATTTTATTTCCTTGTAATACAGGTAAATCAATACGGTTTTTCGTACGGATAAGTGCCCAGTGAACGGTTCGTTTAGCTTTATATATTGTTCCGGGTGGGCGTTGTTTTGGTTTTTCGGAAGTGTTAGACCTGTAAGAGAAAAATTTAAATGGTTGGGAAAGGCCATGGGATGTAGAAATATTTTTTTCACATATACTTCCTTGTAAAAACAGGTAAATCAATAGGGTTTTTCGTACGAATAAGTACGCAGTGAACGGATCGTTTAGATTTATATATGGTTCCGGGTGGGCGTTGTATTGGTTTTTCGGAAGTGTTAGACCTGTAAGAGAAAAATTTAAATGGTTGGGAAAGGCCATGGGATGTAGAAATATTTTTTTCACATTTACTTCCTTGTAAAAACAGGTAAATCAATAGGGTTTTTCGTACGGATAAGTACCCAGTGAACGGTTTGTTTAGCTTTATACTTTGTTCCGGGTGGGCGTTGTATTGGTTTTTCGGAAGTGTTAGACCTGTAAGAGAAAAATTTAAATGGTTGGGAAAGGCCATGGGATGTAGAAATATTTTTTTCACATTTTACTTCCTTGTAAAAACAGGAAAATCGATAGGGATTTTCGGACGGATAAGTACCTAGTGAACGGTTCGTTTATCTTTATATATTGTTCGGGGTGGGCGTTGTATTGGATTTTCCAAAGTGTTAGACCTGTAAGAGAAAAATTTAAATGGTTGGGAAAGGCCATGGGATGTAGAAATATTTTTTTCACATTTACTTCCTTGTAAAAACAGTTAAATCAATAGGGTTTTTCATACGGATAAGTACCCAGTGAACGGTTCGTTTAGCTTTATATATTGTTCCGGGTGGGCGTTGTATTGGTTTTTCAGAAGTGTTAGACCTGTAAGAGAAAAATTTAAATGGTTGGGAAAGGCCATGGGATGTAGAAATATTTTTTTCACATTTTATTTCCTTGTAATACAGGTAAATCAATAGGGTTTTTCGTACGGATAAGTGCCCAGTGAACGGTTCGTTTAGCTTTATATATTGTTCCGGGTGGGCGTTGTTTTGGTTTTTCGGAAGTGTTAGACCTGTAAGAGAAAAATTTAAATGGTTGGGAAAGGCCATGGGATGTAGAAATATTTTTTTCACATATACTTCCTTGTAAAAACAGGTAAATCAATAGGGTTTTTCGTACGAATAAGTACGCAGTGAACGGTTCGTTTAGATTTATATATTGTTCCGGGTGGGCGTTGTATTGGTTTTTCGGAAGTGTTAGACCTGTAAGAGAAAAATTTAAATGGTTGGGAAAGGCCATGGGATGTAGAAATATTTTTTTCACATTTACTTCCTTGTAAAAACAGGTAAATCAATAGGGTTTTTCGTACGGATAAGTACCCATTGAACGGTTCGTTTAGCTTTATATATTGTTCCGGGTGGGCGTTGTATTGGTTTTTCAGAAGTGTTAGACCTGTAAGAGAAAAATTTAAATGGTTGGGAAAGGCCATGGGATGTAGAAATATTTTTTTCACATTTACTTCCTTGTAAAAACAGGTAAATCAATAGGGTTTTTCGTACGGATAAGTACCCAGTGAACGGTTCGTTTAGCTTTATATATTGTTCCGGGTGGGCGTTGTATTGGTTTTTCAGAAGTGTTAGACCTGTAAGAGAAAAATTTAAATGGTTGGGAAAGACCATGGGATGTAGAAATATTTTTTTCACATTTTATTTCCTTTTAAAAACAGGTAAATCAATAGGGATTTTCGTACGGATAATTACCAAGTGAACGGTTCGTTTAGCTTTATATATTGTTCCGGGTGGGCGTTGTATTGGTTTTTTGGAAGTGTTAGACATGTAAGAGAAAAATTTAAATGGCTGGGAAAGGCCATGGGATGTAGAAATATTTTTTTCACATTTTACTTCCTTATAAAAACAGGAAAATCAATAGGGATTTTGGTACGGATATGTACCCAGTGAACGGTTCGTTTAGCTTTATATATTGGTCCGGGTGGGCGTTGTATTGGTTTTTCGGAAGCGTTAGACCTGTAAGAAAAAAATTTAAATGGTTGGGAAAGGCCATGGGATGTAGAAATATTTTTTTCACATTTTATTTCCTTGTAAAAACAGGTAAATCAATAGGGTTTTTCGTACGGATAAGTGCCCAGTGAACGGTTTGTTTAGCTTTATACTTTGTTCCGGGTGGGCGTTGTATTGTTTTTTCGGAAGTGTTAGACCTGTAAGAGAAAAATTTAAATGGTTGGGAAAGGCCATGGGATGTAGAAATATTTTTTTTCACATTTACTTCCTTGTAAAAACAGGTAAATCAATAGGGTTTTTCGTACGGATAAGTACCCAGTGAACTGTTCGTTTAGCTTTATATATTGTTCCGGGTGGGCGTTATATTGTTTTTTCGGAAGTGTTAGACCTGTAAGAGAAAAATTTAAATGGTTGGGAAAGGCCATGGGATGTAGAAATATTTTTTTCACATTTTACTTCCTTGTAAAAACAGGTAAATCAATAGGGTTTTTCGTACGGATAAGTACCCAGTGAACGGTTCGTTTAGCTTTATATATTCTTCCGGGTGGGCGTTGTATTGGTTTTTCGGATGTGTTAGACCTGTAAGAGAAAAATTTAAATGGTTGGGAAAGGCCATGGGATGTAGAAATATTTTTTTTCACATTTACTTCCTTGTAAAAACAGGTAAATCAATAGGGTTTTTCGTACGGATAAGTACCCAGTGAACTGTTCGTTTAGCTTTATATATTGTTCCGGGTGGGCGTTATATTGTTTTTTCGGAAGTGTTAGACCTGTAAGAGAAAAATTTAAATGGTTGGGAAAGGCCATGGGATGTAGAAATATTTTTTTCACATTTTACTTCCTTGTAAAAACAGGAAAATCGATAGGGATTTTCGGACGGATAAGTACCTAGTGAACGGTTCGTTTATCTTTATATATTGTTCGGGGTGGGCGTTGTATTGGATTTTCCGAAGTGTTAGACCTGTAAGAGAAAAATTTAAATGGTTGGGAAAGGCCATGGGATGTAGAAATATTTTTTTCACATTTACTTCCTTGTAAAAACAGTTAAATCAATAGGGTTTTTCATACGGATAAGTACCCAGTGAACGGTTCGTTTAGCTTTATATATTGTTCCGGGTGGGCGTTGTATTGGTTTTTCAGAAGTGTTAGACCTGTAAGAGAAAAATTTAAATGGTTGGGAAAGGCCATGGGATGTAGAAATATTTTTTTCACATTTTATTTCCTTGTAATACAGGTAAATCAATAGGGTTTTTCGTACGGATAAGTGCCCAGTGAACGGTTCGTTTAGCTTTATATATTGTTCCGGGTGGGCGTTGTTTTGGTTTTTCGGAAGTGTTAGACCTGTAAGAGAAAAATTTAAATGGTTGGGAAAGGCCATGGGATGTAGAAATATTTTTTTCACATATACTTCCTTGTAAAAACAGGTAAATCAATAGGGTTTTTCGTACGAATAAGTACGCAGTGAACGGTTCGTTTAGATTTATATATTGTTCCGGGTGGGCGTTGTATTGGTTTTTCGGAAGTGTTAGACCTGTAAGAGAAAAATTTAAATGGTTGGGAAAGGCCATGGGATGTAGAAATATTTTTTTCACATTTACCTCCTTGTAAAAACAGGTAAATCAATAGGGTTTTTCGTACGGATAAGTACCCATTGAACGGTTCGTTTAGCTTTATATATTGTTCCGGGTGGGCGTTGTATTGGTTTTTCAGAAGTGTTAGACCTGTAAGAGAAAAATTTAAATGGTTGGGAAAGGCCATGGGATGTAGAAATATTTTTTTCACATTTACTTCCTTGTAAAAACAGGTAAATCAATAGGGTTTTTCGTACGGATAAGTACCCAGTGAACGGTTCGTTTAGCTTTATATATTGTTCCGGGTGGGCGTTGTATTGGTTTTTCAGAAGTGTTAGACCTGTAAGAGAAAAATTTAAATGGTTGGGAAAGACCATGGGATGTAGAAATATTTTTTTCACATTTTATTTCCTTTTAAAAACAGGTAAATCAATAGGGATTTTCGTACGGATAATTACCAAGTGAACGGTTCGTTTAGCTTTATATATTGTTCCGGGTGGGCGTTGTATTGGTTTTTTGGAAGTGTTAGACATGTAAGAGAAAAATTTAAATGGCTGGGAAAGGCCATGGGATGTAGAAATATTTTTTTCACATTTTACTTCCTTATAAAAACAGGAAAATCAATAGGGATTTTGGTACGGATATGTACCCAGTGAACGGTTCGTTTAGCTTTATATATTGGTCCGGGTGGGCGTTGTATTGGTTTTTCGGAAGCGTTAGACCTGTAAGAAAAAAATTTAAATGGTTGGGAAAGGCCATGGGATGTAGAAATATTTTTTTCACATTTTATTTCCTTGTAAAAACAGGTAAATCAATAGGGTTTTTCGTACGGATAAGTGCCCAGTGAACGGTTTGTTTAGCTTTATACTTTGTTCCGCGTGGGCGTTGTATTGTTTTTTCGGAAGTGTTAGACCTGTAAGAGAAAAATTTAAATGGTTGGGAAAGGCCATGGGATGTAGAAATATTTTTTTTCACATTTACTTCCTTGTAAAAACAGGTAAATCAATAGGGTTTTTCGTACGGATAAGTACCCAGTGAACTGTTCGTTTAGCTTTATATATTGTTCCGGGTGGGCGTTATATTGTTTTTTCGGAAGTGTTAGACCTGTAAGAGAAAAATTTAAATGGTTGGGAAAGGCCATGGGATGTAGAAATATTTTTTTCACATTTTACTTCCTTGTAAAAACAGGTAAATCAATAGGGATTTTCGTACGGATAATTACCCAGTGAACGGTTCGTTTAGCTTTATATATTGTTCCGGGTGGGCGTTGTATTGGTTTTTTGGAAGTGTTAGACATGTAAGAGAAAAATTTAAATGGTTGGGAAAGGCCATGGGATGTAGAAATATTTTTTTCACATTTTACTTCCTTATAAAAACAGGAAAATCAATAGGGATTTTCGTACGGATATGTACCCAGTGAACGGTTCGTTTAGCTTTATATATTGTTCCGGGTGGGCGTTGTATTGGTTTTTCGGAAGCGTTAGACCTGTAAGAGAAAAATTTAAATGGTTGGGAAAGGCCATGGGATGTAGAAATATTTTTTTCACATTTTACTTCCTTGTAAAAACTGGAAAATCGATAGGGATTTTCATACGGATAAGTACCCAGTGAACGGTTCGTTTATCTTTATATATTCTTCCGGGTGGGCGTTGTATTGGTTTTTCGGAAGTGTTAGACCTGTAAGAGAAAAATTTAAATGGTTGGGAAAGGCCATGGGATGTAGAAATATTTTTTTCACATTTTACTTCCTTGTAAAAACAGGAAAATCAATAGGGATTTTCGTACGGATAAGTACCCAGTGAACCGTACGTTTAGCTTTATATATTGTTCCGGGTGGGCGTTGTTTTGGTTTTTCGGAAGTGTTAGACCTGTAAGAGAAAAATTTAAATGGTTGGGAAAGGCCATGGGATGTAGAAATATTTTTTTCACATTTTATTTCCTTGTAATACAGGTAAATCAATAGGGTTTTTCGTACGGATAAGTGCCCAGTGAACGGTTCGTTTAGCTTTATATATTGTTCCGGGTGGGCGTTGTTTTGGTTTTTCGGAAGTGTTAGACCTGTAAGAGAAAAATTTAAATGGTTGGGAAAGGCCATGGGATGTAGAAATATTTTTTTCACATATACTTCCTTGTAAAAACAGGTAAATCAATAGGGTTTTTCGTACGGATAAGTCCGCAGTGAACGGTTCGTTTAGCTTTATATATTGTTCCGGGTGGGCGTTGTATTGGTTTTTCGGAAGTGTTAGACCTGTAAGAGAAAAATTTAAATGGTTGGGAAAGGCCATGGGATGTAGAAATATTTTTTTCACATTTACTTCCTTGTAAAAACAGGTAAATCAATAGGGTTTTTCGTACGGATAAGTACCCAGTGAACGGTTCGTTTAGCTTTATATATTGTTCCGGGTGGGCGTTGTATTGGTTTTTCAGAAGTGTTTGACCTGTAAGAGAAAAATTTAAATGGTTGGGAAAGGCCATGGGATGTAGAAATATTTTTTTCACATTTACTTCCTTGTAAAAACAGGTAAATCAATAGGGTTTTTCGTACGGATAAGTACCCAGTGAACGGTTTGTTTAGCTTTATATATTGTTCCGGGTGGGCGTTGTATTGGTTTTTCAGAAGTGTTAGACCTGTAAGAGAAAAATTTAAATGGTTGGGAAAGGCCATGGGATGTAGAAATATTTTTTTCACATTTTATTTCCTTTTAAAAACAGGTAAATCAATAGGGATTTTCGTACGGATAATTACCAAGTGAACGGTTCGTTTAGCTTTATATATTGTTCCGGGTGGGCGTTGTATTGGTTTTTTGGAAGTGTTAGACATGTAAGAGAAAAATTTAAATGGCTGGGAAAGGCCATGGGATGTAGAAATATTTTTTTCACATTTTACTTCCTTATAAAAACAGGAAAATCAATAGGGATTTTGGTACGGATATGTACCCAGTGAACGGTTCGTTTAGCTTTATATATTGGTCCGGGTGGGCGTTGTATTGGTTTTTCGGAAGCGTTAGACCTGTAAGAAAAAAATTTAAATGGTTGGGAAAGGCCATGGGATGTAGAAATATTTTATTCACATTTTATTTCCTTGTAAAAACAGGTAAATCAATAGGGTTTTTCGTACGGATAAGTGCCCGGTGAACGGTTCGTTTAGCTTTATATATTGTTCCGGGTGGGCGTTGTTTTGGTTTTTCGGAAGTGTTAGACCTGTAAGAGAAAAATTTAAATGGTTGGGAAAGGCCATGGGATGTAGAAATATTTTTTTCACATATACTTCCTTGTAAAAACATGAAAATCAATAGGGTTTTTCGTACGGATAAGTACGCAGTGAACGGTTCGTTTAGCTTTATATATTGTTCCGGGTGGGCGTTGTATTGGTTTTTCGGAAGTGTTAGACCTGTAAGAGAAAAATTTAAATGGTTGGGAAAGGCCATGGGATGTAGAAATATTTTTTTCACATTTACTTCCTTGTAAAAACAGGTAAATTAATAGGGTTTTTCGTACGGATAAGTACCCAGTGAACGGTTCGTTTAGCTTTATATATTGTTCCGGGTGGGCGTTGTATTGGTTTTTCAGAAGTGTTAGACCTGTAAGAGAAAAATTTAAATGGTTGGGAAAGGCCATGGGATGTAGAAATATTTTTTTCACATTTACTTCCTTGTAAAAACAGGTAAATCAATAGGGTTTTTCGTACGGATAAGTACCCAGTGAACGGTTCGTTTAGCTTTATATATTGTTCCGGGTGGGCGTTGTATTGGTTTTTCAGAAGTGTTAGACCTGTAAGAGAAAAATTTAAATGGCTGGGAAAGGCCATGGGATGTAGAAATATTTTTTTCACATTTTACTTCCTTATAAAAACAGGAAAATCAATAGGGATTTTGGTACGGATATGTACCCAGTGAACGGTTCGTTTAGCTTTATATATTGGTCCGGGTGGGCGTTGTATTGGTTTTTCGGAAGCGTTAGACCTGTAAGAAAAAAATTTAAATGGTTGGGAAAGGCCATGGGATGTAGAAATATTTTTTTCACATTTTATTTCCTTGTAAAAACAGGTAAATCAATAGGGTTTTTCGTACGGATAAGTGCCCCGTGAACGGTTTGTTTAGCTTTATACATTGTTCCGGGTGGGCGTTGTATTGTTTTTTCGGAAGTGTTAGACCTGTAAGAGAAAAATTTAAATGGTTGGGAAAGGCCATGGGATGTAGAAATATTTTTTTCACATTTTACTTCCTTGTAAAAACAGGTAAATCAATAGGGATTTTCGTACGGATAATTACCCAGTGAACGGTTCGTTTAGCTTTATATATTGTTCCGGGTGGGCTATTGTTTTTTCGGAAGTGTTAGACCAGTAAGAGAAAAATTTAAATGGTTGGGAAAGGCCATGGGATGTAGAAATATTTTTTTCACATTTTACTTCCTTGTAAAAACAGGTAAATCAATAGGGATTTTCGTACGGATAATTACCCAGTGAACGGTTCGTTTAGCTTTATACATTGTTCCGGGTGGGCTATTGTTTTTTCGGAAGTGTTAGACCTGTAAGAGAAAAATTTAAAAGGTTGGGAAAGGCCATGGGATGTAGAAATATTTTTTTCACATTTTACTTCCTTGTAAAAACAGGAAAATCGATAGGGATTTTCATACGGATAAGTACCCAGTGAACGGTTCGTTTAGCTTTATATATGGGTCCGGGTGGGCGTTGTATTGGTTTTTCGGAAGCGTTAGACCTGTAAGAAAAAACATTTAAATGGTTGGGAAAGGCCATGGGATGTAGAAATATTTTTTTCACATTTACTTCCTTGTAAAAACAGGTAAATCAATAGGGTTTTTCGTACGGATAAGTACCCAGTGAACGGTTCGTTTAGCTTTATATATTGTTCCGGGTGGGCGTTGTATTGGTTTTTCAGAAGTGTTTGACCTGTAAGAGAAAAATTTAAATGGTTGGGAAAGGCCATGGGATGTAGAAATATTTTTTTCACATTTACTTCCTTGTAAAAACAGGTAAATCAATAGGGTTTTTCGTACGGATAAGTACCCAGTGAACGGTTTGTTTAGCTTTATATATTGTTCCGGGTGGGCGTTGTATTGGTTTTTCAGAAGTGTTAGACCTGTAAGAGAAAAATTTAAATGGTTGGGAAAGGCCATGGGATGTAGAAATATTTTTTTCACATTTTATTTCCTTTTAAAAACAGGTAAATCAATAGGGATTTTCGTACGGATAATTACCAAGTGAACGGTTCGTTTAGCTTTATATATTGTTCCGGGTGGGCGTTGTATTGGTTTTTTGGAAGTGTTAGACATGTAAGAGAAAAATTTAAATGGCTGGGAAAGGCCATGGGATGTAGAAATATTTTTTTCACATTTTACTTCCTTATAAAAACAGGAAAATCAATAGGGATTTTGGTACGGATATGTACCCAGTGAACGGTTCGTTTAGCTTTATATATTGGTCCGGGTGGGCGTTGTATTGGTTTTTCGGAAGCGTTAGACCTGTAAGAAAAAAATTTAAATGGTTGGGAAAGGCCATGGGATGTAGAAATATTTTATTCACATTTTATTTCCTTGTAAAAACAGGTAAATCAATAGGGTTTTTCGTACGGATAAGTGCCCGGTGAACGGTTCGTTTAGCTTTATATATTGTTCCGGGTGGGCGTTGTTTTGGTTTTTCGGAAGTGTTAGACCTGTAAGAGAAAAATTTAAATGGTTGGGAAAGGCCATGGGATGTAGAAATATTTTTTTCACATATACTTCCTTGTAAAAACAGGTAAATCAATAGGGTTTTTCGTACGGATAAGTACGCAGTGAACGGTTCGTTTAGCTTTATATATTGTTCCGGGTGGGCGTTGTATTGGTTTTTCGGAAGTGTTAGACCTGTAAGAGAAAAATTTAAATGGTTGGGAAAGGCCATGGGATGTAGAAATATTTTTTTCACATTTACTTCCTTGTAAAAACAGGTAAATCAATAGGGTTTTTCGTACGGATAAGTACCCAGTGAACGGTTCGTTTAGCTTTATATATTGTTCCGGGTGGGCGTTGTATTGGTTTTTCAGAAGTGTTAGACCTGTAAGAGAAAAATTTAAATGGTTGGGAAAGGCCATGGGATGTAGAAATATTTTTTTCACATTTACTTCCTTGTAAAAACAGGTAAATCAATAGGGTTTTTCGTACGGATAAGTACCCAGTGAACGGTTCGTTTAGCTTTATATATTGTTCCGGGTGGGCGTTGTATTGGTTTTTCAGAAGTGTTAGACCTGTAAGAGAAAAATTTAAATGGCTGGGAAAGGCCATGGGATGTAGAAATATTTTTTTCACATTTTACTTCCTTATAAAAACAGGAAAATCAATAGGGATTTTGGTACGGATATGTACCCAGTGAACGGTTCGTTTAGCTTTATATATTGGTCCGGGTGGGCGTTGTATTGGTTTTTCGGAAGCGTTAGACCTGTAAGAAAAAAATTTAAATGGTTGGGAAAGGCCATGGGATGTAGAAATATTTTTTTCACATTTTATTTCCTTGTAAAAACAGGTAAATCAATAGGGTTTTTCGTACGGATAAGTGCCCCGTGAACGGTTTGTTTAGCTTTATACATTGTTCCGGGTGGGCGTTGTATTGTTTTTTCGGAAGTGTTAGACCTGTAAGAGAAAAATTTAAATGGTTGGGAAAGGCCATGGGATGTAGAAATATTTTTTTCACATTTTACTTCCTTGTAAAAACAGGTAAATCAATAGGGATTTTCGTACGGATAATTACCCAGTGAACGGTTCGTTTAGCTTTATATATTGTTCCGGGTGGGCTATTGTTTTTTCGGAAGTGTTAGACCAGTAAGAGAAAAATTTAAATGGTTGGGAAAGGCCATGGGATGTAGAAATATTTTTTTCACATTTTACTTCCTTGTAAAAACAGGTAAATCAATAGGGATTTTCGTACGGATAATTACCCAGTGAACGGTTCGTTTAGCTTTATACATTGTTCCGGGTGGGCTATTGTTTTTTCGGAAGTGTTAGACCTGTAAGAGAAAAATTTAAAAGGTTGGGAAAGGCCATGGGATGTAGAAATATTTTTTTCACATTTTACTTCCTTGTAAAAACAGGAAAATCGATAGGGATTTTCATACGGATAAGTACCCAGTGAACGGTTCGTTTAGCTTTATATATGGGTCCGGGTGGGCGTTGTATTGGTTTTTCGGAAGCGTTAGACCTGTAAGAAAAAACATTTAAATGGTTGGGAAAGGCCATGGGATGTAGAAATATTTTTTTCACATTTTATTTCCTTGTAAAAACAGGTAAATCAATAGGGTTTTTCGTACGGATAAGTGCCCAGTAAACGGTTCGTTTAGCTTTATATATTGTTCCGGGTGGGCGTTGTTTTGGTTTTTCGGAAGTGTTAGACATGTAAGAGAAAAATTTAAATGGCTGGGAAAGGCCATGGGATGTAGAAATATTTTTTTCACATTTTACTTCCTTATAAAAACAGGAAAATCAATAGGGATTTTGGTACGGATATGTACCCAGTGAACGGTTCGTTTAGCTTTATATATTGGTCCGGGTGGGCGTTGTATTGGTTTTTCGGAAGCGTTAGACCTGTAAGAAAAAAATTTAAATGGTTGGGAAAGGCCATGGGATGTAGAAATATTTTATTCACATTTTATTTCCTTGTAAAAACAGGTAAATCAATAGGGTTTTTCGTACGGATAAGTGCCCGGTGAATGGTTCGTTTAGCTTTATATATTGTTCCGGGTGGGCGTTGTTTTGGTTTTTCGGAAGTGTTAGACCTGTAAGAGAAAAATTTAAATGGTTGGGAAAGGCCATGGGATGTAGAAATATTTTTTTCACATATACTTCCTTGTAAAAACAGGTAAATCAATAGGGTTTTTCGTACGGATAAGTACGCAGTGAACGGTTCGTTTAGCTTTATATATTGTTCCGGGTGGGCGTTGTATTGGTTTTTCGGAAGTGTTAGACCTGTAAGAGAAAAATTTAAATGGTTGGGAAAGGCCATGGGATGTAGAAATATTTTTTTCACATTTACTTCCTTGTAAAAACAGGTAAATCAATAGGGTTTTTCGTACGGATAAGTACCCAGTGAACGGTTCGTTTAGCTTTATATATTGTTCCGGGTGGGCGTTGTATTGGTTTTTCAGAAGTGTTAGACCTGTAAGAGAAAAATTTAAATGGTTGGGAAAGGCCATGGGATGTAGAAATATTTTTTTCACATTTACTTCCTTGTAAAAACAGGTAAATCAATAGGGTTTTTCGTACGGATAAGTACCCAGTGAACGGTTCGTTTAGCTTTATATATTGTTCCGGGTGGGCGTTGTATTGGTTTTTCAGAAGTGTTAGACCTGTAAGAGAAAAATTTAAATGGCTGGGAAAGGCCATGGGATGTAGAAATATTTTTTTCACATTTTACTTCCTTATAAAAACAGGAAAATCAATAGGGATTTTGGTACGGATATGTACCCAGTGAACGGTTCGTTTAGCTTTATATATTGGTCCGGGTGGGCGTTGTATTGGTTTTTCGGAAGCGTTAGACCTGTAAGAAAAAAATTTAAATGGTTGGGAAAGGCCATGGGATGTAGAAATATTTTTTTCACATTTTATTTCCTTGTAAAAACAGGTAAATCAATAGGGTTTTTCGTACGGATAAGTGCCCCTTGAACGGTTTGTTTAGCTTTATACATTGTTCCGGGTGGGCGTTGTATTGTTTTTTCGGAAGTGTTAGACCTGTAAGAGAAAAATTTAAATGGTTGGGAAAGGCCATGGGATGTAGAAATATTTTTTTCACATTTTACTTCCTTGTAAAAACAGGTAAATCAATAGGGATTTTCGTACGGATAATTACCCAGTGAACGGTTCGTTTAGCTTTATATATTGTTCCGGGTGGGCTATTGTTTTTTCGGAAGTGTTAGACCAGTAAGAGAAAAATTTAAATGGTTGGGAAAGGCCATGGGATGTAGAAATATTTTTTTCACATTTTACTTCCTTGTAAAAACAGGTAAATCAATAGGGATTTTCGTACGGATAATTACCCAGTGAACGGTTCGTTTAGCTTTATACATTGTTCCGGGTGGGCTATTGTTTTTTCGGAAGTGTTAGACCTGTAAGAGAAAAATTTAAAAGGTTGGGAAAGGCCATGGGATGTAGAAATATTTTTTTCACATTTTACTTCCTTGTAAAAACAGGAAAATCGATAGGGATTTTCATACGGATAAGTACCCAGTGAACGGTTCGTTTAGCTTTATATATTGTTCCGGGTGGGCGTTGTATTGGTTTTTCGGAAGTGTTAGACCTGTAAGAGAAAAATTTAAATGGTTGGGAAAGGCCATGGGATGTAGAAATATTTTTTTCACATATACTTCCTTGTAAAAACAGGTAAATCAATAGGGTTTTTCGTACGGATAAGTACCCAGTGAACGGTTCGTTTAGCTTTATATATTGTTCCGGGTGGGCGTTGTATTGGTTTTTCGGAAGTGTTAGACCTGTAAGAGAAAAATTTAAATGGTTGGGAAAGGCCATGGGATGTAGAAATATTTTTTTCACATTTACTTCCTTGTAAAAACAGGTAAATCAATAGGGTTTTTCGTACGGATAAGTACCCAGTGAACGGTTCGTTTAGCTTTATATATTGTTCCGGGTGGGCGTTGTATTGGTTTTTCAGAAGTGTTAGACCTGTAAGAGAAAAATTTAAATGGTTGGGAAAGGCCATGGGATGTAGAAATATTTTTTTCACATTTTACTTCCTTGTAAAAACAGGAAAATCGATAGGGATTTTCGTACGGATAAGTACCCAGTGAACGGTTCGTTTATCTTTATATATTCTTCCGGGTGGGCGTTGTATTGTTTTTTCGGAAGTGTTAGACCTGTAAGAGAAAAATTTAAATGGTTGGGAAAGGCCATGGGATGTAGAAATATTTTTTTCACATTTTACTTCCTTGTAAAAACAGGAAAATCAATAGGGATTTTCGTACGGATAAGTACCCAGTGAACCGTACGTTTAGCTTTATATATTGTTCCGGGTGGGCGTTGTTTTGGTTTTTCGGAAGTGTTAGACCTGTAAGAGAAAAATTTAAATGGTTGGGAAAGGCCATGGGATGTAGAAATATTTTTTTCACATATACTTCCTTGTAAAAACAGGTAAATCAATAGGGTTTTTCGTACGGATAAGTACCCAGTGAACTGTTCGTTTAGCTTTATATATTGTTCCGGGTGGGCGTTATATTGTTTTTTCGGAAGTGTTAGACCTGTAAGAGAAAAATTTAAATGGTTGGGAAAGGCCATGGGATGTAGAAATATTTTTTTCACATTTTACTTCCTTGTAAAAACAGGTAAATCAATAGGGATTTTCGTACGGATAATTACCCAGTGAACGGTTCGTTTAGCTTTATATATTGTTCCGGGTGGGCGTTGTATTGGTTTTTTGGAAGTGTTAGACATGTAAGAGAAAAATTTAAATGGTTGGGAAAGGCCATGGGATGTAGAAATATTTTTTTCACATTTTACTTCCTTATAAAAACAGGAAAATCAATAGGGATTTTCGTACGGATATGTACCCAGTGAACGGTTCGTTTAGCTTTATATATTGTTCCGGGTGGGCGTTGTATTGGTTTTTCGGAAGCGTTAGACCTGTAAGAGAAAAATTTAAATGGTTGGGAAAGGCCATGGGATGTAGAAATATTTTTTTCACATTTTAAAGGTAAAGGTAAAGGTATCCCCTGTGCAAGCACCGAGTCATGTCTGACCCTTGGGGTGACGCCCTCTAGCGTTTTCATGGCAGACTCAATACGGGGTGGTTTGCCAGTGCCTTCCCCAGTCATTACCGTTTACCCCCCAGCAAGCTGGGTACTCATTTTACCGACCTCGGAAGGATGGAAGGCTGAGTCAACCTTGAGCCGGCTGCTGGGATTGAACTCCCAACCTCATGGGCAAAGCTTTCACGCGGCTGCCTTACCACTCTGCGCCACAAGAGGCTCTTTTCACATTTTACTTCCTTGTAAAAACAGGAAAATCAATAGGGATTTTCGTACGGATAAGTACCCAGTGAACCGTACGTTTAGCTTTATATATTGTTCCGGGTGGGCGTTGTTTTGGTTTTTCGGAAGTGTTAGACCTGTAAGAGAAAAATTTAAATGGTTGGGAAAGGCCATGGGATGTAGAAATATATTTTCACATTTTATTTCCTTGTAATACAGGTAAATCAATAGGGTTTTTCGTACGGATAAGTGCCCAGTGAACGGTTCGTTTAGCTTTATATATTGTTCCGGGTGGGCGATGTTTTGGTTTTTCGGAAGTGTTAGACCTGTAAGAGAAAAATTTAAATGGTTGGGAAAGGCCATGGGATGTAGAAATATTTTTTTCACATATACTTCCTTGTAAAAACAGGTAAATCAATAGGGTTTTTCGTACGGATAAGTACGCAGTGAACGGTTCGTTTAGCTTTATATATTGTTCCGGGTGGGCGTTGTATTGGTTTTTCGGAAGTGTTAGACCTGTAAGAGAAAAATTTAAATGGTTGGGAAAGGCCTGGGGATGTAGAAATATTTTTTTCACATTTACTTCCTTGTAAAAACAGGTAAATCAATAGGGTTTTTCGTACGGATAAGTACCCAGTGAACGGTTCGTTTAGCTTTATATATTGTTCCGGGTGGGCGTTGTATTGGTTTTTCAGAAGTGTTTGACCTGTAAGAGAAAAATTTAAATGGTTGGGAAAGGCCATGGGATGTAGAAATATTTTTTTCACATTTACTTCCTTGTAAAAACAGGTAAATCGATAGGGTTTTTCGTACGGATAAGTACCCAGTGAACGGTTTGTTTAGCTTTATATATTGTTCCGGGTGGGCGTTGTATTGGTTTTTCAGAAGTGTTAGACCTGTAAGAGAAAAATTTAAATGGTTGGGAAAGGCCATGGGATGTAGAAATATTTTTTTCACATTTTATTTCCTTTTAAAAACAGGTAAATCAATAGGGATTTTCGTACGGATAATTACCAAGTGAACGGTTCGTTTAGCTTTATATATTGTTCCGGGTGGGCGTTGTATTGGTTTTTTGGAAGTGTTAGACATGTAAGAGAAAAATTTAAATGGCTGGGAAAGGCCATGGGATGTAGAAATATTTTTTTCACATTTTACTTCCTTATAAAAACAGGAAAATCAATAGGGATTTTGGTACGGATATGTACCCAGTGAACGGTTCGTTTAGCTTTATATATTGGTCCGGGTGGGCGTTGTATTGGTTTTTCGGAAGCGTTAGACCTGTAAGAAAAATATTTAAATGGTTGGGAAAGGCCATGGGATGTAGAAATATTTTTTTCACATTTTATTTCCTTGTAAAAACAGGTAAATCAATAGGGTTTTTCGTACGGATAAGTGCCCGGTGAACGGTTCGTTTAGCTTTATATATTGTTCCGGGTGGGCGTTGTTTTGGTTTTTCGGAAGTGTTAGACCTGTAAGAGAAAAATTTAAATGGTTGGGAAAGGCCATGGGATGTAGAAATATTTTTTTCACATATACTTCCTTGTAAAAACAGGTAAATCAATAGGGTTTTTCGTACGGATAAGTACGCAGTGAACGGTTCGTTTAGCTTTATATATTGTTCCGGGTGGGCGTTGTATTGGTTTTTCGGAAGTGTTAGACCTGTAAGAGAAAAATTTAAATGGCTGGGAAAGGCCATGGGATGTAGAAATATTTTTTTCACATTTTACTTCCTTATAAAAACAGGAAAATCAATAGGGATTTTGGTACGGATATGTACCCAGTGAACGGTTCGTTTAGCTTTATATATTGGTCCGGGTGGGCGTTGTATTGGTTTTTCGGAAGCGTTAGACCTGTAAGAAAAATATTTAAATGGTTGGGAAAGGCCATGGGATGTAGAAATATTTTTTTCACATTTTATTTCCTTGTAAAAACAGGTAAATCAATAGGGTTTTTCGTACGGATAAGTGCCCGGTGAACGGTTCGTTTAGCTTTATATATTGTTCCGGGTGGGCGTTGTTTTGGTTTTTCGGAAGTGTTAGACCTGTAAGAGAAAAATTTAAATGGTTGGGAAAGGCCATGGGATGTAGAAATATTTTTTTCACATATACTTCCTTGTAAAAACAGGTAAATCAATAGGGTTTTTCGTACGGATAAGTACGCAGTGAACGGTTCGTTTAGCTTTATATATTGTTCCGGGTGGGCGTTGTATTGGTTTTTCAGAAGTGTTAGACCTGTAAGAGAAAAATTTAAATGGTTGGGAAAGGCCATGGGATGTAGAAATATTTTTTTCACATTTACTTCCTTGTAAAAACAGGTAAATCTATAGGGTTTTTCGTACGGATAAGTACCCAGTGAACGGTTCGTTTAGCTTTATATATTGTTCCGGGTGGGCGTTGTATTGGTTTTTCAGAAGTGTTAGACCTGTAAGAGAAAAATTTAAATGGTTGGGAAAGGCCATGGGATGTAGAAATATTTTTTTCACATTTACTTCCTTGTAAAAACAGGTAAATCAATAGGGTTTTTCGTACGGATAAGTACCCAGTGAACGGTTCGTTTAGCTTTATATATTGTTCCGGGTGGGCGTTGTATTGGTTTTTCAGAAGTGTTAGACCTGTAAGAGAAAAATTTAAATGGCTGGGAAAGGCCATGGGATGTAGAAATATTTTTTTCACATTTTACTTCCTTATAAAAACAGGAAAATCAATAGGGATTTTGGTACGGATATGTACCCAGTGAACGGTTCGTTTAGCTTTATATATTGGTCCGGGTGGGCGTTGTATTGGTTTTTCGGAAGCGTTAGACCTGTAAGAAAAAAATTTAAATGGTTGGGAAAGGCCATGGGATGTAGAAATATTTTTTTCACATTTTATTTCCTTGTAACAACAGGTAAATCAATAGGGTTTTTCGTACGGATAAGTGCCCCGTGAACGGTTTGTTTAGCTTTATACATTGTTCCGGGTGGGCGTTGTATTGTTTTTTCGGAAGTGTTAGACCTGTAAGAGAAAAATTTAAATGGTTGGGAAAGGCCATGGGATGTAGAAATATTTTTTTCACATTTTACTTCCTTGTAAAAACAGGTAAATCAATAGGGATTTTCGTACGGATAATTACCCAGTGAACGGTTCGTTTAGCTTTATATATTGTTCCGGGTGGGCTATTGTTTTTTCGGAAGTGTTAGACCTGTAAGAGAAAAATTTAAATGGTTGGGAAAGGCCATGGGATGTAGAAATATTTTTTTCACATTTTACTTCCTTGTAAAAACAGGTAAATCAATAGGGATTTTCGTACGGATAATTACCCAGTGAACGGTTCGTTTAGCTTTATACATTGTTCCGGGTGGGCTATTGTTTTTTCGGAAGTGTTAGACCTGTAAGAGAAAAATTTAAATGGTTGGGAAAGGCCATGGGATGTAGAAATATTTTTTTCACATTTTACTTCCTTGTAAAAACAGGAAAATCGATAGGGATTTTCATACGGATAAGTACCCAGTGAACGGTTCGTTTAGCTTTATATATTGGTCCGGGTGGGCGTTGTATTGGTTTTTCGGAAGCGTTAGACCTGTAAGAAAAAAATTTAAATGGTTGGGAAAGGCCATGGGATGTAGAAATATTTTTTTCACATTTTATTTCCTTGTAAAAACAGGTAAATCAATAGGGTTTTTCGTACGGATAAGTGCCCAGTAAACGGTTCGTTTAGCTTTATATATTGTTCCGGGTGGGCGTTGTTTTGGTTTTTCGGAAGTGTTAGACCTGTAAGAGAAAAATTTAAATGGTTGGGAAAGGCCATGGGATGTAGAAATATTTTTTTCACATATACTTCCTTGTAAAAACAGGTAAATCAATAGGGTTTTTCGTACGGATAAGTACCCAGTGAACGGTTCGTTTAGCTTTATATATTGTTCCGGGTGGGCGTTGTATTGGTTTTTCGGAAGTGTTAGACCTGTAAGAGAAAAATTTAAATGGTTGGGAAAGGCCATGGGATGTAGAAATATTTTTTTCACATTTACTTCCTTGTAAAAACAGGTAAATCTATAGGGTTTTTCGTACGGATAAGTACCCAGTGAACGGTTCGTTTAGCTTTATATATTGTTCCGGGTGGGCGTTGTATTGGTTTTTCAGAAGTGTTAGACCTGTAAGAGAAAAATTTAAATGGTTGGGAAAGGCCATGGGATGTAGAAATATTTTTTTCACATTTACTTCCTTGTAAAAACAGGTAAATCAATAGGGTTTTTCGTACGGATAAGTACCCAGTGAACGGTTCGTTTAGCTTTATATATTGTTCCGGGTGGGCGTTGTATTAGTTTTTCAGAAGTGTTAGACCTGTAAGAGAAAAATTTAAATGGCTGGGAAAGGCCATGGGATGTAGAAATATTTTTTTCACATTTTACTTCCTTATAAAAACAGGAAAATCAATAGGGATTTTGGTACGGATATGTACCCAGTGAACGGTTCGTTTAGCTTTATATATTGGTCCGGGTGGGCGTTGTATTGGTTTTTCGGAAGCGTTAGACCTGTAGGAAAAAAATTATATGGTTGGGAAAGGCCATGGGATGTAGAAATATTTTTTTCACATTTTATTTCCTTGTAAAAACAGGTAAATCAATAGGGTTTTTCGTACGGATAAGTGCCCAGTGAACGGTTTGTTTAGCTTTATACATTGTTCCGGGTGGGCGTTGTATTGTTTTTTCGGAAGTGTTAGACCTGTAAGAGAAAAATTTTAATGGTTGGGAAAGGCCATGGGATGTAGAAATATTTTTTTCACATTTTGCTTCCTTGTAAAAACAGGAAAATCGATAGGGATTTTCATACGGATAAGTACCCAGTGAACGGTTCGTTTATCTTTATATATTCTTCCGGGTGGGCGTTGTATTGGTTTTTCGGATGTGTTAGACCTGTAAGAGAAAAATTTAAATGGTTGGGAAAGGCCATGGGATGTAGAAATATTTTTTTCACATTTACTTCCTTGTAAAAACAGGTAAATCAATAGGGTTTTTCGTACGGATAAGTACCCAGTGAACGGTTCGTTTAGCTTTATATATTGTTCCGGGTGGGCGTTGTATTGGTTTTTCAGAAGTGTTTGACCTGTAAGAGAAAAATTTAAATGGTTGGGAAAGGCCATGGGATGTAGAAATATTTTTTTCACATTTACTTCCTTGTAAAAACAGGTAAATCAATAGGGTTTTTCGTACAGATAAGTACCCAGTGAACGGTTTGTTTAGCTTTATATATTGTTCCGGGTGGGCGTTGTATTGGTTTTTCAGAAGTGTTAGACCTGTAAGAGAAAAATTTAAATGGTTGGGAAAGGCCATGGGATGTAGAAATATTTTTTTCACATTTTATTTCCTTTTAAAAACAGGTAAATCAATAGGGATTTTCGTACGGATAATTACCAAGTGAACGGTTCGTTTAGCTTTATATATTGTTCCGGGTGGGCGTTGTATTGGTTTTTTGGAAGTGTTAGACATGTAAGAGAAAAATTTAAATGGCTGGGAAAGGCCATGGGATGTAGAAATATTTTTTTCACATTTTACTTCCTTATAAAAACAGGAAAATCAATAGGGATTTTGGTACGGATATGTACCCAGTGAACGGTTCGTTTAGCTTTATATATTGGTCCGGGTGGGCATTGTATTGGTTTTTCGGAAGCGTTAGACCTGTAAGAAAAATATTTAAATGGTTGGGAAAGGCCATGGGATGTAGAAATATTTTTTTCACATTTTATTTCCTTGTAAAAACAGGTAAATCAATAGGGTTTTTCGTACGGATAAGTGCCCGGTGAACGGTTCGTTTAGCTTTATATATTGTTCCGGGTGGGCGTTGTTTTGGTTTTTCGGAAGTGTTAGACCTGTAAGAGAAAAATTTAAATGGTTGGGAAAGGCCATGGGATGTAGAAATATTTTTTTCACATATACTTCCTTGTAAAAACAGGTAAATCAATAGGGTTTTTCGTACGGATAAGTACGCAGTGAACGGTTCGTTTAGCTTTATATATTGTTCCGGGTGGGCGTTGTATTGGTTTTTCGGAAGTGTTAGACCTGTAAGAGAAAAATTTAAATGGCTGGGAAAGGCCATGGGATGTAGAAATATTTTTTTCACATTTTACTTCCTTATAAAAACAGGAAAATCAATAGGGATTTTGGTACGGATATGTACCCAGTGAACGGTTCGTTTAGCTTTATATATTGGTCCGGGTGGGCGTTGTATTGGTTTTTCGGAAGCGTTAGACCTGTAAGAAAAATATTTAAATGGTTGGGAAAGGCCATGGGATGTAGAAATATTTTTTTCACATTTTATTTCCTTGTAAAAACAGGTAAATCAATAGGGTTTTTCGTACGGATAAGTGCCCGGTGAACGGTTCGTTTAGCTTTATATATTGTTCCGGGTGGGCGTTGTTTTGGTTTTTCGGAAGTGTTAGACCTGTAAGAGAAAAATTTAAATGGTTGGGAAAGGCCATGGGATGTAGAAATATTTTTTTCACATATACTTCCTTGTAAAAACAGGTAAATCAATAGGGTTTTTCGTACGGATAAGTACGCAGTGAACGGTTCGTTTAGCTTTATATATTGTTCCGGGTGGGCGTTGTATTGGTTTTTCAGAAGTGTTAGACCTGTAAGAGAAAAATTTAAATGGTTGGGAAAGGCCATGGGATGTAGAAATATTTTTTTCACATTTACTTCCTTGTAAAAACAGGTAAATCTATAGGGTTTTTCGTACGGATAAGTACCCAGTGAACGGTTCGTTTAGCTTTATATATTGTTCCGGGTGGGCGTTGTATTGGTTTTTCAGAAGTGTTAGACCTGTAAGAGAAAAATTTAAATGGTTGGGAAAGGCCATGGGATGTAGAAATATTTTTTTCACATTTACTTCCTTGTAAAAACAGGTAAATCAATAGGGTTTTTCGTACGGATAAGTACCCAGTGAACGGTTCGTTTAGCTTTATATATTGTTCCGGGTGGGCGTTGTATTGGTTTTTCAGAAGTGTTAGACCTGTAAGAGAAAAATTTAAATGGCTGGGAAAGGCCATGGGATGTAGAAATATTTTTTTCACATTTTACTTCCTTATAAAAACAGGAAAATCAATAGGGATTTTGGTACGGATATGTACCCAGTGAACGGTTCGTTTAGCTTTATATATTGGTCCGGGTGGGCGTTGTATTGGTTTTTCGGAAGCGTTAGACCTGTAAGAAAAAAATTTAAATGGTTGGGAAAGGCCATGGGATGTAGAAATATTTTTTTCACATTTTATTTCCTTGTAACAACAGGTAAATCAATAGGGTTTTTCGTACGGATAAGTGCCCCGTGAACGGTTTGTTTAGCTTTATACATTGTTCCGGGTGGGCGTTGTATTGTTTTTTCGGAAGTGTTAGACCTGTAAGAGAAAAATTTAAATGGTTGGGAAAGGCCATGGGATGTAGAAATATTTTTTTCACATTTTACTTCCTTGTAAAAACAGGTAAATCAATAGGGATTTTCGTACGGATAATTACCCAGTGAACGGTTCGTTTAGCTTTATATATTGTTCCGGGTGGGCTATTGTTTTTTCGGAAGTGTTAGACCTGTAAGAGAAAAATTTAAATGGTTGGGAAAGGCCATGGGATGTAGAAATATTTTTTTCACATTTTACTTCCTTGTAAAAACAGGTAAATCAATAGGGATTTTCGTACGGATAATTACCCAGTGAACGGTTCGTTTAGCTTTATACATTGTTCCGGGTGGGCTATTGTTTTTTCGGAAGTGTTAGACCTGTAAGAGAAAAATTTAAATGGTTGGGAAAGGCCATGGGATGTAGAAATATTTTTTTCACATTTTACTTCCTTGTAAAAACAGGAAAATCGATAGGGATTTTCATACGGATAAGTACCCAGTGAACGGTTCGTTTAGCTTTATATATTGGTCCGGGTGGGCGTTGTATTGGTTTTTCGGAAGCGTTAGACCTGTAAGAAAAAAATTTAAATGGTTGGGAAAGGCCATGGGATGTAGAAATATTTTTTTCACATTTTATTTCCTTGTAAAAACAGGTAAATCAATAGGGTTTTTCGTACGGATAAGTGCCCAGTAAACGGTTCGTTTAGCTTTATATATTGTTCCGGGTGGGCGTTGTTTTGGTTTTTCGGAAGTGTTAGACCTGTAAGAGAAAAATTTAAATGGTTGGGAAAGGCCATGGGATGTAGAAATATTTTTTTCACATATACTTCCTTGTAAAAACAGGTAAATCAATAGGGTTTTTCGTACGGATAAGTACCCAGTGAACGGTTCGTTTAGCTTTATATATTGTTCCGGGTGGGCGTTGTATTGGTTTTTCGGAAGTGTTAGACCTGTAAGAGAAAAATTTAAATGGTTGGGAAAGGCCATGGGATGTAGAAATATTTTTTTCACATTTACTTCCTTGTAAAAACAGGTAAATCTATAGGGTTTTTCGTACGGATAAGTACCCAGTGAACGGTTCGTTTAGCTTTATATATTGTTCCGGGTGGGCGTTGTATTGGTTTTTCAGAAGTGTTAGACCTGTAAGAGAAAAATTTAAATGGTTGGGAAAGGCCATGGGATGTAGAAATATTTTTTTCACATTTACTTCCTTGTAAAAACAGGTAAATCAATAGGGTTTTTCGTACGGATAAGTACCCAGTGAACGGTTCGTTTAGCTTTATATATTGTTCCGGGTGGGCGTTGTATTAGTTTTTCAGAAGTGTTAGACCTGTAAGAGAAAAATTTAAATGGCTGGGAAAGGCCATGGGATGTAGAAATATTTTTTTCACATTTTACTTCCTTATAAAAACAGGAAAATCAATAGGGATTTTGGTACGGATATGTACCCAGTGAACGGTTCGTTTAGCTTTATATATTGGTCCGGGTGGGCGTTGTATTGGTTTTTCGGAAGCGTTAGACCTGTAGGAAAAAAATTATATGGTTGGGAAAGGCCATGGGATGTAGAAATATTTTTTTCACATTTTATTTCCTTGTAAAAACAGGTAAATCAATAGGGTTTTTCGTACGGATAAGTGCCCAGTGAACGGTTTGTTTAGCTTTATACATTGTTCCGGGTGGGCGTTGTATTGTTTTTTCGGAAGTGTTAGACCTGTAAGAGAAAAATTTTAATGGTTGGGAAAGGCCATGGGATGTAGAAATATTTTTTTCACATTTTGCTTCCTTGTAAAAACAGGAAAATCGATAGGGATTTTCATAGGGATAAGTACCCAGTGAACGGTTCGTTTATCTTTATATATTCTTCCGGGTGGGCGTTGTATTGGTTTTTCGGATGTGTTAGACCTGTAAGAGAAAAATTTAAATGGTTGGGAAAGGCCATGGGATGTAGAAATATTTTTTTCACATTTACTTCCTTGTAAAAACAGGTAAATCAATAGGGTTTTTCGTACGGATAAGTACCCAGTGAACGGTTCGTTTAGCTTTATATATTGTTCCGGGTGGGCGTTGTATTGGTTTTTCAGAAGTGTTTGACCTGTAAGAGAAAAATTTAAATGGTTGGGAAAGGCCATGGGATGTAGAAATATTTTTTTCACATTTACTTCCTTGTAAAAACAGGTAAATCAATAGGGTTTTTCGTACAGATAAGTACCCAGTGAACGGTTTGTTTAGCTTTATATATTGTTCCGGGTGGGCGTTGTATTGGTTTTTCAGAAGTGTTAGACCTGTAAGAGAAAAATTTAAATGGTTGGGAAAGGCCATGGGATGTAGAAATATTTTTTTCACATTTTATTTCCTTTTAAAAACATGTAAATCAATAGGGATTTTCGTACGGATAATTACCAAGTGAACGGTTCGTTTAGCTTTATATATTGTTCCGGGTGGGCGTTGTATTGGTTTTTCGGAAGTGTTAGACCTGTAAGAGAAAAATTTAAATGGTTGGGAAAGGCCATGGGATGTAGAAATATTTTTTTCACATTTACTTCCTTGTAAAAACAGGTAAATCAATAGGGTTTTTCGTACGGATAAGTACCCAGTGAACGGTTCGTTTAGCTTTATATATTGTTCCGGGTGGGCGTTGTATTGGTTTTTCAGAAGTGTTAGACCTGTAAGAGAAAAATTTAAATGGTTGGGAAAGGCCATGGGATGTAGAAATATTTTTTTCACATTTTACTTCCTTATAAAAACAGGAAAATCAATAGGGATTTTCGTACGGATATGTACCCAGTGAACGGTTCGTTTAGCTTTATATATTGTTCCGGGTGGGCGTTGTATTGGTTTTTCGGAAGCGTTAGACCTGTAAGAGAAAAATTTAAATGGTTGGGAAAGGCCATGGGATGTAGAAATATTTTTTTCACATTTTACTTCCTTGTAAAAACAGGAAAATCGATAGGGATTTTCGTACGGATAAGTACCCAGTGAACGGTTCGTTTATCTTTATATATTCTTCCGGGTGGGCGTTGTATTGTTTTTTCGGAAGTGTTAGACCTATAAGAGAAAAATTTAAATGGTTGGGAAAGGCCATGGGATGTAGAAATATTTTTTTCACATTTTACTTCCTTGTAAAAACAGGAAAATCAATAGGGATTTTCGTACGGATAAGTACCCAGTGAACCGTACGTTTAGCTTTATATATTGTTCCGGGTGGGCGTTGTTTTGGTTTTTCGGAAGTGTTAGACCTGTAAGAGAAAAATTTAAATGGTTGGGAAAGGCCATGGGATGTAGAAATATTTTTTTCACATATACTTCCTTGTAAAAACAGGTAAATCAATAGGGTTTTTCGTACGGATAAGTACCCAGTGAACTGTTCGTTTAGCTTTATATATTGTTCCGGGTGGGCGTTATATTGTTTTTTCGGAAGTGTTAGACCTGTAAGAGAAAAATTTAAATGGTTGGGAAAGGCCATGGGATGTAGAAATATTTTTTTCACATTTTACTTCCTTGTAAAAACAGGTAAATCAATAGGGATTTTCGTACGGATAATTACCCAGTGAACGGTTCGTTTAGCTTTATATATTGTTCCGGGTGGGCGTTGTATTGGTTTTTTGGAAGTGTTAGACATGTAAGAGAAAAATTTAAATGGTTGGGAAAGGCCATGGGATGTAGAAATATTTTTTTCACATATACTTCCTTGTAAAAACAGGTAAATCAATAGGGTTTTTCGTACGGATAAGTACCCAGTCAACGGTTCGTTTAGCTTTATATATTGTTCCGGGTGGGCGTTGTATTGGTTTTTCGGAAGTGTTAGACCTGTAAGAGAAAAATTTAAATGGTTGGGAAAGGCCATGGGATGTAGAAATATTTTTTTCACATTTACTTCCTTGTAAAAACAGGTAAATCAATAGGGTTTTTCGTACGGATAAGTACCCAGTGAACGGTTCGTTTAGCTTTATATATTGTTCCGGGTGGGCGTTGTATTGGTTTTTCAGAAGTGTTAGACCTGTAAGAGAAAAATTTAAATGGTTGGGAAAGGCCATGGGATGTAGAAATATTTTTTTCACATTTTACTTCCTTATAAAAACAGGAAAATCAATAGGGATTTTCGTACGGATATGTACCCAGTGAACGGTTCGTTTAGCTTTATATATTGTTTCGGGTGGGCGTTGTATTGGTTTTTCGGAAGCGTTAGACCTGTAAGAGAAAAATTTAAATGGTTGGGAAAGGCCATGGGATGTAGAAATATTTTTTTCACATTTTATTTCCTTGTAAAAACAGGTAAATCAATAGGGTTTTTCGTACGGATAAGTGCCCCGTGAACGGTTTGTTTAGCTTTATACATTGTTCCGGGTGGGCGTTGTTTTGGTTTTTCGGAAGTGTTAGACCTGTAAGAGAAAAATTTAAATGGTTGGGAAAGGCCATGGGATGTAGAAATATTTTTTTCACATATACTTCCTTGTAAAAACAGGTAAATCAATAGGGTTTTTCGTACGGATAAGTACCCAGTGAACGGTTCGTTTAGCTTTATATATTGTTCCGGGTGGGCGTTGTATTGGTTTTTCGGAAGTGTTAGACCTGTAAGAGAAAAATTTAAATGGTTGGGAAAGGCCATGGGATGTAGAAATATTTTTTTCACATTTACTTCCTTGTAAAAACAGGTAAATCAATAGGGTTTTTCGTACGGATAAGTACCCAGTGAACGGTTCGTTTAGCTTTATATATTGTTCCGGGTGGGCGTTGTATTGGTTTTTCAGAAGTGTTAGACCTGTAAGAGAAAAATTTAAATGGTTGGGAAAGGCCATGGGATGTAGAAATATTTTTTTCACATTTTACTTCCTTAAAAAAGACAGGAAAATCAATAGGGATTTTCGTACGGATATGTACCCAGTGAACGGTTCGTTTAGCTTTATATATTGTTCCGGGTGGGCGTTGTATTGGTTTTTCGGAAGCGTTAGACCTGTAAGAGAAAAATTTAAATGGTTGGGAAAGGCCATGGGATGTAGAAATATTTTTTTCACATTTTACTTCCTTGTAAAAACAGGAAAATCGATAGGGATTTTCGTACGGATAAGTACCCAGTGAACGGTTCGTTTATCTTTATATATTCTTCCGGGTGGGCGTTGTATTGTTTTTTCGGAAGTGTTAGACCTGTAAGAGAAAAATTTAAATGGTTGGGAAAGGCCATGGGATGTAGAAATATTTTTTTCACATTTTACTTCCTTGTAAAAACAGGAAAATCAATAGGGATTTTCGTACGGATAAGTACCCAGTGAACCGTACGTTTAGCTTTATATATTGTTCCGGGTGGGCGTTGTTTTGGTTTTTCGGAAGTGTTAGACCTGTAAGAGAAAAATTTAAATGGTTGGGAAAGGCCATGGGATGTAGAAATATTTTTTTCACATATACTTCCTTGTAAAAACAGGTAAATCAATAGGGTTTTTCGTACGGATAAGTACCCAGTGAACTGTTCGTTTAGCTTTATATATTGTTCCGGGTGGGCGTTATATTGTTTTTTCGGAAGTGTTAGACCTGTAAGAGAAAAATTTAAATGGTTGGGAAAGGCCATGGGATGTAGAAATATTTTTTTCACATTTTACTTCCTTGTAAAAACAGGTAAATCAATAGGGATTTTCGTACGGATAATTACCCAGTGAACGGTTCGTTTAGCTTTATATATTGTTCCGGGTGGGCGTTGTATTGGTTTTTTGGAAGTGTTAGACATGTAAGAGAAAAATTTAAATGGTTGGGAAAGGCCATGGGATGTAGAAATATTTTTTTCACATTTTACTTCCTTATAAAAACAGGAAAATCAATAGGGATTTTCGTACGGATATGTACCCAGTGAACGGTTCGTTTAGCTTTATATATTGTTCCGGGTGGGCGTTGTATTGGTTTTTCGGAAGCGTTAGACCTGTAAGAGAAAAATTTAAATGGTTGGGAAAGGCCATGGGATGTAGAAATATTTTTTTCACATTTTACTTCCTTGTAAAAACAGGAAAATCGATAGGGATTTTCATACGGATAAGTACCCAGTGAACGGTTCGTTTATCTTTATATATTCTTCCGGGTGGGCGTTGTATTGTTTTTTCGGAAGTGTTAGACCTGTAAGAGAAAAATTTAAATGGTTGGGAAAGGCCATGGGATGTAGAAATATTTTTTTCACATTTTAAAGGTAAAGGTAAAGGTATCCCCTGTGCAAGCACCGAGTCATGTCTGACCCTTGGGGTGACGCCCTCTAGCGTTTTCATGGCAGACTCAATACGGGGTGGTTTGCCAGTGCCTTCCCCAGTCATTACCGTTTACCCCCCAGCAAGCTGGGTACTCATTTTACCGACCTCGGAAGGATGGAAGGCTGAGTCAACCTTGAGCCGGCTGCTGGGATTGAACTCCCAACCTCATGGGCAAAGCTTTCACGCGGCTGCCTTACCACTCTGCGCCACAAGAGGCTCTTTTCACATTTTACTTCCTTGTAAAAACAGGAAAATCAATAGGGATTTTCGTACGGATAAGTACCCAGTGAACCGTACGTTTAGCTTTATATATTGTTCCGGGTGGGCGTTGTTTTGGTTTTTCGGAAGTGTTAGACCTGTAAGAGAAAAATTTAAATGGTTGGGAAAGGCCATGGGATGTAGAAATATTTTTTTCACATTTTATTTCCTTGTAATACAGGTAAATCAATAGGGTTTTTCGTACGGATAAGTGCCCAGTGAACGGTTCGTTTAGCTTTATATATTGTTCCGGGTGGGCGTTGTTTTGGTTTTTCGGAAGTGTTAGACCTGTAAGAGAAAAATTTAAATGGTTGGGAAAGGCCATGGGATGTAGAAATATTTTTTTCACATATACTTCCTTGTAAAAACAGGTAAATCAATAGGGTTTTTCGTACGGATAAGTACGCAGTGAACGGTTCGTTTAGCTTTATATATTGTTCCGGGTGGGCGTTGTATTGGTTTTTCGGAAGTGTTAGACCTGTAAGAGAAAAATTTAAATGGTTGGGAAAGGCCATGGGATGTAGAAATATTTTTTTCACATTTACTTCCTTGTAAAAACAGGTAAATCAATAGGGTTTTTCGTACGGATAAGTACCCAGTGAACGGTTCGTTTAGCTTTATATATTGTTCCGGGTGGGCGTTGTATTGGTTTTTCAGAAGTGTTTGACCTGTAAGAGAAAAATTTAAATGGTTGGGAAAGGCCATGGGATGTAGAAATATTTTTTTCACATTTACTTCCTTGTAAAAACAGGTAAATCGATAGGGTTTTTCGTACGGATAAGTACCCAGTGAAAGGTTTGTTTAGCTTTATATATTGTTCCGGGTGGGCGTTGTATTGGTTTTTCAGAAGTGTTAGACCTGTAAGAGAAAAATTTAAATGGTTGGGAAAGGCCATGGGATGTAGAAATATTTTTTTTCACATTTTATTTCCTTTTAAAAACAGGTAAATCAATAGGGATTTTCGTACGGATAATTACCAAGTGAACGGATCGTTTAGCTTTATATATTGTTCCGGGTGGGCGTTGTATTGGTTTTTTGGAAGTGTTAGACATGTAAGAGAAAAATTTAAATGGCTGGGAAAGGCCATGGGATGTAGAAATATTTTTTTCACATTTTACTTCCTTATAAAAACAGGAAAATCAATAGGGATTTTGGTACGGATATGTACCCAGTGAACGGTTCGTTTAGCTTTATATATTGGTCCGGGTGGGCGTTGTATTGGTTTTTCGGAAGCGTTAGACCTGTAAGAAAAATATTTAAATGGTTGGGAAAGGCCATGGGATGTAGAAATATTTTTTTCACATTTTATTTCCTTGTAAAAACAGGTAAATCAATAGGGTTTTTCGTACAGATAAGTGCCCGGTGAACGGTTCGTTTAGCTTTATATATTGTTCCGGGTGGGCGTTGTTTTGGTTTTTCGGAAGTGTTAGACCTGTAAGAGAAAAATTTAAATGGTTGGGAAAGGCCATGGGATGTAGAAATATTTTTTTCACATATACTTCCTTGTAAAAACAGGTAAATCAATAGGGTTTTTCGTACGGATAAGTACGCAGTGAACGGTTCGTTTAGCTTTATATATTGTTCCGGGTGGGCGTTGTATTGGTTTTTCGGAAGTGTTAGACCTGTAAGAGAAAAATTTAAATGGCTGGGAAAGGCCATGGGATGTAGAAATATTTTTTTCACATTTTACTTCCTTATAAAAACAGGAAAATCAATAGGGATTTTGGTACGGATATGTACCCAGTGAACGGTTCGTTTAGCTTTATATATTGGTCCGGGTGGGCGTTGTATTGGTTTTTCGGAAGCGTTAGACCTGTAAGAAAAATATTTAAATGGTTGGGAAAGGCCATGGGATGTAGAAATATTTTTTTCACATTTTATTTCCTTGTAAAAACAGGTAAATCAATAGGGTTTTTCGTACGGATAAGTGCCCGGTGAACGGTTCGTTTAGCTTTATATATTGTTCCGGGTGGGCGTTGTTTTGGTTTTTCGGAAGTGTTAGACCTGTAAGAGAAAAATTTAAATGGTTGGGAAAGGCCATGGGATGTAGAAATATTTTTTTCACATATACTTCCTTGTAAAAACAGGTAAATCAATAGGGTTTTTCGTACGGATAAGTACGCAGTGAACGGTTCGTTTAGCTTTATATATTGTTCCGGGTGGGCGTTGTATTGGTTTTTCGGAAGTGTTAGACCTGTAAGAGAAAAATTTAAATGGTTGGGAAAGGCCATGGGATGTAGAAATATTTTTTTCACATTTACTTCCTTGTAAAAACAGGTAAATCTATAGGGTTTTTCGTACGGATAAGTACCCAGTGAACGGTTCGTTTAGCTTTATATATTGTTCCGGGTGGGCGTTGTATTGGTTTTTCAGAAGTGTTAGACCTGTAAGAGAAAAATTTAAATGGTTGGGAAAGGCCATGGGATGTAGAAATATTTTTTTCACATTTACTTCCTTGTAAAAACAGGTAAATCAATAGGGTTTTTCGTACGGATAAGTACCCAGTGAACGGTTCGTTTAGCTTTATATATTGTTCCGGGTGGGCGTTGTATTGGTTTTTCAGAAGTGTTAGACCTGTAAGAGAAAAATTTAAATGGCTGGGAAAGGCCATGGGATGTAGAAATATTTTTTTCACATTTTACTTCCTTATAAAAACAGGAAAATCAATAGGGATTTTGGTACGGATATGTACCCAGTGAACGGTTCGTTTAGCTTTATATATTGGTCCGGGTGGGCGTTGTATTGGTTTTTCGGAAGCGTTAGACCTGTAAGAAAAAAATTTAAATGGTTGGGAAAGGCCATGGGATGTAGAAATATTTTTTTCACATTTTATTTCCTTGTAAAAACAGGTAAATCAATAGGGTTTTTCGTACGGATAAGTGCCCCGTGAACGGTTTGTTTAGCTTTATACATTGTTCCGGGTGGGCGTTGTATTGTTTTTTCGGAAGTGTTAGACCTGTAAGAGAAAAATTTAAATGGTTGGGAAAGGCCATGGGATGTAGAAATATTTTTTTCACATTTTACTTCCTTGTAAAAACAGGTAAATCAATAGGGATTTTCGTACGGATAATTACCCAGTGAACGGTTCGTTTAGCTTTATATATTGTTCCGGGTGGGCTATTGTTTTTTCGGAAGTGTTAGACCTGTAAGAGAAAAATGTAAATGGTTGGGAAAGGCCATGGGATGTAGAAATATTTTTTTCACATTTTACTTCCTTGTAAAAACAGGAAAATCGATAGGGATTTTCGTACGGATAAGTACCCAGTGAACGGTTCGTTTAGCTTTATATATTGTTCCGGGTGGGCTATTGTTTTTTCGGAAGTGTTAGACCTGTAAGAGAAAAATTTAAATGGTTGGGAAAGGACATGGGATGTAGAAATATTTTTTTCACATTTTATTTCCTTGTAATACAGGTAAATCAATAGGGTTTTTCGTACGGATAAGTGCCCAGTGAACGGTTCGTTTAGCTTTATATATTGTTCCGGGTGGGCGTTGTTTTGGTTTTTCGGAAGTGTTAGACCTGTAAGAGAAAAATTTAAATGGTTGGGAAAGGCCATGGGAGGTAGAAATATTTTTTTCACATATACTTCCTTGTAAAAACAGGTAAATCAATAGGGTTTTTCGTACGGATAAGTACCCAGTGAACGGTTCGTTTAGCTTTATATATTGTTCCGGGTGGGCGTTGTATGGGTTTTTCGGAAGTGTTAGACCTGTAAGAGAAAAATTTAAATGGTTGGGAAAGGCCATGGGATGTAGAAATATTTTTTCACATTTACTTCCTTGTAAAAACAGGTAAATCAATAGGGTTTTTCGTACGGATAAATACCCAGTGAACGGTTCGTTTAGCTTTATATATTGTTCCGGGTGGGCGTTGTATTGGTTTTTCGGAAGTGTTAGACCTGTAAGAGAAAAATTTAAATGGTTGGGAAAGGCCATGGGATGTAGAAATATTTTTTTCACATTTTATTTCCTTTTAAAAACAGGTAAATCAATAGGGATTTTCGTACGGATAATTACCAAGTGAACGGTTCGTTTAGCTTTATATATTGTTCCGGGTGGGCGTTGTATTGGTTTTTTGGAAGTGTTAGACATGTAAGAGAAAAATTTAAATGGCTGGGAATGGCCATGGGATGTAGAAATATTTGTTTCACATTTTACTTCCTTATAAAAACAGGAAAATCAATAGGGATTTTGGTACGGATATGTACCCAGTGAAGGGTTCGTTTAGCTTTATATATTGTTCCGGGTGGGCGTTGTATTGGTTTTTCGGAAGTGTTAGACCTGTAAGAGAAAAATTTAAATGGTTGGGAAAGGCCATGGGAGGTAGAAATATTTTTTTCACATATACTTCCTTGTAAAAACAGGTAAATCAATAGGGTTTTTCGTACGGATAAGTACCCAGTGAACGGTTCGTTTAGCTTTATATATTGTTCCGGGTGGGCGTTGTATGGGTTTTTCGGAAGTGTTAGACCTGTAAGAGAAAAATTTAAATGGTTGGGAAAGGCCATGGGATGTAGAAATATTTTTTTCACATTTTATTTCCTTTTAAAAACAGGTAAATCAATAGGGATTTTCGTACGGATAATTACCAAGTGAACGGTTCGTTTAGCTTTATATATTGTTCCGGGTGGGCGTTGTATTGGTTTTTTGGAAGTGTTAGACATGTAAGAGAAAAATTTAAATGGCTGGGAATGGCCATGGGATGTAGAAATATTTTTTTCACATTTTACTTCCTTATAAAAACAGGAAAATCAATAGGGATTTTGGTACGGATATGTACCCAGTGAACGGTTCGTTTAGCTTTATATATTGTTCCGGGTGGGCGTTGTATTGGTTTTTCGGAAGCGTTAGACCTGTAAGAAAAAAATTTAAATGGTTGGGAAAGGCCATGGGATGTAGAAATATTTTTTTCACATTTTATTTCCTTGTAAAAACAGGTAAATCAATAGGGTTTTTCGTACGGATAAGTGCCCAGTGAACGGTTTGTTTAGATTTATACATTGTTCCGGGTGGGCGTTGTATTGTTTTTTCGGAAGTGTTAGACCTGTAAGAGAAAAATTTAAATGGTTGGGAAAGGCCATGGGATGTAGAAATATTTTTTTCACATTTTACTTCCTTGTAAAAACAGGTAAATCAATAGGGATTTTCGTACGGATAATTACCCAGTGAACGGTTCGTTTAGCTTTATATATTGTTCCGGGTGGGCGTTGTATTGGTTTTTTGGAAGTGTTACACATGTAAGAGAAAAATTTAAATGGTTGGGAAAGGCCATGGGATGTAGAAATATTTTTTTCACATTTTACTTCCTTATAAAAACAGGAAAATCAATAGGGATTTTCGTACGGATATGTACCCAGTGAACGGTTCGTTTAGCTTTATATATTGTTCCGGGTGGGCGTTGTATTGGTTTTTCGGAAGCGTTAGACCTGTAAGAAAAAAATTTAAATGGTTGGGAAAGGCCATGGGATGTAGAAATATTTTTTTCACATTTTATTTCCTTGTAAAAACAGGTAAATCAATAGGGTTTTTCGTACGGATAAGTGCCCAGTGAACGGTTTGTTTAGCTTTATACATTGTTCCGGGTGGGCGTTGAATTGGTTTTTCGGATGTGTTAGACCTGTAAGAGAAAAATTTAAATGGTTGGGAAAGGCCATGGGATGTAGAAATATTTTTTTCACATTTACTTCCTTGTAAAAACAGGTAAATCAATAGGGTTTTTCGTACGGATAAGTACCCAGTGAACCGTTCGTTTAGCTTTATATATTGTTCCGGGTGGGCGTTGTATTGTTTTTTCGGAAGTGTTAGACCTGTAAGAGAAAAATTTAAATGGTTGGGAAAGGCCATGGGATGTAGAAATATTTTTTTCACATTTTACTTCCTTGTAAAAACAGGTAAATCAATAGTGATTTTCGTACGGATAAGTACCCAGTGAACGGTTCGTTTAGCTTTATATATTGTTCCGGGTGGGCGTTGTATTGGTTTTTTGGAAGTGTTAGACATGTAAGAGAAAAATTTAAATGGTTGGGAAAGGCCATGGGATGTAGAAATATTTTTTTCACATTTTACTTCCTTATAAAAACAGGAAAATCAATAGGGATTTTCGTACGGATATGTACCCAGTGAACGGTTCGTTTAGCTTTATATATTGTTCCGGGTGGGCGTTGTATTGGTTTTTCGGAAGCGATAGACCTGTAAGAAAAAAATTTAAATGGTTGGGAAAGGCCATGGGATGTAGAAATATTTTTTTCACATTTTAATTCCTTGTAAAAACAGGAAAATCGATAGGGATTTTCATACGGATAAGTACCCAGTGAACGGTTCGTTTATCTTTATATATTCTTCCGGGTGGGCGTTGTATTGTTTTTTCGGAAGTGTTAGACCTGTAAGAGAAAAATTTAAATGGTTGGGAAAGGCCATGGGATGTAGAAATATTTTTTTCACATTTTACTTCCTTGTAAAAACAGGAAAATCAATAGGGATTTTCGTACGGATAAGTACCCAGTGAACCGTTCGTTTAGCTTTATATATTGTTCCGGGTGGGCGTTGTTTTGGTTTTTCGGAAGTGTTAGACCTGTAAGAGAAAAATTTAAATGGTTGGGAAAGGCCATGGGATGTAGAAATATTTTTTCACATTTACTTCCTTGTAATACAGGTAAATCAATAGGGTTTTTCGTACGGATAAGTACCCAGTGAACGGTTCGTTTAGCTTCATATATTGTTCCGGGTGGGCGTTGTATTGGTTTTTCAGAAGTGTTAGACATGTAAGAGAAAAATTTAAATGGTTGGGAAAGGCCATGGGATGTAGAAATATTTTTTTCACATTTTATTTCCTTTTAAAAACAGGTAAATCAATAGGGATTTTCGTACAGATAAGTACCCAGTGAACGGTTCGTTTAGCTTTATATATTGTTCCGGGTGGGCGTTGTATTGGTTTTTTGGAAGTGTTAGACCTGTAAGAGAAAAATTTAAATGGTTGGGAAAGGCCATGGGATGTAGAAATATTTTTTTCACATTTACTTCCTTGTAAAAACAGGTAAATCAATAGGGTTTTTCGTACGGATAAGTACCCAGTGAACCGTTCGTTTAGCTTTATATATTGTTCCGGGTGGGCGTTGTATTGTTTTTTCGGAAGTGTTAGACCTGTAAGAGAAAAATTTAAATGGTTGGGAAAGGCCATGGGATGTAGAAATATTTTTTTCACATTTTACTTCCTTGTAAAAACAGGTAAATCAATAGTGATTTTCGTACGGATAAGTACCCAGTGAACGGTTCGTTTAGCTTTATATATTGTTCCGGGTGGGCGTTGTATTGGTTTTTTGGAAGTGTTAGACATGTAAGAGAAAAATTTAAATGGTTGGGAAAGGCCATGGGATGTAGAAATATTTTTTTCACATTTTACTTCCTTATAAAAACAGGAAAATCAATAGGGATTTTCGTACGGATATGTACCCAGTGAACGGTTCGTTTAGCTTTATATATTGTTCCGGGTGGGCGTTGTATTGGTTTTTCGGAAGCGTTAGACCTGTAAGAAAAAAATTTAAATGGTTGGGAAAGGCCATGGGATGTAGAAATATTTTTTTCACATTTTAATTCCTTGTAAAAACAGGAAAATCGATAGGGATTTTCATACGGATAAGTACCCAGTGAACGGTTCGTTTATCTTTATATATTCTTCCGGGTGGGCGTTGTATTGTTTTTTTGGAAGTGTTAGACCTGTAAGAGAAAAATTTAAATGGTTGGGAAAGGCCATGGGATGTAGAAATATTTTTTTCACATTTTACTTCCTTGTAAAAACAGGAAAATCAATAGGGATTTTCGTACGGATAAGTACCCAGTGAACCGTTCGTTTAGCTTTATATATTGTTCCGGGTGGGCGTTGTTTTGGTTTTTCGGAAGTGTTAGACCTGTAAGAGAAAAATTTAAATGGTTGGGAAAGGCCATGGGATGTAGAAATATTTTTTCACATTTTATTTCCTTGTAATACAGGTAAATCAATAGGGTTTTTCGTACGGATAAGTGCCCAGTGAACGGTTCGTTTAGCTTTATATATTGTTCCGGGTGGGCGTTGTTTTGGTTTTTCGGAAGTGTTAGACCTGTAAGAGAAAAATTTAAATGGTTGGGAAAGGCCATGGGATGTAGAAATATTTTTTCACATTTACTTCCTTGTAAAAACAGGTAAATCAATAGGGTTTTTCGTACGGATAAGTACCCAGTGAACGGTTCGTTTAGCTTCATATATTGTTCCGGGTGGGCGTTGTATTGGTTTTTCAGAAGTGTTAGACATGTAAGAGAAAAATTTAAATGGTTGGGAAAGGCCATGGGATGTAGAAATATTTTTTTCACATTTTATTTCCTTTTAAAAACAGGAAAATCAATAGGGATTTTCGTACGGATAAGTACCCAGTGAACCGTTCGTTTAGCTTTATATATTGTTCCGGGTGGGCGTTGTTTTGGTTTTTCGGAAGTGTTAGACCTGTAAGAGAAAAATTTAAATGGTTGGGAAAGGCCATGGGATGTAGAAATATTTTTTCACATTTTATTTCCTTGTAATACAGGTAAATCAATAGGGTTTTTCGTACGGATAAGTGCCCAGTGAACGGTTCGTTTAGCTTTATATATTGTTCCGGGTGGGCGTTGTTTTGGTTTTTCGGAAGTGTTAGACCTGTAAGAGAAAAATTTAAATGGTTGGGAAAGGCCATGGGATGTAGAAATATTTTTTCACATTTACTTCCTTGTAAAAACAGGTAAATCAATAGGGTTTTTCGTACGGATAAGTACCCAGTGAACGGTTCGTTTAGCTTCATATATTGTTCCGGGTGGGCGTTGTATTGGTTTTTCAGAAGTGTTAGACATGTAAGAGAAAAATTTAAATGGTTGGGAAAGGCCATGGGATGTAGAAATATTTTTTTCACATTTTATTTCCTTTTAAAAACAGGTAAATCAATAGGGATTTTCGTACAGATAAGTACCCAGTGAACGGTTCGTTTAGCTTTATATATTGTTCCGGGTGGGCGTTGTATTGGTTTTTTGGAAGTGTTAGACCTGTAAGAGAAAAATTTAAATGGTTGGGAAAGGCCATGGGATGTAGAAATATTTTTTTCACATTTACTTCCTTGTAAAAACAGGTAAATCAATAGGGTATTTCGTACGGATAAGTACCTAGTGAACGGTTCGTTTAGCTTTATATATTGTTCCGGGTGGGCGTTGTATTGGTTTTTCAGAAGTGTTAGACCTGTAAGAGAAAAATTTAAATGGTTGGGAAAGGCCATGGGATGTAGAAATATTTTTTTCACATTTTACTTCCTTATAAAAAAAGGAAAATCAATAGGGATTTTCGTACGGATATGTACCCAGTGAACGGTTCGTTTAGCTTTATATATTGTTCCGGGTGGGCGTTGTATTGGTTTTTCGGAAGCGTTAGTCCTGTAAGAAAAAAATTTAAATGGTTGGGAAAGGCCATGGGATGTAGAAATATTTTTTTCACATTTTACTTCCTTGTAAAAACAGGAAAATCGATAGGGATTTTCATACGGATAAGTACCCAGTGAACGGTTCGTTTATCTTTATATATTCTTCCGGGTGGGCGTTGTATTGTTTTTTCGGAAGTGTTAGACCTGTAAGAGAAAAATTTAAACGGTTGGGAAAGGCCATGGGATGTACAAATATTTTTTTCACATTTTACTTCCTTGTAAAAACAGGAAAATCAATAGGGATTTTCGTACGGATAAGTACCCAGTGAACCGTTCGTTTAGCTTTATATATTGTTCCGGGTGGGCGTTGTTTTGGTTTTTCGGAAGTGTTAGACCTGTAAGAGAAAAATTTAAATGGTTGGGAAAGGCCATGGGATGTAGAAATATTTTTTTCACATTTTATTTCCTTGTAATACAGGTAAATCAATAGGGTTTTTCGTACGGATAAGTGCCCAGTGAACGGTTCGTTTAGCTTTATATATAGTTCCGGGTGGGCGTTGTATTGGTTTTTCGGAAGTGTTAGACCTGTAAGAGAAAAATTTAAATGGTTGGGAAAGGGCATGGGATGTAGAAATATTTTTTTCACATTTTATTTCCTTGTAATACAGGTAAATCAATAGGCTTTTTCGTACGGATAAGTGCCCAGTGAACGGTTCGTTTAGCTTTATATATTGTTCCGGGTGGGCGTTGTATTGGTTTTTCAGAAGTGTTAGACCTGTAAGAGAAAAATTTAAATGGTTGGGAAAGGCCATGGGATGTAGAAATATTTTTTTCACATTTTACTTCCTTATAAAAACAGGAAAATCAATAGGGATTTTCGTACGGATATGTACCCAGTGAACGGTTTGTTTAGCTTTATACATTGTTCCGGGTGGGCGTTGTATTGTTTTTTCGGAAGTGTTAGACCTGTAAGAGAAAAATTTAAATGGTTGGGAAAGGCCATGGGATGTAGAAATATTTTTTTCACATTTTACTTCCTTGTAAAAACAGGTAAATCAATAGGGTTTTTCGTACGGATAAGTACCCAGTGAACGGTTCGTTTAGCTTTATATATTGTTCCGGGTGGGCGTTGTATTGGTTTTTCAGAAGTGTTAGACCTGTAAGAGAAAAATTTAAATGGTTGGGAAAGGCCATGGGATGTAGAAATATTTTTTTCACATTTTACTTCCTTATAAAAACAGGAAAATCAATAGGGATTTTCGTACGGATATGTACCCAGTGAACGGTTCGTTTAGCTTTATATATTGTTCCGGGTGGGCGTTGTATTGTTTTTTTCAGAAGTGTTAGACCTGTAAGAGAAAAATTTAAATGGTTGGGAAAGGCCATGGGATGTAGAAATATTTTTTTCACATTTTACTTCCTTGTAAAAACAGGTAAATCAATAGTGATTTTCGTACGGATAAGTACCCAGTGAACGGTTCGTTTAGCTTTATATATTGTTCCGGGTGGGCGTTGTATTGGTTTTTTGGAAGTGTTAGACATGTAAGAGAAAAATTTAAATGGTTGGGAAAGGCCATGGGATGTAGAAATATTTTTTTCACATTTTACTTCCTTATAAAAACAGGAAAATCAATAGGGATTTTCGTACGGATATGTACCCAGTGAACGGTTCGTTTAGCTTTATATATTGTTCCGGGTGGGCGTTGTATTGGTTTTTCGGAAGCGTTAGACCTGTAAGAAAAAAATTTAAATGGTTGGGAAAGGCCATGGGATGTAGAAATATTTTTTTCACATTTTAATTCCTTGTAAAAACAGGAAAATCGATAGGGATTTTCATACGGATAAGTACCCAGTGAACGGTTCGTTTATCTTTATATATTCTTCCGGGTGGGCGTTGTATTGTTTTTTTGGAAGTGTTAGACCTGTAAGAGAAAAATTTAAATGGTTGGGAAAGGCCATGGGATGTAGAAATATTTTTTTCACATTTTACTTCCTTGTAAAAACAGGAAAATCAATAGGGATTTTCGTACGGATAAGTACCCAGTGAACCGTTCGTTTAGCTTTATATATTGTTCCGGGTGGGCGTTGTTTTGGTTTTTCGGAAGTGTTAGACCTGTAAGAGAAAAATTTAAATGGTTGGGAAAGGCCATGGGATGTAGAAATATTTTTTCACATTTTATTTCCTTGTAATACAGGTAAATCAATAGGGTTTTTCGTACGGATAAGTGCCCAGTGAACGGTTCGTTTAGCTTTATATATTGTTCCGGGTGGGCGTTGTTTTGGTTTTTCGGAAGTGTTAGACCTGTAAGAGAAAAATTTAAATGGTTGGGAAAGGCCATGGGATGTAGAAATATTTTTTCACATTTACTTCCTTGTAAAAACAGGTAAATCAATAGGGTTTTTCGTACGGATAAGTACCCAGTGAACGGTTCGTTTAGCTTCATATATTGTTCCGGGTGGGCGTTGTATTGGTTTTTCAGAAGTGTTAGACATGTAAGAGAAAAATTTAAATGGTTGGGAAAGGCCATGGGATGTAGAAATATTTTTTCACATTTTATTTCCTTTTAAAAACAGGTAAATCAATAGGGATTTTCGTACAGATAAGTACCCAGTGAACGGTTCGTTTAGCTTTATATATTGTTCCGGGTGGGCGTTGTATTGGTTTTTTGGAAGTGTTAGACCTGTAAGAGAAAAATTTAAATGGTTGGGAAAGGCCATGGGATGTAGAAATATTTTTTTCACATTTACTTCCTTGTAAAAACAGGTAAATCAATAGGGTATTTCGTACGGATAAGTACCTAGTGAACGGTTCGTTTAGCTTTATATATTGTTCCGGGTGGGCGTTGTATTGGTTTTTCAGAAGTGTTAGACCTGTAAGAGAAAAATTTAAATGGTTGGGAAAGGCCATGGGATGTAGAAATATTTTTTTCACATTTTACTTCCTTATAAAAAAAGGAAAATCAATAGGGATTTTCGTACGGATATGTACCCAGTGAACGGTTCGTTTAGCTTTATATATTGTTCCGGGTGGGCGTTGTATTGGTTTTTCGGAAGCGTTAGTCCTGTAAGAAAAAAATTTAAATGGTTGGGAAAGGCCATGGGATGTAGAAATATTTTTTTCACATTTTACTTCCTTGTAAAAACAGGAAAATCGATAGGGATTTTCATACGGATAAGTACCCAGTGAACGGTTCGTTTATCTTTATATATTCTTCCGGGTGGGCGTTGTATTGTTTTTTCGGAAGTGTTAGACCTGTAAGAGAAAAATTTAAACGGTTGGGAAAGGCCATGGGATGTACAAATATTTTTTTCACATTTTACTTCCTTGTAAAAACAGGAAAATCAATAGGGATTTTCGTACGGATAAGTACCCAGTGAACCGTTCGTTTAGCTTTATATATTGTTCCGGGTGGGCGTTGTTTTGGTTTTTCGGAAGTGTTAGACCTGTAAGAGAAAAATTTAAATGGTTGGGAAAGGCCATGGGATGTAGAAATATTTTTTTCACATTTTATTTCCTTGTAATACAGGTAAATCAATAGGGTTTTTCGTACGGATAAGTGCCCAGTGAACGGTTCGTTTAGCTTTATATATAGTTCCGGGTGGGCGTTGTATTGGTTTTTCGGAAGTGTTAGACCTGTAAGAGAAAAATTTAAATGGTTGGGAAAGGGCATGGGATGTAGAAATATTTTTTTCACATTTTATTTCCTTGTAATACAGGTAAATCAATAGGCTTTTTCGTACGGATAAGTGCCCAGTGAACGGTTCGTTTAGCTTTATATATTGTTCCGGGTGGGCGTTGTATTGGTTTTTCAGAAGTGTTAGACCTGTAAGAGAAAAATTTAAATGGTTGGGAAAGGCCATGGGATGTAGAAATATTTTTTTCACATTTTACTTCCTTATAAAAACAGGAAAATCAATAGGGATTTTCGTACGGATATGTACCCAGTGAACGGTTTGTTTAGCTTTATACATTGTTCCGGGTGGGCGTTGTATTGTTTTTTCGGAAGTGTTAGACCTGTAAGAGAAAAATTTAAATGGTTGGGAAAGGCCATGGGATGTAGAAATATTTTTTTCACATTTTACTTCCTTGTAAAAACAGGTAAATCAATAGGGTTTTTCGTACGGATAAGTACCCAGTGAACGGTTCGTTTAGCTTTATATATTGTTCCGGGTGGGCGTTGTATTGGTTTTTCAGAAGTGTTAGACCTGTAAGAGAAAAATTTAAATGGTTGGGAAAGGCCATGGGATGTAGAAATATTTTTTTCACATTTTACTTCCTTATAAAAACAGGAAAATCAATAGGGATTTTCGTACGGATATGTACCCAGTGAACGGTTCGTTTAGCTTTATATATTGTTCCGGGTGGGCGTTGTATTGGTTTTTCGGAAGCGTTAGTCCTGTAAGAAAAAAATTTAAATGGTTGGGAAAGGCCATGGGATGTAGAAATATTTTTTTCACATTTACTTCCTTGTAAAAACAGGTAAATCAATAGGGTTTTTCGTACGGATAAGTACCCAGTGAACGGTTCGTTTAGCTTTATATATTGTTCCGGGTGGGCGTTGTATTGGTTTTTCAGAAGTGTTAGACCTGTAAGAGAAAAATTAAATGGTTGGGAAAGGCCATGGTATGTAGAAATATTTTTTTCACATTTTATTTCCTTTTAAAAACAGGTAAATCAATAGGGATTTTCGTACGGATATTTACCCAGTGAACGGTTCGTTTAGCTTTATATATTGTTCCGGGTGGGCGTTGTATTGGTTTTTTGGAAGTGTTAGACCTGTAAGAGAAAAATTTAAATGGTTGGGAAAGGCCATGGGATGTAGAAATATTTTTTTCACATTTTATTTCCTTTTAAAAACAGGTAAATCAATAGGGATTTTCGTACGGATAATTACCCAGTGAACGGTTCGTGTAGCTTTATATATTGTTCCGGGTGGGCGTTGTTTTGGTTTTTCGGAAGTGTTAGACCTGTAAGAGAAAAATTTAAATGGTTGGGAAAGGCCATGGGATGTAGAAATATTTTTTTCACATTTTATTTCCTTGTAAAAACAGGTAAATCAATAGGGTTTTTCGTACAGATAAGTACCCAGTGAACGGTTCGTTTAGCTTTATATATTGTTCCGGGTGGGCGTTGTATTGGTTTTTTGGAAGTGTTAGACCTGTAAGAGAAAAATTTAAATGGTTGGGAAAGGCCATGGGATGTAGAAATATTTTTTTCACATTTACTTCCTTGTAAAAACAGGTAAATCAATAGGGTATTTCGTACGGATAAGTACCTAGTGAACGGTTCGTTTAGCTTTATATATTGTTCCGGGTGGGCGTTGTATTGGTTTTTCAGAAGTGTTAGACCTGTAAGAGAAAAATTTAAATGGTTGGGAAAGGCCATGGGATGTAGAAATATTTTTTTCACATTTTACTTCCTTATAAAAAAAGGAAAATCAATAGGGATTTTCGTACGGATATGTACCCAGTGAACGGTTCGTTTAGCTTTATATATTGTTCCGGGTGGGCGTTGTATTGGTTTTTCGGAAGCGTTAGTCCTGTAAGAAAAAAATTTAAATGGTTGGGAAAGGCCATGGGATGTAGAAATATTTTTTTCACATTTTACTTCCTTGTAAAAACAGGAAAATCGATAGGGATTTTCATACGGATAAGTACCCAGTGAACGGTTCGTTTATCTTTATATATTCTTCCGGGTGGGCGTTGTATTGTTTTTTCGGAAGTGTTAGACCTGTAAGAGAAAAATTTAAACGGTTGGGAAAGGCCATGGGATGTACAAATAGTTTTTTCACATTTTACTTCCTTGTGAAAACAGGAAAATCAATAGGGATTTTCGTACGGATAAGTACCCAGTGAACCGTTCGTTTAGCTTTATATATTGTTCCGGGTGGGCGTTGTTTTGGTTTTTCGGAAGTGTTAGACCTGTAAGAGAAAAATTTAAATGGTTGGGAAAGGCCATGGGATGTAGAAATATTTTTTTCACATTTTATTTCCTTGTAATACAGGTAAATCAATAGGGTTTTTCGTACGGATAAGTGCCCAGTGAACGGTTCGTTTAGCTTTATATATAGTTCCGGGTGGGCGTTGTATTGGTTTTTCGGAAGTGTTAGACCTGTAAGAGAAAAATTTAAATGGTTGGGAAAGGGCATGGGATGTAGAAATATTTTTTTCACATTTTATTTCCTTGTAATACAGGTAAATCAATAGGCTTTTTCGTACGGATAAGTGCCCAGTGAACGGTTCGTTTAGCTTTATATATTGTTCCGGGTGGGCGTTGTATTGGTTTTTCAGAAGTGTTAGACCTGTAAGAGAAAAATTTAAATGGTTGGGAAAGGCCATGGGATGTAGAAATATTTTTTTCACATTTTACTTCCTTATAAAAACAGGAAAATCAATAGGGATTTTCGTACGGATATGTACCCAGTGAACGGTTTGTTTAGCTTTATACATTGTTCCGGGTGGGCGTTGTATTGTTTTTTCGGAAGTGTTAGACCTGTAAGAGAAAAATTTAAATGGTTGGGAAAGGCCATGGGATGTAGAAATATTTTTTTCACATTTTACTTCCTTGTAAAAACAGGTAAATCAATAGGGTTTTTCGTACGGATAAGTACCCAGTGAACGGTTCGTTTAGCTTTATATATTGTTCCGGGTGGGCGTTGTATTGGTTTTTCAGAAGTGTTAGACCTGTAAGAGAAAAATTTAAATGGTTGGGAAAGGCCATGGGATGTAGAAATATTTTTTTCACATTTTACTTCCTTATAAAAACAGGAAAATCAATAGGGATTTTCGTACGGATATGTACCCAGTGAACGGTTCGTTTAGCTTTATATATTGTTCCGGGTGGGCGTTGTATTGGTTTTTCGGAAGCGTTAGTCCTGTAAGAAAAAAATTTAAATGGTTGGGAAAGGCCATGGGATGTAGAAATATTTTTTTCACATTTACTTCCTTGTAAAAACAGGTAAATCAATAGGGTTTTTCGTACGGATAAGTACCCAGTGAACGGTTCGTTTAGCTTTATATATTGTTCCGGGTGGGCGTTGTATTGGTTTTTCAGAAGTGTTAGACCTGTAAGAGAAAAATTAAATGGTTGGGAAAGGCCATGGTATGTAGAAATATTTTTTTCACATTTTATTTCCTTTTAAAAACAGGTAAATCAATAGGGATTTTCGTACGGATATTTACCCAGTGAACGGTTCGTTTAGCTTTATATATTGTTCCGGGTGGGCGTTGTATTGGTTTTTTGGAAGTGTTAGACCTGTAAGAGAAAAATTTAAATGGTTGGGAAAGGCCATGGGATGTAGAAATATTTTTTTCACATTTTATTTCCTTTTAAAAACAGGTAAATCAATAGGGATTTTCGTACGGATAATTACCCAGTGAACGGTTCGTGTAGCTTTATATATTGTTCCGGGTGGGCGTTGTTTTGGTTTTTCGGAAGTGTTAGACCTGTAAGAGAAAAATTTAAATGGTTGGGAAAGGCCATGGGATGTAGAAATATTTTTTTCACATTTTATTTCCTTGTAAAAACAGGTAAATCAATAGGGTTTTTCGTACGGATAAGTGCCCAGTGAACGGTTCTTTTAGCTTTATATATTGTTCCGGGTGGGCGTTGTTTTGGTTTTTCGGAAGTGTTAGACCTGTAAGAGAAAAATTTAAATGGTTGGGAAAGGCCATGGGATGTAGAAATATTTTTTTCACATATACTTCCTTGTAAAAACAGGAAAATCAATAGGGATTTTCGTACGGATAAGTACCCAGTGAACCGTTCGTTTAGCTTTATATATTGTTCCGGGTGGGCGTTGTTTTGGTTTTTCGGAAGTGTTAGACCTGTAAGAGAAAAATTTAAATGGTTGGGAAAGGCCATGGGATGTAGAAATATTTTTTTCACATTTTATTTCCTTGTAAAAACAGGTAAATCAATAGGAATTTTCGTACGGATAAGTGCCCAGTGAACGGTTCGTTTAGCTTTATATATTGTTCCGGGTGGGCGTTGTATTGTTTTTTCAGAAGTGTTAGACCTGTAAAAGAAAAATTTAAATGGTTGGGAAAGGCCATGGGATGTAGAAATATTTTTTTCACATTTTATTTCCTTTTAAAAACAGGTAAATCAATAGGGATTTTCGTACGGATAAGTACCCAGTGAACGGTTCGTTTAGCTTTATATATTGTTCCGGGTGGGCGTTGTATTGGTTTTTCGGAAGTGTTGGACCTGTAAGAGAAAAATTTAAATGGTTGGGAAAGGCCATGGGATGTAGAAATATTTTTTTCACATTTTATTTCCTTTTAAAAACAGCTAAATCAATAGGGATTTTCGTACGGATAAGTACCCAATGAACGGTTCGTTTAGCTTTATATATTGTTCCGGGTGGGCGTTGTATCGGTTTTTTGGAAGTGTTAGACCTGTAAGAGAAAAATTTAAATGGTTGGGAAAGGCCATGGGATGTAGAAATATTTTTTTCACATTTACTTCCTTGTAAAAACAGGTAAATCAATAGGGTTTTTCGTACGGATAAGTACCCAGTGAACGGTTCGTTTAGCTTTATATATTGTTCCGGGTGGGCGTTGTATTGGTTTTTCAGAAGTGTTAGACCTGTAAGAGAAAAATTTAAATGGTTGGGAAAGGCCATGGGATGTAGAAATATTTTTTTCACATTTTATTTCCTTTTAAAAACAGGTAAATCAATAGGGATTTTTGTACGGATAAGTACCCAGTGAACGGTTCGTTTAGCTTTATATATTGTTCCGGGTGGGCGTTGTATTGGTTTTTTGGAAGTGTTAGACCTGTAAGAGAAAAATTTAAATGGTTGGGAAAGGCTATGGGATGTAGAAATATTTTTTTCACATTTTACTTCCTTATAAAAACAGGAAAATCAATAGGGATTTTCGTACGGATATGTACCCAGTGAACGGTTCGTTTAGCTTTATATATTGTTCCGGGTGGGCGTTGTATTGTTTTTTCGGAAGCGTTAGACCTGTAAGAAAAAAATTTAAATGGTTGGGAAAGGCCATGGGATGTAGAAATATTTTTTTCACATTTTATTTCCTTGTAAAAACAGGTAAATCAATAGGGTTTTTCGTACGGATAAGTGCCCAGTGAACGGTTCGTTTAGCTTTATATATTGTTCCGGGTGGGCGTTGTTTTGGTTTTTCGGAAGTGTTAGACCTGTAAGAGAAAAATTTAAATGGTTGGGAAAGGCCATGGGATGTAGAAATATTTTTTTCACATATACTTCCTTGTAAAAACAGGTAAATCAATAGGGTTTTTCGTACGGATAAGTACCCAGTGAACGGTTCGTTTAGCTTTATATATTGTTCCGGGTGGGCGTTGTAATGGTTTTTCGTAAGTATTAGACCTGTAAGAGAAAAATTTAAATGGTTGGGAAAGGCCATGGGATGTAGAAAAATTTTTTTCACATTTACTTCCTTGTAAAAACAGGTAAATCAATAGGGTTTTTCGTACGGATAAGTACCCAGTGAACGGTTCGTTTAGCTTTATATGTTGTTCCGGGTGGGCGTTGTATTGGTTTTTCGGAAGTGTTAGACCTGTAACAGAAAATTTAAATGGTTGGGAAAGGCCATGGGATGTAGAAATATTTTTTTCACATTTACTTCCTTGTAAAAACAGGTAAATCAATAGGGTTTTTCGTACGGATAAGTACCCAGTGAACGGTTCGTTTAGCTTTATATATTGTTCCGGGTGGGCGTTGTATTGGTTTTTCAGAAGTGTTAGACCTGTAAGAGAAAAATTTAAATGGTTGGGAAAGGCCATGGGATGTAGAAATATTTTTTTCACATTTACTTCCTTGTAAAAACAGGTAAATCAATAGGGTTTTTCGTACGGATAAGTACCCAGTGAACCGTTCGTTTAGCTTTATATATTGTTCCGGGTGGGCGTTGTATTGGTTTTTCAGAAGTGTTGGACCTGTAAGAGAAAAATTTAAATGGTTGGGAAAGGCCATGGGATGTAGAAATATTTTTTTCACATTTTATTTCCTTTTAAAAACAGCTAAATCAATAGGGATTTTCGTACGGATAAGTACCCAATGAACGGTTCGTTTAGCTTTATATATTGTTCCGGGTGGGCGTTGTATCGGTTTTTTGGAAGTGTTAGACCTGTAAGAGAAAAATTTAAATGGTTGGGAAAGGCCATGGGATGTAGAAATATTTTTTTCACATTTACTTCCTTGTAAAAACAGGTAAATCAATAGGGTTTTTCGTACGGATAAGTACCCAGTGAACGGTTCGTTTAGCTTTATATATTGTTCCGGGTGGGCGTTGTATTGGTTTTTCAGAAGTGTTAGACCTGTAAGAGAAAAATTTAAATGGTTGGGAAAGGCCATGGGATGTAGAAATATTTTTTTCACATTTTATTTCCTTTTAAAAACAGGTAAATCAATAGGGATTTTTGTACGGATAAGTACCCAGTGAACGGTTCGTTTAGCTTTATATATTGTTCCGGGTGGGCGTTGTATTGGTTTTTTGGAAGTGTTAGACCTGTAAGAGAAAAATTTAAATGGTTGGGAAAGGCTATGGGATGTAGAAATATTTTTTTCACATTTTACTTCCTTATAAAAACAGGAAAATCAATAGGGATTTTCGTACGGATATGTACCCAGTGAACGGTTCGTTTAGCTTTATATATTGTTCCGGGTGGGCGTTGTATTGTTTTTTCGGAAGCGTTAGACCTGTAAGAAAAAAATTTAAATGGTTGGGAAAGGCCATGGGATGTAGAAATATTTTTTTCACATTTTATTTCCTTGTAAAAACAGGTAAATCAATAGGGTTTTTCGTACGGATAAGTGCCCAGTGAACGGTTCGTTTAGCTTTATATATTGTTCCGGGTGGGCGTTGTTTTGGTTTTTCGGAAGTGTTAGACCTGTAAGAGAAAAATTTAAATGGTTGGGAAAGGCCATGGGATGTAGAAATATTTTTTTCACATATACTTCCTTGTAAAAACAGGTAAATCAATAGGGTTTTTCGTACGGATAAGTACCCAGTGAACGGTTCGTTTAGCTTTATATATTGTTCCGGGTGGGCGTTGTAATGGTTTTTCGTAAGTATTAGACCTGTAAGAGAAAAATTTAAATGGTTGGGAAAGGCCATGGGATGTAGAAAAATTTTTTTCACATTTACTTCCTTGTAAAAACAGGTAAATCAATAGGGTTTTTCGTACGGATAAGTACCCAGTGAACGGTTCGTTTAGCTTTATATGTTGTTCCGGGTGGGCGTTGTATTGGTTTTTCGGAAGTGTTAGACCTGTAACAGAAAATTTAAATGGTTGGGAAAGGCCATGGGATGTAGAAATATTTTTTTCACATTTACTTCCTTGTAAAAACAGGTAAATCAATAGGGTTTTTCGTACGGATAAGTACCCAGTGAACGGTTCGTTTAGCTTTATATATTGTTCCGGGTGGGCGTTGTATTGGTTTTTCAGAAGTGTTAGACCTGTAAGAGAAAAATTTAAATGGTTGGGAAAGGCCATGGGATGTAGAAATATTTTTTTCACATTTACTTCCTTGTAAAAACAGGTAAATCAATAGGGTTTTTCGTACGGATAAGTACCCAGGGAACCGTTCGTTTAGCTTTATGTATTGTTCCGGGTGGGCGTTGTATTGTTTTTTCGGAAGTGTTAGACCTGTAAGAGAAAAATTTAAATGGTTGGGAAAGGCCATGGGATGTAGAAATATTTTTTTCACATTTTACTTCCTTGTAAAAACAGGAAAATCAATAGGGATTTTCGTACGGATAAGTACCCAGTGAACCGTTCGTTTAGCTTTATATATTGTTCCGGGTGGGCGTTGTTTTGGTTTTTCGGAAGTGTTAGACCTGTAAGAGAAAAATTTAAATGGTTGGGAAAGGCCATGGGATGTAGAAATATTTTTTTCACATTTTATTTCCTTGTAATACAGGTAAATCAATAGGGTTTTTCGTACGGATATGTGCCCAGTGAACGGTTCGTTTAGCTTTATATATTGTTCCGGGTGGGCGTTGTTTTGGTTTTTCGGAAGTGTTAGACCTGTAAGAGAAAAATTTAAATGGTTGGGAAAGGCCATGGGATGTAGAAATATTTTTTTCACATTTTACTTCCTTATAAAAACAGGAAAATCAATAGGGATTTTCGTACGGATATGTACCCAGTGAACGGTTCGTTTAGCTTTATATATTGTTCCGGGTGGGCGTTGTATTGGTTTTTCAGAAGCGTTAGACCTGTCAGAAAAAAATTTAAATGGTTGGGAAAGGCCATGGGATGTAGAAATATTTTTTTCACATTTTATTTCCTTGTAAAAACAGGTAAATCAATAGGGTTTTTCGTACGGATAAGTGCCCAGTGAACGGTTCGTTTAGCTTTATATATTGTTCCGGGTGGGCGTTGTAATGGTTTTTCGTAAGTATTAGACCTGTAAGAGAAAAATTTAAATGGTTGGGAAAGGCCATGGGATGTAGAAAAAATTTTTTCACATTTACTTCCTTGTAAAAACAGGTAAATCAATAGGGTTTTTCGTACGGATAAGTACCCAGTGAACGGTTCGTTTAGCTTTATATATTGTTCCGGGTGGGCGTTGTATTGGTTTTTCGGAAGTGTTAGACCTGTAACAGAAAATTTAAATGGTTGGGAAAGGCCATGGGATGTAGAAATATTTTTTTCACATTTACTTCCTTGTAAAAACAGGTAAATCAATAGGGTTTTTCGTACGGATAAGTACCCAGTGAACGGTTCGTTTAGCTTTATATATTGTTCCGGGTGGGCGTTGTATTGGTTTTTCAGAAGTGTTAGACCTGTAAGAGAAAAATTTAAATGGTTGGGAAAGGCCATGGGATGTAGAAATATTTTTTTCACATTTACTTCCTTGTAAAAACAGGTAAATCAATAGGGTTTTTCGTACGGATAAGTACCCAGTGAACCGTTCGTTTAGCTTTATGTATTGTTCCGGGTGGGCGTTGTATTGTTTTTTCGGAAGTGTTAGACCTGTAAGAGAAAAATTTAAATGGTTGGGAAAGGCCATGGGATGTAGAAATATTTTTTTCACATTTTACTTCCTTGTAAAAACAGGAAAATCAATAGGGATTTTCGTACGGATAAGTACCCAGTGAACCGTTCGTTTAGCTTTATATATTGTTCCGGGTGGGCGTTGTTTTGGTTTTTCGGAAGTGTTAGACCTGTAAGAGAAAAATTTAAATGGTTGGGAAAGGCCATGGGATGTAGAAATATTTTTTTCACATTTTATTTCCTTGTAAAAACAGGTAAATCAATAGGGTTTTTCGTACGGATAAGTGCCCAGTGAACGGTTTGTTTAGCTTTATACATTGTTCCGGGTGGGCGTTGTATTGTTTTTTCGGAAGTGTTAGACCTGTAAGAGAAAAATTTAAATGGTTGGGAAAGGCCATGGGATGTAGAAATATTTTTTTCACATTTTATTTCCTTGTAATACAGGTAAATCAATAGGGTTTTTCGTACGGATAAGTGCCCAGTGAACGGTTCGTTTAGCTTTATATATTGTTCCGGGTGGGCGTTGTTTTGGTTTTTCGGAAGTGTTAGACCTGTAAGAGAAAAATTTAAATGGTTGGGAAAGGCCATGGGATGTAGAAATATTTTTTTCACTTATACTTCCTTGTAAAAACAGGTAAATCAATAGGGTTTTTCGTACGGATAAGTACCCAGTGAACGGTTCGTTTAGCTTTATATATTGTTCCGGGTGGGCGTTGTATTGGTTTTTCGGAAGTGTTAGACCTGTAAGAGAAAAATTTAAATGGTTGGGAAAGGCCATGGGATGTAGAAATATTTTTTTCACATTTACTTCCTTGTAAAAACAGGTAAATCAATAGGGTTTTTCGTACGGATAAGTACCCAGTGAAAGGTTCGTTTAGCTTTATATATTGTTCCGGGTGGGCGTTGTATTGGTTTTTCAGAAGTGTTAGACCTGTAAGAGAAAAATTTAAATGGTTGGGAAAGGCCATGGGATGTAGAAATATTTTTTTCACATTTTACTTCCTTGTAAAAACAGGAAAATCGATAGGGATTTTCATACGGATAAGTACCCAGTGAACCGTTCGTTTAGCTTTATATATTGTTCCGGGTGGGCGTTGTTTTGGTTTTTCGGAAGTGTTAGACCTGTAAGAGAAAAATTTAAATGGTTTGGAAAGGCCATGGGATGTAGAAATATTTTTTTCACATTTTATTTCCTTGTAATACAGGTAAATCAATAGGGTTTTTCGTACGGATAAGTGCCCAGTGAACGGTTCGTTTAGCTTTATATATTGTTCCGGGTGGGCGTTATTTTGGTTTTTCGGAAGTGTTAGACCTGTAAGAGAAAAATTTAAATTGTTGGGAAAGGCCATGGGATGTAGAAATATTTTTTTCACATATACTTCCTTGGAAAAACAGGTAAATCAATAGGGTTTTTCGTACGGATAAGTACGCAGTGAACGGTTCGTTTAGCTTTATATATTGTTCCGGGTGGGCGTTGTATTGGTTTTTCGGAAGTGTTAGACCTGTAAGAGAAAAATTTAAATGGTTGGGAAAGGCCATGGGATGTAGAAATATTTTTTTCACATTTACTTCCTTGTAAAAACAGGAAAATCAATAGGGTTTTTCGTACGGATAAGTACCCAGTGAACGGTTCGTTTAGCTTTATATATTGTTCCGGGTGGGCGTTGTATTGGTTTTTCAGAAGTGTTAGACCTGTAAGAGAAAAATTTAAATGGTTGGGAAAGGCCATGGGATGTAGAAATATTTTTTTCACATTTACTTCCTTGTAAAAACAGGTAAATCAATAGGGTTTTTCGTACGGATAAGTACCCAGTGAACCGTTCGTTTAGCTTTATATATTGTTCCGGGTGGGCGTTGTATTGTTTTTTCGGAAGTGTTAGACCTGTAAGAGAAAAATTTAAATGGTTGGGAAAGGCTATGGGATGTAGAAATATTTTTTTCACATTTTACTTCCTTGTAAAAACAGGTAAATCAATAGGGATTTTCGTACGGATAAGTGCCCAGTGAACGGTTCGTTTAGATTTATATATTGTTCCGGGTGGGCGTTGTATTGGTTTTTCGGAAGTGTTAGACCTGTAAGAGAAAAATTTAAATGGTTGGGAAAGGCCATGGGATGTAGAAATATTTTTTTCACATTTTATTTCCTTGTAAAAACAGGTAAATCAATAGGGTTTTTCGTACGGATAAGTGCCCAGTGAACGGTTTGTTTAGCTTTATACATTGTTCCGGTTGGGCGTTGTATTGTTTTTTCAGAAGTGTTAGACCTGTAAGAGAAAAATTTAAATGGTTGGGAAAGGCCATGGGATGTAGAAATATTTTTTTCACATTTTACTTCCTTGTAAAAACAGGAAAATCGATAGGGATTTTCATACGGATAAGTACCCAGTGAACGGTTCGTTTATCTTTATAGATTCTTCCGGGTGGGCGTTGTATTGGTTTTTCGGATGTGTTAGACCTGTAAGAGAAAAATTTAAATGGTTGGGAAAGGCCATGGGATGTAGAAATATTTTTTTCACATTTACTTCCTTGTAAAAACAGGTAAATCAATAGGGTTTTTCGTACGGATAAGTACCCAGTGAACCGTTCGTTTAGCTTTATATATTGTTCCGGGTGGGCGTTGTTTTGGTTTTTCGGAAGTGTTAGACCTGTAAGAGAAAAATTTAAATGGTTGGGAAAGGCCATGGGATGTAGAAATATTTTCTTCACATTTTATTTCCTTGTAAAAACAGGTAAATCAATAGGGTTTTTCGTACGGATAAGTGCCCAGTGAACGGTTCGTTTAGCTTTATATATTGTTCCGAGTGGGCGTTGTTTTGGTTTTTCGGAAGTGTTAGACCTGTAAGAGAAAAATTTAAATGGTAGGGAAAGGCCATGGGATGTAGAAATATTTTTTTCACATATACTTCCTTGTTAAAACAGGTAAATCAATAGGGTTTTTCGTACGGATAAGTACCCAGTGAACGGTTCGTTTAGCTTTATATATTGTTCCGGGTGGGCGTTGTATTGGTTTTTCGGAAGTGTTAGACCTGTAAGAGAAAAATTTAAATGGTTGGGAAAGGCCATGGGATGTAGAAATATTTTTTTCACATTTACTTCCTTGTAAAAACAGGTAAATCAATAGGGTTTTTCGTACGGATAAGTACCCAGTGAACGGTTCGTTTAGCTTTATATATTGTTCCGGGTGGGCGTTGTATTGGTTTTTCAGAAGTGTTAGACCTGTAAAAGAAAAATTTAAATGGTTGGGAAAGGCCATGGGATGTAGAAATATTTTTTTCACATTTTATTTCCTTTTAAAAACAGGTAAATCAATAGGGATTTTCGTACGGATAAGTACCCAGTGAACGGTTCGTTTAGCTTTATATATTGTTCCGGGTGGGCGTTGTATTGGTTTTTTGGAAGTGTTAGACCTGTAAGAGCAAAATTTAAATGGTTGGGAAAGGCCATGGGATGTAGAAATATTTTTTTCACATTTACTTCCTTGTAAAAACAGGTAAATCAATAGGGATTTTCGTACGGATATTTACCCAGTGAACGGTTCGTTTAGCTTTATATATTGTTCCGGGTGGGCGTTGTATTGGTTTTTTGGAAGTGTTAGACCTGTAAGAGAAAAATTTAAATGTTTGGGAAAGGCCATGGGATGTAGAAATATTTTTTTCACATTTTATTTCCTTTTAAAAACAGGTAAATCAATAGGGATTTTCGTACGGATAATTACCCAGTGAACGGTTCGTGTACCTTTATATATTGTTCCGGGTGGGCGTTGTATTGGTTTTTTGTAAGTGTTAGACCTGTAAGAGAAAAATTTTAATGGTTGGGAAAGGCCATGGGATGTAGAAATTTTTTTTTCACATTTTACTTCCTAATAAAAACTGGAAAATCAATAGGGATTTTCATACGGATATGTACCCAGTGAACGGTTCGTGTAGCTTTATATATTGTTCCGGGTGGGCGTTGTATTGGTTTTTTGTAAGTGTTAGACCTGTAAGAGAAAAATTTTAATGGTTGGGAAAGGCCATGGGATGTAGAAATTTTTTTTTCACATTTTACTTCCTAATAAAAACTGGAAAATCAATAGGGATTTTCATACGGATATGTACCCAGTGAACGGTTCGTTTAGCTTTATATATTGTTCCGGTTGGGCGTTGTATTGGTTTTTCGGAAGCGTTAGACCTGTAAGAAAAAAATTTAAATGGTTGGGAAAGGCCATGGGATGTAGAAATATTTTTTTCACATTTTATTTCCTTGTAAAAACAGGTAAATCAATAGGGTTTTTCGTACGGATAAGTGCCCAGTGAACGGTTTGTTTAGCTTTATGCATTGTTCCGGGTGGACGTTGTATTGTTTTTTCGGAAGTGTTAGACCTGTAAGAGAAAAATTTAAATGGTTGGGAAAGGCCATGGGATGTAGAAATATTTTTTTCACATTTACTTCCTTGTAAAAACAGGTAAATCAATAGGGTTTTTCGTACGGATAAGTACCCAGTGAACCGTTCGTTTAGCTTTATATATTGTTCCGGGTGGGCGTTGTATTGTTTTTTCGGAAGTGTTAGACCTGTAAGAGAAAAATTTAAATGGTTGGGAAAGGCCATGGGATGTTGAAATATTTTTTTCACATTTTACTTCCTTGTAAAAACAGGAAAATCAATAGGGATTTTCGTACGGATAAGTACCCAGTGAACCGTTCGTTTAGCTTTATATATTGTTCCGGGTGGGCGTTGTTTTGGTTTTTCGGAAGTGTTAGACCTGTAAGAGAAAAATTTAAATGGTTGGGAAAGGCCATGGGATGTAGAAATATTTTTTTCACATTTTACTTCCTTGTAAAAACAGGAAAATCGATAGGGATTTTCATACGGATAAGTACCCAGTGAACGGTTCGTTTATCTTTATATATTCTTCCGGGTGGGCGTTGTATTGGTTTTTCTGAAGTGTTAGACCTGTAAGAGAAAAATTTAAACGGTTGGGAAAGGCCATGGGATGTAGAAATATTTTTTTCACATTTACTTCCTTGTAAAAACAGGTAAATCAATAGGGTTTTTCGTACGGATAAGTACCCAGTGAACCGTTCGTTTAGCTTTATATATTGTTCCGGGTGGGCATTGTATTGTTTTTTCGGAAGTGTTAGACCTGTAAGAGAAAAATTTAAATGGTTGGGAAAGGCCATGAGATGTAGAAATATTTTTTTCACATTTTACTTCCTTGTAAAAACAGGAAAATCAATAGGGATTTTCGTACGGATAAGTACCCAGTGAACCGTTCGTTTACCTTTATATATTGTTCCAGGTGGGCGTTGTTTTGGTTTTTCGGAAGAGTTAGACTTGTAAGAGAAAAATTTAAATGGTTGGGAAAGGCCATGGGATGTAGAAATATTTTTTTCACATTTACTTCCTTGTAAAAACAGGAAAATCAATAGGGATTTTCGTACGGATAAGTACCCAGTGAACCGTTCGTTTAGCTTTATATATTGTTCCGGGTGGGCGTTGTTTTGGTTTTTCGGAAGTGTTAGACCTGTAAGAGAAAAATTTAAATGGTTGGGAAAGGCCATGGGATGTAGAAATATTTTTTTCACATTTTATTTCCTTGTAAAAACAGGTAAATCAATAGGGTTTTTCGTACGGATAAGTGCCCAGTGAACGGTTTGTTTAGCTTTATACATTGTTCCGGGTGGGCGTTGTATTGTTTTTTCGGAAGTGTTAGACCTGTAAGAGAAAAATTTAAATGGTTGGGAAAGGCCATGGGATGTAGAAATATTTTTTTCACATTTTATTTCCTTGTAATACAGGTAAATCAATAGGGTTTTTCGTACGGATAAGTGCCCAGTGAACGGTTCGTTTAGCTTTATATATTGTTCCGGGTGGGCGTTGTTTTGGTTTTTCGGAAGTGTTAGACCTGTAAGAGAAAAATTTAAATGGTTGGGAAAGGCCATGGGATGTAGAAATATTTTTTTCACTTATACTTCCTTGTAAAAACAGGTAAATCAATAGGGTTTTTCGTACGGATAAGTACCCAGTGAACGGTTCGTTTAGCTTTATATATTGTTCCGGGTGGGCGTTGTATTGGTTTTTCGGAAGTGTTAGACCTGTAAGAGAAAAATTTAAATGGTTGGGAAAGGCCATGGGATGTAGAAATATTTTTTTCACATTTACTTCCTTGTAAAAACAGGTAAATCAATAGGGTTTTTCGTACGGATAAGTACCCAGTGAAAGGTTCGTTTAGCTTTATATATTGTTCCGGGTGGGCGTTGTATTGGTTTTTCAGAAGTGTTAGACCTGTAAGAGAAAAATTTAAATGGTTGGGAAAGGCCATGGGATGTAGAAATATTTTTTTCACATTTTACTTCCTTGTAAAAACAGGAAAATCGATAGGGATTTTCATACGGATAAGTACCCAGTGAACCGTTCGTTTAGCTTTATATATTGTTCCGGGTGGGCGTTGTTTTGGTTTTTCGGAAGTGTTAGACCTGTAAGAGAAAAATTTAAATGGTTTGGAAAGGCCATGGGATGTAGAAATATTTTTTTCACATTTTATTTCCTTGTAATACAGGTAAATCAATAGGGTTTTTCGTACGGATAAGTGCCCAGTGAACGGTTCGTTTAGCTTTATATATTGTTCCGGGTGGGCGTTGTTTTGGTTTTTCGGAAGTGTTAGACCTGTAAGAGAAAAATTTAAATTGTTGGGAAAGGCCATGGGATGTAGAAATATTTTTTTCACATATACTTCCTTGGAAAAACAGGTAAATCAATAGGGTTTTTCGTACGGATAAGTACGCAGTGAACGGTTCGTTTAGCTTTATATATTGTTCCGGGTGGGCGTTGTATTGGTTTTTCGGAAGTGTTAGACCTGTAAGAGAAAAATTTAAATGGTTGGGAAAGGCCATGGGATGTAGAAATATTTTTTTCACATTTACTTCCTTGTAAAAACAGGAAAATCAATAGGGTTTTTCGTACGGATAAGTACCCAGTGAACGGTTCGTTTAGCTTTATATATTGTTCCGGGTGGGCGTTGTATTGGTTTTTCAGAAGTGTTAGACCTGTAAGAGAAAAATTTAAATGGTTGGGAAAGGCCATGGGATGTAGAAATATTTTTTTCACATTTTACTTCCTTGTAAAAACAGGAAAATCGATAGGGATTTTCATACGGATAAGTACCCAGTGAACGGTTCGTTTATCTTTATATATTCTTCCGGGTAGGCGTTGTATTGGTTTTTCGGATGTGTTAGACCTGTAAGAGAAAAATTTAAATGGTTGGGAAAGGCCATGGGATGTAGAAATATTTTTTTCACATTTACTTCCTTGTAAAAACAGGTAAATCAATAGGGTTTTTCGTACGGATAAGTACCCAGTGAACCGTTCGTTTAGCTTTATATATTGTTCCGGGTGGGCGTTGTATTGTTTTTTCGGAAGTGTTAGACCTGTAAGAGAAAAATTTAAATGGTTGGGAAAGGCCATGGGATGTAGAAATATTTTTTTCACATTTTACTTCCTTGTAAAAACAGGTAAATCAATAGGGATTTTCGTACGGATAAGTGCCCAGTGAACGGTTCGTTTAGATTTATATATTGTTCCGGGTGGGCGTTGTTTTGGTTTTTCGGAAGTGTTAGACCTGTAAGAGAAAAATTTAAATGGTTGGGAAAGGCCATGGGATGTAGAAATATTTTTTTCACTTATACTTCCTTGTAAAAACAGGTAAATCAATAGGGTTTTTCGTACGGATAAGTACCCAGTGAACGGTTCGTTTAGCTTTATATATTGTTCCGGGTGGGCGTTGTATTGGTTTTTCGGAAGTGTTAGACCTGTAAGAGAAAAATTTAAATGGTTGGGAAAGGCCATGGGATGTAGAAATATTTTTTTCACATTTACTTCCTTGTAAAAACAGGTAAATCAATAGGGTTTTTCGTACGGATAAGTACCCAGTGAAAGGTTCGTTTAGCTTTATATATTGTTCCGGGTGGGCGTTGTATTGGTTTTTCAGAAGTGTTAGACCTGTAAGAGAAAAATTTAAATGGTTGGGAAAGGCCATGGGATGTAGAAATATTTTTTTCACATTTTACTTCCTTGTAAAAACAGGAAAATCGATAGGGATTTTCATACGGATAAGTACCCAGTGAACCGTTCGTTTAGCTTTATATATTGTTCCGGGTGGGCGTTGTTTTGGTTTTTCGGAAGTGTTAGACCTGTAAGAGAAAAATTTAAATGGTTTGGAAAGGCCATGGGATGTAGAAATATTTTTTTCACATTTTATTTCCTTGTAATACAGGTAAATCAATAGGGTTTTTCGTACGGATAAGTGCCCAGTGAACGGTTCGTTTAGCTTTATATATTGTTCCGGGTGGGCGTTGTTTTGGTTTTTCGGAAGTGTTAGACCTGTAAGAGAAAAATTTAAATTGTTGGGAAAGGCCATGGGATGTAGAAATATTTTTTTCACATATACTTCCTTGGAAAAACAGGTAAATCAATAGGGTTTTTCGTACGGATAAGTACGCAGTGAACGGTTCGTTTAGCTTTATATATTGTTCCGGGTGGGCGTTGTATTGGTTTTTCGGAAGTGTTAGACCTGTAAGAGAAAAATTTAAATGGTTGGGAAAGGCCATGGGATGTAGAAATATTTTTTTCACATTTACTTCCTTGTAAAAACAGGAAAATCAATAGGGTTTTTCGTACGGATAAGTACCCAGTGAACGGTTCGTTTAGCTTTATATATTGTTCCGGGTGGGCGTTGTATTGGTTTTTCAGAAGTGTTAGACCTGTAAGAGAAAAATTTAAATGGTTGGGAAAGGCCATGGGATGTAGAAATATTTTTTTCACATTTTACTTCCTTGTAAAAACAGGAAAATCGATAGGGATTTTCATACGGATAAGTACCCAGTGAACGGTTCGTTTATCTTTATATATTCTTCCGGGTAGGCGTTGTATTGGTTTTTCGGATGTGTTAGACCTGTAAGAGAAAAATTTAAATGGTTGGGAAAGGCCATGGGATGTAGAAATATTTTTTTCACATTTACTTCCTTGTAAAAACAGGTAAATCAATAGGGTTTTTCGTACGGATAAGTACCCAGTGAACCGTTCGTTTAGCTTTATATATTGTTCCGGGTGGGCGTTGTATTGTTTTTTCGGAAGTGTTAGACCTGTAAGAGAAAAATTTAAATGGTTGGGAAAGGCCATGGGATGTAGAAATATTTTTTTCACATTTTACTTCCTTGTAAAAACAGGTAAATCAATAGGGATTTTCGTACGGATAAGTGCCCAGTGAACGGTTCGTTTAGATTTATATATTGTTCCGGGTGGGCGTTGTTTTGGTTTTTCGGAAGTGTTAGACCTGTAAGAGAAAAATTTAAATGGTTGGGAAAGGCCATGGGATGTAGAAATATTTTTTTCACTTATACTTCCTTGTAAAAACAGGTAAATCAATAGGGTTTTTCGTACGGATAAGTACCCAGTGAACGGTTCGTTTAGCTTTATATATTGTTCCGGGTGGGCGTTGTATTGGTTTTTCGGAAGTGTTAGACCTGTAAGAGAAAAATTTAAATGGTTGGGAAAGGCCATGGGATGTAGAAATATTTTTTTCACATTTACTTCCTTGTAAAAACAGGTAAATCAATAGGGTTTTTCGTACGGATAAGTACCCAGTGAAAGGTTCGTTTAGCTTTATATATTGTTCCGGGTGGGCGTTGTATTGGTTTTTCAGAAGTGTTAGACCTGTAAGAGAAAAATTTAAATGGTTGGGAAAGGCCATGGGATGTAGAAATATTTTTTTCACTTATACTTCCTTGTAAAAACAGGTAAATCAATAGGGTTTTTCGTACGGATAAGTACCCAGTGAACGGTTCGTTTAGCTTTATATATTGTTCCGGGTGGGCGTTGTATTGGTTTTTCGGAAGTGTTAGACCTGTAAGAGAAAAATTTAAATGGTTGGGAAAGGCCATGGGATGTAGAAATATTTTTTTCACATTTACTTCCTTGTAAAAACAGGAAAATCAATAGGGTTTTTCGTACGGATAAGTACCCAGTGAACGGTTCGTTTAGCTTTATATATTGTTCCGGGTGGGCGTTGTATTGGTTTTTCAGAAGTGTTAGACCTGTAAGAGAAAAATTTAAATGGTTGGGAAAGGCCATGGGATGTAGAAATATTTTTTTCACATTTTACTTCCTTGTAAAAACAGGAAAATCGATAGGGATTTTCATACGGATAAGTACCCAGTGAACGGTTCGTTTATCTTTATATATTCTTCCGGGTAGGCGTTGTATTGGTTTTTCGGATGTGTTAGACCTGTAAGAGAAAAATTTAAATGGTTGGGAAAGGCCATGGGATGTAGAAATATTTTTTTCACATTTACTTCCTTGTAAAAACAGGTAAATCAATAGGGTTTTTCGTACGGATAAGTACCCAGTGAACCGTTCGTTTAGCTTTATATATTGTTCCGGGTGGGCGTTGTATTGTTTTTTCGGAAGTGTTAGACCTGTAAGAGAAAAATTTAAATGGTTGGGAAAGGCCATGGGATGTAGAAATATTTTTTTCACATTTTACTTCCTTGTAAAAACAGGTAAATCAATAGGGATTTTCGTACGGATAAGTGCCCAGTGAACGGTTCGTTTAGATTTATATATTGTTCCGGGTGGGCGTTGTTTTGGTTTTTCGGAAGTGTTAGACCTGTAAGAGAAAAATTTAAATGGTTGGGAAAGGCCATGGGATGTAGAAATATTTTTTTCACTTATACTTCCTTGTAAAAACAGGTAAATCAATAGGGTTTTTCGTACGGATAAGTACCCAGTGAACGGTTCGTTTAGCTTTATATATTGTTCCGGGTGGGCGTTGTATTGGTTTTTCGGAAGTGTTAGACCTGTAAGAGAAAAATTTAAATGGTTGGGAAAGGCCATGGGATGTAGAAATATTTTTTTCACATTTACTTCCTTGTAAAAACAGGTAAATCAATAGGGTTTTTCGTACGGATAAGTACCCAGTGAAAGGTTCGTTTAGCTTTATATATTGTTCCGGGTGGGCGTTGTATTGGTTTTTCAGAAGTGTTAGACCTGTAAGAGAAAAATTTAAATGGTTGGGAAAGGCCATGGGATGTAGAAATATTTTTTTCACTTATACTTCCTTGTAAAAACAGGTAAATCAATAGGGTTTTTCGTACGGATAAGTACCCAGTGAACGGTTCGTTTAGCTTTATATATTGTTCCGGGTGGGCGTTGTATTGGTTTTTCGGAAGTGTTAGACCTGTAAGAGAAAAATTTAAATGGTTGGGAAAGGCCATGGGATGTAGAAATATTTTTTTCACATTTACTTCCTTGTAAAAACAGGTAAATCAATAGGGTTTTTCGTACGGATAAGTACCCAGTGAAAGGTTCGTTTAGCTTTATATATTGTTCCGGGTGGGCGTTGTATTGGTTTTTCAGAAGTGTTAGACCTGTAAGAGAAAAATTTAAATGGTTGGGAAAGGCCATGGGATGTAGAAATATTTTTTTCACATTTTACTTCCTTGTAAAAACAGGAAAATCGATAGGGATTTTCATACGGATAAGTACCCAGTGAACCGTTCGTTTAGCTTTATATATTGTTCCGGGTGGGCGTTGTTTTGGTTTTTCGGAAGTGTTAGACCTGTAAGAGAAAAATTTAAATGGTTTGGAAAGGCCATGGGATGTAGAAATATTTTTTTCACATTTTATTTCCTTGTAATACAGGTAAATCAATAGGGTTTTTCGTACGGATAAGTGCCCAGTGAACGGTTCGTTTAGCTTTATATATTGTTCCGGGTGGGCGTTGTTTTGGTTTTTCGGAAGTGTTAGACCTGTAAGAGAAAAATTTAAATTGTTGGGAAAGGCCATGGGATGTAGAAATATTTTTTTCACATATACTTCCTTGGAAAAACAGGTAAATCAATAGGGTTTTTCGTACGGATAAGTACGCAGTGAACGGTTCGTTTAGCTTTATATATTGTTCCGGGTGGGCGTTGTATTGGTTTTTCGGAAGTGTTAGACCTGTAAGAGAAAAATTTAAATGGTTGGGAAAGGCCATGGGATGTAGAAATATTTTTTTCACATTTACTTCCTTGTAAAAACAGGAAAATCAATAGGGTTTTTCGTACGGATAAGTACCCAGTGAACGGTTCGTTTAGCTTTATATATTGTTCCGGGTGGGCGTTGTATTGGTTTTTCAGAAGTGTTAGACCTGTAAGAGAAAAATTTAAATGGTTGGGAAAGGCCATGGGATGTAGAAATATTTTTTTCACATTTTACTTCCTTGTAAAAACAGGAAAATCGATAGGGATTTTCATACGGATAAGTACCCAGTGAACGGTTCGTTTATCTTTATATATTCTTCCGGGTAGGCGTTGTATTGGTTTTTCGGATGTGTTAGACCTGTAAGAGAAATATTTAAATGGTTGGGAAAGGCCATGGGATGTAGAAATATTTTTTTCACATTTACTTCCTTGTAAAAACAGGTAAATCAATAGGGTTTTTCGTACGGATAAGTACCCAGTGAACCGTTCGTTTAGCTTTATATATTGTTCCGGGTGGGCGTTGTATTGTTTTTTCGGAAGTGTTAGACCTGTAAGAGAAAAATTTAAATGGTTGGGAAAGGCCATGGGATGTAGAAATATTTTTTTCACATTTTACTTCCTTGTAAAAACAGGTAAATCAATAGGGATTTTCGTACGGATAAGTGCCCAGTGAACGGTTCGTTTAGATTTATATATTGTTCCGGGTGGGCGTTGTATTGGTTTTTCGGAAGTGTTAGACCTGTAAGAGAAAAATTTAAATGGTTGGGAAAGGCCATGGGATGTAGAAATATTTTTTTCACATTTTATTTCCTTGTAAAAACAGGTAAATCAATAGGGTTTTTCGTACGGATAAGTGCCCAGTGAACGGTTTGTTTAGCTTTATACATTGTTCCGGTTGGGCGTTGTATTGTTTTTTCAGAAGTGTTAGACCTGTAAGAGAAAAATTTAAATGGTTGGGAAAGGCCATGGGATGTAGAAATATTTTTTTCACATTTTACTTCCTTGTAAAAACAGGAAAATCGATAGGGATTTTCATACGGATAAGTACCCAGTGAACGGTTCGTTTATCTTTATAGATTCTTCCGGGTGGGCGTTGTATTGGTTTTTCGGATGTGTTAGACCTGTAAGAGAAAAATTTAAATGGTTGGGAAAGGCCATGGGATGTAGAAATATTTTTTTCACATTTACTTCCTTGTAAAAACAGGTAAATCAATAGGGTTTTTCGTACGGATAAGTACCCAGTGAACCGTTCGTTTAGCTTTATATATTGTTCCAGGTGGGCGTTGTTTTGGTTTTTCGGAAGAGTTAGACTTGTAAGAGAAAAATTTAAATGGTTGGGAAAGGCCATGGGATGTAGAAATATTTTTTTCACATTTACTTCCTTGTAAAAACAGGAAAATCAATAGGGATTTTCGTACGGATAAGTACCCAGTGAACCGTTCGTTTAGCTTTATATATTGTTCCGGGTGGGCGTTGTTTTGGTTTTTCGGAAGTGTTAGACCTGTAAGAGAAAAATTTAAATGGTTGGGAAAGGCCATGGGATGTAGAAATATTTTTTTCACATTTTATTTCCTTGTAAAAACAGGTAAATCAATAGGGTTTTTCGTACGGATAAGTGCCCAGTGAACGGTTTGTTTAGCTTTATACATTGTTCCGGGTGGGCGTTGTATTGTTTTTTCGGAAGTGTTAGACCTGTAAGAGAAAAATTTAAATGGTTGGGAAAGGCCATGGGATGTAGAAATATTTTTTTCACATTTTATTTCCTTGTAATACAGGTAAATCAATAGGGTTTTTCGTACGGATAAGTGCCCAGTGAACGGTTCGTTTAGCTTTATATATTGTTCCGGGTGGGCGTTGTTTTGGTTTTTCGGAAGTGTTAGACCTGTAAGAGAAAAATTTAAATGGTTGGGAAAGGCCATGGGATGTAGAAATATTTTTTTCACTTATACTTCCTTGTAAAAACAGGTAAATCAATAGGGTTTTTCGTACGGATAAGTACCCAGTGAACGGTTCGTTTAGCTTTATATATTGTTCCGGGTGGGCGTTGTATTGGTTTTTCGGAAGTGTTAGACCTGTAAGAGAAAAATTTAAATGGTTGGGAAAGGCCATGGGATGTAGAAATATTTTTTTCACATTTACTTCCTTGTAAAAACAGGTAAATCAATAGGGTTTTTCGTACGGATAAGTACCCAGTGAAAGGTTCGTTTAGCTTTATATATTGTTCCGGGTGGGCGTTGTATTGGTTTTTCAGAAGTGTTAGACCTGTAAGAGAAAAATTTAAATGGTTGGGAAAGGCCATGGGATGTAGAAATATTTTTTTCACATTTTACTTCCTTGTAAAAACAGGAAAATCGATAGGGATTTTCATACGGATAAGTACCCAGTGAACCGTTCGTTTAGCTTTATATATTGTTCCGGGTGGGCGTTGTTTTGGTTTTTCGGAAGTGTTAGACCTGTAAGAGAAAAATTTAAATGGTTTGGAAAGGCCATGGGATGTAGAAATATTTTTTTCACATTTTATTTCCTTGTAATACAGGTAAATCAATAGGGTTTTTCGTACGGATAAGTGCCCAGTGAACGGTTCGTTTAGCTTTATATATTGTTCCGGGTGGGCGTTGTTTTGGTTTTTCGGAAGTGTTAGACCTGTAAGAGAAAAATTTAAATTGTTGGGAAAGGCCATGGGATGTAGAAATATTTTTTTCACATATACTTCCTTGGAAAAACAGGTAAATCAATAGGGTTTTTCGTACGGATAAGTACGCAGTGAACGGTTCGTTTAGCTTTATATATTGTTCCGGGTGGGCGTTGTATTGGTTTTTCGGAAGTGTTAGACCTGTAAGAGAAAAATTTAAATGGTTGGGAAAGGCCATGGGATGTAGAAATATTTTTTTCACATTTACTTCCTTGTAAAAACAGGAAAATCAATAGGGTTTTTCGTACGGATAAGTACCCAGTGAACGGTTCGTTTAGCTTTATATATTGTTCCGGGTGGGCGTTGTATTGGTTTTTCAGAAGTGTTAGACCTGTAAGAGAAAAATTTAAATGGTTGGGAAAGGCCATGGGATGTAGAAATATTTTTTTCACATTTTACTTCCTTGTAAAAACAGGAAAATCGATAGGGATTTTCATACGGATAAGTACCCAGTGAACGGTTCGTTTATCTTTATATATTCTTCCGGGTAGGCGTTGTATTGGTTTTTCGGATGTGTTAGACCTGTAAGAGAAAAATTTAAATGGTTGGGAAAGGCCATGGGATGTAGAAATATTTTTTTCACATTTACTTCCTTGTAAAAACAGGTAAATCAATAGGGTTTTTCGTACGGATAAGTACCCAGTGAACCGTTCGTTTAGCTTTATATATTGTTCCGGGTGGGCGTTGTATTGTTTTTTCGGAAGTGTTAGACCTGTAAGAGAAAAATTTAAATGGTTGGGAAAGGCCATGGGATGTAGAAATATTTTTTTCACATTTTACTTCCTTGTAAAAACAGGTAAATCAATAGGGATTTTCGTACGGATAAGTGCCCAGTGAACGGTTCGTTAAGATTTATATATTGTTCCGGGTGGGCGTTGTATTGGTTTTTCGGAAGTGTTAGACCTGTAAGAGAAAAATTTAAATGGTTGGGAAAGGCCATGGGATGTAGAAATATTTTTTTCACATTTTATTTCCTTGTAAAAACAGGTAAATCAATAGGGTTTTTCGTACGGATAAGTGCCCAGTGAACGGTTTGTTTAGCTTTATAGATTCTTCCGGGTGGGCGTTGTATTGGTTTTTCGGATGTGTTAGACCTGTAAGAGAAAAATTTAAATGGTTGGGAAAGGCCATGGGATGTAGAAATATTTTTTTCACATTTACTTCCTTGTAAAAACAGGTAAATCAATAGGGTTTTTCGTACGGATAAGTACCCAGTGAACCGTTCGTTTAGCTTTATATATTGTTCCGGGTGGGCGTTGTTTTGGTTTTTCGGAAGTGTTAGACCTGTAAGAGAAAAATTTAAATGGTTGGGAAAGGCCATGGGATGTAGAAATATTTTTTTCACATTTTATTTCCTTGTAAAAACAGGTAAATCAATAGGGTTTTTCGTACGGATAAGTGCCCAGTGAACGGTTCGTTTAGCTTTATATATTGTTCCGCGTGGGCGTTGTATTGGTTTTTCAGAAGTGTTAGACCTGTAAGAGAAAAATTTAAATGGTTGGGAAAGGCCATGGGATGTAGAAATATTTTTTTGATATTTTATTTCCTTGTAAAAACAGCTAAATCTATAGGGATTTTCGTACGCATAAGTACCCAACGGTTCGTTTAGCTTTATATATTGTTCCGGGTGGGCGTTGTATTGGTTTTTCGGAAGTGTTAGACCTGTAAGAGAAAAATTTAAATGGTTGGGAAAGGCCATGGGATGTAGAAATATTTTTTTCACATTTTATTTCCTTGTAAAAACAGGTAAATCAATAGGGTTTTTCGTACGGATAAGTGCCCAGTGAACGGTTCGTTTAGCTTTATATATTGTTCCGAGTGGGCGTTGTTTCGGTTTTTCGGAAGTGTTAGACCTGTAAGAGAAAAATTTAAATGGTAGGGAAAGGCCATGGGATGTAGAAATATTTTTTTCACATATACTTCCTTGTTAAAACAGGTAAATCAATAGGGTTTTTCGTACGGATAAGTACCCAGTGAACGGTTCGTTTAGCTTTATATATTGTTCCGGGTGGGCGTTGTATTGGTTTTTCGGAAGTGTTAGACCTGTAAGAGAAAAATTTAAATGGTTGGGAAAGGCCATGGGATGTAGAAATATTTTTTTCACATTTACTTCCTTGTAAAAACAGGTAAATCAATAGGGTTTTTCGTACGGATAAGTACCCAGTGAACGGTTCGTTTAGCTTTATATATTGTTCCGGGTGGGCGTTGTATTGGTTTTTCAGAAGTGTTAGACCTGTAAAAGAAAAATTTAAATGGTTGGGAAAGGCCATGGGATGTAGAAATATTTTTTTCACATTTTATTTCCTTTTAAAAACAGGTAAATCAATAGGGATTTTCGTACGGATAAGTACCCAGTGAACGGTTCGTTTAGCTTTATATATTGTTCCGGGTGGGCGTTGTATTGGTTTTTCAGAAGTGTTAGACCTGTAAGAGAAAAATTTAAATGGTTGGGAAAGGCCATGGTATGTAGAAATATTTTTTTCACATTTTATTTCCTTTTAAAAACAGGTAAATCAATAGGGATTTTCGTACGGATATTTACCCAGTGAACGGTTCGTTTAGCTTTATATATTGTTCCGGGTGGGCGTTGTATTGGTTTTTTGGAAGTGTTAGACCTGTAAGAGAAAAATTTAAATGGTTGGGAAAGGCCATGGGATGTAGAAATATTTTTTTCACATTTTATTTCCTTTTAAAAACAGGTAAATCAATAGGGATTTTCGTACGGATAAGTACCCAGTGAACGGTTCGTTTAGCTTTATATATTGTTCCGGGTGGGCGTTGTATTGGTTTTTTGGAAGTGTTAGACCTGTAAGAGCAAAATTTAAATGGTTGGGAAAGGCCATGGGATGTAGAAATATTTTTTTCACATTTACTTCCTTGTAAAAACAGGTAAATCAATAGGGTTTTTAGTACGGATAAGTACCCAGTGAACGGTTCGTTTAGCTTTATATATTGTTCCGGGTGGGCGTTGTATTGGTTTTTCAGAAGTGTTAGACCTGTAAGAGAAAAATTTAAATGGTTGGGAAAGGCCATGGTATGTAGAAATATTTTTTTCACATTTTATTTCCTTTTAAAAACAGGTAAATCAATAGGGATTTTCGTACGGATATTTACCCAGTGAACGGTTCTTTTAGCTTTATATATTGTTCCGGGTGGGCGTTGTATTGGTTTTTTGGAAGTGTTAGACCTGTAAGAGAAAAATTTAAATGGTTGGGAAAGGCCATGGGATGTAGAAATATTTTTTTCACATTTTATTTCCTTTTAAAAACAGGTAGATCAATAGGGATTTTCGTACGGATAATTACCCAGTGAACGGTTCGGGTAGCTTTATATATTGTTCCGGGTGGGCGTTGTATTGGTTTTTTGTAAGTGTTAGACCTGTAAGAGAAAAATTTTAATGGTTGGGAAAGGCCATGGGATGTAGAAATATTTTTTTCACATTTTACTTCCTAATAAAAACTGGAAAATCAATAGGGATTTTCATACGGATATGTACCCAGTGAACGGTTCGTTTAGCTTTATATATTGTTCCGGTTGGGCGTTGTATTGGTTTTTCGGAAGCGTTAGACCTGTAAGAAAAAAATTTAAATGGTTGGGAAAGGCCATGGGATGTAGAAATATTTTTTTCACATTTTATTTCCTTGTAAAAACAGGTAAATCAATAGGGTTTTTCGTACGGATAAGTGCCCAGTGAACGGTTTGTTTAGCTTTATGCATTGTTCCGGGTGGGCGTTGTATTGTTTTTTCGGAAGTGTTAGACCTGTAAGAGAAAAATTTAAATGGTTGGGAAAGGCCATGGGATGTAGAAATATTTTTTTCACATTTACTTCCTTGTAAAAACAGGTAAATCAATAGGGTTTTTCGTACGGATAAGTACCCAGTGAACCGTTCGTTTAGCTTTATATATTGTTCCGGGTGGGCGTTGTATTGTTTTTTCGGAAGTGTTAGACCTGTAAGAGAAAAATTTAAATGGTTGGGAAAGGCCATGGGATGTAGAAATATTTTTTTCACATTTTACTTCCTTGTAAAAACAGGAAAATCAATAGGGATTTTCGTACGGATAAGTACCCAGTGAACCGTTCGTTTAGCTTTATATATTGTTCCGGGTGGGCGTTGTTTTGGTTTTTCGGAAGTGTTAGACCTGTAAGAGAAAAATTTAAATGGTTGGGAAAGGCCATGGGATGTAGAAATATTTTTTTCACATTTTACTTCCTTGTAAAAACAGGAAAATCGATAGGGATTTTCATACGGATAAGTACCCAGTGAACGGTTCGTTTATCTTTATATATTCTTCCGGGTGGGCGTTGTATTGGTTTTTCTGAAGTGTTAGACCTGTAAGAGAAAAATTTAAATGGTTGGGAAAGGCCATGGGATGTAGAAATATTTTTTTCACATTTACTTCCTTGTAAAAACAGGTAAATCAATAGGGTTTTTCGTACGGATAAGTACCCAGTGAACCGGTCGTTTAGCTTTATATATTGTTCCGGGTGGGCGTTGTATTGTTTTTTCGGAAGTGTTAGACCTGTAAGAGAAAAATTTAAATGGTTGGGAAAGGCCATGAGATGTAGAAATATTTTTTTCACATTTTACTTCCTTGTAAAAACAGGAAAATCAATAGGGATTTTCGTACGGATAAGTACCCAGTGAACCGTTCGTTTACCTTTATATATTGTTCCGGGTGGGCGTTGTTTTGGTTTTTCGGAAGAGTTAGACCTGTAAGAGATAAATTTAAATGGTTGGGAAAGGCCATGGGATGTAGAAATATTTTTTTCACATTTACTTCCTTGTAAAAACAGGTAAATCAATAGGGTTTTTCGTACGGATAAGTACCCAGTGAACCGTTCGTTTAGCTTTATATATTGTTCCGGGTGGGCGTTGTATTGTTTTTTCGGAAGTTTTAGACCTGTAAGAGAAAAATTTAAATGGTTGGGAAAGGCCATGGGATGTAGAAATATTTTTTTCACATTTTACTTCCTTGTAAAAACAGGAAAATCAATAGGGATTTTCGTACGGATAAGTACCCAGTGAACCGTTCGTTTAGCTTTATATATTGTTCCGGGTGGGCGTTGTTTTGGTTTTTCGGAAGTGTTAGACCTGTAAGAGAAAAATTTAAATGGTTGGGAAAGGCCATGGGATGTAGAAATATTTTTTTCACATTTTATTTCCTTGTAAAAACAGGTAAATCAATAGGGTTTTTCGTACGGATAAGTGCCCAGTGAACGGTTCGTTTAGCTTTATATATTGTTCCGGGTGGGCGTTGTTTTGGTTTTTCGGAAGTGTTAGACCTGTAAGAGAAAAATTTAAAAGGTTGGGAAAGGCCATGGGATGTAGAAATATTTTTTTCACATTTTACTTCCTTGTAAAAACAGGAAAATCGATAGGGATTTTCATACGGATAAGTACCCAGTGAACGGTTCGTTTATCTTTATATATTCTTCCGGGTGGGCGTTGTATTGGTTTTTCTGAAGTGTTAGACCTGTAAGAGAAAAATTTAAATTGTTGGGAAAGGCCATGGGATGTAGAAATATTTTTTTCACATTTACTTCCTTGTAAAAACAGGTAAATCAATAGGGTTTTTCGTACGGATAAGTACCCAGTGAACGGTTCGTTTAGCTTTATATATTGTTCCGGGTGGGCGTTGTATTGGTTTTTCGGAAGTGTTAGACCTGTAAGAGAAAAATTTAAATGGTTGGGAAAGGCCATGGGATGTAGAAATATTTTTTTCACATTTACTTCCTTGTAAAAACAGGTAAATCAATAGGGTTTTTCGTACGGATAAGTACCCAGTGAACGGTTCGTTTAGCTTTATATATTGTTCCGGGTGGGCGTTGTATTGGTTTTTCAGAAGTGTTAGACCTGTAAAAGAAAAATTTAAATGGTTGGGAAAGGCCATGGGATGTAGAAATATTTTTTTCACATTTTATTTCCTTTTAAAAACAGGTAAATCAATAGGGATTTTCGTACGGATAAGTACCCAGTGAACGGTTCGTTTAGCTTTATATATTGTTCCGGGTGGGCGTTGTATTGGTTTTTCAGAAGTGTTAGACCTGTAAGAGAAAAATTTAAATGGTTGGGAAAGGCCATGGTATGTAGAAATATTTTTTTCACATTTTATTTCCTTTTAAAAACAGGTAAATCAATAGGGATTTTCGTACGGATATTTACCCAGTGAACGGTTCGTTTAGCTTTATATATTGTTCCGGGTGGGCGTTGTATTGGTTTTTTGGAAGTGTTAGACCTGTAAGAGAAAAATTTAAATGGTTGGGAAAGGCCATGGGATGTAGAAATATTTTTTTCACATTTTATTTCCTTTTAAAAACAGGTAAATCAATAGGGATTTTCGTACGGATAAGTACCCAGTGAACGGTTCGTTTAGCTTTATATATTGTTCCGGGTGGGCGTTGTATTGGTTTTTTGGAAGTGTTAGACCTGTAAGAGCAAAATTTAAATGGTTGGGAAAGGCCATGGGATGTAGAAATATTTTTTTCACATTTACTTCCTTGTAAAAACAGGTAAATCAATAGGGTTTTTAGTACGGATAAGTACCCAGTGAACGGTTCGTTTAGCTTTATATATTGTTCCGGGTGGGCGTTGTATTGGTTTTTCAGAAGTGTTAGACCTGTAAGAGAAAAATTTAAATGGTTGGGAAAGGCCATGGTATGTAGAAATATTTTTTTCACATTTTATTTCCTTTTAAAAACAGGTAAATCAATAGGGATTTTCGTACGGATATTTACCCAGTGAACGGTTCGTTTAGCTTTATATATTGTTCCGGGTGGGCGTTGTATTGGTTTTTTGGAAGTGTTAGACCTGTAAGAGAAAAATTTAAATGGTTGGGAAAGGCCATGGGATGTAGAAATATTTTTTTCACATTTTATTTCCTTTTAAAAACAGGTAAATCAATAGGGATTTTCGTACGGATAATTACCCAGTGAACGGTTCGGGTAGCTTTATATATTGTTCCGGGTGGGCGTTGTATTGGTTTTTTGTAAGTGTTAGACCTGTAAGAGAAAAATTTTAATGGTTGGGAAAGGCCATGGGATGTAGAAATATTTTTTTCACATTTTACTTCCTAATAAAAACTGGAAAATCAATAGGGATTTTCATACGGATATGTACCCAGTGAACGGTTCGTTTAGCTTTATATATTGTTCCGGTTGGGCGTTGTATTGGTTTTTCGGAAGCGTTAGACCTGTAAGAAAAAAATTTAAATGGTTGGGAAAGGCCATGGGATGTAGAAATATTTTTTTCACATTTTATTTCCTTGTAAAAACAGGTAAATCAATAGGGTTTTTCGTACGGATAAGTGCCCAGTGAACGGTTTGTTTAGCTTTATGCATTGTTCCGGGTGGGCGTTGTATTGTTTTTTCGGAAGTGTTAGACCTGTAAGAGAAAAATTTAAATGGTTGGGAAAGGCCATGGGATGTAGAAATATTTTTTTCACATTTACTTCCTTGTAAAAACAGGTAAATCAATAGGGTTTTTCGTACGGATAAGTACCCAGTGAACCGTTCGTTTAGCTTTATATATTGTTCCGGGTGGGCGTTGTATTGTTTTTTCGGAAGTGTTAGACCTGTAAGAGAAAAATTTAAATGGTTGGGAAAGGCCATGGGATGTAGAAATATTTTTTTCACATTTTACTTCCTTGTAAAAACAGGAAAATCAATAGGGATTTTCGTACGGATAAGTACCCAGTGAACCGTTCGTTTAGCTTTATATATTGTTCCGGGTGGGCGTTGTTTTGGTTTTTCGGAAGTGTTAGACCTGTAAGAGAAAAATTTAAATGGTTGGGAAAGGCCATGGGATGTAGAAATATTTTTTTCACATTTTACTTCCTTGTAAAAACAGGAAAATCGATAGGGATTTTCATACGGATAAGTACCCAGTGAACGGTTCGTTTATCTTTATATATTCTTCCGGGTGGGCGTTGTATTGGTTTTTCTGAAGTGTTAGACCTGTAAGAGAAAAATTTAAATGGTTGGGAAAGGCCATGGGATGTAGAAATATTTTTTTCACATTTACTTCCTTGTAAAAACAGGTAAATCAATAGGGTTTTTCGTACGGATAAGTACCCAGTGAACCGGTCGTTTAGCTTTATATATTGTTCCGGGTGGGCGTTGTATTGTTTTTTCGGAAGTGTTAGACCTGTAAGAGAAAAATTTAAATGGTTGGGAAAGGCCATGAGATGTAGAAATATTTTTTTCACATTTTACTTCCTTGTAAAAACAGGAAAATCAATAGGGATTTTCGTACGGATAAGTACCCAGTGAACCGTTCGTTTACCTTTATATATTGTTCCGGGTGGGCGTTGTTTTGGTTTTTCGGAAGAGTTAGACCTGTAAGAGAAAAATTTAAATGGTTGGGAAAGGCCATGGGATGTAGAAATATTTTTTTCACATTTACTTCCTTGTAAAAACAGGTAAATCAATAGGGTTTTTCGTACGGATAAGTACCCAGTGAACCGTTCGTTTAGCTTTATATATTGTTCCGGGTGGGCGTTGTATTGTTTTTTCGGAAGTTTTAGACCTGTAAGAGAAAAATTTAAATGGTTGGGAAAGGCCATGGGATGTAGAAATATTTTTTTCACATTTTACTTCCTTGTAAAAACAGGAAAATCAATAGGGATTTTCGTACGGATAAGTACCCAGTGAACCGTTCGTTTAGCTTTATATATTGTTCCGGGTGGGCGTTGTTTTGGTTTTTCGGAAGTGTTAGACCTGTAAGAGAAAAATTTAAATGGTTGGGAAAGGCCATGGGATGTAGAAATATTTTTTTCACATTTTATTTCCTTGTAAAAACAGGTAAATCAATAGGGTTTTTCGTACGGATAAGTGCCCAGTGAACGGTTCGTTTAGCTTTATATATTGTTCCGGGTGGGCGTTGTTTTGGTTTTTCGGAAGTGTTAGACCTGTAAGAGAAAAATTTAAAAGGTTGGGAAAGGCCATGGGATGTAGAAATATTTTTTTCACATTTTACTTCCTTGTAAAAACAGGAAAATCGATAGGGATTTTCATACGGATAAGTACCCAGTGAACGGTTCGTTTATCTTTATATATTCTTCCGGGTGGGCGTTGTATTGGTTTTTCTGAAGTGTTAGACCTGTAAGAGAAAAATTTAAATTGTTGGGAAAGGCCATGGGATGTAGAAATATTTTTTTCACATTTACTTCCTTGTAAAAACAGGTAAATCAATAGGGTTTTTCGTACGGATAAGTACCCAGTGAACCGTTCGTTTAGCTTTATATATTGTTCCGGGTGGGCGTTGTATTGTTTTTTCGGAAGTGTTAGACCTGTAAGAGAAAAATTTAAATGGTTGGGAAAGGCCATGGGATGTAGAAATATTTTTTTCACATTTTACTTCCTTGTAAAAACAGGAAAATTAATAGGGATTTTCGTACGGATAAGTACCCAGTGAACCGTTCGTTTACCTTTATATATTGTTCCGGGTGGGCGTTGTTTTGGTTTTTCGGAAGTGTTAGACCTGTAAGAGAAAAATTTAAATGGTTGGGAAAGGCCATGGGATGTAGAAATATTTTTTTCACATTTTACTTCCTTGTAAAAACAGGAAAATCAATAGGGTTTTTCGTACGGATAAGTACCCAGTGAACCGTTCGTTTAACTTTATATATTGTTCCGGCTGGGCGTTGTATTGTTTTTTCGGAAGTGTTAGACCTGTAAGAGAAAAATTTAAATGGTTGGGAAAGGCCATGGGATGTAGAAATATTTTTTTCACATTTTACTTCCTTGTAAAAACAGGAAAATCAATAGGGATTTTCGTACCGATAAGTACCCAGTGAACCGTTCGTTTAGCTTTATATATTGTTCCGGGTGGGCGTTGTTTTGGTTTTTCGGAAGTGTTAGACCTGTAAGAGAAAAATTTAAATGGTTGGGAAAGGCCATGGGATGTAGAAATATTTTTTTCACATTTTATTTCCTTGTAAAAACAGGTAAATCAATAGGGTTTTTCGTACGGATAAGTGCCCAGTGAACGGTTCGTTTAGCTTTATATATTGTTCCGGGTGGGCGTTGTTTTGGTTTTTCGGAAGTGTTAGACCTGTAAGAGAAAAATTTAAATGGTTGGGAAAGGCCATGGGATGTAGAAATATTTTTTTCACATATACTTCCTTGTAAAAACAGGTAAATCAATAGGGTTTTTCGTACGGATAAGTACCCAGTGAACGGTTCATTTAGATTTATATATTGTTCCGGGTGGGCGTTGTATTGGTTTTTCGGAAGTGTTAGACCTGTAAGAGAAAAATTTAAATGGTTGGGAAAGGCCATGGGATGTAGAAATATTTTTTTCACATTTACTTCCTTGTAAAAACAGGTAAATCAATAGGGTTTTTCGTACGGATAAGTACCCAGTGAATGGTTCGTTGAGCTTTATATATTGTTCCGGGTGGGCGTTGTATTGGTTTTTCAGAAGTGTTAGACCTGTAAAAGAAAAATTTAAATGGTTGGGAAAGGCCATGGGATGTAGAAATATTTTTTTCACATTTTATTTCCTTTTAAAAACAGGTAAATCAATAGGGATTTTCGTACGGATAAGTACCCAGTGAACGGTTCGTTTAGCTTTATATATTGTTCCGGGTGGGCGTTGTATTGGTTTTTTGGAAGTGTTAGACCTGTAAGAGAAAAATTTAAATGGTTGGGAAAGGCCATGGGATGTAGAAATATTTTTTTCACATTTACTTCCTTGTAAAAACAGGTAAATCAATAGGGTTTTTCGTACGGATAAGTACCCAGTGAACGGTTCGTTTAGCTTTATATATTGTTCCGGGTGGGCGTTGTATTGGTTTTTTGGAAGTGTTAGACCTGTAAGAGAAAAATTTAAATGGTTGGGAAAGGCCATGGGATGTAGAAATATTTTTTTCACATTTTATTTCCTTTTAAAAACAGGTAACTCAATAGGGATTTTCGTACGGATAATTACCCAGTGAACGGTTCGTTTAGCTTTATATATTGTTCCGGGTGGGCGTTGTATTGGTTTTTTGGAAGTGTTAGACCTGTAAGAGAAAAATTTAAATGGTTGGGAAAGGCCATGGGATGTAGAAATATTTTTTTCACATTTTATTTCCTTGTAAAAACAGGTAAATCAATAGGGTTTTTCGTACGGATAAGTGCCCAGTGAACGGTTTGTTTAGCTTTATGCATTGTTCCGGGTGGGCGTTGTATTGTTTTTTCGGAAGTGTTAGACCTGTAAGAGAAAAATTTAAATGGTTGGGAAAGGCCATGGGATGTAGAAATATTTTTTTCACATTTACTTCCTTGTAAAAACAGGTAAATCAATAGGGTTTTTCGTACGGATAAGTACCCAGTGAACCGTTCGTTTAGCTTTATATATTGTTCCGGGTGGGCGTTGTATTGTTTTTTCGGAAGTGTTAGACCTGTAAGAGAAAAATTTAAATGGTTGGGAAAGGCCATGGGATGTAGAAATATTTTTTTCACATTTTACTTCCTTGTAAAAACAGGAAAATCAATAGGGATTTTCGTACGGATAAGTACCCAGTGAACCGTTCGTTTAGCTTTATATATTGTTCCGGGTGGGCGTTGTTTTGGTTTTTCGGAAGTGTTAGACCTGTAAGAGAAAAATTTAAATGGTTGGGAAAGGCCATGGGATGTAGAAATATTTTTTTCACATTTTACTTCCTTGTAAAAACAGGAAAATCGATAGGGATTTTCATACGGATAAGTACCCAGTGAACGGTTCGTTTATCTTTATATATTCTTCCGGGTGGGCGTTGTATTGGTTTTTCTGAAGTGTTAGACCTGTAAGAGAAAAATTTAAATGGTTGGGAAAGGCCATGGGATGTAGAAATATTTTTTTCACATTTACTTCCTTGTAAAAACAGGTAAATCAATAGGGTTTTTCGTACGGATAAGTACCCAGTGAACCGGTCGTTTAGCTTTATATATTGTTCCGGGTGGGCGTTGTATTGTTTTTTCGGAAGTGTTAGACCTGTAAGAGAAAAATTTAAATGGTTGGGAAAGGCCATGAGATGTAGAAATATTTTTTTCACATTTTACTTCCTTGTAAAAACAGGAAAATCAATAGGGATTTTCGTACGGATAAGTACCCAGTGAACCGTTCGTTTACCTTTATATATTGTTCCGGGTGGGCGTTGTTTTGGTTTTTCGGAAGAGTTAGACCTGTAAGAGAAAAATTTAAATGGTTGGGAAAGGCCATGGGATGTAGAAATATTTTTTTCACATTTACTTCCTTGTAAAAACAGGTAAATCAATAGGGTTTTTCGTACGGATAAGTACCCAGTGAACCGTTCGTTTAGCTTTATATATTGTTCCGGGTGGGCGTTGTATTGTTTTTTCGGAAGTTTTAGACCTGTAAGAGAAAAATTTAAATGGTTGGGAAAGGCCATGGGATGTAGAAATATTTTTTTCACATTTTACTTCCTTGTAAAAACAGGAAAATCAATAGGGATTTTCGTACGGATAAGTACCCAGTGAACCGTTCGTTTAGCTTTATATATTGTTCCGGGTGGGCGTTGTTTTGGTTTTTCGGAAGTGTTAGACCTGTAAGAGAAAAATTTAAATGGTTGGGAAAGGCCATGGGATGTAGAAATATTTTTTTCACATTTTATTTCCTTGTAAAAACAGGTAAATCAATAGGGTTTTTCGTACGGATAAGTGCCCAGTGAACGGTTCGTTTAGCTTTATATATTGTTCCGGGTGGGCGTTGTTTTGGTTTTTCGGAAGTGTTAGACCTGTAAGAGAAAAATTTAAAAGGTTGGGAAAGGCCATGGGATGTAGAAATATTTTTTTCACATTTTACTTCCTTGTAAAAACAGGAAAATCGATAGGGATTTTCATACGGATAAGTACCCAGTGAACGGTTCGTTTATCTTTATATATTCTTCCGGGTGGGCGTTGTATTGGTTTTTCTGAAGTGTTAGACCTGTAAGAGAAAAATTTAAATTGTTGGGAAAGGCCATGGGATGTAGAAATATTTTTTTCACATTTACTTCCTTGTAAAAACAGGTAAATCAATAGGGTTTTTCGTACGGATAAGTACCCAGTGAACCGTTCGTTTAGCTTTATATATTGTTCCGGGTGGGCGTTGTATTGTTTTTTCGGAAGTGTTAGACCTGTAAGAGAAAAATTTAAATGGTTGGGAAAGGCCATGGGATGTAGAAATATTTTTTTCACATTTTACTTCCTTGTAAAAACAGGAAAATTAATAGGGATTTTCGTACGGATAAGTACCCAGTGAACCGTTCGTTTACCTTTATATATTGTTCCGGGTGGGCGTTGTTTTGGTTTTTCGGAAGTGTTAGACCTGTAAGAGAAAAATTTAAATGGTTGGGAAAGGCCATGGGATGTAGAAATATTTTTTTCACATTTTACTTCCTTGTAAAAACAGGAAAATCAATAGGGTTTTTCGTACGGATAAGTACCCAGTGAACCGTTCGTTTAACTTTATATATTGTTCCGGCTGGGCGTTGTATTGTTTTTTCGGAAGTGTTAGACCTGTAAGAGAAAAATTTAAATGGTTGGGAAAGGCCATGGGATGTAGAAATATTTTTTTCACATTTTACTTCCTTGTAAAAACAGGAAAATCAATAGGGATTTTCGTACCGATAAGTACCCAGTGAACCGTTCGTTTAGCTTTATATATTGTTCCGGGTGGGCGTTGTTTTGGTTTTTCGGAAGTGTTAGACCTGTAAGAGAAAAATTTAAATGGTTGGGAAAGGCCATGGGATGTAGAAATATTTTTTTCACATTTTATTTCCTTGTAAAAACAGGTAAATCAATAGGGTTTTTCGTACGGATAAGTGCCCAGTGAACGGTTCGTTTAGCTTTATATATTGTTCCGGGTGGGCGTTGTTTTGGTTTTTCGGAAGTGTTAGACCTGTAAGAGAAAAATTTAAATGGTTGGGAAAGGCCATGGGATGTAGAAATATTTTTTTCACATATACTTCCTTGTAAAAACAGGTAAATCAATAGGGTTTTTCGTACGGATAAGTACCCAGTGAACGGTTCATTTAGATTTATATATTGTTCCGGGTGGGCGTTGTATTGGTTTTTCGGAAGTGTTAGACCTGTAAGAGAAAAATTTAAATGGTTGGGAAAGGCCATGGGATGTAGAAATATTTTTTTCACATTTACTTCCTTGTAAAAACAGGTAAATCAATAGGGTTTTTCGTACGGATAAGTACCCAGTGAATGGTTCGTTGAGCTTTATATATTGTTCCGGGTGGGCGTTGTATTGGTTTTTCAGAAGTGTTAGACCTGTAAAAGAAAAATTTAAATGGTTGGGAAAGGCCATGGGATGTAGAAATATTTTTTTCACATTTTATTTCCTTTTAAAAACAGGTAAATCAATAGGGATTTTCGTACGGATAAGTACCCAGTGAACGGTTCGTTTAGCTTTATATATTGTTCCGGGTGGGCGTTGTATTGGTTTTTTGGAAGTGTTAGACCTGTAAGAGAAAAATTTAAATGGTTGGGAAAGGCCATGGGATGTAGAAATATTTTTTTCACATTTACTTCCTTGTAAAAACAGGTAAATCAATAGGGTTTTTCGTACGGATAAGTACCCAGTGAACGGTTCGTTTAGCTTTATATATTGTTCCGGGTGGGCGTTGTATTGGTTTTTTGGAAGTGTTAGACCTGTAAGAGAAAAATTTAAATGGTTGGGAAAGGCCATGGGATGTAGAAATATTTTTTTCACATTTTATTTCCTTTTAAAAACAGGTAACTCAATAGGGATTTTCGTACGGATAATTACCCAGTGAACGGTTCGTTTAGCTTTATATATTGTTCCGGGTGGGCGTTGTATTGGTTTTTTGGAAGTGTTAGACCTGTAAGAGAAAAATTTAAGTGGTTGGGAAAGGCCATGGGATGTAGAAATATTTTTTTCACATTTTACTTCCTAATAAAAACTGGAAAATCAATAGGGATTTTCGTACGGATATGTACCCAGTGAACGGTTCGTTTAGCTTTATATATTGTTCCGGGTGGGCGTTGTATTGGTTTTTCGGAAGTGTTAGACCTGTAAGAGAAAAATTTAAATGGTTGGGAAAGGCCATGGGATGTAGAAATATTTTTTTCACATATACTTCCTTGTAAAAACAGGTAAATCAATAGGGTTTTTCGTACGGATAAGTACCCAGTGAACGGTTCGTTTAGCTTTATATATTGTTCCGGGTGGGCGTTGTATTGGTTTTTCGGAAGTGTTAGACCTGTAAGAGAAAAATTTAAATGGTTGGGAAAGGCCATGGGATGTAGAAATATTTTTTTCACATTTTATTTCCTTGTAAAAACAGGTAAATCAATAGGGTTTTTCGTACGGATAAGTGCCCAGTGAACGGTTCGTTTAGCTTTATATATTGTTCCGGGTGGGCGTTGTTTTGGTTTTTCGGAAGTGTTAGACCTGTAAGAGAAAAATTTAAAAGGTTGGGAAAGGCCATGGGATGTAGAAATATTTTTTTCACATTTTACTTCCTTGTAAAAACAGGAAAATCGATAGGGATTTTCATACGGATAAGTACCCAGTGAACGGTTCGTTTATCTTTATATATTCTTCCGGGTGGGCGTTGTATTGGTTTTTCTGAAGTGTTAGACCTGTAAGAGAAAAATTTAAATTGTTGGGAAAGGCCATGGGATGTAGAAATATTTTTTTCACATTTACTTCCTTGTAAAAACAGGTAAATCAATAGGGTTTTTCGTACGGATAAGTACCCAGTGAACCGTTCGTTTAGCTTTATATATTGTTCCGGGTGGGCGTTGTATTGTTTTTTCGGAAGTGTTAGACCTGTAAGAGAAAAATTTAAATGGTTGGGAAAGGCCATGGGATGTAGAAATATTTTTTTCACATTTTACTTCCTTGTAAAAACAGGAAAATCAATAGGGATTTTCGTACGGATAAGTACCCAGTGAACCGTTCGTTTACCTTTATATATTGTTCCGGGTGGGCGTTGTTTTGGTTTTTCGGAAGTGTTAGACCTGTAAGAGAAAAATTTAAATGGTTGGGAAAGGCCATGGGATGTAGAAATATTTTTTTCACATTTTACTTCCTTGTAAAAACAGGAAAATTGATAGGGATTTTCATACGGATAAGTACCCAGTGAACGGTTCGTTTATCTTTATATATTCTTCCGGGTGGGCGTTATATTGGTTTTTCGGAAGTGTTAGACCTGTAAGAGAAAAATTTAAATGGTTGGGAAAGGCCATGGGATGTAGAAATATTTTTTTCACATTTACTTCCTTGTAAAAACAGGTAAATCAATAGGGTTTTTCGTACGGATAAGTACCCAGTGAACCGTTCGTTTAACTTTATATATTGTTCCGGCTGGGCGTTGTATTGTTTTTTCGGAAGTGTTAGACCTGTAAGAGAAAAATTTAAATGGTTGGGAAAGGCCATGGGATGTAGAAATATTTTTTTCACATTTTACTTCCTTGTAAAAACAGGAAAATCAATAGGGATTTTCGTACCGATAAGTACCCAGTGAACCGTTCGTTTAGCTTTATATATTGTTCCGGGTGGGCGTTGTTTTGGTTTTTCGGAAGTGTTAGACCTGTAAGAGAAAAATTTAAATGGTTGGGAAAGGCCATGGGATGTAGAAATATTTTTTTCACATTTTATTTCCTTGTAAAAACAGGTAAATCAATAGGGTTTTTCGTACGGATAAGTGCCCAGTGAACGGTTCGTTTAGCTTTATATATTGTTCCGGGTGGGCGTTGTTTTGGTTTTTCGGAAGTGTTAGACCTGTAAGAGAAAAATTTAAATGGTTGGGAAAGGCCATGGGATGTAGAAATATTTTTTTCACATATACTTCCTTGTAAAAACAGGTAAATCAATAGGGTTTTTCGTACGGATAAGTACCCAGTGAACGGTTCATTTAGATTTATATATTGTTCCGGGTGGGCGTTGTATTGGTTTTTCGGAAGTGTTAGACCTGTAAGAGAAAAATTTAAATGGTTGGGAAAGGCCATGGGATGTAGAAATATTTTTTTCACATTTACTTCCTTGTAAAAACAGGTAAATCAATAGGGTTTTTCGTACGGATAAGTACCCAGTGAATGGTTCGTTGAGCTTTATATATTGTTCCGGGTGGGCGTTGTATTGGTTTTTCAGAAGTGTTAGACCTGTAAAAGAAAAATTTAAATGGTTGGGAAAGGCCATGGGATGTAGAAATATTTTTTTCACATTTTATTTCCTTTTAAAAACAGGTAAATCAATAGGGATTTTCGTACGGATAAGTACCCAGGGAACGGTTCGTTTAGCTTTATATATTGTTCCGGGTGGGCGTTGTATTGGTTTTTTGGAAGTGTTAGACCTGTAAGAGAAAAATTTAAATGGTTGGGAAAGGCCATGGGATGTAGAAATATTTTTTTCACATTTACTTCCTTGTAAAAACAGGTAAATCAATAGGGTTTTTCGTACGGATAAGTACCCAGTGAACGGTTCGTTTAGCTTTATATATTGTTCCGGGTGGGCGTTGTATTGGTTTTTTGGAAGTGTTAGACCTGTAAGAGAAAAATTTAAATGGTTGGGAAAGGCCATGGGATGTAGAAATATTTTTTTCACATTTTATTTCCTTTTAAAAACAGGTAACTCAATAGGGATTTTCGTTCGGATAATTACCCAGTGAACGGTTCGTTTAGCTTTATATATTGTTCCGGGTGGGCGTTGTATTGGTTTTTTGGAAGTGTTAGACCTGTAAGAGAAAAATTTAAGTGGTTGGGAAAGGCCATGGGATGTAGAAATATTTTTTTCACATTTACTTACTTGTAAAAACAGGTAAATCAATAGGGTTTTTCGTACGGATAAGTACCCAGTGAACGGTTCGTTTAGCTTTATATATTGTTCCGGGTGGGCGTTGTATTGGTTTTTTGGAAGTGTTAGACCTGTAAGAGAAAAATTTAAATGGTTGGGAAAGGCCATGGGATGTAGAAATATTTTTTTCACATTTTATTTCCTTTTAAAAACAGGTAACTCAATAGGGATTTTCGTACGGATAATTACCCAGTGAACGGTTCGTTTAGCTTTATATATTGTTCCGGGTGGGCGTTGTATTGGTTTTTTGGAAGTGTTAGACCTGTAAGAGAAAAATTTAAGTGGTTGGGAAAGGCCATGGGATGTAGAAATATTTTTTTCACATTTTACTTCCTAATAAAAACTGGAAAATCAATAGGGATTTTCGTACGGATATGTACCCAGTGAACGGTTCGTTTAGCTTTATATATTGTTCCGGGTGGGCGTTGTATTGGTTTTTCGGAAGTGTTAGACCTGTAAGAGAAAAATTTAAATGGTTGGGAAAGGCCATGGGATGTAGAAATATTTTTTTCACATTTTACTTCCTTGTAAAAACAGGAAAATCAATAGGGATTTTCGTACCGATAAGTACCCAGTGAACCGTTCGTTTAGCTTTATATATTGTTCCGGGTGGGCGTTGTTTTGGTTTTTCGGAAGTGTTAGACCTGTAAGAGAAAAATTTAAATGGTTGGGAAAGGCCATGGGATGTAGAAATATTTTTTTCACATTTTATTTCCTCGTAAAAACAGATAAATCAATAGGGTTTTTCGTACGGATAAGTGCCCAGTGAACGGTTCGTTTAGCTTTATATATTGTTCCGGGTGGGCGTTGTATTGTTTTTTCGGAAGTGTTAGACCTGTAAGAGAAAAATTTAAATGGTTGGGAAAGGCCATGGGATGTAGAAATATTTTTTTCACATTTACTTCCTTGTAAAAACAGGTAAATCAATAGGGTTTTTCGTACGGATAAGTACCCAGTGAACGGTTCGTTTAGCTTTATATATTGTTCCGGGTGGGCGTTGTATTGGTTTTTTGGAAGTGTTAGACCTGTAAGAGAAAAATTTAAATGGTTGGGAAAGGCCATGGGATGTAGAAATATTTTTTTCACATTTTATTTCCTTTTAAAAACAGGTAACTCAATAGGGATTTTCGTACGGACAATTACCCAGTGAACGGTTCGTTTAGCTTTATATATTGTTCCGGGTGGGCGTTGTATTGGTTTTTTGGAAGTGTTAGACCTGTAAGAGAAAAATTTAAGTGGTTGGGAAAGGCCATGGGATGTAGAAATATTTTTTTCACATTTACTTCCTTGTAAAAACAGGTAAATCAATAGGGTTTTTCGTACGGATAAGTACCCAGTGAACGGTTCGTTTAGCTTTATATATTGTTCCGGGTGGGCGTTGTATTGGTTTTTTGGAAGTGTTAGACCTGTAAGAGAAAAATTTAAATGGTTGGGAAAGGCCATGGGATGTAGAAATATTTTTTTCACATTTTATTTCCTTTTAAAAACAGGTAACTCAATAGGGATTTTCGTACGGATAATTACCCAGTGAACGGTTCGTTTAGCTTTATATATTGTTCCGGGTGGGCGTTGTATTGGTTTTTTGGAAGTGTTAGACCTGTAAGAGAAAAATTTAAGTGGTTGGGAAAGGCCATGGGATGTAGAAATATTTTTTTCACATTTTACTTCCTAATAAAAACTGGAAAATCAATAGGGATTTTCGTACGGATATTTACCCAGTGAACGGTTCGTTTAGCTTTATATATTGTTCCGGGTGGGCGTTGTATTGGTTTTTCGGAAGTGTTAGACCTGTAAGAGAAAAATTTAAATGGTTGGGAAGGGCCATGGGATGTAGAAATATTTTTTTCACATTTTATTTCCTTTTAAAAACAGTTAAATCAATAGGGATTTTCGTACGGATAAGTTCCCAGTGAACGGTTCGTTTAGCTTTATATATTGTTCCGGGTGGGCGTTGTATTGGTTTTTCGGAAGTGTTAGACCTGTAAGAGAAAAATTTAAATGGTTGGGAAAGGCCATGGGATGTAGAAATATTTTTTTCACATTTTATTTCCTTGTAAAAACAGGTAAATCAATAGGGTTTTTCGTACGGATAAGTGCCCAGTGAACGGTTCGTTTAGCTTTATATATTGTTCCGGGTGGGCGTTGTTTTGGTTTTTCGGAAGTGTTAGACCTGTAAGAGAAAAATTTAAAAGGTTGGGAAAGGCCATGGGATGTAGAAATATTTTTTTCACATTTTACTTCCTTGTAAAAACAGGAAAATCGATAGGGATTTTCATACGGATAAGTACCCAGTGAACGGTTCGTTTATCTTTATATATTCTTCCGGGTGGGCGTTGTATTGGTTTTTCTGAAGTGTTAGACCTGTAAGAGAAAAATTTAAATTGTTGGGAAAGGCCATGGGATGTAGAAATATTTTTTTCACATTTACTTCCTTGTAAAAACAGGTAAATCAATAGGGTTTTTCGTACGGATAAGTACCCAGTGAACCGTTCGTTTAGCTTTATATATTGTTCCGGGTGGGCGTTGTATTGTTTTTTCGGAAGTGTTAGACCTGTAAGAGAAAAATTTAAATGGTTGGGAAAGGCCATGGGATGTAGAAATATTTTTTTCACATTTTACTTCCTTGTAAAAACAGGAAAATCAATAGGGATTTTCGTACGGATAAGTACCCAGTGAACCGTTCGTTTACCTTTATATATTGTTCCGGGTGGGCGTTGTTTTGGTTTTTCGGAAGTGTTAGACCTGTAAGAGAAAAATTTAAATGGTTGGGAAAGGCCATGGGATGTAGAAATATTTTTTTCACATTTTACTTCCTTGTAAAAACAGGAAAATCGATAGGGATTTTCATACGGATAAGTACCCAGTGAACGGTTCGTTTATCTTTATATATTCTTCCGGGTGGGCGTTGTATTGGTTTTTCGGAAGTGTTAGACCTGTAAGAGAAAAATTTAAATGGTTGGGAAAGGCCATGGGATGTAGAAATATTTTTTTCACATTTACTTCCTTGTAAAAACAGGTAAATCAATAGGGTTTTTCGTACGGATAAGTACCCAGTGAACCGTTCGTTTAACTTTATATATTGTTCCGGCTGGGCGTTGTATTGTTTTTTCGGAAGTGTTAGACCTGTAAGAGAAAAATTTAAATGGTTGGGAAAGGCCATGGGATGTAGAAATATTTTTTTCACATTTTACTTCCTTGTAAAAACAGGAAAATCAATAGGGATTTTCGTACCGATAAGTACCCAGTGAACCGTTCGTTTAGCTTTATATATTGTTCCGGGTGGGCGTTGTTTTGGTTTTTCGGAAGTGTTAGACCTGTAAGAGAAAAATTTAAATGGTTGGGAAAGGCCATGGGATGTAGAAATATTTTTTTCACATTTTATTTCCTTGTAAAAACAGGTAAATCAATAGGGTTTTTCGTACGGATAAGTGCCCAGTGAACGGTTCGTTTAGCTTTATATATTGTTCCGGGTGGGCGTTGTTTTGGTTTTTCGGAAGTGTTAGACCTGTAAGAGAAAAATTTAAATGGTTGGGAAAGGCCATGGGATGTAGAAATATTTTTTTCACATATACTTCCTTGTAAAAACAGGTAAATCAATAGGGTTTTTCGTACGGATAAGTACCCAGTGAACGGTTCATTTAGATTTATATATTGTTCCGGGTGGGCGTTGTATTGGTTTTTCGGAAGTGTTAGACCTGTAAGAGAAAAATTTAAATGGTTGGGAAAGGCCATGGGATGTAGAAATATTTTTTTCACATTTACTTCCTTGTAAAAACAGGTAAATCAATAGGGTTTTTCGTACGGATAAGTACCCAGTGAATGGTTCGTTGAGCTTTATATATTGTTCCGGGTGGGCGTTGTATTGGTTTTTCAGAAGTGTTAGACCTGTAAAAGAAAAATTTAAATGGTTGGGAAAGGCCATGGGATGTAGAAATATTTTTTTCACATTTTATTTCCTTTTAAAAACAGGTAACTCAATAGGGATTTTCGTACGGATAATTACCCAGTGAACGGTTCGTTTAGCTTTATATATTGTTCCGGGTGGGCGTTGTTTTGGTTTTTCGGAAGTGTTAGACCTGTAAGAGAAAAATTTAAATGGTTGGGAAAGGCCATGGGATGTAGAAATATTTTTTTCACATTTTATTTCCTTGTAAAAACAGGTAAATCAATAGGGTTTTTCGTACGGATAAGTGCCCAGTGAACGGTTCGTTTAGCTTTATATATTGTTCCGGGTGGGCGTTGTTTTGGTTTTTCGGAAGTGTTAGACCTGTAAGAGAAAAATTTAAATGGTTGGGAAAGGCCATGGGATGTAGAAATATTTTTTTCACATATACTTCCTTGTAAAAACAGGTAAATCAATAGGGTTTTTCGTACGGATAAGTACCCAGTGAACGGTTCATTTAGATTTATATATTGTTCCGGGTGGGCGTTGTATTGGTTTTTCGGAAGTGTTAGACCTGTAAGAGAAAAATTTAAATGGTTGGGAAAGGCCATGGGATGTAGAAATATTTTTTTCACATTTACTTCCTTGTAAAAACAGGTAAATCAATAGGGTTTTTCGTACGGATAAGTACCCAGTGAACGGTTCGTTGAGCTTTATATATTGTTCCGGGTGGGCGTTGTATTGGTTTTTTGGAAGTGTTAGACCTGTAAGAGAAAAATTTAAATGGTTGGGAAAGGCCATGGGATGTAGAAATATTTTTTTCACATTTACTTCCTTGTAAAAACAGGTAAATCAATAGGGTTTTTCGTACGGATAAGTACCCAGTGAACGGTTCGTTTAGCTTTATATATTGTTCCGGGTGGGCGTTGTATTGGTTTTTTGGAAGTGTTAGACCTGTAAGAGAAAAATTTAAATGGTTGGGAAAGGCCATGGGATGTAGAAATATTTTTTTCACATTTTATTTCCTTTTAAAAACAGGTAACTCAATAGGGATTTTCGTACGGATAATTACCCAGTGAACGGTTCGTTTAGCTTTATATATTGTTCCGGGTGGGCGTTGTATTGGTTTTTTGGAAGTGTTAGACCTGTAAGAGAAAAATTTAAGTGGTTGGGAAAGGCCATGGGATGTAGAAATATTTTTTTCACATTTTACTTCCTAATAAAAACTGGAAAATCAATAGGGATTTTCGTACGGATATGTACCCAGTGAACGGTTCGTTTAGCTTTATATATTGTTCCGGGTGGGCGTTGTATTGGTTTTTCGGAAGTGTTAGACCTGTAAAAGAAAAATTTAAATGGTTGGGAAAGGCCATGGGATGTAGAAATATTTTTTTCACATTTACTTCCTTGTAAAAACAGGTAAATCAATAGGGTTTTTCGTACGGATAAGTACCCAGTGAACGGTTCGTTTAGCTTTATATATTGTTCCGGGTGGGCGTTGTATTGGTTTTTTGGAAGTGTTAGACCTGTAAGAGAAAAATTTAAATGGTTGGGAAAGGCCATGGGATGTAGAAATATTTTTTTCACATTTTATTTCCTTTTAAAAACAGGTAACTCAATAGGGATTTTCGTACGGATAATTACCCAGTGAACGGTTCGTTTAGCTTTATATATTGTTCCGGGTGGGCGTTGTATTGGTTTTTTGGAAGTGTTAGACCTGTAAGAGAAAAATTTAAGTGGTTGGGAAAGGCCATGGGATGTAGAAATATTTTTTTCACATTTTACTTCCTAATAAAAACTGGAAAATCAATAGGGATTTTCGTACGGATATGTACCCAGTGAACGGTTCGTTTAGCTTTATATATTGTTCCGGGTGGGCGTTGTATTGGTTTTTCGGAAGTGTTAGACCTGTAAAAGAAAAATTTAAATGGTTGGGAAAGGCCATGGGATGTTGAAATATTTTTTTCACATTTTATTTCCTTTTAAAAACAGGTAAATCAATAGGGATTTTCGTACGGATAAGTACCCAGTGAACCGTTCGTTTAGCTTTATATATTGTTCCGGGTGGGCGTTGTTTTGGTTTTTCGGAAGTGTTAGACCTGTAAGAGAAAAATTTAAATGGTTGGGAAATGCCATGGGATGTAGAAATATTTTTTTCACATTTTATTTCCTTGTAATACAGGTAAATCAATAGGGTTTTTCGTACGGATAAGTGCCCAGTGAACGGTTCGTTTAGCTTTATATATTGTTCCGGGTGGGTGTTGTTTTGGTTTTTCGGAAGTGTTAGACCTGTAAGAGAAAAATTTAAATGGTTGGGAAAGGCCATGGGATGTAGAAATATTTTTTTCACTTATACTTCCTTGTAAAAACAGGTAAATCAATAGGGTTTTTCGTACGGATAAGTACCCAGTGAACGGTTCGTTTAGCTTTATATATTGTTCCGGGTGGGCGTTGTATTGGTTTTTCGGAAGTGTTAGACCTGTAAGAGAAAAATTTAAATGGTTGGGAAAGGCCATGGGATGTAGAAATAGTTTTTTCACATTTACTTCCTTGTAAAAACAGGTAAATCAATAGGGTTTTTCGTACGGATAAGTACCCAGTGAAAGGTTCGTTTAGCTTTATATATTGTTCCGGGTGGGCGTTGTATTGGTTTTTCAGAAGTGTTAGACCTGTAAGAGAAAAATTTAAATGGTAGGGAAAGGCCATGGGATGTAGAAATATTTTTTTCACATTTTATTTCCATTTAAAAACAGGTAAATCAATAGGGATTTTCGTACGGATAAGTACCCAGTGAACGGTTCGTTTAGCTTTATATATTGTTCCGGGTGGGCGTTGTATTCTTTTTTCGGAAGTGTTAGACCTGTAAGAGAAAAATTTAAATGGTTGGGAAAGGCCATGGGATGTAGAAATATTTTTTTCACATTTTACTTCCTTGTAAAAACAGGAAAATCGATAGGGATTTTCATACGGATAAGTACCCAGTGAACGGTTCGTTTATCTTTATATATTCTTCCGGGTGGGCGTTGTATTGTTTTTTCGGAAGTGTTAGACCTGTAATAGAAAAATTTAAATGGTTGGGAAAGGCCATGGGATGTAGAAATATTTTTTTCACATTTTAATTCCTTGTAAATACAGGAAAATCAATAGGGATTTTCGTACGGATAAGTACCCAGTGAACCGTTCGTTTAGCTTTATATATTGTTCCGGGTGGGCGTTGTTTTGGTTTTTCAGAAGTGTTAGACCTGTAAGAGAAAAATTTAAATGGTTGGGAAAGGCCATGGGATGTAGAAATACTTTTTTCACATTTTATTTCCTTGTAATACAGGTAAATCAATAGGGTTTTTCGTACGGATAAGTGCCCAGTGAACGGTTCGTTTAGCTTTATATATTGTTCCGGGTGGGCGTTGTTTTGGTTTTTCAGAAGTGTTAGACCTGTAAGAGAAAAATTTAAATGGTTGGGAAAGGCCGTGGGATGTAGAAATATTTTTTTCACATATACTTCCTTGTAAAAACAGGTAAATCAATAGGGTTTTTCGTACGGATAAGTACCCAGTGAACGGTTCGTTTAGCTTTATATATTGTTCCGGGTGGGCGTTGTATTGGTTTTTCAGAAGTGTTAGACCTGTAAGAGAAAAATTTAAATGGTTGGGAAAGGCCATGGGATGTAGAAATATTTTATTCACATTTACTTCCTTGTAAAAACAGGTAAATCAATAGGGTTTTTCGTACGGATAAGTACCCAGTGAACGGTTCGTTTAGCTTTATATATTGTTCCGGGTGGGCGTTGTATTGGTTTTTTGGAAGTGTTAGACCTGTAAGAGCAAAATTTAAATGGTTGGGAAAGGCCATGGGATGTAGAAATATTTTTTTCACATTTTATTTCCTTGTAAAAACAGGTAAATCAATAGGGTTTTTCGTACGGATAAGTGCCCAGTGAACGGTTTGTTTAGCTTTATACATTGTTCCGGGTGGGCGTTGTATTGTTTTTTCGGAAGTGTTAGACCTGTAAGAGAAAAATTTAAATGGTTGGGAAAGGCCATGGGATGTAGAAATATTTTTTTCACATTTACTTCCTTGTAAAAACAGGTAAATCAATAGGGTTTTTCGTACGGATAAGTACCCAGTGAAAGGTTCGTTTAGCTTTATATATTGTTCCGGGTGGGCGTTGTATTGGTTTTTCAGAAGTGTTAGACCTGTAAGAGAAAAATTTAAATGGTTGGGAAAGGCCATGGGATGTAGAAATATTTTTTTCACATTTTATTTCCATTTAAAAACAGGTAAATCAATAGGGATTTTCGTACGGATAAGTACCCAGTGAACGGTTCGTTTAGCTTTATATATTGTTCCGGGTGGGCGTTGTATTCTTTTTTCGGAAGTGTTAGACCTGTAAGAGAAAAATTTAAATGGTTGGGAAAGGCCATGGGATGTAGAAATATTTTTTTCACATTTTACTTCCTTGTAAAAACAGGAAAATCGATAGGGATTTTCATACGGATAAGTACCCAGTGAACGGTTCGTTTATCTTTATATATTCTTCCGGGTGGGCGTTGTATTGTTTTTTCGGAAGTGTTAGACCTGTAATAGAAAAATTTAAACGGTTGGGAAAGGCCATGGGATGTAGAAATATTTTTTTCACATTTTAATTCCTTGTAAATACAGGAAAATCAATAGGGATTTTCGTACGGATAAGTACCCAGTGAACCGTTCGTTTAGCTTTATATATTGTTCCGGGTGGGCGTTGTTTTGGTTTTTCAGAAGTGTTAGACCTGTAAGAGAAAAATTTAAATGGTTGGGAAAGGCCATGGGATGTAGAAATACTTTTTTCACATTTTATTTCCTTGTAATACAGGTAAATCAATAGGGTTTTTCGTACGGATAAGTGCCCAGTGAACGGTTCGTTTAGCTTTATATATTGTTCCGGGTGGGCGTTGTTTTGGTTTTTCAGAAGTGTTAGACCTGTAAGAGAAAAATTTAAATGGTTGGGAAAGGCCGTGGGATGTAGAAATATTTTTTTCACATATACTTCCTTGTAAAAACAGGTAAATCAATAGGGTTTTTCGTACGGATAAGTACGCAGTGAACGGTTCGTTTAGCTTTATATATTGTTCCGGGTGGGCGTTGTATTGGTTTTTCGGAAGTGTTAGACCTGTAAGAGAAAAATTTAAATGGTTGGGAAAGGCCATGGGATGTAGAAATATTTTTTTCACATTTACTTCCTTGTAAAAACAGGTAAATCAATAGGGTTTTTCGTACGGATAAGTACCCAGTGAACGGTTCGTTTAGCTTTATATATTGTTCCGGGTGGGCGTTGTATTGGTTTTTCAGAAGTGTTAGACCTGTAAGAGAAAAATTTAAATGGTTGGGAAAGGCCATGGGATGTAGAAATATTTTTTTCACATTTACTTCCTTGTAAAAACAGGTAAATCAATAGGGTTTTTCGTACGGATAAGTACCCAGTGAACGGTTCGTTTAGCTTTATATATTGTTCCGGGTGGGCGTTGTATTGGTTTTTTGGAAGTGTTAGACCTGTAAGAGCAAAATTTAAATGGTTGGGAAAGGCCATGGGATGTAGAAATATTTTTTTCACATTTTATTTCCTTGTAAAAACAGGTAAATCAATAGGGTTTTTCGTACGGATAAGTGCCCAGTGAACGGTTTGTTTAGCTTTATACATTGTTCCGGGTGGGCGTTGTATTGTTTTTTCGGAAGTGTTAGACCTGTAAGAGAAAAATTTAAATGGTTGGGAAAGGCCATGGGATGTAGAAATATTTTTTTCACATTTTACTTCCTTGTAAAAACAGGAAAATCGATAGGGATTTTCGTACGTATAAGTACCCAGTGAACCGTACGTTTAGCTTTATATATTGTTCCAGGTGGGCGTTGTTTTGGTTTTTCGGAAGTGTTAGACCTGTAAGAGAAAAATTTAAATGGTTGGGAAAGGCCATGGGATGTAGAAATATTTTTTTCACATTTTATTTCCTTGTAATACAGGTAAATCAATAGGGTTTTTCGTACGGATAAGTGCCCAGTGAACGGTTCGTTTAGCTTTATATATTGTTCCGGGTGGGCGTTGTTTTGGTTTTTCGGAAGTGTTAGACCTGTAAGAGAAAAATTTAAATGGTTGGGAAAGGCCATGGGATGTAGAAATATTTTTTTCACATATACTTCCTTGTAAAAACAGGTAAATCAATAGGGTTTTTCGTACGAATAAGTACGCAGTGAACGGTTCGTTTAGATTTATATATTGTTCCGGGTGGGCGTTGTATTGGTTTTTCGGAAGTGTTAGACCTGTAAGAGAAAAATTTAAATGGTTGGGAAAGGCCATGGGATGTAGAAATATTTTTTTCACATATACTTCCTTGTAAAAACAGGTAAATCAATAGGGTTTTTCGTACGGATAAGTACGCAGTGAACGGTTCGTTTAGCTTTATATATTGTTCCGGGTGGGCGTTGTATTGGTTTTTCGGAAGTGTTAGACCTGTAAGAGAAAAATTTAAATGGTTGGGAAAGGCCATGGGATGTAGAAATATTTTTTTCACATATACTTCCTTGTAAAAACAGGTAAATCAATAGGGTTTTTCGTACGGATAAGTACGCAGTGAACGGTTCGTTTAGCTTTATATATTGTTCCGGGTGGGCGTTGTATTGGTTTTTCGGAAGTGTTAGACCTGTAAGAGAAAAATTTAAATGGTTGGGAAAGGCCATGGGATGTAGAAATATTTTTTTCACATTTACTTCCTTGTAAAAACAGGTAAATCAATAGGGTTTTTCGTACGGATAAGTACCCAGTGAACGGTTCGTTTAGCTTTATATATTGTTCCGGGTGGGCGTTGTATTGGTTTTTCAGAAGTGTTAGACCTGTAAGAGAAAAATTTAAATGGTTGGGAAAGGCCATGGGATGTAGAAATATTTTTTTCACATTTACTTCCTTGTAAAAACAGGTAAATCAATAGGGTTTTTCGTACGGATAAGTACCCAGTGAACGGTTTGTTTAGCTTTATATATTGTTCCGGGTGGGCGTTGTATTGGTTTTTCAGAAGTGTTAGACCTGTAAGAGAAAAATTTAAATGGCTGGGAAAGGCCATGGGATGTAGAAATATTTTTTTCACATTTTACTTCCTTATAAAAACAGGAAAATCAATAGGAATTTTGGTACGGATATGTACCCAGTGAACGGTTCGTTTAGCTTTATATATTGGTCCGGGTGGGCGTTGTATTGGTTTTTCGGAAGCGTTAGACCTGTAAGAAAAAAATTTAAATGGTTGGGAAAGGCCATGGGATGTAGAAATATTTTTTTCACATTTTATTTCCTTGTAAAAACAGGTAAATCAATAGGGTTTTTCGTACGGATAAGTGCCCAGTGAACGGTTCGTTTAGCTTTATATATTGTTCCGGGTGGGCGTTGTTTTGGTTTTTCTGAAGTGTTAGACCTGTAAGAGAAAAATTTAAATGGTTGGGAAAGGCCATGGGATGTAGAAATATTTTTTTCACATATACTTCCTTGTAAAAACAGGTAAATCAATAGGGTTTTTCGTACGGATAAGTACGCAGTGAACGGTTCGTTTAGCTTTATATATTGTTCCGGGTGGGCGTTGTATTGTTTTTTCGGAAGTGTTAGACCTGTAAGAGAAAAATTTAAATGGTTGGGAAAGGCCATGGGATGTAGAAATATTTTTTTCACGTTTACTTCCTTGTAAAAACAGGTAAATCAATAGGGTTTTTCGTACGGATAAGTACCCAGTGAACGGTTCGTTTAGCTTTATATATTGTTCCGGGTGGGCGTTGTATTGGTTTTTCAGAAGTGTTAGACCTGTAAGAGAAAAATTTAAATGGTTGGGAAAGGCCATGGGATGTAGAAATATTTTTTTCACATTTACTTCCTTGTAAAAACAGGTAAATCAATAGGGTTTTTCGTACGGATAAGTACCCAGTGAACGGTTCGTTTAGCTTTATATATTGTTCCGGGTGGGCGTTGTATTGGTTTTTCAGAAGTGTTAGACCTGTAAGAGAAAAATTTAAATGGCTGGGAAAGGCCATGGGATGTAGAAATATTTTTTTCACATTTTACTTCCTTATAAAAACAGGAAAATCAATAGGGATTTTGGTACGGATATGTACCCAGTGAACGGTTCGTTTAGCTTTATATATTGGTCCGGGTGGGCGTTGTATTGGTTTTTCGGAAGCGTTAGACCTGTAAGAAAAAAATTTAAATGGTTGGGAAAGGCCATGGGATGTAGAAATATTTTTTTCACATTTTATTTCCTTGTAAAAACAGGTAAATCAATAGGGTTTTTCGTACGGATAAGTGCCCAGTGAACGGTTTGTTTAGCTTTATACATTGTTCCGGGTGGGCGTTGTATTGTTTTTTCGGAAGTGTTAGACCTGTAAGAGAAAAATTTAAATGGTTGGGAAAGGCCATGGGATGTAGAAATATTTTTTTCACATTTTACTTCCTAATAAAAACTGGAAAATCAATAGGGATTTTCGTACGGATATGTACCCAGTGAACGGTTCGTTTAGCTTTATATATTGTTCCAGGTGGGCGTTGTATTGGTTTTTCGGAAGTGTTAGACCTGTAAGAGAAAAATTTAAATGGTTGGGAAAGGCCATGGGATGTAGAAATATTTTTTTCACATATACTTCCTTGTAAAAACAGGTAAATCAATAGGGTTTTTCGTACGGATAAGTACCCAGTGAACTGTTCGTTTAGCTTTATATATTGTTCCGGGTGGGCGTTATATTGTTTTTTCGGAAGTGTTAGACCTGTAAGAGAAAAATTTAAATGGTTGGGAAAGGCCATGGGATGTAGAAATATTTTTTTCACATTTTACTTCCTTGTAAAAACAGGTAAATCAATAGGGATTTTCGTACGGATAATTACCCAGTGAACGGTTCGTTTAGCTTTATATATTGTTCCGGGTGGGCTATTGTTTTTTCGGAAGTGTTAGACCTGTAAGAGAAAAATTTAAATGGTTGGGAAAGGCCATGGGATGTAGAAATATTTTTTTCACATTTTATTTCCTTGTAAAAACAGGAAAATCGATAGGGATTTTCATACGGATAAGTACCCAGTGAACGGTTCGTTTAGCTTTATATATTGGTCCGGGTGGGCGTTGTATTGGTTTTTCGGAAGCGTTAGACCTGTAAGAAAAAAATTTAAATGGTTGGGAAAGGCCATGGGATGTAGAAATATTTTTTTCACATTTTATTTCCTTGTAAAAACAGGTAAATCAATAGGGTTTTTCGTACGGATAAGTGCCCAGTGAACGGTTCGTTTAGCTTTATATATTGTTCCGGGTGGGCGTTGTTTTGGTTTTTCGGAAGTGTTAGACCTGTAAGAGAAAAATTTAAATGGTTGGGAAAGGCCATGGGATGTAGAAATATTTTTTTCACATATACTTCCTTGTAAAAACAGGTAAATCGATAGGGTTTTTCGTACGGATAAGTACGCAGTGAACGGTTCGTTTAGCTTTATATATTGTTCCGGGTGGGCGTTGTATTGGTTTTTCGGAAGTGTTAGACCTGTAAGAGAAAAATTTAAATGGTTGGGAAAGGCCATGGGATGTAGAAATATTTTTTTCACATTTACTTCCTTGTAAAAACAGGTAAATCAATAGGGTTTTTCGTACGGATAAGTACCCAGTGAACGGTTCGTTTAGCTTTATATATTATTCCGGGTGGGCGTTGTATTGGTTTTTCAGAAGTGTTAGACCTGTAAGAGAAAAATTTAAATGGTTGGGAAAGGCCATGGGATGTAGAAATATTTTTTTCACATTTACTTCCTTGTAAAAACAGGTAAATCAATAGGGTTTTTCGTACGGATAAGTACCCAGTGAACGGTTCGTTTAGCTTTATATATTGTTCCGGGTGGGCGTTGTATTGGTTTTTCAGAAGTGTTAGACCTGTAAGAGAAAAATTTAAATGGCTGGGAAAGGCCATGGGATGTAGAAATATTTTTTTCACATTTTACTTCCTTATAAAAACAGGAAAATCAATAGGGATTTTGGTACGGATATGTACTCAGTGAACGGTTCGTTTAGCTTTATATATTGGTCCGGGTGGGCGTTGTATTGGTTTTTCGGAAGCGTTAGACCTGTAAGAAAAAAATTTAAATGGTTGGGAAAGGCCATGGGATGTAGAAATATTTTTTTTAACATTTTATTTCCTTGTAAAAACAGGTAAATCAATAGGGTTTTTCGTACGGATAAGTGCCCAGTGAACGGTTTGTTTAGCTTTATACATTGTTCCGGGTGGGCGTTGTATTGTTTTTTCGGAAGTGTTAGACCTGTAAGAGAAAAATTTAAATGGTTGGGAAAGGCCATGGGATGTAGAAATATTTTTTTCACATTTTACTTCCTTGTAAAAACAGGAAAATCGATAGGGATTTTCATACGGATAAGTACCCAGTGAACGGTTCGTTTATCTTTATATATTCTTCCGGGTGGGCGTTGTATTGGTTTTTCGGATGTGTTAGACCTGTAAGAGAAAAATTTAAATGGTTGGGAAAGGCCATGGGATGTAGAAATATTTTTTTCACATTTACTTCCTTGTAAAAACAGGTAAATCAATAGGGTTTTTCGTACGGATAAGTACCCAGTGAACTGTTCGTTTAGCTTTATATATTGTTCCGGGTGGGCGTTATATTGTTTTTTCGGAAGTGTTAGACCTGTAAGAGAAAAATTTAAATGGTTGGGAAAGGCCATGGGATGTAGAAATATTTTTTTCACATTTTACTTCCTTGTAAAAACAGGTAAATCAATAGGGATTTTCGTACGGATAATTACCCAGTGAACGGTTCGTTTAGCTTTATATATTGTTCCGGGTGGGCTATTGTTTTTTCGGAAGTGTTAGACCTGTAAGAGAAAAATTTAAATGGTTGGGAAAGGCCATGGGATGTAGAAATATTTTTTTCACATTTTACTTCCTTGTAAAAACAGGAAAATCGATAGGGATTTTCATACGGATAAGTACCCAGTGAACGGTTCATTTATCTTTATATATTCTTCCGGGTGGGCGTTGTATTGTTTTTTCGGAAGTGTTAGACCTGTAAGAGAAAAATTTAAATGGTTGGGAAAGGCCATGGGATGTAGAAATATTTTTTTCACATTTTATTTCCTTGTAATACAGGTAAATCAATAGGGTTTTTCGTACGGATAAGTGCCCAGTGAACGGTTCGTTTAGCTTTATATATTGTTCCGGGTGGGCGTTGTTTTGGTTTTTCGGAAGTGTTAGACCTGTAAGAGAAAAATTTAAATGGTTGGGAAAGGCCATGGGAGGTAGAAATATTTTTTTCACATATACTTCCTTGTAAAAACAGGTAAATCAATAGGGTTTTTCGTACGGATAAGTACCCAGTGAACGGTTCGTTTAGCTTTATATATTGTTCCGGGTGGGCGTTGTATGGGTTTTTCGGAAGTGTTAGACCTGTAAGAGAAAAATTTAAATGGTTGGGAAAGGCCATGGGATGTAGAAATATTTTTTCACATTTACTTCCTTGTAAAAACAGGTAAATCAATAGGGTTTTTCGTACGGATAAATACCCAGTGAACGGTTCGTTTAGCTTTATATATTGTTCCGGGTGGGCGTTGTATTGGTTTTTCGGAAGCGTTAGACCTGTAAGAAAAAAATTTAAATGGTTGGGAAAGACCATGGGATGTAGAAATATTTTTTTCACATTTTATTTCCTTGTAAAAACAGGTAAATCAATAGGGTTTTTCGTACGGATAAGTGCCCAGTGAACGGTTTGTTTAGATTTATACATTGTTCCGGGTGGGCGTTGTATTGTTTTTTCGGAAGTGTTAGACCTGTAAGAGAAAAATTTATATGGTTGGGAAAGGCCATGGGATGTAGAAATATTTTTTTCACATTTTACTTCCTTGTAAAAACAGGTAAATCAATAGGGATTTTCGTACGGATAATTACCCAGTGAACGGTTCGTTTAGCTTTATATATTGTTCAGGGTGGGCGTTGTATTGGTTTTTTGGAAGTGTTAGACATGTAAGAGAAAAATTTAAAAGGTTGGGAAAGGCCATGGGATGTAGAAATATTTTTTTCACATTTTACTTCCTTATAAAAACAGGAAAATCAATAGGGATTTTCGTACGGATATGTACCCAGTGAACGGTTCGTTTAGCTTTATATATTGTTCCGGGTGGGCGTTGTATTGGTTTTTCGGAAGCGTTAGACCTGTAAGAAAAAAATTTAAATGGTTGGGAAAGGCCATGGGATGTAGAAATATTTTTTTCACATTTTATTTCCTTGTAAAACCAGGTAAATCAATAGGGTTTTTCGTACGGATAAGTGCCCAGTGAACGGTTTGTTTAGCTTTATACATTGTTCCGGGTGGGCTATTGTTTTTTCGGAAGTGTTAGACCTGTAAGAGAAAAATTTAAATGGTTGGGAAAGGCCATGGGATGTAGAAATATTTTTTTCACATTTTACTTCCTTGTAAAAACAGGAAAATCGATAGGGATTTTCATACGGATAAGTACCCAGTGAACGGTTCGTTTATCTTTATATATTCTTCCGGGTGGGCGTTGTATTGGTTTTTCGGATGTGTTAGACCTGTAAGAGAAAAATTTAAATGGTTGGGAAAGGCCATGGGATGTAGAAATATTTTTTTCACATTTACTTCCTTGTAAAAACAGGTAAATCAATAGGGTTTTTCGTACGGATAAGTACCCAGTGAACCGTTCGTTTAGCTTTATATATTGTTCCGGGTGGGCGTTGTATTGTTTTTTCGGAAGTGTTAGACCTGTAAGAGAATTATTTAAATGGTTGGGAAAGGCCATGGGATGTAGAAATATTTTTTTCACATTTTACTTCCTTGTAAAAACAGGTAAATCAATAGTGATTTTCGTACGGATAAGTACCCAGTGAACGGTTCGTTTAGCTTTATATATTGTTCCGGGTGGGCGTTGTATTGGTTTTTTGGAAGTGTTAGACATGTAAGAGAAAAATTTAAATGGTTGGGAAAGGCCATGGGATGTAGAAATATTTTTTTCACATTTTACTTCCTTATAAAAGCAGGAAAATCAATAGGGATTTTCATACGGATATGTACCCAGTGAACGGTTCGTTTAGCTTTATATATTGTTCCGGGTGGGCGTTGTATTGGTTTTTCGGAAGCGTTAGACCTGTAAGAAAAAAATTTAAATGGTTGGGAAAGGCCATGGGATGTAGAAATATTTTTTTCACATTTTATTTCCTTGTAAAAACAGGTAAATCAATAGGGTTTTTCGTACGGATAAGTGCCCAGTGAACGGTTTGTTTAGCTTTATACATTGTTCCGGGTGGGCTATTTTTTTTTCGGAAGTGTTAGACCTGTAAGAGAAAAATTTAAATGGTTGGGAAAGGCCATGGGATGTAGAAATATTTTTTTCACATTTTACTTCCTTGTAAAAACAGGAAAATCGATAGGGATTTTCATACGGATAAGTACCCAGTGAACGGTTCGTTTATCTTTATATATTCTTCCGGGTGGGCGTTGTATTGTTTTTTCGGAAGTGTTAGACCTGTAAGAGAAAAATTTAAATGGTTGGGAAAGGCCATGGGATGTAGAAATATTTTTTTCACATTTTACTTCCTTGTAAAAACAGGAAAATCAATAGGGATTTTCGTACGGATAAGTACCCAGTGAACCGTTCGTTTAGCTTTATATATTGTTCCGGGTGGGCGTTGTTTTGGTTTTTCGGAAGTGTTAGACCTGTAAGAGAAAAATTTAAATGGTTGGGAAAGGCCATGGGATGTAGAAATATTTTTTTCACATTTTATTTCCTTGTAATACAGGTAAATCAATAGGGTTTTTCGTACGGATAAGTGCCCAGTGAACGGTTCGTTTAGCTTTATATATTGTTCCGGGTGGGCGTTGTTTTGGTTTTTCGGAAGTGTTAGACCTGTAAGAGAAAAATTTAAATGGTTGGGAAAGGCCATGGGATGTAGAAATATTTTTTCACATTTACTTCCTTGTAAAAACAGGTAAATCAATAGGGTTTTTCGTACGGATAAGTACCCAGTGAACGGTTCGTTTAGCTTTATATATTGTTCCGGGTGGGCGTTGTATTGGTTTTTCAGAAGTGTTAGACATGTAAGAGAAAAATTTAAATGGTTGGGAAAGGCCATGGGATGTAGAAATATTTTTTTCACATTTTATTTCCTTTTAAAAACAGGAAAATCAATAGGGATTTTCGTACAGATAAGTACCCAGTGAACCGTTCGTTTAGCTTTATATATTGTTCCGGGTGGGCGTTGTTTTGGTTTTTCGGAAGTGTTAGACCTGTAAGAGAAAAATTTAAATGGTTGGGAAAGGCCATGGGATGTAGAAATATTTTTTTCACATTTTATTTCCTTGTAATACAGGTAAATCAATAGGGTTTTTCGTACGGATAAGTGCCCAGTGAACGGATCGTTTAGCTTTATATATTGTTCCGGGTGGGCGTTGTATTGGTTTTTTGGAAGTGTTAGACCTGTAAGAGAAAAATTTAAATGGTTGGGAAAGGCCATGGGATGTAGAAATATTTTTTTCACATTTTATTTCCTTGTAATACAGGTAAATCAATAGGGTTTTTCGTACGGATATGTACCCAGTGAACGGTTCGTTTAGCTTTATATATTGTTCCGGGTGGGCGTTGTATTGGTTTTTCGGAAGCGTTAGACCTGTAAGAAAAAAATTTAAATGGTTGGGAAAGGCCATGGGATGTAGAAATATTTTTTTCACATTTTATTTCCTTGTAAAAACAGGTAAATCAATAGGGTTTTTCGTACGGATAAGTGCCCAGTGAACGGTTTGTTTAGCTTTATACATTGTTCCGGGTGGGCTATTGTTTTTTCGGAAGTGTTAGACCTGTAAGAGAAAAATTTAAATGGTTGGGAAAGGCCATGGGATGTAGAAATATTTTTTTCACATTTTACTTCCTTGTAAAAACAGGAAAATCGATAGGGATTTTCATACGGATAAGTACCCAGTGAACGGTTCGTTTATCTTTATATATTCTTCCGGGTGGGCGTTGTATTGGTTTTTCGGATGTGTTAGACCTGTAAGAGAAAAATTTAAATGGTTGGGAAAGGCCATGGGATGTAGAAATATTTTTTTCACATTTACTTCCTTGTAAAAACAGGTAAATCAATAGGGTTTTTCGTACGGATAAGTACCCAGTGAACCGTTCGTTTAGCTTTATATATTGTTCCGGGTGGGCGTTGTATTGTTTTTCCGGAAGTGTTAGACCTGTAAGAGAAAAATTTAAATGGTTGGGAAAGGCCATGGGATGTAGAAATTTTTTTTTCACATTTTACTTCCTTGTAAAAACAGGTAAATCAATAGTGATTTTCGTACGGATAAGTACCCAGTGAACGGTTCGTTTAGCTTTATATATTGTTCCGGGTGGGCGTTGTATTGGTTTTTTGGAAGTGTTAGACATGTAAGAGAAAAATTTAAATGGTTGGGAAAGGCCATGGGATGTAGAAATATTTTTTTCACATTTTACTTCCTTATAAAAACAGGAAAATCAATAGGGATTTTCGTACGGATATGTACCCAGTGAACGGTTCGTTTAGCTTTATATATTGTTCCGGGTGGGCGTTGTATTGGTTTTTCGGAAGCGTTAGACCTATAAGAAAAAAATTTAAATGGTTGGGAAAGGCCATGGGATGTAGAAATATTTTTTTCACATTTTATTTCCTTGTAAAAACAGGTAAATCAATAGGGTTTTTCGTACGGATAAGTGCCCAGTGAACGGTTTGTTTAGCTTTATACATTGTTCCGGGTGGGCTATTTTTTTTTCGGAAGTGTTAGACCTGTAAGAGAAAAATTTAAATGGTTGGGAAAGGCCATGGGATGTAGAAATATTTTTTTCACATTTTACTTCCTTGTAAAAACAGGAAAATCGATAGGGATTTTCATACGGATAAGTACCCAGTGAACGGTTCGTTTATCTTTATATATTCTTCCGGGTGGGCGTTGTATTGTTTTTTCGGAAGCGTTAGACCTGTAAGAGAAAAATTTAAATGGTTGGGAAAGGCCATGGGATGTAGAAATATTTTTTTCACATTTTACTTCCTTGTAAAAACAGGAAAATCAATAGGGATTTTCGTACGGATAAGTACCCAGTGAACCGTTCGTTTAGCTTTATATATTGTTCCGGGTGGGCGTTGTTTTGGTTTTTCGGAAGTGTTAGACCTGTAAGAGAAAAATTTAAATGGTTGGGAAAGGCCATGGGATGTAGAAATATTTTTTTCACATTTTATTTCCTTGTAATACAGGTAAATCAATAGGGTTTTTCGTACGGATAAGTGCCCAGTGAACGGTTCGTTTAGCTTTATATATTGTTCCGGGTGGGCGTTGTTTTGGTTTTTCGGAAGTGTTAGACCTGTAAGAGAAAAATTTAAATGGTTGGGAAAGGCCATGGGATGTACAAATATTTTTTCACATTTACTTCCTTGTAAAAACAGGTAAATCAATAGGGTTTTTCGTACGGATAAGTACCCAGTGAACGGTTCGTTTAGCTTTATATATTGTTCCGGGTGGGCGTTGTATTGGTTTTTCAGAAGTGTTAGACATGTAAGAGAAAAATTTAAATGGTTGGGAAAGGCCATGGGATGTAGAAATATTTTTTTCACATTTTATTTCCTTTTAAAAACAGGAAAATCAATAGGGATTTTCGTACAGATAAGTACCCAGTGAACCGTTCGTTTAGCTTTATATATTGTTCCGGGTGGGCGTTGTTTTGGTTTTTCGGAAGTGTTAGACCTGTAAGAGAAAAATTTAAATGGTTGGGAAAGGCCATGGGATGTAGAAATATTTTTTTCACATTTTATTTCCTTGTAATACAGGTAAATCAATAGGGTTTTTCGTACGGATAAGTGCCCAGTGAACGGTTTGTTTAGCTTTATACATTGTTCCGGGTGGGCTATTGTTTTTTCGGAAGTGTTAGACCTGTAAGAGAAAAATTTAAATGGTTGGGAAAGGCCATGGGATGTAGAAATATTTTTTTCACATTTTACTTCCTTGTAAAAACAGGAAAATCGATAGGGATTTTCATACGGATAAGTACCCAGTGAACGGTTCGTTTATCTTTATATATTCTTCCGGGTGGGCGTTGTATTGGTTTTTCGGATGTGTTAGACCTGTAAGAGAAAAATTTAAATGGTTGGGAAAGGCCATGGGATGTAGAAATATTTTTTTCACATTTACTTCCTTGTAAAAACAGGTAAATCAATAGGGTTTTTCGTACGGATAAGTACCCAGTGAACCGTTCGTTTAGCTTTATATATTGTTCCGGGTGGGCGTTGTATTGTTTTTCCGGAAGTGTTAGACCTGTAAGAGAAAAATTTAAATGGTTGGGAAAGGCCATGGGATGTAGAAATATTTTTTTCACATTTTACTTCCTTGTAAAAACAGGTAAATCAATAGTGATTTTCGTACGGATAAGTACCGAGTGAACGGTTCGTTTAGCTTTATATATTGTTCCGGGTGGGCGTTGTATTGGTTTTTTGGAAGTGTTAGACATGTAAGAGAAAAATTTAAATGGTTGGGAAAGGCCATGGGATGTAGAAATATTTTTTTCACATTTTACTTCCTTATAAAAACAGGAAAATCAATAGGGATTTTCATACGGATATGTACCCAGTGAACGGTTCGTTTAGCTTTATATATTGTTCCGGGTGGGCGTTGTATGGGTTTTTCGGAAGCGTTAGACCTGTAAGAAAAAAATTTAAATGGTTGGGAAAGGCCATGGGATGTAGAAATATTTTTTTCACATTTTATTTCCTTGTAAAAACAGGTAAATCAATAGGGTTTTTCGTGCGGATAAGTGCCCAGTGAACGGTTTGTTTAGCTTTATAAATTGTTCCGGGTGGGCTATTTTTTTTCGGAAGTGTTAGACCTGTAAGAGAAAAATTTAAATGGTTGGGAAAGGCCATGGGATGTAGAAATATTTTTTTCACATTTTACTTCCTTGTAAAAACAGGAAAATCGATAGGGATTTTCATACGGATAAGTACCCAGTGAACGGTTCGTTTATCTTTATATATTCTTCCGGGTGGGCGTTGTATTGTTTTTTCGGAAGTGTTAGACCTGTAAGAGAAAAATTTAAATGGTTGGGAAAGGCCATGGGATGTAGAAATATTTTTTTCACATTTTACTTCCTTGTAAAAACAGGAAAATCAATAGGGATTTTCGTACGGATAAGTACCCAGTGAACCGTTCGTTTAGCTTTATATATTGTTCCGGGTGGGCGTTGTTTTGGTTTTTCGGAAGTGTTAGACCTGTAAGAGAAAAATTTAAATGGTTGGGAAAGGCCATGGGATGTAGAAATATTTTTTTCACATTTTATTTCCTTGTAATACAGGTAAATCAATAGGGTTTTTCGTACGGATAAGTGCCCAGTGAACGGTTCGTTTAGCTTTATATATTGTTCCGGGTGGGCGTTGTTTTGGTTTTTCGGAAGTGTTAGACCTGTAAGAGAAAAATTTAAATGGTTGGGAAAGGCCATGGGATGTAGAAATATTTTTTCACATTTACTTCCTTGTAAAAACAGGTAAATCAATAGGGTTTTTCGTACGGATAAGTACCCAGTGAACGGTTCGTTTAGCTTTATATATTGTTCCGGGTGGGCGTTGTATTGGTTTTTCAGAAGTGTTAGACATGTAAGAGAAAAATTTAAATGGTTGGGAAAGGCCATGGGATGTAGAAATATTTTTTTCACATTTTATTTCCTTTTAAAAACAGGAAAATCAATAGGGATTTTCGTACAGATAAGTACCCAGTGAACCGTTCGTTTAGCTTTATATATTGTTCCGGGTGGGCGTTGTTTTGGTTTTTCGGAAGTGTTAGACCTGTAAGAGAAAAATTTAAATGGTTGGGAAAGGCCATGGGATGTAGAAATATTTTTTTCACATTTTATTTCCTTGTAATACAGGTAAATCAATAGGGTTTTTCGTACGGATAAGTGCCCAGTGAACGGTTCGTTTAGCTTTATATATTGTTCCGGGTGGGCGTTGTATTGGTTTTTCGGAAGTGTTAGACCTGTAAGAGAAAAATTTAAATGGTTGGGAAAGGCCATGGGATGTAGAAATATTTTTTTCACATTTTATTTCCTTGTAATACAGGTAAATCAATAGGGTTTTTCGTACGGATAAGTGCCCAGTGAACGGTTCGTTTAGCTTTATATATTGTTCCGGGTGGGCGTTGTATTGGTTTTTCAGAAGTGTTAGACCTGTAAGAGAAAAATTTAAATGGTTGGGAAAGGCCATGGGATGTAGAAATATTTTTTTCACATTTTACTTCCTTATAAAAACAGGAAAATCAATAGGGATTTTCGTACGGATAAGTGCCCAGTGAACGGTTCGTTTATCTTTATATATTCTTCCGGGTGGGCGTTGTATTGGTTTTTTGAAAGTGTTAGACCTGTAAGAGAAAAATTTAAATGGTTGGGAAAGGCCATGGGATGTAGAAATATTTTTTTCACATTTACTTCCTTGTAAAAACAGGTAAATCAATAGGGTTTTTCGTCCGGATAAGTACCCAGTGAACGGTTCGTTTAGCTTTATATATTGTTCCGGGTGGGCGTTGTATTGGTTTTTTGGAAGTGTTAGACCTGTAAGAGCAAAATTTAAATGGTTGGGAAAGGCCATGGGATGTAGAAATATTTTTTTCACATTTTATTTCCTTGTAAAAACAGGAAAATCAATAGGGTTTTTCGTACGGATAAGTGCCCAGTGAACGGTTTGTTTAGCTTTATACATTGTTCCGGGTGGGCGTTGTATTGTTTTTTCGGAAGTGTTAGACCTGTAAGAGAAAAATTTAAATGGTTGGGAAAGGCCATGGGATGTAGAAATATTTTTTTCGCATTTTACTTCCTTGTAAAAACAGGAAAATCGATAGGGATTTTCATACGGATAAGTACCCAGTGAACGGTTCGTTTATCTTTATATATTCTTCCGGGTGGGCGTTGTATTGTTTTTTCGGAAGTGTTAGACCTGTAAGAGAAAAATTTAAATGGTTGGGAAAGGCCATGGGATGTAGAAATATTTTTTTCACATTTTACTTCCTTGTAAAAACAGGAAAATCAATAGGGATTTTCGTACGGATAAGTACCCAGTGAACCGTTCGTTTAGCTTTATATATTGTTCCGGGTGGGCGTTGTTTTGGTTTTTCGGAAGTGTTAGACCTGTAAGAGAAAAATTTAAATGGTTGGGAAAGGCCATGGGATGTAGAAATATTTTTTCACATTTTATTTCCTTGTAATACAGGTAAATCAATAGGGTTTTTCGTACGGATAAGTGCCCAGTGAACGGTTCGTTTAGCTTTATATATTGTTCCGGGTGGGCGTTGTTTTGGTTTTTCGGAAGTGTTAGACCTGTAAGAGAAAAATTTAAATGGTTGGGAAAGGCCATGGGATGTAGAAATATTTTTTCACATTTACTTCCTTGTAAAAACAGGTAAATCAATAGGGTTTTTCGTACGGATAAGTACCCAGTGAACGGTTCGTTTAGCTTTATATATTGTTCCGGGTGGGCGTTGTATTGGTTTTTCAGAAGTGTTAGACATGTAAGAGAAAAATTTAAATGGTTGGGAAAGGCCATGGGATGTAGAAATATTTTTTTCACATTTTATTTCCTTTTAAAAACAGGAAAATCAATAGGGATTTTCGTACAGATAAGTACCCAGTGAACCGTTCGTTTAGCTTTATATATTGTTCCGGGTGGGCGTTGTTTTGGTTTTTCGGAAGTGTTAGACCTGTAAGAGAAAAATTTAAATGGTTGGGAAAGGCCATGGGATGTAGAAATATTTTTTTCACATTTTATTTCCTTGTAATACAGGTAAATCAATAGGGTTTTTCGTACGGATAAGTGCCCAGTGAACGGTTCGTTTAGCTTTATATATTGTTCCGGGTGGGCGTTGTATTGGTTTTTCGGAAGTGTTAGACCTGTAAGAGAAAAATTTAAATGGTTGGGAAAGGCCATGGGATGTAGAAATATTTTTTTCACATTTTATTTCCTTGTAATACAGGTAAATCAATAGGGTTTTTCGTACGGATAAGTGCCCAGTGAACGGTTCGTTTAGCTTTATATATTGTTCCGGGTGGGCGTTGTATTGGTTTTTCAGAAGTGTTAGACCTGTAAGAGAAAAATTTAAATGGTTGGGAAAGGCCATGGGATGTAGAAATATTTTTTTCACATTTTACTTCCTTATAAAAACAGGAAAATCAATAGGGATTTTCGTACGGATAAGTGCCCAGTGAACGGTTCGTTTATCTTTATATATTCTTCCGGGTGGGCGTTGTATTGGTTTTTTGAAAGTGTTAGACCTGTAAGAGAAAAATTTAAATGGTTGGGAAAGGCCATGGGATGTAGAAATATTTTTTTCACATTTACTTCCTTGTAAAAACAGGTAAATCAATAGGGTTTTTCGTACGGATAAGTACCCAGTGAACGGTTCGTTTAGCTTTATATATTGTTCCGGGTGGGCGTTGTATTGGTTTTTTGGAAGTGTTAGACCTGTAAGAGCAAAATTTAAATGGTTGGGAAAGGCCATGGGATGTAGAAATATTTTTTTCACATTTTATTTCCTTGTAAAAACAGGTAAATCAATAGGGTTTTTCGTACGGATAAGTGCCCAGTGAACGGTGCATTTAGCTTTATACATTGTTCCGGGTGGGCGTTGTATTGTTTTTTCGGAAGTGTTAGACCTGTAAGAGAAAAATTTAAATGGTTGGGAAAGGCCATGGGATGTAGAAATATTTTTTTCGCATTTTACTTCCTTGTAAAAACAGGAAAATCGATAGGGATTTTCATACGGATAAGTACCCAGTGAACGGTTCGTTTATCTTTATATATTGTTCCGGGTGGGCGTTGTATTGGTTTTTCGGATGTGTTAGACCTGTAAGAGAAAAATTTAAATGGTTGGGAAAGGCCATGGGATGTAGAAATATTTTTTTCACATTTACTTCCTTGTAAAAACAGGTAAATCAATAGGGTTTTTCGTATGGATAAGTACCCAGTGAACCGTTCGTTTAGCTTTATATATTGTTCCGTGTGGGCGTTGTATTGTTTTTTCAGAAGTGTTAGACCTGTAAGAGAAAAATTTAAATGGTTGGGAAAGGCCATGGGATGTAGAAATATTTTTTTCACATTTTACTTCCTTGTAAAAACAGGTAAATCAATAGGGATTTTCGTACGGATAATTACCCAGTGAACGGTTCGTTTAGCTTTATATATTGTTCCGGGTGGGCGTTGTATTGGTTTTTTGGAAGTGTTAGACACGTAAGAGAAAAATTTAAATGGTTGGGAAAGGCCATGGGATGTAGAAATATTTTTTTCACATTTTACTTCCTTATAAAAACAGGAAAATCAATAGGGATTTTCGTACGGATATGTACCCAGTGAACGGTTCGTTTAGCTTTATATATTGTTCCGGGTGGGCGTTGTATTGGTTTTTCGGAAGCGTTAGACCTGTAAGAAAGAAATTTAAATGGTTGGGAAAGGCCATGGGATGTAGAAATATTTTTTTCACATTTTATTTCCTTGTAAAAACAGGTAAATCAATAGGGTTTTTCGTACGGATAAGTGCCCAGTGAACGGTTTGTTTAGCTTTATACATTGTTCCGGGTGGGCGTTGTATTGTTTTTTCGGAAGTGTTAGACCTGTAAGAGAAAAATTTAAATGGTTGGGAAAGGCCATGGGATGTAGAAATATTTTTTTCACATTTTACTTCCTTGTAAAAACAGGAAAATCGATAGGGATTTTCATACGGAAAAGTACCCAGTGAACGGTTCGTTTATCTTTATATATTCTTCCGGGTGGGCGTTGTATTGTTTTTTCGGAAGTGTTAGACCTGTAAGAGAAAAATTTAAACGGTTGGGAAAGGCCATGGGATGTAGAAATATTTTTTTCACATTTTACTTCCTTGTAAAAACAGGAAAATCAATAGGGATTTTCGTATGGATAAGTACCCAGTGAACCGTACGTTTAGCTTTATATATTGTTCCAGGTGGGCGTTGTTTTGGTTTTTCAGAAGTGTTAGACCTGTAAGAGAAAAATTTAAATGGTTGGGAAAGGCCATGGGATGTAGAAATATTTTTTTCACATTTTATTTCCTTGTAATACAGGTAAATCAATACGGTTTTTCGTACGGATAAGTGCCCAGTGAACGGTTCGTTTAGCTTTATATATTGTTCCGGGTGGGCGTTGTTTTGGTTTTTCGGAAGTGTTAGACCTGTAAGAGAAAAATTTAAATGGTTGGGAAAGGCCATGGGATGTAGAAATATTTTTTTCACATATACTTCCTTGTAAAAACAGGTAAATCAATAGGGTTTTTCGTACGAATAAGTACGCAGTGAACGGTTCGTTTAGATTTATATATTGTTCCGGGTGGGCGTTGTATTGGTTTTTCGGAAGTGTTAGACCTGTAAGAGAAAAATTTAAATGGTTGGGAAAGGCCATGGGATGTAGAAATATTTTTTTCACATTTACTTCCTTGTAAAAACAGGTAAATCAATAGGGTTTTTCGTACGGATAAGTACCCAGTGAACGGTTTGTTTAGCTTTATACTTTGTTCCGGGTGGGCGTTGTATTGGTTTTTCGGAAGTGTTAGACCTGTAAGAGAAAAATTTAAATGGTTGGGAAAGGCCATGGGATGTAGAAATATTTTTTTCACATTTTACTTCCTTGTAAAAACAGGAAAATCAATAGGGTTTTTCGTACGGATAAGTACCCAGTGAACGGTTCGTTTAGCTTTATATATTCTTCCGGGTGGGCGTTGTATTGGTTTTTCGGATGTGTTAGACCTGTAAGAGAAAAATTTAAATGGTTGGGAAAGGCCATGGGATGTAGAAATATTTTTTTTCACATTTACTTCCTTGTAAAAACAGGTAAATCAATAGGGTTTTTCGTACGGATAAGTACCCAGTGAACTGTTCGTTTAGCTTTATATATTGTTCCGGGTGGGCGTTATATTGTTTTTTCGGAAGTGTTAGACCTGTAAGAGAAAAATTTAAATGGTTGGGAAAGGCCATGGGATGTAGAAATATTTTTTTCACATTTTACTTCCTTGTAAAAACAGGAAAATCGATAGGGATTTTCGGACGGATAAGTACCTAGTGAACGGTTCGTTTATCTTTATATATTCTTCCGGGTGGGCGTTGTATTGGTTTTTCGGATGTGTTAGACCTGTAAGAGAAAAATTTAAATGGTTGGGAAAGGCCATGGGATGTAGAAATATTTTTTTCACATTTACTTCCTTGTAAAAACAGTTAAATCAATAGGGTTTTTCATACGGATAAGTACCCAGTGAACGGTTCGTTTAGCTTTATATATTGTTCCGGGTGGGCGTTGTATTGGTTTTTCAGAAGTGTTAGACCTGTAAGAGAAAAATTTAAATGGTTGGGAAAGGCCATGGGATGTAGAAATATTTTTTTCACATTTTATTTCCTTGTAATACAGGTAAATCAATAGGGTTTTTCGTACGGATAAGTGCCCAGTGAACGGTTCGTTTAGCTTTATATATTGTTCCGGGTGGGCGTTGTTTTGGTTTTTCGGAAGTGTTAGACCTGTAAGAGAAAAATTTATATGGTTGGGAAAGGCCATGGGATGTAGAAATATTTTTTTCACATATACTTCCTTGTAAAAACAGGTAAATCAATAGGGTTTTTCGTACGAATAAGTACGCAGTGAACGGTTCGTTTAGATTTATATATTGTTCCGGGTGGGCGTTGTATTGGTTTTTCGGAAGTGTTAGACCTGTAAGAGAAAAATTTAAATGGTTGGGAAAGGCCATGGGATGTAGAAATATTTTTTTCACATTTACTTCCTTGTAAAAACAGGTAAATCAATAGGGTTTTTCGTACGGATAAGTACCCATTGAACGGTTCGTTTAGCTTTATATATTGTTCCGGGTGGGCGTTGTATTGGTTTTTCAGAAGTGTTAGACCTGTAAGAGAAAAATTTAAATGGTTGGGAAAGGCCATGGGATGTAGAAATATTTTTTTCACATTTACTTCCTTGTAAAAACAGGTAAATCAATAGGGTTTTTCGTACGGATAAGTACCCAGTGAACGGTTCGTTTAGCTTTATATATTGTTCCGGGTGGGCGTTGTATTGGTTTTTCAGAAGTGTTAGACCTGTAAGAGAAAAATTTATATGGTTGGGAAAGGCCATGGGATGTAGAAATATTTTTTTCACATTTTATTTCCTTTTAAAAACAGGTAAATCAATAGGGATTTTCGTACGGATAATTACCAAGTGAACGGTTCGTTTAGCTTTATATATTGTTCCGGGTGGGCGTTGTATTGGTTTTTTGGAAGTGTTAGACATGTAAGAGAAAAATTTAAATGGCTGGGAAAGGCCATGGGATGTAGAAATATTTTTTTCACATTTTACTTCCTTATAAAAACAGGAAAATCAATAGGGATTTTGGTACGGATATGTACCCAGTGAACGGTTCGTTTAGCTTTATATATTGGTCCGGGTGGGCGTTGTATTGGTTTTTCGGAAGCGTTAGACCTGTAAGAAAAAAATTTAAATGGTTGGGAAAGGCCATGGGATGTAGAAATATTTTTTTCACATTTTATTTCCTTGTAAAAACAGGTAAATCAATAGGGTTTTTCGTACGGATAAGTGCCCAGTGAACGGTTTGTTTAGCTTTATACTTTGTTCCGGGTGGGCGTTGTATTGTTTTTTCGGAAGTGTTAGACCTGTAAGAGAAAAATTTAAATGGTTGGGAAAGGCCATGGGATGTAGAAATATTTTTTTTCACATTTACTTCCTTGTAAAAACAGGTAAATCAATAGGGTTTTTCGTACGGATAAGTACCCAGTGAACTGTTCGTTTAGCTTTATATATTGTTCCGGGTGGGCGTTATATTGTTTTTTCGGAAGTGTTAGACCTGTAAGAGAAAAATTTAAATGGTTGGGAAAGGCCATGGGATGTAGAAATATTTTTTTCACATTTTACTTCCTTGTAAAAACAGGTAAATCAATAGGGATTTTCGTACGGATAATTACCCAGTGAACGGTTCGTTTAGCTTTATATATTGTTCCGGGTGGGCGTTGTATTGGTTTTTTGGAAGTGTTAGACATGTAAGAGAAAAATTTAAATGGTTGGGAAAGGCCATGGGATGTAGAAATATTTTTTTCACATTTTACTTCCTTATAAAAACAGGAAAATCAATAGGGATTTTCGTACGGATATGTACCCAGTGAACGGTTCGTTTAGCTTTATATATTGTTCCGGGTGGGCGTTGTATTGGTTTTTCGGAAGCGTTAGACCTGTAAGAGAAAAATTTAAATGGTTGGGAAAGGCCATGGGATGTAGAAATATTTTTTTCACATTTTACTTCCTTGTAAAAACAGGAAAATCGTTAGGGATTTTCATACGGATAAGTACCCAGTGAACGGTTCGTTTATCTTTATATATTCTTCCGGGTGGGCGTTGTATTGTTTTTTCGGAAGTGTTAGACCTGTAAGAGAAAAATTTAAATGGTTGGGAAAGGCCATGGGATGTAGAAATATTTTTTTCACATTTTACTTTCTTGTAAAAACAGGAAAATCAATAGGGATTTTCGTACGGATAAGTACCCAGTGAACCGTACGTTTAGCTTTATATATTGTTCCGGGTGGGCGTTGTTTTGGTTTTTCGGAAGTGTTAGACCTGTAAGAGAAAAATTTAAATGGTTGGGAAAGGCCATGGGATGTAGAAATATTTTTTTTCACATTTACTTCCTTGTAAAAACAGGTAAATCAATAGGGTTTTTCGTACGGATAAGTACCCAGTGAACTGTTCGTTTAGCTTTATATATTGTTCCGGGTGGGCGTTATATTGTTTTTTCGGAAGTGTTAGACCTGTAAGAGAAAAATTTAAATGGTTGGGAAAGGCCATGGGATGTAGAAATATTTTTTTCACATTTTACTTCCTTGTAAAAACAGGTAAATCAATAGGGATTTTCGTACGGATAATTACCCAGTGAACGGTTCGTTTAGCTTTATATATTGTTCCGGGTGGGCGTTGTATTGGTTTTTTGGAAGTGTTAGACATGTAAGAGAAAAATTTAAATGGTTGGGAAAGGCCATGGGATGTAGAAATATTTTTTTCACATTTTACTTCCTTATAAAAACAGGAAAATCAATAGGGATTTTCGTACGGATATGTACCCAGTGAACGGTTCGTTTAGCTTTATATATTGTTCCGGGTGGGCGTTGTATTGGTTTTTCGGAAGCGTTAGACCTGTAAGAGAAAAATTTAAATGGTTGGGAAAGGCCATGGGATGTAGAAATATTTTTTTCACATTTTACTTCCTTGTAAAAACAGGAAAATCGTTAGGGATTTTCATACGGATAAGTACCCAGTGAACGGTTCGTTTATCTTTATATATTCTTCCGGGTGGGCGTTGTATTGTTTTTTCGGAAGTGTTAGACCTGTAAGAGAAAAATTTAAATGGTTGGGAAAGGCCATGGGATGTAGAAATATTTTTTTCACATTTTACTTTCTTGTAAAAACAGGAAAATCAATAGGGATTTTCGTACGGATAAGTACCCAGTGAACCGTACGTTTAGCTTTATATATTGTTCCGGGTGGGCGTTGTTTTGGTTTTTCGGAAGTGTTAGACCTGTAAGAGAAAAATTTAAATGGTTGGGAAAGGCCATGGGATGTAGAAATATTTTTTTCACATTTTATTTCCTTGTAATACAGGTAAATCAATAGGGTTTTTCGTACGGATAAGTGCCCAGTGAACGGTTTGTTTAGCTTTATACTTTGTTCCGGGTGGGCGTTGTATTGTTTTTTCGGAAGTGTTAGACCTGTAAGAGAAAAATTTAAATGGTTGGGAAAGGCCATGGGATGTAGAAATATTTTTTTCACATTTACTTCCTTGTAAAAACAGGTAAATCAATAGGGTTTTTCGTACGGATAAGTACCCAGTGAACGGTTCGTTTAGCTTTATATATTGTTCCGGGTGGGCGTTGTATTGGTTTTTCAGAAGTGTTAGACCTGTAAGAGAAAAATTTAAATGGCTGGGAAAGGCCGTGGGATGTAGAAATATTTTTTTCACATTTTACTTCCTTATAAAAACAGGAAAATCAATAGGGATTTTGGTACGGATATGTACCCAGTGAACGGTTCGTTTAGCTTTATATATTGGTCCGGGTGGGCGTAGTATTGGTTTTTCGGAAGCGTTAGACCTGTAAGAAAAAAATTTAAATGGTTGGGAAAGGCCATGGGATGTAGAAATATTTTTTTCACATTTTATTTCCTTGTAAAAACAGGTAAATCAATAGGGTTTTTCGTACGGATAAGTGCCCCGTGAACGGTTTGTTTAGCTTTATACAGTGTTCCGGGTGGGCGTTGTATTGTTTTTTCGGAAGTGTTAGACCTGTAAGAGAAAAATTTAAATGGTTGGGAAAGGCCATGGGATGTAGAAATATTTTTTTCACATTTTACTTCCTTGTAAAAACAGGTAAATCAATAGGGATTTTCGTACGGATAATTACCCAGTGAACGGTTCGTTTAGCTTTATATATTGTTCCGGGTGGGCTATTGTTTTTTCGGAAGTGTTAGACCTGTAAGAGAAAAATTTAAATGGTTGGGAAAGGCCATGGGATGTAGAAATATTTTTTTCACATTTTACTTCCTTGTAAAAACAGGTAAATCAATAGGGATTTTCGTACGGATAATTACCCAGTGAACGGTTCGTTTAGCTTTATACATTGTTCCGGGTGGGCTATTGTTTTTTCGGAAGTGTTAGACCTGTAAGAGAAAAATTTAAATGGTTGGGAAAGGCCATGGGATGTAGAAATATTTTTTTCACATTTTACTTCCTTGTAAAAACAGGAAAATCGATAGGGATTTTCATACGGATAAGTACCCAGTGAACGGTTCGTTTAGCTTTATATATTGGTCCGGGTGGGCGTTGTATTGGTTTTTCGGAAGCGTTAGACCTGTAAGAAAAAAATTTAAATGGTTGGGAAAGGCCATGGGATGTAGAAATATTTTTTTCACATTTTATTTCCTTGTAAAAACAGGTAAATCAATAGGGTTTTTCGTACGGATAAGTGCCCAGTAAACGGTTCGTTTAGCTTTATATATTGTTCCGGGTGGGCGTTGTTTTGGTTTTTCGGAAGTGTTAGACCTGTAAGAGAAAAATTTAAATGGTTGGGAAAGGCCATGGGATGTAGAAATATTTTTTTCACATATACTTCCTTGTAAAAACAGGTAAATCAATAGGGTTTTTCGTACGGATAAGTACCCAGTGAACGGTTCGTTTAGCTTTATATATTGTTCCGGGTGGGCGTTGTATTGGTTTTTCGGAAGTGTTAGACCTGTAAGAGAAAAATTTAAATGGTTGGGAAAGGCCATGGGATGTAGAAATATTTTTTTCACATTTACTTCCTTGTAAAAACAGGTAAATCAATAGGGTTTTTCGTACGGATAAGTACCCAGTGAACGGTTCGTTTAGCTTTATATATTGTTCCGGGTGGGCGTTGTATTGGTTTTTCAGAAGTGTTAGACCTGTAAGAGAAAAATTTAAATGGTTGGGAAAGGCCATGGGATGTAGAAATATTTTTTTCACATTTTACTTCCTTATAAAAACAGGAAAATCAATAGGGATTTTCGTACGGATATGTACCCAGTGAACGGTTCGTTTAGCTTTATATATTGTTCCGGGTGGGCGTTGTATTGGTTTTTCGGAAGCGTTAGACCTGTAAGAGAAAAATTTAAATGGTTGGGAAAGGCCATGGGATGTAGAAATATTTTTTTCACATTTTACTTCCTTGTAAAAACAGGAAAATCGATAGGGATTTTCGTACGGATAAGTACCCAGTGAACGGTTCGTTTATCTTTATATATTCTTCCGGGTGGGCGTTGTATTGTTTTTTCGGAAGTGTTAGACCTGTAAGAGAAAAATTTAAATGGTTGGGAAAGGCCATGGGATGTAGAAATATTTTTTTCACATTTTACTTCCTTGTAAAAACAGGAAAATCAATAGGGATTTTCGTACGGATAAGTACCCAGTGAACCGTACGTTTAGCTTTATATATTGTTCCGGGTGGGCGTTGTTTTGGTTTTTCGGAAGTGTTAGACCTGTAAGAGAAAAATTTAAATGGTTGGGAAAGGCCATGGGATGTAGAAATATTTTTTTCACATATACTTCCTTGTAAAAACAGGTAAATCAATAGGGTTTTTCGTACGGATAAGTACCCAGTGAACTGTTCGTTTAGCTTTATATATTGTTCCGGGTGGGCGTTATATTGTTTTTTCGGAAGTGTTAGACCTGTAAGAGAAAAATTTAAATGGTTGGGAAAGGCCATGGGATGTAGAAATATTTTTTTCACATTTTACTTCCTTGTAAAAACAGGTAAATCAATAGGGATTTTCGTACGGATAATTACCCAGTGAACGGTTCGTTTAGCTTTATATATTGTTCCGGGTGGGCGTTGTATTGGTTTTTTGGAAGTGTTAGACATGTAAGAGAAAAATTTAAATGGTTGGGAAAGGCCATGGGATGTAGAAATATTTTTTTCACATTTTACTTCCTTATAAAAACAGGAAAATCAATAGGGATTTTCGTACGGATATGTACCCAGTGAACGGTTCGTTTAGCTTTATATATTGTTCCGGGTGGGCGTTGTATTGGTTTTTCGGAAGCGTTAGACCTGTAAGAGAAAAATTTAAATGGTTGGGAAAGGCCATGGGATGTAGAAATATTTTTTTCACATTTTACTTCCTTGTAAAAACAGGAAAATCGATAGGGATTTTCATACGGATAAGTACCCAGTGAACGGTTCGTTTATCTTTATATATTCTTCCGGGTGGGCGTTGTATTGTTTTTTCGGAAGTGTTAGACCTGTAAGAGAAAAATTTAAATGGTTGGGAAAGGCCATGGGATGTAGAAATATTTTTTTCACATTTTAAAGGTAAAGGTAAAGGTATCCCCTGTGCAAGCACCGAGTCATGTCTGACCCTTGGGGTGACGCCCTCTAGCGTTTTCATGGCAGACTCAATACGGGGTGGTTTGCCAGTGCCTTCCCCAGTCATTACCGTTTACCCCCCAGCAAGCTGGGTACTCATTTTACCGACCTCGGAAGGATGGAAGGCTGAGTCAACCTTGAGCCGGCTGCTGGGATTGAACTCCCAACCTCATGGGCAAAGCTTTCACGCGGCTGCCTTACCACTCTGCGCCACAAGAGGCTCTTTTCACATTTTACTTCCTTGTAAAAACAGGAAAATCAATAGGGATTTTCATACGGATAAGTACCCAGTGAACCGTACGTTTAGCTTTATATATTGTTCCGGGTGGGCGTTGTTTTGGTTTTTCGGAAGTGTTAGACCTGTAAGAGAAAAATTTAAATGGTTGGGAAAGGCCATGGGATGTAGAAATATTTTTTTCACATTTTATTTCCTTGTAATACAGGTAAATCAATAGGGTTTTTCGTACGGATAAGTGCCCAGTGAACGGTTCGTTTAGCTTTATATATTGTTCCGGGTGGGCGTTGTTTTGGTTTTTCGGAAGTGTTAGACCTGTAAGAGAAAAATTTAAATGGTTGGGAAAGGCCATGGGATGTAGAAATATTTTTTTCACATATACTTCCTTGTAAAAACAGGTAAATCAATAGGGTTTTTCGTACGGATAAGTACGCAGTGAACGGTTCGTTTAGCTTTATATATTGTTCCGGATGGGCGTTGTATTGGTTTTTCGGAAGTGTTAGACCTGTAAGAGAAAAATTTAAATGGTTGGGAAAGGCCATGGGATGTAGAAATATTTTTTTCACATTTACTTCCTTGTAAAAACAGGTAAATCAATAGGGTTTTTCGTACGGATAAGTACCCAGTGAACGGTTCGTTTAGCTTTATATATTGTTCCGGGTGGGCGTTGTATTGGTTTTTCAGAAGTGTTTGACCTGTAAGAGAAAAATTTAAATGGTTGGGAAAGGCCATGGGATGTAGAAATATTTTTTTCACATTTACTTCCTTGTAAAAACAGGTAAATCAATAGGGTTTTTCGTACGGATAAGTACCCAGTGAACGGTTTGTTTAGCTTTATATATTGTTCCGGGTGGGCGTTGTATTGGTTTTTCAGAAGTGTTAGACCTGTAAGAGAAAAATTTAAATGGTTGGGAAAGGCCATGGGATGTAGAAATATTTTTTTCACATTTTATTTCCTTTTAAAAACAGGTAAATCAATAGGGATTTTCGTACGGATAATTACCAAGTGAACGGTTCGTTTAGCTTTATATATTGTTCCGGGTGGGCGTTGTATTGGTTTTTTGGAAGTGTTAGACATGTAAGAGAAAAATTTAAATGGCTGGGAAAGGCCATGGGAAGTAGAAATATTTTTTTCACATTTTACTTCCTTATAAAAACAGGAAAATCAATAGGGATTTTGGTACGGATATGTACCCAGTGAACGGTTCGTTTAGCTTTATATATTGGTCCGGGTGGGCGTTGTATTGGTTTTTCGGAAGCGTTAGACCTGTAAGAAAAAAATTTAAATGGTTGGGAAAGGCCATGGGATGTAGAAATATTTTTTTCACATTTTATTTCCTTGTAAAAACAGGTAAATCAATAGGGTTTTTCGTATGGATAAGTGCCCGGTGAACTGTTCGTTTAGCTTTATATATTGTTCCGGGTGGGCGTTGTTTTGGTTTTTCGGAAGTGTTAGACCTGTAAGAGAAAAATTTAAATGGTTGGGAAAGGCCATGGAATGTAGAAATATTTTTTTCACATATACTTCCTTGTAAAAACAGGTAAATCAATAGGGTTTTTCGTACGGATAAGTACGCAGTGAACGGTTCGTTTAGCTTTATATATTGTTCCGGGTGGGCGTTGTATTGGTTTTTCGGAAGTGTTAGACCTGTAAGAGAAAAATTTAAATGGTTGGGAAAGGCCATGGGATGTAGAAATATTTTTTTCACATTTTATTTCCTTGTAAAAACAGGTAAATCAATAGGGTTTTTCGTACGGATAAGTGCCCCGTGAACGGTTTGTTTAGCTTTATACATTGTTCCGGGTGGGCGTTGTATTGTTTTTTCGGAAGTGTTAGACCTGTAAGAGAAAAATTTAAATGGTTGGGAAAGGCCATGGGATGTAGAAATATTTTTTTCACATTTTACTTCCTTGTAAAAACAGGTAAATCAATAGGGATTTTCGTACGGATAATTACCCAGTGAACGGTTCGTTTAGCTTTATATATTGTTCCGGGTGGGCTATTGTTTTTTCGGAAGTGTTAGACCTGTAAGAGAAAAATTTAAATGGTTGGGAAAGGCCATGGGATGTAGAAATATTTTTTTCACATTTTACTTCCTTGTAAAAACAGGTAAATCTATAGGGATTTTCGTACGGATAATTACCCAGTGAACGGTTCGTTTAGCTTTATACATTGTTCCGGGTGGGCTATTGTTTTTTCGGAAGTGTTAGACCTGTAAGAGAAAAATTTAAATGGTTGGGAAAGGCCATGGGATGTAGAAATATTTTTTTCACATTTTACTTCCTTGTAAAAACAGGAAAATCGATAGGGATTTTCATACGGATAAGTACCCAGTGAACGGTTCGTTTAGCTTTATATATTGGTCCGGGTGGGCGTTGTATTGGTTTTTCGGAAGCGTTAGACTTGTAAGAAAAAAATTTAAATGGTTGGGAAAGGCCATGGGATGTAGAAATATTTTTTTCACATTTTATTTCCTTGTAAAAACAGGTAAATCAATAGGGTTTTTCGTACGGATAAGTGCCCAGTAAACGGTTCGTTTAGCTTTATATATTGTTCCGGGTGGGCGTTGTTTTGGTTTTTCGGAAGTGTTAGACCTGTAAGAGAAAAATTTAAATGGTTGGGAAAGGCCATGGGATGTAGAAATATTTTTTTCACATATACTTCCTTGTAAAAACAGGTAAATCAATAGGGTTTTTCGTACGGATAAGTACCCAGTGAACGGTTCGTTTAGCTTTATATATTGTTCCGGGTGGGCGTTGTATTGGTTTTTCGGAAGTGTTAGACCTGTAAGAGAAAAATTTAAATGGTTGGGAAAGGCCATGGGATGTAGAAATATTTTTTTCACATTTACTTCCTTGTAAAAACAGGTAAATCAATAGGGTTTTTCGTACGGATAAGTACCCAGTGAACGGTTCGTTTAGCTTTATATATTGTTCCGGGTGGGCGTTGTATTGGTTTTTCAGAAGTGTTAGACCTGTAAGAGAAAAATTTAAATGGTTGGGAAAGGCCATGGGATGTAGAAATATTTTTTTCACATTTACTTCCTTGTAAAAACAGGTAAATCAATAGGGTTTTTCGTACGGATAAGTACCCAGTGAACGGTTCGTTCAGCTTTATATATTGTTCCGGGTGGGCGTTGTATTGGTTTTTCAGAAGTGTTAGACCTGTAAGAGAAAAATTTAAATGGCTGGGAAAGGCCATGGGATGTAGAAATATTTTTTTCACATTTTACTTCCTTATAAAAACAGGAAAATCAATAGGGATTTTGGTACGGATATGTACCCAGTGAACGGTTCGTTTAGCTTTATATATTGGTCCGGGTGGGCGTTGTATTGGTTTTTCGGAAGCGTTAGACCTGTAAGAAAAAAATTTAAATGGTTGGGAAAGGCCATGGGATGTAGAAATATTTTTTTCACATTTTATTTCCTTGTAAAAACAGGTAAATCAATAGGGTTTTTCGTACGGATAAGTGCCCAGTGAACGGTTTGTTTAGCTTTATACATTGTTCCGGGTGGGCGTTGTATTGTTTTTTCGGAAGTGTTAGACCTGTAAGAGAAAAATTTAAATGGTTGGGAAAGGCCATGGGATGTAGAAATATTTTTTTCACATTTTACTTCCTTGTAAAAACAGGAAAATCGATAGGGATTTTCATACGGATAAGTACCCAGTGAACGGTTCGTTTATCTTTATATATTCTTCCGGGTGGGCGTTGTATTGGTTTTTCGGATGTGTTAGACCTGTAAGAGAAAAATTTAAATGGTTGGGAAAGGCCATGGGATGTAGAAATATTTTTTTCACATTTACTTCCTTGTAAAAACAGGTAAATCAATAGGGTTTTTCGTACGGATAAGTACCCAGTGAACTGTTCGTTTAGCTTTATATATTGTTCCGGGTGGGCGTTATATTGTTTTTTCGGAAGTGTTAGACCTGTAAGAGAAAAAATTAAATGGTTGGGAAAGGCCATGGGATGTAGAAATATTTTTTTCACATTTTACTTCCTTGTAAAAACAGGTAAATCAATAGGGATTTTCGTACGGATAATTACCCAGTGAACGGTTCGTTTAGCTTTATATATTGTTCCGGGTGGGCTATTGTTTTTTCGGAAGTGTTAGATCTGTAAGAGAAAAATTTAAATGGTTGGGAAAGGCCATGGGATGTAGAAATATTTTTTTCACATTTTACTTCCTTGTAAAAACAGGAAAATCGATAGGGATTTTCATACGGATAAGTACCCAGTGAACGGTTCGTTTATCTTTATATATTCTTCCGGGTGGGCGTTGTATTGTTTTTTCGGAAGTGTTAGACCTGTAAGAGAAAAATTTAAATGGTTGGGAAAGGCCATGGGATGTAGAAATATTTTTTTCACATTTTACTTCCTTGTAAAAACAGGAAAATCAATAGGGATTTTCGTACGGATAAGTACCCAGTGAACCGTTCGTTTAGCTTTATATATTGTTCCGGGTGGGCGTTGTTTTGGTTTTTCGGAAGTGTTAGACCTGTAAGAGAAAAATTTAAATGGTTGGGAAAGGCCATGGGATGTAGAAATATTTTTTTCACATTTTATTTCCTTGTAATACAGGTAAATCAATAGGGTTTTTCGTACGGATAAGTGCCCAGTGAACGGTTCGTTTAGCTTTATATATTGTTCCGGGTGGGCGTTGTTTTGGTTTTTCGGAAGTGTTAGACCTGTAAGAGAAAAATTTAAATGGTTGGGAAAGGCCATGGGAGGTAGAAATATTTTTTTCACATATACTTCCTTGTAAAAACAGGTAAATCAATAGGGTTTTTCGTACGGATAAGTACCCAGTGAACGGTTCGTTTAGCTTTATATATTGTTCCGGGTGGGCGTTGTATGGGTTTTTCGGAAGTGTTAGACCTGTAAGAGAAAAATTTAAATGGTTGGGAAAGGCCATGGGATGTAGAAATATTTTTTTCACATATACTTCCTTGTAAAAACAGGTAAATCAATAGGGTTTTTCGTACGGATAAGTACCCAGTGAACGGTTCGTTTAGCTTTATATATTGTTCCGGGTGGGCGTTGTATTGGTTTTTCGGAAGTGTTAGACCTGTAAGAGAAAAATTTAAATGGTTGGGAAAGGCCATGGGATGTAGAAATATTTTTTTCACATTTACTTCCTTGTAAAAACAGGTAAATCAATAGGGTTTTTCGTACGGATAAGTACCCAGTGAACGGTTCGTTTAGCTTTATATATTGTTCCGGGTGGGCGTTGTATTGGTTTTTCAGAAGTGTTAGACCTGTAAGAGAAAAATTTAAATGGTTGGGAAAGGCCATGGGATGTAGAAATATTTTTTTCACATTTACTTCCTTGTAAAAACAGGTAAATCAATAGGGTTTTTCGTACGGATAAGTACCCAGTGAACGGTTCGTTCAGCTTTATATATTGTTCCGGGTGGGCGTTGTATTGGTTTTTCAGAAGTGTTAGACCTGTAAGAGAAAAATTTAAATGGCTGGGAAAGGCCATGGGATGTAGAAATATTTTTTTCACATTTTACTTCCTTATAAAAACAGGAAAATCAATAGGGATTTTGGTACGGATATGTACCCAGTGAACGGTTCGTTTAGCTTTATATATTGGTCCGGGTGGGCGTTGTATTGGTTTTTCGGAAGCGTTAGACCTGTAAGAAAAAAATTTAAATGGTTGGGAAAGGCCATGGGATGTAGAAATATTTTTTTCACATTTTATTTCCTTGTAAAAACAGGTAAATCAATAGGGTTTTTCGTACGGATAAGTGCCCAGTGAACGGTTTGTTTAGCTTTATACATTGTTCCGGGTGGGCGTTGTATTGTTTTTTCGGAAGTGTTAGACCTGTAAGAGAAAAATTTAAATGGTTGGGAAAGGCCATGGGATGTAGAAATATTTTTTTCACATTTTACTTCCTTGTAAAAACAGGAAAATCGATAGGGATTTTCATACGGATAAGTACCCAGTGAACGGTTCGTTTATCTTTATATATTCTTCCGGGTGGGCGTTGTATTGGTTTTTCGGATGTGTTAGACCTGTAAGAGAAAAATTTAAATGGTTGGGAAAGGCCATGGGATGTAGAAATATTTTTTTCACATTTACTTCCTTGTAAAAACAGGTAAATCAATAGGGTTTTTCGTACGGATAAGTACCCAGTGAACTGTTCGTTTAGCTTTATATATTGTTCCGGGTGGGCGTTATATTGTTTTTTCGGAAGTGTTAGACCTGTAAGAGAAAAAATTAAATGGTTGGGAAAGGCCATGGGATGTAGAAATATTTTTTTCACATTTTACTTCCTTGTAAAAACAGGTAAATCAATAGGGATTTTCGTACGGATAATTACCCAGTGAACGGTTCGTTTAGCTTTATATATTGTTCCGGGTGGGCTATTGTTTTTTCGGAAGTGTTAGACCTGTAAGAGAAAAATTTAAATGGTTGGGAAAGGCCATGGGATGTAGAAATATTTTTTTCACATTTTACTTCCTTGTAAAAACAGGAAAATCGATAGGGATTTTCATACGGATAAGTACCCAGTGAACGGTTCGTTTATCTTTATATATTCTTCCGGGTGGGCGTTGTATTGTTTTTTCGGAAGTGTTAGACCTGTAAGAGAAAAATTTAAATGGTTGGGAAAGGCCATGGGATGTAGAAATATTTTTTTCACATTTTACTTCCTTGTAAAAACAGGAAAATCAATAGGGATTTTCGTACGGATAAGTACCCAGTGAACCGTTCGTTTAGCTTTATATATTGTTCCGGGTGGGCGTTGTTTTGGTTTTTCGGAAGTGTTAGACCTGTAAGAGAAAAATTTAAATGGTTGGGAAAGGCCATGGGATGTAGAAATATTTTTTTCACATTTTATTTCCTTGTAATACAGGTAAATCAATAGGTTTTTTCGTACGGATAAGTGCCCAGTGAACGGTTCGTTTAGCTTTATATATTGTTCCGGGTGGGCGTTGTTTTGGTTTTTCGGAAGTGTTAGACCTGTAAGAGAAAAATTTAAATGGTTGGGAAAGGCCATGGGAGGTAGAAATATTTTTTTCACATATACTTCCTTGTAAAAACAGGTAAATCAATAGGGTTTTTCGTACGGATAAGTACCCAGTGAACGGTTCGTTTAGCTTTATATATTGTTCCGGGTGGGCGTTGTATGGGTTTTTCGGAAGTGTTAGACCTGTAAGAGAAAAATTTAAATGGTTGGGAAAGGCCATGGGATGTAGAAATATTTTTTCACATTTACTTCCTTGTAAAAACAGGTAAATCAATAGGGTTTTTCGTACGGATAAATACCCAGTGAACGGTTCGTTTAGCTTTATATATTGTTCCGGGTGGGCGTTGTATTGGTTTTTCAGAAGTGTTAGACCTGTAAGAGAAAAATTTAAATGGTTGGGAAAGGCCATGGGATGTAGAAATATTTTTTTCACATTTTATTTCCTTTTAAAAACAGGTAAATCAATAGGGATTTTCGTACGGATAATTACCAAGTGAACGGTTCGTTTAGCTTTATATATTGTTCCGGGTGGGCGTTGTATTGGTTTTTTGGAAGTGTTAGACATGTAAGAGAAAAATTTAAATGGCTGGGAATGGCCATGGGATGTAGAAATATTTTTTTCACATTTTACTTCCTTATAAAAACAGGAAAATCAATAGGGATTTTGGTACGGATATGTACCCAGTGAACGGTTCGTTTAGCTTTATATATTGTTCCGGGTGGGCGTTGTATTGGTTTTTCGGAAGCGTTAGACCTGTAAGAAAAAAATTTAAATGGTTGGGAAAGGCCATGGGATGTAGAAATATTTTTTTCACATTTTATTTCCTTGTAAAAACAGGTAAATCAATAGGGTTTTTCGTACGGATAAGTGCCCAGTGAACGGTTTGTTTAGATTTATACATTGTTCCGGGTGGGCGTTGTATTGTTTTTTCGGAAGTGTTAGACCTGTAAGAGAAAAATTTAAATGGTTGGGAAAGGCCATGGGATGTAGAAATATTTTTTTCACATTTTACTTCCTTGTAAAAACAGGTAAATCAATAGGGATTTTCGTACGGATAATTACCCAGTGAACGGTTCGTTTAGCTTTATATATTGTTCCGGGTGGGCGTTGTATTGGTTTTTTGGAAGTGTTAGACATGTAAGAGAAAAATTTAAATGGTTGGGAAAGGCCATGGGATGTAGAAATATTTTTTTCACATTTTACTTCCTTATAAAAACAGGAAAATCAATAGGGATTTTCGTACGGATATGTACCCAGTGAACGGTTCGTTTAGCTTTATATATTGTTCCGGGTGGGCGTTGTATTGGTTTTTCGGAAGCGTTAGACCTGTAAGAAAAAAATTTAAATGGTTGGGAAAGGCCATGGGATGTAGAAATATTTTTTTCACATTTTATTTCCTTGTAAAAACAGGTAAATCAATAGGGTTTTTCGTACGGATAAGTGCCCAGTGAACGGTTTGTTTAGATTTATACATTGTTCCGGGTGGGCGTTGTATTGTTTTTTCGGAAGTGTTAGACCTGTAAGAGAAAAATTTAAATGGTTGGGAAAGGCCATGGGATGTAGAAATATTTTTTTCACATTTTACTTCCTTGTAAAAACAGGTAAATCAATAGGGATTTTCGTACGGATAATTACCCAGTGAACGGTTCGTTTAGCTTTATATATTGTTCCGGGTGGGCGTTGTATTGGTTTTTTGGAAGTGTTAGACATGTAAGAGAAAAATTTAAATGGTTGGGAAAGGCCATGGGATGTAGAAATATTTTTTTCACATTTTACTTCCTTATAAAAACAGGAAAATCAATAGGGATTTTCGTACGGATATGTACCCAGTGAACGGTTCGTTTAGCTTTATATATTGTTCCGGGTGGGCGTTGTATTGGTTTTTCGGAAGCGTTAGACCTGTAAGAAAAAAATTTAAATGGTTGGGAAAGGCCATGGGATGTAGAAATATTTTTTTCACATTTTATTTCCTTGTAAAAACAGGTAAATCAATAGGGTTTTTCGTACGGATAAGTGCCCAGTGAACGGTTTGTTTAGCTTTATACATTGTTCCGGGTGGGCTATTGTTTTTTCGGAAGTGTTAGACCTGTAAGAGAAAAATTTAAATGGTTGGGAAAGGCCATGGGATGTAGAAATATTTTTTTCACATTTTACTTCCTTATAAAAACAGGAAAATCGATAGGGATTTTCATACGGATAAGTACCCAGTGAACGGTTCGTTTATCTTTATATATTCTTCCGGGTGGGCGTTGTATTGGTTTTTCGGATGTGTTAGACCTGTAAGAGAAAAATTTAAATGGTTGGAAAAGGCCATGGGATGTAGAAATATTTTTTTCACATTTACTTCCTTGTAAAAACAGGTAAATCAATAGGGTTTTTCGTACGGATAAGTACCCAGTGAACCGTTCGTTTAGCTTTATATATTGTTCCGGGTGGGCGTTGTATTGTTTTTTCGGAAGTGTTAGACCTGTAAGAGAAAAATTTAAATGGTTGGGAAAGGCCATGGGATGTAGAAATATTTTTTTCACATTTTACTTCCTTGTAAAAACAGGTAAATCAATAGTGATTTTCGTACGGATAAGTACCCAGTGAACGGTTCGTTTAGCTTTATATATTGTTCCGGGTGGGCGTTGTATTGGTTTTTTGGAAGTGTTAGACATGTAAGAGAAAAATTTAAATGGTTGGGAAAGGCCATGGGATGTAGAAATATTTTTTTCACATTTTACTTCCTTATAAAAACAGGAAAATCAATAGGGATTTTCGTACGGATATGTACCCAGTGAACGGTTCGTTTAGCTTTATATATTGTTCCGGGTGGGCGTTGTATTGGTTTTTCGGAAGCGTTAGACCTGTAAGAAAAAAATTTAAATGGTTGGGAAAGGCCATGGGATGTAGAAATATTTTTTTCACATTTTACTTCCTTGTAAAAACAGGAAAATCGATAGGGATTTTCATACGGATAAGTACCCAGTGAACGGTTCGTTTATCTTTATATATTCTTCCGGGTGGGCGTTGTATTGTTTTTTTGGAAGTGTTAGACCTGTAAGAGAAAAATTTAAATGGTTGGGAAAGGCCATGGGATGTAGAAATATTTTTTTCACATTTTACTTCCTTGTAAAAACAGGAAAATCAATAGGGATTTTCGTACGGATAAGTACCCAGTGAACCGTTCGTTTAGCTTTATATATTGTTCCGGGTGGGCGTTGTTTTGGTTTTTCGGAAGTGTTAGACCTGTAAGAGAAAAATTTAAATGGTTGGGAAAGGCCATGGGATGTAGAAATATTTTTTTCACATTTTATTTCCTTGTAATACAGGTAAATCAATAGGGTTTTTCGTACGGATAAGTGCCCAGTGAACGGTTCGTTTAGCTTTATATATTGTTCCGGGTGGGCGTTGTTTTGGTTTTTCGGAAGTGTTAGACCTGTAAGAGAAAAATTTAAATGGTTGGGAAAGGCCATGGGATGTAGAAATATTTTTTCACATTTACTTCCTTGTAAAAACAGGTAAATCAATAGGGTTTTTCGTACGGATAAGTACCCAGTGAACGGTTCGTTTAGCTTCATATATTGTTCCGGGTGGGCGTTGTATTGGTTTTTCAGAAGTGTTAGACATGTAAGAGAAAAATTTAAATGGTTGGGAAAGGCCATGGGATGTAGAAATATTTTTTTCACATTTTATTTCCTTTTAAAAACAGGTAAATCAATAGGGATTTTCGTACAGATAAGTACCCAGTGAACGGTTCGTTTAGCTTTATATATTGTTCCGGGTGGGCGTTGTATTGGTTTTTTGGAAGAGTTAGACCTGTAAGAGAAAAATTTAAATGGTTGGGAAAGGCCATGGGATGTAGAAATATTTTTTTCACATTTACTTCCTTGTAAAAACAGGTAAATCAATAGGGTATTTCGTACGGATAAGTACCTAGTGAACGGTTCGTTTAGTTTTATATATTGTTCCGGGTGGGCGTTGTATTGGTTTTTCAGAAGTGTTAGACCTGTAAGAGAAATATTTAAATGGTTGGGAAAGGCCATGGGATGTAGAAATATTTTTTTCACATTTTACTTCCTTATAAAAAAAGGAAAATCAATAGGGATTTTCGTACGGATATGTACCCAGTGAACGGTTCGTTTAGTTTTATATATTGTTCCGGGTGGGCGTTGTTTTGGTTTTTCGGAAGTGTTAGACCTGTAAGAGAAAAATTTAAATGGTTGGGAAAGGCCATGGGATGTAGAAATATTTTTTTCACATTTTATTTCCTTGTAATACAGGTAAATCAATAGGGTTTTTCGTACGGATAAGTGCCCAGTGAACGGTTCGTTTAGCTTTATATATAGTTCCGGGTGGGCGTTGTATTGGTTTTTCGGAAGTGTTAGACCTGTAAGAGAAAAATTTAAATGGTTGGGAAAGGGCATGGGATGTAGAAATATTTTTTTCACATTTTATTTCCTTGTAATACAGGTAAATCAATAGGGTTTTTCGTACGGATAAGTGCCCAGTGAACGGTTCGTTTAGCTTTATATATTGTTCCGGGTGGGCGTTGTATTGGTTTTTCAGAAGTGTTAGACCTGTAAGAGAAAAATTTAAATGGTTGGGAAAGGCCATGGGATGTAGAAATATTTTTTTCACATTTTACTTCCTTATAAAAACAGGAAAATCAATAGGGATTTTCGTACGGATATGTACCCAGTGAACGGTTTGTTTAGCTTTATACATTGTTCCGGGTGGCCGTTGTATTGTTTTTTCGGAAGTGTTAGACCTGTAAGAGAAAAATTTAAATGGTTGGGAAAGGCCATGGGATGTAGAAATATTTTTTTCACATTTTACTTCCTTGTAAAAACAGGTAAATCAATAGGGTTTTTCGTACGGATAAGTACCCAGTGAACGGTTCGTTTAGCTTTATATATTGTTCCGGGTGGGCGTTGTATTGGTTTTTCAGAAGTGTTAGACCTGTAAGAGAAAAATTTAAATGGTTGGGAAAGGCCATGGGATGTAGAAATATTTTTTTCACATTTTACTTCCTTATAAAAACAGGAAAATCAATAGGGATTTTCGTACGGATATGTACCCAGTGAACGGTTCGTTTAGCTTTATATATTGTTCCGGGTGGGCGTTGTATTGGTTTTTCGGAAGCGTTAGTCCTGTAAGAAAAAAATTTAAATGGTTGGGAAAGGCCATGGGATGTAGAAATATTTTTTTCACATTTACTTCCTTGTAAAAACAGGTAAATCAATAGGGTTTTTCGTACGGATAAGTACCCAGTGAACGGTTCGTTTAGCTTTATATATTGTTCCGGGTGGGCGTTGTATTGGTTTTTCAGAAGTGTTAGACCTGTAAGAGAAAAATTAAATGGTTGGGAAAGGCCATGGTATGTAGAAATATTTTTTTCACATTTTATTTCCTTTTAAAAACAGGTAAATCAATAGGGATTTTCGTACGGATATTTACCCAGTGAACGGTTCGTTTAGCTTTATATATTGTTCCGGGAGGGCGTTGTATTGGTTTTTTGGAAGTGTTAGACCTGTAAGAGAAAAATTTAAATGGTTGGGAAAGGCCATGGGATGTAGAAATATTTTTTTCACATTTTATTTCCTTTTAAAAACAGGTAAATCAATAGGGATTTTCGTACGGATAATTACCCAGTGAACGGTTCGTGTAGCTTTATATATTGTTCCGGGTGGGCGTTGTTTTGGTTTTTCGGAAGTGTTAGACCTGTAAGAGAAAAATTTAAATGGTTGGGAAAGGCCATGGGATGTAGAAATATTTTTTTCACATTTTATTTCCTTGTAAAAACAGGTAAATCAATAGGGTTTTTCGTACGGATAAGTGCCCAGTGAACGGTTCGTTTAGCTTTATATATTGTTCCGGGTGGGCGTTGTTTTGGTTTTTCGGAAGTGTTAGACCTGTAAGAGAAAAATTTAAATGGTTGGGAAAGGCCATGGGATGTAGAAATATTTTTTTCACATATACTTCCTTGTAAAAACAGGAAAATCAATAGGGATTTTCGTACGGATAAGTACCCAGTGAACCGTTCGTTTAGCTTTATATATTGTTCCGGGTGGGCGTTGTTTTGGTTTTTCGGAAGTGTTAGACCTGTAAGAGAAAAATTTAAATGGTTGGGAAAGGCCATGGGATGTAGAAATATTTTTTTCACATTTTATTTCCTTGTAAAAACAGGTAAATCAATAGGAATTTTCGTACGGATAAGTGCCCAGTGAACGGTTCGTTTAGCTTTATATATTGTTCCGGGTGGGCGTTGTATTGTTTTTTCAGAAGTGTTAGACCTGTAAAAGAAAAATTTAAATGGTTGGGAAAGGCCATGGGATGCAGAAATATTTTTTTCACATTTTATTTCCTTTTAAAAACAGGTAAATCAATAGGGATTTTCGTATGGATAAGTACCCAGTGAACGGTTCGTTTAGCTTTATATATTGTTCCGGGTGGGCGTTGTATTGGTTTTTCGGAAGTGTTAGACCTGTAAGAGAAAAATTTAAATGGTTGGGAAAGGCCATGGGATGTAGAAATATTTTTTTCACATTTACTTCCTTGTAAAAACAGGTAAATCAATAGGGTTTTTCGTACGGATAAGTACCCAGTGAACGGTTCGTTTAGCTTTATATATTGTTCCGGGTGGGCGTTGTATTGGTTTTTCAGAAGTGTTGGACCTGTAAGAGAAAAATTTAAATGGTTGGGAAAGGCCATGGGATGTAGAAATATTTTTTTCACATTTTATTTCCTTTTAAAAACAGCTAAATCAATAGGGATTTTCGTACGGATAAGTACCCAATGAACGGTTCGTTTAGCTTTATATATTGTTCCGGGTGGGCGTTGTATCGGTTTTTTGGAAGTGTTAGACCTGTAAGAGAAAAATTTAAATGGTTGGGAAAGGCCATGGGATGTAGAAATATTTTTTTCACATTTACTTCCTTGTAAAAACAGGTAAATCAATAGGGTTTTTCGTACGGATAAGTACCCAGTGAACGGTTCGTTTAGCTTTATATATTGTTCCGGGTGGGCGTTGTATTGGTTTTTCAGAAGTGTTAGACCTGTAAGAGAAAAATTTAAATGGTTGGGAAAGGCCATGGGATGTAGAAATATTTTTTTCACATTTTATTTCCTTTTAAAAACAGGTAAATCAATAGGGATTTTTGTACGGATAAGTACCCAGTGAACGGTTCGTTTAGCTTTATATATTGTTCCGGGTGGGCGTTGTATTGGTTTTTTGGAAGTGTTAGACCTGTAAGAGAAAAATTTAAATGGTTGGGAAAGGCTATGGGATGTAGAAATATTTTTTTCACATTTTACTTCCTTATAAAAACAGGAAAATCAATAGGGATTTTCGTACGGATATGTACCCAGTGAACGGTTCGTTTAGCTTTATATATTGTTCCGGGTGGGCGTTGTATTGTTTTTTCGGAAGCGTTAGACCTGTAAGAAAAAAATTTAAATGGTTGGGAAAGGCCATGGGATGTAGAAATATTTTTTTCACATTTTATTTCCTTGTAAAAACAGGTAAATCAATAGGGTTTTTCGTACGGATAAGTGCCCAGTGAACGGTTCGTTTAGCTTTATATATTGTTCCGGGTGGGCGTTGTTTTGGTTTTTCGGAAGTGTTAGACCTGTAAGAGAAAAATTTAAATGGTTGGGAAAGGCCATGGGATGTAGAAATATTTTTTTCACATATACTTCCTTGTAAAAACAGGTAAATCAATAGGGTTTTTCGTACGGATAAGTACCCAGTGAACGGTTCGTTTAGCTTTATATATTGTTCCGGGTGGGCGTTGTAATGGTTTTTCGTAAGTATTAGACCTGTAAGAGAAAAATTTAAATGGTTGGGAAAAGCCATGGGATGTAGAAAATTTTTTTTCACATTTACTTCCTTGTAAAAACAGGTAAATCAATAGGGTTTTTCGTACGGATAAGTACCCAGTGAACGGTTCGTTTAGCTTTATATATTGTTCCGGGTGGGCGTTGTATTGGTTTTTCGGAAGTGTTAGACCTGTAACAGAAAATTTAAATGGTTGGGAAAGGCCATGGGATGTAGAAATATTTTTTTCACATTTACTTCCTTGTAAAAACAGGTAAATCAATAGGGTTTTTCGTACGGATAAGTACCCAGTGAACGGTTCGTTTAGCTTTATATATTGTTCCGGGTGGGCGTTGTATTGGTTTTTCAGAAGTGTTAGACCTGTAAGAGAAAAATTTAAATGGTTGGGAAAGGCCATGGGATGTAGAAATATTTTTTTCACATTTTACTTCCTTGTAAAAACAGGAAAATCAATAGGGATTTTCGTACGGATAAGTACCCAGTGAACCGTTCGTTTAGCTTTATATATTGTTCCGGGTGGGCGTTGTTTTGGTTTTTCGGAAGTGTTAGACCTGTAAGAGAAAAATTTAAATGGTTGGGAAAGGCCATGGGATGTAGAAATATTTTTTTCACATTTTATTTCCTTGTAATACAGGTAAATCAATAGGGTTTTTCGTACGGATAAGTGCCCAGTGAACGGTTCGTTTAGCTTTATATATTGTTCCGGGTGGGCGTTGTTTTGGTTTTTCGGAAGTGTTAGACCTGTAAGAGAAAAATTTAAATGGTTGGGAAAGGCCATGGGATGTAGAAATATTTTTTTCACATTTTACTTCCTTATAAAAACAGGAAAATCAATAGGGATTTTCGTACGGATATGTACCCAGTGAACGGTTCGTTTAGCTTTATATATTGTTCCGGGTGGGCGTTGTATTGGTTTTTCGGAAGCGTTAGACCTGTCAGAAAAAAATTTAAATGGTTGGGAAAGGCCATGGGATGTAGAAATATTTTTTTCACATTTTATTTCCTTGTAAAAACAGGTAAATCAATAGGGTTTTTCGTACGGATAAGTGCCCAGTGAACGGTTTGTTTAGCTTTATACATTGTTCCGGGTGGGCGTTGTATTGTTTTTTCGGAAGTGTTAGACCTGTAAGAGAAAAATTTAAATGGTTGGGAAAGGCCATGGGATGTAGAAATATTTTTTTCACATTTTATTTCCTTGTAATACAGGTAAATCAATAGGGTTTTTCGTACGGATAAGTGCCCAGTGAACGGTTCGTTTAGCTTTATATATTGTTCCGGGTGGGCGTTGTTTTGGTTTTTCGGAAGTGTTAGACCTGTAAGAGAAAAATTTAAATGGTTGGGAAAGGCCATGGGATGTAGAAATATTTTTTTCACATTTTATTTCCTTGTAAAAACAGGTAAATCAATAGGGTTTTTCGTACGGATAAGTGCCCAGTGAACGGTTCGTTTAGCTTTATATATTGTTCCGGGTGGGCGTTGTTTTGGTTTTTCGGAAGTGTTAGACCTGTAAGAGAAAAATTTAAATGGTTGGGAAAGGCCATGGGATGTAGAAATATTTTTTTCACATATACTTCCTTGTAAAAACAGGTAAATCAATAGGGTTTTTCGTACGGATAAGTACCCAGTGAACCGTTCGTTTAGCTTTATATATTGTTCCGGGTGGGCGTTGTTTTGGTTTTTCGGAAGTGTTAGACCTGTAAGAGAAAAATTTAAATGGTTGGGAAAGGCCATGGGATGTAGAAATATTTTTTTCACATTTTATTTCCTTGTAATACAGGTAAATCAATAGGGTTTTTCGTACGGATAAGTGCCCAGTGAACGGTTCGTTTAGCTTTATATATTGTTCCGGGTGGGCGTTGTTTTGGTTTTTCGGAAGTGTTAGACCTGTAAGAGAAAAATTTAAATGGTTGGGAAAGGCCATGGGATGTAGAAATATTTTTTTCACATTTTACTTCCTTATAAAAACAGGAAAATCAATAGGGATTTTCGTACGGATATGTACCCAGTGAACGGTTCGTTTAGCTTTATATATTGTTCCGGGTGGGCGTTGTATTGGTTTTTCGGAAGCGTTAGACCTGTCAGAAAAAAATTTAAATGGTTGGGAAAGGCCATGGGATGTAGAAATATTTTTTTCACATTTTATTTCCTTGTAAAAACAGGTAAATCAATAGGGTTTTTCGTACGGATAAGTGCCCAGTGAACGGTTTGTTTAGCTTTATACATTGTTCCGGGTGGGCGTTGTATTGTTTTTTCGGAAGTGTTAGACCTGTAAGAGAAAAATTTAAATGGTTGGGAAAGGCCATGGGATGTAGAAATATTTTTTTCACATTTTATTTCCTTGTAATACAGGTAAATCAATAGGGTTTTTCGTACGGATAAGTGCCCAGTGAACGGTTCGTTTAGCTTTATATATTGTTCCGGGTGGGCGTTGTTTTGGTTTTTCGGAAGTGTTAGACCTGTAAGAGAAAAATTTAAATGGTTGGGAAAGGCCATGGGATGTAGAAATATTTTTTTCACATTTTATTTCCTTGTAAAAACAGGTAAATCAATAGGGTTTTTCGTATGGATAAGTGCCCAGTGAACGGTTCGTTTAGCTTTATATATTGTTCCGGGTGGGCGTTGTTTTGGTTTTTCGGAAGTGTTAGACCTGTAAGAGAAAAATTTAAATGGTTGGGAAAGGCCATGGGATGTAGAAATATTTTTTTCACATATACTTCCTTGTAAAAACAGGTAAATCAATAGGGTTTTTCGTACGGATAAGTACCCAGTGAACGGTTCGTTTAGCTTTATATATTGTTCCGGGTGGGCGTTGTAATGGTTTTTCGTAAGTATTAGACCTGTAAGAGAAAAATTTAAATGGTTGGGAAAGGCCATGGGATGTAGAAAATTTTTTTTCACATTTACTTCCTTGTAAAAACAGGTAAATCAATAGGGTTTTTCGTACGGATAAGTACCCAGTGAACGGTTCGTTTAGCTTTATATATTGTTCCGGGTGGGCGTTGTATTGGTTTTTCGGAAGTGTTAGACCTGTAACAGAAAATTTAAATGGTTGGGAAAGGCCATGGGATGTAGAAATATTTTTTTCACATTTACTTCCTTGTAAAAACAGGTAAATCAATAGGGTTTTTCGTACGGATAAGTACCCAGTGAACGGTTCGTTTAGCTTTATATATTGTTCCGGGTGGGCGTTGTATTGGTTTTTCAGAAGTGTTAGACCTGTAAGAGAAAAATTTAAATGGTTGGGAAAGGCCATGGGATGTAGAAATATTTTTTTCACATTTACTTCCTTGTAAAAACAGGTAAATCAATAGGGTTTTTCGTACGGATAAGTACCCAGTGAACGGTTCGTTTAGCTTTATGTATTGTTCCGGGTGGGCGTTGTATTGTTTTTTCGGAAGTGTTAGACCTGTAAGAGAAAAATTTAAATGGTTGGGAAAGGCCATGGGATGTAGAAATATTTTTTTCACATTTTACTTCCTTGTAAAAACAGGAAAATCAATAGGGATTTTCGTACGGATAAGTACCCAGTGAACCGTTCGTTTAGCTTTATATATTGTTCCGGGTGGGCGTTGTTTTGGTTTTTCGGAAGTGTTAGACCTGTAAGAGAAAAATTTAAATGGTTGGGAAAGGCCATGGGATGTAGAAATATTTTTTTCACATTTTATTTCCTTGTAAAAACAGGTAAATCAATAGGGTTTTTCGTACGGATAAGTGCCCAGTGAACGGTTTGTTTAGCTTTATACATTGTTCCGGGTGGGCGTTGTATTGTTTTTTCGGAAGTGTTAGACCTGTAAGAGAAAAATTTAAATGGTTGGGAAAGGCCATGGGATGTAGAAATATTTTTTTCACATTTTATTTCCTTGTAATACAGGTAAATCAATAGGGTTTTTCATACGGATAAGTGCCCAGTGAACGGTTCGTTTAGCTTTATATATTGTTCCGGGTGGGCGTTGTTTTGGTTTTTCGGAAGTGTTAGACCTGTAAGAGAAAAATTTAAATGGTTGGGAAAGGCCATGGGATGTAGAAATATTTTTTTCACTTATACTTCCTTGTAAAAACAGGTAAATCAATAGGGTTTTTTGTACGGATAAGTACCCAGTGAACGGTTCGTTTAGCTTTATATATTGTTCCGGGTGGGCGTTGTATTGGTTTTTCGGAAGTGTTAGACCTGTAAGAGAAAAATTTAAAAGGTTGGGAAAGGCCATGGGATGTAGAAATATTTTTTTCACATTTACTTCCTTGTAAAAACAGGTAAATCAATAGGGTTTTTCGTACGGATAAGTACCCAGTGAAAGGTTCGTTTAGCTTTATATATTGTTCCGGGTGGGCGTTGTATTGTTTTTTCAGAAGTGTTAGACCTGTAAGAGAAAAATTTAAATGGTTGGGAAAGGCCATGGGATGTAGAAATATTTTTTTCACATTTTACTTCCTTGTAAAAACAGGAAAATCGATAGGGATTTTCGTACGGATAAGTACCCAGTGAACCGTTCGTTTAGCTTTATATATTGTTCCGGGTGGGCGTTGTTTTGGTTTTTCGGAAGTGTTAGACCTGTAAGAGAAAAATTTAAATGGTTTGGAAAGGCCATGGGATGTAGAAATATTTTTTTCACATTTTATTTCCTTGTAATACAGGTAAATCAATAGGGTTTTTCGTACGGATAAGTGCCCAGTGAACGGTTCGTTTAGCTTTATATATTGTTCCGGGTGGGCGTTATTTTGGTTTTTCGGAAGTGTTAGACCTGTAAGAGAAAAATTTAAATTGTTGGGAAAGGCCATGGGATGTAGAAATATTTTTTTCACATATACTTCCTTGGAAAAACAGGTAAATCAATAGGGTTTTTCGTACGGATAAGTACGCAGTGAACGGTTCGTTTAGCTTTATATATTGTTCCGGGTGGGCGTTGTATTGGTTTTTCGGAAGTGTTAGACCTGTAAGAGAAAAACTTAAATGGTTGGGAAAGGCCATGGGATGTAGAAATATTTTTTTCACATTTACTTCCTTGTAAAAACAGGAAAATCAATAGGGTTTTTCGTACGGATAAGTACCCAGTGAACGGTTCGTTTAGCTTTATATATTGTTCCGGGTGGGCGTTGTATTGGTTTTTCAGAAGTGTTAGACCTGTAAGAGAAAAATTTAAATGGTTGGGAAAGGCCATGGGATGTAGAAATATTTTTTTCACATTTTACTTCCTTGTAAAAACAGGAAAATCGATAGGGATTTTCATACGGATAAGTGCCCAGTGAACGGTTCGTTTAGATTTATATATTGTTCCGGGTGGGCGTTGTATTGGTTTTTCGGAAGTGTTAGACCTGTAAGAGAAAAATTTAAATGGTTGGGAAAGGCCATGGGATGTAGAAATATTTTTTTCACATTTTATTTCCTTTTAAAAACAGGTAAATCAATAGGGTTTTTCGTACGGATAAGTGCCCAGTGAACCGTTTGTTTAGCTTTATACATTGTTCCGGTTGGGCGTTATATTGTTTTTTCAGAAGTGTTAGACCTGTAAGAGAAAAATTTAAATGGTTGGGAAAGGCCATGGGATGTAGAAATATTTTTTTCACATTTTACTTCCTAGTAAAAACAGGAAAATCGATAGGGATTTTCATACGGATAAGTACCCAGTGAACGGTTCGTTTATCTTTATAGATTCTTCCGGGTGGGCGTTGTATTGGTTTTTCGGATGTGTTAGACCTGTAAGAGAAAAATTTAAATGGTTGGGAAAGGCCATGGGATGTAGAAATATTTTTTTCACATTTACTTCCTTGTAAAAACAGGTAAATCAATAGGGTTTTTCGTACGGATAAGTACCCACTGAACCGTTCGTTTAGCTTTATATATTGTTCCGGGTGGGCGTTGTTTTGGTTTTTCGGAAGTGTTAGACCTGTAAGAGAAAAATTTAAATGGTTGGGAAAGGCCATGGGATGTAGAAATATTTTTTTCACATATTATTTCCTTGTAAAAACAGGTAAATCAAAAGGGTTTTTCGTACGGATAAGTGCCCAGTGAACGGTTCGTTTAGCTTTATATATTGTTCCGAGTGGGCGTTGTTTTGGTTTTTCGGAAGTGTTAGACCTGTAAGAGAAAAATTTAAATGGTAGGGAAAGGCCATGGGATGTAGAAATATTTTTTTCACATATACTTCCTTGTTAAAACAGGTAAATCAATAGGGTTTTTCGTACGGATAAGTACCCAGTGAACGGTTCATTTAGCTTTATATATTGTTCCGGGTGGGCGTTGTATTGGTTTTTCGGAAGCGTTAGACCTGTCAGAAAAAAATTTAAATGGTTGGGAAAGGCCATGGGATGTAGAAATATTTTTTTCACATTTTATTTCCTTGTAAAAACAGGTAAATCAATAGGGTTTTTCGTACGGATAAGTGCCCAGTGAACGGTTTGTTTAGCTTTATACATTGGTCCGGGTGGGCGTTGTATTGTTTTTTTGGAAGTGTTAGACCTGTAAGAGAAAAATTTAAATGGTTGGGAAAGGCCATGGGATGTAGAAATATTTTTTTCACATTTTATTTCCTTGTAATACAGGTAAATCAATAGGGTTTTTCGTACGGATAAGTGCCCAGTGAACGGTTCGTTTAGCTTTATATATTGTTCCGGGTGGGCGTTGTTTTGGTTTTTCGGAAGTGTTAGACCTGTAAGAGAAAAATTTAAATGGTTGGGAAAGGCCATGGGATGTAGAAATATTTTTTTCACATTTTATTTCCTTGTAAAAACAGGTAAATCAATAGGGTTTTTCGTACGGATAAGTGCCCAGTGAACGGTTCGTTTAGCTTTATATATTGTTCCGGGTGGGCGTTGTTTTGGTTTTTCGGAAGTGTTAGACCTGTAAGAGAAAAATTTAAATGGTTGGGAAAGGCCATGGGATGTAGAAATATTTTTTTCACATATACTTCCTTGTAAAAACAGGTAAATCAATAGGGTTTTTCGTACGGATAAGTACCCAGTGAACCGTTCGTTTAGCTTTATATATTGTTCCGGGTGGGCGTTGTTTTGGTTTTTCGGAAGTGTTAGACCTGTAAGAGAAAAATTTAAATGGTTGGGAAAGGCCATGGGATGTAGAAATATTTTTTTCACATTTTATTTCCTTGTAATACAGGTAAATCAATAGGGTTTTTCGTACGGATAAGTGCCCAGTGAACGGTTCGTTTAGCTTTATATATTGTTCCGGGTGGGCGTTGTTTTGGTTTTTCGGAAGTGTTAGACCTGTAAGAGAAAAATTTAAATGGTTGGGAAAGGCCATGGGATGTAGAAATATTTTTTTCACATTTTACTTCCTTATAAAAACAGGAAAATCAATAGGGATTTTCGTACGGATATGTACCCAGTGAACGGTTCGTTTAGCTTTATATATTGTTCCGGGTGGGCGTTGTATTGGTTTTTCGGAAGCGTTAGACCTGTCAGAAAAAAATTTAAATGGTTGGGAAAGGCCATGGGATGTAGAAATATTTTTTTCACATTTTATTTCCTTGTAAAAACAGGTAAATCAATAGGGTTTTTCGTACGGATAAGTGCCCAGTGAACGGTTTGTTTAGCTTTATACATTGTTCCGGGTGGGCGTTGTATTGTTTTTTCGGAAGTGTTAGACCTGTAAGAGAAAAATTTAAATGGTTGGGAAAGGCCATGGGATGTAGAAATATTTTTTTCACATTTTATTTCCTTGTAATACAGGTAAATCAATAGGGTTTTTCGTACGGATAAGTGCCCAGTGAACGGTTCGTTTAGCTTTATATATTGTTCCGGGTGGGCGTTGTTTTGGTTTTTCGGAAGTGTTAGACCTGTAAGAGAAAAATTTAAATGGTTGGGAAAGGCCATGGGATGTAGAAATATTTTTTTCACATTTTATTTCCTTGTAAAAACAGGTAAATCAATAGGGTTTTTCGTACGGATAAGTGCCCAGTGAACGGTTCGTTTAGCTTTATATATTGTTCCGGGTGGGCGTTGTTTTGGTTTTTCGGAAGTGTTAGACCTGTAAGAGAAAAATTTAAATGGTTGGGAAAGGCCATGGGATGTAGAAATATTTTTTTCACATATACTTCCTTGTAAAAACAGGTAAATCAATAGGGTTTTTCGTACGGATAAGTACCCAGTGAACGGTTCGTTTAGCTTTATATATTGTTCCGGGTGGGCGTTGTAATGGTTTTTCGTAAGTATTAGACCTGTAAGAGAAAAATTTAAATGGTTGGGAAAGGCCATGGGATGTAGAAAAAATTTTTTCACATTTACTTCCTTGTAAAAACAGGTAAATCAATAGGGTTTTTCGTACGGATAAGTACCCAGTGAACGGTTCGTTTAGCTTTATATATTGTTCCGGGTGGGCGTTGTATTGGTTTTTCGGAAGTGTTAGACCTGTAACAGAAAATTTAAATGGTTGGGAAAGGCCATGGGATGTAGAAATATTTTTTTCACATTTACTTCCTTGTAAAAACAGGTAAATCAATAGGGTTTTTCGTACGGATAAGTACCCAGTGAACGGTTCGTTTAGCTTTATATATTGTTCCGGGTGGGCGTTGTATTGGTTTTTCAGAAGTGTTAGACCTGTAAGAGAAAAATTTAAATGGTTGGGAAAGGCCATGGGATGTAGAAATATTTTTTTCACATTTACTTCCTTGTAAAAACAGGTAAATCAATAGGGTTTTTCGTACGGATAAGTACCCAGTGAACGGTTCGTTTAGCTTTATGTATTGTTCCGGGTGGGCGTTGTATTGTTTTTTCGGAAGTGTTAGACCTGTAAGAGAAAAATTTAAATGGTTGGGAAAGGCCATGGGATGTAGAAATATTTTTTTCACATTTTACTTCCTTGTAAAAACAGGAAAATCAATAGGGATTTTCGTACGGATAAGTACCCAGTGAACCGTTCGTTTAGCTTTATATATTGTTCCGGGTGGGCGTTGTTTTGGTTTTTCGGAAGTGTTAGACCTGTAAGAGAAAAATTTAAATGGTTGGGAAAGGCCATGGGATGTAGAAATATTTTTTTCACATTTTATTTCCTTGTAAAAACAGGTAAATCAATAGGGTTTTTCGTACGGATAAGTGCCCAGTGAACGGTTTGTTTAGCTTTATACATTGTTCCGGGTGGGCGTTGTATTGTTTTTTCGGAAGTGTTAGACCTGTAAGAGAAAAATTTAAATGGTTGGGAAAGGCCATGGGATGTAGAAATATTTTTTTCACATTTTATTTCCTTGTAATACAGGTAAATCAATAGGGTTTTTCATACGGATAAGTGCCCAGTGAACGGTTCGTTTAGCTTTATATATTGTTCCGGGTGGGCGTTGTTTTGGTTTTTCAGAAGTGTTAGACCTGTAAGAGAAAAATTTAAATGGTTGGGAAAGGCCATGGGATGTAGAAATATTTTTTTCACTTATACTTCCTTGTAAAAACAGGTAAATCAATAGGGTTTTTCGTACGGATAAGTACCCAGTGAACGGTTCGTTTAGCTTTATATATTGTTCCGGGTGGGCGTTGTATTGGTTTTTCGGAAGTGTTAGACCTGTAAGAGAAAAATTTAAAAGGTTGGGAAAGGCCATGGGATGTAGAAATATTTTTTTCACATTTACTTCCTTGTAAAAACAGGTAAATCAATAGGGTTTTTCATACGGATAAGTACCCAGTGAAAGGTTCGTTTAGCTTTATATATTGTTCCGGGTGGGCGTTGTATTGTTTTTTCAGAAGTGTTAGACCTGTAAGAGAAAAATTTAAATGGTTGGGAAAGGCCATGGGATGTAGAAATATTTTTTTCACATTTTACTTCCTTGTAAAAACAGGAAAATCGATAGGGATTTTCATACGGATAAGTACCCAGTGAACCGTTCGTTTAGCTTTATATATGGTTCCGGGTGGGCGTTGTTTTGGTTTTTCGGAAGTGTTAGACCTGTAAGAGAAAAATTTAAATGGTTTGGAAAGGCCATGGGATGTAGAAATATTTTTTTCACATTTTATTTCCTTGTAATACAGGTAAATCAATAGGGTTTTTCGTACGGATAAGTGCCCAGTGAACGGTTCGTTTAGCTTTATATATTGTTCCGGGTGGGCGTTATTTTGGTTTTTCGGAAGTGTTAGACCTGTAAGAGAAAAATTTAAATTGTTGGGAAAGGCCATGGGATGTAGAAATATTTTTTTCACATATACTTCCTTGGAAAAACAGGTAAATCAATAGGGTTTTTCGTACGGATAAGTACGCAGTGAACGGTTCGTTTAGCTTTATATATTGTTCCGGGTGGGCGTTGTATTGGTTTTTCCGAAGTGTTAGACCTGTAAGAGAAAAACTTAAATGGTTGGGAAAGGCCATGGGATGTAGAAATATTTTTTTCACATTTACTTCCTTGTAAAAACAGGAAAATCAATAGGGTTTTTCGTACGGATAAGTACCCAGTGAACGGTTCGTTTAGCTTTATATATTGTTCCGGGTGGGCGTTGTATTGGTTTTTCAGAAGTGTTAGACCTGTAAGAGAAAAATTTAAATGGTTGGGAAAGGCCATGGGATGTAGAAATATTTTTTTCACATTTTACTTCCTTGTAAAAACAGGAAAATCGATAGGGATTTTCATACGGATAAGTGCCCAGTGAACGGTTCGTTTAGATTTATATATTGTTCCGGGTGGGCGTTGTATTGGTTTTTCGGAAGTGTTAGACCTGTAAGAGAAAAATTTAAATGGTTGGGAAAGGCCATGGGATGTAGAAATATTTTTTTCACATTTTATTTCCTTGTAAAAACAGGTAAATCAATAGGGTTTTTCGTACGGATAAGTGCCCAGTGAACCGTTTGTTTAGCTTTATACATTGTTCCGGTTGGGCGTTGTATTGTTTTTTCAGAAGTGTTAGACCTGTAAGAGAAAAATTTAAATGGTTGGGAAAGGCCATGGGATGTAGAAATATTTTTTTCACATTTTACTTCCTAGTAAAAACAGGAAAATCGATAGGGATTTTCATACGGATAAGTACCCAGTGAACGGTTCGTTTATCTTTATAGATTCTTCCGGGTGGGCGTTGTATTGGTTTTTCGGATGTGTTAGACCTGTAAGAGAAAAATTTAAATGGTTGGGAAAGGCCATGGGATGTAGAAATATTTTTTTCACATTTACTTCCTTGTAAAAACAGGTAAATCAATAGGGTTTTTCGTACGGATAAGTACCCACTGAACCGTTCGTTTAGCTTTATATATTGTTCCGGGTGGGCGTTGTTTTGGTTTTTCGGAAGTGTTAGACCTGTAAGAGAAAAATTTAAATGGTTGGGAAAGGCCATGGGATGTAGAAATATTTTTTTCACATTTTATTTCCTTGTAAAAACAGGTAAATCAAAAGGGTTTTTCGTACGGATAAGTGCCCAGTGAACGGTTCGTTTAGCTTTATATATTGTTCCGAGTGGGCGTTGTTTTGGTTTTTCGGAAGTGTTAGACCTGTAAGAGAAAAATTTAAATGGTAGGGAAAGGCCATGGGATGTAGAAATATTTTTTTCACATATACTTCCTTGTTAAAACAGGTAAATCAATAGGGTTTTTCGTACGGATAAGTACCCAGTGAACGGTTCATTTAGCTTTATATATTGTTCCGGGTGGGCGTTGTATTGGTTTTTTGGAAGTGTTAGACCTGTAAGAGAAAAATTTAAATGGTTGGGAAAGGCCATGGGATGTAGAAATATTTTTTTCACATTTACTTCCTTGTAAAAACAGGTAAATCAATAGGGTTTTTCGTACGGATAAGTACCCAGTGAACGGTTCGTTTAGCTTTATATATTGTTCCGGGTGGGCGTTGTATTGGTTTTTCAGAAGTGTTAGACCTGTAAAAGAAAAATTTAAATGGTTGGGAAAGGCCATGGGATGTAGAAATATTTTTTTCACATTTTATTTCCTTTTAAAAACAGGTAAATCAATAGGGATTTTCGTACGGATAAGTACCCAGTGAACGGTTCGTTTAGCTTTATATATTGTTCCGGGTGGGCGTTGTATTGGTTTTTTGGAAGTGTTAGACCTGTAAGAGCAAAATTTAAATGGTTGGGAAAGGCCATGGGATGTAGAAATATTTTTTTCACATTTACTTCCTTGTAAAAACAGGTAAATCAATAGGGTTTTTAGTACGGATAAGTACCCAGTGAACGGTTCGTTTAGCTTTATATATTGTTCCGGGTGGGCGTTGTATTGGTTTTTCAGAAGTGTTAGACCTGTAAGAGAAAAATTTAAATGGTTGGGAAAGGCCATGGTATGTAGAAATATTTTTTTCACATTTTATTTCCTTTTAAAAACAGGTAAATCAATAGGGATTTTCGTACGGATATTTACCCAGTGAACGGTTCGTTTAGCTTTATATATTGTTCCGGGTGGGCGTTGTATTGGTTTTTTGGAAGTGTTAGACCTGTAAGAGAAAAATTTAAATGGTTGGGAAAGGCCATGGGATGTAGAAATATTTTTTTCACATTTTATTTCCTTTTAAAAACAGGTAAATCAATAGGGATTTTCGTACTGATAAGTACCCAGTGAACGGTTCGTTTAGCTTTATATATTGTTCCGGGTGGGCGTTGTATTGGTTTTTTGGAAGTGTTAGACCTGTAAGAGCAAAATTTAAATGGTTGGGAAAGGCCATGGGATGTAGAAATATTTTTTTCACATTTACTTCCTTGTAAAAACAGGTAAATCAATAGGGTTTTTAGTACGGATAAGTACCCAGTGAACGGTTCGTTTAGCTTTATATATTGTTCCGGGTGGGCGTTGTATTGGTTTTTCAGAAGTGTTAGACCTGTAAGAGAAAAATTTAAATGGTTGGGAAAGGCCATGGTATGTAGAAATATTTTTTTCACATTTTATTTCCTTTTAAAAACAGGTAAATCAATAGGGATTTTCGTACGGATATATACCCAGTGAACGGTTCGTTTAGCTTTATATATTGTTCCGGGTGGGCGTTGTATTGGTTTTTTGGAAGTGTTAGACCTGTAAGAGAAAAATTTAAATGGTTTGGAAAGGCCATGGGATGTAGAAATATTTTTTTCACATTTTATTTCCTTTTAAAAACAGGTAAATCAATAGGGATTTTCGTACGGATAATTACCCAGTGAACGGTTCGGGTAGCTTTATATATTGTTCCGGGTGGGCGTTGTATTGGCTTTTTGTAAGTGTTAGACCTGTAAGAGAAAAATTTTAATGGTTGGGAAAGGCCATGGGATGTAGAAATATTTTTTTCACATTTTACTTCCTAATAAAAACTGGAAAATCAATAGGGATTTTCATACGGATATGTACCCAGTGAACGGTTCGTTTAGCTTTATATATTGTTCCGGTTGGGCGTTGTATTGGTTTTTCGGAAGCGTTAGACCTGTAAGAAAAAAATTTAAATGGTTGGGAAAGGCCATGGGATGTAGAAATATTTTTTTCACATTTTATTTCCTTGTAAAAACAGGTAAATCAATAGGGTTTTTCGTACGGATAAGTGCCCAGTGAACGGTTTGTTTAGCTTTATGCATTGTTCCGGGTGGGCGTTGTATTGTTTTTTCGGAAGTGTTAGACCTGTAAGAGAAAAATTTAAATGGTTGGGAAAGGCCATGGGATGTAGAAATATTTTTTTCACATTTACTTCCTTGTAAAAACAGGTAAATCAATAGGGTTTTTCGTACGGATAAGTACCCAGTGAACCGTTCGTTTAGCTTTATATATTGTTCCGGGTGGGCGTTGTATTGTTTTTTCGGAAGTGTTAGACCTGTAAGAGAAAAATTTAAATGGTTGGGAAAGGCCATGGGATGTAGAAATATTTTTTTCACATTTTACTTCCTTGTAAAAACAGGAAAATCAATAGGGATTTTCGTACGGATAAGTACCCAGTGAACCGTTCGTTTAGCTTTATATATTGTTCCGGGTGGGCGTTGTTTTGGTTTTTCGGAAGTGTTAGACCTGTAAGAGAAAAATTTAAATGGTTGGGAAAGGCCATGGGATGTAGAAATATTTTTTTCACATTTTACTTCCTTGTAAAAACAGGAAAATCGATAGGGATTTTCATACGGATAAGTACCCAGTGAACGGTTCGTTTATCTTTATATATTCTTCCGGGTGGGCGTTGTATTGGTTTTTCTGAAGTGTTAGACCTGTAAGAGAAAAATTTAAATGGTTGGGAAAGGCCATGGGATGTAGAAATATTTTTTTCACATTTACTTCCTTGTAAAAACAGGTAAATCAATAGGGTTTTTCGTAAGGATAAGTACCCAGTGAACCGTTCGTTTAGCTTTATATATTGTTCCGGGTGGGCGTTGTATTGTTTTTTCGGAAGTGTTAGACCTGTAAGAGAAAAATTTAAATGGTTGGGAAAGGCCATGAGATGTAGAAATATTTTTTTCACATTTTACTTCCTTGTAAAAACAGGAAAATCAATAGGGATTTTCGTACGGATAAGTACCCAGTGAACCGTTCGTTTACCTTTATATATTGTTCCGGGTGGGCGTTGTTTTGGTTTTTCGGAAGAGTTAGACCTGTAAGAGAAAAATTTAAATGGTTGGGAAAGGCCATGGGATGTAGAAATATTTTTTTCACATTTACTTCCTTGTAAAAGCAGGTAAATCAATAGGGTTTTTCGTACGGATAAGTACCCAGTGAACGGTTCGTTGAGCTTTATATATTGTTCCGGGTGGGCGTTGTATTGGTTTTTCATAAGTGTTAGACCTGTAAAAGAAAAATTTAAATGGTTGGGAAAGGCCATGGGATGTAGAAATATTTTTTTCACATTTTATTTCCTTTTAAAAACAGGTAAATCAATAGGGATTTTCGTACGGATAAGTACCCAGTGAACGGTTCGTTTAGCTTTATATATTGTTCCGGGTGGGCGTTGTATTGGTTTTTTGGAAGTGTTAGACCTATAAGAGAAAAATTTAAATGGTTGGGAAAGGCCATGGGATGTAGAAATATTTTTTTCACATTTTATTTCCTTTTAAAAACAGGTAACTCAATAGGGATTTTCGTACGGATAATTACCCAGTGAACGGTTCGTTTAGCTTTATATATTGTTCCGGTTGGGCGTTGTATTGGTTTTTCGGAAGCGTTAGACCTGTAAGAAAAAAATTTAAATGGTTGGGAAAGGCCATGGGATGTAGAAATATTTTTTTCACATTTTATTTCCTTGTAAAAACAGGTAAATCAATAGGGTTTTTCGTACGGATAAGTGCCCAGTGAACGGTTTGTTTAGCTTTATGCATTGTTCCGGGTGGGCGTTGTATTGTTTTTTCGGAAGTGTTAGACCTGTAAGAGAAAAATTTAAATGGTTGGGAAAGGCCATGGGATGTAGAAATATTTTTTTCACATTTACTTCCTTGTAAAAACAGGTAAATCAATAGGGTTTTTCGTACGGATAAGTACCCAGTGAACCGTTCGTTTAGCTTTATATATTGTTCCGGGTGGGCGTTGTATTGTTTTTTCGGAAGTGTTAGACCTGTAAGAGAAAAATTTAAATGGTTGGGAAAGGCCATGGGATGTAGAAATATTTTTTTCACATTTTACTTCCTTGTAAAAACAGGAAAATCAATAGGGATTTTCGTACGGATAAGTACCCAGTGAACCGTTCGTTTAGCTTTATATATTGTTCCGGGTGGGCGTTGTTTTGGTTTTTCGGAAGTGTTAGACCTGTAAGAGAAAAATTTAAATGGTTGGGAAAGGCCATGGGATGTAGAAATATTTTTTTCACATTTTACTTCCTTGTAAAAACAGGAAAATCGATAGGGATTTTCATACGGATAAGTACCCAGTGAACGGTTCGTTTATCTTTATATATTCTTCCGGGTGGGCGTTGTATTGGTTTTTCTGAAGTGTTAGACCTGTAAGAGAAAAATTTAAATGGTTGGGAAAGGCCATGGGATGTAGAAATATTTTTTTCACATTTACTTCCTTGTAAAAACAGGTAAATCAATAGGGTTTTTCGTAAGGATAAGTACCCAGTGAACCGTTCGTTTAGCTTTATATATTGTTCCGGGTGGGCGTTGTATTGTTTTTTCGGAAGTGTTAGACCTGTAAGAGAAAAATTTAAATGGTTGGGAAAGGCCATGAGATGTAGAAATATTTTTTTCACATTTTACTTCCTTGTAAAAACAGGAAAATCAATAGGGATTTTCGTACGGATAAGTACCCAGTGAACCGTTCGTTTACCTTTATATATTGTTCCGGGTGGGCGTTGTTTTGGTTTTTCGGAAGAGTTAGACCTGTAAGAGAAAAATTTAAATGGTTGGGAAAGGCCATGGGATGTAGAAATATTTTTTTCACATTTACTTCCTTGTAAAAGCAGGTAAATCAATAGGGTTTTTCGTACGGATAAGTACCCAGTGAACGGTTCGTTGAGCTTTATATATTGTTCCGGGTGGGCGTTGTATTGGTTTTTCATAAGTGTTAGACCTGTAAAAGAAAAATTTAAATGGTTGGGAAAGGCCATGGGATGTAGAAATATTTTTTTCACATTTTATTTCCTTTTAAAAACAGGTAAATCAATAGGGATTTTCGTACGGATAAGTACCCAGTGAACGGTTTGTTTAGCTTTATATATTGTTCCGGGTGGGCGTTGTATTGGTTTTTTGGAAGTGTTAGACCTATAAGAGAAAAATTTAAATGGTTGGGAAAGGCCATGGGATGTAGAAATATTTTTTTCACATATACTTCCTTGTAAAAACAGGTAAATCAATAGGGTTTTTCGTACGGATAAGTACCCAGTGAACGGTTCGTTTAGCTTTATATATTGTTCCGGGTGGGCGTTGTATTGGTTTTTCGGAAGTGTTAGACCTGTAAGAGAAAAATTTAAATGGTTGGGAAAGGCCATGGGATGTAGAAATATTTTTTTCACATTTACTTCCTTGTAAAAACAGGTAAATCAATAGGGTTTTTCGTACGGATAAGTACCCAGTGAACGGTTCGTTGAGCTTTATATATTGTTCCGGGTGGGCGTTGTATTGGTTTTTCAGAAGTGTTAGACCTGTAAAAGAAAAATTTAAATGGTTGGGAAAGGCCATGGGATGTAGAAATATTTTTTTCACATTTTATTTCCTTTTAAAAACAGGTAAATGAATAGGGATTTTCGTACGGATAAGTACCCAGTGAACGGTTCGTTTAGCTTTATATATTGTTCCGGGTGGGCGTTGTATTGGTTTTTTGGAAGTGTTAGACCTGTAAGAGAAAAATTTAAATGGTTGGGAAAGGCCATGGGATGTAGAAATATTTTTTTCACATTTACTTCCTTGTAAAAACAGGTAAATCAATAGGGTTTTTCGTACGGATAAGTACCCAGTGAACCGTTCGTTTAGCTTTATATATTGTTCCGGGTGGGCGTTGTATTGTTTTTTCGGAAGTGTTAGACCTGTAAGAGAAAAATTTAAATGGTTGGGAAAGGCCATGGGATGTAGAAATATTTTTTTCACATTTTACTTCCTTGTAAAAACAGGAAAATCAATAGGGATTTTCGTACCGATAAGTACCCAGTGAACCGTTCGTTTAGCTTTATATATTGTTCCGGGTGGGCGTTGTTTTGGTTTTTCGGAAGTGTTAGACCTGTAAGAGAAAAATTTACATGGTTGGGAAAGGCCATGGGATGTAGAAATATTTTTTTCACATTTTATTTCCTTGTAAAAACAGGTAAATCAATAGGGTTTTTCGTACGGATAAGTGCCCAGTGAACGGTTCGTTTAGCTTTATATATTGTTCCGGGTGGGCGTTGTTTTGGTTTTTCGGAAGTGTTAGACCTGTAAGAGAAAAATTTAAATGGTTGGGAAAGGCCATGGGATGTAGAAATATTTTTTTCACATATACTTCCTTGTAAAAACAGGTAAATCAATAGGGTTTTTCGTACGGATAAGTACCCAGTGAACGGTTCATTTAGATTTATATATTGTTCCGGGTGGGCGTTGTATTGGTTTTTTGGAAGTGTTAGACCTGTAAGAGAAAAATTTAAATGGTTGGGAAAGGCCATGGGATGTAGAAATATTTTTTTCACATTTACTTCCTTGTAAAAACAGGTAAATCAATAGGGTTTTTCGTACGGATAAGTACCCAGTGAACGGTTCGTTTAGCTTTATATATTGTTCCGGGTGGGCGTTGTATTGGTTTTTTGGAAGTGTTAGACCTGTAAGAGAAAAATTTAAATGGTTGGGAAAGGCCATGGGATGTAGAAATATTTTTTTCACATTTTATTTCCTTTTAAAAACAGGTAACTCAATAGGGATTTTCGTACGGATAATTACCCAGTGAACGGTTCGTTTAGCTTTATATATTGTTCCGGGTGGGCGTTGTATTGGTTTTTTGGAAGTGTTAGACCTGTAAGAGAAAAATTTAAGTGGTTGGGAAAGGCCATGGGATGTAGAAATATTTTTTTCACATTTTACTTCCTAATAAAAACTGGAAAATCAATAGGGATTTTCGTACGGATATGTACCCAGTGAACGGTTCGTTTAGCTTTATATATTGTTCCGGGTGGGCGTTGTATTGGTTTTTCGGAAGTGTTAGACCTGTAAGAGAAAAATTTAAATGGTTGGGAAAGGCCATGGGATGTAGAAATATTTTTTTCACATATACTTCCTTGTAAAAACAGGTAAATCAATAGGGTTTTTCGTACGGATAAGTACCCAGTGAACGGTTCGTTGAGCTTTATATATTGTTCCGGGTGGGCGTTGTATTGGTTTTTCAGAAGTGTTAGACCTGTAAAAGAAAAATTTAAATGGTTGGGAAAGGCCATGGGATGTAGAAATATTTTTTTCACATTTTATTTCCTTTTAAAAACAGGTAAATGAATAGGGATTTTCGTACGGATAAGTACCCAGTGAACGGTTCGTTTAGCTTTATATATTGTTCCGGGTGGGCGTTGTATTGGTTTTTTGGAAGTGTTAGACCTGTAAGAGAAAAATTTAAATGGTTGGGAAAGGCCATGGGATGTAGAAATATTTTTTTCACATTTACTTCCTTGTAAAAACAGGTAAATCAATAGGGTTTTTCGTACGGATAAGTACCCAGTGAACGGTTCGTTTAGCTTTATATATTGTTCCGGGTGGGCGTTGTATTGGTTTTTTGGAAGTGTTAGACCTGTAAGAGAAAAATTTAAATGGTTGGGAAAGGCCATGGGATGTAGAAATATTTTTTTCACATTTTACTTCCTTGTAAAAACAGGAAAATCAATAGGGATTTTCGTACGGATAAGTACCCAGTGAACCGTTCGTTTAGCTTTATATATTGTTCCGGGTGGTCGTTGTTTTGGTTTTTCGGAAGTGTTAGACCTGTAAGAGAAAAATTTAAATGGTTGGGAAAGGCCATGGAATGTAGAAATATTTTTTTCACATTTTACTTCCTTGTAAAAACAGGAAAATCGATAGGGATTTTCATACGGATAAGTACCCCGTGAACGGTTCGTTTATCTTTATATATTCTTCCGGGTGGGCGTTGTATTGGTTTTTCTGAAGTGTTAGACCTGTAAGAGAAAAATTTAAATGGTTGGGAAAGGCCATGGGATGTAGAAATATTTTTTTCACATTTACTTCCTTGTAAAAACAGGTAAATCAATAGGGTTTTTCGTACGGATAAGTACCCAGTGAACCGTTCGTTTAGCTTTATATATTGTTCCGGGTGGGCGTTGTATTGTTTTTTCGGAAGTGTTAGACCTGTAAGAGAAAAATTTAAATGGTTGGGAAAGGCCATGGGATGTAGAAATATTTTTTTCACATTTTACTTCCTTGTAAAAACAGGAAAATCAATAGGGATTTTCGTACCGATAAGTACCCAGTGAACCGTTCGTTTAGCTTTATATATTGTTCCGGGTGGGCGTTGTTTTGGTTTTTCGGAAGTGTTAGACCTGTAAGAGAAAAATTTAAATGGTTGGGAAAGGCCATGGGATGTAGAAATATTTTTTTCACATTTTATTTCCTTGTAAAAACAGGTAAATCAATAGGGTTTTTCGTACGGATAAGTGCCCAGTGAACGGTTCGTTTAGCTTTATATATTGTTCCGGGTGGGCGTTGTTTTGGTTTTTCGGAAGTGTTAGACCTGTAAGAGAAAAATTTAAATGGTTGGGAAAGGCCATGGGATGTAGAAATATTTTTTTCACATATACTTCCTTGTAAAAACAGGTAAATCAATAGGGTTTTTCGTACGGATAAGTACCCAGTGAACGGTTCATTTAGATTTATATATTGTTCCGGGTGGGCGTTGTATTGGTTTTTTGGAAGTGTTAGACCTGTAAGAGAAAAATTTAAATGGTTGGGAAAGGCCATGGGATGTAGAAATATTTTTTTCACATTTACTTCCTTGTAAAAACAGGTAAATCAATAGGGTTTTTCGTACGGATAAGTACCCAGTGAACGGTTCGTTTAGCTTTATATATTGTTCCGGGTGGGCGTTGTATTGGTTTTTTGGAAGTGTTAGACCTGTAAGAGAAAAATTTAAATGGTTGGGAAAGGCCATGGGATGTAGAAATATTTTTTTCACATTTTATTTCCTTTTAAAAACAGGTAACTCAATAGGGATTTTCGTACGGATAATTACCCAGTGAACGGTTCGTTTAGCTTTATATATTGTTCCGGGTGGGCGTTGTATTGGTTTTTTGGAAGTGTTAGACCTGTAAGAGAAAAATTTAAGTGGTTGGGAAAGGCCATGGGATGTAGAAATATTTTTTTCACATTTTACTTCCTAATAAAAACTGGAAAATCAATAGGGATTTTCGTACGGATATGTACCCAGTGAACGGTTCGTTTAGCTTTATATATTGTTCCGGGTGGGCGTTGTATTGGTTTTTCGGAAGTGTTAGACCTGTAAGAGAAAAATTTAAATGGTTGGGAAAGGCCATGGGATGTAGAAATATTTTTTTCACATATACTTCCTTGTAAAAACAGGTAAATCAATAGGGTTTTTTGTACGGATAAGTACCCAGTGAACGGTTCGTTTAGCTTTATATATTGTTCCGGGTGGGCGTTGTATTGGTTTTTCGGAAGTGTTAGATCTGTAAGAGAAAAATTTAAATGGTTGGGAAAGGCCATGGGATGTAGAAATATTTTTTTTCACATTTACTTCCTTGTAAAAACAGGTAAATCAATAGGGTTTTTCGTACGGATAAGTACCCAGTGAACGGTTCGTTGAGCTTTATATATTGTTCCGGTTGGGCGTTGTATTGGTTTTTCAGAAGTGTTAGACCTGTAAAAGAAAAATTTAAATGGTTGGGAAAGGCCATGGGATGTAGAAATATTTTTTTCACATTTTATTTCCTTTTAAAAACAGGTAAATCAATAGGGATTTTCGTACGGATAAGTACCCAGTGAACCGTTCGTTTAGCTTTATATATTGTTCCGGGTGGGCGTTGTTTTGGTTTTTCGGAAGTGTTAGACCTGTAAGAGAAAAATTTAAATGGTTGGGAAATGCCATGGGATGTAGAAATATTTTTTTCACATTTTATTTCCTTGTAATACAGGTAAATCAATAGGGTTTTTCGTACGGATAAGTGCCCAGTGAACGGTTCGTTTAGCTTTATATATTGTTCCGGGTGGGCGTTGTTTTGGTTTTTCGGAAGTGTTAGACCTGTAAGAGAAAAATTTAAATGGTTGGGAAAGGCCATGGGATGTAGAAATATTTTTTTCACATATACTTCCTTGTAAAAACAGGTAAATCAATAGGGTTTTTCGTACGGATAAGTACCCAGTGAACTGTTCGTTTAGCTTTATATATTGTTCCGGGTGGGCGTTGTATTGGTTTTTCGGAAGTGTTAGACCTGTAAGAGAAAAATTTAAATGCTTGGGAAAGGCCATGGGATGTAGAAATATTTTTTTCACATTTACTTCCTTGTAAAAACAGGTAAATCAATAGGGTTTTTTGTACGGATAAGTACCCAGTGAACGGTTCGTTTAGCTTTATATATTGTTCCGGGTGGGCGTTGTATTGGTTTTTCGGAAGTGTTAGACCTGTAAGAGAAAAATTTAAGTGGTTGGGAAAGGCCATGGGATGTAGAAATATTTTTTTCACATTTTATTTCCTTTTAAAAACAGGTAAATCAATAGGGATTATCGTACGGATAAGTACCCAGTGAACGGTTCGTTTAGCTTTATATATTGTTCCGGGTGGGCGTTGTATTGGTTTTTCGGAAGTGTTAGACCTGTAAGAGAAAAATTTAAATGGTTGGGAAAGGCCATGGGATGTAGAAATATTTTTTTCACATTTACTTCCTTGTAAAAACAGGTAAATCAATAGGGTTTTTCGTACGGATAAGTACCCAGTGAACGGTTCGTTTAGCTTTATATATTGTTCCGGGTGGGCGTTGTATTGGTTTTTCAGAAGTGTTAGACCTGTAAGAGAAAAATTTAAATGGTTGGGAAAGGACATGGGATGTAGAAATATTTTTTTCACATTTTATTTCCTTTTAAAAACAGGTAAATCAATAGGGATTTTCGTACGGATAATTACCCAGTGAACCGTTCGTTTAGCTTTATATATTGTTCCGGGTGGGCGTTGTATTGGTTTTTTGGAAGTGTTAGACATGTAAGAGAAAAGTTTAAATGGTTGGGAAAGGCCATGGGATGTAGAAATATTTTTTTCACATTTTACTTCCTTATAAAAACAGGAAAATCAATAGGGATTTTCGTACGGATATGTACCCAGTGAACCGTTCGTTTAGCTTTATATATTGTTCCGGGTGGGCGTTGTTTTGGTTTTTCGGAAGTGTTAGACCTGTAAGAGAAAAATTTAAATGGTTGGGAAAGGCCATGGGATGTAGAAATATTTTTTTCACATTTTATTTCCTTGTAATACAGGTAAATCAATAGGGTTTTTCGTACGGATAAGTGCCCAGTGAACGGTTCGTTTAGCTTTATATATTGTTCCGGGTGGGCGTTGTTTTGGTTTTTCGGAAGTGTTAGACCTGTAAGAGAAAAATTTAAATGGTTGGGAAAGGCCATGGGATGTAGAAATATTTTTTTCACTTATACTTCCTTGTAAAAACAGGTAAATCAATAGGGTTTTTCGTACGGATAAGTACCCAGTGAACGGTTCGTTTAGCTTTATATATTGTTCCGGGTGGGCGTTGTATTGGTTTTTCGGAAGTGTTAGACCTGTAAGAGAAAAATTTAAATGGTTGGGAAAGGCCATGGGATGTAGAAATATTTTTTTCACATTTACTTCCTTGTAAAAACAGGTAAATCAATAGGGTTTTTCGTACGGATAAGTACCCAGTGAAAGGTTCGTTTAGCTTTATATATTGTTCCGGGTGGGCGTTGTATTGGTTTTTCAGAAGTGTTAGACCTGTAAGAGAAAAATTTAAATGGTTGGGAAAGGCCATGGGATGTAGAAATATTTTTTTCACATTTTATTTCCATTTAAAAACAGGTAAATCAATAGGGATTTTCGTACGGATAAGTACCCAGTGAACGGTTCGTTTAGCTTTATATATTGTTCCGGGTGGGCGTTGTATTGTTTCTTCGGAAGTGTTAGACCTGTAAGAGAAAAATTTAAATGGTTGGGAAAGGCCATGGGATGTAGAAATATTTTTTTCACATTTTACTTCCTTGTAAAAACAGGAAAATCGATAGGGATTTTCATACGGATAAGTACCCAGTGAACGGTTCGTTTATCTTTATATATTCTTCCGGGTGGGCGTTGTATTGTTTTTTCGGAAGTGTTAGACCTGTAATAGAAAAATTTAAACGGTTGGGAAAGGCCATGGGATGTAGAAATATTTTTTTCACATTTTAATTCCTTGTAAATACAGGAAAATCGATAGGGATTTTCGTACGGATAAGTACCCAGTGAACCGTTCGTTTAGCTTTATATATTGTTCCGGGTGGGCGTTGTTTTGGTTTTTCAGAAGTGTTAGACCTGTAAGAGAAAAATTTAAATGGTTGGGAAAGGCCATGGGATGTAGAAATATTTTTTTCACATTTTACTTCCTAGTAAAAACAGGAAAATCGATAGGGATTTTCATACGGATAAGTACCCAGTGAACGGTTCGTTTAGCTTTATATATTGTTCCGGGTGGGCGTTGTATTGGTTTTTCGGAAGTGTTAGACCTGTAAGAGAAAAATTTAAATGGTTGGGAAAGGCCATGGGATGTAGAAATATTTTTTTCACATTTACTTCCTTGTAAAAACAGGTAAATCAATAGGGTTTTTCGTACGGATAAGTACCCAGTGAACGGTTCGTTTAGCTTTATATATTGTTCCGGGTGGGCGTTGTATTGGTTTTTCAGAAGTGTTAGACCTGTAAGAGAAAAATTTAAATGGTTGGGAAAGGCCATGGGATGTAGAAATATTTTTTTCACATTTACTTCCTTGTAAAAACAGGTAAATCAATAGGGTTTTTCGTACGGATAAGTACCCAGGGAACGGTTCGTTTAGCTTTATATATTGTTCCGGGTGGGCGTTGTATTGGTTTTTTGGAAGTGTTAGACCTGTAAGAGAAAAATATAAATGGTTGGGAAAGGCCATGGGATGTAGAAATACTTTTTTCACATTTTATTTCCTTGTAATACAGGTAAATCAATACGGTTTTTCGTACGGATAAGTGCCCAGTGAACGGTTCGTTTAGCTTTATATATTGTTCCGGGTGGGCGTTGTTTTGGTTTTTCAGAAGTGTTAGACCTGTAAGAGAAAAATTTAAATGGTTGGGAAAGGCCGTGGGATGTAGAAATATTTTTTTCACATATACTTCCTTGTAAAAACAGGTAAATCAATAGGGTTTTTCGTACGGATAAGTACGCAGTGAACGGTTCGTTTAGCTTTATATATTGTTCCGGGTGGGCGTTGTATTGGTTTTTCGGAAGTGTTAGACCTGTAAGAGAAAAATTTAAATGGTTGGGAAAGGCCATGGGATGTAGAAATATTTTTTTCACATTTACTTCCTTGTAAAAACAGGTAAATCAATAGGGTTTTTCGTACGGATAAGTACCCAGTGAACGGTTCGTTTAGCTTTATATATTGTTCCGGGTGGGCGTTGTATTGGTTTTTCAGAAGTGTTAAACCTGTAAGAGAAAAATTTAAATGGTTGGGAAAGGCCATGGGATGTAGAAATATTTTTTTCACATTTACTTCCTTGTAAAAACAGGTAAATCAATAGGGTTTTTCGTACGGATAAGTACCCAGGGAACGGTTCGTTTAGCTTTATATATTGTTCCGGGTGGGCGTTGTATTGGTTTTTTGGAAGTGTTAGACCTGTAAGAGCAAAATTTAAATGGTTGGGAAAGGCCATGGGATGTAGAAATATTTTTTTCACATTTTATTTCCTTGTAAAAACAGGTAAATCAATAGGGTTTTTCGTACGGATAAGTGCCCAGTGAACGGTTTGTTTAGCTTTATACATTGTTCCGGGTGGGCGTTGTATTGTTTTTTCGGAAGTGTTAGACCTGTAAGAGAAAAATTTAAATGGTTGGGAAAGGCCATGGGATGTAGAAATATTTTTTTCACATTTTACTTCCTTGTAAAAACAGGAAAATCGATAGGGATTTTCGTACGTATAAGTACCCAGTGAACCGTACGTTTAGCTTTATATATTGTTCCAGGTGGGCGTTGTTTTGGTTTTTCGGAAGTGTTAGACCTGTAAGAGAAAAATTTAAATGGTTGGGAAAGGCCATGGGATGTAGAAATATTTTTTTCACATTTTATTTCCTTGTAATACAGGTAAATCAATAGGGTTTTTCGTACGGATAAGTGCCCAGTGAACGGTTCGTTTAGCTTTATATATTGTTCCGGGTGGGCGTTGTTTTGGTTTTTCGGAAGTGTTAGACCTGTAAGAGAAAAATTTAAATGGTTGGGAAAGGCCATGGGATGTAGAAATATTTTTTTCACATATACTTCCTTGTAAAAACAGGTAAATCAATAGGGTTTTTCGTACGAATAAGTACGCAGTGAACGGTTCGTTTAGCTTTATATATTGTTCCGGGTGGGCGTTGTATTGGTTTTTCGGAAGTGTTAGACCTGTAAGAGAAAAATTTAAATGGTTGGGAAAGGCCATGGGATGTAGAAATATTTTTTTCACATATACTTCCTTGTAAAAACAGGTAAATCAATAGGGTTTTTCGTACGGATAAGTACGCAGTGAACGGTTCGTTTAGCTTTATATATTGTTCCGGGTGGGCGTTGTATTGGTTTTTCGGAAGTGTTAGACCTGTAAGAGAAAAATTTAAATGGTTGGGAAAGGCCATGGGATGTAGAAATATTTTTTTCACATATACTTCCTTGTAAAAACAGGTAAATCAATAGGGTTTTTCGTACGGATAAGTACGCAGTGAACGGTTCGTTTAGCTTTATATATTGTTCCGGGTGGGCGTTGTATTGGTTTTTCGGAAGTGTTAGACCTGTAAGAGAAAAATTTAAACGGTTGGGAAAGGCCATGGGATGTAGAAATATTTTTTTCACATTTACTTCCTTGTAAAAACAGGTAAATCAATAGGGTTTTTCGTACGGATAAGTACCCAGTGAACGGTTCGTTTAGCTTTATATATTGTTCCGGGTGGGCGTTGTATTGGTTTTTCAGAAGTGTTAGACCTGTAAGAGAAAAATTTAAATGGTTGGGAAAGGCCATGGGATGTAGAAATATTTTTTTCACATTTACTTCCTTGTAAAAACAGGTAAATCAATAGGGTTTTTCGTACGGATAAGTACCCAGTGAACGGTTTGTTTAGCTTTATATATTGTTCCGGGTGGGCGTTGTATTGGTTTTTCAGAAGTGTTAGACCTGTAAGAGAAAAATTTAAATGGCTGGGAAAGGCCATGGGATGTAGAAATATTTTTTTCACATTTTACTTCCTTATAAAAACAGGAAAATCAATAGGAATTTTGGTACGGATATGTACCCAGTGAACGGTTCGTTTAGCTTTATATATTGGTCCGGGTGGGCGTTGTATTGGTTTTTCGGAAGCGTTAGACCTGTAAGAAAAAAATTTAAATGGTTGGGAAAGGCCATGGGATGTAGAAATATTTTTTTCACATTTTATTTCCTTGTAAAAACAGGTAAATCAATAGGGTTTTTCGTACGGATAAGTGCCCAGTGAACGGTTCGTTTAGCTTTATATATTGTTCCGGGTGGGCGTTGTTTTGGTTTTTCGGAAGTGTTAGACCTGTAAGAGAAAAATTTAAATGGTTGGGAAAGGCCATGGGATGTAGAAATATTTTTTTCACATATACTTCCTTGTAAAAACAGGTAAATCAATAGGGTTTTTCGTACGGATAAGTACGCAGTGAACGGTTCGTTTAGCTTTATATATTGTTCCGGGTGGGCGTTGTATTGGTTTTTCGGAAGTGTTAGACCTGTAAGAGAAAAATTTAAATGGCTGGGAAAGGCCATGGGATGTAGAAATATTTTTTTCACATTTTACTTCCTTATAAAAACAGGAAAATCAATAGGGATTTTGGTACGGATATGTACCCAGTGAACGGTTCGTTTAGCTTTATATATTGGTCCGGGTGGGCGTTGTATTGGTTTTTCGGAAGCGTTAGACCTGTAAGAAAAAAATTTAAATGGTTGGGAAAGGCCATGGGATGTAGAAATATTTTTTTCACATTTTATTTCCTTGTAAAAACAGGTAAATCAATAGGGTTTTTCGTACGGATAAGTGCCCAGTGAACGGTTTGTTTAGCTTTATACATTGTTCCGGGTGGGCGTTGTATTGTTTTTTCGGAAGTGTTAGACCTGTAAGAGAAAAATTTAAATGGTTGGGAAAGGCCATGGGATGTAGAAATATTTTTTTCACATTTTACTTCCTAATAAAAACTGGAAAATCAATAGGGATTTTCGTACGGATATGTACCCAGTGAACGGTTCGTTTAGCTTTATATATTGTTCCGGGTGGGCGTTGTATTGGTTTTTCGGAAGTGTTAGACCTGTAAGAGAAAAATTTAAATGGTTGGGAAAGGCCATGGGATGTAGAAATATTTTTTTCACATATACTTCCTTGTAAAAACAGGTAAATCAATAGGGTTTTTCGTACGGATAAGTACCCAGTGAACGGTTCGTTTATCTTTATATATTCTTCCGGGTGGGCGTTGTATTGGTTTTTCGGATGTGTTAGACCTGTAAGAGAAAAATTTAAATGGTTGGGAAAGGCCATGGGATGTAGAAATATTTTTTTCACATTTACTTCCTTGTAAAAACAGGTAAATCAATAGGGTTTTTCGTACGGATAAGTACCCAGTGAACTGTTCGTTTAGCTTTATATATTGTTCCGGGTGGGCGTTATATTGTTTTTTCGGAAGTGTTAGACCTGTAAGAGAAAAATTTAAATGGTTGGGAAAGGCCATGGGATGTAGAAATATTTTTTTCACATTTTACTTCCTTGTAAAAACAGGTAAATCAATAGGGATTTTCGTACGGATAATTACCCAGTGAACGGTTCGTTTAGCTTTATATATTGTTCCGGGTGGGCTATTGTTTTTTCGGAAGTGTTAGACCTGTAAGAGAAAAATTTAAATGGTTGGGAAAGGCCATGGGATGTAGAAATATTTTTTTCACATTTTATTTCCTTGTAAAAACAGGAAAATCGATAGGGATTTTCATACGGATAAGTACCCAGTGAACGGTTCGTTTAGCTTTATATATTGGTCCGGGTGGGCGTTGTATTGGTTTTTCGGAAGCGTTAGACCTGTAAGAAAAAAATTTAAATGGTTGGGAAAGGCCATGGGATGTAGAAATATTTTTTTCACATTTTATTTCCTTGTAAAAACAGGAAAATCGATAGGGATTTTCATACGGATAAGTACCCAGTGAACGGTTCGTTTAGCTTTATATATTGGTCCGGGTGGGCGTTGTATTGGTTTTTCGGAAGCGTTAGACCTGTAAGAAAAAAATTTAAATGGTTGGGAAAGGCCATGGGATGTAGAAATATTTTTTTCACATTTTATTTCCTTGTAAAAACAGGTAAATCAATAGGGTTTTTCGTACGGATAAGTGCCCAGTGAACGGTTCGTTTAGCTTTATATATTGTTCCGGGTGGGCGTTGTTTTGGTTTTTCGGAAGTGTTGGACCTGTAAGAGAAAAATTTAAATGGTTGGGAAAGGCCATGGGATGTAGAAATATTTTTTTCACATATACTTCCTTGTAAAAACAGGTAAATCGATAGGGTTTTTCGTACGGATAAGTACGCAGTGAACGGTTCGTTTAGCTTTATATATTGTTCCGGGTGGGCGTTGTATTGGTTTTTCGGAAGTGTTAGACCTGTAAGAGAAAAATTTAAATGGTTGGGAAAGGCCATGGGATGTAGAAATATTTTTTTCACATTTACTTCCTTGTAAAAACAGGTAAATCAATAGGGTTTTTCGTACGGATAAGTACCCAGTGAACGGTTCGTTTAGCTTTATATATTGTTCCGGGTGGGCGTTGTATTGGTTTTTCAGAAGTGTTAGACCTGTAAGAGAAAAATTTAAATGGTTGGGAAAGGCCATGGGATGTAGAAATATTTTTTTCACATTTACTTCCTTGTAAAAACAGGTAAATCAATAGGGTTTTTCGTACGGATAAGTACCCAGTGAACGGTTCGTTTAGCTTTATATATTGTTCCGGGTGGGCGTTGTATTGGTTTTTCAGAAGTGTTAGACCTGTAAGAGAAAAATTTAAATGGCTGGGAAAGGCCATGGGATGTAGAAATATTTTTTTCACATTTTACTTCCTTATAAAAACAGGAAAATCAATAGGGATTTTGGTACGGATATGTACTCAGTGAACGGTTCGTTTAGCTTTATATATTGGTCCGGGTGGGCGTTGTATTGGTTTTTCGGAAGCGTTAGACCTGTAAGAAAAAAATTTAAATGGTTGGGAAAGGCCATGGGATGTAGAAATATTTTTTTCACATTTTATTTCCTTGTAAAAACAGGTAAATCAATAGGGTTTTTCGTACGGATAAGTGCCCAGTGAACGGTTTGTTTAGCTTTATACATTGTTCCGGGTGGGCGTTGTATTGTTTTTTCGGAAGTGTTAGACCTGTAAGAGAAAAATTTAAATGGTTGGGAAAGGCCATGGGATGTAGAAATATTTTTTTCACATTTTACTTCCTTGTAAAAACAGGAAAATCGATAGGGATTTTCATACGGATAAGTACCCAGTGAACGGTTCGTTTAGCTTTATATGTTGTTCAGGGTGGGCGTTGTATTGGTTTTTTGGAAGTGTTAGACATGTAAGAGAAAAATTTAAAAGGTTGGGAAAGGCCATGGGATGTAGAAATATTTTTTTCACATTTTACTTCCTTATAAAAACAGGAAAATCAATAGGGATTTTCGTACGGATATGTACCCAGTGAACGGTTCGTTTAGCTTTATATATTGTTCCGGGTGGGCGTTGTATTGGTTTTTCGGAAGCGTTAGACCCGTAAGAAAAAAATTTAAATGGTTGGGAAAGGCCATGGGATGTAGAAATATTTTTTTCACATTTTATTTCCTTGTAAAAACAGGTAAATCAATAGGGTTTTTCGTACGGATAAGTGCCCAGTGAACGGTTTGTTTAGCTTTATACATTGTTCCGGGTGGGCTATTGTTTTTTCGGAAGTGTTAGACCTGTAAGAGAAAAATTTAAATGGTTGGGAAAGGCCATGGGATGTAGAAATATTTTTTTCACATTTTACTTCCTTGTAAAAACAGGAAAATCGATAGGGATTTTCATACGGATAAGTACCCAGTGAACGGTTCGTTTATCTTTATATATTCTTCCGGGTGGGCGTTGTATTGGTTTTTCGGATGTGTTAGACCTGTAAGAGAAAAATTTAAATGGTTGGGAAAGGCCATGGGATGTAGAAATATTTTTTTCACATTTACTTCCTTGTAAAAACAGGTAAATCAATAGGGTTTTTCGTACGGATAAGTACCCAGTGAACCGTTCGTTTAGCTTTATATATTGTTCCGGGTGGGCGTTGTATTGTTTTTTCGGAACTGTTAGACCTGTAAGAGAAAAATTTAAATGGTTGGGAAAGGCCATGGGATGTAGAAATATTTTTTTCCCATTTTACTTCCTTGTAAAAACAGGTAAATCAATAGTGATTTTCGTACGGATAAGTACCCAGTGAACGGTTCGTTTAGCTTTATATATTGTTCCGGGTGGGCGTTGTATTGGTTTTTCGGAAGCGTTAGACCTGTAAGAAAAAAATTTAAATGGTTGGGAAAGGCCATGGGATGTAGAAATATTTTTTTCACATTTTATTTCCTTGTAAAAACAGGTAAATCAATAGGGTTTTTCGTACGGATAAGTGCCCAGTGAACGGTTCGTTTAGCTTTATATATTGTTCCGGGTGGGCGTTGTTTTGGTTTTTCGGAAGTGTTAGACCTGTAAGAGAAAAATTTAAATGGTTGGGAAAGGCCATGGGATGTAGAAATATTTTTTTCACATATACTTCCTTGTAAAAACAGGTAAATCAATAGGGTTTTTCGTACGGATAAGTACGCAGTGAACGGTTCGTTTAGCTTTATATATTGTTCCGGGTGGGCGTTGTATTGGTTTTTCGGAAGTGTTAGACCTGTAAGAGAAAAATTTAAATGGCTGGGAAAGGCCATGGGATGTAGAAATATTTTTTTCACATTTTACTTCCTTATAAAAACAGGAAAATCAATAGGGATTTTGGTACGGATATGTACCCAGTGAACGGTTCGTTTAGCTTTATATATTGGTCCGGGTGGGCGTTGTATTGGTTTTTCGGAAGCGTTAGACCTGTAAGAAAAAAATTTAAATGGTTGGGAAAGGCCATGGGATGTAGAAATATTTTTTCACATTTTATTTCCTTGTAAAAACAGGTAAATCAATAGGGTTTTTCGTACGGATAAGTGCCCAGTGAACGGTTTGTTTAGCTTTATACATTGTTCCGGGTGGGCGTTGTATTGTTTTTTCGGAAGTGTTAGACCTGTAAGAGAAAAATTTAAATGGTTGGGAAAGGCCATGGGATGTAGAAATATTTTTTTCACATTTTACTTCCTAATAAAAACTGGAAAATCAATAGGGATTTTCGTACGGATATGTACCCAGTGAACGGTTCGTTTAGCTTTATATATTGTTCCGGGTGGGCGTTGTATTGGTTTTTCGGAAGTGTTAGACCTGTAAGAGAAAAATTTAAATGGTTGGGAAAGGCCATGGGATGTAGAAATATTTTTTTCACATATACTTCCTTGTAAAAACAGGTAAATCAATAGGGTTTTTCGTACGGATAAGTACCCAGTGAACGGTTCGTTTATCTTTATATATTCTTCCGGGTGGGCGTTGTATTGGTTTTTCGGATGTGTTAGACCTGTAAGAGAAAAATTTAAATGGTTGGGAAAGGCCATGGGATGTAGAAATATTTTTTTCACATTTACTTCCTTGTAAAAACAGGTAAATCAATAGGGATTTTCGTACGGATAATTACCCAGTGAACGGTTCGTTTAGCTTTATATATTGTTCCGGGTGGGCTATTGTTTTTTCGGAAGTGTTAGACCTGTAAGAGAAAAATTTAAATGGTTGGGAAAGGCCATGGGATGTAGAAATATTTTTTTCACATTTTATTTCCTTGTAAAAACAGGAAAATCGATAGGGATTTTCATACGGATAAGTACCCAGTGAACGGTTCGTTTAGCTTTATATATTGGTCCGGGTGGGCGTTGTATTGGTTTTTCGGAAGCGTTAGACCTGTAAGAAAAAAATTTAAATGGTTGGGAAAGGCCATGGGATGTAGAAATATTTTTTTCACATTTTATTTCCTTGTAAAAACAGGTAAATCAATAGGGTTTTTCGTACGGATAAGTGCCCAGTGAACGGTTCGTTTAGCTTTATATATTGTTCCGGGTGGGCGTTGTTTTGGTTTTTCGGAAGTGTTGGACCTGTAAGAGAAAAATTTAAATGGTTGGGAAAGGCCATGGGATGTAGAAATATTTTTTTCACATATACTTCCTTGTAAAAACAGGTAAATCGATAGGGTTTTTCGTACGGATAAGTACGCAGTGAACGGTTCGTTTAGCTTTATATATTGTTCCGGGTGGGCGTTGTATTGGTTTTTCGGAAGTGTTAGACCTGTAAGAGAAAAATTTAAATGGTTGGGAAAGGCCATGGGATGTAGAAATATTTTTTTCACATTTACTTCCTTGTAAAAACAGGTAAATCAATAGGGTTTTTCGTACGGATAAGTACCCAGTGAACGGTTCGTTTAGCTTTATATATTGTTCCGGGTGGGCGTTGTATTGGTTTTTCAGAAGTGTTAGACCTGTAAGAGAAAAATTTAAATGGTTGGGAAAGGCCATGGGATGTAGAAATATTTTTTTCACATTTACTTCCTTGTAAAAACAGGTAAATCAATAGGGTTTTTCGTACGGATAAGTACCCAGTGAACGGTTCGTTTAGCTTTATATATTGTTCCGGGTGGGCGTTGTATTGGTTTTTCAGAAGTGTTAGACCTGTAAGAGAAAAATTTAAATGGCTGGGAAAGGCCATGGGATGTAGAAATATTTTTTTCACATTTTACTTCCTTATAAAAACAGGAAAATCAATAGGGATTTTGGTACGGATATGTACTCAGTGAACGGTTCGTTTAGCTTTATATATTGGTCCGGGTGGGCGTTGTATTGGTTTTTCGGAAGCGTTAGACCTGTAAGAAAAAAATTTAAATGGTTGGGAAAGGCCATGGGATGTAGAAATATTTTTTTCACATTTTATTTCCTTGTAAAAACAGGTAAATCAATAGGGTTTTTCGTACGGATAAGTGCCCAGTGAACGGTTTGTTTAGCTTTATACATTGTTCCGGGTGGGCGTTGTATGGGTTTTTCGGAAGTGTTAGACCTGTAAGAGAAAAATTTAAATGGTTGGGAAAGGCCATGGGATGTAGAAATATTTTTTCACATTTACTTCCTTGTAAAAACAGGTAAATCAATAGGGTTTTTCGTACGGATAAATACCCAGTGAACGGTTCGTTTAGCTTTATATATTGTTCCGGGTGGGCGTTGTATTGGTTTTTCGGAAGCGTTAGACCTGTAAGAAAAAAATTTAAATGGTTGGGAAAGGCCATGGGATGTAGAAATATTTTTTTCACATTTTATTTCCTTGTAAAAACAGGTAAATCAATAGGGTTTTTCGTACGGATAAGTGCCCAGTGAACGGTTTGTTTAGATTTATACATTGTTCCGGGTGGGCGTTGTATTGTTTTTTCGGAAGTGTTAGACCTGTAAGAGAAAAATTTAAATGGTTGGGAAAGGCCATGGGATGTAGAAATATTTTTTTCACATTTTACTTCCTTGTAAAAACAGGTAAATCAATAGGGATTTTCGTACGGATAATTACCCAGTGAACGGTTCGTTTAGCTTTATATGTTGTTCAGGGTGGGCGTTGTATTGGTTTTTTGGAAGTGTTAGACATGTAAGAGAAAAATTTAAAAGGTTGGGAAAGGCCATGGGATGTAGAAATATTTTTTTCACATTTTACTTCCTTATAAAAACAGGAAAATCAATAGGGATTTTCGTACGGATATGTACCCAGTGAACGGTTCGTTTAGCTTTATATATTGTTCCGGGTGGGCGTTGTATTGGTTTTTCGGAAGCGTTAGACCCGTAAGAAAAAAATTTAAATGGTTGGGAAAGGCCATGGGATGTAGAAATATTTTTTTCACATTTTATTTCCTTGTAAAAACAGGTAAATCAATAGGGTTTTTCGTACGGATAAGTGCCCAGTGAACGGTTTGTTTAGCTTTATACATTGTTCCGGGTGGGCTATTGTTTTTTCGGAAGTGTTAGACCTGTAAGAGAAAAATTTAAATGGTTGGGAAAGGCCATGGGATGTAGAAATATTTTTTTCACATTTTACTTCCTTGTAAAAACAGGAAAATCGATAGGGATTTTCATACGGATAAGTACCCAGTGAACGGTTCGTTTATCTTTATATATTCTTCCGGGTGGGCGTTGTATTGGTTTTTCGGATGTGTTAGACCTGTAAGAGAAAAATTTAAATGGTTGGGAAAGGCCATGGGATGTAGAAATATTTTTTTCACATTTACTTCCTTGTAAAAACAGGTAAATCAATAGGGTTTTTCGTACGGATAAGTACCCAGTGAACCGTTCGTTTAGCTTTATATATTGTTCCGGGTGGGCGTTGTATTGTTTTTTCGGAACTGTTAGACCTGTAAGAGAAAAATTTAAATGGTTGGGAAAGGCCATGGGATGTAGAAATATTTTTTTCCCATTTTACTTCCTTGTAAAAACAGGTAAATCAATAGTGATTTTCGTACGGATAAGTACCCAGTGAACGGTTCGTTTAGCTTTATATATTGTTCCGGGTGGGCGTTGTATTGGTTTTTTGGAAGTGTTAGACATGTAAGAGAAAAATTTAAATGGTTGGGAAAGGCCATGGGATGTAGAAATATTTTTTTTCACATTTTACTTCCTTATAAAAACAGGAAAATCAATAGGGATTTTCATACGGATATGTACCCAGTGAACGGTTCGTTTAGCTTTATATATTGTTCCGGGTGGGCGTTGTATTGGTTTTTCGGAAGCGTTAGACCTGTAAGAGAAAAATTTAAATGGTTGGGAAAGGCCATGGGATGTAGAAATATTTTTTTCACATTTTATTTCCTTGTAAAAACAGGTAAATCAATAGGGTTTTTCGTACGGATAAGTGCCCAGTGAACGGTTTGTTTAGCTTTATACATTGTTCCGGGTGGGCTATTTTTTTTTCGGAAGTGTTAGACCTGTAAGAGAAAAATTTAAATGGTTGGGAAAGGCCATGGGATGTAGAAATATTTTTTTCCCATTTTACTTCCTTGTAAAAACAGGTAAATCAATAGGGTTTTTCGTACGGATAAGTACCCAGTGAACGGTTCGTTTAGCTTTATATATTGTTCCGGGTGGGCGTTGTATTGGTTTTTCGGAAGCGTTAGACCTGTAAGAAAAAAATTTAAATGGTTGGGAAAGGCCATGGGATGTAGAAATATTTTTTTCACATTTTATTTCCTTGTAAAAACAGGTAAATCAATAGGGTTTTTCGTACGGATAAGTGCCCAGTGAACGGTTTGTTTAGATTTATACATTGTTCCGGGTGGGCGTTGTATTGTTTTTTCGGAAGTGTTAGACCTGTAAGAGAAAAATTTAAATGGTTGGGAAAGGCCATGGGATGTAGAAATATTTTTTTCACATTTTACTTCCTTGTAAAAACAGGTAAATCAATAGGGATTTTCGTACGGATAATTACCCAGTGAACGGTTCGTTTAGCTTTATATGTTGTTCAGGGTGGGCGTTGTATTGGTTTTTTGGAAGTGTTAGACATGTAAGAGAAAAATTTAAAAGGTTGGGAAAGGCCATGGGATGTAGAAATATTTTTTTCACATTTTACTTCCTTATAAAAACAGGAAAATCAATAGGGATTTTCGTACGGATATGTACCCAGTGAACGGTTCGTTTAGCTTTATATATTGTTCCGGGTGGGCGTTGTATTGGTTTTTCGGAAGCGTTAGACCCGTAAGAAAAAAATTTAAATGGTTGGGAAAGGCCATGGGATGTAGAAATATTTTTTTCACATTTTATTTCCTTGTAAAAACAGGTAAATCAATAGGGTTTTTCGTACGGATAAGTGCCCAGTGAACGGTTTGTTTAGCTTTATACATTGTTCCGGGTGGGCTATTGTTTTTTCGGAAGTGTTAGACCTGTAAGAGAAAAATTTAAATGGTTGGGAAAGGCCATGGGATGTAGAAATATTTTTTTCACATTTTACTTCCTTGTAAAAACAGGAAAATCGATAGGGATTTTCATACGGATAAGTACCCAGTGAACGGTTCGTTTATCTTTATATATTCTTCCGGGTGGGCGTTGTATTGGTTTTTCGGATGTGTTAGACCTGTAAGAGAAAAATTTAAATGGTTGGGAAAGGCCATGGGATGTAGAAATATTTTTTTCACATTTACTTCCTTGTAAAAACAGGTAAATCAATAGGGTTTTTCGTACGGATAAGTACCCAGTGAACCGTTCGTTTAGCTTTATATATTGTTCCGGGTGGGCGTTGTATTGTTTTTTCGGAACTGTTAGACCTGTAAGAGAAAAATTTAAATGGTTGGGAAAGGCCATGGGATGTAGAAATATTTTTTTCCCATTTTACTTCCTTGTAAAAACAGGTAAATCAATAGTGATTTTCGTACGGATAAGTACCCAGTGAACGGTTCGTTTAGCTTTATATATTGTTCCGGGTGGGCGTTGTATTGGTTTTTTGGAAGTGTTAGACATGTAAGAGAAAAATTTAAATGGTTGGGAAAGGCCATGGGATGTAGAAATATTTTTTTTCACATTTTACTTCCTTATAAAAACAGGAAAATCAATAGGGATTTTCATACGGATATGTACCCAGTGAACGGTTCGTTTAGCTTTATATATTGTTCCGGGTGGGCGTTGTATTGGTTTTTCGGAAGCGTTAGACCTGTAAGAAAAAAATTTAAATGGTTGGGAAAGGCCATGGGATGTAGAAATATTTTTTTCACATTTTATTTCCTTGTAAAAACAGGTAAATCAATAGGGTTTTTCGTACGGATAAGTGCCCAGTGAACGGTTTGTTTAGCTTTATACATTGTTCCGGGTGGGCTATTTTTTTTTCGGAAGTGTTAGACCTGTAAGAGAAAAATTTAAATGGTTGGGAAAGGCCATGGGATGTAGAAATATTTTTTTCCCATTTTACTTCCTTGTAAAAACAGGTAAATCAATAGGGTTTTTCGTACGGATAAGTACCCAGTGAACGGTTCGTTTAGCTTTATATATTGTTCCGGGTGGGCGTTGTATTGGTTTTTCAGAAGTGTTAGACATGTAAGAGAAAAATTTAAATGGTTGGGAAAGGCCATGGGATGTAGAAATATTTTTTTCACATTTTATTTCCTTTTAAAAACAGGAAAATCAATAGGGATTTTCGTACAGATAAGTACCCAGTGAACCGTTCGTTTAGCTTTATATATTGTTCCGGGTGGGCGTTGTTTTGGTTTTTCGGAAGTGTTAGACCTGTAAGAGAAAAATTTAAATGGTTGGGAAAGGCCATGGGATGTAGAAATATTTTTTTCACATTTTATTTCCTTGTAATACAGGTAAATCAATAGGGTTTTTCGTACGGATAAGTGCCCAGTGAACGGTTCGTTTAGCTTTATATATTGTTCCGGGTGGGCGTTGTATTGGTTTTTCGGAAGTGTTAGACCTGTAAGAGAAAAATTTAAATGGTTGGGAAAGGCCATGGGATGTAGAAATATTTTTTTCACATTTTATTTCCTTGTAATACAGGTAAATCAATAGGGTTTTTCGTACGGATAAGTGCCCAGTGAACGGTTCGTTTAGCTTTATATATTGTTCCGGGTGGGCGTTGTATTGGTTTTTCAGAAGTGTTAGACCTGTAAGAGAAAAATTTAAATGGTTGGGAAAGGCCATGGGATGTAGAAATATTTTTTTCACATTTTACTTCCTTATAAAAACAGGAAAATCAATAGGGATTTTCGTACGGATATGTACCCAGTGAACGGTTTGTTTAGCTTTATACATTGTTCCGGGTGGCCGTTGTATTGTTTTTTCGGAAGTGTTAGACCTGTAAGAGAAAAATTTAAATGGTTGGGAAAGGCCATGGGATGTAGAAATATTTTTTTCACATTTTACTTCCTTGTAAAAACAGGTAAATCAATAGGGTTTTTCGTACGGATAAGTACCCAGTGAACGGTTCGTTTAGCTTTATATATTGTTCCGGGTGGGCGTTGTATTGGTTTTTCAGAAGTGTTAGACCTGTAAGAGAAAAATTTAAATGGTTGGGAAAGGCCATTGGATGTAGAAATATTTTTTTCACATTTTACTTCCTTATAAAAACAGGAAAATCAATAGGGATTTTCGTACGGATATGTACCCAGTGAACGGTTCGTTTAGCTTTATATATTGTTCCGGGTGGGCGTTGTATTGGTTTTTCGGAAGCGTTAGTCCTGTAAGAAAAAAATTTAAATGGTTGGGAAAGGCCATGGGATGTAGAAATATTTTTTTCACATTTAGTTCCTTGTAAAAACAGGTAAATCAATAGGGTTTTTCGTACGGATAAGTACCCAGTGAACGGTTCGTTTAGCTTTATATATTGTTCCGGGTGGGCGTTGTATTGGTTTTTCAGAAGTGTTAGACCTGTAAGAGAAAAATTAAATGGTTGGGAAAGGCCATGGTATGTAGAAATATCTTTTTCACATTTTATTTCCTTTTAAAAACAGGTAAATCAATAAGGATTTTCGTACGGATATTTACCCAGTGAACGGTTCGTTTAGCTTTATATATTGTTCCGGGTGGGCGTTGTATTGGTTTTTTGGAAGTGTTAGACCTGTAAGAGAAAAATTTTAATGGTTGGGAAAGGCCATGGGATGTAGAAATATTTTTTTCACATTTTATTTCCTTTTAAAAACAGGTAAATCAATAGGGATTTTCGTACGGATAATTACCCAGTGAACGGTTCGTGTAGCTTTATATATTGTTCCGGGTGGGCGTTGTTTTGGTTTTTCGGAAGTGTTAGACCTGTAAGAGAAAAATTTAAATGGTTGGGAAAGGCCATGGGATGTAGAAATATTTTTTTCACATTTTATTTCCTTGTAAAAACAGGTAAATAAATAGGGTTTTTCGTACGGATAAGTGCCCAGTGAACGGTTCGTTTAGCTTTATATATTGTTCCGGGTGGGCGTTGTTTTGGTTTTTCGGAAGTGTTAGACCTGTAAGAGAAAAATTTAAATGGTTGGGAAAGGCCATGGGATGTAGAAATATTTTTTTCACATATACTTCCTTGTAAAAACAGGAAAATCAATAGGGATTTTCGTACGGATAAGTACCCAGTGAACCGTTCGTTTAGCTTTATATATTGTTCCGGGTGGGCGTTGTTTTGGTTTTTCGGAAGTGTTAGACCTGTAAGAGAAAAATTTAAATGGTTGGGAAAGGCCATGGGATGTAGAAATATTTTTTTCACATTTTATTTCCTTGTAATACAGGTAAATCAATAGGGTTTTTCGTACGGATAAGTGCCCAGTGAACGGTTCGTTTAGCTTTATATATTGTTCCGGGTGGGCGTTGTATTGGTTTTTCGGAAGTGTTAGACCTGTAAGAGAAAAATTTAAATGGTTGGGAAAGGCCATGGGATGTAGAAATATTTTTTTCACATTTTATTTCCTTGTAATACAGGTAAATCAATAGGGTTTTTCGTACGGATAAGTGCCCAGTGAACGGTTCGTTTAGCTTTATATATTGTTCCGGGTGGGCGTTGTATTGGTTTTTCAGAAGTGTTAGACCTGTAAGAGAAAAATTTAAATGGTTGGGAAAGGCCATGGGATGTAGAAATATTTTTTTCACATTTTACTTCCTTATAAAAACAGGAAAATCAATAGGGATTTTCGTACGGATATGTACCCAGTGAACGGTTTGTTTAGCTTTATACATTGTTCCGGGTGGCCGTTGTATTGTTTTTTCGGAAGTGTTAGACCTGTAAGAGAAAAATTTAAATGGTTGGGAAAGGCCATGGGATGTAGAAATATTTTTTTCACATTTTACTTCCTTGTAAAAACAGGTAAATCAATAGGGTTTTTCGTACGGATAAGTACCCAGTGAACGGTTCGTTTAGCTTTATATATTGTTCCGGGTGGGCGTTGTATTGGTTTTTCAGAAGTGTTAGACCTGTAAGAGAAAAATTTAAATGGTTGGGAAAGGCCATTGGATGTAGAAATATTTTTTTCACATTTTACTTCCTTATAAAAACAGAAAAATCAATAGGGATTTTCGTACGGATATGTACCCAGTGAACGGTTCGTTTAGCTTTATATATTGTTCCGGGTGGGCGTTGTATTGGTTTTTCGGAAGCGTTAGTCCTGTAAGAAAAAAATTTAAATGGTTGGGAAAGGCCATGGGATGTAGAAATATTTTTTTCACATTTAGTTCCTTGTAAAAACAGGTAAATCAATAGGGTTTTTCGTACGGATAAGTACCCAGTGAACGGTTCGTTTAGCTTTATATATTGTTCCGGGTGGGCGTTGTATTGGTTTTTCAGAAGTGTTAGACCTGTAAGAGAAAAATTAAATGGTTGGGAAAGGCCATGGTATGTAGAAATATCTTTTTCACATTTTATTTCCTTTTAAAAACAGGTAAATCAATAGGGATTTTCGTACGGATATTTACCCAGTGAACGGTTCGTTTAGCTTTATATATTGTTCCGGGTGGGCGTTGTATTGGTTTTTTGGAAGTGTTAGACCTGTAAGAGAAAAATTTAAATGGTTGGGAAAGGCCATGGGATGTAATAATATTTTTTTCACATTTTATTTCCTTTTAAAAACAGGTAAATCAATAGGGATTTTCGTACGGATAATTACCCAGTGAACGGTTCGTGTAGCTTTATATATTGTTCCGGGTGGGCGTTGTTTTGGTTTTTCGGAAGTGTTAGACCTGTAAGAGAAAAATTTAAATGGTTGGGAAAGGCCATGGGATGTAGAAATATTTTTTTCACATTTTATTTCCTTGTAAAAACAGGTAAATAAATAGGGTTTTTCGTACGGATAAGTGCCCAGTGAACGGTTCGTTTAGCTTTATATATTGTTCCGGGTGGGCGTTGTTTTGGTTTTTCGGAAGTGTTAGACCTGTAAGAGAAAAATTTAAATGGTTGGGAAAGGCCATGGGATGTAGAAATATTTTTTTCACATATACTTCCTTGTAAAAACAGGAAAATCAATAGGGATTTTCGTACGGATAAGTACCCAGTGAACCGTTCGTTTAGCTTTATATATTGTTCCGGGTGGGCGTTGTTTTGGTTTTTCGGATGTGTTAGACCTGTAAGAGAAAAATTTAAATGGTTGGGAAAGGCCATGGGATGTAGAAATATTTTTTTCACATTTTATTTCCTTGTAAAAACAGGTAAATCAATAGGGATTTTCGTACGGATAAGTGCCCAGTGAACGGTTCGTTTAGCTTTATATATTGTTCCGGGTGGGCGTTGTATTGGTTTTTCAGAAGTGTTAGACCTGTAAAAGAAAAATTTAAATGGTTGGGAAAGGCCATGGGATGTAGAAATATTTTTTTCACATTTTATTTCCTTTTAAAAACAGGTAAATCAATAGGGATTTTCGTACGGATAAGTACCCAGTGAACGGTTCGTTTAGCTTTATATATTGTTCCGGGTGGGCGTTGTATTGGTTTTTCGGAAGTGTTAGACCTGTAAGAGAAAAATTTAAATGGTTGGGAAAGGCCATGGGATGTAGAAATATTTTTTTCACATTTACTTCCTTGTAAAAACAGGTAAATCAATAACGTTTTTCGTACGGATAAGTACCCAGTGAACGGTTCGTTTAGCTTTATATATTGTTCCGGGTGGGCGTTGTATTGGTTTTTCAGAAGTGTTGGACCTGTAAGAGAAAAATTTAAATGGTTGGGAAAGGCCATGGGATGTAGAAATATTTTTTTCACATTTTATTTCCTTTTAAAAACAGCTAAATCAATAGGGATTTTCGTACGGATAAGTACCCAATGAACGGTTCGTTTAGCTTTATATATTGTTCCGGGTGGGCGTTGTATCGGTTTTTTGGAAGTGTTAGACCTGTAAGAGAAAAATTTAAATGGTTGGGAAAGGCCATGGGATGTAGAAATATTTTTTTCACATTTACTTCCTTGTAAAAACAGGTAAATCAATAGGGTTTTTCGTACGGATAAGTACCCAGTGAACGGTTCGTTTAGCTTTATATATTGTTCCGGGTGGGCGTTGTATTGGTTTTTCAGAAGTGTTAGACCTGTAAGAGAAAAATTTAAATGGTTGGGAAAGGCCATGGGATGTAGAAATATTTTTTTCACATTTTACTTCCTTTTAAAAACAGGTAAATCAATAGGGATTTTTGTACGGATAAGTACCCAGTGAACGGTTCGTTTAGCTTTATATATTGTTCCGGGTGGGCGTTGTATTGGTTTTTTGGAAGTGTTAGACCTCTAAGAGAAAAATTTAAATGGTTGGGAAAGGCTATGGGATGTAGAAATATTTTTTTCACATTTTACTTCCTTATAAAAACAGGAAAATCAATAGGGATTTTCGTACGGATATGTACCCAGTGAACGGTTCGTTTAGCTTTATATATTGTTCCGGGTGGGCGTTGTATTGGTTTTTCGGAAGCATTAGACCTGTAAGAAAAAAATTTAAATGGTTGGGAAAGGCCATGGGATGTAGAAATATTTTTTTCACATTTTATTTCCTTGTAAAAACAGGTAAATCAATAGGGTTTTTCGTACGGATAAGTGCCCAGTGAACGGTTCGTTTAGCTTTATATATTGTTCCGGGTGGGAGTTGTATTGGTTTTTCGTAAGTGTTAGACCTGTAAGAGAAAAATTTAAATGGTTGGGAAAGACCATGGGATGTAGAAATATTTTTTTCACATATACTTCCTTGTAAAAACAGGTAAATCAATAGGGTTTTTCGTACGGATAAGTACCCAGTGAACGGTTCGTTTAGCTTTATATATTGTTCCGGGTGGGCGTTGTATTGGTTTTTCAGAAGTGTTAGACCTGTAAAAGAAAATTTTAAATGGTTGGGAAAGGCCATGGGATGTAGAAATATTTTTTTCACATTTTATTTCCTTGTAAAAACAGGTAAATCAATAGGGTTTTTCGTACGGATAAGTGCCCAGTGAACGGTTTGTTTAGCTTTATACATTGTTCCGGGTGGGCGTTGTATTGTTTTTTCGGAAGTGTTAGACCTGTAAGAGAAAAATTTAAATGGTTGGGAAAGGCCATGGGATGTAGAAATATTTTTTTCACATTTTACTTCCTTGTAAAAACAGGAAAATCGATAGGGATTTTCATACGGATAAGTACCCAGTGAACGGTTCGTTTATCTTTATATATTCTTCCGGGTGGGCGTTGTATTGGTTTTTATGAAGTGTTAGACCTGTAAGAGAAAAATTTAAATGGTTGGGAAAGGCCATGGGATGTAGAAATATTTTTTTCACATTTACTTCCTTGTAAAAACAGATAATCAATAGGGTTTTTCGTACGGATAAGTACCCAGTGAACCGTTCGTTTAGCTTTATATATTGTTCCGGGTGGGCGTTGTTTTGGTTTTTCGGAAGTGTTAGACCTGTAAGAGAAAAATTTAAATGGTTGGGAAAGGCCATGGGATGTAGAAATATTTTTTTCACATTTTACTTCCTTGTAAAAACAGGAAAATCAATAGGGATTTTCGTACGGATAAGTACCCAGTGAACCGTTCGTTTACCTTTATATATTGTTCCGGGTGGGCGTTGTATTGTTTTTTCGGAAGTGTTAGACCTGTAAGAGAAAAATTTAAATGGTTGGGAAAGGCCATGGGATGTAGAAATATTTTTTTCACATTTTACTTCCTTGTAAAAACAGGTAAATCAATAGGGATTTTCGTACGGATAATTACCCAGTGAACGGTTCGTTTAGCTTTATATATTGTTCCGGGTGGGCGTTGTATTGGTTTTTTGGAAGTGTTAGACATGTAAGAGAAAAATTTAAATGGTTGGGAAAGGCCATGGGATGTAGAAATATTTTTTTCACATTTTACTTCCTTATAAAAACAGGAAAATCAATAGGGATTTTCGTACGGATATTTACCCAGTGAACGGTTCGTTTAGCTTTATATATTGTTCCGGGTGGGCGTTGTATTGGTTTTTCGGAAGCGTTAGACCTGTAAGAAAAAAATTTAAATGGTTGGGAGAGGCCATGGGATGTAGAAATATTTTTTTCACATTTTATTTCCTTGTAAAAACAGGTAAATCAATAGGGATTTTCGTACGGATAAGTGCCCAATGAAGGCTGCATTTAGCTTTATATATTGTTCCGGGTGGGCGTTGTATTGGTTTTTCAGAAGTGTTAGACCTGTAAAAGAAAAATTTAAATGGTTGGGAAAGGCCATGGGATGTAGAAATATTTTTTTCACATTTTATTTCCTTTTAAAAACAGGTAAATCAATAGGGATTTTCGTACGGATAAGTACCCAGTGAACGGTTCGTTTAGCTTTATATATTGTTCCGGGTGGGCGTTGTATTGGTTTTTTGGAAGTGTTAGACCTGTAAGAGCAAAATTTAAATGGTTGGGAAAGGCCATGGGATGTAGAAATATTTTTTTCACATTTACTTCCTTGTAAAAACAGGTAAATCAATAGAGTTTTTCGTACGGATAAGTACCCAGTGAACGTTTCGTTTAGCTTTATATATTGTTCCGGGTGGGCGTTGTATTGGTTTTTCAGAAGTGTTAGACCTGTAAGAGAAAAATTTAAATGGTTGGGAAAGGCCATGGTATGTAGAAATATTTTTTTCACATTTTATTTCCTTTTAAAAACAGGTAAATCAATAGGGATTTTCGTACGGATACTTACCCTGTGAACGGTTCGTTTAGCTTTATATATTGTTCCGGGTGGGCGTTGTATTGGTTTTTTGGAAGTGTTAGACCTGTAAGAGAAAAATTTAAATGGTTGGGAAAGGCCATGGGATGTAGAAATATTTTTTTCACATTTTATTTCCTTGTAAAAACAGGTAAATCAATAGGGTTTTTCGTACGGATAAGTGCCCAGTGAACGGTTCGTTTAGCTTTATATATTGTTCCGGGTGGGCGTGGTATTGGTTTTTCGGTAGTGTTAGACCTGTAAGAGAAAAATTAAAATGGTTGGGAAAGACCATGGGATGTAGAAATATTTTTTTCACATTTTACTTCCTTGTAAAAACAGGAAAATCGATAGGGATTTTCGGACGGATAAGAACCTAGTGAACGGTTCGTTTATCTTTATATATTCTTCCGGGTGGGCGTTGTATTGTTTTTTCGGAAGTGTTAGACCTGTAAGAGAAAAATTTAAATGGTTGGGAAAGGCCATGGGATGTAGAAATATTTTTTTCACATTTTACTTCCTTGTAAAAACAGGAAAATCAATAGGGATTTTCGTACGGATAAGTACCCAGTGAACCGTTCGTTTAGCTTTATATATTCTTCCGGGTAGGCGTTGTTTTGGTTTTTCGGAAGAGTTAGACCTGTAAGAGAAAAATTTAAATGGTTGGGAAAGGCCATGGGATGTAGAAATATTTTTTTCACATTTACTTCCTTGTAAAAACAGGTAAATCAATAGGGTTTTTCGTACGGATAAGTACCCAGTGAACCGTTCGTTTAGCTTTATATATTGTTCCGGGTGGGCGTTGTATTGTTTTTTCGGAAGTTTTAGACCTGTAAGAGAAAAATTTAAATGGTTGGGAAAGGCCATGGGATGTAGAAATATTTTTTTCACATTTTACTTCCTTGTAAAAACAGGAAAATCAATAGGGATTTTCGTACGGATAAGTACCCAGTGAACCATTCGTTTAGCTTTATATATTGTTCCGGGCGGGCGTTGTTTTGGTTTTTCGGAAGTGTTAGACCTGTAAGAGAAAAATTTAAATGGTTGGGAAAGGCCATGGGATGTAGAAATATTTTTTTCACATTTTATTTCCTTGTAAAAACAGGTAAATCAATAGGGTTTTTCGTACGGATAAGTGCCCAGTGAACGGTTCGTTTAGCTTTATATATTGTTCCGGGTGGGCGTTGTTTTGGTTTTTCGGAAGTGTTAGACCTGTAAGAGAAAAATTTAAAAGGTTGGGAAAGGCCATGGGATGTAGAAATATTTTTTTCACATTTTACTTCCTTGTAAAAACAGGAAAATCGATAGGGATTTTCATACGGATAAGTACCCAGTGAACGGTTCGTTTATCTTTATATATTCTTCCGGGTGGGCGTTGTATTGGTTTTTCTGAAGTGTTAGACCTGTAAGAGAAAAATTTAAATTGTTGGGAAAGGCCATGGGATGTAGAAATATTTTTTTCACATTTACTTCCTTGTAAAAACAGGTAAATCAATAGGGTTTTTCGTACGGATAAGTACCCAGTGAACCGTTCGTTTAGCTTTATACATTGTTCCGGGTGGGCGTTGTATTGTTTTTTTGGAAGTGTTAGACCTGTAAGAGAAAAATTTAAATGGTTGGGAAAGGCCATGGGATGTTGAAATATTTTTTTCACATTTTACTTCCTTGTAAAAACTGGAAAATCGATAGGGATTTTCGTACGGATAAGTACCCAGTGAACGGTTCGTTTATCTTTATATATTCTTCCGGGTGGGCGTTGTATTGGTTTTTCGGATGTGTTAGACCTGTAAGAGAAAAATTTAAATGGTTGGGAAAGGCCATGGGATGTAGAAATATTTTTTTCACATTTTACTTCCTTGTAAAAACAGGAAAATCGATAGGGATTTTCATACGGATAAGTACCCAGTGAACGGTTCGTTTATCTTTATATATTCTTCCGGGTGGGCGTTGTATTGGTTTTTATGAAGTGTTAGACCTGTAAGAGAAAAATTTAAATGGTTGGGAAAGGCCATGGGATGTAGAAATATTTTTTTCACATTTACTTCCTTGTAAAAACAGATAATCAATAGGGTTTTTCGTACGGATAAGTACCCAGTGAACCGTTCGTTTAGCTTTATATATTGTTCCGGGTGGGCGTTGTTTTGGTTTTTCGGAAGTGTTAGACCTGTAAGAGAAAAATTTAAATGGTTGGGAAAGGCCATGGGATGTAGAAATATTTTTTTCACATTTTACTTCCTTGTAAAAACAGGAAAATCAATAGGGATTTTCGTACGGATAAGTACCCAGTGAACCGTTCGTTTACCTTTATATATTGTTCCGGGTGGGCGTTGTATTGTTTTTTCGGAAGTGTTAGACCTGTAAGAGAAAAATTTAAATGGTTGGGAAAGGCCATGGGATGTAGAAATATTTTTTTCACATTTTACTTCCTTGTAAAAACAGGTAAATCAATAGGGATTTTCGTAAGGATAATTACCCAGTGAACGGTTCGTTTAGCTTTATATATTGTTCCGGGTGGGCGTTGTATTGGTTTTTTGGAAGTGTTAGACATGTAAGAGAAAAATTTAAATGGTTGGGAAAGGCCATGGGATGTAGAAATATTTTTTTCACATTTTACTTCCTTATAAAAACAGGAAAATCAATAGGGATTTTCGTACGGATATTTACCCAGTGAACGGTTCGTTTAGCTTTATATATTGTTCCGGGTGGGCGTTGTATTGTTTTTTCGGAAGTTTTAGACCTGTAAGAGAAAAATTTAAATGGTTGGGAAAGGCCATGGGATGTAGAAATATTTTTTTCACATTTTACTTCCTTGTAAAAACAGGAAAATCAATAGGGATTTTCGTACGGATAAGTACCCAGTGAACCATTCGTTTAGCTTTATATATTGTTCCGGGCGGGCGTTGTTTTGGTTTTTCGGAAGTGTTAGACCTGTAAGAGAAAAATTTAAATGGTTGGGAAAGGCCATGGGATGTAGAAATATTTTTTTCACATTTTATTTCCTTGTAAAAACAGGTAAATCAATAGGGTTTTTCGTACGGATAAGTGCCCAGTGAACGGTTCGTTTAGCTTTATATATTGTTCCGGGTGGGCGTTGTTTTGGTTTTTCGGAAGTGTTAGACCTGTAAGAGAAAAATTTAAAAGGTTGGGAAAGGCCATGGGATGTAGAAATATTTTTTTCACATTTTACTTCCTTGTAAAAACAGGAAAATCGATAGGGATTTTCATACGGATAAGTACCCAGTGAACGGTTCGTTTATCTTTATATATTCTTCCGGGTGGGCGTTGTATTGGTTTTTCTGAAGTGTTAGACCTGTAAGAGAAAAATTTAAATTGTTGGGAAAGGCCATGGGATGTAGAAATATTTTTTTCACATTTACTTCCTTGTAAAAACAGGTAAATCAATAGGGTTTTTCGTACGGATAAGTACCCAGTGAACCGTTCGTTTAGCTTTATACATTGTTCCGGGTGGGCGTTGTATTGTTTTTTCGGAAGTGTTAGACCTGTAAGAGAAAAATTTAAATGGTTGGGAAAGGCCATGGGATGTTGAAATATTTTTTTCACATTTTACTTCCTTGTAAAAACTGGAAAATCGATAGGGATTTTCGTACGGATAAGTACCCAGTGAACGGTTCGTTTATCTTTATATATTCTTCCGGGTGGGCGTTGTATTGGTTTTTCGGATGTGTTAGACCTGTAAGAGAAAAATTTAAATGGTTGGGAAAGGCCATGGGATGTAGAAATATTTTTTTCACATTTTACTTCCTTGTAAAAACAGGAAAATCGATAGGGATTTTCATACGGATAAGTACCCAGTGAACGGTTCGTTTATCTTTATATATTCTTCCGGGTGGGCGTTGTATTGGTTTTTATGAAGTGTTAGACCTGTAAGAGAAAAATTTAAATGGTTGGGAAAGGCCATGGGATGTAGAAATATTTTTTTCACATTTACTTCCTTGTAAAAACAGATAATCAATAGGGTTTTTCGTACGGATAAGTACCCAGTGAACCGTTCGTTTAGCTTTATATATTGTTCCGGGTGGGCGTTGTTTTGGTTTTTCGGAAGTGTTAGACCTGTAAGAGAAAAATTTAAATGGTTGGGAAAGGCCATGGGATGTAGAAATATTTTTTTCACATTTTACTTCCTTGTAAAAACAGGAAAATCAATAGGGATTTTCGTACGGATAAGTACCCAGTGAACCGTTCGTTTACCTTTATATATTGTTCCGGGTGGGCGTTGTATTGTTTTTTCGGAAGTGTTAGACCTGTAAGAGAAAAATTTAAATGGTTGGGAAAGGCCATGGGATGTAGAAATATTTTTTTCACATTTTACTTCCTTGTAAAAACAGGTAAATCAATAGGGATTTTCGTAAGGATAATTACCCAGTGAACGGTTCGTTTAGCTTTATATATTGTTCCGGGTGGGCGTTGTATTGGTTTTTTGGAAGTGTTAGACATGTAAGAGAAAAATTTAAATGGTTGGGAAAGGCCATGGGATGTAGAAATATTTTTTTCACATTTTACTTCCTTATAAAAACAGGAAAATCAATAGGGATTTTCGTACGGATATTTACCCAGTGAACGGTTCGTTTAGCTTTATATATTGTTCCGGGTGGGCGTTGTATTGGTTTTTCGGAAGCGTTAGACCTGTAAGAAAAAAATTTAAATGGTTGGGAAAGGCCATGGGATGTAGAAATATTTTTTTCACATTTTATTTCCTTGTAAAAACAGGTAAATCAATAGGGATTTTCGTACGGATAAGTGCCCAATGAAGGCTGCATTTAGCTTTATATATTGTTCCGGGTGGGCGTTGTATTGGTTTTTCAGAAGTGTTAGACCTGTAAAAGAAAAATTTAAATGGTTGGGAAAGGCCATGGGATGTAGAAATATTTTTTTCACATTTTATTTCCTTTTAAAAACAGGTAAATCAATAGGGATTTTCGTACGGATAAGTACCCAGTGAATGGTTCGTTTAGCTTTATATATTGTTCCGGGTGGGCGTTGTATTGGTTTTTTGGAAGTGTTAGACCTGTAAGAGCAAAATTTAAATTGTTGGGAAAGGCCATGGGATGTAGAAATATTTTTTTCACATTTACTTCCTTGTAAAAACAGGTAAATCAATAGGGTTTTTCGTACGGATAAGTACCCAGTGAACGTTTCGTTTAGCTTTATATATTGTTCCGGGTGGGCGTTGTATTGGTTTTTCAGAAGTGTTAGACCTGTAAGAGAAAAATTTAAATGGTTGGGAAAGGCCATGGTATGTAGAAATATTTTTTTCACATTTTATTTCCTTTTAAAAACAGGTAAATCAATAGGGATTTTCGTACGGATACTTACCCTGTGAACGGTTCGTTTAGCTTTATATATTGTTCCGGGTGGGCGTTGTATTGGTTTTTTGGAAGTGTTAGACCTGTAAGAGAAAAATTTAAATGGTTCGGAAAGGCCATGGGATGTAGAAATATTTTTTTCACATTTTATTTCCTTGTAAAAACAGGTAAATCAATAGGGTTTTTCGTACGGATAAGTGCCCAGTGAACGGTTCGTTTAGCTTTATATATTGTTCCGGGTGGGCGTGGTATTGGTTTTTCGGTAGTGTTAGACCTGTAAGAGAAAAATTTAAATGGTTGGGAAAGGCCATGGGATGTAGAAATATTTTTTTCACATTTTACTTCCTTGTAAAAACAGGAAAATCGATAGGGATTTTCGGACGGATAAGTACCTAGTGAACGGTTCGTTTATCTTTATATATTCTTCCGGGTGGGCGTTGTATTGTTTTTTCGGAAGTGTTAGACCTGTAAGAGAAAAATTTAAATGGTTGGGAAAGGCCATGGGATGTAGAAATATTTTTTTCACATTTTACTTCCTTGTAAAAACAGGAAAATCAATAGGGATTTTCGTACGGATAAGTACCCAGTGAACCGTTCGTTTAGCTTTATATATTGTTCCGGGTGGGCGTTGTTTTGGTTTTTCGGAAGAGTTAGACCTGTAAGAGAAAAATTTAAATGGTTGGGAAAGGCCATGGGATGTAGAAATATTTTTTTCACATTTACTTCCTTGTAAAAACAGGTAAATCAATAGGGTTTTTCGTACGGATAAGTACCCAGTGAACCGTTCGTTTAGCTTTATATATTGTTCCGGGTGGGCGTTGTATTGTTTTTTCGGAAGTTTTAGACCTGTAAGAGAAAAATTTAAATGGTTGGGAAAGGCCATGGGATGTAGAAATATTTTTTTCACATTTTACTTCCTTGTAAAAACAGGAAAATCAATAGGGATTTTCGTACGGATAAGTACCCAGTGAACCATTCGTTTAGCTTTATATATTGTTCCGGGTGGGCGTTGTTTTGGTTTTTCGGAAGTGTTAGACCTGTAAGAGAAAAATTTAAATGGTTGGGAAAGGCCATGGGATGTAGAAATATTTTTTTCACATTTTATTTCCTTGTAAAAACAGGTAAATCAATAGGGTTTTTCGTACGGATAAGTGCCCAGTGAACGGTTCGTTTAGCTTTATATATTGTTCCGGGTGGGCGTTGTTTTGGTTTTTCGGAAGTGTTAGACCTGTAAGAGAAAAATTTAAAAGGTTGGGAAAGGCCATGGGATGTAGAAGTATTTTTTTCACATTTTAATACCTTGTAAAAACAGGAAAATCGATAGGGATTTTCATACGGATAAGTACCCAGTGAACGGTTCGTTTATCTTTATATATTCTTCCGGGTGGGCGTTGTATTGGTTTTTCTGAAGTGTTAGACCTGTAAGAGAAAAATTTAAATTGTTGGGAAAGGCCATGGGATGTAGAAATATTTTTTTCACATTTACTTCCTTGTAAAAACAGGTAAATCAATAGGGTTTTTAGTACGGATAAGTACCCAGTGAACCGTTCGTTTAGCTTTATACATTGTTCCGGGTGGGCGTTGTATTGTTTTTTCGGAAGTGTTAGACCTGTAAGAGAAAAATTTAAATGGTTGGGAAAGGCCATGGGATGTTGAAATATTTTTTTCACATTTTACTTCCTTGTAAAAACTGGAAAATCGATAGGGATTTTCATACGGATAAGTACCCAGTGAACGGTTCGTTTATCTTTATATATTCTTCCGGGTGGGCGTTGTATTGGTTTTTCGGATGTGTTAGACCTGTAAGAGAAAAATTTAAATGGTTGGGAAAGGCCATGGGATGTAGAAATATTTTTTTCACATTTACTTCCTTGTAAAAACAGGTAAATCAATAGGGTTTTTCGTACGGATAAGTACCCAGTGAACGGTTTGTTTAGCTTTATATATTGTTCCGGGTGGGCGTTGTATTGGTTTTTCAGAAATGTTAGACCTGTAAGAGAAAAATTTAAATGGTTGGGAAAGGCCATGGGATGTAGAAATATTTTTTTCACATTTTATTTCCTTTTAAAAACAGGTAAATCAATAGGGATTTTCGTACGGATAATTACCAAGTGAACGGTTCGTTTAGCTTTATATATTGTTCCGGGTGGGCGTTGTATTGGTTTTTTGGAAGTGTTAGACATGTAAGAGAAAAATTTAAATGGCTGGGAAAGGCCATGGGATGTAGAAATATTTTTTTCACATTTTACTTCCTTATAAAAACAGGAAAATCAATAGGAATTTTGGTACGGATATGTACCCAGTGAACGGTTCGTTTAGCTTTATATATTGGTCCGGGTGGGCGTTGTATTGGTTTTTCGGAAGCGTTAGACCTGTAAGAAAAAAATTTAAATGGTTGGGAAAGGCCATGGGATGTAGAAATATTTTTTTCACATTTTATTTCCTTGTAAAAACAGGTAAATCAATAGGGTTTTTCGTACGGATAAGTTCCCAGTGAACGGTTCGTTTAGCTTTATATATTGTTCCGGGTGGGCGTTGTTTTGGTTTTTCCGAAGTGTTAGACCTGTAAGAGAAAAATTTAAATGGTTGGGAAAGGCCATGGGATGTAGAAATATTTTTTTCACATATACTTCCTTGTAAAAACAGGTAAATCAATAGGGTTTTTCGTACGGATAAGTACGCAGTGAACGGTTCGTTTAGCTTTATATATTGTTCCGGGTGGGCGTTGTATTGGTTTTTCGGAAGTGTTAGACCTGTAAGAGAAAAATTTAAATGGTTGGGAAAGGCCATGGGATGTAGAAATATTTTTTTCACGTTTACTTCCTTGTAAAAACAGGTAAATCAATAGGGTTTTTCGTACGGATAAGTACCCAGTGAACGGTTCGTTTAGCTTTATATATTGTTCCGGGTGGGCGTTGTATTGGTTTTTCAGAAGTGTTAGACCTGTAAGAGAAAAATTTAAATGGTTGGGAAAGGCCATGGGATGTAGAAATATTTTTTTCACATTTACTTCCTTGTAAAAACAGGTAAATCAATAGGGTTTTTCGTACGGATAAGTACCCAGTGAACGGTTCGTTTAGCTTTATATATTGTTCCGGGTGGGCGTTGTATTGGTTTTTCAGATGTGTTAGACCTGTAAGAGAAAAATTTAAATGGCTGGGAAAGGCCATGGGATGTAGAAATATTTTTTTCACATTTTACTTCCTTATAAAAACAGGAAAATCAATAGGGATTTTGGTACGGATATGTACCCACTGAACGGTTCGTTTAGCTTTATATATTGGTCCGGGTGGGCGTTGTATTGGTTTTTCGGAAGCGTTAGACCTGTAAGAAAAAAATTTAAATGGTTGGGAAAGGCCATGGGATGTAGAAATATTTTTTTCACATTTTATTTCCTTGTAAAAACAGGTAAATCAATAGGGTTTTTCGTACGGATAAGTGCCCAGTGAACGGTTTGTTTAGCTTTATACATTGTTCCGGGTGGGCGTTGTATTGTTTTTTCGGAAGTGTTAGACCTGTAAGAGAAAAATTTAAATGGTTGGGAAAGGCCATGGGATGTAGAAATATTTTTTTCACATTTTACTTCCTTGTAAAAACAGGAAAATCGATAGGGATTTTCATACGGATAAGTACCCAGTGAACGGTTCGTTTATCTTTATATATTCTTCCGGGTGGGCGTTGTATTGGTTTTTCGGATGTGTTAGACCTGTAAGAGAAAAATTTAAATGGTTGGGAAAGGCCATGGGATGTAGAAATATTTTTTTCACATTTACTTCCTTGTAAAAACAGGTAAATCAATAGGGTTTTTCGTACGGATAAGTACCCAGTGAACTGTTCGTTTAGCTTTATATATTGTTCCGGGTGGGCGTTATATTGTTTTTTCGGAAGTGTTAGACCTGTAAGAGAAAAATTTAAATGGTTGGGAAAGGCCATGGGATGCAGAAATATTTTTTTCACATTTTACTTCCTTGTAAAAACAGGTAAATCAATAGGGATTTTCGTACGGATAATTACCCAGTGAACGGTTCGTTTAGCTTTATATATTGTTCCGGGTGGGCTATTGTTTTTTCGGAAGTGTTAGACCTGTAAGAGAAAAATTTAAATGGTTGGGAAAGGCCATGGGATGTAGAAATATTTTTTTCACATTTTACTTCCTTGTAAAAACAGGAAAATCGATAGGGATTTTCATACGGATAAGTACCCAGTGAACGGTTCGTTTAGCTTTATATATTGGTCCGGGTGGGCGTTGTATTGGCTTTTCGGAAGCGTTAGACCTGTAAGAAAAAAATTTAAATGGTTGGGAAAGGCCATGGGATGTAGAAATATTTTTTTCACATTTTATTTCCTTGCAAAAACAGGTAAATCAATAGGGTTTTTCGTACGGATAAGTGCCCAGTGAACGGTTCGTTTAGCTTTATATATTGTTCCGGGTGGGCGTTGTTTTGGTTTTTCGGAAGTGTTAGACCTGTAAGAGAAAAATTTAAATGGTTGGGAAAGGCCATGGGATGTAGAAATATTTTTTTCACATATACTTCCTTGTAAAAACAGGTAAATCAATAGGGTTTTTCGTACGGATAAGTACGCAGTGAACGGTTCGTTTAGCTTTATATATTGTTCCGGGTGGGCGTTGTATTGGTTTTTCGGAAGTGTTAGACCTGTAAGAGAAAAATTTAAATGGTTGGGAAAGGCCATGGGATGTAGAAATATTTTTTTCACATTTACTTCCTTGTAAAAACAGGTAAATCAATAGGGTTTTTCGTACGGATAAGTACCCAGTGAACGGTTCGTTTAGCTTTATATATTGTTCCGGGTGGGCGTTGTATTGGTTTTTCAGAAGTGTTAGACCTGTAAGAGAAAAATTTAAATGGTTGGGAAAGGCCATGGGATGTAGAAATATTTTTTTCACATTTACTTCCTTGTAAAAACAGGTAAATCAATAGGGTTTTTCGTACGGATAAGTACCCAGTGAACGGTACGTTTAGCTTTATATATTGTTCCGGGTGGGCGTTGTATTGGTTTTTCAGAAGTGTTAGACCTGTAAGAGAAAAATTTAAATGGCTGGGAAAGGCCATGGGATGTAGAAATATTTTTTTCACATTTTACTTCCTTATAAAAACAGGAAAATCAATAGGGATTTTGGTACGGATATGTACCCAGTGAACGGTTCGTTTAGCTTTATATATTGGTCCGGGTGGGCGTTGTATTGGTTTTTCGGAAGCGTTAGACCTTTAAGAAAAAAATTTAAATGGTTGGGAAAGGCCATGGGATGTAGAAATATTTTTTTCACATTTTATTTCCTTGTAAAAACAGGTAAATCAATAGGGTTTTTCGTACGGATAAGTGCCCAGTGAACGGTTTGTTTAGCTTTATACATTGTTCCGGGTGGGCGTTGTATTGTTTTTTCGGAAGTGTTAGACCTGTAAGAGAAAAATTTAAATGGTTGGGAAAGGCCATGGGATGTAGAAATATTTTTTTCACATTTTACTTCCTTGTAAAAACAGGAAAATGGATAGGGATTTTCATACGGATAAGTACCCAGTGAACGGTTCGTTTATCTTTATATATTCTTCCGGGTGGGCGTTGTATTGGTTTTTCGGATGTGTTAGACCTGTAAGAGAAAAATTTAAATGGTTGGGAAAGGCCATGGGATGTAGAAATATTTTTTTCACGTTTACTTCCTTGTAAAAACAGGTAAATCAATAGGGTTTTTCGTACGGATAAGTACGCAGTGAACGGTTCGTTTAGCTTTATATATTGTTCCGGGTGGGCGTTGTATTGGTTTTTCGGAAGTGTTAGACCTGTAAGAGAAAAATTTAAATGGTTGGGAAAGGCCATGGGATGTAGAAATATTTTTTTCACGTTTACTTCCTTGTAAAAACAGGTAAATCAATAGGGTTTTTCGTACGGATAAGTACCCAGTGAACGGTTCGTTTAGCTTTATATATTGTTCCGGGTGGGCGTTGTATTGGTTTTTCAGAAGTGTTAGACCTGTAAGAGAAAAATTTAAATGGTTGGGAAAGGCCATGGGATGTAGAAATATTTTTTTCACATTTACTTCCTTGTAAAAACAGGTAAATCAATAGGGTTTTTCGTACGGATAAGTACCCAGTGAACGGTTCGTTTAGCTTTATATATTGTTCCGGGTGGGCGTTGTATTGGTTTTTCAGAAGTGTTAGACCTGTAAGAGAAAAATTTAAATGGCTGGGAAAGGCCATGGGATGTAGAAATATTTTTTTCACATTTTACTTCCTTATAAAAACAGGAAAATCAATAGGGATTTTGGTACGGATATGTACCCAGTGAACGGTTCGTTTAGCTTTATATATTGGTCCGGGTGGGCGTTGTATTGGTTTTTCGGAAGCGTTAGACCTGTAAGAAAAAAATTTAAATGGTTGGGAAAGGCCATGGGATGTAGAAATATTTTTTTCACATTTTATTTCCTTGTAAAAACAGGTAAATCAATAGGGTTTTTCGTACGGATAAGTGCCCAGTGAACGGTTTGTTTAGCTTTATACATTGTTCCGGGTGGGCGTTGTATTGTTTTTTCGGAAGTGTTAGACCTGTAAGAGAAAAATTTAAATGGTTGGGAAAGGCCATGGGATGTAGAAATATTTTTTTCACATTTTACTTCCTTGTAAAAACAGGAAAATCGATAGGGATTTTCATACGGATAAGTACCCAGTGAACGGTTCGTTTATCTTTATATATTCTTCCGGGTGGGCGTTGTATTGGTTTTTCGGATGTGTTAGACCTGTAAGAGAAAAATTTAAATGGTTGGGAAAGGCCATGGGATGTAGAAATATTTTTTTCACATTTACTTCCTTGTAAAAACAGGTAAATCAATAGGGTTTTTCGTACGGATAAGTACCCAGTGAACTGTTCGTTTAGCTTTATATATTGTTCCGGGTGGGCGTTATATTGTTTTTTCGGAAGTGTTAGACCTGTAAGAGAAAAATTTAAATGGTTGGGAAAGGCCATGGGATGCAGAAATATTTTTTTCACATTTTACTTCCTTGTAAAAACAGGTAAATCAATAGGGATTTTCGTACGGATAATTACCCAGTGAACGGTTCGTTTAGCTTTATATATTGTTCCGGGTGGGCTATTGTTTCTTCGGAAGTGTTAGACCTGTAAGAGAAAAATTTAAATGGTTGGGAAAGGCCATGGGATGTAGAAATATTTTTTTCACATTTTACTTCCTTGTAAAAACAGGAAAATCGATAGGGATTTTCATACGGATAAGTACCCAGTGAACGGTTCGTTTAGCTTTATATATTGGTCCGGGTGGGCGTTGTATTGGCTTTTCGGAAGCGTTAGACCTGTAAGAAAAAAATTTAAATGGTTGGGAAAGGCCATGGGATGTAGAAATATTTTTTTCACATTTTATTTCCTTGCAAAAACAGGTAAATCAATAGGGTTTTTCGTACGGATAAGTGCCCAGTGAACGGTTCGTTTAGCTTTATATATTGTTCCGGGTGGGCGTTGTTTTGGTTTTTCGGAAGTGTTAGACCTGTAAGAGAAAAATTTAAATGGTTGGGAAAGGCCATGGGATGTAGAAATATTTTTTTCACATATACTTCCTTGTAAAAACAGGTAAATCAATAGGGTTTTTCGTACGGATAAGTACGCAGTGAACGGTTCGTTTAGCTTTATATATTGTTCCGGGTGGGCGTTGTATTGGTTTTTCGGAAGTGTTAGACCTGTAAGAGAAAAATTTAAATGGTTGGGAAAGGCCATGGGATGTAGAAATATTTTTTTCACATTTACTTCCTTGTAAAAACAGGTAAATCAATAGGGTTTTTCGTACGGATAAGTACCCAGTGAACGGTTCGTTTAGCTTTATATATTGTTCCGGGTGGGCGTTGTATTGGTTTTTCAGAAGTGTTAGACCTGTAAGAGAAAAATTTAAATGGTTGGGAAAGGCCATGGGATGTAGAAATATTTTTTTCACATTTACTTCCTTGTAAAAACAGGTAAATCAATAGGGTTTTTCGTACGGATAAGTACCCAGTGAACGGTACGTTTAGCTTTATATATTGTTCCGGGTGGGCGTTGTATTGGTTTTTCAGAAGTGTTAGACCTGTAAGAGAAAAATTTAAATGGCTGGGAAAGGCCATGGGATGTAGAAATATTTTTTTCACATTTTACTTCCTTATAAAAACAGGAAAATCAATAGGGATTTTGGTACGGATATGTACCCAGTGAACGGTTCGTTTAGCTTTATATATTGGTCCGGGTGGGCGTTGTATTGGTTTTTCGGAAGCGTTAGACCTGTAAGAAAAAAATTTAAATGGTTGGGAAAGGCCATGGGATGTAGAAATATTTTTTTCACATTTTATTTCCTTGTAAAAACAGGTAAATCAATAGGGTTTTTCGTACGGATAAGTGCCCAGTGAACGGTTTGTTTAGCTTTATACATTGTTCCGGGTGGGCGTTGTATTGTTTTTTCGGAAGTGTTAGACCTGTAAGAGAAAAATTTAAATGGTTGGGAAAGGCCATGGGATGTAGAAATATTTTTTTCACATTTTACTTCCTTGTAAAAACAGGAAAATCGATAGGGATTTGTATACGGATAAGTACCCAGTGAACGGTTCGTTTATCTTTATATATTCTTCCGGGTGGGCGTTGTATTGGTTTTTCGGATGTGTTAGACCTGTAAGAGAAAAATTTAAATGGTTGGGAAAGGCCATGGGATGTAGAAATATTTTTTTCACATTTACTTCCTTGTAAAAACAGGTAAATCAATAGGGTTTTTCGTACGGATAAGTACCCAGTGAACTGTTCGTTTAGCTTTATATATTGTTCCGGGTGGGCGTTATATTGTTTTTTCGGAAGTGTTAGACCTGTAAGAGAAAAATTTAAATGGTTGGGAAAGGCCATGGGATGTAGAAATATTTTTTTCACATTTTACTTCCTTGTAAAAACAGGTAAATCAATAGGGATTTTCGTACGGATAATTACCCAGTGAACGGTTCGTTTAGCTTTATATATTGTTCCGGGTGGGCTATTGTTTTTTCGGAAGTGTTAGACCTGTAAGAGAAAAATTTAAATGGTTGGGAAAGGCCATGGGATGTAGAAATATTTTTTTCACATTTTACTTCCTTATAAAAACAGGAAAATCAATAGGGATTTTCGTACGGATATGTACCCAGTGAACGGTTCGTTTAGCTTTATATATTGGTCCGGGTGGGCGTTGTTTTGGTTTTTCGGAAGCGTTAGACCTGTAAGAGAAAAATTTAAATGGTTGGGAAAGGCCATGGGATGTAGAAATATTTTTTTCACATATACTTCCTTGTAAAAACAGGTAAATCAATAGGGTTTTTCGTACGGATAAGTACGCAGTGAACGGTTCGTTTAGCTTTATATATTGTTCCGGGTGGGCGTTGTATTGGTTTTTCGGAAGTGTTAGACCTGTAAGAGAAAAATTTAAATGGTTGGGAAAGGCCATGGGATGTAGAAATATTTTTTTCACATTTACTTCCTTGTAAAAACAGGTAAATCAATAGGGTTTTTCGTACGGATAAGTACCCAGTGAACGGTTTGTTTAGCTTTATATATTGTTCCGGGTGGGCGTTGTATTGGTTTTTCAGAAGTGTTAGACCTGTAAGAGAAAAATTTAAATGGTTGGGAAAGGCCATGGGATGTAGAAATATTTTTTTCACATTTTATTTCCTTTTAAAAACAGGTAAATCAATAGGGATTTTCGTACGGATAATTACCAAGTGAACGGTTCGTTTAGCTTTATATATTGTTCCGGGTGGGCGTTGTATTGGTTTTTTGGAAGGGTTAGACATGTAAGAGAAAAATTTAAATGGCTGGGAAAGGCCATGGGATGTAGAAATATTTTTTTCACATTTTACTTCCTTATAAAAACAGGAAAATCAATAGGAATTTTGGTACGGATATGTACCCAGTGAACGGTTCGTTTAGCTTTATATATTGGTCCGGGTGGGCGTTGTATTGGTTTTTCGGAAGCGTTAGACCTGTAAGAAAAAAATTTAAATGGTTGGGAAAGGTCATGGGATGTAGAAATATTTTTTTCACATTTTATTTCCTTGTAAAAACAGGTAAATTAATAGGGTTTTTCGTACGGATAAGTGCCCAGTGAACGGTTCGTTTAGCTTTATATATTGTTCCGGGTGGGCGTTGTTTTGGTTTTTCGGAAGTGTTAGACCTGTAAGAGAAAAATTTAAATGGTTGGGAAAGGCCATGGGATGTAGAAATATTTTTTTCACATATACTTCCTTGTAAAAACAGGTAAATCAATAGGGTTTTTCGTACGGATAAGTACCCAGTGAACGGTTCGTTTAGCTTTATATATTGTTCCGGGTGGGCGTTGTATTGGTTTTTCGGAAGTGTTAGACCTGTAAGAGAAAAATTTAAATGGTTGGGAAAGGCCATGGGATGTAGAAATATTTTTTTCACGTTTACTTCCTTGTAAAAACAGGTAAATCAATAGGGTTTTTCGTACGGATAAGTACCCAGTGAACGGTTCGTTTAGCTTTATATATTGTTCCGGGTGGGCGTTGTATTGGTTTTTCAGAAGTGTTAGACCTGTAAGAGAAAAATTTAAATGGTTGGGAAAGGCCATGGGATGTAGAAATATTTTTTTCACATTTACTTCCTTGTAAAAACAGGTAAATCAATAGGGTTTTTCGTACGGATAAGTACCCAGTGAACGGTTCGTTTAGCTTTATATATTGTTCCGGGTGGGCGTTGTATTGGTTTTTCAGAAGTGTTAGACCTGTAAGAGAAAAATTTAAATGGCTGGGAAAGGCCATGGGATGTAGAAATATTTTTTTCACATTTTACTTCCTTATAAAAACAGGAAAATCAATAGGGATTTTGGTACGGATATGTACCCAGTGAACGGTTCGTTTAGCTTTATATATTGGTCCGGGTGGGCGTTGTATTGGTTTTTCGGAAGCGTTAGACCTGTAAGAAAAAAATTTAAATGGTTGGGAAAGGCCATGGGATGTAGAAATATTTTTTTCACATTTTATTTCCTTGTAAAAACAGGTAAATCAATAGGGTTTTTCGTACGGATAAGTGCCCAGTGAACGGTTTGTTTAGCTTTATACATTGTTCCGGGTGGGCGTTGTATTGTTTTTTCGGAAGTGTTAGACCTGTAAGAGAAAAATTTAAATGGTTGGGAAAGGCCATGGGATGTAGAAATATTTTTTTCACATTTTACTTCCTTGTAAAAACAGGAAAATCGATAGGGATTTTCATACGGATAAGTACCCAGTGAACGGTTCGTTTATCTTTATATATTCTTCCGGGTGGGCGTTGTATTGGTTTTTCGGATGTGTTAGACCTGTAAGAGAAAAATTTAAATGGTTGGGAAAGGCCATGGGATGTAGAAATATTTTTTTCACATTTACTTCCTTGTAAAAACAGGTAAATCAATAGGGTTTTTCGTACGGATAAGTACCCAGTGAACTGTTCGTTTAGCTTTATATATTGTTCCGGGTGGGCGTTATATTGTTTTTTCGGAAGTGTTAGACCTGTAAGAGAAAAATTTAAATGGTTGGGAAAGGCCATGGGATGTAGAAATATTTTTTTCACATTTTACTTCCTTGTAAAAACAGGTAAATCAATAGGGATTTTCGTACGGATAATTACCCAGTGAACGGTTCGTTTAGCTTTATATATTGTTCCGGGTGGGCTATTGTTTTTTCGGAAGTCTTAGACCTGTAAGAGAAAAATTTAAATGGTTGGGAAAGGCCATGGGATGTAGAAATATTTTTTTCACATTTTACTTCCTTGTAAAAACAGGAAAATCGATAGGGATTTTCATACGGATAAGTACCCAGTGAACGGTTCGTTTAGCTTTATATATTGGTCTGGGTGGGCGTTGTATTGGTTTTTCGGAAGCGTTAGACCTGTAAGAAAAAAATTTAAATGGTTGGGAAAGGCCATGGGATGTAGAAATATTTTTTTCACATTTTATTTCCTTGTAAAAACAGGTAAATCAATAGGGTTTTTCGTACGGATAAGTGCCCAGTGAACGGTTCGTTTAGCTTTATATATTGTTCCGGGTGGGCGTTGTTTTGGTTTTTCGGAAGTGTTAGACCTGTAAGAGAAAAATTTAAATGGTTGGGAAAGGCCATGGGATGTAGAAATATTTTTTTCACATATACTTCCTTGTAAAAACAGGTAAATCAATAGGGTTTTTCGTACGGATAAGTACCCAGTGAACTGTTCGTTTAGCTTTATATATTGTTCCGGGTGGGCGTTATATTGTTTTTTCGGAAGTGTTAGACCTGTAAGAGAAAAATTTAAATGGTTGGGAAAGGCCATGGGATGTAGAAATATTTTTTTCACATTTTACTTCCTTGTAAAAACAGGTAAATCAATAGGGATTTTCGTACGGATAATTACCCAGTGAACGGTTCGTTTAGCTTTATATATTGTTCCGGGTGGGCTATTGTTTTTTCGGAAGTGTTAGACCTGTAAGAGAAAAATTTAAATGGTTGGGAAAGGCCATGGGATGTAGAAATATTTTTTTCACATTTTACTTCCTTATAAAAACAGGAAAATCAATAGGGATTTTCGTACGGATAAGTGCCCAGTGAACGGTTCGTTTAGCTTTATATATTGTTCCGGGTGGGCGTTGTATTGGTTTTTCGGAAGCGTTAGACCTGTAAGAGAAAAATTTAAATGGTTGGGAAAGGCCATGGGATGTAGAAATATTTTTTTCACATTTTACTTCCTTGTAAAAACAGGAAGATCGATAGGGATTTTCATACGGATAAGTACCCAGTGAACGGTTCGTTTATCTTTATATATTCTTCCGGGTGGGCGTTGTATTGTTTTTTCGGAAGTGTTAGACCTGTAAGAGAAAAATTTAAACGGTTGGGAAAGGCCATGGGATGTAGAAATATTTTTTTCACATTTTATTTCCTTGTAAAAACAGGTAAATCAATAGGGATTTTCGTACGGATAAGTGCCCGTTAACGGTTCGTTTCGGTTTATATATTGTTCCGGGTGGGTGTTGTATTGGTTTTTCGGAAGCGTTAGACCTGTAAGAGAACAATTTAAATGGTTGGGAAAGGCCATGGGATGTAGAAATATTTTTTTGACATTTTATTTCCTTGTAAAATTAGGTAAATCAATAGGGATTTTCGTACCGATTAGTACCCAGTGAACGTTTCGTTTAGCTTTATATATTGTTCCGGGTGGGCGTTGTATTGGTTTATCGGAAGTGTTACACCTGTAAGAGAAAAATTTAAATGGTTGGGAAAGGCCATGGGATGTAGAATTTTTTTTTCACATTTTATTTCCTTGTAAAAACAGGTAAATCAATAGGGATTTTCGTACGTATAAGTACACAGTGAACGGTTCGTTTAGCTTTATATATTGTTCCGGGTGGGCGTTGTATTGGTTTTTCAGAAGTGTTACACCTGTAAGAGAAAAATTTAAATGGTTGGGAAAGGCCATGGGATGTAGAAATATTTTTTTCACATTTTATTTCCTTGTAAAAACAGGTAAATCAATAGGGATTTTCGTACCGATTAGTACCCAGTGAACGTTTCGTTTAGATTTATCTATTGTTCCGGGTGGGCATTGTATTGGTTTTTCGGAAGTGTTACACTTGTAAGAGAAAAATTTAAATGGTTGGGAAAGGCCATGGGATGTAGAAATATTTTTTTCACATTTTACTTCCTTGTAAAAACAGGAAAATCGATAGGGATTTTCATACGGATAAGTACCCAGTGAACGGTTCGTTTATCTTTATATATTCTTCCGGGTGGGCGTTGTATTGGTTTTTCGGATGTGTTAGACCTGTAAGAGAAAAATTTAAATGGTTGGGAAAGGCCATGGGATGTAGAAATATTTTTTTCACATTTACTTCCTTGTAAAAACAGGTAAATCAATAGGGTTTTTCGTACGGATAAGTACCCAGTGAACTGTTCGTTTAGCTTTATATATTGTTCCGGGTGGGCGTTATATTGTTTTTTCGGAAGTGTTAGACCTGTAAGAGAAAAATTTAAATGGTTGGGAAAGGCCATGGGATGTAGAAATATTTTTTTCACATTTTACTTCCTTGTAAAAACAGGTAAATCAATAGGGATTTTCGTACGGATAATTACCCAGTGAACGGTTCGTTTAGCTTTATATATTGTTCCGGGTGGGCTATTGTTTTTTCGGAAGTGTTAGACCTGTAAGAGAAAAATTTAAATGGTTGGGAAAGGCCATGGGATGTAGAAATATTTTTTTCACATTTTACTTCCTTATAAAAACAGGAAAATCAATAGGGATTTTCGTACGGATATGTACCCAGTGAACGGTTCGTTTAGCTTTATATATTGTTCCGGGTGGGCGTTGTTTGGGTTTTTCGGAAGCGTTAGACCTGTAAGAGAAAAATTTAAATGGTTGGGAAAGGCCATGGGATGTAGAAATATTTTTTTCACATTTTACTTCCTTGTAAAAACAGGAAAATCGATAGGGATTTTCATACGGATAAGTACCCAGTGAACGGTTCGTTTATCTTTATATATTCTTCCGGGTGGGCGTTGTATTGTTTTTTCGGAAGTGTTAGACCTGTAAGAGAAAAATTTAAACGGTTGGGAAAGGCCATGGGATGTAGAAATATTTTTTTCACATTTTACTTCCTTGTAAAAACAGGAAAATCAATAGGGATTTTCGTACGGATAAGTACCCAGTGAACCGTACGTTTAGCTTTATATATTGTTCCGGGTGGGCGTTGTTTTGGTTTTTCAGAAGTGTTAGACCTGTAAGAGAGAAATTTAAATGGTTGGGAAAGGCCATGGGATGTAGAAATATTTTTTTCATGTTTACTTCCTTGTAAAAACAGGTAAATCAATAGGGTTTTTCGTACGGATAAGTACCCAGTGAACGGTTCGTTTAGCTTTATATATTGTTCCGGGTGGGCGTTGTATTGGTTTTTCAGAAGTGTTAGACCTGTAAGAGAAAAATTTAAATGGTTGGGAAAGGCCATGGGATGTAGAAATATTTTTTTCACATTTACTTCCTTGTAAAAACAGGTAAATCAATAGGGTTTTTCGTACGGATAAGTACCCAGTGAACGGTTCGTTTAGCTTTATATATTGTTCCGGGTGGGCGTTGTATTGGTTTTTCAGAAGTGTTAGACCTGTAAGAGAAAAATTTAAATGGTTGGGAAAGGCCATGGGATGTAGAAATATTTTTTTCACATATACTTCCTTGTAAAAACAGGTAAATCAATAGGGATTTTCGTACCGATTAGTACCCAGTGAACGTTTCGTTTAGCTTTATATATTGTTCCGGGTGGGCGTTGTATTGGTTTATCGGAAGTGTTACACCTGTAAGAGAAAAATTTAAATGGTTGGGAAAGGCCATGGGATGTAGAATTTTTTTTTCACATTTTATTTCCTTGTAAAAACAGGTAAATCAATAGGGATTTTCGTACGTATAAGTACACAGTGAACGGTTCGTTTAGCTTTATATATTGTTCCGGGTGGGCGTTGTATTGGTTTTTCAGAAGTGTTACACCTGTAAGAGAAAAATTTAAATGGTTGGGAAAGGCCATGGGATGTAGAAATATTTTTTTCACATTTTATTTCCTTGTAAAAACAGGTAAATCAATAGGGATTTTCGTACCGATTAGTACCCAGTGAACGTTTCGTTTAGATTTATCTATTGTTCCGGGTGGGCATTGTATTGGTTTTTCGGAAGTGTTACACTTGTAAGAGAAAAATTTAAATGGTTGGGAAAGGCCATGGGATGTAGAAATATTTTTTTCACATTTTACTTCCTTGTAAAAACAGGAAAATCGATAGGGATTTTCATACGGATAAGTACCCAGTGAACGGTTCGTTTATCTTTATATATTCTTCCGGGTGGGCGTTGTATTGGTTTTTCGGATGTGTTAGACCTGTAAGAGAAAAATTTAAATGGTTGGGAAAGGCCATGGGATGTAGAAATATTTTTTTCACATTTACTTCCTTGTAAAAACAGGTAAATCAATAGGGTTTTTCGTACGGATAAGTACCCAGTGAACTGTTCGTTTAGCTTTATATATTGTTCCGGGTGGGCGTTATATTGTTTTTTCGGAAGTGTTAGACCTGTAAGAGAAAAATTTAAATGGTTGGGAAAGGCCATGGGATGTAGAAATATTTTTTTCACATTTTACTTCCTTGTAAAAACAGGTAAATCAATAGGGATTTTCGTACGGATAATTACCCAGTGAACGGTTCGTTTAGCTTTATATATTGTTCCGGGTGGGCTATTGTTTTTTCGGAAGTGTTAGACCTGTAAGAGAAAAATTTAAATGGTTGGGAAAGGCCATGGGATGTAGAAATATTTTTTTCACATTTTACTTCCTTATAAAAACAGGAAAATCAATAGGGATTTTCGTACGGATATGTACCCAGTGAACGGTTCGTTTAGCTTTATATATTGTTCCGGGTGGGCGTTGTTTGGGTTTTTCGGAAGCGTTAGACCTGTAAGAGAAAAATTTAAATGGTTGGGAAAGGCCATGGGATGTAGAAATATTTTTTTCACATTTTACTTCCTTGTAAAAACAGGAAAATCGATAGGGATTTTCATACGGATAAGTACCCAGTGAACGGTTCGTTTATCTTTATATATTCTTCCGGGTGGGCGTTGTATTGTTTTTTCGGAAGTGTTAGACCTGTAAGAGAAAAATTTAAACGGTTGGGAAAGGCCATGGGATGTAGAAATATTTTTTTCACATTTTACTTCCTTGTAAAAACAGGAAAATCAATAGGGATTTTCGTACGGATAAGTACCCAGTGAACCGTACGTTTAGCTTTATATATTGTTCCGGGTGGGCGTTGTTTTGGTTTTTCAGAAGTGTTAGACCTGTAAGAGAGAAATTTAAATGGTTGGGAAAGGCCATGGGATGTAGAAATATTTTTTTCATGTTTACTTCCTTGTAAAAACAGGTAAATCAATAGGGTTTTTCGTACGGATAAGTACCCAGTGAACGGTTCGTTTAGCTTTATATATTGTTCCGGGTGGGCGTTGTATTGGTTTTTCAGAAGTGTTAGACCTGTAAGAGAAAAATTTAAATGGTTGGGAAAGGCCATGGGATGTAGAAATATTTTTTTCACATATACTTCCTTGTAAAAACAGGTAAATCAATAGGGTTTTTCGTACGGATAAGTACCCAGTGAACGGTTCGTTTAGCTTTATATATTGTTCCGGGTGGGCGTTGTATTGGTTTTTCAGAAGTGTTAGACCTGTAAGAGAAAAATTTAAATGGCTGGGAAAGGCCATGGGATGTAGAAATATTTTTTTCACATTTTACTTCCTTATAAAAACAGGAAAATCAATAGGGATTTTGGTACGGATATGTACCCAGTGAACGGTTCGTTTAGCTTTATATATTGGTCCGGGTGGGCGTTGTATTGGTTTTTCGGAAGCGTTAGACCTGTAAGAAAAAAATTTAAATGGTTGGGAAAGGCCATGGGATGTAGAAATATTTTTTTCACATTTTATTTCCTTGTAAAAACAGGTAAATCAATAGGGTTTTTCGTACGGATAAGTGCCCAGTGAACGGTTTGTTTAGCTTTATACATTGTTCCGGGTGGGCGTTGTATTGTTTTTTCGGAAGTGTTAGACCTGTAAGAGAAAAATTTAAATGGTTGGGAAAGGCCATGGGATGTAGAAATATTTTTTTCACATTTTACTTCCTTGTAAAAACAGGAAAATCGATAGGGATTTTCATACGGATAAGTACCCAGTGAACTGTTCGTTTAGCTTTATATATTGTTCCGGGTGGGCGTTATATTGTTTTTTCGGATGTGTTAGACCTGTAAGAGAAAAATTTAAATGGTTGGGAAAGGCCATGGGATGTAGAAATATTTTTTTCACATTTACTTCCTTGTAAAAACAGGTAAATCAATAGGGTTTTTCGTACGGATAAGTACCCAGTGAACTGTTCGTTTAGCTTTATATATTGTTCCGGGTGGGCGTTATATTGTTTTTTCGGAAGTGTTAGACCTGTAAGAGAAAAATTTAAATGGTTGGGAAAGGCCATGGGATGTAGAAATATTTTTTTCACATTTTACTTCCTTGTAAAAACAGGTAAATCAATAGGGATTTTCGTACGGATAATTACCCAGTGAACGGTTCGTTTAGCTTTATATATTGTTCCGGGTGGGCTATTGTTTTTTCGGAAGTCTTAGACCTGTAAGAGAAAAATTTAAATGGTTGGGAAAGGCCATGGGATGTAGAAATATTTTTTTCACATTTTACTTCCTTGTAAAAACAGGAAAATCGATAGGGATTTTCATACGGATAAGTACCCAGTGAACGGTTCGTTTAGCTTTATATATTGGTCTGGGTGGGCGTTGTATTGGTTTTTCGGAAGCGTTAGACCTGTAAGAAAAAAATTTAAATGGTTGGGAAAGGCCATGGGATGTAGAAATATTTTTTTCACATTTTATTTCCTTGTAAAAACAGGTAAATCAATAGGGTTTTTCGTACGGATAAGTGCCCAGTGAACGGTTCGTTTAGCTTTATATATTGTTCCGGGTGGGCGTTGTTTTGGTTTTTCGGAAGTGTTAGACCTGTAAGAGAAAAATTTAAATGGTTGGGAAAGGCCATGGGATGTAGAAATATTTTTTTCACATATACTTCCTTGTAAAAACAGGTAAATCAATAGGGTTTTTCGTACGGATAAGTACCCAGTGAACTGTTCGTTTAGCTTTATATATTGTTCCGGGTGGGCGTTATATTGTTTTTTCGGAAGTGTTAGACCTGTAAGAGAAAAATTTAAATGGTTGGGAAAGGCCATGGGATGTAGAAATATTTTTTTCACATTTTACTTCCTTGTAAAAACAGGTAAATCAATAGGGATTTTCGTACGGATAATTACCCAGTGAACGGTTCGTTTAGCTTTATATATTGTTCCGGGTGGGCTATTGTTTTTTCGGAAGTGTTAGACCTGTAAGAGAAAAATTTAAATGGTTGGGAAAGGCCATGGGATGTAGAAATATTTTTTTCACATTTTACTTCCTTATAAAAACAGGAAAATCAATAGGGATTTTCGTACGGATATGTACCCAGTGAACGGTTCGTTTAGCTTTATATATTGTTCCGGGTGGGCGTTGTATTGGTTTTTCGGAAGCGTTAGACCTGTAAGAGAAAAATTTAAATGGTTGGGAAAGGCCATGGGATGTTGAAATATTTTTTTCACATTTTACTTCCTTGTAAAAACAGGAAAATCAATAGGGATTTTCGTACGGATATGTACCCAGTGAACGGTTCGTTTAGCTTTATATATTGTTCCGGGTGGGCGTTGTTTGGGTTTTTCGGAAGCGTTAGACCTGTAAGAGAAAAATTTAAATGGTTGGGAAAGACCATGGGATGTAGAAATATTTTTTTCACATTTTACTTCCTTGTAAAAACAGGAAAATCGATAGGGATTTTCATACGGATAAGTACCCAGTGAACGGTTCGTTTATCTTTATATATTCTTCCGGGTGGGCGTTGTATTGTTTTTTCGGAAGTGTTAGACCTGTAAGAGAAAAATTTAAACGGTTGGGAAAGGCCATGGGATGTAGAAATATTTTTTTCACATTTTACTTCCTTGTAAAAACAGGAAAATCAATAGGGATTTTCGTACGGATAAGTACCCAGTGAACCGTACGTTTAGCTTTATATATTGTTCCGGGTGGGCGTTGTTTTGGTTTTTCGGAAGTGTTAGACCTGTAAGAGAAAAATTTAAATGGTTGGGAAAGGCCATGGGATGTAGAAATATTTTTTTCACGTTTACTTCCTTGTAAAAACAGGTAAATCAATAGGGTTTTTCGTACGGATAAGTACCCAGTGAACGGTTCGTTTAGCTTTATATATTGTTCCTGGTGGGCGTTGTATTGGTTTTTCAGAAGTGTTAGACCTGTAAGAGAAAAATTTAAATGGTTGGGAAAGGCCATGGGATGTAGAAATATTTTTTTCACATTTACTTCCTTGTAAAAACAGGTAAATCAATAGGGTTTTTCGTACGGATAAGTACCCAGTGAACGGTTCGTTTAGCTTTATATATTGTTCCGGGTGGGCGTTGTATTGGTTTTTCAGAAGTGTTAGACCTGTAAGAGAAAAATTTAAATGGCTGGGAAAGGCCATGGGATGTAGAAATATTTTTTTCACATTTTACTTCCTTATAAAAACAGGAAAATCAATAGGGATTTTGGTACGGATATGTACCCAGTGAACGGTTCGTTTAGCTTTATATATTGGTCCGGGTGGGCGTTGTATTGGTTTTTCGGAAGCGTTAGACCTGTAAGAAAAAAATTTAAATGGTTGGGAAAGGCCATGGGATGTAGAAATATTTTTTTCACATTTTATTTCCTTGTAAAAACAGGTAAATCAATAGGGTTTTTCGTACGGATAAGTGCCCAGTGAACGGTTTGTTTAGCTTTATACATTGTTCCGGGTGGGCGTTGTATTGTTTTTTCGGAAGTGTTAGACCTGTAAGAGAAAAATTTAAATGGTTGGGAAAGGCCATGGGATGTAGAAATATTTTTTTCACATTTTACTTCCTTGTAAAAACAGGAAAATCGATAGGGATTTTCATACGGATAAGTACCCAGTGAACGGTTCGTTTATCTTTATATATTCTTCCGGGTGGGCGTTGTATTGGTTTTTCGGATGTGTTAGACCTGTAAGAGAAAAATTTAAATGGTTGGGAAAGGCCATGGGATGTAGAAATATTTTTTTCACATTTACTTCCTTGTAAAAACCGGTAAATCAATAGGGTTTTTCGTACGGATAAGTACCCAGTGAACTGTTCGTTTAGCTTTATATATTGTTCCGGGTGGGCGTTATATTGTTTTTTCGGAAGTGTTAGACCTGTAAGAGAAAAATTTAAATGGTTGGGAAAGGCCATGGGATGTAGAAATATTTTTTTCACATTTTACTTCCTTGTAAAAACAGGTAAATCAATAGGGATTTTCGTACGGATAATTACCCAGTGAACGGTTCGTTTAGCTTTATATATTGTTCCGGGTGGGCTATTGTTTTTTCGGAAGTCTTAGACCTGTAAGAGAAAAATTTAAATGGTTGGGAAAGGCCATGGGATGTAGAAATATTTTTTTCACATTTTACTTCCTTGTAAAAACAGGAAAATCGATAGGGATTTTCATACGGATAAGTACCCAGTGAACGGTTCGTTTAGCTTTATATATTGGTCTGGGTGGGCGTTGTATTGGTTTTTCGGAAGCGTTAGACCTGTAAGAAAAAAATTTAAATGGTTGGGAAAGGCCATGGGATGTAGAAATATTTTTTTCACATTTTATTTCCTTGTAAAAACAGGTAAATCAATAGGGTTTTTCGTACGGATAAGTGCCCAGTGAACGGTTCGTTTAGCTTTATATATTGTTCCGGGTGGGCGTTGTTTTGGTTTTTCGGAAGTGTTAGACCTGTAAGAGAAAAATTTAAATGGTTGGGAAAGGCCATGGGATGTAGAAATATTTTTTTCACATATACTTCCTTGTAAAAACAGGTAAATCAATAGGGTTTTTCGTACGGATAAGTACCCAGTGAACTGTTCGTTTAGCTTTATATATTGTTCCGGGTGGGCGTTATATTGTTTTTTCGGAAGTGTTAGACCTGTAAGAGAAAAATTTAAATGGTTGGGAAAGGCCATGGGATGTAGAAATATTTTTTTCACATTTTACTTCCTTGTAAAAACAGGTAAATCAATAGGGATTTTCGTACGGATAATTACCCAGTGAACGGTTCGTTTAGCTTTATATATTGTTCCGGGTGGGCTATTGTTTTTTCGGAAGTGTTAGACCTGTAAGAGAAAAATTTAAATGGTTGGGAAAGGCCATGGGATGTAGAAATATTTTTTTCACATTTTACTTCCTTATAAAAACAGGAAAATCAATAGGGATTTTCGTACGGATATGTACCCAGTGAACGGTTCGTTTAGCTTTATATATTGTTCCGGGTGGGCGTTGTATTGGTTTTTCGGAAGCGTTAGACCTGTAAGAGAAAAATTTAAATGGTTGGGAAAGGCCATGGGATGTTGAAATATTTTTTTCACATTTTACTTCCTTGTAAAAACAGGAAGATCGATAGGGATTTTCATACAGATAAGTACCCAGTGAACCGTTCGTTTATCTTTATATATTCTTCCGGGTGGGCGTTGTATTGTTTTTTCGGAAGTGTTAGACCTGTAAGAGAAAAATTTAAACGGTTGGGAAAAGCCATGGGATGTAGAAATATTTTTTTCACATTTTATTTCCTTGTAAAAACAGGTAAATCAATAGGGATTTTCGTACGGATAAGTGCCCGTTAACGGTTCGTTTCGGTTTATATATTGTTCCGGGTGGGTGTTGTATGGGTTTTTCGGAAGCGTTAGACCTGTAAGAGAACAATATAAATGGTTGGGAAAGGCCATGGGATGTAGAAATATTTTTTTGACATTTTATTTCCTTGTAAAATTAGGTAAATCAATAAGGATTTTCGTACCGATTAGTACCCAGTGAACGTTTCGTTTAGCTTTATATATTGTTCCGGGTGGGCGTTGTATTGGTTTATCGGAAGTGTTACACCTGTAAGAGAAAAATTTAAATGGTTGGGAAAGGCCATGGAATGTAGAATTTTTTTTTCACATTTTATTTCCTTGTAAAAACAGGTAAATCAATAGGGATTTTCGTACGTATAAGTACACAGTGAACGGTTCGTTTAGCTTTATATATTGTTCCGGGTGGGCGTTGTATTGGTTTTTCATAAGTGTTACACCTGTAAGAGAAAAATTTAAATGGTTGGGAAAGGCCATGGGATGTAGAAATATTTTTTTCACATTTTATTTCCTTGTAAAAACAGGTAAATCAATAGGGATTTTCGTACCGATTAGTACCCAGTGAACGTTTCGTTTAGATTTATCTATTGTTCCGGGTGGGCATTGTATTGGTTTTTCGGAAGTGTTACACTTGTAAGAGAAAAATTTAAATGGTTGGGAAAGGCCATGGGATGTAGAAATTTTTTTTCACATTTTATTTCCTTGTAAAAACTGGTAAATTAATAGGGATTTTCGTACGTATAAGTACACAGTGAACGGTTCGTTTAACTTTATATATTGTTCCGGGTGGGCGTTGTATTGGTTTTTCGGAAGTGTTACACCTGTAAGAGAAAAATTTAAATGGTTGGGAAAGGCCATGGGATGTAGAAATATTTTTTTCACATTTTATTTCCTTGTAAAAACAGGTAAATCAATAGGGATTTTCGTACGGATAAGTGCCCGTTAACGGTTCGTTTCGGTTTATATATTGTTCCGGGTGGGTGTTGTATTGGTTTTTCGGAAGCGTTAGACCTGTAAGAGAAAAATTTAAATGGTTGGGAAAGGCCATGGGATGTAGAAATATTTTTTTCACATTTTATTTCCTTGTAAAAACAGGTAAATCAATAGGGATTTTCGTACGTATAACTACCTAGTGAACGGTTCGTTTAGCTTTATATATTGTTCCGGGTGGGCGTTGTATTGGTTTTTCAGAAGTGTTACACCTGTAAGAGAAAAATTTAAATGGTTGGGAAAGGCCATGGGATGTAGAAATATTTTTTTCACATTTTATTTCCTTGTAAAAACAGGTAAATCAATAGGGATTTTCGTACGGATAAGTGCCCGTTAACGGTTCGTTTCGCTTTATATATTGTTCCGGGTGGGTGTTGTATTGGTTTTTCGGAAGCGTTAGACCTGTAAGAGAAAAATTTAAATGGTTGGGAAAGGCCATGGGATGTAGAAATATTTTTTTCACATTTTATTTCCTTGTAAAAATAGGTAAATCAATAGGGATTTTCGTACGGATAAGTACCCAGTGAACGGTTCGTTTAGCCATATATATTGTTCCGGGAGGGTGTTGTATTGGTTTTTCGGAAGTGTTAGACCTGTGGGAGAAAAACGAAGTGGCTGGGAAAGGCCATGGGATGTAGAAATTTTTTTTCACATTTTATTTCCTTGTAATAACAGGTAAATCAATAGGGATTTTCGTACGGTTAAGTACCCAGTGTAGCTGACAGTTGACTCCTCCCCTTTCTATAGCAGCATTTTGTAGCAGACTCCTCCCCTTTGTATGTCAGCCATTTTGTAGTATACTTCTCCCCTTTATATGACAGCCAATTTGTAGCTGACTCCTCACCTTCCCTAGGCAGCCATTTTGTAGCTGACTTCTCCCCTTTCCTAGGCAGCCATTTTGTAGCTGACTCCTCCCCTTTCTATGGCAGCCATTATGTATGAGACTCATCCCCTTGTCATGGCAGCCATTTTGTAGATGACTCTACCCCTTCTCATAACAGCCATTTTATAGATGATTACTCCCTACCTATGGAAGCCATTTTGTAGTTGACTCCTCCCTTTCTGTTGTCAGACATCTTGTAACTTACTCCACCCCTTCTCATAGCAGCCATTTTGTAGCTGACTCCTCCCCTTCTCATGGCTTCCATTTTGTAGTTGACTCCTCCCTTTCTGTTGTCAGACATCTTGTAACTTACTCCACCCCTTCTCATAGCAGCCATTTTGTAGCAGACTCCTACCCTTTGTATAGCAGCCATATTGTAGATGACTCCTCCCGTTCCCTAGGCAGCCATTTTGTAGCTGACTCCTCCCCTTCCCTAGGCAGCCATTTTGTAGCTGACTCCTCCCCTTCTCATGGCAGCCATTTTATAGCTGTCTCCTCTTCCTTTACTCATGGCAGACATTTTGTAGCTGATGCCTCCCCTTCCCTAGCCAGCCATTTTTTAGCTGACTCCACCCATTCCCTAGGCATCCATTTTGTAGCTGACTCCTCCTTTTCTGATAGCCATTTTGTAGCTGACTCCTCCCTTTGTATGGCAGCCATTTTGTAGCTAAATCTTCCCCTTCTCATGGCAGCCATTTTGTAACTGACTCCTCCCTTTCTCATGGCATCCATATTGTAGCTGACTACTCCCCTTCCTATGGCCGCCATTTTGTAGTTGACTCATCTCTTTCCTTTGTCAGCCATTTTGTAATTGACTCCTCCTTTTCTCATTGCAGCAATTTTGAAGCTGACTCCTCCCCTCCCCTAGGCAGCCATTTTGTAGCTTACTCCTCCGCTCCCCCAGGTCAGCCATTTTATAGGTGACTACTTTTCTCATGGGAGACATTTTGTAGATGACTCATGGCAGACATTTTGTAGCTGACGCCTGCCCTTCCCTAGGTAGGCAATTTGGAGCAGCCTCCTCCCCCATTTTGTAGCTGACTCCTCCCCTTCTTTATGTAGGCATCATGGAGCTGACTCCTCCACTTCCTATAGCAGCCATTTTGTAGCTGACTCCTCCCCTTCATATGGCAGCCATTCTATAGCTGTCTCCTCTTCTAATGGCAGCCATTCTGTAGCTTATTCCTCCTCTTCTCTTGGCCGCCATTTTGTATCTGACAACTCTTTTCCTATGGCAGCCATTTTGTAGTTGACTCCTCCTCTTCCCAAGGCAGCCATTTTGTAGAGGACTCCACCCCTTCAAATGGAAGCCATTTTGTAGCTAACTCCTCACCTTCTGATAGCAGCCATTTTGGAGCTGACTCCTCCCCTTGACTAGGTAGCCATTTTTTAGCTGACTGCTCCCCCTATCTAGGTAGGCAATTTGGAGCTGACTCCTCCCCTTCTTTAGGTAGGCATCATGGAGCTGACTCCTCCCCTTCTCTTGGCAGCCATTTTGTGCCTGACTCCTCCCCTTCTCATGGCTTCCATTTTGAAGAAGACTCTTCCCCTCTCTATGGCAGACATTTTGCAGCTGACACATGGCAACAACTTTTTAATTGACTCCTCCCTAAAATTGGCAGAAATTTTGTACCTGACTCCTCCCCTTCCTAAGGCAGACATTTTGTAGCTGACTCCTCCCCTTCCTATGGCAGCCATTTTGTAGCTGATGCCTCCCCTTCCCTCGGCAGCCTTTTTGTAACTGACTCCTCCCCTTTCTATGGCAGCCATGTTATAGTTGTCTTCTCTTCTAATGGCAGCCATTTTGTAGGTGACTACTCCCTTCCTATGGCAGCCATTTTGTAGTTGACGCCTCCCATTCCTTTGTCAGCCATTTTGTAACTGACTCCTCCCTTTTTCATGGCAACCATTTTATAGCTGACTCCTCCCCTTCCCTAAGCTGCCATTTTGTAGCTGACTCCTCCTCTTCCTATGGCAGCCATTTTGTATGAAACTCCACCCCTTCCCTAGGCAGCCATTTTGTGGCTGACTCCTCCCCTTCTCATGGCTTCCATTTTGTAGCAGATTCCTCCCCTCTCTATGGCAGACATTTTGTAGCTGACACATGGCAACCATTTTGTAACTGACTCCTCCCTTACAATTGGCAGAAATTTTGTACATGACTCCTCCCCTTCCTATGGCAGACATTTTTAGCTGACTCCTCACCTTCCTATCCAGCCATTTTGTAGATGACTCCTCCCCTTCCCTCGGCAGCCATTTTGTAACTGACTCCTCCCCTTCCTATGGCAGCCATTTTATAACTGTCTCCGCTTCTAATGGCAGCCATTTAGTAGCTGACTCCTCCCCTTCTCTGGTCAGCCATTTTGTAGCTGACTACTCCCTTCCTATGGCAGCCATTTTGTAGCTGACGCCTCCCATTCCTTTGTCAGCCATTTTGTAACTGACTCCTCCCTTTTTCATGGCAGCCATTTTGTAGCTGACTCCTCCCCTTCCCTAGGTAGCCATTTTTGGCTGAGTCCTCCCCTTCTCATGGCAGCCATTTTGTAGCTGAGTCCTACCCTTCTCATGGCAGCCATTTTGTAGCTGACTTCTCCCCTTCTCATGGCAGTCAGTTTGTAGCACAATCCACCCCTTTGTATACCAGCTGTTTTGTAGATGAATCCTTCCCTTCCCTAGGCAGCCATTTTATAGCTGACTCCTCCCCTTCTCTTGGCAACCATTTTGTAGCAGACCCCTCCCCTTTGTATGGCAGCCATTTTGTAGCTGACTCCTCCCCTTTCTTTGGGAGACATTTTGTAGATGACTCCTCCCGTTCTCTTGGCAGCCATTTTGTAGCAGACCCCTCCCCTTTGAATGGCAGCCATTTTAGTTGACTCCTCTCCTTCCCTAGGCAACCATTTTGGGGCTGAATCTTCCCCTTCCTATGAAAGACATTTTGTATGAGACACCACCCCTTCTCATGGCAGCCATTTTGTAGCTGACTCCTCCTTTACTCATTGCAGTCATTTTGTAGATAACTCATGGCAGCCATTTTATAGACTTAAAAAAGCCATTTTGCAGGTGAATCATCTCCTTCCTATGGCAGCCATTTTATAGGTGACCTAATGGCAGCCATTTTGTAAATGACCCCTCCCCTTCTATTGGCAGCCATTTTGTAGCTGACTGCTCCCCTTCCCTAGGCAGCCATTTTGGGGCTGACTCCTCCCCTTCCTATGACAGCCATTTTGTTTGAGACACCACCCCTTCTCATGGCAGCCATTTTGTAGCTGACTCCTCCCTTTCTAATGGCAGCCAGTTTGTAGCAGACTCCACCCCTTTGTATACCAGCCATTTTGTAGATGAATCCTTCCTTTCCCTAGGCAGCCATTTTGTAGATGACTCCTCCCCTTTCTATGGGAGACATTTTGTAGCTGACTCCTCCCCTTCTTTTGGCAGCCATTTTGTAGTAAACCCCTCCCTTTTGTATGGCAGCCATTTTTCGATGACTCCTCCCCTTCCCTATGCAGTCATTTTGTAGCTGACTCCTCCCCTTCTCATGGCAGCCATTTTGTAGCTGACTCCTCTCCTTCTCATGGCAGCTAGTTTGCAGCAGACTCCACCCCTTTATATACCAGCCGTTTTGTAGATGAATCCTTCCTTTCCCTAGGCAGCCATTTTGTAGCTGACTCTTCCCCTTTCTATGGGAGACATTTTGTAGCTGACTCCTCCTGTTCTCTTGGCAGCCATTTTGTAGCAGACCCCTCCCCTTTGTATGGCAGCCATTTTTAGATGACTCCTCCCCTTCCCTAGGCATCTATTTTGAAGCTGACTCCTCCCCTTCTCATGGCAGCCATTTCGGAGCTGACTCATCCTCTTCTCATAGCAGCCATTTTGCAGATGACCCATGGCAGCCATTTTGGAGCTGACACCTCCCCTTCGCTTTGCAGCCATTCTGTAGCTGACTACTCCCCTTCTCATAGCAGCCAGTTTGTATCAGACTCCACCCCTTTGTACACCAGCCATTTTGTAGATGAATCCTTCCTTTCCGTAGGCAGCCATTTTGTAGCTGAATCCTCCCCTTCCCTAGGCAGCCATTTTGTAGCTGACTCCTCCCCTTCTCATGGCAGCCAGTTTGTAGCAGACTCCACCCCTTTGTATGGCAGCCATTTTTTAGATGACTCTTCCCCTTCCCTAGGCAGCCTTTTTGTAGCTGAATCCTCCGCTTCTCATGGCAGCCATTTTGGAGCTGACTCCTCCTCTTCTCATAGCAGCCATTTTGCAGATGACCCATGGCAGCCATTTTGGAGCTGACTCCTTCCCTTCCTATGGCAGCCATTTTATAAGAGCCTCCTCCCCTTCCCCAGGCAGCCATTTTGTAGGTGACTCCTCCCTTTCTCATGGCAGCCATTTTGTAGAAGACTCCTACCCTTTGTATATCATTCATTTTGTAGATGACTCCTCCCATTGCCTAGGCAGCTATTTTGTAGCTGACACCACCCCTTCCCTAGGCAGCCATTTTGTAGCTGACTTCTCCCCTTCCCTAGGCAGCCATTTTGTAGCTGACTCCTCCCCTTCTCATGGCAGCCATTTTATAGCTGTCTCCTCTACCTTTACTCATGGCAGACATTTTGTAGAGGATGCCTCCCCTTCCCTAGGCAGCTATTTTGTAGCTGACTCCACCCCTTCAAATGGAAGCCATTTTGTAGCTAAATCCTCCCCTTCTGATAGCAGCCATTTTGTAGCTGACTCCTCCCCTTTGTATGGCAGCCATATTGTAGATGACTTCTCCCCTTCCCTCGGCAGCCATTTTGTAACTGACTCCTCCCTTTTTCATGGGCTATATTAAACAATTCCACAATAAATACAAATAAACGTTTCTTATCTCTTCTTGTAAATTTATGTGTATAAGCACAACCAGAACGGCCTCTAGATTAAACCGTTTTCAATTTTGTTTTCCTCAGTGGTTGTCCTTCTTTAAATTATATTATATATATGTGGCCTTTGGCTCATAGGTTTGGGGAGGTCTGTTCAAAAGACCTCCCCAAACCTATGAGCCAAAGGCCACATATATATAATATAATTTAAAGAAGGACAACCACTGAGGAAAACAAAATTGAAAACGGTTTAATCTAGAGGCCGTTCTGGTTGTGCTTATACACATAAATTTACAAGAAGAGATAAGAAACGTTTATTTGTATTTATTGTGGAATTGTTTAATATAGCCCGGGATAGGTTCTGTTTTCTGTCACAATAATTTTGAACCGTCCCTTTCTTTTCGTGGTGTCCTCCCTTTTTCATGACAGCCATTTTGTACCTGACTCCTCCCCCATTTTGGAGCTGACTCCTCCCAATCTTTATGTAGGCGTCATGGAGCTGACTCCTCCCCTTCTCAGGGCAGCCATTTTGTAGCTGACGCCTCCCCTTCCCTAGGTAGCCATTTTGTGGCTGACTCCCCCCTTCTCATGGCAGCCATTTTGTAGCAGAATCTTCCTTTACTCATGGCAGGCATTTTGTAGCTGATGCCTCCGCTTCCCTAGGCAGCCATTTTGTAGCTGACTCCTCCCCTTCCCTAGGCAGCCATTTTGTACCTGACCCCACCCCTTAACTAGGCAGCCATTTTGTAGCTGATTCCTCCCCTTTCTATGGCAGACATTTTGTAGCTGACACATGGCAGCCATTTTGTAGCTGACTTCTCTCTTTCTCATGGCAGCCATTTTGTAGCTGACTCCTACCCTTTTCATGGCAGCCATTTTGTAGCTGACTCCTCCCCTTTGTATGGCAGCCATATTGTAGATGACTTCTCCCCTTCCCTCGGCAGCCATTTTGTAACTGACTCCTCCCTTTTTCATGGCAGCCATTTTGTACCTGACTCCTCCCCCATTTTGGAGCTGACTCCTCCCAATCTTTATGTAGGAATCATGGAGCTGACTCCTCCCCTTCTCAGGGCAGCCATTTTGTAGCTGATGCCTCCCCCTCCCTAGGTAGCCATTTTGTGGCTGACTCCTCCCCTTCTCATGGCAGCCATTTTGTAGCAGATTCTTCCTTTACTCATGGCAGACATTTTGTAGCTGAAGCCTCCGCTTCCCTAGGCAGCCATTTTGTAGCTGACTTCTCCCCTTCCCTAGGCAGCCATTTTGTAGCTGACTCCTTCCCTTCCTATGGCAGCCATTTTATAAGAGACTCCTCCCCTTCCCCAGGCAGCCATTTTGTAGGTGACTCCTCCCTTTCTCATGGCAGCCATTTTGTAGCAGACTCCTACCCTTTGTATATCATTCATTTTGTAGATGACTCCTCCCGTTGTTAGGCAGCTATTTTGTAGCTGACACCACCCCTTCCCTAGGCAGCCATTTTGTAGCTGACTCCTTCCCTTCCTATGGCAGCCATTTTATAAGAGACTCCTCCCCTTCCCCAGGCAGCCATTTTGTAGGTGACTCCTCCCTTTCTCATGGCAGCCATTTTGTAGCAGACTCCTACCCTTTGTATATCATTCATTTTGTAGATGACTCCTCCCGTTGCCTAGGCAGCTATTTTGTAGCTGACACCACCCCTTCCCTAGGCAGCCATTTTGTAGCTGACTTCTCCCCTTCCCTAGGCAGCCATTTTGTAGCTGACTCCTCCCCTTCTCATGGCAGCCATTTTATAGCTGTCTCCTCTATCTTTACTCATGGCAGACATTTTGTAGAGGATGCCTCCCCTTCCCTAGGCAGCTATTTTGTAGCTGACTCCACCCCTTCAAATGGAAGCCATTTTGTAGCTAAATCCTCCCCTTCTGATAGCAGCCATTTTGTAGCTGACTCCTCCCCTTTGTATGGCAGCCATATTGTAGATGACTTCTCCCCTTCCCTCGGCAGCCATTTTGTAACTGACTCCTCCCTTTTTCATGACAGCCATTTTGTACCTGACTCCTCCCCCATTTTGGAGCTGACTCCTCCCAATCTTTATGTAGGCGTCATGGAGCTGACTCCTCCCCTTCTCAGGGCAGCCATTTTGTAGCTGACGCCTCCCCTTCCCTAGGTAGCCATTTTGTGGCTGACTCCCCCCCTTCTCATGGCAGCCATTTTGTAGCAGAATCTTCCTTTACTCATGGCAGGCATTTTGTAGCTGATGCCTCCGCTTCCCTAGGCAGCCATTTTGTAGCTGACTCCTCCCCTTCCCTAGGCAGCCATTTTGTACCTGACCCCACCCCTTAACTAGGCAGCCATTTTGTAGCTGATTCCTCCCCTTTCTATGGCAGACATTTTGTAGCTGACACATGGCAGCCATTTTGTAGCTGACTTCTCTCTTTCTCATGGCAGCCATTTTGTAGCTGACTCCTACCCTTTTCATGGCAGCCATTTTGTAGCTGACTCCTCCCCTTTGTATGGCAGCCATATTGTAGATGACTTCTCCCCTTCCCTCGGCAGCCATTTTGTAACTGACTCCTCCCTTTTTCATGGCAGCCATTTTGTACCTGACTCCTCCCCCATTTTGGAGCTGACTCCTCCCAATCTTTATGTAGGCATCATGGAGCTGACTCCTCCCCTTCTCAGGGCAGCCATTTTGTAGCTGATGCCTCCCCCTCCCTAGGTAGCCATTTTGTGGCTGACTCCTCCCCTTCTCATGGCAGCCATTTTGTAGCAGAATCTTCCTTTACTCATGGCAGACATTTTGTAGCTGAAGCCTCCGCTTCCCTAGGCAGCCATTTTGTAGCTGACTCCTCCCCTTCCCTAGGCAGCCATTTTGTTGCTGACTCCCCACTTTCTCATGGCAGCCATTTTGTAGCTGACTGCTCCTTTACTCATGGCAGCGATCTTTTAGATGATTTATAACAGCCTTTTTGTAGGTGACTCCTCCCATTACTATGGCAGCCATTTTATAGCTGTCTCCTCTTCTAAAGCCGTTTTGTAGCTGACTACTCCCCTTCTCTTGGCAGCCATTTTGTAGCTGGCTACTCCCTTCCTATGGCAGCCATTTTATAGTTGAATTCTCCCCTTCTATTGGCAGCCATTTTATTGCTGACTACTCCTTTACTCATGGCAGACATTTTCTAGATGACTCATGGCAGATATTTTGTAGCTGACTCATGGCAGCCATTTTGGAGCTGACTCCTCCCCTTCCCTAGGTAGCCATTTTGTAGGTGACTCCTCCCCTTCCCTAGGTAGGCAATTTGGAGCTGACTCCTCCCCCATTTTGGAGCTGACTCCTCCCCTTCTTTATGTAGGCATCATGGAGCTAACTCCTCCCCTTCTCATGGCAGCCATTTTGTAGCAGATTCCTCCTCTTCTCATAGCAGCCATTTTGTAGCTGACTCTTCCCCATCCCTAGGCAGCCATTTTATAGCTGACTCCTCCCCTCCCTATGGCAGCCATTTTGTATGAGACTCCACCCGTTTCCTAGGCAGCCATTTTGTAGCTGACTCCTCCCCTTCCCTAGGCAGCCATTTTGTACCTGACCCCACCCCTTAACTAGGCAGCCATTTTGTAGCTGATTCCTCCCCTTTCTATGGCAGACATTTTGTAGCTGACACATGGCAGCCATTTTGTAGCTGACTTCTCTCTTTCTCATGGCAGCCATTTTGTAGCTGACTCCTACGCTTTTCATGGCAGCCATTTTGTAGCCGACTCCTCCCCTTTGTATGGTAGCCATTTTGTAGATGACTTCTCCCCTTCCCTAGGCTGCCATTTTGTAGCTGACTCCTCCCCTTCCCTAGGTAGCCATTTTGTAGCTGACTCCTCCCCTTTGTATAGCAGCCATATTGTAGATGACTTCTCCCCTTCCCTCAGCAGCCATTTTGTAACTGACTCCTCCATTTTTTTGGCAGCCATTTTGTACCTTATTCCTCCCCCATTTTGGAGCTGACTCCTCCCCTTCTTTATGTAGGCATCATGGAGCTAACTCCTCCCCTTCTCATGGCAGCCATTTTGTAGCAGATTCCTCCTCTTCTCATAGCAGCCATTTTGTAGCTGACTCCTCCCCATCCCTAGGCAGCCATTTTATAGCTGACTCCTCCCCTCCCTATGGCAGCCATTTTGTATGAGATTCCACCCATTTCCTAGGCAGCCTCTTTGTAGATGACTCCTCCCCTTCCCTAGGCAGCCATTTTGTAACTGACCCCACCCCTTAATTAGGCAGCCATTTTGTAGCTGATTCCTCCCCTTTCTATGGCAGACATTTTGTAGCTGACACATGGCAGCCATTTTGTAGCTGACTTCTCTCTTTCTCATGGCAGCCATTTTGTAGCTGACTCCTACCCTTTTCATGGCAGCCATTTTGTAGCCGACTCCTCCCCTTTGTATGGTAGCCATTTTGTAGATGACTTCTCCCCTTCCCTAGGCTGCCATTTTGTAGCTGACTCCTCCCCTTCCCTAGGCAGCCATTTTGTAGCTGACTCCTCCCCTTTGTATGGCAGCCATATTGTAGATGACTTCTCCCCTTCCCTCGGCAGCCATTTTGTAACTGACTCCTCCCTTTTTTTGGCAGCCATTTTGTACCTGACTCCTCCCCCATTTTGGAGCTGACACTTCCCAATCTTTATGTAGGCATCATGGAGCTGACTCCTCCCCTTCTCAGGCCAGCCATTTTGTAGCTGACGCCTCCCCTTCCCTAGGTAGCCATTTTGTGGCTGACTCCTCCCCTTCTCATGGCAGCCATTTTGTGGCAGAATCTTCCTTTACTCATGGCAGCCATTTTGTAGCAGATTCCTCCTCTTCTCATAGCAGCCATTTTGTAGCTGACTCCTCCCCATCCCTAGGCAGCCATTTTATAGCTGACTCCTCCCCTCCCTATGGCAGCCATTTTGTATGAGACTCCACCCGTTTCCTAGGCAGCCATTTTGTAGCTGACTCCTCCCCTTCCCTAGGCAGCCATTTTATCCTGACTCCTCCCCTCCCCTAGGCAGCCATTTTGTACCTGACCCCACCCCTTAACTAGGCAGCCATTGTGTAGCTGATTCCTCCCCTTTCTATGGCAGACATTTTGTAGCTGACACATGGCAGCCATTTTGTAGCTGACTTCTCTCTTTCTCATGGCAGCCATTTTGTAGCTGACTCCTACCCTTTTCATAGCAGCCATTTTGTAGCTGACTCCTCCCCTTCCCTAGGCAGCCATTTTATCCTGACTCCTCCCCTTCCCTAGGCAGCCATTTTGTACCTGACCCCACCCCTTAACTAGGCAGCCATTTTGTAGCTGACTCCTTCCCTTCCTATGGCAGCCATTTTATAAGAGACTCCTCCCCTTCCCCAGGCAGCCATTTTGTAGGTGACTCCTCCCTTTCTCATGGCAGCCATTTTGTAGCAGACTCCTACCCTTTGTATATCATTCATTTTGTAGATGACTCCTCCCGTTGTTAGGCAGCTATTTTGTAGCTGACACCACCCCTTCCCTAGGCAGCCATTTTGTAGCTGACTCCTTCCCTTCCTATGGCAGCCATTTTATAAGAGACTCCTCCCATTCCCCAGGCAGCCATTTTGTAGGTGACTCCTCCCTTTCTCATGGCAGCCATTTTGTAGCAGACTCCTACCCTTTGTATATCATTCATTTTGTAGATGACTCCTCCCGTTGCCTAGGCAGCTATTTTGTAGCTGACACCACCCCTTCCCTAGGCAGCCATTTTGTAGCTGACTTCTCCCCTTCCCTAGGCAGCCATTTTGTAGCTGACTCCTCCCATTCTCATGGCAGCCATTTTATAGCTGTCTCCTCTACCTTTACTCATGGCAGACATTTTGTAGAGGATGCCTCCCCTTCCCTAGGCAGCTATTTTGTAGCTGACTCCACCCCTTCAAATGGAAGCCATTTTGTAGCTAAATCCTCCCCTTCTGATAGCAGCCATTTTGTAGCTGACTCCTCCCCTTTGTATGGCAGCCATATTGTAGATGACTTCTCCCCTTCCCTCGGCAGCCATTTTGTAACTGACTCCTCCCTTTTTCATGACAGCCATTTTGTACCTGACTCCTCCCCCATTTTGGAGCTGACTCCTCCCAATTTTTATGTAGGCGTCATGGAGCTGACTCCTCCCCTTCTCAGGGCAGCCATTTTGTAGCTGACGCCTCCCCTTCCCTAGGTAGCCATTTTGTGGCTGACTCCCCCCCTTCTCATGGCAGCCATTTTGTAGCAGAATCTTCCTTTACTCATGGCAGACATTTTGTAGCTGATGCCTCCGCTTCCCTAGGCAGCCATTTTGTAGCTGACTCCTCCCCTTCCCTAGGCAGCCATTTTGTACCTGACCCCACCCCTTAACTAGGCAGCCATTTTGTAGCTGATTCCTCCCCTTTCTATGGCAGACATTTTGTAGCTGACACATGGCAGCCATTTTGTAGCTGACTTCTCTCTTTCTCATGGCAGCCATTTTGTAGCTGACTCCTACCCTTTTCATGGCAGCCATTTTGTAGCTGACTCCTCCCCTTTGTATGGCAGCCATATTGTAGATGACTTCTCCCCTTCCCTCGGCAGCCATTTTGTAACTGACTCCTCCCTTTTTCATGGCAGCCATTTTGTACCTGACTCCTCCCCCATTTTGGAGCTGACTCCTCCCAATCTTTATGTAGGCATCATGGAGCTGACTCCTCCCCTTCTCAGGGCAGCCATTTTGTAGCTGATGCCTCCCCCTCCCTAGGTAGCCATTTTGTGGCTGACTCCTCCCCTTCTCATGGCAGCCATTTTGTAGCAGAATCTTCCTTTACTCATGGCAGACATTTTGTAGCTGAAGCCTCCGCTTCCCTAGGCAGCCATTTTGTAGCTGACTCCTCCCCTTCCCTAGGCAGCCATTTTGTTGCTGACTCCCCCCTTTCTCATGGCAGCCATTTTGTAGCTGACTGCTCCTTTACTCATGGCAGCGATCTTTTAGATGATTTATAACAGCCTTTCTGTAGGTGACTCCTCCCATTACTATGGCAGCCATTTTATAGCTGTCTCCTCTTCTAAAGCCGTTTTGTAGCTGACTACTCCCCTTCTCTTGGCAGCCATTTTGTAGCTGGCTACTCCCTTCCTATGGCAGCCATTTTATAGTTGAATTCTCCCCTTCTATTGGCAGCCATTTTATTGCTGACTACTCCTTTACTCATGGCAGACATTTTCTAGATGACTCATGGCAGATATTTTGTAGCTGACTCATGGCAGCCATTTTGGAGCTGACTCCTCCCCTTCCCTAGGTAGCCATTTTGTAGGTGACTCCTCCCCTTCCCTAGGTAGGCAATTTGGAGCTGACTCCTCCCCCATTTTGGAGCTGACTCCTCCCCTTCTTTATGTAGGCATCATGGAGCTAACTCCTCCCCTTCTCATGGCAGCCATTTTGTAGCAGATTCCTCCTCTTCTCATAGCAGCCATTTTGTAGCTGACTCTTCCCCATCCCTAGGCAGCCATTTTATAGCTGACTCCTCCCCTCCCTATGGCAGCCATTTTGTATGAGACTCCACCCGTTTCCTAGGTAGCCATTTTGTAGCTGACTCCTCCCCTTCCCTAGGCAGCCATTTTGTACCTGACCCCACCCCTTAACTAGGCAGCCATTTTGTAGCTGATTCCTCCCCTTTCTATGGCAGACATTTTGTAGCTGACACATGGCAGCCATTTTGTAGCTGACTTCTCTCTTTCTCATGGCAGCCTTTTTGTAGCTGACTCCTACGCTTTTCATGGCAGCCATTTTGTAGCCGACTCCTCCCCTTTGTATGGTAGCCATTTTGTAGATGACTTCTCCCCTTCCCTAGGCTGCCATTTTGTAGCTGACTCCTCCCCTTCCCTAGGTAGCCATTTTGTAGCTGACTCCTCCCCTTTGTATAGCAGCCATATTGTAGATGACTTCTCCCCTTCCCTCAGCAGCCATTTTGTAACTGACTCCTCCATTTTTTTGGCAGCCATTTTGTACCTTACTCCTCCCCCATTTTGGAGCTGACTCCTCCCCTTCTTTATGTAGGCATCATGGAGCTAACTCCTCCCCTTCTCATGGCAGCCATTTTGTAGCAGATTCCTCCTCTTCTCATAGCAGCCATTTTGTAGCTGACTCCTCCCCATCCCTAGGCAGCCATTTTATAGCTGACTCCTCCCCTCCCTATGGCAGCCATTTTGTATGAGACTCCACCCATTTCCTAGGCAGCCATTTTGTAGATGACTCCTCCCCTTCCCTAGGCAGCCATTTTGTAACTGACCCCACCCCTTAATTAGGCAGCCATTTTGTAGCTGATTCCTCCCCTTTCTATGGCAGACATTTTGTAGCTGACACATGGCAGCCATTTTGTAGCTGACTTCTCTCTTTCTCATGGCAGCCATTTTGTAGCTGACTCCTACCCTTTTCATGGCAGCCATTTTGTAGCCGACTCCTCCCCTTTGTATGGTAGCCATTTTGTAAATGACTTCTCCCCTTCCCTAGGCTGCCATTTTGTAGCTGACTCCTCCCCTTCCCTAGGCAGCCATTTTGTAGCTGACTCCTCCCCTTTGTATGGCAGCCATATTGTAGATGACTTCTCCCCTTCCCTCGGCAGCCATTTTGTAACTGACTCCTCCCTATTTTTGGCAGCCATTTTGTACCTGACTCCTCCCCCATTTTGGAGCTGACACTTCCCAATCTTTATGTAGGCATCATGGAGCTGACTCCTCCCCTTCTCAGGCCAGCCATTTTGTAGCTGACGCCTCCCCTTCCCTAGGTAGCCATTTTGTGGCTGACTCCTCCCCTTCTCATGGCAGCCATTTTGTGGCAGAATCTTCCTTTACTCATGGCAGCCATTTTGTAGCAGATTCCTCCTCTTCTCATAGCAGCCATTTTGTAGCTGACTCCTCCCCATCCCTAGGCAGCCATTTTATAGCTGACTCCTCCCCTCCCTATGGCAGCCATTTTGTATGAGACTCCACCCGTTTCCTAGGCAGCCATTTTGTAGCTGACTCCTCCCCTTCCCTAGGCAGCCATTTTATCCTGACTCCTCCCCTCCCCTAGGCAGCCATTTTGTACCTGACCCCACCCCTTAACTAGGCTGCCATTTTGTAGCTGATTCCTCCCCTTTCTATGGCAGACATTTTGTAGCTGACACATGGCAGCCATTTTGTAGCTGACTTCTCTCTTTCTCATGGCAGCCATTTTGTAGCTGACTCCTACCCTTTTCATAGCAGCCATTTTGTAGCCGACTCCTCCCCTTTGTATGGTAGCCATTTTGTAGATGACTTCTCCCCTTCCCTAGGCTGCCATTTTGTAGCTGACTCCTCCACTTCCCTAGGCAGCCATTTTGTAGCTGACTCCTCCCCTTTGTATGGCAGCCATATTGTAGATGACTTTTCCCCTTCCCTCGGCAGCCATTTTGTAACTGACTCCTCCCTTTTTTGGCGGCCATTTTGTACCTGACTCCTCCCCCATTTTGGAGGGGACTCCTCCCCCATTTTGGAGCTGACTCCTCTGACTTCTTTATGTAGGCATCATGGAGCTAACTCCTCCCCTTCTCATGGCAGCCATTTTGTAGCAGATTCCTCCTCTTCTCATAGCAGCCATTTTGTAGCTGACTCCTCCCCATCCCTAGGCAGCCATTTTATAGCTGACTCCTCCCCTCCCTATGGCAGCCATTTTGTATGAGACTCCACCCGTTTCCTAGGCCGCCATTTTGTAGCTGACTCCTCCCCTTCCCTAGGCAGCCATTTAATCCTGACTCCTCCCCTTCCCTAGGCAGCCATTTTGTACCTGACCCCACCCCTTAATTAGGCAGCCATTTTGTAGCTGATTCCTCCCCTTTCTATGGCAGACATTTTGTAGCTGACACATGGCAGCCATTTTGTAGCTGACTTCTCTCTTTCTCATGGCAGCCATTTTGTAGCTGACTCCTACCCTTTTCATGGCAGCCATTTTGTAGCCGACTCCTCCCCTTTGTATGGTAGCCATTTTGTAGATGACTTCTCCCCTTCCCTAGGCTGCCATTTTTTAGCTGACTCCTCCCCTTCCCTAGGCAGCCATTTTGTAGCTGACTCCTCCCCTTTGTATGGCAGCCATATTGTAGATGACTTCTCCCCTTCCCTCGGCAGCCATTTTGTAACTGACTCCTCCCTTTTTTTGGCAGCCATTTTGTACCTGACTCCTCCCCCATTTTGGAGCTGACTCCTCCCAATCTTTATGTAGGCATCATGGAGCTGACTCCTCCCCTTCTCAGGCCAGCCATTTTGTAGCTGACGCCTCCCCTTCCCTAGGTAGCCATTTTGTGGCTGACTCCTCCCCTTCTCATGGCAGCCATTTTGTAGCAGAATCTTCCTTTACTCATGGCAGACGTTTTGTAGCTGATGCCTCCGCTTCCCTAGGCAGCCATTTTGTAGCTGACTCCTCCCCTTCCCTAGGCAGCCATTTTGTTGCTGACTCCCCCCTTTCTCATGGCAGCCATTTTGTAGCTGACTGCTCCTTTACTCATGGCAGCGATCTTTTAGATGATTTATAGCAGCCTTTTTGTAGGTGACTCCTCCCATTACTATGGCAGCCATTTTATAGCTGTCTCCTCTTCTAAAGCCGTTTTGTAGCTGACTACTCCCCTTCTCTTGGCAGCCATTTTGTAGCTGGCTACTCCCTTCCTATGGCAGCCATTTTGTAGTTGAATTCTCCCCTTCTATTAACAGCCATTTTATAGCTGACTGCTCCTTTACTCATGGCAGATATTTTCTAGATGACTGATAGCAGATATTTTGTAGCTGACTCCTCCCCTTCTTTTGGCAGCCATTTTGTAGTAAACCCCTCCCTTTTGTATGGCAGCCATTTTTCGATGACTCCTCCCCTTCCCTATGCAGTCATTTTGTAGCTGACTCCTCCCCTTCTCATGGCAGCCATTTTGTAGCTGACTCCTCTCCTTCTCATGGCAGCTAGTTTGCAGCAGACTCCACCCCTTTATATACCAGCCGTTTTGTAGATGAATCCTTCCTTTCCCTAGGCAGCCATTTTGTAGCTGACTCTTCCCCTTTCTATGGGAGACATTTTGTAGCTGACTCCTCCTGTTCTCTTGGCAGCCATTTTGTAGCAGACCCCTCCCCTTTGTATGGCAGCCATTTTTAGATGACTCCTCCCCTTCCCTAGGCATCTATTTTGAAGCTGACTCCTCCCCTTCTCATGGCAGCCATTTCGGAGCTGACTCATCCTCTTCTCATAGCAGCCATTTTGCAGATGACCCATGGCAGCCATTTTGGAGCTGACACCTCCCCTTCGCTTTGCAGCCATTCTGTAGCTGACTACTCCCCTTCTCATAGCAGCCAGTTTGTATCAGACTCCACCCCTTTGTACACCAGCCATTTTGTAGATGAATCCTTCCTTTCCGTAGGCAGCCATTTTGTAGCTGAATCCTCCCCTTCCCTAGGCAGCCATTTTGTAGCTGACTCCTCCCCTTCTCATGGCAGCCAGTTTGTAGCAGACTCCACCCCTTTGTATGGCAGCCATTTTTTAGATGACTCTTCCCCTTCCCTAGGCAGCCTTTTTGTAGCTGAATCCTCCGCTTCTCATGGCAGCCATTTTGGAGCTGACTCCTCCTCTTCTCATAGCAGCCATTTTGCAGATGACCCATGGCAGCCATTTTGGAGCTGACTCCTTCCCTTCCTATGGCAGCCATTTTATAAGAGCCTCCTCCCCTTCCCCAGGCAGCCATTTTGTAGGTGACTCCTCCCTTTCTCATGGCAGCCATTTTGTAGAAGACTCCTACCCTTTGTATATCATTCATTTTGTAGATGACTCCTCCCATTGCCTAGGCAGCTATTTTGTAGCTGACACCACCCCTTCCCTAGGCAGCCATTTTGTAGCTGACTTCTCCCCTTCCCTAGGCAGCCATTTTGTAGCTGACTCCTCCCCTTCTCATGGCAGCCATTTTATAGCTGTCTCCTCTACCTTTACTCATGGCAGACATTTTGTAGAGGATGCCTCCCCTTCCCTAGGCAGCTATTTTGTAGCTGACTCCACCCCTTCAAATGGAAGCCATTTTGTAGCTAAATCCTCCCCTTCTGATAGCAGCCATTTTGTAGCTGACTCCTCCCCTTTGTATGGCAGCCATATTGTAGATGACTTCTCCCCTTCCCTCGGCAGCCATTTTGTAACTGACTCCTCCCTTTTTCATGGGCTATATTAAACAATTCCACAATAAATACAAATAAACGTTTCTTATCTCTTCTTGTAAATTTATGTGTATAAGCACAACCAGAACGGCCTCTAGATTAAACCGTTTTCAATTTTGTTTTCCTCAGTGGTTGTCCTTCTTTAAATTATATTATATATATGTGGCCTTTGGCTCATAGGTTTGGGGAGGTCTGTTCAAAAGACCTCCCCAAACCTATGAGCCAAAGGCCACATATATATAATATAATTTAAAGAAGGACAACCACTGAGGAAAACAAAATTGAAAACGGTTTAATCTAGAGGCCGTTCTGGTTGTGCTTATACACATAAATTTACAAGAAGAGATAAGAAACGTTTATTAGTATTTATTGTGGAATTGTTTAATATAGCCCGGGATAGGTTCTGTTTTCTGTCACAATAATTTTGAACCGTCCCTTTCTTTTCGTGGTGTCCTCCCTTTTTCATGACAGCCATTTTGTACCTGACTCCTCCCCCATTTTGGAGCTGACTCCTCCCAATCTTTATGTAGGCGTCATGGAGCTGACTCCTCCCCTTCTCAGGGCAGCCATTTTGTAGCTGACGCCTCCCCTTCCCTAGGTAGCCATTTTGTGGCTGACTCCCCCCTTCTCATGGCAGCCATTTTGTAGCAGAATCTTCCTTTACTCATGGCAGGCATTTTGTAGCTGATGCCTCCGCTTCCCTAGGCAGCCATTTTGTAGCTGACTCCTCCCCTTCCCTAGGCAGCCATTTTGTACCTGACCCCACCCCTTAACTAGGCAGCCATTTTGTAGCTGATTCCTCCCCTTTCTATGGCAGACATTTTGTAGCTGACACATGGCAGCCATTTTGTAGCTGACTTCTCTCTTTCTCATGGCAGCCATTTTGTAGCTGACTCCTACCCTTTTCATGGCAGCCATTTTGTAGCTGACTCCTCCCCTTTGTATGGCAGCCATATTGTAGATGACTTCTCCCCTTCCCTCGGCAGCCATTTTGTAACTGACTCCTCCCTTTTTCATGGCAGCCATTTTGTACCTGACTCCTCCCCCATTTTGGAGCTGACTCCTCCCAATCTTTATGTAGGAATCATGGAGCTGACTCCTCCCCTTCTCAGGGCAGCCATTTTGTAGCTGATGCCTCCCCCTCCCTAGGTAGCCATTTTGTGGCTGACTCCTCCCCTTCTCATGGCAGCCATTTTGTAGCAGATTCTTCCTTTACTCATGGCAGACATTTTGTAGCTGAAGCCTCCGCTTCCCTAGGCAGCCATTTTGTAGCTGACTTCTCCCCTTCCCTAGGCAGCCATTTTGTAGCTGACTCCTTCCCTTCCTATGGCAGCCATTTTATAAGAGACTCCTCCCCTTCCCCAGGCAGCCATTTTGTAGGTGACTCCTCCCTTTCTCATGGCAGCCATTTTGTAGCAGACTCCTACCCTTTGTATATCATTCATTTTGTAGATGACTCCTCCCGTTGTTAGGCAGCTATTTTGTAGCTGACACCACCCCTTCCCTAGGCAGCCATTTTGTAGCTGACTCCTTCCCTTCCTATGGCAGCCATTTTATAAGAGACTCCTCCCCTTCCCCAGGCAGCCATTTTGTAGGTGACTCCTCCCTTTCTCATGGCAGCCATTTTGTAGCAGACTCCTACCCTTTGTATATCATTCATTTTGTAGATGACTCCTCCCGTTGCCTAGGCAGCTATTTTGTAGCTGACACCACCCCTTCCCTAGGCAGCCATTTTGTAGCTGACTTCTCCCCTTCCCTAGGCAGCCATTTTGTAGCTGACTCCTCCCCTTCTCATGGCAGCCATTTTATAGCTGTCTCCTCTATCTTTACTCATGGCAGACATTTTGTAGAGGATGCCTCCCCTTCCCTAGGCAGCTATTTTGTAGCTGACTCCACCCCTTCAAATGGAAGCCATTTTGTAGCTAAATCCTCCCCTTCTGATAGCAGCCATTTTGTAGCTGACTCCTCCCCTTTGTATGGCAGCCATATTGTAGATGACTTCTCCCCTTCCCTCGGCAGCCATTTTGTAACTGACTCCTCCCTTTTTCATGACAGCCATTTTGTACCTGACTCCTCCCCCATTTTGGAGCTGACTCCTCCCAATCTTTATGTAGGCGTCATGGAGCTGACTCCTCCCCTTCTCAGGGCAGCCATTTTGTAGCTGACGCCTCCCCTTCCCTAGGTAGCCATTTTGTGGCTGACTCCCCCCCTTCTCATGGCAGCCATTTTGTAGCAGAATCTTCCTTTACTCATGGCAGGCATTTTGTAGCTGATGCCTCCGCTTCCCTAGGCAGCCATTTTGTAGCTGACTCCTCCCCTTCCCTAGGCAGCCATTTTGTACCTGACCCCACCCCTTAACTAGGCAGCCATTTTGTAGCTGATTCCTCCCCTTTCTATGGCAGACATTTTGTAGCTGACACATGGCAGCCATTTTGTAGCTGACTTCTCTCTTTCTCATGGCAGCCATTTTGTAGCTGACTCCTACCCTTTTCATGGCAGCCATTTTGTAGCTGACTCCTCCCCTTTGTATGGCAGCCATATTGTAGATGACTTCTCCCCTTCCCTCGGCAGCCATTTTGTAACTGACTCCTCCCTTTTTCATGGCAGCCATTTTGTACCTGACTCCTCCCCCATTTTGGAGCTGACTCCTCCCAATCTTTATGTAGGCATCATGGAGCTGACTCCTCCCCTTCTCAGGGCAGCCATTTTGTAGCTGATGCCTCCCCCTCCCTAGGTAGCCATTTTGTGGCTGACTCCTCCCCTTCTCATGGCAGCCATTTTGTAGCAGAATCTTCCTTTACTCATGGCAGACATTTTGTAGCTGAAGCCTCCGCTTCCCTAGGCAGCCATTTTGTAGCTGACTCCTCCCCTTCCCTAGGCAGCCATTTTGTTGCTGACTCCCCCCTTTCTCATGGCAGCCATTTTGTAGCTGACTGCTCCTTTACTCATGGCAGCGATCTTTTAGATGATTTATAACAGCCTTTTTGTAGGTGACTCCTCCCATTACTATGGCAGCCATTTTATAGCTGTCTCCTCTTCTAAAGCCGTTTTGTAGCTGACTACTCCCCTTCTCTTGGCAGCCATTTTGTAGCTGGCTACTCCCTTCCTATGGCAGCCATTTTATAGTTGAATTCTCCCCTTCTATTGGCAGCCATTTTATTGCTGACTACTCCTTTACTCATGGCAGACATTTTCTAGATGACTCATGGCAGATATTTTGTAGCTGACTCATGGCAGCCATTTTGGAGCTGACTCCTCCCCTTCCCTAGGTAGCCATTTTGTAGGTGACTCCTCCCCTTCCCTAGGTAGGCAATTTGGAGCTGACTCCTCCCCCATTTTGGAGCTGACTCCTCCCCTTCTTTATGTAGGCATCATGGAGCTAACTCCTCCCCTTCTCATGGCAGCCATTTTGTAGCAGATTCCTCCTCTTCTCATAGCAGCCATTTTGTAGCTGACTCTTCCCCATCCCTAGGCAGCCATTTTATAGCTGACTCCTCCCCTCCCTATGGCAGCCATTTTGTATGAGACTCCACCCGTTTCCTAGGCAGCCATTTTGTAGCTGACTCCTCCCCTTCCCTAGGCAGCCATTTTGTACCTGACCCCACCCCTTAACTAGGCAGCCATTTTGTAGCTGATTCCTCCCCTTTCTATGGCAGACATTTTGTAGCTGACACATGGCAGCCATTTTGTAGCTGACTTCTCTCTTTCTCATGGCAGCCATTTTGTAGCTGACTCCTACGCTTTTCATGGCAGCCATTTTGTAGCCGACTCCTCCCCTTTGTATGGTAGCCATTTTGTAGATGACTTCTCCCCTTCCCTAGGCTGCCATTTTGTAGCTGACTCCTCCCCTTCCCTAGGTAGCCATTTTGTAGCTGACTCCTCCCCTTTGTATAGCAGCCATATTGTAGATGACTTCTCCCCTTCCCTCAGCAGCCATTTTGTAACTGACTCCTCCATTTTTTTGGCAGCCATTTTGTACCTTATTCCTCCCCCATTTTGGAGCTGACTCCTCCCCTTCTTTATGTAGGCATCATGGAGCTAACTCCTCCCCTTCTCATGGCAGCCATTTTGTAGCAGATTCCTCCTCTTCTCATAGCAGCCATTTTGTAGCTGACTCCTCCCCATCCCTAGGCAGCCATTTTATAGCTGACTCCTCCCCTCCCTATGGCAGCCATTTTGTATGAGATTCCACCCATTTCCTAGGCAGCCTCTTTGTAGATGACTCCTCCCCTTCCCTAGGCAGCCATTTTGTAACTGACCCCACCCCTTAATTAGGCAGCCATTTTGTAGCTGATTCCTCCCCTTTCTATGGCAGACATTTTGTAGCTGACACATGGCAGCCATTTTGTAGCTGACTTCTCTCTTTCTCATGGCAGCCATTTTGTAGCTGACTCCTACCCTTTTCATGGCAGCCATTTTGTAGCCGACTCCTCCCCTTTGTATGGTAGCCATTTTGTAGATGACTTCTCCCCTTCCCTAGGCTGCCATTTTGTAGCTGACTCCTCCCCTTCCCTAGGCAGCCATTTTGTAGCTGACTCCTCCCCTTTGTATGGCAGCCATATTGTAGATGACTTCTCCCCTTCCCTCGGCAGCCATTTTGTAACTGACTCCTCCCTTTTTTTGGCAGCCATTTTGTACCTGACTCCTCCCCCATTTTGGAGCTGACACTTCCCAATCTTTATGTAGGCATCATGGAGCTGACTCCTCCCCTTCTCAGGCCAGCCATTTTGTAGCTGACGCCTCCCCTTCCCTAGGTAGCCATTTTGTGGCTGACTCCTCCCCTTCTCATGGCAGCCATTTTGTGGCAGAATCTTCCTTTACTCATGGCAGCCATTTTGTAGCAGATTCCTCCTCTTCTCATAGCAGCCATTTTGTAGCTGACTCCTCCCCATCCCTAGGCAGCCATTTTATAGCTGACTCCTCCCCTCCCTATGGCAGCCATTTTGTATGAGACTCCACCCGTTTCCTAGGCAGCCATTTTGTAGCTGACTCCTCCCCTTCCCTAGGCAGCCATTTTATCCTGACTCCTCCCCTCCCCTAGGCAGCCATTTTGTACCTGACCCCACCCCTTAACTAGGCAGCCATTGTGTAGCTGATTCCTCCCCTTTCTATGGCAGACATTTTGTAGCTGACACATGGCAGCCATTTTGTAGCTGACTTCTCTCTTTCTCATGGCAGCCATTTTGTAGCTGACTCCTACCCTTTTCATAGCAGCCATTTTGTAGCTGACTCCTCCCCTTCCCTAGGCAGCCATTTTATCCTGACTCCTCCCCTTCCCTAGGCAGCCATTTTGTACCTGACCCCACCCCTTAACTAGGCAGCCATTTTGTAGCTGACTCCTTCCCTTCCTATGGCAGCCATTTTATAAGAGACTCCTCCCTTTCCCCAGGCAGCCATTTTGTAGGTGACTCCTCCCTTTCTCATGGCAGCCATTTTGTAGCAGACTCCTACCCTTTGTATATCATTCATTTTGTAGATGACTCCTCCCGTTGTTAGGCAGCTATTTTGTAGCTGACACCACCCCTTCCCTAGGCAGCCATTTTGTAGCTGACTCCTTCCCTTCCTATGGCAGCCATTTTATAAGAGACTCCTCCCATTCCCCAGGCAGCCATTTTGTAGGTGACTCCTCCCTTTCTCATGGCAGCCATTTTGTAGCAGACTCCTACCCTTTGTATATCATTCATTTTGTAGATGACTCCTCCCGTTGCCTAGGCAGCTATTTTGTAGCTGACACCACCCCTTCCCTAGGCAGCCATTTTGTAGCTGACTTCTCCCCTTCCCTAGGCAGCCATTTTGTAGCTGACTCCTCCCATTCTCATGGCAGCCATTTTATAGCTGTCTCCTCTACCTTTACTCATGGCAGACATTTTGTAGAGGATGCCTCCCCTTCCCTAGGCAGCTATTTTGTAGCTGACTCCACCCCTTCAAATGGAAGCCATTTTGTAGCTAAATCCTCCCCTTCTGATAGCAGCCATTTTGTAGCTGACTCCTCCCCTTTGTATGGCAGCCATATTGTAGATGACTTCTCCCCTTCCCTCGGCAGCCATTTTGTAACTGACTCCTCCCTTTTTCATGACAGCCATTTTGTACCTGACTCCTCCCCCATTTTGGAGCTGACTCCTCCCAATCTTTATGTAGGCGTCATGGAGCTGACTCCTCCCCTTCTCAGGGCAGCCATTTTGTAGCTGACGCCTCCCCTTCCCTAGGTAGCCATTTTGTGGCTGACTCCCCCCCTTCTCATGGCAGCCATTTTGTAGCAGAATCTTCCTTTACTCATGGCAGGCATTTTGTAGCTGATGCCTCCGCTTCCCTAGGCAGCCATTTTGTAGCTGACTCCTCCCCTTCCCTAGGCAGCCATTTTGTACCTGACCCCACCCCTTAACTAGGCAGCCATTTTGTAGCTGATTCCTCCCCTTTCTATGGCAGACATTTTGTAGCTGACACATGGCAGCCATTTTGTAGCTGACTTCTCTCTTTCTCATGGCAGCCATTTTGTAGCTGACTCCTACCCTTTTCATGGCAGCCATTTTGTAGCTGACTCCTCCCCTTTGTATGGCAGCCATATTGTAGATGACTTCTCCCCTTCCCTCGGCAGCCATTTTGTAACTGACTCCTCCCTTTTTCATGGCAGCCATTTTGTACCTGACTCCTCCCCCATTTTGGAGCTGACTCCTCCCAATCTTTATGTAGGCATCATGGAGCTGACTCCTCCCCTTCTCAGGGCAGCCATTTTGTAGCTGATGCCTCCCCCTCCCTAGGTAGCCATTTTGTGGCTGACTCCTCCCCTTCTCATGGCAGCCATTTTGTAGCAGAATCTTCCTTTACTCATGGCAGACATTTTGTAGCTGAAGCCTCCGCTTCCCTAGGCAGCCATTTTGTAGCTGACTCCTCCCCTTCCCTAGGCAGCCATTTTGTTGCTGACTCCCCCCTTTCTCATGGCAGCCATTTTGTAGCTGACTGCTCCTTTACTCATGGCAGCGATCTTTTAGATGATTTATAACAGCCTTTTTGTAGGTGACTCCTCCCATTACTATGGCAGCCATTTTATAGCTGTCTCCTCTTCTAAAGCCGTTTTGTAGCTGACTACTCCCCTTCTCTTGGCAGCCATTTTGTAGCTGGCTACTCCCTTCCTATGGCAGCCATTTTATAGTTGAATTCTCCCCTTCTATTGGCAGCCATTTTATTGCTGACTACTCCTTTACTCATGGCAGACATTTTCTAGATGACTCATGGCAGATATTTTGTAGCTGACTCATGGCAGCCATTTTGGAGCTGACTCCTCCCCTTCCCTAGGTAGGCAATTTGGAGCTGACTCCTCCCCCATTTTGGAGCTGACTCCTCCCCTTCTTTATGTAGGCATCATGGAGCTAACTCCTCCCCTTCTCATGGCAGCCATTTTGTAGCAGATTCCTCCTCTTCTCATAGCAGCCATTTTGTAGCTGACTCTTCCCCATCCCTAGGCAGCCATTTTATAGCTGACTCCTCCCCTCCCTATGGCAGCCATTTTGTATGAGACTCCACCCGTTTCCTAGGCAGCCATTTTGTAGCTGACTCCTCCCCTTCCCTAGGCAGCCATTTTGTACCTGACCCCACCCCTTAACTAGGCAGCCATTTTGTAGCTGATTCCTCCCCTTTCTATGGCAGACATTTTGTAGCTGACACATGGCAGCCATTTTGTAGCTGACTTCTCTCTTTCTCATGGCAGCCTTTTTGTAGCTGACTCCTACGCTTTTCATGGCAGCCATTTTGTAGCCGACTCCTCCCCTTTGTATGGTAGCCATTTTGTAGATGACTTCTCCCCTTCCCTAGGCTGCCATTTTGTAGCTGACTCCTCCCCTTCCCTAGGTAGCCATTTTGTAGCTGACTCCTCCCCTTTGTATAGCAGCCATATTGTAGATGACTTCTCCCCTTCCCTCAGCAGCCATTTTGTAACTGACTCCTCCATTTTTTTGGCAGCCATTTTGTACCTTACTCCTCCCCCATTTTGGAGCTGACTCCTCCCCTTCTTTATGTAGGCATCATGGAGCTAACTCCTCCCCTTCTCATGGCAGCCATTTTGTAGCAGATTCCTCCTCTTCTCATAGCAGCCATTTTGTAGCTGACTCCTCCCCATCCCTAGGCAGCCATTTTATAGCTGACTCCTCCCCTCCCTATGGCAGCCATTTTGTATGAGACTCCACCCATTTCCTAGGCAGCCATTTTGTAGATGACTCCTCCCCTTCCCTAGGCAGCCATTTTGTAACTGACCCCACCCCTTAATTAGGCAGCCATTTTGTAGCTGATTCCTCCCCTTTCTATGGCAGACATTTTGTAGCTGACACATGGCAGCCATTTTGTAGCTGACTTCTCTCTTTCTCATGGCAGCCATTTTGTAGCTGACTCCTACCCTTTTCATGGCAGCCATTTTGTAGCCGACTCCTCCCCTTTGTATGGTAGCCATTTTGTAAATGACTTCTCCCCTTCCCTAGGCTGCCATTTTGTAGCTGACTCCTCCCCTTCCCTAGGCAGCCATTTTGTAGCTGACTCCTCCCCTTTGTATGGCAGCCATATTGTAGATGACTTCTCCCCTTCCCTCGGCAGCCATTTTGTAACTGACTCCTCCCTTTTTTTGGCAGCCATTTTGTACCTGACTCCTCCCCCATTTTGGAGCTGACACTTCCCAATCTTTATGTAGGCATCATGGAGCTGACTCCTCCCCTTCTCAGGCCAGCCATTTTGTAGCTGACGCCTCCCCTTCCCTAGGTAGCCATTTTGTGGCTGACTCCTCCCCTTCTCATGGCAGCCATTTTGTGGCAGAATCTTCCTTTACTCATGGCAGCCATTTTGTAGCAGATTCCTCCTCTTCTCATAGCAGCCATTTTGTAGCTGACTCCTCCCCATCCCTAGGCAGCCATTTTATAGCTGACTCCTCCCCTCCCTATGGCAGCCATTTTGTATGAGACTCCACCCGTTTCCTAGGCAGCCATTTTGTAGCTGACTCCTCCCCTTCCCTAGGCAGCCATTTTATCCTGACTCCTCCCCTCCCCTAGGCAGCCATTTTGTACCTGACCCCACCCCTTAACTAGGCTGCCATTTTGTAGCTGATTCCTCCCCTTTCTATGGCAGACATTTTGTAGCTGACACATGGCAGCCATTTTGTAGCTGACTTCTCTCTTTCTCATGGCAGCCATTTTGTAGCTGACTCCTACCCTTTTCATAGCAGCCATTTTGTAGCCGACTCCTCCCCTTTGTATGGTAGCCATTTTGTAGATGACTTCTCCCCTTCCCTAGGCTGCCATTTTGTAGCTGACTCCTCCACTTCCCTAGGCAGCCATTTTGTAGCTGACTCCTCCCCTTTGTATGGCAGCCATATTGTAGATGACTTTTCCCCTTCCCTCGGCAGCCATTTTGTAACTGACTCCTCCCTTTTTTGGCGGCCATTTTGTACCTGACTCCTCCCCCATTTTGGAGCGGACTCCTCCCCCATTTTGGAGCTGACTCCTCTGACTTCTTTATGTAGGCATCATGGAGCTAACTCCTCCCCTTCTCATGGCAGCCATTTTGTAGCAGATTCCTCCTCTTCTCATAGCAGCCATTTTGTAGCTGACTCCTCCCCATCCCTAGGCAGCCATTTTATAGCTGACTCCTCCCCTCCCTATGGCAGCCATTTTGTATGAGACTCCACCCGTTTCCTAGGCCGCCATTTTGTAGCTGACTCCTCCCCTTCCCTAGGCAGCCATTTAATCCTGACTCCTCCCCTTCCCTAGGCAGCCATTTTGTACCTGACCCCACCCCTTAATTAGGCAGCCATTTTGTAGCTGATTCCTCCCCTTTCTATGGCAGACATTTTGTAGCTGACACATGGCAGCCATTTTGTAGCTGACTTCTCTCTTTCTCATGGCAGCCATTTTGTAGCTGACTCCTACCCTTTTCATGGCAGCCATTTTGTAGCCGACTCCTCCCCTTTGTATGGTAGCCATTTTGTAGATGACTTCTCCCCTTCCCTAGGCTGCCATTTTTTAGCTGACTCCTCCCCTTCCCTAGGCAGCCATTTTGTAGCTGACTCCTCCCCTTTGTATGGCAGCCATATTGTAGATGACTTCTCCCCTTCCCTCGGCAGCCATTTTGTAACTGACTCCTCCCTTTTTTTGGCAGCCATTTTGTACCTGACTCCTCCCCCATTTTGGAGCTGACTCCTCCCAATCTTTATGTAGGCATCATGGAGCTGACTCCTCCCCTTCTCAGGCCAGCCATTTTGTAGCTGACGCCTCCCCTTCCCTAGGTAGCCATTTTGTGGCTGACTCCTCCCCTTCTCATGGCAGCCATTTTGTAGCAGAATCTTCCTTTACTCATGGCAGACGTTTTGTAGCTGATGCCTCCGCTTCCCTAGGCAGCCATTTTGTAGCTGACTCCTCCCCTTCCCTAGGCAGCCATTTTGTTGCTGACTCCCCCCTTTCTCATGGCAGCCATTTTGTAGCTGACTGCTCCTTTACTCATGGCAGCGATCTTTTAGATGATTTATAGCAGCCTTTTTGTAGGTGACTCCTCCCATTACTATGGCAGCCATTTTATAGCTGTCTCCTCTTCTAAAGCCGTTTTGTAGCTGACTACTCCCCTTCTCTTGGCAGCCATTTTGTAGCTGGCTACTCCCTTCCTATGGCAGCCATTTTGTAGTTGAATTCTCCCCTTCTATTAACAGCCATTTTATAGCTGACTGCTCCTTTACTCATGGCAGATATTTTCTAGATGACTGATAGCAGATATTTTGTAGCTGACTCCTCCCCTTCCCTAGGTAGTCATTTTGTAGGTGACTCGTCCCCTTCCCTAGGTAGGTAATTTGGAGCTGACTCCTCCCCCATTTTGGAGCTGACTCCTCCCCCATTATGGAGCTGACTCCTCCCCTTCTTTCTGTAGGCATCATGGAGCTAACTCCTTCCCTTCTCATGGCAGCCATTTTGTAGCAGATTCCTCCTCTTCTCGTAGCAACCATTTTGTAGCTGACTCCTCCCCATCCCTAGGCAGCCATTTTATAGCTGACTCCTCCCCTCACTATGGCAGCCATTTTGTATGAGACTCCACCCCTTTCCTAGGCAGCCAATTTGTAGCTGACTCCTCCCCTTCCCTAGGCAGCCATTTTATCCTGACTCCTCCCCTTCCCTAGGCAGCCATTTTATCCTGACTCCTACCCTTCCCTAGGCAGCCATTTTGTACCTGACCCCACCCCTTAACTAGGCAGCCATTTTGTAGCTGACTCCTCCCCTTCCTATGGCAGACATTTTGTAGCTGACACATGGCAGCCATTTTGTATCTGACTCCTACCCTTTTCATGGCAGCCATTTTGTAGCCGACTCCTCCCCTTTGTATGGCAGCCATTTTGTAGCTGACTCCTCCCCTTCCCTAGGCTGCCATTTTGTAGCTGACTCCTCCCCTTCCCTAGGCAGCCATTTTGTAGCTGACTCCTCCCCTTCCTTAGGCAGCCATTTTGTAGCTGACTCCTCCCCTTCCCTAGGCAGCCATTTTTAGCTGATTCCTCCCCTTTCTATGGCAGACATTTTGAAGCAGACACATGGCAACCATTTTGTAGCTGACTCCTCCCCTACAATTGGCAGACATTTTGTATGAGACTCCACCCCTTCTCATGGCAGCCATTTTGTAGCTGACTCCACCTCTTCTCATAGCAACCATTTTGCAGATGATTCATGGCAGCCATTTTGTAGTTGACCTAGTTGATTCCTCCCCTTTCTATGGCAGACATTTTGTAGCTGACTTCTCCCATTCTTTAGGTAGGCATCATGGAGCTGACTCTTTCTCTTCCTATGGCAGCCATTCCGTAGCCAATTGTAGGGGAAGATTCATCTACAAAATGGTAGCCATGAGAAGGGGATGAGGCATTTTGTAGCTGACTCCTCCCATTTGTATGGCAGCCATATCGTAGATGACTCCATATTGTAGATGACTCCTCCCCATCACTAGGCAGCCATTTTATAGTGGACTCCTTGCATTCCCTAGGCAGCCATTTTGTTTCTGACTCCTCCCCCTTTCCCTAGGCAGCCATTTTGTAGAGGACTCCTCCCCTTCCCTAGGTAGCCATTTTGTAGCTGACCCCTCCCTTTCTCATGGCAGCCATTTTGTTGCTGACTTAGGTGACTCTTCCCCTTCCCTAGGCAGCCATTTTGGACCTGACTCCTCCCTTTCCTATGGCAGCCATTTTGTATGAGACCCATCCCCTTCTCATGGCAGCCATTTTGTAGATGACTCCACACCTCAAGGCAGCCATTTTGTAGATGATTCCACCCGTTCAGATGGTAGCCATTTTGTAGCTGAATCCTCCCCTTCTCATAGCAGCCATTTTGTAGCTGACTCCTGCCCTTCCTATGGCAGCCATTTTGTAGTTGACTCATCCCCTTCTCATGGCAGCCATGTTGTAGATGAATCCCCACCTCATGGCAGACATTTTGTACCTGACTCCTCCCCTTCCTATGGCAGACATTTTGTAGATGATTCCTCCCCTTCTCATGGCAGCAGTTTTATAGCTGACTGCTCATTTACTCATCGCAGTCATTTTGTAGATGACTTATATCAGCCATTTTGTAGTTGACTCCTCCCTTTCTCATGGCAGCCAATTTGTAGCTGGCTCCTCCCCTTCCCTAGACAGCCATTTAGTAGCTAACTCCTCCCCTTCCCTAGGCAGCCATTTTGGAGCTGACTCCTCCCTTTCCTATGACAGCCATTTTGTAGCTGACCACTCCCTTTCTCATGGCAGCCTTTTTGTAGCTCACTTAGGTGACTCCTCCCCTTCCCTGAGCAGCCATTTTGGAGCTGACACCTCCTCCTTCCCTAGGCAGCCATTTTGGAGCTGACACCTCCTCCTTCATTAGGCAACCATTTTGTAGCAGACTCCGCCCTTTCTGATATCAGCCATTTTGTAGCTGAATCCTCCCTTTCTGATATCAACCATTTTGTAGCTGACTCCTCCCCTTTGTATGGCAACCATTTTGTAGCTGACTCCTCCCCTTCTCATGGCAGCCATTTTGTAGCTGACTCCTCCCCTTTGTATGGCAACCATTTTGTAGCTGACTCCTCCCCTTCTCATGGCAGCCATTTTGTAGCTGACTCCTCCTCTTCTCATAACAGCCATTTTTTATCTGACTCCTCCCCTTTGTATTGCAGACATTTTGTAGTTGACTCCTCCCTTTCTCATGGCAGCCATTTTTAGCTGACTTAGTTGACTCCTCCCCATCCCTAGGCAGCCATTTTGTAGCTGACTCCTCCCCTTCCTATGGCAGCCATTTTGTAGCTGACTCCTACCCTTCTCATGGCACCCATTGTGTAGCTGAATCCTACCCTTCTCATAGCAGCCATTTTGCAGATGAATCATGAGTGCCATTTTGTAGCTGATATAGTTGACTCCACCCCTTTCTATGGCAGACATTTTGTAGCTGACTCGTCCCCTTCTCATGGCAGCCATATTTTAGCAGACTCCTCCCCTTTGTATGGCAGCCATTTTGTAGAAGACTCCTCCACTTCCCTAGGCAGTCATTTTGTAGATGATTCCTCCCCTTCCCTAGGCAGCCATTTTTTAGCTGACTCCTCCCCTTTCTATGGCAGGCATTTTGTAGCTGACACATGGCAAACATTTTGTAGCTGACTCCTCCCCTTCAATTGGCAGACATTTTGTACCTGAGTCTTCCCCTTCCCTAGGCAGCCATTCTGTAGTTGACTCCTCCCCTTCCCTAGGCAGCCATTTTGCAGCTGACTCCTCCCCTTTCTATGGCAGACATTTTGTAGCTGACACATGGCAACCATTTTGTAGCTTACTCCTCCCCTTCTAATGGCATCCATTTTGTAGTTGACTCCTCCCTTTCTCATGGCAGCCATTTTGCAGATGACTCATGGCAGCTATTTTTGAGCTTACTCCTCCCTTTCCTACGGCATCCATTTTGTATGAGACGCATCCCCATCTCATGGCAGAAATTTTGTTGATGACTCCACGCCTTCTCATGGCAGCCAGTAGCTGACTCCTCCCCTTGGCAGCCGTTTTGTAGCTGACTACTCCCTTCCAATGGCAGCCATTTTGTAGCTGACTCCTCCCCTTCATTAGGCAACTATTTTGTAGCAGACTCCTCCCTTTCTGATATCAGCCATTTAGTAGCTTACTCTTCCCCTATGTATGGTAGCCATTTGGTAGCTGACTCCTCCCCTTCTCATGGCAGCCATTTTGTAGCTGATTCCTCCTCCTCTCATAGCAGCCATTTTGTATCTGACTCCTCCCCTTTTTATGGCAGCCATTTTGTATCTGACTCCTCCCCTTTTTATGGCAGCCATTTTGTAGTTGACTCCTCCCTTTCTCATGGCAGCCATTTTTAGCTGACTTAGTTGACTCCTCCAATTTTCTAGGCAGCCATTTTGGAGCTTACTCCTCCCCTTCCAATGGCTGCCATTTTGTACCTGACTCCTCCCCTTTCTATGGCAGACATTTTGTAGCTGACACATGGCAGCCATTTTGTAGCTGAATCCTCCCCTACCATTGGCAGACATTTTGTACCTGAGTCTTCCCCTTCCCTAGGCAGCCATTTTGTAGCTTACTCCTCCCCTTCTAATGGCATCCATTTTGTAACTGACTCCTCCCTTTCTCATGGCATCCATTTTGTAGCTGACTCCTCCCCATCACTAGGCATCCATTTTGTAACTGACTCCTTCCTTTCTCATGGCATCCATTTTGTAGCTGACTCCTCCCCTTCACTAGGCAGCCATTTTGTAGCTGATTCCTCCCCTTTCTATGACAGATATTTTGTAGCTGACACATGGCAAGCATTTTGTAGCTGAATCCTCCCCTACAATTGGCAGACATATTGTACCTGAGTCCTTCCCTTCCTATGGCAGCCCTTTTGTATGAGACTCCACCCCTTCTCATGGCAGCCATTTTGTAGATAACTCCTCCCCTTCTGATAGCAGCCAATTTGTAGCTCACTCCGCCCCTTTGTATGGCAGCCATTTTGTAGCTGACTCACCCTTTCCCTAGGCAGCCATTTTGTAGCTGACTCCTCCCCTTCCCTAGGCAGCCAGTTTGTAGCTGACTCCTCCCCTTCCCTTGGCAGCCATTTTGGGGCTAACGCCTTCCTTTCCTATGGCAGCCATTTTGTAGCTGACTTCTCACTTTCTCTTAGCAGCCATTTTGTACCTGACATAGTTGACTCCTCCCCTTTCTATGGCAGACATTTTGTCGTTGACTCCTCCCCTTCTCATGGCAGCCATTTTTAGCAGACTCCTCCCCTTTGTATGGCAGCCATTTTGTAGATGATTCCTCCCCTTCCCTAGGCTGCCATTTTATAGCTGACTCCTCCCCTTCCCTAGACAGCCATTTTGTAGTTGACTCCTCCCCTTCCCTAGGCAGCCATTTTGTAGCTGATTCCTCCTCTTCTCATAGCAGCCATTTTGTATCTGACTCCTCCCCTTTTTATGGCAGCCATTTTGTATCTGACTCCTCCCCTTTTTATGGCAGCAATTTTGTATTTGACTCCTCCCATTCTCATGGCAGCCATTTTTAGCTGACTTAGTTGACTCCTCCAATTTCCTAGGCAGCCATTTTGGAGCTTACTCCTCCCCTTCCAATGGCAGCCATTTTGTACCTGACTCCTCCAATTTCCTAGGCAGCCATTTTGGAGCTTACTCCTCCCCTTCCAATGGCAGCCATTTTGTACCTGACTCCTCCCCTTTCTTTGGCAGACATTTTGTAGCTGACACATGGCAGCCATTTTGTAGCTGACACATGGCAGCCATTTTGTAGCTGAATCCTCCCCTACCATTGGCAGACATTTTGTACCTGACTCCTCCCCTTCCTATGACAGACATTTTGTAGATGACTCCACCCCTTCAAATGGAAGCCATTTTGTAGCTTATTCCAACCCTTCTGATAGCAGCCATTTTGTAGCTGACTCCTCCCCTTTCCTACACAGCCATTTTGTAGATGACTCCTCCCCTTCCCTGGCAGCCATTTTGGAGCTGATTCCTCCCTTTCCTATGGGAGCCATTTTGTAGCTGACTTAGTTGAGTCCTCCCCTTCCCTAGGCAGCGATTTAGGAGCTGACTCCTCCCCTTCATATGGCAGCCATTTTGTATGAGACTCCACCACATCTCATGGCAGCCATTTTGTAGCTGACCCCTCCCCTTCCCTAGGCAGCCATTTTGGAGCAGACTGTAATTGTAATTTGCTGTAATTTCTTAAACTCAAGCTAGGTATAAGATCAATAGCCTCTATAGGGGTACCTTGGAAGAAAGTTTATTATAATTTAAATCCTAACTGATAGTCTTCATGGCCAATTGGGAGAATTTAGAGCCCTTAAAATATTTTTTACATATGTTTGGAACTCTTCGCTTTTAGATGAGACTGCAGCTTTAATTGGTATAGGTGTGGCATGGAGTAAGTTTCTCAGCTATAATTACCAGAGGCAGTCTACAACCCAGTGGGATGAGTCTTTTGAACAGACCTCCCCAAACCTGAGAGCCAAAGGCCACATATATATAATATAATTTAAAGGTAAGACTTGGCTTTTACGATAATAGCCAAAAAGCTGGCTTTTGATTTATATATATATTAAAGAAACAATGACTGTATGTTTATAAAAATTATAGGAGGTATGTACTATTGTAGACTAGAATAATGACTATGTTCAGTTAAATATGTTCTCTTCTGTTTTGTAAAAATGGTTGATAAGCCTGTATTAATTGTATGCTTTTGTATTTTAGAAGGACAACCACTGAGGAAAACAAAATTGAAAACGGTTCAATCTAGAGGCCGTTCTGGTTGTGCTTATGCACATAAATATATAAGAAGAGATAAGAAACATTTATTTGTATTTATTGTGAAATTGTTTAATATAGCCCGGGATAGGTTCTGTTTTCTGTTACAATAATTTTGAACCGTCCCTTTCTTTTCGTGGTGTACTCCTCCCCTTCCCTAGGCTGCCATTTTATAGCTGACTCCTCCCCTTCCCTAGGCAGCCATTTTGTAGCTGATTCCTCCTCTTCTCATAGCAGCCATTTTGTATCTGACTCCTCCCCTTTTTATGGCAGCCATTTTGTATCTGACTCCTCCCCTTTTTATGGCAGCAATTTTGTAGTTGACTCCTCCCATTCTCATGGCAGCCATTTTTAGCTGACTTAGTTGACTCCTCCAATTTCCTAGGCAGCCATTTTGGAGCTTACTCCTCCCCTTCCAATGGCAGCCATTTTGTACCTGACTCCTCCCCTTTCTTTGGCAGACATTTTGTAGCTGACACATGGCAGCCATTTTGTAGCTGACACATGGCAGCCATTTTGTAGCTGAATCCTCCCCTACCATTGGCAGACATTTTGTACCTGACTCCTCCCCTTCCTATGACAGACATTTTGTAGATGACTCCACCCCTTCAAATGGAAGCCATTTTGTAGCTTATTCCAACCCTTCTGATAGCAGCCATTTTGTAGCTGACTCCTCCCCTTTCCTACACAGCCATTTTGTAGATGACTCCTCCCCTTCCCTGGCAGCCATTTTGGAGCTGATTCCTCCCTTTCCTATGGGAGCCATTTTGTAGCTGACTTAGTTGAGTCCTCCCCTTCCCTAGGCAGCGATTTAGGAGCTGACTCCTCCCCTTCATATGGCAGCCATTTTGTATGAGACTCCACCACATCTCATGGCAGCCATTTTGTAGCTGACCCCTCCCCTTCCCTAGGCAGCCATTTTGGAGCAGACTGTAATTGTAATTTGCTGTAATTTCTTAAACTCAAGCTAGGTATAAGATCAATAGCCTCTATAGGGGTACCTTGGAAGAAAGTTTATTATAATTTAAATCCTAACTGATAGTCTTCATGGCCAATTGGGAGAATTTAGAGCCCTTAAAATATTTTTTACATATGTTTGGAACTCTTCGCTTTTAGATGAGACTGCAGCTTTAATTGGTATAGGTGTGGCATGGAGTAAGTTTCTCAGCTATAATTACCAGAGGCAGTCTACAACCCAGTGGGATGAGTCTTTTGAACAGACCTCCCCAAACCTGAGAGCCAAAGGCCACATATATATAATATAATTTAAAGGTAAGACTTGGCTTTTACGATAATAGCCAAAAAGCTGGCTTTTGATTTATATATATATTAAAGAAACAATGACTGTATGTTTATAAAAATTATAGGAGGTATGTACTATTGTAGACTAGAATAATGACTATGTTCAGTTAAATATGTTCTCTTCTGTTTTGTAAAAATGGTTGATAAGCCTGTATTAATTGTATGCTTTTGTATTTTAGAAGGACAACCACTGAGGAAAACAAAATTGAAAACGGTTCAATCTAGAGGCCGTTCTGGTTGTGCTTATGCACATAAATATATAAGAAGAGATAAGAAACATTTATTTGTATTTATTGTGAAATTGTTTAATATAGCCCGGGATAGGTTCTGTTTTCTGTTACAATAATTTTGAACCGTCCCTTTCTTTTCGTGGTGTACTCCTCCCCTTCCCTAGGCAGTGATTTAGGAGCTGATTCCTCCCCTTCATATGGCAGCCATTTTGTATGAGACTCCACCAAGTCTCATGGCAGCCATTTTGTAGCTGACTCCTCCCCTTCCCTAGACAGCCATTTTGTAGCTCACTCCTCCCCTTCCTATGGCAGCGATTTTGTATGAGACTCCTCCCTTTCTGATATCATCCATTATGTAGCTGAATCCTCCCCATTGTTTGGCAGCCATTTTGTAGCTGACTCCTCCTCTTCTCATGGCAGCCATTTTGTAGCTGACTCCTCCCCTTCTTATAGCAGCCATTTTGTAGATGACTTTTCCCCTTCTCGTGGCAGCCATTTTATAGCTGATTGCTCCTTTACTCATGGCAGCCATTTTGTAGATGACTCCTCCCCTTCCTTTGGCAGCCATTTTTTAGCTGACTACTCCCTTCCTATGGCAGCTATTTTGTAGTTGACTCCCCCCTTTCCTTTGTCAGCCATTTCGTAACTGACTCCTCCTTTTCTCATGGCAGCCATATTGTAGCTGACTCCTCCCCTTCTCATGGCAGCCGTTATATAGCTGACTGCTCTATTACTCATGGCAGTCATTTTGTAGATTACTCATGGCAGCCATTTTGTAGATGACTTATATCAGCTATTTTGTAGGTGACTCCTCCCCTTCCTATGGCAGCCATTTTATAGCTGTCTCCTCTTCTAATGGCAGCAATTTTGTAGCTGACTCCTCCCCTTCTCTTGGCAGCCATTTTGTAGCTGACTACTCCCTTCCTTTGGCAGCCATTTTGTAGCAGAACCCTCCCCTTTGTACGGCAGCCATTTTGTAGCTGACTCCTCCCCTTCCCCCAGCAGCCATTTTGTAGCTGACTCCTCCCCTTCCCTCAGCAGCCATTTTGTAGCTGACTCCTCCCCTTCCCTAGACAGCCAGTTTGGGGCTGACACCTCCCCTTCCTATGACCCTTCCTATGGTCACTTCTCCCCTTCTCATGGTAGCCATTTTGTAACTGGCTGCTTCCCTTCTATTCGCAGATATTTTGTAGCTGACTGCTGTCCTCATGGCAGCCATTTTATAACTTACTCATGGCAACTTATGTAGCTGACTCCTCCCCTTCCCTAGGCAGCCATTTTGTACCTGACTCTTCCTCTTTTGTAGGTAGCCATTTTGGTGCTGAACTCTCCCCTCTGCAGACATTTTCTAATTGACTCCTCCACTCCTATTGGCAGACATTTAGTAGTTGATTCCTCCCCTTCACATATCAGCCATTCTGTAGCTGACTCCTCCCTTTCCCCAGGTAGCCATTTTGGAGCACACTTTTCCCCTATGAAGACATTCTGTAGCTGACTCCTCCCATTCTATTGGCAGCAATTTTGTAGCTGATTTCTCCCCTTCCCTGGTAAATTAATAGGGATTTTTGTACAGTTAAATACCTAATGAACGGTTCAGGTATCTTTAGATATTGATCAGGGTGGGCATTCAGTTGTTTTTTTGGAAGTGTTAGACCTGTGGAAGAATAAGTTGAAATGGTTGAGAAAGGCCATGGGATGTAGAAATATATTTTTTCAATTTTTTCCTGGAAAAATCTGGTATTATTGTTCTTTTAGAAACTGGTAAATTAATATGGATTTTCTTACTGGTAAATACCCTATGTACGGTTTGGGTAGCTTTACCTATTGATCAGGGTGGGCATTCTGTTTGTTTTCCAGAAGTTTTAGAACTGTCAGAGAAAGAATTAAAATGGTTGAGAAAGGCTATGGGATATAAAAATATATTTTTTACATTTTTTTCCTGGAAAAATCTGGTAAATTAATAGGGATTTTCATACTGTTAAGTACTGCATGTTCGTTCAGGTAGCTTAATCTATTGATCAGGGTGGGCATTCTATTGGTTTTCTATTGGTAAAGCTCAAATGGTTGAGAAAGGCCATGGGATATAGAAATTTTTTTTTTACATTTTTTTCCTTGAAAAAACTGGTAAATTAATAGGGATTTTCATACAGTTAAGTAGTGTATGTTCGGTTCGGGTAGCTTAATCTATTGATCAGGGTGGGCATTCTGTTGGTTTTTCAGAAGTGTTAGAACTGTGGGGAAAAAATTCAAATGGTTGAAAAAGGCCATGGGATGTATAAATATGTTTTTCGCATTTTTTTACTTGTATAAATTAGGTAAATTAATAGGGATTTTCGTACGGTTAAGTTCCCTATGTATGGATCCGTTTCCTGTAAATATTGTTCAGGGTAGAAAGCTCAAATGGTTGAGAAAGGCCATGGGATGCAGAAATTTTTTTTTTACATTTTTTTTCTTGAAAAAACTGGTAAATTAATAGGGATTTTCATACAGTTAAGTACTGCATGTTCGTTCAGGTAGCTTAATCTATTGATCAGGGTGGGCATTCTATTGGTTTTCTATTGGTAAAGCTCAAATGGTTGAGAAAGGCCATGGGATATAGAAATTTTTTTTTTACATTTTTTTCCTTGAAAAAACTGGTAAATTAATAGGGATTTTCATACAGTTAAGTAGTGTATGTTCGGTTCGGGTAGCTTAATCTATTGATCAGGGTGGGCATTCTGTTGGTTTTTCAGAAGTGTTAGAACTGTGGGGAAAAAATTCAAATGGTTGAAAAAGGCCATGGGATGTATAAATATGTTTTTCGCATTTTTTTACTTGTATAAATTAGGTAAATTAATAGGGATTTTCGTACGGTTAAGTTCCCTATGTATGGATCCGTTTCCTGTAAATATTGTTCAGGGTAGAAAGCTCAAATGGTTGAGAAAGGCCATGGGATGCAGAAATTTTTTTTTTACATTTTTTTTCTTGAAAAAACTGGTAAATTAATAGGGATTTTCATACAGTTAAGTAGTGTATGTTCGGTTCGGGTAGCTTAATCTATTGATCAGGGTGGGCATTCTGTTGGTTTTTCAGAAGTGTTAGACCTGTGGGAGAAACTTTTTGGACGGGTACATATCCTATGTACGGTTTAGGTAACTTTGTCTATTTATCAGGGTGGGCATTCTGTACGTTTCTCAGAAGTGTTAGATCTGTGAGAGTAAAATTGAAATGGTTGGAAAAGTCCTTGGGATGTATAAATATATTTTCTCCATTTTTTTCCTATAAAGATTAGGTAAATTTATAGTGATATTCGGACGGTTAAGCACTGTATGTTCGGTTCAGGTAGCTATTGATCAGGGTGGGCATTCTGTTGGTTTTTCAGAAGTGTTAGAACTGTGGGATAAGTATTGAGATGGTTGAGAAAGGCCATTGTTAATACAGAAAAGGAGAGTTATGCTTTGTTAATACAGAAAATGAGAGTTATGCTCTTCATTTGATACACTTGGTTCCCCATTTTAATCCCCTTTGTAAATAGTTCAGGTAAGGGCCCCATTGTTCTTGAAAGGCCTCTTCTATTCTTCCGTTAACTATTAGTGTCAGTTTGGCCATCTTGGCAAAATCAGCTAGTTTATTCAGCCAGTCTTCTGTCGAGGGTAGTTCTTGCGTTTTCCATTTCTTGGCCAATTCTAGTCTTGCTGCCGTCGTCGCATAGAAGAAGAAGCTCTGTATGTGGGTTGGGAAGCACTGCGGAAAAACATTTTGGTTCCCCGTTTCAATCTTAAAAACCCTCTTCTCTTCATTTAAGATTATAAGACTGGCTACAATATTATGGACTTTTACCCAAAGCTTATAGACTTTTTATAGACTTTTTCACGTTTGCACCACATTTAAAAAGAGAAGTCTACTTTGTTACCATCATTTCAGCATTTGTTTGCATAGTTTCTGACAATTTTAATAGTTTATACTTAATGTGGTCCTAGAGCCCTCCACATTTCCACTAGGGAAAGGGAAAAAGGAAAAAAAACAAGCCTGCTTAGTTGTATGGAAAGAAGAGAAACAAATATATGTTTATGGGTTGCTAAGGTTATTAAGTTATATAAGTGTACATTGTTAATACCAGAAATAATAAAATGGAGTCTTCATTAATTAGTAGAATAAATTCTTCGTTAGTTACATTTACACCTCCTCAGTTAGGAACCTCCTTTAAGTTTAGGCTGAAAGTCACTACAGAGATATGTTAGATAATTCAAATTCAGCTATCATAGGAAATCTAAAACCCCACACTATAATGTAAGCCCATTCCATTAGGTGTCTCCTTTTAGTTATGCTTTAATTTTGGGCTGGTAGACACTACGAAATTAGATTTAATAATACAAATTCAGCTTACTTAGAAGATCTTAGACCCCAGATTAACTTCTTAACTAGTTATATTGCCTATATAGCTACGGAAAGGAGGGAAAAGAGGAAAAGAATTTCAACCACTGTGTTACATTTCCATTCCCCAAGCTTCTTAAGGGGGTCTCATATCGAGGCTTGTTACGTCTTGTGGCTCCCATTGACTAATGTTCTGTCCTGTTGGTCTTTGGCTGGGAAAGTACAGTTGTAGTCTTTCCCTCGGAGTATACATCGATAAATCTTGAAACAGTTGTACCTCCTGGACTCCAATATCAGTACAGATGTTTTTCCAAGAAGCTCCTTTCAATCGATTGCTTTCACCGCAGATCCATATGTCTTTTAATTGATTCTTGTGTACTGTTGCTTTGGAGTGGCTGTATATCTTCTCAGGTAGGGTGTCCTTATCTGAGCTGCAAGACTCTGACATCCCCTTTTCCATCTCCATAATTTCAGATTCCTCTTCTGCTGGTAATTTTCCACCTTGTTTAGAGCTATCATCAGCCACTACTATTGGTTCATCATTCCTGTTAGAAACTTCTTCCTTAATGCCTTTAAACTCCATGAGCATATTTTTAAGCGAGCCATTTATAGATTCTTTCAGGCCTTGTGTTTGTTTCTCTAGAAGATATGCAAATTTTTTAAGCGAAAACATGTTCCAGGCTTGGAATTTTGTTAGACTTAATCAATTATGCATATGTTGTTTCCAAAATATATTTGCAATTTTGCAAATAACCAGTAGAGGTCCTACAGAGTCCTAACGAAAGCAACAGTCTGTTTTGATAAAGCAATGTCTCTGGAGTTTAGTTCTCGCGAGATTCACGGCTCTAATCTCTTTTATCTCCGAAGACAAAAACAGATGCAATAAGAGCTGTTACTTATTAGTTTGAGTTAATTTAAGTCCTTCTTCTGCTTAGAAAAGAAAATTAGCCTGCCTCATAATGAGGTGGCATCAAGCAGAGCCAGAAACGGGGGAAACAGTAGAGACGGAGAAGCGGAAGAGCACTTGCATCTCTGCGTTGATTAATGACTCAATATCTTGGAATTTGGCAGTGTCCACCCCCTCAGTTGTAATAAATCATCTTCCTGTCACTATAGCTTGTTTGGATTAGCGAAAGCAACTCTCCACGCCGAGAGTTCATTCCAGGGAAGAGGGTGCTGGGGGAAACCCCACTCACTGTTTGTAGGCTCGATCTGATGTCTGCCAGATGTTTTCACTCAGGAGTTGTGGTGAGTCGAAGGTCTTGCTGGGAGGTATCCAATTAGCTTTGTAGATTAAAATAAGCTTTGTAGATTGCAGAGTTGAAAAAGGAGGAAAAGGAGGAAAGGATATTAAAATGGCGGACGGCGCTTGCTGGACCCTGTGCACACTGAGCTTACGTTCCAGTGGGAGATTAATTTCCCTGCGGAACAGAGAGGCCCCAGAGATTCACAAGGAATTTCTGAGAAGATTGTAGGTGGGTTAGCGTACCCAAAACCCGATTCTGTCAATCACAGCAGCGATTGACCCTCAGTGGAACAGGAGCTCGAAGTATTCGAGCTATCCAAGTGCCATGGCTCCGCCTTCTTTTTTCACATGTTTTTACGTGTAAAAACTGGTAAATTAATACGGATTGTCGTACGGGTAAATACCCTATGTGTGGTTCGGGTTGCTTTAGCAATTGATCAAGGTGGGCATTCAGTTAGGTTTTCAGAAGTGGTAGAACTGTAAATTAATTGGGATTTTCATACAGTTAAGTATTGTATGTTCGGTTCAGGTAGCTTAATCTATTGATCAGGGTGGGCATTCTGTTGGGTTTTCAGAAGTGGTAGAACTGTGGGGGGGAAAGTGAAATGGTTGAGAAAGGCCATGAGATGTAGAAATATTTTTTTTACATTTTTTTCCCTTGAACAAACTGGTAAATTAATAGGGATTTTCGTACAGTTAAATACGCTATGTACAGTTAGGGTAGCTTTAGCTACTGTTCAGGGTGGGCATTCAGTTTGTTTTTCAGAAGTGTTAGAACTGTGGGAGGAAAATTGACGTGGTTGGGAAAGCCATGGAATGTAGAAATATATTTTTCACATTTTTGTCCTGTAAAAATTAGATAACTTTTTGGGATTTTCGTAACTTTAAGTACCCTATATACGGTTCGGGTACCTTTATATATTGTTCCGGGTGGGCAAAATGTTCATTTTTTGGAAGTGTTAGACCTGTGGGAGAAAAATCGGCATAGTTGGGAAAGGCCATGGGATTGATAATTATGTTTTTCTCATTTTTTTACTTGTATAAATTAGGTAAATTAATAAGGATTTTCATACGGTTAAGTTCCCTATGATCAGGGTGGACATTCTGTTGGTTTTTCAGAAGTGTTAGAATTGTGGGAAGAAAGCTCAAATGGTTGAGAAAGACCATGGGATGTAGAAATATTTTTTTACATTTTTTTCCTTTAAAAAACTGGTAAATTAATAGGGATTTTCATACAGTTAACTACTGTATGTTCGGTTCGGGTAGCTTAAACTATTGATCAGGGTGGGCATTCTGTTGGTTTTTCAGAAGTGCTGGAACTGTGGGAAAAATATTGAAATGGTTGAGAAAGGCCATGGGATATAGAAATATCTTTTAAAACATTTTTCCCTTTAAAATACTGATAAATTAATAGGGATTTTCATACGGGTAAATACCTTACGTACGGTTCGGGTAGCTTTAGCTATTGATCAGGGTGGGAATTTTGTTGATTTTTCAGAAGTGTTAGGCCTGTGAGAGTAAAACTGATATGGTTCGAAAAGTCCTTGGGATGTATAAATATATTTTTCACATTATTTTCCCTGAAAAAACTGCTAAATTAATAGGGATTTTCTTATGGTTAAATACCCTATGTACGGTTCAGGTAGCTTTAGCTATTGATCAATTAAGTTACCTAGCCCTACCCCTAACCCACCCCGAACCCTAACCCTAACCCTAACCCTAACCCTAACCCTAACCCTAACCCTAACCCTAACCCTAACCCTAACCCTAACCCTAACCCTAACCCTAACCCTAACCCTAACCATAACCCTAACCCTAACCCTAACCCTAACCCTAACCCTAACCCTAACCCTAACCATAACCATAACCATAACCATAACCATAACCCTAAACATTACCCTAACCCTAATATGTAAATTAAAAGGGATATTCATGCGGTTGAGATCTGTATTTACGGTTATGGTTGCTTTATGTATTGTTCAGGGTGGTCATTCTGGTGGATTTTCGGAAGTGATAGACCTGTGGGAGAAAAATTGACATATCAGGGAAAGGCCATGGGATGTACAAATATTTTTTTCACATGTTTTTACCTGTGAAAACTGGTAAATTTATACGGATTGTCGTACGGGTAAATACCCTATGTGTGGTTCGGGTTGCTTTAGCAATTGATCAAGGTGGGCATTCAGTTGGGTTTTCAGAAGTGGTAGAACTGTAAATTAATAGGGATTTTCATACAGTTAACTACTGTATGTTCGGTTCGGGTAGCTTAAACTATTGATCAGGGTGGGCATTCTGTTGGTTTTTCAGAAGTGCTGGAACTGTGGGAAAAATATTGAAATGGTTGAGAAAGGCCATGGGATATAGAAATATCTTTTAAAACATTGTTCCCTTTAAAATACTGATAAATTAATAGGGATTTTCATACGGGTAAATACCTTACGTACGGTTCGGGTAGCTTTAGCTATTGATCAGGGTGGGAATTTTGTTGATTTTTCAGAAGTGTTAGGCCTGTGAGAGTAAAACTGATATGGTTCGAAAAGTCCTTGGGATGTATAAATATATTTTTCACATTATTTTCCCTGAAAAAACTGCTAAATTAATAGGGATTTTCTTATGGTTAAATACCCTATGTACGGTTCAGGTAGCTTTAGCTATTGATCAATTAAGTTACCTAGCCCTACCCCTAACCCACCCCGAACCCTAACCCTAACCCTAACCCTAACCCTAACCCTAACCCTAACCCTAACCCTAACCCTAACCCTAACCCTAACCCTAACCCTAACCCTAACCCTAACCCTAACCATAACCCTAACCCTAACCCTAACCCTAACCCTAACCCTAACCCTAACCCTAACCCTAACCCTAACCATAACCATAACCATAACCATAACCCTAAACTTTACCCTAACCCTAATATGTAAATTAAAAGGGATATTCATGCGGTTGAGATCCGTATTTACGGTTATGGTTGCTTTATGTATTGTTCAGGGTGGTCATTCTGGTGGATTTTCGGAAGTGATAGACCTGTGGGAGAAAAATTGACATATCAGGGAAAGGCCATGGGATGTACAAATATTTTTTTCACATGTTTTTACCTGTGAAAACTGGTAAATTTATACGGATTGTCGTACGGGTAAATACCATATATACAGTTTGGGTAGCTTTATCTATTGATCCGGGTGGCCATTCTATTGATTTTTCAGAAGTGTTAGAACTATGGGGGAAAAGTGAAATTGTTGAGAAAGGCCATGGGATGTAGAAATATTTTTTCACATGTTTTTACGTGTAAAAACCGGTAAATTAATAGGGATTTTCATACAGTTAAGTAGTGTATGTTCGGTTTGGGTAGCTTAATCTATTGATAAGGGTGGGCATTCTGTTGGTTTTTCAGAAGTGTTAGAACTGTGGGGAAAAAATTCAAATGGTTGAAAAAGGCCATGGGATGTAGAAATATTTTTTTTACATTTTTTTCCTTTTAAAAGTTGGTAAATTAATCGGGATTTTCGTATAGATAGGTACCCTATATACGGTTCAGGTAGCTTTATATATTGTTCCTGGTGGGCATTTTGTTGGTTTCTCTGAAGTGTTAGAATGGTGGTAGGAAAATTGACATGGTTGGGAAAGCCATGGAATGTAGAAATGTTTTTTTCACATTTTTTTCCTGTAAAAATTAGATAAATTTCTGGGATTTTCATAATGTTAAGTACCATATATACGGTTCGGGTACCTTTATATATCGTTCAGGGTGGGCATTATGTTTGTTTATTGTTAGTGTTAGACCTGTGGGAGAAAATTAGGCATAGTTGGGAAAGGCCATAGGATTGATAATAATTTTTTTCACATTTTTTTACGTATAAATTAGGTAAATTAATACGGATCCGTTTGCTGTAAATTTTGTTCAGGGTAGGCACTCTATTAGTTTTTTGGAAGTGTTATAATTGTGGAAGAAAAATTGACACATTTGGGAAATCCCACAGAATCTAACCCTAACCCTAACCCTACCCTAACCCTAACCCTAACCCTATCCCTAAACTTTACCCTGATAGACGTGTGGGAGAAAAATTGACATATCAGGGAAAGGCAATGGGATGTACAAATAATTTTTCACATGTTTTTACCTGTGAAAACTGGTAAATTAATTAGGATTGTCATACGGGTAAATACCCTATGTGCGGTTCGGGTTGCTTTAGCTATTGATCACGGTGGGCATTCAGTTGGGTTTTCAGAAGTGGTAGAAATGTAAATTAATTGGGATTTTCATACAGTTAAGTACTCTATGTTTGGTTCGGGTAGCTTAATCTATTGATCAGGGTGAGCATTCTGTTGGTTTTTCAGAACTGTTAAAACTGTGGGAATAAAACTGAATTGGTTGTGAAAGGCCATGGGATGTAGAAATATTTTTTTTTACATTTTTTCCCTGGAAAAACTGGTAAATAAATAGGGATTTTCTTACATGTAAATATGCTATGTACGGTTCGGGTAGCTTTATCTATTGATCAGGGTGGACATTCTGTTAGTTTTTCAGAAGTGGTAGAACTGTGGGGGGAAAAGTGAAATGGTTGAGAAAGGCCATGAGATGTAGAAATATTTTTTTACATTTTTTTCCTTGAAAAAACTGGTAAATTAATAGGGATTTTCGTACAGTTAAATACCCTATGTACGGTTCGGGTAGCTTTAGGATTGAACAGGGTGGGAATTCAGTTGGTTTTTCAGAAGTGTTAGAATTGTGGGAGGAAAATTGACGTGGTTGGGAAAGCCATGAAATGTAGAAATATATTTTTCACATTTTTGTCCTGTAAAAATTAGATAACTTTTTGGGATTTTCGTAACTTTAAGTACCCTATATACGGTTCGGGTACCTTTATATATTGTTCCGGGTGGGCAAAATGTTTATTCTATGGAAGTTTTAGACCTGTGGGAGAAAAATCGGCATAGTTGGGAAAGGCTATGGGATTGATAATTATGTTTTTCACATTTTTTTACTTGTATAAATTAGGTAAATTAAAGAGCGACCGCGAATAAGCGTGGCCGCCATTGACGCAGCGGGGGCGCCTGGGAATGGCACAGGCCAGCTGCGTCAATGGCCGAGGCGCGGCGCGCGAGGGGCGGGGCTGCTGGCCTTAAATAGGCCGGGAGCAGGCAGCCAGCCCCTTTTGTTCCCGCGACGCCGCCCGGACAGCTACCCTCCCATCCCGCCCTGAATGTGTTCATCGTTAAAGTTCATCGCAGTCGGGTTATGCCAGGTAGGGAGCCGTTTGGCGGGGAGCCCGTCTGCGCACGGGACTCCCTGAAGTAGGGGGTCTCACTAATGTGACCGGCCATTAACCGGGCGCGGCCTGCCCGGCTGGGAGGCCAGGGGCCCAGGGCCAAGCAGATAGGGGACCTAATGGAGGCAGACGCCCGTTGGGTCCTCCAATGTCACTTCCCAGGGATCCCGCGGTGGAAGGCGTCCCATCCTCCCGGCTGGGAGCGAGGCATGGAGCCAGAGCGCCGCGGGTTTGGTGATCAGCAGGACAGCTGATGAGGGTAGGCTCCCTTACCGGCACTCGGCACTCGGGCCAACCCTCCGCTGGGGGCAAAAAGCTGGGTCGCGTCGTTTCCTGCAAGTCAATAGGGATTTCCGTACGGTTAAGATCCCTATGTACGGATCCGTTTCATGTAAATATTCTTCAGGGTAGGCACTCTATTAGTTTTTTGGAAGTGTTATAATTGTGGAAGAAAAATTGACATGGTTGGGAAAGCCCACAGAATATTCAAGTATTTTTTTCACATTTTTAAATTTTCCTAACCCTTACCCTAACCCCAACCCTAAACTTTACCGTAACCCTAATCCTAATATGTAAATCAATAGGGATATTTATGTGGTTGAGATCTGTATCTACAGTTATGGTTGCATTATATATTGTTAAGGGTGGGCATTCTGTTGGATTTTGATAGACCTATGGGAGTAAAAGTGACATATTAGGGAAAGGCCATGGGATGTATATATATTTTTTTCACATGTTTTTTCATGGAAAAAACTGGTAAATTAATAGGAATTTTTGTACGGGTATATACCTTCGGTTCGGGTAGCTTTAGCTATTGATCAGGGCGGATATTCTGTTGGTTTTTCAGAAGTGTTAGAACTGTGAGAAAAAAGCTCAAATGGTTGAGAAAGGCCATGGGATATAGAAATTTTTTTTTTACATTTTTTTCCTTGAAAAAACTGGTAAATTAATAGGGATTTTCATACAGTTAAGTAGTGTATGTTCGGTTCGGGTAGCTTAATCTATTGATCAGGGTGGGCATTCTGTTGGTTTTTCAGAAGTGTTAGAACTGTGGGGAAAAAATTCAAATGGTTGAAAAAGGCCATGGGATGTATAAATATGTTTTTTGCATTTTTTTACTTGTATAAATTAGGTAAATTAATAGGGATTTTCGTATGGTTAAGTTCCCTATGTACGGATCCGTTTCCTGTAAATATTGTTCAGGGTAGAAAGCTCAAATGGTTGAGAAAGGCCATGGGATGCAGAAATTTTTTTTTTACATTTTTTTCCTTGAAAAAACTGGTAAATTAATAGGGATTTTCATAAAGTTAAGTAGTGTATGTTCGGTTCGGGTAGCTTAATCTATTGATCAGGGTGGGCATTCTGTTGGTTTTTCAGAAGTGTTAGACCTGTGGGAGAAACTTTTTGGATGGGTACATATCCTATGTACGGTTTAGGTAACTTTGTCTATTTATCAGGGTGGGCATTCTGTACGTTTCTCAGAAGTGTTAGATCTGTGAGAGTAAAATTGAAATGGTTGGAAAAGTCCTTGGGATGTATAAATATATTTTCTCCATTTTTTTCCTATAAAGATTAGGTACTTTTATAGTGATATTCGGACGGTTAAGCACTGTATGTTCGGTTCAGGTAGCTATTGATCAGGGTGGGCATTCTGTTGGTTTTTCAGAAGTGTTAGAACTGTGGGATAAGTATTGAGATGGTTGAGAAAGGCCATGGGATGTAGAAATATTTTTTTTACATTTTTTTCCTTTTAAAAGTTGGTAAATTAATCGGGATTTTCATATAGATAGGTACCCTATGTACGGTTCAGGTTGGTTTATATATTGTTCCGGGTGGGCATTCTCTTGGTTTTTTGGATGTGTTAGAAAGCTGGGAGGAAAATTGACATGGTTGGGAAAGCCATGGAATGTAGAAATATTTTTTTCACATTTTTTTCCTGTAAAAATTAGTTAAATTTCTGGGATTTTTGTAAGGTTAAATATCGTACATACGGTTCGGGTACCTTTATATATCATTCTGGGTGGGCATTATGTTTGTTTTTTTGAAGTGTTAGACCTGTGGGAGAAAATTAGGCATAGTTGGGAAAGGCCATAGGATTGATAATAATTTTTTTCACATTTTTTTACTTGTATAAATTAGGTAAATTAATAGTGATTTTCATACAGTTAAGTTCCCTATGTAGGGATCCATTTGCTGCAAATGTTGTTCAGGGTAGGCACTCTATTAGTTTTTTGGAAGTGTTATAATTGTGGAAGAAAAATTCACATGTATGGGAAATCCCACAGAATGTACAAGTATTTTTTTTCACATTTTTTAAGTTACCTAACCCTAACCCTAATCCTATCCCTAACCCTAAACTTTACCCTACCCCTAACCCTAATATGTAAATTAATAGGGATATTCATGCGGTTGAGATCCGTATTTACGTTTATGGTTGCTTTATGTATTGTTCAGGGTGGGCATTCTGGTGGATTTTCAGAAGTGAAAGACCTGTGGGAGAAAAATTGTCATATCAGGGAAAGGCCATGGGATGTACAAATATTTTTCACATGTTTTTACCTGTAAAAACTGGTAAATTAATATGGATTGTCGTACGGGTAAATACCATATATACGGTTCGGGTAGCTTTATCTATTGATCCGGGTTGCCATTCTGTTGGTTTTTCAGAAGTGTTAGAACAATGGGGAAAAAACTGAAATTGCTGAGAAAGGCCATGGGATGTACAAATATTTTTTCACATGTTTTTACGTGTAAAAACTGGTAAATTAATACGGATTGTCGTACGGGTAAATACCCTATGTGTGGTTCGGGTTGCTTTAGCAATTGATCAAGGTGGGCATTCAGTTGGGTTTTCAGAAGTGGTAGAACTGTAAAATAATTGGGATTTTCATACAGTTAAGTATTGTATGTTCGGTTCAGGTAGCTTAATCTATTGATCAGGGTGGGCATTCTGTTGGGTTTTCAGAAGTGGTAGAACTGTGGGGGGGAAAGTGAAATGGTTGAGAAAGGCCATGAGATGTAGAAATATTTTTTTTACATTTTTTTTCCTTGAACAAACTGGTAAATTAATAGGGATTTTCGTACAGTTAAATACGCTATGTACAGTTAGGGTAGCTTTAGCTACTGTTCAGGGTGGGCATTCAGTTGGTTTTTCAGAAATGTTAGAACTGTGGGAGGAAAATTGACGTGGTTGGGAAAGCCATGGAATGTAGAAATATATTTTTCACATTTTTGTCCTGTAAAAATTAGATAACTTTTTGGGATTTTCGTAACTTTAAGTACCCTATATATGGTTCGGGTACCTTTATATATTGTTCCGGGTGGGCAAAATGTTCATTTTTTGGAAGTGTTAGACCAGTGGGAGATAAATCCGCATAGTTGGGAAAGGCCATGGGATTGATAATTATGTTTTTCTCATTTTTTTACTTGTATAAATTAGGTAAATTAATGATTTTCGTACGGTTAAGTTCCCTATGATCAGGGTGGACATTCTGTTGGTTTTTCAGAAGTGTTAGAATTGTGGGAAGAAAGCTCAAATGGTTGAGAAAGACCATGGGATGTAGAAATATTTTTTTTACATTTTTTTCCTTTAAAAAACTGGTAAATTAATAGGGATTTTCATACAGTTAACTACTGTATGTTCTGTTCGGGTAGCTTAAACTATTGATCAGGGTGGGCATTCTGTTGGTTTTTCAGAAGTGCTGGAACTGTGGGAAAAATATTGAAATGGTTGAGAAAGGCCATGGGATATAGAAATATCTTTTAAAACATTTTTTCCCTTTAAAATACTAGTAAATTAATAGGGATTTTCATACGGGTAAATACCTTACGTACGGTTCGGGTAGCTTTAGCTATTGATCAGGGTGGGAATTTTGTTGATTTTTCAGAAGTGTTAGGCCTGTGAGAGTAAAATTGAAATGGTTGGAAAAGTCCTTGGGATGTATAAATATGTTTTTCGCATTTTTTTACTTGTTAATTAGTTAAATTAATAGAGATTTTTGTATGGTTAGGTTCCCTATGTACGGATACGTTTCCTGTAAATATTGTTCTGGGTAGAAAGCTCAAATGGTTGAGAAAGGCCATGGGATGTAGAAATATTTTTTTTACATTTTTTCCCTGGAAAAACTGGTAAATAAATAGGGATTTTCTTACATTTAAATATGCTATGTACGGTTCGGGTAGCTTTATCTATTGATCAGGGTGGGCATTCTGTTTTTTTTTTCAGAAGTGTTAGAACTGTGGGATAAATATTGAAATGGTTGAGAAAGGCCATGAGATGTAGAAATATTTTTTTTACATTTTTTTCCCTTGAAAATACTGGTAAATTAATAGGGATTTTCTTACATGTAAATATGCTATGTACGGTTTGTGTAGCTTAATCTATTGATAAGGGTGGGCATTCTGTTGGTTTTTCAGAAGTGTTAGAACTGTGGGAAAAATATTGAAATGGTTCAGAAAATCCATGGGATGTAGAAATATATTTTTTATATTTTTTCCCTTGAAAAAACTGGTAAATTAATAGGGATTTTTGGACGGGTACATATCCTATGTACGGTTTAGGTAACTGTCTATTGATCAGGGTGGGCATTCTGTACGTTTCTCAGAAGTGTTAGATCTGTGAGAGTAAAATTGAAATGGTTGGAAAAGTCCTTGGGATGTATAAATATATTTTCTCCATTTTTTTCCTATAAAGATTAGGTACTTTTATAGTGATATTCGGACGGTTAAGTAGTGTATGTTCGGTTCAGGTAGCTATTGATCAGGGTGGGCATTCTTTGGGGGAAAAAATTGAAATGGTTGAGAAAAGCCATGTGATGTAGTAATATTTTTATACATTTTTTCCCTTGAAAAAATTAAACCTTCTCTACGCAACTATTATGTAACTGACTCCACCTCTCCTAATGGCAGACATTTTTTAGCTGACTACTCTCCTCATGGCAGCCATTTTATAACTGACTAATGGCCGCCATTTGGGAGCTGACGTCCCCTATGCAGACATTTTGGAGCTGACTCCTCCCCTTCAATTGGCAGCCATTGTGCAGCTGACTCCACCCCTTCCATCGGCAGCCATTTATACCTGACGTCTGCACACATATTGGCAGACATTTGTCGTTGATTCCTCCCCTTCCCTAGATCGCCATTTTGGAGCTGACTTGTCCCTATGCAGACAATTTGGAGCTTACTCCTCACCTTCTATTGTTAGCCATTTGGTACCTAAGTCCACCCCTTTCATAGGCAGCCATTTTGTAGATGACTCCCCCCTTCCCTAGGCAGCCATTTTGTAGCTGATTCCTCCCCTTCCTTAGGCAGCCTCCTCCCCTTTTATGGCAGACATTTTGTAACTGACATATGGCAACCATTGTGTAGCTGACTCCTCCCGTTTCCTAGGCAGCCATTTTGGAGCTGACTACTCCCTTTCCTATGGCAGCCATATTGTAGCGGACTCCTCCCTTTCTCATGGCTGCCATTTTGTAGCTGACAGTTGACTCCTCCCCTTTCTATGGCAGACATTTTGTAAATTACTCTTCCCCTTCTCATGGCAGCCATTATGTTTCAGATTCCTTCTCATGGCAGCCATTTTGTATCAGCCATTTTGTAGCTGACTCCTCCCCTTCTCATGGCAGCCATTTTGTAGCTGACTCCTCCTCTTCTCATAGCAGCAATTTTGCAGATGACTCATGGCAGCCATTTTGTAGCTGACTTAGTTGACTCCTCCCCTTTCTATGGCAGACATTTTGTAGCTGAATCCTCCCCACCTCATGGCAGCCATTTTGTAGCAGACTCCTCCCCTTCCCTAGGCAGCTATTTTGTAGCTGACTCCTCCCCTTCCCTAGGCAGCCATTTTGTAGCTGACTCCTCCCCTTCCCTAGGCAGCCATTTTGGAGCTCACTCCTCCCCTTTCTATGGCAGCCATTTTGGAGCTCACTCCTCCCTTTCCTATGGCAGCCATTTTGTAGCTGACTCCTCCATTTCTCATGGCAGCCATTTTGTAGCTGACTCCTCCCTTTCTCATGGCAGCCATTTTGTAACTGTGTTAATTGACTCCTCCCCTTTCTATGGCAGACATTTTGTAAATGACTCCTCCCCTTCTCATGGCAGCCATTTTGTAGCTGACTGCCACATCACTGCCACTGATGAAAGACTGAAAACGGAAAACAATCTAGAGACCGTTCTGGCAGAGTCGAAGTGAATAAATAATATAACAGACTTAAGCCACTGGATAGATTCTTTTTCTCTTTGTCACTAATTTGGAATCGTCCATTTTTCGTGTAACAGTTCCTACCCTTCTCATGGCAGCCATTTTGTAGCTGAATCCTCCCCACCTTATGGCAGCCATTTTGTAGCTGACTCCTCCCTTTCTCATGGCAGACATTTTGTAGCTGACACATGGCAATCATTTTGTAGCTGACTCCTCCCATTTCCTAGGCAGCCATTTTGTAGCTGACTCCTCCCTTTCCCATGGCAGCCATTTTGTAGCTGACACATGGCAATCATTTTGTAGCTGACTCCTCCCCTTCCCTAGGCAGCCATTGTGTAGCTGACTGCTCCCCTTTCTATGGCAGCCATTTTGGAGCTCAGTCCTCCCTTTCCTATGGCAGCCATTTTGTAGCTGACTCCTCCATTTCTCATGGCAGCCATTTTGTAACTGTCTTAATTGACTCCTCCCCTTTCTATGGCAGACATTTTGTAAATGACTCCTCCCCTTCTCATGGCAGCCATTTTGTAGCTGACTCCTCCCCTTCTCATGGCAACCATTTTGTAGCTGACTCCTCCTCTTCTCATAGCAGCCATTTTGCAGATGACTCATGGCAGCCATTTTGTAGTTGATTTAGTTGACTCCTCCCCTTTCTATGGCAGACATTTTGTAGCTGAATCCTCCCCACCTCATGGCAGCCATTTTGTAGCAGACTCCTCCCCTTCCCTAGGCAGCCATATTGTAGCTGACTGCTCCCCTTCCCTAGGCAGCCATTTTGTAGCTGATTCCTCCCCTTCCTTAGGCTGCCTCCTCCCCTTTTATGGCAGACATTTTGTAACTGACACATGGCAACCATTTTGTAGCTGACTCCTCCCCTTCCCTAGGCAGCCATTTTGTAGCTGACTCCTCCCCTTCCCTAGGCAGCCATTTTGTAGCTGATTCCTCCCCTTCCCTAGGCAGCCATTGTGTAGCTGACTCCTCCCCTTTCTATGGCAGCCATTTTGGAGCTCACTCCTCCCTTTCCTATGGCAGCCATTTTGTAGCTGACTCCTCCATTTCAAATGGCAGCCATTTTGTAGCTGACTTCTCCCCTTCCCTAGGAAGCCATTTTGTAGCTGACTTCTCCCCTTCCCTAGGCAGCCATTTTGTAGCTGATTCCTCCCCTTCCTTAGGCTGCCTCCTCCCCTTTTATGGCAGACATTTGGTAACTGACACATGGCAACCATTTTGTAGCTGACTCCTCCCGTTTCCTAGGCAGCCATTTTGGAGCTGACTACTCCCTTTCCTATGGCAGCCATATTGTAGCGGACTCCTCCTTTCTCATGGCTGCCATTTTGTAGCTGACAGTTGACTCCTCCCCTTTCTATGGCAGACATTTTGTAAATTACTCTTCCCCTTCTCATGGCAGCCATTATGTTTCAGATTCCTTCTCATGGCAGCCATTTTGTATCAGCCATTTTGTAGCTGACTCCTCCCCTTCTCATGGCAGCCATTTTGTAGCTGACTCCTCCTCTTCTCATAGCAGCCATTTTGCAGATGACTCATGGAAGCCATTTTGTAGCTGACTTAGTTGACTCCTCCCCTTTCTATGGCAGACATTTTGTAGCTGAATCCTCCCCACCTCATGGCAGCCATTTTGTAGTAGACTCCTCCCCTTTGTATGCCAGCCATTTTGTAGATGACTTCTCCCCTTCCCTAGGCAGCCATTTTGTAGCTCACTCCTCCCCTTCCCTAGGCAGCCATTGTGTAGCTGACTCCTCCCCTTTCTATGGCAGCCATTTTGGAGCAAACTCCTCCCTTTCCTATGGCAGCCATTTTGTAGCTAACTCCTCCATTTCTCATGGCAGCCATTTTGTAGCTGACTCCTCCCCTTCCCTAGGAAGCCATTTTGTAGCTGACTTCTCCCCTTCCCTAGGCAGCCATTTTGTAGCTGATTCCTCCCCTTCCTTAGGCAGCCTCCTCCCCTTTTATGGCAGACATTTGGTAACTGACACATGTCAACCATTTTGTAGCTGACTCCTCCCGTTTCCTAGGCAGCCATTTTGGAGCTGACTACTCCCTTTCCTATGGCAGCCATATTGTAGCGGACTCCTCCCTTTCTCATGGCTGCCATTTTGTCCCTGACAGTTGACTCCTCCCCTTTCTATGGCAGACATTTTGTAAATTACTCTTCCCCTTCTCATGGCAGCCATTATGTTTCAGATTCCTTCTCATGGCAGCCATTTTGTATCAGCCAGTTTGTAGCTGACTCCTCCCCTTCTCTACGCAGCCATTTTGTAGCTGACTCCTCCCTTTCTATGGCAGACATTTTGTAGCTGACACATGGCAACCATTTTATAGCTGACTCCTCTTCTCATAGCAACCATTTTGCAGATGACTCATGGCAGCCATTTTCTAGCTGACTTAGTTGACTCCTCCCCTTTCTATGGCAGACATATTGTAGATGACTCCACCCCTTCAATTGGAAGCCATTTTGTAGCTAACTCCTCCCTTTCTGATAGCAGCCATTTTGTAGCTGACTCCTCCCCTTTGTATGGCAGCCATATTGTAGATGACTCCTCCCCTTCCCTAGGCAGTCATTTTGGAGCTGACTCCTCCCCTTCCTATGGCAGCCATTTTGGAGCTGGCTCCTCCCTATCCTATGAACGCCATTTTGTAGATGATTCCAACCCTTTCTCATTTTAGCCATTGTGGAGCTGACTCCTTCCCTTCCCTAGCTAGCCATTTTGGTGCTAGCTCCTCCCTTTCCTATGACAGCCATTTTGTAGCTGACCCCTCCCTTTCTCATAGTAGCCATTTTGTAGTTGACTTAGGTGACTCCTCCCCTTCCCTAGCCAGCCATTTTGGAGTTCACTCCTTCCCTTCCTATGGCAGCCATTTTGTATGAGACCCATCCCCTTCTCATGGCAGCCCTTTTGTAGATGACTTCACACCTCATGGCAGCCATTTTGTAGATGATTCCACCCCTTCTCATGGTAGCTATTTTGTGGCTGACCCCTCCCCTTCTCATGGCAGCCATTTTGTAGCTGACTCCTCCCTTTCCTATGGCAGCCATTTCGTAGTTGACTCCACCCCTTCCCTTGGCAGCCATTTTATATGAGATTCTTCCCCTTCCCTAGGCAGCCATTTTGTAGCTGACTCCTCCCCTTCCGAGGCAGCCATTTTGAAGCTGACTACTCACCTCCCTTAGGCAGCCATTTTGTAGCTGACTCCTCCCCTTCTCATGGCAGCCATTTTGTAGCAGACCCCTTCCCTTTGTATGGCAGCCATTATGTAGCTGACTTCTCCCCTTCCCTTGGAAGCCATTTTGTAACTGACTCCTCCCCTTTCTATGGCAGATATTTTGTAGCAGACACATGGCAACCATTTTGTAGCTGACTCCTCCACTACAATTGGCAAACATTTTGTACCTGACTCCCCCCTTCCTATGGCAGCCATTTTGTAGATGACTCTACCCCTTCAAATGGAAGCCATTTTGTAGCAGAATCCTCCTCATTCTATGGCAGCCATTTTGTAGCTGACTCCTCCCTTCCCCAGGCAGCCATTTTGTAGCTGAGTCCTCCCCTTCCCTAGGCAGCCATTTTGTAGCTGACTCCTCCCCTTCCCTATGCAGCCATTTTGTAGCTGAGTACTCCCCTTTATATGGCAGACATTTTTTAGCTGACTCCTTCCCCTACAATTGGCAGACATTTTGTACCTGAGTCTGCCCCTTTCTCTGGCAGACATTTTGTAGCTTGCACATGGCAACCATTTTGTAGCTGACTCCTTCCCTTCCCTAGGCTCCTATTTTGTAGCTGACTCCTCCCTTTCCTTTGTCAGCCATTTTGTAGCTGACTGCTCCTTTACTCATGGCAGACATTTTATAGATGACACATGGCAGCCATTTTGCAGATGACTTATAGCAGCCATTTTGTAGGTGACTCCTCCCTTTCCTTTGTCAGCCATTTTGTAGCTGACTGCTCCTTTACTCAGGGCAGAAATTTTATAGATGACACATGCAGCCATTTTGCAGATGACTTACAGCAGCCATTTTGTAGGTGACTCCTCTCCTTCCTATGGCAGCCATTTTATAGCTGACTGCTCCTTTACTCAGGGCAGAAATTTTATAGATGACACATGGCAGCCATTTTGCAGATGACTTATAGCAGCCATTTTGTAGGTGACTCCTCCCTTTCCTTTGTCAGCCATTTTGTAACTGACTTCTCCATTTCTCATGGCAGCCATTTTGTAGGTGACTCCTCGCCTACCCTTGGCAGCCATATTGTAGCTGACTCCTCCCCTTCTCATGGCAGCCATCTTATAGCTGACTCCTAATTTACTCATGGCAGACATTTTGTAGCTGATTCATGACAGCCATTTTGGAGCTGACTCCTCCCATTCACTACTTAGCCATTTAGTAGATGACTCCTCCCCTTCCCTAGGTAGGCAATTTGGAGCTGACTCCTCCCCAATTTTGGAGCTCATGCCTCCCCTTCTTTGTGTAGGCATCATGGAGCTGACTACTCCCCTTCACATGGCAGCCATTTTGTAGCTGATTCCTCCTCTTCTCATAGCAGCCATATTGTAGCTGATATATAGCAACCATTTTGTAGCTGACTCCTCCCCTACAATTGGCAGACATTTTGTACCTGACTTCTTGCCTTCCAATGGCAGACATTTTGTAGATGACACATGGCATCCATTTTTTAGATGGAGTCAAATCCCCTTCCCTAGGCAGCCATTTTGTAGCTGACTCCTCCCCTCCCCTAGGCAGCCATTTTGTAGCTGACTCCTCCCCTTTCTATGGCAGACATTTTGTAGCTGACACATGGCAACCATTTTGTAGCTGACTCCTCCCCTACAATTGGCAGACATTCTGTACCTGAATCCGCTCCTTCCTATGACAGCCATTCTGTATGAGACTCCACCCCTTCTCATGGCAGCCATTTTGTAGCTGATTCCTACCCTTCTCATGGCAGCCATTTTGTATGGGACTCCACCTGTTCTCATGGGAGCCATAGTGTAGCTGACTCCAAGTCTTCTCATGACAGCCATATTGTAGCTGACTCCCCTTCTCATAGCAGCCATTTTGCAGACGACTCATGGCAGCCATTTTGTAGCTGACTTAGTTGACTCCTCCCCTTCCCTAGGCATCCATTTTGGAGCTGACTCCTCCCCTTCCTATGGCAGCCATTTTGTATGAGACTCATCCCCTTCTCATGGCAGCCATTTTGTAGATGACTCCCCACCTCATGGCAGCCATTTTGTTGATGACACCATCCCTACTCATGGCAGCCATTTTGTAGCTGACTCCTCCTCTTGGCAGCGATTTTGTAGCTGACTACTCCCTTCCTATGGCAGCCATTTTGTACCTGACTCCTCCCATTCCCTAGGCAACCATTTTGGAGCTGACTCCTCCCCTTCCTATGGCAGCCATTTTGTATGAGACTCATCCCCTTCTCATGGCAGCCATTTTGTAGATGACTCCCCACCTCATGGCAGCCATTTTGTTGATGACACCATCCCTACTCATGGCAGCCATTTTGTAGCTGACTCCTCCTCTTGGCAGCGATTTTGTAGCTGACTACTCCCTTCCTATGGCAGCCATTTTGTACCTGACTCCTCCCATTCCCTAGGCAACCATTTTGTAGCTGACTCCCCCCCTTCCCTAGGAAGCCATTTTGTAGCAGACTCCTCCCCTTCCCTAGGGAGCCATTTTGGAGCTGACACATCCCCTTCCCCAAGCAGCCATTTTGTAGCTGACTCCTCCCATTCCCTAGGCAAGCATTTTGTAGCTGACTCCTCCCCTTTGTATGGCAGCCATTTTGTAGATGACTCCTCCCCTTCCCTAGGCAGCCATTTTGTGGCTGACTCCTCCCCTTTCTATGGCAGACATTTTGTAAATTACTCTTCCCCTTCTCATGGCAGCCATTATGTTTCAGATTCCTTCTCATGGCAGCCATTTTGTATCAGCCATTTTATAGCTGACTCCTCCCCTTCTCATGGCAGCCATTTTGTAGCTGACTCCTCCTCTTCTCATAGCAGCCATTTTGCAGATGACTCATGGCAGCCATTTTGTAGCTGACTTAGTTGACTCCTCCCCTTTCTATGGCAGACATTTTGTAGCTGAATCCTCCCCACCTCATGGCAGCCATTTTGTAGTAGACTCCTCCCCTTTGTATGCCAGCCATTTTGTAGATGACTCCTCCCCTTCCCTAGGCAGCCATTTTGTAGCTGACTTCTCCACTTCCCTAGGCAGCCATTTTGTTGCTGACTCCTCCCCTACAATTGGCAGACATTTTATACCTGACTCCTCCCCTTCCCTAGGCAGCCATTTTGTAGCTGACTCCTCCACTACAATTGGCAGACATTTTGTAGCTGACAGTTGATTCCTCCCCTTACTATGGCAGACATTTTGTAAATGACTCCTCCCCTTCTCATGGCAGCCATTCTGTAGCAGACTCTTCCCCTTTGTATGGCAGCCATTTTGTAGATGACTCCTCCCCTTCCCTAGGCAGCAATTTTGTAGCTGACTCCTCCCCTTCTCGTGGCAGCCATCTTCTAGCAGACAAGTCCCATTTGTATGGCAGCAATTTTGTAGATGAATCCTCCCCTTCCCTAGGCAGCCATTTTGTAGCTGACTCCTCCCCTTCCCTAGGCAGCCATTTTGTAGCTGACTCCTCCCCTACAATTGGCAGACATTTTGTACCTGACTCCTCCCCTTCCATAGGCAGCCATTTTTAGCTGACTCCTCCCCTTCCCAAGGCAACCATTTTGTACCTGACTCCTCCCCTTCCATAGGCAGCCATTTTGTAGCTGATTCCTCCCCTTCCCTAGCCAGCCATTTTGTAGCTGACTCCTCCCCTTTGTATGGCAGCCATTTTGTAGATGACTCCTCCCCTTTCCTAGGCAGCCATTTTGTAGCTGACTCCTCCCCTTTCTATCGCAGCCATTTTGAAGCTCACTCCTCATTTTCCTATGCCAGCCATTTTGTAGCTCACTCCTCCCCTTCCTATGGCAGACATTTTGTATCTGACTCTTCCCCTTCCTTAGGCAGCCATTTTGTATCTGACTCCTCCCCTTCTCGTGGCAGCCATTTTGTAGGAGAATCCTCCCATTTGTATGGCAGCCATTTTGTAGATGACTCCTCCCCTACTTGTGGCAGCCATTTTGTAGCAGACTCCTCCCCTTTGTATGGCAGCCATTTTGTAGATGACTCCTCCCCTTCCCTAGGCAGCCATTTTGTAGCTGACTCCTCCTTTTCCCTAGGCAGCCATTTTGTAGCTGACTCCATCCCCTACAATTGGCATACATTTTGTACATGACTCCTCCCCTTCCTACGGCAGACATTTTGTATCTGACTCCTCCCCTTCCTTAGGCAGCCATTTTTTAGCTGACTCCTCCCCTTCCCTAGGCAACCATTTTGTAGCTGACTCCTCCCCTTTGTATGGCAGCCATTTTGTAAATGACTCCTCTCCTTCCCTAGGCAGCCATTTTGTAGCTGACTCCTCTCCTTTCTATGGCAGCCATTTTGAAGCTCACTCCTCATTTTCCTATGGCAGCCATTTTGTAGCTCACTCCTCCCCTTCCTATGGCAGACATTTTGTATCTGACTCCTCCCCTTCCTTAGGCAGCCATTTTGTAGCTGACTCCTCCCCTTCTCGTGGCAGCCATTTTGTAGGAGAATCCTCCCATTTGTATGGCAGCCATTTTGTAGATGACTCCACCCCTTCTTGTGGCAGCCATTTTGTAGCAGACTCCTCCCCTTTGTATGGCAGCCATTTTGTAGCTGACTCCTCCCCTACAATTGGCAGACATTTTGTACCTGACTCCTTCCCTTCCTATGACAGACATTTTGTATATGATACATGGCAACCAGTTTGTAGCTGACTCCTCCCCTACAATTGGCAAACATTTGGTACCTCCCCTTCCTATTGTAGCCATTATGTATGAGACTCCAGCACTTCTCATGGCAGCCATTTTGTAGCTCACTCCTACCCTTCTCATGGCAGCCATTTTGTAGCTGACCCCTGCTCTTCTCATAGCAGCCATTTTGCAGATGACTCATGGCAGCCATTTTGTAGATGACTCCTCCCCTTCCCTAGGCAGCCATTTTGTAGCTGACTCCTCCTTTTCCCTAGGCAGCCATTTTGTAGCTGACTCCATCCCCTACAATTGGCATACATTTTGTACATGACTCCTCCCCTTCCTACGGCAGACATTTTGTATCTGACTCCTCCCCTTCCTTAGGCAGCCATTTTTTAGCTGACTCCTCCCCTTCCCTAGGCAACCATTTTGTAGCTGACTCCTCCCCTTTGTATGGCAGCCATTTTGTAAATGACTCCTCCCCTTCCCTAGGCAGCCATTTTGTAGCTGACTCCTCTCCTTTCTATGGCAGCCATTTTGAAGCTCACTCCTCATTTTCCTATGGCAGCCATTTTGTAGCTCACTCCTCCCCTTCCTATGGCAGACATTTTGTATCTGACTCCTCCCCTTCCTTAGGCAGCCATTTTGTAGCTGACTCCTCCCCTTCTCGTGGCAGCCATTTTGTAGGAGAATCCTCCCATTTGTATGGCAGCCATTTTGTAGATGACTCCACCCCTTCTTGTGGCAGCCATTTTGTAGCAGACTCCTCCCCTTTGTATGGCAGCCATTTTGTAGCTGACTCCTCCCCTACAATTGGCAGACATTTTGTACCTGACTCCTTCCCTTCCTATGACAGACATTTTGTATATGATACATGGCAACCAGTTTGTAGCTGACTCCTCCCCTACAATTGGCAAACATTTGGTACCTCCCCTTCCTATTGTAGCCATTATGTATGAGACTCCAGCACTTCTCATGGCAGCCATTTTGTAGCTCACTCCTACCCTTCTCATGGCAGCCATTTTGTAGCTGACCCCTGCTCTTCTCATAGCAGCCATTTTGCAGATGACTCATGGCAGCCATTTTGTAGCTGACTTAGTTGACTCCTCCCATTCCCTAGGGACCCATTTTGGAGCTGACACCTCCCCTTCCCCAAGCAGCCATTTTGTAGCTGACTCCTCCCTTTCTCATGGCAGCCATTTTGTAGCAGACAGTTGACTCCTCCCCTTACTATGGCAGACATTTTGTAAATGACTCCTCCCCTTCTCATGGCAGCCATTCTGTAGCAGACTCCTCCCCTTTCTATGGCAGCCATTTTGTAGATGACTCCTTCCCTTCCCTAGGCAGCCATTTTGTAGCTGACTCCTCCCCTTCTCGTGGCAGCCATCTTGTAGCAGACACCTCCCATTTGTATGGAAGCAATTTTGTAGATGAATCCTCCCCTTCCCTAGGCAGCCATTTTGTAGCTGACTCCTCCCCTTCCCTAGGCAGCCATTTTGTAGCTGACTCCTCCCCTACAATTGGCAGACATTTTGTACCTGACTCCTCCCCTTCCTATGGCAGACATTTTGTATCTGACTCCTCCCCTTCCTTAGGCAGCCATTTTTAGCTGACTCCTCCCCTTCCCTAGGCAACCATTTTGTAGGTGACTCCACCCCTTCTCTAGGAAGCCATTTTGTAGCTGACTCCTCCCCTTCTTGTGGAAGCCATTTTGTAGCAGACTCCTCCCCTTTGTATGGCAGCCATTTTGTAGATGACTCCTCCCCTTCCCTAGGCAGCCATTTTGTAGCTAACTCCTCCTTTTCCCTAGGCAGCCATTTTGTAGCTGACTCCTCCTTTTCCCTAGGCAGCCATTTTCTAGCTGACTCCACCCCTTCTCTAGGAAGCCATTTTGTAGCTGACTCCTCCCTTTCCCTAGCCAGCCATTTTGTAGCTGACTCCTCCCCTTGTCATGGCAGACATTTTGTACCTGACTCCTCCCCTTCATACGGCAGACATTTTGTAGATGACTCCTCTCCTTCCATAGGCAGCCATTTTTTAGCTGACTCCTCCCCTTCCCTAGGCAACCATTTTGTAGCTGACTCCACCTCTTCTCTAGGAAGCCATTTTGTAGCTGACTCCTCCCCTTGTCATGGCAGCCAATTTGTAGCAGACTTCTCCCCTTTGTATGGCATCCATTTTGTAGATGACTCCTCCTTTTCCCTAGGCATCCATTTTGTAGCTGACTCCTCCCCTTTCTATGGCAGCCATTTTGAAGCTCACTCCTCATTTTCCTATGGCAGCCATTTTGTAGCTGACTCATCCTCTTCCCTAGGAATCCATTTTGTAGCTGAATCCTCCCCTTTCTATGGCAGCCATTTTGAAGCTCACTCCTCATTTTCCTATGGCAGCCATTTTGTAGCTGACTCCTCCCCTTTCTATGGCAGACATTTTGTAGCTGGCTCCTCCTTTTCCTTAGGCAGCCATTTTGTAGCTGACTCCTCCCCTTCTCTAGGAAGCCATTTTGTAGCTGACTCCTCCCCTTCCCTAGGGAGCCATTTTGGAGCTGACACCTCCCCTTCCCCAAGCAGCCATTTTGTAGCTGACTCCTCCCCTTGCTATGGCAGACATTTTGTAGCTGACCCATGGCAACCATTTTGTAGCTGACTCCTCCCCTACAATTGGCAGACATTTTGTACCTGACTCCCCCCTTCCTATGGCAGCCATTTTGTAGCTGGCTCCTCCTTTTCCTTAGGCAGCCATTTTGTAGCTGACTCCTCCCCTTCCCTAGGCAGCCTTTTTGTAGCTGACTCCTCCCCTACAATTGGTAGACATTTTGTACCTGAGTCCTACCCTTCCTATGGTAGCCATTTTGTATGAGACTCCACCCCTTCTCATGGCAGCCATTTTGTAGCTGACTCCTACCCTTCTCATGGTAGCCATTTTGTAGCTAACTCTTACTCTTCTCATACCAGCCATTTTGCAGATGACTCATGGCAGCCATTTTGTAGCTGACTTAGTTGACTCCTCCCTTTTCATTTTGTAGCTGACTCCTCCTTTTCTCATGGCAGCCATTTTGTAGCAGACTCCTCCCCTATAATTGGCAGACATTTTGTACCTGACTCCTTCCCTTCCTATGACAGACATTTTGTATATGATACATGGCAACCATTTTGTAGCCAACTCCTCCCCTACAATTGGCAAACATTTGGTACCTGAGTCCTCCCCTTCCTATTGTAGCCATTATGTATGAGACTCCAGCACTTCTCATGGTGGCCATTTTGTAGCTCACTCCTACCCTATTCATGGCAGCCATTTTGTAGCTGACTCCTGCTCTTCTCATAGCAGCCATTTTGCAGATGACTCATGGCAGCCATTTTGTAACTGACTTAGTTGACTCCTCCCCTTCCCTAGGGACCCATTTTGGAGCTGACACCTCCCCTTCCCCAAGCAGCCATTTTGTAGCTGACTCCTCCCTTTCCCATGGCAGCCATTTTGTAGCTGACAGTTGACTCCTCCCCTTACTATGGCAGACATTTTGTAAATGACTCCTCCCCTCCTCATGGCAGCCATTCTGTAGCAGACTCCTCCCCTTTGTATGGCAGCCATTTTGTAGATGACTCCTCCCCTTCCCTAGCCAGCCATTTTGTAGCTGACTCCTCCCCTTTCTATGGCAGACATTTTGTAAATTACTCTTCCCCTTCTCATGGCAGCCATTATGTTTCAGATTCCTTCTCATGGCAGCCATTTTGTATCAGCCATTTTGTAGCTGACTCCTCCCCTTCTCATGGCAGCCATTTTGTAGCTGACTCCTCCCCTTGTCATGGCAGCCAATTTGTAGCAGACTCCTCCCCTTTGTATGGCAGCCATTTTGTAGATGACTCCTCCCCTTCCCTAGGCATCCATTTTGTAGCTGACTCCTCCCCTTTCTATGGCAGCCATTTTGAAGCTCCCTCCTCATTTTCCTATGGCAGCAATTTTGTAGCTGACTCCTCCCCTTCCCTAGGCATCCGTTTTGTAGCTGACTCCTCCCCTTTCTATGGCAGCCATTTTGAAGCTCACTCCTCATTTTCCTATGGCAGCCATTTTGTAGCTGACTCCTCCCCTTCCCTAGCCAGACATTTTGTAGCTGACTCCTCCCCTTTCTATTTCAGACATTTTGTAGCTGACACATTTTGTAGCTGACTCCTCCCCTACAATTGGCAGCTATTTTGTAGTTGACTCCCCCCTTCCTATGGCAGCCATTTTGTAGCGGACTCCTACCCTTCTCATGTCAGCCATTTTGTAGCTGACTCCTCCCCTACAATTGGCAGACATTTTATACCTGACTCCTCCCCTTCCCTAGGCAGCCATTTTGTAGCTGACTCCTCCCCTTCCCTAGGCAGCCATTTTGTAGCTGACTCCTCCCCTTCCCTAGGAAGCCATTTTGTAGCTAACTCCTCCATTTCTCATGGCAGCCATTTTGTAGCTGACTCCTCCCCTTCCCTAGGAAGCCATTTTGGAGCTGACTTCTCCCCTTCCCTAGGCAGCCATTTTGTAGCTGACTCCTCCCCTTTCCTAGTCAGCCATTTTGGAGCTGACTCCTCCTTTTCCCTAGGCAGCCATTTTGTAGCTGACTCCTTCCCCTACAATTGGCAGACATTTTGTACATGACTGCTCCCCTTCCTACGGCAGACATTTTGTATCTGACTCCTCCCCTTCCTTAGGCAGCCATTTTTTAGCTGACTCCTCCCCTTCTCTAGGAAGCCATTTTGTAGCTGACTCCTCCCTTTCCCTAGCCAGCCATTTTGTAGCTGACTCCTCCCTTTCCCTAGCCAGCCATTTTGTAGCTGACTCCTCCCCTTCCTTAGCTAGCCATTTTGTAGCTGACCCCTGCTCTTCTCATAGCAGCCATTTTGCAGATGACTCATGGCAGCCATTTTGTAGCTGACTTAGTTGACTCCTCCCCTTCCCCAGGGATCCATTTTGGAGCTGACACCTCCCCTTCCCCAAGCAGCCATTTTGTAGCTGACTCCTCCCTTTCTCATGGCAGCCATTTTGTAGCTGACAGTTGACTCCTCCCCTTACTATGGCATTCATTTTGTAAGTGACTCCTCCCCTTCTCATGGCAGCCATTCTGTAGCAGACTCCTCCCCTTTGTATGGCAGCCATTTTGTAGATGACTCCTCCCCTTCCCTAGGCAGCCATTTTGTAGCTGACTCCTCTCCTTTCTATGGCAGCCATTTTGAAGCTCACTCCTCATTTTCCTATGGCAGCCATTTTGTAGCTCACTCCTCCCCTTCCTATGGCAGACATTTTGTATCTGACTCCTCCCCTTCCTTAAGCAGCCATTTTGTAGCTGACTCCTCCCCTTCTCGTGGCAGCCATTTTGTAGGAGAATCCTCCCATTTGTATGGCAGCCATTTTGTAGCTGACTCCTCCCCTTCTTGTGGCAGCCATTTTGTAGCAGACTCCTCCCCTACAATTGGCAGACATTTTGTACCTGACTCTTTCCCTTCCTATGACAGACATTTTGTATATGATACATGGCAACCAGTTTGTAGCTGACTCCTCTCCTACAATTGGCAAACATTTGGTACCTCCCCTTCCTATTGTAGCCATTATGTATGAGACTCCAGCACCTCTCATGGCAGCCATTTTGTAGCTCACTCCTACCCTTCTCATGGCAGCCATTTTGTAGCTGACCCCTGCTCTTCTCATAGCAGCCATTTTGCAGATGACTCATGGCAGCCATTTTGTAGCTGACTTAGTTGACTCCTCCCCTTCCCTAGGGACCCACTTTGGAGCTGACACCTCCCCTTCCCCAAGCAGCCATTTTGTAGCTGACTCCTCCCTTTCTCATGGCAGCCATTTTGTAGCTGACAGTTGACTCCTCCCCTTACTATGGCAGACATTTTGTAAATGACTCCTCCCCTTCTCATGGCAGCCATTCTGTAGCAGACTCCTCCCCTTCCTTAGGCAGCCATTTTTTAGCTTACTCCTCCCCTTCCCTAGGCAACCATTTTGTAGCTGACTCCTCCCCTTCCCTACACAACCATTTTGTACCTGACTCCACCCCTTCTCTAGGAAGCCATTTTGTAACTGACTCCTCCCCTTCTTGTGGCAGCCATTTTGTAGCAGACTCCTCCCCTTTGTATGGCAGACATTTTGTACCTGACTCCTCTCCTTCCTACGGCAGACATTTTGTATCTGACTCCTCCCCTTCCTTAGGCAGCTATTTTTTGCTGACTCCTCCCCTTCCCTAGGCAACCATTTTGTAGCTGACTCCACCCCTTCTCTAGGAAGCCATTTTGTAGCTGACTCCTCCCTTTCTCTAGCCAGCCATTTTGTAGCTCACACCACCCCTTGTCATGGCAGCCAATTTGTAGCAGACTCCTCCCCTTTGTATGGCATCCATTTTGTAGATGACTCCTCCTTTTCCCTAGGCATCCATTTTGTAGCTGACTCCTCCCCTTCCCTAGGCAGCCATTTTGTAGCTGACTCCTCCCCTACAATTGGCAGACATTTTGTACCTGACTCCTCCCCTTCCTATGGCAGACATTTTGTATCTGACTCCTCCCCTTCCTTAGGCAGCCATTTTTAGCTGACTCCTCCCCTTCCCTAGGCAACCATTTTGTAGGTGACTCCACCCCTTCTCTAGGAAGCCATTTTGTAGCTGACTCCTCCCCTTCTTGTGGAAGCCATTTTGTAGCAGACTCCTCCCCTTTGTATGGCAGCCATTTTGTAGATGACTCCTCCCCTTCCCTAGGCAGCCATTTTGTAGCTAACTCCTCCTTTTCCCTAGGCAGCCATTTTGTAGCTGACTCCTCCTTTTCCCTAGGCAGCCATTTTCTAGCTGACTCCACCCCTTCTCTAGGAAGCCATTTTGTAGCTGACTCCTCCCTTTCCCTAGCCAGCCATTTTGTAGCTGACTCCTCCCCTTGTCATGGCAGACATTTTGTACCTGACTCCTCCCCTTCATACGGCAGACATTTTGTAGATGACTCCTCTCCTTCCATAGGCAGCCATTTTTTAGCTGACTCCTCCCCTTCCCTAGGCAACCATTTTGTAGCTGACTCCACCTCTTCTCTAGGAAGCCATTTTGTAGCTGACTCCTCCCCTTGTCATGGCAGCCAATTTGTAGCAGACTTCTCCCCTTTGTATGGCATCCATTTTGTAGATGACTCCTCCTTTTCCCTAGGCATCCATTTTGTAGCTGACTCCTCCCCTTTCTATGGCAGCCATTTTGAAGCTCACTCCTCATTTTCCTATGGCAGCCATTTTGTAGCTGACTCATCCTCTTCCCTAGGAATCCATTTTGTAGCTGAATCCTCCCCTTTCTATGGCAGCCATTTTGAAGCTCACTCCTCATTTTCCTATGGCAGCCATTTTGTAGCTGACTCCTCCCCTTTCTATGGCAGACATTTTGTAGCTGGCTCCTCCTTTTCCTTAGGCAGCCATTTTGTAGCTGACTCCTCCCCTTCTCTAGGAAGCCATTTTGTAGCTGACTCCTCCCCTTCCCTAGGGAGCCATTTTGGAGCTGACACCTCCCCTTCCCCAAGCAGCCATTTTGTAGCTGACTCCTCCCCTTGCTATGGCAGACATTTTGTAGCTGACCCATGGCAACCATTTTGTAGCTGACTCCTCCCCTACAATTGGCAGACATTTTGTACCTGACTCCCCCCTTCCTATGGCAGCCATTTTGTAGCTGGCTCCTCCTTTTCCTTAGGCAGCCATTTTGTAGCTGACTCCTCCCCTTCCCTAGGCAGCCTTTTTGTAGCTGACTCCTCCCCTACAATTGGTAGACATTTTGTACCTGAGTCCTACCCTTCCTATGGTAGCCATTTTGTATGAGACTCCACCCCTTCTCATGGCAGCCATTTTGTAGCTGACTCCTACCCTTCTCATGGTAGCCATTTTGTAGCTAACTCTTACTCTTCTCATACCAGCCATTTTGCAGATGACTCATGGCAGCCATTTTGTAGCTGACTTAGTTGACTCCTCCCTTTTCATTTTGTAGCTGACTCCTCCTTTTCTCATGGCAGCCATTTTGTAGCAGACTCCTCCCCTATAATTGGCAGACATTTTGTACCTGACTCCTTCCCTTCCTATGACAGACATTTTGTATATGATACATGGCAACCATTTTGTAGCCAACTCCTCCCCTACAATTGGCAAACATTTGGTACCTGAGTCCTCCCCTTCCTATTGTAGCCATTATGTATGAGACTCCAGCACTTCTCATGGTGGCCATTTTGTAGCTCACTCCTACCCTATTCATGGCAGCCATTTTGTAGCTGACTCCTGCTCTTCTCATAGCAGCCATTTTGCAGATGACTCATGGCAGCCATTTTGTAACTGACTTAGTTGACTCCTCCCCTTCCCTAGGGACCCATTTTGGAGCTGACACCTCCCCTTCCCCAAGCAGCCATTTTGTAGCTGACTCCTCCCTTTCCCATGGCAGCCATTTTGTAGCTGACAGTTGACTCCTCCCCTTACTATGGCAGACATTTTGTAAATGACTCCTCCCCTCCTCATGGCAGCCATTCTGTAGCAGACTCCTCCCCTTTGTATGGCAGCCATTTTGTAGATGACTCCTCCCCTTCCCTAGCCAGCCATTTTGTAGCTGACTCCTCCCCTTTCTATGGCAGACATTTTGTAAATTACTCTTCCCCTTCTCATGGCAGCCATTATGTTTCAGATTCCTTCTCATGGCAGCCATTTTGTATCAGCCATTTTGTAGCTGACTCCTCCCCTTCTCATGGCAGCCATTTTGTAGCTGACTCCTCCCCTTGTCATGGCAGCCAATTTGTAGCAGACTCCTCCCCTTTGTATGGCAGCCATTTTGTAGATGACTCCTCCCCTTCCCTAGGCATCCATTTTGTAGCTGACTCCTCCCCTTTCTATGGCAGCCATTTTGAAGCTCCCTCCTCATTTTCCTATGGCAGCAATTTTGTAGCTGACTCCTCCCCTTCCCTAGGCATCCGTTTTGTAGCTGACTCCTCCCCTTTCTATGGCAGCCATTTTGAAGCTCACTCCTCATTTTCCTATGGCAGCCATTTTGTAGCTGACTCCTCCCCTTCCCTAGCCAGACATTTTGTAGCTGACTCCTCCCCTTTCTATTTCAGACATTTTGTAGCTGACACATTTTGTAGCTGACTCCTCCCCTACAATTGGCAGCTATTTTGTAGTTGACTCCCCCCTTCCTATGGCAGCCATTTTGTAGCGGACTCCTACCCTTCTCATGTCAGCCATTTTGTAGCTGACTCCTCCCCTACAATTGGCAGACATTTTATACCTGACTCCTCCCCTTCCCTAGGCAGCCATTTTGTAGCTGACTCCTCCCCTTCCCTAGGCAGCCATTTTGTAGCTGACTCCTCCCCTTCCCTAGGAAGCCATTTTGTAGCTAACTCCTCCATTTCTCATGGCAGCCATTTTGTAGCTGACTCCTCCCCTTCCCTAGGAAGCCATTTTGGAGCTGACTTCTCCCCTTCCCTAGGCAGCCATTTTGTAGCTGACTCCTCCCCTTTCCTAGTCAGCCATTTTGGAGCTGACTCCTCCTTTTCCCTAGGCAGCCATTTTGTAGCTGACTCCTTCCCCTACAATTGGCAGACATTTTGTACATGACTGCTCCCCTTCCTACGGCAGACATTTTGTATCTGACTCCTCCCCTTCCTTAGGCAGCCATTTTTTAGCTGACTCCTCCCCTTCTCTAGGAAGCCATTTTGTAGCTGACTCCTCCCTTTCCCTAGCCAGCCATTTTGTAGCTGACTCCTCCCTTTCCCTAGCCAGCCATTTTGTAGCTGACTCCTCCCCTTCCTTAGCTAGCCATTTTGTAGCTGACCCCTGCTCTTCTCATAGCAGCCATTTTGCAGATGACTCATGGCAGCCATTTTGTAGCTGACTTAGTTGACTCCTCCCCTTCCCCAGGGATCCATTTTGGAGCTGACACCTCCCCTTCCCCAAGCAGCCATTTTGTAGCTGACTCCTCCCTTTCTCATGGCAGCCATTTTGTAGCTGACAGTTGACTCCTCCCCTTACTATGGCATTCATTTTGTAAGTGACTCCTCCCCTTCTCATGGCAGCCATTCTGTAGCAGACTCCTCCCCTTTGTATGGCAGCCATTTTGTAGATGACTCCTCCCCTTCCCTAGGCAGCCATTTTGTAGCTGACTCCTCTCCTTTCTATGGCAGCCATTTTGAAGCTCACTCCTCATTTTCCTATGGCAGCCATTTTGTAGCTCACTCCTCCCCTTCCTATGGCAGACATTTTGTATCTGACTCCTCCCCTTCCTTAAGCAGCCATTTTGTAGCTGACTCCTCCCCTTCTCGTGGCAGCCATTTTGTAGGAGAATCCTCCCATTTGTATGGCAGCCATTTTGTAGCTGACTCCTCCCCTTCTTGTGGCAGCCATTTTGTAGCAGACTCCTCCCCTACAATTGGCAGACATTTTGTACCTGACTCTTTCCCTTCCTATGACAGACATTTTGTATATGATACATGGCAACCAGTTTGTAGCTGACTCCTCTCCTACAATTGGCAAACATTTGGTACCTCCCCTTCCTATTGTAGCCATTATGTATGAGACTCCAGCACCTCTCATGGCAGCCATTTTGTAGCTCACTCCTACCCTTCTCATGGCAGCCATTTTGTAGCTGACCCCTGCTCTTCTCATAGCAGCCATTTTGCAGATGACTCATGGCAGCCATTTTGTAGCTGACTTAGTTGACTCCTCCCCTTCCCTAGGGACCCACTTTGGAGCTGACACCTCCCCTTCCCCAAGCAGCCATTTTGTAGCTGACTCCTCCCTTTCTCATGGCAGCCATTTTGTAGCTGACAGTTGACTCCTCCCCTTACTATGGCAGACATTTTGTAAATGACTCCTCCCCTTCTCATGGCAGCCATTCTGTAGCAGACTCCTCCCCTTCCTTAGGCAGCCATTTTTTAGCTTACTCCTCCCCTTCCCTAGGCAACCATTTTGTAGCTGACTCCTCCCCTTCCCTACACAACCATTTTGTACCTGACTCCACCCCTTCTCTAGGAAGCCATTTTGTAACTGACTCCTCCCCTTCTTGTGGCAGCCATTTTGTAGCAGACTCCTCCCCTTTGTATGGCAGACATTTTGTACCTGACTCCTCTCCTTCCTACGGCAGACATTTTGTATCTGACTCCTCCCCTTCCTTAGGCAGCTATTTTTTGCTGACTCCTCCCCTTCCCTAGGCAACCATTTTGTAGCTGACTCCACCCCTTCTCTAGGAAGCCATTTTGTAGCTGACTCCTCCCTTTCTCTAGCCAGCCATTTTGTAGCTCACACCACCCCTTGTCATGGCAGCCAATTTGTAGCAGACTCCTCCCCTTTGTATGGCAGCCATTTTGTAGATGACTCCTCCCCTTCCCTAGGCATCCATTTTGTAGCTGACTCCTCCCCTTTCTATGGCAGCCATTTTGAAGCTCACTCCTCATTTTCCTATGGCAGCAATTTTGTAGCTGACTCCTCCCCTTCCCTAGGCATCCGTTTTGTAGCTGACTCCTCCCCTTTCTATGGCAGCCATTTTGAAGCTCACTCCTCATTTTCCTATGGCAGCCATTTTGTAGCTGACTCCTCCCCTTCCCTAGCCAGACATTTTGTAGCTGACTCCTCCCCTTTCTATTTCAGACATTTTGTAGCTGACACATTTTGTAGCTGACTCCTCCCCTACAATTGGCAGCTATTTTGTAGTTGACTCCCCCCTTCCTATGGCAGCCATTTTGTAGCGGACTCCTACCCTTCTCATGTCAGCCATTTTGTAGCTGACTCCTCCCCTACAATTGGCAGACATTTTATACCTGACTCCTCCCCTTCCCTAGGCAGCCATTTTGTAGCTGACTCCTCCACTACAATTGGCAGACATTTTGTACCTGAGTCCTCCCCTTCCTATGGCAGACTTTTTGTATGAGACTCCACCCCTTCTCATGTCAGCCATTTTGTAGCTGACTCCTACCCTTCTCATGGTAGCCATTTTTTAGCTAACTCCTACTCTTCTCATACCAGCCATTTTTCAGATGACTCATGGCAGCCATTTTGTAGCTGACTTAGTTGACTCCTCCCTTTTCATTTTGTAGCTGAATCCTCCCCTTCTCATGGCAGCCATTTTGTAGCAGACTCCTCCCCTTTGTATGACACCCTTTTTGTAGATGACTCCTCCTCTTCCCTAGGCAGCCATTTTGTAGCTGAGTCCTCCCCTTCCCTATGCAGACATTTTGTGGCTGACTCCTCCCCTTCTCTAAGAAGCCATTTTGTAGCTGACTCCTCCCCTTTCCTAGTCAGCCATTTTGGAGCTGACTCCTCCCTTTCCTTTGGCAGCCATTTGGTAGCTGACTCCTCCCTTTCTCATGGCAGCCATTTTGTAACTGTCTTAATTGACTCCTCCCCTTTCTATGGCAGACATTTTGTAAATGACTCCTCCCCTTCTCATGGCAGCCATTTTGTAGCTGACTCCTCCCCTTCTCATGGCAGCCATTTTGTAGCTGACTCCTCCCCTTCTCATGGCAGCCATTTTGTAGCTAACTTCTCCCCTTCCCTAGGCAGCCATTTTGTAGCTGATTCCTCCCCTTCCTCAGGCAGCCTCCTCCCCTTTTATGGCAGACATTTTGTAACTGACACATGGCAACCATTTTGTAGCTGACTCCTCCCGTTTCCTAGGTAGCCATTTTGGAGCTGACTACTCCCTATCCTATGGCAGCCATATTGTAGCGGACTCCTCCCTTCCTCATGGCTGCCATTTTGTAGCTGACAGTTGACTCCTCCCCTTTCTATGGCAGACATTTTGTAAATTACTCTTCCCCTTCTCATGGCAGCCAATATGTTTCAGATTCCTTCTCATGGCAGCCATTTTGTATCAGCCATTTTGTAGCTGACTCCTCCCCTTCTCATGGCAGCCATTGTGTAGCTGACTCCTCTTCTCATAGCAGCCATTTTGCAGATGACTCATGGCAGCCATTTTGTAGCTGACTTAGTTGACTCCTCCCCTTTCTATGGCAGACATTTTGTAGCTGAATCCTCCCCACCTCATGGCAGCCATTTTGTAGCAGACTCCTCCCCTTTGTATGCCAGCCATTTTGTAGCTGACTCCTCCCCTTCCCTAGGCAGCCATTTTGTAGTTGACTTCTCCCCTTCCCTAGGCAGCCATTTTGTAGCTGACTCCTCCCCTTCCCTAGGCAGCCATTGTGTAGCTGACCCCTCCCTTGTCTATGGCAGCCATTTTGGAGCTCACTCCTCCCTTTCCTATGGCAGCCATTTTGTAGCTGACTCCTCCCTTTCTCATGGCAGCCATTTTGTAACTGTCTTAATTGACTCCTCCCCTTTCTATGGCAGACATTTTGTAAATGACTCCTCCCCTTCTCATGGCAGCCATTTTGTAGCTGACTCCTCCCCTTCTCATGGCAACCATTTTGTAGCTGACTCCTCCTCTTCTCATAGCAGCAATTTTGCAGATGACTCATGGCAGCCATTTTGTAGCTGACTTAGTTGACTCCTCCCCTTTCTATGGGAGACATTTTGTAGCTGAATCCTCCCCACCTCACGGCAGCCATTTTGTAGCAGACTCCTCCCCTTTGTATGGCAGCCATTTTGAAGCTGACTCCTCCTCTTCTCATAGCAGCCATTTTGCAGATGACTCATGGCAGCCATTTTCTAGCTGACTTAGTTGACTCCTCCCCTTTCTATGGCAGACATTTTGTAGCTGAATCCTCCCCACCTCATGGCAGCCATTTTGTAGCAGACTCCTCCCCTTTGTATGCCAGCCATTTTGTAGATGACTCCTCCCCTTCCCTAGGCAGCCATTTTGTAGCTGACTCCTCCCCTTTCTATGGCAGCCATTTTGTAGCTGACTCCTCCCCTTCCCTAGGCAGCCATTGTGTAGCTGACTCCTCCCCTTTCTATGGCAGCCATTTTGGAGCTCACTCCTCCCTTTCCTATGGCAGCCATTTTGTAGCTGACTCCTCCATTTCTCATGGCAGCCATTTTGTAGCTGACTCCTCCCCTTCCCTAGGAAGCCATTTTGTAGCTGACTTCTCCCCTTCCCTAGGCAGCCATTTTGTAGCTGACTCCTCCCCTTTCCTAGTCAGCCATTTTGGAGCTGACTCCTCCCTTTCCTTTGGCAGCCATTTTGTAGCAGACTCCTCCCCTTTATATGGCAGCCATTTTGTAGATGACTCCTCCCCTTTCCTAGTCAGCCATTTTGTAGCTGACTCCTCCTTTTCCCTAGGCAGCCATTTTGTAGCTGACTCCTCCCCTACAATTGGCAGACATTTTGTACCTGACTCCTCCTTTTCCTACGGCAGACATTTTGTATCAGACTCCTCCCCTTCCTTAGGTAGCCATTTTTAATCTGACTCCTCCCCTTCCCTAGGCAACCATTTTGTAGCTGAATCCACCCCTTCTCTAGGAAGCCATTTTGTAGCTGACTCCTCCCTTTCCCTAGCCAGCCATTTTGTAGCTGACACCTCCCCTTGTCATGGCAGCCAATTTGTAGCAGACTCCTCCCCTTCTCATGGCAGCCATTTTGAAGCTGACTCCTCCTCATAGCAGCCATTTTGCAGATGACTCATGGCAGCCATTTTCTAGCTGACTTAGTTGACTCCTCCCCTTTCTATGGCAGACATTTTGTAGCTGAATCCTCCCCACCTCATGGCAGCCATTTTGTAGCAGACTCCTCCCCTTTGTATGTCAGCCATTTTGTAGATGATTCCTCCCCTTCCCTAGGCAGCCATTGTGTAGCTGACTCCTCCCCTTTCTATGGCAGCCATTTTGGAGCTCATTCCTCCCTTTCCTATGGCAGCCATTTTGTAGCTGACTCCTCCATTTCTCATGGCAGCCATTTTGTAGCTGACTCCTCCCCTTCCCTAGGAAGCCATTTTGTAGCTGACTTCTCCCCTTCCCTAGGCAGCCATTTTGTAGCTGACTCCTCCCCCTTCCTAGTCAGCCATTTTGGAGCTGACTCCTCCCTTTCCTTTGGCATCCATTTTGTAGCAGACTCCTCCCCTTTGTATGGCAGCCATTTTGTAGATGACTCCTCCCCTTTCCTAGGCAGCCATTTTGTAGCTGACTCCTCCTTTTCCCTAGGCAGCCATTTTGTAGCTGACTCCTCCCCTACAATTGGCAGACATTTTGTATCAGACTCCTCCCCTTCCTTAGGTAGCCATTTTTAATCTGACTCCTCCCCTTCCCTAGGCAACCATTTTGTAGCTGAATCCACCCCTTCTCTAGGAAGCCATTTTGTAGCTGACTCCTCCCTTTCCCTAGCCAGCCATTTTGTAGCTGACACCTCCCCTTGTCATGGCAGCCAATTTGTAGCAGACTCCTCCCCTTCTCATGGCAGCCATTTTGAAGCTGACTCCTCCTCTTCTCATAGCAGCCATTTTGCAGATGACTCATGGCAGCCATTTTCTAGCTGACTTAGTTGACTCCTCCCCTTTCTATGGCAGACATTTTGTAGCTGAATCCTCCCCACCTCATGGCAGCCATTTTGTAGCAGACTCCTCCCATTTGTATGCCAGCCATTTTGTAGATGATTCCTCCCCTTCCCTAGGCAGCCATTGTGTAGCTGACTCCTCCCCTTTCTATGGCAGCCATTTTGGAGCTCACTCCTCCCTTTCCTATGGCAGCCATTTTGTAGCTGACTCCTCCATTTCTCATGGCAGCCATTTTGTAGCTGACTCCTCCCCTTCCCTAGGAAGCCATTTTGTAGCTGACTTCTCCCCTTCCCTAGGCAGCCATTTTGTAGCTGACTCCTCCCCCTTCCTAGTCAGCCATTTTGGAGCTGACTCCTCCCTTTCCTTTGGCAGCCATTTTGTAGCAGACTCCTCCCCTTTGTATGGCAGCCATTTTGTAGATGACTCCTCCCCTTTCCTAGGCAGCCATTTTGTAGCTGACTCCTCCTTTTCCCTAGGCAGCCATTTTGTAGCTGACTCCTCCCCTACAATTGGCAGACATTTTGTACCTGACTCCTCCCCTTCCTACGGCAGACATTTTGTATCAGACTCCTCCCCTTCCTTAGGTAGCCATTTTTAATCTGACTCCTCCCCTTCCCTAGGCAACCATTTTGTAGCTGAATCCACCCCTTCTCTAGGAAGCCATTTTGTAGCTGACTCCTCCCTTTCCCTAGCCAGCCATTTTGTAGCTGACACCTCCCCTTGTCATGGCAGCCAATTTGTAGCAGACTCCTCCCCTTTGTATGGCAGCCATTTTGTAGATGAATCCTCCCCTTCCCTAGGCATCCATTTTGTAGCTGACTCCTCCCCTTTCTATGGCAGCCATTTTGAAGCTCACTCCTCATTTTCCTATGGCAGCCATTTTGTAGCTGACTCCTCCCCTTCCCTAGGCATCCATTTGGTAGCTGACTCCTCCCCTTTCTATGGCAGCCATTTTGAAGCTCACTCCTCATTTTCCTATGGCAGCCATTTTGTAGCTGACTCCTCCCCTTCCCTAGCCAGACATTTGGTAGCTGACTCCTCCCCTTTCTATGGCAGCCATTTTGTAGATGACTCCTCCCCTTCCCTAGGCAGCCATTTTGGAGCTCACTCCTCCCCTTTCTATGGCAGCCATTTTGAAGCTCACTCTTCATTTTCCTATGGCAGCCATTTTGTAGCTCACTCCTCCCCTTCCTATGGCAGACATTTTGTATCTGACTCCTCCCCTTCCCTAGGAAGCCATTTTGTTGCTGACTCCTCCCCTTTCTATGGCAGACATTTTGTAAATGACTCCTCCCCTTCTCATGGCAGCCATTTTGTAGCTGACTCCTCCCCTACTCATGGCAGCCATTTTGTAGCTGACTCCTCCCCTACTCATGGCAGCCATTTTGTAGCTGACTCCTCCTCTTCTCATAGCAGCCATTCTGCAGATGACTCATGGCAGCCATTTTGTAGCTGACTTAGTTGACTCCTCCCCTTTCTATGGCAGACATTTTGTAGCTGAATCCTCCCCACCTCACGGCAGCCATTTTGTAGCAGACTCCTCCCCTTTGTATGGCAGCCATTTTGTAGATGACTCCTACCCTTCCCTAGGCAGCCATTTTGTAGCTGACTCCTCCTTTTCCCTAGTTAGCCATTTTGTAGCTGACTCCTCCCCTACAATTGGCAGACATTTTGTACCTGACTCCTCCCCTTCCTACGGCAGACATTTTGTATCTGACTCCTCCCCTTCCTTAGGCAGCCATTTTTAGCTGACTCCTCCCCTTCCCTAGGCAGCCATTTTCTAGCTGACTCCACCCCTTTTCTAGGAAGCCATTTTATAGCTGACTCCTCCCTTTCCCTAGCCAGCCATTTTGTAGCTGACTCCACCATTTCTATGGCAGACATTTTGTATCTGACTCCTCCCCTTCCCTAGGCAACCATTTTGTACCTGACTCCTCCCATTCCCTAGGCAACCATTTTGTAGCTGACTCCTCCCCTTCTCTAGGAAGCCATTTTGTAGCTGACTCCTCCCCTTCCCTAGGGAGCCATTTTGGAGCTGACACCTCCCCTTCCCCAAGCAGCCATTTTGTAGCTGACTCCTCCCCTTGCTATGGCAGACATTTTGTAGCTGACCCATGGCAACCATTTTGTAGCTGACTCCTCCCCTACAATTGGCAGACATTTTGTACCTGACTCCCCCCTTCCTATGGCAGCCATTTTGTAGCTGGCTCCTCCTTTTCCTTAGGCAGCCATTTTGTAGCTGACTCCTCCCCTTCCCTAGGCATCCTTTTTGTAGCTGACTCCTCCCCTACAATTGGTAGACATTTTGTACCTGAGTCCTACCCTTCCTATGGTAGCCATTTTGTATGAGACTCCACCCCTTCTCATGGCAGCCATTTTGTAGCTGACTCCTACCCTTCTCATGGTAGCCATTTTGTAGCTAACTCTTACTCTTCTCATACCAAAATACTCATTTTGTAGCTAACTCTTACTCCCTTTCTCATGGCAGCCATTTTGTAGCTGACAGTTGACTCCTCCCCTTACTATGGCAGACATTTTGTAAATGACTCCTCCCCTTCTCATGACAGTCATTCTGTAGCAGACTCCTCCCCTTCCTTAGGCAGCCATTTTTTAGCTTACTCCTCCCCTTCCCTAGGCAACCATTTTGTAGCTGACTCCACCCCTTCTCTAGGAAGCCATTTTGTAGCTGACTCCTCCCTTTCCCTAGCCAGCCATTTTGTAGCTGACTCCTCCCCTTCCTTAGCTAGCCATTTTTTAGCTTACTCCTCCCCTTCCCTACACAACCATTTTGTACCTGACTCCACCCCTTCTCTAGGAAGCCATTTTGTAACTGACTCCTCCCCTTCTTGTGGCAGCCATTTTGTAGCAGACTCCTCCCCTTTGTATGGCAGACATTTTGTACCTGACTCCTCTCCTTCCTACGGCAGACATTTTGTATCTGACTCCTCCCCTTCCTTAGGCAGCTATTTTTTGCTGACTCCTCCCCTTCCCTAGGCAACCATTTTGTAGCTGACTCCACCCCTTCTCTAGCCAGCCATTTTGTAGCTCACACCACCCCTTGTCATGGCAGCCAATTTGTAGCAGACTCCTCCCCTTTGTATGGCAGCCATTTTGTAGATGACTCCTCCCCTTCCCTAGGCATCCATTTTGTAGCTGACTCCTCCCCTTTCTATGGCAGCCATTTTGAAGCTCACTCCTCATTTTCCTATGGCAGCAATTTTGTAGCTGACTCCTCCCCTTCCCTAGGCATCCGTTTTGTAGCTGACTCCTCCCCTTTCTATGGCAGCCATTTTGAAGCTCACTCCTCATTTTCCTATGGTAGCCATTTTGTAGCTGACTCCTCCCCTTCCCTAGCCAGACATTTTGTAGCTGACTCCTCCCCTTTCTATTTCAGACATTTTGTAGCTGACACATGGCTACCATTTTGTAGCTGACACCTCCCCTACAATTGGCAGCTATTTTGTAGTTGACTCCCCCCTTCCTATGGCAGCCATTTTGTAGCGGACGACTACCCTTTGTATGGCAGACATTTTGTACCTGACTCCTCCCCTACAATTGGCAGACATTTTGTACCTGACTCCTCTCCTTCCTACAGCAGACATTTTGTATCTGACTCCTCCCCTTCCTTAGGCAGCTATTTTTTGCTGACTCCTCCCCTTCCCTAGGCAACCATTTTGTAGCTGACTCCACCCCTTCTCTAGCCAGCCATTTTGTAGCTCACACCACCCCTTGTCATGGCAGCCAATTTGTAGCAGACTCCTCCCCTTTGTATGGCAGCCATTTTGTAGATGACTCCTCCCCTTCCCTAGGCATCCATTTTGTAGCTGACCCCTCCCCTTTCTATGGCAGCCATTTTGAAGCTCACTCCTCATTTTCCTATGGCAGCAATTTTGTAGCTGACTCCTCCCCTTCCCTAGGCATCCGTTTTGTAGCTGACTCCTCCCCTTTCTATGGCAGCCATTTTGAAGCTCACTCCTCATTTTCCTATGGCAGCCATTTTGTAGCTGACTCCTCCCCTTCCCTAGCCAGACATTTTGTAGCTGACTCCTCCCCTTTCTATTTCAGACATTTTGTAGCTGACACATGGCTACCATTTTGTAGCTGACACCTCCCCTACAATTGGCAGCTATTTTGTAGTTGACTCCCCCCTTCCTATGGCAGCCATTTTGTAGCGGACGACTACCCTTCTCATGTCAGCCATTTTGTAGCTGACTCCTCCCCTACAATTGGCAGACATTTTATACCTGACTCCTCCCCTTCCCTAGGCAGCCATTTTGTAGCTGACTCCTCCCCTACAATTGGCAGACATTTTGTACCTGAGTCCTCCCCTTCCTATGGCAGACTTTTTGTATGAGACTCCACCCCTTCTCATGTCAGCCATTTTGTAGCTGACTCCTCCTCTTCCCTAGGCAGCCATTTTGTAGCTGAGTCCTCCCCTTCCCTATGCAGCCATTTTGTGGCTGACTCCTCCCCTTCTCTAAGAAGCCATTTTGTAGCTGACTCCTCCCTTTCCCTAGCCAGCCATTTTGTAGCTGACTCCTCCCCTTCCTTAGCTAGCCATTTTTTAGCTTACTCCTCCCCTTCCCTACACAACCATTTTGTACCTGACTCCACCCCTTCTCTAGGAAGCCATTTTGTAACTGACTCCTCCCCTTCTTGTGGCAGCCATTTTGTAGCAGACTCCTCCCCTTTGTATGGCAGACATTTTGTACCTGACTCCTCTCCTTCCTACGGCAGACATTTTGTATCTGACTCCTCCCCTTCCTTAGGCAGCTATTTTTTGCTGACTCCTCCCCTTCCCTAGGCAACCATTTTGTAGCTGACTCCACCCCTTCTCTAGCCAGCCATTTTGTAGCTCACACCACCCCTTGTCATGGCAGCCAATTTGTAGCAGACTCCTCCCCTTTGTATGGCAGCCATTTTGTAGATGACTCCTCCCCTTCCCTAGGCATCCATTTTGTAGCTGACTCCTCCCCTTTCTATGGCAGCCATTTTGAAGCTCACTCCTCATTTTCCTATGGCAGCAATTTTGTAGCTGACTCCTCCCCTTCCCTAGGCATCCGTTTTGTAGCTGACTCCTCCCCTTTCTATGGCAGCCATTTTGAAGCTCACTCCTCATTTTCCTATGGTAGCCATTTTGTAGCTGACTCCTCCCCTTCCCTAGCCAGACATTTTGTAGCTGACTCCTCCCCTTTCTATTTCAGACATTTTGTAGCTGACACATGGCTACCATTTTGTAGCTGACACCTCCCCTACAATTGGCAGCTATTTTGTAGTTGACTCCCCCCTTCCTATGGCAGCCATTTTGTAGCGGACGACTACCCTTTGTATGGCAGACATTTTGTACCTGACTCCTCCCCTACAATTGGCAGACATTTTGTACCTGACTCCTCTCCTTCCTACGGCAGACATTTTGTATCTGACTCCTCCCCTTCCTTAGGCAGCTATTTTTTGCTGACTCCTCCCCTTCCCTAGGCAACCATTTTGTAGCTGACTCCACCCCTTCTCTAGCCAGCCATTTTGTAGCTCACACCACCCCTTGTCATGGCAGCCAATTTGTAGCAGACTCCTCCCCTTTGTATGGCAGCCATTTTGTAGATGACTCCTCCCCTTCCCTAGGCATCCATTTTGTAGCTGACTCCTCCCCTTTCTATGGCAGCCATTTTGAAGCTCACTCCTCATTTTCCTATGGCAGCAATTTTGTAGCTGACTCCTCCCCTTCCCTAGGCATCCGTTTTGTAGCTGACTCCTCCCCTTTCTATGGCAGCCATTTTGAAGCTCACTCCTCATTTTCCTATGGCAGCCATTTTGTAGCTGACTCCTCCCCTTCCCTAGCCAGACATTTTGTAGCTGACTCCTCCCCTTTCTATTTCAGACATTTTGTAGCTGACACATGGCTACCATTTTGTAGCTGACACCTCCCCTACAATTGGCAGCTATTTTGTAGTTGACTCCCCCCTTCCTATGGCAGCCATTTTGTAGCGGACGACTACCCTTCTCATGTCAGCCATTTTGTAGCTGACTCCTCCCCTACAATTGGCAGACATTTTATACCTGACTCCTCCCCTTCCCTAGGCAGCCATTTTGTAGCTGACTCCTCCCCTACAATTGGCAGACATTTTGTACCTGACTCCTCCCCTTCCTATGGCAGACTTTTTGTATGAGACTCCACCCCTTCTCATGTCAGCCATTTTGTAGCTGACTCCTCCTCTTCCCTAGGCAGCCATTTTGTAGCTGAGTCCTCCCCTTCCCTATGCAGCCATTTTGTGGCTGACTCCTCCCCTTCTCTAAGAAGCCATTTTGTAGCTGACTCCTATCCTTCTCATGGTAGCCATTTTGTAGCTAACTCTTACTCTTCTCATACCAGCCATTTTGCAGATGACTCATGGCAGCCATTTTGTAGCTGACTTAGTTGACTCCTCCCTTTTCATTTTGTAGCTGACTCCTCCTTTTCTCATGGCAGCCATTTTGTAGCAGACTCTTCCCCTTTGTATGGCAGCAATTTTGTAGCTGACTCCTCCCCTATAATTGGCAGACATTTTGTACCTGACTCCTTCCCTTCCTATGACAGACATTTTGTATATGATACATGGCAACCATTTTGTAGCCAACTCCTCCCCTACAATTGGCAAACATTTGGTACCTGAGTCCTCCCCTTCCTATTGTAGCCATTATGTATGAGACTCCAGCACTTCTCATGGTGGCCATTTTGTAGCTCACTCCTACCCTATTCATGGCAGCCATTTTGTAGCTGACTCCTGCTCTTCTCATAGCAGCCATTTTGCAGATGACTCATGGCAGCCATTTTGTAGCTGACTTAGTTGACTCCTCCCCTTCCCTAGGGACCCATTTTGGAGCTGACACCTCCCCTTCCCCAAGCAGCCATTTTGTAGCTGACTCCTCCCTTTCCCATGGCAGCCATTTTGTAGCTGACAGTTGACTCCTCCCCTTACTATGGCAGACATTTTGTAAATGACTCCTCCCCTTCTCATGGCAGCCATTCTGTAGCCGATTCCTCCCCTTTGTATGGCAGCCATTTTGTAGATGACTCCTCCCCTTCCCTAGCCAGCCATTTTGTAGCTGACTCCTCCCCTTTCTATGGCAGACATTTTGTAAATTACTCTTCCCCTTCTCATGGCAGCCATTATGTTTCAGATTCCTTCTCATGGCAGCCATTTTGTATCAGCCATTTTGTAGCTGACTCCTCCCCTTCTCATGGCAGCCATTTTGTAGCTGACTCCTCCTCTTCTCATAGCAGCCATTTTGCAGATGACTCATGGCAGCCATTTTGTAGCTGACTTAGTTGACTCCTCCCCTTTCTATGGCAGACATTTTGTAGCTGAATCCTCCCCACCTCATGGCAGCCATTTTGTAGCAGACTCCTCCCCTTTGTATGCCAGTCATTTTGTAGATGACTCCTCCCCTTCCCTAGGCAGCCATTTTGTAGCTGACTCCTCCCCTTCCCTAGGCAGCCATTTTGTAGCTGACTCCTCCCCTTCCCTAGGAAGCCATTTTGTAGCTGACTCCTCCATTTCTCATGGCAGCCATTTTGTAGCTGACTCCTCCCCTTCCCTAGGAAGCCATTTTGGAGCTGACTTCTCCCCTTCCCTAGGCAGCCATTTTGTAGCTGACTCCTCCCCTTTCCTAGTCAGCCATTTTGGAGCTGACTCCTCCTTTTCCCTAGGCAGCCATTTTGTAGCTGACTCCTTCCCCTACAATTGGCAGACATTTTGTACATGACTCCTCCCCTTCCTACGGCAGACATTTTGTATCTGACTCCTCCCCTTCCTTAGGCAGCCATTTTTTAGCTGACTCCTCCCCTTCCCTAGGCAACCATTTTGTAGCTGACTCCACCCCTTCTCTAGGAAGCCATTTTGTAGCTGACTCCTCCCTTTCCCTAGCCAGCCATTTTGTAGCTGACTCCTCCCCTTCCTTAGCTAGCCATTTTGTAGCTGACCCCTGCTCTTCTCATAGCAGCCATTTTGCAGATGACTCATGGCAGCCATTTTGTAGCTGACTTAGTTGACTCCTCCCCTTCCCCAGGGATCCATTTTGGAGCTGACACCTCCCCTTCCCCAAGCAGCCATTTTGTAGCTGACTCCTCCCTTTCTCATGGCAGCCATTTTGTAGCTGACAGTTGACTCCTCCCCTTACTATGGCATTCATTTTGTAAGTGACTCCTCCCCTTCTCATGGCAGCCATTCTGTAGCAGACTCCTCCCCTTTGTATGGCAGCCATTTTGTAGATGACTCCTCCCCTTCCCTAGGCAGCCATTTTGTAGCTGACTCCTCTCCTTTCTATGGCAGCCATTTTGAAGCTCACTCCTCATTTTCCTATGGCAGCCATTTTGTAGCTCACTCCTCCCCTTCCTATGGCAGACATTTTGTATCTGACTCCTCCCCTTCCTTAAGCAGCCATTTTGTAGCTGACTCCTCCCCTTCTCGTGGCAGCCATTTTGTAGGAGAATCCTCCCATTTGTATGGCAGCCATTTTGTAGCTGACTCCTCCCCTTCTTGTGGCAGCCATTTTGTAGCAGACTCCTCCCCTACAATTGGCAGACATTTTGTACCTGACTCCTTCCCTTCCTATGACAGACATTTTGTATATGATACATGGCAACCAGTTTGTAGCTGACTCCTCTCCTACAATTGGCAAACATTTGGTACCTCCCCTTCCTATTGTAGCCATTATGTATGAGACTCCAGCACCTCTCATGGCAGCCATTTTGTAGCTCACTCCTACCCTTCTCATGGCAGCCATTTTGTAGCTGACCCCTGCTCTTCTCATAGCAGCCATTTTGCAGATGACTCATGGCAGCCATTTTGTAGCTGACTTAGTTGACTCCTCCCCTTTCTATGGCAGATATTTTGTAGCTGAATCCTCCACACCTCATGGCAGCCATTTTGTAGCTGACTCCTCCCTTTCTCATGGCAGCCATTTTGTAGGTGACAGTTGACTCCTCCCCTTACTATGGCAGACATTTTGTAAATGACTCCTCCCCTTCTCATGGCAGCCATTCTGTAGCAGACTCCTCCCCTTCCTTAGGCAGCCATTTTTTAGCTTACTCCTCCCCTTCCCTAGGCAACCATTTTGTAGCTGACTCCACCCCTTCTCTAGGAAGCCATTTTGTAGCTGACTCCTCCCTTTCCCTAGCCAGCCATTTTGTAGCTGACTCCTCCCCTTCCTTAGCTAGCCATTTTTTAGCTGACTCCTCCCCTTCCCTACACAACCATTTTGTACCTGACTCCACCCCTTCTCTAGGAAGCCATTTTGTAACTGACTCCTCCCCTTCTTGTGGCAGCCATTTTGTAGCAGACTCCTCCCCTTTGTATGGCAGACATTTTGTACCTGACTCCTCTCCTTCCTACGGCAGACATTTTGTATCTGACTCCTCCCCTTCCTTAGGCAGCTATTTTTTGCTGACTCCTCCCCTTCCCTAGGCAACCATTTTGTAGCTGACTCCACCCCTTCTCTAGGAAGCCATTTTGTAGCTGACTCCTCCCTTTCTCTAGCCAGCCATTTTGTAGCTCACACCACCCCTTGTCATGGCAGCCAATTTGTAGCAGACTCCTCCCCTTTGTATGGCAGCCATTTTGTAGATGACTCCTCCCCTTCCCTAGGCATCCATTTTGTAGCTGACTCCTCCCCTTTCTATGGCAGCCATTTTGAAGCTCACTCCTCATTTTCCTATGGCAGCAATTTTGTAGCTGACTCCTCCCCTTCCCTAGGCATCCGTTTTGTAGCTGACTCCTCCCCTTTCTATGGCAGCCATTTTGAAGCTCACTCCTCATTTTCCTATGGCAGCCATTTTGTAGCTGACTCCTCCCCTTCCCTAGCCAGACATTTTGTAGCTGACTCCTCCCCTTTCTATTTCAGACATTTTGTAGCTGACACATGGCTACCATTTTGTAGCTGACACCTCCCCTACAATTGGCAGCTATTTTGTAGTTGACTCCCCCCTTCCTATGGCAGCCATTTTGTAGTGGACTCCTACCCTTCTCATGTCAGCCATTTTGTAGCTGACTCCTCCCCTACAATTGGCAGACATTTTATACCTGACTCCTCCCCTTCCCTAGGCAGCCATTTTGTAGCTGACTCCTCCACTACAATTGGCAGACATTTTGTACCTGAGTCCTCCCCTTCCTATGGCAGACTTTTTGTATGAGACTCCACCCCTTCTCATGTCAGCCATTTTGTAGCTGACTCCTACCCTTCTCATGGTAGCCATTTTTTAGCTAACTCCTACTCTTCTCATACCAGCCATTTTTCAGATGACTCATGGCAGCCATTTTGTAGCTGACTTAGTTGACTCCTCCCTTTTCATTTTGTAGCTGAATCCTCCCCTTCTCATGGCAGCCATTTTGTAGCTGACTCCTCCCCTTCCCTAGGAAGTCATTTTGTAGCTGACTTCTCCCCTTCCCTAGGCAGCCATTTTGTAGCTGATTCCTCCCCCTCCTCAGGCAGCCTCCTCCCCTTTTATGGCAGACATTTTGTAACTGACACATGGCAACCATTTTGTAGCTGACTCCTCCCGTTTCCTAGGCAGCCATTCTGGAGCTGACTACTCCCTTTCCTATGGCAGCCATATTGTAGCGGACTCCTCCCTTCCTCATGGCTGCCATTTTGTAGCTGACAGTTGACTCCTCCCCTTTCTATGACAGACATTTTGTAAATTACTCTTCCCCTTCTCATGGCAGCCATTATGTTTCAGATCCCTTCTCATGGCAGCCATTTTGTATCAGCCATTTTGTAGCGGACTCCTACCCTTCTCATGTCAGCCATTTTGTAGCTGACTCCTCCCCTACAATTGGCAGACATTTTATACCTGACTCCTCCCCTTCCCTAGGCAGCCATTTTGTAGCTGACTCCTCCACTACAATTGGCAGACATTTTGTACCTGAGTCCTCCCCTTCCTATGGCAGACTTTTTGTATGAGACTCCACCCCTTCTCATGTCAGCCATTTTGTAGCTGACTCCTACCCTTCTCATGGTAGCCATTTTTTAGCTAACTCCTACTCTTCTCATACCAGCCATTTTTCAGATGACTCATGGCAGCCATTTTGTAGCTGACTTAGTTGACTCCTCCCTTTTCATTTTGTAGCTGAATCCTCCCCTTCTCATGGCAGCCATTTTGTAGCTGACTCCTCCCCTTCCCTAGGAAGTCATTTTGTAGCTGACTTCTCCCCTTCCCTAGGCAGCCATTTTGTAGCTGATTCCTCCCCCTCCTCAGGCAGCCTCCTCCCCTTTTATGGCAGACATTTTGTAACTGACACATGGCAACCATTTTGTAGCTGACTCCTCCCGTTTCCTAGGCAGCCATTCTGGAGCTGACTACTCCCTTTCCTATGGCAGCCATATTGTAGCGGACTCCTCCCTTCCTCATGGCTGCCATTTTGTAGCTGACAGTTGACTCCTCCCCTTTCTATGACAGACATTTTGTAAATTACTCTTCCCCTTCTCATGGCAGCCATTATGTTTCAGATCCCTTCTCATGGCAGCCATTTTGTATCAGCCATTTTGTACCTGACTCCTCCCCTTCCCTAGGCAGCCATTTTGTAGCTGACTCCTCCACTACAATTGGCAGACATTTTGTACCTGAGTCCTCCCCTTCCTATGGCAGACTTTTTGTATGAGACTCCACCCCTCCTCATGGCAGCCATTTTGTAGCTGACTTAGTTGACTCCTCCCCTTTCTATGGCAGACATTTTGTAGCTGAATCCTCCCCACCTCACGTCAGCCATTTTGTAGCAGACTCCTCCCCTTTGTATTGCAGCCATTTTGTAGATGACTCATACCCTTCCCTAGGCAGCCATTTTGTAGCTGACTCCTCCCCTTCCCTAGGCAGCCATTGTGTAGCTGACTCCTCCCCTTTCTATGGCAGCCATTTTGGAGCTCACTCCTCCCTTTCCTATGGCAGCCATTTTGGAGCTCACTCCTCCATTTCAAATGGCAGCCATTTTGTAGCTGACTCCTCCCCTTCCCTAGGAAGTCATTTTGTAGCTGACTTCTCCCCTTCCCTAGGCAGCCATTTTGTAGCTGATTCCTCCCCTTCCTCAGGCAGCCTCCTCCCCTTTTATGGCAGACATTTTGTAACTGACACATGGCAACCATTTTGGAGCTCACTCCTCCCTTTCCTATGGCAGCCATTTTGTAGCTGACTCCTCCATTTCTCATGGCAGCCATTTTGTAGCTGAATTCTCCCCTTCCCTAGGCAGCCATTTTGTAGCTGACTCCTCCCCTTTCCTAGTCAGCCATTTTGGAGCTGACTCCTCCCTTTCCTTTGGCAGCCATTTTGTAGCAGACTCCTCCCCTTTGTATGGCAGCCATTTTGTAGATGACTCCTCCCCTTCCCTAGGCAATCATTTTGTAGCTGACTCCTCCTTTTCCCTAGGCAGCCATTTTGTAGCTGACTCCTCCCCTACAATTGGCAGACATTTTGTACCTGACTCTTCCCCTTCCTACGGCAGACATTTTGTATCTGACTCCTCCCCTTCCTTAGGTAGCCATTTTTTATCTGACTCCTCCCCTTCCCTAGGCAACCATTTTGTAGCTGACTCCACCCCTTCTCTAGGAAGCCATTTTGTAGCTGACTCCTCCCTTTCCCTAGCCAGCCATTTTGTAGCTGACACCTCCCCTTGTCATGGCAGCCAATTTGTAGCAGACTCCTCCCCTTTGTATGGCAGCCATTTTGTAGATGACTCCTCCCCTTCCCTAGGCATCCATTTTGTAGCTGACTCCTCCCCTTTCTACGGCAGCCATTTTGAAGCTCACTCCTCATTTTCCTATGGCAGCCATTTTGTAGCTGACTCCTCCCCTTCCCTAGGCATCCATTTGGTAGCTGACTCCTCCCCTTCCCTAGGAAGCCATTTTGTAGCTGACTCCTCCCCTTCCCTAGGCAGCCATTGTGTAGCTGACCCCTCCCTTGTCTATGGCAGCCATTTTGGAGCTCACTCCTCCCTTTCCTATGGCAGCCATTTTGTAGCTGACTCCTCCATTTCTCATGGCAGCCATTTTGTAGCTGACTCCTTCTCCCCTTCCCTAGGCAGCCATTTTGTAGCTGACTCCTCCCCTTTCCTAGTCAGCCATTTTGGAGCTGACTCCTCCCTTTCCTTTGGCAGCCATTTTGGAGCTGACTCCTCCCTTTCTCATGGCAGCCATTTTGTAACTGTCTTAATTGACTCCTCCCCTTTCTATGGCAGATATTTTGTAAATGACTCCTCCCCTTCTCATGGCAGCCATTTTGTAGCTGACTCCTCCCCTTCTCATAGCAGCCATTTTGCAGATGACTCATGGCAGCCATTTTGTAGCTGACTTAGTTGACTCCTCCCCTTTCTATGGCAGACATTTTGTAGCTGAATCCTCCCCACCTCACGGCAGCCATTTTGTAGCAGACTCCTCCCCTTTGTATGGTAGCCATTTTGTAGATGACTCCTCCACTTCTCATGGCAGCCATTTTGAAGCTGACTCCTCCTCTTCTCATAGCAGCCATTTTGCAGATGACTCATGGCAGCCATTTTCTAGCTGACTTAGTTGACTCCTCCCCTTTCTATGGCAGACATTTTGTAGCTGAATCCTCCCCACCTCATGGCAGCCATTTTGTAGCAGACTCCTCCCCTTTGTATGCCAGCCATTTTGTAGATGACTCCTCCCCTTCCCTAGGCAGCCATTTTGTAGCTGACTCCTCCCCTTTCTATGGCAGCCATTTTGTAGCTGACTCCTCCCCTTCCCTAGGCAGCCATTGTGTAGCTGACTCCTCCCCTTTCTATGGCAGCCATTTTGGAGCTCACTCCTCCCTTTCCTATGGCAGCCATTTTGTAGCTGACTCCTCCATTTCTCATGGCAGCCATTTTGTAGCTGACTCCTCCCCTTCCCTAGGAAGCCATTTTGTAGCTAACTTCTCCCCTTCCCTAGGCAGCCATTTTGTAGCTGACTCCTCCCCTTTCCTAGTCAGCCATTTTGGAGCTGACTCCTCCCTTTCCTTTGGCAGCCATTTTGTAGCAGACTCCTCCCCTTTGTATGGCAGCCATTTTGTAGATGACTCCTCCCCTTTCCTAGGCAGCCATTTTGTAGCTGACTCCTCCTTTTCCCTAGGCAGCCATTTTGTAAATGACTCCTCCCCTTCTCATGGCAGCCATTTTGTACCTGACTCCTCCCCTTCCTACGGCAGACATTTTGTATCAGACTCCTCCCCTTCCTTAGGTAGCCATTTTTAATCTGACTCCTCCCCTTCCCTAGGCAACCATTTTGTAGCTGAATCCACCCCTTCTCTAGGAAGCCATTTTGTAGCTGACTCCTCCCTTTCCCTAGCCAGCCATTTTGTAGCTGACACCTCCCCTTGTCATGGCAGCCAATTTGTAGCAGACTCCTCCCCTTCTCATGGCAGCCATTTTGAAGCTGACTCCTCCTCTTCTCATAGCAGCCATTTTGCAGATGACTCATGGCAGCCATTTTCTAGCTGACTTAGTTGACTCCTCCCCTTTCTATGGCAGACATTTTGTAGCTGAATCCTCCCCACCTCATGGCAGCCATTTTGTAGCAAACTCCTCCCATTTGTATGCCAGCCATTTTGTAGATGATTCCTCCCCTTCCCTAGGCAGCCATTGTGTAGCTGACTCCTCCCCTTTCTATGGCAGCCATTTTGGAGCTCACTCTTCCCTTTCCTATGGCAGCCATTTTGTAGCTGACTCCTCCATTTCTCATGGCAGCCATTTTGTAGCTGACTCCTCCCCTTCCCTAGGAAGCCATTTTGTAGCTGACTTCTCCCCTTCCCTAGGCAGCCATTTTGTAGCTGACTCCTCCCCCTTCCTAGTCAGCCATTTTGGAGCTGACTCCTCCCTTTCCTTTGGCAGCCATTTTGTAGCAGACTCCTCCCCTTTGTATGGCAGCCATTTTGTAGATGACTCCTCCCCTTTCCTAGGCAGCCATTTTGTAGCTGACTCCTCCTTTTCCCTAGGCAGCCATTTTGTAGCTGACTCCTCCCCTACAATTGGCAGACATTTTATACCTGACTCCTCCCCTTCCTACGGCAGACATTTTGTATCAGACTCCTCCCCTGCCTTAGGTAGCCATTTTTAATCTGACTCCTCCCCTTCCCTAGGCAACCATTTTGTATCTGAATCCACCCCTTCTCTAGGAAGCCATTTTGTAGCTGACTCCTCCCTTTCCCTAGCCAGCCATTTTGTAGCTGACACCTCCCCTTGTCATGGCAGCCAATTTGTAGCAGACTCCTCCCCTTTGTATGGCAGCCATTTTGTAGATGAATCCTCCCCTTCCCTAGGCATCCATTTTGTAGCTGACTCCTCCCCTTTCTATGGCAGCCATTTTGAAGCTCACTCCTCATTTTCCTATGGCAGCCATTTTGTAGCTGACTCCTCCCCTTCCCTAGGCATCCATTTGGTAGCTGACTCCTCCCCTTTCTATGGCAGCCATTTTGAAGCTCACTCCTCATTTTCCTATGGCAGCCATTTTGTAGCTGACTCCTCCCCTTCCCTAGCCAGACATTTTGTAGCTGACTCCTCCCCTTTCTATGGCAGCCATTTTGTAGATGACTCCTCCCCTTCCCTAGGAAGCCATTTTGTAGATGACTCCTCCCCTTTCCTAGGCAGCCATTTTGTAGCTGACTCCTCCTTTTCCCTAGGCAGCCATTTTGTAGCTGACTCCTCCCCTACAATTGGCAGACATTTTGTACCTGACTCCTCCCCTTCCTACGGCAGACATTTTGTATCAGACTCCTCCCCTTCCTTAGGTAGCCATTTTTAATCTGACTCCTCCCCTTCCCTAGGCAACCATTTTGTAGCTGAATCCACCCCTTCTCTAGGAAGCCATTTTGTAGCTGACTCCTCCCTTTCCCTAGCCAGCCATTTTGTAGCTGACACCTCCCCTTGTCATGGCAGCCAATTTGTCGCAGACTCCTCCCCTTCTCATGGCAGCCATTTTGAAGCTGACTCCTTCTCATAGCAGCCATTTTGCAGATGACTCATGGCAGCCATTTTCTAGCTGACTTAGTTGACTCCTCCCCTTTCTATGGCAGACATTTTGTAGCTGAATCCTCCCCACCTCATGGTAGCCATTTTGTAGCAGACTCCTCCCCTTTGTATGCCAGCCATCTTGTAGATGATTCCTCCCCTTCCCTAGGCAGCCATTGTGTAGCTGACTCCTCCCCTTTCTATGGCAGCCATTTTGGAGCTCACTCCTCCCTTTCCTATGGCAGCCATTTTGTAGCTGACTCCTCCATTTCTCATGGCAGCCATTTTGTAGCTGACTCCTCCCCTTCCCTAGGAAGCCATTTTGTAGCTGACTTCTCCCCTTCCCTAGGCAGCCATTTTGTAGCTGACTCCTCCCCCTTCCTAGTCAGCCATTTTGGAGCTGACTCCTCCCTTTCCTTTGGCAGCCATTTTGTAGCAGACTCCTCCCCTTTGTATGTCAGCCATTTTGTAGATGACTCCTCCCTTTTCCTAGGCAGCAATTTTGTAGCTGACTCCTCCTTTTCCCTAGGCAGCCATTTTGTAGCTGACTCCTCCCCTACAATTGGCAGACATTTTGTATCAGACTCCTCCCCTTCCTTAGGTAGCCATTTTTAATCTGACTCCTCCCCTTCCCTAGGCAACCATTTTGTAGCTGAATCCACCCCTTCTCTAGGAAGCCATTTTGTAGCTGACTCCTCCCTTTCCCTAGCCAGCCATTTTGTAGCTGACACCTCCCCTTGTCATGGCAGCCAATTTGTAGCAGACTCCTCCCCTTCTCATGGCAGCCATTTTGAAGCTGACTCCTCCTCTTCTCATAGCAGCCATTTTGCAGATGACTCATGGCAGCCATTTTCTAGCTGACTTAGTTGACTCCTCCCCTTTCTATGGCAGACATTTTGTAGCTGAATCCTCCCCACCTCATGGCAGCCATTTTGTAGCAAACTCCTCCCATTTGTATGCCAGCCATTTTGTAGATGATTCCTCCCCTTCCCTAGGCAGCCATTGTGTAGCTGACTCCTCCCCTTTCTATGGCAGCCATTTTGGAGCTCACTCTTCCCTTTCCTATGGCAGCCATTTTGTAGCTGACTCCTCCATTTCTCATGGCAGCCATTTTGTAGCTGACTCCTCCCCTTCCCTAGGAAGCCATTTTGTAGCTGACTTCTCCCCTTCCCTAGGCAGCCATTTTGTAGCTGACTCCTCCCCCTTCCTAGTCAGCCATTTTGGAGCTGACTCCTCCCTTTCCTTTGGCAGCCATTTTGTAGCAGACTCCTCCCCTTTGTATGGCAGCCATTTTGTAGATGACTCCTCCCCTTTCCTAGGCAGCCATTTTGTAGCTGACTCCTCCTTTTCCCTAGGCAGCCATTTTGTAGCTGACTCCTCCCCTACAATTGGCAGACATTTTGTACCTGACTCCTCCCCTTCCTACGGCAGACATTTTGTATCAGACTCCTCCCCTGCCTTAGGTAGCCATTTTTAATCTGACTCCTCCCCTTCCCTAGGCAACCATTTTGTAGCTGAATCCACACCTTCTCTAGGAAGCCATTTTGTAGCTGACTCCTCCCTTTCCCTAGCCAGCCATTTTGTAGCTGACACCTCCCCTTGTCATGGCAGCCAATTTGTAGCAGACTCCTCCCCTTTGTATGGCAGCCATTTTGTAGATGAATCCTCCCCTTCCCTAGGCATCCATTTTGTAGCTGACTCCTCCCCTTTCTATGGCAGCCATTTTGAAGCTCACTCCTCATTTTCCTATGGCAGCCATTTTGTAGCTGACTCCTCCCCTTCCCTAGGCATCCATTTGGTAGCTGACTCCTCCCCTTTCTATGGCAGCCATTTTGAAGCTCACTCCTCATTTTCCTATGGCAGCCATTTTGTAGCTGACTCCTCCCCTTCCCTAGCCAGACATTTTGTAGCTGACTCCTCCCCTTTCTATGGCAGCCATTTTGTAGATGACTCCTCCCCTTCCCTAGGCAGCCATTTTGGAGCTCACTCCTCCCCTTTCTATGGCAGCCATTTTGAAGCTCACTCTTCATTTTCCTATGGCAGCCATTTTGTAGCACACTCCTCCCCTTCCTATGGCAGACATTTTGTATCTGACTCCTCCCCTTCCCTAGGAAGCCATTTTGTAGCTGACTCCTCCCCTTTCTATGGCAGACATTTTGTAAATGACTCCTCCCCTTCTCATGGCAGCCATTTTGTAGCTGACTCCTCCCCTACTCATGGCAGCCATTTTGTAGCTGACTCCTCCCCTACTCATGGCAGCCATTTTGTAGCTGACTCCTCCTCTTCTCATAGCAGCCATTCTGCAGATGACTCATGGCAGCCATTTTGTAGCTGACTTAGTTGACTCCTCCCCTTTCTATGGCAGACATTTTGTAGCTGAATCCTCCCCACCTCACGGCAGCCATTTTGTAGCAGACTCCTCCCCTTTGTATGGCAGCCATTTTGTAGATGACTCCTACCCTTCCCTAGGCAGCCATTTTGTAGCTGACTCCTCCTTTTCCCTAGTTAGCCATTTTGTAGCTGACTCCTCCCCTACAATTGGCAGACATTTTGTACCTGACTCCTCCCCTTCCTACGGCAGACATTTTGTATCTGACTCCTCCCCTTCCTTAGGCAGCCATTTTTTAGCTGACTCCTCCCCTTTCCTAGGCAGCCATTTTCTAGCTGACTCCACCCCTTCTCTAGGAAGCCATTTTATAGCTGACTCCTCCCTTTCCCTAGCCAGCCATTTTGTAGCTGGCTCCTCCTTTTCCTTAGGCAGCCATTTTGTAGCTGCCAAAGGAAAGGGAGGAGTCAGCTCCAAAATGGCTGCCAAAGGAAAGGGAGGAGTCAGCTCCAAAATGGCTGACTAGGAAAGGGGAGGAGTCAGCTAAAAAATGGCTTCTTAGAGAAGGGGAGGAGTCAGCCACAAAATGGCTGCCTAGGGAAGGGGAGGAGTCAGCTACAAAATGGCTGCCTAGTGAAGGGGAGGAGTCATCTACAAAAAGGATGTCATACAAAGGGGAGGAGTCTGCTACAAAATGGCTGCCATGAGAAGGGGAGGATTCAGCTACAAAATGTCTGCCATAGAAAGGGGAGGAGTCAACTAAGACAGCTACAAAATGGCTGCCATGAGTCATCTGCAAAATGGCTGCTATGAGAAGAGGAGGAGTCAGCTACAAAATGGCTGCCATGAGAAGGGGAGGAGTCAGCTACAGCTGACTCCTCCCCTTCCCTAGGAAGTCATTTTGTAGCTGACTTCTCCCCTTCCCTAGGCAGCCATTTTGTAGCTGATTCCTCCCCTTCCTTAGCAGCCTCCTCCCCTTTTATGGCAGACATTTTGTAACTGACACATGGCAACCATTTTGTAGCTGACTCCTCCCGTTTCCTAGGCAGCCATTTTGGAGCTGACAACTCCCTTTCCTATGGCAGCCATATTGTAGCGGACTCCTCCCTTTCTCATGGCTGCCATTTTGTAGCTGACAGTTGACTCCTCCCCTTTCTATGGCAGACATTTTGTAAATTACTCTTCCCCTTCTCATGGCAGCCATTATGTTTCAGATTCCTTCTCATGGCAGCCAATTTGTATCAGCCATTTTGTAGCTGACTCCTCCCCTTCTCATGGCAGCCATTTTGTAGCTGACTCCTCCTCTTCTCATAGCAGCCATTTTGCAGATAACTCATGGCAGCCATTTTGTAGCTGACTTAGTTGACTCCTCCCCTTTCTATGGCAGACATTTTGTAGCTGAATCCTCCCCTTCTCATGGCAGCCATTTTGTAGCAGACTCCTCCCCTTTGTATGACATCCTTTTTGTAGATGACTCCTCCCCTTCACTAGGCAGCCATTTTGTAGCTGACTCCTCCCCTTCCCTAGGCAGCCATTTTGTAGCTGACTCCTCCCCTTCCCTAGGCAGCCATTGTGTAGCTGACTCCTCCCCTTTCTATGGCAGCCATTTTGGAGCTCTCTCCTCCCTTTCCTATGGCAGCCATTTTGTAGCTGACTCCTCCATTTTTCATGGCAGCCATTTTGTAGCTGACTCCTCCCCTTCCCTAGGAAGCCATTTTGTAGATGATTTCTCCCCTAACCTAGGCAGCCATTTTGGAGCTGACTCCTCCCCTTTCCTAGTCAGCCATTTTGGAGCTGACTCCTCCCTTTCCTTTGGCAGCCATTTTGGAGCTGACTCCTCCCTTTCCTTTGGCAGCCATTTGGTAGCTGACTCCTCCCTTTCTCATGGCAGCCATTTTGTAACTGTCTTAATTGACTCCTCCCCTTTCTATGGCAGACGTTTTGTAAATGACTCCTCCCCTTCTCATGGCAGCCATTTTGTAGCTGACCACTCCCCTTCTCATGGTAGCCATTTTATAACTGACTCCTCCTCTTCTCATAGCAGCCATTTTGCAGATCACTCATGGCAGCCATTTTGTAGCTGACTTAGTTGACTCCTCCCCTTTCTATGGCAAACCTTTTGTAGCTGAATCCTCCCCACCTCATGGCAGCCATTTTGTAGCAGACTCCTCCCCTTTGTATTGCAGCCATTTTGTAGATGACTCCTCCCCTTCCCTAGGCAGCCATTTTGTAGCTGACTCCTCCCCTTTCTATGGCAGACGTTTTGTAAATGACTCCTCCCCTTCTCATGGCAGCCATTTTGTAGCTGACTCCTCCCCTTCCCTAGGCAGCCATTGTGTAGCTGACTCCTCCCCTTTCTATGGCAGCCATTTTGGAGCTCACTCCTCCCTTTCCTATGGCAGCCATTTTGTAGCTGACTCCTCCATTTTTCATGGCAGCCATTTTGTAGCTTACTCCTCCCCTTCCCTAGGAAGCCATTTTGTAGCTGACTTCTCCCCTTCCCTAGGCAGCCATTTTGGAGCTGACTCCTCCCCTTTCCTAGTCAGCCATTTTGGAGCTGACTCCTCCCTTTCCTTTGGCAGCCATTTTGGAGCTGAATCCTCCCTTTCCTTTGGCAGCCATTTGGTAGCTGACTCCTCCCTTTCTCATGGCAGCCATTTTGTAACTGTCTTAATTGACTCCTCCCCTTTCTATGGCAGACGTTTTGTAAATGACTCCTCCCCTTCTCATGGCAGCCATTTTGTAGCTGACCACTCCCTTTCTCATGGCAGCCATTTTATAGCTGACTCCTCCTCTTCTCATAGCAGCCATTTTGCAGATCACTTATGGCAGCCATTTTGTAGCTGACTTAGTTGACTCCTCCCCTTTCTATGGCAAACCTTTTGTAGCTGAATCCTCCCCACCTCATGGCAGCCATTTTGTAGCAGACTCCTCCCCTTTGTATTGCAGCCATTTTGTAGATGACTCCTCCCCTTCCCTAGGCAGCCATTTTGTAGCTGACTCCTCGCCTTCCCTAGGCAGCCATTTTGGAGCTGACTCCTCCCTTTCCTTTGGCAGCCATTTGGTAGCTGACTCCTCCCTTTCTCATGGCAGCCATTTTGTAACTGTCTTAATTGACTCCTCCCCTTTCTATGGCAGACATTTTGTAAATGACTCCTCCCCTTCTCATGGCAGCCATTTTGTAGCTGACTCCTCCCCTTCCCTAGGCAGCCATTTTGTAGCTGAATCCTCCCTTTCCTTTGGCAGCCATTTGGTAGCTGACTCCTCCCTTTCTCATGGCAGCCATTTTGTAACTGTCTTAATTGACTCCTCCCCTTTCTATGGCAGACGTTTTGTAAATGACTCCTCCCCTTCTCATGGCAGCCATTTTGTAGCTGACCACTCCCCTTCTCATGGCAGCCATTTTATAGCTGACTTCTCCTCTTCTCATAGCAGCCATTTTGCAGATCACTCATGGCAGCCATTTTGTAGCTGACTTAGTTGACTCCTCCCCTTTCTATGGCAAACCTTTTGTAGCTGAATCCTCCCCACCTCATGGCAGCCATTTTGTAGCAGACTCCTCCCCTTTGTATTGCAGCCATTTTGTAGATGACTCCTCCCCTTCCCTAGGCAGCCATTTTGTAGCTGACTCCTCGCCTTCCCTAGGCAGCCATTTTGGAGCTGACTCCTCCCTTTCCTTTGGCAGCCATTTGGTAGCTGACTCCTCCCTTTCTCATGGCAGCCATTTTGTAACTGTCTTAATTGACTCCTCCCCTTTCTATGGCAGACATTTTGTAAATGACTCCTCCCCTTCTCATGGCAGCCATTTTGTAGCTGACTCCTCCCCTTCCCTAGGCAGCCATTGTGTAGCTGACTCCTCCCCTTTCTATGGCAGCCATTTTGGAGCTCACTCCTCCCTTTCCTATGGCAGCCATTTTGTAGCTGACTCCTCCATTTTTCATGGCAGCCATTTTGTAGCTTACTCCTCCCCTTCCCTAGGAAGCCATTTTGTAGCTGACCTCTCCCCTTCCCTAGGCAGCCATTTTGGAGCTGACTCCTCCCCTTTCCTAGTCAGCCATTTTGGAGCTGACTCCTCCCTTTCCTTTGGCAGCCATTTTGGAGCTGAATCCTCCCTTTCCTTTGGCAGCCATTTGGTAGCTGACTCCTCCCTTTCTCATGGCAGCCATTTTGTAACTGTCTTAATTGACTCCTCCCCTTTCTATGGCAGACGTTTTGTAAATGACTCCTCCCCTTTCTATGGCAGCCATTTTGAAGCTCACTCTTCATTTTCCTATGGCAGCCATTTTGTAGCACACTCCTCCCCTTCCTATGGCAGACATTTTGTATCTGACTCCTCCCCTTCCCTAGGAAGCCATTTTGTAGCTGACTCCTCCCCTTTCTATGGCAGACATTTTGTAAATGACTCCTCCCCTTCTCATGGCAGCCATTTTGTAGCTGACTCCTCCCCTACTCATGGCAGCCATTTTGTAGCTGACTCCTCCCCTACTCATGGCAGCCATTTTGTAGCTGACTCCTCCTCTTCTCATAGCAGCCATTCTGCAGATGACTCATGGCAGCCATTTTGTAGCTGACTTAGTTGACTCCTCCCCTTTCTATGGCAGACATTTTGTAGCTGAATCCTCCCCACCTCACGGCAGCCATTTTGTAGCAGACTCCTCCCCTTTGTATGGCAGCCATTTTGTAGATGACTCCTACCCTTCCCTAGGCAGCCATTTTGTAGCTGACTCCTCCTTTTCCCTAGTTAGCCATTTTGTAGCTGACTCCTCCCCTACAATTGGCAGACATTTTGTACCTGACTCCTCCCCTTCCTACGGCAGACATTTTGTATCTGACTCCTCCCCTTCCTTAGGCAGCCATTTTTTAGCTGACTCCTCCCCTTTCCTAGGCAGCCATTTTCTAGCTGACTCCACCCCTTCTCTAGGAAGCCATTTTATAGCTGACTCCTCCCTTTCCCTAGCCAGCCATTTTGTAGCTGACTCCACCATTTCTATGGCAGACATTTTGTAGGTGACACATGGCAACCATTTTGTAGCTGACTCCTCCCCTACAATTGGCAGCTATTTTGTAGCTGACTCCCCCCTTCCTATGGCAGCCATTTTGTAGCTGACTCCTCCCCTTCTCATGTCAGCCATTTTGTAGCTGACTCCTATCCTTCTCATGGTAGCCATTTTTTAGCTAACTCCTACTCTTCTCATACCAGCCATTTTGCAGATGACTCATGGCAGCCATTTTGTAGCTGATTTAGTTGACTCTTCCCTTTTCCTTTTGTAGCTGAATCCTCCCCTTCTCATGGCAGCCATTTTGTAGCAGACTCCTCCCCTTTGTATGACATCCTTTTTGTAGATGACTCCTCCCCTTCCCTAGGCAGCCATTTTGTAGCTGACTTCTCCCCTTCCCTAGGCAGCCATTTTGTAGCTGACTCCTCCCCTTCCCTAGGCAGCCATTTTGTAGCTGACTGCTCCCCTTCCCTAGGCAGCCATTTTGTAGCTGACTCCTCCACTTCCCTAGGCAGCCATTTTGTAGCTGACTCCTCCCCTACAATTGGCAGACATTTTATACCTGACTCCTCCCCTTCCCTAGGCAGCCATTTTGTAGCTGACTCCTCCTTTTCCCTAGGCAGCCATTTTGTAGCTGACTCCTCCCCTACAATTGGCAGACATTTTGTACCTGACTCCTCCCCTTCCTACGGCAGACATTTTGTATCTGACTCCTCCCCTTCCTTAGGTAGCCATTTTTTAGCTGACTCCTCCCCTTCCCTAGGCAACCATTTTGTGGCTGACTCCACCCCTTCTCTAGGAAGCCATTTTGTAGCAGACTCCTCCCTTTGCCTAGCCAGCCATTTTGTAGCTGACACCACCCCTTGTCATGGCTTCCAATTTGTAGCAGACTCCTCCCCTTTGTATGGCAGCCATTTTGTAGCTGACTCCTTCCCTTCCCTAGGCATCCATTTTGTAGCTGACTCCTCCCCTTTCTATGGCATCCATTTTGAAGCTCACTCCTCATTTTCCTATGGAAGCCATTTTGTAGCTGACTCCTCCCCTTCCCTAGGCATCCATTTTGTAGCTGACTCCTCCCCTTTCTATGGCAGCCATTTTGAAGCTCACTCCTCATTTTCCTATGGCAGCCATTTTGTAGCTGACTCCTCCCCTTCCCTAGCCAGACATTTTGTAGCTGACTCCTCCCCTTTCTATGGCAGCCATTTTGAAGCTCACTCCTCATTTTCCTATGGCAGCCATTTTGTAGCTGACTCCTCCCCTTCCCTAGGCATCCATTTTGTAGCTGACTCCTCCCCTTTCTATGGCAGCCATTTTGAAGCTCACTCCTCATTTTCCTATGGCAGCCATTTTGTAGCTGGCTCCTCCCCTTCCCTAGCCAGACATTTTGTAGCTGACTCCTCCCCTTTCTATGGCAGCCATTTTGTAGATGACACCTCCCCTTCCCTAGGCAGCCATTTTGTAGCTGACTCCTCCCCTTTCTATGGCAGCCATTTTGAAGCTCACTCTTCATTTTCCTATGGCAGCCATTTTGTAGCTCACTCCTCCCCTTCCTATGGCAGACATTTTGTATCTGACTCCTCCCCTTCCCTAGGAAGCCATTTTGTAGCTGACTCCACCCCTTTCTATGGCAGACATTTTGTAAATGACTCGTCCCATTCTCATGGCAGCCATTTTGTAGCTTACTCCTCCCCTACTCATGGCAGCCATTTTGTAGCTGACTCCTCCTCTTCTCATAGCAGCCATTCTGCCGATGACTAATGGCAACCATTTTGTAGCTGACTTAGTTGACTCCTCCCCTTTCTATGGCAGACATTTTGTAGCTGAATCCTCCCCACCTGACGGCAGCCATTTTGTAGCAGACTCCTCCCCTTTGTATGGCAGCCATTTTGTAGATGACTCCTACCCTTCCCTAGGCAGCCATTTTGTAGCTGACTCCTCCTTTTCCCTAGTTAGCCATTTTTTAGCTGACTCCTCCCCTACAATTGGCAGACATTTTGTACCTGACTCCTCCCCTTCCTACGGCAGACATTTTGTATCTGACTCCTCCCCTTCCTTAGGCAGCCATTTTTTAGCTGACTCCTCCCCTTCCCTAGGCAACCATTTTGTAGCTGACTCCACCCTTTCTATGGCAGACATTTTGTAGGTGACACATGGCAACCATTTTGTAGCTGACTCCTCCCCTACAATTGGCAGCTATTTTGTAGCTGACTCCCCCCTTCCTATGGCAGCCATTTTGTAGCTGACTCCTCCCCTTCTCATGTCAGCCATTTTGTAGCTGACTCCTATCCTTCTCATGGTAGCCATTTTTTAGCTAGCTCCTACTCTTCTCATACCAGCCATTTTGCAGATGACTCATGGCAGCCATTTTGTAGCTGATTTAGTTGACTCTTCCCTTTTCCTTTTGTAGCTGAATCCTCCCCTTCTCATGGCAGCCATTTTGTAGCAGACTCCTCCCCTTTGTATGACATCCTTTTTGTAGATGACTCCTCCCCTTCCCTAGGCAGCCATTTTGTAGCTGACTCCTCCACTTCCCTAGGCAGCCATTTTGTAGCTGACTCCTCCCCTACAATTGGCAGACATTTTATACCTGACTCCTCACCTTCACTAGGCAGCCATTTTGTAGCTGACTCCTCCACTACAATTGGCAGACATTTTGTACCTGAGTCCTCCCCTTCCTATGGCAGACTTTTTGTATGAGACTCCACCCCTTCTCATGTCAGCCATTTTGTAGCTGACTCCTACCCTTCTCATGGTAGCCATTTTTTAGCTAACTCCTACTCTTCTCATACCAGCCATTTTGCAGATGACTCATGGCAGCCATTTTGTAGCTGACTTAGTTGACTCCTCCCTTTTCATTTTGTAGCTGAATCCTCCCCTTCTCATGGCAGCCATTTTGTAGCAGACTCCTCCCCTTTGTATGACACCCTTTTTGTTGATGACTCCTCCTCTTCCCTAGGCAGCCATTTTGTAGCTGACTCCTCCCCTTCCCTATGCAGCCATTTTGTGGCTGACTCCTCCCCTTCTCTAAGAAGCCATTTTGTAGCTGACTCCTCCCCTTTCCTAGTCAGCCATTTTGGAGCTGACTCCTCCCTTTCCTTTGGCAGCCATTTTGGAGCTGACTCCTCCATTTCCTTTGGCAGCCATTTGGTAGCTGACTCCTCCCTTTCTGATGGCAGCCATTTTGTAACTGTCTTAATTGACTCCTCCCCTTTCTATGGCAGACATTTTGTAAATGACTCCTACCCTTCTCATGGCTGCCATTTTGTAGCTGACTCCTCCCCTTCTCATGGCAGCCATTTTGTACCTGACTCCTCCTCTTCTCATAGCAGCCATTTTGCAGATGACTCATGGCAGCCATTTTGTAGCTGACTTAGTTGACTCCTCCCCTTTCTATGGCAGACATTTTGTAGCTGAATCCTCCCCACCTCACGGCAGCCCTTTTGTAGCAGACTCCTCCCCTTTGTATTGCAGCCATTTTGTAGATGACTCCTCCCCTTCCCTAGGCAGCCATTTTGTAGCTGACTCCTCCCCTTCCCTAGGCAGCCATTGTGTAGCTGACTCCTCCCCTTTCTATGGCAGCCATTTTGGAGCTGACTCCTCCCCTTTCTATGGCAGACATTTTGTAACTGACTCCTCCCCTACATTTGGCAGACATTTTGTACCTGACTCCTCCCCTTCCTATTGCAGACATTTTGTATCTGACTCCTCCCCTTCCCTAGGCAACCATTTTATACCTGACTCCTCCCATTCCCTAGGCAACCATTTTTTAGCTGACTCCTCCCCTTCTCTAGGAAGCCATTTTGTAGCTGACTCCTCCCGTTCCCTAGGGAGCCATTTTGGAGCTGACACCTCCCCTTCCCCAAGCAGCCATTTTGTAGCTGACTCCTCCCCTTGCTATGGCAGACATTTTGTAGCTGACCCATGGCAACCATTTTGTAGCTGACTCCTCCCCTACAATTGGCAGACATTTTGTACCTGACTCCCCCTTCCTATGGCAGCCATTTTGTAGCTGGCTCCTCCTTTTCCTTAGGCAGCCATTTTGTAGCTGCCAAAGGAAAGGGAGGAGTCAGCTCCAAAATGGCTGCCAAAGGAAAGGGAGGAGTCAGCTCCAAAATGGCTGACTAGGAAAGGGGAGGAGTCAGCCACAAAATGGCTGCCTAGGGAAGGGGAGGAGTGAGCTCCAAAATGGCTGCCATAGAAAGGGGAGGAGTCAGCTACACAATGGCTGCCTAGGGAAGGGGAGGAGTCAGCTACAAAATGGCTGCCTAGGGAAGGGGAGGAGTCAGCCACAAAATGGCTGCCTAGGGAAGGGGAGGAGTCAGCTACAAAATGGCTGCCTAGTGAAGGGGAGGAGTCATCTACAAAAAGGATGTCATACAAAGGGGAGGAGTCTGCTACAAAATGGCTGCCATGAGAAGGGGAGGATTCAGCTACAAAATGTCTGCCATAGAAAGGGGAGGAGTCAACTAAGTCAGCTACAAAATGGCTGCCATGAGTCATCTGCAAAATGGCTGCTATGAGAAGAGGAGGAGTCAGCTACAAAATGGCTGCCATGAGAAGGGGAGGAGTCAGCTACAGCTGACTCCTCCCCATCCCTAGGAAGTCATTTTGTAGCTGACTTCTCCCCATCCCTAGGCAGCCATTTTGTAGCTGATTCCTCCCCTTCCTTAGCAGCCTCCTCCCCTTTTATGGCAGACATTTTGTAACTGACACATGGCAACCATTTTGTAGCTGACTCCTCCCGTTTCCTAGGCAGCCATTTTGGAGCTGACAACTCCCTTTCCTATGGCAGCCATATTGTAGCGGACTCCTCCCTTTCTCATGGCTGCCATTTTGTAGCTGACAGTTGACTCCTCCCCTTTCTATGGCAGACATTTTGTAAATTACTCTTCCCCTTCTCATGGCAGCCATTATGTTTCAGATTCCTTCTCATGGCAGCCAATTTGTATCAGCCATTTTGTAGCTGACTCCTCCCCTTCTCATGGCAGCCATTTTGTAGCTGACTCCTCCTCTTCTCATAGCAGCCATTTTGCAGATAACTCATGGCAGCCATTTTGTAGCTGACTTAGTTGACTCCTCCCCTTTCTATGGCAGACATTTTGTAGCTGAATCCTCCCCTTCTCATGGCAGCCATTTTGTAGCAGACTCCTCCCCTTTGTATGACATCCTTTTTGTAGATGACTCCTCCCCTTCACTAGGCAGCCATTTTGTAGCTGACTCCTCCCCTTCCCTAGGCAGCCATTTTGTAGCTGACTCCTCCCCTTCCCTAGGCAGCCATTGTGTAGCTGACTCCTCCCCTTTCTATGGCAGCCATTTTGGAGCTCACTCCTCCCTTTCCTATGGCAGCCATTTTGTAGCTGACTCCTCCCCTACAATTGGCAGACATTTTATACCTGACTCCTCACCTTCACTAGGCAGCCATTTTGTAGCTGACTCCTCCACTACAATTGGCAGACATTTTGTACCTGAGTCCTCCCCTTCCTATGGCAGACTTTTTGTATGAGACTCCACCCCTTCTCATGTCAGCCATTTTGTAGCTGACTCCTACCCTTCTCATGGTAGCCATTTTTTAGCTAACTCCTACTCTTCTCATACCAGCCATTTTGCAGATGACTCATGGCAGCCATTTTGTAGCTGACTTAGTTGACTCCTCCCTTTTCATTTTGTAGCTGAATCCTCCCCTTCTCATGGCAGCCATTTTGTAGCAGACTCCTCCCCTTTGTATGACACCCTTTTTGTTGATGACTCCTCCTCTTCCCTAGGCAGCCATTTTGTAGCTGACTCCTCCCCTTCCCTATGCAGCCATTTTGTGGCTGACTCCTCCCCTTCTCTAAGAAGCCATTTTGTAGCTGACTCCTCCCCTTTCCTAGTCAGCCATTTTGGAGCTGACTCCTCCCTTTCCTTTGGCAGCCATTTTGGAGCTGACTCCTCCATTTCCTTTGGCAGCCATTTGGTAGCTGACTCCTCCCTTTCTGATGGCAGCCATTTTGTAACTGTCTTAATTGACTCCTCCCCTTTCTATGGCAGACATTTTGTAAATGACTCCTACCCTTCTCATGGCTGCCATTTTGTAGCTGACTCCTCCCCTTCTCATGGCAGCCATTTTGTACCTGACTCCTCCTCTTCTCATAGCAGCCATTTTGCAGATGACTCATGGCAGCCATTTTGTAGCTGACTTAGTTGACTCCTCCACTTTCTATGGCAGACATTTTGTAGCTGAATCCTCCCCACCTCACGGCAGCCCTTTTGTAGCAGACTCCTCCCCTTTGTATTGCAGCCATTTTGTAGATGACTCCTCCCCTTCCCTAGGCAGCCATTTTGTAGCTGACTCCTCCCCTTCCCTAGGCAGCCATTGTGTAGCTGACTCCTCCCCTTTCTATGGCAGCCATTTTGGAGCTGACTCCTCCCCTTTCTATGGCAGACATTTTGTAACTGACTCCTCCCCTACATTTGGCAGACATTTTGTACCTGACTCCTCCCCTTCCTATTGCAGACATTTTGTATCTGACTCCTCCCCTTCCCTAGGCAACCATTTTATACCTGACTCCTCCCATTCCCTAGGCAACCATTTTTTAGCTGACTCCTCCCCTTCTCTAGGAAGCCATTTTGTAGCTGACTCCTCCCGTTCCCTAGGGAGCCATTTTGGAGCTGACACCTCCCCTTCCCCAAGCAGCCATTTTGTAGCTGACTCCTCCCCTTGCTATGGCAGACATTTTGTAGCTGACCCATGGCAACCATTTTGTAGCTGACTCCTCCCCTACAATTGGCAGACATTTTGTACCTGACTCCCCCTTCCTATGGCAGCCATTTTGTAGCTGGCTCCTCCTTTTCCTTAGGCAGCCATTTTGTAGCTGCCAAAGGAAAGGGAGGAGTCAGCTCCAAAATGGCTGCCAAAGGAAAGGGAGGAGTCAGCTCCAAAATGGCTGACTAGGAAAGGGGAGGAGTCAGCTAAAAAATGGCTTCTTAGAGAAGGGGAGGAGTCAGCCACAAAATGGCTGCCTAGGGAAGGGGAGGAGTCAGCTACAAAATGGCTGCCTAGTGAAGGGGAGGAGTCATCTACAAAAAGGATGTCATACAAAGGGGAGGAGTCTGCTACAAAATGGCTGCCATGAGAAGGGGAGGATTCAGCTACAAAATGTCTGCCATAGAAAGGGGAGGAGTCAACTAAGACAGCTACAAAATGGCTGCCATGAGTCATCTGCAAAATGGCTGCTATGAGAAGAGGAGGAGTCAGCTACAAAATGGCTGCCATGAGAAGGGGAGGAGTCAGCTACAGCTGACTCCTCCCCTTCCCTAGGAAGTCATTTTGTAGCTGACTTCTCCCCTTCCCTAGGCAGCCATTTTGTAGCTGATTCCTCCCCTTCCTTAGCAGCCTCCTCCCCTTTTATGGCAGACATTTTGTAACTGACACATGGCAACCATTTTGTAGCTGACTCCTCCCGTTTCCTAGGCAGCCATTTTGGAGCTGACAACTCCCTTTCCTATGGCAGCCATATTGTAGCGGACTCCTCCCTTTCTCATGGCTGCCATTTTGTAGCTGACAGTTGACTCCTCCCCTTTCTATGGCAGACATTTTGTAAATTACTCTTCCCCTTCTCATGGCAGCCATTATGTTTCAGATTCCTTCTCATGGCAGCCAATTTGTATCAGCCATTTTGTAGCTGACTCCTCCCCTTCTCATGGCAGCCATTTTGTAGCTGACTCCTCCTCTTCTCATAGCAGCCATTTTGCAGATAACTCATGGCAGCCATTTTGTAGCTGACTTAGTTGACTCCTCCCCTTTCTATGGCAGACATTTTGTAGCTGAATCCTCCCCTTCTCATGGCAGCCATTTTGTAGCAGACTCCTCCCCTTTGTATGACATCCTTTTTGTAGATGACTCCTCCCCTTCACTAGGCAGCCATTTTGTAGCTGACTCCTCCCCTTCCCTAGGCAGCCATTTTGTAGCTGACTCCTCCCCTTCCCTAGGCAGCCATTGTGTAGCTGACTCCTCCCCTTTCTATGGCAGCCATTTTGGAGCTCTCTCCTCCCTTTCCTATGGCAGCCATTTTGTAGCTGACTCCTCCATTTTTCATGGCAGCCATTTTGTAGCTGACTCCTCCCCTTCCCTAGGAAGCCATTTTGTAGATGATTTCTCCCCTTCCCTAGGCAGCCATTTTGGAGCTGACTCCTCCCCTTTCCTAGTCAGCCATTTTGGAGCTGACTCCTCCCTTTCCTTTGGCAGCCATTTTGGAGCTGACTCCTCCCTTTCCTTTGGCAGCCATTTGGTAGCTGACTCCTCCCTTTCTCATGGCAGCCATTTTGTAACTGTCTTAATTGACTCCTCCCCTTTCTATGGCAGACGTTTTGTAAATGACTCCTCCCCTTCTCATGGCAGCCATTTTGTAGCTGACCACTCCCCTTCTCATGGTAGCCATTTTATAACTGACTCCTCCTCTTCTCATAGCAGCCATTTTGCAGATCACTCATGGCAGCCATTTTGTAGCTGACTTAGTTGACTCCTCCCCTTTCTATGGCAAACCTTTTGTAGCTGAATCCTCCCCACCTCATGGCAGCCATTTTGTAGCAGACTCCTCCCCTTTGTATTGCAGCCATTTTGTAGATGACTCCTCCCCTTCCCTAGGCAGCCATTTTGTAGCTGACTCCTCCCCTTTCTATGGCAGACGTTTTGTAAATGACTCCTCCCCTTCTCATGGCAGCCATTTTGTAGCTGACTCCTCCCCTTCCCTAGGCAGCCATTGTGTAGCTGACTCCTCCCCTTCCCTAGGCAGCCATTTTGTAGCTGACTCCTCCCCTTCCCTAGGCAGCCATTGTGTAGCTGACTCCTCCCCTTTCTATGGCAGCCATTTTGGAGCTCTCTCCTCCCTTTCCTATGGCAGCCATTTTGTAGCTGACTCCTCCATTTTTCATGGCAGCCATTTTGTAGCTGACTCCTCCCCTTCCCTAGGAAGCCATTTTGTAGATGATTTCTCCCCTTCCCTAGGCAGCCATTTTGGAGCTGACTCCTCCCCTTTCCTAGTCAGCCATTTTGGAGCTGACTCCTCCCTTTCCTTTGGCAGCCATTTTGGAGCTGACTCCTCCCTTTCCTTTGGCAGCCATTTGGTAGCTGACTCCTCCCTTTCTCATGGCAGCCATTTTGTAACTGTCTTAATTGACTCCTTCCCTTTCTATGGCAGACGTTTTGTAAATGACTCCTCCCCTTCTCATGGCAGCCATTTTGTAGCTGACCACTCCCCTTCTCATGGTAGCCATTTTATAACTGACTCCTCCTCTTCTCATAGCAGCCATTTTGCAGATCACTCATGGCAGCCATTTTGTAGCTGACTTAGTTGACTCCTCCCCTTTCTATGGCAAACCTTTTGTAGCTGAATCCTCCCCACCTCATGGCAGCCATTTTGTAGCAGACTCCTCCCCTTTGTATTGCAGCCATTTTGTAGATGACTCCTCCCCTTCCCTAGGCAGCCATTTTGTAGCTGACTCCTCCCCTTTCTATGGCAGACGTTTTGTAAATGACTCCTCCCCTTCTCATGGCAGCCATTTTGTAGCTGACTCCTCCCCTTCCCTAGGCAGCCATTGTGTAGCTGACTCCTCCCCTTTCTATGGCAGCCATTTTGGAGCTCACTCCTCCCTTTCCTATGGCAGCCATTTTGTAGCTGACTCCTCCATTTTTCATGGCAGCCATTTTGTAGCTTACTCCTCCCCTTCCCTAGGAAGCCATTTTGTAGCTGACTTCTCCCCTTCCCTAGGCAGCCATTTTGGAGCTGACTCCTCCCCTTTCCTAGTCAGCCATTTTGGAGCTGACTCCTCCCTTTCCTTTGGCAGCCATTTTGGAGCTGAATCCTCCCTTTCCTTTGGCAGCCATTTGGTAGCTGACTCCTCCCTTTCTCATGGCAGCCATTTTGTAACTGTCTTAATTGACTCCTCCCCTTTCTATGGCAGACGTTTTGTAAATGACTCCTCCCCTTCTCATGGCAGCCATTTTGTAGCTGACCACTCCCTTTCTCATGGCAGCCATTTTATAGCTGACTCCTCCTCTTCTCATAGCAGCCATTTTGCAGATCACTTATGGCAGCCATTTTGTAGCTGACTTAGTTGACTCCTCCCCTTTCTATGGCAAACCTTTTGTAGCTGAATCCTCCCCACCTCATGGCAGCCATTTTGTAGCAGACTCCTCCCCTTTGTATTGCAGCCATTTTGTAGATGACTCCTCCCCTTCCCTAGGCAGCCATTTTGTAGCTGACTCCTCGCCTTCCCTAGGCAGCCATTTTGGAGCTGACTCCTCCCTTTCCTTTGGCAGCCATTTGGTAGCTGACTCCTCCCTTTCTCATGGCAGCCATTTTGTAACTGTCTTAATTGACTCCTCCCCTTTCTATGGCAGACATTTTGTAAATGACTCCTCCCCTTTTCATGGCAGCCATTTTGTAGCTGACTCCTCCCCTTCCCTAGGCAGCCATTTTGTAGCTGAATCCTCCCTTTCCTTTGGCAGCCATTTGGTAGCTGACTCCTCCCTTTCTCATGGCAGCCATTTTGTAACTGTCTTAATTGACTCCTCCCCTTTCTATGGCAGACGTTTTGTAAATGACTCCTCCCCTTCTCATGGCAGCCATTTTGTAGCTGACCACTCCCCTTCTCATGGCAGCCATTTTATAGCTGACTTCTCCTCTTCTCATAGCAGCCATTTTGCAGATCACTCATGGCAGCCATTTTGTAGCTGACTTAGTTGACTCCTCCCCTTTCTATGGCAAACCTTTTGTAGCTGAATCCTCCCCACCTCATGGCAGCCATTTTGTAGCAGACTCCTCCCCTTTGTATTGCAGCCATTTTGTAGATGACTCCTCCCCTTCCCTAGGCAGCCATTTTGTAGCTGACTCCTCGCCTTCCCTAGGCAGCCATTTTGGAGCTGACTCCTCCCTTTCCTTTGGCAGCCATTTGGTAGCTGACTCCTCCCTTTCTCATGGCAGCCATTTTGTAACTGTCTTAATTGACTCCTCCCCTTTCTATGGCAGACATTTTGTAAATGACTCCTCCCCTTCTCATGGCAGCCATTTTGTAGCTGACTCCTCCCCTTCCCTAGGCAGCCATTGTGTAGCTGACTCCTCCCCTTTCTATGGCAGCCATTTTGGAGCTCACTCCTCCCTTTCCTATGGCAGCCATTTTGTAGCTGACTCCTCCATTTTTCATGGCAGCCATTTTGTAGCTTACTCCTCCCCTTCCCTAGGAAGCCATTTTGTAGCTGACCTCTCCCCTTCCCTAGGCAGCCATTTTGGAGCTGACTCCTCCCCTTTCCTAGTCAGCCATTTTGGAGCTGACTCCTCCCTTTCCTTTGGCAGCCATTTTGGAGCTGAATCCTCCCTTTCCTTTGGCAGCCATTTGGTAGCTGACTCCTCCCTTTCTCATGGCAGCCATTTTGTAACTGTCTTAATTGACTCCTCCCCTTTCTATGGCAGACGTTTTGTAAATGACTCCTCCCCTTCTCATGGCAGCCATTTTGTAGCTGACCACTCCCCTTCTCATGGCAGCCATTTTATAGCTGACTCCTCCTCTTCTCATAGCAGCCATTTTGCAGATCACTTATGGCAGCCATTTTGTAGCTGACTTAGTTGACTCCTCCCCTTTCTATGGCAAACCTTTTGTAGCTGAATCCTCCCCACCTCATGGCAGCCATTTTGTAGCAGACTCCTCCCCTTTGTATTGCAGCCATTTTGTAGATGACTCCTCCCCTTCCCTAGGCAGCCATTTTGTAGCTGACTCCTCGCCTTCCCTAGGCAGCCATTTTGGAGCTGACTCCTCCCTTTCCTTTGGCAGCCATTTGGTAGCTGACTCCTCCCTTTCTCATGGCAGCCATTTTGTAACTGTCTTAATTGACTCCTCCCCTTTCTATGGCAGACATTTTGTAAATGACTCCTCCCCTTCTCATGGCAGCCATTTTGTAGCTGACTCCTCCCCTTCCCTAGGCAGCCATTTTGTAGCTGACTCCTCCCCTTCCCTATGCAGCCATTGTGTAGCTGACTCCTCCCCTTTCTATGGCAGCCATTTTGGAGCTCACTCCTCCCTTTCCTATGGCAGCCATTTTGTAGCTGACTCCTCCATTTCAAATGGCAGCCATTTTGTAGCTGACTCCTCCCCTTCCCTAGGCAGCCATTGTGTAGCTGACTCCTCCCCTTTCTATGGCAGCCATTTTGGAGCTCACTCCTCCCTTTCCTATGGCAGCCATTTTGTAGCTGACTCCTCCATTTTTCATGGCAGCCATTTTGTAGCTTACTCCTCCCCTTCCCTAGGAAGCCATTTTGTAGCTGACCTCTCCCCTTCCCTAGGCAGCCATTTTGGAGCTGACTCCTCCCCTTTCCTAGTCAGCCATTTTGGAGCTGACTCCTCCCTTTCCTTTGGCAGCCATTTTGGAGCTGAATCCTCCCTTTCCTTTGGCAGCCATTTGGTAGCTGACTCCTCCCTTTCTCATGGCAGCCATTTTGTAACTGTCTTAATTGACTCCTCCCCTTTCTATGGCAGACGTTTTGTAAATGACTCCTCCCCTTCTCATGGCAGCCATTTTGTAGCTGACCACTCCCCTTCTCATGGCAGCCATTTTATAGCTGACTCCTCCTCTTCTCATAGCAGCCATTTTGCAGATCACTTATGGCAGCCATTTTGTAGCTGACTTAGTTGACTCCTCCCCTTTCTATGGCAAACCTTTTGTAGCTGAATCCTCCCCACCTCATGGCAGCCATTTTGTAGCAGACTCCTCCCCTTTGTATTGCAGCCATTTTGTAGATGACTCCTCCCCTTCCCTAGGCAGCCATTTTGTAGCTGACTCCTCGCCTTCCCTAGGCAGCCATTTTGGAGCTGACTCCTCCCTTTCCTTTGGCAGCCATTTGGTAGCTGACTCCTCCCTTTCTCATGGCAGCCATTTTGTAACTGTCTTAATTGACTCCTCCCCTTTCTATGGCAGACATTTTGTAAATGACTCCTCCCCTTCTCATGGCAGCCATTTTGTAGCTGACTCCTCCCCTTCCCTAGGCAGCCATTTTGTAGCTGACTCCTCCCCTTCCCTATGCAGCCATTGTGTAGCTGACTCCTCCCCTTTCTATGGCAGCCATTTTGGAGCTCACTCCTCCCTTTCCTATGGCAGCCATTTTGTAGCTGACTCCTCCATTTCAAATGGCAGCCATTTTGTAGCTGACTCCTCCCCTTCCCTAGGAAGTCATTTTGTAGCTGACTTCTCCCCTTCCCTAGGCAGCCATTTTGTAGCTGATTCCTCCCCTTCCTTAGGCAGCCTCCTCCCCTTTTATGGCAGACATTTTGTAACTGACACATGGCAACCATTTTGTAGCTGACTCCTCCCGTTTCCTATGGCAGCCATATTGTAGCGGACTCCTCCCTTTCTCATGGCTGCCATTTTGTAGCTGACAGTTGACTCCTCCCCTTTCTATGGCAGACATTTTGTAAATTACTCTTCCCCTTCTCATGGCAGCCATTATGTTTCAGATTCCTTCTCATGGCAGCCATTTTGTATCAGCCATTTTGTAGCTGACTCCTCCCCTTCTCATGGCAGCCATTTTGTAGCTGACTCCTCCTCTTCTCATAGCAGCCATTTTGCAGATGACTCATGGCAGCCATTTTGTAGCTGACTTAGTTGACTCCTCCCCTTTCTATGGCAGACATTTTGTAGCTGAATCCTCCCCACCTCATGGCAGCCATTTTGTAGCAGACTCCTCCCCTTTCTATGGTAGCCATTTTGGAGCTCACTCCTCCCTTTCCTATGGCAGCCATTTTGTAGCTGACTCCTCCATTTCTCATAGCAGCCATTTTGTAGCTGACTCCTCCCCTTCCCTAGGCAGCCATTTTGTAGCTGACTCATCCCCTTTCCTAATCAGCCATTTTGTAGCTGACTCCTCCCCTTTCCTAGTCAGCCATTTTGGAGCTGACTCCTCCCTTTCCTTTGGCAGCCATTTTGTAGCTGACTCCTCCCTTTCTCATGGCAGACATTTTGTAGCTGACACATGGCAATCATTTTGTAGCTGACTCCTCCCATTTCCTAGGCAGCCATTTTGTAGCTGACTCCTCCCTTTCCCATGGCAGCCATTTTGTAGCTGACACATGGCAATCATTTTGTAGCTGACTCCTCCCCTTCCCTAGGCAGCCATTGTGTAGCTGACTGCTCCCCTTTCTATGGCAGCCATTTTGGAGCTCAGTCCTCCCTTTCCTATGGCAGCCATTTTGTAGCTGACTCCTCCATTTCTCATGGCAGCCATTTTGTAACTGTCTTAATTGACTCCTCCCCTTTCTATGGCAGACATTTTGTAAATGACTCCTCCCCTTCTCATGGCAGCCATTTTGTAGCTGACTCCTCCCCTTCTCATGGCAACCATTTTGTAGCTGACTCCTCCTCTTCTCATAGCAGCCATTTTGCAGATGACTCATGGCAGCCATTTTGTAGTTGATTTAGTTGACTCCTCCCCTTTCTATGGCAGACATTTTGTAGCTGAATCCTCCCCACCTCATGGCAGCCATTTTGTAGCAGACTCCTCCCCTTCCCTAGGCAGCCATATTGTAGCTGACTGCTCCCCTTCCCTAGGCAGCCATTTTGTAGCTGATTCCTCCCCTTCCTTAGGCTGCCTCCTCCCCTTTTATGGCAGACATTTTGTAACTGACACATGGCAACCATTTTGTAGCTGACTCCTCCCCTTCCCTAGGCAGCCATTTTGTAGCTGACTCCTCCCCTTCCCTAGGCAGCCATTTTGTAGCTGATTCCTCCCCTTCCCTAGGCAGCCATTGTGTAGCTGACTCCTCCCCTTTCTATGGCAGCCATTTTGGAGCTCACTCCTCCCTTTCCTATGGCAGCCATTTTGTAGCTGACTCCTCCATTTCAAATGGCAGCCATTTTGTAGCTGACTTCTCCCCTTCCCTAGGAAGCCATTTTGTAGCTGACTTCTCCCCTTCCCTAGGCAGCCATTTTGTAGCTGATTCCTCCCCTTCCTTAGGCTGCCTCCTCCCCTTTTATGGCAGACATTTGGTAACTGACACATGGCAACCATTTTGTAGCTGACTCCTCCCGTTTCCTAGGCAGCCATTTTGGAGCTGACTACTCCCTTTCCTATGGCAGCCATATTGTAGCGGACTCCTCCTTTCTCATGGCTGCCATTTTGTAGCTGACAGTTGACTCCTCCCCTTTCTATGGCAGACATTTTGTAAATTACTCTTCCCCTTCTCATGGCAGCCATTATGTTTCAGATTCCTTCTCATGGCAGCCATTTTGTATCAGCCATTTTGTAGCTGACTCCTCCCCTTCTCATGGCAGCCATTTTGTAGCTGACTCCTCCTCTTCTCATAGCAGCCATTTTGCAGATGACTCATGGAAGCCATTTTGTAGCTGACTTAGTTGACTCCTCCCCTTTCTATGGCAGACATTTTGTAGCTGAATCCTCCCCACCTCATGGCAGCCATTTTGTAGTAGACTCCTCCCCTTTGTATGCCAGCCATTTTGTAGATGACTTCTCCCCTTCCCTAGGCAGCCATTTTGTAGCTCACTCCTCCCCTTCCCTAGGCAGCCATTGTGTAGCTGACTCCTCCCCTTTCTATGGCAGCCATTTTGGAGCAAACTCCTCCCTTTCCTATGGCAGCCATTTTGTAGCTAACTCCTCCATTTCTCATGGCAGCCATTTTGTAGCTGACTCCTCCCCTTCCCTAGGAAGCCATTTTGTAGCTGACTTCTCCCCTTCCCTAGGCAGCCATTTTGTAGCTGATTCCTCCCCTTCCTTAGGCAGCCTCCTCCCCTTTTATGGCAGACATTTGGTAACTGACACATGTCAACCATTTTGTAGCTGACTCCTCCCGTTTCCTAGGCAGCCATTTTGGAGCTGACTACTCCCTTTCCTATGGCAGCCATATTGTAGCGGACTCCTCCCTTTCTCATGGCTGCCATTTTGTCCCTGACAGTTGACTCCTCCCCTTTCTATGGCAGACATTTTGTAAATTACTCTTCCCCTTCTCATGGCAGCCATTATGTTTCAGATTCCTTCTCATGGCAGCCATTTTGTATCAGCCAGTTTGTAGCTGACTCCTCCCCTTCTCTACGCAGCCATTTTGTAGCTGACTCCTCCCTTTCTATGGCAGACATTTTGTAGCTGACACATGGCAACCATTTTATAGCTGACTCCTCTTCTCATAGCAACCATTTTGCAGATGACTCATGGCAGCCATTTTCTAGCTGACTTAGTTGACTCCTCCCCTTTCTATGGCAGACATATTGTAGATGACTCCACCCCTTCAATTGGAAGCCATTTTGTAGCTAACTCCTCCCTTTCTGATAGCAGCCATTTTGTAGCTGACTCCTCCCCTTTGTATGGCAGCCATATTGTAGATGACTCCTCCCCTTCCCTAGGCAGTCATTTTGGAGCTGACTCCTCCCCTTCCTATGGCAGCCATTTTGGAGCTGGCTCCTCCCTATCCTATGAACGCCATTTTGTAGATGATTCCAACCCTTTCTCATTTTAGCCATTGTGGAGCTGACTCCTTCCCTTCCCTAGCTAGCCATTTTGGTGCTAGCTCCTCCCTTTCCTATGACAGCCATTTTGTAGCTGACCCCTCCCTTTCTCATAGTAGCCATTTTGTAGTTGACTTAGGTGACTCCTCCCCTTCCCTAGCCAGCCATTTTGGAGTTCACTCCTTCCCTTCCTATGGCAGCCATTTTGTATGAGACCCATCCCCTTCTCATGGCAGCCCTTTTGTAGATGACTTCACACCTCATGGCAGCCATTTTGTAGATGATTCCACCCCTTCTCATGGTAGCTATTTTGTGGCTGACCCCTCCCCTTCTCATGGCAGCCATTTTGTAGCTGACTCCTCCCTTTCCTATGGCAGCCATTTCGTAGTTGACTCCACCCCTTCCCTTGGCAGCCATTTTATATGAGATTCTTCCCCTTCCCTAGGCAGCCATTTTGTAGCTGACTCCTCCCCTTCCGAGGCAGCCATTTTGAAGCTGACTACTCACCTCCCTTAGGCAGCCATTTTGTAGCTGACTCCTCCCCTTCTCATGGCAGCCATTTTGTAGCAGACCCCTTCCCTTTGTATGGCAGCCATTATGTAGCTGACTTCTCCCCTTCCCTTGGAAGCCATTTTGTAACTGACTCCTCCCCTTTCTATGGCAGATATTTTGTAGCAGACACATGGCAACCATTTTGTAGCTGACTCCTCCACTACAATTGGCAAACATTTTGTACCTGACTCCCCCCTTCCTATGGCAGCCATTTTGTAGATGACTCTACCCCTTCAAATGGAAGCCATTTTGTAGCAGAATCCTCCTCATTCTATGGCAGCCATTTTGTAGCTGACTCCTCCCTTCCCCAGGCAGCCATTTTGTAGCTGAGTCCTCCCCTTCCCTAGGCAGCCATTTTGTAGCTGACTCCTCCCCTTCCCTATGCAGCCATTTTGTAGCTGAGTACTCCCCTTTATATGGCAGACATTTTTTAGCTGACTCCTTCCCCTACAATTGGCAGACATTTTGTACCTGAGTCTGCCCCTTTCTCTGGCAGACATTTTGTAGCTTGCACATGGCAACCATTTTGTAGCTGACTCCTTCCCTTCCCTAGGCTCCTATTTTGTAGCTGACTCCTCCCTTTCCTTTGTCAGCCATTTTGTAGCTGACTGCTCCTTTACTCATGGCAGACATTTTATAGATGACACATGGCAGCCATTTTGCAGATGACTTATAGCAGCCATTTTGTAGGTGACTCCTCCCTTTCCTTTGTCAGCCATTTTGTAGCTGACTGCTCCTTTACTCAGGGCAGAAATTTTATAGATGACACATGCAGCCATTTTGCAGATGACTTACAGCAGCCATTTTGTAGGTGACTCCTCTCCTTCCTATGGCAGCCATTTTATAGCTGACTGCTCCTTTACTCAGGGCAGAAATTTTATAGATGACACATGGCAGCCATTTTGCAGATGACTTATAGCAGCCATTTTGTAGGTGACTCCTCCCTTTCCTTTGTCAGCCATTTTGTAACTGACTTCTCCATTTCTCATGGCAGCCATTTTGTAGGTGACTCCTCGCCTACCCTTGGCAGCCATATTGTAGCTGACTCCTCCCCTTCTCATGGCAGCCATCTTATAGCTGACTCCTAATTTACTCATGGCAGACATTTTGTAGCTGATTCATGACAGCCATTTTGGAGCTGACTCCTCCCATTCACTACTTAGCCATTTAGTAGATGACTCCTCCCCTTCCCTAGGTAGGCAATTTGGAGCTGACTCCTCCCCAATTTTGGAGCTCATGCCTCCCCTTCTTTGTGTAGGCATCATGGAGCTGACTACTCCCCTTCACATGGCAGCCATTTTGTAGCTGATTCCTCCTCTTCTCATAGCAGCCATATTGTAGCTGATATATAGCAACCATTTTGTAGCTGACTCCTCCCCTACAATTGGCAGACATTTTGTACCTGACTTCTTGCCTTCCAATGGCAGACATTTTGTAGATGACACATGGCATCCATTTTTTAGATGGAGTCAAATCCCCTTCCCTAGGCAGCCATTTTGTAGCTGACTCCTCCCCTCCCCTAGGCAGCCATTTTGTAGCTGACTCCTCCCCTTTCTATGGCAGACATTTTGTAGCTGACACATGGCAACCATTTTGTAGCTGACTCCTCCCCTACAATTGGCAGACATTCTGTACCTGAATCCGCTCCTTCCTATGACAGCCATTCTGTATGAGACTCCACCCCTTCTCATGGCAGCCATTTTGTAGCTGATTCCTACCCTTCTCATGGCAGCCATTTTGTATGGGACTCCACCTGTTCTCATGGGAGCCATAGTGTAGCTGACTCCAAGTCTTCTCATGACAGCCATATTGTAGCTGACTCCCCTTCTCATAGCAGCCATTTTGCAGACGACTCATGGCAGCCATTTTGTAGCTGACTTAGTTGACTCCTCCCCTTCCCTAGGCATCCATTTTGGAGCTGACTCCTCCCCTTCCTATGGCAGCCATTTTGTATGAGACTCATCCCCTTCTCATGGCAGCCATTTTGTAGATGACTCCCCACCTCATGGCAGCCATTTTGTTGATGACACCATCCCTACTCATGGCAGCCATTTTGTAGCTGACTCCTCCTCTTGGCAGCGATTTTGTAGCTGACTACTCCCTTCCTATGGCAGCCATTTTGTACCTGACTCCTCCCATTCCCTAGGCAACCATTTTGTAGCTGACTCCCCCCCTTCCCTAGGAAGCCATTTTGTAGCAGACTCCTCCCCTTCCCTAGGGAGCCATTTTGGAGCTGACACATCCCCTTCCCCAAGCAGCCATTTTGTAGCTGACTCCTCCCATTCCCTAGGCAAGCATTTTGTAGCTGACTCCTCCCCTTTGTATGGCAGCCATTTTGTAGATGACTCCTCCCCTTCCCTAGGCAGCCATTTTGTGGCTGACTCCTCCCCTTTCTATGGCAGACATTTTGTAAATTACTCTTCCCCTTCTCATGGCAGCCATTATGTTTCAGATTCCTTCTCATGGCAGCCATTTTGTATCAGCCATTTTATAGCTGACTCCTCCCCTTCTCATGGCAGCCATTTTGTAGCTGACTCCTCCTCTTCTCATAGCAGCCATTTTGCAGATGACTCATGGCAGCCATTTTGTAGCTGACTTAGTTGACTCCTCCCCTTTCTATGGCAGACATTTTGTAGCTGAATCCTCCCCACCTCATGGCAGCCATTTTGTAGTAGACTCCTCCCCTTTGTATGCCAGCCATTTTGTAGATGACTCCTCCCCTTCCCTAGGCAGCCATTTTGTAGCTGACTTCTCCACTTCCCTAGGCAGCCATTTTGTTGCTGACTCCTCCCCTACAATTGGCAGACATTTTATACCTGACTCCTCCCCTTCCCTAGGCAGCCATTTTGTAGCTGACTCCTCCACTACAATTGGCAGACATTTTGTAGCTGACAGTTGATTCCTCCCCTTACTATGGCAGACATTTTGTAAATGACTCCTCCCCTTCTCATGGCAGCCATTCTGTAGCAGACTCTTCCCCTTTGTATGGCAGCCATTTTGTAGATGACTCCTCCCCTTCCCTAGGCAGCAATTTTGTAGCTGACTCCTCCCCTTCTCGTGGCAGCCATCTTCTAGCAGACAAGTCCCATTTGTATGGCAGCAATTTTGTAGATGAATCCTCCCCTTCCCTAGGCAGCCATTTTGTAGCTGACTCCTCCCCTTCCCTAGGCAGCCATTTTGTAGCTGACTCCTCCCCTACAATTGGCAGACATTTTGTACCTGACTCCTCCCCTTCCATAGGCAGCCATTTTTAGCTGACTCCTCCCCTTCCCAAGGCAACCATTTTGTACCTGACTCCTCCCCTTCCATAGGCAGCCATTTTGTAGCTGATTCCTCCCCTTCCCTAGCCAGCCATTTTGTAGCTGACTCCTCCCCTTTGTATGGCAGCCATTTTGTAGATGACTCCTCCCCTTTCCTAGGCAGCCATTTTGTAGCTGACTCCTCCCCTTTCTATCGCAGCCATTTTGAAGCTCACTCCTCATTTTCCTATGCCAGCCATTTTGTAGCTCACTCCTCCCCTTCCTATGGCAGACATTTTGTATCTGACTCTTCCCCTTCCTTAGGCAGCCATTTTGTATCTGACTCCTCCCCTTCTCGTGGCAGCCATTTTGTAGGAGAATCCTCCCATTTGTATGGCAGCCATTTTGTAGATGACTCCTCCCCTACTTGTGGCAGCCATTTTGTAGCAGACTCCTCCCCTTTGTATGGCAGCCATTTTGTAGATGACTCCTCCCCTTCCCTAGGCAGCCATTTTGTAGCTGACTCCTCCTTTTCCCTAGGCAGCCATTTTGTAGCTGACTCCATCCCCTACAATTGGCATACATTTTGTACATGACTCCTCCCCTTCCTACGGCAGACATTTTGTATCTGACTCCTCCCCTTCCTTAGGCAGCCATTTTTTAGCTGACTCCTCCCCTTCCCTAGGCAACCATTTTGTAGCTGACTCCTCCCCTTTGTATGGCAGCCATTTTGTAAATGACTCCTCTCCTTCCCTAGGCAGCCATTTTGTAGCTGACTCCTCTCCTTTCTATGGCAGCCATTTTGAAGCTCACTCCTCATTTTCCTATGGCAGCCATTTTGTAGCTCACTCCTCCCCTTCCTATGGCAGACATTTTGTATCTGACTCCTCCCCTTCCTTAGGCAGCCATTTTGTAGCTGACTCCTCCCCTTCTCGTGGCAGCCATTTTGTAGGAGAATCCTCCCATTTGTATGGCAGCCATTTTGTAGATGACTCCACCCCTTCTTGTGGCAGCCATTTTGTAGCAGACTCCTCCCCTTTGTATGGCAGCCATTTTGTAGCTGACTCCTCCCCTACAATTGGCAGACATTTTGTACCTGACTCCTTCCCTTCCTATGACAGACATTTTGTATATGATACATGGCAACCAGTTTGTAGCTGACTCCTCCCCTACAATTGGCAAACATTTGGTACCTCCCCTTCCTATTGTAGCCATTATGTATGAGACTCCAGCACTTCTCATGGCAGCCATTTTGTAGCTCACTCCTACCCTTCTCATGGCAGCCATTTTGTAGCTGACCCCTGCTCTTCTCATAGCAGCCATTTTGCAGATGACTCATGGCAGCCATTTTGTAGATGACTCCTCCCCTTCCCTAGGCAGCCATTTTGTAGCTGACTCCTCCTTTTCCCTAGGCAGCCATTTTGTAGCTGACTCCATCCCCTACAATTGGCATACATTTTGTACATGACTCCTCCCCTTCCTACGGCAGACATTTTGTATCTGACTCCTCCCCTTCCTTAGGCAGCCATTTTTTAGCTGACTCCTCCCCTTCCCTAGGCAACCATTTTGTAGCTGACTCCTCCCCTTTGTATGGCAGCCATTTTGTAAATGACTCCTCCCCTTCCCTAGGCAGCCATTTTGTAGCTGACTCCTCTCCTTTCTATGGCAGCCATTTTGAAGCTCACTCCTCATTTTCCTATGGCAGCCATTTTGTAGCTCACTCCTCCCCTTCCTATGGCAGACATTTTGTATCTGACTCCTCCCCTTCCTTAGGCAGCCATTTTGTAGCTGACTCCTCCCCTTCTCGTGGCAGCCATTTTGTAGGAGAATCCTCCCATTTGTATGGCAGCCATTTTGTAGATGACTCCACCCCTTCTTGTGGCAGCCATTTTGTAGCAGACTCCTCCCCTTTGTATGGCAGCCATTTTGTAGCTGACTCCTCCCCTACAATTGGCAGACATTTTGTACCTGACTCCTTCCCTTCCTATGACAGACATTTTGTATATGATACATGGCAACCAGTTTGTAGCTGACTCCTCCCCTACAATTGGCAAACATTTGGTACCTCCCCTTCCTATTGTAGCCATTATGTATGAGACTCCAGCACTTCTCATGGCAGCCATTTTGTAGCTCACTCCTACCCTTCTCATGGCAGCCATTTTGTAGCTGACCCCTGCTCTTCTCATAGCAGCCATTTTGCAGATGACTCATGGCAGCCATTTTGTAGCTGACTTAGTTGACTCCTCCCATTCCCTAGGGACCCATTTTGGAGCTGACACCTCCCCTTCCCCAAGCAGCCATTTTGTAGCTGACTCCTCCCTTTCTCATGGCAGCCATTTTGTAGCAGACAGTTGACTCCTCCCCTTACTATGGCAGACATTTTGTAAATGACTCCTCCCCTTCTCATGGCAGCCATTCTGTAGCAGACTCCTCCCCTTTCTATGGCAGCCATTTTGTAGATGACTCCTTCCCTTCCCTAGGCAGCCATTTTGTAGCTGACTCCTCCCCTTCTCGTGGCAGCCATCTTGTAGCAGACACCTCCCATTTGTATGGAAGCAATTTTGTAGATGAATCCTCCCCTTCCCTAGGCAGCCATTTTGTAGCTGACTCCTCCCCTTCCCTAGGCAGCCATTTTGTAGCTGACTCCTCCCCTACAATTGGCAGACATTTTGTACCTGACTCCTCCCCTTCCTATGGCAGACATTTTGTATCTGACTCCTCCCCTTCCTTAGGCAGCCATTTTTAGCTGACTCCTCCCCTTCCCTAGGCAACCATTTTGTAGGTGACTCCACCCCTTCTCTAGGAAGCCATTTTGTAGCTGACTCCTCCCCTTCTTGTGGAAGCCATTTTGTAGCAGACTCCTCCCCTTTGTATGGCAGCCATTTTGTAGATGACTCCTCCCCTTCCCTAGGCAGCCATTTTGTAGCTAACTCCTCCTTTTCCCTAGGCAGCCATTTTGTAGCTGACTCCTCCTTTTCCCTAGGCAGCCATTTTCTAGCTGACTCCACCCCTTCTCTAGGAAGCCATTTTGTAGCTGACTCCTCCCTTTCCCTAGCCAGCCATTTTGTAGCTGACTCCTCCCCTTGTCATGGCAGACATTTTGTACCTGACTCCTCCCCTTCATACGGCAGACATTTTGTAGATGACTCCTCTCCTTCCATAGGCAGCCATTTTTTAGCTGACTCCTCCCCTTCCCTAGGCAACCATTTTGTAGCTGACTCCACCTCTTCTCTAGGAAGCCATTTTGTAGCTGACTCCTCCCCTTGTCATGGCAGCCAATTTGTAGCAGACTTCTCCCCTTTGTATGGCATCCATTTTGTAGATGACTCCTCCTTTTCCCTAGGCATCCATTTTGTAGCTGACTCCTCCCCTTTCTATGGCAGCCATTTTGAAGCTCACTCCTCATTTTCCTATGGCAGCCATTTTGTAGCTGACTCATCCTCTTCCCTAGGAATCCATTTTGTAGCTGAATCCTCCCCTTTCTATGGCAGCCATTTTGAAGCTCACTCCTCATTTTCCTATGGCAGCCATTTTGTAGCTGACTCCTCCCCTTTCTATGGCAGACATTTTGTAGCTGGCTCCTCCTTTTCCTTAGGCAGCCATTTTGTAGCTGACTCCTCCCCTTCTCTAGGAAGCCATTTTGTAGCTGACTCCTCCCCTTCCCTAGGGAGCCATTTTGGAGCTGACACCTCCCCTTCCCCAAGCAGCCATTTTGTAGCTGACTCCTCCCCTTGCTATGGCAGACATTTTGTAGCTGACCCATGGCAACCATTTTGTAGCTGACTCCTCCCCTACAATTGGCAGACATTTTGTACCTGACTCCCCCCTTCCTATGGCAGCCATTTTGTAGCTGGCTCCTCCTTTTCCTTAGGCAGCCATTTTGTAGCTGACTCCTCCCCTTCCCTAGGCAGCCTTTTTGTAGCTGACTCCTCCCCTACAATTGGTAGACATTTTGTACCTGAGTCCTACCCTTCCTATGGTAGCCATTTTGTATGAGACTCCACCCCTTCTCATGGCAGCCATTTTGTAGCTGACTCCTACCCTTCTCATGGTAGCCATTTTGTAGCTAACTCTTACTCTTCTCATACCAGCCATTTTGCAGATGACTCATGGCAGCCATTTTGTAGCTGACTTAGTTGACTCCTCCCTTTTCATTTTGTAGCTGACTCCTCCTTTTCTCATGGCAGCCATTTTGTAGCAGACTCCTCCCCTATAATTGGCAGACATTTTGTACCTGACTCCTTCCCTTCCTATGACAGACATTTTGTATATGATACATGGCAACCATTTTGTAGCCAACTCCTCCCCTACAATTGGCAAACATTTGGTACCTGAGTCCTCCCCTTCCTATTGTAGCCATTATGTATGAGACTCCAGCACTTCTCATGGTGGCCATTTTGTAGCTCACTCCTACCCTATTCATGGCAGCCATTTTGTAGCTGACTCCTGCTCTTCTCATAGCAGCCATTTTGCAGATGACTCATGGCAGCCATTTTGTAACTGACTTAGTTGACTCCTCCCCTTCCCTAGGGACCCATTTTGGAGCTGACACCTCCCCTTCCCCAAGCAGCCATTTTGTAGCTGACTCCTCCCTTTCCCATGGCAGCCATTTTGTAGCTGACAGTTGACTCCTCCCCTTACTATGGCAGACATTTTGTAAATGACTCCTCCCCTCCTCATGGCAGCCATTCTGTAGCAGACTCCTCCCCTTTGTATGGCAGCCATTTTGTAGATGACTCCTCCCCTTCCCTAGCCAGCCATTTTGTAGCTGACTCCTCCCCTTTCTATGGCAGACATTTTGTAAATTACTCTTCCCCTTCTCATGGCAGCCATTATGTTTCAGATTCCTTCTCATGGCAGCCATTTTGTATCAGCCATTTTGTAGCTGACTCCTCCCCTTCTCATGGCAGCCATTTTGTAGCTGACTCCTCCCCTTGTCATGGCAGCCAATTTGTAGCAGACTCCTCCCCTTTGTATGGCAGCCATTTTGTAGATGACTCCTCCCCTTCCCTAGGCATCCATTTTGTAGCTGACTCCTCCCCTTTCTATGGCAGCCATTTTGAAGCTCCCTCCTCATTTTCCTATGGCAGCAATTTTGTAGCTGACTCCTCCCCTTCCCTAGGCATCCGTTTTGTAGCTGACTCCTCCCCTTTCTATGGCAGCCATTTTGAAGCTCACTCCTCATTTTCCTATGGCAGCCATTTTGTAGCTGACTCCTCCCCTTCCCTAGCCAGACATTTTGTAGCTGACTCCTCCCCTTTCTATTTCAGACATTTTGTAGCTGACACATTTTGTAGCTGACTCCTCCCCTACAATTGGCAGCTATTTTGTAGTTGACTCCCCCCTTCCTATGGCAGCCATTTTGTAGCGGACTCCTACCCTTCTCATGTCAGCCATTTTGTAGCTGACTCCTCCCCTACAATTGGCAGACATTTTATACCTGACTCCTCCCCTTCCCTAGGCAGCCATTTTGTAGCTGACTCCTCCCCTTCCCTAGGCAGCCATTTTGTAGCTGACTCCTCCCCTTCCCTAGGAAGCCATTTTGTAGCTAACTCCTCCATTTCTCATGGCAGCCATTTTGTAGCTGACTCCTCCCCTTCCCTAGGAAGCCATTTTGGAGCTGACTTCTCCCCTTCCCTAGGCAGCCATTTTGTAGCTGACTCCTCCCCTTTCCTAGTCAGCCATTTTGGAGCTGACTCCTCCTTTTCCCTAGGCAGCCATTTTGTAGCTGACTCCTTCCCCTACAATTGGCAGACATTTTGTACATGACTGCTCCCCTTCCTACGGCAGACATTTTGTATCTGACTCCTCCCCTTCCTTAGGCAGCCATTTTTTAGCTGACTCCTCCCCTTCTCTAGGAAGCCATTTTGTAGCTGACTCCTCCCTTTCCCTAGCCAGCCATTTTGTAGCTGACTCCTCCCTTTCCCTAGCCAGCCATTTTGTAGCTGACTCCTCCCCTTCCTTAGCTAGCCATTTTGTAGCTGACCCCTGCTCTTCTCATAGCAGCCATTTTGCAGATGACTCATGGCAGCCATTTTGTAGCTGACTTAGTTGACTCCTCCCCTTCCCCAGGGATCCATTTTGGAGCTGACACCTCCCCTTCCCCAAGCAGCCATTTTGTAGCTGACTCCTCCCTTTCTCATGGCAGCCATTTTGTAGCTGACAGTTGACTCCTCCCCTTACTATGGCATTCATTTTGTAAGTGACTCCTCCCCTTCTCATGGCAGCCATTCTGTAGCAGACTCCTCCCCTTTGTATGGCAGCCATTTTGTAGATGACTCCTCCCCTTCCCTAGGCAGCCATTTTGTAGCTGACTCCTCTCCTTTCTATGGCAGCCATTTTGAAGCTCACTCCTCATTTTCCTATGGCAGCCATTTTGTAGCTCACTCCTCCCCTTCCTATGGCAGACATTTTGTATCTGACTCCTCCCCTTCCTTAAGCAGCCATTTTGTAGCTGACTCCTCCCCTTCTCGTGGCAGCCATTTTGTAGGAGAATCCTCCCATTTGTATGGCAGCCATTTTGTAGCTGACTCCTCCCCTTCTTGTGGCAGCCATTTTGTAGCAGACTCCTCCCCTACAATTGGCAGACATTTTGTACCTGACTCTTTCCCTTCCTATGACAGACATTTTGTATATGATACATGGCAACCAGTTTGTAGCTGACTCCTCTCCTACAATTGGCAAACATTTGGTACCTCCCCTTCCTATTGTAGCCATTATGTATGAGACTCCAGCACCTCTCATGGCAGCCATTTTGTAGCTCACTCCTACCCTTCTCATGGCAGCCATTTTGTAGCTGACCCCTGCTCTTCTCATAGCAGCCATTTTGCAGATGACTCATGGCAGCCATTTTGTAGCTGACTTAGTTGACTCCTCCCCTTCCCTAGGGACCCACTTTGGAGCTGACACCTCCCCTTCCCCAAGCAGCCATTTTGTAGCTGACTCCTCCCTTTCTCATGGCAGCCATTTTGTAGCTGACAGTTGACTCCTCCCCTTACTATGGCAGACATTTTGTAAATGACTCCTCCCCTTCTCATGGCAGCCATTCTGTAGCAGACTCCTCCCCTTCCTTAGGCAGCCATTTTTTAGCTTACTCCTCCCCTTCCCTAGGCAACCATTTTGTAGCTGACTCCTCCCCTTCCCTACACAACCATTTTGTACCTGACTCCACCCCTTCTCTAGGAAGCCATTTTGTAACTGACTCCTCCCCTTCTTGTGGCAGCCATTTTGTAGCAGACTCCTCCCCTTTGTATGGCAGACATTTTGTACCTGACTCCTCTCCTTCCTACGGCAGACATTTTGTATCTGACTCCTCCCCTTCCTTAGGCAGCTATTTTTTGCTGACTCCTCCCCTTCCCTAGGCAACCATTTTGTAGCTGACTCCACCCCTTCTCTAGGAAGCCATTTTGTAGCTGACTCCTCCCTTTCTCTAGCCAGCCATTTTGTAGCTCACACCACCCCTTGTCATGGCAGCCAATTTGTAGCAGACTCCTCCCCTTTGTATGGCAGCCATTTTGTAGATGACTCCTCCCCTTCCCTAGGCATCCATTTTGTAGCTGACTCCTCCCCTTTCTATGGCAGCCATTTTGAAGCTCACTCCTCATTTTCCTATGGCAGCAATTTTGTAGCTGACTCCTCCCCTTCCCTAGGCATCCGTTTTGTAGCTGACTCCTCCCCTTTCTATGGCAGCCATTTTGAAGCTCACTCCTCATTTTCCTATGGCAGCCATTTTGTAGCTGACTCCTCCCCTTCCCTAGCCAGACATTTTGTAGCTGACTCCTCCCCTTTCTATTTCAGACATTTTGTAGCTGACACATTTTGTAGCTGACTCCTCCCCTACAATTGGCAGCTATTTTGTAGTTGACTCCCCCCTTCCTATGGCAGCCATTTTGTAGCGGACTCCTACCCTTCTCATGTCAGCCATTTTGTAGCTGACTCCTCCCCTACAATTGGCAGACATTTTATACCTGACTCCTCCCCTTCCCTAGGCAGCCATTTTGTAGCTGACTCCTCCACTACAATTGGCAGACATTTTGTACCTGAGTCCTCCCCTTCCTATGGCAGACTTTTTGTATGAGACTCCACCCCTTCTCATGTCAGCCATTTTGTAGCTGACTCCTACCCTTCTCATGGTAGCCATTTTTTAGCTAACTCCTACTCTTCTCATACCAGCCATTTTTCAGATGACTCATGGCAGCCATTTTGTAGCTGACTTAGTTGACTCCTCCCTTTTCATTTTGTAGCTGAATCCTCCCCTTCTCATGGCAGCCATTTTGTAGCAGACTCCTCCCCTTTGTATGACACCCTTTTTGTAGATGACTCCTCCTCTTCCCTAGGCAGCCATTTTGTAGCTGAGTCCTCCCCTTCCCTATGCAGACATTTTGTGGCTGACTCCTCCCCTTCTCTAAGAAGCCATTTTGTAGCTGACTCCTCCCCTTTCCTAGTCAGCCATTTTGGAGCTGACTCCTCCCTTTCCTTTGGCAGCCATTTGGTAGCTGACTCCTCCCTTTCTCATGGCAGCCATTTTGTAACTGTCTTAATTGACTCCTCCCCTTTCTATGGCAGACATTTTGTAAATGACTCCTCCCCTTCTCATGGCAGCCATTTTGTAGCTGACTCCTCCCCTTCTCATGGCAGCCATTTTGTAGCTGACTCCTCCCCTTCTCATGGCAGCCATTTTGTAGCTAACTTCTCCCCTTCCCTAGGCAGCCATTTTGTAGCTGATTCCTCCCCTTCCTCAGGCAGCCTCCTCCCCTTTTATGGCAGACATTTTGTAACTGACACATGGCAACCATTTTGTAGCTGACTCCTCCCGTTTCCTAGGTAGCCATTTTGGAGCTGACTACTCCCTATCCTATGGCAGCCATATTGTAGCGGACTCCTCCCTTCCTCATGGCTGCCATTTTGTAGCTGACAGTTGACTCCTCCCCTTTCTATGGCAGACATTTTGTAAATTACTCTTCCCCTTCTCATGGCAGCCAATATGTTTCAGATTCCTTCTCATGGCAGCCATTTTGTATCAGCCATTTTGTAGCTGACTCCTCCCCTTCTCATGGCAGCCATTGTGTAGCTGACTCCTCTTCTCATAGCAGCCATTTTGCAGATGACTCATGGCAGCCATTTTGTAGCTGACTTAGTTGACTCCTCCCCTTTCTATGGCAGACATTTTGTAGCTGAATCCTCCCCACCTCATGGCAGCCATTTTGTAGCAGACTCCTCCCCTTTGTATGCCAGCCATTTTGTAGCTGACTCCTCCCCTTCCCTAGGCAGCCATTTTGTAGTTGACTTCTCCCCTTCCCTAGGCAGCCATTTTGTAGCTGACTCCTCCCCTTCCCTAGGCAGCCATTGTGTAGCTGACCCCTCCCTTGTCTATGGCAGCCATTTTGGAGCTCACTCCTCCCTTTCCTATGGCAGCCATTTTGTAGCTGACTCCTCCCTTTCTCATGGCAGCCATTTTGTAACTGTCTTAATTGACTCCTCCCCTTTCTATGGCAGACATTTTGTAAATGACTCCTCCCCTTCTCATGGCAGCCATTTTGTAGCTGACTCCTCCCCTTCTCATGGCAACCATTTTGTAGCTGACTCCTCCTCTTCTCATAGCAGCAATTTTGCAGATGACTCATGGCAGCCATTTTGTAGCTGACTTAGTTGACTCCTCCCCTTTCTATGGGAGACATTTTGTAGCTGAATCCTCCCCACCTCACGGCAGCCATTTTGTAGCAGACTCCTCCCCTTTGTATGGCAGCCATTTTGAAGCTGACTCCTCCTCTTCTCATAGCAGCCATTTTGCAGATGACTCATGGCAGCCATTTTCTAGCTGACTTAGTTGACTCCTCCCCTTTCTATGGCAGACATTTTGTAGCTGAATCCTCCCCACCTCATGGCAGCCATTTTGTAGCAGACTCCTCCCCTTTGTATGCCAGCCATTTTGTAGATGACTCCTCCCCTTCCCTAGGCAGCCATTTTGTAGCTGACTCCTCCCCTTTCTATGGCAGCCATTTTGTAGCTGACTCCTCCCCTTCCCTAGGCAGCCATTGTGTAGCTGACTCCTCCCCTTTCTATGGCAGCCATTTTGGAGCTCACTCCTCCCTTTCCTATGGCAGCCATTTTGTAGCTGACTCCTCCATTTCTCATGGCAGCCATTTTGTAGCTGACTCCTCCCCTTCCCTAGGAAGCCATTTTGTAGCTGACTTCTCCCCTTCCCTAGGCAGCCATTTTGTAGCTGACTCCTCCCCTTTCCTAGTCAGCCATTTTGGAGCTGACTCCTCCCTTTCCTTTGGCAGCCATTTTGTAGCAGACTCCTCCCCTTTATATGGCAGCCATTTTGTAGATGACTCCTCCCCTTTCCTAGTCAGCCATTTTGTAGCTGACTCCTCCTTTTCCCTAGGCAGCCATTTTGTAGCTGACTCCTCCCCTACAATTGGCAGACATTTTGTACCTGACTCCTCCTTTTCCTACGGCAGACATTTTGTATCAGACTCCTCCCCTTCCTTAGGTAGCCATTTTTAATCTGACTCCTCCCCTTCCCTAGGCAACCATTTTGTAGCTGAATCCACCCCTTCTCTAGGAAGCCATTTTGTAGCTGACTCCTCCCTTTCCCTAGCCAGCCATTTTGTAGCTGACACCTCCCCTTGTCATGGCAGCCAATTTGTAGCAGACTCCTCCCCTTCTCATGGCAGCCATTTTGAAGCTGACTCCTCCTCATAGCAGCCATTTTGCAGATGACTCATGGCAGCCATTTTCTAGCTGACTTAGTTGACTCCTCCCCTTTCTATGGCAGACATTTTGTAGCTGAATCCTCCCCACCTCATGGCAGCCATTTTGTAGCAGACTCCTCCCCTTTGTATGTCAGCCATTTTGTAGATGATTCCTCCCCTTCCCTAGGCAGCCATTGTGTAGCTGACTCCTCCCCTTTCTATGGCAGCCATTTTGGAGCTCATTCCTCCCTTTCCTATGGCAGCCATTTTGTAGCTGACTCCTCCATTTCTCATGGCAGCCATTTTGTAGCTGACTCCTCCCCTTCCCTAGGAAGCCATTTTGTAGCTGACTTCTCCCCTTCCCTAGGCAGCCATTTTGTAGCTGACTCCTCCCCCTTCCTAGTCAGCCATTTTGGAGCTGACTCCTCCCTTTCCTTTGGCATCCATTTTGTAGCAGACTCCTCCCCTTTGTATGGCAGCCATTTTGTAGATGACTCCTCCCCTTTCCTAGGCAGCCATTTTGTAGCTGACTCCTCCTTTTCCCTAGGCAGCCATTTTGTAGCTGACTCCTCCCCTACAATTGGCAGACATTTTGTATCAGACTCCTCCCCTTCCTTAGGTAGCCATTTTTAATCTGACTCCTCCCCTTCCCTAGGCAACCATTTTGTAGCTGAATCCACCCCTTCTCTAGGAAGCCATTTTGTAGCTGACTCCTCCCTTTCCCTAGCCAGCCATTTTGTAGCTGACACCTCCCCTTGTCATGGCAGCCAATTTGTAGCAGACTCCTCCCCTTCTCATGGCAGCCATTTTGAAGCTGACTCCTCCTCTTCTCATAGCAGCCATTTTGCAGATGACTCATGGCAGCCATTTTCTAGCTGACTTAGTTGACTCCTCCCCTTTCTATGGCAGACATTTTGTAGCTGAATCCTCCCCACCTCATGGCAGCCATTTTGTAGCAGACTCCTCCCATTTGTATGCCAGCCATTTTGTAGATGATTCCTCCCCTTCCCTAGGCAGCCATTGTGTAGCTGACTCCTCCCCTTTCTATGGCAGCCATTTTGGAGCTCACTCCTCCCTTTCCTATGGCAGCCATTTTGTAGCTGACTCCTCCATTTCTCATGGCAGCCATTTTGTAGCTGACTCCTCCCCTTCCCTAGGAAGCCATTTTGTAGCTGACTTCTCCCCTTCCCTAGGCAGCCATTTTGTAGCTGACTCCTCCCCCTTCCTAGTCAGCCATTTTGGAGCTGACTCCTCCCTTTCCTTTGGCAGCCATTTTGTAGCAGACTCCTCCCCTTTGTATGGCAGCCATTTTGTAGATGACTCCTCCCCTTTCCTAGGCAGCCATTTTGTAGCTGACTCCTCCTTTTCCCTAGGCAGCCATTTTGTAGCTGACTCCTCCCCTACAATTGGCAGACATTTTGTACCTGACTCCTCCCCTTCCTACGGCAGACATTTTGTATCAGACTCCTCCCCTTCCTTAGGTAGCCATTTTTAATCTGACTCCTCCCCTTCCCTAGGCAACCATTTTGTAGCTGAATCCACCCCTTCTCTAGGAAGCCATTTTGTAGCTGACTCCTCCCTTTCCCTAGCCAGCCATTTTGTAGCTGACACCTCCCCTTGTCATGGCAGCCAATTTGTAGCAGACTCCTCCCCTTTGTATGGCAGCCATTTTGTAGATGAATCCTCCCCTTCCCTAGGCATCCATTTTGTAGCTGACTCCTCCCCTTTCTATGGCAGCCATTTTGAAGCTCACTCCTCATTTTCCTATGGCAGCCATTTTGTAGCTGACTCCTCCCCTTCCCTAGGCATCCATTTGGTAGCTGACTCCTCCCCTTTCTATGGCAGCCATTTTGAAGCTCACTCCTCATTTTCCTATGGCAGCCATTTTGTAGCTGACTCCTCCCCTTCCCTAGCCAGACATTTGGTAGCTGACTCCTCCCCTTTCTATGGCAGCCATTTTGTAGATGACTCCTCCCCTTCCCTAGGCAGCCATTTTGGAGCTCACTCCTCCCCTTTCTATGGCAGCCATTTTGAAGCTCACTCTTCATTTTCCTATGGCAGCCATTTTGTAGCTCACTCCTCCCCTTCCTATGGCAGACATTTTGTATCTGACTCCTCCCCTTCCCTAGGAAGCCATTTTGTTGCTGACTCCTCCCCTTTCTATGGCAGACATTTTGTAAATGACTCCTCCCCTTCTCATGGCAGCCATTTTGTAGCTGACTCCTCCCCTACTCATGGCAGCCATTTTGTAGCTGACTCCTCCCCTACTCATGGCAGCCATTTTGTAGCTGACTCCTCCTCTTCTCATAGCAGCCATTCTGCAGATGACTCATGGCAGCCATTTTGTAGCTGACTTAGTTGACTCCTCCCCTTTCTATGGCAGACATTTTGTAGCTGAATCCTCCCCACCTCACGGCAGCCATTTTGTAGCAGACTCCTCCCCTTTGTATGGCAGCCATTTTGTAGATGACTCCTACCCTTCCCTAGGCAGCCATTTTGTAGCTGACTCCTCCTTTTCCCTAGTTAGCCATTTTGTAGCTGACTCCTCCCCTACAATTGGCAGACATTTTGTACCTGACTCCTCCCCTTCCTACGGCAGACATTTTGTATCTGACTCCTCCCCTTCCTTAGGCAGCCATTTTTAGCTGACTCCTCCCCTTCCCTAGGCAGCCATTTTCTAGCTGACTCCACCCCTTTTCTAGGAAGCCATTTTATAGCTGACTCCTCCCTTTCCCTAGCCAGCCATTTTGTAGCTGACTCCACCATTTCTATGGCAGACATTTTGTATCTGACTCCTCCCCTTCCCTAGGCAACCATTTTGTACCTGACTCCTCCCATTCCCTAGGCAACCATTTTGTAGCTGACTCCTCCCCTTCTCTAGGAAGCCATTTTGTAGCTGACTCCTCCCCTTCCCTAGGGAGCCATTTTGGAGCTGACACCTCCCCTTCCCCAAGCAGCCATTTTGTAGCTGACTCCTCCCCTTGCTATGGCAGACATTTTGTAGCTGACCCATGGCAACCATTTTGTAGCTGACTCCTCCCCTACAATTGGCAGACATTTTGTACCTGACTCCCCCCTTCCTATGGCAGCCATTTTGTAGCTGGCTCCTCCTTTTCCTTAGGCAGCCATTTTGTAGCTGACTCCTCCCCTTCCCTAGGCATCCTTTTTGTAGCTGACTCCTCCCCTACAATTGGTAGACATTTTGTACCTGAGTCCTACCCTTCCTATGGTAGCCATTTTGTATGAGACTCCACCCCTTCTCATGGCAGCCATTTTGTAGCTGACTCCTACCCTTCTCATGGTAGCCATTTTGTAGCTAACTCTTACTCTTCTCATACCAAAATACTCATTTTGTAGCTAACTCTTACTCCCTTTCTCATGGCAGCCATTTTGTAGCTGACAGTTGACTCCTCCCCTTACTATGGCAGACATTTTGTAAATGACTCCTCCCCTTCTCATGACAGTCATTCTGTAGCAGACTCCTCCCCTTCCTTAGGCAGCCATTTTTTAGCTTACTCCTCCCCTTCCCTAGGCAACCATTTTGTAGCTGACTCCACCCCTTCTCTAGGAAGCCATTTTGTAGCTGACTCCTCCCTTTCCCTAGCCAGCCATTTTGTAGCTGACTCCTCCCCTTCCTTAGCTAGCCATTTTTTAGCTTACTCCTCCCCTTCCCTACACAACCATTTTGTACCTGACTCCACCCCTTCTCTAGGAAGCCATTTTGTAACTGACTCCTCCCCTTCTTGTGGCAGCCATTTTGTAGCAGACTCCTCCCCTTTGTATGGCAGACATTTTGTACCTGACTCCTCTCCTTCCTACGGCAGACATTTTGTATCTGACTCCTCCCCTTCCTTAGGCAGCTATTTTTTGCTGACTCCTCCCCTTCCCTAGGCAACCATTTTGTAGCTGACTCCACCCCTTCTCTAGCCAGCCATTTTGTAGCTCACACCACCCCTTGTCATGGCAGCCAATTTGTAGCAGACTCCTCCCCTTTGTATGGCAGCCATTTTGTAGATGACTCCTCCCCTTCCCTAGGCATCCATTTTGTAGCTGACTCCTCCCCTTTCTATGGCAGCCATTTTGAAGCTCACTCCTCATTTTCCTATGGCAGCAATTTTGTAGCTGACTCCTCCCCTTCCCTAGGCATCCGTTTTGTAGCTGACTCCTCCCCTTTCTATGGCAGCCATTTTGAAGCTCACTCCTCATTTTCCTATGGTAGCCATTTTGTAGCTGACTCCTCCCCTTCCCTAGCCAGACATTTTGTAGCTGACTCCTCCCCTTTCTATTTCAGACATTTTGTAGCTGACACATGGCTACCATTTTGTAGCTGACACCTCCCCTACAATTGGCAGCTATTTTGTAGTTGACTCCCCCCTTCCTATGGCAGCCATTTTGTAGCGGACGACTACCCTTTGTATGGCAGACATTTTGTACCTGACTCCTCCCCTACAATTGGCAGACATTTTGTACCTGACTCCTCTCCTTCCTACAGCAGACATTTTGTATCTGACTCCTCCCCTTCCTTAGGCAGCTATTTTTTGCTGACTCCTCCCCTTCCCTAGGCAACCATTTTGTAGCTGACTCCACCCCTTCTCTAGCCAGCCATTTTGTAGCTCACACCACCCCTTGTCATGGCAGCCAATTTGTAGCAGACTCCTCCCCTTTGTATGGCAGCCATTTTGTAGATGACTCCTCCCCTTCCCTAGGCATCCATTTTGTAGCTGACCCCTCCCCTTTCTATGGCAGCCATTTTGAAGCTCACTCCTCATTTTCCTATGGCAGCAATTTTGTAGCTGACTCCTCCCCTTCCCTAGGCATCCGTTTTGTAGCTGACTCCTCCCCTTTCTATGGCAGCCATTTTGAAGCTCACTCCTCATTTTCCTATGGCAGCCATTTTGTAGCTGACTCCTCCCCTTCCCTAGCCAGACATTTTGTAGCTGACTCC